>NC_067247.2:50958228-53810316 GCF_019359855.2 Lolium perenne
AGAAAAGTTACGATAGACAACGTCTCCAAAATCGTCCCGCTAAGGGGTATTTTTCGTCGCCTATGCGGCCTAACCCGACGATATGGGTTCTGTTGTGGAAACCGCGTCGGGCAAAGTCCTACGACGATTTTTTCGGTCCGTCGCGCTTGGGCGCCCTTCCGCCACGGAAAATCGGACCGTTGCTCCAAGTGTTTCAGGGAGCCCGTTGACTGCCGACCGTCATGCAAGCCCGACACGTGGCCGTACGCCTTGGGTTAATCGCGAGTTAACGACGTTAACAAATTTAGGCTCGAAACCCGTGGTAGATGGTAGGCCCAACACGGCAGGCTCAAGCCACGTCTTCGCCGGGCCGAAGCCCATTAAGTTTGCGGGCTGGGCAGTGACTTTAGTTTGACCGATCAACTATATAGCTGAGGGGTCGGTCAATTAGTTACGTGGGTCGGAGCCTAACCTCTACAGGTTGACTCGGTCAAAACTTTAATAAGGCCTACCCGCACTAAGTATAAAATGGGGCGGGTAAAATGCACTCGTTTGACCGGTCAAGCAGGCAAAAGGGCCGACCCACCAAGAACATGTGGGACCCACTTTCACTGGTATCGGGCCGGCCCATTTACAAAGTGGGGTCCACATTAAAGCAACCCAGGCCGGCCAAGAAGTTATTGGGCCTGACCCAATTAGCATGTGGGTCCCACTTTCCTCGCTATCGGCCGACGACCATTTAGTACGTGGGGTCCACATTTTGATCAAATGGGCCGGCCCAAGCCATTGATGATGTGTCGCTTCGTGGCGGGTAGAGACCCAAAGCACATTGGGTCCCAGCCTTTCATTAAAGGAGGCCGGCCCATTTAGTATGTGGGGTCCACCATATAGCAAAGTGCAGGCGTACAACAACAAGATCAGTGGGTCGGGCCAAAGCTGAAGTGGGTCCCACTTTCCAGGATTAAAGGCTGGCCCATTTAGTATGTGGGGTCCACCATAGCAAGCAAGTGGGTAGACCCAGCGACAAGATAAGTGGGCGGGACCAAAACACCGGAGTGGGTCCCACTTTCCGGTGAAAGGGCCCGCCCATTTAGTATGCGGGGTCCACCATATAGCAAGTGGGCGGCCCAACAAGATAGTGGGCCGGGCCAAAACACTCGGTGGGTCCCACTTTCCGTTAAAGGGCCGGCCCATTTAGTATGTGGGGTCCACCATATAGCAAGTGGGCTTCGGCCCAACATGCTAGTGGGCCGGCCAAAAACACAGGTGGGTCCTAGCTTTCTGTTAAAGGGCCGCCCATTTAGTATGTGGGGTCCACCATATAGCAAGTGGGCCGGCCCAACAAGATAGTGGGTACGGCCAAAACACAGTGGGTCCCACTTTCGTCTTAAAGGGCCGGCCCATTTAGTATGTGGGGGCCACCACAAAATCAATTGGGCTGGTTCAACTAGTTAGTGGGCCGGCCCGATGGTGGGTGGGGTCCACCTTAAAGCAAGTGGGCCGGCCCAATAAAAGTGTGGGGTCCACAATGGAAATCAAGTGGTTTGTGGCCCAATAAGTAAGTGGGCCAGCCCGTTTAGTTGTTGTTTATATGCCGGCGTAATAGGCGCTTTAGGATTTTGCGGGCGGCACATATGTGGTTTCGCTTAATTGGGCCGTTTAAGGGATGGGAATTCATGATTTAGCTATCGAGAATATTTACGCGCGCATTGATTTACGCCTGATAGCCTCACTTACCACAAGCACCAAAGAAAAAATGCGCGAAAGAACTATAAAAACTAAATAAATATTACATCAGCTGCAAAGGCATTGAAAAAATATTAAGGTAACCCAGAGAAATTGAATGGTAATTAAACCTAGCAATACAATGAAGGTATCCGGCAAATCTTTTAAGTTGTCCATGCAAAGACCTATATCTCGAAACAAAGACATTACAAGTTAAGACAACAACAATGGAAAGGCAAAGACACTACAATATTGTTTGCCAAAGAATTTGGAACTCATCATTTCGTCGTTATAACAAGATCATTGTAATGCGCACAATAAGCAAACAAAGAGTGCATGCCGCATACCAACGTACCAATATAACAGAGCATGTTAGAATGAAACAAATAGACTTACTACTCATCGAGTCCCATGCAAACCAACATGTTCAGGGAGTACAAAATTGGCATGAACAACATAGTAGCAAGTGTGCTATAAATTTTGTAACAACGATCGAGCAAGATGAAGTTATGATGGCTACATCTACGTAGCAGAGAATGTAAACCAAAAATAGAAGTTACGATGGCAAAAGCTAAAGAGGAGGGAATGTGAACCAACATGTGCCAAGTGCAATTACTTCATTTTGGCCGTGAACTAAATAATACTCCTGAACTTATAGTGAAGGGGATGCAAATCAAGATGTTTCGGGATATAAACTTGTAATGACCAACACATAGAGGATAGTTAATCTTTGGAGCTTAGGATGGACCAGCTACGAATATAGTGGGATCACCCGTGAACTTGTATAAGAGGGAATGCAAACCAATATGTTCAGCTTTCCATATGTGAGCGCTTTCATGCCAAGTCGAGAAACAAGTCAATAATGCAGCTTTTGAAGAACAAGATGGCACGCAAAATTATTATCTAGTAGTATGACAAGTTCATTTGTACTACAAAGCTAGATAGCGTAGTGATAGCATGCCAAACTAAGTCCTTACTTTGTTAGCTTACAATGAACTAGATACAAAACAATGGCATCACCCGTAGTACAGTGGAATGCAAGCCAACATGTTCATGGAGTAAAAAATTGGCGAAACAACATAGTAGCAGGCCATAATTTTTGTAACAACGATCGAGTAAGATAAAGTTATGATGGCTAGATCTACGAGCAGGGAATGTAAACCAAATATAGAAGTTACGATGCCAAAAGCTATAGAGCAGGGAATGCGAACCAACATGTGCAATTACTTAAAATTGGCCATGAACTAAATAATAGCAACGGGATGTTACTATAATACCTATAATTTTTGTAACAACGATCACAAGCAAGATAGAAGTTATGATGGCTACATCTATAGAGCAGGTGGAATGCAAACCAAAATGTTCAATCACTTAAAGTTAGCAATGAAGTAGAATATAGCAACGTGTTAAGATCATAGCTAGGAATGAACTAAAAGAGCTTCAGACAAACAAGCATCTGAAGCCAGAAGATGGCGCTAATTCACGGGACTTACATTTGGAGTAGCACTCGGTGGGAGTCACAACAGATCTTCCGGGGTTGATAGATCCGGTGATGAAGTACGCTACATGTGCTACTTGGGGTTGGAGAGACGGCCATTACACTTCATGATTACTCATCTCATCTGCAAAAACGTAACGGTGCGTCGTTAGCACAAACAAGTTCCCCAAGATTAAACAAGAACTTGCAGTGCAAGCAATAGAAAAGCGACAAGAGAAGAGTTTAGATCATGCAATGCACAAAGGTGTCGGTGAGCAAGATCCGATGCGGTGGACGACGGATCCTGCTAAGCGGCTCAAAGCGATCTGCGGTAGACTGCTGGATGAGCATATGGTTTCGAGGTACGGCGGGGATGATCCGGTCCGATTGATAGACAGCGTCGATGAAGCGGCCCGGCGGGCAGCGACGGCCGACGAGGATCGCGAGGGCTCGGGTAGACCGGGGAAGTCCGGGCGGGGATGTTCCGGTGCGATGGTCGTGGAGGTGGGAGAGAGGGACTTGGGAAGTTCCGGTGGGTGGTCTCGAGAGAGAGAGTGAGGGAAATGAATTTTTGTTGGGAGGGTCTCCGGGCTAGGGAGGTGGTGATCCAAAAAATGACGGGCATACCCTCCCACCAACTGACTTTGCTGCCATCTCCACAGGGGTAGAATGGGAATTTGGAAGCGTGTGAAATTTTTGTATTTTGTGGGCGGGAAGTTTTGCCGCTATGAGATTTTGAATTTGGCTACCGTCCAAGTATAATGATAAAAAATTGTGACACCGTACTAGTACCTGTTCAAGGCCGAGTGCAAAATCAAATCATCATCACATTAAATACCGGTTACTATCATCGTGATCTATCTTGTTATCCCATTCAAAAACCCGTCTGAAATATTTCAGGATTGGCGGGAGATTTTGCCGCTCGACTGAGATTTGATTTTGAATATGGCTATGGTCAAGTAATATAATATAATACTAATATAAAGACTAGACACCTGGTTAAGTACTAATTGCTCTGCTCCAAATCAAGGCCAGCAGCCACATCAAGCCATCATCATTACAAACAAAATCAGTCAAATCTAGAAGCTAGTATACGAAAAATCATAGCAGCATAATAAATCCAGAAAACTAAGTACGGAGTATAATACATCAACTGCATACAACAGCCAAAAGCAGCCAATAACAATGTTAATGTTCACGACAAACTAATCTGAAAATAATACAAGACGCAATGTATGGCCAACATGAAGATTAGGATACCCCAAGATGAATGAATCTGATCTTCATTCAGATATATTTCTTCGTCACTCCCATTCTCGATCTGAAGGAAATATTCATTGAACTCCTTCCACTGCAGCAGCAGCCAATACATCCTCCAAACGGTATGGCCTTTGTTCATTTCTCATACCATAGTTTCCTAATCTATCCACACGTATTGGCCACTCATCTCAGGCCTTTATATCATCAAAGTACTCTCTGATATAACCCAAATCTGCGTAGTAGATGCAGCCAGGTCGAAGTGTCGGGTGCACTCTGGTGTCGATGGAGATACACCGGATATAATGGACGAAGAAGGCACGACTGCCAATGTTATTGACGGCATGGAGAGAGTGGCTCTCGTTGTCCACACGGTACACCAATGGTTGACCTTCCTCCAAATGCTTGTTGTCCAACAACACAAAAAGCAGAAAGCACCATCCGACTTCACAAGGTAGAACTTGTTATTTCCAAGTTCGGAAATGAAAATAGTGTATCCATGTTGACACTGTCGCCGCTGCTCCAATCGGACATTGTTGGTGCACACTAATTTTCCGAACTCAAAATTGTTCACAGCTATTGCATACAGTTCACCATTGAACGGGGTAATGCAACGCAGAGAATGGTGCTCTGGTCGAAAATCTTCCTTCTCCCCGCCTTCATCTATACCCTTAGTTGGAGTGCTCTCATCGACCCAAGCAATTTCCGCCGGGTAATCTTTGGAAACGAAGACCATAGTCGGGGACTTCATTACAGCGATCGACTTTAATAACATATGGCATATGCGCCTCAAGCCTAGTATTCAATGTCTTTGTGAGTGGGTTCAAAAGCTGTATCTTGTGCGGCTGGTTCTTCTGGGCAAGGACGATGACGCCACGGTAAAAGCCGACGAAGTAGTATCTAAAATATATTGATGAAGATAACATTCAGCACTAAGATGTTTACGATTGAAAATAAAAATAGATTAACTCTATAGATATGGAGGAATTTGAACCTTGCATGAACTTCCGTTAGATCGATGGTGACGTAGCGGGATGTGCGGAGGTGGAGGAAGGTGAAATCAGCAGCGCGTGGAAGGACGTGTTCTACCATGATCCATTCATGCAGTGTGCATCGTCGAGCCTGCGGTAAACCTGAGCGCCAATTTCTACAAACTTGCCTCAAAGCGCAGTAGGTGTCCATGTACTCCTCGTTCGCCAAAGTAAGCAGTCCCCGATCTTGTGAAGTGGTCCGTCAGCCCCGAGAGAGGCCCGGTCCACGGAGGCGCCGCGCTTGGATGCGCGCCCTCGGAGGCGACGGTCTCGGGCGCCGGCCGCCGGCGCATTCTTCTTGTCCATCGCCGGGCAGGAACGCGCGTAGGGCGGTTGGTGTTTTTTCATTCGATTTGGAGAAGTTGATGGGACGTGAGAGGCGTGGTTGCGTGCGTGAGTGAGAATGAGATCGTGTGCGAGAGGAGGGACAGAGGGGCTCGTACGGGCAACGTGACGGTTGGTCTCGGCGGTTTCTCAAAAAAGCTAGACGTTTGGTCTCAACACGCGCACCGCCTAACCGCTGCGCACCACGACACGCGTCCGTGGTACTGCACGTCCGCACCGTTACGTGTACTCAGTTCTACCGTCGAGCCTTACACGGAAAAATATATGTACTCCGTACTCGCTTTTCCCCTCGAGTATAGTGGCTAGTGCAATATACTCAGTTTTACCCTCAAGTGGCTGGTCAACAGAGAGTCAACAAATGGGATTAAGTTGTCTAATTGAGTAATTTTATGCGCAAAAAAAATAAAATCATAGTGCCTCCTACTCATGGAGTCTTGTTAAGAAGAGGAGGTCTAACACGTGGAAAAGAGAATAGCACACCACAGGTCCGAAATGATGGAAAGGGCTAGGCAATCCACTTATTATAGATCTCAACAAAAACCACATGGAACTAGTATATTAAACTTATGCAAAGAGCTAACGCAACCAAAAGTCAGAAGTGCAGCCGAGTCCCAAAGGCACAACACAATACGGAAACTTGCAAACTTATATAAAAGGGGCTATGCAACCCACTTATACACACATTAACAGCCATCCTCCTGTGTGACAAGAGAAATTCAACACTGGATTCGGAGGTACGCACATGAAGCTTTACAAGGGCCAATGGGGCACCAACAAATTAAGGATGAATTGAACCACACCATCAACAATTCAAACTCGAGACCTTGGCTCTAATACCATTTAAGTTCAAACTGATTGAAAAGGCTAGGCAACCAATTTATAAAACATCCACAGAGTTGATCCCAGCCGCAGATAAATGCATCCACCAACAAAATAGGAACATTGCCTCAGTCTTAGGAAAATTTCACAATACCAAGGTACTCACATGTCAATGTCAGTGTTCATCTCCAATTATCTATAGCATTTTATTAGTCTTTGAGAGATTATAACGAACTTGATTGGCCTCCTCCAAAGAGGGCATCACATGCTTCGATCTCGATCTCAACATATCAACTTGGTTTCTTAACACATCTCGCTGCAGCTCGTTCTATTTGGAGTTGTTCCTCCGTAACTTGTGCAGAGAAAGACTTGGACTTGGACTTGGACTTGACTGCAAAAACCCACATTTCGCAGGAAAGTGTTTTTGGTGATATCTTTATTTTTAAGTACCATGGTAAATGTCTCCATACATTCTTCTAGAGTTTTTTCCATACCGTCTTTCCCGGGTTTTGCCATCTCCAATTTCATATTTGCCTGAAAAAATTTCAGTCGTGTAAAAATTAAAGTTATTACAGAGAAACATGCAGACGGTAGATTTAATGTGTATGAACTACTTTTAATCCTACAAGTTGGTATGCCTGATTACACATCAAATGCATTTTCACAAAAACGCCTAAAAGATCATATTGACATGCCCATTATTGCTCCTACAAATTGGCAAGTGTGTCGTTAAAAAAATTAAATCATAAAGAAGACTTACAATAACACTTTCATGAGTTCTCCTATCACATTATGTTTGTTCTTCCGGCATGCCTCGAATCTGCTCTCGCGTAGTCATCTCTTTGTCCTGTTGCATGTTGTTTGCATGATCTACTTTCGCATTTTTGTACAATCATATAGAAATCAAATAACGTGGTTAAAATGGAGGATGGAAATATAACATGCACATGGAGTTCTACACAATTTACGAGTAACATATGTAGTAAAAGATGTATCAGCCAATGGAGGCATTACTTTTTGCCGAGAGATGCCCAACCAAGTGACGAGATCCTGTACGGCTTGGTAAACGTTGTTTCAAGCGGTTAGCCTTGGTTCCTTTTAGACAACGCTTTCCGCAAAAAGAGACTAGTGAGACATCACAGCGCAAAATAAGTATTCGGAATTTAATCTGGTTTCACGGTCCTCATAAGCCATACCACATTCATTGGATCAGACCAGGTGCTTGACAAGATCTCCCCACCGCTCGTCGATCATACGAGTGCAAGGGAGACTTTGTTCGAACATTGCGTAATGTCGGCCGATGAAGTATGTCGCCTTAAGCTTATAAGCGGTCTTTGGCGCAACAATTCTTTGAATATGGAAGCGATGACAAACTTTACATCCTCATTATCCTCATCGAATTCAAACCTTAACTGCTCGTAACGGTGGAATGATTGGTGAGTTATATAGCATAGAAACAACAAGTAAGCTACAAGAAATGGGACAGATCAATGTGGAATAATTTATCATTACCAGGAGAAGCATGACTTACATGTAAATTATGCACTAAACTCTCGAACCGTGAAGGGGTATCAACGTGCTGCTTCCACAATGGGAAGGTAGGAAGTTCATTCTGATAAAATAGCCAATATGTGATACAAGATATGAAGATTCATGCGGATGAAGTGGCCTTCTGCCACCTACAATAGATGTGATGCGAAATCTTGAACCCATTCCGGAAATCTTAGCTGCAAGTTTTCTTCCTACCGTTGGCCCCCTCGTTTTTATTGATCGTGGCGAACCTACCAAGTTAATCATTACATCAAGCTATCATGGTATATAGATACATAAGGGAGCATTAAACTACAAGTCTTGAAAAAAGTATTACCTTTTTTGGCGTGGGTCTCGTCATCGGGAGAGGAGTTGTCTTTCGCAGGGACTAAGGGTGGGAGGGAGATCATCACTAGTTCATTGGTGTTGTGACAAGACTGCTTGGACATTTGAGGTCTGTATCATCCGGGACTAGCATCATGTGTCCTTGGCCATTATTACCTACCACCACTCCCGATGATGCCAATTGTTGGCTCGAATTTGCTTGTGGAAACCGGTTCTGTTGCCAGCAATTGTTGCCGAGAAACAGTATTGGCAACCGGTGGTTGTGGAATGTGTGGGCTGGTACATGCTGGGGCTATTGGTACGATTCGATGGTTTGTGGTTTTTACGAGACCTTTTACTGTTATCATTCTCAGCCTGTTCGCCACTTCGTGTCAGTCTTTTGTTAGACCTTGTAATAGGAGGAGCAGCACGAGCATCAGGCTTAACCTTTTTTTTATTACGCACTATCACCCATCCTCCGGTATCAACCGAGGTTCCCGTTGAGTGTTCTTCCTCCTGTTCGTTCTTGAAAAGTTCTTGCCCGAATCTGCAGATACTGTCACACATAAATGATATTTCAATGTACAATATTATATGATGATGATATGCAGATGGAATGGAAAAACAAGAAGGCAACATATGCAAAAACATATATGATGCGTTAACTAAGCAGGGAAAAATGTAGTAATGAGATTGAACATGGCATGGGTAACATATTTGGTAGGACTGGGATACAACAAATGGAAGTTGGGACAAATAATTCGATGACAGGACAGAGAAAACTCAACTTGTTGTGTAGCAGAGGATAGTCGACCGGGGCATCTTCTGAGTCAGCTCGCCATCACAATCGCCAGGATCAAATTCTGAATCAGAGGAATGTTCCGTATCCTTTGTGAGGGACGTGGGTGGCGTTTTTGCACTAGACCTTCTAGAAGGATGTAGTGTTAGGCCCAACGAGGCTGCAACTCGGCTATTATGCAGGATAGTTTGCCTCCGTTGCTCTTCGTACTCATTCTCGAGTGGAAGACCTAACATGCATTGGCGAGAAATGCAGATGAGATTTATCATGGAACTGTGCATGTAAGAACAAATTAATAGTAGCAGTGAGACTGCTCAAAAGGTGTAATGACAAACAAACTATGGCTCAAAAATAATTGATGTTCATATTGTCAAGCTTCATGCACTAGCCAACGCAACCGGAAGTCCGGACTGATGGAAAGGGCAAACAAATTATGGCTCAAAAATAATTTACGTTGGGCACCAGAGGGCAGCAAAGCAACAATTTTTAGGATAAGTATGAATGTCAAGCTTCATGCAAGAGCCAACGCAACCAAAAGTACGAACTGATGGAAAGGGCTAAGCAATCCACACATACACTCAAACACATATAAGTGTCATTTCATGCCAATGGTTAACCATATGGAATGGCGTGTGCTTAATATAATTGCCTAGGGTCTTCCAAGTTCCAACAGATCGGTCTATTGGATGAACTTGCTAGAGCATGCAATTCGAAATGGTATCAGACCTACAAGGTCCTGAGTTCAAATCCTAGCAAGTAGCAACGCAGATTCAAAATAAATATTTCCAGCCTTCCTAAAAAAATATCTAATGATACATGCCTAAGGCTCGGTCTATTGAATGAGCGGTTTATCACTTAGCACCACAAGTTGGGGATTTTTTATCACAAAACACCAACATAACACATTATTTGTCATTAGTTGGCTTGACAAGAGCATCACCCTACAGCGTGACACCAATTTACAGTACGTGAGCATTTTTGCTACAAACAAATGAATTTTGGTGTGAAATTTTGTAGACACTCTGTGGAAATAAGAATATGAGTCACACTTGTTACATATGCTACACACAAAATGAATTACCATATGACAAATATTCATTGAAATTATAACCACACAAGAACATGAGATTTGGGTAATATATTCGTACCAAAGATAAGGTTTTTGATAATGTGTACCAATACAACTACCCTGGACATAAGATTTTTTTGAACTGTCTGGACATAAGATTAAACTACTAGTGTTGACAAACAGCTTTGTATTTAGCGTTTAACAGAAAATACCACAAAATAAAGTCTAATTGTCTTTCACCTACTGTCACTCTTAAACTGACGGTGGCCTGAAGTCACTAATGGGCTATCAAACAGAGATCATGTATTCTGCGAAACAATTACCCCAAATGTTGGTGTTTTGTGATACAAATTTATAGGGTTGTGGTTCTGTGATAAAATAAAATCCCGAACTTCTGGTGTTAAGTGATAAAACCTCATTGGATGAACTGGCTAGAGCATGCAATTCCACATGGCGCACAAAGAGTTGCAAATAGAAAAATACAGTGCAGTTTAATACTATCAATAAATTGCTCGCTAGCTTGACTGCTATCATAACCTTTGTAAAACGTACTACCACCATCCCGAAGTTTTTACCAAAAATCATTATTAACATGCAAAATACAAATTTAATATCATTAAATAGATAACGAATATATTTTCGTATGGTATCTACGAAATATTATATTTCTTGATAGATTGTTCGAAAGTTTGGTCAAACTTTTACTTGGTTTGACTTTTATAAATAAGCCTTCAGGTTTGGGGTGGAGGTAGTATACTTCAAACCCCAAAAAGTACCGCATAAGATGTGATATTTGGAAAAGAAAAGCGTAACGAAAGCGGACATAAGCTCTGCCTCTTCATCGGCGGATGTAAGGTTACGATCGTGAGTTCGAGATAAAAAATACAGGCGGTTTAATACTATCAACAAATTGCTCTGCTAGCTTGACTCGCTATCATAACCTTTGTAAAATGCATACTTCAAACCCCCAAAACATATCACACGAAGTGATTCTCGGAAAAGAAATGCATAGCGAAAGCGGACATAACCCTCGATCTTCCTCTCGATCAGCAGATGTAAGGTTGAGATCTCATATAGCTACGCGGCAAACAACTATCTACACTGATCTAATATCAGCAAGAATGCATTGCAAGAAAGCAACGAAAACTAGTGTCGTAAATCAAATGCATATAACAAAAGCGGACATGTAAAGTATTCATCAACCTTCGTCGAGGCCGTGGCGGATTTACTCTTTGGTTGGGGGTGGTCGACTTTGGGGCCGCGTTTTTGCCCATCTCGATCTCGGTGAGGTGGACTACGAGTCGGGGAAGCAGAGATCCGGGAGCGAATATGGCGCGGTCAACGTCGGCGTCGAGGAAGCAAATCCGGCTTGCTAGACAGCAAGGGAGGTCCGCCGGTAAACGTGGTCGGTCACTATGGTGGCCGGTGAGGAGGCGATGATGGTGAGGAGGCGGTAGGCACGGCCGTCGTCGTGGGAGTGTGCCTGGTAGAAGCATGAGAAAGATGTGGTGTTCGAATTGTGCTCTGCAGAGGAAATACTTTCTTTGACCGAAGTTTTATAGGTGACGGAGCAAACCGCAGGTTTTGGGGTAGCTTGAAAATGGGACGCGCCAACAATTTCGCGCGTGTTTTGCGCAGAGACGAAAAGTCACCCATAAGAAACTTTCCTCATGGAATACCTTTTGCTTGTTGGTTGGTCGTGTGGACAACATATATAGTGGGAGATGCCCATAGCTTGCTAGGCCATTCATATCAAACTCGAGTGATTATCACTAAGTTTACAATGAATATATTTCATGACACTCGCTATTGGGCGGGATAGTAGAAAATATATTTCATGAATATCCCATATTAGTTAATTTATATTATTTCAATTGCTAAAATATTTTCGTATTCTTTTAGAGTTCTAAAAACACACTACACAATGACAATGGATATTACCACTACCTTCTAGGTCCCGGCCATCAGATTTAGGGCTCCTTTGATTCATAGGATTTGCATAGGAATTGTGTAGGATTTGGTTCCTATGGAAAATTTTCCTATACATGTTGTTTGATTCATACGAATATATCCTATAGGAAAAATTCCTATGGAAATCTTGTAGTGTAATTTCTATAGGAAAAAACATTAGCTCATACCTCATGAAAAATTCCTTTTTGCTTCAATCAAACATACTTCATCTTCCTATGGGATTCAAATAGACATGCCATTTAATCCTATGAGTTTCCTATTCCTATGCTTTTTCTATCCTTTGAATCAAAGGAGCCCTTAGAGAAAAGTAGCTTAGCCAGAGATTTAGACCTTTGTGCAACAAATACATGAGTTGGTGATATGTGCAAAAGAACAGGTTAACTGAAAGTGTTACGTGCAACAATGACAACAATAAGTGGAGTTTCGTGCAAAGGATAAAAGGTGCAAAAGGGATCACACGGAAGGAGAAAGAGAAAGGGAGAGCAAAGTGCCTCACGGGGCCATTGTTATTTATGGTGAAAAGAAATGCTTCACTTTTTCGGTGAGTGATGTTGGGCGGCACACAGGGGTTTCGGTAGACAGACTGGGTCTTCAGGCTACGCGCCCGTCTAATATTCTTTTTTTTTTCAGCGACAAATGGGAGAGAGAGAGAGAGAGAGTCTTGACGATGCGTCTTTACTTGACAAAGAAGATTGCTGGGAGTTTAACTACCTACCGCACGTGACTTGTGCTCACTGATGTGTGGGACCTACACGCATGGGAACCACACGTAAGTGACCGGCCTACTTTATTCTAGGGGTGCCCGTCAAGCTAATACATAGTCTGCAACATGAAACTCTATTCGCTTATAAAATCTGAACTTTGAAATCCAATTTAATTTAAGTCTATTATTGGTCATATCAAGTATAAAATTACATTCTGAAACTTGTTCAACGCTTTCTCATAAATTATTATTCAACCCCTACAATTTGTGATAGAAACCAGTGATAGTACTAAAATATTCAACCCCTTTGCAAGGATAATCATGTCGACCATTTTGACCTGGTTTAGAAATAAATAAATGAAAATGAAGAAAACCTCAAAAATGAAACCCTTCCGCATGGAGTGTGCTTGTATGTGTTAGTTGATTGTGGAAAATAATAAACATGTGATAGGGTAGTGAAAAACAAAATGTCTTCACACAAAGCAGACTATCGTGTATGAAGATTCCTGGTTTGCAAGCCAAATGATATAGTTATGGCCATATTTTTGGCATAGTTTGTTACAATGTGCCCAAATTGGGCATGGTGGTGCATCTTGCCATTCCCAACAATGTTGCTGACTAGACTTTTCAACTTTTCGGTATATAAAACTCATTTATCAATTTCTAGATGACAAAATAGGTTTATTTTGTGAATGGGGTACATAAGATATGGCTCAAAATGGCGCATACGCATTTTTAAGATAAATAAGGCCACATATTAGTGGAAATTCCCAACGCTTTACGTTTTTTAGTGCTTTCTAGCTAGTTTCACACATTTAAATGACTTTATGCTGATTTATTGAAAGTAATTCCAATTTGAAATGTAGGTGTGTTATAACTTCGTCCTATAAATCCCCAAAAATCATTTTTGGATACATATTACTTACTATATACAGAAACATGTGATAGGGTAGTAAAAAACAAAATGTCTTCACAAGACGGACTATAGTGTGTATGAAGATTCATGTGCTTTGGTTTTCAATTTTTTATTTTTTTCTGAATGTTTATGCCCATTTGAATCTTGGTCAAATCCTAGGTTTGACCAAGATTTAAGCAAGTTTAAAACACATGAAAATGAAAAGGTAAGCCTGGATCCTTCTTAGTCATTCTAAAATGAAGCTTTTGGGGGGTTTTTGAAATCTCAATGTTTGAAACCCAAAACCACTTCTCTTCATATGGTTGGCTTCATAAGAAAGAGTTTAGGGTTAGGGGTAGATACATGATTTGTCGGGTTTGAATATGTCTAGTACTTGTTTATCAATTTGAATGCTTACTATATATATGACTTAAGAATACTATGTGCTTTGGTTTTTCTTTTCTTTTTTTTGATTTTTTCTGAATTTTTATGCTCATTTGAATCTTGTTGGTCAAATCCTAGGTTTGACCAAGATTTAAACACGCATAAACATGAAAATGAAAAGGTAAGCTTCGATCCTTTTTAGTCACTCTAAAATTAAGCTTTTGGGATGTTTTTGAAATTTCCATGTTTGAAACCCAAAACCACTTCTCTTCATGGTTGACTTCATAAGACCGAGTTTAGGGTGTTAGGGGTAGATACATGATTTGCTCGGGTTAATTTGAATATGTTCTAGACATGCATGCTTATTTATCAACTTGAATGCTTACTATATGACATAAGAAGACTATATGTGTGTTGTATTTTCATTTTTTTGTTTTTTTCTGAATTAATGTTTATGCCCATTTGAATCTTGTCAAATCCTAGGTTTGACCAAAATTTAAACAAGTTTAAAACATAAAATGAAAAGGTAAGCCTGGATCCTTCTTAGTCATTCTAGAATGAAGCTTTTGGGGGGTTCTTGAAATCTCAATGTTTGAAACCCAAAACCACTTCTCTTCATGGTTGACTTCATAAGACAGAAGTTTAGGGTGTTAGGGGTAGATACATGATTTGTCGGGTTAATTTGTATATGTCTAGACATGCATGCTTATTTATCAACTTGAATGCTTACTATATGACATAAGAAGACTATATGTGTGTTGGTCAAATCCTATGTTTGACCAAGATTTAAACAAGCATAAATCCTGAAAATGAAAAGGTAATTAAGCTTGGATCCTTCTTATTCACTCTAAAATTAAGCTTTTGGCGGGAAGTTTTTGAAATTTCCATGTTTGAAACCCAAAACCACTTCTCTTCATGCTTGACTTCATAAGACATATATAGTTAAGGGCCAGGGGTTGATACATGATTTGAATGGTTTGAATATGTCTAGACCTTGTTTATCAACTTCAATTCTTACTATATGACATAAGAAGACTATGTGCTTTGGTTTTTCATTTTTTTTATTTTTTTCTGAATGTTTATGCCCATTTGAATCTAACAAAGGTCATGCTTGGAATCTTACCTATGTATTATTGTACATCACAAATGTGAAATGAAAATATGTGCATCGATCTCTATAAACCATAAACCCTAACCCTAACTATATAGAAAAAGGTGAATGTTTATCGGGTTTGAGTTTTTATGCCCATTTGAGTCTTGGTCAAATCCTAGGTTTGACCAAGACTTAAGCAAGTTTAAAACACATGAAAATGAAAAGGATAAGCCTGGATCCTTCTTAGGGTTAGGTTAGGGGGTAGATACATGATTTTTCTAGTTTGAATATGTCTAGACCATGTTTATCAACTTGAGTGCTCATGCATTATATGACATAAAAAGGCTATGTGCGTTTTTATTTTTTTTATACCCTTTTGAATCTCGTTCAAATCCTAGTTTTGATCAGGATTTAAACAAGTTTAAGACATGAAAATGAAAAGGTAAGCTGGATCCTTCTTAGTCATTCTAAAAATGAAGCTTTTGGGGTGTTCTTGAAATCTCAATGTTTAAACCCAAAACCACTTCTCTTCACGGTTTAATTCATAAGACACAGATAAGGGTTACGACTAGAAACATGATTTGTCGGGATTGAATATCACTAGACCTTGTTTATCATCTCGAATGCTTACTAAATAAATGACGTAAGAAGACTATGTGCTTGGGTTTTTTTTTGTTTTTTTCTGAATCATTATGCTCATTTGAATCTTGTTGGTCAAATCCTAGGTTTGACCAAGATTTAAACAAACTTGAAACATGAAAATTAAAAGTTAAGCCTTGGATCCTTTCCTAGTCACTCTAAAATTAAGCTTTTGGGAAGTTTTTGAAATTTCCATGTTTGAAACCCAAAACCACTTCTCTTCATGCTTGACTTCATAAGACAGAGTTAAGTGTTAGGGGTGGTAGATACATGCTTTTTCTATTTTGAATATGTCTAGACCTTGTTTATCAACTTGAATGCTTATTTTATATGACATAAGAAGGCTATGTGCTTTGGTTTTTCATTTTTCTCAAGTTTTTTTAATTTTATGCCTATTTGAATCTTGGTCAAATACTAGCTAGGTTTGGACCAAGATTTAAACAATTTAAAAACATGAAAATGAAAAGGCAAGCCTAGATCTTTTGTAGTCACTCTAAAATGAAGCTCGTGGGAGGTTCTTGAAATTTCCATGTTTGAAACCAATACGACTTCTCTTCATGCTAGACTTCATAAGATCGACCAAGAGTTTATGGTTAGGGGGTAGATACATGATTTGTCTGGTTTGAACACATGTCTAAACCTTGTTTATCAACTTGAATGCTTACTATCTATATGACATAAGAAGCTAGACTATGTGCTTTTGTTTTTCATTCTTCTATTTTTTTGAATTTTATGCCCATTTGAATCTTGGTCAAATCCTAGGGTTTGACCAGGATTTAAACAAGTTTAAAATATGAAAACGAAAAGGTAAGCCTGGATCCTTCTTAGTCACTCTAAAATGAAGCAGCTTTTGGGGGGTTCGATCTTGAAATCTCAATATAATGTTTGTAACCCAAAACCACTTCTCTTCATGCTTGACTTCATAAGACATATATAGTTAAGGGCCAGGGGTAGATACATGCTTTTTACATTTTGAATATGTCTAGACCTTGTTCATATCGATCAACTTGAATGCTTACTATATATATATGACATAAGAAGGCTATGTGCTTTGGTTTTCATTTTTTGATTTTTCTGAATGTTTATGCCCATTTGAATCTTGGTCAAGTCCTAGGTTTCACCAAGATTTTAGCAAGTTTAAAACACATGAAAATGAAAAGGCAAGCCTCGGGATCCTTCTTAGTCATTCTAAAATGAAGCTTTTGGGGGTTCGATCTTGAAATCTCAATATAATGTTTGTAACCCAAAACCACTTCTCTTCATGCTTGACTTCATAAGACAAAGTTAAGGGTTAGGGGTAGATCGATACATGCTTTTTCTGTTTTGAATATGTCTAGACCTTTGTTGAGCAAGATTTAAACAAGTTTAACACGTGTAAACGAATAAGTAAGCATGGATCCTTCTTAGTCACTCCAAAAATGTACCAATTGATAGATGTGTTAACTTTGCTTCATGGAAAAATTAATGTCATGTAAATGAGTTAACTTGGATTTCCTCACCCTTTAGTCCATAGGTAACTTTGTTCTAATGCACTATAATAATCAACCGAGTTTTTACACAACAGGTGCATCACTTACGTGTGCTGCCCATGCGTGAGGTCCCACACTTCAGCTGAGCACAAGTCACGTGCGAGGTACGCAAACTCCCATCCATCTTCTTTGTCAAGAGAAGACGCATCGGGATGCGTATTGGAAGTCTCTGGTCCTTCGAGATCCTTCGGTTGTCCCTCTCACAAAAAAAAAACCTCTCTCTCATTCTCGGCCTCGCTCGACTCGCTCGCTCGCTCGCACCTCCCCGCTCACCGACAAAACCTCGCACAACGCCAACATCATCACCCGAAAAAGGGGAGACACCATAATGCACTCCCTTCTTCACTCCTTCCGAGTGATCCCTCTTTTTCCTTCGAGTTTCACTCGACGGGCAAACACACATGTGCTGCATAGTAATAATAAAAAAGTAGAAAAATTGACCTACGAATCTATGATTAAATAGGTTAATCTAGGTTTTGCCCACTACTACAGATCAAGTTCAAAAATATCCAACTAATGGTCTCGATTTTGGGCTACTAATGTGCGTGGGTTTTTTATTTTTTATTTTTTCTGAATGTTTATGCCCATTTGAATCTTGGTCAAATCCTATGTTTGACCAAGATTTAAACACGCATAAACATGAAAATGAAAAGGTAAGCTTCGATCCTTTTTAGTCACTCTAAAATTAAGCTTTTGGGATGTTTTTGAAATTTCCATGTTTGAAACCCAAAACCACTTATTTTCATGCCTCCACTTCATAAGACAGAGTTAAGGGTTAGGGGGTAGATACATGCTTTTTCTATTTTGAATATGTCTACACCTTGTTCATCAACTTGAAGGCTTACTATATATATGACATAAGAAGGCTATGTGCTTTAATTTTTCATTTTTTTATGTTTTTTGAATTTTTATGCCCATTTGAATCTTGGTCAAATCCTAGGTTTGACCAAGATTTAAACAAGATTAAAACATGAAAATGAAAAGGTAAGCCTGAATCCTTCTTAATTAGTCACTCTAAAATGAAGCTTTGGGAGGGGGTCTAGAAATTTCCATGTTTGAAACCCAAAACCATTTCTCGATCTTCATGCTTGACTTCATAAGACAAATCTAGTTTAGGGTTAGGGGTAGATACATGATTTGTCGGGTTTGAATATGTCTACACATGCTTGTTTATCAACTTGAATGCTTACTATATGACATAAGAAGACTATATGTGCTCGTTTCTTATTTTTAAATTTTTTCTGAATGTTTATGCCCATTTGAATCTTGGTCAATCCTATGTTTGACCAAGATTTAAACAAGTTAATTTAAAACATGAAAATGAAAAGGTAAGCATTGAACCTTCTTAGTCACTCTAAGATGAAGTTTTTGGGAGGTTATTGAAATTTCCATGTTTGAAACCCAAAACCACTTCTCTTCATGTTTGACTTCATAAGACAGATCGAGTTTAGGGTTAGGGACATATGGTAGATACATGATTTTTCTTGTTTTAATATGTCTAGACCATGTTTATCAACTTGAATGCTCATTATATGACATAAAAAGGCTATGTGCTTTTGGTTTTACATTTTCCTGGTTTTTTGAATTTTTATGCCCATTGAATCTTGGTTAAATCCTAGGTTTGACCAAGATTTAAACAAGTTTAAAACATCAAAAATGAAATGGTAAGTCTGGATCCTTCTTAGTCATTCAAAAGTGAAGCTTTTGGGGGGTTCTTGAAATCTCAATGTTTGAAACCCAAAACCACTTCTCTTCATGGTTGACTTCATAAGACAGAGTGTTTAGGGTTAGGGGTAGATCGATACATGATTTGTCGGGTTTGAATATCTCTAGACATGCTTGTTTATCAACTTGAATGCTTACTATATGACATAATAAGACTATATGTGCGTTGTATTTTCATTTTTTTGGTTTTTTCTGAATTAATGTTTATGCCCATTTGAATCTTGTCAAATCCTAGGTTTGACCAAGATTTAAACAAGTTTAAAACATAAAATGAAAAGGTAAGCCTTGGATCCTTCTTAGTCATTCTAGAATGAAGCTTTTGGGGGTTCTTGAAATCTCAATGTTTGAAACCCAAAAACCACTTCTCTTCATGGTTGACTTCATAAGACAGTAGTTTAGGGTCTGAGGGGTAGATACATGATTTGTCGGGTTAATTTGAATATGTCTAGACATGCATGCTTATTTATCAACTTGAATGCTTACTATATGACATAAGAAGACTATATGTGTGTTGGTCAAATCCTATGTTTGACCAAGATTTAAACAAGCATATAAATCCTGAAAATGAAAAGGTAATTAAGCTTGGATCCTTCTTATTCACTCTAAAATTAAGCTTTTGGCGGGAAGTTTTTGAAATTTCCATGTTTGAAACCCAAAACCACTTCTCTTCATGCTTGACTTCATAAGACATATATAGTTAAGGGCCAGGGGTAGATACATGCTTTTTCCTCGTTTTGAATATGTCTAGACCTTGTTCATATCGATCAACTTGAATGCTTACTATATATATATGACATAAGAAGGCTATGTGCTTTGGTTTTTATTTTTTGATTTTTTCTGAATGTTTATGCCCATTTGAATCTTGGTCAAGTCCTAGGTTTGACCAAGATTTTAGCAAGTTTAAAACACATGAAAATGAAAAGCAAGCCTGGATCCTTCTTAGTCATTCTAAAATGAAGCTTTTGGGGGTTCGATCTTGAAATCTCAATATAATGTTTGTAACTCCAAAACCACTTCTCTTCATGCTTGACTTCATAAGACAAAGTTAAGGGTTAGGGGTAGATCGATACATGCTTTTTTCTGTTTTGAATATGTCTAGACCTTGTTGATCAACTTGAATTCTTACTATATATGACATAAGAAGGCTATGTGCTTTGGTTTTCATTTTCTGTATTTTTTTATTTTATGCCCATTTGAATCTTGGTTGAATACTAGCTAGTAGGTTTGATCGACCAAGATTTAAACAATTTTAAAACATGAAAATGAAAAGGCAAGCATGGATCTTTTTTAGTCACTCTAAAATGAAGCTTCGGGAGGTTCTTGAAATTTCCATGTTTGAAACCAATAGACTTCGTAAGATCGACCGACTTTATGGGTTAGGGGGTAGATACATGCTTTTTCCTGTTTTGAATATGCCTAGAACTTGTTCATCAATTTGAAATTTCCATGTTTGAAACCCAAAACCCCACTTCTCTTCATGCTTGACTCCATAATACAGAGTTTAAGGTTAGGGCCAGGGTAGATACATGATTTTTCTAGTTTGAATATGTCTAGACCATGTTTATCAACTTGAGTGCTCATGCATTATATGACATAAAAAGGCTATGTGCATTTTTTTATTTTTTTATACCTATTTGAATCTCGTTCAAATCCTAGTTTTGACCAGGATTTAAACAAGTTTAAAACATGAAAATGAAAAGGTAAGCCTGTATCCTTCTTAGTCACTCTAAAATGAAGCTTTTGGGAGGTTTTTGAAATTTCCATGTTTGAAACCCAAAACCATTTCTCTTCATGCTTGACTTCATAAGATAAAGTTTAGGGTTAGGTGTTGATACATGATTTGACTGGTTTGAATATGTCTAGACCTTGTTTATCAACTTCAATTCTTACTATATGACATAAGAAGACTATGTGCTTTGGTTTTTCATTTTTTTTATTTTTTTCTGAATGTTTATGCCCATTTGAATCTAAAGGTGAGAGAACACGTTAAAGGTTATTCTAACAAAGGTCATGCTTGGAATCTTACCTATGTATTATTGTACATCACAAATGTGAAATGAAAATATGTGCATCGATCTCTATAAACCATAAACCCTAACCCTAACTATATAGAAAAAGATGAACAATCCATGCTTTTCGGTTGCCTTTTTTGATACACCTTTGGCTGGATTTCAAATTGGGGGGGGGGGGGGGGAGGGGCCGTTTGTGTTTCTTTGGATGCCTCTCTCGTATTTGCTAGTTTTTTGGGGTCACAAAAATTCAGGGTAGCATCATGCCCACCCCCTCCCTTCACGCGCAGAAAAAGTGGTAGGTGAGTAGTAAAATGGCATGAACAACAAGTTTCAAGTAAAATTTCGAATATAACCAGAATGTACCAATTGATAGATGAGTTAACTTGGCTTCATGGAAAAAATAATGTCATGCAAATGAGTTAACTTGGCTTTCCTACCCTTGAATCCATAGGAAACTTTGTACTAATACAGTATAATGATCACCCGAGTTATTACACCAACAGGTCTGTCACTTACGTGTGGTTCCCATGCGTGAGGTCCCACACTTCAGTGAGCACAAGTCATCTGCGGTCGGTAGGCAAACTCACATGTTCTTTGTCAAGAGAAGACGCATCAAAACTCCCCCCCCCTCTCTCTCCGAGTTTATCCACCTCCGCTGGCTGCCGGTTTTGGCATTGCGTTTCTACCTCGGCTCGGAGGCCATGGTGTGCACGCACGGTAGGCCATGGCGATTTGGTCGCGCTAAGTGGTTCATCCCCGGCTGCGACGAGGATCAATCTGGGCGGTGGCTGTTAAGGACCCGATCGCATTTCTTGCTTTCAGCGTGGGGTCATCCATGTAAAAGTTAGGGATTTAGATGAAATTTCCTGTTTATTCTGTGTCTTGTTGTAAACTGTGCTCTGGTGCCGTGGTGTGTATTGGAAGTCTGAGTCCTTCAGGATCCTTCGGTTGTCCCTCTCTCTCTCGAAAAAAGAAAAAACATCTCTCTCATTATCGGCCCGCTCGCTCGCTCGCACCTCCCGCGCATTGACAAACTCCCGAAAAGGTCGGACACCATAAATAAGAGGGCCCCACTCACTTCTCTCCCTTCGTCTCCTTCCGTGTGATCCCTCTTCCTCCGAGTTTCACTGGACGGGCAAACACATGTGCTGCCTAGAAATATTCGACCCCTTTGCATGGATAATCATGTCGACCATTTTTACCTGGTTTAGAAATAAATAAATGAAAATGAAGAAAACCTCAAAAATGAAACCCTTCCGCATTGAGTGCTTATAGGTGTACTAGTTGACAGGGAAAATAAGAAACCTGTGATAGGGTAGTAAAAAACAAAATGTCTTCACAAGACGGACTATAGTGTGTATGAAGATTCATGTGCTTTGGTTTTCAATTTTTGATTTTTTTCTGAATGTTTATGCCCATTTGAATCTTGGTCAAATCCTAGGTTTGACCAAGATTTAAGCAAGTTTAAAACACATGAAAATGAAAAGGTAAGCCTGGATCCTTCTTAGTCATTCTAAAATGAAGCTAATTTTGGGGGTTTTTTTGAAATCTCAATGTTTGAAACCCAAAACCACTTCTCTTCATATGGTTGGCTTCATAAGAAAGAGTTTAGGGTTAGGGGTAGATACATGATTTGTCGGGTTTGAATATGTCTAGAACTTGTTTATCAATTTGAATGCTTACTATATATATGACTTAAGAATACTATGTGCTTTGGTTTTTCTTTTCTATTTTTTTTGATTTTTTTCTAAATTTTTATGCTCATTTGAATCTTGTTGGTCAAATCCTAGGTTTGACAACGATTTAAACAAACTTAAAACATGAAAATGAAAAGGAAAGCCTGTATCCTTCTTAGTCACTCTAAAATGAAGCTTTTGGGAGGTTTTTGAAATTTCCATGTTTGTAACCCAAAACCATTTCTCCTCATGCTTGACTTCATAAGATAAAGTTTAGGGTTAGGTGTAGATACATGATTTGGCTGGTTTGAATATGTCTAGACCTTGTTTATCAACTTCAATTCTTACTATATGACATAAGAGGACTATGTGCTTTGGTTTTTCATTTTTTGATTTTTTTCCTAATGTTTATGCCCATTTGAATCTAAAGGTGAGAGAACATGTTATAAAGGTTATTCTAACAAAGGTCATGCTTGGAATCTTACCTATGTATTATTGTACATCGTCACAAATGTGAAATGAAAATATGTGCATCGATCTCTATAAACCATAAACCCTAACCCTAACTATATAGAAAAAGGTGAATGTTTATCGGGTTTGAGTTTTTATACCCATTAGAATCTTGGTCAAATCCTAGGTTTGACCAAGACTTAAGCAAGTTTAAAACACATGAAAATGGAAAGGGTAAGCCTGGATCCTTCTTAGGGTTAGGGCCAGCAGGGTAGATACATGATTTTTCTAGTTTGAATATGTCTAGACCATGTTTATCAACTTGAGTGCTCATGCATTATATGACATAAAAAGGCTATGTGCGTTTTTTTATTTTTTATACCCATTTGAATCTCGTTCAAATCGTAGTTTTGATCAGGATTTAAACAAGTTTAAGACATGAAAATGAAAAGGTAAGCCTGGATCCTTCTTAGTCATTCTAAAAATGAAGCTTTTGGGGTGTTCTTGAAATCTCAATGTTTAAACCCAAAACCACTTCTCTTCACGGTTGACTTCATAAGAAAGAGTTTAGGGTTAGGAGTAGATACATGATTTGTCGGGTTTGAATATGTCTAGACCTTGTTTATCATCTTGAATGCTTACTATATGTATGACGTAAGAAGACTATGTGCTTTGGTTTTTTTTTTGTTTTTTTTCTGAATTATTATGCTCATTTGAATCTTGTTGGTCAAATCCTAGGTTTGACCAAGATTTAAACAAACTTGAAACATGAAAATTAAAAGTTAAGCCTGGATCCTTTCCTAGTCACTCTAAAATTAAGCTTTTGGGAAGTTTTTGCAATTTCCATGTTTGAAACCCAAAACCACTTCTCTTCATGCTTGACTTCATAAGACAGAGTTAAGGGTTAGGGGTAGATACATGCTTTTTCTATTTTGAATATGTCTAGACCTTGTTTATCAACTTGAATGCTTATTTTATATGACATAAGAAGGCTATGTGCTTTGGTTTTTCATTTTTCTGGTTTTTTTAATTATATGCCCATTTGAATCTTGGTCAAATACTAGCTAGGTTTGACCAAGATTTAAACAATTTAAAAACATGAAAATGAAAAGGCAAGCCTGGATCTTTTGTAGTCACTCTAAAATGAAGCTCGTGGGAGGTTCTTGAAATTTCCATGTTTGAAACCAATACGACTTCTCTTCATGCTAGACTTCATAAGATCGACCGAGAGTTTATGGTTAGGGGGTAGATACATGATTTGTCTGGTTTGAACACATGTCTAAACCTTGTTTATCAACTTGAATGCTTACTATCTATATGACATAAGAAGCTAGACTATGTGCTTTTTGTTTTTCATTCTTCTATTTTTTGATTTTTATGCGCATTTGAATCTTGGTCAAATCCTAGGTTTTGACCAGGATTTAAACAAGTTTAAAATATGAAAACGAAAAGGTAAGCCTGGATCCTTCTTAGTCACTCTAAAATGAAGCAGCTTTTGGGGGGTTCGATCTTGAAATCTCAATATAATGTTTGTAACCCAAAACCACTTCTCTTCATGCTTGACTTCATTATACATTGATAGTTACGTGCCCGGTGTAGATACCTGCTTTTTCTGTTTTGAATATGTCTAGACCTTGTTCATATCGATCAACTTGAATGCTTACTATATATATATGACATAAGAAGGCTATGTGCTTTGGTTTTCATTTTTTGATTTTTTCTGAATGTTTATGCCCATTTGAATCTTGGTCAAGTCCTAGGTTTGACCAAGATTTTAGCAAGTTTAAAACACATGAAAATGAAAAAGGCAAGCTCTGGATCCTTCTTAGTCATTCTAAAATGAAGCTTTTGGGGGTTCGATCTTTGAAATCTCAATATAATGTTTGTAACCCAAAACCACGTCTCTTCATGCTTGACTTCATAAGACAAAGTTAAGGGTTAGGGGTAGATCGATACATGCTTTTTTCTGTTTTGAATATGTCTAGACCTTGTTGAGCAAGATTTAAACAAGTTTAACACGTGTAATCGAATAAGTAAGCATGGATCCTTCTTAGTCACTCCAAAATGTACCAATTGATAGATGTGTTAACTTTGCTTCATGGAAAAATTAATGTCATGTAAATGAGTTAACTTGGATTTCCTACCCTTTAGTCCATAGGTAACTTTGTTCTAATGCACTATAATAATCAACTGAGTTTTTACACAACAGGTCTGTCACTTACGTGTGGTGCCCATGCGTGAGGTCCCACACTTCGCTGAGCACAAGTCACGTGCAATAGGTACGCAAACTCCCAGCCATCTTCTTTGTCAAGAGAAGACGCATCAGGATGCGTATTGGAAGTCTCTGGGTCCTTCAGGATCCTTCGGTTGTCCCTCTCACAAAAAACCTCTCTCTCATTCTCGGCCTCGCTCGACTCGCTCGCTTTCGCTTCGCTCGCACCTCCTGCTCATCGACAAACTCGCACAATACCAACATCATCACCCGAAAAAGGGGAGACACCATAATGCACTCCCTTCTTCACTCCTTCCGAGTGATCCATCTTTTTCCTTCGAGTTTCACTCGACGGGCAAACACACATGTGCTGCATAGTAATAATAAAAAAGTAGAAAAATCGACCTACGAATCTATGATTAAATAGGTTAATCTAGGGTTTTGCCCACTACTAAAGATCATGTTCAAAAATATCCAACTACTGGTTCGATTTTGGGCTACTAATGTGCGTTGGTTTTTTCTTTTTTATTTTTTTCTGAATGTTTATGCCCATTTGAATCTTGGTCAAATCCTATGTTTGACCAAGATTTAAACACGCATAAACATGAAAATGAAAAGGTAAGCTTCGATCCTTTTTAGTCACTCTAAAATTAAGGTTTTGGGATGTTTTTGAAATTTCCATGTTTGAAACCCAAAACCACTTATCTTCATCCCTGACTTCATAAGACAGAGTTAAGGGTTAGGGGGTAGATACATGCTTTTTCTATTTTGAATAAGTCTACACCTTGTTCATCAACTTGAAGGCTTACTATATATATGACATAAGAAGGCTATGTGCTTTAGTTTTTCATTTTTTTATGTTTTTTGAATTTTTATGCCCATTTGAATCTTGGTCAAATCCTAGGTTTGACCAAGATTTAAACAAGATTAAAACATGAAAATGAAAAGGTAAGCCTGAATCCTTCTTAATTAGTCACTCTAAAATGAAGCTTTGGGGGAGGGGGTCTAGAAATTTCCATGTTTGAAACCCAAAACCATTTCTCTTCATGCTTGACTTCATAAGACAAATCTAGTTTAGGGTTAGGTGTAGATACATGATTTGTCGGGTTTGAATATGTCTACACATGCTTGTTTATCAACTTGAATGCTTACTATATGACATAAGAAGACTATATGTGCGTTCGTTTCTTATTTTTAAATTTTTTCTGAATGTTTATGCCCATTTGAATCTTGGTCAATCCTATGTTTGACCAAGATTTAAACAAGTTAATTTAAAACATGAAAATGAAAAGGTAAGCATTGAACCTTCTTAGTCACTCTAAGATGATGTTTTTGGGAGGTTATTGAAATTTCCATGTTTGAAACCCAAAACCACTTCTCTTCATGTTTGACTTCATAAGACAGATCGAGTTTAGGGTTAGGGACATATGGTAGATACATGATTTTTCTTGTTTTAATATGTCTAGACCATGTTTATCAACTTGAATGCTCATTATATGACATAAAAAGGCTATGTGCTTTGGTTTTACATTTTCTGGTTTTTTGAATTTTTATGCCCATTGAATCTTGGTTAAATCCTAGGTTTGACCAAGATTTAAACAAGTTTAAAACATGAAAATGAAAAGGTAAGTCTGGATCCTTCTTAGTCATTCAAAAGTGAAGCTTTTGGGGTTCTGAAATCTCAATGTTTGAAACCCAAAACCACTTCTCTTCATGGTTGACTTCATAAGACAGAGTGTTTAGGGTTAGGGGGTAGATCGATACATGATTTGTCGGGTTTGAATATGTCTAGACATGCTTGTTTATCAACTTGAATGCTTACTATATGACATAAGAAAACTATATGTGCGTTGTATTTTCATTTTTTTGGTTTTTTCTGAATTAATGTTTATGCCCATTTGAATCTTGTCAAATCCTAGGTTTGACCAAGATTTAAACAAGTTTAAAACATAAAATGAAAAGGTAAGCCTGGATCCTTCTTAGTCATTCTAGAATGAAGCTTTTGGGGGGTTCTTGAAATCTCAATGTTTGAAACCAAAAAACCACTTCTCTTCATGGTTGACTTCATAAGACAGAGTTTAGGGTGTTAGGGGTAGATACATGATTTGTCGGGTTAATTTGAATATGTCTAGACATGCATGCTTATTTATCAACTTGAATGCTTACTATATGACATAAGAAGACTATATGTGTGTTGGTCAAATCCTATGTTTGACCAAGATTTAAACAAGCATATAAATCCTGAAAATGAAAAGGTAATTAAGCTTGGATCCTTCTTATTCACTCTAAAATTAAGCTTTTGGCGGGAAGTTTTTGAAATTTCCATGTTTGAAACCCAAAACCACTTCTCTTCATGCTTGACTTCATAAGACATATATAGTTAAGGGCCAGGGGTAGATACATGCTTTTTCTGTTTTGAATATGTCTAGACCTTGTTCATATCGATCAACTTGAATGCTTACTATATATATATGACATAAGAAGGCTATGTGCTTTGGTTTTCATTTTTTGATTTTTTCTGAATGTTTATGCCCATTTGAATCTTGGCCAAGTCCTAGGTTTGACCAAGATTTTAGCAAGTTTAAAACACATGAAAATGAAAAGGCAAGCCTGGATCCTTCTTAGTCATTCTAAAATGAAGCTTTTGGGGGGGTCGATCTTGAAATCTCAATATAATGTTTGTAACCCAAAACCACTTCTCTTCATGCTTGACTTCATATATAAGACAAAGTTAAGGGTTAGGGGTAGATCGATACATGCTTTTTTTCTGTTTTGAATATGTCTAGACCTTGTTGATCAACTTGAATTCTTACTATATATATATGACATAAGAAGGCTATGTGCCTTGGTTTTCATTTTCTGATTTTTTTTATTTTATGCCCATTTGAATCTTGGTTGAATACTAGCTAGGTTTGATCGACCAAGATTTAAACAATTTTAAAACATGAAAATGAAAAGGCAAGCATGGATCTTTTTTAGTCACTCTAAAATGAAGCTTTTGGGAGGTTCTTGAAATTTCCATGTTTGAAACCAATAGACTTCGTAAGATCGACCGACTTTATGCTTAATTAGGGGGTAGATACATGCTTTTTCTATTTTGAATATGCCTAGAACTTGTTCATCAATTTGAAATTTCCATGTTTGAAACCCAAAACCCCACTTCTCTTCATGCTTGACTCCATAATACAAAGTTTAAGGTTAGGGCCAGGGTAGATACATGATTTTTCTAGTTTGAATATGTCTAGACCATGTTTATCAACTTGAGTGCTCATGCATTATATGACATAAAAAGGCTATGTGCATTTTTTATTTTTTTATACCCATTTGAATCTCGTTCAAATCCTAGTTTTGACCAGGATTTAAACAAGTTTAAAACATGAAAATGAAAAGGTAAGCCTGTATCCTTCTTAGTCACTCTAAAATGAAGCTTTTGGGAGGTTTTTGAAATTTCCATGTTTGAAACCCAAAACCATTTCTCTTCATGCTTGACTTCATAAGATAAAGTTTAGGGTTAGGTGTAGATACATGATTTGACTGGTTTGAATATGTCTAGACCTTGTTTATCAACTTCAATTCTTACTATATGACATAAGAAGACTATGTGCTTTGGTTTTTCATTTTTTTTGATTTTTTCTGAATGTTTATGCCCATTTGAATCTAAAGGTGAGAGAACACGTTAAAGGTTATTCTAACAAAGGTCATGCTTGGAATCTTACCTATGTATTATTGTACATCACAAATGTGAAATGAAAATATGTGCATCTCTATAAACCATAAACCCTAACCCTAACTAGACAGCCTTGTAGGAGGCCAAGCTGCAAAGAGCGCTCGAGGAGACCAGCTAATCACTCGTGCGAAATAAAGGAATGAAGGAGACCTAGTAAAGTAAACCTAGAAAAAGATGAACAATCCACGCTTTTCGATTGCCTTTTTTGATCCACCTTTGGCTGGATTTCAAATTGGGGGGGGGGGGGTAGGGGACGAGTGTGTTTCTTTGGATGCCTCTCTCGTATTTGCTAATTTTTGGGGGTCACAAAAATTCAGGGTAGCATCATGCCCACCCCCTCCCTTCACGCGCGGAAAAAGTGTTAGGCGAGTAGTAAAATGGCATATATGACCAACAAGTTTCAAGTAAAATTTCGAATATAACCAGAATTTACCAATTGATAGATGAGTTAACTTGGCTTCATGGAAAAAATAATGTCATGTAAATGAGTTAACTTGGCTTTCCTACCCTTGAATCCATAGGAAACTTTGTACTAATACAGTATAATGATCACCTGAGTTATTACACCAACAGGTCTGTCACTTACGTGTGGTTCCCATGCGTGAGGTCCCACACTTCAGTGAGCACAAGTCATGTGCGGTAGGTAGGCAAACTCCCATCTTCTTTGTCAAGAGAAGACGCATCAAGACTCTCTCTCTCTCTCTCTCTCTAAAATCGATGCATATGAAGCTACATATATATTCTTGGTCATAATCCCCTTATCTAAAGAGGATGGATGCATGGCTTCACGTCGTCGTCGCTTTCATCGTCAGTATCATCGTCGTCCGAGTAGTAGTACTTCCTGCACATTGTTCCGTCGAACACCTTCACTGTGAGCACATCATCGCCTTCATATTTGAAGTGTACGAAGCAGCCGAAATCCACACCGTGCGCGATGGCGAAATTCTCCCAGCCCTTGTCGAGGTACATCCGGCCTTGTCCGTCAAATAGGACCTCCACGGTCCAGAGACGAGGACCGCAGTCAGCTGCTTGCAGATACACCTTAGCTGGCTCCTGGCCGTCAAGATAGTCCGCAAACTTTTTTGGGAGAGCCTGCAAAGAGATCGAGCGCCGATCGTTTGAAATTAAATGCTTTTTAGAACATGCCCATAATTAATCACATGCATCATATATGTGGGAACGCGTACGTACCTTCTTGACCAAAGGGTCTTCATAGACGACAATGAAGAACTCCTCTATGATCAAAGGCAGTGTTGACGGTGGTGGTGGCAATGATGATGATCCATCACCCCGGCCGCCCCTTCCCCTTCCCTTTCCCCTTCCCCTTCCCCTTCTGGTCGGTGTCCGAGACGTGGACGCCATGGCAATGGATCAAGTGTATGTGAACGAAGAAGAGAGAGGCAGAACCTATTGACACAAGGGATGGCCGTTGTGGTTGTTTATAAGGAAGAGATGACCGTTGTAGGGGTTTACACAATAAATTAAGGAGGAGGTGACCGTTGTGGGGGTTTTACACAATAAATTAAGGAGGAGATGGCCGTTGTGGGAGAGATCAGGTGACATGCACCTTTTGCATGTCCCGTGGGACATGCGGCCTAAATCCAAATTTAAACATTGCGAAAAAATCTGAAAAAAATCATGCATGTTCAAAACACATATTAAGATAACCCCTAAAAATTTCAGATCAAAATTCGAAACATACATCGAGAAATAGAAAAGAGAAATCTAATTTTCTCTGTACACTATTCACATCTGAGTTTCTCTTTTTTGTTTCTCGATGTATGTTTCGAATTTTGATATGAAATTTTTAGGGGTTATCTTAATATGTGCTGTGAACATGCATGATTTTTCCAGATTTTTTCGCAATGTTTAAATTTGAATTTAGACTGACATGCAAAAGGTGCATGTCACATGATCTGTGTCCGCCGTTGTGGGGGTTTATATCTCAACAAAAAAGTAATGCGGACTATCTTGACGGAAATGGAACTTCGTGATATAGTTTATCATTTTACCGTGAAAAGTAATGCCTACAATAAATGGTAATTCGTGATAGTTTATCATTTTCGAGTGGGGTACATAAGATACGGGTCAAAATGGCGCCTCTACATTTTTAAGATAAACTAGGCCATATTTTAGTGCCAATTCCCAACTCTTTACGATTTTTAGTGTTTTTAGCCAGTTTCACACATTTAAATGACTATATGCTGATTTATTGGAAGTAATTCAAATTTGAAATGTAGGTGTGTTATAACTTGGTCATAGAAATCCCCCAAAATCATTTTTAGATTCATATTACTTACACTATATACATAAACCAGTGATAGTACTGAAATATTCAACCCCTTTGAATGGATAATCATGTCGACCATTTTGATCTGGTTTTGAAATAAAAAAAATGAAACCCTTCCGGATTGAGTGCTCATATATAGGTGTACTAGTGGACAGGGAAAATAAGAAACCCGTGATAGGGTAATAAAAAACATTTTTTCTTCACAAAATGGACTATCGTGTATGAAGATTCATGGGTTTCAAGCCGAATAATATATATAGTTATATATGGCCATATTTGTGACATATTTTATTATAATGTGCCCAAATTGGGCATGGTGGTGCATCTAGCCAGTCCCAACAATGATTTAAAAGTTTGCCTTGGTTCTCGTAGTAACATGTGCACGTGGGAAATTGAAGAAGCAAGGCAAACTCCAACATATATGAATGGTGAGAGAACATGTTAAATGTTATTCTAACAAAGGTCATGCTTGTTTAATTAATTTCTTACTTATGTAGTATTGTACATCACAAGCGTGAAATGAAAATATGTGCATCATCTCTATAAACCCTAACCCCCTAACCCTAAACACTTATAAATCTATATATCACTACAACAAAAAATCAGTCATGGGATTCAAAGGTTTGCCATTGTTTTCTTGTAGTACTTAATACAATGCTCACACACTTTTGGGAAGTGAGTGGAACTTGTACTCAAACACACATGTGGTGCCGAAAACTGTGCAGGGTTCCTCTAAAAGAGGATATACAAGTGTGTATATATATGCCACACGTTCATTTGGTATTGTCATATATATATAGAGGTAGTATGTAAACCACAAATGATATGACTCAATATGCATGCTTTGTTTCGAGCTTTTTTATATCGAGCCCCACAATAACTTTGGCATGTTCTGAAATTGATGTCGATCAATCTCATGACGCTCACCCTTGTTTTGTGCTAGCTAGTTGGACGAAGGGGCTCGTGTGGTTAGCCATTATATCTCTTGTACCATGGCTCCAGACATTCGGGTCACACACCTCTGTATTTTTTTCAGCTTATTTGTTTGATATGTACTTCATCTATGCACTGTTCAAATTTGCATTTAAGCAATTTAGCCCCCAAAAATGGTACATATATGGATTCACATTGAGATAATTCATGAAACTTTGGAAATGGCCATCTAGTGTCATGTTTCCCCACAAATGAGAATTGGATTAATTGGTGGCATAAGTAAAAGCACATTTATGCGCGACAACCCAAAAATGCACAAGTAAAAGCTCTCTTTTCTAAAACATTGGTATGGCATGTCTGCTATTTTCCCTAGCTATATAGAAAAAAGACGCACAATCCATGCTTTCCGATTGCCGGTTTTGAACCACCTTTGGCTTGATTTCAAATTTAGGTCAAAATCATGGGGTGGTGGTGGTGGTAGGGGACACGAGTGCGTTTCTTTTGGATGAAGCGCTCGTATTTGCAAGTTTTTTGGGGTCCCACAAATTTAGCTCGTATTTGCAAGTTTTTTGGGGTCCCACCATCCCTTCACGCGCGGAAAAGTGTTAGGCGAGTAGTAAAATGGCATGACCAACAAGTTTCAAGTAAAATTTCGAATATATAACCAAAATGTACCAAGTGTTAGATGAGTTAACTTGGGTTCATGGAAAAAATAATGTCATGTAAATGAGTTAACTTGGCTTTCCTACCCTTGAATCCATACGAAACTTTGTACGGAGTTCTAATACAGTATAATGATCACCCGAATTATTACACCAACAGGTCTGTCACTTACGTATGGTTCCCATGCGTGAGGTCCCACACTTCAAAGGAGCACAAGTCACGGACAATTTTTTGCAAATGTTGCAAAGGATAAAAGGTGGAAGAGGGTCACACGGAAGGAGAAGAGGAAGGGAGAGCAGCCACGGCCTCGAAATGCTTCAACCTTTCCGGGAAGTGATGTTGACCGGCACGCAAGGTTTTTCGGTGCCGCAAACTGCAGCAAGGCGGTGATTTTGACAGTAAATAACCCTTTTGGCAAAGAAAAACATGGATCGAGCCTCTCGAGCAATCTATTTCACCGGACTAACCTTTTTGTGTGGCTCATTCTGTGTTTTTCTTCGCCAAAAGGGTTACTTTGTCAAAATCGCCCCCTGCAGTGCAGGCTACGCGCCCGTCTAATATTCTTTTTTTTTCAATGACAAAAGGGGGGGGGAGAGAGAGAGAGAGTCTTGACGACGTGTTTTCACTTGAGTACTTGACAAAGAAGATTGTTGGAAGTTTGCCTACCTACCGCACATGACTTGTGCTCACTAAAGTGTGGGACCTGCATGTATGGGACCCTGCAGCCCTCTTAGGGCAGATGTGTGAGACGCAAAATATGTTTTTTAGTTTAGTAAGGCAAAAAAAATAAGCCTTGGAGGGCCGAGGCGGGGCGGCCGTCCGCCATTTTTATACCTTACGCCCCTCACACCTCGTTTCATTTGTCATGTCTCCCAAGGAAGAGCTCGGAGGAGAAGATGCAGTCCTAGCTTCTCGACCCCCTGGCGCCCCACTCATAAATACTACTACCAGAAGTACACTGTCTCTAACAATCCTGCCTCCGAAGGGAGATCTCGGAGGAGAAGATGCGGGCTCAGCGTCCCCGCCGTTGATGAGCCAGGACACAAGGGTTACTACGCCTCTTTTAATTACCTTCGTTTTGCTGCTAATACTCGGACTTATATCTGTTATCTTCCGCAGGAGAGTGTCGATATCGCCGGAGAAGATGATGTGAGTGCGAGATGATCAAGCTCGCAAAGAGAAGATGATGTAAAGGAGATGGTCAACCTCAGAGCAGAAGATGATGTAAAGGAGATAGTCAATGTCGGAGAAGATGATGTAAAGGAGTTAGTCAATCTCGGAGAAGATGTGGTGGCATTGGACCAACCGCGGTCGTTGGGCGAGATCCCGGAGATTCACTTACCTCGTTTGCACTGGTAATGATATGCCTGATCTGTAACATGTTGAACGTTTTTCGTCGGCTTACACAGGAGCTATCTCGGCTTAGGGTCAACAAGGCCCCGGGAGCGGAACTTCCGCATCTCGGCGCCGAGAACTCCGAGTTACGCCAGAAGCGCCCTGGTGAATCGCACGCGCAGGCGCAGCACATCCGTTCGCAGGATCTCTCATCCTTCGACGTCAGGTTCCAGCGAGAGGTCGTAGAAGAAGATAAGTTGCCAGCTTCCCCGCCGTTCAAGAGGATGAAGGAGCTGAAGACGGAGGTTAATATTAGCTGACTTTGGGTTGCTGGTTTTTGGGTACTTCGAGTCACTGACATGTAGACACCACTTAAGTCTGTCCTACATGTTTGTGACCACATTCGTTAATCAGCCAATTTGTGCCCTTCGTTTGCCGGTAACGCTCGATATGTTTGTTGTTACCTTTGGCAGGATCACTCCCCTTGCTTATCCTGTCGAAGGATGAAGTTGGATCTTGCCAGCATGCGGGAGGAGAACAGAGAGTTAGGGATCAAGATATTTTGGTACAGGCAGGTGGTGTCTTTTCTAGAAGTGGATGAGATCACGGCCTGTGCTCGTAGGAGTTGTGATGAGGCCATTCATCTGGGAGAACGGATCAAAGCTCAGCTTGTCTCTTTGATGGAAGTCGCAGAACGCGTGATTTTCAATGCTAGAGAGGCGCGGGAACGACTTCTGGTGGCTGAAGATCTCGCATAGCAGTTTAATCATGTGCGCTTATTAGTTGCCTACTACTTTTGTAATTATTCACAATTAAGTATGTATCAATGGCTTGCCTTTTGTGTGACGGAGGAAATTGCACATACCACCACTTGTTGGTGCAGTTTTTGCACATAACACAATTTGAGATTCTTTTTACACAAATAACCAGATTTTGACGTAAACTTTTGCACAAAAAACAACCTTACTCCATGTTTTCTTTTGTCTTCTAAAGACATGTAGGTGCTTCGAAAAATACCTCCGTTCCAATGCTTAAAGCTTAGTATATTTATCTTGAAAAGTCAAACCAAGTAAAGTTCGACAAAACTCTTAAAAGAATCTATCAGCACATATAATATTTTGTAGACACCATATGAAAATATAATTTATTTTCTATCTAATAATATTGATTTTGTATCTTGCATATTAATGCTTTTGGTAAAAACTTAGTCAAACTTAACTTAGTTTGACTTTCAAAAAATCAATTTAATCCTTAAGCTTTGGGACGGTGGTTCTAGACGTGGTCTAGACGTGTTTCAACATATTACCTTCGCATTTTCTAAACGCATGGAGTTTCTTACAAAGTTTATTTTTCGAAATATTTTCGACTTTGTATTATTTTTATTCATTTCCCCCCTGGTTGTCATGTTTTTCTGTCCGGCTTCCCCAGCCCATCCATCCGTAACCCACATGCGCGCGCGTGACACGAGTAGTGGGAGACATGGTGCCCAAAGGGATAGCTTTTATTAATGGTGGCGACGGTTCCCTAGGCCAATGCTGGCGATACGTCTCATCGTCGCTAGCTGTGCCTTCCCCATGCGGCCGTATTAATGCACACCACTGCTCCTTTAGTCCTTTGCGCCTCCGCGGCTGATCAAGTAAGTTTGATCATAAAAGATGATCACATAAGCTCGATGATTACCTATAACCTAAAAATTATCTTAATTTGTAAACGAAGACATAAAATAACTAGTTGTTTGATTAGGAAAGACAAAGGAAATTTCTATTGAGATTGAGTTCATTTCATAGTTGTTATAGACACATAGCAATATTACCAAGAGATAGGATTGTAGAGAAAGCAATCCATAGGTATTTTGGAGGGTTCTCAATCCTTTGAATCAAGCAAGCTTTATAGGAAAAAGCCCTATGTGTAAAAATCCTACTCCGTACAAGATACCTTTAGAAATCCTTTGAACCAAACAAACTCCGATTCATATTAGTAGACTATAATATGGATATATTTAGACACATTTTAGTTCAAGATTCATCCATATCATTTGACAAGTAATATGAATCGGAGTGAGTATATTAAATGGATTAGTATATATTGTTCGAAAAAATTAAGTTATACTGTACTAATAAAGAAACCATTTCTGTGGTCAAACTGTTTTGACGGGACAGTAACTGCACCAGGACGTAGTGGCGTGCTATCCTAGCCGAAGTTTTACTCGGCGCATCGATGCAGCTGCTGAAGAATAAAAAAAGTCATATCCACTCCTACTCTTCACCTCCATCGTTTCCATCCTTGGCTCTCCACTTCCATCATCGTTCTCCACTCGCCAAGCGCTGCTAGCAAATTTTTTCATCCTCTAGATCTCCCATTTGCATAGCTTTCTCTCCTCACCCCTCCGCAGAACCGCAGCACTCCTCCTTCCCGCTCGACTCTCCTACAAATCTCCAATCACACATACTTGCTTCCGCCCTCTTAAATCCATCTCGTCTCCATGGCGGCATCGAACGACGACCAGCTGTATGGCGACTGGGGGAAGCTCCCCGCCGAGCTGTTCAATCTCATTGCCCAGAGTCTGGACGTTACAGTCGACGTCCGGCTGGCCGCATGCTCCAAAACGCTGTGCCGCCATGTCGCCGACAACATGAATCTACACCATTGGGATGGACCCTGCTTGCTGATGCCCGATTCTGCCCATTGGCACTATGATGATAGTAGTGCGCACCACACGGTGTACCACGTTGTGCTCCTCGACCATCCTCGGCGCACAGCCATCCTGCCGTTCATGGACAATAGATTCTGGGTTGGCATGAACGGCGACTGGATCGCCGGCGTGGACAGTGGTGGGAACTGGTTCCTCGCGAACATCTACACGCACCAAGAAATCTCCCTACCATCGTCGGAAACTTGCAACATTTTTCGGGAGGAATGGATTGGCTTCCCCGACTTGCCTCCTGAAAGGTACATGACGTATGGGCGTGCCATGTTTTTGTTGAAGATTGTAATTTGCGAAGTGCCCACAAAAGCTGGACATTACTCAGATTACAAGCTCATCGCTCTATTCAATTCTGGACTCGCTTACCTGGCTAATGGTAGCCAGGAGTGGAGGTTATTCTCTCTTGCTAGTTGGGGTGTAGATTACAGTGACGCCATCGAGCACAACGGCTTCATTGTTGCGGTGGATGGGTGGACCGGCACCACATATTGCTGGGATCAATCACAGGCCGGTAATTCTTCAATCCATATGATATACTTCGCAATAAATTTTAATATCAAGCGCATTCATGATATATTGTAACTGAATTAACTAATTGCTCAATAAGATTTTTTCACCTTTCAAATGACTGTGCACCATTTAATTATCCAAACCTGACTGAACCATTGCTACAAACGAATTACAGTACTATATGCAGTGCACTAATCTGTCAACCCAAACCAGATTATTGCAGTATATGAATGCATTCCTGAATTAGTTACTGCATGCTCTTGTCAGAATATGAATAAGGAGCTTAGCCCTGGCCTCTTCATCAATTGATGCATGCAAACTTTGAATTTATTTGAATATTCGATGTACTCAAAGCTTTACAATCATGGATCAGATAAGGTTGAGACATGTATCTACCATCAATGAATATGAGTGTAATTAACATACATCTCAAATGGGAACAATTTTATTTCTTCGAGTTCTTATACAAGTATAATGACTGCATCTTCCATTTGATCCTACAAATGTGAAGTTGCAGCTACTGGTATTATTGTCTTCCTGAGCCATTCAAACACTAATTTTTTTTTGGTCTCCGTTTGCAATGCAGATGCACACCTTGCCCTGCCATTCGTGATCCCATCACCGATGGAGGATCCATTTGGCAGATGGTTTTTAGCTCGATCAGCCGATGGCAAGCGCTTGATGATCATCCATGAAGATCGGTATATACGTAGCAATGATCACCTTGAGCCTGCAGAAGTTCTGCATGATGGTAATGGCCTTATCCTGCGGGAGTGTCCTGCCCCTGTCATACATATTTTTGAGAAAGTTCGATCGAGGATTGGACCCAATTGTAGTCGAGTGGACAGCCTTGGCACACACTCTCTGTTCATTGGACTGAATTATCCAATGAACCTGAAGATAAATGATGGCAATGCTCCTGATGGAACATTGACTCCATTCATGAGGTCAAATTGTGTTTACATCGCGTACTATGCATTTCGGGAACCAGCATTTAGTTGTATTTGTCGTTGTAACTGCGAAGCAAGGGGAAAATGAGCTCATGGGAGTTATCACCCTTCCAAAAGAAGGTTGGGGATTTCCCCCGACAGGCGACAATGGGATTTAAGCCTCGTCTGAAAAATAGCCGCATGTGGAGGCAACCCTAACCTGAGCCAGGACTCTTTAGGGAGAAAATAATCTTTTTTGAACGATATATTTGAACAATTCGGTAACTGTTCCGTATCTTAATATGCTCTTCCTTTTTCTGAATCTTATATACCTTGACCCATTTCAGTGTGTCTGTTTACTCATTTTAGTGTGTATGTAGCCCACATTGAAGTAATCTAATCTTATTTAAACGGATGGTGATGAACTCTGTATTTCCATCCTTCGTAAACCGTGCATGTCTGTTTATTTTTAGTTTCATTTCAGCAACTATTATTAGTATATGCACACCTTTTTTTAATGTTGAGAGGAGTATAAGGGCATTACAATACTATATACTATATGGCGCTAATAGAGAACAAATGAATGTGAAAAGATTGTAAAATCCTCCAGGTACTCTCCTTACAGCGCTAATTCTTGATGGCGGATCGACTTCCTGTTGGTTCCGGTCTTTGTAGCTAGGACTGGTGAAAAGAGTTTCACGCCCCTTGCAGTAGCGCCTGTGTTGGACGTGCCCTAATGTTTTCCTGCTAAAAGTTGCAATCTTTTAAGCACTTGGGTACGGTATTTCCCCACCAGCCTGGATGCAGGCCGCCAAACGCGTCTTAACCAATGTTTAAAATAGCGTGTTAAATGAATTAGCGGCAGCCTCCTTCAAACGATATGAACGCTATATCGTGGTAATAGTGTGGTATATTTTAAATAGCATTTTCAAAATAATACTAAATATAGCCTAAAAATAAATAATTTTACTAGAGCGAATAGATATATATAGTCCAAAAGTGACTGAATCATACATACATAACCACATATAGAAATAGATCTCAAGTATTTTAGAAGGCTAACATCAACATTTCACAAGGCAACAACATAGTATAAATTATTTATTAAAACATATTAGCATGAGCGATATTATCTTCTGACTTAGAAGTGGAACCAACAGATTGTAGTTCATCACCACGAAAAAGTGAAAGCAACTTGCCTGAAAAAATAGCGCGCTAAAACTATGAAGTAGGGCGATATAGCATGTCTGTTTCGCAAATAGCACCACAAATGCAAAATTACTAAGCGTGGACCCTCTAGATATGCTATAGTGCGCTTTTAGCGGAGAAATAGTTAACTGGGCTTCATTGAGGCCCTGGTTTGACAAAGCAGCCTGAGTACGCATCTAAAAAAAAATCTGCCTGAGGACGCATGCTTGTAAAAATGAGAGAGCAGACTACAATTACTTCAGTCCCGAACCCTCTATCTCTCCCACCTACTTCACCTCTTTTACACTAATGACTGCCATGAACGGCTCGCCTCCTCCCTCCACCGGCAGCTGCCTGGCGGTAACGGCCGCCGACACAGATGAACATCGCCGATATTTCCTGAACTCAGCCGATTTGATCCACCGCATCCTCCAGCAGCTTGATGGACGTCCAGTCTCTTCTATCCAGATCGTGACTAGAGAAGGATCTACGAGTACATCCGTTTCTTACCCTTTGGCAGCGTCGGTTCCATCTCTCGCGGTACTTTCTTCTCCGCTGGAAGCACCATCTGGCTCGGCACTGATTTCCCTGGCGGCGGCACCAGCTTCTCCGGCTGCGCCGACCCCAACCCCCGCGGCACGGTCTTCTCCGGTGGCGGCACCACCAAAAGTGGCTGTAAGTTGTCCTGAACTCACTAGGATGCAGGTGTAAGTAGTCAATGATAGTTGGGGTTTTAAACAAGTTCTTTTTTCTTTAATGATGGGAAACTAGTATTCTTCTGCAAATGTTTTTTTAATGACGGGAAACAGTAGATGTTAAGTACTAGTTCTGGCAAAAAAAGATGTTAAGTAATAGTATCCATCACAGAGCAGGGTTTGGCAGTCTGAACATACAAATATATGCTCCATGTTACCTGTTTCAGAAAGTCTGAAAGCTTGCTCAGTACCTGTAAAATCAAATTGTCTTGCTGCTGCTAGATTTTGTGCAAACTAATTAAAGAGATAGCTAGATGCATTTTCTCCATGTATGTTACGTTCTGATTTATATGCTGTTGATTGATATATACCGTGCTTAACTAGATGCAGAAGCAAACTCGCTCCAACGTCAATGAGCAACTACGTCTTAGGACTGTCGATTGTACATGTCCTCTGCACCCCCCCGAGTTCAGAATTCAAAGAAACTCACTAGCCAAAAAGCCAAAGGTGACGGGGCAGGCGTGATGCAGCAATTCAACGTTTTATATTAAAAGGGCGAGGGAAAGGCCGCCCTAAACGGGTTGGTCACTCGGCGGACCCTCCTCAGCCCTCGCGCTTCTATGTGCAACTGGATGGCAACGATGACATGTATATGTTGGTCATCCCCAGAGAATTCAAGCAATGTCTGAAAGGGATTCTTCCCAGGCCTATCAAGCTCAAGACGAGCGTAGGCTGCGCCTGGTATGTGCACATCGATGAGTACCAGGGTGAACTGGTCTTGAAGGATGGTTGGTTCGGGTTTGCAGAGGCGCATGAACTGCAGCTCGATGACATTCTCGTCTTCGAGGTGAAAGACACTTCCTTGATGAATGTGTTGATCTACGAATGTAACACCTCCACCCAGAGGGTAATATTTTGTGCTGATCACCCTTAGTTGCATGCATGATCTGCAGTGCTTTTAGGAAGAGGGGATCAGAAACACCTCAATATTTTATTGAATTAACTAGATGCTGCTTTTGGACCTGGGGTAGTGCCCTGCTGATGTTCATGCTGAACTTGGTTTTTGTATTAAGCTGAACTGGGGATCAGATACACTGTGATGAGACTTTGTTAATTAGCTAATATAGTATATGTTAGACATGTTTTATTTTATTTTAATTTACTGTGATATGCTGCGGTAGTTTCAATGTGCGGTCTGATGATTTGTATTATACCTAGCTACATGGAGCTCAACATTTTGAAATATTCATAGATTTGTAAGTGTAAATGTGATATATCCCATATGTAGTCAATGCTTTCTTGTACGAGCTTGTAAAATCTCAGGGAAAAATACATTTTATTTTAGGAAGTGTAAAAGTGACCAATTTTTTTGATCTGATTGTAGCGAACGATTGTAGCGAACACAAGTGCAGATGGTCAAACCCCCAAAACTTCTCATATTCATTGTTACATGGTCGAGATATAAAGGTATTTTACGCACTGGTTTAATACATCGCTATGCTTACATCCATGTTTGTTTGCAGTTTTTTTTGACACCTCTTAATGCTCCCTCCGATCCATTTTTTTTGAGATACACAGTACAAACACAGACGCTCTCATATAGATGTATCTAGACACATATTAGTTGTAGAGACATCCATTTTATCATCAAGTAATGAGGATCAGATGGAGTATCGTTTTCATTTTACCAAAAGAAACGGATATACTGTATAGTACAACGTAGTCTGAGGCCCTTAGCTCTGAATGCAATTTCTGTGTGCACACTGATCGGATCATAACCCACACGACCTGTCTCACTGGTATGTAGGTCCGGGCCCCACCAGATACTGATAAAGCCCAGTGACCCGCCAGGTGAAGTTTTATGTGTGGATTCCTGCGTACCTGGCTTCGTTCCTCCAAGAAACGCGCATTTTTTTGACCGGGGGGACACGCGCATTTATTCCCTTGCTGATGTATCATTCTCAGTTTCTCACAGCCCCCTCATGTTCAGATCTCCCCAGATCCCTCACCGTCCATCTCCCCTGAGTCCTCTCCCTACACCACCGGCGTCCACCACCGCTCGGACTACGCGGCTTGGACTCCGTCCTCTACGGATGCGGCGACGTCGCACCTAAAAACTCCACTAAGGCGGCGCGGCATCCCCGATTCTCTCGGTCCATGGCTGCAATGGCGGTATGTTTCCCCCGAATCACTAGGGTTGCCGGTCACATCTTTATTATATCTAAGCTGTATTGCCGGTTGCTTAGCATTGTTTGATATAGACTATTTCTCTCATCCAGTGTATATATTAATCCTCTGGTAAAGACTCGGGCTACACATGCACGCATGCTAGCTAGGTTGGGACTGGATCTAATGTGTGCAATAATAATCGTTCAAATATGATATTGGTCAATCCACGGCCGATAATCACATATGAGGACACCGAGCATGCATGTCTGGCTTATGGACTCTTTAGGCCGACGCTGATTTTTTTTTTGTTTGCTTGGTCGATCTGTACTGGCGGATGATGAACTGCAGATGCATTACTCTGATGCTAGACCTAGCCAGCAAGCATGCATGGCTCATGCTAGCTTGATTTCTATTCTCATAGCTACTATTTATATCGATTTGGCTTCTGCGATACAATGATACACTATGCTGAATAATTTGATGATACAAGGTTGTACATATCAGCCTAGCTAGATTCAGAAGCTTATTGTTCGGACTTGTGTGTTCGATAAGAACAATGATCCGCTGACTTTGCTAGGTGCCTTTGATTATGCATTTGCTTGGAATTACGGTCGAAGCTAGAGGCATTATCTAATTGAGGCCTCTTTTTGCGGTGTTCAAACAAGAAGCTCAAGCTTGGAGAGAGCTTATCATGGAAGGAGACATCTGTAGAGCCAGCCCAGTGTGCAAGGTGTTTAGGCGCATCGATGAGGAGAATACCGCTGACAGCTTCTGCAAGGTACTATGTACATCGGAGTTAGAGGTGATTACCATCCCCAGTCGTGTTCTACCCTGGTTTTACGGTGGGTGTCCAGAGTCCATCAACCTGAAGATGTCCACTGCATGCACCTGGATTGTGGACCTGAAGCAACAAGATGGCAATGTTTTAATGGACGCAGGATGGCCAGAGTTTGTCAAAGCACATGACTTGAAGGTAGGATACCTCCTGACCTTCAAGAAGATTGACACCAAATCATTGCAGGTGCTCATATTTGGTTACAATTGCTGTGAGAAGGTTATATGGTGTTCAGGTTATCACCCATCGCTGGGGCAACAAAATGAATCACAGCTGTATTAAGTTGTCTTACAAATGTTCTGTAGTATAATGATGATGTATTGTGGTGAACATGATGGTACCATTACTGGATTGTGGTCACATGTGAGGGGGGGATGTTGATATGTATAAGTGGATTGCCTAGCCCTTTCCATTAGTTCGGACTTTTGGTTGCGTTGGCTTGTGTATGAAGCTTGGCATGGTATCAGAGCCCAGGGTCTCGAGTTCGAGACCTGGCTTTCGTAATTTATCCTAAAAATTGGTGCTGCCCTCCGTTGCCCTCCTCGGAGTCCACGTATATGCCTCTTGAGCATCTCCTTGTGTTGACCTCTTCCCTTCTTCCGGTCACACGTGAGGAGGGGTGTTCAGATGTATAAGTGGATTGCCTAGCCCTTTCCATCAGTTCGGACTTTTGGTTGCGTTGGCTAGTGCATGAAGCTTGACAAACCTTATTTATATGTACAGCTCTCTAGTTGTACTATTAATTATTATGTGCTTATGTTGGCTGGATTGTGATGAACATGAGATGTTCTGTTGTTTCCGTAAAGAAAAAAATGTGTTGTTTTTTCGAATCCTGCGCTGGATATGTTTTGCACAAACTAGTGAAGTGCCCGCTGACAAAACATATTATGCGCAAATAGGCAACCCTCAGTAACGATCATGGGTTCAAGCGTCCAGGATCCAGTGCCTTGACATCAGTAAGCACAGATGAACAGTTGGTTGACTTGTAGATTTGGACGTTGGATCGAAAATAGATAGCTAAGAACTAAGTACTGTAGCATGTAGCATATGTACTGTTCATGGTCTCATTCCGGGTTCAAGTGCTACCCCATGTAGCACCAACTTTTTTTTTGGGTTAGCCCAGACAACCTTCCCAATAAAAAAAAGTACTACCTTCCCTTCATGGGCCAATTGTTTGTACTTTTGGGCTGCCGCCGGCCATGTACATGGTGATTGCTGTCAGCCTGCTTGCTTCGCTGATAACAATCCAAAAACATTTAATGGGCCTTCGACTCATGCCATTGGGGCCCTTCCTAATTTAAACACGGAGATCCTATGATTGGCCCTCAAGAAACCGAGATTCTAAATATAAAGTTATTTTTATTTCATATCAATTATGATTATGATTCTTTTTTAAATGCGCATAGCCAGTATGCGCATCTACATGGGCTCTATATTTTGATATATTCATATAGTTGATTTCAAAATTTTCATAAATTATTTAAAGTTCCAAGATTTATTCTATCAGTTTGCAAGATCTTAGAGTGTATTTGTAGTTTAAAAAAAATGACAAACCTCTTCATCAGATTGTTGTTAACAAGTGTAGTGTTGTGAACCCAAAATATATTACATACTTCCTCGTAGATCAAATTTGAACTAATTAAGTTGAACTAAAACCCGGATCAACAGTTAGTATGGATTATGTGCATGGAGTACGAAAAACAAATGAATAGGCAATATTTCAGTTTTTCCTTCAGTTGAGAATGCTAGAGCAGGACCCATTTGCCAGTAGCGTCCCTCAACATTTGAAGGTAAAGACAAACAAAAGGGATCGAAAAAAGCAAGTATCCTACATATCTCGGGTTAAAACATATCGAGAAATCACATATTGCTTGTACATAGAGGCTGACATCGTGGACCCATCGGCCAGCCGTGGAAAAAAATCCAAGAAAGGAAACAATTATCGTACAGAGAAGCCGACATGTGGGACGCATTTTGCAGCAACGTCCTCAACTTTAACAAAGGCGGCAGGGGATCGAAAGAAAAAGCAAAGTTCCCAGAAATCAGCGGTCAAAAATAAATCCAAGAAATGAAATGTTTATTGTTCATAGAGGCTGACATGTGGGACCCACGAGCCAGCAGCGTCCTCAACGTTTCAAAGGCGGCAGGGGATCGAAAAAAAGGCAAGTGACCATATATCAAAGCCAAAAATAATCCAAGGAAAGAAACTTTTATTGTACATAGAGGATGACATATGGGTCCCGTTTTGCAGGAGCGGTCTCACATTTTCCAAGGCGGCACGGGATCGAAAAAAAAGAAAGGAAAGGTTTATCGTTCAGAGAGGCTGAGATGTGGGACCCATGGGCCAGCAGCGTCCTCTTAGTTTCAAAGGCGGCAGGGGATAAAAAAAGGCAAATAGCCAGTAATTAGGGTCAAAAATAAATCAAACAAAGGAAACTTTTACTGTTCATAGAGGCTGACAGGGACCCATGAGCCAGCAGCGTCTCAACGTTTCAGAGGCGGCATGAGATCGAAAGAAAAAGGCAAATACCAAGAAATTATGGGTCAATAATAAATCAAACAAAAGGTTTATTGTTCATAGAGGCTGACATGTGGGACCCCTGAGCCGGCAGCGTCCCCAACGTGTTAAAGGCGGCAGGAGATAGAAAGACAAAGGCCAAAAATCAGTTGGTAAAAAAATCCAAGAAAAGAAACATTTACCGTTCTGAGAGGCTGACATGCGGGACCCATGAGGCAGCAGCATCCTCAACGATTCCAAGGCGGCAGGGGATCAAAAGGGGTCAAAAATAAATCCATCATAGGAAACTTTTATTGTTCATAGAGGATGTGGGACCGACCTGCCAGTAGCGTCCTCATCGTTTCAAAGGGGGCAGGGGATCAAAAGAAAATGGTAAATAGCCAGAAATTAGGGGTAAAAAATAAATCCAATGAAGGACACTTTATTGTTCATAGAGTATGACATGCGGGACCCATGAGCCAGCAGCTTCCTCAACGTTTCAAAGGCGGCATGAGATCGAAAGGAAAAGGAAAGTGACCAAATATCTGGAGCCAAAAATAATCTAAGAAAAGAAACTTTATTGTGCATAGAGAATGACATGCGGGTCCCATTTTGCAGCACCGGTCTGAAGGTTTCAAAGTCGGCATTAGATCGAAAGAAAAAGACAAGTGCCAAATATCAGGAGCCAAAAATAATCCAAGAAAAGAAACTTCTATTGTACATAGAGGATGACATGCGGGCCCCATTTTGCAGCAGCGGTCTCAATGTTTCCAAGGCGGCACATGACCAAAAGAAAAAGGAAGTAGCCAGAAATAAGGGTGTCAAAAAATCCAAGAAAAGGAATATTTCAATTGGGCTGCTTCTGGCCATCTGGGCCTTCAAACTATCCCGCTGGACGCCTTTTGATTCGTACAATTTCAGCCCATTCCAAAACAGGAAAGTTCTATGCCTCGCAAAGACAAAAAATACACTGTTTATTGTCTGCAAAATAATCAAGATATCACATGTTTCTTATACGGGGAGGCTGACATCGGGGACCCATGCGCCAGCAGCGTCGTCAACATTTTAAAGGCGGCAGGGATGGAAAGAAAAAATAAACCAAAAATCTGTTGGTACAAAATCCAAGAAAAGAAACATTTTCGTTCTGAGAGGATAACATGCGGGACCCATGAGGCAGCAGCATCCTCAGCGTTTAATGTTAGACGCTGACATGTGGGACCCGTGAGCCAGCAGCGTCCTCAACATTTTAAAGGCGGCAGGAGATCGAAAGAAAAAATAAGCCAAAAATCATTTGGTATTCAAAATCCAAGAAAATAAACATTTACCGTTCTGAGAGGATGACATGCGGGACCCATGAGGCAGCAGCATCCTCAACGATTCCAAGGCGGCAGGGGATCAAAAGAAAAAAAGGAAATATCCAGAAATTAATTAGGGGTTCAAAATAAATCCATCAAAGGAAAGTTTTATTGTTCATAGAGGATGACATGTGGGACCGACCTGCCAACAGCGTCCTCATCGTTTCAAAGGGGGCAGGAGATCAAAAGAAAAGGCAAATAGCCAGAAATTAGGGGTAAAAAATAACTCCAAGAAAGGAAACTTTTATTGTTCGTAGAGGATGACATGCGGGACCCATGAGCGACCCAGCTTACTTAACGTTTCAAAGGCGGCATGAGATCGAAAGAAAAAGGCAAGTGACAAAATATCAGGAGCCCAAGATAATCCAAGAAAAGAAACTTTATTTACATAGAGGATGACATGCGGGTCCCATTTTGCAGTAGCAGTCCCAACGTTTCAAATGCGGCTTGAGATCAAAAGAAAAAGAAAGTAGCCAGAAATTAGGGGGTCAAAAAAATCCAAGAAAATAAAGTTGATGGACATAGAGGATGACATGCGGGTCCCATGAGCTAGCAGCTTACTCAACGTTTCCAAGGCGGCAGGGGATCAAAAGAAAAAGGAAATAGCCAAAAATCAGAGGGTGAAAAAAAACAAAGAAAATGAACTTTTATAGTACATAGAGGATGACATGCGGGTCCCATGAGCCAGCAGGTTCCTCAACGTTTCAAACGTGGCATGAGATCGAAAGAAAAAGGCAAGTGACCAAATATCAGGAGCCAAAAATAATTCAAGAAAAGAAACTTAATTGTACATAGAGGATGACATGCGGGTCCCAATTAGCAGCAGCGGTATCACCGTTTGAAAGGCTGCACGGGATCGAAAGAAAAAGGCAAGTGACCAAATATCAGGGGCCAAAAATAATCCAAGAAAAGAAATTTTATTGTACGTAGAGGATGACATGCGGGTCCCATTTTGCAACAGCGGTCTCAACGTTTCCAAGGCGGCACAGAACCAAAAGAAAAATGAAGTAGCCAGAAATCAGGGGGTGAAAAAAATCCAAGAAGAAAGATTTCAATTGGGCTGCATCTGGACATCTGGGCCTTCGAACTATCCTGCTTGGCCTTTTGACTCGTACAATTTCAGCCCACTCCAAAACAGGAAAGTTCCGAATTTTCTAAAAAAACAGGAAAGTCCTATGCTTCGCAAAGACAAAAAAACAAGGAGATTCAACATATAAGTTTGTTTATGTAAAAATAAAGATTTAATTATCCGTTTGAAATAGCTCAGAGCGCAATACATTGTTTATTGTCTGCAAAATAATCAAGATATCATATGTTTCTTGTACGGGGAGGCTGACATCGGGGACCCATGAGCCAACAGCGTCGTCAACGTTTTAAAGGCGGCAGGGGATGGAAAGAAAAAATAAACCATAAATCTGTTGGTAAAAAATCCAAGAAAAGAAACATTTTCGTTCTGAGAGGATGACATGCGGGACCCATGAGGCAGCAGCATCCTCAGCGTTTATTGTTCATAGAGGTTGACATGTGGGACCCGTGAGCCAGCAGCGTCCTCAACGTTTTAAAGGCTGCACGTGATCGAAAGAAAAAATAAGCCAAAAATCGTTTGGTCAACAAAATCCAAGAAAATAAACATTTACCGTTCTGAGAGGATGACATGCGGGACCCATGAGGCAGCAGCATCCTCAACGATTCCAAGGCGGCAGGGGAAATATCCAGAAATTAATTAGGGGTTCAAAATAAATCCATCAAAGGAAACTTTTATTGTTCATAGAGGATGACATGTGGGACCGACCTGCCAACAGCGTCCTCATCGTTTCAGAGGGGGCAGGAGATCAAAAGAAAAAGGCAAATAGCCAGAAATTAGGGGTAAAAAATAACTCCAAGAAAGGAAACTTTTATTGTTCGTAGAGGATGACATGCGGGACCCATGAGCCAGCAGCTTACTCAACGTTTCAAAGGCGGCATGAGATCGAAAGAAAAAGGCAAGTGACAAAATATCAGGAGCCAAAGATAATCCAAGAAAAGAAACTTTATTGTACGTAGAGGATGACATGCGGGTCCCATTTAGCAGCAGCGGTCTCAACGTTTCAAATGCGGCTTGAGATCAAAAGAAAAAGAAAGTTGATTGTACATAGAGGATGACATGCGGGTCCCATGAGTCAGCAGCTTACCCAACGTTTCCAAGGCGGCAGGGGATCAAAAGAAAAAGGAAATAGCCAAAAATCAGAGGGTGAAAAAAAAATAAAGAAAATAAACTTTTATAGCACATAGAGGATGACATGCGGGTCCCATGAGCCAGCAGGTTCCTCAACGTTTCAAACGTGGCATGAGATCGAAAGAAAAAGGCAAGTGACCAAATATGAGGAGCCAAAAATAATTCAAGAAAAGAAAGTTTTATAGTACATAGAGGATGACATGCGGGTCCCATTTAGCAGCAGCGGTATCACAGTTCGAGAGGCGGAAGTGGTTCAAAACAAAAAAGAAATTGCCAAAAATCAGAGGGTTAAAAAAACCAAGAAAATGAACTTTTATAGTACATAGAGGATGACATGCGGGTCCCATGAGCCTGCAGGTTCCTCAACGTTTCAAACGTGGCATGAGATCGAAAGAAAAAGGCAAGTGCCCAAATATGAGGTGCCAAAAAAACTCCAAGAAAAGAAAGTTGATTGCTCATAGAGGATGACATGCGGGTCCCATTTAGCTGCAGCGGTCTCACTGTTTGAGAGGCGGCAGGGGATCGAAAGAAAAAGGCAAGTGACCAAATATCAGGAGCCAAAAATAATTCAAGAAAAGAAAGTTTTATAGTCCATAGAGGATGACATGCGGGTCCCATTTAGCAGCAGTGGTATCACCGTTTGAGAGGCGGCAGGGGATCGAAAGAAAAAGGCAAGTGACCAAATATGAGGTGCCAAAAAAAATCCAAGAAAAGAAAGTTTTATAGTACATAGAGGATGACATGCGGGTCCCATTTAGCAGCACCGGTATCACCGTTTGAGAGGCGGCAGGGGATCGAAAGAAAAAGGCAAGTGACCAAATATGAGGTGCCAAAAAAAATCCAAGAAAAGAAAGTTTTATAGTACATAGAGGATGACAAGCGGGTCCCATTTAGCAGCAGCGGTATCACCGTTTGAGAGGCGGCAGGGGATCGAAAAAAAAGGCAAGTGACCAAATATGAGGTGCCAAAAAAAACTCCAAGAAAAGAAAGTTGATTGCACATAGAGGATGACATGCGGGTCCCATTTAGCAGCAGCGGTCTCAACGTTTCCAAGGCGGCAAGGGATCAAAAGAAAAAGGAAGTAGCCAGAAATCAGGGGGTCAAAAAAAATCCAAGAATAGAAAGAATTTTGGTTCATAGAGGATGACATGCGGGACCCATGATCCTGCATCGTAAACGGCACGATTGGAGAACGTTGAACGAGATGGCGCGATCGAGAAAAAAAACAATGCCAGAGAGGCTGCCATCTGGGCCCTACATCCCTCGGCGGTGCGGATTTGCGTTGACTCGGCCGGCGAACCCGAGATTTCGAGATGCACCACGTCCCGGGCCACCATACGCGACGTTTTGGCCGCTTTCGTCGGGCTAGGTGGCCTCAAAAACGAGAAAAAAAAAGTTTTGACATGCACCACGGAGGGACCCAAAATCGTCGGCCATGGTACACCAGCAACCACGGCGCGACTTCAACTTCGTCGGCCATGGCAACTTTTCTTGTAGTGATTGGTGCTTCACCAAGCTCTTCTCCACCTCACCGTCGCTGGACCTCGTCGGCAACCGCCAGTTCGCCGCTCCACCGGCGAACCTCTTCCTCTGCAACTCCGCCGCCTCAGGTTAGGCTTAACTCGCATTTGCCCCTCTTTTGCTTGCTTTCTAGATCTTGGGCCGGTAGTGTATTTAGTTCCTCTTTTCTTTTGCTTTTTCTCTTACTCGTAGATCTTCGCGCAAGGGTAGATCGTGGGGATTGTGTTTTTTCGGGTCTCATCTCATGTCTAGCGAAGAGTCTTCCTCTGCATCTTCCTCTACATCTTCCTCTAGTAGCCGGCATAGCAAATCCTCCGACGGACTATCTTCCGATCTTGTCCGGATGGACATTGATGCCGGCAACGATCAGGGGGCCGGCAGCTCTAGCCAAACCTCCGGCGTAGATCTTTCCGGTGTCACTCGCGGAACCTGGAGAGGCTCCGATGTCTCCCAATACGAGATAGACTGGCTTTACCGGTCTAGGAGGATACCGAAAGGAGTATCCTACCGGCTTCCAGGCGACGAGATCGAACCGGTGCCTCGTCCCGGTGAGTTCGTTGTCTTTCTCGCTCACTTTGAGCGCGGCTTCGGCCTTCCCGCTTCCGACTTCTTCCGCAGTTTCCTCGACTTTTACCAACTCCAACCTCACCATCTTCCCGGCAACGCCGTTTTCTATCTTTCTTAATACGCCACCTTCATGGAGGCTTATATCGGCATCCGTCCCACTCGTGAGACGTTTGCCAGTTTCTTTGCTCTTCGGATTAACTCCGTTCAGGGCAAGGAAATTCCTAAACCCAAACCCCCCGTGCAATGCGGGTCTTGCATCATCGGCTCCCGCCAAGGGAGCCCTTTCTTTAAATTTTCCGGTCTCGAGTCATGCCGGTTATGGCAAGGGACCTTCTTCTATGTGAAGAACGATGGCGCCGCAAATCTCATCAATCTGCCACCTTTTAATCCGGCGCCGCCCAGAAAGATCAACTGGAGCTTCTACCCGGGGACAGATCATGTCGAAACGAACCGGGTGATACGCTTCGTGGAGCAGCTGATGAAGGAGACTAACATCTGCTCCGACGATATCATCCGCACCTTTATCTCGCGCCGGGTGCTTCCTCTTAAGCGTCGGGCTCACAAGATGAGCGAGATGTATGGTCCCGGTGATCCTACGAAGATCACCGGCCTTCCTCTCAGCAAGGAGGATATAGTCCTCAAGGCAAAGCAGATCTGCAAGACTGCCATGCCGGATGACTGGGAATGGGGCCTCCGGCCTCTCAGTTGTTACGCAACTCGGGTCGGTTTACCGGTAACCTTTATGCTGTTGTTAACCTTCTTTTCGTTTGTTTCAGGCCAAGGACCGCTTCCCCCGCATCGACGCGGATCGGCGAGGCCCCTGCCGGAAGCGTGCTCTGGACACGGTTGATCCAGACCCCTACATTCATTGGCTGGACCTGAAGATGGGCCGGACGCAAACCTCGCGCCTCGGTAACTCCCCACCGGAAACATCCGGTTCCTCCGACGATCTGACCTTGCTTGAGGTAGTTCTCTTTTTGATCTCTCATATTTTTCTGTTATTGTTCCTCTGTAGATGTTCCCTCAGCTAGCTCCAACCCGCAGATCCACGAGCACGCGCCCCCTGCAGGCCGAGGCCGGTCCCGAGTTTGTGGAGAAGCTCGTGGCCCAGGGCCAGAAGAACAAGGTTCCGGCATCTGACGCCGGTTCGAGCCAGGCCCCTCCTTCCAAACGCTTCCGGACGGAGGCCTTTGCGGGGAAGGTTGCAGGCGTGAGGCGCTACAAGGGCAAGAAGATGCCGACCTCTTCCGGGTAAGCTCTCGTTTTTCTGCTTGTATTGCTTTTACCAAGTTCTTTTGCCGGTTGCTTTTTTCCAACTCTTTCTTTTTCTCTCGTTCAGCCCTGCGCTCAAGCTTGGCTCAAGGCCTGAGGGCTCTGAGGGTACCGCTAGGACCTCAACCCCTCCTCCTCACTCAAGCCCGGCACCATCTGGTGCCGGCAACGCTTCTGCCTCCCCGCTGGGAGGCACTTCAAGTGCGGGGCGCGCGGCCCCTACACCTCCAGATCACCGCGCGGAGGAGGAACTTATCTCCCCTCCAGAGAAAGATGATACCGGCGCCAGCAACATCGGCGCCAAAGAAGAAGCTGTCGGGCGGGCGGAACCTTTGGTTCCTCCAGTCCCAAAAAGAAAGAAGAAGAAGACTAAGGCGTCTTCCCCCTCCAGAGCCGCGCCGGAAACTTCCGCGCCGGCAAGCTCCAACCCGGGTGACGCGCCTGACGCTCCCCCTTCTCCCAAGACCACGCCAACGCCACCGCCGGAAGCTCCTCGCGCCGAGCCAGCCGGTGCCACGCCAACGCCGCCGCCGCACAAAACCTTGAAGATCATCAAGGGAAAGGCGACGGCCTCCAGCACTTCCTCTGGCGCCCAGCAGCCCTTGGTGCTGCACGCCGCCCGCGCCGCTATCGCTTCCGGCGAGAAGGCCACCGGCCTGCTTGGCCGGATAACAGAGTTTCAGCGCGAAGGCCGGGAGGTGGGGCATCTGCTGCCCTACGACGAGAAGTGGAACGCCGCGGACGTGTCCGAGGCGACCCGCGGCCTGGGCAGGGACCGGCTACCAGCGCCTGACCCTGCTGGTCCTCGGTGCTCTGAAGAGCACTTCATGCCGTCAAGGAGCTGGACAGCGCGTGGTTCGATGCCACGAATAACATGATGGTAAGTCCCACCAAACCTTTTCTCTTTTTCAACTCACACCGATTTCTCTTCTTCCGGATCTTTTCTACCTTCTCTTCAACTTTTAAATTTATGCCGGTTTCTCTTTTTTGCTGAATCTTGTCTATCTTCCCAGTCCCCGAGTTTCGTGTTGAGAGCGTAGCTCTTAGCGCGAAACTTAGGTAGAAACGCGCGAAACCGGCATAGCCAGTCCCCGAGTTTCGGGTTAAGATCTTTGCTCTTAGCGCGAAACTTAGCTAGAAACGCGTGAAACCGGCATGGCCAGTCCCCGAGTTTCGGGTTAAGATCTTTGCTCTTAGCGCGAAACTTAACTAGAAACGCGTGAAACCGGCATAGCCAGTCCCCGAGTTTCGGGTTAAGATCTTTGCTCTTAGCGCGAAACTTAACTAGAAACGCGCGAAACCGGCATAGCCAGTCTCCGAGTTTCGGGTTAAGAACTTTGCTCTTAGCGCGAAACTTAACTAACATCTTTTTCTTGAACAGACCACGGCTGACGCTCGGAAGATCCTCTTTGAGGAGCTTCTTTGGGAGCACCGGGATCTCGCTGAGGCACACAGCAAGTGCCAAGGTAACCTTCTGTGCCTCCGGCATCTTCTTACCGGAAAGCTTTCTTTCTCTTAGTACTTATGATTCTTTGCTTTAACAGCTATCCCGGAAGCTTCTATTGAGGCGCTCAGGACTCAGCTTGCCGCCGCCCAAGGTACTGCTTTCTTTTTTCCGGTTGACTTGCTTCCTCTTCATCTTATCAGCACAATTTTGCTAACATCTTCTTTCCGGGCTCCAGAGGAAAAGGACCAGCTCATCCGGCAGCACCAGGAGGATCTGAGCGCCCAGAGGGCCATCTCCAAGGAGCTGAAGGACCAGCTCATCCAGCTCGGGCTCGAGCACAGCAAGGCATTGAAGGCCGCCCAGGCCATCGCTGAAGCCAAGCTGGATGAGGCGCTGGAGGATGCCAGCAACTCCAATGTGGTGTTGCAGGCTGAGCTGGAGGAGGCCGCCAAGGCGCGGAAAACAGCCGAGGACAAGGCCGCGCAGCTGGAGGCGGAGCAGAAGGAATATGACCTTCTGGTCACGCAGACTGACGCACTTGCCTTCCGTAAGTTTCTTCCTTTTTCTTTTCCAGTTTCTGCTTATAAGCTTATCTCTTCCGGTAGCATTTGCTTAGCTTCTTGTCTTTGCACTACAAGAAAAGTTCTGATAGGCAACGTCTCAAAATCGTCCGCTAAGGGGTGTTTTTCGTCGCCTATGGGCCTAACCCGACGATATGGGTTCTGTTGTCGAAACTGCGTCAGGCAAAGTCCTACCACGTATTTTTCGGTCCGTCGCGCTTGGGTGCCCTTCCGCCACGGAAAATCGGACCGTTGCAAAAGTGTTTCCGGGAGCACATTGACTGCTGACGTCATGCAAACTGCCACGTGGCAGACGCCGTTAACTGGCAGTTAACGGCGTTAACCGCTGAAACCCCGTGGTAGATGGTAGGCCCACACGAGGCCTGCCACGTCTTAAGCGGGCCGGCCCATTAAGTTTGCGGGCCGGGCCAGCTGACTTAGTTTGACCGGTCAACTATATAGCTGGGCTGGTCCATTAGTTACGTGGGCCGGGCCTAACCTCTAAGGTTGACTGGTCAAAACATTAATGGGCCGGCCCACTAAGCATGTGGGCCGGGCCGAATGCACTCGTTTGACCGGTCAACAGGCAAAAAGGCCGGCCCACAAAACATGTGGGACCCACTTTCATGTTATCGGGCCGGCCCATTTACAAAGTGGGGTCCACCTTAAAGCAAGTGGGCCGGCCCAAGAAGTTATTGGGCCGGCCCAATTAGCAGGTGGGTCCCACTTTCCTGCTAATCGGGCCGGCCCATTTAGTGCGTGGGGTCCACATTAGATCAAATGGGCCGGCCCACCAAGCCAGTGGGCCGGGCCAAAAGCACAGGTGGATCCCACTTTCCTGTTAATGGGCCAGCCCATTTAGTATGTGGGGTCCACCATATAGCAAGTGGGCCGGCCCAACAATATAGTGGGCCGGGCCAAAAACACAGGTGGGTCCCACTTCCCAGATAAAGGGCCGGCCCATTTAATATGTGGGGTCCACCATATAGCAAGTGGGCCGGTCCAACAAGATAGTGGGCCGGGCCAAAAGCACAGGTGGGTCCCACTTTCCTGTTAAAGGGCCGGCCCATTTAATATGTGGGGTCCACCATATAGCAAGTGGGCCGGCCCAACACGCTAGTGGGCCGGGCCAAAAATGCAGGTGGTCCCACTTTCCTCTTAAAGGGCCGGCCCATTTAGTATGTGGGGTCCATCATGTAGCAAGTGGGCCGGCCCAACAAGACAGTGGGCCGGGCCAAAAGCACAGGTGGGTCCCACTTTCCTGTTAACGGGCCGGCCTAGTAAGTAAGTGAGCCGGCCTAAAATGAAAGTGGGTCCCACACTACTGTTAATGGGCCGGCCCAATCTGTTATAGGGCCCTGGTTGTTTGACTAGTCAACTTGCATTAAATTTCATGAGCCTAAAATCTGATATCAATGATACACACAATTACATACACAAATAAAATAACTAGGAATATTACAAGGCAATTAATGTGCCCAAATAAAAAAATTACATAGAATCATTGAGGACTTCTATTAGCATCATCAATAACATGTTGACATTTGGCAATCACCTTGATTGAATCTTGTGTACTCTTGGTCAACATATCATTCTGAGACCTTAAAGCAGCAATACCATGTCTTTTATAAAGTACAGCCTTGAGATGTTCACTGTTTGATGAAAAGAATGGTCTAGGTTGACGGCTATGAGAGGATGCATCAGAACAAAGATCAGAACTTTTTGTGGGCCTCTCTTCTAATGAAGATTGCTTCATCAGAACTGCATTCTGATAATAATGCAAAAAGATTAAACGATGAACTATGCAAACATGTATTAAGCATTGTCGATATGAGATAGTCACAAGTACTAAGCGCAGACTTACATTATATCGTTGCATAGGCTCACGCCGGAACCTTTTTTGCGCTCTATCTTCTACTAAGGACTTCTTCATTACAACTGCATTCTAGTAATATTGCAAACATAGTTACAACAGTGAACTATTCAAACATTTATTATGCAATGTAGATATAAGATAATAACAAGTTGCATAAATAAGACAATGTATGGAACTTGTACTAAGCAGACTTACATCATAATGTTGCACAGGGTCGCTTTGGCGACTATCTTCTAATGATGACTGCTTCACTAAAACTGCATTCTGGTAATATTGCAAAAATAGTTACAACAATTAACTATTCAAACATGTATTACGCAATGTAGAGATCAGATAACAGCATGTAGCAGAACATACTGGCTCGCTGCAGGTCCTTCTCTTGCGTGCACTAGTCGTGGTCGACATGCCTGTCATTTTAGGTTCAGCCATCAAGTGAAATGCTAATCCTCCTGCTCCATTGTCCTTAATCTGTGTTTAGATATCACATTTAAGACCAAGTCAGCTGGTTTCAAATAACAAAAAACTTGAGCTGCCAAATGAATAAGCCAATATTTACCAGATATCAGATTAAAACCAACTAGATGTTGCTTTGCATGAGATACGAATTTTAGACATTCAGATTTAGAGTAGGGTAATGCCAAGGTTTTCCACATAAAGTAAACTGGCATTAAGAATGACCAAATGTCAGGTTCAAATCACCTTCGCAGTTGCTCCAAGACAAGCATATCAAATAGGCAGAAACATAGTAAAGCATGGATGTCATTGCTATGGCAGGGTTCCAAGTGTTTATCTCTTGCATAAGGAACAATGCATATAGGTTATAGATAATAACGGAAGTAAACTGCCAAAGTTACCAACCAAGAACTCAGATTCCAACCTTCCCTAGCGTCCCCGCTGTTAATGTTGGATATTCTAATAAGTGGTTCGCATGATCAATCCCTAGGAAAAATAACATTGACAAGTTAGTCTACGATAATACAAAGACCAGACATGCACGCAGCAATAACTATACAAGCTGTGCGACAGGAGCATTCATGGAAAAAAATAGCTATAAGCTAAAGACGAGGTATAAGAGCAAGCAGATTGGAAATGCACATACCATGATTATAAAAGCAGTAAAAGAATAGCAGACACGAGAAAACAGCTAGCGGCTAGCGGTGAGCTAATGACGTGGTATAAGAACAACCAGATTGGAAATGCCCATAGCATGACTATAAAAGGAATAGCATGCAGTACAAAAACAGTTGGCAGCAAATGAATGGGTCCCCTATAAATATGTGGATGCACACAGGTGTCAGTAGAATGAACAGGATGGTAGCGACCGGATAATGCTTTGGTATTGTACAATATTTAAACGAACTTCATGCGAAGTAACACATCAAGAAATTTAATGGCATATGAGATCTGCAAATAACTACACAAAACATGGCTAAAGAAAGCTGCGGCGGGGTGGACGGGGGCGGCAACTTGCATTCCAGCGGCGGCGAACGCGGGAGACGATGAGTCGACCCTGTTTCAGTAGAAGCGGGCGTTAGTGAAGCAGATCTGGTTGGCTGGCAAGGGATTCGGTGAAGTTGATACAGCCGCTGCGCCGAGGTAGTCGGTGGAATAGATCGGCTTCTGTGGAGGGGGGGCGCGGTGAAGTAGACACGGTTCCGTTGGAGAGGATCCGGTGCGTCGACAGGAAAGGCGTTGATTGCTACGCTGTGGATGAGGTCGGCGGTGAAGCAGATCCATCGATGGCGAGGTCGGCGGTGAAGCAGATCCGTCGGTGGTGAGGTCGGCGGTGAAGCAGATCCGTCGGTGGCGAGGGCGGCGGGGGAGCGGATCAGGTGGGTGGACAGCCAACACGATCAAGGCTAGGCTGTGGAGGAGTATGCCGGCGGCGAAGCAGATCTAGTACTGTAGAGAGTCAGAGCTTTGGCGTGTGAGAGTATTTTTTAGCTAATGGGGCAAATGGTTGGTGGGTGGGTGTGGGCCTGTGGGGAGGGTTCGGGATCTAGGCAAGATATTTCATTGTTACCGAATGAGCCCTGCATGGTCGGTGGGTTGTAGCTTCCGGACCAGGGTTAAAAGGGTAAAACTGGTCACGGGATTTTCGAATGGATGCGGCGGGATGATTTGGCGCGCGGCCGAAATTTTCAGATTCAAGCTACGAGCAGAACGACAAAAATAATGTTCTTCCCCAGGGAGCTCTCATTTCTTCCTCTTCTCTTTCTCTCTCGAGTCTCTCCCACTCCCCTGGCTCCTCTCCCCCTTCTCTCCGGCAGCTTCGCCGGCCGGAGACGAGGCCGACTTCTCTCTGTATATCGTACACCCTCCAAACTAAATTAATTGATTCAACTTTCCTTAGACGTGTATGTATCTCGAGTAAAAACATGTGTGGATACATCCATATTTAGATAAGCAAAGTTGAGTCAGTTAATTTGGATCCGAGGGAGTTCATGTTGTTGTAAGCTTAGATCCAGTGTTTCCCATGAGCAGAATGGCGCAATGGAGTCGGGGATCTCGTCATCGGCTTCAGATCTGGCCTACGGTGAATCTGGCGGATCTTGCCGGCCAAACCCCGATCTGGTGCCATCAAGGTGATGGCGCTAACGGTGAGGCTTGCTTTGGTCAGTGCTTCAGATCTGGTCAATGGGGAAGTCAAGCTGCTAACGTTCACAAGCTCGGGGCATACGACGGCGTCATACGTCTTGCCCGTGAACATCTTGGCCTTTCAGCGGCCCTTCTCAGAGCCAATGTGCCGTTGCTGAGGCCCTTCTTCTCCTTCGTCCTGGCGACTACCGACGACACCGTCCCAAGTGGTGCGTCCCCGGCGACGAAGTTGCTGGAAAGGATGCGGAGCAGAGATCTGATGTGCGGTCCAGAAGGACTCGATTGATTTTCTGCTATATGTTTTGGGGTCCTTTTTGTAAAGTTGCAGGTCCTATTAGTTATTGTCTAGTTCTCTTGGACCTCTATGTAATTTTTTGGACTAGTTTCCATTTGCACCGATAAACTTGAATTTTGACAAGTTCACGGGAAAAAAATTCCTTTGCACATATGGCCTATCATGTATGAACATTCTTGAGTTTTAAACTATATGTAATGGCCAGCACTTGCGCAAGGGGCTCGTCTAGTGCGCACTAGTTTCCATTAGCACCGATAAATTTGAATCTTGACAAGTTCTTGGAAGAAAAAATTGATTCACATATAGCCTATCATGTATGAACATTATTTGGATTCAAACTATACATAGATGGCCAACACGTGTAAGAGGGGGTCCTCTAATGTGCACTAGTTTCCATTAGCACTGATAAATTTGAATCTTTACAAGTTCTCGAAAAAAATTGCTTCACACCATATGCCCTATCATGTATGAACATTATTGGGATTCATATTATATATAGATGGCCAACACTTGTGCAAGGGGTCCTCTAATTCTTGGGGATTTCAATCTATCTATCTCTCTCGATCTATCGTTGGTGGCCAGAACAACACACATATGCATGCACTTTATGCGCAAAGGCGCGGGTGCCTCTATTAATTCATGTGTGTGCGTATATTTGAACATATTCTTGGGGATTTCAATCTCTATCTCTCGATCTATATATCGTTGGTGGATAAGAAACACACTTATATATATACGCATGCACATTATGCGCAAAGGCGCGGGTGCCTCTAATAATGTGTGTGTGCACTCGATCGATGATCCCTAAACCTTAAACCCTAAAACCCTAATCCCTAATTATACCCTAAACATACACCCTAAACACCCTAAACACTAAACCCTAGACCCTAAAACCTAAACCCTAATTAAACACTACATATATATAGGCCAACGACACTTAATTGCCCATCAAGCAGGCGACCAAATAATTAGCGCTGATAAATTAATTAACTTGAATCTTGACAAGTTCTCTCGGATGAAAACACATTTGATTAAGTTGCCTCATAATATATATACAATTAGTGTGCATGCGCGCATGGCATACCATGGACATATCATTCGTGCATATATATATCTCAATATATATCTGAACATATTCTTGGGGATATATATATATATTTCAATCTCTCTCTCGATCTATATATATCGTTGGTGGCCAAGAAACACACTTATTATATATATACGCATGCACTTTATGCGCAAAGGCGCGGGTGCCTCTAATAATGTGTCTGTGCACTAGCTCGATCGATGATCCCTAAACCTTAAACCCTAAAACCCTAATCCATGATCCCTAATTATACCTTAAACGTACACCCTAAACACCCTAAACACTAAACCCTAAACCCTAGACCCTAAACCCTAAACCCCAAACCCCAAACCCTAAACCCTAAACCCTAAACCCTAGACCCTAATTAATTAACCTTAACCCTAACCCTACCCCTAAAACCCTAGCTAGCTAATCCTAAATCCTAAACCCTAATTAAACCCTACATATATATAGGCCAACGACACTAAATTGCGCATCAAGCAGGCGACCAACTAATTAGCGCTGCTAAATTAATTAACTTGAATCTTGACAAGTTCTCTCGAATGAAAACACATTTGATTAAGTTGCCTCATAATATATATACAATTAGTGTGCATGCGCGCATGGCATACCTTGCACATATCATTTGTGCATATATTTCAATATATATCTGAACATATTCTTGGGGATAAATATATATATTTCAATCTTTCTCTCTCGATCTATATATATATCGTTGGTGGCCAAAAAACACACTTATATATACGCATGCACTTTATGCGCAAAGGCGCGGGTGCCTCTAATAATGTGTGTGTGCACTCGATCGATGATCCCTAAACCTTAAACCCTAAAACCCTAATCCCTAATTATACCCTAAACGTACACCCTAAACACCCTAAACACTAAACCCTAAACCCTAGACCCTAAACCGTAAACACTACACCCTAAACCCTAAACCCTAACCCTAGACCCTAAACCCTAATTAAACACTGAACCCCAAACCCTAAACCCTAAACCCTAGACCCTAAACCCTAATTAATTAACCTTAACCCTAACCCTAACCCTAAAACCCTAACTAGCTAATCCTAAACCCTAAACCCTAATTAAACCCTACATATATATATAGGCCAACGACACTAAATTGCGCATCAAGCAGGCGACCAACTAATTAGCACTAATAAATTAATTAACTTTGTTGAATCTTGACAAGTTCTCTCGAATGAAAACACATTTGATTAAGTTGCCTCGTAATATATATACAATTAGTGTGCATGCGCGCATGGCATACCTTGCACATATCATTTGTGCATATATTTCAATATATATCTGAACATATTCTTGGGGATAAATATATATATTTCAATCTTTCTCTCTCGATCTATATATATATATCGTTGGTGGCCAAAAAACACACTTATATATACGCATGCACTTTATGCGCAAAGGCGCGGGTGCCTCTAATAATGTGTGTGTGCACTCGATCGATGATCCCTAAACCTTAAACCCTAAAACCCTAATCCCTAATTATACCCTAAACGTACACCCTAAACACTCTAAACACTAAACCCTAAACCCTAGACCCTAAACCCTAAACACTACACCCTAAACCCTAAACACTAAACCTAGACCCTAAACCCTAATTAAACACTAAACCCCAAACCCTAAACCCTAAACCCTAGACCCTAAACCCTAATTAATTAACCTTAACCCTAACCCTAACCCTAAAACCCTAGCTAGCTAATCCTAAACCCTAAACCCTAATTAAACCCTACATATATATAGGCCAACGACACTAAATTGCGCATCAAGCAGGCGACCAACTAATTAGCGCTAATAAATTAATTAACTTTGTTGAATCTTGACAAGTTCTCTCGAATGAAAACACATTTGATTAAGTTGCCTCGTAATATATATACAATTAGTGTGCATGCGCGCATGGCATACCTTGCACATATCATTCGTGCATATATTTCAATATATATCTGAACATATTCTTGGGGATAAATATATATATATATTTCAATCTTTCTCTCTCGATCTATATATATATCGTTGGTGGCCAAAAAACACACTTATATATACGCATGCACTTTATGCGCAAAGGCGCGGGTGCCTCTAATAATGTGTGTGTGCACTCGATCGATGATCCCTAAACCTTAAACCCTAAAACCCTAAAACCCTAAAACCCTAATCCCTAATTATACCCTAAACATACACCCTAAACACTAAACCCTAGACCCTAAAACCTAAACCCTAATTAAACACTACATATATATAGGCCAACGACACTTAATTGCGCATCAAGCAGGTGAACAAATAATTAGCGCTGATAAATTAATTAACTTGAATCTTGACAAGTTCTCTCGAATGAAAACACATTTGATTAAGTTGCCTCATAATATATATACAATTATTGTGCATGCGCGCATGGCATACCATGGACATATCATTCATGCATATATATCTCAATATATATCTGAACATATTCTTGGGGATATATATATATATATTTCAATCTCTCTCTCGATCTATATATATCGTTGGTGGCCAAGAAACACACTTATTATATATATACGCATGTACTTTGTGCGCAAAGGCGCGGGTGCCTCTAATAATGTGTCTGTGCACTAGCTCGATCGATGATCCCTAAACCTTAAACCCTAAAACCCTAATCCATGATCCCTAATTATACCTTAAACGTACACCCTAAACACCCTAAACACTAAACACTAAACCCTAAACCCTAGACCCTAAACCCTAAACCCCAAACCCTAAACCCTAAACCCTAATTAATTAACCTTAACCCTAACCCTACCCCTAAAACCCTAGCTAGCTAATCCTAAACCCTAATTAAACCCTACATATATATATAGGCCAACGACACTAAATTGCGCATCAAGCAGGCGACCAATTAATTAGCGCTGCTAAATTAATTAACTTGAATCTTGACAAGTTCTCTCGAATGAAAACACATTTGATTAAGTTGCCTCATAATATATATACAATTAGTGTGCATGCGCGCATGGCATACCTTGCACATATCATTTGTGCATATATTTCAATATATATATGAACATATTCTTGGGGATAAATATATATATATTTCAATCTTTCTCTCTCGATCTATATATATATCGTTGGTGGCCAAAAAACACACTTATATATACGCATGCACTTTATGCGCAGAGGCGCGGGTGCCTCTAATAATGTGTGTGTGCACTCGATCGATGATCCCTAAACCTTAAATCCTAAAACCCTAATCCCTAATTATACCCTAAACGTACACCCTAAACACTAAACCCTAAACCCTAGACCCTAAACCCTAAACACTACACCCTAAACCCTAATCCTATACCCTAAACCCTAATGAAACACTAAACCCCAAACCCCAAACCCTAAACCCTAAACCCTAGACCCTAAACCCTAATTGATTAATTAACCTTAACCCTAACCCTAAAACCCTAGCTAGCTAATCCTAAACCCTAAACCCTAATTAAACCCTACATATATATAGGCCAACGACACTTAATTGCGCATCAAGCAAGCGACCAACTAATTAGCGCTGATAAATTAATTAACTTGAATCTTCATAAGTTCTCTCGAATGAAAACACATTTGATTAAGTTGCCTCATAATATATATATAATTAGTGTGCATGAGCGCATGGCATACCTTGCACATATCATTCGTGCATATATTTCAATATATATCTGAACATATTCTTGGGGATAAATATATATAGTTCAATCTCTTTCTCTCTCGATCTATATATATATCATTGGTGGCCAAAAAACACACTTATATATACGCATGCACTTTATGCGCAAAGGCGCGGGTGCCTCTCTAATAATGTGTGTGTGAACTCGATCGATGATCCCTAAATCTTAAACCCTAAAACCCTAATCCCTAATCCCTAATTATACCCTAAACATACACCCCCTAAACACCCTAAACACTAAACCCTAAACCCTAAAGCCCTAAACCCTAAACCCTAAACACTAAACCCTAAACCCTAAACCCTAACCCTAACCCTAACCCCTAGCTAACCCTAAACCCTAAACCCTACATATATAGGCCAACGACACTTAATTGCGCATCAAGCAGGCGACTAACTCTTCGTGAGGTACCCTCTGTGGCTTAGGTCTTCGGGACGAAGGATTTCGCGAAGAAAAGGAGGCGAGAGGGGCTGTGGGCCCTCCTCCTCACTGGGCGGCGCGGCCAGGCCTTGGGCCGCGCCGGCCCATGGTGTGGGCCCACCTCGGGTCCCCTCGGCTCCCCCTTCTGGCTTCCTTCGTCATCTGGAAAAATAGGATTTTTGGTATAATTTCCATCAGCTGTTGATCTTCCGAAATATTGCATTCTGACGGTGCTTTTTCCAGCAGAATCCTGGCTTCGGTGCTCGATCCTCCAATAATCATGAAACATGCAAAATAGATGAAATAACATAAGTATTATGTCCAAATACGAAATATATCAATGAATAACAGCAAATTATGATACAAAATAGTGATGCAAATTGGACGTATCAACTCCCCCCAAGCTTAGACTTCGCTTGTCCCCAAGCGAAACTGAACTCGGTAAACAGGACCACATGTTTATAGAGTGAAGAGTCGATAAATAAAATACGGACAAGAAGCATCATATTCATTCACACAAGACATTCTAGTAAACAACTTCCTCATATAACTCAACTTGAAACAAGTATAAGGTAATCACAAATAAAGGTGCATAAGAAATCATAGTTGGTGATGGCAAACTTCGTTCTTGGTCAGAGAACAATTAACAGATTATACTTATCTCATTGAGCAGCGTTCTCATGTTAAAGTTTATATGGCACAACTTGCATACTCAATCATAATAGTCTCCCCATGATCATTGATAACTTGCAAAGCTATATTCATTCAGATAAAACTTGTACATAAACAAGGAAAAATAAAAGACATGATGTAGTAAATCACAGTATAATGGTTTGATCACAACTACTCAAATGCTTGCTTGAGATGGAGGGAAATAGGTTTACTGACTCAACATAAAGTAAAAGACAGGCCCTTCGCAGAGGGAAGCAGGGATTAAATCATGTGCTAGAGCCTTTTCAGTTTTGAAATCATATAAAGAGAATAGAAGTAATATTTTGAGAGGTGTTTGTTGTTGTCAACGACTGGTAGCGGGTACTCTAACCCCCTTGCCAGACAAACCTTCAAAGAGCGGCTCCCATTTTATTTTTATTTTGTACGGCACTCCTTCCAACCTTTCTTTCACAAACCATGGCTAACCGAATCCTCGGGTGCCTGCCAACAATCTCATACCATGAAGGAGTGCCTTTTTATTTTAGTTTTATTATGATGACACTCCCCCCAACCTTTGCTTACACAAGCCATGGCTAACCGAATCCTTCGGTTGCCGTCCATCAATCACATACCATGGAGGAGTGTCTATTTAGTTTAATTAATTCGGGACTGGGAATCCCATTGCCAGCTCTTTTTGCAAAATTATTGGATAAGCGGATGAAGCCACTAGTCCATTGGTGAAAGTTGCCCAACAAGATTGAAAGATAAAACACCACATACTTCCTCATGAGCTATAAAACATTGACACAAATAAGAGATAGTAAATTTTGAATTGTTTTTAAAGGTAGCACACGAAGTATTTACTTGGAATGGTAGGAAATACCATGTAGTAGGTAGATATGGTGGACACAAATGGCATAGGTTTGGGTTAAGGTTTGGATGCACGAGAAGTATTCCCTCTCAGTACAGGTCTTTGGCTAGCAAGGTTAATTAGCAAGCATAAGAGTTGAAGGAAACAAACAAATATACATGTGATAAAAACAATCATGCATCTTCCTTATAAGCACAAACAGTTTTAACTTCAGAATAATAGGCTATGAGCTAACAAGAAAGAAAGACAATGAAACAACTACATGTATTTCTCTTTTCTATTTAAACCTCAAAGTGTTGTTGCTATTGACCAATGCTAATTTTGCCAAAACCAAATAGATTTATTCAATGCTCCTAAAGTGATACCAATACTATCAACAAGGTAAATCATATAATAGAGATTGCAAACTAAAATAAGATGTGCAATATGTAAATGATAAGACTTCTCATTAATATTCCATAACGATAACTCACACCAAGGGATACATAGACAATCAACTAAAGGAGAGATACTTCCAAACTGCAACCCATCTTATATGATAACTTCCCTACTCATGATATGACACTACTTGACAGTAAAAAGTAAAAGATAGTGATGATGTGATACCGCGGCACTCCCCCAAGCTTGGAACAAACCAAGGGGATGCCAATACCGATGATGAATTACTCCTTTGGCGATGGTGGTGATGAATTCCCGTCATCAGACTTCCAAGGAAGAGGCTCTCCATCAACAATCGACATCTTGGTCTCGGGAATCCTGAAACTAGCAGCATGGCTTATGTGTTTAAACCTGTTTTCATACTCACGATTACGATTACGAACATCATAGAGTTGAGCTTGGAGTTTGTTGGTGGTGTCGTGAAGTGAGAGGATGTCGCCCCATAGCTTTGCAGTTTCCTTCTCGTGCTCAGCAATGAGTTCAGACACAATCTTGTGGAAGATATCCACCTCACGCTCAACCATCTTCTTGTATTTGAAGACCTCTTGTTCTAGCTTCTCCATCCTGTCTTCCAAGCTTCCTTCTCCTTTAGGCCCCTGAACATCCTTGATCTGCAGTTCTCCCTCGACGAGCATCAACTCCTTGGGGTGCATCCTCAGCTCCTCCATGTACAAGTTGTCAACATCCTTGCAGGAGCTATCCTTCGGAGTTTCCGACGAAGACAGGATGGCTCTAGATCTGAAGCAAATCCTGGCAGAAATAGCTCGAAACAAAACACGTCGAGAAAACAATATACGGACCTCCAGGGGTCCGGGGGATTATATAGCAAAAAATTTCACGACAAAAGGAAAGTACCAGGTCGAACCAGAGTCGGAAAGGGGCGACGAGGCAGCCAGCACATAGGGCGGCGCGGCCTGGCTGGGACCCGCGCCGGCCTATGGGGGCACGCCCTCGTGCGTCTCCTCCACTCCGTTTCGATCTCGTAATTTTTCATATTTTCCAAAAACAGCAAAAATATTGTTCGGAAAGTAAATTGCGAACTTTTCATTACGATCTTATTACCTATTCAAAGTCGAGTTACGGCGATTTGTCAATTTGTCCTTTGATGAAGGCCTCCGGTGTTTCCACTCGAATAATATCAACATCTACATTATATGAATCACCTGAGATATAATGCTTGAGTCTTTGTCCATTCACCACTTGCGTGGCATTGCCTTGGAGAGAGCTAATTTTAATTGCTCCTGAACGATACACCTCCTCAACAACATATGGTCCTTCCCATTTCGAGAGTAATTTCCCTGCAAAGAATGCGAGGCAGAGACCGATACAATAGGACTTTATCCCCAATATTAAATTCTCTTTTGATAATCCTTCTATCATGCCATTTCTTAACTTTCTCTTTAAAGAGTTTAGCATTTTCATAGGCTTCACTCCTCCATTCATCTAGAGAACTCAATTGCAGCAATCTCTTATTACCGGCAAGTTTAGGATCTTTATTTAATTCTCTAACTGCCCAATAAGCTTTGTGCTCTAGTTCTAAAGGTAAATGACAAGCTTTTCCATAAACCATTTTATAAGGTGACATTCCCATGGGATTTTTATAAGCAGTTCTATAAGCCCAAAGTGCATCCTTCAATTTACTAGCCCAATTCTTTCTAGTTTTATTAACAGTCTTTTCCAAGATAGATTTAATCTCTCTATTTGATAATTCTACTTGCCCACTAGTTTGAGGGTGATAAGCGGAAGCAATTCTATGATTAATACCATATTTAGCAAGAGTTTTTCTAAAACCACCATGAATAAAATGAGAACCTCCATCAGTCATAATATATCTAGGAACTCCAAATCTAGGAAAAATAATATCTAAAAGCATTCTTAAAGAGGTCTCACCATCAGCACTTTTTGTAGGTATGGCTTCCACCCATTTAGTAACATAATCAACAGCAACAAGTATATGAGTGTTACCTTCTGAAGAGGGAAAAGGTCCCATGAAGTCAAATCCCCAACAATCGAACGGTTCAATAACAAGAGTATAATTCATAGGCATTTCATTGCGTCTGGAGATATTACCAACCCTTTGGCATTCATCACAAGATAAAATAAACTTTCTTGCATCTTTGAAGAGAGTCAGCCAATTAAAACCTGATTGTAGAACCTTTTGCGCGGTTCTTTCTCTGGCGTGATGTCCTCCATAAGCACTACCATGACATTTACTCAATATCTCTTGTTGTTCATATTCGGGAACACATCTTCACAGAATACCATCCACTCCTTCTTTATATAAGTGTGGGTCATCCCAGAAATAATGCCTCAAGTCATAAAAGAATTTCCTCCTTTGCTGAGCTGAAAAGGTTGGAGGCAAATACTTGGAAACAATAAAGTTAGCATAATCAGCATACCAAGGACTGTCTCGCGAGCTCACCTTTATTGCAGCCAATTGTTCATTTGGAAAACTATCATTAACAGGAATAGGATCATAAGCAATATTTTCCAATCTAGACAAATTATCAGCAACAGGATTATCAGCACCTTTCCTATCTACAATATGTAAATCAAATTCTTGCAACATAAGTACCCATCTAATAAGCCTTGGCTTAGCATCTTTCTTTTGCATAAGGTATCTGATTGCAGCATGATCGGTATGAATAGTAACTTTTGAATCAACAATATAAGATCTAAACTTATCACAAGCAAAAACTACAGCTAACAATTCTTTTTCAGTAGTAGCATAATTTCTTGGAGCAGCATCAAGAGTTTTACTAGCATAATGAATAACATTCAATTTTTTATTTACTCGCTGTCCAAGAACAACGCCTACAGCAAAATCACTAGCATCACACATAATTTCAAATGGTAAATTCCAATCAGGGGGTTCAACTATAGGAGCAGTTGTTAAGGCTTTCTTTAGAGTTTCAAAAGCTTCCTTACAGTCATCATCAAAAACAAAAGGTACATCTTTTTGAAGAAGATTAGTAAGAGGCTTTGAAATCTTGGAGAAATCTTTAATAAACCTCCTATAAAACCCAGCATGACCAAGAACACTACGAATACCTTTAACATCCCTAGGATAGGGCATCTTCTCAATTGCTTCAACTTTAGCTCTATCAACTTCAATACCTCTCTCGGAAATTTTATGTCCCAATCCAATTCCTTCATTAACCATAAAGTGGCATTTCTCCCAATTAAGAACAAGGTTAGTTTCTTCACATCTCTGCAAAACTTTATCAAGGTTCCGCAAGCAATTATCAAAAGAATTCCCATAGACAGAAAAATCATCCATGAATACCTCTACAATACTCTCGCAAAAGCCATGAAAAATAGCAGACATGCATCTTTGAAAAGTAGCCTTATTAAATAGCAGACATGCATCTTTGAAAAATAGCAGACATGCATCTTTCATGAAAAGTGGTTTTCTCTTGATCCTTAGTTTTAACAGCAATTTGCGAAAACCCAGAATAACCATCAAGAAAACAAAAATGAGTGTTTTTAGATAACCTTTCTAACATTTGATCAATAAAAGGCAAAGGGTAATGATCTTTTTTAGTTACCTTATTAACTTTACGATAATCAATGCACATTCTATACCCTACAACTACTCTTTGAGGTATGAGCTCATCATTATCATTAGGCACAACAGTCATTCCTCCTTTCTTAGGAACACAATGCACAGGACTAACCCATCTACTATCAGCAATAGGATATATAATACCAGCTTCAAGAAGTCTTAATACCTCATTTCTTACCACATCCTTCATCTTAGGAATTAGACGACGCTGAGGTTCAACAACAGGCTTCGCATCATCTTCCATATTAATGGCGTGTTGGCAAATAGAGGGAGAAATCCCCTTCAAGTCATCAAGAGTGTAGCCAATAGCACCTCAGTGTTTCTTCAATATTTCTAATAACCTTTCTTCTTCAAACTCTGTAAGCTTAGAACTAATAATAACAGGATATATTTTCTTATCATCAATATGAGCATATTTAAGATTATCAGGCAAAGGTTTTAAATCAAAGACAGGATCTTCCTTTGGTGGTGGTGTCGTACCCAGATCTTCCACCGGTAAATCATGCTTAAGAATAGGTTGGCGAAGAAAAATTTCATCAAGCTCATCTCTTTCTTTCCTAAAAACTTCACTCTCGCTATTCTCCAAATGTTGCTGCAAGGGATTATTAGGAACAAGAACAATAGATGCACACTGTTCCATTTTAAAATCATTATTAGGCAAATCAGCTTTATAAGGAGTTTTGGTAAATTTAGAGAAGTTAAACTCATAAGATTCACCAGCAAATTTAGTCAAAATTTTCTCTTTCTTGCAATCTATAATAGCTCCACAAGTATTTAGAAAAGGTCTACCAAAAATGATAGGACAATATTCACTAGCAGCAGAACCAAGTACCAAAAAGTCAGCAGGATATTTAATCTTACCGCATAAAACTTCCACATCTCGAACAATACCAATTGGAGAGATAGTTTCTCTATTAGCCAGCTGAATAACCACATCAATATCTTCAAGTTCACAAGAACCAATTTCGTGCATAATTTCCGTGTAAAGCTCATAAGGAATAGCACTAATACTTGCACCAATATCACATAAACCATAATAGCAATGATCAACAATTCTAACAGATAGCATAGGAACACTAGCTTGCTTGGGTTTATTAGGATGTGAAACAATATTAGAAGCATCTTCACAGAAAATAATATGCCCATCCTCCACATTTTCAGTCACAAGATCTTTAACTATTGCAACAGCAGGTTCAACTTTTATTTGTTCTTCAGGTTCTATAGGTTTCTTTTCACTTTTATGAACCGCACTATTTATAACAGAGTACTCCTTCATTTTAGCAGGGAAAGGAGTTTTTTCAATATAAGCTTCAGGAATAACATGATCAACAGTTTCAACTACAACACATTTATTAATAGTTGAATCAATTTTATCTTTATACGGTTCGTGATACTTATCAAAATTCTTCTTAGGCAATTCATAATGAGAGGCAAAAGCTTTATAAAGATTTGCAGCAACTTGAGAATCAAGACCATAAGTAGCACTCATATTACGAAATTTATCAGTATCCATAAAAGCTTCAATGCATTTATAATCATAATTTATACCTGATTCTCTATCTTTGTCGTTCTCCCATCCTTCAGTATTTTCCTGGATCCGATTGAGAAGGTCCCTTTTAAACTCTTCCTTGTTACGCGTGAATGATCCAGAACAAGAAGTATCCAGCAAGGTCTTGTCTTCAAAAGAAAGTCTTGCATAGAAATTATCAATAATAACATTACCAGGAAGCTCATGAATGGGGCATTTGAGCATTAAAGACTTCAATCTCCCCCACGCTTGGGCAATTTTCTCTCCATCATGAGGCCAAAAATTATATATGCGATTCCGATCCTTGTGAATTTCACTTGGAGGATAGAACTTAGAATAAAACCGGGGCACAATATCATTCCATTCAAGAGAATCCCCATTATCCAGTAATTTATACCAATGCGCCGCTTTACCAGACAGCGATATAGAGAATAGTTTCTTCCTTACTTCATCCATAGCAATACCTGCACACTTGAATAAACTGCATAATTCATGCAAGAACAGTAAATGATCTCCAGGGTGGACAGTTCCATCCCCTGTATAACGGTTACCCACTACGCGTTCAATAATTTTCATAGGTATTTTGTATGGTATCTCTTCTTTACACAGGCGCCTCATCCACTACCTTTGCGGTAGTAGCAGATTTCCCAAATAAACATACAAAAGGACATCTCACCATAATGAATTATGGCAGAAAGTGAGAAATAAAATCAGCACAAACAGTAGAAGTTTCCCTTACCAATAGCGCTTCACTCCCCTGAGCAGCGAGCGCGAGAGAAAATAGTCTTGATGACCCACAAGTATAGGGGTGTATCGTAGTATCTTCGATAAGAAAGAGTGTCGAACCCAACGAGGAGCGAGAAGGTGTTGACAAGCGGTTTCGATGAAGGATTCACTGTAAATGCTCACGAGACAAGTATTCGGGGGGTTTTGATGTAACAGATGAATAAAGTACGAGTAAGTAAAGTGCGAGAGTAACAATTGCAGCGAGTGGCCCAATCCTTTTTAGCACAAAGGACAAGCCGGTTTGTTTACTTATAATGACCAAACGTTCTCGAGGACACACGGGATTTTAGTCTAGTGCTTTCGCTACATACGGCTAATTAATCTTCATTGTTTTAATAAGTGTTGTGTGGGTGAACCTGTGCTAATGTACCGCCCTTCCTAGGACTAATACATACTTGTGATTATACCCCTTGCAAGCATCCGCAACTACAAGAAAGTAATTAAGATAAATCTAACCACAGCCTTAAACTCTGAGATCCTGCTATCCCTCCTGCATCGATATACCAACGGGGGCTTAGGTTTCTGTCACTCCGGCAACCCCGCAATTGGCAAACGAGTACAAGATGCATTCCCCTAGGCCCATAAAGGTGAAGTGTCGTGTAGTCGACGTTCACACGACACCACTAGAAGAATAACACCACAACTTAAATATCATAACATTGAATATTACTCAACCATACTTCACTACTAACATTTAGACTTCACCCATGTCCTCAAGAACTAAACGAACTACTCACGAGACATCATATGGAACATGATCAGAGGTGATATGATGATGAATAACAATCTGAACATAAACCTTGGTTCAACGGTTTCACTCAATAGCATCAATAACAAGTAGAAATCAATACCGGGAGAGTTTCCCCTGTCAAACAATCAAGATCAAACCCAAATTGCTACGGCGGTGACGATGTCCAGCGGTGGAGACGGCGGTGATGATGGTGGAGATGATGATGATGGTGATGGAGATGATGTCCAGCTCGATGACGGTGACGATGGCGTCGATTTCCCCCTCCCGGAGGGAATTTCCCCGGCGGATCTCAGCCCGCCGGTGAGCTCTTTTCTCTCTGGTGTTCTCCGCCCCGCAGAGGCGGCTGTAACTCTTCGTGAGGTACCCTCTGTGGCTTAGGTCTTCGGGACGAAGGATTTCGCGAAGAAAGGGAGGCGAGAGGGGCTGTGGGCCCCCCTCCTCACTGGGCGGCGCGGCCAGGCCTTGGGCCGCGCCGGCCCATGGTGTGGGCCCACCTCGGGTCCCCTCGGCTCCCCCTTCTGGCTTCCTTCGTCATCTGGAAAAATAGGATTTTTGGTATAATTTCCATCAGCTGTTGATCTTCCAAAATATTGCATTCTGACGGTGCTTTTTCCAGCAGAATCCTGGCTCCGGTGCTCGATCCTCCAATAATCATGAAACATGCAAAATAGATGAAATAACATAAGTATTATGTCCAAATATTAAATATATCAATGAATAACAGCAAATTATGATACAAAATAGTGATGCAAATTGGACGTATCAGCGACCAACTAATTAGCGCTGATAAATTAATTAACTTGATTCATGCATATATTTCAATATATTTTTGAACATATTCTTGGGGATATATATATATTTAAATCTCTCTGTTATCTCGATCTATATATCGTTGGTGGCCAAGAAACACACTTATATATATACGCATGCACTTTATGCGCAAAGGCGCGGGTGCCTCTAATAATGTGTGTGTGCACTCGATCGTTGATCCCTAAACCTTAAACCCTAAAACCCTAATCCCTAATCCCTAATTATACCCTAAACGTACACCCTAAACACCCTAAACACTAGACCCTAAACCCTAGACCATAAACCCTAAATGTACACCCTAAACACTAAACCCTAAACCCTAGACCCTAAACCCTAGACCGTAAACCCTAACCCTAAAACCCTAGCTAGCTAACCCTAAACCCTAAACCCTAATTAAACCCTACATATATATATATAGGCCAATGACACTTAATTGCTCATCAAGTAGGTGACCAATTAACTAATTAGCGCTGATAAATTAATTAACTTGATTTTTGACAAGTTCTCGATCTCCAATGAAAACACATTTGATTAAGTTGTCTCATAATATATATAATTAGTGTGCATGTGCGCATGGCATACCTTGCATATCATTCGTGCATATATTTCAATACATGTTTGAAGATATTCTTGGGGATATATATATTTCAATCTCTCTCTCGATCTATATATCGTTGGTGGCCAAGAAACACACTTATATATATACACATGTACTTTAATTTATTTGCCTCACAATATATATAATAAATATGCATGCATGGCCTAACCATGTATGCTTATATATGTGTTTAATTTGGAGATTTCAATCGCTCTCTCGCCGCTCTCTCGTTGGTGGCCAACAACACACACATGCACTTTGTGCGCAAAGGCATGTGCCTCTAATAATGTGTGCTGTGATCGATCGGTCTAGTTTTGATTAATCATAGCACACAAATATAGAAGTTGTATTTGAATCCACACAACCCTAATCTAAAACACATAGCCCCTAACATGGCCTAATTAACTGACCCCTTCTCTCTAGCTAATTAGTGGAAATTGCACAAAATCAAAAGGGGTCCCTCACTAATTATACATATATATCTAGATTGTGATAAACTTTTGCCCCATATTTGGTGGATGGGTGCATCTTGGCATGTAAAACAATTAATGTTTGCAAATGGCGTTGTCAAAATTTATGTACAAATGATTTCTTTCCATCCAAAGTGCATAAAATGGGAGTTTTAATGAAGAAGGTACAAATAAAACAGCTCAACATGCCTCCACACCCCGATTTTCACAGGAAGTAGAGCATATTTAAAGGATAATTCCAGAGTTTTACTATTTTTCAAGCAACTTTGCTAATTTCCACCCACTCACATGACTTTATGTCGATTTAACGAAAATAGGGCGAATTTAAACTACATGGGCGGGATAGTTTGAATTGTGCGCGCGGCAAAGGGAACCGCCTATTCCTCAACCTTGTGCACGGAAAATTACACACGCAACTCCATTAAACACCACCTACCGGGCGGCCCGGCCGCATGACCCCCCACCCACCGCTACACAACTTATCCCCGTCCGTGCGAAGAGCTTCCCCTCCCCGTCCCGTCTGTGCGAAGAAGAAGCTTCCCCTCCCCGTCGGTCTTCTCGAGACGCACCGGCGGTCAAGTTGATCCACGGTAGGGTTGCTATCTCTAGCTCAATCATGCATCGGGCAAGACGGCCTAACGATTTATATTTTCTTGATGCTACTAAAAAAATCGTCAGTATGCTCGAACTAATTGGCACTTTGTAGTTTTCCGCTCGATTTGTCCTCGATCAATTTGTTCATTTGCGTGGGCATATAGAGTCAGTTCTGCACTCGATCCGTTAATTTGCTGAAATGCCATGGCAGAGATTTGTACACAATCTGTTTGCTAAAATGTCGATGGGCATTTTTTGTTTTGTACTCGACATGATTGCTGAAATGCATAATCATGTACTAGTATAGTTTTGTACTCGATGGATATACATTTCCTACTTCGCCTTAAATTAATCACCAACCATTGTATCTCATAATTCAACAGATGGACAGAACTTGGATACTGCATGGACACTTATGTTCCCCTTCATATATAAATGGTGTTCAACCCTTTATGGGGTTTATTAGAGCTCATGAAGGTCACGACCTGGACGTGTATTGCCCGCGCTGCACATGTATGAATGGTGAGAAGAGGCCTCACCATGTAGTGGAAGATCATTTACACATTTTTGGGATGGACCGCTCATATGTTAGGTGGGTTTATCATGGTGAACCACATAATGATCCTTGATACGTCTCCGACGTATCGATAATTTCTTATGTTCCATGCCACATTATTGATGTTATCTACATGTTTTATGCACACTTTATGTCATATTCGTGCATTTTCTGGAACTAACCTATTAACAAGATGCCGAAGTGCCAGTTCACATTTTTCTGCTGTTTTTGGTTTCAGAAATCCTATTAACGAAATATTCTAGGAATCGCACGAAATTAACGCCCGGGTTCCTATTTTGCCCGGAAGCATCCAGAACACCGAGAGCCGCGGAGGGAAGCCACAGGGGGCCCCACACTACACCCTGGCGCGGCCGAGGAGGGGGCGCGCCGCCCTATGGTGTGGTGGCCCGGGCCCTCCGAGGCTGCCCTTCCGCCTATTTAAAGCCTCCGTCGCGAAAACCCTATTACGTTCGACGAAACCCACGAAACCTTCCGAGCCGCCGCCATCGCGAAGCCAAGATACGGGGACGGAGTCTCTGTTCCGGCACGCTGCCGGAACGGGGAAATGCCCCCGGAAGGCTTCTCCATCGACACCGCTGCCATCTCCACCGCCATCTTCATCACCGCTGCTGCTCCCATGAGGAGGGAGTAGTTCTCCATCGAGGCTCGGGGCTGTACCGGTAGCTATGTGGTTAATCTCTCTCCTATGTACTTCAATACAATAATCTCATGAGCTGCCTTACATGATTGAGATTCATATGATGATGCTTGTAATCTAGATGTCGTTATGCTAGTCAAGTGAATTTTACTTATGTGATCTCCGGAGACTCCTTGTCCCACGTGTGTAAAGGTGACAGTGTGTGCACCGTGTGGGTCTCTCAGGCTATATTTCACAGAATACTTATTCACTGTTATGAATGGCATAGTAAAGTGCTTATTTATATCTCTTTATGATTGCAATGTATTTTGTATCACAATTTATCTATGTGCTACTCTAGTGATGTTATTAAAGTAGTTCTATTCCTCCTGCACGGTGTAATGGTGACAGTGTGTGCATCCGTGTTAGTACTTGGCGTAGGCTATGATTATGATCTCTTGTAGATTATGAAGTTAACTATTGCTATGATGGTATTGATGTGATCTATTCCTCCTACATAGTGTGAAGGTGACAGTGTGCATACTATGTTAGTACTTGGTTTAGTCGAATTGATCTTTCATGCACTCTAAGGTTATTTAAATATGAACATTGAATTGTGGAGCTTGTTAACTCCGGCATTGAGGGTTCGTGTAATCCTACGCAATGTGTTCATCATCCAACGAGAGTGTAGAGTATGCATTTATCTATTCTGTTATGTGATCAAAGTTGAGAGTGTCCACTAGTGAAAGTCTAATCCCTAGGCCTTGTTCCTAAATACTGCTATCGCTGCTTGTTTCTTGTTTCTTTGCGTTACTACTGCTTGCAATACTACCACCATCAACTACACGCCACAAGCTATTTTACGGCACCGTTACTCTTGCTCATACTTATTCATACCACATGTATTTCACTATCTCTTCGCCGAACTAGTGCACCTATTAGGTGTGTTGGGGACACAAGAGACTTCTTGCTTTGTGGTTGCGGGGGTTGCATGAGAGGGATATCTTTGACCTCTTCCTCCACGAGTTCGATAAACCTTGGGTGATCCACTTAAGGAAACTTGCTGGCTGTTCTACAAACCTCTGCTCTTGGAGGCCCAACAACATCTCTGAGAAAAGGAGGGCATAGACATCAAGCTATTTTTAAGCGCTCGTTGCCGGGGAGGAAAGGTAAAAGGTACTCACACTCCGGACCTCGGCTACCAAGCTATTTTCCGCCGTTGTAAGTACTCGAAGCTATTTCCTTTAGATCCTGCAATTGCATCTTTTTGTTTCTTGTTTACACTAGTTTGGCATAATGGACAACAATGAGCTTTTTATTCTATTTCCTGAGTTAAGACATGGATGGTTTGATCCGAAAATTAAAAAAACCCATGGAACATGTTAGCATGAATACTTTGAACACCATTGTTGCTAATAATATGGAAAATTCTAAGCTTGGGGAAGCTGGTTTGCATGATATTTTTAGTCCCCCAAGCATTGAGGAGGAAATTTACTTTGATGATACTTTGCCTCCTATTTATGATGATTATAATGATAGTAGTCTTTTGTTACCACCCGTTATGGAGGAGAAATTTGATTATGATTACAATATGCCTCCTATATATGATAGCTACTTTGTTGAATTTGCTCCCACTACAACTAATAAAATTGATTATGCTTATGTGGAGAGTAATAATTTTATGCATGAGACTCATGATAAGAATGCTTTATGTGATAGTTATATTGTTGAGTTTGCTCATGTTGCTACTGAAAGTTATTATGAGAGAGGAAAATATGGTTGTAGAAATTTTCATGTTACTAAAACACCTCTCTATGTGCCGAAATTTTTCAAGCTACACTTGTTTTATCTTCCTATGCTTGTTACTTTGCTCTTCATGAACTTGTTTATTTACAAGATTCCTTTGCATAGGAAGCATGTTAGGCTTAAATGTGTTTTGTATTTGCTTCTTGATGCTCTCTTTTGCTTCAAATATTATTTCTTGCGAGTGCATCATTAAAACTGCTGAGCCCATCTTAATTGCTATAAAGAAAAGAACTTCTTGGGAGATAACCCATGTGTTATTTTGCTACAGTACTTTGTTTTATATTTGTGTCTTGGAAGTTGTTTACTACTGTAGCAACCTCTCCTTATCTTAGTTTTTTGTTTTGTTGTGCCAAGTGAAGCCTCTAATCGAAGGTTGATACTAGATTTGGATTTCTGCGCAGAAACAGATTTCTATCTGTCACGAATCTAGGCTGGTTTCTCTGTAGGTAACTCAGAAAAATATGCCAATTTACGTGCGTGTTCCTCAGATATGTACGCAACTTTCATTAGTTTTGAGTTTTCTGATCTGAGCAACGGAAGTATTTATTAGAAATTCGTCTTTACGGACTGTTCTGTTTTGACAGATTCTGCCTTTTATTTCGCATTGCTTCTTTCGCTGTGTTGGGTGGATTTCTTTGTTCCATTACCTTCCAGTAGCTTTGAGCAATGTCCAGAAGTATTAAAAATGATTGTGTCACCTCTGAACATGTGAGTTTTTGATTATGTACTATCCCCTCTAATGAAGTTTATGAGAAGTTTGGTGTGAAGGAAGTTTTCAAGGGTCAAGAGAGGAGGATGATATACTATGATCAAGAAGAGTGAAAGCTCTAAGCTTGGGGATGCCCCGGTGGTTCATCCCTGCATATATCAAGAAGACTCAAGCGTCTAAGCTTGGGGATGCCCAAGGCATCCCCTTCTTCATCAACAACATTATCAGGTTCCTCCCCTGAAACTATATTTTTATTCCATCACATCTTATGTGCTTTTCTTGGAGCGTCGGTTTGTTTTTGTTTTTGTTTTTGTTTGAATAAATGCTTGTGTGGGAGAGAGACACGCTCCGCTGTTGCATATGAACACATGTGTTCTTAGCTTTTAATATTCATGGCGAAGTTTCTTCTTCGTTAAATTGTTATATGGTTGGAATTGGAAAATGATACATGTAGTAAATTGCTATAATGTCTTGGATAATGTGATACTTGGCAATTGTTGTGCTCATGTTTAAGCTCTTGCATCATATACTTTGCACCCATTAATGAAGAAATACATAGAGCATGCTAAAATTTGGTTTGCATATTTGGTCTCTCTAAGGTCTAGATAATTTCTAGTATTGAGTTTGAACAACAAGGAAGACGGTGTAGAGTCTTATAATGTTTACAATATGTCTTTTATGTGAGTTTTGCTGCACCGGTTCATCCTTGTGTTTGTTTCAAATAGCCTTGCTAGCCTAAACCTTGTATTGAGAGGGATTACTTCTCATGCATCCAAAATCCTTGAGCCAACCACTATGCCATTTGTGTCCACCATACCTACCTACTACATGGTATTTCTCTGCCATTCCAAAGTAAATTGCTTGAGTGCTACCTTTAAAATTCCATCATTCACCTTTGCAATATATAGCTCATGGGACAAATAGCTTAAAAACTATTGTGGTATTGAATATGTACTTATGCACTTTATCTCTTATTAAGTTGCTTGTTGTGCGATAACCATGTTCACTGGGGACGCCATCAACTACTCTTTGTTGAATTTCATGTGAGTTGCTATGCATGTTCGTCTTGTCTGAAGTAAGAGAGATCTACCACCTTACGGTTAAGCATGCATATTGTTAGAGAAGAACATTGGGCCGCTAACTAAAGCCATGATCCATGGTGGAAGTTTCAGTTTTGGACAATATCCTCAATCTCATATGAGAAAATTATTAATTGTTGTTACATGCTTATGCATAAAAGAGGAGTCCATTATCTGTTGTCTATGTTGTCCCGGTATGGATGTCTAAGTTGAGAATAATCAATAGCGAGAAATCCGATGCGAGCTTTCTCCTTAGACCTTTGTACAGGCGGCATAGAGGTACCCCTTTGTGACACTTGGTTAAAACATGTGCATTGCGATGATCCGGTAGTCCAAGCTAATTAGGACAAGGTGCGGGCACTATTAGTATACTATGCATGAGGCTTGCAACTTGTAAGATATAATTTACATGATACATATTGTTTATTACTACCGTTGACAAAATTGTTTCATGTTTTCAAAATCAAAGCTCTAGCACAAATATAGCAATCGATGCTTTTCCTCTATGGAGGACCATTCTTTTACTTTCATGTTGAGTCAGTTCACCTATTTCTCTCCACCTCAAGAAGCAAACACTTGTGTGAACTGTGCATTGATTCCTACATACTTGCATATTGCACTTGTTATATTACTCTATGTTGACAATTATCCATGAGATATACATGTTACAAGTTGAAAGCAACCGCTGAAACTTAATCTTCCATTGTGTTGCTTCAGTGCCTCTACTATGAATTATTGCTTTATGAGTTAACTCTTATGCAAGACTTATTGATGCTTGTCTTGAAGTACTATTCATGAAAAGTCTTTGCTTTATGATTCAGTTGTTTACTCATGTCATTACCATTGTCTTGGATTGCTGCATTCATTACATATGTTTACAATATGATCAAGGTTATGATGGCATGTCACTCCAGAAATTATCTGTGTTATCGTTTTACCTGCTCGGGACGAGCAGAACTAAGCTTGGGGATGCTGATACGTCTCCGACGTATCGATAATTTCTTATGTTCCATGCCACATTATTGATGTTATCTACATGTTTTATGCACACTTTATGTCATATTCGTGCATTTTACGGAACTAACCTATTAACAAGATGCCGAAGTGCCGGTTCTGTTTTCTGCTGTTTTTGGTTTCAGAAATCCTAGTAACGAAAAATTCTCGGAATCGTACAAAATCAACGCCAAGGATCCTATCTGGCCCCGAAGCATCCAGTACACCCGAGAGCCGCCCGAGGGAAGCCCTGGGGGCCCCACACTACACCCAGGCGCGGCCAGAGGGGGGGCCGCGCCGCCCTATGGTGTGGTGGCCCCGGGCCCCTCCGAGGCTGCCCTTCCGCCTATTTAAAGCCTCCGTCGCGAAAACCCTATTACGTTCGACGAAACCCACGAGAAACCTTCCCGAGCCGCCGCCATCGTGAAGCCAAGATGCGGGGACAGAGTCTCTGATCTGGCACGATGCCGGAACGGGGAAGTGCCCCCGGAAGGCTTCTCCATCGACACCGCTGCCATCTCCACCGCCATCTTCATCACCGCTGCTGCTCCCATGAGGAGGGAGTAGTTCACCATCGAGGCTCGGGGCTGTACCGGTAGCTATGTGGTTAATCTCTCTCCTATGTACTTCAATACAATAATCTCATGAGCTGCCTTACATGATTGAGATTCATATGATGATGCTTGTAATCTAGATGTCGTTATGCTAGTCAAGTGAATTTTACTTATGTGATCTCCGGAGACTCCTTGTCCCACGTGTGTAAAGGTGACAGTGTGTGCACCGTGTGGGTCTCTTAGGCTATATTTCACAGAATACTTATTCACTGTTATGAATGGTATAGTAAAGTGCTTATTTATATCTCTTTATGATTGCAATGTATTTTGTATCACAATTTATCTATGTGCTACTCTAGTGATGTTATTAAAGTAGTTCTATTCCTCCTGCACGGTGTAATGGTGACAGTGTGTGCATCCGTGTTAGTACTTGGCGTAGGCTATGATTATGATCTCTTGTAGATTATGAAGTTAACTATTGCTATGATGGTATTGATGTGATCTATTCCTCCTACATAGTGTGAAGGTGACAGTGTGCATACTATGTTAGTACTTGGTTTAGTCGAATTGATCTTTCATGCACTATAAGGTTATTTAAATATGAACATTGAATTGTGGAGCTTGTTAACTCCGGCATTGAGGGTTCGTGTAATCCTACGCAATGTGTTCATCATCCAACGAGAGTGTAGAGTATGCATTTATCTATTCTGTTATGTGATCAAAGTTGAGAGTGTCCACTAGTGAAAGTCTAATCCCTAGGCCTTGTTCCTAAATACTGCTATCGCTGCTTGTTTACTGTTTTACTGCGTTACTACTGCTGCAATACTACCACCATCAACTACACGCCAGCAAGCTATTTTCTGGCACCGTTGCTACTGCTCATACTTATTCATACCACCTGTATTTCACTATTTCTTCGCCGAACTAGTGCACCTATTAGGTGTGTTGGGGACACAAGAGACTTCTTGTTTTGTGGTTGCAGGGTTGCATGAGAGGGATATCTTTGACCTCTTCCTCCCTGAGTTCGATAAACCTTGGGTGATCCACTTAAGGGAAACTTGCTGCTGTTCTACAAACCTCTGCTCTTGGAGGCCCAACACTGTCTACAGGAAAAGGAGGGGGCATAGACATCAATCCTTCAGCGGGAGAAGCAGATCTTGCTCACACTGTATGTGTGCTCGCATATGTAGTTAATTATTTATATTGATGCTGCCGCTGTTTCGATCAATAGTTTGCATTGCTGTGCAAGTTCTGTACTCAAATTTAACTTGTTGCAGATGGATGGACGGGAAGGAGAGAAAAAACGCTTGCTTCAGGAACCGGGTTTCAGCTCTGGGACATGTGCTGTGCCAGATGAGAAGGTAAATATGTAAAACGGCATTTGTTCAGGTTGCAGCCCTTAGATGTTTGTCTAATCTGTTGATGTACTAATTGCAGAAGCATAGAGTTGAAGAGGTCTCTCAGTTTGATGGGAGATTTGAAGATGAATCTCAGTTTGATGCACCTGTGGATGGTACTGATGACGGGCCTTTCATAGACGAAGGTCCTGCACCTGAGATTATCCAGCCTGCAGAAGGAGGCCGTGGACCGAGTACACAGCTTTGCGTTGAAGTGGATGCACGCCCAGAGATCATCGATTGCGTCCGGGTAGTCTCAAGACCACCCAGCCACGATGCACTGTGGATGGTGCGATGACGAGCCTTTCATAGACGAAGGTCCTGCACCTGAGATTATCCAGCCTCTGAAGGAGGCCGTGGACCGAGTACACAGCTTTGCGTTGAAGCGGATGCACGCCCGGAGAGCATCAGGGGCGTCCCGGTAGTCTCAGGACCACCTAGCCCTGATGCAAAATGTTGAGCTACTTTATGATTCGTACTTTTATGTTCTGGTGCTGTAGTATGTACTATCTTTGTTATGATTTGTATGCCTTTGGCGCTAGAACTATAATTAAGTACTCAGTGGATGATCGCGTTGCAAAATTTGACACCCACACAATCAGTTCATCGTATGAGTAGTAGCACAATTACTTCTACAGCCGATCTGCCCGGCGCATTAATTGGTAGCATGAAACACTTTCGGGCACTCCCCTACGATTCATATTAATTGACTCATTTGTGTCTAGCGAGGGCTGTATCTAGATGCATTTGTTAACTAGACTATCCACCTTGAGTCAGTTAATATGAATCGGTAAACCGCCCAAGTCCTCCAGCTAGTTTATTGACTCTGGACTCCAAGCCTCTCGCGGCAAGCCATCGACGAAGCTTTGACCAGATCTTGGCCCGCTTTTTTTTGGCGAATAGCAAAGCTTTGACCAGTTCCTCTCGGGATACAGCACGCCGGTGAGCTTGCACGGTTGCCATGAGCACTTTCCGGCGGAACTTCCTCTGCAGCGCCCTCAAGCCGCCGCTGCGAGACAGCACGCAGTGCCTCGAGGTGGACGGAACGGACGAACTCGGGATCTCAGGGCGGGGGTCCGCCTCGTCCGGGAACGATCTCCAGCGGGTTAACGAGGACATGCATGGCGGCCAGGGGATTTGGTTTTTTTTTGTTGTTGTTTGTGCTTGGGATTTGGGGTTTTTTCGGATAGGGGAGGAGGAACCGAGGAAGAGGAAGGAACAACCCGCATGCTTGGCGCGTGGCAGTGTGCTTGAATTTCGATTTTTTGTGAAATGTTTCATTTCCCCGCTACAATTCGGGGGTTTTCTTGACGCGCCAATGCGTCCCGCCGTGCAGGTTCAAGTGAATTTGGGGTGCCACACTATGGGCCCCAGTTTCAGTGAGACATGTAATGACTAGTCACAGCAGTAAGTTCACTGTGTAATAAAATATGTTACCCCTCCCCTTTATGTGGCCCCCTTTGTCTCTCCCGATCGAGTGCCGACAGCCGACGGATGCAAGCCGCTAGCTCGATCCCCTCCTTTCGCCTCCACCGTCCAGGCATCCAGCTTGGAGGGGCAAGCTGCATCTAGACCAAGCGGATTAGGTAGTACTAGTAATGCTCTTTCCTTTCTCGAGATCGGTTCTTTTTTCCTCACCTCGATATCTTGCGCATCTACTATTTCCTATTCTGGGCGAAGGGGTGTCTTTCTGGTCACCCAAGCTATGGGAGTGATAGATGGGGGTGGGGGGATGGGGCTACCTTTGCTTGGATTGGGGTGTTCTACCATTATTTGTCTACATATGCAACCTTTGAAGTTTCTGCAGTTACTCAATGTATCTTTTGTCGGCTTGTACGGGAAAGGAAATACCTCGGTGGTGGTGGTGGGGGCAATGGAGCGTAAGGCCACCACGCATGTGGGCGGTTGGGCGAGCACGAGGCTGCGTCCCGGCCCGCAAAGCGGGTACTCCGTTTTCTTATCCACTCTGTCTGTACGCATCCTCAATCTGTTCCTGTTACGGAAGATGCTTAAAGTAGCACATGTCTTGATTGTTTGTGCATAAAGCCTCTGTGACACCATGCTCTATATTCTCTGTATCAGGTTGGTACCTCCAGGTTCCGTGCTGAGGCTATGGGGAACGAGAATAGCGCCCCACCTGCTACAGGAGCATGGCCTGATCTGCAGCACAAGAAGCGAAATGCCACTGCCGAGCTGGGCAGGGACGCCGAGGGGTAATTTTTTTTAACCAACTTACCATGATGTAGTCTAAATCTGATACTCCCTCAGATCCAAATTAATTGACTCAACTATCTGTAGATACGGATGTATCTAGATGTGTTTTTAGCTCTAGATACTACTACCTCCATCCCAAAGCTTAGGGATTATATTATTTTTAGAAAGTCAAACTATATCATGTTTGACTAAGCTTTTACCAAAAATCATTAACATGCAAAATACAAAATTAATATCATTAAATAGGTTGTGAAATATATTTTCCTACGGTATCTACACAATATTATATTTGTTGATAGAATGTTCTAAAATTTTGGTCAAACTTTACTTGTTTTGATTTCTCAAAAATAAATAAGCCTTAAGCTTTCGGATGGAGGTATCTAGACAAAGCTGAGTCAACTGGAGTAGTTTTTTTTGTCTGTCCATAGCTAGTGTTCATGGTGCAAAAGGCTAAGAGCATCCACTATATGCATCAGTCTATCTCATACAGTAATTCAATATCACTGCTGAGGTCTGCCTTTTGTTTTGCTATTCATATGCGGGCCCGAAACTTTAGGGCCTTTACTCAAAAGGAAGATCAAAGCTGCGGTGATCGGGCTGCCAGTATGTTGATGCCGCCCCCATCTTCTAAATGCCTCTACAAGCACAAGGCCACGCGCCCGCTGGTTGGTGATCTTTTAATGAATATGGTATATTTTCTTAATCCACAAAACATGCCTTGATATTTGTCTGTTTATTGTCGGTTTTTTCTAACGCTTGCCAAAAGTTTACAACAACAACAACAACAACCAAGCCTTTCAGTCCCAAACAAGTTGGGGTAGGCTATAGTTGAAGCCCATAAGATCTCGAAGCCAAAAGTTTAGAAACACCAAATTCGTTTGCTTACAATCATCATACAGTAATGTTCATCTACTCTCCAGTTCCCCTAACCCAACAAAAAATGATGTTAATTACGATTTTTAGATTAAAAGAGCACCATTAGGCGCTGTTAATTACAATTTTGAGATTAAATGTCATTTGCAATTGCTAATTACAATTTTGAGGCAAATGATTAGTTTAACCTTGATACATTACGCTCTCCATTTTTCCCAACCGAAAAAAATGTAACCATTCCATTCCTCTGAAATGGAACCATTCCATTCCATTCCACGCTGTTTCAGAATCGAACACACCCTTGCATTGTTGTGAACTATTGTCCATACACAGCCATACCCTTCCACTTACATCCAGCACTATATGCATCAGTCTGTCTCAGAGTCATTCAATATCACTGCTGAGATCTATTCCCATTCTTATGCAGGCTGAAACTGCAGCTCCTTTACTCAAGTGGATGCAAAATGAGGCTGATGAGGCTGCTGTGAGGACGATGGTGCTGGCACCATCATCCGAAAACCTCTACAAGCACGAGGCCATGGGCCAGCTGGGTGGTGACCTTTTAATGAATCTGGTATATTTTCTTAATCCACATACATGATTTTATTATTATCTGTTTAATTACTGTTGGCTTTGCCTAATGCTTACCAAAAGTTCGAAACAACTGCGTTTGCTTACAATCATCATACACTAATTTTTCACTTTTCGATCTGTCTCATCAGTATATAAAGCTGTTGAGTTCCGTTGGCTTCTTTTGTAATCATTTGCATTGTTGTCAACTGTTGTCTATGCACAACCCTATTCTTCCACTTACATCCCACACTTTTTGCATCAGTCCATCTCATAGATTTATTAAATATCAATGATGAGTTCTGTTGCTATTCATATGCAGGATGAAGCTTCTGTGCCTCTACTCAAATGGATAAAAAATGATCCTGATGAGGCTGCTGTGAAGATGATGGTGCCGCCACCATCTTCTGAAAACCTCCTCAAGCACAAGGCCACGGGCCAGTGGGTGGTATCCTTTTTAAGCGGTATATTTTCTTAATCCTCATACATGATTTGATTTGTCTGTTTATTGCCGGCTTTGTCTAATTATGCTTACCAATAGTTCAGAAACACACACAACCCTATTCTTCCACTTACATCCAGCACTATATGCATCAGTGTCTCATAGATTCATTTTATATATCACTGTGATGTACATGTTGCTCATCAATTTTCATATGCATCGAAAGCTGCTAAGCCTTCATTGGTCAAAAGGATTGCAAGCTGCTGCGATGAGGCATCTGCAGAGGCTGCCACCAAGTTCTTGCCAGCCCCACCTTACGGATGCTTATATAAGCTCAAGTCCAAGGCGCAGACGGGCCGTAACCATCCCAGGGTTCGGGTATATTTTCTTAAGCCACATATACATGCCATGATTTATTTACTGATATTATCACCGGCTCATCTCTGCTTCTTGGAATTCGGAAACGCCAAATTAGCATGCTTATATTCATCATACACTAAATTTTGACTGTTCGGTTTGTAACATAGTGTTATGCACTCGCTTGTCAACATTTGCATTGCTCGAACTATGCACTTTACACAACTTAATTCTTCCACTTACATTCAGCGCTACGCACCGGTAGTACCTCCCATGTTTCCTTCACCATCCCGATGCCGAGCTTGCGGGAATATGGCGGGCCCATGTACATACCCCGCATATAACACCTCCTATGGCTCTATCTACCTTTCTAATAACTCCTTCACGAGTTACAGGTATGTATTCTCGGTGGTTTAGCATGAATTGGCATATAGTAAAGTCTTGTTTTTAGTCTTCTGCTTCTTACATTAGTATCAATTTTCACTGCAGATTTGTACCTTGGGAACTTCGTCCACTGATTAACCAGATGTGTCCGCATGAAGGGTCTTTCACTATGCATGGCAATGGCAAATTGATGAACACCTACACGGTCTATGAGGTGTATGTCTACAAGACGCAGGCCATCACATATTTGTATGGACATGATTGGAGAAAGTTTGCTTTTGACTACGGTGCGAAGAAGGGCGGCAGTGAGGATCGAAACTCAATCGGGCAGATATACGTAACTGCTTCCAGAGTTGGAGTCACTTCCAAATATCTAATCTGTCACTTTGTTGTACTCATTTCCTTTGATTACTGCATTACGAGCGGTTGTTCTAAACCATTCCCTCTGTTCTAGCTTGCTGGGTTTAACATGATCAAAGCTGCAGATCCTCGATGGAACAGAGCGGATGTCACAAAGGGCACCCACACCGGCCACCGGCACCGGCTTCCCACTCTCTGCATCGGCACCGGTTCTGTACCGGCACCGTTTATTGCATCTACCCAGCAGGCCCCTACATCGGCATTGGTTCTGTAGAGGCCCCATATACTACACCTGCCCCGGCGAGCTCTGCATCCACTTGGTTCCTCTAGCTGCACCGTTCTGCACCTGCCCAACAGTCTCCTGCATCAGCACCGGTTCCTCTAGAGGCACCGTTTATTGCACCTGCCTAGCAGTCTCCTGCATCGGCACCAGCTCGTGTACCAGCCCAGGCTCTGCACCTGCCCGGCCGGATCACCGAGGTCTCGGCTCATTGCCGTGGCCACCCGTGTGGTGACCGGGACGCATCCGAAGGCTATGTTCGTGAGTATATGACGCATAAGCTGCTCTTATCTTGATGTCTTCTCTGCTCAAAGTCTCACATGGTTCAGTCTTCGGTGCATTGGTGCCATTGACTAATTTTTGTTGGTATCTCTTGCTTTGAATCAGAAATTGCCTAAAAGTATCGCCAAGGATCTCAATCTTGGCTGAAGGGGCAAGATTTCCCTCGTCATGGAGAGTGAAGGTCTCACCGTGGAGGGACGGTACTCCGTCGGTCCACAGAGATGGCCGCTTGGCTGTTACTTCCAGGTGGAAAAAGTTCATTGACGGTGCCAAACTTCACATTGGATCAAAGTTGAAGGTCAAGATCTTTCGATGCCACTGTGACATGCTGGTCATCAAGTTTGCGATTGTCTAGTTCTATTGTCCCATGAGCCCTTAGCAAATGCATTTGTAGTTATACTTATATAAGGTTATCTTATCTCGAGCTGCTAATTAATTGTATGGGTGGTAAAACTACGGCAAGCTTTTGCTCTTAGCAAGTATGTATGTATGATCAGCTATTATGATAACTAATGTTTGTGTTCATCTTAATTTGCATTTCCGTTTTAGAAAAAAACTTAATTTCTATTTTGGCTGACCTGTTAGAGAACTATCAGATTGAATCCACAACATGATTCAAATAGATTCATTACACCAAGCCACATGTCTTGACCTTGCTATACACTAGTTCCATTAATCGGTGCAAGAAGGCTTACCTGAGCTGCTGAACCACGGCGGTCGAATCCACCTTAGCTATCTAGCTAGAAATACAACCTTTGCGAGAAAGAGAATTTGCTACGGGAGGCTGACATTGGGGACCCATGAGCCGGCGGCGTCGTCAACGTTTTAAAGGCGGCAGGAGATCGAAACAAAAAAAGCCAAAAATCAGTTGGTAAACAAAATCCAAGAAATGAAACTTTTACCTTTACGAGAGGATGACATGCGGGACCCATGAGGCAGCGGCATCCTCAACTATTCCAAGGCGGGGATCAAAATAAAAATAGGAAATAGCCGAGAAATTAATTAGGGTAAAAATAAATCTATCAAAGGAAACCTTTATTGTTCATAGAGGATGACATGTGGGACCGACCTGCCAGCTGCGTCGTCATGGTTTCAAAGGGGGCAGGGGATCAAAAGAAAAAGGCAAATAACCAGAAATTAGGGGTAAAAAATAAATCCAACAAAGGAAACTTTTATTGTTCATAGAGGATGACATGCGGGACCCATGAGCCAGCAGCTTCCTCAACGTTTCAAAGTCGGCATGAGATTGAAAGAAAAAGGCAAGTGACCAAATATCGAGCCAAAAATAATCCAAGAAAAGAAATTTTATTGTACATAGAGGATGACATGCGGGTCCCATTTTGCAGCAGCGGTCTCAACATTTCAAAGGCGGCACAGGACCAAAGGAAAAATGAACTAGCCGAGAAATCGGGGGTGAAAAAATCCAAGAAAAGAAAGATTTCAATTGGGCTGCATACGGACATACGGGCCTTCGAACTATCTGCTGGGCCTTTTGACTCGTACAATTTCAGCCCACTCCAAAACAGGAAAGTTCGGATTTTTCTAAAAAAAACAGGAAAGTCCTATGCTTTGCAAAAACACAAAACAAGGAGATTCAACATATAAGTTTGTTTATGTAAAAATAAAGATTTAATTTATCCGTTAGCAATAGCTCAGAGCGAAATACAATGTTTATTGTCTGCAAAACAATCAAGATATCACATGTTTCTTGTACGGGGAGGTCGACATCGGGGACCCATGAGCCAGCGGCGTCGTCAACGTTTTAAAGGCGGCAGGGGATGGAAAGAAAAAATAAACCAAAAATCTGTTGGTAAAAAATACAAGAAAAGAAACATTTTCGTTCTGAGAGGATGACATGCGGGACCCATGAGGCAGCAGCATCCTCAGCGTTTATTGTTCATAGAGGTTGACATGTGGGACCCGTGAGCCGCGGCGCCACTGAACGTTTTAAAGGCTGCAGGAGATCGAAAGAAAAAATAAGCCAAAAATCGTTTGGTCAACAAAATCCAAGAAAAGAAACATTTACCGTTCTGAGAGGATGACATGCGGGACCCATGAGGCAGCAGCATCCTCAACGATTCCAAGGCGGCAGGGGATCAAAGGAAAAAAGGAAATATCCCGAAATTAATTAGGGGTTCAAAATAAATCCATCAAAGGAAACTTTTATTGTTCACAGAGGATGACATGTGGGACCGACCTGCCAGCTGCGTCGTCATCGTTTCAAAGGGGGCAGGAGATCAAAAGAAAAAGGCAAATAGCCAGAAATTAGGGGTCAAAAATAACTCCAAGAAAGGAAACTTTTATTGTTCGTAGAGGATGACATGCGGGACCCATGGGCCAGCAGCTTACTCAATGTTTCAAAGGCGGCATGAGATCGAAAGAAAAAGGCAAGTGACAAAATATCAGGAGCCAAAGATAATCCAAGAAAAAAACTTTATTGTACATAGAGGATGACATGCGGGTCCCAATTAGCAGCAGCGGTCTCAACGTTTCAAATGCGGCTTGAGATCAAAAGAAAAAGAAAGTTGATTGTACATAGAGGATGACATGCGGGTCCCATGAGTCGGCGACTTACTCAACGTTTCCAAGGCGGCAGGGGATCAAAAGAAAAAGGAAATAGCCAAAAATCAGAGGGTGAAAAAAACCCCAAGAAAATAAATTTTATAGCACATAGAGGATGACATGCGGGTCCCATGAGCCAGCAAGTTCCTCAACGTTTCAAACGTGGCATGAGATCGAAAGAAAAAGACAAGTGACCAAATATCAGGAGCCAAAAATAATTCAAGAAAAGAAACTTGAGTGTACGTAGAGGATGACATGCGGGTCCCATTTAGCAGCAGCGGTATCACCGTTTGAGAGGCTGCACGGGATCGAAAGAAAAAGGCAAGTGACCAAATATCAGGAGCCAAAAATAATCCAAGAAAAGAAATTTTATTGTACATAGAGGATGACATGCGGGTCCCATGAGCCTGCAGGGTCCTCAACGTGGCATGAGATCGAAAGAAAAATGCAAGTGACCAAATATCAGGAGCCAAAAATAATTCAAGAAAAGAAACTTGATTGTACATAGAGGATGACATGCGGGTCCCATTTAGCAGCTGCGGTATCACCGTTTGAGAGGCTGCACGGGATCGAAAGAAAAATGCAAGTGACCAAATATGAGGTTCCAAAAAAAATCCTAGAAAAGAAAGTTTTATAGTACATAGAGGATGACATGCGGGTCCCATTTAGCAGCAGCGGTATCACCGTTTGAGAGGCTGCACGGGATCGAAAGAAAAAGGCAAGTGACCAAATATGAGGTTCCAAAAAAATCCAAGAAAAGAAAGTTTTATAGTACATAGAGGATGACATGCGGGTCCCATTTAGCAGCAGCGGTCTCACCGTTTGAGAGGCGGCAGGGGATCGAAAGAAAAAGGTAAGTGACCAAATATGAGGTGCCAAAAAAAATCCAAGAAAAGAAAGTTTTATAGTACATAGAGGATGACATGCGGGTCCCATTTAGCAGCAGCGGTATCACCGTTTGAGAGGCGGCAGGGGATCGAAAGAAAAAGGCAAGTGACCAAATTTGAGGTGCCAAAAAAAATCCAAGAAAAGAAAGTTGATTGCTCATAGAGGATGACATGCGGGTCCCAATTAGCAGCAGCGGTGTCAACGTTTCCAAGGCGGCAAGGGATCAAAAGAAAAAGAAAGTAGCCAGAAATCAGGGGGTCAAAAAAATCCAAGAATAGAAATAATTTTGGTTCATAGAGGATGACATGCGGGACCCATGATCGTGCATCGTAAACGGCTCGATCGGAGAGCGTTGAACGAGATGGCGCGATCGAGAAAAAAAACAATGCCAGAGAGGCTGCCATCTGGGCCCTACATCCCTCGGCGGTGCGGATTTGCGTTGACTCGGCCGGCGAACCCGAGAATTCGAGATGCACCACGTCCCAGGCCACCATACGCAACGTTTTGGCCAGTTTCGTCGGGCAAGGTGGCCTCAAAAACGAGAAAAAAAACGTTTTGACATGCACAACGGATAGACCCAAAATCGTCGGCCATGGTACACCAGCAACCACGGCGCGACTTCAACTTCGTCGGCCATGGCAACTTTTCTTGTAGTGTTGTCTTGTAGGGCTCTTCCCGGACTCCCAGGCGTATGCGCTGAAGAAGGTTGGAGAGCGCCGGGTTGCCCAGGCATATGAGAACCTGGATGCGCCCTGGGACCCCTATGACCACTTGGTCGCGCTGAACGCGCGAGTTTCCCACATGCACGCTGTGGACCGGAACCTCTCTGACATTCCTGAGGTGGCCACCCAGCTCTTCAAAGTTCTCTGGCCTGGAGAGGAGGTGCCAGACACCTTCTCGCTCATCAACGACCGCCTGAAGGGTGCCGGTCGAAGGATCCGGGAGTGGCAGTGCTCAGCTGCCCATGCCGGAGCAGACTTAGCGCTTCGCGTTGCCTGCTCCTGGTACCCGGAGCTGGACCTGGATGCCCTCATCGGCGTGTGCGAACAAGCTGAAACCGACCTGGACCCGGTCCTCCCCGCGAAGCGGCAGGATCGAGCGTACCGGATCGCGGAGTACGCTGAGATGCGCACCTTCATCCCCCCTCCTCCAGACGTCAAGGACTATCTGAGCGACGAGGAGGAAGGTGAAGACGATGAGGAGGCCGGAGTCGGTGATGCGCCTCTGGATGGTCCCGACGCCGCGACGCTCCTCCTGAAGCCCCTGTTGCTCAAGTGTTGCCTGTGATATGCTTGTTTGCCCTGTTTGACTTTGAAACATTGCTGGTTAAATTCTACCCCGGTATGCCGGGGTTCGTGATGTAAGATAAAACTTAATCTCTCTTTTGGTTGTGCTACAACAGTTTATGCCGGTATGCTATACCGGTAGTTAATTAACTTATGTTTGCCTTAGCATATTTGCTTATTGTTTTGCTTTTATCCTGCACTGAAAAGATTCCGGAATTGTTTCCGCATCCAATCTGATGCACACTTGGCTCTTTTACTTTTGCTCTGCCTACCTTCTCTGGGCGTTCTTTGGCGTATGAGCACAAAGTTCTTTTACCAAGCAAGCACTTTCTTGAACTTAGAAATAACTCGAAATTTTTGCAAAAAAACCGGTTTGACCGGGGTTAGTTGAACTTTTCCGGATTGTTCGTTCCCACTCTCTCTTTTCGCAGTTCGCGTGCTTAATTGCTACCGGTTTATCTTGCTTGCCATGAAGCCGGGTTGCGGACAGCAGCAGAGTCGAAGACTCCGGTAGGTTTAGCACGCTACTAAACCGGAAAGAAAAAATGTTCACTAAGCAACCGGTGAACTGAAAAAATAAACATATTGCATGCAATTTTAGTAGAAGTAGTCCCCGAGATTCATTCGAGGTCCCGACATCTTTTATTCATAGCCTGTAAGGTACAAAAAGGAACTTCTTACACCACAACTTCAAGAGTAGAAGGGACGCAACAGGGCTACGTTCCATGGACGTTTGCTTTCCTCTCCGGATCTGTCCGCCTTTCCTTTTTTCCATTCCTGTGCATCGATTAAGTAATAGGCATCATTGTGGAGAGCTTTGCTCACAATGAAGGGTCCTTCCCATGGTGGTGAAAGCTTATGCCGGCCTTCTGTGCGCTGCACTAGGCGTAGCACCAAATCTCCTTCCCGGAATACTCTCGGGTTAACCTTCCGGCTATGATAGCGTCTGAGGTTTTGCTGGTAAATGGCTGTTCTTGCCAATGCCAATTCTCTTGCTTCTTCTAGCAAGTCGACATCATTTTCTCTGGCCTCTTTTACCTCTTGCTCGGTATAGAGCTGTACTCTTGGTGAGTCATGGACAATGTCGGTTGGTATGACCGCTTCTGCTCCGTAAACCATGAAAAATGGAGTGTATCCGGTGGACCGGTTTGGAGTTGTTCTTATGCTCCACAGCACTGATGGAGCTCGTCGAGCCAACACCCTGGTGACTTTTCCACCGCTTCGATGAGTCTTGGTTTGATACCGGAAAGTACCAACGCGTTTGTTCTTTCCACCTGGCCATTGCCTTGTGGGTGTGCTACCGAACACAAATCCAACTGGATGTTGTTATCCTCACAAAATCTTTTGAACTCACCTTGAGAAAAATTGGTTCCATTATCTGTGATGATGCTATGCGGGTAGCCATACCGCAAGATAACATCTTTTAGGAACTTCACCGTTGTGCGCCCATCACACTTTGCGATAGGTTTCACTTCTAGCCACTTGGTGAATTTATCCACCATGACCAAGATGTGGGTCATGTTCCCTCTTGCAGTTTTGAATGGGCCAACCATATCAAGGCACCAAACAGCAAATGGCCATGTTAGCGGTATGGTTTTTAAACCGGACGCTGGGGTATGATTTTGCTTGGCGTACCTCTAGCACCCATTGCATTTTCTTACCAAATCCTCAGCATTTTCCAAAGCAGCGGGCCAATAAAACCCATGCCGGAACACTTTTGCTACCAGCGCCCTTGATGAAGCGTGGTGCCCACATTCTCCCTGGTGAATCTCTTCAAGCATTTCTTTTCCCTCTTCCGGTTCCACACATCTTTGAAGGACACCGGTAACACTTCTCTTGTACACCTCGCCATTGATGATGGTGTATGCTTTGGACCTCCTCTGGATCCTTCTGGATTCATTTTCGTCATCCGGCAAGGTGCCGTTGATCAGGAATTCCTTAATAGGTTTAACCCATGATGGTGCCTCTCGAACCAGAAACACCGGTACGTCTATCTCCATGTTATCCACCAGCATTGTTTCTTCCGGTATGGACGCAGCAGTCCCCGAGCCTGCCGGAACAGTCCCCGAGTTCCCTTCATCGATATCCATGGGCACTACATGTGATTCCGGTACGAAAATTGATTCCGATTCCGGGCTTGGTTTGATCGACGGTACTCTTAAGTGTGCCAAGGCTATTCCGGGATGAATTTCCTGCCTAGATGAGCCCAGCTTGGACAAAGCATCCGCGGCCTCATTTTCCGCTCGTGGCACATGGTGAAATTCATAGCCCTCAAAGAAGCCGGCAATCTTTTGCACGTGAAACCGGTACGAAGCCATGTTAGCATCTTTTGCGTCCCAATCTCCGGAACATTGTTGCACCACAAGATCTGAATCTCCATAGCAAATGATCCGGTGCGCACCGATTTCTTTTCGACCTTTAGTCCATGGATCAAAGCCTCGTACTCAGCGACATTGTTTGATGCCCTGAAATGTACTTGCAGAATGTACCGGAGATGATCTCCCTTAGGTGAGGTAAGCACCACACCGGCACCTAGACCCTCTTTGAGTTTGGATCCATCAAAGTGCATCTTCCAGTATTCTATTTTTTGATCGGGCGGCTTGTATTGCATTTCCGCCCAATCAACAAGGAAATCAGCCAAAGCTTGCGATTTTATGGCATCTCTTCTTTCATACACCGGTACGTATGGGGATATCTGGATTGCCCATTTTGCAATCCTTCCGCTAGCATCTTTGTTGCACATGATATCGGAAATGGGTGCCTCGCTCACCACTTTCATGGGGTGCTCTTCAAAGTAATGCTTAAGCTTTGTGGCGGCCATGAACACGCCATAAGTCATTTTCTGGAAGTGAGGGTAGTTTTGTTTTGAGAGGGAGAGCACCTCGCTCAGGTAGTATACCGGCCTCTGGACGGTTTTTCCTTCCTCTTCTCTTTCGACCACAACTACCACGCTCACAACCCGGTTTGTTGCTGCTATGTATAATAGCATAGGCTCTCTCTCTAGAGGTGAAGCCAGTATAGGCGCTGTGGCCAGCATTGTTTTTAGCTCTTTAAACGCTGCGTCTGCCTGAGGGGTCCAGACGAACGTATCGGATTTTTTCATGAGAGCGTAGAGCGGCAGAGCTTTTTCTCCCAACCTGCTTATGAACCGGCTTAGCGATGCCAAGCTTCCGGTAAACTTTTGCACGTCTTTGAGATCGCGCGGTATAGTCATTCTTTCGATTGCTCGGATTTTTACCGGATTAACCTCAATGCCCCGGCTTGATACGAGAAAGCCAAGCAGCTTGCCGGCAGGGACACCGAAGGTACATTTTGCCGGATTGAGTTTCATCCGGAACCTTCTCAAGTTATCAAATGTTTGCCGGAGGTCATCGATTAAGGTTTCTTTTACCTTGGTTTTTACCACGACATCATCCACATAGACTTGTATATTTTTTCCGATTTGATCAAACAAGCATTTTTTGCATACAGCGCTGCTACGTTGCACCAGCGTTGCGCAAACCAAAAGGCATAGTGACATAGCAATAAGCCCCGTGCGGGGTAATGAACGCAGTTTTTATTTGATCTTCCTTTTTCAGGGGGATTTGATGGAAACCGGAATAAGCATCCAGAAAAGACAACAATTCACAACCAGCAGTGGAATCAATCACCTGATCGATCCGGGGTAAAGGGAAAGGGTCTTTCGGGCAAGCCTTGTTCAGGTTGGTGTAGTCGATGCACATGCGCCACACCTTTGGAGCTTTTGCTTCTAGGTTCTCTTCTTTCTTCTTTTCGACCAGCACCGGATTGGCTAGCCACTCAGTGTGCAGTACTTCAACGACGAAACCGGCAACCAGTAACTTTGTCACCTCTTCTCCAATGATCTTTCTCCTGTCTTCAGCAAACCGGCGCAGCGGCTGCCTTACCGGCTTCGCATCTTTCCGGACATTTAATGAGTGCTCAGCCAGCTCCCTCGGAACACCTACCAAGTCATCAGTAGACCAGGCAAAGATATTCCGATTCTCACGGAGGAAGCTGACGAGCGCGCTTTCCTATGCCTCATTCATGCCGGCACCAATACGAACGGTGCGCTCAGGGTAAGCCGGGTCCAGCACAATGTCCTTTGTTTCTTTTGTCGGCTTGAATGCTGGTGTGCCCAGGTTTGCACTCATTGCCGCTAAGCTCAGCTGTGAGGACTGAGCCAGCGCAACTGCAGTTTGCATCCTCCTCTTTTCCTCTGCGATCACCAGCGATTCTGCCAGGTTTGATCCGGCGGATGCTGTTTCCAGTGAGACTTTGTAGTTCCCCACCACAGTTAAGGGTCCACGAGGTGCCGGCATCTTCATCTTGAGATATGCCGTGTGAGTTGAGGCCATGAAAGCAGCCAATGCCGGTCTCCCCAGCAACGCATGTTAAGGACTATCTAAGTCCACCACCTCAAACTCAAGGTTTTCAACCCGGCAATTGTCACGTCCTCCAAACGACACATCCACCCGGACTTTTCCAACCGGTGCGCAGGACAGGCCCGGAACGATTCCGTGGAAAGTCGTGCGAGTTGGCTGAAGCATGTTTTCTGTTATGCCCAGCATGTTCATGGTGTGCTGGTACATGATGTTTATGCTGCTGCCATTGTCTATCAGCACCTTGCTGAACTTGACTCGAGCGTTTGGCCCTTGCATGATTGGGTCCAAGACAAGAGCATAGCCACCCGGGTTAGGCATTATCTTGGGGTGATCCTTGAACGACCAAGAGATCTCTTGATCTGACCACAGCATGTATTTTGGCACTGCCGGCATCACTGCGTTCACTTCCATAGAACGACGATGTAAGCTCTGTCTGTCGGTTGGCTCAGTGACGAACACAACGCAGCACATATCTGGGTCATGGTAAACATTCCGGCCCAAAGGTGTCGGCGGAGGCGGTTGGCCATTGCCTTTTCCCACCTGGTTAACTTGCTGGTACTGCTGCCGGTTTGGCTGAGGCTGTACCGGTAAAGCATTTGCTCCGGTAAGCGGTGGTGGTGGTGGTGGTAGCTGTTGCTGTCGTAGCATATCTTGTGGTGGTGGTTGCGCATCTTTTACTGCTCCCTTGAGCATCAAGTACTTGGTCCAAGAGCAATCCTTCGTCAGGTGATTTGACGGGTGTGCCGGATTCGGTGTGTGCCACCGGCAAGGTTGATCCATGGCGGCTTCCATGGTGTACTTCACAGGTTCTTGCCAGTTCTTTTTCTGGCCCCAGGGTTTCTTTTCGACCCACTGCTTCTTAGGACCCGCCCATGGCTGCGATCCGGTTCTCTGCCTCTGACTACCGCTGGCCTCAGAGTTCTCTTGTACAGCAGCAACTTGCTGCGGACCGTACCTTCAATCCGGGAAATCTTCCCTTCTTTTGTTGTTCCGGTTATCCCGGTGTTGCTCTTGGCGCTGCTGAGGCGGGTTTGATTGCTCCGGCTTAGGTTGTACTGTCGGATGCATTGGGTCTCCCAACGCATAGTTATCCGCCACGCGTATCATTTCTGCCAACGTTGTCGGCATGTTCCGCTGCAGCTTTTGCCACAACGGTGAACCTCTTCTGCACCCACTTCTAAACCAAGCAATGGCTTGTGCCTCTATCAACCCTTCACAGGAGTTCCTTGTGGTGCTCCACCGGGCCAGATAATCCCAGTCTGTTTCATTTGGGCGCTGCACGCATAGGGCGAGCTGCTGCGGCCTGTTTGGCCTCCGGTAGGTGCTGCTGAAGTTACTCACAAAAGCCTCCTCAAAGTCCAACCAGCCGTTTATGCTTCCTGCCGGCAGGTTGTTTAGCCAAATTCTTGCCGGTCCCACCAAGAATGATGGTATGATTCTCACGGCCCAACGCCGGTTTCCTCCTCCAGCTACGGTTCCTCCGCCGCCGGCGACGTATACCGCGGTCACGTAATCCGCGAGCCAGTCTTCCGGCTTAGTGGTCCCATCGTATGTTTTTGTGTCACGGGGCAACTGGAAGTTGCGAACCGGTGGTCCTTCTTTCATGATCCTCTGACCAAAACACTTTGGGCCTGGAGGTCCTTCTGCCTCGATCATTTCTGATAAGTATACTCTATCCAGACGGTGCCTCGCATCCCGTTCTGGCAGGTATCTTTCTCCCAGGCGTTCTCCCAACGGGTTCCGGTATGCTGCCGGTCTTGTTGAATCGACCTCGTCTTCATGTTCCGGTACCGCGGCCCTTGCCTGCCGGTACCTTGGAAGATCTATTTCCTCCTCATCATACGCTGCCCTTGCAGCTCGATAATTTTGCCCGGTTTCGTGTCTACCGGCATGATTGTTTCCGGCATAGCCTCCTTTGGCATAGCCTCTGTCTGCCCCTTGGATTTTTCTACCGGCATCGTGTTGCCTGGCTTGTTGTTTTCCGGCAAGAACCGGATCATACACAGTCATCTGCTGCGCATTCATCTCTTTTTCTCTTCTTCTGTCCGGATGGGGGGACGAAGCCTGCCCATGGGACTTGCTACCGGCATTCTTTGTTGAACGCGCGGATTTTGAAGCCACAGCCTTGTTCAGCTTAGCAAGCTGCTCAGCGTTTTGCTGCTCAATAGTCTCAAGCAGCTCCCGGACGCGCTCTTGTTGTTTTGCCAGAGCGTCCCCGGAAAGCGATTCACACAGCTCTACAGCAGCTTTAGCAGCTTTTATGGTTTTGTCCGGGCTACTGTACTTAGGTTTCTCTACGATGCTCACAGATGCAGAGGTACTCTTGCCGGCAAGAATTTCCTTACGCAGATCCTGATCTAGATTGCGAGCCTTAAGCCAGTTCTCCGGTATCCTAGCAGCATGAGCGCTAACAGAAGCAAAGCCATGGGCAGCGTTATACTCACGTATGGTTAGGTTCAGCTCGCGCTGCGCCCTGACGATGTCCTTGCCACTCTCGAGCACCTTCTGGCGCTGCGCCTCCAGCTCCGCCTGAGCCGCTGCCGGGTCGATGTTCTGCGCGATGGGGGTGGCGAGGACGTTCATCGCTGCTTGGAGCGGTGTTTCCGATGGCGCGGATGATGCTCCCGCAGCGCCTGCGTCGCGCTCCAGCGGTGGCTTGGCCGCACGGGTTGAAGCCGCACGCCCAGCACCTTCTTCCACAGCTCCTTTGCCGGCGTCGACTGCGCCTGCCATCATCACCTCCACGCTGCCAGGAGCGCGGCCAGCATGTAGCCATCTTGGCGGATCCGATGCCACCAACACCGGTGAGGGGCGCTGCCGCACAGGGACAGTGCCGAAGTAGATGCGGTGGCTGCCGAACTCGATGATGCGGCCGTTCTTGGGGAAGATGCCGCCGTTGGCGAAGCAGCCCGCGTTGTCGTTGATGAAGTCCATGGCGTAGATGCGCTGCACCTGCGCGGACACCATACGCTGGCCGGCGACGTCGAGGATGCCCGCCCGAATGTGAACTCCAGCAAGCGCCACTTCATGCCCCACGGTGGGCGCCAACTGTCGTCGTGGTGAATGATACGTCTCCAACGTATCGATAATTTCTTATGTTCCATGCCACATTATTGATGTTATCTACATGTTTTATGCACACTTTATGTCATATTCGTGCATTTTCTGGAACTAACCTATTAACAAGATGCCGAAGTGCCGATTCTTTGTTTCTGCTGTTTTTGGTTTCAGAAATCCTAGTAAGGAAATATTCTCGGAATTGGACGAAATCAACGCCCAGGGGCCTATTTTGCCACGAAGCTTCCAGAAGTCCGAAGACGAAATGAAGTGGGGCCACGGGGTGCCCAAACCCTAGGGCGGCGCGGCCCCCCCCCCCTGGCCGCGCCGGCCTGTGGTGTGGGGCCCCCGTGCCCCCTCCTGACTAGCCCTTCCGCCTACTTAAAGCCTCCGTGACGAAACCCCCAGTACCGAGAGCCACGATACGGAAAACCTTCCAGAGACGCCGCCAACGCCGATCCCATCTCGGGGGATCCAGGAGATCGCCTCCGGCACCCTGCCGGAGAGGGGAATCATCTCCCGGAGGACTCTACGCCGCCATGGTCGCCTCCGGTGTGATGTGTGAGTAGTCTACCCCTGGACTATGGGTCCATAGCAGTAGCTAGATGGTTGTCTTCTCCCCATTGTGCTATCATTGTCGGATCTTGTGAGCTGCCTAACATGATCAAGATCATCTATCTGTAATTCTATATGTTGCGTTTGTTGGGATCCGATGAATAGAGAATACTTGTTATGTTGATTATCAAAGTTATATCTATGTGTTGTTTATGATCTTGCATGCTCTCCGTTACTAGTAGATGCTCTGGCCAAGTAGATGCTTGTAACTCCAAGAGGGAGTATTTATGCTCGATAGTGGGTTCATGCCGCATTGACACAGGACGATGTGACAGAAAGTTCTAAGGTTGTGTTGTGCTGTTGCCACTAGGGATAAAACATTGATGCTATGTCTAAGGATGTAGTTGTTGATTACATTACGCACCATACTTAATGCAATTGTCTGTTGCTTTGCAACTTAATACTGGAGGGGGTTCGGATGATAACCTGAAGGTGGACTTTTTAGGCATAGATGCAGTTGGATGGCGGTCTATGTACTTTGTCGTAATGCCCAATTAAATCTCACTATACTCATCATGATATGTATGTGCATGGTCATGCCCTCTTTATTTGTCAATTGCCCAACTGTAATTTGTTCACCCAACATCTTGTTTGTCTTATGGGAGAGACACCTCTAGTGAACTGTGGACCCGGTCCAATTCTCTTTCTTGAAATTCAATCTCTTGCAATATCTTGTTTCTTGTTTTACGCAAACAATCATCTTCCACACAATACGGTTAATCCTTTGTTACAGCAAGCCGGTGAGATTGACAACCTCACTGTTTCGTTGGGACAAAGTACTTTGGTTGTGTTGTGCAGGTTCCACGTTGGCGCCGGAATCCCTGGTGTTGCGCCGCACTACATCCCGCCGCCATCAACCTTCAACGTGCTTCTTGGCTCCTCCTGGTTCGATAAACCTTGGTTTCTTTCTGAGGGAAAACTTGCTGCTGTGCGCATCATACCTTCCTCTTGGGGTTCCCAACGAACGTGTGAGTTACACGCCATCAAGCTAAATTTCTGGCGCCGTTGCCAGGGAGATCAAGACACGCTGCAAGGGGAGTCTCCACTTCTCAATCTCTTTACTTTGTTTTTGTCTTGCTTAGTTTTATTTACTACTTTGTTTGCTGCACTAAATCAAAATACAAAAAAATTAGTTGCTAGTTTTACTTTATTTGCTATCTTGTTTGCTATATCAAAAACACAAAAAAATTAGTTACTTGCATTTACTTTACTTATTTCATCATGTTTCCTTTTAATTTTACCACGAAAGATATACCGGTAGGACGTTGGTCTATAGTTGGGAGAAATAATATAGAAGAATTTTTCAATCATGTTAGTACCATTGAAAATTTTGAAGATAGACACTTGGTAGACCTTGCGCCTACTTATGAAATTGCTGCTGCGCATTTAGTTCGCCTGTTGGAAACTAAATTTGTTAATCTTAATCCTATAATCCAACACATGTTTCTCACACTTGGTGATATGGAAGAAGGGGAAAAGAAAGATTTTGTTTTAGAAACCCTTCTTAGAGAATTTGGTGGTCTAGCAAGAGAAGCTAGAAAGGTCTTTGCTAAATTTAATATGCTTGGTTCTCATACTAATTTTGTTAGTCTCCTTGAAAAGATGGACATGGATAGAATAAGATACACTAATAATATTGATGATGGTGGGGAGATCAAAGCACCAATACCATGTAAACTCTTAGCTATGAATGATGCACTAGAAAATAACTATGCTTGGCTTGTTCCTGAAAATTTGTTTGATGAGAGTAGCACGCCTAATACTAATGAAAAGGGAGATGCTAAAACTTATGTATCTAATATATTATGCCTGGTTGAGAAAACTCCGCACTCCGCTGAGAATGCACCACTCTCCGATAATACTTGATACACACTTTCTGCGCCTAGCTGAAAGGCGTTAAAGAAAAGCGCTTATGGGAGACAACCCATGTTTTTACCTACAGTACTTTGTTTTTATTTTGTGTCTTGGAAGTTGTTTACTACTGTAGCAACCTCTCCTTATCTTAGTTTTGTGTTTTGTTGTGCCAAGTTAAGCCGTTGATAGAAAAGTAAGTACTAGATTTGGATTACTGCGCAGTTCCAGATTTCTTTGCTGTCACGAATCTGGGTCCACCTCCCTCTAGGTAACTCAGAAAATTATGCCAATTTACGTGAGTGATCCTCAGATATGTACACAACTTTCATTCAATTTGAGCATTTTCATTTGAGCAAGTCTGGTGCCATTTTAAAATTCGTCAATACGAACTGTTCTGTTTTGACAGATTCTGCCTTTTATTTCGCATTGCCTCTTTTGCTATGTTGGATGAATTTCTTTGATCCACTAATGTCCAGTAGCATTATGCAATGTCCAGAAGTGCTAAGAATGATTGTGTCACCTCTGAATATGTTAATTTTTATTGTGCACTAACCCTCTAATGAGTTGTTTCGAGTTTGGTGTGGAGGAAGTTTTCAAGGATCAAGAGAGGAGTATGATGCAACATGATCAAGGAGAGTGAAAGCTCTAAGCTTGGGGATGCCCCGGTGGTTCACCCCTGCATATTCTAAGAAGACTCAAGCGTCTAAGCTTGGGGATGCCCAAGGCATCCCCTTCTTCATCGACAACATTATCAGGTTCCTCCCCTGAAACTATATTTTTATTCCATCACATCTTATGTGCTTTGCTTGGAGCGTCGGTTTGTTTTTGTTTTTGTTTTGTTTGAATAAAATGGATCCTAGCATTCACTTTATGGGAGAGAGACACGCTCCGCTGTAGCATATGGACAAGTATGTCCTTGGTTTCTACTCATAGTATTCATGGCGAAGTTTCTCCTTCGTTAAATTGTTATATGGTTGGAATTGGAAAATGATACATGTAGTAATTGCTATAAATGTCTTGGGTAATGTGATACTTGGCAATTGTTATGTTCATGATTAAGCTCTTGCATCATATGCTTTGCACCTATTAATGAAGAAATACATAGAGCATGCTAAAATTTGGTTTGCATATTTGGTTTCTCTAAGGTCTAGATAATTTCTAGTATTGAGTTTGAACAACAAGGAAGACGGTGTAGAGTCTTATAATGTTTTCAACATGTCTTTTATGTGAGTTTTGCTGCGCCGGTTCATCCTTGTGTTTGTTTCAAATAAGCCTTGCTAGCCTAAACCTTGTATCGAGAGGGAATACTTCTCATGCATCCAAAATACTTGAGCCAACCACTATGCCATTTGTGTCCACCATACCTACCTACTACATGGTATTTTCCGCCATTCCAAAGTAAATTGTTTGAGTGCTACCTTTAAAAAAATTCCATCATTCACCTTTGCAATATATAGCTCATGGGACAAATAGCTTAAAAACTATTGTGGTATTGAATATGTAATTATGCACTTTATCTCTTATTAAGTTGCTTGTTGTGCGATAACCATGTTCACTGGGGACGCCATCAACTATTCATTGTTGAATTTCATGTGAGTTGCTATGCATGTCCGTCTTGTCTGAAGTAAGAGAGATCTACCACCTTATGATTAAGCATGCATATTGTTAGAGAAGAACATTGGGCCGCTAACTAAAGCCATGATCCATGGTGGAAGTTTCAGTTTTGGACATATATCCTCAATCTCAAATGAGAAAATTATTAATTGTTGTTACATGCTTATGCATAAAAGAGGAGTCCATTATCTGTTGTCTATGTTGTCCCGGTATGGATGTCTAAGTTGAAGAATAATCAATAGCGAGAAATCCAATGCGAGCTTTCTCCTTAGACCTTTGTACAGACGGCATAGAGGTACCCCTTTGTGACACTTGGTAAAAACATGTGCATTGTGATGATCCGGTAGTCCAAGCTAATTAGGACAAGGTGCGGGCACTATTAGTATACTATGCATGAGGCTTGCAACTTGTAAGATATAATTTACATGATACATATGCTTTATTACTACCGTTGACAAAATTGTTTCATGTTTTCAAAATCAAAGCTCTAGCACAAATATAGCAATCGATGCTTTTCCTCTATGGAGGACAATTCTTCTACTTTCAATGTTGAGTCAGTTCACCTATTTCTCTCCACCTCAAGAAGCAAATACTTGTGTGAACTGTGCATTGATTCCTACATATTTGCTTATTGCACTTATTATATTACTCTATGTTGACAATATCCATGAGATATACATGTTATAAGTTGAAAGCAACCGCTGAAACTTAATCTTCTTTTGTGTTGCTTCAATGCCTTTACTTTGAATTATTGCTTTATGAGTTAACTCTTATGCAAGACTTATTGATGCTTGTCTTGAAGTACTATTCATGAAAAGTCTCTGCTTTATGATTCACTTGTTTACTCATGTCATATACATTGTTTTGATCGCTGCATTCACTACATATGCTTTACAAATAGTATGATCAAGATTATGATGGCATGTCACTCCAGAAATTATCTGTGTTATCGTTTTACCTGCTCGGGACGAGCAGAACTAAGCTTGGGGATGCTGATACGTCTCCAACGTATCGATAATTTCTTATGTTCCATGCCACATTATTGATGTTATCTACATGTTTTATGCACACTTTATGTCATATTCGTGCATTTTCTGGAACTAACCTATTAACAAGATGCCGAAGTGCCGATTCTTTGTTTCTGCTGTTTTTGGTTTCAGAAATCCTAGTAAGGAAATATTCTCGGAATTGGACGAAATCAACGCCCAGGGGCCTATTTTGCCACGAAGCTTCCAGAAGTCCGAAGACGAAACGAAGTGGGGCCATGGGGTGCCCAAACCCTAGGGCGGCGCGTCCCCCCCCCTGGCCGCGCCGGCCTGTGGTGTGGGGCCCCCGTGCCCCCTCCTGACTTGCCCTTCCGCCTACTTAAAGCCTCCGTGACGAAACCCCCAGTACCGAGAGCCACGATACGGAAAACCTTCCAGAGACGCCGCCAACGCCGATCCCATCTCGGGGGATCCAGGAGATCGCCTCCGGCACCCTGCCGGAGAGGGGAATCATCTCCCGAAGGACTCTACGCCGCCATGGTCGCCTCCGGTGTGATGTGTGAGTAGTCTACCCCTGGACTATGGGTCCATAGCAGTAGCTAGATGGTTGTCTTCTCCCCATTGTGCTATCATTGTCGGATCTTGTGAGCTGCCTAACATGATCAAGATCATCTATCTGTAATTCTATATGTTGCGTTTGTTGGGATCCGATGAATAGAGAATACTTGTTATGTTGATTATCAAAGTTATATCTATGTGTTGTTTATGATCTTGCATGCTCTCCGTTACTAGTAGATGCTCTGGCCAAGTAGATGCTTGTAACTCCAAGAGGGAGTATTTATGCTCGATAGTGGGTTCATGCCTGCATTGACACCAGGGACAGTGACAGAAAGTTCTAAGGTTGTGTTGTGCTGTTGCCACTAGGGATAAAACATTGATGCTATGTCTAAGGATGTAGTTGTTGATTACATTACGCACCATACTTAATGCAATTGTCTGTTGCTTTGCAACTTAATACTGGAGGGGGTTCGGATGATAACCTGAAGGTGGACTTTTTAGGCATAGATGCAGTTGGATGGCGGTCTATGTACTTTGTCGTAATACCCAATTAAATCTCACTATACTCATCATGATATGTATGTGCATGGTCATGCCCTCTTTATTTGTCAATTGCCCAACTGTAATTTGTTCACCCAACATGCTGTTTGTCTTATGGGAGAGACACCTCTAGTGAACTGTGGACCCCGGTCCAATTCTCTTTACTGAAATTCAATCTACTGCAATACTGTTTTACTGTTTTCTGCAAACAATCATCTTCCACACAATACGGTTAATCCTTTGTTACAGCAAGCCGGTGAGATTGACAACCTCACTGTTTCGTTGGGACAAAGTACTTTGGTTGTGTTGTGCAGGTTCCACGTTGGCGCCGGAATCCCTGGTGTTGCGCCGCACTACATCCCGCCGCCATCAACCTTCAACGTGCTTCTTGGCTCCTCCTGGTTCGATAAACCTTGGTTTCTTTCTGAGGGAAAACTTGCTGCTGTGCGCATCATACCTTCCTCTTGGGGTTCCCAACGAACGTGTGAGTTACACGCCATCAGTGAACGAGCAGATGCCATGGGATGGCTTGAGTTGGGGCCGAATGGACGCTAGAGGATTCGGGGGAGGGTTTGTGATTAGATGGGATGAACTTCCGGATGCTTTCCTCAAGGACACAGCCAAAGGCAGGGATACAAGAAGAAACACACAAGGAAGAACTCTGTTGTAGATCACTATCTTCATTGATCTCAACATGATACAGGTTTCCGGTTACAAGGTTCCTCTAAGGATCGATCCTCTCACCCCCTGGATACAGGGGTGCCCCCTCTCCTTATACAGGGGAGAGGGTGGCTTACAGAGCAAGAAACCCTAATGGCATCTTTGACTGGACAAACTACTTTACAAAGTAACTTTAATCATAGAGGATGCCGGGGTCTTCTTTAATCAGGGAGGCTGACGTCCTCCGGCTTCTTTCAGCGTCATCCCTCTCTTTGGCGCCAGGGATTCGTTTAAAGCTACTTTGCTTAGCTCATCCTTGTCCTCTAGCTCCGAAGAGAATCTTTGACCAGTCTTGCCGACATGCTCTTCTTTCCGGTCGCCCGGTGTCTTCTTCATCCGGTTCCGGTATACCCCTCTGGGGATAATGGCCTGGCTTTACTTAGCCAAACACTTATCTTTGTGTTCCGGTATAAACGTTAAACCGGTATTTTGATGGCTCAAACCATCCGGTTTGGCATGCCTTTGGCATACCGGGGCTCATCCCCCCAACATTATTGATGATACCTACATGTTTTATGCATACTTTATGTCATATTTATGCATTTTCCGGCACTAACCTATTAACAAGATGCCGAAGAGCCAGTTGCTGTTTTCTGCTGTTTTTGGTTTCAGAAATCCTAGTAAGGAAATATTCTCGGAATTGGACGAAATCAACGCCCAGGATCTTATTTTTCCACGAAGCTTCCAGAAGTCCGGAGAGGAAACGAAGTGGGGCGACGAGGCAGCCACACACCAGGGCGACGCGGCCCAGGCCCTGGCCGCGCCGGCCTGTGGTGTGGGCCTCTCGTGGCGCCCCCTGACCTACCCTTCCGCCTATTTAAGCCTTCGTCGAGAATAACTCCAGTACCGAGAGCCACGATACGGAAAACCTTCCAGAGACGCCGCCGCCGCCAATCCCATCTCGGGGGATTCAGGAGATCGCCTCCGGCACCCTGCCGGAGAGGGGAATCATCTCCCGGAGGACTCTTCACCGCCATGGTCGCCTCCGGAGTGATGTGTGAGTAGTTCACCCCTGGACTATGGGTCCATAGCAGTAGCTAGATGGTCGTCTTCTCCTAATTGTGCTATCATTGTTGGATCTTGTGAGCTGACTAACATGATCAAGATCATCTATCTGTAATGCTACATGTTGCGTTTGTTGGGATCCGATGAATAATGAATGCTATGTTATGTTGATTATCAATCTATCATCTATGTGTTGTTTATGATCTTGCATGCTCTCCGTTGCTAGTAGAGGCTCTGGCCAAGTTTTTGCTTGTAACTCCAAGAGGGAGTATTTATGCTCGATAGTGGGTTCATGTCTCCATTAAATGCAGGGGAGTGACAGAAACCTCTAAGGTTGTGGATGTGCTGTTGCCACTAGGGATAAAACATCAATGCTATGTCTAAGGGTATATTTATTGATTACATTACGCACCATACTTAATGCAATTGTCTGTTGTTTGCAACTTAATACTGGAGGGGGTTCGGATGATAACCTGAAGGTGGACTTTTTAGGCATAGATACATGCTGGATAGCGGTCTATGTACTTTGTCGTAATGCCCAATTAAATCTCACAATACTCATCATAACATGTATGTGCATGGTCATGCCCTCTTTATTTGTCAATTGCCCAACTGTAATTTGTTCACCCAACATGCTTATTCTTATGGGAGAGACACCTCTAGTGAACTGTGGACCCCGGTACATTCTTTTACATCGAATACAATCAACTGCAATACTCGTTCTACTGTTCTCTGCAAACATCATCATCCACACTATACATCTAATCGTTTGTTACAACAAGCCGGTGAGATTGACAACCTCACTGTTACGTTGGGACAAAGTATCTTGGTGTGTTGTGCAGGTTCCACGTTGGCGCTGGAATCCCTGGTATTGCGCCGCACTACACTCCGCCGCCATCAACCTTCAACGTGTTTCTTGGCTCCTACTGGTTCGATAAACCTTGGTTTCTTACTGAGGGAAAACTTGCCGTTCTACGCATCACACCTTTCTCTTGGGGTTCCCAACGAACGCGTGATGTACGCGTATCAGTATCCAGTGGAGACCCGGTTTGAAAGTAAATTGGGATGCTGGAAAGGTAAGTTACTATCATATGGGGACAGTGGCGAACGCTGGATAAAACTGGAGGGGGGGCACACCTTTTTTTTTGCACCACCCCCAATTTTGAAAAAGCTCGTAAAATAAGTGATATACTACTATAAGATAAATCGGTTGTCAACATTGCAGTTTAATACGTATATCAAATGTGCATGATTACGATACAAATAGTTTAAAATATGAAAACAGTCTTACATAATAAAATATAGTATAAATAGAAAATTACATTGAAAAATACGCTTTAAAACATTTGCCGTCACCACCAGTAGAAAAAATATCAATTTGACAAGCATTGAACTAGATAATAAACCATTAGCATCTAGATACCGTCCGAGAATTATATCTCGGCTACATAGGGAACAAAAATATTGTGTCTGGGAAATATATCCCAAATATATAGGAATAATCGCACTAAAAGAGTAATTTTTTGTAAAATGTAATAAAAAATTAAAATCATAAAAAATGTAAACATTGTTTTGAAAATACCAAACGAAGAAAAGGAAAATAATAAGATAAATTTGTGAGAGACATGCCAAAAAAATTATAGAAACCAATTATATAAGAATACAAATCTGGATCCAAACTAAGGAGCAACTAAAAGCTAGCTAACTAAACCTCATTGAACGGGACATGCGTCTATTTTCTTTCAGATCTCAAGTGTAAATATAAATGAAGAAAGCCCGCAGACGAATGTAATCTCGATCTGAACCACAGATATGCGGTAGAGAACCTCTCTCCCATGCCAGACGACTAGGGATCGAGTCGGGAGTCCTCTGTCTCTGATTTTTAATTTCTGTAGCGCAAGCGCTCAATAAATGGGCCGGACCTTAACTGCGAACCAAATTAGGCCAGTGAGATGATGGATAGTCAAAAAAAAAAGCTCAAATTTCTGGGTGGGCCACGACCCCCGGCCCACCCGCTACGTCCGCCCATGTATGGGGATAGATTTATCCTTATCAATTCAATTTTAACAAGCTTAGCTATGTTTATGTTTTCCTTTCTAGAGATACCTGTTGGGGTAAGGAAACGACTGGACTTCTATAGGTCTAGATTTTTTTGGCAGTCCGATAAAAATAAGAGAAAATATAGACTTGCAAAATGGAATATAGTCTGCCGACCCAAAGATCTAGGGGGCTTATGTATTGAGGTTCTCGAACTCAAAACTAGATGTTTATTGAGTAAGTGGCTTTATAAATTTCTTAATGAGGATGGGATGTGGCAAGAATTTCTACAAAATAAATATCTAAGACAAAAGACCTTATCTGAGGTGAAGGCTAAGCCTACGGATTCTCCCTTTTGGAGGGATTGACGGGGGTTAAGGATGATTTTTTACTAGAGGTTGTTTCAAAGTTGGTAATGGAGCAACTACTCGGTTTTGGGAAGACAATTGGTTAGGAAGAATTCCGTTAGCTCAACAATATACATCGTTATATAATATTATACATCACAAGAATGTAACGGTAGCCCATGTGTTAGCCCAAACACCTCTGAATATCAGTTTTAGATGGCTGTTGGTAGGTAACAAATGGACTTTATGGTTACAGTTATGCCAAAAATTTATGCTGGTTAATTCAAATGGAGAGAAAGGTCATTTTGTTTGGAGTTTGACAACCAATGGTTTGTTTACGGTGAAATCTATGTATGAGGATCTTATGAATGACCACACACTTTTTTTGAGAAAGTATCTATGGAAAGTTAAAATTCCTCTTAAGATTAAATTATTTATATGGTTTATGAGTAATAAGGTTTTACTTACCAAAGATAATTTAGCTAAACGATAATGGAATGGATGTACGAAATGTGTTTTTGTGGAGAGCAGGAAACTATTGAACACCTCTTCATAAACTGCCCTTTAGCTAAACTTCTATGGCGTACGGTTAATTTCACGTATGATCTTCCCCTCCAACCAATATTATTAATATGTTTGGTAATTAGTTAAATGGAGCTGATAGACAATGTAAGCCTTTTATCCGTATTGGTGTATCTGCCTTATGTTGGTCTATACGAAAAGTGAGGAATGATATTATCTTTAACAAAAAAATAATCTTTTCACTTTTTGCAGGTATCCATATGGTATCACATTGGGTTCAGCTGTGGGCTCTACTACCACTGGAGGAACATCGGGATGCTATGGCTTCTGGATGCACATGGTTCCACATGGTCGCTCAGGATATCTTGTGATGTGTAGTCATACTTTGTTTTATATTTTTCGTTGGTTGATTTTTGGATTAATTCTGGGCGATGCGTGAGATGTTTAAACTTTGTACTCGTAACTTATTAATAAAATTCTGTGTGCATCATCATGATGCAGAAACCAGGTTTTAATCCCCATTTCAAAAATATATAAAAATATGATACGCTGTGTCATATTCTCGAAAAAAGACTTTCCTTGATGAACCCGCTCGAGAAACCAAGCCCGCGATACAGACAAGGCGCGTTGGACGCGAAACAAGGAAAAGAGCGGCAGCCGAGGCAGCAAAAGGGCGTGAAAACATTTCTCGCGCGGCGGGAGAATGATGCCCAGGTTGTGCCGAAGAAGATTCCTCTACACCCGACAGCACAAGGAAAACGATCCTGTTCGGCGTGACGATCCCCACACATTGCCCATCTTACAATCCTCGTTGACTCACTGAAAGTATGGAACGGACGAGTACCAGACACAATGGTGTGGCACATCAGACACGTAGAGGAGATTAGCAAGAAACTGGAGGCTGCTGGGGGAGCCGGCCGGTACATACTGCGTAGCTTAGCGTGGAGACTAACCCACGTCAAGAGAAAGACAACGCGTCAGGCCAAACTGTCCAAAACAGAGACGCCTCACTTTACCATACTCCTCCATCCATCCATCCTTTACACAATCCAATCCAATCGAAACGAGCCAGCCAAAAGGAAGCCACGGCAACTAATCTTGATCGTCGATGTAACACCTTATTTGTGCAAGGACCAAGCAATGTTCTACTACTAACTGCTTCACATCTGCCACGTATGTAGGTGCTTTTTTCTGCGATTGTGTGGAAGCTACCTAGGCAGGGGTTACGATCGTGGCCGTACGGACCCTGTCGTGCGCGCGAGCTATTCTTTTTCTGGGTGCGGATTGATTACCAGTTTTCCGCTGCGGCGGCAGCGCATCAGCGAACTGAAGCCGATTTGGCGACGGCGACCACCCAACGAATTGCCGTCAGATCGTGACCAAAACTTCTTCCCCAAAGAAAGTCATGAGAGGTGAGCTACATATGACCCTTTATTTTTAAAAATTCGTAAATTATAGTTTTAAGTTCCAAAAAAAATCTGAAAAAATTCTAGATGTAGATAATGATGAAATTTACAAACAGGCAAAATCTTAATGTGAAATCTTTGTAAATGACAAAATCTGACAAATTTTATAGTTTTGAAATGCGCACTATTCACTATTCTCATGTCCACATATTTGTCATTTTTGTGTAGCCTAAAGTACTAAAAATTTCACATTGAGATTTGCATGTTTGTAGATTCCATCATTGACTACATTCGGGATTAGTTTTTAAAATTTTTTAAATCTTAAAAATATGATTTCTGAATTTTTGAAAATAAAGAGCTACATGCAGCTCGGTCTCCATTTGTCCACTCTCATGAGAAGTGCTACTATAGTGTGTATTGTCTGCTGGGATGTATTTGATCGGACGGTTTTATGAAACATACTCTCTCCCCGCTCTCACGAGTGAATAGTACTTTGACAACAATGCTATGTTTACTGACAATTTGTTACAGAAGGATTCTTACGGGTGTACGTGGTGTGTTGTTGTGCGTTGTGCCCTCAATTCTCGGGATAACTTCTTCAACCTGCACCAGTTGAGTGGTGCCACAGATGTGTCCCTGAGCTATCCCGTAAGAAATTTTTGTAGGTGTGGCGTTACTGGTACTTTGAGACTCATCTCTTCCAGCGGCCTGGCCAGAGTGGCTGGGAGAAGGGAGGCCGGGCCTTCCTTGTAGTTACTAGTATAAGACTAATGGTCTTTTCCTGTATGGGGTATGGTGTTATGTCGTTCGACTGAAAGCTCTCGGCGTCAGCGAGCGGCGGTGGCTCGGTGTTGCTGCTTGAGCTCCTCTTCCCGCAGTCCAAGGATAAGCTTGAGGTCATGGTCATGTTGGGGCTATGGATGGTTCTATCTGCAGGTCGGTGGCTGGAGCTCAAGATTTGTGCCTCCTGCTTGCTGCTCGCCATCGTGATGAGAACGAGAAGGAGCTTGCGGGCTTGGACTGTCAGCGCTCGGATCTATGCGCCATGTTCTTCCACGGTGGACTTCTGTCGACTGCCGTCCAATACTATCGTAGGACAACCACTCCCTCCTCCTTCGTCGGCGACAATTTACTCGGACCGTCGACTGCAGGTCTACATCAACCTCCAAGCCAAAATACCAAAAGTGAGCCCCCCCCCCCCCCCCCCCCCCAACTCCATCGCAGAAGGCTCCTGACGCACCACCCCAAATGGTTTCGTCCCCGGCGGTGAGGCGATTGTCTGTGCCGCGAGGCGTGCAAGCGGTGGCAACAGAGCGGACTCGATTGCGTTATCCTTTTTTCTTATAGGATAGCTTGTGCAAAAATCAAGGACTTGTTTGTAATTCCTATTTTTTTGGAAGTCCTCCATGGAACTGTGACACCACCGTTTAATATAAGCTTCTAGGTCCCTCTAGGACCTACCCCGTTCAAAAAAAAATGCCAAAAGATATGGTTGAATTTTACTTGTACAAAGCGATAATATTAATCGGTGTAGACCACATGCCGTTGGTCACTTCTATGCATTAAACCTTACTATGCACGTCTGGTCGCTGTCCGTCGGTGTCTTTTCTGCCAGGAGCTAGCCCTTGTTGACTACTATTCATGCTTAACCTAATTAACCTCCATCCTTCTACGCCTGACAGCAGAAGCAAAACAATTCCGTCCAACGATCTCCGTACATTTTTGTTTGGGCGATCCTCGTTGACGTGTTGCAACTTGCGAAGTGATTAACACGAGGTGTATGTAGAGTATGTAGTACTATTCCGGAAGCAGTTAGCGAGTGCTCCTACTAAGTAACACGATGTCTACTGCCCTAACTACAATGTGTAGCAAGAAGAAGGCACATGGTCATCTCTTGTCTGACCTCCAGATCAAAAGATACTCCAGTCTAGCATGATCAACACGACAACACCGGGTATTAGGTGTCGTCGTTTAATTATGAAGATCGATCCGCTTCTGGTGGTGGTACGGTACCTACCGGACGCTCGCACTTGACCACCTCATCAGTAGACTTCCTTTCGGCCCTCAAGTACGCGACACGGTACAGCATAACACAGAAACGGTGCTGCATTTTATCGCCCTGCACAATGAAAGAGTTAGCATGTGGAAAACTGGATGTGTATAAGTACATATACACAGCTGTGGAAATTTAGACTGTCCTAGTTTTCCAACAGTTTGTCTATATACAGGACATGTATACTACTACATGCAAGACTCAAGAGCTAGCCTTTTAGCTTTAGACATTGTGGCTCGAGTGTCTAAATATAGACAATGTGAGAGCATCTTCAGTCGCTTCCCCCAAAGCGTTACCCAAACGATGCCGGATTGAGCGTTTGAGAGACGTGTTTTGTTCGTGCCGTATTTAGGGCACGTCGCTCCCTAGCCGCGTCCCTCAAACGCCGCCCCAAATATTAAAATATTTTTTTTATTTTTTGGTATTTTTATTTCAATAAAGAGAAGAAATATTCCACAGACTAATACATAATTAGGAACGTGGATTACATGAAGATATAGTTTGGAACATGTTTTTTCACAAACTAATACATAGTTTGAACCATGGTTGACACAAATATAAAAGATTGCAAAAAAAACTAAACCTAACTAGGCCGGACATCGAAGGTTTCGTGTGTTCGCTGCCAAGAAAGAACACTCGAAGGCACACTCAGTCACCAAACTGGAATATCCAGCTGGTGAGGGTGCCCCTGTTGGTTCTTTCGAGGAAGAACATCCAAAAATCTTGGTCCATTTTTTCGCTGCAAAGAAACAACACTCTTCAGTCGTCGTCCTCCTCGGCGCTGTCGCCGTGGTAGTTCCGGCAGCAACGCGTCTCGTCGAACACCTTGACGCTCACGTCCCTATCGCCGAAGTAGGAGAACACGAGCATGAAGCCGGGTTCGAGGCGGTGGTGGCGCGCGAACTTCTCCCAACCGATGTGGAGGTACATGTTGCCGTGCGAGTCGTAGATCACATCGACGATCCACCGGCACCAGTGGCAGCCATCCTCGCGCAGATGCAGCGAGCCCGGGCGCTCGTCGTCGGCGACGAAGTCGGCGAAGTTGTCCGGCAGCCTCTGGATGTCGTGTGGGTCGCCCTTGAGGACGATGATGAACTCGAACAGCACGGGCCCTTCCTCGTCTTGCCTATCCGACGATGAGGGGCGACGACGGCGTTGAGGCGACGGTGAGCATGCAGCTCTACCGCGGCCGCGGCCACGACAACGACCACGACCACGGCCGCGAGCTCGGCCTCCGCCTCTACCAGCCATGGCGTCGACTCTTGAGATGGTGGCGGCTAGGGTTGGGGAGATAGACGCTAGATTTTGTGTGAGAGGGACGATGAGAGGCGGCCCTTTTTTATAGGCCGGAGGGAGGCGGGGGAGCGGTGGCGCTCATCAACGCCGGCACGCAGAGCTAGGCGGCGATGAGACGTTTCGCTGCGCCTCTGCGGGAACTGCACCGTCGCTGCGCGCCAATAACTTCCGTCGCGAGGTAGGCGACGGTTAGGTTAAAATTCAATTGTGCCGCTGATGGGTCGGCCCGCCACTCCCTTCCTCGCTTTTCGGTGTGTCCGGCGGCCCCGGTGTGTCCCCTGTGGAGCGGGGACGGGCCCGGGGCGCCGGATACCGTATCGGGACGCGCCGGACAAAAAGCGGATTTGGGGGACGCGGTAGGGAACCTTTTTTGTCCGACGCGCCCCAAATCGCTTTGGGGGACGCGACTGGAGATGCTCTAAATATTTACAAGGTGATTTGGACAAGCTGCTGCGGAATGTGGCTGTTTATATCTCGTTTCCACAAGCTGCTAGAGATGCTCTTAAGTCCATTTCAAACCTTTCTAAAAAAAGTTTGTTTTAAGCCATAAAATTATAGGCCCTAGCTAAATCAAACCCTGAACTTGCAATCCCCGTAATTAGAACACTCAAAAAAAAAACTTTGCAATCCCGGGCTAATGTAAGTCTTGCGGCTATTTGAGGGTGAATTCGCTGACATGGCAGGTCAAACCATGGAAAGTTGACTATGCGGGTTGATATACCGGTACGGCTCGACCGACTCGCATGGAGGTTGATCCAAGTGGTAGATTGGAGGAAAAAATAGGGTTCAACGACACTGAGGGGGACGGAAATCAGCAGAATCGACAATGTATTCATTTTTGGGTGCTTCTTCCTTTTTCGGTAACAGACTGGGAGGCCGGAGAATGACGAAATCGTGGGCAGCGCCAGTTCCATATTGGAGGACTGATACGTCCAAAACGTATCTAGTTTCTCGAACACTTTTTCTATTGTTTTGCCTCTAATTTGTGTATTTTGGATACAACTAACACGGACTAACGCTGTTTTCAGCAGAATTGCCCTGGTGTCCTATTTTTGTGCAGAAACTCAACTTTCAGGAAAATCCCCGGGAATAATTGCAATGGGCCTATTTTCATAGAAGATTGACGGAGCCAGGAGACGAGACGGAGGGGGCCACGAGGCGCCCACGCCACAAGGCGGCGTGGTGGGCCCCTGGGCCGTGATGACCCACAAGTATAGGGGATCGCAGCAGTCTTCGAGGGAAGTAAAACCCAAATTTATTTATTCGACACAAGGGGAGGTAAAGAATACTTATAAGCCTTAACAACTGAGTTGTCAATTCAGCTGCACCTGGAAAAGCACTAGTAACAGGGGTGATGTGAAAGTAGCAGTAATATGAGAGCAGTAGTAACAGTAACACAGCAGCAGTAATAGCAATATGAGAGCAATGGCACCAGAAAATAGTTGGTACTACTTCCAATGACATGTAGAACAAGTATATGATGATGAGAGATGGACCGGGGTTCCCAGCGATCTACACTAGTGGTAACTCTCCAATAACAAGTGACAAGTGTTGGGTGAACAAATTACAGTTGGGCAATTGATAGGATTGATAAAGCATTAAGATAGAACATCAATTCATTAATCATGTAGGCATGTTTTCCATATATAGTCATACGCGCTCGCAATGAGAAACTTGTACAACATCTTTTGTCCTACCAGCCGGTGGCAGCCGGGCCTCAAGGGAATCTACTGGATATTAAGGTACTCCTTTTAATAGAGCACCGGAGCAAAGCATTAACACTTGGTGAAAACATGTGATCCTCACATCACTACCATCCCCTCCGGTTGTCCCGATTTCTGTCACTTCGGGGCCATTGGTTCCGGACAGCGACATGTGCATACAACTTGTAGATACAATCTAAGCAATAAGTATAGAGCTTAAATCTAAGATCATGCCACTCGGGCCCTAGTGACAAGCATTAAGCATAACAAGATTGCAGCAATAATAACTTCACAAACTTTATAGATAGACTAATCATAATGTATCATCCATCGGATCCCAACAAACACAACACCGATTACATCAGATGGATCTCAATCATGTAAGGCAGCTCATGAGATCATTGTATTGAAGTACATGGAGGAGAGTATACCAACTAGCTACTGCTAGAACCCGTAGTCCATGGGGGAACTACTCACGGAGCATGATGGAGGCGGTGGCGTTGATGGAGATGGCTTCCGGGGGCACTTCCCCGTCCCGGCAGGGTGCCGGAACAGAGACTTCTGTCCCCCGAATTGGAGTTTCGCGATGGCGGCGGCGCCCCTGGAGTCTTTCTGGAGTTTCGTCAATTGGTACTGCGTTTTAGGTCGAAAGGGGTTATATAGGCGAAGAGGCGGCGCAGGAGGGTCGACAGGGTGGCCTCCCCATAGGGGGGCGCGGCCAGGGTCTGGCCCGCGCGGCCCACCCCCCTGGTGGCCCCCTGGCTCTCCTCCGACTCTTCTTCGGTGTTCTGGATGCTTCCGGGAAAAATAGGATGTTTGGCGTTGATTTCGTCCAATTCCGAGAATATTGCCCGAACAGCCTTTCTGGAACCAAAAACAGCAGAAAACAGGAACTGGCACTGTGGCATCTTGTTAATAGGTTAGTTCCGGAAAACGCATAAAAACATTATAAAGTGCAAGCAAAACATGTAAGTATTGTCATAAAACAAGCATGGAACATCAGAAATTATGGATACGTTGGAGACGTATCAGCATCCCCAAGCTTAGTTCCTGCTCGTCCCGAGCAGGTAAACGATAAAAAGAATAATTTCTGTAGTGACATGCTACTTACATAACCTTGATCATACTATTACAAAGCATATGAAATGAATGAAGTGACTCAAGGCAATGATCTATAGTTGCTAACAAATAGATAACATATAGCAAAACTTTTCATGAAGAGTACTTTCAAGACAAGCATCAAAAGTCTTGCACAAGAGTTAACTCATAAAGCAATAAATTCAAAGTAAAGGCATCGAAGCAACACAAAGGAAGATTTAAGTTTCAGCGGTTGCTTTCAACTTTCAACATGCATACCTCATGGATAATTGTCAACATAAAGTAATATGATGAATGCGAATATGCAAGTATGTAAGAATCAATGCATAGTTAACACAAGTGTTTGCTTCTAAGATGGAAGGAAGTAGGTAAACTGACTCAACATAAAGTATAAGAAAGGCCCTTCGCAGAGGGAAGCATCGATTGCTATATTTGTGCTAGAGCTTTGGTTTTGAAAACATAAAGAGAGCATAAAAAGTAAAATTTTGAGAGGTGTTTGTTGTTGTCAACGAATGGTAGTGGGCACTCTAACCCCCTCGCCAGACAAACCTTCGAAGAGCGGCTCCCATGAATTATTTTATTTTTGGGTGGCACTCCTTCCAACCTTTCTTTCACAAACCATGGCTAACCGAATCCTTCGGGTGCCTGCCAACAATCTCATACCATGAAGGAGTGTCTTTTTATTTTAGTTTTATTATGATGACACTCCTCCTTACCTTTGCTTTCTCAAGCCATGGCTAACCGAATCCTTCGGGTGCCGTCCAACAATCACATACCATGGAGGAGTGTCTATTTTTATTAATTAATTTGGGACTGGGAATCCCATTGCCAGCTCTTTTTGCAAAATTATTGGATAAGCGGATGAAGCCACTAGTCCATTGGTGAAAGTTGCCCAACAAGATTGAAAGATAAACACCACATACTTCCTCAAGAGCTATAAAACATTGACACAAATCAGAGGTAATAAATTTTGAATTGTTTAAAGGTAGCACTCAAGCAATTTACTTTGGAATGGCGGAGAAATAACATGTAGTAGGTAGGTATGGTGGACACAAATGGCATAGTGGTTGGCTCAAGTATTTTGGATGCATGAGAAGTATTCCCTCTCGATACAAGGTTTAGGCTAGCAAGGTTATTTGAAGCAAACACAAGTATGAACCAGTACAGCAAAACTTACATAAAAACATATTGCAAGCATTATAATACTCTACATTGTCTTCCTTGTTGCTCAAACACTTTACCAGAAAATATCTAGACCTTAAGAGAGATCAATCATGCAAACCAATTTTAACAAGCTCTCACAGTAGTTCTCCACTAATAGGTTTAAACTACATGAAAAAAACTTAATCATGATCTACTTGAGAGCTCAAAACAATTGCCAAGTGTCAAATTATTCAAGACATTATGAGGCATTTTCTGTTTCCAACCAAATAACCATAAGTATTGTAGCTTCCAACTTTTATCATTGAACATTAAAAGTAAAATGAAGAACAAGTGTTCATATGAAAAAGCGGAGTGTGTCTCCCTCCCAAACAAGGATTGCTAGGATCCGATCTTATTCAAACATAAACAAAAATAAAAACACACATACGCTCCAAGTAAAGCACATATGATGTGACCGAATAAAAATATAGTTTCAATAGAAGTGACCTGATAAGTTGATGAAGAAGGGGATGCCTTGGGCATCCCCAAGCTTAGACGCTTGAGTCTTCTTGAAATATGCAGGGATGAACCACGGAGGCATCCCCAAGCTTAGACTTTTCACTCTTCTTGATCATATATCATCCTTCTCTCTTGACCCTTGAAAACTTCCTTCACACCAAACTTCTCATAAACTTCATTAGAGGGGTTAGTACTCAAAAAAATTGAATCCACCTTGGTCATGTAGTGACACATTGCAAGAACTCAATAAAACATTAGCTACAGCTCTCCACGTGTAGAAAGCCTTGCTTAAAGTCCACAAGAGACAATGCAAAAAACAGAGACAGAATCTGCCAAAACAGAACAGCCAGTAAAGACGAATTTTAAAGAAATACTTCCGTTGCTCAAATCAGAAAACTCAAAACTAATGAAAGTTGTGTACATATCTGAGGAACACGCACGTAAATTGGCATATTTTTCTGAGTTACCTACAGAGAAAACAGCCCAGATTCGTGACAGATAGAAATCTGTTTCTGCGCAGAAATCCAAATCTAGTATCAACCTTCGATTAGAGGCTTCACTTGGCACAACATTGCAATAAAATAAAGATAAGGAGAGGTTGCTACAGTAGTAAAAACTTCCAAAACACAACAAAACAGTAGCAAAATAAACACATGGGTTATCTCCCAAGAAGTTCTTTCTTTATAGCCATTAAGATGGGCTCAGCAGTTTTAATGATGCACTCGCAAGAAATAAGAGTTGAAACAAAAGAGAGCATCAAAAGGCAAATTCAAAACACATTTTAGTCTCACCCACTTCCTATGCATAGGAATCTTGTACACAAATAAATTCATGAAGAACAAAGTGACAAGCATAAGAAGATAAAACAAGAATAACTTCAAAATTTTAAGCATATAGAGAGGTGTTTTAGCACCATGAAAATTTCTACAACCATATTTTCCTCTCTCATAATAATTTTCAGTAGCTTCATGAACAAACTCAACAATATAACTATCACATGCAGCATACTTTTCATGATTTCCAAACACATAATTTTTATCAAGTTCAAAAATAGTGGGATTAAAACTTTCAAATCCACTTTTATCAATAATATAACTTGATGATTGATCAATCTCAAGAGATATGGGACCCATAGAATAAGTCAAGAACTCTCCAATCCCATTTTCATTAGTAGTACAATTAATATTATCAAGTAACATAGGACCATCATCTAGAGCTTTATCATAAACATTTGCCATGCAAAATTCTTTAGTACCATGCATTTCGACATCAGGCACAAACAAAGCATTATCATAAGATTTATCAAAATAGCATGGATTATCATAAATAACAGTAGCATAATTATTTTCACAAGTTTTACTCATAGTATTTCAAGAGAATCCACAGGAACATAACATTCAACCTCTTTCGGTAAGCATGGAGGACAATCAAATAGTGTAAGAGATAAAGAGTTACTCTCATTAGAAGGTTGGCATGGGTAGCTAATCCATTCTTCCTCCTTTTGTTCATCACTCTCCTCTTCTTTTTCATCCAATGAGCTTTCAGGTTCATCAATTTCCTCCTCTTTTTCATCCAATGAGCTTTCAGGTTCATCAATTTCTTCTTCCACAGGTTCCTGCAAATTGTGAGTGCTTTCTTGTGCATTAATGAGTCTCTCTTTATAATCAATGATATAAGGATTATCACTGTAACATTCTATGCAAGAATTAAGGATATAAGAGACATAATCTTTAAGGTCCTTACAAACAACACAAGTTTCATAATTCTTAACCATGAAGGATTCTATCTCGGAGGCTCCCATAAATAAGACAAATTGTTCTACCTCTTCGAACCCATAATGAATATAGCAATTCCGATTATAGTTCTTAATTAAAAATTCCTCACTAAAGCCACATTGAAATTTAAGATGTTTAGTATCCTGTTGAGAGCAACAGTTTATATCATGGCGTTTAAGCAAGATTTTAGCAATTGTATTCAATTTTTCTATCATAGCACTCATTACTTTACCAATTCTTGATTCTCTATAGTTATTATAATATTCTATAAGCTCCAAGTAGGTTGTTGGCTCTCCCATAACAGCAGTTTTTAATTTTTAGGTTTTTCAAATTTTTATGGATTTTTGGATATATAAGAAAAATAAAACAAGACAAAAAGAAACTAAACAAAAGTAAACTAAGCAAAATAATACTAGACAGAAATAAACTAAGCACAAATAAACTAGATAAAAGTAAACTAAGCAAAACAAAATAAAAACATAGAGAGAGGTAGAGTGTACTCCCCAGGTGAACTTATGAGTAGAGCTATGCCTCCCCGGCAACGGCGCCAGAAAACAGTCTTGATGACCCACAAGTATAGGGGATCGCAGCAGTCTTCGAGGGAAGTAAAACCCAAATTTATTTATTCGACACAAGGGGAGGTAAAGAATACTTATAAGCCTTAACAACTGAGTTGTCAATTCAGCTGCACCTGGAAAAGCACTAGTAACAGGGGTGATGTGAAAGTAGCAGTAATATGAGAGCAGTAGTAACAGTAACACAGCAGCAGTAATAGCAATATGAGAGCAATGGCACCAGAAAATAGTTGGTACTACTTCCAATGACATGTAGAACAAGTATATGATGATGAGAGATGGACCGGGGTTCCCAGCGATCTACACTAGTGGTAACTCTCCAATAACAAGTGACAAGTGTTGGGTGAACAAATTACAGTTGGGCAATTGATAGGATTGATAAAGAATTAAGATAGAACATCAATTCATTAATCATGTAGGCATGTTTTCCATATATAGTCATACGTGCTTGCAATGAGAAACTTGTACAACATCTTTTGTCCTACCAGCCGGTGGCAGCCGGGCCTCAAGGGAATCTACTGGATATTAAGGTACTCCTTTTAATAGAGCACCGGAGCAAAGCATTAACACTTGGTGAAAACATGTGATCCTCACATCACTACCATCCCCTCCGGTTGTCCCGATTTCTGTCACTTCGGGGCCATTGGTTCCGGACAGCGACATGTGCATACAACTTGTAGATACAATCTAAGCAATAAGTATAGAGCTTAAATCTAAGATCATGCCACTCGGGCCCTAGTGACAAGCATTAAGCATAACAAGATTGCAGCAACAATAACTTCACAAACTTTATAGATAGACTAATCATAATGTATCATCCATCGGATCCCAACAAACACAACACCGATTACATCAGATGGATCTCAATCGTGTAAGGCAACTCATGAGATCATTGTATTGAAGTACATGGAGGAGAGTATACCAACTAGCTACTGCTAGAACCCGTAGTCCATGGGGGAACTACTCACGGAGCATGATGGAGGCGGTGGCGTTGATGGAGATGGCTTCCGGGGGCACTTCCCGGTCCCGGCAGGGTGCCGGAACAGACTCTGTCCCCCGAATTGGAGTTTCGCGATGGCGGCGGCGCCCCTGGAGTCTTTCTGGAGTTTCGTCAATTGGTACTGCGTTTTTAGGTCGAAAGGGGTTATATAGGCGAAGAGGCGGCGCAGGAGGGTCGACAGGGTGGCCTCCCCATAGGGGGCGCGGCCAGGGTCTGGCCCGCGCGGCCCACCCCCCTGGTGGCCCCTGGCTCTCCTCCGACTCTTCTTCGGTGTTCTGGATGCTTCCGGGAAAAATAGGATGTTTGGCGTTGATTTCGTCCAATTCCGAGAATATTGCCCGAACAGCCTTTCTGGAACCAAAAACAGCAGAAACAGAACTGCACCTGTGGCATCTTGTTAATAGGTTAGTTCCGGAAAACGCATAAAAACATTATAAAGTGCAAGCAAAACATGTAAGTATTGTCATAAAACAAGCATGGAACATCAAAAATTATGGATACGTTGGAGACGTATCAGGCCGCGCCAGCCTATGGTGGCGGCGCCTCGGCCAGCCTCCGACGCTCCCCTCTGGACTACTTAAGGCCTCTGACCTAAAAACGCGAGGGGGGTCGACGAAATTGCCAGAAGACATCCAGAACTCCGCTGCCATCGTGAAACTCCGTCTCGGGACCAGAAACTCCGTTCTGGCACCCTGCCGAGACGGGGAATTGGAGGAGATCATCGCCATCATCAACACCGACGCCTCTCCATCAACCATCCATGCTTCCCCCATCCATGTGTGAGTAATTCCCCCGCTGTAGGCTGAAGGGGATGGTAGGGATTGGATGAGATTGTTCATGTAATAGCATAAGATTGTTAGGGCATAGTGCCTAGTATCCGTTGTTGGTACTTTTATGATATTGTTGCAACTTGTTATGCTTAATGCTTGTCACTAGGGCCCGAGTGCCATGATTTCAGATCTGAACATGTTATCAATTCATGATTATATTCATTGCTTTATGATCTTACCTGCAAGTTGTATACACATATTGACAAGGTATTAACTTGTCAATGCCTATGGATTGTAGGCTAGGGTTTAGTTGGAAGTAGAGGGCAAGTAGATCTCGAAGGTTTTAGCCGAAAAGTACTCGACGATTATGAAACTAGGGTTTGTAAAACAATGATTCGATTCCCTCTGCGTCCCTCGACTCCCCCTTATATAGGAGGTGGAGCCGAGGGATTCGTGCTGTACAAGTTACAAAGTCCGGGAAGGTTTCTAACTCATCCCGCAAGATTACAAATAAGACTTTGTATTACAACTCTAGCTTTCCTTAATAATATCTTGGGCTTCCGAATCTTCTTATTCTTCGGGTAGTGGGCCTTCAGTAAACCCCGGGTACTATCTTCGGCAGGCCCATTTGGGATGCCTATGTCAGTAGCCCCCGAGATTTTGCTTGAATCGCAGAGTTAAGGAAAATCTCCACTGTTTATTTTTATTCGACAGCTTCAACTTTTCTATATTTCTTCTCATAAACTTCTATATTGTACAGGGATAATGGTAGTTGGGGCTAGTTCATCTGACAGATCAGGTACTAGTTAACTGCTCTAGTGGCAATCCGCAAAAACCTACTTCAAGATCACGTCCCTGGACATGATCTCGGGATACTGGTGTAAACTTCGACAGGTGCCGCTTAAGGTCTTACCATTCTGTCGAGTCCCAGTAAAATTTATCGGGTACCTAACGCGTCCGTTAGGATTTTTCTTCGTATCTGCTGATACGGAAAAAAAGTAGCAGAGCGCAGTCTTCGGCGATGCCACGCCCAGCAAAACGGATCTGGGGTCTTACCTTCGCAAATTTGCGGCATTCAGAAATTGATCGCAACTTTGGCGTTCTGAGAATATATTGTCGAGTGCTTTTTCGGCTGTTGGAATGGCACATTTTATCGAGTCAAAGATGACTTATATTGCTCTCCCGATGGGAGTATATGCAGAGTTATTTATAACTCGAAATATACTTTTTGCTTTGCTATTTTTCTTTTTCTTTTGTCTTTCTTCTCTCTCTCTTTTTTTATAATTTCATCGGGTACGCGAGCAGCGTTCCCGATGGGAGTAGCCCCCGAGGCTACAGCCAAGGATTTGTACTTGGGTGTAGGCTCCACGCCTTATGCCGCTATATTTTCTTTTATCTCCCGAAGTTTTATAATTTCTCGGGTGCGCGAACAGCGCTCCCGATGGGAGTAGCCCCCGAGGCTATGAACAAATATTTGTATTTGGTCATAGGCTCTCGCCATTTCTATCTTGTCCTTCTGGATCTTTTCCTTTTTTCCAAAGTAGCCCCCGAGCATTTGATCAAAAACTTGTATTTGATCAAAGGCTCAGCATTATTTTTCCATGTCGCCTTTTATGAAACTGTTGAATCGAATTTTTTCTTCTGCCAAGGTGACGTTATTGCTGACGATAGCCATGATTGCTAATCAAAAATTTGCGACAAGTCTTCTCCCGCTGCCATGCGGGCCCAATTGATCCACTATCTTGACACGTCGTGCAAGTGGGGGACACACGACCTCCGCTTTTTCTGGCGCACGCACCGTAACTTCCCCAACGCTGAATTACTTTTTTACCCTTGTTGCCACGTGGCTATCATCTGCCACACATTTTCCTTATCCAACGGTTCGTCGTTTCACCGCACCCCTATATAAGATCGTCTTCTTCCTCCTTGAGCACTTCCGCTCGCGCCGTCCTCCTGCTTTCATCTGCAAATTTCCTCCTGCGATCCACAGCCACCTAAGCTCCTCGCCTCCAGGCTGCAAACCCTGCGCCATTGTTGATGCCACCTCGTCGATTGACAAGGCACAGCACGCCGGAGTCCTCTATGGCCGCCGTGGATCTTGGGGCGGCGGAGTGGGAAAGATCGAAGATTTCCACTCAAGACATCAACATGCTGAAGAAGCTGGGGATCAGCAAGAAGCCCAAGGCACTGTGCTTCCCCAGTGAAGAGAGCTACCCAACCCCTCCAATGGGGTACCGGGTAAGTTTTGTCGACCACCTCATCCGCGGCCTTTCCGCCCCCATTCATCCTTTTCTCCGCGCGGACTGCTTTTTATCTACGGTCTGCAACTCCACCACCTCACGCCAAACTCGATTCTTCATATCTCCATTTTCATCACTCTTTGCGAGGCCTTCCTTGGCGTCCAGCCTAACTGGGCGCTATGGAAGCGCATTTTCTTCTGTCGCCGTAATGGCTCTCCCAATGTCGCCTATAATATAGGCGGCGTTGTAATTTCTGTTCGGTCCACTGTCGACTACTTCGATGTTAAACTCCCTGACTCAGTTCAAGGATGGCGCAAGAAGTGGTTGTACATTCAGGAGGAGAACCACGGATGTGCTGAGGACAACATCCCTCCTTTTGATGGTGCCGAGAAAATCTTTCGCCGCCACTCCTGGGACGCAGAGGCTACCGATGAAGAAAAAGCGTCGACAGAAGCCTTGATGGCTCGCATCCACGAGTTACAAAATACTCGCGGCAAAGAATTATCGGGTATCCAAATCACTGCATACTTTCTTAGGACTAGAGTGCAGCCACTTCAAGCTCGCAAGTATCCTCTCTGGAAATATGCTGGCGAGAAGGATGAAGATCGGCTGTCGGTGGATTTGGAGGTCAAAGACTTGGAAAAGCTTGTCCGAAAAATCTCGTCTCTCAGCAAAAAAGATCCTGTCCCTTCTTCTTGTCGTGTAAAACCATTCAGCGCCGCCAATCCACTTCCCAAGGTAACCTTTGTCGATTGTCTTGTTATTGCTTTGCTATTTTTATTGCAACTCCTTTTCTGATATCTTTCCCTATTTTATTTTTATATTGTGCAGAACCATCCAGTCCTTGTCTCGCTTCCTCCTCTTCCTGAAGGTGGAGAAGTCGAAGAAAGGGTCATTGTCCCTGATGACAACCAAGAGGCTCCCTCTTTTGTGAATGAACCCGTGGATTCTCTAAAATCTGCGGCTTCTTCTGAAAAAGACGGTGCTTCCGAAGGTACTGCATCAGCGCAATCTCCTCCTCCTGCTGTTTCTCCCAGGAACAAAAGGAAAAGGAATGATGTCGAAGATTCCGGCACCTCCAAAGCCGAAGACGTTGATCCTTCACGTCAGAAGGCAACTTATGATCCATATCTCGCATCCCTCGTCAGCTCGTAAGTCACCTTGATTTCCCCTTATTTCTGTACTCGAAGATTTTTGTCTCATCTTGCTTTTTATGCTGTCGATCTTTAATCACAGTGATGATGAGGAAGAAGTACCGACTCGTGACGTGGCTCCTCGGACGAGCACGTCACATACTTTACTTGTCTCGGAGACGCCAGTTGAGGGAGAAGAATCCTCGCCTCCTCAACAAAACGTCGTCACCACTACTCCACCTTCAAGCCCCCTTGCTCCTTCACCAAAAAGGACAAGGGTTGAAACGATCATTGAGCCTGCCCCTCAATTGGGTAGCTCTTCTACTCCGCTCTTAGATGATGTAAGTTTTTAATTTTCTTGCCAATATGTGTGTTTCCTCTGTTTGCTTCTTTATGCCTTCACATTTTCTTATACCGATGTTTTTTCCACCTTCGTTTTTCTATGACAGCCCATGATCAAAGAGCTTGTTCGCATCGGATCCCAATTTATTGGGTACCGTGAATATGCCAGCAGGACTGAAGGTAACAACTTTTTTGCTGCCATTTTTTCTAACTTCTTGCTCCTTTTTTGTTGCAATTTGGACTGTTCTTTTCTATTTTGACAGAGAAACTTGCAGAGGCCAACAGGCTTGCCGACACTCTTGCTCAGAAACTGGAGCAAAGTGAGACGGCTCGCAAGAAAGCCGAACTTGATGCTAGCCAAGCCAAAGCAGAGGCTGATGAGGCCAAGGCAAAAGCTGCTAGTGTCGAAGAACTGCAGAAGAGACTTGAGGATGTCGAAACTGCTTTGAACGAGCACAAGGCCGCACAGGCTACTCGTGAAAAGGGAATCCTCAAGCGCGTGAACACGCAAAATCGATGCTTCCTCGGTAACTTTGTTGATCCCTTCTATTTTTCTTAGGACTTGCTTTCTTTTTGTTTTTACTTTCTGTCAACTAACATATATTTTCTATGGCAGGTCAAACAAGCCAAGAGTTTGATCTTGAGAATCCCACCGATGATCCTCTGCTTGACGCACTTTCTTATCTGGAGTTTCATGGCCAAGAAATTCGCGAAGGCGTGGTGAATGCTGACGCAGGATTGTCGAAGTTATTCCCCTACTTCTTCCCGAAGAAAGAGGAGCCTAAGACTTTCCTTGCCCTTGCCAAGGACTTCAATCCACCGGAGGATCTTGGACTGAAGATGAGCCAGGAGAATATGAAGGTTGCTATCGAGAACACTATTGCCTTGGTCGCTGACAGCCAACAAACTGTTGACTGGATGAAAGTTGGCGACACCGAGCAGATAGAGCAAACAAAGTGGCGGTCGTTGATCAAGGCAGCCAAACCCAACACGAAGAAAATCTTGGCCTATCTCGGGATCAAGCCATCTGCAACTCCTAGCTCATCAAGGCCGGAGGTCTAGTTGAATGCCTTTTCTTTTTCTTTCCTTGCTTTCTCTATTTCTTTTGCTACTGTCGCCATTTTAGCTTTGGCGACGATTATCCTGTTAGTCCCTTTGGAGAATTTCTTTTGTAATGTCCGTGTAAACTTTCCAAAAATCAATGAAATTCCTCTTGGCACTATCATTGATCCTGGGACTTTCTTTTCCAGTTAATATTTGATAACTATTCGACCAACCCTTGCTCTGCCGATGCTTCACCTGCTTCTTCCTTCTCGAAGAAAATACTAGTCGATGATAATCCTCTTGAAGGTTCTTCCAGCAAACATTTGTCGGAAGATTTGCAAGAACTTCGACAACAACTTCAATCAATGAAGAAACAGACTCTGGCAATGATGGAACAATCTCGGAAAGCATCTGAAAAAGAGAAACTTGCTCTCCAACAAGCCAAAGAAGCTATGGCTGCCAAGGATGCTGCTGTGCTGGAAGCTAAGGCAGCCGCTACTCGAGAAAATAGCATGCTTGAGCTGATGTCTGAAGCTAGCACAGATATGTTAGGTATGTTTTTCCAACCTCGTACTGCCTCTTTTTTGCTTTACTGCGCCTCCCCTTGAATTTCTTGCCTTGTCGCTTAATAGGCTTGGTTCTTGATGCTGCCGCCGAAGACCAAAGAGTGATCGAGAGAACGAATCTTCTTGTCAATCTTTCCCTTAACCATGGATGTCTGTTCTGGGCCACTCCTGAACGGACCCAACAAATTGTCAGGTTCCAAGATCGTGCTTGCCAGGTGCGCGAATTTCTCAGTTTTTGCACGACAACGTTAACCCTTGTTTACAAGACTTTGTTTCCTCGAAATGAGGTTCCCAAAACTCTTCCTGAATTGCTGGAGATATTCAGAGATGCTCCCCGCATTCATAATTTTGTGCGAGCTCAATTGACTGCTGGAGCAAGGTTCGCCATGATTATGATAAATATTTGCCATCCAAAATTAGACCTGACGAAGATTGTTGCTGATTGCCTGGCCAAGAAATCGCGGTGAAAAAATGATATTGACACAATCAATGAGATGGTAACTCCTGTGGCCGAGTCGATGATAGATGAGCTTCTTCGGATGGACTCAGAATTCTTCGTCAAGGGGTCCTATGCTGAACACAAGACAACCAGAGGCTTGTCCATAGATAGTATTTTAGGTTTTGACTGATTTGTACTATATTGCAAAACATTGTGTATGTATCTTTTTTTATTTCTTTTTTTATTTCCAACGAGATTTGTTGTATATTGTAAAGTGCTCTATATTGTTGGAGCCCCCGAGCCTTCTGGCTAGAGTTTTGAACTGTTTTTGCCATCTCGAAGATATTTCCTCTTGTCGTAAGAAAATATCTTTATTTTTTCCATTGATGAGTTGCAAGCCCCCGAGTATCTTAGTGTCGAAGTTCTATATTTTTTATTGCGAGGTTCTTGGACCAAAGCAATAAGATTCTGACGCGTACACTATCTTTATAATTGTTAGCTTCCGATGTTTATATTTGGCGAGGTGTTAGTGTACCAAGGCGAAATATTTCGGTAAGTCTAGTTTGTCTATATTGTACGTATTTTGAGACTTGAAGGCGTTGAGCCCCCGAGCGTGTCGAAGAATAAGAAGTATATCTCCACTATCTTTATTATATTGCAGCACCGCGAGCCCGCCTCATTAAAAACCTTTCCGGCCCCACTCGGTGCCCCGAAAAGGAAAAGAGTGCGTCTGAAAACTCGCGGGCGTTTCAGTACATTGTATTTTTACAGAGGAGGACTATATTTCAACTCTAGGCGTAGAACCGTCTGAGCTGCGCCACGTTCCAGGGGTTTTTCTCGGGAGCCCCTGTCTTCTTGTCCTTGATCCTGTATGCGCCTCCGTCGATGACTTCCGTGACAACGTAAGGCCCCAACCATGGTGATTCGAGCTTCTCAGTACTTTTTTGATTCAACCGCAAGACCAAATCCCCGACCTGAAAAGATCTTGGCCTTAACCGTCGACTGTGGTAGTTTTTGAGGTCTTGCTGGTATTTGGTGACTCGTGAAAGTACTTCATCTCGAGCTTCGTCGAGTGCGTCCATATCATCCTCCCGAGCTTTTTGTGATGTTTCTTCGTCATACTCTGTTACTCTTGGAGAATCATGCTCTATTTCAATTGGTAGTACTGCTTCGGCTCCGTGGACGAGAAAAAATGGAGTTTCTTGTGTCGCCGTATTTGGTGTTGTTCGAATACTCCACAAAACACTTGGTAATTCTTCTGGCCAAGTATGTCGAGCTTTTTCAAGCGGTCCTAGCAGGCGCTTCTTGAGGCCGTTGCAGATGATACCATTGGATTTCTCGACTTGTCCGTTAGTTTGCGGGTGCCCAACTGACGCAAAGTGCAATTTAATGCCTACTTCTGCGCAGTATTCCTTGAATTCCTTGGATGTGAAGTTTGAACCATTATCTGTCACAATGCTATGAGGTACTCCAAACCGAAAAACGAGGCCTTTCACAAACTTTATTGCCGACACTGCATCTGGTGAATTTATTGGTTTCGCTTCTACCCACTTGGTGAATTTGTCTACGGTGACCAGCAAGTACTCATACCCTCCTGGCGAAGCTTTGTGCAACTTGCCCACCATATCAAGTCCCCATTGGGCAAAGGGCCACGACAATGGTATTGGTGTTAATTCTGCCGCTGGAGAGTGAGGTTTTGCGGCAAATCTTTGACACGCGTCGCAGGTTCGTACTATTTCCTTGGCATCCTCGATTGCTGTCAACCAATAGAATCCTGCCCGAAAAACCTTGGCTGCAATAGCTCGACTACTTGCGTGGTGGCCACATATTCCTTCGTGTACATCCTTCAGAATTATTCTTCCTTCTTCGGGTGTGACACACCTTTGCAGGACGCCTGAAATACTTCGCTTGTATAACTCCCCTTTGATCACTGTGAAAGCCTTGGATCGTCGAATAACTCGCCTTGCCTCAACTGGATCGTCGGGTATTTCTTTCCTGAGGATATATGATATATATGCTTGCATCCAAGGAACTTCTACCATCATCACAAGCTCTTGGTCCTCTTCGTCTTCCGTAGTTTCTTTGAGGGGCGCCGCGGTTTTTTCTTCCTTTGCTTTTTTCTGCACCTTTTTCGGCTTCGTGGATCTCTCCGCTATTTCTTCCCAAAATACTCCTGGTGGGATTGGGAGGCACTGCGACCCGATGTTTGCGAGAACGTCGGCCTCATCATTGCTCAATCTACTGATGTGATTTACCTCGCATCCATCAAACAGCTTCTCTAGCTCATTGTACACCTCCTTGTATGCCATCATGCTATCATTGACTGCGTCACATTGGTTCATAACTTGCTGAGCCACCAATTGTGAGTCGCCAAAGATTTTTAGTCGAGTTGCACCGCAAGCTTTCGCCATCTTCATCCCGTGTATGAGGGCTTCATATTCTGCTTCATTGTTGGATGCGTTAGGGAACGTCATCCGAAGGACGTATTTTAACTTGTCGCCTTCAGGTGATATAAGTACCACTCCTGCGCCAGCTCCTTCTACTCTCTTGGACCCATCGAAGTTCATGGTCCAGGTTCTCGACAAATCTGGGGGTCCCGTGTTTTGTAGCTCCATCCACTCTGCGATGAAATCTGGCAGAACTTGCGACTTGATTGCCTTTCTTTTTTCATACGTGATGTCCCGAGGGGAAAGTTCTATTCCCCAAAGGGAGACACGCCCTGTAGCTTCTGGATTGTTCAGTATATTTGAAAGTGGTGCTTCGTTGACTACTATTATCGGGTGTACCAAAAAATAGTGGCGCAACTTCCTTGCCGTTGCAATTACTCCATATGCTAGTTTCTGGTACTGCGGGTACCGCTGTTTGGAAGGCGATAAAACTTCACTGATGAAATATACTGGCCTTTGCACTCCATGGAGTTTTCCTTCTTCTTCTCTTTCAACAACTAGCACCGTGCTAACCACTTGTGGCATGGCTGCAATGTACAACAGGAGAGGTTCTTTTTCCTTCGGCGCCACCAGGATTGGTGGTGTCGAGATTGTGCGCTTTAGATCCTCGAAAGCTCTGTCGGCCTCTTCGTTCCACTGGAATTTCTCTCCTTGCTTTATCAGAGCGTAAAATGGTAACGCTTTTTCTCCCAGCCTGGCGACGAATCTGCTCAAAGCTGCGACTCGCCCAGTTAGCTGCTGTATTTCTTTCAACTTTGTTGGCTCCCTCATTGTTACGATAGCTTGTATTTTGTCGGGGTTTGCTTCAATCCCTCTTGCTGAAACTAGAAACCCCAGAAGTTCTCCTGCTGGGACGCCAAAAGAACACTTCGTCGGGTTCAGTTTGAGGCAGAATTTGTCGAGGTTGTCAAAGGTTTCCTTGAGATCCTCGATCAGCGTTGCCCCCTTTTTTGACGTTATGACGACGTCGTCGATGTATACTTGCACGTTTTTCCCAATCTGTGTCGCCAAACGCTTCTGCATCATCCTCTGATATGTTGCTCCCGCGTTTTTCAGACCAAAGGGCATTGTTCTGTAGCAAAACACGCCATAAGGTGTAATGAATGCTGTCTTTACTTCATCTTCTTCTTTCAATCTGATCTGGTTGTAACCAGAATATGCGTCCAGGAAGGAAAGACGTTCACATCCAGCCGTGGAGTCGATAATTTGATCGATCCTTGGGAGGGGAAAGTGATCCTTTGGACAATGTTTATTGAGACACGTAAAGTCGACGCACATGCGAAGGACCTTAGTGTTTTTCTTCGGCACCAACACAGGATTTGCTACCCATGTGGCTTCTGTGTGCAACTCCTTGATAAAACCAGCTTCTCGTAGTCAATCGATTTCTGACAGCATAGCCTTGCGGTTTGGTTCTGAAAAACGCCGCAAAGGTTGTTTGATTGGTCTCGCTAGTGGATCCAAGTTTAGGTGGTGCTCGGCAAGTTCCCTGGGTACTCCTGGCATGTCAGCTGGACACCATGCGAAGATTTTCCAGTTCTCACGGAGGAACTCGACGAGCGCGCTTTCCTATGCGAGGTCCATGTCTTTTGCGATGGACGTCGTCTTTTTCGGGTCTGTCGGGTGAATCTGCACCTCCTTAGAATTTTTCTCGGTATTGAAAGTTGATTCTTTATTTGGCCTTCCAACGTCTGGCAGCACGTCGTAGTCAGTCATACTCCTTGACGCCAAATACTCAGCTTGCATCCCGAAAGTTTCTGATATCCGATGAAAATCCTTATCGCACTTATCAGCTAAGGCGAAGCTTCCTTTGACTGTGATTGGTCCCTTAGGTCCAGGCATCCTCCACAACAGGTATGTATAATGTGGTACCGCCATAAATCTAGCATATGCTGGTCGTCCCAACAGAGCGTGATACTGCGACGGAAAATCCACAACTTCAAACTCCAGCTTCTCGATTCTATAATTCTCTCGGGTTCCAAACTGAACATCGAGATTAATCTTCCCCAGTGGATAACTTGGTTTCTCCGGTGTGATACAATGGAACCTCGTGTCTGTTGGCTTCAAGTTTGCTAAGGATATATTCATCTTCCTCAATGTATCTGCATACATAAGGTTTAAGCTGCTGCCGCTGTGATGACCCAGCGTACCACTGCATGGTGTAGTACACAAGTCGTTGATATAACACAAGTGAAACACCGTTCCACTCATATTACATCTCTCAGAGTGGTACAACAGAAACATATGCGAGTCCAAGGTATGTCTATAGAAGTACACACGAACTGTTTACATAAGATCAACACAACCTCCTACTTTACAGTGAGGTAAAACTTCAAATAAAGCTCCAGGAGAACGACTCGTAGTCTATCTTATTACTAACTCAAGCTTAAGAGCTAATTGGCTTGCTATAGAAATCTAGCTACTTAGGTGCTAGGATTAGGGAAAAATTCCCTTCTATTACTAGTCTAGGTTTCCATTATAACTGATGCAGAAGTTGACTTCATTGACTTCTTGGATTGGATTCTTCATCTTGTTGCAGTTGACTCCTTTGTCTTCGAGTTCCACGGTAGTTTCTCCTTCGGTGCATTGCTCTAAGAAGGGGGTTCAAACGAGATAGAATGAGTACGAGCGTACTCAGCAAGTTCATATTAGGAAATATGTGTATCATGCACTAGCTACAGCCATAGACCAGAAAGTCACAGGCCAATGCAAGTTTTCCTAAACATTTCTTCAAAAGGTTTATTTTATTCTGAAAACTATGCCCGTCAGTCTTCACAAAGTTGAACAGAACTTCGTGGAGTTCCTTTCCTGCCGCGTTCGCAGTTCCCTTCCCGGAACAGGGAGTGACAGTCACAATTCAGTATCCTCTGCAGAGCTGCGTTACTTTTCCCATAAGAGACCTTATCCTTGATACCTATCCGAGATGCATGCTCGTCCACACTTCCTTGGTGTGGGGCCAGGTGTAAGATCCAAGCCAATCACTGCCTTCTCCGCGACTGCAAACCCACCCTTTTGTCCACCCGCACACCCCCAGTAGACTTCCCCCGATAATACGGCTTTACTCACGGTGTACTTTGGACAATCCTTCATAGATCGTAGAGCCATCATCACTAATGGATGGGGATTTAAAAGGCTATCCCAACCTACGGCAGTGCCTCCAACACCCCGCCGGCTCTACCAATCCGTTGGCGTGCAGAAGGGAAAAGATATAGCTGATTTCCCCAGAGCCATTATAGATCTTATGGTCAACGCGATATGTACGGCGCTAGAATCACTGGACGGCATTGGTAATTAATCCTAGGGTGATATAACCCATTGCAATGGAACCTCCACCATATCAACACATACCATGGTTCCATTGCCCACCACATAGTCATATTCATAATTGTAAAATAATACTTTGCTTTTCAATGCATGAGTGATAAGTATAGTACTTTGCATATAGTTTGATAAAAATAATCAAATGACATGAGCAAGCGATGAACTTGCCTTTCTTGACTGCAAGATTATGCAGGCAAAAGCTTCGATACGTGAGAACTCCAAATGCTGAAATACCATCATTGTCAGTAAGGACAATGTTTAAAGAAGCAGCAAAAATGCTATAATGCATAGTATGAGATGCAATCGTCCCGAGCGTAACTTAATCTCGATGATTTAGGAGGTGTGAGTTGTAAAGATTTCTTTAGGGTTGGTTGCACTTTTAGGATGGTTCTCAAACAAGGTTCTTATTAGGGTTTGGTTATATTAGCATCATAACCAAGTGATATAAAACATCATAATAATCATATACATAAAGAATAGTGGTGGAATAATATGTGAAGAACAGTTGTCAATTTTTAGTTCTACAGGACATGGTTGATGATTACTTGTATTATACTTCAAAAGAATAACTTTTGAAGAACATGTTGATTAATAAAGATTAAGTACTTCAAATAAGAACTATGGTTTCTTTGGTTTGATTGATAGTTGTACTTCAGAAGAATAACTTTTGAAGAACAGGTTAAATAAAAATATGAACTACTATACATAGGAACTGTGGCTTTCTAGGGTTTACTATTGAATTCATTTAGTTCACCAATAGGAACTAGTTGGTTCTTAACTTGGAATGGGTTTCTATATAGTAAGTATTGGTAGATTTATTACTATGGTTGATTATAGTATCATATCAAAGGATGATGGTCAAGATGGTTCTATAAATTAGCTATTAGGGTTTACTATAGTTTCACAATTGCTTTACTATATAATCACTAATAGTTCCTAAGCTAAGTGGATTATTATTTCCTAAGTAGGGTTGAGTGGAATGGGAGCATGTGTTGTGAATTATTACACAAGGTTGATACTAGGGTTCATAATTATAGTTCTACTAAATTATGATGATTAAGGTTGATCCTAATGGTGTGGTATAATGAATTGATGATCAATGATGCTAACATGTGGTAACAAGCTAGGGTTTATATTTAGGTGGCACTAGTGGATCATATAGGTTTTAAATTGAAAATAGAGACATGAAATGATGACTCATGTGAATTGGTTCTATGTTGGTGGATCATGACTTGTATTTGTTGGTCACCTAATAAGGTTCTCTATGTAAATTGAAATTCACATGATCCCATGTGATAAGCAACTAGGGTTTTAGGGTTGATTCTAATTTAGGGTGATCACGAAATAATGAGATCAAGGTCTTACTCAAATTGAAACTAGGGTTTCTAAATTATGGTACATCTCCTAAAATTATAATTGGCAATAAAGGTGTGGTAACTAATTACTTTGAAACAAAATTAATAATGGTTTAACATTTTATTAATTTTTACAAGAATTAATATTTAGGGTAACTTTTATTTAGGTTTAATTGAGAATTAGGGTTTAACAATTTGTGATTAGGTTTTAAAATAATTAACTTGTTAATTAAAGAATGTTTAAGTTACAAAATTTGAGTTTATCAAAATAATCTTGGCTTTTAATATTTTCTTGATTATTACTATTTAAAGAAAATAGAAAATAGTAAATTGCAAATTAGGGTTTATGAATTACTACTAATAATTGAGTTAATGTAAATATGGTAAATAAAATTTAATCCTAACATTTTATTTAGTTACTGAATAGTTAAAATTTAATTTTGGAACTTGATTATTTATTGAACTCAATTTGTATTTTAAATACATGAAAAGGCATAATTAAAGAAGATTAAAAATAAGTGAATTTTTATTTTGACACACATTTTTGTTTTATATTTTATTTGAATAGAGTTTATTTTTGTGAGCATTTTGATATATTATTCATATTTTTCTGAGTTGAAATTATTTTTCTATGATTTTTCAAAGTCTCAGATATTTACTGGAATTTGAAATTAAACAAATTACTAAACATACCGGTTTGTTTCTACCCACGCACGCTGACATGTGGGGTCGTTGACTGGGTCAGCTGCCACGATGGCAACGACCAGTCAACAGCGACCAGTGGCCCCACACGCCACGTCGACTTCGCCGGAGACGCGCCGGTGAGCGGCAGCCGGCAGTGTTGCAGCCACCGCGAGCACGCGGAGTATACCAAACGAATCGCCTTGCCATACTGAGCATGATAGTGAGAACGCCGCCACGAAAAGGTCACTGGAGCTAGCTCCGGCGAGTGTCTCCGCGGCGGTGAACTCCGGCGATGAAGCAATCGGACGATATAAGTCGATTCAGGAAGAAATAGAAGGTGCTGAAGATGCGCACGATTGACCTGAGGCTGATGAACCACTTGCCGATGCTCGGGGTGGTCGGAGATGATGACAATCGAGCATTTTCCGGCGAACCCGGGTGAAAGGGAATATCAAAATTCTCCCGCCACCCTGCTTCCCTTGATGCTGTACTCCTCCACGATGCTCCTGGTGATGATACGCGTCGCCAGGGTTGCTTGGTTGGTCCGGGGATGACCTCAATCGACGGCGGCATGATGGTCGCCGGCGACAGAAGCTTGTGGAATGTGGATGAAAGAGAGAATAAGAGGGGATAAGGACGGGCCACGATGAACAGAGGCTTCACGGAGCTTCTCCTCGTGGTTTTATAGGTCGGAGGAAGCACTGTGACCACGACACGGCGACGGCGAGGGTCGGGAGGTGGCGGCGTCTGGAGAGTTTGTCGGGGCGCCGATCTTTTACTTCCGGATAGGCTCGGACGCGAGAGACATAGGAAGGAGTTCTGGAACGTTCTGCCGCGTCCGGGCATCCCTATCGTCGACGAGAACGGCGTCTACTGGCGCTGCCGCGGTGTCGAGCTCGGAGAGGTAGACGAAGACGACGTCTCTCCTTTGCACGATTTTTAAAGCGACTGAATCGGTATCTGTCTTGGGCTAGGCTGCTGGTGGGCTTGGTCGTTGGCTCCGATCTTTGGGCTGCTCAAGTCTTGGCAGGCTGCTGCGGCTGCTTCGGTGGACAGGTAAAATTTTCCCTCTCTTTTTCCTTTTTAAATTTTCTGTTTTTATTTTCTGGTTTGAATTTACTATTTGATTTCAAATTTGAACTCTGTCTTATTTTGTAGGTCCTAAATTATTTGAATATCAAAACAATTTGATAACAATGCTTACTATATAATCTTGTTGTTTTAAACAAATATTTGGTTTAGGATTTATTTGATATCTTGTGAGGCTTAAGTAAAAATAGAAATGGTTTAGTTAATTATTTCAATTCCCTTTTTAATTTAGGAACCAGATCTATTTAAATGGTTTGAAACTTAGAACATGTGCAAAGTGAAAATTATTATTAGGTTTAACTAGTGTACTTACCAATATGGATTGTTCTCATGCATTTTATTATGGCTAGTATTTTAAGTAGTGGTGAAATTGAGGATGGAAATGTGATCATGATTTTATGTGGAGAATTATTCCTAGGGTTTAAGAAAATGGTTGAATAAACACTATATTCACTAATCTTGCTTAGCAATTTCTGGCTTGAACTTGTTAATATAATTCCCAAGCTTATCATTGTTCACTTTACTTACTTCAATAACATTTAAGCTTAGGTGTATATAGCTTGGGCTATACTTGTGATATATGATACACAAGTTAGGACAATATTTCATGTGGAATTGATTCCATATGACAAGGTTTATGGTTTCGGAAATACTTCACTATTTGAAGTATGTAATAGGCATGAGGCATGGCAGGGTTCTACTTATAATCCAAAGTGATACTTGGATTGAAATTCAAATGTGGTCTAGGGTTTAAGTAGTGATCATCCAATTGATACACAACTATTATTAAAATATGGGCATAATCTAGGGTATGTTTAATTGACTAAGGTTCCACCTCCTCACTTAGGTAGAACTAGTGTATCAAGACAATGCTAAGTTTGTATCAAGTGTTTGGATAGGCAAGATTTAAATACAATATCATTACTACTCTATACAAGGCATGAGTATTGGTTTGGTTAAATACTAATGAGTTACTTATTATTTCATAAGAAGAATGGGATCTATACATCACTTATATAGGTTTAATTTATCAGCTCAATTTATAAAGTAAAATCATGCAATAGACATGCTCCACTTATTCCTCACTAATCTCTCTTCTTTAATACTTCTCTCAACACACTTACTTGGATTCTTAGGGTTTATGACCATCACCCAATTTGTAATGATCAAAGTATGGCCTTCTAATAATTCATGGTTCTCTCTCCAAGATCAAATATTGGTCCATATACTTGAGTATACATATGTAGCTTAAGCTCTCTGAGATAGGTAGGGTTTCCTCTAGGGTTAGGATCATTACCAAGTTGTAATGATCACAACAATTGCCTCTCTATAAATGCTAGAAGAATAGGTTCTTACTTACTATCAAGTATGAGCTAGGTCAAGTAGGGTTTGATACTTGACTTATATTTCTTGTATCATTGGTTAATATCAACAAGTACCTCAATTGGATAAGGTTTAAATAGTGATCTAGGTTCTATTGAATGCATAATATAAGCATATGAATGATTCTCTCTTTTCTGTAGGTTTAGTGGTATGAGTTAGGAAACAAGGTTGAAATGGTCAAAGGTTAATGAAGAATGAATATGAGTGTTCTTGACTTGGTTCAAGTATTGTAGTTGAAAAGATATACCATGTGACTCATGGTAGGAACATTTCTTTAATAGAATACATGGATAAGATAAGAATAGTTTCTCAATTAATGGTGTTCTTTGATTTATAGTTGAATAATTATTCATGTGTTGTTGTAAGGAATGTCATGTTGAGATCTTTTATAAGATCTTGTAGTTGATCCTTACTTCAGGTGTTGTTTGTTGTAAAACTAATTCATTTGATCTAGCCCATAGATCAAATCATTTCTACCCAAAACAAGGTTTTAGCAAAGATCACAGTGAAGTTTATAGCGCTTGACTTGATGATCTACTTCAATTCCAGCAAGTCAAGTGAAACTTCAGTTACTGTGGTAAATTTTATTTGAAGCGCGAAAATTCCCCGGATTTTCTATGCATGAATGCAATGCACACTTTGGTGTTCTCTCATTTTATTGCCTCTAAACCTGGGATATTACAGCCTCTCCCCCTTAAACTGAACTTCGTCCCGAAGTTCGAACGCTCTCATGTTTCGGAATGTTGAAATGTCTTGAACAGATCACCATCCTTCAACTCCATGGTGATCACACTAGATATAGTGGAATATATCCCTTGTCCAGATCCTTCCTGGAGTCTTCTGATATCTGGCACTGATACTTTCTTCTATTCTATGATTTCTTCCAATATTCTAAGCTTATAGGCTTACTATCCAAAGATTCTTGGATTAAGACATTTTATGGTGTTAATGGACTTTACTCATGGCTGTGGTGACATCTTCCTATTTGGGTACTCAAAGCTTGGTTCTACCAGCTGCGGTAATCCAGCTGCGGTGTAATATGACATTACGATTTACCAGCTGCGATACCCCAACCTTAATTCTAAAAGATTCATTTAAAGCAGGGTATTGTTTTCCCTTACTACCATAACGAAAGTAATGGTACTTGGTAAGGTATTTACAATAGGCATGGTCCTAGTGGTTTATTCCTACGAATGGATTAGACTCATTTAGTCCATCCAATCATGGCTTCTAGTTTATGCTAGTTATTCTTCTTTTGGTTTCTTTAGGTTCCATGAAAGGAATCTTTCTAATAAGCTTATGTTTTAGTATAGTCAAACTCCTTTGGTCTTTAGCCTTCTTAAACTTCGATTGTCCTCCGACATCTACTTCATCCAACTTCATTATCTTGGACTTACTTGAGTTCTCTTGATTTTGAGTAATTACAATTACCCACTCAAGTTAAGGTCTAACCCTTACTTCCTCGAGATCTAAACCTCGGCTTCTGGTCTGACATCCTCCTGAGAGTACTATTATATGGGTACCTCCCAACAACCTTATAAAAATAAGATTGGACTTCCTCTCAGTTCAGACCTTCTTCTTGGTCCATCATACTCCAAATATTATATCTTAATACTTCTCATTCAGCCTTCCTCTCCCCCTTGGAGTTTACTAATGATCTTCAAACTTCCTTTCTTCTATTCATTAAACTCCAAGGTTAAAAGATTGATCTTGGTCTAGCTTATAGTTTGTACTTTTCTAGGGTCTCACGAATAATTCTTTGTGGTGTATCCACACAATTGTGGATATCCATTGTAAGTCCTCCAACTAAATATGTACCAACTACGAGATACCAGCTGTGGAATACTAGCTGCGGAATCCCTTTTCTTTTAGGGTAAAGAAATGTTCAGGTTGTGGGCTATCTGGTACCAGCTGCAGACTACCTAGTACCAGATGTGGCTTATTGAATACCAGCTGTGGCTATTTTATGGTTCTAGAGAAGATATACCTCACTTTACATTCTTTCTCTTCATGATTATCCTATATCAGCTGTGGTCTTATTATACCGGCTGCGACTTCACTTGTCTATTTTCCTTTTTCTAGGGTTTGTTTTGCAAGATAACCACTTGTGGATACTATGAGAATAGTATTTTAAGTGACTTCACTTGCATTCCCTTCTTCCATAATGAATACAGCTCTACTTCTACTACTCCATATTCACTATTTTTCTTACTTCCATGGTACTTCCATGTTGAAGTACTCCTTGATTAAGGATAGAAGTGAGTTTCGATTGGTCCTTCCTTTGGAGTATTGTGGTTACTTCCCACAACTTTACTTCCTTCTTCTAGTGAACCTTCATCTCGACTTCAAATCTTCAGAATTCGTCACTTCCTCACACGAATACCTTTACCCTCTAGACCTATAACCTCAAGTAAGAGCTTGATATTGCAACATGCATTTGCATATCAAAGTCGTACTTCATGTATGGATCTAGTCAATCAATGAAGATTCAAGAAAATCCAAGAAGATTCAGCTTTGTGTTCATAATACACATCCTGATATGCCTGAATAAAATAGTTGGGTAAGACATCCCTAAACATCAGGTTCAGATGTGTAGTATATAACACCACATCAGATAGGTTTAGGTCATGATACTTAACATGAATACGTGAATTTCTACTATTTGTCTCAACATTTATCTCAATTGCACATTTGCAATGAGACAACTTGAAACAAAATGGCCTGGGATAGTTGAAGTTAACCTAGTTTTCTTTGGAAGTACTAACAAAATAGTATACCAAATGTATGTGCTATTGAGAACTACTTCCTATAATACAATTAGATCTAACATGTCTACTCTAAACACATGATTGTTTAGAATATACCACCTATAACTCTAGGATTTCTCTATGTGATATGCTCTAAATAAGCCTTCTTTAAATTAAGGACTATGATTCTAATATACTTGGTATAGTTTCCAGGATTTTAAGGCCTAAGCTTTCGAACTATTCCTTAAATCCTACTCCTCAGCATACTTCTGTTATCTTACTTATGATGTTCTACTCCATCACATCATGATACTCAAGTGAATCATATATGATTACCAACTTTACCATGAAAAGTAAACTTGTATAACTCCTATCACTCTTCCTTACCTCCTATGATTGACTCATCATAGGTATTTACTACCTCATATAACTTATCTCCCTTACTTAACATCAGTCATTTGACATTTTAAATGACTCTTACTTAACCATGCTTGTATTGGTATACTTCTTCCAATAGGATATCTTCCTTATGGTTGTATCCTTTCTTTGGACTACCATGTATTGTATACCAACTGTGGTCTACTACCACCAATTATCTTAAGCTCCAATGATGTTCTAGTTATTTGGAAAGAAGCAAGATAACTAACTTTTCTTAAGAAAATAGATAAGAAAGATTGACTCAAGTGTGTCAGGATTATTCTCAAGTGAATACCCATCTCAAGTCAAAAGAATAATTAGTTTGTCTAAGATAACTTCCTATAGACACTACCAAACCTATAGGTCTCCTTTAAAGGGTTTTAATCCTAGGGTCAAAGCATTTGCTCTGATACCAGCTGTGATGACCCAGCGTACCACTGCATGGTGTAGTACACAAGTCGTTGATATAACACAAGTGAAACACCGTTCCACTCATATTACATCTCTCAGAGTGGTACAACAGAAACATATGCGAGTCCAAGGTATGTCTATAGAAGTACACACGAACTGTTTACATAAGATCAACACAACCTCCTACTTTACAGTGAGGTAAAACTTCAAATAAAGCTCCAGGAGAACGACTCGTAGTCTATCTTATTACTAACTCAAGCTTAAGAGCTAATTGGCTTGCTATAGAAATCTAGCTACTTAGGTGCTAGGATTAGGGAAAAATTCCCTTCTATTACTAGTCTAGGTTTCCATTATAACTGATGCAGAAGTTGACTTCATTGACTTCTTGGATTGGATTCTTCATCTTGTTGCAGTTGACTCCTTTGTCTTCGAGTTCCACGGTAGTTTCTCCTTCGGTGCATTGCTCTAAGAAGGGGGTTCAAACGAGATAGAATGAGTACGAGCGTACTCAGCAAGTTCATATTAGGAAATATGTGTATCATGCACTAGCTACAGCCATAGACCAGAAAGTCACAGGCCAATGCAAGTTTTCCTAAACATTTCTTCAAAAGGTTTATTTTATTCTGAAAACTATGCCCGTCAGTCTTCACAGGTTGAACAGAACTTCGTGGAGTTCCTTTCCTGCCGCGTTCGCAGTTCCCTTCCGAACGGAGTGTGATCACAATTCAGTATCCTCTGCAGAGGTGCGTTACTTTTCCCATAAGAGACCTTATCCTTGATACCTATCCGAGATGCATGCTCGTCCACACTTCCTTGGTGTGGGGCCAGGTGTAAGATCCAAGCCAATCACTGCCTTCTCCACGACTGCAAACCCACCCTTTTGTCCACCCGCACACCCCCAGTAGACTTCCCCCGATAATACGGCTTTACTCACGGTGTACTTTGGACAATCCTTCATAGATCGTAGAGCCATCATCACTAATGGATGGGGATTTAAAAGGCTATCCCAACCTACGGCAGTGCCTCCAACACCCCGCCGGCTCTACCAATCCGTTGGCGTGCAGAAGGGAAAAGATACAGCTGACTTCCCCAGAGCCATTATAGATCTTATGGTCAACGCGATATGTACGGCGCTAGAATCACTGGACGGCATTGGTAATTAATCCTAGGGTGATATAACCCATTGCAATGGAACCTCCACCATATCAACACATACCATGGTTCCATTGCCCACCACATAGTCATATTCATAATTGTAAAATAATACTTTGCTTTTCAATGCATGAGTGATAAGTATAGTACTTTGCATATAGTTTGATAAAAATAATCAAATGACATGAGCAAGCGATGAACTTGCCTTTCTTGACTGCAAGATTATGCAGGCAAAAGCTTCGATACGTGCGAACTCCAAATGCTGAAATACCATCATTGTCCGGTAAGGACAATGTTTAAAGAACTGGCAAAAATGCTATAATGCATAGTATGAGATGCAATCGTCCCGAGCGTAACTTAATCTCGATGATTTAGGAGGTGTGAGTTGTAAAGATTTCTTTAGGGTTGGTTGCACTTTTAGGATGGTTCTCAAACAAGGTTCTTATTAGGGTTTGGTTATATTAGCATCATAACCAAGTGATATAAAACATCATAACAATCATATACATAAAGAATAGTGGTGGAATAATATGTGAAGAACAGTTGTCAATTTTTAGTTCTACAGGACATGGTTGATGATTACTTGTATTATACTTCAAAAGAATAACTTTTGAAGAACATGTTGATTAATAAAGAGTAAGTACTTCAAATAAGAACTATGGTTTCTTTGGTTTGATTGATAGTTGTACTTCAGAAGAATAACTTTTGAAGAACAGGTTAAATAAAAATATGAACTACTATACATAGGAACTGTGGCTTTCTAGGGTTTACTATTGAATTCATTTAGTTCACCAATAGGAACTAGTTGGTTCTTAACTTGGAATGGGTTTCTATATAGTAAGTATTGGTAGATTTATTACTATGGTTGATTATAGTATCATATCAAAGGATGATGGTCAAGATGGTTCTATAAATTAGCTATTAGGGTTTACTATAGTTTCACAATTGCTTTACTATATAATCACTAATAGTTCCTAAGCTAAGTGGATTATTATTTCCTAAGTAGGGTTGAGTGGAATGGGAGCATGTGTTGTGAATTATTACACAAGGTTGATACTAGGGTTCATAATTATAGTTCTACTAAATTATGATGATTTAGGTTGATCCTAATGGTGTGGTATAATGAATTGATGATCAATGATGCTAACATGTGGTAACAAGCTAGGGTTTATATTTAGGTGGCACTAGTGGATCATATAGGTTTTAAATTGAAAATAGAGACATGAAATGATCACTCATGTGAATTGGTTCTATGTTGGTGGATCATGACTTGTATTTGTTGGTCACCTAATAAGGTTCTCTATGTAAATTGAAATTCACATGATCCCATGTGATAAGCAACTAGGGTTTTAGGGTTGATTCTAATTTAGGGTGATCACCTGAAATAATGAGATCAAGGTCTTACTCAAATTGAAACTAGGGTTTCTAAATTATGGTACATCTCCTAAAATTATAATTGGCAATAAAGGTGTGGTAACTAATTACTTTGAAACAAAATTAATAATGGTTTAACATTTTATTAATTTTTACAAGAATTAATATTTAGGGTAACTTTTATTTAGGTTTAATTGAGAATTAGGGTTTAACAATTTGTGATTAGGTTTTAAAATAATTAACTTGTTAATTAAAGAATGTTTAAGTTACAAAATTTGAGTTTATCAAAATAATCTTGGCTTTTAATATTTTCTTGATTATTACTATTTAAAGAAAATAGAAAATAGTAAATTGCAAATTAGGGTTTATGAATTACTACTAATAATTGAGTTAATGTAAATATGGTAAATAAAATTTAATCCTAACATTTTATTTAGTTACTGAATAGTTAAAATTTAATTTTGGAACTTGATTATTTATTGAACTCAATTTGTATTTTAAATACATGAAAAGGCATAATTAAAGAAGATTAAAAATAAGTGAATTTTTATTTTGACACACATTTTTGTTTTATATTTTATTTGAATAGAGTTTATTTTTGTGAGCATTTTGATATATTATTCATATTTTTCTGAGTTGAAATTATTTTTCTATGATTTTTCAAAGTCTCAGATATTTACTGGAATTTGAAATTAAACAAATTACTAAACATACCGGTTTGTTTCTACCCACGCACGCTGACATGTGGGGTCGTTGACTGGGTCAGCTGCCACGATGGCAACGACCAGTCAACAGCGACCAGTGGCCCCACACGCCACGTCGACTTCGCCGGAGACGCGCCGGTGAGCGACGACGACGACGTTCTGGCCACCCCGCGAGCACGCGGAGTATACCAAACGAATCGCCTCGCCATACTGAGCATGATAGTGAGAACGCCGCCACGAAAAGGTCACTGGAGCTAGCTCCGGCGAGTGTCTCCGCGGCGGTGAACTCCGGCGATGAAGCAATCGGACGATATAAGTCGATTCAGGAAGAAATAGAAGGTGCTGAAGATGCGCACGATTGACCTGAGGCTGATGAACCACTTGCCGATGCTCGGGGTGGTCGGAGATGATGACAATCGAGCATTTTCCGGCGAACCCGGGTGAAAGGGAATATCAAAATTCTCCCGCCACCCTGCTTCCCTTGATGCTGTACTCCTCCACGATGCTCCTGGTGATGATACGCGTCGCCAGGGTTGCTTGGTTGGTCCGGGGATGACCTCAATCGACGGCGGCATGATGGTCGCCGGCGACAGAAGCTTGTGGAATGTGGATGAAAGAGAGAATAAGAGGGGATAAGGACGGGCCACGATGAACAGAGGCTTCACGGAGCTTCTCCTCGTGGTTTTATAGGTCGGAGGAAGCACTGTGACCACGACACGGCGACGGCGAGGGTCGGGAGGTGGCGGCGTCTGGAGAGTTTGTCGGGGCACCGATCTTTTACTTCCGGATAGGCTCGGACGCGAGAGACATAGGAAGGAGTTCTGGAACGTTCTGCCGCGTCCGGGCATCCCTATCGTCGACGAGAACGGCGTCATCAAGCGCCGCCGGGTGTCGAGCTCGGAGAGGTAGACGAAGACGACGTCTCTCCTTTGCACGATTTTTAAAGCGACCGAATCGGTATCTGTCTTGGGCTAGGCTGCTGGTGGGCTTGGTCGTTGGCTCCGATGCTGGGCTGCTCTGGTGCTGGCTTGGGCTGCTGCGGCCTGCTTCGGTGGACAGGTAAAATTTTCCCTCTCTTTTTCCTTTTTAAATTTTCTGTTTTTATTTTCTGGTTTGAATTTACTATTTGATTTCAAATTTGAACTCTGTCTTATTTTGTAGGTCCTAAATTATTTGAATATCAAAACAATTTGATAACAATGCTTACTATATAATCTTGTTGTTTTAAACAAATATTTGGTTTAGGATTTATTTGATATCTTGTGAGGCTTAAGTAAAAATAGAAATGGTTTAGTTAATTATTTCAATTCCCTTTTTAATTTAGGAACCAGATCTATTTAAATGGTTTGAAACTTAGAACATGTGCAAAGTGAAAATTATTATTAGGTTTAACTAGTGTACTTACCAATATGGATTGTTCTCATGCATTTTATTATGGCTAGTATTTTAAGTAGTGGTGAAATTGAGGATGGAAATGTGATCATGATTTTATGTGGAGAATTATTCCTAGGGTTTAAGAAAATGGTTGAATAAACACTATATTCACTAATCTTGCTTAGCAATTTCTGGCTTGAACTTGTTAATATAATTCCCAAGCTTATCATTGTTCACTTTACTTACTTCAATAACATTTAAGCTTAGGTGTATATAGCTTGGGCTATACTTGTGATATATGATACACAAGTTAGGACAATATTTCATGTGGAATTGATTCCATATGACAAGGTTTATGGTTTTGGAAATACTTCACTATTTGAAGTATGTAATAGGCATGAGGCATGGCAGGGTTCTACTTATAATCCAAAGTGATACTTGGATTGAAATTCAAATGTGGTCTAGGGTTTAAGTAGTGATCATCCAATTGATACACAACTATTATTAAAATATGGGCATAATCTAGGGTATGTTTAATTGACTAAGGTTCCACCTCCTCACTTAGGTAGAACTAGTGTATCAAGACAATGCTAAGTTTGTATCAAGTGTTTGGATAGGCAAGATTTAAATACAATATCATTACTACTCTATACAAGGCATGAGTATTGGTTTGGTTAAATACTAATGAGTTACTTATTATTTCATAAGAAGAATGGGATCTATACATCACTTATATAGGTTTAATTTATCAGCTCAATTTATAAAGTAAAATCATGCAATAGACATGCTCCACTTATTCCTCACTAATCTCTCTTCTTTAATACTTCTCTCAACACACTTACTTGGATTCTTAGGGTTTATGACCATCACCCAATTTGTAATGATCAAAGTATGGCCTTCTAATAATTCATGGTTCTCTCTCCAAGATCAAATATTGGTCCATATACTTGAGTATACATATGTAGCTTAAGCTCTCTGAGATAGGTAGGGTTTCCTCTAGGGTTAGGATCATTACCAAGTTGTAATGATCACAACAATTGCCTCTCTATAAATGCTAGAAGAATAGGTTCTTACTTACTATCAAGTATGAGCTAGGTCAAGTAGGGTTTGATACTTGACTTATATTTCTTGTATCATTGGTTAATATCAACAAGTACCTCAATTGGATAAGGTTTAAATAGTGATCTAGGTTCTATTGAATGCATAATATAAGCATATGAATGATTCTCTCTTTTCTGTAGGTTTAGTGGTATGAGTTAGGAAACAAGGTTGAAATGGTCAAAGGTTAATGAAGAATGAATATGAGTGTTCTTGACTTGGTTCAAGTATTGTAGTTGAAAAGATATACCATGTGACTCATGGTAGGAACATTTCTTTAATAGAATACATGGATAAGATAAGAATAGTTTCTCAATTAATGGTGTTCTTTGATTTATAGTTGAATAATTATTCATGTGTTGTTGTAAGGAATGTCATGTTGAGATCTTTTATAAGATCTTGTAGTTGATCCTTACTTCAGGTGTTGTTTGTTGTAAAACTAATTCATTTGATCTAGCCCATAGATCAAATCATTTCTACCCAAAACAAGGTTTTAGCAAAGATCACAGTGAAGTTTATAGCGCTTGACTTGATGATCTACTTCAATTCCAGCAAGTCAAGTGAAACTTCTGCCATCGTGGTAAATTTTATTTGAAGCGCGAAAATTCCCGGATTTTCTATGCATGAATGCAATGCACACTTTGGTGTTCTCTCATTTTATTGCCTCTAAACCTGGGATATTACAGCCTCTCCCCTTAAACCGAACTTCGTCCCGAAGTTCGAACGCTCTCATGTTTCGGAATGTTGAAATGTCTTGAACAGATCACCATCCTTCAACTCCATGGTGATCACACTAGATATAGTGGAATATATCCCTTGTCCAGATCCTTCCTGGAGTCTTCTGATATCTGGCACTGATACTTTCTTCTATTCTATGATTTCTTCCAATATTCTAAGCTTATAGGCTTACTATCCAAAGATTCTTGGATTAAGACATTTTATGGTGTTAATGGACTTTACTCATGGCTGTGGTGACATCTTCCTATTTGGGTACTCAAAGCTTGGTTCTAACAGCTGCGGTAATCCAGCTGCGGTGTAATATGACATTACGATTTACCAGCTGCGATACCCCAACCTTAATTCTAAAAGATTCATTTAAAGCAGGGTATTGTTTTCCCTTACTACCATAACGAAAGTAATGGTACTTGGTAAGGTATTTACAATAGGCATGGTCCTAGTGGTTTATTCCTACGAATGGATTAGACTCATTTAGTCCATCCAATCATGGCTTCTAGTTTATGCTAGTTATTCTTCTTTTGGTTTCTTTAGGTTCCATGAAAGGAATCTTTCTAATAAGCTTATGTTTTAGTATAGTCAAACTCCTTTGGTCTTTAGCCTTCTTAAACTTCGATTGTCCTCCGACATCTACTTCATCCAACTTCATTATCTTGGACTTACTTGAGTTCTCTTGATTTTGAGTAATTACAATTACCCACTCAAGTTAAGGTCTAACCCTTACTTCCTCGAGATCTAAACCTCGGCTTCTGGTCTGACATCCTCCTGAGAGTACTATTATATGGGTACCTCCCAACAACCTTATAAAAATAAGATTGGACTTCCTCTCAGTTCAGACCTTCTTCTTGGTCCATCATACTCCAAATATTATATCTTAATACTTCTCATTCAGCCTTCCTCTCCCCCTTGGAGTTTACTAATGATCTTCAAACTTCCTTTCTTCTATTCATTAAACTCCAAGGTTAAAAGATTGATCTTGGTCTAGCTTATAGTTTGTACTTTTCTAGGGTCTCACGAATAATTCTTTGTGGTGTATCCACACAATTGTGGATATCCATTGTAAGTCCTCCAACTAAATATGTACCAACTACGAGATACCAGCTGTGGAATACTAGCTGCGGAATCCCTTTTCTTTTAGGGTAAAGAAATGTTCAGGTTGTGGGCTATCTGGTACCAGCTGCAGACTACCTAGTACCAGATGTGGCTTATTGAATACCAGCTGTGGCTATTTTATGGTTCTAGAGAAGATATACCTCACTTTACATTCTTTCTCTTCATGATTATCCTATATCAGCTGCGGTCTTATTATACCGGCTGCGACTTCACTTGTCTATTTTCCTTTTTCTAGGGTTTGTTTTGCAAGATAACCACTTGTGGATACTATGAGAATAGTATTTTAAGTGACTTCACTTGCATTCCCTTCTTCCATAATGAATACAGCTCTACTTCTACTACTCCATATTCACTATTTTTCTTACTTCCATGGTACTTCCATGTTGAAGTACTCCTTGATTAAGGATAGAAGTGAGTTTCGATTGGTCCTTCCTTTGGAGTATTGTGGTTACTTCCCACAACTTTACTTCCTTCTTCTAGTGAACCTTCATCTCGACTTCAAAATCTTCAGAATTCGTCACTTCCTCACACGAATACCTTTACCCTCTAGACCTATAACCTCAAGTAAGAGCTTGATATTGCAACATGCATTTGCATATCAAAGTCGTACTTCATGTATGGATCTAGTCAATCAATGAAGATTCAAGAAAATCCAAGAAGATTCAGCTTTGTGTTCATAATACACATCCTGATATGCCTGAATAAAATAGTTGGGTAAGACATCCCTAAACATCAGGTTCAGATGTGTAGTATATAACACCACATCAGATAGGTTTAGGTCATGATACTTAACATGAATACGTGAATTTCTACTATTTGTCTCAACATTTATCTCAATTGCACATTTGTAATGAGACAACTTGAAACAAAATGGCCTGGGATAGTTGAAGTTAACCTAGTTTTCTTTGGAAGTACTAACAAAATAGTATACCAAATGTATGTGCTATTGAGAACTACTTCCTATAATACAATTAGATCTAACATGTCTACTCTAAACACATGATTGTTTAGAATATACCACCTATAACTCTAGGATTTCTCTATGTGATATGCTCTAAATAAGCCTTCTTTAAATTAAGGACTATGATTCTAATATACTTGGTATAGTTTCCAGGATTTTAAGGCCTAAGCTTTCGAACTATTCCTTAAATCCTACTCCTCAGCATACTTCTGTTATCTTACTTATGATGTTCTACTCCATCACATCATGATACTCAAGTGAATCATATATGATTACCAACTTTACCATGAAAAGTAAACTTGTATAACTCCTATCACTCTTCCTTACCTCCTATGATTGACTCATCATAGGTATTTACTACCTCATATAACTTATCTCCCTTACTTAACATCAGTCATTTGACATTTTAAATGACTCTTACTTAACCATGCTTGTATTGGTATACTTCTTCCAATAGGATATCTTCCTTATGGTTGTATCCTTTCTTTGGACTACCATGTATTGTATACCAACTGTGGTCTACTACCACCAATTATCTTAAGCTCCAATGATGTTCTAGTTATTTGGAAAGAAGCAAGATAACTAACTTTTCTTAAGAAAATAGATAAGAAAGATTGACTCAAGTGTGTCAGGATTATTCTCAAGTGAATACCCATCTCAAGTCAAAAGAATAATTAGTTTGTCTAAGATAACTTCCTATAGACACTACCAAACCTATAGGTCTCCTTTAAAGGGTTTTAATCCTAGGGTCAAAGCATTTGCTCTGATACCAGCTGTGATGACCCAGCGTACCACTGCATGGTGTAGTACACAAGTCGTTGATATAACACAAGTGAAACACCGTTCCACTCATATTACATCTCTCAGAGTGGTACAACAGAAACATATGCGAGTCCAAGGTATGTCTATAGAAGTACACACGAACTGTTTACATAAGATCAACACAACCTCCTACTTTACAGTGAGGTAAAACTTCAAATAAAGCTCCAGGAGAACGACTCGTAGTCTATCTTATTACTAACTCAAGCTTAAGAGCTAATTGGCTTGCTATAGAAATCTAGCTACTTAGGTGCTAGGATTAGGGAAAAATTCCCTTCTATTACTAGTCTAGGTTTCCATTATAACTGATGCAGAAGTTGACTTCATTGACTTCTTGGATTGGATTCTTCATCTTGTTGCAGTTGACTCCTTTGTCTTCGAGTTCCACGGTAGTTTCTCCTTCGGTGCATTGCTCTAAGAAGGGGGTTCAAACGAGATAGAATGAGTACGAGCGTACTCAGCAAGTTCATATTAGGAAATATGTGTATCATGCACTAGCTACAGCCATAGACCAGAAAGTCACGGGCCAATGCAAGTTTTCCTAAACATTTCTTCAAAAGGTTTATTTTATTCTGAAAACTATGCCCGTCAGTCTTCACAGGTTGAACAGAACTTCGTGGAGTTCCTTTCCTGCCGCGTTATGATTCCCTTCCCGGAACAGGGAGTGACAGTCACAATTCAGTATCCTCTGCAGAGGTGCGTTACTTTTCCCATAAGAGACCTTATCCTTGATACCTATCCGAGATGCATGCTCGTCCACACTTCCTTGGTGTGGGGCCAGGTGTAAGATCCAAGCCAATCACTGCCTTCTCCGCGACTGCAAACCCACCCTTTTGTCCACCCGCACACCCCCAGTAGACTTCCCCCGATAATACGGCTTTACTCACGGTGTACTTTGGACAATCCTTCATAGATCGTAGAGCCATCATCACTAATGGATGGGGATTTAAAAGGCTATCCCAACCTACGGCGATTGCCTCCAACACCCCGCCGGCTCTACCAATCCGTTGGCGTGCGAAGGGAAAAGATACGGTGACTTCCCCAGAGCCATTATAGATCTTATGGTCAACGCGATATGTACGGCGCTAGAATCACTGGACGGCATTGGTAATTAATCCTAGGGTGATATAACCCATTGCAATGGAACCTCCACCATATCAACACATACCATGGTTCCATTGCCCACCACATAGTCATATTCATAATTGTATAATAATACTTTGCTTTTCAATGCATGAGTGATAAGTATAGTACTTTGCATATAGTTTGATAAAAATAATCAAATGACATGAGCAAGCGATGAACTTGCCTTTCTTGACTGCAAGATTATGCAGGCAAAAGCTTCGATACGTGAGAACTCCAAATGCTGAAATATCATCATTGTCCGGTAAGGACAATGTTTAAAGAACTGGCAAAAATGCTATAATGCATAGTATGAGATGCAATCGTCCCGAGCGTAACTTAATCTCGATGATTTAGGAGGTGTGAGTTGTAAAGATTTCTTTAGGGTTGGTTGCACTTTTAGGATGGTTCTCAAACAAGGTTCTTATTAGGGTTTGGTTATATTAGCATCATAACCAAGTGATATAAAACATCATAACAATCATATACATAAAGAATAGTGGTGGAATAATATGTGAAGAACAGTTGTCAATTTTTAGTTCTACAGGACATGGTTGATGATTACTTGTATTATACTTCAAAAGAATAACTTTTGAAGAACATGTTGATTAATAAAGAGTAAGTACTTCAAATAAGAACTATGGTTTCTTTGGTTTGATTGATAGTTGTACTTCAGAAGAATAACTTTTGAAGAACAGGTTAAATAAAAATATGAACTACTATACATAGGAACTGTGGCTTTCTAGGGTTTACTGTTGAATTCATTTAGTTCACCAATAGGAACTAGTTGGTTCTTAACTTGGAATGGGTTTCTATATAGTAAGTATTGGTAGATTTATTACTATGGTTGATTATAGTATCATATCAAAGGATGATGGTCAAGATGGTTCTATAAATTAGCTATTAGGGTTTACTATAGTTTCACAATTGCTTTACTATATAATCACTAATAGTTCCTAAGCTAAGTGGATTATTATTTCCTAAGTAGGGTTGAGTGGAATGGGAGCATGTGTTGTGAATTATTACACAAGGTTGATACTAGGGTTCATAATTATAGTTCTACTAAATTATGATGATTAAGGTTGATCCTAATGGTGTGGTATAATGAATTGATGATCAATGATGCTAACATGTGGTAACAAGCTAGGGTTTATATTTAAGTGGCACTAGTGGATCATATAGGTTTTAAATTGAAAATAGAGACATGAAATGATGACTCATGTGAATTGGTTCTATGTTGGTGGATCATGACTTGTATTTGTTGGTCACCTAATAAGGTTCTCTATGTAAATTGAAATTCACATGATCCCATGTGATAAGCAACTAGGGTTTTAGGGTTGATTCTAATTTAGGGTGATCACCTGAAATAATGAGATCAAGGTCTTACTCAAATTGAAACTAGGGTTTCTAAATTATGGTACATCTCCTAAAATTATAATTGGCAATAAAGGTGTGGTAACTAATTACTTTGAAACAAAATTAATAATGGTTTAACATTTTATTAATTTTTACAAGAATTAATATTTAGGGTAACTTTTATTTAGGTTTAATTGAGAATTAGGGTTTAACAATTTGTGATTAGGTTTTAAAATAATTAACTTGTTAATTAAAGAATGTTTAAGTTACAAAATTTGAGTTTATCAAAATAATCTTGGCTTTTAATATTTTCTTGATTATTACTATTTAAAGAAAATAGAAAATAGTAAATTGCAAATTAGGGTTTATGAATTACTACTAATAATTGAGTTAATGTAAATATGGTAAATAAAATTTAATCCTAACATTTTATTTAGTTACTGAATAGTTAAAATTTAATTTTGGAACTTGATTATTTATTGAACTCAATTTGTATTTTAAATACATGAAAAGGCATAATTAAAGAAGATTAAAAATAAGTGAATTTTTATTTTGACACACATTTTTGTTTTATATTTTATTTGAATAGAGTTTACTTTGTGAGCATTTTGATATATTATTCATATTTTTCTGAGTTGAAATTATTTTTCTATGATTTTTCAAAGTCTCGTATATTTATCGGAATTTGAAATTAAACAAATTACTAAACATACCGGTTTGTTTCTACCCACGCACGCGACATGTGGGGTCGTTGATCGGGTCACCGCCACGATGGCAACGACCAACGACGACCAGTGGCCCCACACGCCACGTCGACTTCGCCGGAGACGCGCCGGTGAGCGACGACGACGGCGTTCTGGCCACCCCGCGAGCACGCGGAGTATACCAAACGAATCGCCTCGCCATACTGAGCATGATAGTGAGAACGCCGCCACGAAAAGGTCACTGGAGCTAGCTCCGGCGAGTGTCTCCGCGGCGGTGAACTCCGGCGATGAAGCAATCGGACGATATAAGTCGATTCAGGAAGAAATAGAAGGTGTCAAGATGCGCACGATTGACCTGAGGCTGATGAACCACTTGCCGATGCTCGGGGTGGTCGGAGATGATGACAATCGAGCATTTTCCGGCGAACCCGGGTGAAAGGGAATATCAAAATTCTCCCGCCACCCTGCTTCCCTTGATGCTGTACTCCTCCACGATGCTCCTGGTGATGATACGCGTCGCCAGGGTTGCTTGGTTGGTCCGGGGATGACCTCAATCGACGGCGGCATGATGGTCGCCGGCGACAGAAGCTTGTGGAATGTGGATGAAAGAGAGAATAAGAGGGGATAAGGATGGGCCACGATGAACAGAGGCTTCACGGAGCTTCTCCTCGTGGTTTTATAGGTCGGAGGAAGCACTGTGACCACGACACGGCGACGGCGAGGGTCGGGAGGTGGCGGCGTCTGGAGAGTTTGTCGGGGCACCGATCTTTTACTTCCGGATAGGCTCGGACGCGAGAGACATAGGAAGGAGTTCTGGAACGTTCTGCCGCGTCCGGGCATCCCTATCGTCGACGAGAACGGCGTCTACTGGTGCTGCCGCGGTGTCGAGCTCGGAGAGGTAGACGAAGACGACGTCTCTCCTTTGCACGATTTTTAAAGCGACCGAATCGGTATCTGTCTTGGGCTAGGCTGCTGGTGGGCTTGGTCGTTGGCTCCGATGCTGGGCTGCTCTGGTGCTGGCTTGGGCTGCTGCGGCCTGCTTCGGTGGACAGGTAAAATTTTCCCTCTCTTTTTCCTTTTTAAATTTTCTGTTTTTATTTTCTGGTTTGAATTTACTATTTGATTTCAAATTTGAACTCTGTCTTATTTTGCAGGTCCTAAATTATTTGAATATCAAAACAATTTGATAACAATGCTTACTATATAATCTTGTTGTTTTAAACAAATATTTGGTTTAGGATTTATTTGATATCTTGTGAGGCTTAAGTAAAAATAGAAATGGTTTAGTTAATTATTTCAATTCCCTTTTTAATTTAGGAACCAGATCTATTTAAATGGTTTGAAACTTAGAACATGTGCAAAGTGAAAATTATTATTAGGTTTAACTAGTGTACTTACCAATATGGATTGTTCTCATGCATTTTATTATGGCTAGTATTTTAAGTAGTGGTGAAATTGAGGATGGAAATGTGATCATGATTTTATGTGGAGAATTATTCCTAGGGTTTAAGAAAATGGTTGAATAAACACTATATTCACTAATCTTGCTTAGCAATTTCTGGCTTGAACTTGTTAATATAATTCCCAAGCTTATCATTGTTCACTTTACTTACTTCAATAACATTTAAGCTTAGGTGTATATAGCTTGGGCTATACTTGTGATATATGATACACAAGTTAGGACAATATTTCATGTGGAATTGATTCCATATGACAAGGTTTATGGTTTTGGAAATACTTCACTATTTGAAGTATGTAATAGGCATGAGGCATGGCAGGGTTCTACTTATAATCCAAAGTGATACTTGGATTGAAATTCAAATGTGGTCTAGGGTTTAAGTAGTGATCATCCAATTGATACACAACTATTATTAAAATATGGGCATAATCTAGGGTATGTTTAATTGACTAAGGTTCCACCTCCTCACTTAGGTAGAACTAGTGTATCAAGACAATGCTAAGTTTGTATCAAGTGTTTGGATAGGCAAGATTTAAATACAATATCATTACTACTCTATACAAGGCATGAGTATTGGTTTGGTTAAATACTAATGAGTTACTTATTATTTCATAAGAAGAATGGGATCTATACATCACTTATATAGGTTTAATTTATCAGCTCAATTTATAAAGTAAAATCATGCAATAGACATGCTCCACTTATTCCTCACTAATCTCTCTTCTTTAATACTTCTCTCAACACACTTACTTGGATTCTTAGGGTTTATGACCATCACCCAATTTGTAATGATCAAAGTATGGCCTTCTAATAATTCATGGTTCTCTCTCCAAGATCAAATATTGGTCCATATACTTGAGTATACATATGTAGCTTAAGCTCTCTGAGATAGGTAGGGTTTCCTCTAGGGTTAGGATCATTACCAAGGTGTAATGATCACAACAATTGCCTCTCTATAAATGCTAGAAGAATAGGTTCTTACTTACTATCAAGTATGAGCTAGGTCAAGTAGGGTTTGATACTTGACTTATATTTCTTGTATCATTGGTTAATATCAACAAGTACCTCAATTGGATAAGGTTTAAATAGTGATCTAGGTTCTATTGAATGCATAATATAAGCATATGAATGATTCTCTCTTTTCTGTAGGTTTAGTGGTATGAGTTAGGAAACAAGGTTGAAATGGTCAAAGGTTAATGAAGAATGAATATGAGTGTTCTTGACTTGGTTCAAGTATTGTAGTTGAAAAGATATACCATGTGACTCATGGTAGGAACATTTCTTTAATAGAATACATGGATAAGATAAGAATAGTTTCTCAATTAATGGTGTTCTTTGATTTATAGTTGAATAATTATTCATGTGTTGTTGTAAGGAATGTCATGTTGAGATCTTTTATAAGATCTTGTAGTTGATCCTTACTTCAGGTGTTGTTTGTTGTAAAACTAATTCATTTGATCTAGCCCATAGATCAAATCATTTCTACCCAAAACAAGGTTTTAGCAAAGATCACAGTGAAGTTTATAGCGCTTGACTTGATGATCTACTTCAATTCCAGCAAGTCAAGTGAAACTTCGCCATCGTGGTAAATTTTATTTGAAGCGCGAAAATTCCCCGGATTTTCTATGCATGAATGCAATGCACACTTTGGTGTTCTCTCATTTTATTGCCTCTAAACCTGGGATATTACAGCCTCTCCCCCTTAAACTGAACTTCGTCCCGAAGTTCGAACGCTCTCATGTTTCGGAATGTTGAAATGTCTTGAACAGATCACCATCCTTCAACTCCATGGTGATCACACTAGATATAGTGGAATATATCCCTTGTCCAGATCCTTCCTGGAGTCTTCTGATATCTGGCACTGATACTTTCTTCTATTCTATGATTTCTTCCAATATTCTAAGCTTATAGGCTTACTATCCAAAGATTCTTGGATTAAGACATTTTATGGTGTTAATGGACTTTACTCATGGCTGTGGTGACATCTTCCTATTTTATGGTGTTAATGGACTTTACTCGACTGTTGGTGGAGGCATTTTTTCTACCATGAATACCTGTCGCGAGATTACTTTCTGAGCTCTATTGGATGGCCTTCCCTTCTGAATCATCGACACCGCTCCGTTGGAGTTAGGATCAACGTAAGGTGGTGGTGGTGGTGCTGCCGCTATTCTGAGCTGATGTCGATTGTCTTCCGTAATTGCGGGAGGAGGTGGCAAGTGAATCTCGCTCCTGGGTTCTCGAGGATTTCTCTGTGCTGCTCGAGCGTTAGCATGCTCTGCCCACCTTAACATTGCCTGGAAATTGCGACAATCTTTCTGCAGATGTCCTGACTGTCTTTTTCCGTTGCTATCGAGGAAAAAGTGCATCTGACACGGCCCATTCATCATTTCTTCAGGAGACACGAAAGGCCTCGGGAACCTAGGTCCGCTATTTTGCCTGTTGTTTCGAGAATCGTCTCTGTTATCGCCTCGCTGCTCATTGCTTCTCTGATAATCTTCTCTGTTGTTTCCTCCTGCGTTTGCCCGAAAGCCTGCCGAAATTTGTCCTGGAGCATCATAGTTCGGGTACTGCCGAGGAAATCGTCGCCTCGGTTGATAATTTCGACCACGGTCCTCCTCTGGTGACCTGTGCCGTTTATTGTGGACAGCGTCTTCTCCATCTGCCCACCTGTTTGCTATTTCCATTAACGCGGATACTGTCTTTGGGTTGGTCCTTCCCAAGTCCTCGACAAAATCTCCACGCCTGATTCCTGCGACAAACGCATCTATCGCTCTCTCGTCAGATATATTTTCTGCCGAGTCTTTGATGATGTTCCACCTTTGGATATATTTTCTCATTGGCTCGTCTGGCTTTTGTCGACATGCTCTCAACTCCTCTAACGACGCGGGTTTTTTGCACGTAGACCTGAAGTTCTTGACGAACACGTCCTCGAAGCTTTCCCAACTGTCGATAGATCCTGGAGGGAGTTTCTTTATCCAAGACCGTGCGGCTCCACTCAAATGCACCTGGATGCTTTGCATAGCTGTTGCTCTGGTTCCTCCTGTGAGTTTCACCGTCTCGAGATAATCAACTAGCCAATCTTCTGGATCTTGAAGGCCGTCGAATTTTTTGAAATTATCAGGCAACTTGAATCCCGAAGGTACTCGAGTTTTCCGCACTCTCCTCGTGAAGCACGGCAAACCACACATATCCTCGTCGTTTAACTCTGGGGACTGCCGATGTTCTCTTCTCCTTTGTCGCGCTCTGTCGACCCTTGCTTGTGCTGCCGTATCTCTTGCTCCACTTGGTCCTTCAGGAGCTGCTGCTGCCGCAGGTCGTGGACTGTTTTGCCTTGCTGTTCCTTCGGGAGGTGTTGATACAAACGCCGTCCCCATGGCTCCAACTCCTGCTATCGCCATGTTGTACAGTGTTTCCCTTGGATCTCCTGGAGGTGGTTTAGATGCGAGGATAAAAGCATGTGTCGCCATATACCCAGCCTCTGGTGTCTTAGGGATGATGTTTCCTCTTGTGTCTATCGACATAAAGGACATGTCGAGGTTTTGGACCAGATGCTCTCTTTCTGCTTCTGGTATGTGCTGTAACCTTGATCTCGCTCTGTTCCGAGCCTCCCAGTGGCTATCACCCGAAGTTCTAGATTGTCGACTCAGCTCTGCCCTTCTCTTGCTGGATGCAGAAGCTGCCTCCTTTCTTCTGTTTAACTCAGCTGTCTGTTTTTCCAATTCCCTTGCCGCTCATGCGAGCCTATATTGATATGCTTGTAATTCCTCTGGCGTGGCTGTGGTGGCCATTGGTTCTGAGCCGTCCATAGCTCTCGCGGCTCTATCCCATGCTACTTGCGGGAGTCGAACTCTGTGTCGCGGCTGTGGCCCGACGTATTTATTGCCCAAGCCTCGTCGCAGATCGGAGGGATCGACGTATGGATTTCCCAGATCATCGAAAGCCTCAGATGTTTCCTCCTGGTCATTGCTTGGCTCTCCAATGACATAAATCTGATGATATTTTGTATTCAGATCTATGTTGGGTTTGGTGACACCATCGTTGAGATTGGTGAAGACCTTGTCCACTGTAGTAGATTTGTCGATGAAGTCGTAACTGTCGACACTGCTTGAGCCATCGCTTATATATGAGTCCGCAGTTGACTCAAACGACATGTCGCTGAAGATCTTGGGGAGTTTCTCTCTTGCCCTGATGCTGATGTAGCGTGACGACGAAGTTTCTTCTTCTCCTGATTCGGTTGACGATGTATAGCTTGACAAATCGGAATCGACCGCCGACGATCCCGACGAAATCGGAATTTCGACACGATACGATCCTTCTTTCTCGACGCGAAAGCGAAACCTTCCGAACGTCATCTCCATAGGCTCCGCCAGATACGCATATGCATCCAAACGGGAGGGTGGGTGAGGAACAAAATCGACAGGACCAGCAGCGATCTGTTTACCTCGATCCATTGCGTTGCTTGCGGTTGATGATGTCGAAGATCTTGAACGTGCCATCGAGATCAGATCCTTACGCCTCTAGTTCCTACAGACGGCGCCAATTGACAAGGTATTAACTTGTCAATGCCTATGGATTGTAGGCTAGGGTTTAGTTGGAAGTAGAGGGCAAGTAGATCTCGAAGGTTTCAGCCGAAAAGTACTCGACGATTATGAAACTAGGGTTTGTAAAACAATGATTCGATTCCCTCTGCGTCCCTTGACTCCCCCTTATATAGGAGGTGGAGCCGAGGGATTCGTGCTGTACAAGTTACAAAGTCCGGGAAGGTTTCTAACTCATCCCGCAAGATTACAAATAAGACTTTCTATTACAACTCTAGCTTTCCTTAATAATATCTTGGGCTTCCGAATCTTCTTATTCTTCGGGTAGTGGGCCTTCAGTAAACCCCAGGTACTATCTTCGGCAGGCCCATTTGGGATGCCTATGTCACATATTGCTGTCTGGAACCCGAGGCCCCAAAGTGACAGAAATTGGGACAACCGGAGGGGAAGGCTGTGATATGGGGATCACATGTGTTCACGGAGTGTTAATGCTTTGCTCCGGTGCTCTATTAAAAGGAGTACCTTAATTATCAGTAGATTCCCTAGAGGCCCGGCTGCCACCGGCTGGTAGGACAAAAGATGTCATGCAAGTTTCTCATTGCGAGCACGTACGACTATATACGGAACAGATGCCTATGGTTGTTTAGTACTTGGATACTATTTTATTACTATCTGCAAATGCCATGCCTTGATTGTTACATGAGTTCTCTTATCCATGCAGTGCCCGTTCATCCATCCCTGTGCCTACAGTATTTTAATCATACTGTTTACTATAATCACTACTGCTGTCTTTATTACACTGTTGCTTATATTCCACTACTGCTACTGCTATAAAACTGTTGATACTGATAAACTCTTGCGAGCAAGTCTGTTTCCAGGTGCAGCTGAATTGACAACTCCGCTGTTAAGGCTTACAAATATTCTTTGGCTCCCCTTGTGTCGAATCAATAAATTGGGTTTTACTTCCCTCGAAGACTGTTGCGATCCCCTATACTTGTGGGTCATCAAGGACCCAATGGCGTACTCGTTGCCGAGGATGTTCCGCCGCACTCCACCAAGGAAGGCACCTTGATAAACCTCGTGGAGTCTTCGAAATGTAGGGAGAAGGTACTGTGTGTGCATGGATGCAATGATTCGTGTGATTTCTCCTGGTTTGTTATCTCTGTTGTTCTTCTTCTTGTCCATTTATTTTGATTTTTTTGGAACTTTGAACAAGTTGGTGGTTGTGGCCATATGTTGAATGGTGTGATGACGCTACAACAATGTCGCGAACATAATGGTACTTGATATCAATGTGCTTTGTCCTCTCATGGAACATTTGATCTTTAGTAAGGTATATTGCACTTTGACTATCAGAAAACAAGTTAATGCAAGAATCATCTCCACAAAGCTCAGCATACAAACTTTTCAACCAAACAGACTCTTTGCAAGCTTCATTAATTGCTATATATTCTGCTTCGGTCGTAGATTGGGCAACAACAGATTGTAGCGTTGCCTTCCAACTCATAGCACATCCACCAACAGTGAACACATAATCTGTGAGGGATCTTCTCTTATCCAAATCGACTACAAAATCTGAATCCACATAGCCTACGAGTCTCTCACCGGTCTTGCCAAACTTCAAGCAAGCTTTGGATGTGCCACGGAGGTACCTGAAAATCGACTGAACAGCTTGCCAATATTCTTTACTAGGATTAACCATGTATCGACTTTCCCCTCCCACGGCCGAGGATGTTCTGCCGCACTCCACCAAGGAAGGCGCCTTGATAAACCTCGTGGAGTCTTCGAAATGTAGGGAGAAGGTACTGTGTGTGCATGGATGCAATGATTCGTGTGATTTCTCCTGGTTTGTTATCTCTGTTGTTCTTCTTCTTGTCCATTTATTTTGATTTTTTTGGAACTTTGAACAAGTTGGTGGTTGTGGCCATATGTTGAATGGTGTGATGACGCTACAACAATGTCGCGAACATAATGGTACTTGATATCAATGTGCTTTGTCCTCTCATGGAACATTTGATCTTTAGTAAGGTATATTGCACTTTGACTGTCAGAAAACAAGTTAATGCAGGAATCATCTCCACAAAGCTCAGCATACAAACTTTTCAACCAAACAGACTCTTTGCAAGCTTCATTAATTGCTATATATTCTGCTTCGGTCGTAGATTGGGCAACAACAGATTGTAGCGTTGCCTTCCAACTCATAGCACATCCACCAACAGTGAACACATAATCTGTGAGGGATCTTCTCTTATCCAAATCGACTACAAAATCTGAATCCACATAGCCTACGAGTCTCTCACCGGTCTTGCCAAACTTCAAGCAAGCTTTGGATGTGCCACGGAGGTACCTGAAAATCGACTGAACAGCTTGCCAATATTCTTTACTAGGATTAACCATGTATCGACTTTCCCCTCCCACGGCCGAGGATGTTCCGCCGCACTCCACCAAGGAAGGCGCCTTGATAAACCTCGTGGAGTCTTCGAAATGTAGGGAGAAGGTACTGTGTGTGCATGGATGCAATGATTCGTGTGATTTCTCCTGGTTTGTTATCTCTGTTGTTCTTCTTCTTGTCCATTTATTTTAATTTTTTTGGAACTTTGAACAAGTTGGTGGTTGTGGCCATATGTTGAATGGTGTGATGACGCTACAACAATGTCGCGAACATAATGGTACTTGATATCAATGTGCTTTGTCCTCTCATGGAACATTTGATCTTTAGTAAGGTATATTGCACTTTGACTGTCAGAAAACAAGTTAATGCAAGAATCATCTCCACAAAGCTCAGCATACAAACTTTTCAACCAAACAGACTCTTTGCAAGCTTCATTAATTGCTATATATTCTGCTTCGGTCGTAGATTGGGCAACAACAGATTGTAGCGTTGCCTTCCAACTCATAGCACATCCACCAACAGTGAACACATAATCTGTGAGGGATCTTCTCTTATCCAAATCGACTACAAAATCTGAATCCACATAGCCTACGAGTCTCTCACCGGTCTTGCCAAACTTCAAGCAAGCTTTGGATGTGCCACGGAGGTACCTGAAAATCGACTGAACAGCTTGCCAATATTCTTTACTAGGATTAACCATGTATCGACTGACCAAACTCATAGCATATGACAAATCGGGATGGGAATAAACCATGGCATACATCAAGGAACGAACAACACTAGAATATGGAACTCGAGACATGTACTCAATATCTTCATCAGTACTAGGACATTGCAATGTTGATAATTTGAAGTGAGGAGCAATAGGTGTACTAACAGACTTTGCATCATGCATATTAAAGCGATGAAGAACTTTTTGAATGTAATTTTGCTGACTAAGAGATAACACACTAGATTTTCTGTCTCTTGTAATTTCCATACCTAGTATTTTCTTAGCAGCACCAAGATCCTTCATCTCAAACTCACTACTTAATTGTGACTTTAAAGTAGTGAAATATTTCTTGCTCTTGGCAGCAATCAACATATCATCAACATATAACAGCAAGTATATTGGTGATCCATTAACAAACTTGATAGAAACACAACTATCATCCTGAGATCTCTTAAACTTGTGTGCAATCATAAATGAATCAAACCTTATATACCACTGTCTTGGAGACTGTTTCAGGCCATAAAGGGACCTCTTTAGCTTGCAAACAAGATCCTCCTTACCAGGCACAACAAAACCTTCAGGTTGGTCCATGTATATCTCCTCCTCAAGCTCACCATGCAGAAAAGCAGTCTTCACATCTAACTGCTCAAGCTCAAGATCATGCATAGCCACAATACCAAAGAATGCACGAATGGAACTATGCTTCACAACCGGAGAGAATACATCATTATAATCAATACGTGAAATTTGGCTGAAAACTTTTGCTACTAACCTTGCCTTAAACCTCGGAGACTCATTAGGAGACAAACCTTCCTTTCTTTTAAATATCCACTTACATCGGACAACCTTCTTTTGTTTAGGCAGGGGCACAACATCCCATGTGCCATTCTTGTCAAGCGATTGCATCTCCTCTTGCATAGCAGAAATCCACTTCACGCGGTCAACGGATGCAACAGCCTCAGTATATGTAGCAGGTTCAGTATCATGCTCCACCTGTTCAGCACAACTCAAAGCATGATGAACAAGATTACATTCTGCAATTAAACGAGGACGTGGACCTTTGTTACGCCTTGGTCTATCAGCAGCAATGGAACCATCTGTTTGCTGCAAAACAGGTGGTGAGTGCTGAACAACAATATTATCATTTTCAGCAACTTCATTTTCTTTCTCCTCCACGTGCTCCACCTGCACGCTAATCCTCTCTTGCTCATCATCAGAAACATCAGAAATATCAATAACATCAGAAACATATGTAGATAAACTCTTATGAAACATGACCGCCTCATTAAAAACAACATTCCTGCTATGCAAAACTTTTTAGTTTCAGGATTCCACAACCTGTATGCCTTAACTCCTTAAACATAACCAAGAAACACACACTTAACAGCCCTAGTCTCTAGCTTTCCATTATCAACATGAGCATAAGCAGTGAAACCGAAAACTCTCAACTGCGAATAATCAGCAGGTGAACCAGACCATACCTCAATAGGAGTTTTCTTATCAAATGGAATGCAAGGTGACCTGTTTATCAAGTAACAGGCGGTGAAGGCGGCTTCAGCTTAAAAACGTCTATGCATACCAGCATTGGACAACATGCAGTGAGCCTTGGAGATGATGGCTCTGTTCATCCTCTCCGCCACACCATTCTGTTGAGGGGTGTATGGGATGGTGTGGTGCCTGACAATGCCTTCATCGCTGCAATAATCATTAAAGATAGTAGAACAAAATTCCATGCCATTATCAGTACGAAGCAATTTAATTTTCTTTTCTGTTTGCTTCTCTACCATAACTTTTCACTTTCTAAAAGCATCAAACACATCAGATTTATGTTTCAGAAAGAAAGGCCACACTTTTCTGGAGTAATCATCTATGATAGTAAGCATGTAATTTGCACCACCAAGAGAAGTCATGCGGGAAGGTCCCCACACATCATCATGCACATAATCTAAAATCCCTTTGGTGGTATGAACGAAATCATTGAATTTAACTCTTTTATGCTTACCAAAAATGCAGTGCTCATAGAACTCAAACTTACTCAAATTGCAGCCATCTAGCAGGTCTCTCCTGTGCAATTCTTCCATGCCATGTTCACTCATATGTCCAAGACGCATATGCCACAGATTAGTTTTACCAGGTTCATCAGGAATAACAGCAGCAGCAATACCGGACAAAGTGCTACCTCTAAGAACATATAATTTTGCATAATTCATATCACCAATCCTGTGAACGAGAGAACCTTTTGATACCTTTAGAACTCCGCGAGAACCGGAGTGTTTGTACCCATCAACATCAAGAGTACTGAGAGAGATCACATTTCTGGCCATGCCAGGTATGTGTCTCACATCCGTCAGAGTGTGTGTCATGCCATCATGCATCTTGATCTGAACGGACCCTGTGCCCACGATCTCACGTGGGTTGTTATCTCCCATACGCACAACATCTCCACTCTGCACAAACTCATAAGAACTGAACCAATCTTTGTTACAGCAGATATGAAACGAACATGCAGAATCAAGGATCCACTCATCATTACCAGAAACTCAACCAGCAAACACGACTAGGCAATCACCATCAGAATTATCACTGGAAACAACAACAGCCTTACCATCACCATCAGATTTGTTTTTCGGTTGGTAAGTACCGTTTCTTTTCTCTTTGTTCTGCAACTTCCAGCAATCATCAATATTGTGGCTAGTTTTTTTTACAATACTTGCAGAACTTACCATCTCATCCCTTGGACTTTGAGCGACCTCTGTCGGTCTTGATCTTATCTTTGTTGTAGTTGTTGTTTCTGTTCTCGGTCCTGCCTCGGACCTGCAGTGCTTCTGCCTTAGATGATGAACCCTCTGTCTGCACCATAGATTTCATCTTTTCCCTCTGCTGGAGGGCCTCATAAACTTTGGCAAGGGCTAGTTCATCACGACTGTATAACAAGGTGTCTCGAAAATTCGCAAAAGAATTAGGCAACGAGACTAACAGTATAAGAGCGAGATCCTCATCGTCATACTTTACCTCCATGGACAGCAAATCAGAAACGGTCTCTCTAAAGATCGATAGGTGATTCATCATTGACGCACCTTCTTGCAGCTTGTGCGAGAACAACTTCATCTTCACGTGCATCTTACTGGTTAGATCTTTAGACATGCATATCGATTCCAGTTTCAACCACAGCGCCGCTGCGAATTTTCTCAGACAACACTTCCTGCAAGATATTATTGGATAGATGAAGCTAAATTAAAGAAAACGCCTTATGGTCTTTCCTCTTTTCATCATCGGTCCAGGTCTTGGCATCTTTCTTGCCAAATCCATCAAGAGCTTCATCCAGATCAGAAGATTGGGTGAGGATTGCCCGCATCTTCACTTGCCACAGAGAAAATCTCGTGATGTAATCCAGTTGCGGTAGATCGAACTTCAAAGAAGACATGCCGCAAACCCTAGGTTGAAACCTGGGCTCTGATACCACTTGTTATAAAAGCGACAAGCAAATAACGAAGAACGAAACAAGAACACACGCAGGGGAAACAATATTTTAACGTGGAAAACCCTTTCTAACAAAGAGAGGTCAGCCAGCAAAACTTCATTATACCGGGGAGTGTTTACAAACGCCGTGGGTTATCTTATAATCCGATAAACCCTCGCTCCGCTCGTCAGAAGTTAGTCTCCCTTTAGTATATGAATTTGGATCAAAATACAACAAATGTGGCACCACTGAGGAGGGTGAGTCTGAATCTTAGGATGGCGGTGATGAGACCGAGGAAGAAGGTACATACTCAAAACATACTGCAAAATAATCTTCCTACCTGCATCCCTAAAACATGCGGGAGTGATGTTTTGGCACATGGGAGCGTATGCTCCCGTTATTTTAAAATGCATGTTAGACATATTTTAAAATATCAAAAAAATTGAAACAAAAATTTCGCACGTACATCTTCATGTGCTACGCGCTCATAAAGTTGTTTCATGAAAAATCGACATGTCATGTGGTGTGTGTAAAAAAGACAATTCGGTGCTGAAACAAAGACTTGTCACAAGATAAATTTTCTCTTTTTCGCTTAGACTACAAAAAGTATCATTCTTTCGTGAAACTTGACGAATACACATATATTATGGAGATGTACATGTAAATTTTTTTGTCAAATTTTTTTAACACTTGGAAATATGTTTTTATGGTAGAGGGATCATACGCACCCGGGAGCCGAATTGAGTTTCTGGAAACATGCATGCATCTTAGATACATACACATAGATAACATTGTTATATCTTGCTAGTATGTGATCCAAAATATTCAGTTTACGATACCTGGTCTTCTTCCCTGCATCCTTGAAACATTATTGCACCTTAGATTCATACACTTAGATAACATAGTTGATATCTTTAGTTCACGACCTCAAACGTTCAGTTTAATCGTACCATGATCTTCTTGTGTGCATCCTTGAAACATGCAGTGGTAGTGAAGAATGGGAGAAAAGTGAGGGGTCCTACTAAGGTAATGTCAATAACAAGGAGTAATGGGATGTATAAAATCTATGTTACATTCAACATACTATGCTAGCCTTGTGGTTTAAGAGTAGCGAACTTCTCAAATTATATAGCCTACTTTGCGAAAACGGTGACTTACCCTTCAGGTTTTACTGACTCGGGGAAAGTTGATCAAAGGCAAAGCTTCCGCTGCTCGTCCTAATTTATTTGTTGTTGCGTATAGACAACGAACAATTTAGCTTAGTAATGGCAATATTGGCTTAAATTCTAATGGTTTCGGCAGGTAGATGGTTAGAGGTGGTTACAGCCTTGTTTGAAGTTGGCGCCATGGTGCCATCGGCAGAGAAGATGGGGAAACGATGGTGCTCCATAAGAAGCGAGGTTGTGGCTGCCGCTAATATACGAACCCTGTCGCCCAAGGGACGCAAAACGAGAGGGGTGTCGGAGTCGGTGAGACGGATCTGCTTAGTACGTCTTGCCGACGCCGTAGAGCTAAATCGCCGTTGGCGCCTTCACTGTCCGAGGGAAAATGGTTATGTTTTTTCTCTTCTCCAACTGAGGTGACCCACTTTGGGGCAGTGAGCATACTTTTCGCACCATACCGTCCGGCCAATTTCCCTCCTCCTGCCATCTTCCTCTGCACCCGTGCGCCCGACTTCCCTCCATTTGCACCCCCTAGCGCTCGTCCCCGTGAAAACAAACGAATTGCGACCCTTATTGTACGTGCGTGTTTATGAGCGTCTGCATTGTACTGTATTCAGGAAAAAAAAACATTGAACATTTTTGCCTTCCAACCTCACGATTTTTACATCCTGAAGCCAAAAAAAAAAACGACTTTCCTAGCAAACAAACTCACCCCTAGCATCGACGGTAGAGGAGGGGAAAGCGCGGCAGGCATGACATGCCACGGCAGAGAATCGGGCGAAAATATTCGCGCGCGGCAGCGCCACCCGGTACAAAAGTTTCATACCGTCATACGTATGCTGCCGCCCGCTTGGCACGGATGACGGACCGTGACCGCCCCTTTTCCTCTCGCCTACGACACGCCAACCTTGTGTGCGCGCTGCCGCTGCCTCTGCCTCGCCGCACACCGACACTTCCCTCGGCCCCGGACCCGCCGGCCAGCCTGTGCCTTCTGCGCTGCGCTGCGCCCACCAACTACACACCGCGTCTTCCTCCTCTTCATCTCTCTCTCTTCACTTATAAGCAAGCTCTCACTCCTCTCTCTCGCTAATCTGGCCAGCCGTCTCCCTCTCGTCCGCCCTAGACCTACACTAAACTAAACACCAACAGGGGAAGAAAAACTCACACCACCCAACACCATATAGTTACTCCTCTCCCCTCCCCAGGACCATATAGCTGGTCCATCCACCCACAAATCCGCCGCAGCCTCGCCGGAGCACCTGCAGCAATCCGCGCACCAGAGAGGCCCGCAGCCATGGGCGCGCCGGCGTACGGCGCCGTGCTGCTCCTCGCCCTCGCGCTGGCCACGGCCGCGACCGCCGCCGACACGGCGCCGCGGGAGGAACCCACATTGCCCTCCAGCCCCACCACAGCATCAGCCGACGCAACCGCCGCCACCGGGTCCGGCCCCGGCGCCGCCGGCGCCGGGATCAGCTCCAACTCGGTCCTCGTGGCCCTCCTCGACTCGCACTACACGGAGCTCTCCGAGCTGGTGGAGAAGGCGCTGCTGCTGCAGACGCTGGAGGACGCGGTGGGGCGGCACAACGTCACCATCTTCGCGCCCCGGAACCAGGCCCTGGAGCAGGACCTCGACCCGGAGTTCAAGCGCTTCCTCCTGGAGCCCCGCAACCTGAAATCCCTCCAGACCCTCCTCCTCTTCCACGTCCTCCCCGCCCGCCACCCGGCCGGCGCCTTCCCCGCCGCCGCGGGCTCCCACGCCACGCTCTCCGGCGAGGACCTCGAGCTGGCCGCCGGCGCCAACGGCACCCTCCGCGTCGCCCGCTCCGCCGTCACCCGCCCGGACGCCGTGCTCCGGCCCGACGGCGTCATCCACGGCATCGAGCGCCTGCTCATCCCCCGCTCCGTGCAGGAGGACTTCAACCGCCGACGCAGCCTCGCCGCGATCTCGGCCGTCCTCCCCACGGGCGCGCCCGAGGTGGACCCGCGCACGCACCGCCTGAAGAAGCCCGCCCCGCCCGTCCTCCCCGGCGCGCCCCCCGTCCTCCCCGTCTGGGACGCCATGGCGCCCGGCCCCTCCATCGCGCCGGCGCCAGCCCCCGGGCCCGGCAACGGGAAGTCCCACTTCGACGGCCACAGCCAGGTCAAGGACTTCATCCAGACGCTGGTCCTCTACGGCGGCTACAACGAGCTCGCCGACATCCTCGTCAACCTCACCTCGCTCGCCACCGAGATGGGCCGCCTCGTCTCCGAGGGCTACGTGCTCACCGTGCTCGCCCCCAACGACGAGGCCATGGCGCGCCTCACCACCGACCAGCTCAGCGAGCCGGGATCCCCCGAGAACATCCTCTACTACCACATGATCCCCGAGTACCAGACCGAGGAGAGCATGTACAACGCCGTGCGCCGCTTCGGCAAGGTGCGCTACGACACCCTGCGCCTGCCGCACAAGGTCGTCGCCAGGGAGGCCGACGGCTCCGTCAAGTTCGGCCAGGGCGAGGGCTCAGCCTACCTCTTCGACCCGGATATCTACACCGACGGCAGGATCTCCGTGCAGGGCATCGACGCCGTGCTGCTCCCGGAGGACGACACCAAGCCCGCCACGCCCATCTCCGCCGCACCCGTCAGGAAGGCGCCCGCGGTCACCGGTACCAGCAGGAGCAAATTCCGGCGAGGTCAGTATCCATCCCCAGATCTCAACTACTCACTTCGCACTTCCTCATTATATTAAATTAGCGCCATTACTCCGTTAGTGTAGATTGCTTAAATGTTCTGTACCAGTACAATATTGCCACCGAAATTTACACTTCGCAACCTAGATTCTTGAGGTTAGTACTACTAGATGAATTTCACCGAAAATTTAGTTATTATTACTCAGTGTTAGCTGATACTAATAAGAATATTGCCGCTGAGGGTACCTGTCAGTGTTGGTATCGCAGCGGCGGGGATTAATCTATCGATTGGTTGGTAGTAGTGAGTACTACTTCTGAGTGGTGGAATAATGACGACGGTGTAAGCATAAAACTAGGAGCAATTAGGGTTCCGTCCAGCCGTCCTTTGCCCATGCCCATGGCCGTATTATCAGAGCATATGGCCTGTCGGTGCCAGTTTGGGCACCTCCTGCCCCAGCATCATGTGCCATGTATTACCTCAAAAATGTAGTGGTTTCCTTTGGCGTTTATGCAGCCACAAATTAATACTCTGACCAATTGATTCTACTTGCGAAAGCCAGTCCATTGGCATTTTATCTGGAGAAATACATTGACATATTTGTTTAGAGAAATCCATTGGCATTAGCAGTATGGAAACATAGATGGCAACATAAACGATAGGAGTAGAATAGCATGTGCTGGTGGGTCACTGTCTTCACTCTTCACCCTCTCCTGATGCTGTATCTGTGGCTGCAAGCAAGCTCAGATCTCTCAACACATGACACATGAGCAATAACTTTCATCTTCCCAAAAGCACCAAAGGCTGATGATCAAGCCTTGATCACATCGTTGCTGTCTTGGTTCGGTGTAATGGTAGGCCCTTTTGGTTATGTATGAACTGAGTGATGGCAAGGGCTGAACCGTGTGCCTTTCTGAGCTCATTAACAAATGAACAGATCAAAATCCTGTACATGTAACCCCTATAATAGCATGTATGATACGGAATTAGGGATCAAAACTTATTAGGAGTATATAAATCATTTGTGTGTGGCATTGATGGGAAGACCACTCAGGTGCCAATCATTTGGGCCATATATGTAGACCCAGGCTCGATGGATGTTAATACCTACAAATCGCATCGTTTCTAGAATCAGAGGACTACTATTTAACTTTTGAAAAAACATGACTACTATTTAGACCTTTGGACACATTGGTTTGGACAAATATTGTGTTGAATTTTAGACTTAGGATGATGGTAATGCAAAGAACGCAAGAATACGCAAATTACTTCCATGAATGTATCTAGCATGTAGGGACTTAAATTGGTGGCCCTCGGTAATCCTCACTCCTTTACATAGCTGTCCATGGTTTGTGAGAGAAAACACAACCACCTATAGCCTATGAACCACATTCATAGCTGGCCATGGTTATGTCTGTGATTTTGACATCGGACGCCATTTCACCTTGCACACAATTATTCTCTATCTCTAGGCTTTGAAGCTAAGTTACCTGAAGCTGGTGTCACGTCCTTAGCATATACAAGCTGACAGAATTTCGCAAATCTCTTTCTTGTAAAAATTCACACAGGCATCTGATGCTGATTTGATTGGGCATCTGATTATATAATATTATAATATTGTAACATAATCAGACAACGATTCGCTAACTCTCATACACATATACTACCGTCGGTGCAGCATTGGCGTCTGTCACTACGTGCTAACCACTAACTTGACATTGACAACAAGCTCATACAGTTTATTCCATTGAATTGCTCGCCAACAGTCGGTCTTATGCTTAATGTGGTTCCATTAAAAATACTGCAGGCAAGCTGTTGGAGGCAACGTGCACAATGGCTGGCGTCTTTGGTCAGCGATCGCGATTAGCGAGCTGCCAGTAGGAGAAGAAGAAGATTGATCTCATGATTGATACCGAAACACGACCTGGAATGAGCCGACGATGGGCTGTGCTTTGGACATGGGGCCGTCCACGATATTGTTGTTCTTTTTTGTTTATTATTATATGAATAATCAATCGGGTGGGGAATGTAAAACTGGTGGTTGTTGGTGTGTCCGAAAGAAAAAAGAATTGTTTATACTTGAAGGCCAAGAATCTCTTCTGTGTATAGGAGTTAAGCTCTTTTCTTGTTCGTTTGCCATTCTTTGCGTCTGTTTTGTTTGTCGGTGGGGAATTGTTCTCGATTGAAGGTTGCCTCCCATGGGTTAAGAATTATATACTCCAGTGTTGTAGAGAATTATCACCTACTCTATAACAAGATTTTGGTACAACATATATGTCATCATAACCTGATGATTATTGTTTATGTTTCTTTCTCAAGATTTGGTACAATCTTCAGCTTAAAATACAAGGTCTCGAATTGTAATTTGCCTTCCACTCTCTTGCATGTTCCTGTGTTCTTATTTGGACACAGCTATAGGAATCGTTCCGAGAGAACATGGCTGACCTGTAGAACACTAGCAAACTATTGATGCTCCCCTCCAACAAAGTGGCAATTAAGAAGCTACTTAAGGGACGCAGTTGACTTTGCTTATACTGCTACTATGGTCAATGTCTTGGTGGCAGACAACTCAAATGAGGTTGATATATATTTAGCCGGTATACAGCGAGGCATACACTTGCTTTGAAGGAAAACTAATAAGTCTCCTGCAGATCTAATTTGTTAAGTCTGCTGTCTTTATAAACTATTTGGCAGGTTTATATAATCTTGCAGATGAACTTGCCAATGTGGCCATGGAAGCGCACAGAGCTGGTCCTTCCACTTTCGCTACCTGTCTGAAATATGCTCAACATGCTGCAAACCCTGATCGCCGTGATGAAGATTAATACAGTCTTGAGTCCATCTGCTGTTCTATTACTGAAATTAGAACTTTACTCCTTTTGCTTGGATGTTATGATCCTTCTGTCTGTTGTCAAGTTTGGGAAGCTGTCGCTACTTTCAAAATTCAGTTTGTACATATTTCGTTCTCCCCTCCCAGAACTTGCTAAGTCTGGGTTAGATGCTGGCCTAGCGGAGGTGGTCCGTTTTGGTCCACACGGACACGAGGACAACCGACTATAAATGTGTCACCGCGTACACAGTGCACACATCGAGCGTGTTCACCCTTTGTTTCCTCGGGTCAGCATGGCAGCGGGTGAGTGCCCACTCCGCCTTCTGCGAGCCAGTGCTAATGTGCAGCGTTGGCTGCACCGATTTTGATGCCATCCGCTTCCCTTCTATGCGCCTAGCAGGCGGCGCAAGGCTTCCGCGCCAGGCATTGATGGCTGGGAGTGTGCCCGTGCCTTTCAAGTCGTGTGGTTGTGCCCATCATCATTATTGCCCTCCTCGACTCCATTGCCCATGCCACTGCCCTCCTCCACACGACACATATCAACGAGCCATGGGCAAGTCGTGGCCATCCCAAAAGAGCTTCCACGGCCATGAGGTGGGCTACTCGCGTGGAGCCGGCTACCGCGGGGAGAGGAATCGTTGGTTTGTCCCGGTCGACCTCCTGACATGGCAATACGCCAACCTGCCCGGAGGTTGGCTTCTGAATTGACGGAGGGTGCCCATACCACCCATGTCACGGGAGGGGCGAGTGCTTCGCGACGAGATCTGTCGTTGCTAGTTCATTCTCCCGCTCGATCTACGGGAAGACCGTACGTTCGCGCTGGACTCATACAACTAGGATACCTTTGGTGCCTAGGAGTTCAACCCTCGCCGCCATGATGGGTACCTAGGTGAAGTCGTCTACTTGAGCCGTGAGTACGGCGGTGGCCTTGGCGACGACTAGACATTGACGAGGAGGATGGCGACAATGACGGTGATGGGCGCCCGATCTCTTGCTCGTCGACCAAGAGCTCCAGCCACCCGAGCTGACCTAGGAGGAGGCCATGGAGATAGCCATAGACAAAAGCGAGCTTGACGATCTCGCCAAGTGGAAAGGCCTTGCCGTCCAACTCCGGGAATATGCGCTGGCGCATGGCAGTCTGGTGACGCCGCCGGTCACCCCTTCTCACAGTCAGACACGCGCACCATCTTCGGTGCCATCGCCACTGGCTGGACCTCCTCCGGCACCATGGCCCTGGGCCGCCGGTCTTCATCGACCTTGGCACGGACCAGGCGGCAATGGTGAAACCCTAGTAGCTAGGGTTTTATCTATTTTTTTAAAGTTTTGCTTAATTTGCCCCCATTGTAAGTTACTTTTATTAATATGATTTTTTTTCGGAAAAATAAAGTTCCATCGGGCCGCGGACAGCCACCACCCAAACATACACGTGCTGCTATTTGGTCATTTTTGTGTTCGATTTGCGTTGGGCCGCTAGAGCCTAAAGATACTTGGCACCGCTTTATTTTTGTTTTTCGCTTCTACTGATATTTTTGATAATTGACAATTTACTATTTTAAAAATTATAAATTACCTCGCCTCTATATAACTAGAATACACCTGCTCAAATCCAAATGAACGTAAATTTAAAACAAAAAATACGCAATACAAGAAATACTTATAGAAACTGCATAAGGGCCTCGGGATAGATAAAAATATCCCTCACAACGTTCTCCAATCGTGTAGACACCCTCATATACAGATTGTGATTCTCGGTACTTTGTAGAAACGATCATGAATGGAGTAAAGTTGTGCACCGGTAGATAATCTAGATGAGTGAAGAATTGTATCGTTAAAACCTTGCCATTTCAACATACCCGTTGTGACCAAATAATGGCAAAACGTTACCAGCCGAATAAGTATTTTAAACCAATGATCCACACCACTTAGTCAATTGTCAAATATGTTAGCAATGCTATATGATAGGTATAAGGTAGAACTTACTTGAATGACTGAACATATAAATCTAGCAAAAGTGCACCTGATGAATAAGAGTTTAATAGTCTTATCATGATGAAATAATACACGCTTTGTACTTCTGTGGCAATTGTGTTTTACAAAGTTTTGTTTGGTGAGTATTACCCCCACGAAGATACCATATGAAAACCTTAGTCTGAAATCTTCAGTTTTCAATTTATTTTTGTTGTTATCAACTGGGACGTGTGCCTATATCAAAGGTTTATACATGGAGTCTACGGAGAATTTACCATTGTCATGTTAAGTTCAACGAAACTCATCAATCCTTTACGTCAATTGGACCATACCCAAACTTTGTTGCGAAGCATTTCATAATGTCAGTCTAGGACCAAGTAGATCTCCGAACGTCTTGCACATGGATGTTGTATGTGTTGTTTTCATTATTCTCGCCAATGGATAATGGAAATTGATCCCCAGCGGGGTTCCCATGGAAAAAAGAAACACAACGAGTCTGATGCACCACGTAAGTGTACATTGCTGGTTTCATCTTGCAGTAACAACGGAGTAGATGGACTCCGCCGCCACAGGGCGAGATATTGGTTAATGTGGATGCAGCGCTGTTCGCTGATCGGCGCCGTATGGCCATGGGGGCAGTTTTCCGTGATCATACTGGAGCGTGTCTGATGGCGGCCAGTGAGCCATTGCAAGGCTTCACTTTGCCGGAGTTGGCAGAGGCCCTAGCGCTGCGGCGTGCGGTGTCCATTGCGATCGACAAAGGCTATGGAAGGGTGATCTTCGCTTCTGATTGTCTATCACTGATCCAGCGAGTCAATTCATTGGGCCAGGACCGATCTCCTGTTGGTTCTGTGGTGATGGACATCAAGATGCTTGTTGGGCGTTTCGATTCAGCTATCTTCAAACATGTTTATCGATCTCTGAATAAGGCGGCACACATTCTGGCTAAGACTTGTGATGTTTCTTCTTTAGGCTTTATTTCGAACTTTGCTCCGGATTGCATCCGGGAGACTCTCTGTATTGATGTTATGTGATCAATAAAGTGCCGTGTTATGTCAAAAAAAAAACAACGGAGTAGTACACTTCTAGGCACAGATTAGGCTCCAACTGAAAATTGCAACGGTAGCATTGTTTGTTTGTTTTCTACACAGGTATCTTTTCTTTTGCGGGGGCACACAAGTATCTATAGTAACTGTGCGTAAAGATGGACCACTGGTTTGTGTCCAAGACAAGATCGCAGGAAACGGAACATGACTCTCGGGCAAGGCGACAGTATCTGAATCCATCCCAACGTGCAATATTGGGCCGTCTTCGTGTTGATGTTTGTGGTGTTGGGGTCAGACACTGACAACATCTCACAAGACACGATCTCACCTTCACGTGTCTGGTTCAGGGATAGGAGCAGGGGCTGCCGCTGGTGATGGAGATCTCGTCTGTAATTCATTGCTGTTGGTCTAGTACTTGTACCCACTCCCCAGCGAATTCAGCAGTGACCAACGCGTGCGCGCGAGGTTACCTGAGAAGCCAGGACGCAAGTAAGGGTGATTTCTTTTGGGCTTCTGCTTATGCATAAGCCAGCTTCTCTGTTTCGGTGGGAAGAAGCTGTGGTGGCTAGAAGCTCCTAGAAGCTCTTCTATTCTTTTGGGCTTCTGAAATTATAGCTCATTTGTATGAGTGAGTTGTAAAATGTATATAAAGCCCCAAGATTTGTTGTGTGCTTTAAATAAGTGATGATATCATATATACCTTACTTTTTAGTGCATAATGAAGTGTAATTGAATCAAGAAAATTATGAGAAGTCAGACGCCAATAAAAATATGGTATCATAGTATAATTTGGTACATGCCAAAATAAAATAAATGTCTTAATGGATCCGAAACAACAACAATAACAACTCAAGCAACCAAACTTTCAGCAATAATTTGTCGTAGAGCACCCATTACGCCATCAGATGAAGAAGAAGCATGTCCACCAGGAAAAGACGCGCTATCCTCATAGATATATGAGCTTCTCTCCATCCTGTCAAAATGGTCATCGTACAACTTGCTATCTCGGATGAAGTTATGCAAACACATGCATGCAGTGATGATCTTTGTTTGTGTCAGAGGGTCGTGGTAATGTGCTATAGAAAGTAGAATGCGCCACTTCAACTTTAGAACGCCAAATGCTCTTTCAGTGGCATTTCGTAGAGACGAATGAAGATGGTTGAATTTCTCTTCCATGTTCTGCGGAGGCGCACCTTGAAAATCTGGAACATGGTACCGCTGCTCTTTGAAAGGAGCAAGATAACCAGTTCTATTTGGGTATCCAGAGTCAACAAGATAGTATTTTCCTACAAGTAAAAAATATATAAGAACTAAAAAATGATATTTGTGAGTAGTAACTACATATGCAAAAGGATTACCATGAGGAGGGTGCGGATAATTGTGGAACCTAGGCCGAGCATCAGTCCATACACGGGTATCATGAACAGACCCGGGCCATCCGGGAACAGCAAATGTGAACCTCAAGTCAAAATCGCATATTGCAGGGACATTCTGACTTGTAAAACCTTTTCTGTTAGTGTATTTGATTTTGTCCTTCTCCGCAACTTGGACAGGAATATGTGTTCCATCTATCGCTCCAATGGCATCTTTAAAATGGGGCCAAAATCTTGGTTGTTTCAGTTTATCATGTACTTGGGTGAAAGTATGATCATTAGGTGTAATATAATCACCCGCCATACGGTCTACACAATCTAGCACATGATGAAACTTTTTGCTAACAGTAGAAACACTACGCTCAAACCGGTCTGCAGCTTGACTATTCGACCCAGGAGCTCCCAACATGTATAGAAACAGAGCTAGTGATTCTTTGCTGGACATCTGAGAAGTTGACTCCAGACCATAGTTAGCAACAAGAGTATCATGCAGCATTGTGAAAACTGACCTCCTCATTCTAAAACACTTGTAGAATTTCTTTGGATTCTTCATCCTCTGTTCGACATATTGTATCCCTGTCATCAAAGGCAATGTTCTGGGTGCATAGGGGGCCTTCTCACACTCTTCTGCAATAGAAGCCGCTAGAAGATAATACATATCCATATCATCATCAGTATCATCATTGCCAGAATCCATCTGTATGTAGATAAATCAAATCAGCAACATAGATTCACATGTACTGGTACAAATTCATGACAATATAAAATCAATAACAACCGTTCACATGTACTGGTACAAATAGAAATTTAAATGACATAGGTTGACATGTACTGGTACAAATAAAATTTCAAATGACATAGGTTGACATGTACTGGTACAAATAGAATTTCAAATGACATAGTCACAACAACACAAATTCAAATGACTACGCCTTGTTCTTTTGTGCCCAGGTCCTCCTGATCCAATCAAGCCTAACAGTAGGCTCCACCTCCTCTTCTAAACAAGTGAATACATCACGGTATTCCTTTGTGAGGAAAATTTGTGTGGCATAGAAGTAGTCATCACTCCCAGGTTTTGCTCCATCTTGAACTATTAATGCTCGCATTCTCCTAATCTCCTCCCTCACAGGATCAATACCAGGACCAGGAGACGTCACAGAATTCCTACTTTTCTCATCCTCCTTCGCCTTCGCTTTCTTTTCTATTAAATCAATGACACGGTCCAACCTCGAAACACTGCCACTGCCAGTTCTCAATCTTGGTGTTGCTGCGGGGCTAGGTGAGTAAGGGCATCTCTTATTCTTTGTACCACGTGCACGCGAAGGTGTAACAAGAGTCTCATCTTCACCTTCACACCCCGAGCCTTCAACTTCATCAATGTTGATCCTCGACTGAGAAGCTCGATCTTCAGATGATGGAGGCACTCTAGCTGTCACATTGGTCACAGCATTTTTGTCAAAAATTATCCTCATGTCCTCCTCGTCTTGCAGTGGGGCTATCCGAAACTTGGCTGCCTCCGGACACATCTGCACATATAGAAGCATACAAAAACATCAGTACATCATAGCAAGATAACAACCGTATAGAAGCATATAAAAATATCAGTACCTGTATCTCATGTGTCCACCAATCATCACTAGCATCAATGGTGTGAGTGATTGGATCTCTTCCTAGACCGGACGCATGTTGGATCAATCCCTTCCAAACCGTGTAATCTTTTTTGAGAGTTTCCCATCTATTTTTCATTTGCTTCCGATCATAGTTCCTCTTTGTGCGCTTGTTAAAATTTTCAACCAAATTTTTGTAACCAATTGCATTCAAAACTTGCACAGGGCGATTATTTGCATTCACTTCCTCGATGCACACATCAAGAAAAACACGGCTTGTCCATCTAGATGAATGACAACATTAATTTGGCAAATGAATTCGTATAGGATTATGAATCGGTTATTGCTGATGTAAAAAATGTGTCATTTTTTCCATGCTAAATCATACCCTGGCACATATTTGGCAATAGATAGAGACACACAAGTATAGCAATACGATGCACAAGTTATATTTCTGTTTGGAAGCATGATATTCGGCAAATATATCCTCTGGTTTCATACTTTCTTGTAGACGTACATGAGGATCTGATCATTATAATTTCTCTTATTACTTGCCGGGTTTCAATGTCTAGTTAAATACGTATTTGCTGATCCAACCCAAGTGTTATTTGAGTTATAAATGTGCATGTTAAAATAAGCTTCTCCTTATTGGTACACATATAGGAAAGGGGAAATCGGGTGACATAATTGTTAGGTAACCTTCTGACCATCTAATCTGCCAATGTTTTCTGCATTATGTTAAAAAAAAGTAGAGCCATACAAGCAGAATCGGGTTTTCTGCATGTTTTCCATGGATGGTTTCATACTTTCATGGTAGGACAGAACATCAATCACTAGAGGAACCATACTAGCAGAATCATACAAGGAACAAATGACTAGCACAGCGGGCATTACTAGTAGAATCATACTAGCAGAAGATCAATGACTAGCACAATGTCAAATTAACAAGAACAAACGTTGGAAGGAGCTAGTACCGGTGGCTGTGAGGACGACATCGATGGAGCTGGAGGTCGGCGTCGGTGGGGAAGATCACCGTTGGAGGAGGAACGCGTCGACGGTCGGCCGGCGGGAGCGGAGCAGAGAGATCGTCGGCGTGGATGCGGCGGGGGGCGGCGGCGCTGCAGATGGGGAAGCGGCCGCTGCGGGGCGAGAAAAGGAGGGATGCGGCGGGGGCGGCGGCGCTGCTGCCCTGCCGGAGCTGCGGCGACGACGGCGGGGTGAGCGGTCGGGGAGCGGCGGCGGGGGCGGAACCCTAGGTCGGGGCGGCGGGGGCGGAACAAATCGCCATGGGAGATCGGGGATGGAGCGATGCGGGAGGTGGGGTTGGAGCGATGCGCGTTGGTCCAGGCTCGTCGATTCGGGCTGGAGAAGCTCGGGAAACTCCCCAGAAACTGCTCTGGACCAGTTTCTCGTTACACACAGAAAATGGGCTTCACGGTGGGAGAAAGCTTGTAGAAATTGGGCTGATCTTTTGGGCTTCAGCGGTTTGCCACCTAGAAGCTACTCTATAAGCCCAAAAGAAGTCAGCCTAAGGTAGCTCAGTGGCGAACGGAGAAAACTTGAGGTCGGGCGAACTTTAGAACATAAAAAAAGTAGACGCAATTTTTTTTTTGTCTTGACACGTTAATATTTTCCATGATGTTAAGCATAGCCATCTTGGATGTTTTGTTTAGATAGCAAGCGGTATAAAATATCTATTCAAATCTAGAATTAAAAACAAGAAATGCATTAGTAGTTTGTCCATGTTATAGAGCTCACAATTTACAAATTTAAACTTTATTCAATTGGCAAATAACAAAATCTCCTATAATTATACCTCCTCCCTTAGGTGCGGGTTTTTTTCCCTTCCTGTCCATCTTACTTCTTCTCAGCGGTTCGGCCACAAAACCATAATCCGCAGTATCACCAAAACGTAGAAGCTACGAGGAAGCAGAGGGCCAGGAGCATGCGGGCACCTTGACCTGACGCCGGGTGTTGTACTGCATGACCAGGGCCAGGGGCGTGCCGCATGCGGGCGGGCCGGCAGCTGGAGACGGACTACCGGAGGGATCTGCTCGGAGGAAGGCGGCTGAAGTAACTGTCGCGTAGGCGCGTGACTCCCGTCGCGGCGTCGCGTCAACTCTCGAAGACGAAGAGCCTGGAGTCCCATCGCGTCCGTATGACTCGAGCGATCGAGTGGAGATGTTAATTTTTCTCTCCAGTCTCCAGTCTCCACCACGCGCGGGCGCGGCCCAGTAGACCCAATTCGGTAGCCTACCCCCAGTGCAGCCCCTTTTCTCTTTTTCTTCTCGTTTTTCTTCCAGAAACGCACAAAACTTGTTCATAACTGTTTGTATGTATAGAGATGCATATGTATATGTGATTTTTTGCAAAATGGGACACCGATTGGTCGGATTTAAAAACTTTAATGGGCTTTTGGCTTTTCCCTTACAAAGAGGACACAAACATGCATGTAGAAATATGCCATATCATGCTCGTGTCCCACATCAATCATTTATTCTAAATATAATCCAAAGCGTCAATGGACTAATCATTCTTGAGCAAACATTAGTCACCTCAATCATCTTTTCATTAACCCCAAGAACCTACTTAGGGCCAAAGATGTCCTCGTAGTGAGTTTGTAGTGACAATTTCTAGAACTGTTGAAGCATCAACCTTCATAAAGCGCTCCAAGTGAGACGATAAGCCTCAACATACCTCATATACTTGATAAGTAACATTGTATAGTTTAAGTTTCCAAATGCTATCCTTTTCCACCATATCATTCTTTCACATTCTCACAACAACTATGTAGTTGAAGGGATGTAGCATATATGGTAGTGTGCTACTCTAAATCCGTACCATCTCATAACCATTCACAGGGTTGACTCATGAAACCTATGTTATCCTCTCCTCAAAAATAGAACCAAATATTCCCTTGTTTTCGTCATGAATAATGAAAATGATCTCTTCAAATACAAAAGTAATCTAGTCACCCTTACAAAAAGTTATCCAGTTACCCATATTATCACTACCAATGCCTTTTTTTTAGTAGTAAGTTTTTCTTTTTCGATGTCTTTCTTCTACTTGCGGCAATGCCACTTGATGTGGCCACTCCCTTCACAATGAAGGCACTCAACAACAACAAACTTACATCTTGATTTGCTTCTACTTTCAGATTCAGCTATTCAGCTTTTCTTGGATCTCGGTTCTTGATTCTTCCATGAATTTGTTGCCATCATCTTTGAATGTGATTGAAAGGACCTATATGTCACCTAGAGGGCGGTGAGTAAAGGATTTAAAACTATTACGATTTTGGTTTGAACAAGTGCGGAAATAAAACTAGCGTTTAATCTATCAAAACAAAAAACCTAAATATGCTAGGCTCAACTATGTGCACCAAAAGAAAATGCTAAATGAGATGTAAAAACATGTGATAGCAAGATATATAACTTCAAGCACTAAAGCTATCACAAGATAAATGTATAAGTAAAAAAACTCGGGTACAAAAAGGAATAGGCACACAGAGACAAAGATATATCCCCAAGTTCGGGAGGTGTGGATGCACAACACTCATAAAGTGCCATCAAAGCTCACCTTATTCTCCTCGAGCACTCACAGAATGTGAAATGTACCAATCCACTAAGAGGTGACGTGAGGCGGCAACCGAACCTTTACAACATGTTTAAGAAATCTCCACAACTTAATTGGAAGATCCCAAGAATTACCACGAGCTTTAAGCCACCAAGATTGAGCTTCGTGGCAACACCATCTGTCTAAGGTTCCACACGGAGCAGAGAGTAACAAGCACACAAACTTTTACCCGAAAAAATGCTCACGAGGAACTCAAACCAATGCAATAGCAAGAACACAATAAGTGGTCAAGTCCTCACTCCAAATCCCACCAAATCAATTAATGGTATGGAGGAATATGAGAGAGAAAAAACAAAGGGGGGAATAAAGAAAATACTCCAAGAACTAGATCCAATAACTTACCCTTACAAAGAGGATAGATTGATTGGTGGAAATGTAGATATATGTTTTCTCTCTCAAAGAGTATGCAAGAAACATTGGAGGGATTGAGAGTTAGCAAGGTTAAGAAGGTCAACAATGGGAAGAGACTTGCCAAAAGAGGTGGAAACCATTGGGAAGAAGGGCCCCTTAAATAGATCCCTAAAATCCAACCACCACCTAGGTGTGCATGGTGCAACTCTGTGGACAAAACGGGAAGTTGGGCCAAAAGTTTGGAGAACTTCCATCCCCACCATATATCACTTAGCTTCATGGTGTCCTGCTCCATGGCTCCATGGCAGCACCTCTGATTCCTACGATGTATGATTTCTAGGGTTTGACTGTTTGGGATTTTTGTGAAATTAGGCTCATTCAATTTTATTTTCGCATTGTCACGGGTTCTATGTAAAAAATCGAGTGCAAATACGACGGTTGTTTTGTGATTGTATTTAGACTTGAATATTTCGAACTATACAATAAATAAAACGGTTGTGTTCATCTATTGATGCATAGGTTGGAGGATCCCCCCATATCGGGGAAAAACGAGTGGAAACATTTTCTTCAAGCTAAAAATGTTTACCGTCGAAGGATTGAACTTTACAATGGTTGTAAAGGTCGAATAAAAGTTCAAGCTAACTCACAACGCAATCTGGAAGACGAAGTAGGCAGTGAAGAAGACTCGGACAAAATTGAAGATCAGAAAAATATGCAAAAAAGAGTTTCATGTAGCAGATATCATCCATGACCAAGACAGATGCAAGTTTAAGATGAAGAATTTTTTTAAAAAAAATGCCCTATGAGATTGAAATATGCCTACATATTCAGCGGGTGCTATTGTTATCTTAGTCGCGATTATAATTACAATGTTCGACTTATTTAGAGGCATTAGATAGTTGTATTTTTAACACAAACAAAAAAAATAGGAGCGGATTTAATACACAAACAAATATTTCTCTCTCCTCTATAAAAAGTCTTTTTGAGTGAGATTTTACTCCTAAGTCCTAACGGAGAGATGCTCTAACGAAAGAAAAAAAAAAGAGTTGCATACTACTATACTGCTAACTGTACTGTATACAAGGAGGTAAAAACAATCTTTCTGTGGTTTATTATCAGTAATACACAATTGAACCCATCCAGGAGTGACAAATAATCACCATGTCTGCCTGCCTGCCTGCCTTGCCTCTACACACACGTCCCGATCCTCCGCTACTCGCCAGCCAGGAGCTGCCATTCATTTCATCGCTACGAAATGCAGATCGCCCCCACAAAGTCACAATTTCTCTACAAGAACCGTCTTGGACGAGCACAAATTAGTGTCCGACCGAGTACAAGAAGAACTGAAGAAGCACGCACTACCTAGCTCCTCCTTCAAGTATCAAGATATCCTCAAAGCCTCCCTGAACCCGATGCTGAAACTGTTCTGCAACCCGGCTCCTGACTTCTTGGGCAGCCCCAGCGTGGGCTTCTGCATCATCGCCACGAACTCGTTGTAGTCTATCCGACCGTCCTGTCAAAATCAAAACCAAAACATTCGTCAGAGTTTCAGTCGCGCGCAAAGCATTCCGAGATTTGGCAAGCGCATCCTTGAAGAAGAAAAGAAAAGGGTTCGTGGCGTACGTTGTCCTGGTCGACTTCTCTGATCATGTCGTCGAGGTGGATGGAGTCGTCGCCGAGGCCGAACTCCTCGCAGGCGAGCTGCAGCTCATCGGGGGTGATGTAGCCGCTGCCGTCCTTGTCGAAATACTGGAACGCCGCGAACAGGTGGTCCTCCCGCTCCACCTTGTTCAGGTGCAGTGTCGCCGCGATGAACTCGCCGTAGTCGATCGTACCGCTGTTGTCAACGTCAGCCTGCCAACGTTCCATCGTCCCATCGTCAGACACCCACGCACGACATTGTTCAGATAAGATTTTGAATCTTGGTTATTCAGTGACTTACGGCTTTCATGAGCGCGTAGATCTCGGACTCCTGGAGGTTGGCCCCCACCTTCTTCAGACCGACCTTGAGCTCTTCGTACGTGATTTGGCCGCTGTTGTCCGAGTCTATCATCTTGAACATTTCCTTCAGGCCGGCGATCTCGTCCTCGGACAAGTTCTCGGCAATCACCTGGAACAGATACATACATGCGTGTCAGGACAAGCAATTGGCATTGCCATATGTAGACAAAGCTCCAGATGGCAGTATAGCTTGCTGGATGAGTGCAAAGGGAAGATGACAATTTAGAGGGAGAAACAAACACACAAGACAGCTGTTGCTTACCCTGAGAGCCATCTTTTTCAGCTTGTTCATGGCCGAGAATTGCTTCATTCGGGATAGAACGGCCGAATCCAGGGGCTTGTCAGGAGCCAAACCACCAACCTGTACCCATGGATGCCCTGAAACAATGATGATAACCAGAATTCTAAGCAATGCAATTCACAAAAGATCATTCATTGTCTGTGAACTACTTGAATTTATCTGGCAATGTGAGGGGAAATTCAGTGACTTACGCAAAACTTCGTGCGCGGTCAATCTCTTCTTGGGGTCCCTGAGAAGCATTCTCCTCACGAGATCTTTGGCACCTTCAGAGATGCTTGGCCATGGATCTGACTGGAAGTCAAGTTTCCCATGCAAAACCTCTTCGAATATACCCTGCTCGTTCTCTGATTCACAAAAGCAAATGTTGTATAATCAGAAAAGGTGGTCTAGAAGTACATTTGGCAGGGAACTACTGTACAGTGTTGTGTCAAAGAACTCAAATTTCAAAAAAATGCTCACCTGCCCAGAATGGCGGCACACCGCACAAGAGGATGTAGATGATCACACCGGCGCTCCACACGTCTGCCTCCGGGCCGTATTTCTTCTTCAGTACTTCCGGCGCCACATAGTAAGGGCTTCCGACAACGTCGGTGAATATTTGACCTGGAATAAGAGCCACATTAGTATAGATTACAATGGTTTGCTATCTTTTGGATGTGATGCAGACTGCAGGATGACAAAGATGTGCAACCAAGCTGCTAATGGTTACAGTTCAACGGCCAAAACAAATTCAGGAAAGCAATGTTGGTGGTTGGAACTCCTACTTGCTGACAATTGCCATATCCCACAGCAATTCCAATATTTAATCAAACTGTATGTGGTTACAGTGCAATGACGGAATTTTGCAGGAAATAATGTTGCTGAATTGTTTGAACTATATTTGGTGCCAAGTGCCACATTGCATTCCATTTTTTTGGTACTTGAAGCATTAGAGCACACTGCATTGGTCAATTCTGATATGGTAAGTTTTGTCATTTTGAAGCGCGTGTGGGGTCACATCAATCAATCTGGATGGGATGTGCGCATGTAACTGAATTATGGATCAAATCAAGGAACAGAAGCAACACAGAATCATGGTGGCAAAATGCCAAATAACATCGCTTGCCCCTCTAGATGCGATGCGATTTCTTGAATGAAGAACACTGTTTTTTCTTAGTACAAATAAATCAGATGGCATGGGATATTTTGAATATGAACCAGAGTTTATGCAAGTTGTACGAATTAACAAGAAACTCACCAGGCCTGAAGAATACGGAGAGGCCAAAGTCGATGGTCTTGAGCGCGGCCTCCTCGGTCTGGTCAACAAACAAGAAGTTCTCGGGCTTGAGATCCCGGTGCATGACCCCCATGGAGTGGCAGACCTCGACGACGCCGACGATGACCCTGGCGAGCTCCGCCGCCTTCCTCTCGGTATAATGCCCCTTCTGCACGATCCTGTCGAAGAGCTCCCCGCCGGCGCAGAGCTCCATGACGAGGTGCACGGCGACGGCGTCCTCGTAGGCGCCCTTGATGGAGATGACGCTGGGGTGGCCCGCCAGGTGGTACATTATCTGGATCTCCCGCCGCACGTCCTCCACGTCGTCGTCGGTGACCAGCTTGCGCTTGAGGATGGACTTGCAGGCGTACTCCTTGCCGCTGGCGCGCTCGACGCACAGGTACGTGGTGCCGAACTGGCCCTGCCCGAGGCGGCGGCCCAGGCTGTACTTCTCCTTGACGCTCTCCGTCTTGCGCTTGAGCACCGAGCCCACGAGGAGGCCCGCGCTGGAGACTCGCTTCACCGGGGGTACCTTGGGACGGTTCGCTGGTGGGCGGGCGGCGCCGGGCTCGCCGGAGTTGGAGCTCGAGTCGTTGGAGCTGTACTCCGCGGAGGACGACTTGGCCTCCTGCTCGGCCGCGGAGGCGGGCTTGGGTGTCGCCTCCGCCGCCGCCTTGGTGGTGGTGGTGGCGGAGGCGATCTTGACCGGCTCGGGCGCCTTGCGTATGCTGTGGACGGTGAGAGGCACGTCCGTGGGCGGCGGTGCCTGGTCCGCGACGCCATTAGCGGCGCCTGCGGCCGGCAGCGCGTCGCCCTCGGGGCGCGCCCGCCAGAGCGCGGTGGAGACGGAGTGGAAGAAGCCGTTCTTGCCCATGCTGGGGCCAACGCACGTGTTGCCCATCGCTGCGCGCGGCAGCTGCTCGTGATCGAAGCAGACAAGACGGAGAGAGCTCGAATCTTTATAGATCGCCGGGACGGGACAGTACCCGGCACGGATCCAAGAAGCAGCACGGAGGCCCTCGTGATCCTCTGCGGCGCACCGGACGTACTGTATATTCCTTGGCTCACGTTCACGGGTCACCGGAGCTTAACGCAGCAGAGAAGGAAATTGCGCTTTCCAACCGGCAACGATCACCTTCCAAACGGCAGGAGATCAGCTGAATCGAGGAAAGCTAGATGATGATCTATGGAAGTCAACGGTTTCCATCCTGTGATGAGAACTCAAACCGCAACGCAGAATGCCATGACCCGACGATCGCTCCTCCTTTTAGTAACGGACCGGCCAACAAACAAAGTATACAGAAGAAGAGTTGTTCAATGAACACGGTGAGCTAGGATGGTTGGTGGCCCCTCGTGCTCAGCCGGCAGCAGGCGGGGCCAAGGAAAGAAGCGGTCAAAGGGGAATGCAAATGAGAGCAAGAAGAAGCCAAATTGATCAAGGGCGGGGGAGGAGCAGGACCAAGAATCCAAGACGTGAACAGACAAAACCGTCGACGAGCAGCCCCGACGCGATGATCAAAGCCGCCGGTGGTAACCGATGGTGTATTGATGTGGGAGAGTGGGACAAGGAAGTGGGGATCGTGGTATCCAAGACGAAGGCGTAGACCAAACAAAAAGTACTAGTCCTAGCCTAGTAGCAGTACGTGACGGGAGGTATGCGTGTATACTACAACACAAGAAATAAGAAAAGAAATCCACGAGGAGGAGATGGTTGCAGCCTCGGAGTTAAGAAGAGGAGGAGGAAGCGGCAATGATTAGCGAGCTGTGTCTGCTTCTACTTATCTGAGATCTGGACATGGCACCGCACCGGACGGCACGGTGAAGGGGGAGAAGAGGGCGCGAAGTGGGGACGGGTTGGCAAGAAAAATTGTTTGTTTTCTCGTGCCATTTTTGTTTCCGGGCTTCTTCCTCGGCGGAGTGCCTAAAACCGCGATCGGGGGCCAAAGCGCGTCAATTCCATCTTCCTTGTTGGCAAGAGACAAGACCAGGTCGTGCCGCGCTTTGGGCTCTGCCGCTGTCGCCCAAGTCCAAAACCGCATCGCCATCTCTCTCTAGCAGGTTGGCCGGTAACGTCCCAGTAGAACCTCCTTTTCCTTACGATCTCCTTTACACGACTGTGGCCTACGTGTGATTACAAATTCAACGCATGTCGCCTGATGCGTGATTGGCTGCTTCCTTTTTCTCCGTAGAACAGGTCAAGCAGATGGATGGCAAAAGATCAATCACTTTCTTCATGGAGATAACACAGACTGGCGAGACAACTCGCACGGATACAGTAAACAATCGCGCACCTTGCCGCGTACTATAGAGAAAGCAGAAACATCCCGGAAGCTTCAGGTGATTCTAAACTATAGTAGAGTCCTCAGCATGTTGTTCAGTGTGAAACAAAAAAGAATAATACAACAGTACAATTCTGACTACCAGACACATATATCGGACTCAAATAATCAAACAAAAAGTGGACGGCAGGGGAAGGAAAGGAGACAAAATTACACCTCGACATACAACTCTCTGTTCTATTTTACACCCCAAGAGCACAAGCATACTACAACATGCCGACGCAGACTTTCAGCCTTCTGACCAAGTAGAAAAATAATATGAGTGGCTACTCTACACTGACCTTGAGGTGTGAATCCCAGCCTCCATTGAGATATACCGAGTGGGAACAGCTTCGATGCTGGCAAACTTGTATGACCCTACGAATCATCTTCCGTCTCTGCAGGTTCCAATCCAGATGAGAAGCACAATATGTTCCCAAACAGCGCCCCATCCAAACTACCCACCATGCAATGCACAACTGAACAGAGAAGCTTATTTCTTCCTTTGTGTCCTTTTGGCCTTGATGATCCGCCTGCCGGACTTGTCACCACCACCCGTGCTGCCCAACGAGAAGTTCCCACCCTGAAACTCCAGGCTACCACCAGCAGGTGCGAATGACGGGTTCTGCTGCTGCACCGAGCCTTGCTGACCGCCAAACTGAAAAACTCCGGCAGGCTGCTGGGCAGCTGGAGCACCAAATACCGGAGCAGCGGGTGAACTTCCTGGCTGCCCGAATACTGGAGCAGCAGGTGAATTTCCTGGCTGCCCAAATATCGAAGAGCCAAATACCGGTGCAGACGCTTGCGGTGGCGCTGCTTGATTCGTGTCATCTGCCATGCTGTCTTCCATGTTCATCTGATCATTTCCAGGAGAACCCGTTCCGAAGGCCGTGTTGGCATTTGTCGCCCCAAATACAGGCTGCGGTGTGGATGAATTCATGCTTGCCGAGGTAAAGGAATAAACTTGAGGACTTGGGGATGAGAAAGCTGGCGCTGACTTCGCTCCAAATGAAAAGGCACCCCCTGAAGATGCTGTTTGGCCAAATGTAAACGTGCTGGGAGGGGACGGAGTTGAACCAAATGGGTTGCTGAAAGCGGCGGGCGATGAAGCCGTGGTGCTGCTGCTGAACATACTTGTACTTGCCGCTGTTAAGGACGAGGCTGCAGAAGAGCTACCTGCTGAAAATGCAGCTCCAGATCCAAATGGTGAATTACCAAACACAGGCCCAGAAGAGGAAGTTGTCGCCCCTAAAGACACAGTCCCAGGTCCAGATGAGGAAGGTGCCGCTCCAAAAGACACGGTCCCAGGACCAGATGACGGAATCCCTGCTCCAAACGAGAAGAGACCAGGGCTAAATGAGGAAGCTGCTACTCCAACAGAAACACTTCCCGGACCTGATGAGGATGCCCCTGCCGCTCCAAAAGACACACTACCTGGACCAGATGATGAAGCTGCCGCTCCGGTAGCCACAGTCGGGAATGAAGAACTAAACTGTGTGGCCGAACTCTGTGCCATTGTGCCCTGTGGCTGTGGCAGCTTGCTACCAAAGATCGTGCTAGCAGCAGATGCTTGAGAAGTACTGCCACCAACAGTTGTGCTCAGACCAGTAGATTGAGCTGGAGAGCTGAACCCAAACATGCTGTTTCCTGAGCTCGAGAATGCAAACGCTGGTGCTGAAGCAGACTGGACACCAGAAGTAGTTGCCATTGTAGTAGATGGTGCAGAATTAGTTGACGCAATTCCAACACCTGAAGGCACGACAGGAGAAGACGAAAATGTTGCAGTGCTCGAGAAAGTAGAAGAGGATGTGAGTGGAGAACTCGAAAAGGTTGTGATATTTGATGAGAAATTGAATGCACTATTCAGATTTGATGATGTCTTGCTGGCTGGTTCTGGGGCTACAGATTTGCCTTCAGTTGAAGTGCCCACAGTACCGAAGAATGAAGTGCTAGCTGGCTTTGTCTCTGTAGATGTGCTCTCTGATTTAGCTGCTGCTACTGCTGAAGTGCTGGAGCCAAATTTGAAAGTTGGAAATGCAGGGACTGGTGATGAAATAGGTGGACTGCTACTGGATACAGCAAAGCTGGCAATGTTTGTGGACGGAGCTGGGCTAACAGCAGGTTTATCAGTGGGTGTGACATTTGATAACTTTGGTGGTGATGCATGCGACAAGCCATTGCTCAGGCTTGGTGTAGATGCAGCAGAAGCAAAATGGAGAGGTGGAGTCGATGTTGGTGAAGCTGTAGGTAACACCTTGTCAGGTGATTTATGGACATCTCCTGCTCTTTCCCTTCCGTTCCTTCTCTCTAAATTAGTGTTCTCCAATGATGTGGGCTTGGTGACACTAGAAACATAAAAAAGCAAAATGCATTAGCAGATACTCCACCAAACAAAATAAATAAACATAAGGAGGGTCCAGTTTTAAGCTCTTCACTTGGCTATTACTCCCTCCGTCCATAAAAGAGTGTCCCAAATTTGGATGTAGTATCGAGATACTAAATAGGTATAGATACATCCAAATTTTGACAAAGTTGAAACATCCTTTTATGGACGGAGGGAGTAAAAAAAAATACATCTCACGGATTAAAAATAGGTTGTGTATATAAGAGTCCACCCACCAAACAAAATAAATAAACATTAATTCTGATATCTTTATGAGCCCATAATAACTGAACATGACTAAGGACGCACTTCTTTTTCAAAATATACCCTTACTAAGTCCTACAAATCCCACAGTATAAAACTCCATTCCACTATACAAATACCAGGATAGCTGCAATATCTTACACAACCCCAAGACAAACTTTTCACTACAAGTACATGCTGAATTTGGTGCAGGCCCTTCAGCCATTACTATAACTATATTATTTTTATGAGAAATTACCATAGAAAAGAGCTTCTCAAGTGAATAAAAACCAATATAAAGGAGCTTCTCAAGTGAATAGCCAATATATATAGGAGCTTCTCAAGTGAATAACCAATATATAATGGAATCATATATAATGGATTCTGCTAGCATAATGTTTTTTTTTGTTATCCTCCAAAAAGATGAGCATGCAATTAAGTAATGACATGGGTGCTTAAGGAAAACTGGAAAAAAATAAGGTTGCCAAGAGGATCACCTCTCCCCAAGTCTTCCTTCGGTTTTTACACCAGCAGTTGTCGATGTTTCCAGATCTGATGTACTGGACGGCTTCGCGCCAAACATAAAGGGTGAAGCACTGGTCTGTTTATTATCTTTATTTGAAGCAAGTGGAACTGCTGAACCAGTAGCCTCAGTATTGTCCCCAGGAGGTACATGTGGAAATGTAAAACCAATGTTGTTATTTGCAGGAACATGAGAGGTGTCCTTCTTTTCAGGATTACTGGACGAAAACAAGCCTGATGAAGAGACATCTTTTGACGTGGATGTTCTAGGCTGCTCACTAACTGAAGAACTGATAGCATTCTCCTTTGAAAAGGTTGATTCCACTTTCTGCTCAGATTTATTAAGTTGAACTTTCCGCTCATTTATCTTCGAGTTAAACTTCTGCTCAGTTGTCTTCACCTCTGTCCCAATAACCGAATTCTTTGATTGAACAGGGGCCTCCTGGTCATCATCAAGCTCATATAAATCCTATAAAACAGAAATTGTAAACATAATGTGAGGTCATAAGTGCACATATGACTAGTTTGCACTGAAAACCATAGAGTTGATCTTTCTGCCATACCTCAAAAACAGCCATTTTAAAGCCTGGCTTCCGTGATGTAGTAGCAGAAACTGAATTCCACGAAATGGCAGGCTTATTAAACGTAGCAACATGATCAGACTTGATTTCTTTGTTGACTGAATCCTGAAACATGTTGGAAGGAACTTTTGATGATCCATCTTTCTTCAGCTTGTCCTTGTTCAATGTGCAACCATTCAGATCTGAATCATTGGGGCGATCCCCATCCAGATCTTGAAATTGACGGGAACTACTGGGGTCACTTACACCCTTTGGCCCATTGTCTTGCCAAACAGGTAGTTTTGACATGGATTTACTTGGACTCCCAGCAACAGATCGTTGCCCAGATTGTTTGTCTTTTGGTGACGGAGCTATTATGTTAAGTTGCTCAAATATCTTCTCAGCCATCTTGTTTGGTTGACGTGGGACAGGAGGAACATTATCACTCGAAGATTTTCCATCTTCGCTATATCTCTGTTTTTCTACAGTTCGCAGAGATTGGCCAGTCTCAAGCAATAGCCTTTTTGAACTAGGAGATTCCTGATGAGGTGAACTGCCTTCAGCAAAGTTTGAACCAATTGTACGGCTAGGAGGGAAGTTTCCCCACGGACTCGCTTTGGCATCTTTAGAATGAGACATCATATTCGACTTCTGGCGAATTCTGCGTATGGGGCCCACAGACCCAAGTTCACTCTCGAAGTCGGCTCTTCGTTTCAACACCTGTTAGGAAGACTGATAATTTAAGCTCTGGCATTAATAGTCCAGGACATGTAAAATCTGATGGAGAACATTCCTCACTGATGTTAAATTTATAGAGTCTAAATTGGTCATTGTCACAATACTAAACAAGTTTCAATCAAACAGGATGACCTGCTACTTTCTACCTAATAAATGTTAGGATATGCAACAATACATCCATACATGAAAATGTCAAAAGAGTAGATTGTTACATGGTGTCAAGCATAATCTGCGCGATGATTCAAGGGATCTTCAACAAACTGCATGCTTGACAAACTAAATATATAACATCTACAAGAATATATTACTGCAGTACGTAGCTTAGTATATATAAATCCTTAACCAATTACCTTCCTGCCGTCACCAGCCAAACTTGGGGTTCGTGCGTGGGATGATGAAAATGGCGAAGCATTCATATCACTGTAAGAGCTTGGACCCTGCTTAGCATAAAAAAAGAAATTCAGTGCCAACAATTTCCACAATTTTGCAGTTGAGTAAATCATTCAACTGAACTGGGAGAAAATTCATGCACCATACAAAGCCAAGAATATGACAGGTGGAACATGTATGAAATGTAACTATGGAGAGGGAGAGGGAATGATGTGCAGTAAATAGAAGTACCTTAAAATATGGAGAGCGGGACATTCTACATATTGCTGAACGCCCACGTAATCCTGAAGACATATAGCCATTCATAGGAAGTCTAGGGTTTTCATTGTTAAATTCTTTCAGCTCCTGAACAAGTGGTGCTCCTGAAGCCCTGTAATAACCAGTGTTGCCTGCTTCCGCTTTGTTACCAGGAAATAGTTGACTCCGCGAACTACTAGGTTGGGGTTCTTTCAAATAACGGGAGCTCATATATTGTTTTGCAAGATCCGCAGGGGAAGTAACACCACGAATAGGAACCTGCAAACCAAATATGAATACAATTAAACAGCCAACTAAAACTCTAACCAATATCAACGGAAGTAAAGCTATGCTTGCTTAAATTGCACACTGAAAAACTAGTTACAAAGTGTATTGTGTTAGACAGGAAAATCAAGAAAACTAAAAGGCAAAATCCACGCTGCTTTGTTTGAAGCGCAGATAAAATCTGTGAACTGGGGAACTGCAAATTTGCGCACCTAACATTGTATATAAGTGACTCAAAAGAGGTCGTAACGTGATAATGGAGGTCTCAGAGAGGACACGTGATAGCTCAATTTGAACAACTGAAACAGATTCAGATGTCAAATTGTACTAATCCAAAGCATGTTGTCAACTTTCATGAGTTAAGATTGACCTAACAAATTCAAGTGAGAATCATCCCTAACCTGACCTTATAAATCACTGAGACAACATTGTAAACTATTAACAATAGTACACTTCATGGCGCTTGTCAGATATGTTTATGATCGCTACTACTGCCTCGATGTAAATTTATCCATTAACCCATGTTTGTGGACTTACAGCTAACATAAAAGGAAATTGCATGAGAAAAACAACTCCTTACATTAGCAGGCGGAGAATGATCTACAGCCATCCCATGAGATGTGGAGCCTCCTGTTCCATCAATTCGGGTTCTTGTTTCGGTCTTATCCACATGGTGTTCCACTTGTGCAGCCGAGTCAGGCTCTACAGTTCTTGCACGCAGTAAGTCAGTGAGACGATCAAACTCAACCCTGCGCAGAAGAATCTCATCGTCATGAACAGGTTCAAAGGCAGTGGGAAAAAATAGATAATGTCGCAAAGGATCTCAGGTGGAAATAGTCCCAAGCACTGAACAATGAAACGAGAAACAAAGAAAATGCCGAAACAGATAAAAGAGAAATAGCTTAGATTGATATATTGTTGGCTCAAGCAAGTTGAGATTTTGCCATGAGCAAATCAACATATTTTGATACTTTACAAGAGAAAAATAGCTAGCAGAACACCAGACGTTGAAGGAGAAGAAGCATATAGTAGTTTACCTGGTGAATGTTTTCCGCATTAGCAAATGCTCTACTTCGGACAATGCCTTGTCACCCGACGTGCCAACAGGGTCCTTCCCTTTCGCCATTGCACCTGCTGGAGTTAAACCCTGCATGAAACATTTGAAACAGACCCTAGTGAGAAACAACAGGGGGTGGTGAAGATAAACAGATTGTACCATGAGTGGTACTTACGACGTGTGTTGGCCGAGGCAAATCTTGGCTAGGGTCAGCATCTCTACCTGCACACATGAAACGGTCATCGGATGAGTCAGACTGCAGCTTCACAAGCTAAGCTCGACAGATATAACTACCATGCAATCACAAGTAGAGCTTCAGTTAGGTAGCAAAAAAATTGGATGCCACGTCGATTCAGACTAGTACTTTAATAAACATAATAATGAGGTGGAAAACATTGTAAGGTGGCCCTGGTAAACACCTATTTTCCTCCTGAAATTGGTGCTGCGCACTCTCCTATAGAAGAACTGACGCGATCTAACCTAAACAGCTTAAAAACATCGACTGTGCTGCCCAGGACAACTTATTTATCCCAAAGTGTGTAACTATTCGTAGCGCACAGCCATGTATAATTTGATGACACATTCGCACCAATATAGACTAGTATTTTAGTAGTAATAATAATAATGAGGCCAAAAAATATTGGAAGGCCCCAGTAAGCACCGATTTTCCTCCTGGAATCGTTGCTGCGTGCCAGCTAGGCAGCAATAGGGCTGTTTGGGTCGAAATCGCCGAAATCTGAAGCAGGTGGTTGGCAATCTGAGCTAAACCCTAGCATGCCCTGGGAGCGGGCCCGAAACCCTAGCTCGAGCCCGCGGCCACGGACCGCGAGAGCAGCAAGCGTCAATCTACGGGGAAGCGGGCAGGAGGAAGCCTATGCTCACCGGGAGTCGCGGACGCGGGGGGCTCGAGCGCAGCGGGAGCCGGAGCGGGCGCGGGCGCGGGGGCGAGGCGCTTGCGGAACACCGTGGAGAAGAGCCGCGAGGCGCCGCCCGCGATGAGGCGCGACGCGGGGTCGACGAGCCTGGACACCCACCCGCCGCCGCCCTCGCCGCCCTGGTAGGCGGCGGTGCTGCCCGCGGCAGCCGCGGCGGCCGCGAGGCGCTGCGCGGCGGCGGCGGCCGGGGGGCGGTCGTAGGGGGTGGCGGAGGCGCGCGAGAAGGGGCGGCGCCGGATCTTCCCGCCGGCGCCGGAGTACGAGCTGGGCTCCATGCGCGCGCGGCGGGGCGGGGCGGCGGAGGCGCGGGCGGGGCAGAGGAGGGTGGGGAGGCGGGCGGGCGGGGTGTGCGGGGGAACGGGAGAGGGGGAAAAAGGGGCGCCTCCTCCTGCCTAGGGTTCAGGTTCAGCCAGCCTCTGTTTTTTTTTTTTTTTTTTTTGGCTCCTCTCTGATGATGAACCCGGCGCGAGCGGCGTGGGCTGACGTGGAGATACGTGCTGCTGTATTTCTTTCCTTTTTTTTTCTTGATTGAGGGGAGTATTTCTTTCCTTGTGTACGTACGTACAGCGCGCGCGTAGAGCCCGGTTAACGTTCGGCTGTAGGCGGCTCGACGGTTAGCGCTGCTGATTAGAGCCGTTAAACTGCGGCGTGACGTCGCGCGTGGGGCGAGGGGTTTAAATTTCGAAAGCATGGATTAGATCAGCTGGGCGGCACAGTGTGGTTGTTCGTTCTGATCAGTTGAGGTGATGGTGATGTCACGGACAGCGATGACCGGTTCAGCGCACGTGGGGCGGTCTCGCCGGAAACTAGATAGACGTTTCAAAAGGTGTTTCTACTTTGCCAATGCTCCTATTTTCTCCCACGATGCTTCAAAAAAAAACACTCTTCAAAAATTCATCCGATTCAACGATTAATCGGCCGATTAATCGCTATTTGATGGTCACCGATTAGCCGATAAACTCATTTATCGTTGGATTAACTCACTTATCGCCCGGTTAATCGGTTGCTTTGCCTATTAGTCGTTAATCACCAGCCGACCGAGTTGACATCGACAAGCGATTTCCTCAATGTTGCAAAAAACATTGATACCTTTTTTTTGTCCAAGTAAACTTGATAACGAAATCTTAGCATGCGACGTAATGATGTCGATACAGGCTTGTGAAAGGAGCCGAGGAGGGACCGGAAGTTGAGGCACGAGAAGAGGGGGGATTTGACCGGTGCCGGTGAGGTGCATGGCTGATCTTGATTGGCCGCGTAATACGCACCACATTCTCTTCAGCTCCGAGTGAAGATTTGTTGGGCAGAGTGGGGGTGTGATGGATCCAAAAAGGTGCGGAAATGGGCATAGGGTTGACAAAGAGGAGAGAGAAAAAGAAAGGGAACACCCTACATGTTGTGGGTATACTTTATGGGTATATCAACGGCGTGGCCTAGATCCGGCAAGCCCGGGTGGCCCATAGTTGGTGGTGAGGCATGTGGCCCATCGGGCGGCCCAGTTGCTGTAGATCATGAAGGATGAGGTCCAGTCCAGGAACAGGAAGCCGGATCCTAACCAACCTGCGAAGGAAGCCGGATCCGTTGAGGCCCATGAAGTATCCGGATCCAGCACGTACTTGGAGGAAGGTGGATCCTTCACGTACACGGCAAGACTCTGTACCGTAGTTAGGCAACTTGTATTCCGGCTAGGACTCTCCGTGTAAACCCTAGATCCGTGCGCCTTTATAAGCCAGATCCCGGGAGCCCTAGAGGCACAACCACAACTCATTGTAACAACGCGAAAGCGCCCAGATAATTCCAGACAAGCAGCAGTAGGCCCTGTCATCGTGCAGGTGTTCCGAAGCTGGGTAACTCGCGTACCACCGTCCCGTGTGCACTCCGCCCTATGGCCCCTACTTCTTCTCCCCCTCGTGAGGATCCCTCCTCCGAGGTACCGTCGATTAGGCAACGACGGTTGGCGCCCACCGTGGGGCTGTGGCGTACGGAGGCCGGAGCAGGAGGGTTCCGCCATGGGAAGCTACGACGACACCATCGTTGTGGGCGCGTCCTTTACGCGGGGAATCTGCCGATCGTCCCTCGGATGAGTCTTGGATTAGGCTAGGACAAACCCGTCAAGCTCTCCATCGTCCCAATTGGCGGCATTCACATCTTCATCGGGAAACCGTCGATTCCGACGAAACCCACCGGTAAGTAACGCAGACGCGACCGCCGCAGAGCTGGACGCTGTCGCGAAGATCCGATACGAGATGCGGAGCTTCCCAAGGAAGATTCCGCCTCGGACCGGAAATTTCAAAGCCCACCCAATCCGCCTGTGCAGAAACAATGGTGGAAGACCAATGCGAGATCCGCACAGGTCTCCCAGGTGTTAGAAAGCGAGGTGCCACTTCGTACACTTCTTGGCCCATACCGCCGGAACCGCCCCTGAAGAAGCCGGAGCTGGTCCTGAGCAGGTAGAGGCACCGGAAAACGGCGCAGATCCGGATCAGGCTCAGCCTGTCGGAGAAAGCGAAGCTCCGGTTGAAGAGTCGATTTTGGGCAATCTGAGCCCAATTTCCGGAGATACCCCTGTAGGATAACGTTGCATAGAAAACAAAAAATTTCCTACCGCGAACACGCAATCCAAGCCAAGATGCAATCTAGAAGACGGTAGCAACGAGGGGGTATCGAGTCTCACCCTTGAAGAGATTCCAACGCCTACAAGATGAGGCTCTTGTTGCTGCGGTAGACGATCACTTGCCGCTTGCAAAAGCGCGTAGAAGATCTTGATCACGATCGGTTCTGGCGCCACGAACGGGCAGCACCTCCGTACTCGGTCACACGTTCGGTTGTTGATGAAGACGACGTCCACCTCCCCGTTCCAGCGGGCAGCGGAAGTAGTAGCTCCTCTTGAATCCAACAGCACGACGGCGTGGTGCTCGGTGGCGGTGAAGAAGTCCGGCGGAGCTTCGCTAAGCTACGCGGGCAATATGGAGGAGAGGGGGCGGCTAGGGTTTGGGAGGGGTGGCCGGCCACTCTATGGGGCGGCCGGCTTGTGGTCTTGGGGTGGCCGGCCCTCCCTTGGCCCCTCATTATATAGGTGGATCCCAAGTGTTGGTGTCCAAGTCTTCGAATAAGACCCGAAACCAAAACCTTCCATAAGAGGGGGAAACCTAGCCCAACTAGGACTCCCACCCAAAGGTGGGATTTCCACCTCCCATGTGGGGGGTGGCCGGCCCCTTATGGTGGAGTCCACTTGGGACTCCACCCCATCTAGGGCTGGCCGGCCATGGAGGTGGAGTCCCATGTGGACTCCACCTTCCTTGGTGGTTTCTTCCGGACTTTTCTAGAACCTTCTAGAACCTTCCATAGAACCTTCCGCGACATTTTATTTCACATAAAATGACATCCTATATATGAATCTTATTCTCCGGACCATTCCGGAACTCCTCGTGATGTCCGGGATCTCATCCGGGACTCCGAACAAATATTCGAACTCCATTCCATATTCAAGTACTACCATTTCAAAATCCAACTAAAAGTGTGTCACCCTACGCTTCGTGAACTATGCGGACATGGTTGAGTACTCACTCCGACCAATAACCAATAGCGGGATACGGAGATCCATAATGGCTCCCACATATTCAACGATGACTTTAGTGATCGAATGAACCATTCACATATATTACCAATTCCCTTTGTCTCGCGATATTTTACTTGTCCGAGGGTTTGATCTTCGGTATCACTCTATACCTTGTTCAACCTCGTCTCTGACAAGTACTCTTTACTAAATACCGTGGTATGTGGTCTCTTATGAACTCATTCATATGCTTGCAAGACATTAGACGACATTCCACCGAGAGGGCCCCAGGAGTATATCTATCCGTCATCGGGATGGACAAATCCCACTTTGTTGATCCATATGCCTCAACTCATACTTTAGGATACTTAATCCCACCTTTATAGCCACCCATTTACGCGGTGGTGTTTGGTGTAATCAAAGTACCTTTCCGGTATAAGTGATTTACATGATCTCATGGTCATAAGGACTAGGTAACTATGTATCAAAAGCTTATAGCAAATAACTTAATGACGAGATCTTATGCTATGCTTAATTGGGTGTGTCCATTACATCATTCACACAATGACATAACCTTGTTATTAATAACATCCAATGTTCATGATTATGAAACTAATCATCCATTAATCAACAAGCTAGTTTAAGAGGCATACTAGGGACTTCTTGTTTGTCTACATATCACACATGTACTAAAGTTTCGGTTAATACAATTCTAGCATGATATATAAACATTTATCATAAACATTAAGATATAAATAATAACCACTTTATTATTGCCTCTAGGGCATATCTCCTTCGATCTCCCACTTGCACTAGAGTCAATAATCTAGATTACATTGTAATATACCTAACACCCATGGCATTCGGTGTTGGTCATGCTTTGCCCTAGGGAGAGCTTTAGTCAACGGATCTGCTACATTCGGATCGGTGTGTACTTTGCAAATCTTTACTTCTCCATCTTCGATGTACTCGCGAATCGAGTGGTAACGCAGCTTGATATGCTTGAGCCTCTTGTGTGACCTTGGCTCTTGTGCATTGGCGATGGCACCCATGTTATCACGGTAAATGATTAATGGGTCCAATGCACTAGGAACCACACCGAGCTCTACAATGAACCTCTTCATCCATACCGCTTCGATGAAGCCTACGGAAGCCGCTATGTACTACGATTCTGTTGAAGACTTCGCCACCGTGCACCGCTTCGAGCTAGCCCACCATGCTTAAAGCACCATTCAATATAAACACGTACCCAGATTGTGACTTAGAGTCATCGGGATCGGTGTTCCAACTTGCATCGGTGTAACCGTTTACAACGAGCTCTTGGTCACCTCCATAACAAAGAAACATATCCTTAGTTCTTTTCAAGTACTTCAGGATATTCTTGACCGCTGTCCAGTGTTCCATTCTGGATCACTTTGATATCTGCTAGTCAAACTAACGGCATGTGCTATATCCGGTCTAGTACATAGCATGGCATACATGATAGATCCTCTGCTGAGGCATAGGGGATGTTACTCATCCTTTCTCTTTCTTCTGCCGTAGCCGGTCCTTGAGTCTTACTCAATACCTTGCTGGTAACATAGGTAAGAACCCTTTCTTACTTTCGTCCATTCTAAACTTCTTTAGAATCTTGTCCAGATATGTACTCTGTGATAGCCCTATTAGGCGTCTTGATCTATCTCTATAAATCTTGATGCCTAATATATATGATGCTTCACCAAGGTCTTTCATTGAAAAACTATTATTCAAATAACCCTTAACAACTTTGCTTAATAGTTCTATATCATTCCCGATCAATAATATGTCATCTACATATAATATCAGGAATGCTACGAGCTCCCACTCACTTTCTTGTAAATACAGGGCCTCTCCATGACACTTTGTATAAACCCGAAGTCTTTGATCACCTTATCAAAGCGTCGGTTCCAACTTCTTGATGCTTGCTTGGTCTATAGATTGAACGCTGAAGTTTGCATACTTTGTCGGCATTTTTAGGATCGACAAAACCTTTGGGTTGTACCATATACAACTCTTCCTCAATGTCTCCATTAAGGAACGCCGTTTTGACATCCATACGCCAAATCTCATAATCGAAAAATGCAGCTATTGCTAACAAAATCCTCACAGATTTTAGCTTCGCTACGGGTGAGAAAGTCTCATCGTAGTCAACTCCTTGAATTTGTCGGAAACCCTTTGCGACAAGTCGAGCTTTATAGACGATAATATTACCATCGACATCTGTTTTTCTCTTGAAGATCCATTTATTCTCGACGACCTTTCGGCTATCGGGTAAGTCTACCAAAGTCCATACTTTGTTATCATACATGGATCCCATTTCGGATTTCATGGCTTCTTGCCATTTGTTGGAATCTGGGCTCATCATCGCTTCTTCATACGTCGCGGGGTCCTCATCATTGTTATCCACAATCATGACATTTAGACAAGGATCATACCAATCGGGAGTGGCACGTTCCCTTGTCGATCTGCGAGGTTCAGTAGTTTCCTCGTTCGAAGTTTCATGATCATTATCATTAGCTTCCTCTGTTGCCGTGTAGGCGGTACAGTACAACTTCCGATCGCGCTACTCGATCAACGAGTATAGATTCATCAATCTCATCGAGTTCTACTTTTCTTCCAGTCACTTCTTTAGTGAGAAATTCTTTCTCAAGAAAGGTTCCATTCTTAGCAACAAAGATTTTGCCTTCGGATCTGTGATAGAAAGTGTACCCTATAGTTTCCTTAGGGTATCCTATGAAGACGCATTTCTCCGCTTTGGGTTCTAAGCTTGTCAGGTTGTAACTTCTTTACATAGGCTTCGCAACCCCAAACTTTCAGAACAGCAATGACTTAGGTTTCTTATTAAACCATAATTCATACGGTGTCGTTTCTACGGATTTTGATGGTGCTCTATTTAAAGTGAATGCGCTGTCTCTAATGCATAACTCCAAAATGATAACGGCAAATCAAGAAGAGACATCATAGAACGAACCATATCTAAGAGAGTTCGATTACGACGTTCGGACACACCGTTACGTTGAGGTGTTCCGGCGGTGTCAATTGTGAAAGTATTCGCATTTCTTTAAATGCATGCCAAACTCATAACTCGGATATTCACCTCCACGATCAGATCGTAGAAATTTAATCTTCTTGTTACGTTGATTTTCTACTTCACTTTGAAATTCCTTAAACTTCTCAAAAGTTTCGGATTTATGTTTCATGAAATAGATATACCCATATCTACTCGAGATCATCTGTGAAGGTTAGAACATAACGATAACCACCGCGCGATGCTACGCTCATTGGTCCACATACATCGGTATGTATGATTTCCAATAAGTCAGTAGCTTCGCTCCATTATCTGAGAAAATGGAGTCTTTGTCATTTTTCCCATTAGACATGCTTCGCATCTATCAAGTGACTCAAAGTCAAGTGATTCAAGTAATCCATCGGTATGGAGTTTCTTCATGCGTTTCACTCCAATATGACCAAGACGACAGTGCCACATATAAGTAGAATTATCATTAAATTTAATTCGCTTAGCATCAATGTTATGAATATGTGTATCACTACTATCGAGATCTAACGAGAAATAAGCCATTCTTTTGTGGTGCTCGACCATAAAAGATATTATTCATAAAAATAGAACAACCATTATTCTCAGACTTGAATGAATAACCGTCTTGCATTAAACAAGATCCGAGATATAATGTTCATGCTCAACGCAGTACATAATAGCAATTATTTAGGCTTAAAACTAATCCGAAGGTAGATGTAGAGGAAGTGTGCCGATTGCGATCACATTGACCTTGGATCCGTTTCCGATGCGCCTCGTCACTGCATCTTTCAGCGATTGTCATTTATTCTTTAGTTCTGTTTCGAGTTACAAATATGAGCAACCGAACCGATATCAAATACCCGGTACTAGAACGAGAACCGGTGAAATGAACATCTATAACATGTATATCGAGATATACCTTCTTTCTTCTTCTTGACAAGGCCGCTCTTGAGATCAGCCGAGATACTTGGAGCAATTACGCTTCCAGTGTCCCTTCTCCTTGCGATAATAGCACTCGGCATCGGGCTTAGGGCCGTTCTTAGGTTTCATAGGAGGCGTGGCAGCTTTCTTGCCACCCTTCTTGAATTTTCCCTTAGACTTGCCTGTTTCTTGAAACTGGTGGTCTTGTTGACCATCAACACTTGGTGCTCTTTCTTGATCTCAATCTCAAGACTTTTAGCATGCCAAAGAGTTCGAGTAACTCCTTGTTCATGTTACGCATATTGTAGTTCATCACAAAGTTCTTGTAACTTGGTGGCGATGATTGAAGGACACGATTAATCCCGATCTGTTAGGAATCACTATTCCCAAGTCATCGAGTTTCTTCGCATGCCGGTCATGGCGAGCATGTGCTCACTAACTGAGTTGCCTTCTTCCATCATGCAAGCTGAAGAATTGTTTCGATGCTTCATAGCATTCCACGGCCGCATGAGTCTCAAAAATAGCTTTCAGCTCTTTCATCAACTCATGAGGATCGTGGTGCTCAAAACGTTTTTGAAGATCGGATTCCATCGCATAGGATGGCACATCGAACTTGAGAGTACCTAATTTTCCGAGTCTCGTAAACAGCTTTTACTTCATCGGTTTCGGTTTCTGCGGGAGGGTCACCTAGCGGTGCATCAAGCACATATTGCAGATTTCCGCCAGAGAGGAAGATCCTCACATGACGGAACCGATCGGTGAAGTTGCTACCGTTGCTCTTAAGTTTCTCTTTCTCTAGGAACTGATTAAAATTGATTGGGGACGCCATCTCTACAACATATATTTGCAATAGTTTAGACTAAGTTTATGACAAATTGAGTTCAAATTTTAATTCAACATAATTAAAAACCTAAGTGAACTCCCACTCAAAACAATATCCCTCGCATTGTCTTAGTGATCACACGAACCAAATCCACCGCACCTAAACCCGATCATCACGAGAAAAGGTGTGATTTCAATGGCGAACACTCAAAATGTTCATCATATCAACCATATGATTCATGCTCTACCTTTCGGTATCTCGTGTTCCGAGACCATGTCTGTACATGCTAGGCTCGTCAAGGCCACCTTAGTATCCGCATGTGCAAAGTTTGTCTTGCACCCGTCATATGTACTTATTGAATCTATCACACCCGATCATCACGAGGTGCTTCGAAACGACAAGACTTGGTAACGGTGCTACTAAGGTTGAACACTTTATTATCTTGAGATTTTAGTGAGGGATCATCTTATAATGCTACCGTCGCGATCTAAGCAAAATAAGATGCATAAAAAGGATTAACATCACATGCGGTTCATATGTGATATGATATGGCCCTTTTGTTCTTGCGCCTTTGATCTTCATCTCCAAAGCACGGACATGATCTCCATCATCTTCGGGCATGATCTCCATCATCGTCGGCGTAGCGTCAAGGTCAATGGCGCCATCTTCATGATTGTCCTCCATGTAGCAACTATTACAACTACTTTGAAATACTACTCAACATGAAATTTAAAGACAACCATAAGGCTCCTGCCGGTTGCCACAATACAATAATGATCATCTCATACATATTCATCATCACATTATGGCCATATCACATCACCAAACCCCTGCAAAAACAAGTTAGACGCCTCTAATTTGGTTTGCATATTTTACGTGGTTTAGGGTTTTGAGAGAGATCTAATCTACCTACGAACATGAACCACAACGTTGATACTAATGTTTTCAATAGAAGAGTAAATTGAATCTTCACTATAGTAGGAGAGACAGACACCCGCAAAGCCTCTTATGCAATACAAGTTGCATGTCGAACGAGGAACAAGTCTCATGAACGCGGTCATGTAAAGTTAGTCCGAGCCGCTTCATCCCACTATGCCACAAAGATGCAAAGTACTCAAACTAAAGATAACAAGAGCATCAACGCCCACAAACCATTGTGTTCTACTCGTGCAACCATCTATGCATAGACACGGCTCTGATACCACTGTAGGATAACGTTGCATAGAAAACAAAAATTTCCTACCGCGAACACGCAATCCAAGCCAAGATGCAATCTAGAAGCCGGTAGCAACGAGCGGTGCTCGAGTCTCACCCGTGAAGAGATGCCAACGCCTACAACCTGAGGCTCTTGTTGCTGCGGTAGACGATCACTTGCCGCTTGCAAAAGCGCGTAGAAGATCTTGATCACGATCGGTTACGGCGCCACGAACGCAGGCGGCACCTCCGTACTCGGTCACACGTTCGGTTGTTGATGAAGACGACGTCCACCTCCCCGTTCCAGCGGGCAGCGGAAGTAGTAGCTCCTCTTGAATCCAACAGCACGACGGCGTGGTGTCGGTGGCGGTGAAGAAGTCCGGCGGAGCTTCGCTAAGCTACGCGGGCAATATGGAGGAGAGGGGGCGGCTAGGGTTTGGGAGGGTGGCGGCCACTCTATGGGGGGCGGCCAGCTTGTGGTCTTGGGGGTGGCCGGCCCCCTCCCTTGGCCCCTCATTATATAGGTGGATCCCAAGTGTTGGTGTCCAAGTCTTCGAATAAGACCCGAAACCAAAACCTTCCATAAGAGGGGGAAACCTAGCCCAACTAGGACTCCCACCCAAAGGTGGGATTTCCACCTCCCATGTGGGGGGTGGCCGGCCCCTTATGGTGGAGTCCACTTGGGACTCCACCCCATCTAGGGCTGGCCGGCCATGGAGGTGGAGTCCCATGTGGACTCCACCTTCCTTGGTGGTTTCTTCCGGACTTTTCTAGAACCTTCTAGAACCTTCCATAGAACCTTCCGCGACATTTTATTTCACATAAAATGACATCCTATATATGAATCTTATTCTCCGGACCATTCGGAACTCCTCGTGATGTCCGCGATCTAATCAGGTAATCCGAACAAATATTCGAACTCCATTCCATATTCAAGTACTACCATTTCAACATCCAACTTTAAGTGTGTCACCCTACGGTTCGTGAACTATGCGGACATGGTTGAGTACTCACTCCGACCAATAACCAATAGCGGGATCTGGAGATCCATAATGGCTCCCACATATTCAACGATGACTTTAGTGATCGAATGAACCATTCACATATATTACCAATTCCCTTTGTCTCGCGATATTTTACTTGTCCGAGGTTTGATCTTCGGTATCACTCTATACCTTGTTCAACCTCGTCTCCTGACAAGTACTCTTTACTCGTACCGTGGTATGTGGTCTCTTATGAACTCATTCATATGCTTGCAAGACATTAGACGACATTCCACCGAGAGGGCCCAGAGTATATCTATCCGTCATCGGGATGGACAAATCCTTTGTTGATCCATATGCCTCAACTCATACTTTCCGGATACTTAATCCCACCTTTATAGCCACCCATTTACGCAGTGGTGTTTGGTGTAATCAAAGTACCTTTCCGGTATAAGTGATTTACATGATCTCATGGTCATAAGGACTAGGTAACTATGTATCAAAAGCTTATAGCAAATAACTTAATGACGAGATCTTATGCTATGCTTAATTGGGTGTGTCCATTACATCATTCACACAATGACATAACCTTGTTATTAATAACATCCAATGTTCATGATTATGAAACTAATCATCCATTAATCAACAAGCTAGTTTAAGAGGCATACTAGGGACTTCTTGTTTGTCTACATATCACACATGTACTAAAGTTTCGGTTAATACAATTCTAGCATGATATATAAACATTTATCATAAACATTAAGATATAAATAATAACCACTTTATTATTGCCTCTAGGGCATATCTCCTTCAACCCCCTCCATGGAATCTGATGACTTCGTCCGCAAACTAGGGGAGTACGGCTTCGGCGATCAGCCTGAAGTCGACTCCGCCCAGCCTAAGCAGGTTCTCGCAACGGTAGCAGCGCTGGGACAAACCGGATCTGAAGAGCCAGCCAGCCAATCCGACCCCCAACCATCCCAACAAGGATCTCCAATGTCTCGGGTGCGACCCCACAGGGATTCTTCCTCGGAGGAAATCCTGTCAGCAGAGGAGATGGCCGCGCGAGCAGTTCTTAACACACCTATAACCCCGGGCGACGCCGCAGATCTGGAGGCCCTAGAGGCCACTAGAAAGAAAATGCTGGCCACAGCCAAGAAGCTCGCCGATACCGAAGCCGCGTTAAGGGAAGAGAGGGCAGAAGCTGCAGGATTGGCGGAAAACTTCAACAGACAGGACCGCGAGATTACTGCCACACTCGAGCAGGTCAAGAGCATGAGGGCTGAGTGGGAAGTAAAGATGATCTATGCGCAGGCGGAGGCCGATCGAATTGTTAGAGAAGCAATTCCGCCTCGCAGGATACCCTTCAACACGCCCATGAGCACCGGCCACTGGAAACCCCAAAGGACAACATGCAAAAGGCTGCGGAATTCTTTGAAGAAGAAGGACGAAGAGGTTGATATCAACTATCTCCGCACACTTGTCGCTTCAGGCAATGCGACGGCAAAGCAAGGCGGATACTTCGCGCAGGCTTTGGAATCCAATCCGGATAGCTGTGTATCTACCGCGCGAAGGACGCCCGCGCTGATCGGCATCCGACGATGAATCACACACGGATCCTCGGAGCGCGAGAAGAAGGACCAGGGAACACCCAAATCCGATTCTGTTCCGTCAAAGACGCCTTCGTCGATCCACGAAAGGAAAGGATGCGATGTACTACGGACGAGACAAATACCGCAACCCCTCTCCTCCGCCCAACGGTTACCCACGACCCCCTCGCCGCCGTAGTCCAGCCGGAAACACCAGGCCCCCGGGCATGGTGGAATTGTTATCCGCGACAACGTGCTTTGCCAAGAAACGAAACGAGGAGCGCTCGCCGGAACCTCGGCTGGAACGAGAACAATGTTCATGAGCCCGAGCCCGGGAGGAGTCGGAATGAGGACCGCGGTCCAGAACCTCGCCGGAACCGCGATCCGAACCTCGTCGGAGCCATGACCCGAGCCTCGCCGAGCCGGGACCCGAGCCTCGTCGGAGCCGTGACCGGAGCCACGCCGGAACGACCGGGCAGCCGGCGCCGGGCGAAGGCAGCCACGGAGCCGGAGCCAGCACCAGGAAGGCCGAGGAGATTCAGATGGCGTAAGCAAGAAGTCGGACCACCCACCTCGCAGGTCTCCCTCACCACCACCTAGCGGTGGCGGCGGAGGTGGAGGCGGAGGCGGAGGCAATGGTCGGAGATCTCGCTCTCGCTCAAAGTCCCCTCGCCACGGCTCGCGCGACGCGCGGGATCGCCTTAACGCAATCTGAACCGACTACATTGGTCCGAAGTGCTTTGGCAGGATGATTCGAGAGGAACCAAAGCCAAGGATGAACCTCAAGCTACCCGGAAATGCGAAGCATTATGATGGCACCGAAAGGCCGGATACCTGGATTGAGGATTACTACAATCTTTGTAACCTTCGCCGGAGGAACCCCTAACATCGCTGCCGCATGCTTCGATTGTACCTTGTAGGTCCAGCCCGGATCCGGCTCGGCGACCTCGAGAAGAATTCCATCTTTCTTTGGTTCGACCTGAAGAACGCTTTCGAGAAGCACTTCAGGGGCACCTACAAGAGACCTACCACAACAAGCGACCTGCAGGCATGCATCCAGAAGAAGGGCGAAACATCGAGGAATTTCCTCACCCGATGGTTGGCATGCAGAAATGAGTGCGAGAACGTCGACAACCGCACAGCAATGCACGCCTTCATTGGGGGCTTGCAGCGAGGAGGATTGCTGCGACACAAGCTAACTTGCTTGGTCAATGCAAATAAACTGACGTTGGACGACATGATCACCATCGCCAGCGATCACACTGCCGCCGATGACGACGCAGCGGTGATCTCGCGACTCTGACAATCCCCACTGCATCAACAAAAGAAGAACCGTGACAACGGTAGCGGCGGCAGCCATAAGCGCAAGAACCACGATGACCAGAAAAGTGGCGGATCCGAGATGGTCGCCATGGCGTTTCAACGCGGAGGTCCAGGAGGCGGAAGAGGACGCGGACGTGGAGGCGGAGCCGGCAGGGGTCAGCAGCATACCTCGGAGGTCACTGCTGGCGGATCCCGCGCTCCGCAAACCTACGAGGAGTACAGAGACATGCCCTGCCTGGCCCATCTGGATCCGGTTACAGGGAAGTCCACTCACACCAACCGCAACTGCAAGTGGGTCAATGATCTAAAGAACGACCCGGAGGCAGGATACAAGCGCGCCCGGAAACACCGCCCACGCGGCAAAGGTGGCAAGGGCAAGAACAAGGACAAAGAGGAGGATAGTTCCGAGGCGATGGATGAGGATGATAACTCGCCGGATCCCAAGGCAGGATCCGCAGGAAAATCCAACCCATTCGATAAAAAGAGCGTGGGGGCTTACCACACTTTCCTCGGGACACCAACAGTACGCGCCTCCAAGTCAGCTACCGGATCACGAACGCCATAGTCCGTGTGCCGCAGTACGTCAGGTGGTCGGAAATCCCGTGCACATTTGATAGGAAGGATCACCCCGCAATTGTGCCAAAAGAATGCTACGCTTTGGTTGTAAGTCCCCGCATAGATGGGTATGACTTCTCCAAGTGCCTCATGGATGGTGGAGCCAGCCTGAACATAATGTACCTGGAGACCCTAGAGCGGATGAACCTCACCAAGGAGCAGCTGAAACACAGCACCACTGAGTTTCATGGCGTGGTTCCGGGCAAGAAGGCGAATTCCCTTGGCAGCATCACACTTCCCGTGGCTTTTGGCGATGTTCATAATTTCCGCGAAGAGAAGATCACGTTTGAAGTTGTGCCCTTCAAAAGCTCCTACCACGTCATCTTCGGCAGGCCCACCTACCACAAGTTCCACGCAAGAGCGTGCTACATCTACAACAAGCTCAAGATTCCGGGTCCTAAAGGTATGATTACCGTATCCGGAGACTACAAAAAGGCTCATGAGTGTGAGTTAGGCGAAGCCGCCTTCGCAGAGTCTGTGATATCTGGAGAAGAGCTGAAAGGCTACAGAGCTGCGGTGGATCCGACTGAGATGCAGACCACCAAGAAGCAGATCTCCGAGCAGAAAACCTCCTTCAAGGCCGCGATAGAAACCAAGAAGCACGACCTCATCAAAGGCGACTCTTCCAAGCAGGTTTCAGTCGGAGCCAACATGGACCCCAAATAGGAAGACGCGCTCGTCGAGTTCCTCCGCGCTAACATGGATATCTTCGCATGGCAACCTTCTGACATGTCCGGAGTACCTAGGGAACTCGCCGAGCACTACCTCAACATAAATCCGGGGGCTAAACCAGTGAAGCAAGCTATGCGACGCTTTGGAGATAAGAAGCGCCGCGCCATAGGAATGGAACTAGCAAAGTTACTAGAAGCAGGTTTTGTAATAGAAGTTATCCACACCGATTGGGTCGCAAATCCCGTCCTTGTACCCAAAAAGAACACTGAAATACTAAGAATGTGTATCGATTACTCTGGCTTGAACAAGCATTGCCCGAAGGATCCGTTCCCCTTGCCGCGCATTGACCAAGTCATTGATTCGACGGCGGGGGCGGAACTTCTGTGTTTTCTTGATGCGTATTCCGGGTATCATCAGATCCGGATGAAGGAATCTAACCAAAAGGCGACTTCATTCATTACCCCGTTTGGTACTTACTGCTACGTTACTATGCCTTTTGGTTTGAAAAATGCAGGTGCTACTTACCAACGTACGATACAGCGGTGCCTGAAGGACCAAATTGGCCGGAACGTGCACGCTTACGTCGACGACATCGCGGTCATGACCCGGAAAGGATCCGACTTGATCAGCGACCTCACAGAAACCTTCGACAACCTCCGCAGGTACAAGATGATGTTGAATCCGCTGAAGTGCGTTTTTGGCGTGCCAGCCGGAAAACTCCTTGGCTTCATAGTCTCTCACAGAGGCATTGAGGTTAACCGGAAAAGATCAAGGCAATCTGTGCATCAAACGGCCAACTTGTCTCAAAGATGTGCAACGACTAATCGGTTGCGTCGCGGCAATCGATAGGTTTGTTAGCCGTCTTGGCGAGAAGGCGCTACCTCTGTACAAGCTGCTGAAGAAAGCAGACAAATTTATGCGGGACGACGCGGTGACGCAGCTCTTCGAGGGTTGAAGGAAATACTCACCTCCGCCTATCTTGGCAGCCCAGCAGAGTCGAGCCAATGCTCCTTTATCGGCAGCTACCAACAAAGTCATCGGCCTCGTCATTGTGGTGGAACGAAAGGAAGAAGGTCATGAATACGACGTCCAAAGACCTGTCTACTACATTAGCGAGGTGCGACGGAATCAAAGCAGAGATACCCTCACTTCCGAGAAGCTAGCTTATGGTGTGTTCCTAGGCAGCCGGAAGGCTGAGACATTACTTCCAAGAGCATCCGTGTGATCGTGAGCAAGGCTCCGCTGTCAACAATTCTCAACAACGGCGACGCAACGGGGCGTACGGCTAAATGGGGCATTGAACTATCCGCCTTCGACATCGCTTACAAGCCCGGGACTGCGGTTAAATCCCAAGTCTTGGCAGATTTCGTCGCAGATTGGACAGAGGCTCCGGATGCAAGTACGGAGCCGGAACCGAGAAACATGGGTCATGCACTTCGATGGATCCAAGCAGCATCAAGGCTCGGGAGCCGGAGTCACCACGAAGTCCCCTAGGAGAAGAAGCTGCGATGCGTTCGCAGATCCACTGAAGCTACAAATAACATGGCGGAATACGAGGCTCTACTACACGGTCTGCGCATCGCTAAGGAAATTGGGATCAAGCACATCATATCTTTGTGGAGATTCCGACCTGGTGGCACAACAAGTAGCCGGAACCTGGAACGCCGAGAAACTCCGTCATGGCGGCCTACGAGAGACGAAGTTGATGAGATCGCCAAGTGCTTCCTCGGATACGAAGTCAAGTACGTCGGGAGAGACGATAACACGGCGCGAGACATGCTATCCAAGCTCGGATCCGGCAGGAAGCAAATTCCGCACGGCATTTTCTGGAGCATCTCCGGATACCCTCGATTAAGGGCGCTAACCGGAAAATCCAGAGGTGGCGGTGTCTCCGGCTAGGGAGGTGATGGCTATCATTCCGGCTTGGACACAGCCTTTCCTGGACTACCTCATCGATCGAAGTTGCCGAGGACGAGGTCCTCGCACGACGGATCGTCGGACGAGCGAGAACCTACACAATTGTTGATGGACAGCTCTACAAACGAAGTGCGGCGGGGTGTTTCTCAAATGCGTCTCCAATCAAGATGGCATTGAAATCCTCGAGAGAGATCCATGCGGGGATTGCGGGCATCACGCCGCTCCCAGATCCTCGTTGCCAAAGCTTTCCGGCTAGGATTCTACCGGCTCACGGCTAAAGAAGATCTTGACAAGCTGGTAAAACCTGCCGAGGTTTTCGGTACTACGCTACTCAACCAAACGCTCCAGCCCAAGAGCTGAAGACCATACCTATCACCTGGCCATTTGCGTCTGGGGCTTGATATGGTTGGTAAGTTAAAAAGATCATCTCCTGGCGGTTTTGAATACCTTCTGGTCGCTGTTGACAAATTCAGCAAGTGGATCGAGGCAAAGCCAGTGAGAAAAGCCGATGGTGCTACGGCACTAAAATTCGTCTGCAGCCTCGTGATGAGATTCGGCATCCCACACAGCATAATCACAGATAATGGCACAAACTTCGCTCAAGGAGAATTGAGGGATTATTGTGACACAATGGGGATTCGACTGGACCTTGCATCTGTGGCTCATCCACAATCTAACGGTCAGGTTGAAAGGGCTAACGGTCTAATATTATCAGGAATTAAGCCGCGCCTTGAAGAACCACTGCGACGAGCAGCTGGAGCTTGGGCTGATGAGTTGGAAGCTGTTTTGTGGAGTTTACGAACTACCCCTAACAGATCAACAGGGTTCACCCCATTTTTCCTAGTATACGGATCCGAAGCCGTGCTTCCCTCCGACATCATCCTCGATTCACCGCGAGTTTCCGCCTACAATGAAGAAACAGCTGACGAGGCCAGACAGCTATCTGTGGACCTGATCGAGGGAGCTCGGAACCTAGCTGATCAGCGCTCCGCCATCTACCAGCAGAAGCTCCGACGCTATCACAGTCGTCGCGTTCGGAATCGCTCCTTCATGGCAGGAGACCTGGTCCTCCGCCTTCGACAGGTGAAAGACCATAAGCTGCAATCTCCATGGGAAGGACCCTTCATCGTTAGCAAAGTGCTCCATAACGGGTCGTACTACCTTGTTGATTTCCGCGAGCTGAGGGATAGACCTGCTAACTGGCACCGGAAACGCAAGCGTGAGGATCCGGATGACATCTACGATGAAACAGATCGCCCTTGGAACATCGCACAGCTACGTCCTTTCTACACTTAGCATATATTTTCCGAGTTATAAACTCTGTAATAGTTATACATGATCAATGAAATAAAGCTTATGGTTCACTCTTTGAGTCTTTTACCTCCTTTACTTGTTCATTTTAGATCGTGTATGTTTTTTTCCGACTAAAACCGCAGAGCTGGACATTTCCGCCTAGGCGTGTATGAAAGTTGTGATTTCCAAAACCGTCCTTTAGGACGTAAGCTTAAGTTTTCTGATTAAGTTGTTATCTGTTGCGAACTCGTGGATTCCTAGTAGCGATTTCCGGCACCTATGCTTGGGGGCTTGTTTCCGCGGTTATGGACGGATTGCCATTGGGTTTCGTCGCCGCTCGCGAGCATCTCCGGCTAAGGTTTTCCGGCTCGCGGAAGGTCAAGCGGGTAAACCGGAAAACAATGAAGTCAGCACTTGCTTTCCGACATAAAACGAAACATGCACATAATATTAACGGATAGCAGGATAAGTGTTTCCGCCCCATGCATAATCGTTTCGTTCCTAGCTACTTAAGAATTTAAAGTCTTATTACAAACCCTCGCTGGGGCCAAAATGATGCATTGTCTTTCCCGCAGGAATAAAAGTTTTCACTCCCCCTTAGCCGGAGAAGTCTTGCCCTCTGGATCCTTTTCCTTGGCGCCTTCGGCCGGAGATGACACGTCTTCGTCGCTCTCTTTTTCTTCATCAGAAGCTGCAGTGCTGGTCTTGGGTTCTTCTTGGGGAGCGTCCTTGGAGCTGGTCCAGGTGTATTGGGTTCCGGATTCCGCAGGTCGCGCCTTCGCGGCGAGCTCCTTCTGAAGTTCCTCTTCCAAGGGCTCGTCTGCGGGAAGAACCACCTTGTCGTAGAATTCCTCATGCCGGATCCTGCGCGCGATACGGGTGTCGTAGCCGCTTACTGCATCCAGCAGCGCGTTGACATCTGCATCCGGAGGAACGCCCGTGGTCACTTGATCAAGATCAAGATCCGGATTATGTGCTATGCACATGGTCAAGGCCATTGCAGCTGCGCCTCGGGCTGATGATGCTTGTAGATCCGTCACCAGCTCCGGAAGAATGTCCATCTTTCCAACAAGCTTCCGGACGTTGCAAGTGCGGCTCCTCTTGATGGATAAGTTATAGCATATCTTGCGGGAGGCGGAGATGAGATCTTTGCAGTCATCGCCTGCGAGTTGAAGAAGGTCATCCCGTGGGAACAAATTCCGGCGCTGCTCCGGATACCCAAGCGGCTCTGCATAAAGATAATCAGGGTATAAGCATGCAGTTTGAGCGCAAAGTAAAGTCGGAGAAAACATCCGGGCAAGGTTTCAGATCGTACCCAAGATGTTCTCGTTGAGCAAGTCCAGTGATGCTCCGCGGTCTCCATATATTTCCGGAGACCATTGAGTTCTTTCTGCTGCCTCTTGATGGTTTATTTGTCGACATTTTCTTCAGCAACAGCTCGCCCTTTTCACTGATATGTTCGGAGTTTTTCTCCTTGGTACTTCTCGGCCTGCTCCCTCTTTAGTTCCGCCTCCTTTAATTTCATTTCCAAATCTTGGTACGAGGAGCGCAGGTTCTCAAGTTCAGATGAGGCTGTAGCAAGGGAAGAGGATGCACCTATAATAACATAAGTTAACAGCAAGTTTCAAGTCGGAATCTGACAACTGACGAGGAAGACGGAAACCAACCTTGGGCGTCCGCCAGTTGCTTGGTCAGTTCCGCATTCTCATCCTTCAGAGTCCGGATATTTTCCACTTTGATTCGAGTAACGCGGCGCTGAAGCGCAATGTTCTTGTGCAGCTCATAGTGCAGTGCCTGCTGTTCCTGTAAAACATAGATAGAGCAGGAGTAAAAATTCCGCCTGTACAAAGTGGTTTTCTCCAAAGCATTATTGCCGGAACTTTTCCGCCATAATGCTTGGGGGCTACTGATCCAATTTAACAGCCTTCCCGGAAGTAATCTTTCTCTAAGCATCTAAGCGCTAACTATTTTTTGAGTTTCCGCCTACATGCTTGGGGGCTACTGGGGAGTACCTTTTGCTTGCAGATGAGCTGGTCAAAGAACTGGCCGACGTTCTTCTTGAAGTCTTGGATTTCCGATGTCCTGGAGTCGGGCTTCCCCCAGGCGTTGTTCAGCATGGCGTTGAGCAGGTCTTGTTCAAGTTCCCACTTCTCCGCCTCGGACAGCTTGTTGAAAAACTTGGTAGCATACGCCTTGGGGGTGGAAGTGGTGTCAGCCGGATCTCCAAAGTTCTTCGGAAAAACGACCATGTCGCCAGCGCCCTCTCCAGCCTTCTCGGAAGAAGTGACTTCAGCCTCTCCTTGGCCTTGTATTTCCGCGTATTCTTGGGCAGGGCCCTTGGCCTTAGGATCTTCTCCGCCCGCATGCTCGCTGCTAACCGGAATTACTTCCGGTGGAGTATTTGCGGCAGGAGGGGGAGATGGATCAGCCTGAGGGGGAGACGGTTGAGGAGTTGGGTGGGAGGCACTTGGTGGAACTGGAGTAGAAGGACCAACAGCCGGAGATTTTTTCATATATTTCGTGATGGGCTCCTGGCTGGTGGTCCGCGTGGCAGTGACATTCAGATTCCTGCAAACAAGTGAAAGGGTTCAGACAAGAGATAATTTCGCCAAGATAAAGTTGCATCATGTTCGGAAACTTACGGGGCGCCGGGGATGATGGGGCGCGTGCGCTGGCCAGCCGTTGAGAGCATCATTAGACGCGCACGCTCCGCTTTCCTTGAGTCTAGCGGAGGTGGTTTTGTCGTCTTCGGCTTCTTGGCGGAGGCCTCGCCGCTAGCTCCGGCTTCAGAGCCGGAAGCCTTGGCGCGGGGACGCTATGTAGGTCGAGGGGCCGCCTTGCGGGGTGCCTGTTCCTCTTCCTCCTCGTCGTCTTCCGGAGCCTCCTCCGCCGTGTCGCCGGTGACGGGGACGCGAAGAATGGTGCGGAAGCTTTCCTCCGCCAAAGTGTTGAGCTGGAAGGAAAATGAATAAAAGTTAGTTAACATCCAAAAACTTGTCGTTCGTGTAAATGTCCTTGATCAGTTCCGGGACCTGTTGGCCCCTCGGAATCTTCACCAGCGTCTTGAACCTTCTCTTCAGAGAGTCGGCCGGAAGATCGTGGCGGGTAACCCGGAGAAGATCGTCCGCCCCGGTATAAGCGCACATCAGGCGCGCGTTGTAGCGTAGAGGCTGGATTCTCCGGGAGAACCAGCTAAGTGTGAGCTGGGCTCCGGTCAGTCCGTCGTGAACTAGCCGGGAGATTCTCCCGCGCAGCCTTCTCCGAGGATCGGGAGTGCAGGCGAGCGAAGGGACGAAGCTCCAGCTTGCAAGCTCTTCCGGAGGTTCGTTGACGAACTGGGGCAGACCTTCATGAACATCCGGAACTGAAGCATTCTTCTCATAGAACCATACGGCGTTCCAGTACCGGACGGATTCGTGCGAGTCGTGGGGAGGGTACATGCGGCTAGGGCGGAGCATAAACGTCATGCTTCCGCAGTTCACCATTGCTTTGTCCTTGGTTTCTTTCTTCACCCAGAAAAAGAATTGCCATAACTTGACATCTGGCCGGATCCCAAGATGTCCTTCGCAGAGAGTCACGAAGTTGGACAGGAGAAGATATGAATTTGGGCAGATGTTGTGGGGCTGGAGCCCGTAGGTGTTGAGGACGGAGAGAAAAAACTCCGAACAGGGAAGTGAAAGTCCGCGTTCCACCCAAGCCTTGGTCATAACAATTTCTCCGGCTTCTGGCTTGGGGACGTCGGAATCACGAGTGAAACTCCAATGTGTGGAGATCATGCCCTCGTTCTGGAGCTCTCTAAGCTCCACGTCGGTAGTTGCGCAAGGCCACCATTGACCCCGTTCTCCTTCGCGGATCCGGGCCTTGGACGCCCTCTTGTTTTCCGCCTCCTGCACCTTTGCCGCCATCCGAGCTTGTCCCTCGAGTTCTTCTTGGAGCTCTTGGAGGGAAGGGATCCGGCCTGGAGCGGTGCTGGAAGATGCGGAAAAAGGTTGAGCTAGTCTAATGTCGGAAACATATGGTGGCAGGAATGATATGGGATCCGGGCATATGGGTTCTATTTGGTTGGGATCCGGGCTACTCGGAGAGCTACCAGTACAATGCGACGATTCGAGTGGCATGCTTCCGGCTGCGCCCATACAAAGAATTTGAGTACCCGGATCACTAAGTCTATCTTCTACACTAGGTTATCTTCTACGAGGCCGGCGCACTTACCGCTAATGGCGCGGTGGCTCGACGGAGCTCCGGCGAAGATGAGGTCGCCGAACTTGAAGGAAATCGTCCCGCGTGACCACGAATCGGCGGCGGAGCGAAATTCTCATTCAAACGCGGGAATCTTGGCGCGAGGGGAGCCTTGGTTTGGCGGCGCGCGGAGCTCACCGTGGCAAAGCTCGCCGGAGTCGAGATCTGGCGGGCGGCGCGGCGCGAGGAGGAAGACGAGGTAGTGAGAAGAGGTGAAAGAATGAAATTTTACCGAGCCACGGGGTATTTATAGACCGCACGCGGAGATTCGGGATCCGGATCCGATGGTGGAAACGGAACGGTCGCACCGTTGGATGGATGACACGTGTTTTAGGTCAAGTGCGGTAAAATGACGTGGAGGTAACTTAACCACGCACTCCCGAAAATTCCGGCTAAAGATTTGCATCTGCGAAAATTTAGCGCGGGAAATGAGGAAGTTGTGCACGGGAAAAGTGGACTTTCCGTTGTTGTGCATGATCTGAAGATGGAGGATTTCCGGAGAAGTGAACCCGGAATCAAGTAAGAAGTTTTGAAGCTCTTCAAGATTCTCTTCGTTCAGAAATTTGTATGAAGTCGGAGGAATGATGAATCTCGGAGAACTTCGGGGGCTACTGTTGTGGGTATACTTTATGGGTATATCAACGGCGTGGCCTAGATCCGGCAAGCCCGGGTGGCCCATAGTTGGTGGTGAGGCATGTGGCCCATCGGGCGGCCCAGTTGCTGTAGATCATGAAGGATGAGGTCCAGTCCAGGAACAGGAAGCCGGATCCTAACCAACCTGCGAAGGAAGCCGGATCCGTTGAGGCCCATGAAGTATCCGGATCCAGCACGTACTTGGAGGAAGGTGGATCCTTGACGTACACGGCAAGACTGTGTACCGTAGTTAGGCAACTTGTATTCCGGCTAGGACTCTCCGTGTAAACCCTAGATCCGTGCGCCTTTATAAGCCGGATCCCGGGAGCCCTAGAGGCACAACCACAATTCATTGTAACAACGCGAAAGCGCCAAGATAATTCCAGACAAGCAGCAGTAGGCCCTGTCATCGTGCATGTGTTCCGAAGCTGGGTAACTCGCGTACCACCGTCCCGTGTGCACTCCGCCCTATGGCCCCTACTTCTTCTCCCCCTCGTGAGGATCCCTCCTCCGAGGTACCGTCGATTAGGCAACGACACTACACGAGGAACGGAAAATAAGGAAGGCGAACAAGCCACAAAGGTGGACAACATCTAGGGTGGAGGAAGAAAGGGAGCACCAACTTGTGGAGCGGGGCATTCGTCGCCTCCACCCTTGGTCATCGGCCCGATGGGAAATCCTAGGCCGCCCACCTGCCCTTCCCACTGGCCTAAGGTGGCACTAGGTCAGTTCCCCTTGGGGCCTTAGCAGCCCCTACATGGGCCATGGAGAGGCCAACCCTTTAGGGCTGCCATCCTGGGGCCTTAAGAATGTGGGAGAAAACCTACATAGGCTCCAAAATAGGCCCAAGCGGCCAGCCTAGGAGGCTGGGTGTTCACCCATCCTCCCAGCAGTAAGACACTTCATACGAAGGTCAAAACCCCAAATTTTCTCTCACATAATTTCCCGAAACTCTTCTAATATAATGACATCGAAACATTTTGAAGCTACCATAACACTTCCAATAATGTTTCTCTCTCATATTTAGTTCTAGAAGAATTCAGTGTACCTCTAGAAATATTCGGAAAACACAGAAAATGACTCTAATACTTCACCCAAACTATTTCGATGACGCTGGAACTATTCCAGACATTGTCTTAACCCCATACTATGTTTATAAAAATGCATCAAGTACTATAAAGAACAAAGAACACTTCGTCGTGTGACCCTGACATGCCCAATCACTCACAAACATGATTCTGAAACTCTTTCAGATCAATAATTAATAGCGGGCAAAGGTCCATAATAGCTCTTGTTCATGGTTGAGTAACCTTTTGTGATATATTATAGTATCAATCCCATTGCTTTGTGATATCATGAATACCCGAGGTGATACTTTGGTATCCTGCTGGTTCAACTCTTGATCACTATATCATTAAGCTCGATTCTGTGTTATTCTCTTTCTCATGCCGTACTTTTATGTCCTTGTAATTCACATTACAAAGTGTTTGGCCAAACAATTGGGTGACATCGTAATACTGAGATGGGCGCTGAGTATATCTCTCCTTATACCGGAGGAGCAATTCTCACTCTTGAGTCACCAAGTCGCCAGACATTCTTTTCAACATATAGACTTGTGATGGTAACCAATACATGCCTTTCGGAATGAGATCTCTTGATGATCTCATGGTATAAGGATTCATTTTATAAGATTACACATTGATAGTACTATTAATAAGGAATAGCGTCTCATAGTATATCCGATAAAACTACATTGGTTCAGTACCATTGTTCTTCTTAACAATCTACTCCCAGTGCTGTTAGTATTTCCCATACTCATGATCACGAAAACATGATCATGAAACAACATATGAGCTAGTCCTAGAGGCGGAACTAGGAACACTTGTTTGTTTATTCTTACACATGTGCTCATGAGTTTTCCTTCGAATATCATATTCAAGATACAAAGCGGTTATAACGTTAACATATTAGAATAAAATTAATCACAAAACTTGGAGTCATAATAATGAATACTTTATTATTGCCTTTAGGGAATGACTCCTTCAATAAATCCACATAGTACCTTTCAGAATATCAGCAATTATCATCTTGCAGTCTCATGCAACATGGATATCTGAAAGATTGAGATCTTCAGTGAGAGCCAAGGCTTCTTTACATGCAATCATCTCCAACATAGCTGGATCTAAAATCCCAAATATCAATATTGTTGATTGATCTTTGCCATACCTACCGGAGCTAGCAACCATGTTACACGTTCTCTACCACAAAATTTCTGTTGGACCTTCGGGGTTGGGGGTTTGGTCACATATTTTAGTTCCTTTAGGTAGGAGTTTATGAAGGCATGGGTGGACAACGAACTCGGGAATATGTATTCATGGATGGCTTACCTCCATACAATCCAAATTGTTGACAAAGTGAACTGAAACTCTTGTAAATTGATTATGTGGCAATGTCTCTATCATCTCGAACAACCATAGTCTTTCATTCGTCTCTCCATTTGAAACCATGTACTGCACCATAAATTCATCTGACAAAGCCCACACACAACGAGCCATGTTGCACTCCATGATTAAGTGTCTCCAAGATTCAACATTTCGAGAAAAAACTATGGGGCTTACTGGTTAGTACATGTAAATTTGTACTAAACAACCAGAGTTTGAGACTCACCACCTCCTTTATAAAATACAACGGTTGTTCCTCCTAGTGTTGGTTTCATCTTTTTAAGATTCGATGTTTCCACATAGAGAGCAATTGCTCGTCGTGCTCATGTTGCGATGTTCCAACACATATGCTTTCGACAATAAGAGTTGGGCTAGTCTCCATAAGAAAACTCTAAAAACATCTATGTCTGTCCATTTTTCCTCGATTTTGTCTACATACATGAAAGTATCTAGACAAAATCGAGATAATTAATTTATAGGACATAGGGAGTAAAAAAAACTCCTAAAACTGAAGACCTCCAACTCCAACCCGGCCAAAAGTAAGCCCAGCCAGATAAAAAAAACTAAGGTCAGGTCGTGCACTCAATTACAACGCACGGCCCAATGACGCCCACATAGGCACATACACAGCCAACAACGTTTCCTTCTGTGATTTGACCGGGCCCACCACCTGAATGAACCACACGACTCGTGTCCACCTGCCGGTCAGTGTAGTCGCGACACCGCAGAGCGCAGAGCTTCGCTCTACAGCGATGGCGACCAACCGCCGCCTCCGCGGCCTGCTCCTCCTCGCCGCGGCGCTCGTGCTCACCGCCTCCACCTCCTCCGCCGCCGATTTCCATTACTGCAGTGAGTGCTCTGAGACATCATCTCGCCGTTAAACCGTCCCCGTGTCGAGGTTCAGCGAATCGTCTCCGTGCGCCCGATGCGACCTTACTTTTTTCTGTTGGTTTGGTTTTTGCTGTAGATAAGGGGCGCCGCTACCCGGTGAAGGTGAGCGGGGTGGAGATCGTCCCCGACCCCGTCGTTCGCGGCCAGCCCGCTACCTTCAAGATCTCCGCCTCCACGGGTGAGAATTGATCGACTTATCTGCCGTGAATTCGGTGCGATTGGGCTTGTGAATTATGACCCTTTGTGCGGTGTGCCAACAAATTGGGATGCCGAGCAACTAGCATCTGTTTGGGCGGCCGGTTTGAGAAGTGCCTCCGGGTGCGTGTGCGCGCGCGTTGGAGTGCGTTGTGATCAAAATGGTACCGATGCATTTTGCCCATGGGATCGAATTATAAATTATTGTCCTGCTGAAGGTTTCGAAGCCTGTTCGTGTAACTTATCTATGACTTACTCCTGCGTGCTGTAGCATTTGGGCCATGAATTCGAGTCTTGCGAAGGCCATACTATGAGGTGTTACTTTACTACATATTTCTGTCAGACTACTTTGGAAAACTCAACTGGTACTGCCATTCTATTTGCACTGGGAAGTTTTGAATCTGGAACACCTTATATTTGTCCGTTGAAAGTTGCAATAACGAGTGCACATGCCTTGCCTCCATGAATTCCCTTTGTTTATTGATGCTTGTATTTGAGTTTACAGAGGGCCATAAGCTCCTTAATTGTCTACCGAAATGGTTAATATCATCATATGCCTCCATATAATTTGTTCTGACAGCAAAGCAGTGAATGAATTTATGCAGTAAGATTCAACAGTTGTTTTCCCATGTCTATGTAGAATTATTTCTCCAACCCTCTATCTCAAGAAATCGCAAAGTGGTTAATTATTTCCATTTAATAGCAAATGGAGTACTAGCATGTGCTTCCACTTCATAAATTCCACTTCATACTACCATGGTCACGAGAGCTCACATATTGAAGCTAATATGTGGATGATCGCAGGAGCGAGAGCACTGCGCAGGTTACCTCTTGATGCCAGGCCTCTTGACGCCTGAAGTGCACCTCCTGTGCATATAGCCTAGTTTAGCTCAGTTTTGCCCTTTTCTTCAGTCCTGTTTTCATATTCGTTTAGTTTGCTTTTTTCTATCCCCTTTAACCGTCGTTGTGAGCTGTACTTGCGCCATGTCGGTGCCTTCTCCTAATACAAATGTCACACGATTTGGTGCGTGTTTGTTAGGTACCCACTACTGTCTCTGGATTATAGCAACGATAAACAGTGGCAATATCTGATTACAACTGAATTGGGGATAGAAAAGGGTTCCTAGTCTAGCGAGGAGACAAACTCCCGCAGCCGCCGTTCTTCAGCCTTGATCCCGAGGATGACCGCTTCCTTGTGGTGCTTTGGTATAAGTAGATGGAAGCGTTGTTCTCACTGCACCCAGTCTGGGCCGGTGTGTCTCATGTTTGGCTGTACGAGCCTCTTGGGCCTCTGGCGTTGCCTGGCGACGCCTGTGTCCGCATCCATGCCCGGTAGGTCTCTGACATCCCCTCCTCCTTGAGTACCGGCTTGTCCCCAAGCCGGTGCTGCCGGAAATCGCTGCTGCAACTCCAGCTTGTCCTCCCATGTTATATCGTCGGTGTCAGAGTGAGACCACTGAACTTGCACTTGTTCACGCCGGCCTGATGATGCTTTCTTCCATCGTTGTGCAAGGATCTTCACAGGAATTGCAAGGACATCAGTAGGGATAGGAAGAGTAGTTGCAGGTGTTGTACCTGGGAGTAATGCCTTTCTCAATTGGGAGACATGAAACACAGGATGAATCCTGGAATCAGCTGGCAATTGTATTTCATAAGCAGTAGGATTGATGACCCGGCTGATAGTGTAAGGGCCAAAATATTTGAATGCGAGCTTGTGGTGCGCCCGAGGAGCAACCGATGATTGGACGTAGGGCTGTAGCTTGATGAAGACAGCATCACCTGCTACAAACTGGCGGTCAGTGCGCTTTTTATCTGCCTGTTTCTTCATCTGCTGCCTGGCATAATTCAAATTGTGCTTCAACAATTGCTGCATCAACTGACGTTCCTCGAGCCATTCCTTCACAGATGGTACTGGACAAGTAGAGATGGCATCTATGCCCCAGTGCCGTGGCTCATGACCATAAAGAGCAACAAACGGTGATGTTTGGAGTGCTGAATGTGGACTAGTGTTATACCAGAACTCTGCGAGAGAGAGGAACTGACTCCAACGTCTTGGGCAAGCATGAGCAAAGCATCTTAGATAGCTTTCAAGGCACTGGTTAACACGCTCAGATTGTCCGTCTGTTTCTGGGTGATAGGCAGAACTCATGCGCAGCTCGCTGCCGAGTGTGGAGAACAAAGCCTTCCAAAACTTGCTGGTGAAAATGGGATCGCGATCGGAGATCATCACCTTTGGAAGGCTGTGCAGCTTGAAGACATTGTCGACGTAGGCCATGGCAACCTTTGCTGCGGAGAAGGGATGATGCAATGGAATAAAGTGGGCATATCGTGTAAATTTATCCACCACCACCATAATGCAGTTAGCTGAACCCGAAGTAGGGAGGCCCTCGATGAAGTCCATCGTGACCATCTGCCATGCACCATCTGGGGTGGGCAATGGTTGCAACAACCCTGGATAGTTGATACGCTCGGGTTTGGATTGTTGGCACACTAAGCAGGTTTGAACAAATTCTTTGATGTGTTGTTTCATCTTTGGCCAAGCAAAGAGACTACGGATGCGCTTGTATGTGACCGGGAACCCTGAGTGGCCTCCGATGGCACTGGAGTGAAATGCTTGAAGGATTTTTTGCTGTAGAGGTACAGATCCACCCAACCAGATGCGATTTCTGAAGTATAGAATGCCTTGCTGAACTGAGAATCGTTGTTTACTGTCAGGACCATCTTGAAGTTTGGAAATTAGTTGAGTAGCATGGGCATTGGTGGCATAACTGCCGCGCACATCGTCCAACCATGCTGGCTGACATTCAGTAATTGCTGTCACAGCAAGTGAAGAATCATGAGTGCGTCTTGACAAGGCATCAGCGGCACGGTTCTCCACTCCCTTGCGATAGCACAACTTGTATTGCAGACCCAATAATTTTGTGAAAGCCTTGTGCTGCCACTTAGTCGTGAGTCGCTGATCCTCAAGGTGTACCAAGCTTTTTTGATCAGTTCTTATGATAAACTCTTTGTTCTGCAGGTAGGGTCTCCATTGTTCAATTGCCATGAGTACCGCCAAGCATTCTTTCTCATAAGTTGAGAGTCCCCGATTCTTAGGTCCTAAAGGTTTACTCATGTAAGCAATTGGGTGGCCATCTTGTTGAAGAACTGCTCCTACTCCGGTATCACATGCATCTGTGTCAATGGTGAAGGTTTTTGAGAAGTCCGGAAGCTTAAGTACTGGCGCTTCGACTAGCTTTGCTTTGAGGACCTGAAATGCTATTGCTGTGTCATTTGTCCACACAAATGGAGCATTCTTCTTCAGTAGGTTGAACAAGGGACGAGCTATAATACCAAAATGTTGCACAAATTTACGGTAATAACCGGCGAGACCCAGAAAACTGCGAACATCTTTACTGTTTTGCGGGACAGGCCAGTTTTTCACCTTGTTGATTTTCTCAGGATCAGAGGAAACGCCCTTGGAATTGATGACATGACCCAGATAGCTGATCTGCTGCTGTCCAAATGAGCACTTTATCAGCTTGACCTGCCAATTATCTCTGCGGAGTAACTGAAGTACTGCACCCAAATGTTCCCGATGTTCAGACAATGTCTTGCTATAGACGAGGATGTCGTCGAAGAAGACAACGACACATCGGCGCAGTAATGGTCGTAGAGTCGCATTCATAGCTCCGAGGAAAGTTGCCGGGGCACCAGCAAGGCCAAAGGGCATCACCTTGTACTCCCAGTGGCCCGAGTGGGTTTGGAAAGCTGTTTTAAACTCCTCTCCCTCTGCGAGTCTGATTTGGTGGTATCCGGCACGGAGATCCATCTTGGAGAACCATTGTGCACCCGTGAGTTCATCGATGAGTTCATCTATAATTGGCACTGGGTACTTGCTCACGACTTGTCATCGAATTCAGTGCGCGGTAATCGACACACAAACGCCACGTGCCGTCTTTCTTCTTGACAAGTATTGCCGGCGACGAGAACTGACTAGTGCTGTGTTGTATAATCCCAGATTCGAACAGCTCTTTCACTTGACGTTCGATCTCCGTCTTCAGTTCAGGTTTGTGGCGATAAGCGCGTATGTTTACTGGTTGTGCACCCGGCATCAGAGGAATGCGGTGGTCACAAGCCCGCCTAGGAGGCAGATCAGTTGGTTCAGCAAAAACATCCAGGAACTGGTCAATGATTGCTTGAATGTCTGGTGGTGTAATTTCTTCAATTTGAACCTCACCATCAAGAGCGCATATGTGTATGAGATGGGCCACAGAGCCCTGACGGCAAATGTTGCTCAATTCAGTCACTGATATCGCAGAGCACTGGACGCTGTTGTGATGATGGCCTTGTAGATGAATGGCACCACTAGTAGTCTGAATCGTCAACGTCTTCAGTATCCAATCTATATCAGGATTGTGCTGCTCCAGCCAATCCATACCTAGGATTGCGTCGAAGGATCCCAATGGCAGAATCTTCAGGTCCGTGTTGAACTGATGATTGTTTGCAGTCCATGGGCACTGTGGAATGTATGCAGCACAGTGGTGTTGTGTGCCATCAGCCACGTTTACTCTGCAGGGTTGAAGGAGTGGTTGTACTCCTTGCATGGTATCGGCCAGAGATTGATTAATAAATGAAGCTGAACTACCAGAGTCAACTAAGATCAGAATCTCCTTGTCCTCTACAAATGCTTGCAATTGAATTACTCCTGGAGTATTTGCTGATGGGCCGGTGAGAGCATGAATTGAAATTGAACACACAGTTTCAGAAGTTTCAGTTTTTGCTTCTGCAGTTTCATAGCCAGTGAGTTCATCTGGAGAAAACAAAGCAAATAATTCTTCGACCACATGGAGCTGGACTGTGGCTGGACAGACATGTTCTTTGTTCCATTTCTCGCCACACTTATAACAGAGCCCTTTCGCTCGACGAAATGCCCTCAAAGCTGTGATGCGCTCATCAGTTGTGGCTCGAGCAGCCTCAATGCCACGCTGGTCATCTGACCGAGAAGGTGGCCGTGACATACCAGAGTATTGTTGTGTTGGCAGGGCCTTCATAGGCAATTTGAGGTACCGCTGATCAGAATACCGATTAGGAGAAACTGGCTCGCCTTCAGACACCTCTTCTTGAAGTAGTGCTAGGGAACAAGCAGTGTCCAAATCTGCTGGTCTCTGAATCATGACAACCGACCTGATGTCTGGCCTCAGACCCTCGATGAAGCGAGTAAGAAAGTAAAATGGATGAGTATCTTCGGCATATGACATCAAGTGATTCATAAGAACATCAAATCTCTCAATGTAATCTGCTACTGTTGTTATTTGCTTAATGGCATAAAATTGACGGATGAGGAGTTGATGCCTATCTCTACCAAAACGAGTACATATCAGAGATGTAAATGAAGTCCAATCTAAGCCATGCAACCGTTTATGAACTGCCTGGAGCCAGATGCCTGCTGCCCCCTTGAAGTGCAAGGTTGACATCGGCACCCAGTAGGATTCATGTGTGGCAAACATGTGAAAATATTGCTCCGCTAGTGTTTTCCAGAGATTAGGGTTTTCACCCGTGAATTGAGGAAACATCATAGCAGGTGCAGATGGCCCCATGGCAGTCATCAATTGATTTGTGACCAAACTGGGATCGCTAGAATTAGCAGTTTGTGGGAACTCGAGCGAAGGCATACCCGTGACCGGGAGTTCCGGCGATGAAACGCCGTTCATCACCGGAGAACCCCCGGGAGAAGTGACGACGCGGTGGCCAGCGGGCCCGTGGAACTCCCCTTCCGGGTGTGGAGGGGAATTGGCGGCGAGATGGGGCGCCGCCGTTCCATCATCGCTCGAGGACGCCGACCGAGCGCGTTGGAGCTCCGACACAGCGCCTTGAAGATGGGCGAGGCGCGCCTCCAGACCAGGGCGCCAATCCACCAGATCTCGGAGTTGGGTGGATTGCGCCGCGAGTTGCTGCGATATCCCGTGCTGGGTCGCGACGATCGAGTCCGCGCGGGTGTTGGCGTTGAGCTCCATCCGATCCAGGTACTCGCGGAGAGAGGGATCCATCGCTTCGAGGAGGCGCCGACGATCCTCGGTGCGCTTTCGTGTTTCCAGGCTTGCGTGGTGACGAACACCGATAGACTTTGCGGTGGATTTGGATCGGAACTGACTAATCTGATACCAGATGTTAGGTACCCACTACTGTCTCTGGATTATAGCAACGATAAACAGTGGCAATATCTGATTACAACTGAATTGGGGATAGAAAAGGGTTCCTAGTCTAGCGAGGAGACAAACTCCCGCAGCCGCCGTTCTTCAGCCTTGATCCCGAGGATGACCGCTTCCTTGTGGTGCTTTGGTATAAGTAGATGGAAGCGTTGTTCTCACTGCACCCAGTCTGGGCCGGTGTGTCTCCTGTTTGGCTGTACGAGCCTCTTGGGCCTCTGGCGTTGCCTGGCGACGCCTGTGTCCGCATCCATGCCCGGTAGGTCTCTGACAGTGTTCGAGAAAAAAGAGGGTTCGCATTTTGAGACTTTTAGGATCTGGCAGGAGAGTTGATGTTACTATTTATTTTTCTAGGCGTTGTTTATGTTATATTTTCAAATGAATTGTAGATTATGTTTGTCTGTTGGGTGTAGATTTCTGGATCTGCTACCAGTATCTACATTCTACACACAATTAATGTGACATTTTTCACTTAGATTGAGCATTAGTTTCTATGAACCACAATGTTTTTTCTAGCTGATTCTTTCCTCGAGTCCTCATGGTACTTTATGACTATTGTTGATACATGGCAGATAAAAGCATCATGAAAGGGAAGCTGGTGGTAGATGTCACATACTTCATCTTCCACGTCCATTCAGAGACTCACGACTTCTGCTCCGGGACTCCTTGTCCCGCATCCGGTGAATTCGTGCTAGCCAGCGAACAGACTCTACCATCTTTCACCCCACCAGTAAGCATACCTGCAGTTCACATTCACTTTTGGTGCTGAGTTTGTCCAGATATTTTTTTCCTTGAAGTGTTTGGTAGACGAGACGCTCGATAGGTGGTCTCGTTGATCCTCGAGACTTGCTGCTTTAAGATCACATCCTGACGTTTTGTGTTGCAATTTGCTGCTTCAGGGTTCTTACAGTCTCCAAATGAAGCTGCTGGGAGAGAATAACGAGGAACTGACCTGCATCTCGTTCGGGTTCAGCATCGGGTTCATTGCCCCTGTGGCCATTATCTGAAACGGAGCCTTAGTTGCAAAAAAAAAAAAAGCGCACATGGTACACGGGTATATGTGTATAACTATGTATGTATCTGCAGAACAAACTCTGAATCCCCCTTAGCACTCCTGAATCGCCTGCGGTCACCCAGGAGGCAGGCTTGTCCTGGGGTCTCCAGATCCCATTCACTTGACTTTGACAATGGTTTAGAGATGTGATCATGCTATACTGCATCGGCCATGTCCGCGGGATTGTCGAGCCAGGGCATGCAGAAGCTAAAGCGGCCATCATCCTTACCCGAGCTGAGAACTTAGCAGATATTATGGTAGGCATCCGATTGTTTGTCTGTCGTCCACAGGCTGCGGCGGACTCAAATGGACATGTCTTCCCTTAGTTCCATGGGCATGGTGATCGTTGATATCACGGTAGTCTTCTTTTTCAGTTGTTACTACCATATTACTCGTGTGCCGAGGGATTCGCCCCGTGTGGTGTTGCTCCTGAGAGTATCCTCAAACACTTTTCAATGATGCTATGAATTAATAAAGTGTTTGACGTCGTCACAAACGGAAAAGGCATTTGAAGAGTCTGAGCAGCCAAACTGGTCTTTAGCCGTGGAATGTTTCAATGAGTTCAAACTCCAAAGTCTGCCGACTATATTTTCGGATGTCAACTTTTTTTTTTTTTTGAAGCAAGAGGCAAAAGCTTTGCCTTTTATATTGATATAGAAGGAGCAAACATGACATGGCCTAGGCCGAAACAGAAACAAAAAGAAAAAGGCACCGCCAAAACCCTAAGAGGATACTACCGCTAGATGTTTTGCGCCAGCCGCGATCCAGTTTGCGGCCTCGTCCTTTATTTTCTGCATTAGCGCCATTGGCGTGGAAGCCTTGTTGTTGAAAACCCTAGCGTTTCGCTCCTTCCAGATCTCCCACCCGACCAGGATGACTGCGGTCTGGAGTCCTTTGCGAGAAGTCGACGGAGAAGCGGCGATTGCATGCCAGTACTGGAGGACAGTGTCCCTACCACTGCCCAGGTCGTTTAGCAGCGAGGGGCAATGTAGCCAGGAAGCGGTCTGCTGCCAGATTCTTTTGGAGTAGCGGCATTCGAAGAGGATGTGCCTGGCGGTCTCCGGTTGGCATCTGCAAAGCTGACAGTTTGGCTGATGCGGCCAACCTCGGATGGCGAGGCGGTCCGAGGTCCACAGCCGGTTTTGAACCGCAAGCCAAGCGAAGAAGCGACATTTTGGCGGCACCCACGCCTTCCAGACAATCTGCTTGAAGGAGCAGGACGTGGCCCCCTGGAACTGAGCTTTGTAAGCCGACCCAGCAGAATATATACCATCTGCAGTGAGGGTCCAGGAGATCGCGTCCGGTGTCCCAGGAAGGAGGGCAACATTCTGCAGCATGCACCAAAGGGTGATGAACTGTGTCATGTGCTCGACGGTGAAGGAGGTTACAGCTACATCCGAAATCCATCTGTTTCGGATGTCAACTTTGCTACGTATTACCTACCGACGCGTATTTTCTGCCTGATGGAGCAAGCAGAACCTTTGTTTCGAAGTTGATCAGCTGATTACATCAGAAAACTTAATACTAATTCTATCCGACTTGGTACCATTAGTTGTTTACTCATTGCGGACCAGATCAGACCAAGTTGCTTCTTCCTTGACACAAAACGCCTGGTGCTTTCTATGGACGTTGATCTAGTCCTTCGTTCTCACTGCGTCTTTCACCTAACAACACGCTTGCTACTAGAGCTGCTACTATATATACATACAAACCGTGCATGCAAACAACAGAACACAAGAACATAACAGTCTTCACGAAATCAGACATGGGTTTGAGAACAGGATTATGCTGTGCTCTGCTACTGGTGACGCTGCTGCCTCTTTCAGCTAATGCGTCGAGCAAAGTAAGATGCTCCCTCTTTGTTCAGAAGACTTAACTTTGTATTGTTTCTGCATTAAGTGGGCTTGTTCTGATACCGTTTCTTGGCGACTTATTGCACCATAATCTCAGCTCTACATAGTGTATATGGGGGATAAGAAACATGACGATCCATCTGTGGTCACCGCGTCACACCATGACGTACTGACCTCTGTTCTTGGGAGGTACCAGCCTGTACTAGTTCATGTTAATTACGAATTGTTACCACGCAACATAAGCAACTGCTAACATATTGCTTTTGTCTGCAACAGCAAGGATGAAGCCGTGAAGTCGATAGTTTACAGTTACAAGCACGGGTTTTCTGGGTTCGCTGCAATGCTGACTGAATCTCAAGCCGAGACACTAGCAAGTAAGTAGCAGTTGTCATTTGTCAATCCTGAGATGGGACTTCCTTGCTTGGATGATCGACGTAAACTAATTCAGCACATTCCGAATGTAGAATTCCCTGAAGTCGTCACCGTGAAGCCAAACACTTTTCATGAAGAGCACACAACTCGGAGCTGGGATTTCCTTGGCGTTGACAACTACCAATCACCTCAGCAATCGGGACTCCTCCAAAAATCAAAGTACGGTGAAGATGTAATCGTCGGTGTCATCGATTCAGGTTTGCATTCCTATCTCAAGCTAAAATCCATATAACATGAGAAAACCCAACGATTGTGCAGCAACTGAACCCATGTGTATGCATGATTCTGTTAAAACAGGCATATGGCCTGAATCACGAAGCTTTGACGATAATGGGTATGGTCCTGTGCCGGCACGGTGGAAAGGGAAGTGCCAGACCGGCCAGGCGTTCAACGCCACGAGTTGCAACAGAAAGATCATCGGCGCGCGGTGGTACGGCCGTGGCATCGATGCTGAGGTGCTCAAGAAGAACTATAACTCGCCGAGGGACCTCAGCGGCCACGGCACGCATGTCGCCTCGACTATCGCCGGCGTGGAGGTGGGAGGCGTGAGCTACGGGGGCCTAGGCACCGGCGTGGCACGTGGTGGGGCGCCGCGTGCGCGACTGGGTATCTACAAGGTGTGTTGGGTGGGCGGGAGTTGCCCTGACGCAGCGATCCTCGCGGCCATCGACGATGCTATACACGACGGCGTGGACATCTTGTCGCTCTCGGTGGGAGCGGCCAGTCATGAGATACCCGGGACGTTACATGCTGTGCAGAGAGGGATCTCGGTCGTGTTCGCCGGTGGTAACGATGGCCCTGTGCCGCAGACGGTGACGAATGCTGTGCCGTGGGTCACCACGGTGGCTGCTAGCACGATTGACCGGGCTTTCCCCACTCTGATATCACTCGGGAACAAAGAAAAGTTGGTGGTAAGTACAACAAACAATATTTTTTCTATTATTATTACTTAATGTCTGCGACTGATAGTCCCAGGGACGATCAAGTGGCATGGCTATGATGCACTCTAGCGTGTACAACTAATTCATCATATAGTTTTGACAACTTAACTAAGGTCGTTGAAACTAGCAACAAATATATTTATCTTAAAGAAGGACAAATATCTTTAGCTCGCCCTTGAAGCTTCCCTTAATCTTTTATTGGCTCCTTAACGTGTGCTTGCTTTTCAAACACAGGGGCAATCTCTTCAGTATAATGCATCTGCGATCAGCAGCGACTTTAAGGACCTTGTTTATGCGGGGAGGTAATGAGACAAGGCAGTCACTTGGCCACGCTCATTTTGTAGTTAATCACCACTTCGACATCCTGAACTAGTATATTCAATTTGAAAATTTTGTGCAGCTGCGACGCGGAGTCAGTGGCATCGAGCAACGTCACCGGCAAAATCGTCCTGTGCTATGCACCAGCGAATGCGAAATCCACGCCGCCCCGGGTAGCACTTCCGAATGCCATCAATCTTACCGTCACTGCCGGTGCAAAGGGCCTCATCTTTGCACAGTACACTTCCAACCTCCTCGATATCCTGGCTAGATGCGAAGGCATTATGCCATGCGTTCTGGTGGATTTTGAGATCGCACAAAGACTTTGGTCGTATTGGGACATCACAGGGTGAGAGCTTAGCTATCACGTGTTCTTATGCAGGATGAACGTTTTCTCTTCTTTCTCCAAGTATTCATGTATATCCTGTGTCATAGGAATCCGGTGGTGAAAGTCTCGCCCACCATAACCGTTGTTGGAAACGGGGTGCTGTCGCCGAGGGTTGCCTCATTCTCGTCGAGAGGGCCAAGCCCCCTGTTCCCGGGCATACTCAAGGTATATATCAACATCATAACATGCTTACTTGGGATTATATACATAATATTCAAAATGTGATATCTGCAAACAGTTTGCTTGCGAAATCGTTATCTAGCCTCTAAGACTTAATCGTATATCTGTATGTTTGCACAGCCTGATGTGACTGCACCTGGAGTCAGCATCTTGGCAGCCGAGCGTGGCTCCTATGTGTTCAAATCCGGCACATCCATGGCGTGCCCACATGTCTCAGCGATCACCGCGCTGCTCAAGTCGGTTCATCCTGATTGGTCGCCTGCCATGATCAAGTCCGCCATTGTCACCACAGGTTAGCACTAAGAGCATACCAAAAGTTTTACCAAATGACTCACCGTAATTTATGACTAACTCACATCATTTCTTGGGATACCTTTGCAGCCTCAGTGACCGATCGTTTTGGTATGCCGATCCAAGCAGATAGTGTTCCGAGGAAACTAGCTGACCCCTTCGACTTTGGGGGTGGCCACATGAACCCGGACAAGGCTGTCGACCCTGGCTTGGTTTACGACGTGGATGTGAAGGAGTACAACAAATTCTTCAATTGTACCATTGGGTTGTTAGATGGTTGCGAGTCCCACCAACTCAACCTTAACATGCCATCAATCGCCGTGCCGGACCTCAAGAACCAGGTCACCGTGTGGCGCACTGTCACAAATGTCGGTCCAGTGGAAGCAACTTACCGAGCAGTTGTTGAAGCTCCGGCGGGGGTAGACGTGTCCGTGGAGCCATCCGTGATCAGTTTCAGCGCAGGTGGTAGTAGAAGCGTGACATTTAGCCTAACGTTTACGGCTAAGCAAAGAGTGCAAGGTGGGTACACATTTGGGAGTCTGACGTGGGCTGACCAAAGCGGGTACTCGGTGAGAGTTCCTATTGCTGTACGAACTGTGGTACAAGACTTCGTCGCAGATACATCTTAAATTCATCGGTTCTCTTCCCTCATTTGCATATTTGTCTAAGATAAGACTTGGCAAACAACTGAAATTGTATTTATTTGTTAGTATTGTTATTAGGAAATGTTCTAGATAATACAGTTCACGAGTATATATTTTTCTCAAGAGAGTGTTTTTTTACATGTATATCCTATCGTTTTGTCTTCTCGATCGCCCCCCTATGTTCAACTCCTAGTTCCGCTGCTGCCTCTATTTCCACAAGCTTCTCCACAATCTCCTTGGAAATACGACGGAGCTCCACATGCTCCTTGAAATCTCATGAGTTTCTCACGAAGGTGACGGGAACTTTCAGAAGGCATGAGATTTAAAAAAAAAAATTATGATGAAAATATATTTCACGATCACTCTAGTATTATCAATTTTGGTGTTATTCATCTTGGTAATTATTCACTAATGATGAAACATAGATGTTTGTTAGACATGAATTATAAAAGTATATAATTATATTATGGACTAAAGAGTAATATAAAACTATATAATATATAGAGAAATCACCTAGGAATAAAATCATGGACTCATTGTTCCCTAGAGCTACATGATGATTTGACGGTCATTCTGATGGCATGCACTTGCATCTCTTTGCCAAATTCAACGCAGAAATAGCATCATTAAAGTATGATCTACCACTGCATCATAGCGTAAATTGCATCTCTGCCAAATTCGGGGCATGCCATCCAATTAAATTTCAGATAAATCAAGCACCATAAGTCCATAACAAAGATGTTAAACTAATCTAGCATGAATATTGAATCCCAAATTTTAGAAAGATGGTAACTGAGAAAATATTATTTCCGGTATTTACAACTATAGATTTAAAACTACGATATGAGTATGAATATATTGAAGAGATGAGAAAAAACAGTTATTTTGTGCTCATGGAAAATACATATTTTTTGTTTGGAGCTCATGTCAAATAACACACAGGCACATTGTTGAATGTCGCTTTCTTTTCCCCTCTCCCCTCTCTCTCCGCCCGCCCACCTTGAGAGTCCCCCGCCGCCTCCCGGCTCCTCCCTCCCTCTTCTCCGGCGGCTCCGCCGGCTGGAGGCGGCGGGAGGGAGGAGGCCAGTCTGTACATAGTAGATCGAGGTGTAGTAGTTGTTGTGTATGGGCTTTGTCCCGGTTTGGCATGATGCCGGTGGAGACTAGGTGGCCATGGCTTGTGGGCAGCTCATGGCGGCCGGAGGAGGTTCTACCACAGTTCGTCAAGCTCCAGAGGATGGAGTTCCTGGTGAGCAGTGGTGCAGCCCCTCCCTCCACAAGAGTCAATAAAGCCCAGGACTGTGCCAAGCTTCAGATCTGTGCACCGTCTCCCTCTTCTCCGGCTGGCCGTGGTGGCGAGGGGAGAGGGCGTGGAGGTGCTGCGCCAGTTGCTGATTTTTGTTGGCAGCGGGGAGATGTGAGGTTTCTGCAGCGGAAGCTTCCAAGCGTCGGCGAGCTGTGCTGCCGCTACTTTTGGCCGAGGGGGCCGCTCCGCGCCTCTGGAGCTCTAGCTCCGAGGTTTCTTCTTCCTCCTGCAAGGGAGGATCTTGCGCGTCTGTTATCACCAGAATTTGACCGAGTCAGAGGTGGGCCACGATCAAGATTGGGCTTGAAGAAATATACATGGAAGAGTACGTGAACCGGCCTTATACACGAAGTTTGGGCTAGTTTGCCCTTGTATCTGTAAATATAGTAGGATACGTGTCGGTTAGTTAGAGTTTGGCTCGTGCACGGTTGGGATTATTCCCACGTTAGAAAGTCTACGGACTATAAATATGTATCTAGGGTTATCAAGAAAAACAACAATCACGTTCATCACAAACTAATCTTGGCGCATCACCGACCCCTTGTTTCGAGGGTTTCTTCCGGGTAAGCATCATGCTGCCTAGATCGCATCTTGCGATCTAGGCGGTATACGTTTATTCGTTGTTCATGCGTTGCTCGTACTGAAGCCTTTTTGATGGCGAGCAACGTAGTTATCATAGATGTGTTAGGGTTAGCATTGTTCTACCGTGCTACATGCTTCCGTCCATGCAACCCTTAGACGTCTAGCCGTCCTTACGCCTTTCTTAGGTGTAAGGGCGGCACCTTGCTTGATCTTTGTTTAGTAGATTCGATCCGTTATGGTTGCTCCTTGATTTTTCAAGGATTAGTTTAATATCTGCATAGTTAGGCCTTACAAACGGATTGAATGATCCAGTGGTACGTAGGGTGTAGTTTGCTAACCCTAGACAAGATGTTCCGGGGATCAACGTAACGTTGGTTTTTAGGCCTTGTCTAGGGTCGGTTTATTATCACCGTGCGTAGCTGCCAGGCTCAATCACGAGTAGGATGTTCCGATTATGTGGTGAAAACCCTAAATCGTCGTAGGTCGTTTTAGCTACATATTGATCGAGCAGGACCACCATGCAATCGTAAACCCTATACGAGTCATGGGTGGATCGGCTCCTTGAGCCGATTCACGGGACAACCTGAGAGCCGATCGAGGCTCGTATTTAATGTTTACGTGTATGCCATGCAGGAAACTTAGCGAAGCAAATCCATCACCTTCCCGATCGGTATAGATTGTGGCACGCCTGCTGCACCAGCATCGGGACGTGTGTACCAGGAGCTTTGCGGGCCGTCGCTCGGAGGGACCAGGGCCAGCCGCAGCCCTAAGGTTGTTCCCGGCTCTTCGTGTTGCCAGCTGTAGCTCGCCGGTGGGTTTCGGATGCCAACACATTCTGGCACGTGCAGTGGGACAGTCTTCGACATCAACTGCATCGCCATCTACATCTGAGATGGCGGAAGGTACTCCAGTCACGTACGAGGATCTGCCCGAGGAGCTCAAGAAGAAGTACGACGATGTCAAAGCTATCCTCGAAGCCGACCTCATCGGCTCTTTCCACAGGACCCGCTCGCACGACATCAGGTGGAGAGGGTTCACACCTGAAGGCGCGCTCGATGGAGTGGACCTATCCACCCCTTCGGAAGAACGCACCAGGTCCTTGCGTCAGGAGATCAATTTCATGGTGGCTCATTCGCTACACCGCCATTCTGAGAGCCTGGTGAACACTTTGGAGCGTGTCGCCCTTCGGGTGCTCCATGAAATCTTGAGGCATCAGTACTCTCCGTCAGGACCTGCTCTAGGGACTCACCAAGGAGAGCTGCCACTCCAGAGCCGACCACCGCTGCCGTTCGCGCTGGCAGCACCAGAGGTGCCGAGTACACCGGCATTCGTCGTCTACAAGATCGGTGGCGATCCTAGCGACTACCAGTTCTTGTATGAGGCGCCTAAGGAGATCCCTCACGGATACACGTGCACATACGTGCAGCGACAGAATCGGGCACTCACGAACCAGGCTGCAACAGCAGGGACTTCCGGAACAGCAGGAGGAGCCTCTGGATCAGATCTTGAGAAGCAGACGTGGCTAACTAAGTATGCCACTCCGACGCACGTCCAGAGCTCAACTCCTGCAGCTAGCTCAGATCTTGAGAAGCAAGCGTGGCTAGCTAAGTATGCCACGCCAGCGAATCTTCAGAGCTCCACTCCTGCAGCTAGCACTGCGGATCAGATCAGCACGATCTTGAGAGACCAGTTCGGCATGGTGCTGAAAAGGAGGGCAATCGGCTATTCCAAGCCATACCCCAACGACTACGATTTGATCCCACTACCACCCAAATATCGGCTCCCTGAATTCTCCAAGTTTAGTGGGTCAGATGGCTCCAGCTCTATCGAGCATGTAAGCCGATATTTGGCGCAGCTGGGCACGATCTCAGCTGCAGATGCACTACGCGTGAGGTTCTTTGCACAGTCCCTCACAGGATCGGCTTTTGGGTGATACACATCACTGCCACCAGACTCGATCCGGACTTGGAAGCAGTTGGAGGAACAATTCCACATGCAGTATCACTCAGAAGCTTCCGAGGCTGGCATTGCTGATCTAGCCCAAGTACGACAGAAGCGCGGGGAAACAGTGTCAGAGTACATCCAGCGCTTCAGGACCGTAAGGAACCGATGTTATTCGGCTCGTTTGACTGAAAAGGAAGCAGTCGAATTGGCAGTGGTGGGTCTCGCATCACCCATCAAGGATATGGCTTCCCAAACAGACTACCCTTCACTGGCGCACATGGTTCAGAAGCTGTCATTATATGAACAGCGCCACCCAGAGCTGTACCAGGACAAATTCAAGCGTGCAGTAGTCCTGGTTGAAACAGAGGAAGATGAAGGGTCTGCGGGAGATCAAGAGGTAGCAGTGGCTGAGTGGACTCGGGGGGCAACCCCCGTGTCCTGCAAATGGGTTAAGCCACAAGGACCGCCCAGAGGGTTTGATTTTGACGTAACGAAAGCTGAGCAAATTTTTGACCTCTTACTTAAGGAGAAGCAGCTGAAGTTACCCGAAGGCCTCAAAATCCCCACGGTACAGGAGCTGAACGGAAAGCCATACTGCAAATGGCATAACATGTTCTCCCATACCACCAACGACTGCAGGGTGTGGCGTCAGCAGATCCAAATGGCGATAGAACAAAGACGTCTAATTTTCAACCAGTACGCCATGAAAGTCGACACACACCCCTTCCCCGCCGTTAACACGGTGGAATACGCTTACCCCGAAGGGTGCCAGCCAGGTTTCTCGTTAAGCATTAACATGGTCGAGCCTGGGCACTACTCTGGTAAGGACGAAGGCGAGAGCAGCCGCTCTCGTAGCAAGGACAAAGAGGAAGCCGCTCCACGCGATCGGCTCCGGCACGATGGCAAACGCTACATCACAGAGGGAGAAGTGAGGAATGTGCGATATCAACGACCTCTCTCTGATCATCTCCTCAACAAATATGTAAGTCAGTACGACCAACGCCGGCGGTACAACAGCGACGATGAAAGGGATCGTCTAGCTAGCAGGGATGCCAGGAGACATCGTCGGCATGATCGCGATGAGGAGAGATACGAGCGCCGTGCCAAGGAAAGGTCAAGAGAACAAGACGACGTGGATAAGCACTGGGACTGTCCTTTCTTCAAACACTGCTGGGATTCAGGAATGAGCCGATTGCCTACAATCGGCAACTACCCAGAATGTAGACATAAGAAGAAGGGTGCAACAGACGTGTCAGTGTTCAAACGTCTTGGGCCTCTCCCATCTAGGAACAAGCAAACTGAGTCCTCTCGGGAAGAAGACCTCGAGGAGTTGGAAGATGACTATGAAGAAGAAGAGGACAAGTACCACCGGCCAAGGTGGTGCCCTGATGGACTCAGCCGTTCCCAAAAGCGTAGGGTTCAGCGACTGCGTGGCTTGGAGGAAGCCGAAAGGTTGTACCTACACACGTTAAGGAAGGCGCGGCCCGATCTGGCCGCGAAAATTCAACGAACCCTAGACGAAGAGGGACGACCACAAAAGATGGAGTGGCGCCCCAAGCAAAGGAAAGCCGATGATGAGACATCGGCTAGTACAAACATGGTGTTCATCCTTCCAGCGGAGTTTTGTGCTCCAGGATTAGACGAAGCACCTGTGGCACAACTTGACTGCGGCCCACGGCCGGTTATCTTTGAGAAGCCACGTGAAAGAAGCTACAGACACCTGAAGGCCCTGTACTTACGAGGTTATATCAATGGGCAGCCTGTCGATAGGATGCTGGTGGACACCGGAGCGGCGATCAACATCATGCCATACTCCAAGCTACGTCGGTTGGGACGCACTAGCTCGGATCTGATCAATACCAACGTTAATCGAGCGATTTCAACGGCCAAGCATCCGATGCACAAGATGTTACGAACGTGGATCTAACAAAGAGGGAGGAAAACCATCCCTACGACGTTTTTCATTGTCGACAGCAAGAGCACTTACGCTGTCCTGCTAGGGAGAGATTGGATCCACGCCAACTGTTGCATTCCATCTACGATGCACCAATGCCTAATCCAGTGGGATGGAGATGAAGTAGATGTCGTCCATGCAGACGATACAGCCGAGGTTTCAACGGCTGGCATGAACGTTTGGGCGACGGAAGGCCAAGAGCCACTCTCAGGCATCACTTTGGACGACTGCGAGTACATCGACGTGTCAAAAAATGGGGTGAGGCTGGTCTTATCCACTGGCCTGACCGTGTAACAGGAGCAAAGTCTATGAACGTACATGGGAAGGCCGATCCTTGTGATCGGCCCCAAAAAATAAAAAGTAATGATCTGGTCTCAACCATGTCACGTAGTCATAGTGAGGCACGAACAAGATGTAAACCTCTTTTGAGCAATGCAATCAAGATGGGGGCCGATTCCAGCAATCGGCCCATATTATCCTTGCCACACGTTTTCCCTGTGTTCAGTGTCGATCTAACAGGTGACGGAAAGCTAGGGTATGGGTTTACATCGGCTGATGAGCTAGAAGAAGTCGACATTGGTCCTGGGGATAAGCCACGACCAACCTTCATCAGCAAGAAGTTAGATCCACATCTCAGGAGCCAGATGATAGCTCTGTTAAAAGAGTACCCAGATTGCTTTGCATGGGATTACACAGAGATGCCTGGGTTAGACAGGAGCATTATTGAGCATCGGCTCCCTCTCAAGAAAGGATTTCGGCCATTCCAACAACGAGCACGTCAGATGAAGGCCGAAATTCTCGAAGAAGTCAAGAAAGAAATCGAGAAAATGTTAGCCGCCGGGTTCATCAGGCCATGCAGGTATGCTGAATGTATCTCCAGTATTGTACCTGTGGAGAAAAAGGACGGCCGATGGCGTGTGGCTATAGATTTCCGAGATCTCAACAGAGCCACTCCAAAGGATGAATATCCAATGCCTGTGGCAGAAACATTGATCAACGCAGCTGCTGGCCACAAGGTGTTGAGTTTCATGGATGGCAATGCCGGTTACAACCAGATTTTCATGGCCCCAGAAGATATACACAAGACTGCATTCCGAGTACCGGGATCAGTAGGCTTGTTCGAATATGTGGTCATGACTTTTGGTTTGAAGAATGCCGGTGCAACGTACCAACGAGCCATGAATTATATTTTTCATGATCTGATCGGTAAGTTGGTGGAAATCTACATCGACGACGTGGTGGTCAAGTCTGTCTCCATGGAAGGACACTTGGATGATTTGCGACGCATCCTAGACCGAACTCGGAAGTTCGGACTCAGAATGAATCCAAAGAAGTGTGCTTTTGGTGTGACGGCCGGTCAGTTCCTAGGTTTTCTTGTACATGAACGAGGGATTGAGATCGGCCTGAAAAGTCAGGAGGCAGTACGTACCATGCAGCCGCCTACCACGAAGAAGGAGCTCCAACGTCTGATCGGCAAGATCAATTTCGTCCGGCGATTCATCTCTAATCTCTCAGGACGAATTGAGCCGTTCATGGCGTTGGTCAAGATTAAATCTGATGACGAGTTTCACTGGGGGGCAGAACAGCAGCAGGCGTTTGATGAGATTAAGCGGTATCTAACAACACCGCCTGTGCTAGTTCCGCCTCAGCAGACAAAGCCGTTCTACATCTACCTATCAGTAGCTGACACGTCCATTGCTTCAGTGGTGGTGCAACTCTACGAGGGCGTTGAAAAGGTTGTGTTCTACCTCAGCAGGAGGATGTTGGATGCAGAGACAAGGTATCCTGAGGTCGAGAAGTTATGCCTCTGCCTGTTCTTCACCTGCACCAAGCTCCATCACATCCTTTTGACGGCAGAAATCATCGTCATATGCAAGTCAGACGTTGTCAAGCACATGCTGTCGGCTCCTGTTTTGAAAGGCCGACTTGGTAAGTGGATGTTTGCGTTATCGGAGTTTGATCTCCGGTATCAGCCCGCGAAAGCAGTCAAGGGACAAGCGTTGGCCGATCTCATAGCTGGACGGATCAATACTAATATAGCGGCACTATCTATACGTGCATGGGCTATGTTCTTTGATGGATCGGCTTGTGACGATGGTTGTGGCATCGGCATTCTGCTCGTGTCGCCTCGGGGGGCGACATACTCCTTCTCCATCAGATTATCTACCCCTTGCACAAACAATGTCGCTGAGTATGAGGCAGTACGCAAGGGACTGGAGTTGCTGCTGGAAGCCGGGGCAGAAGCGGTGGAGCTTTTTGGAGACTCGAAGTTGGTGATTTCCCAGCTCACGGACGAATACAAGTGCGAGAGTGAGTCGCTCTTCCCATATTGGATGGAATGTCGTGAGCTGATGACACTTTTTCGGTACATCAATTTCAATTGGGTCCCAAGATCTCAGAATACCGACGCCAATGATCTCGCGCAAATGGCGTCAGGGTACAAGGACATACCAGATGGGTCAGAAGTTCAGGTGCAGTTCCTGGAACAGGATGACTGGAGAGCCGATATCTTCAATTACTTGAAGGATTCGGCTCGGGGGGCACCTAAACGGATAAGATACAAGGCCATGAAATATGTCCTTATAGGAGATGACATGTTCTACAGGACGTTGGAAGGGTTACTACTCAAGTGCCTGGGACCAACTGAGTCTAATCGGCTCTTACATGAGGTGCACGAAGGCGCCTGTGGAACTCACCAATCGGCTCATAAGATGAAGTGGCTGATTAGAAGATCAGGGTTTTATTGGCCCACTATGCTTGAAGATTGCTTCAAGTATTACAAGGGATGCCAAGCGTGTCAGATGTTCGGGAAAATTCAGATGGTACCTGCATCGGCAATGAATCTCATCATCAAGCCTTGGCCATTCCGAGGTTGGGGCATGGATATGATCGGTAAAATCCATCCCGCGTCAAGCAAAGGCCACGAGTGGATCCTGGCCATTACAGATTACTTCACCAAATGGGTGGAGGTCGTCCCTATGAAGAAGGTAAAATCGGAAGATGTTATCAAATTTGTCAAAGAACACGTCATTCATAGGTTCGGGATTCCCCAAACAATCACGACCGATGGAGGTTCGGTCTTTATTTCTAAAGAATTCAGAAAATTCTGCGATGACATGGGGATTAAGCTGATCCGATCATCTCCATACTATGCTCAAGCCAACGGGCAAGCTGAAGCGTCTAATCAGAGCCTGATCAAGCTGATCAAGAGGAAGATTGACGAGAACCCTAGGGTTTGGCATGAGACACTGTCAGAAGCTTTGTGGGCCTACCGCATGTCATGCCATGGAGCCATAAAGACTTCGCCTTACCAGCTCGTCTATGGGCAGGAAGCCGTATTGCCTCGGGAAATTACGGCTGGATCAAGACGTGTCACGTTTCAGAATGATCTAACAGCTGAAGAATATGCAGCTCTGATGAGTGACACTATTGAGGATGCAACGGAACTTAGACTTTGGTCGTTGGAAAAGATTAAAGAGAATAAAGCCAGAGTAGCTCGTGCATACAATAAGAAGGTGAGACCAAAGGAGTTCCAAGTTGGTGATCTAGTATGGGAAGCAGTGTTGCCATTAGGAACCAAGGATAAAGCATATGGCAAATGGTCTCCTAATTGGCACGGTCCATACAAAGTCGTCCAGGTTTTGAAGGGTAATGCATACATGCTGGAGCAGCTGGACGGCGCTAAGTTCCCAGTAGCTGTCAATGGTCAACATCTCAAGAAATATTTCCCAAGCATGTGGGATGACCAGTAAAGGAAATATGGGGGCCGATTCATAAAATCGGCCAGTAAAAAAAAATATTTCCCAAGCATGTGGGATGACCAGTAAAGGAAATGTGGGGGCCGATTCATGAAATCGGCCAATAAAAAAAAATTTATATGCAAATCATAGCCGATGCGCAGGCATCGACTTGGGAAATATAGATATCAGTACAACCGATGCATGGACATCGACTTTAGAATAATGAAAAAGCTGATGCATTACCATCGACTCTAGACAGAACAAGCTCAATTGAGCAGGTTAACAGGTCAAGTTCAAGCCAGAGCCCATGACATTTGAGATGATTTTCTCGATTGGATTTGCTGAATCTGCGCGTTTGAGATCGGGAGACGGTGTGGACAACAATTGGATCTGTTGACCGTGTGAATAAGCAACTGTTATGGCCTTAAAGCATGTTTATGGCATAAGCCGATGCCCTGCCATCGGTTCTTTGTGCATCGACTTCGTTTGACAATCGGCATAATCGACAAAGAAGCAAAATTATTTGGGGAATATTTCTTCATTAATAAAGGATTTCTTACAAAGAAAGAGCCGATTGCTCAAGGAAGGAAGAACAAAAGAAAGGCCTATTGGCCGATTTACTACTACTGCTAGGCCTATGCTACTAGGTCCTAGTCTACGGGCCGTTGCTGCCCTCGTCGTCGTCGGAGCTCTCGTCGGCGCTGCTGCCGGCGGGCTCCTCGTCACTGCTCCAGCGGCCCCCAGGGGGGCCTCATCATCCTCATCGTCGACGTCGTCGTCGTCGTCGTCGTCTGACCCGGCGCGGAACCGCTTCGCCGGCGGGTGATCCTCGAGGGAGTCGGTGTCGTCGTCTTCCTCCTCCTCTTCCTCGGAGAAGGTGTACCCGTCCCAGGAGAACGAGTCATCCTCGCCCCCCGGTTCCAGTTCCCCATCGGCGAGGAACTGGAGCTCTTCGTCTCCGCTGGTCAAGGACTTGTCGTCCTCGGACCAAACGGAGGAGGCGTGGTCCTCCTGGTCCCACTCTTCTGGGGCGCGCCTGTTGTGCGCCCTCATCTGAGCAGCCACCGGGTCCCACTCCGGCGTCGGCTCACGAGATGAGGAAGAATCGAAGAAAACCGACGAGCTGGAGGAGGAAGAGGAGGAGTAGGATTGGGAGGAGAGATCTGATGAGGCGGAGGAGGAAGAGGAGGAAGACATTGCTCTGGATTGGGGTTTTTTGGGTGCCGATGGCTAGAACAGAGGAAGGGGATGAAGTGGCGAACTGTTCAGAGCGGTTAAATAAAGGGGATATAGTGGAGATTCAATGCCACAGCAGTTTCCGAGGAGGTGGTGCCCGAAAAGAAAAGAAAACAACGGTCAAATCACGCGGAGAAGTTGAGAAGGCAGGGCATCATGATGAAGGATACTGCGACGGTTTTGCTCTGCCACGACATGACCCGACGAAGAAAAAGCAGAGTGATTTTGGAATTATCAATTCCAAAACCAGGGGGGCATGTGTTATCACCAGAATTTGACCGAGTCAGAGGTGGGCCGCGATCAAGATTGGGCTTGAAGAAATATACATGGAAGAGTACGTGAACCGGCCTTATACACGAAGTTTGGGCTAGTTTGCCCTTGTATCTGTAAATATAGTAGGATACGTGTCGGTTAGTTAGAGTTTGGCTCATGCACGGTTGGGATTATTCCCACGTTAGAAAGTCTACGGACTATAAATATGTATCTAGGGTTATCAAGAAAAACAACAATCACGTTCATCACAAACTAATCTTGGCGCATCGCCGACCCCTTGTTTCGAGGGTTTCTTCCGGGTAAGCATCATGCTGCCTAGATCGCATCTTGCGATCTAGGCGGTATACGTTTATTCGTTGTTCATGCGTTGCTCGTACTGAAGCCTTTTTGATGGCGAGCAACGTAGTTATCATAGATGTGTTAGGGTTAGCATTGTTCTACCGTGCTACATGCTTCCGTCCATGCAACCCTTAGACGTCTAGCCGTCCTTACGCCTTTCTTAGGTGTAAGGGCGGCACCTTGCTTGATCTTTGTTTAGTAGATTCGATCCATTATGGTTGCTCCTTGATTCTTCAAGGATTAGTTTAATATCTACATAGTTAGGCCTTACAAACGGGTTGAATGATCCAGTGGTACGTAGGGTGTAGTTTGCTAACCCTAGACAAGATGTTCCGGGGATCAACGTAACGTTGGTTTTTAGGCCTTGTCTAGGGTCGGTTTATTATCACCGTGCGTAGCTGCCAGGCTCAATCACGAGTAGGATGTTCCGATTATGTGGTGAAAACCCTAAATCGTCGTAGGTCGTTTTAGCTACATATTGATCGAGCAGGACCACCATGCAATCGTAAACCCTATACGACTCATGGGTGGATCGGCTCCTTGAGCCGATTCACGGGACAACCTGAGAGCCGATCGAGGCTCGTATTTAATGTTTACGTGTATGCCATGCAGGAAACTTAGCGAAGCAAATCCATCAACTTCCTGATCAGGTATAGATCAGGTGGCACGCCCTTGCACCAGCATCGGGACGTGTGTACCAGGAGCTTTGCGGGCCGTCGCTCGGAGGGACCAGGACCAGCCGCAGCCCTAAGGTTGTTCCCGGCTCAACAATTATGATCCTGCTTAATATTCTTTTATAAGATTACTTGTAGGTCTGAAAAATGAAGAAATGCAGGACAAATTTAATTATTTGAAATGTATGTGGGATAAAGTTGCAAAGATACTGAAGGTAACAACGATAATGTGAATTTTTTTTTTAGCTCCGAATACCCAATATGAAAATCATTAATCATAGCTCCGCCAGGCAGGAAGATCTTGTCGTAGTCGCAAAAGATCACCCCGTATGTTTCTTGTAGACTACCCATTTGCTGTTGCTCCACTTGTGGCGCAAAGCATGCCTCCGGCTTCCCGCCTCCTGGCCATCCTCTCCTCCCGGCCCCCTCCGCCGCCGTGCCGCCTCCTGCAGCTACACGCGCACCTCCTCACCGCCGGTCTCCTCTCCTCCCCATCTCCATTCCCCTTCGCCGCCCGCCTCGTCGCGGCGTTCGCCCACTCCGACGACCCGCGCCACCTCCTCCACGCTCTCGCCCTGCTCGCCTCCCTACCCTCCCCGCCGGACTCCGCCTCCCCCTACAACGCCGCACTCCGCGCCCTTTCCCTCTGCACGCACCGCGGCCTCATCGCGCGCTGCCTCCCGCTCTACCGCTCCCTCCTCCTCTCCGCCGCCCGTCCGGACCACCTCACTTTCCCCTTCCTGCTCAAGGCATGCGCGCGCCTGCAGGACAGGAGCTGCGGCACCGCCGTCCTCGGGCATGTCTTCAAGCTCGGCTTCCACGCCGACGTCTTCGTCCTGAACGCAGCCATGCACTTCCTGGCGGTCTGCGCCTCCATGGCGGAAGCACGCAGGCTGTTCGACCAGAGTCACGTGAGGGATCTGGTGTCATGGAACACGCTAATCGGTGGCTATGTGCGGAGGGGCGTACCTGCGGAGGCTCTGGAGCTGTTCTGGAGGATGGTGGCAGAGGACGGGGAAGTGAGCCCTGATGAGGTAACGATGATCGGGGTTGTGTCAGGGTGCGGGCAGCTGCGGGACCTGGAGCTCGGGAGAAGGCTCCATGGATACGTGGACAGTTACGGGGTCAGACGCACCGTGAGGATGATGAACGTGCTAATGGATATGTATGTTAAGTGCGGCGACCTTGAGCGCGCCAAGTCTGTGTTCGAGAGGATCGGCAGCAAAACAGTTGTTTCGTGGACGACAATGATTGTTGGCTACGCAAAGTTTGGGATGATGGAAGATGCGCGGAGGGTGTTTGATGAGATGCCTGAAAGGGACGCTTTCCCGTGGAATGCCCTCATGGCCGGCTATGTGCAGTGTAAGCAGGGCAAGGACGCTCTCAGATTGTTTCATGAGATGCAGGCAGCAAAGGTGGATCCTGATGAGATCACTATGGTCAATCTCTTGTCAGCTTGCTCGCAGCTTGGAGCATTGGAGACGGGTATGTGGGTTCACCATTTCATCGACCGGAACCGGCTCTCGCTTAGTGTTGCACTAGGCACAAGTCTAGTTGACATGTATGCCAAGTGCGGGAACATCGAGAAGGCGGTCCACGTCTTCAAAGAAATACCGCAGAAAAACGCGCTCACATGGACAGCAATGATATGTGGTCTCGCAAATCACGGGCATGCTCATGAGGCCATAGAGTACTTCCGTAGAATGATAGAGCTTGGGTTGCAGCCTGATGAGATCACATTTATAGGGGTTCTGTCTGCATGTTGTCATGCTGGTCTGGTTAAAGAAGGCCGGCATTTCTTTTCCCTGCTAGTCTCAAAGTATCACCTCGAGAGGAAAATGAAACATTATTCATGTATGATAGACTTGCTAGGTAGAGCAGGTTATTTGGACGAAGCAGAACATCTAGTAAATACCATGCCGATGGAGCCTGACGCAGTAGTTTGGGGTGCTATCTTCTTTGCTTGCAGGATGCACGGCAATATTAGTCTGGGTGAAAGGGCAGCTATGAAATTGGTTGAGCTTGACCCGAGCGACAGTGGAATATATGTGCTACTGGCTAACATGTACGCAGAGGCAAACATGAGGAAGAAGGCTGATAAAGTGAGGGCGATGATGCGGCACTTGGGAGTGGAAAAAGTTCCTGGCTGTAGTTGCATCGAGCTAAATGGTGTGGTTCATGAATTTATGGTGAAGGACAAGTCACATACAGATACTAATGCTATCTATGACTGCTTGCATGAAATCACACTACAAATAAGGCATACTGCAACCATGATTGACATTTATGCAACTGGCTGAGCCCTGCAGATGTGATGTGTTTGATTATTTTGTGTAGCTCAATCATGTGGTGTTATGCCGGGCAATGCCCTAAGAAAGATTTGCTGATGTTGTCAAACATCAGGCCATTACCACAACATTTTGGTCCCTTAAGTCGATGAAAATAACAACACTGCATTCCAGATGGTCATGGGAGTATCTGAAATCAGAAGTACTGTGCCTTACAAGCAGAAAAAAAGAAGAAAACTTGTCAGTTTTTGAATTGGTGCTCAAGTTACCTTCGTTCTTATTTCCGTACCAGTCCTGTATATTCTAGAAGGCTGCTAAAGAGACGAGCAAGAAGACCCGTCTGTAAAGTCTTCATTCTTCAACTGTGTAAGTTAACCTTACAATCTTGTTTTTTCCTACTCACAGAGTTGTATCTCATACTGATTAAAATTTTCATATGATAGGCTCACAATTTCAGTTTGTGATTTTTTTTATAAATGACAATGTCAAATACTTTACCAAATGGACTCCCTAAAAGTGGAACTTTCAAAGATGACTATCTAGTAAACATGCAAGAGTTTAGTCATTTGCAGCTATATACAACTTCTTTGGTGAAATTAGTGGTATTGACAAAAGAAAATCATTTATGTACATGTCAAGAGTATAAACAAGAACATATCATAAGGGGGCTAACTGATATTTGAATATCTGATTACAGTTTATAAATTCATCAAAAGGGGTAAAACAGAAAATAATATGTCATGGAATTTTCCCTGCAAATTTGAGTCTGAAAAATAGCATCAATTGTTCTGAACCTCCTGCCGTTAAGCAGAATTTTAATCTCCCAAGAGCCTCTAGGAAAGCTTACTTTGTGGTTACACAAAACAATCTCGTAATACTACAAAGATATGTCTATAATATAGGATTCCATTGGAATTATTCGATCATATGTTGAAAGAATCAGCAAAATCATGTAATGCCAATTGGCATCACGTTTCTTTGTCTCTGATGCCATATGCCAATATTATGATCCTGATCTAGTGAAGCGGCTAAAGTTTTTGCATCTGATTTTTTCTTCCATGTACTATCAGACGTTCGAATCTGCAGAGACTTCACTAGTTGATAAGTAGCAGAAACACACAATAGACATCTTATCTCCAATTCCACTGAGGGTGTCAAGTTATCAATTGGGCCATCCAATACTTCCATCAAGGTGAATGTATTGGCCACTATTTTCTTAGTTCCTCTTCAGCTCTAGTCTTCAACATTAGTTCTTGTGCGTAATGATAGAATCAACACTCTTACTTTTCCCCGGTAGTCTACCTGACTTAGAGGGAGCTGTCATCCCAAATAAGTTTCTGGTATTTGTAAGCCCTTCAGAAAACTGTGTAGTTACCCCAGTAAATTGCAGTGTTGTCATTACTTGTCATCCGAGCTATTATAGACTGCACATCCTTTTTGGGGTAACATCTTCTTACATTCTCATATATTCACAAGTAAGCCGAATTCATGAAAAGTTAACATTAAACATTAGTAATTCATAAGTACCACTGATCGGTTTTGCCAGGCAAGAAGGTGCTCTTTTTTTAATCTGTTAAATAGCAAGTCTGGCATAAGACATGTATGTGGTGTTAGCTGTTAAGTACATGCCATAACTGTGTTATCCGTGAGTTCCAGGTTTCCACTATCTCTTACAGGACTTCACTTTTTTTTATAACTGGCCCTAACTTCACATGATAGCTTCAAATGAATGTATAATTATCTGAAAATGTGCGATAGAATATGCACCAATAGAAGTACTGGGTTTCATAACGGTTCTTTGAATTTCTCTATTTTGCAAGTAATATTTAAATCATTAAGGGCACCATTTACTGTTTATTTTCAGCCGTTGCACATGAAAGTGTATTTAGATTTGAGCAATACTATACACATTAGGCGGCAGGCAGAGCTGCCTGGTCGGCCACCACCACCATCACCCTATCCCACTCAAGTGGGGTGGGTCTGAGGCGTTCAATCATTTCTAGAACAAAATAAATAATTTGTGATACAATATTTTTCTTTGTAGTTATGCAAAATGGTTTCAGTATATGTTAAAATGCAAAGAACTCATGCAACAAAATTGTTGCTTCATCTGCAATAAATCCTTGCCCAATGTAACAAGTCATAGACAACTGCAAAGGGATGGGCCAAAGATCCACATAATGAAGGGTTCCACTTGACCCCACTTGTAAGTGACACAAAGTCAGTGACTTTGTGGGCTGACAAAGTCACTGAAGCTCAATCCTGGGCGCTCCACAGTTTTTCAGTCTTGAATAAAATATCTGATATTAGCTCCAAGTGCTAGAGCTACTTAAACATCACAGTGACCATCTTTCTCTCATTTCTCATGCGATTTTTTCACCTTCGATGGCCCCTGCTTAATAATACACTTATGGTACATGCAAAAACAACCTACACCAGATTGAAATCTGCAAATCAATAATTTCTCAGGTCAAGATGTGAAGCACCAGGCCCATCGCCTATGGTTATGCCAGTACCATTCCAGTTGGCCCAAGCGTGTTCACCACAAGTTCTTTGAGCTTGGTGGCGTGGTAAATGGACGATTTTTTTCATTTGGTTGGCGACAGCAAGAGTTTCCTTTATTTTTGTCTGTAAGCATCATCCTTAAGACTGAAATGTAGCTAGTCAAGTGATCAGCACATCTTGATTAATTCAGCATTAAATTTTATTAGGCATCTCCAAGGTCATATTATGTACATTCCTGAATGCATCATTACTAATCGGTAAAACATTTGTCTTCTACATTGCCATTTGTCCTTCGTACTCATCTTACTGTAACTAGATGGCATTTGCTTAACTATTGTGATCAACATAGGAAGTGTATATAATGTCAGCCAGAAACTTTTGCAGGTTCCAGTTGGACAGCGACTTCATTGATTTCCTTAAGTAGCCCTTGACCTCCTTTCGGCTTGACTGCCTGAAAATGTTTCCCTGAAGCTATCAACTGCATCGTCATCCTGCATATGATGTAGAACGTCAAGGAAATGAAGGCAGCGGACATACAAGGGATGGAAGTGTAAACAAAGGAAGAACATAAAATGCGCGCAAGTGCATACCAATGCTTTGAACAAAGGCACAGGTTTCCCTATCCTGTGGTTTGATGGTATGAGATCCCAAGGCGTTTTTGCCTTGTTACTATCCCCTCGTTCATCAGAGAATGAAATATGCTCTTCCGGACAGAGATTCAGCTGTCGCAAGACCTGAGTCAGAGAACAATCCATTTTTTAGATACAATGAAACATGCTTGAATGCAAGTAATTCAAAGGTTGATAACAAACATCTTTTGAGAAGGACGGCATGAAAGGCTCTAGCAAACAAGCAAGAAGGTAGACAAGTCCAATGGAAGTTTTCATCACAATCGCGCAACTAGCTGGATCTTGTTTGTAAAGCTTCCAAAACTGACTTTCCTGTGTATCCATGCAGAAAACCAGAGACAATTCCCGTGTAAGGAAAATGATGCAGAATAAGAATAAAATCACTAAAAGAAGGAACCAGAGCTTACTTGTAGGTACGCATTTCCCTCACTGGAGATGGCCATTGCAATCTTCAGCCCTTGTTTTAGTTTTACCTGTTAATGGCAGCGTTGATACCACATAAATGCTTCAGATCTATAGCAGTTCATATTCAGATATATTTACTAGTACAATTAAGAGTTGATATATTTCAAATCAATGCAGTACCTTGTCCATTGCATCAATATACTGCTCAACCAATTTACCAATGGTTTCTGCTAATGACTGACTCAATGAATGCTTATCCGCATTAGGTGCTTCAGGTACTATGGAACCATATCCAGTCCCTGCAGGAACAGTTGACATCTTTATCACAATGACCATTGACAAAAAATGGACTATCTGATGCACATGCACGTCACAAAAGAATTCTGAAAGTAATAAAGATATCGTGCTGAAGGTAGTAAGGAGAGTCCTCGTCAACTAACCCTCTGGTTTTGCAATAAAGCTTAGGACTCTATTGATGAAGTTACCCAAATTGTTTATCAGCTCATTATTATACTTAGTCTGCAAACCTAGCCATGTGAACAATGCATCTGATGCCTGAAAGTTTAAGAAATAAATCAAAACCAACAATCTTACAGGCATAGAGATTTAATAATTTGGACAATTCGATTTATCTGAAAACCAACCTCAGGACGGTTACTAAGTGACGAGGGATCACCTCGGCAATGCCTACGTATTGTAGACTTGGGTTTCGGGAGAGAGCGACGATGGAGATTCCGGGGACGAGATTAGGCACACGACGTACCCAGCTTCGGGTCCCCTCGGTGGAGGATCCCTACGTGCTGCTAGCAATCCAGTATATGATCATTGTATGTTTACAGGGTGCCGCCGTAAGCGGAGCTATGTTGTCTATATTCTGTCTATTTGTCGTCCCTCCTATTTCGGGTGCCCTAGCTAGCTTTATATATGCAACCAGCCTAGGGTTTTACAAGAGTCCTAGTCGACTACTTCTTCGGGTTGCCTTGTTGGGCCTTCTCCATATTTGGTCTTCTCCATATTGGGCCGAGCCAGGTATACTAATAATGGGTACCCGAAGGGTATGCCCATGTCAGTAGCCCCCGAGTTTTTAGGGAAGTCGAAGACTTGCGTAGAAACTCCAAGCATAACCATCTCCGAAGTACAAGGCGAGGTCCATGTCATAGATCATGTGTAGCGTAGATGATGTCGACGATCTTCGAATTATCGGGTGCGCGGCAGCGCTCCCGATGGGAGTAGCCCCCGAGTCTATGGGCAAGTGCTTGCACTTGGGCATAGACTCAAGTTGTACTACTCGATGAAGAACTTAACTATATTTCTGTAGGATTTGATGAAATCCATGTGCTCCCGATGGGAGTAGGCTCCACTCGAATCGTAGAATCGAGTTGAGTCTACAAACCTTGATTGTCATAGATGCTGTCGAAGTTATTTTTCTATCGGGTGCGCGACCAGCGCTCCCGATGGGAGTAGCCCCCGAGGCTACAGCCAAGTGTTTGCACTTGGGTGTAGGCTCAACTTGCTTGTAATTGACTCCACAATTTTTCCTCTTTCTTATCGGGAGGGTGAACAATACTCTCGATAAGAGTAGCCCCCGAGCCTATGAGCAGGTGCTTGCACCTAGGCATAGACTCAAGTTGTACTACTCGATAAACAACTTGGCGCAGCCCCTCTTTTTATCGACTCCAGGCCGTTGCTATTTTTATTTGACATCCATATCTATATTGTACAGGGATAATGGTAATTGGGGCTAGTTCATCTGACGGATCAGGTACTAGTTAACTGCTCTAGTGGCAATCCGCAAAAACCTACTTCAAGATCACGTCCCTGGACATGATCTCGGGATATCGTGCGAACTTCGACAGTGCCGCTTAAGGTCTTACCATTCTGTCGAGTCCCAAAGAAATTTATCGGGTACCTAACGCGTCCGTTAGGATTTTTCTTCGTATCTGTTGATACGGATAAAAGTAGTGAGCGCAGTCTTCGGCGATGCCACGCCCAGCAGAACGGATCTGGGGTCTTACCTTCGCAAATTTGCGGCATTCAGAAATTGATCGCAACTTTGGCGTTCTGAGAATATATTGTCGAGTGCCTTGTTCGGCTGATGCAATGACCCATTTTGCGGGTTCTTCTATATTTTTCTCTCGGGCTTGATGAGACAGCCGAATATATTGGTTCTTCTATATTGTCGTCAGGCACATCGCCGATGCTCTTGCTCAGAATAAATGATGAGTCAATGGACCCGAAGATTTGTCCATCCTCTTTTTTTTTTCCTCCCTTTTTTTTCTACTTCTCTCTCTTTTTTTTTTTTTTTTTTTTTTGGTTTCTCCTTGATGATAATTTCGTCGAGTTCCTCCCTTAGAAAAAATTTTCGTCGGGTCCTCCTTGAGGACAATTCTTCGGGTTCCTCCTTCAGGAAAATTTCTTCGGGTCCTATTTGAGGACAATTCTTCGGGTTCCTCCTTCAGGAAAATTTCTTCGGGTCCTATTTGAGGACAATTCTTCGGGACTTCATTAAGGACAATTCATCGGGACCTCATTGAGGATAATTCTTTGGGACCTCCTGGAAGACAATTCTTCGGGTCCTGTTTTTTCTTGAAGACAATTTCGTCGAGTTCTCCCTGTAGACAATTTCGTCGGGTTCTCTCTTATATACTTTGAATTTTGCTTTCTCCTGCAAAAATAAACAAACTTTTTCTATCTTTCCCTTGACTCTTTTTTTTGCGCATGCGGTGTCAGATGCTCAGATTCAATTATATGTAAAGTGAATATATGCCGCGCAGCCCCCGAGTGTCGGGTGCGACGAAAGTAAATGATAATCAACTTTGTGCAAAATAAAAGAACACTTAGCTTTTTGGACATGACGAAGTCAATGCATGATGAAGTCTTCGAGTGTAGATAAGAAATTTAGCCAAAGTAGAAACCACCAAATAGCAAAACTGGATGCCGCGAAATTGTTGATGAAGAAATAGCCGAGCCCCCGAGCGTTGCTGAGGTGATGTCATGATTGTTGTGTCGCGGTCGTGACCCGAGGCGAAATCGTTGTCGAGCCCCCGAGCGTTTAGGCGTGACGTCGAAATAAGTTGATGGAGTCGCGGCGTCATATTTGGTGAAGCCATTTAGGATGAAGCCATAGACAATAATATACGAAGATGAATCCCAGATGAAATATTTGAGATGAATCCATATTGAAGATTACGCCATTAAATATAGAGCATATATTGAAGATAAATCCGTCGATATCATAGAGGATGAATCCATTGGCCCGAAGAATCCAGTAATAATCATAGAAGATGAATCCGCTATCATAGAGGATGAATCCATTGATCCGAAGAAAATAGTTCCAGTAATAACCATAGAAGATGAATCCATTATCGCAGAAACGCATCAGGTAATATTTTATAAGAGAACCAATAATGAGCCAAAGAAAACCAATCCAGTAATCCGTAGAAAATAAATCCACAGAACCGAAGAGAATAAATCCACTGAGCCGGGAAGATATATCCATTGCTGTAATGATGTAATGATGCAGCCCCGAGTATCGGGTGTACTTGCTGTCATATTGTAATGGCACAACCCCCGGGTATTCTGGTGTGGCGAAAGTAAATCTTGAAAAAAGGGACACTTAGCTTTTTTATCGGCTGTGGCAAAGCCGACGTGAAAAGAGGTCATGCGGTGGACATTGTCGATGTAGTCGCGCGGCGCCCGAGTGTGTTGAGTCCGTAATGTCGGGTTCGTGACGGGCGAGCCCCCGAGCATGGCAGGTGCATGATGTCGAGTGCGCAATGTTGGGCGCGTGATGGCGAGCGGGGTCGACAAAGTAAAGTAGTCGAAGATTATTTCCGATCTGCAGTAATATCACGACGCAAGAAACTGCACGCAAATAGTACGAGCCGAAAAAATATTGACCAAATAAATTTTGCGAATAGTAATTAACTGAAAATGTAGCACCTGATTGTCGGCGAACAGAAAAGTCCGGTACTGCATCGACGCGGATGGTGTCGATATGTTAATGTTCGTTTTTGATGGTGATGTTGGCTCCTTCAAGTCGATGACGACGCTAATTGTCGAGGCGGCTTCTTCATGTTGGTGACGACGTAAGGTCCTCCGGACTTGTTGGCGATGAAGGTGTACATAATTGAAATCGTTGGCGGCAGCGGCAAAGTCTGAGCTATCCGCACAGCCCAGTGCTTCGTGTAGTATACATTGTGATGTACATAGAAGCTAGCTCTAGCTAGCAGCTTGATCGACCTTTCGTCTTTTTTCTTTTTGAATTGGCTTGGGATCTTATGCAGAACTTTGTTTTTGCTCCTGCTGAGAGTTGATCTAGCCCTTGTCTTCTCCTAGCGCACACATAGATTGACGCAGCTATACGTAGGTGCATGATTGTGGCCATCATAAATTAATGCTTCCCTAGCACATCCAGCCCTGAATCGTGAATCTTGTGCTGTTAGGAGTCTTCAAGTTGCTTTCTTTTTCTCTTGCAAGCCACGCTGCTACTAACGGCTCGATGCATCGGGTGGATTTCCTAGGCACCAATAAATCGCGAGTAGGTCTGCCACGCCGCCAGCGAATCATGGCACTCTGATGTTTGGTCTTTTTGCTTTGTAGATCTGATCTTGCAAGATTCCGTGGCCGCGCCGCACGGGCTGTTTAATTCTTGACGAAACTAACCAGGCCGAACAAACGATACATCGGACGATGTAGTCGATCGATTGGATCCATCGCGAAATTTTTGAACGGGCCGCTGCCGACGATTGAATAGCCGCCACTGCCGATGAAGTTGGACGCATTGTCGTGCAGATGTAATCTAGCCGATTGTTGATGATGAAGGATCCCGCCCGGATGACGAAATCCAGTCGTCGCTTTTCCCCACAGACGGCGCCAATTGACGAGGGATCACCTCGGCAATGCCTACGTATTGTAGACTTGGGTTTCGGGAGAGAGCGACGATGGAGATTCCGGGGACGAGATTAGGCACACGACGTACCCAGCTTCGGGTCCCCTCGGTGGAGGATCCCTACGTGCTGCTAGCAATCCAGTATATGATCATTGTATGTTTACAGGGTGCCGCCGTAAGCGGAGCTATGTTGTCTATATTCTGTCTATTTGTCGTCCCTCCTATTTCGGGTGCCCTAGCTAGCTTTATATATGCAACCAGCCTAGGGTTTTACAAGAGTCCTAGTCGACTACTTCTTCGGGTTGCCTTGTTGGGCCTTCTCCATATTTGGTCTTCTCCATATTGGGCCGAGCCAGGTATACTAATAATGGGTACCCGAAGGGTATGCCCATGTCACTAAGCAAGTAGTATCGCCACACATCAGCAGGAATATTTGTGGATTTTGCATCATTGCCGAAGACTCCAATTCCCCTAGTTTTGGAGAACTTTCCTGTTCATTAATACAAGGTTGATATAAAGGATGTCCCACATGGCTAATAGGAAAATGAAAGGCATTCAAATCCAAATCCTTAGGATTCAGTTCAGATTTGAACCCTAACATCCATGCATATCCTAACAAGTCAGGCACTCCAGGTCTGGAAAAGGAAATAATGGCCTGAAACGGGAAAACACAAAACTCGAGCGGTACCTGTTTCATAGTTGAGATACTCAGTCACACTAATAGTTTTCATCAGAGTCCAATTTTCACCAGTTCCAAGTAGCGCAGAGGGAAACATGACCTGCAAATTTTTTACATGCAGCACAATTTATTTGAAAATATAAGGCAAGAATCGCAGGTGTGAATCTGTATGCACTTGCACACAGAATATGTTCAACCCTCATTGCAGGCGGAATATTGACACCACTACTCCGAGTTGGCAAAATAATCTCACCGTATGGAATGGGACGTTATCTTTGCCCATGAACTGGTATAACTCGACATTCTCTGGGTTCTTCCACCACTTCTCCCACTCAGGTGTGTAGCATGCCGTGATGGAAATATACCCTATCGGTGCATCAAACCAGACATAGAACACCTAGGCACATTCACCAGAGAACCAACATTAACTCAAAATCTTGAACACTACAGGTTTTCCCAGTGAATCACTTGGTTATCAAGTTGCAAACCTTATCCTTGTACTTGTCATGTGGGACAGGGACGCCCCATTTCAAATCCCTGGTTATGCAGCGAGGTTTCAACCCTTCCTTCAACCAAGCATCTGTGATACGAATCGCGTTCTGGCTCCATGATCCAGCCCCAGAGGTCTCATCGATGTACTTCTCTAGCTTCTCCCTCAACAAGGGAAGTTCCAAGAACAAGTGATTCGTATCACGGACACACGGTGTACCATCACAAACCTGAAAAATGGTCCAAATCGATCACACAAAAGAGATGAAATATCGGTACGTGGTACGAAAGAACAGCTGAAGAGAACTAGAGAAGCTCTTGCATGCCTTGCACTTGGGATCAATCAAGTCGGTTGAGTTGAGCAATCTCCCACATTTGTCGCACTGATCACCCCTTGCAGATTCGTTGTCGCATCCCTCTACGGGGCAAGAACCCACCACGAACCTATCTGCCAAGAATCTTTGGCATGATTCGCAGTAGAGCTGCAACAAGTAAACATAGTGTTTTTCTTTTTGGTGAGGAACAGATAATTGCACCATGTCTTATGTGCAGAAAAAAAACAAATACAGGAGGTGAACTTGTAACAATAGAAAGAAAGAGAAACTGGCGCTTGCACCGGTTTAAACCGACCTGCTGCATTGTGTTCTCGGAGAGCCAATTGTTGTCAAACAGTTTTTGGAAAATCTCTTGGCAGATTTCTGTCTGCTGAGGGGAAGACGTGCGGCCAAAGTGATCGAAGCTGATGCCGAACCACTCATACACCTCCTTGTGGATTGCATGATACCTACAACAGCACGGGGGTGGATTTTTCAGAAGATGTGCAACACAGAGAATGTTCCAGCTCATAAACTAGCTAAACTTAGTGAGTTTTCTGTTTGTTCAGTGTGGTGCGGGTGTACTCCAGATGATATCCGTGAGGATATTTCTAACAACATTTTGGTTATGTGCGGGTGTACTCCAGACTCCAATTTGAACAACTTTCGCCCAAGTACTAGTACTAAAATTAAGTACAGGCTAATCAAGTCACAATATAGATATTTCCCTAAAAGGAAAGTCACAATATATTCGTTTTAAAATAAAAAGAATAATAACCGAGTGGAGTGGAGTGGATTGGGGCGCTAGCTCACTTGTCGCAAATCTCCCTTGGGGAGCATCCCTCCTCGAGGGCCTTGGTCTCGGTGGCGGTGCCGTACTCGTCGGTGCCGCAGACGTAGAGCACGTTGTGGCCCCGCAGGCGGCAGTAGCGCGCGAAGACGTCGGCGCTGAGCACGCAGCCGATGATGTTGCCGAGGTGCGGCACGTTGTTGACGTACGGCAGCGCGCTCGTCACCAGCACGTTCCGCCGCCCCTCCACCGGCAGCACCGCCGCCGCACCCTTCTTCCCCGGCGCCGTCGACATCACCACGCCGGCCGATCGAACACAGACAGAGGTGGTGTCTCTGTGTGCGTGTTTCTTTCTAAGCTTGCATCGGTGAGCCGGATTGGTCGCGGCTGCGCATATATATTGTCTGGTGGACGCGAGCTGACGCGTTCTCTTCCTCCGGTCCGACGGCGACGGCTTCTTGGCAGGCAAGGAAGCTTTACATTTCTTTCTACTTTTTTTTTAGCACATCAACCCCCCTCTTGCGCTTTTATCGGGCCCACACTTGCAGGGCCGGCCCTAGGGGCGGCCGCGGGATCAAGGGGGGCCAATTCCCATCTAGTTTGGGCGGTTTTCTGACGGATAGTTTCGGGCGGTTTAGTTTTCTATGTGAAAAAAAAGAAACTAGTGGAGCACTCATGTGTAAAAAGAAAGGTAAAAACTAAGTAGATCTGGAATTTTATGTAACTATTCAATCACTACCCTTTTGTTACCCCATCTAATACACACGTTTCCCATAAATCTTTTCTCGTACAAATTGGATCAAAATAAGTGCTTAAGAAGGGGTACATAATATGAATCTACTTGTATATCTCACGTAAAAGAGGATTCCATTCTCAATATCAACTCATAGAAAAGAGATCCACCAAAAAGAGGTTACATAGATGATTATAATCATGTTGGGCAGCTTATATGGTGCTAGAACAAGAGAGATAAACCAAGCTACTGCCACAAACCCATAGTCCAGAGGTTGATTATTCCCTTCTCATCATGGTGGTATTGATGTAGATCTTCGAGGGGTAGGAGATCTCTCCGATGGAGGCTCCGGCAGAGGTTCCCCCCACCAATCTTCGCTGGTGCAGACTCTATATGCTCTTCCCTCTTTTCGATACACGGCGAAGGTACTTTATATAGGGATTTTTAGGTTAAAACCATCATCTGGGGCTCTTGATGGACGGCTGAAGATGCTCGAGGAGGCGGAATGCCTTGGTGGCACGACCTGGGGTGTGGGTCGTGCCACCCATAGGCTTTCTGCTTTCCAGGCTCCATTTGATTTCAAAGCTTCATATCATCAGTATTCATAAAATATTGATCCTCGAAAAAGCCTAGGACCATTTGACTCTGTATATGTCCCTAAAAGTAAAAATACACAAAACAAGAGATTCTTGTTCTGCAGAGTTATAACCAAAATGAAAAATGATCATTAGAAAATTCCCAAAAATAATATAAAACATTGATATAACCTTATATGAGATGCAAATATTAAGGAATATGTAGCAATAAACTATAAAGTTCATGTATGCACTTTAGATGCATCACCAGGTCGGGTCGACTAGGCCGCGACCCATGAGGTCAGGTATATTCCTTTTACCTTTTTCTTCCTTTTTCTATTTCTTTTTTGTTAATATTTTTCTTTTTCAAAAATTAATATTTTTTTTTTCAGAAAAACCATTTTCGAAGATTTTTTCACAATATCAACATTATTTAAATTTGACAAATTTCAAAATTTGAATGTTTTTCAAAACCGAGCAGTTTCAAATTTTGAACATTAATTTTTAAAAAACTACTACTACATATTTAATATGAACATCCTCAAAATCTGAACGTTTTTCAAAATTGAAAATTTTAAAGTTTTGAGAAAATTTTAGGAGTGTTTTTTAATTTATATTTTCAAAATTGAATACTTATTAACTTTGAACATTTTCCAAGTGTGTTTTTTTTTGAATTTGAACATTTTCAAATTTAAACAATTTTTAAATCTTGATATTTTCGAATCTGAGAAAAATCAAGAAGAAGAAAACAAAAAAGAATAAAGAATAAAGAATAAGAGGAAACGTAAACTGGGCCGACCAGCCCCGCGCAGGGTGCTTGGCGCGATAACGGCCAACCTGGTCGCCATATAGGGTTCGCCGACGACGGCGGGTCATGCTAGCGTGCAAATTGGGCCTTTTTAAACTTTGTTTTTTTTTTCCTTGGTGTAGTGAGACCTTTCTTACTTTTAATTCGTTGGGTCCGGTTGATCTAAAAAAATGTGTGGTTGAGGCTGGTGGTCTAGACGGATGACGAATGTAGAATACAATCGATTCTTTTTCCATACAACTTTGGGTTTTTTACTATTAGCAAATGTGAAACTATTGGCAAGATACTACTCCCTCAGATCCATAACAAGTGTTAGTTTAAATATTGGAATTTAAAAAGATTGTGACACTTATTATGAATTGGAGGGAGTAGTATAATTCTGCATCTCATGTATGTCGTGTGTTGACCCGGCAGTAATTATGGATTGAAGGCAGTAGTATAATTTTACATCTAATGTACGTTGTGTGTTGCACTTTTGAAACATTCATGAGCAGGAGCTAGGAACAACCCATCGTCGGTTAGTGCCGAGCCGGCAGAATCCGGACCTTGTAAGAAACTCTAAAATGGCAAATATATTAACAAAATCAGGACTTTAATTGGGGATTACGTGGACCGTGAAGCTCACACCGGTCCGATGTTGCAATGGCAACCCGGCCATTAGACGAGGACCGATAAGTTTCATACCAAAAACTTGTTTGGGATTGAAGTATTAAAATAATTAAGACTAAAAATGATTGGAGCTAGGTCATGTTAGAGGCACGCACCTAGGGCGCAGAAGAGAAGACATACACATATACACACTCACACACACACGCACTTGCACACGCACGCCGGCACGCGCGCATACACACACCTAGTTGGATTAGATCTCATGGATCAAGAAACTATACGCCTTATATAAAGGAATGGAGAGAGTATGTTTTTCAATCCTCTTGTTGGGTGTAATTCATCCGAATGATATTTAACATCATTGTCGGTTGCTGGTGTTTGGTCATATTGGGAACAAATGGCCTAAATGAATGCCTCCAGGCCAAATCTTCAACAAATTCTTCTTATTCATTGGACAGGAGGAAGAGATCAGGTTGGCATATTATGTTGGAGGCAGAGAAAAACAACAAGGCGTTCAGTTGTTATATTTTAAAAAAATCTCATATAAACTGATTGATTTACATGTGAAGAAGTGGCAGAGAAGGGTATATCTCCCGCTCGTAAGAGCATTGTCTAACACGCCCCGTATTTTTTCGCCCCTTAAAACGCGAGTTGAGGGTCCTATATTCACTTTTCGTCGGCCGAAAACTCGTCCGAGCTAGCGTTGATGGTTGATCACATTTGGGAACTTCTATGGCTTGAACATTGGCCATGATCGCGTTGTGATGTTAAAAACTATGAATTATGCATCACATATTTTGGATGTGCTATGTTTGATCTGAAATTGTTGTGCAAATTGTTGTCTAAAACCCTGTTTTGAGGGGTCGAAAACTCGTCCGAGCTAGCAGACCCATATCCCTGATGCGTGTAGTTGACACGTCCGTTGGGAACCCCAAGAGGAAGGTGTGATGCGCACAGTAGCAAGTTTCCCTCAGTAAGAAACTAAGGTTTAATCGAACCAGTAGGAGTCAAGAAGCACGTTGAAGGTTGATGGCGGAGGAGTGTAGTGCGGCGCAACACCAGGGATTCCGGCGCCAACGTGGAACCTGCACAACACAATCACAGAACTTTGCCCCAACGTAACAGCGAGGTTGTCAATCTCACCGGCTTGCTGTAAACAAAGGATTAGATGTATAGTGTGGATGATGATGTTTGTTTGCGAAGAACAGTAAAGAACAATTGCAGTAGATTGTATTTCAGATGTAAAGAATAGGACCGGGGTCCACAGTTCACTAGTGGTGTCTCTCCCATAAGATAGCAGATGTTGGGTGAACAAATTACTGTTAGGCAATTGACAAATAAAGAAGGCATAACAATGCACATACATATATCATGATGAGTACTATGAGATTTAATCAGGGCATTACGACAAAGTACATAGACCGCTATCCAGCATGCATCTATGCCTAAAAAGTCCACCTTCAGGTTATCATCCGAACCCCCTCCAGTATTAAGTTGTAAACAACAGACAATTGCATTAAGTATGGTGCGTAATGTAATCAACACAAATATCCTTAGACAAAGCATCGATGTTTTATCCCTAGTGGCAACAGCACATCCACAACCTTAGAACTTTCTCACTTGTCCTGCATTTAATGGAGGCATGAACCCACTATCGAGCATAAATACTCCCTCTTGGAGTCACAAGTATCAACTTGGCCAGAGCCTCTACTAGCAACGGAGAGCATGCAAGAACATAAATAACATATATGATAGATTGATAATCAACTTGACATAGTATTCAATATTCATCGGATCCCAACAAACACAACATGTAGGATTACAAATAGATGATCTTGATCATGATAGGCAGCTCACAAGATCTAACATGATAGCACAATGAGGAGAAGACGACCATCTAGCTACTGCTATGGACCCATGGTCCAGGGGTGAACTACTCACACATCGATCCGGAGGCGATCATGGCGATGAAGAGACCTTCGGGAGATGATTCCCCTCTCCGGCAGGGTGCCGGAGGCGATCTCCTGAATCCCCCGAGATGGGATTGGCGGCGGCGGCGCCTCTGGAAGGTTTTCCGTATCGTGGCTCTCGGTACTGGGGGTTTCGCGACGAAGACTTTAAGTAGGCGGAAGGGCAGGTCAGGGGGCCACACGAGGGCCCCACACAACAGGCCGGCGCGGCCAAGGCTTGGGCCGCGCCGCCCTAGTGTGGCGCCACCTCGTGGCCCCACTTCGTTTCCTCTTCGGACTTCCGGAAGCTTCGTGGAAAAATAGGCCCCTGTGCGTTGATTTCGTCCAATTCCGAGAATATTTCCTTACTAGGATTTCTGAAACCAAAAACAGCAGAAAACAGCAACTGGCTCTTCGGCATCTCGTCAATAGGTTAGTGCCGGAAAATGCATAAATATGACATATAATGTGTATAAAACATGTGAGTATCATCATAAAAGTAGCATGGAACATAAGAAATTATAGATACGTTTGGGACGTATCAATCCCCACCCCGTAGAGACTCACCTCGAGCACTTGCAACACGAGCTTCACGCGCAGCCTTCTTCCTCGCCATGATGTCCGCCTTGGTCTCCTTCCACCACGCCAGCTGATCCTCGTCCATGTCGTCGGTGCGCATCATCATGATATCCCTCTCCTCAGCCAAGAGCTTCTTCATGGCCTTGGTTTCTTTGAGTGCGATCATCCGCATGTCAAGCTCGGCCTTCAACTTGGCATCTTCCCGCCTTGCTTCCACCTTGGCAAGCTTCACCTCCTTCTTCTTCTCGGTGATGAGGAGCTTGGTCTCCAATGTCTTCATCATCAATGCCTCCGTGGACTTCATGAGTTGATCCAACTTCTCCCGGAAGCCAGCTGCTTCGCCTTCTACCTTGACCCTCTCCTTGGCTTTCTTGTTGCCCTCGGGCTTGCCGGCGTTTCTCGCACTCATTTCCTCCGCTTCATCATCCATGGTGAGCAGTGCCTCCTTCTTGCACTTTGGTTCGTTGTCCCTCAACTTCCACTTAGGAAGATGTTGAAGAATGGAAAAGCAATGATGAAATTGAAATTCCTTGTTCTTGGAACCGGCCATGTCCTTGTACCGGGCTTGAGCATACTTGGGCTGCACAATGATGGCGTGTAACACACACGTTCGTTGGGAACCCCAAGAGGAAGGTATGTTGCACACAGTAGCAAGTTTTCCCTCAGAAAGAAACCAAGGTTTATCGAACCAGGAGGAGCCAAGAAGCACGTTGAAGGTTGATGGCGGCGAGATGTAGTGCGGCGCAACACCAGAGATTCCGGCGCCAACGTGGAACCTGCACAACACAACCAAAGTACTTTGCCCCAACGAAACAGTGAGGTTGTCAATCTCACCGGCTTGCTGTAACAAAGGATTAGATGTATAGTGTGGATGATGATTGTTTGCAGAAAACAGTAGAACAAGTATTGCAGTAGATTGTATTTAATGTAAAAGAATGGACCGGGGTCCACAGTTCACTAGAGGTGTCTCTCCCATAAGATAAATAGCATGTTGGGTGAACAAATTACAGTCGGGCAATTGACAAATAGAGAGGGCATGACAATGCACATACATGATACGATGAGTATTGTGAGATTTAATTGGGCATTACGATAAAGTACATAGACCGCTATCCAGCATGCATCTATGCCTAAAAAGTCCACTTTCAGGTTATCATCCGAACCCCTTCCGGTATTAAGTTGCAAGCAACAGACAATTGCATTAAGTATGGTGCGTAATGTAATCAATAACTACATCCTCGGACATAGCATCAATGTTTTATCCCTAGTGGCAACAGCACATCCACAACCTTAGAACTTTCTCACACCGTCCTGCATTTAATAGAGGCATGAACCCACTATCGAGCATAAATACTCCCTCTTGGAGTTAAGAGTAAAAACTTGGCCAGAGCCTCTACTAATAACGGAGAGCATGCAAGATCATAAACAACACATAGGTAATAGATTGATAATCAACATAACATAGTATTCTCTATTCATCGGATCCCGACAAACACAACATATAGCATTACAGATAGATGATCTTGATCATGTTAGGCAGCTCACAAGATCCGACAATGAAGCACATAAGGAGAAGACGACCATCTAGCTACTGCTATGGACCCATAGTCCAGGGGTGAACTACTCACTCATCACTCCGGAGGCGACCATGGCGGTGAAGAGTCCTCCGGGAGATGATTCCCCTCTCCGGCAGGGTGCCGGAGGCGATCTCCAGAATCCCCCGAGATGGGATTGGCGGCGGCGGCTGATGTCTACGGGTGCTTCTATTCTTGTAGACAGTGTTGGGCCTCCAAGAGCAGAGGTTTGTAGAACAGCAGCAAGTTTCCCTTAAGTGGATCACCCAAGGTTTATCGAACTCAGGGAGGAAGAGATCAAAGATATCCCTCTCATGCAACCCTGCAACCACAAAGCAAGAAGTCTCTTGTGTCCCCAACACACCTAATAGGTGCACTAGTTCGGCGAAGAGATAGTGAAATACAAGTGGTATGAATGAATATGAGCAGTAGTAACGGCGCTAGAAAAGTGCTTGCTGGCGTGCAGTTGATGGTAGTAATATTGCAGGAAGTAAAGATGCAAGAAACAAAGAAACAAGCAGCGATAGCAGTATTTAGGAACAAGGCCTAGGGATCATACTTTCACTAGTGGACACTCTCAACATTGATCACATAACAGAATAAATAAATAGATGCTAGACTCTACACCCTCTTGTTGGATGATGAACACCACTAACTGTGTAGGATTACACGAACCCTCAATGCCGGAGTTAACAAGCTCCACAATATTCGATGTTCATATTTAAATAACCTTAGAGTGCATGACATATCAACATAACCAAACCAAGTACTAACATAGCATGCACACTGTCACCTTCACACTACGAAAGGAGGAATAGATCACATCAATACTATCATAGCAATAGTTAACTTCGTAATCTACAAGAGATCACAATCATAGCCTACGCCAAGTACTACACGATGCACACACTGTCACCATTACACCGTGCAGGAGTAATAAACTACTTTAATAACATCACTAGAGTAGCACGCAGATATATTGTGATACAAAACACATTGCAATCATAAAGAGATATAAATAAGCACTTCACTATGCCATTCATAACAGTGAATAAGTATTCTGTGAAATATAGCCTAAGAGACCCACACGGTGCACACACTGTCACCTTTACACACGTGGGACAAGGAGTCTCCGGAGATCACATAAGTAAAACCCACTTGACTAGCATAATGACATCTAGATTACAAGCATCATCATATGAATCTCAATCATGTAAGGCAGCTCATGAGATTATTGTATTGAAGCACATAGGAGAGAGATGAACCACATAGCTACCGGTACAGCCCCGAGCCTCGATGGAGAACTACTCCCTCCTCATGGGAGACAGCAGCGTCGATGAAGATGGTGGTGGTGTCGATGGAGAAGCCTTCCGGGGGCACTTCCCCGTCCCGGCGGCGTGCCGGAACAGAGACTCCTGTCCCCCAGATCTTGGCTTCGCGATGGCGGCGGCTCTGGAAGGTTTTCTCTGGTTTCGTCGAACGTGTCGAGGTTTTTAGGTCAGGGACCTTTATATAGGCGAAGAGGCGGAGTCGGGGGGTCGACGAGGCGACGACACACTAGGGGGCGCGCCCCCTGATGGCGTGTAACTCACACGTTCGTTGGGAACCCCAAGAGGAAGGTATGATGCGCACAGCTGCAAGTTTTCCCTCAGAAAGAAACCAAGGTTTATCGAACCAGGAGGAGCCAAGAAGCACGTTGAAGGTTGATGGCGGCGGGATGTAGTGCGGCGCAACACCAGGGATTCCGGCGCCAACGTGGAACCTGCACAACACAACCAAAGTACTTTGCCCCAACAAAACAGTGAGGTTGTCAATCTCACCGGCTTGCTGTAACAAAGGATTAACCGTATTGTGTGGAAGATGATTGTTTGCAGAAAACAGTAGAACGATATTGCAGTAGATTGTATTTCAGTATAGAGAATTGGATCGGGGTCCACAGTTCACTAGAGGTGTCTCTCCCATAAGATAAACAGCATGTTGGGTGAACAAATTACAGTTGGGCAATTGACAAATAAAGAGGGCATGACCATGCACATACATATCATGATGAGTATAGTGAGATTTAATTGGGCATTACGACAAAGTACATAGACCGCCGTCCAACTGCATCTATGCCTAAAAAGTCCACCTTCAGGTTATCATCCGAACCCCCTCCAGTATTAAGTTGCAAAGCAACAGACAATTGCATTAAGTATGGTGCGTAATGTAATCAACAACTACATCCTTAGACATAGCATCAATGTTTTATCCCTAGTGGCAACAAGACAACACAACCTTAGAACTTTCTCACATCGTCCTGTGTGTCAATGCAGGCATGAACCCACTATCGAGCATAAGTACTCCCTCTTGGAGTTACAAGCATCTACTTGGCCAGAGCATCTACTAGTAATGGAGAGCATGCAAGATCATAAACAACACATAGATATAACTTTGATAATCAACATAACAAGTATTCTCTATTCATCGGATCCCAACAAACGCAACATATAGAATTACAGATAGATGATCTTGATCATGTTAGGCAGCTCACAAGATCCGACAATGATAGCACAATGGGGAGAAGACAACCATCTAGCTACTGCTATGGACCCATAGTCCAGGGGTAGACTACTCACACATCACTCCGGAGGCGACCATGGCGGCGTAGAGTCCTCCGGGAGATGATTCCCCTCTCCGGCAGGGTGCCGGAGGCGATCTCCTGGATCCCCCGAGATGGGATCGGCGGCGGCGGCGTCTCTGGAAGGTTTTCCGTATCGTGACTCTCGTGACCGGGGGTTTCGCGACGGAGGCTTTAAGTAGGCGGAAGGGCAGGTCAGAGGCGGCACGAGGGCCCCACACCACAGGGCCGCGCGGCCCGGGGGGCCGCGCCGCCCCAGGGTGTGGGCCCCCCGTGGCCCCTCTTCGTCTCCTCTTCGGACTTCGGAAGCTTCGTGGCAAAATAGGACCCCGGGCGTTGATTTCGTCCAATTCCGAGAATATTTCGTTACTAGGATTTCTGAAACCAAAACAGCAGAAAACAAAGAATCGGCACTTCGGCATCTTGTTAATAGGTTAGTTCCAGAAAATGCACGAATATGACATAAAGTGTGCATAAAACATGTAGATAACATCAATAATGTGGCATGGAACATAAGAAATTATCGATACGTCTGAGACGTATCAGCATCCCCAAGCTTAGTTCTGCTCGTCCCGAGCAGGTAAAACGATAACACAGATAATTTCTGGAGTGACATGCCATCATAACCTTGATCATACTATTTGTAAAGCATATGTAGTGAATGCAGCGATCAAAACAATGTATATGACATGAGTAAACAAGTGAATCATAAAGCAAAGACTTTTCATGAATAGCACTTCAAGACAAGCATCAATAAGTCTTGCATAAGAGTTAACTCATAAAGCAATAATTCATAGTAAAAGCATTGAAGCAACACAAAGGAAGATTAAGTTTCAGCGGTTGCTTTCAACTTGTAACATGTATATCTCATGGATATTGTCAACATGGAGTAATATAATAAGTGCAATAAGCAAATATGTAGGAATCAATGCACAGTTCACACAAGTGTTTGCTTCTTGAGGTGGAGAGAAATAGGTGAACTGACTCAACATTGAAAGTAAAAGAATGGTCCTCCATAGAGGAAAAGCATCGATTGCTATATTTGTGCTAGAGCTTTGATTTTGAAAACATGAAACAATTTTGTCAACGGTAGTAATAAAGCATATGTATCATGTAAATTATATCTTATAAGTTGCAAGCCTCATGCATAGTGTACTAATAGTGCCCGCACCTTGTCCTAATTAGCTTGGACTACCGGATCATCGCAATGCACATGTTTTAACCAAGTGTCACAATGGGGTACCTCTATGCCGCTTTGTACAAAGGTCTAAGGAGAAAGCTCGCATTGGATTTCTCGCTATTGATTATTCTCAACTTAGACATCCATACCGGGACAACATAGACAACAGATAATGGACTCCTCTTTTATGCATAAGCATGTAACAACAATTAATAATTTTCTCATATGAGATTGAGGATGTTTGTCCAAAACTGAAACTTCCACCATGGATCATGGCTTTAGTTAGCGGCCCAATGTTCTTCTCTAACAATATGCATGCTTAACCATAAGGTGGTAGATCTCTCTTACTTCAGACAAGACGAACATGCATAGCAACTCACATGAAATTCAACAAGGAATAGTTGATGGCGTCCCCAGTAAACATGGTTATCGCACAACAAGCAACTTAATAAGAGATAAAGTGCATAATTACATATTCAATACCACAATAGTTTTTAAGCTATTTGTCCCATGAGCTATATATTGCAAAGGTGAATGATGGAATTTTAAAGGTAGCACTCAAGCAATTTACTTTGGAATGGCGGGAAATACCATGTAGTAGGTAGGTATGGTGGACACAAATGGCATAGTGGTTGGCTCAAGTATTTTGGATGCATGAGAAGTATTCTCTCTCGATACAAGGTTTAGGCTAGCAAGGCTTATTTGAAACAAACACAAGGATGAACCGGTGCAGCAAAACTCACATAAAAGACATATTGAAAACATTATAAGACTCTACACCGTCTTCCTTGTTGTTCAAACTCAATACTAGAAATTATCTAGACCTTAGAGAAACCAAATATGCAAACCAAATTTTAGCATGCTCTATGTATTTCTTCATTAATGGGTGCAAAGTATATGATGCAAGAGCTTAAACATGAGCATAACAATTGCCAAGTATCACATTACCCAAGACATTTATAGCAATTACTACATGTATCATTTTCCAATTCCAACCATATAACAATTTAACGAAGAAGAAACTTCGCCATGAATACTATGAGTAGAAACTAAGGACATACTTGTCCATATGCTACAGCGGAGCGTGTCTCTCTCCCATAAAGTGAATTCTAGGATCCATTTTATTCAAACAAAACAAAAAACAAAAACAAACCGACGCTCCAAGCAAAGCGCATAAGATGTGATGGAATAAAAATATAGTTTCAGGGGAGGAACCTGATAATGTTGTCGATGAAGAAGGGGATGCCTTGGGCATCCCCAAGCTTAGACGCTTGAGTCTTCTTGATATATGCAGGGGTGAACCACCGGGGCATCCCCAAGCTTAGAGCTTTCACTCTCCTTGATCATGTTGCATCATACTCCTCTCTTGATCCTTGAAAACTTCCTCCACACCAAACTTAGAACAACTCATTAGAGGGTTAGTGACAATAAAAATTAACATATTCAGAGGTGACACAATCATTCTTAACACTTCTGGACATTGCATAAAGCTACTGGACATTAGTGGATCAAAGAAATTCATCCAACATAGCAAAAGAGGCAATGCGAAATAAAAGGCAGAATCTATCAAAACAGAACAGTTCGTATTGACGAATTTTATTAGGCCACCAGACTTGCTCAAATGAAAATGCTCAAATTTAATGAAAGTTGCGTACATATCTGAGGATCATGCACGTAAATTGGCTTAATTTTCTGAGCTACCTACAGGGAGGTAGACCCAGATTCGTGACAGAAAAGAAATCTGAAACTGCGCAGTAATCCAAATCTAGTACTTACTTTACTATCAAAGACTTTACTTGGCACAACAAAACACTAAACTAAGATAAGGAGAGGTTGCTACAGTAGTAAACAACTTCCAAGACACAAAATAAGAACAAAGTACTGTAGGTAAAAACATGGGTTGTCTCCCACAAGCGCTTTTCTTTAACGCCTTTCAGCTAGGCGCAGAAAGTGTGTATCAAGTATTATCCAGAGACGAAGTGTCAACATCATAATTTGTTCTCATAATAGAATCAAAAGGTAACTTCATTCTCTTTCTAGGGAAGTGTTCCATACCTTTCTTGAGAGGAAATTGATATTTTATATTACCTTCTTTCATATCAATGATAGCACCAACAGTTCGAAGAAAAGGTCTTCCCAATATAATGGGACAAGATGCATTGCATTCAATATCCAAGACAACAAAATCAACGGGGACAAGGTTATTGTTAACGGTAGTGCGAACATTATCAACTTTCCCCAAAGGTTTCTTTGTAGAATGATCAGCAAGATTAACATCCAAATAACAATTTTTCAGCGGTGGCAAGTCAAGCATATTATAAATTTTCTTAGGCATAACAGAAATACTTGCACCAAGATCACATAAGGCATTACAATCAAAATCTTTAACCTTCATCTTAATGATGGGCTCCCAACCATCCTCTAGCCTTTTAGGAATAGAGGCTTCGCGCTCTAGTTTCTCTTCTCTAGCTTTTATGAGAGCATTTGTAATATGTTGCGTGAAAGCCAAATTTATAGCACTAGCATTAGGACTTTTAGCAAGTTTTTGCAAGAACTTTATAACTTCAGAGATGTGGCAACCATAAAAATTCAAACCATTATAATCTAAAGCAATGGGATCATCATCCCCAATGTTGGAAAAAATTTCAGCAGATTTATCACAGTAGCTTTAAATAGCTTTAGCAGTTTAGTGCGGTTTCTCGCGCTTTGCATTAGAAGTGGAAACATTGCTAACACCAATTCTTTTATTATTATTAGTAGGAGGTGCAACAACATGTGTAGCATTAGCATTACAAGTGGTGGTAATAGTCCAAACTTTAGCTACATTCTTCTCTTTAGCTAGTTTTTCATTTTCTTCTCTATCCCACCTAGCACGCAGTTCAGCCATTAATCTTATATTCTCATTAATTCTAACTTGGATGGCATTTGCTGTAGTAGTAATTTTGTCATGATGATTTCCATTAGGCAAAACTTTCGATTTCAAAAGATCAACATCAGCAGCAAGACTATCAACTTTAGAAGCAAGTATATCAATTTTCCCAAGCTTTTCTTCAACAGATTTGTTAAAAGCAGTTTGTGTACTAATAAATTCTTTAAGCATGGCTTCAAGTCCAGGGGGTGAATTCCTATTATTGTTGTAAGAATTCCCATAAGAATTACCATAGCCGTTGCCATTATTATAAGGATATGGCCTATAGTTGTTACTAGAATTGTTCCGGTAAGCATTGTTGTTGAAATTATTATTTTTAATAAAGTTTACATCAACATGTTCTTCTTGTGCAACCAATGAAGCTAACGGAACATTATTAGGATCAATATTAGTCCTATCATTCACAAGCATAGACATAATAGCATCAATCTTATCACTCAAGAAAGAGGTTTCTTCGACAGAATTTACCTTCTTACCTTGTGGAGCTCTTTCCGTGTGCCATTCAGAGTAGTTGATCATCATATTATCAAGAAGCTTTGTTGCTTCACCAAGAGTGATGGACATAAAGGTACCTCCAGCAGCTGAATCCAATAAATTCCGCGAAGAAAAATTTAGTCCTGCATAGAAGGTTTGGATGATCATCCAAGTAGTCAGTCCATGGGTTGGGCAATTTTTAACCAGAGATTTCATTCTTTCCCAAGCTTGAGCAACATGTTCAGTATCTAATTGTTTAAAATTCATTATGCTACTCCTCAAAGATATAATTTTAGCAGGGGGATAATATCTACCAATAAAAGCATCCTTGCATTTAGTCCATGAATCAATACTATTCTTAGGCACAGATAGCAACCAATCTTTAGCTCTTCCTCTTAATGAGAAAGGGAACAATTTTAATTTTATAATGTCACCATCTACATCTTTATATTTTTGCATTTCACATAGTTCAACAAAATTATTAAGATGGGCAGCAGCATCATCAGAACTAACACCACAAAATTGCTCTCGCATAACAAGATTCAGTAAAGCAGGTTTAATTTCAAAGAATTCTGCTGTAGTAGCAGGTGGAGCAATAGGTGTGCATAAGAAATCATTATTATTTGTGGTTGTGAAGTCACACAACTTAGTATTTTCAGGGGTAGCCATTTTAGCAACAGTAAATAAAGCAAACTAGATAAAGTAAATGCAAGTAACTATTTTTTTGTGTTTTTGATATAGCAAACAAGATAGCAAATAAAGTAAAACTAGCAACTAATTTTTTTGTATTTTGATTTAGTGCAGCAAACAAAGTAGTAAATAAAACTAAGCAAGACAAAAACAAAGTAAAGAGATTGAGAAGTGGAGACTCCCCTTGCAGCGTGTCTTGATCGCCCCGGCAACGGCGCCAGAAAAAGAGCTTGATGGCGTGTAACTCACACGTTCGTTGGGAACCCCAAGAGGAAGGTATGATGCGCACAGCAGCAAGTTTTCCCTCAGAAAGAAACCAAGGTTTATCGAACTAGGAGGAGCCAAGAAGCACGTTGAAGGTTGATGGCGGCGGGATGTAGTGCGGCGCAACACCAGGGATTCCGGCGCCAACGTGGAACCTGCACAACACAACCAAAGTACTTTGCCCCAACGAAACAGTGAGGTTGTCAATCTCACCGGCTTGCTGTAACAAAGGATTAACCGTATTATGTGGAAGATGATTGTTTGCAGAAAACAGTAGAACAATATTGCAGTAGATTGTATTTCAGTATAGAGAATTGGACCGGGGTCCACAGTTCACTAGAGGTGTCTCTCCCATAAGATAAACAACATGTTGGGTGAACAAATTACAGTTAGGCAATTGACAAATAAAGAGGGCATGACCATGCACATACATATCATGATGAGTATAGTGAGATTTAATTGGGCATTACGACAAAGTACATAGACCGCCATCCAACTGCATCTATGCCTAAAAAGTCCACCTTCAGGTTATCATCCGAACCCCCTCCAGTATTAAGTTGCAAAGCAACAGACAATTGCATTAAGTACGGTGCGTAATGTAATCAACAACTACATCCTTAGACATAGCATCAATGTTTTATCCCTAGTGGCAACAGCACAACACAACCTTAGAACTTTCTCACATCGTCCTGTGTGTCAATGCAGCATGAACCCACTATCGAGCATAAATACTCCCTCTTGGAGTTACAAGCATCTACTTGGCCAGAGCATCTACTAGTAACGGAGAGCATGCAAGATCATAAACAACACATAGATATAACTTTGATAATCAACATAACAAGTATTCTCTATTCATCGGATCCCAACAAACGCAACATATAGAATTACAGATAGATGATCTTGATCATGTTAGGCAGCTCACAAGATCCGACAATGATAGCACAATGGGGAGAAGACAACCATCTAGCTACTGCTATGGACCCATAGTCCAGGGGTAGACTACTCACACATCACTCCGGAGGCGACCATGGCGGCGTAGAGTCCTCCGGGAGATGATTCCCCTCTCCGGCAGGGTGCCGGAGGCGATCTCCTGGATCCCCCGAGATGGGATCGGCGGCGGTGGCGTCTCTGGAAGGTTTTCCGTATCGTGGCTCTCGGTACTGGGGGTTTCGCGACGGAGGCTTTAAGTAGGCGGAAGGGCAGGTCAGGAGGCGGCACGAGGGCCCCACACCACAGGGCCGTGCGGCCAAGGGGGGGCCACGCCGCCCTAGGGTGTGGCCCCCTCGTGGCCCCTCTTCGTCTCCTCTTCGGACTTCTGGAAGCTTCGTGGCAAAATAGGACCCTGGGCGTTGATTTCGTCCAATTCCGAGAATATTTCGTTACTAGGATGTCTGAAACCAAAAACAGCAGAAACAAAGAATCGGCACTTCGGCATCTTGTTAATAGGTTAGTTCCAGAAAATGCACGAATATGACATAAAGTGTGCATAAAACATGTAGATAACATCAATAATGTGGCATGGAACATAAGAAATTATCGATACGTCGGAGACGTATCACCCCCCCCCCTAGGGCCGCGCCGGCCTGTCATCTGGGGGCCCAGTGGCCCCCCTCTGGCGACTCTCGGGTGTTCTGGAAGCTTCGTGGAAAAATAGGATGCTGGGCGTTGATTTCGTCCGATTCCGAGAATATTTCCTTACTAGGATTTCTGGGACCAAAAACAGCAGAAAACAGGAACTGGCCCTTCGGCATCTCGTCAATAGGTTAGTTCCGGAAAACGCATAATAATGACATAAAGTATGCATAAAACATGTAGATATCATCAATAATGTGGCATGGAACATAAGAAATTATCGATACGTCAGAGACGTATCAGCATCCCCAAGCTTAGTTCCTGCTCGTCCCGAGCAGGTAAACGATAACAAAGATAATTTCTGGAGTGACATGCCATCATAACCTTGATCATACTATTGTAAGCATATGTAATGAATGCAGCGATCAAAACAATGGTAATGACATGAGTAAACAAATGAATCATAAAGCAAAGACTTTTCATGAATAGTACTTCAAGACAAGCATCAATAAGTCTTGCATAAGAGTTAACTCATAAAGCAATAAATTCATAGTAAAGGCATTGAAGCAACACAAAGGAAGATTAAGTTTCAGCGGTTGCTTTCAACTTATAACATGTATATCTCATGGATAATTGTCAACATAGAGTAATATAACAAGTGCAATATGCAAGTATGTAGGAATCAATGCACAGTTCACACAAGTGTTTGCTTCTTGAGGTGGAGAGAGATAGGTGAACTGACTCAACATAAAAGTAAAAGAAAGGCCCTTCGCAGAGGGAAGCATTGATTGCTATATTTGTGCTAGAGCTTTGGTTTTGAAAACATAAAGAGAGCATGCAAATAAAGTTTTGAGAGGTGTTTGTTGTTGTCAACGAATGGTAGCGGGTACTCTAACTACCTTATCAACCAGACTTTCAAGAGCGGCTCCCATGAAGGACGTTATCTCTACCAGCAAGGTAGATCATCCCTCTTCTCTTTTGTTTACACATGTACTTTAGTTTAGTTTTTCTTTATTTATGGATGACACTCCTCCCAACCTTTTGCTTACACAAGCCATGGCTAACCGAATCCTCGGGTGCCTTCCAACATTCACATACCATGGAGGAGTGTCTATTTGCAAAATTAAGTTGCTTACTGATAGATCAGAGCAAAACATGTGAAGAGAATTATTAATGCAAGTTAATTAATTGGGGCTGGGCACCCCATTGCCAACTCTTTTTGCAAAATTATTGGATAAGCGGATGAGCCACTAGTCCATTGGTGAAAGTCTGTCCGAAGTAAATGACAAGATCAAAAGATAAACACCACATACTTCCTCATGAGCTATAAAACATTGACACAAATAAGAGGTGATAAATTTTGAATTATTTAAAGGTAGCACTCAAGCAATTTACTTTGGAATGGCGGAGAAATACCATGTAGTAGGTAGGTATGGTGGACACAAATGGCATAGTGGTTGGCTCAAGGATTTTGGATGCATGAGAAGTATTCCCTCTCGATACAAGGGTTAGGCTAGCAAAGTTATTTAAAACAAACACAAGGATGAACCGGTGCAGCAAAACTTACATAAAAGACATATTGTAAACATTATAAGACTCTACACCGTCTTCCTTGTTGTTCAAACTCTTTACTAGAAATTATCTAGACCTTAGAGAGACCAATTATGCAAACCAAATTTTAGCAAGCTCTATGTATTTCTTCATTAATAGGTGCAAAGTATATGATGCAAGAGCTTAAACATGAGCACAACAATTGCCAAGTATCAAATTATCCAAGACATTTTACCAATTACTACATGTAGCATTTCCCGTTTCCAACCATATAACAATTAACAAAGCAGTTTCAACCTTCGCCATGAACATTAAAAGCTAAGAACACATGTGTTCATATGAACAGCGGAGCGTGTCTCTCTCCCACACAAGCATGAATTTATTCAAACAAAACAAAAACAAACAGACGCTCCAAGTAAAGAACATAAGATGTGACCGAATAAAAATATAGTTTCAAGAGAAGAAACCTGATAAGTTGTCGATGAAGAAGGGGATGCATTGGGCATCCCCAAGCTTAGACGCTTGAGTCTTCTTGAAATATGCAGGGATGAACCACGGGTGCATCCCCAAGCTTAGACTCTTCACTCTTCTTGATCATAGTATATCATCCTCCTCTCTTGACCCTTGAAAACTTCCTCCACACCAAACTTAAAACAAACTCATTAGAGGGTTAGTGCATAATCAAAAATTCACATGTTCAGAGGTGACACAATAATTCTTAACACTTCTGGACATTGCCCAAAGCTACTGGAGGTTAACAAAGAAATCCATCCAACACAGCAAAAGAGGCAATGCGAAATAAAAGGCAGAATCTGTCAAAACAGAACAGTCCGTAAAGACGAATTTTAAAGTGGCACCAGACTTGCTCAGATGAAAATTCCCAAATTGAATGAAAGTTGCGTATATATCTGAGGATCACTCACGTAAATTGGCATAATTTTCTGAGTTACCTACAGAGAATTAGGCCCAGATTCGTGACAGCAAGAAATCTGTTTCTGCGCAGTAATCCAAATCTAGTATGAACCCTACTATCAAAGACTTTACTTGGCACAACAATGCAATAAAATAAAGATAAGGAGAGGTTGCTACAGTAGTAACAACTTCCAAGACTCAAATATAAAACAAAAGTACTGTAGCAAAATAAACACATGGGTTATCTCCCAAGAAGTTCTTTCTTTATAGCCATTAAGATGGGCTCAGCAGTTTTAATGATGCACTCTCAAGAAATAGTAGTTGAAGCAAAAGAGAGCATCAAGAAGCAAATTCAAAACACATTTAAGTCTAACATGCTTCCTATGCATAGGAATCTTGTAAATAAACAAGTTCATGAAGAGCAAAGTAACAAGCATAGGAAGATAGAACAAGTGTAGCTTCAAAAATTTCAGCATATAGAGAGGTGTTTTAGTAACATGAAAATTTCTACAACCATATTTTCCTCTCTCATAATAATTTTCAGTAGCATCATGAACAAACTCAACAATATAAGTATCACATAAAGCATTCTTATTCACATGCATAAAAGTATCATTACTCTCCACATAAGCCTAATCGATTTTATTAGTTGTAGTGGGAGCAAATTCAACAAAGTAGCTATCATTATTATTCTCATCATCAAATATAGGAGGCATATTGTAATCATAATCAAATTTATCCTCCATAACAGGCGGTACTAAAAGACCAATATCATTATAATCATCATAAATAGGAGGCAAAGTATCATCAAAGTAAATTTTCTCCTCAATGCTTGGGGGACTAAAAATATCATGCTCATCAAAGCCAGCTTCCCCAAGCTTAGAATTTTCCATAGCATTAGCAACAATGGTGTTCAAAGCATTCATACTAATAACATTCCCATTAGCATGCATAAGTTCCATGGGTTTTTTAATTTTCTCTTCAAACACATCATGTCCTAATTCAAGATAAAGTTCATAAAGATCTCTCATTTTATTGTTGTCTTCCATTAAGCCTTACTAGTGTAAAACAAGAGACAAAAAGATGCAATTGCAGGATCTAAAGGAAATAGCTTCGAGCACACACACGACGGCAACAGAAAAGTACTTAGTTACCTGGGACCGGAGTATGAGTGCCTTTTACCTTTCCTCCCCGGCAACGGCGCCAGAAAAGTGCTTGATGTCTACGGGTGCTTCTATTCTTGTAGATAGTTTTGGGCCTCCAAGAGTAGAGGTTTGTAGAACAGCAGCAAGTTTCCCTTAAGTGGATCACCCAAGGTTTATCGAACTGAGGGAGGAAGAGGTCAAAGATATCCCTCTCATGCAACCCTGCAACCACAAAGCAAGAAGTCTCTTGTGTCCCCAACACACCTAATAGGTGCACTAGTTCGGCGAAGAGATAGTGAAATACAAGTGGTATGAATGAATATGAGCAGTAGTAACGGCGCTAGAAAAGTGCTTGCTGGCGTGCAGTTGATGGTAGTAATATTGCAGGAAGTAAAGATGCAGTAAAACAGTAAACAAGCAGCGATAGCAGTATTTAGGAACAAGGCCTAGGGATCATACTTTCACTAGTGGACACTCTCAACATTGATCACATAACAGAATAAATAAATAGATGCTAGACTCTACACCCTCTTGTTGGATGATGAACACCACTAACTGTGTAGGATTACACGAACCCTCAATGCCGGAGTTAACAAGCTCCACAATATTCGATGTTCATATTTAAATAACCTTAGAGTGCATGACAGATCAACATAACCAAACCAAGTACTAACATAACATGCACACTGTCACCTTCACACTACGAAAGGAGGAATAGATCACATCAATACTATCATAGCAATAGTTAACTTCGTAATCTACAAGAGATCACAATCATAGCCTACGCCAAGTACTACACGATGCACACACTGTCACCATTACACCGTGCAGGAGGAATAAACTACTTTAATAACATCACTAGAGTAGCACGCAGATATATTGTGATACAAAACACATTGCAATCATAAAGAGATATAAATAAGCACTTCACTATGCCATTCATAATAGTGAATAAGTATTCTGTGAAATATAGCCTAAGAGACCCACACGGTGCACACACTGTCACCTTTACACACGTGGGACAAGGAGTCTCCGGAGATCACATAAGTAAAACCCACTTGACTAGCATAATGACATCTAGATTACAAGCATCATCATATGAATCTCAATCATGTAAGGCAGCTCATGAGATTATTGTATTGAAGCACATAGGAGAGAGATGAACCACATAGCTACCGGTACAGCCCCGAGCCTCGATGGAGAACTACTCCCTCCTCATGGGAGACAACAGCGTCGATGAAGATGGCGGTGGTGTCGACGGAGAAGCCTTCCGGGGGCACTTCCCCGTCCCGGCGGCGTGCCGGAACAGAGACTCCTGTCCCCCAGATCTTGGCTTCGCGATGGCGATGGCTCTGGAAGGTTTTCTCTGGTTTCGTCGAACGTGTCGAGGTTTTTAGGTCAGGGACCTTTATATAGGCGAAGAGGCGGAGTCGGGGGGTCGACGAGGCGACGACACACTAGGGGGGCGCGCCCCCGCCCCCTAGGGCCGCGCCGGCCTGTCATCTGGGGGCCCAGTGGCCCCCCTCTGGCGACTCTCGGGTGTTCTGGAAGCTTCGTGGAAAAATAGGATGCTGGGCGTTGATTTCGTCTGATTCCGAGAATATTTTCTTACTAGGATTTCTGGGACCAAAAACAGCAGAAAACAGGAACTGGCCCTTCTGCATCTCGTCAATAGGTTAGTTCCGGAAAACGCATAATAATGACATAAAGTATGCATAAAACATGTAGATATCATCAATAATGTGGCATGGAACATAAGAAATTATCGATACGTCAGAGACGTATCAGCGGCGTCTCAGTAAGGTTTTCCGTATCGTGGCTCTCGGTACTGGGGGTTTCGCGACGAAGGCTTTAAGTAGGCGGAAGGGCAACGCAGGGGGCCACACGAGGGCCCCACACACCAGGGCCGCGCGGCCAAGACCTGGGCCGCGCCGCCCTGTTGTGGCGGCGCCTCGTGGGCCCACTTCCTTTCCCCCTCGGTCTTCTGGAAGCTTCGTGCAAAAATAGGACCCTGGGCGTTGATTTCGTCCAATTCCGAGAATATTTCCTTTGTAGGATTTCTGAAACCAAAAACAGCAGAAAACAGCAACTGGCTCTTCGGCATCTCGTTAATAGGTTAGTGCCGGAAAATGCATAAATACGACATATAATGTGTATAAAACATGTAGATATCATCAATAATGTGGCATGGAACATAAGAAATTATCGATACGTCGGAGACGTATCAGCATCCCCAAGCTTAGTTCCTGCTCGTCCCGAGCAGGTAAACGATAACAAAGATAATTTATGGAGTGACATGCCATCATAACCTTGATCATACTATTGTAAGCATATGTAATGAATGCAGCGATCAAAACAATGGTAATGACATGAGTAAACAACTGAATCATAAATCAAAGACTTTTCATGAATAGTACTTCAAGACAAGCATCAATAAGTCTTGCATAAGAGTTAACTCATAAAGCAATAAATTCATAGTAAAGGTATTGAAGCAACACAAAGGAAGATTAAGTTTCAGCGGTTGATTTCAACTTATAACATGTATATCTCATGGATAGTTGTCAATGCAAAGTAATATAATAAGTGCAATATGCAAGTATGTAGGAATCAATGCACAGTTCACACAAGTGTTTGCTTCTTGAGGTGGAGAGAGATAGGTGAACTGACTCAACATAAAAGTAAAAGAAAGGTCCTTCAAAGAGGAAAGCATCGATTGCTATATTTGTGCTAGAGCTTTGGTTTTGAAAACATGAAGCAATTTTGTCAACGGTAGTAATAAAGCATATGTATCATGTAAATTATATCTTACAAGTTGCAAGCCTCATGCATAGTATACTAATAGTGCCCGCACCTTGTCCTAATTAGCTTGGGTTAACACTGATTATCATTGCATAACATATGTTTCAACCAAGTGTCACAAAGGGGTACCTCTATGCCGCCTGTACAAGGGTCTAAGGAGAAAGTTCGCATTGGATTTCTCACTTTTGATCATTCTTCAACTTAGACACCCATACCGGGACAACATAGACAACAGATAATGGACTCCTCTTTTAATGCTTAAGCATTCAACAGTTAATATTCTCATAAGAGATTGAGGTTTCATGTCCAAACTGAAACTTCCACCATGATTCATGGCTTTAGTTAGCGGCCCAATGTTCTTCTCTAACAATATGCATACTCAAACCATTTGATTGTGAAAACCGCCCTTACTTCAGACAAGACGAACATGCATAGCAACTCACATGATATTCAACAAAGAGTTGATGGCGTCCCCAGGAACATGGTTATCGCACAACAAGCAACTTAATAAGAGATAAAGTGCATAAGTACATATTCAATACCACAATAGTTTTTAAGGCTATTTTGTCCCATGAGCTATATATTGCAAAGGCGAATGATGGAATTTTAAAGGTAGCACTCAAGCAATTTACTTTGGAATGGCGGAGAAATACCATGTAGTAGGTAGGTATGGTGGACACAAATGGCATAGTGGTTGGCTCAAGGATTTTGGATGCATGAGAAGTATTCCCTCTCGATACAAGGTTTAGGCTAGCAAGGTTATTTGAAACAAACACAAGGATGAACCGGTGCAGCAAAACTCACATAAAAGACATATTGTAAACATTATAAGACTCTACACCGTCTTCCTTGTTGTTCAAAACTCAATACTAGAAATTATCTAGACTTTAGAGAGACCAAATATGCAAACCAAATTTTAGCAAGCTCTATGTATTTCTTCATTAATGGGTGCAAAGTATATGATGCAAGAGCTTAAACATGAGCACAAAAATTGCCAAGTATCAAATTATTCAAGACATTTTAGAATTACTACATGTAGCATTTCCCGATTCCAACCATATAATAATTTAACGAAGAAGATTCAACCTTCGCCATGAATACTATGAGTAAAGCCTAAGGACATATTGTCCATATGCAACAGAGGAGCGTGTCTCTCTCCCACACAATGAATGCTAGGATCCATTTATTCAAACAAAAACAAAAACAAAAACAAACCGACGCTCCAAGTAAAGCACATAAGATGTGACTGAATAAAAATATAGTTTCAGGGGAGGAACCTGATGATGTTGTCGATGAAGAAGGGGATGCCTTGGGCATCCCCAAGCTTAGACGCTTGAGTCTTCTTAAAATATGCAGGGGTGAACCACCGGGGCATCCCCAAGCTTAGAGCTTTCACTCCTCTTGATCATAGTATATCATACTCCTCTCTTGACCCTTGAAAACTTTCTTCACACCAAACTTCAAGCAAACTCATTAGAGGGTTAGTGCACAATCAAAAATTCACATGTTCAGAGGTGACACAATAATTCTTAACACTTCTGGACATTGCATAAAGCTACTGGACATTAATGGATCAAAGAAATTCATCCAACATAGCAAAAGAGGCAATGCGAAATAAAAGGCAGAATCTGTCAAAAACAGAACAGTCCGTAAAGACAAACCTGGAAGGGGCACTTAACTTGCTCAAACGGAAAAACTCAAAACTAATGAAAGTTGCGTACATATCTGAGGATCACGCACGTAAATTTGCAGATTTTTTTGATTTTTTACAGAGACTTCTGCGCGAATTCGTGACAGACAGCAATGCTGTTTCTGTGCAGCAATCCAAATCTAGCATCAACTTTACCATAGAGACTTTACTTGGCACAAAAACATGATAAGGAGAGTTTGCTACAGTAGTAAACAACTTCCAAGACTCAAATATAAAACAAAGTACTGTAGTAAAAACATGGGTTGTCTCCCATAAGCGCTTTTCTTTAACGCCTTTCAGCTAGGCGCAGAAAGTGTGAATCAAGTGTTATCGAGATATGAAGCATCAACATTACCTTGGGTGTTGGGAGTTGCTTCAACAATGCATGTTATCTTATCTATGTAAGTTTCAGAGGCTCCCTTTTCATTACTCTTAGGCTTGCTATTCTCATTAAACAAATTTTCAGGAACAATCCAATCATAATTCTTTTCTAGTGCCTCGAACATTCCTGCGAGCTTGCAAGGTATAGATGTCTTAATATCCCCTACATCATTAACATCATTAGTGTATCTTATCCTATCAATGTCCATCTTTTTAAGGGTACTAGCAAAGTTGGTGTAAGAACCAAGCGTATTGTATTTAGTAAAGACCTTTCTAGCCTCTCTTGCTACACCTCCAAATTCTTTAAGAAGGGTTTCTAAAACAAAATCTTTCTTTTCCCCTTCTTCCATATCACCGAGTGTGAGAAACATGTGTTGGATTATAGGATTAAGATTAATAAATTTAGTTTCCAACATGTGAACTAAAGAAGCAACAGCAATTTCATAAGTAGGAGCAAGTTCTACCAAGTGTCTATCTTCAAAATCTTCAGTGGTACTAACATGAGTGAAAAAATCTTCTATATTATCTCTCCCAATTATAGACCCACGTCCTACCGGTATGTCTTTTAGAGTGTACTTAGGTGGAAACATAATGAAATAAACAAAAGGTAAATAAAGTAAATGCAAGTAACTAATTTTTTTGTGTGTTTTTTGATATAGAGTGCAAGACAGTAAATAAAGTAAAACTAGCAACTAATTTTTTTGTGTTTTGATTTAGTGCAGCAAACAAAGTAGTAAATAAAATAAAGCAAGACAAAAACAAAGTAAAGAGATTGGATTGTGGAGACTCCCCTTGCAGCGTGTCTTGATCTCCCCGGCAACGGCGCCAGAAAATATGCTTGATGGCGTGTAACACACACGTTCGTTGGGAACCCCAAGAGGAAGGTATGTTGCACATAGTAGCAAGTTTTCCCTCAGAAAGAAACCAAGGTTTATCGAACCAGGAGGAGCCAAGAAGCACGTTGAAGGTTGATGGCGGTGAGATGTAGTGCGGCGCAACACCAGAGATTCCGGCGCCAACGTGGAACCTGCACAACACAACCAAAGTACTTGCCCCAACGAAACAGTGAGGTTGTCAATCTCACCGGCTTGCTGTAACAAAGGATTAGATGTATAGTGTGGATGATGATTGCTTGCAGAAAACAGTAGAACAAGTATTGCAGTAGATTGTATTTAATGTAAAAGAATGGACCGGGGTCCATAGTTCACTAGAGGTGTCTCTTCCATAAGATAAATAGCATGTTGGGTGAACAAATTACAGTCGGGCAATTGACAAATAGAGAGGGCATGACAATGCACATACATGATACGATGAGTATTGTGAGATTTAATTGGGCATTACGACAAAGTACATAGACCGCTATCCAGCATGCATCTATGCCTAAAAAGTCCACTTTCAGGTTATCATCCGAACCCCTTCCGGTATTAAGTTGCAAGCAACAGACAATTGCATTAAGTATGGTGCGTAATGTAATCAATAACTACATCCTCGGACATAGCATCAATGTTTTATCCCTAGTGGCACAAAGACATCCACAACCTTAGAAATTTCTCACATCGTCCTGCATTTAATGGAGGCATGAACCCACTATCGAGCATAAATACTCCCTCTTGGAGTTAGGAGTAAAAACTTGGTCAGAGCCTCTACTAATAACGGAGAGCATGCAAGATCATAAACAACACATAGGTAATAGATTGATAATCAACATAACATAGTATTCTCTATCCATCGGATCCCGACAAACACAACATATAGCATTACAGATAGATGATCTTGATCATGTTAGGCAGCTCACAAGATTCGACAATGAAGCATATAAGGAGAAGACGACCATCTAGCTACTGCTATGGACCCATAGTCCAGGGGTGAACTACTCACTCATCACTCCGGAGGTGACCATGGCGGTGAAGAGTCCTCCGGGAGATGATTCCCCTCTCCGGCAGGGTGCCGGAGGCGATCTCCAGAATCCCCCGAGATGGGATTGGCGGCGGCGGCGTCTCAGTAAGGTTTTCCGTATCGTGGCTCTCGGTACTGGGGGTTTCGCGACGAAGGCTTTAAGTAGGCGGAAGGGCAACGCGGGGGGGCACACGAGGGCCCCACACACCAGGGCCGCGCGGCCAGGACCTGGGCCGCGCCGCCCTGTTGTGGCGGCGCCTCGTGGCCCCACTTCCTTTCCCCCTCGGTCTTCTGGAAGCTTCGTGCAAAAATAGGACCCTGGGCGTTGATTTCGTCCAATTCCGAGAATATTTCCTTTGTAGGATTTCTGAAACCAAAAACAGCAGAAAACAGCAACTGGCTCTTCGGCATCTCGTTAATAGGTTAGTGCCGGAAAATGCATAAATACGACATATAATGTGTATAAAACATGTAGATATCATCAATAATGTGGCATGGAACATAAGAAATTATCGATACGTCGGAGACGTATCACACAACAATACTATGTGATGTTCCACATCATCAACACATAATATGGATAGCAACAAACAAGGAAAACTTACATAGTCCTCCGGCACGCATCCACTAGGGGGGTTGTCGGCCACTTGATCCATGGCAGCACTCCAACGAGAACAAGCTGGTTTGATGATGTTCCATCGGCTTTCAAGGGAGCGGTAGGATCTGTCGGCCATGCTCTTGGTGCGAGGCTTTAGCTGGTGGTACAGATCCTCAATGCGCTGCCAATAGCGCTTGCCGCCTTGGTCCACTCCGGTGCACGCATCCATCCCCACCTTGCTCCAAGCACGGACCAAGATGGCGTCTTCGATCTCGCTGTAGTTCTCCGTGCGTGGCTTCGGTGTCGATGAAGAACCGGTGGCAGCCGGATCAACCTCAACCATCTCCTCCTCGTCGTCACCCTCATCCTCGTCGTCATCAATCTCTTCGACATTGCACTCCCCATCGAACGCAGCGATGCCGGCGTCCAGATTCACCGCGGATTCGTTGAGCATGTCGAGGTACGATGTTGTGGACTCAACATCGAACACCTTGTATACGTCCATGGTGGGTGGCGGCGGCGCGGGCGGCGCATCGGACGGAACGGAGGGAGGAGGGGCCGCGGCCTTGGAGGGCGGTGGAGGCGCGAGGCAGATGCGGCTGATTGCCTTTGTCCTCACCTTGGCTGGCGCGGCGCCCCTCGGCCCGACCGCCTTGGTCTTCATCCTGCCCCCTTTCTTGGCAGCCGGCAGGGCTTCGGCCGGCGGAGCTGCGGCCGACGAAGCTGTGGCCGCCGCAGGTGCTTCAAAGAATTGCTTCGGAATCCTCTTCCTCTTCAACGGGATGGTGGCGCAGATCATGGCCGACATGGCGCCGGCGTTGTGGACCTCCGACGGGGACATCAACCACCGCGCCCGAAGGAGGTGCACCGCCGGCGATAGGCGGACCCTGTGGAGGATCCATGGCAGCGGGATCCGGCCATCTCGTTGCCGGGAAGGGCGGGGTGGAGGAGATCGGGCGGTGGCGGTGGCGGTTGGCTTCAGCGAAACCCTTCGCGCGCAGTGGAGGGGAGGATACTGGTTTGGCCCTCTATTATCCCCGCTCCCACCCCGCACAAGTAGGGGGCGAAGCCCCGCCCTGTAATCGAAACCAACAAAAATCGGAACGGGGGCCATTTTTACTGGGCTTGCTAGACGGCCGGGTAGAGCCGAAACCCGTATTCCGGCGGTTATTATACGTATTTGGCCCTTTTAAGGAGTCTGTTAGACATGCTCTAAATAAATTTAAAACATGGTATAGCTGAATCAAGCACCGAAAGTTACTCGGCCTGCTGAACCCGGCTGTGGGCGAGCTGCGGGATCTGGTTAGATCCTTCAATCCAGTGGTAGTATTTCTATGTGAAACGAAACAAAAAAAATAGGTATATGGGATTCAGACACGGAGTTTGTGTGGAAGGAAAGGGCAAGGGAGGAGGCCTTGCATTGTGGTGGAAGGATGGGGTGGATGTGGAGGTTCGGCCTTGGTGTCAGTTTTACATTGACGCTAGGATTTCATGTGATAATATCTCCTGGCGATTCACTGGAATCTATGGAGAACCGCGTTCCGATCTCCGAGGCAAGACATGGGATATACTGAGATACCTACGGAGCCAGGACAATTTGCCGTGGCTGTGTGTGGGTGATACGTCTCCGACATATCGATAATTTCTTATGTTCCATGCCACATTATTGATGATATCTACATGTTTTATACACATTATATGTCGTATTTATGCATTTTCCGGCACTAACCTATTAACGAGATGCCGAAGAGCCAGTTGCTGTTTTCTGCTGTTTTTGGTTTCAGAAATCCTACAAAGGAAATATTCTCGGAATTGGACGAAATCAACGCCCAGGGTCCTATTTTTGCACGAAGCTTCCAGAAGACCGAGGGGGAAAGGAAGTGGGGCCACGAGGCGCCGCCACAACAGGGCGGCGCGGCCCAGGTCTTGGCCGTGCGGCCCTGGTGTGTGGGGCCCTCGTGTGGCCCCCCGCGTTGCCCTTCCGCCTACTTAAAGCCTTCGTCGCGAAACCCCCAGTACCGAGAGCCACGATACGGAAAACCTTACTGAGACGCCGCCGCCGCCAATCCCATCTCGGGGGATTCTGGAGATCGCCTCCGGCACCCTGCCGGAGAGGGGAATCATCTCCCGGAGGACTCTTCACCGCCATGATCGCCTCCGGAGTGATGAGTGAGTAGTTCACCCCTGGACTATGTGTCCATAGTAGTAGCTAGATGGTTGTCTTCTCCTCATGTGCTTCATTGTCGGATCTTGTGAGCTGCCTAACATGATCAAGATCATCTATCTGTAATTCTATATGTTGTGTTTGTCGGGATCCGATGGATAGAGAATACTATGTTATGTTGATTATCAATCTATTACCTATGTGTTGTTTATGATCTTGCATGCTCTCCGTTAATAGTAGAGGCTCTGGCCAAGTTTTTACTCTTAACTCCAAGAGGGAGTATTTATGCTCGATAGTGGGTTCATGCCCCCATTAAATCTGGGACAGTGACAGAAAGTTCTAAGGTTGTGGATGTGCTGTTGCCACTAGGGATAAAACATTGATGCTATGTCCGAGGATGTAGTTATTGATTACATTACGCACCATACTTAATGCAATTGTCTGTTGCTTGCAACTTAATACCGGAAGGGGTTCGGATGATAACCTGAAAGTGGACTTTTTAGGCATAGATGCATGCTGGATAGCGGTCTATGTACTTTGTCGTAATGCCCAATTAAATCTCACAATACTCATCGTATCATGTATGTGCATTGTCATGCCCTCTCTATTTGTCAATTGCCCGACTGTAATTTGTTCACCCAACATGCTATTTATCTTATGGGAGAGACACCTCTAGTGAACTGTGGACCCCGGTCCATTCTTTTACATTAAATACAATCTACTGCAATACTTGTTCTACTGTTTTCTGCAAGCAATCATCATCCACACTATACATCTAATCCTTTGTTACAGCAAGCCGGTGAGATTGACAACCTCACTGTTTTGTTGGGGCAAAGTACTTTGGTTGTGTTGTGCAGGTTCCACGTTGGCGCCGGAATCTCTGGTGTTGCGCCGCAATACATCTCGCCGCCATCAACCTTCAACGTGCTTCTTGGCTCCTCCTGGTTCGATAAACCTTGGTTTCTTTCTGAGGGAAAACTTGCTACTGTGTGCAACATACCTTCCTCTTGGGGTTCCCAACGAACGTGTGTGTTACACGCCATCAAGCATATTTTCTGGCGCCGTTGCCGGGGAGATCAAGACACGCTGCAAGGGGAGTCTCCACAATCCAATCTCTTTACTTTGTTTTTGTCTTGCTTTATTTTATTTACTACTTTGTTTGCTGCACTAAATCAAAACACAAAAAAATTAGTTGCTAGTTTTACTTTATTTACTGTCTTGCACTCTATATCAAAAACACAAAAAAATTAGTTACTTGCATTTACTTTATTTACCTTTTGTTTATTTCATCATGTTTCCTCCTAATTACACTCTAAAAAAAATACCGGTAGGACAAGGGTCTATCATTGGAAGAGATAATATAGAAGCATTTTTCACCCATGTTAGTATGGATGAAGATTTTGAAGATATACCATTATTAAAAGTTGATCCTACTTATGAAAGTGCTTCTGCTTGTTTAGTACACATGTTGGAAACTAAATTTGTTAATCTCAATCCCATAATACAACATATATTTCTTACACTTTCTGATATGGAGATGGGAGAAAAGAGAAATTTTGTTTTAAAAGTCCTTGCTAGAGAATTTGAAGATATAGTTAAAGAAGCTAGGAAAGTTTTTATCAAGCATAAGAGGCTCGGTATGTTCCCTGATTTTAAAAGAACACTTGAAAAGATGGACATGGATAGAATAAGGTACACTAGTAATGTTAATGATGGTAAGGAAATTAAAGCACCGATACCTAGTAAGCTCCTAGGAATGCATGCAGCTCTAGAAAATAATTATGCTTGGCTTGTTCCTGAAATTTTGTTTGATAAGAATAGTAAGCCTAAAAGCGTACAAAGAGGAGTTACTTATATAGACCAAATACAATGCATTGTTAAGGAAACTCCCAACACCCAAGGTAATGTCGATGTTTCGTCTCTTGATAACACTTGATATACACTTTCTGCGCCTAGCTGAAAGGCGTTAAAGAAAAGCGCTTATGAGAGACAACCCATGTTTTTATTACAGTACTTTGTTTTATATTTGAGTCTTGTAAGTTGTTTACTACTGTAGCAACCTCTCCTTATCATGTTTTTGTGCCAAGTAAAGTCTCTATGGTAAAGTTGATGCTAGATTTGGATTGCTGCACAGAAACAGCATTGCTGTCTGTCACGAATTCACGCAGAAGTCTCTGTAAAAAAATCAAAAAAATCTGCAAATTTACGTGTGTGATCCTCAGATATGTACGCAACTTTCATTAGTTTTGAGTTTTTCCGTTTGAGCAAGTTAAGTGCCCCTTCCAGGTTTGTCTTTACGGACTGTTCTGTTTTTGACAGATTCTGCCTTTTATTTCGCATTGCCTCTTTTGCTATGTTGGATGAATTTCTTTGATCCATTAATGTCCAGTAGCTTTGTGCAATGTCCAGAAGTGTTAATAATGATTGTGTCACCTCTGAACATGCGAATTTTTGATTGTGCACTAACCCTCTAATGAGTTTGCTTGAAGTTTGGTGTGAAGGAAGTTTTCAAGGGTCAAGAGAGGAGTATGATATACTATGATCAAGGAGAGTGAAAGCTCTAAGCTTGAGGATGCCCAGGTGGTTCACCCCTGCATATTTTAAGAAGACTCAAGCGTCTAAGCTTGGGGATTCCCAAGGCATCCCCTTCTTCATCGACAACATCATCAGGTTCCTCCCCTGAAACTATATTTTTATTTAGTCACATCTTATGTGCTTTGCTTGGAGCGTCGGTTTGTTTTTGTTTTTGTTTTTGTTTGAATAAATGGATCCTAGCATTCATCGTGTGGGACAGAGACACGCTCCGCTGTTGCATATGGACAAATATGTCCTTAGGCTTTACTCATAGTATTCATTGCGAAGGTTGAATCTTCTTCGTTAAATTGTTATATGGTTGGAATCGGGAAATGCTACATGTAGTAATTCTAAAATGTCTTGAATAATTTGATACTTGGCAATTGTTGTGCTCATGTTTAAGCTCTTGCATCATATACTTTGCACCTATTAATGAAGAAATACATAGAGCTTGCTAAAATTTGGTTTGCATAATTGGTCTCTCTAAAGTCTAGATAATTTCTAGTATTGAGTTTTGAACAACAAGGAAGACGGTGTAGAGTCTTATAATGTTTACAATATGTCTTTTATGTGAGTTTTGCTGCACCGGTTCATCCTTGTGTTTGTTTCAAATAACCTTGCTAGCCTAAACCTTGTATCGAGAGGGAATACTTCTCATGCATCCAAAATCCTTGAGCCAATCACTATGCCATTTGTGTCCACCATACCTACCTACTACATGGTATTTCTCCGCCATTCCAAAGTAAATTGCTTGAGTGCTACCTTTAAAATTTCCATCATTCGCCTTTGCAATATATAGCTCATGGGACAAAATAGCCTTAAAAACTATTGTGGTATTGAATATGTACTTATGCACTTTATCTCTTATTAAGTTGCTTGTTGTGCGATAACCATGCTCCTGGGGACGCCATCAACTCTTTGTTGAATATCATGTGAGTTGCTATGCATGTTCGTCTTGTCTGAAGTAAGGGGCGGTTTTCACTATCAAATGGTTTGAGTATGCATACTGTTAGAGAAGAACATTGGGCCGCTAACTAAAGCCATGAATCATGGTGGAAGTTTCAGTTTGGACATAAAACCTCAATCTCTTATGAGAATATTAACTGTTGAATGCTTAAGCATTAAAAGAGGAGTCCATTATCTGTTGTCTATGTTGTCCCGGTATGGGTGTCTAAGTTGAAGAATGATCAAAAGCGAGAAATCCAATGCGAACTTTCTCCTTAGACCCTTGTACAGGCGGCATAGAGGTACCCCTTTGTGACACTTGGTTGAAACATATGTTATGCAATGATAATCAGTGTTAACCCAAGCTAATTAGGACAAGGTGCGGGCACTATTAGTATACTATGCATGAGGCTTGCAACTTGTAAGATATAATTTACATGATACATGTGCTTTATTACTACCGTTGACAAAATTGTTTCATGTTTTCAAAATAAAAGCTCTAGCACAAATATAGCAATCAATGCTCCCTCTGTGAAGGGCCTTTCTTTTACTTTTATGTTGAGTCAGTTCACCTATCTCTCTCCACCTCAAGAAGCAAACACTTGTGTGAACTGTGCATTGATTCCTACATACTTGCATATTGCACTTGTTATATTACTCTATATTGACAATATCCATGAGATATACATGTTATAAGTTGAAAGCAACCGCTGAAACTTAATCTTCCTTTGTGTTGCTTCAATACCTTTACTTTGATTTATTACTTTATGAGTTAACTCTTATGCAAGACTTATTGATGCTTGTCTTGAAGTACTATTCATGAAAAGTCTTTGCTTTATGATTCAGTTGTTTACTCATGTCATTACCATTGTTTTGATCGCTGCATTCATTACATATGCTTACAATAGTATGATCAAGGTTATGATCTCGGGACGAGCAGGAACTAAGCTTGCGGATGCTGATACGTCTCCGACGTATCGATAATTTCTTATGTTCCATGCCACATTATTGATGATATCTACATGTTTTATACACATTATATGTCGTATTTATGCATTTTCCGGCACTAACCTATTAACGAGATGCCGAAAAGCCAGTTGCTGTTTTCTGCTGTTTTTGGTTTCAGAAATCCTACAAAGGAAATATTCTCGGAATTGGACGAAATCAACGCCCAGGGTCCTATTTTTGCACGAAGCTTCCAGAAGACCGAGGGGGAAAGGAAGTGGGGCCACGAGGCGCCGCCACAACAGGGCGGCGCGGCCCAGGTCTTGGCCGCGCGGCCCTGGTGTGTGGGGACCTTGTGTGGCCCCCCGCATTGCCCTTCCGCCTACTTAAAGCCTTCGTCGCGAAACCCCCAGTACCGAGAGCCACGATACGGAAAACCTTACTGAGACGCCGCCGCCGCCAATCCCATCTCGGGGGATTCTGGAGATCGCCTCCGGCACCCTGCCGGAGAGGGGAATCATCTCCCGGAGGACTCTTCACCGCCATGATCGCCTCCGGAGTGATGAGTGAGTAGTTCACCCCTGGACTATGTGTCCATAGTAGTAGCTAGATGGTTGTCTTCTCCTCATGTGCTTCATTGTCGGATCTTGTGAGCTGCCTAACATGATCAAGATCATCTATCTGTAATTCTATATGTTGTGTTTGTCGGGATCCGATGGATAGAGAATACTATGTTATGTTGATTATCAATCTATTACCTATGTGTTGTTTATGATCTTGCATGCTCTCCGTTAATAGTAGAGGCTCTGGCCAAGTTTTTACTCTTAACTCCAAGAGGGAGTATTTATGCTCGATAGTGGGTTCATGCCTCCATTAAATCTGGGACATGATGTAAAAGTTCTAAGGTTGTGGATGTGCTGTTGCCACTAGGGATAAAACATTGATGCTATGTCCGAGGATGTAGTTATTGATTACATTACGCACCATACTTAATGCAATTGTCTGTTGCTTGCAACTTAATACCGGAAGGGGTTCGGATGATAACCTGAAAGTAGACTTTTTAGGCATAGATGCATGCTGGATAGCGGTCTATGTACTTTGTCGTAATGCCCAATTAAATCTCACAATACTCATCGTATCATGTATGTGCATTGTCGTGCCCTCTCTATTTGTCAATTGCCTGACTGTAATTTGTTCACCCAACATGCTATTTATCTTATGGGAGAGACACCTCTAGTGAACTGTGGACCCCGGTCCATTCTTTTACATTAAATACAATCTACTGCAATACTTGTTCTACTGTTTTCTGCAAACAATCATCATCCACACTATACATCTAATCCTTTATTACAGCAAGCCGGTGAGATTGACAACATCACTGTTTCGTTGGGGCAAAGTACTTTGGTTGTGTTGTGCAGGTTCCACGTTGGCGCCGGAATCTCTGGTGTTGCGCCGCACTACATCTCGCCGCCATCAACCTTCAACGTGCTTCTTGGCTCCTCCTGGTTCGATAAACCTTGGTTTCTTTCTGAGGGAAAACTTGCTACTGTGTGCAACATACCTTCCTCTTGGGGTTCCCAACGAACGTGTGTGTTACACGCCATCAGCGGGGGATTTTAATGAGATCCTAACACATGATGAACAGCTTGGCGGTAATGAGAGAAGCGAGTCCCGGATGATGAATTTTAGGGACTGTCTAGCGGACTGCCGCTTAATGGACCTTGGATACAAGGGATATCCTTTCACATGGAGTAATAGAAGAGAGGGAGAAGCTAATATCCAAGCCAGGTTAGATCGTGCTACGGGCACGGCTGAGTTTCTACAGATGTTCCCTTGTTCCAGTGTTCAACACATTCCTACTGAGGAAACAGATCATCTAGCTCTTCTTATCCATGTCGCGGGAGAGTCAAACAAAAAAGTAATTCAATCAAGGGGCTTCCAGTATGAGGAGATGTGGACGAAACATGAGAAATATGATGAGATGGTGAAGGATGCTTGGCAAGCGAACCAGGGTTCTTGGCATGGTTTGCCGGGTCTATGGGAGCGGCTGCGAGGAGTCTCAACACAAATGAAACATTGGAGCTTTGAAGTATTTGGTTCAGTTCGGCAACAAATCAAGAAGCTGAGAGCATCGTTAGATGAGGCCAAAATGAATTCCCTTGATTCGGGATCGATGGAAGAAGTGCGACGGCTAGAAAAACAGCTTCATGAGGTTTATGAAAGAGAGGAAATCATGTACAAACAAAGATCGAGGCAAGAGTGGCTTAAGGAAGGAGATCGGAATACACGATATTTTCAAAATAGAACGACTCATAGAAAGAGGAAGAACACAATCCGTTTCCTCCTCCGGGAGGACGGCAGCAGATGTTCGACAGATGAAGAGATGCGTGATTGGGCGAAGTCCTTCTATGGTAACCTGTTTACTTCGGAGGGCTCTGCAAATATGAATACTATTCTGAACCGTATTGGTACATTTGTCTCACAGGAGATGAATGAGATGCTTTTGAATGAAATCACTGACAAGGAGATCGTGGAGGCGCTCTTCCAGGTGGGTCCGACCAAATCTCCTGGGCCAGATGGGCTCCCTGCACTGTTCTATCAACGCCACTGGGCTTTGATAAAATCGGATGTCTGTAGGGCGGTGAAGGATTTTCTGGCAAGAAGGGATAGCCCGACTGATTTTAATGATACTGTTTTGGTGCTTATTCAGAAGGTGAACTCTCTAGAGAATCTTACTCAGTTTCGACCTATCAGTTTGTGTAATGTGCTTTACAAGTTGGCCTCTAAAGTGATTGCAAATAGGTTGAAACAGATTTTACCCATCCTTATTTCCGAGGAGCAAAGTGCTTTCGTCCCAGGTAGATTAATCACAGACAATGTCTTTATAGCTTATGAGTGTACCCATGCGATTAGAACAAGGAAGAGGAAGACACCGCTGTGTGCCGTCAAATTGGACATGATGAAGGCGTACGATAGAGTGGAATGGATCTTCCTGGAGCAAATGTTGATCAAAATGGGTTTTGCTCTCCCCTGGGTGCAGATGGTGATGAGATGTATCACAACAGTCAGATTTTCGGTTAAGCTCAATGGTGATGTGTCGGAAAGGTTCCTTCCCTCACAGGGTTTAAGGCAGGGGGATCCGATCTCCCCTTACCTATTTCTCTTTTGTGTAGAAGGATTCTCAGCTCTTCTAAGAGAAGCTCAAGAAAATAATCTTATCAGAGGCATTCAGTTTGGAGCCCAGGGTCCTCATATTACACATTTGTTGTTTGCCGATGATAGTGTGGTCTTCCTGGAAGCTAACGAAAGAAGCATGCAGACTTTAAAGAAAATTCTCCAAGATTATGAGGTGAGTTCGGGACAGAGAGTGAATTTGAATAAATCGGCTATCTTCTTTGCTCCTGGCTGTCCCGACTTGGTGAAGGAGGATGTGAAATCTCGTATTGGCATTGCATGTGAAGCGTTGTCTGAACGCTACCTAGGACTGCCTACGGTAGTGGGACGATCTAAGGATGGTTGTTTTAAATATGTTACGGATCGATCATGGGCAAAGGTAAAGGGCTTGAAGGGACAGGGTATGTCCAAAGAAGCTAAAAACGTGATTGTCAAATCTGTTCTCCAAGCAGTACCGGTGTACCCGATGAGCTGTTTCTGGTTTTCCAAAAAATTGTGCAAAAATCTTAGCTCTGTGTCCTCAAACTTCTGGTGGGGAGATACTCAAGAGCAGCGTAAGGTTCACTGGGTTGCCTGGGACAAGATGTGCAAACGGAAGGAACTGGGCGGGCTGGGGTTCAGGGACTATGAGTGTTTCAACCAAGCTTCTTTGGCGAAACAGGGCTGGAGGCTACTAACCGATCCAGACTCATTGTGTGCGAAGGTGTTGAAGGCTAGATACTACAGAGAGGGAGATTTCCTGTCAGCGCCATGTCCGAAGAGGGCCTCCTATACATGGAGAAGCATCGTCCATGGACGCGAGTTGCTTCGAGATGATGGTCTAGTGTGGCGAATTGGAGATGGTGAAACGGTGAAGATAATGGAGGATCGCTGGATCCCAAGAGCTAGCGCCCAACATCCACTGGGATGTAAAGAAGAGAATTGCCCCAAATATGTCAGTGATTTTATACTTGCAGGGGGAGGGGCATGGGATGAATTGAAGCTCAGGGAATTTTTCTATGAGGCGGATGTCCAGGACATTCTGAAAATTCATATTGGCAGGGAGGGTGTGGAGGACTTTATAGCCTGGAATCATACAAAGACTGGTATTTTCTCTGTAAAGTCGGCGTACCATTTGGCGGTTCATAGGAAGAAGATTCGGAATGGTGAGCAGGAGTCATCTCGGTCATGTGATCAGCAAAAGGGGTGGCTTGCTATGTGGGGAACAAATGTGCCAGGCAAAGTGAAGGTGCACTTCTGGCGTCTGATTGAGAATGGACTTGCAGTGGGGAAGGAGCTCAAACACAGGTGTATAAAAGACGGTATTGTCTGTCTAGTGTGCCACAGAGAGGAGAGCTTGCCTCACAGATTTTGGTCCTGCCCTCATTCGGCCATTGCTTGGCAGCTTCTTGAAGAGACGATGGAGGTGGAAATGGAAAAACCCCCGACCCGTCTGGTTTGCCACTCTCAACTCAAAGGTTGGCTCCTAGACTGGATTGGTAAGATGAATGGAAGGGTGGCCGCTACGGCGATGATGCTCCTCTACAATCTGTGGCAAGCTAGGAACGATGCGCGGGAATCCAAACGGATTGAGGACCCGAGGAATCTAGTCAAGAAGACTCTGGATATGGTGGAGGAGTGGTTTAACACCCACTGTAATTCTACCCCGGCCTCTATGAGGACGAAGGAACGCTGGACTCCCCCATGTGAGGGGTGGCATAAGGTAAACGTCGACGGCGCTTTTCACTCGGCTGATGGTGTTGGAGGGGGTGGTGTGGTCGTCCGCGATCACCATGGTAGCTTCGTGGCGGGAGCATGCCATTTTTCCCGCACTTGCCAGATGCGGAGGGGGCTGAGCTGTTGGCGTGTAAGAAGGGCCTTCTGGTGGCGAGAGAGGCTGGGAGTCAGCGAGTCATCTTGGAGACGGACAGCGTCGAGGTAGCAGCGAAACTTCGAAGGGAGGGTCAGGATCGTTCTGTGCATGGCCCATTAGTGTCAGAAATAAAATTTCTTCTTCAAGGTTTCGATGAGTCCTCGGTGCGAGCGGTGAGGAGGTCAGCAAATGAAGCTGCTCATAATATGGCGAAAGGAGGCTGCGTGAATAAATTGTGTAAGGTGTGGTCTAGGATTATGCCTGATTGCATTGTGAACTGTATTGTATCAGACAGGGTTTTGGCTTAATATAACGCAGCTCTTTATCTCAAAAAAAAAAAAGTTACTCGGCCTGCCCAGTCTTCTTTGGGCGGTTTGGCTTTCTACGACGTCACTGGCAGCAGTAGTACACTGGCTGGTAGAATTTTCGCTGGTATGTAGCTGGATTAGACCACCACTAACGGTACCACGAGACTACGATGCATACACTTAAAAACTGAAAGAGCAGAAAGTCGTCTACATTTATATCATCCATCGTAACAGACGTATTCGGCTTGTCCACGCTGTACTATCGCAGGCAATAACCCTGCAGATGCCTCAATCTTTCTACAGCAGTACCTATACACTAATTCCTCCGGTGTTTTCATCCATGCGTCTGAAACCAGCTGGCCCTTTCTTCTTTCCAGAGTCAAACCAAAATTTCAGTTTTCATTTTAGCATAGGGAGTCCTCAAGGGAACACAACTGAACACAATGCAGTACCTATGATTCAACGAGCTCCCGGATTCTGAGCAGATCGGCTCACAAGAAGTTCAATTGATATGTGTAATGGCCATTATTTTGTTCGGGTCAATGCAGAACTCGCGTTTCTCTGCAATCTAAGGGCGTTGTCATTTTGCTCTCAGAACATGAGACCTCATCGGTGTCCGTGTTACTTCAAACCACAAAGAAAATTAAACTATGGGATTTGCATAGCTGACCCAGCAAACCTGGGGTTAGGGGGGCTGTGTGTGTCTTGCTTAAGGACTACAGCTATATAGACTATACTATTAAACATTCATTTGGTGCGTTCCTGGAATTGTAAATTGGACAACTTGCTGGAATCTGAGTACTGAATTATCTAGTGTAGTTTGGTATTCTACTTGACACCGGAAGTCAAGAATAACGGATCAACTGAAAGTGTTGGTTGTGAGTTGTTCGTTACGTTTATGAAGCAGAACATAACAACGAGATGATGCGTTTACATTTCGAGCCTGAAATCCACAATTTACACCTGTTTCTTTAGACTTGAGAGTAAGTTAGTACCACTGAATTGACAACCAGAACAGAAACTGGTGGGAGAATTCTCAACCATTTTGTCTTGCTAAACTGAGACAATAATCCCTGAGCTCATCTTCTGATGGGAGAATTCTCAACCATTTTGTGTCAGTACAGAATGCTATCTGACTTGCATTTTCATCAGAAAAAGGAGAAACTAAGCTGAAAACGAATTTACACCCAGGACCAACAAAAGAAGCTTCTAATTCCTAAACATTTCTTTTTCGCCCATTCCATTTTTCAGAATAAGAAAATGGAGCAAGAAAATTAAAACCAAGCAAGAACCTCCGTCACGACGACGGCCTCCCCATGGCCAGCGGAGTGATCTCGGCGAGCGGCGTGGGCAAGGGGCTGGGCAGCGGCGAGGTCCGGCAGACGGGGCAGGTCGGGTGCTGCCGGAGCCAGGGGTCGACGCACTCCTTGTGGAACAGATGGCCGCAGTCGGGCAGCATCCGGAGCACGTCGCCGTCGCCGTAGTTGTCGAGGCAGACGGAGCAGCAGGTGCAGGTGGTGCCCAGTTTCTTCTTCCTCGCCTTGGCCTCGCCGTACACCACCTCCGGGTACCCCTTGAGCGTGGCCTCGTCGATGCCGAGCTCCACGTCGTCGACTTCAACGCCCCCATTGTCGCCCCCGGCGTCCCCCTCTCGGCGGCGTCGCCGGTGTCCCCGACGCGGAGACGGTGTCCCGTCGTCGGGAGGCGGCGCGCGGGTGCAGAAGTAGGATGCGAGGGTGATGGTGGTGATGAGGAGGAGGATGCCGACGGAGACGCCAACGCCGTAGCCAAAGCCGCCGATGCGGTCCGAGCTGAACATGCCGACGGAGTTGCCGTCCGCTGGGGGGATACGGCCGTCGGGCGGCGGGCCACCGGAGCTCATCGCGACGTCGTATACGAATCTTCCTTGGCCGGCAGGCCAAGATGAATGCAAGATGAACCGAAGCGAATGATGGTTAGCTAGCTAGAGAGGTGCGGTGACGGGTCGTCGTTGGTGGTGGCGATGAGGAGGAGGAAGAGAGCGATTGTTGATCGTTTGGTGGGGTTTTTGTTTGGGCTTGAAGGGAGCTCGGATCCAGCCGAGGGAGGTTGCGACGGGGACGTCAACGCTTTGCATGTTGCCAGAGCGGGACGGGAAGGAGCCGGCGGAGGACCGTATACCATGTACGGGAGAGCTGTATTGGATGCGGATGCGGCCGGACGAAATGGGCAATGGTTTCGATCGAGGTCAATGCTGCGTCCCGCAATATTATATGATCATCACTTCGGTTGATTTTGGTGTGTACTTTTATGCATGTTTTGTTGCTGATTTCTGTTTGCTGGGTTCGCCAGGGTCAATGCAAAATATGTAATGCAACCATGGGTTCGAGGTTTGACTTGTAGGCTGTACGTAGCTCGTTCGGATGCTTTGTGTGCGACTTTTATTTTCCCAAGTTGTGTGAACCATGTATCAGGCTTTTGGATAATAACAAAAGCTAACCAGCGCATGCGATGTTATCAAATCTCACATGCAATCTATATTGCAACTCATGATACCATTCTTTTTATGGAACATGATTTAAACAAAGCTGTTAATATGAAACTAATTTTGTGTCTCTTTGAAGAATTATCGAGAATTAAGATTAATTTTTATAAGAGTGAGATTTTTTGTTTTGGAATGGCTAAAGAGGAGGAAGATCAGTATAAACAGATCTTTGGATGTCGGACAACTTCCCTTTAGATACCTGGGTATTCCAATCCATTACAAGAAACTTAAGAATTCTGATTGGTATCCGGTAGAAACAAGGTTTGAGAGTAAATTAGGATGCTGGAAAGGTAAGTTACTATCCTATGGTGATAGGTTAGTTCTTATTAATTCAGTATTAACTAGCTTACCGATGTTTATGTTGTCTTTCCTGCAAATACCTGTTGGGGTAAGGAAACGTTTGGACTTCTATAGATCAAGATTCCTTTGGCAGTCCGACGAAAACAAAAGAAAAGACCGGCTCACGAAATGGAATATAGTTTGTAGACCTAAAGATCAAGGGGATTAGGTATTGAAGTTCTTGAAATCAAAAACAGATGTTTATTGAGTAAGTGACTTTTTAAACTTCTTAATGAGGACGGGGTGTGGCAAGAATTGCTACTTAATAAATACCTAAGACATAAGACGTTATCGGAGGTTCAAGCAAAACCTACTGATTCCCCTTTTGGAAAGGTCTAATGGAGGTCAAACAGGAGTTTTTTTCTAGGGGTTTTTTCAAAGTGGGTAATGGTAGCAGTACTCGTTTTTGGGAAGATACCTGGTTGGGCAAAACTTCTTTGGCTCAACAGTATCCGTCTCTATATAATATTGTGCACCATAAGAATGTCACAGTTGCACAGGTACTAGGTCAGTCGCTGATGAATATCACGTTTCGGAGAATATTAAGTGGTAATAAATGGACTTCATGGTTACAATTATGCCGCAAACTAAAGATGGTACAGTTAAATGAAGAGGATGATCGTTTTGTGTGGAATTTGTCATCAAATGGTTTGTTTACAATAAAGTCGATGTATGAAGATCTTATGTGTGATCATACCCCATTTCTGAGAAAATACCTTTGGAAGGTAAAGGTTCCGTTAAAAATCATTTTTTTTATGTGGTTCTTGAGTAATAAGGTGTTGTTAACCAAAGATAATTTAGTTAAACATCATTGGAATGGGTGTACAAAATGTGTCTTCTGTGATGAACAAGAGGCCATTCAACACCTGTTTATTGAATGCCTCTTAGCTAAACTATTATGGCGTACGGTGAACTTTACCTATGATCTTCCACCTCCCACCAATATTACTAATATGTTTGGTAATTGGTTAAATGGAGTATATAGACAATCTAAGGCATATATCCGGATTGGGGTGGCTGCCTTATGTTGGTCTATTTGGAGACTCAGGAACGATATAATTTTTAATAAAAAACTTTCTTTTCATTTCTTGCAGGTTATCCATATGGTTTCCCATTGGGTCCAACTTTGGGCTCTGCTTTTTCCGGTGGGGCAGCGGGATGCCATGGCTACTGGATGCACACGACTCCTGATGGTCGCTCAGGATATCTTGTGCCAGGCTGGTTGGCGTCATACTAGAAGGCTATGTTGATATGTAGTCTTAGTATGTGTTTCTTTTGGTGGTTGATTTTTGTATCAATCCCTGATGATGCGTGATTTGTAAACATTAATATTCGGACCTGTTTTATTTTAATAAAAGGCTGTGTGCATCGTTACGATGCAGAAGCCGGGGTATACCCCCATTTCGAAAAAAAAAACGCGTCTCACGAAACAAACACACGTTGCAACTCATGACAATCGCAAATCATGAAGAAATCTAAGGGCATGCCCAATGCACTGTCCTGGAGGTACTGTCTCACATCTTTCGCTAGGTTCGGGTGATCCAAAGTAGATTCGATGAGAAGGCAGCCTCCTCTTCAGGAAGTGGGATCTTAAGCCTTAAAAGCATGATTTTTTAAGAGAGAAAGAGATACATAGTGTCATATTTGTGGGGTCTCTTCTCTCTTTTTTCTGACTAAAGTTGTAGCTTTCATTGGAGAGATAAAACTCACCATGTTGCTTCTGACAAAAAATTTACATGGAGAAGCTAGTTGTGTATGCCACCATTGCTCATGCCCTAATAGTGTGGAATCGACTGAGAATTAAAAATTGTATGCACTATAATGAAAATCCACTATTGAGAAGGATTGATCAAGTCCATCAAGTCCATGCCATATATAGAAACAAACGATTTTTCTATGAGACTGGGCATGACAATGTTCAATTCTATAGTAAATTGAAATTAAGATTTAAATTAACATATATAAAACATGGAGTGGATAATTCTTAGGTGACGCCATCAAATCTTACTTTCAACCCGTGTTGCAAATTGCGACTCATGGCAAGAAAATCACGAAACAATCCAATGGGATGGAAATGGACTCAAAATTAAGCTAATTTGCAGTCGAACAAATAAAAATATTTAACAAAAAATTTATGCACAATAATAAAAACCCACCTTTCAAAAGGATTGATCAAGTCCATGCCATATACAGAAACAAAAGTCATTTCTATGAGACTGGGCTTTGTGAAAAGTCACACTTACAAGCAAGGTTATTTGAGTGGCAACTAGTAGCAAACTTAACTCTAGCTTTTTTTATAAAGATTATGTATTAATATCAAGAAGATTTCAATTACACCTAGACTCTGCAACAAGTCAGTGCCCTGATAGCAATACATACGCATATAGTTATAAAAAATAAGAAGTACATAAAAGAAAAGTCCCACTATAGAGATCTATTTCTTGTAGCAGCGAACCAAACACCACTAATACATCACCAGAAATCCATCTTCACTTGAAGTTCTCTGACGTGCATGGTACCCATTTCTGTCTCCTCTCACTTCTTCTGTTTCCCTTCTATAACTAACTATCACATTGTCCTGCACGCCATCTGATGCGATCCTTTGTTTAGCTCCACTCCATGTGATTTACTCCGCCGGCCATTACCACACTCGTTGTTCACACCATCAGAGTTATAGTTAAGCTTCTGACATCAGATTTACAAGATCCGTCAAACCGAAGTGATGTCTTCATGGTTTCACTCAAGATGAGGCAATTCAATTCCTTGAGTACACGAGGACCCCCCAAATTTTATTACCGGAAACTATGGCTCTTTTGAAAAGGATGGAAAACTACTGCAACACAAAGCGACAGGGTAGGCAGCAAATGGGTTTTGCTTCACCTCTAAGCAGAAAGGCAAAAGATACACACGCGAAAAACACGAGAAAGAAAATAGACCAGTTTTCGCCCTTTGCTCTGTTGATTCTGACCCGCACCGATTAACACATTGCAGCCGAACGTCTGCTATTCGAGAAACAGATACGTTCTCTCCACTTCTCTCCATTATTTGCCAAGGTCAGAATCCAATAACAGGCTGATCGGCCTCGAATGTCAACTTCTCTTACAAGGTCAAATGCCAGAAGTAAGTAGACCGTAGAGTAGAGGTATACATAATGTTTTGCCGAGCTGGGGAGCAATGCTTATTCTTTGGAGGTAGAATGGATGGGACAAATAATAATGCATTTGTATATACATTACTTGAGTGGCCTGCTTGCCTCGAGTGATGCCTTCCCCAAATGCTTACCCTTCGATTTTCAAAAGGAATAACATGATGTCCCTCTAACTGACAATTGGATCAAGCAAGGTACATGTTCAGGCAACCACTCGATGCCAGGTCCGGGCGTCACCAGCAACACGCCGAGGCTTCTGATCTAAATATCTAATACGTACAAAGTGCATCTGCCTTTCGGCAGGTTTTTGCCCAAACATTGTAGCTCACATTACAAATTATCTAATGGGACAACATGGCAGTGTCGCTGTTACACGAGCGACTGCAGGCGCTAGAGTTGCCCGAAATCTTTGCAACAATCGAACACGTCAAAGGTGATGTCGGCTCACCAACAGCCAACAAGTAATAAACGTGCCAAAGTCATAGGAGAACGCAAAATAAATTTTCTGGACGACCTGCCATTGTTTAGCAAAGTAGCCATATGATATACTAGCACCAAAGGTTCCATCGTAGGGCGTCTAACTTGGAAAACTTGAGAACAGCATCGCACAGAAGCACGATAGGAAAATAATTGATCCGAGGCCTACTGCCAGGCATGGCCCCATCTTCGCCGTAGGCCTCCTGCGCCTGATGTTGCTGTTACCTCCTCGTCTCCTCGATCTCGACGTTGAACGCCATCTTCTCCTCGCACTTGTCTAGCTCCATGTTCGTGTGCTGCAACACAGGCTTGGGCAGGAGGACGGTCTCAAGGGCCTTGCACTGGTCTGGGATCAGTGAGTCTGAGAATTCCACCATGAAGTGGATGTAGAGCTTGGCCTTCATGAATGGCCTCTGGTACATGGGCATTGCCCTCATCGCTGATCGCCTTGAAAGCATTTGAAGAAACATTAATCAACACGATCAATGAGCATCCGTTGAATAACTGAACTGAACAACCACTTATTCAGGCAAAGGTCTCCCACTTACCACTGATAAGCTACCAGGTTTGACAACTCCAGGGTTGGACTTGACAAGCGACTTGAGTCAGCACATACTGAAGTCACACAGGGCTTCGGTATAGAGCATGTCATTACACTTCCTCTTGAAGAGGCAATCAGCATAGCAGCAAAAAAAACCACAAAACAGCCTAGTTCAGTTGCGAACAAGATTCAGGTATCAATCCATCCAAGATTCCAATTATTTGCCTTGTCAGGTACATTCAAGTTTGAACAAATATCAGTGTTCTAAGAACAGAGAAATAAAAACGCGATTAACGCTTCCGTTTGTGTAAGCTCCCCCGCCTTACAGTTCTCAGGAAATACCACCAGACTTGGGAGGGGGCGCAGCAGACACTGCAGGCTTCGACTGCACCACCAAGTGCTTGTACATCCGCCACCAGTTCTCCGCCGCATCGTCAACGGTCCGGTAGGTCCAAATGTGCGGCCTGGCCTTCTCCCGGGCGATGAGGATCTCCTCCACCTCTGCCTTCCGCTTCGTCTTGAGCGAGAGGCAGTCAACAAGATCCCCCCACTTGCCGAAGCAGTTGTCGAAGTCACCGTAGCGGTAATAGTGCTGCATCTGGTGCCACGGCGAGTAGCAGAACCACAGCGCGTCAAAGCACTTTATGCAGTCCAGACGCGGCGGGGGCAGTTCGCTGCCCTCGGCGCTAGTCGTCTGGGGCTTCTCTTCGGGCACCATACGGGGCGCTGGATTACTAAGGCCTGTGTAAGGGTCCAACCATCAGGATATGTGTTTTGTACTGCCTTACTGAGAGATTGAGTGTAATTATTTTTCTCCCAGATCTAGTCTAGCTACTAACACTACTTCACACTCCAAACGAAGTTATCCACAGCTCCTACATCAGTAGCAAATCAACATACCAAGCTTCTAACGAGTTGCTCAATCATCAATAAATTATAAGAATAAACATCTAAGATATAGTTTCTAGAATGTGGAAAAGCTTCTGTTAAGCTGTTCAGTCAATAAAAATCTACAAGCATCAACTACTCCAACTCCAGCTTCGAAATGGAGTATAGTTTTCAGGCATGTGTACAATTGCAAGAACAAATGTATAGGACAATATTTCACAGATTCATACTGAATGGTAAACAAAGGTGGACTAAATGCGAATTAGAAAGCCGCTCGCAAACCTATTCACCCAATTTTCCGGCCTACAACAATCAGACACGCATCAACCAGCTCCATCCCCTTCGAATTGCACACCCCGGCCACATATCCGCCTCTCCCCAGCCCCCCAGGAATGCACTATACCCAATAGACAAGCAAAATCCCTTACAAACTCACCGGAAGAACAGATCGGTGCGAAAGCTGGAAAGATCAGCCGGCTCGGGGTCGCCGCCTTTGTCTGGATGGTTCTTGATGGCGGCCTTCCTGAGGTCGCGCTGGGACGCGCCTAGGGCAACCCCAGGATCTCGTAGTACCGTCTGATCTGGATTGGGCGGCGGTGATGGGGTCGCGAGGGCCAAGCTTCCAGATGCTTCACAGTTCACACTTTGTTCTGTTTTCATCTGACCTTAAACTTTGTTCTGTTTTTATCTGACCTACACCCGCTTAACACCTTTCAGCTGAACATTTGTGTTTCGGAGAACAAATACGTTCCCCGCTTTGCCTCCGTTGTCATTTTGTCTAACTTCGTTTGAGTTTTTAAGTCATCCTCAAATTTTGAACCAATTGTTAACCATATTTTTGGTTAAAAAAATATGAGTTACATGCCACTAAAAATACATTATTCAGTGGCAATGGTCGGAGGCAGCGACAACAGCACCCCGCCTTCTTGAAAGTGTCAATGGGGATGCTCTCGTCCTCTATGCTCGAGAATCAGGATACCTTCCAGGAAACCCTCGACCCTAGGTGTTGAATGGTGACGGTGTTTTCGGGGTATTCCCCTCTTGAGGACATTATTTGTTGAGCTTCATTGGCCTAGAGGGACCGATGGATGGGGATGTTGTTGCCATTAGTTTGGCGATTGAAATGATACATATGTCGCCTAGAGGGAGCATGTGAATAAGCAATTTAAAACTTTTACATTATGACTTTAAATAAATGTGAAATAAAAGTACAGTTTTATTTGGCAAGCACACAACCTTTATAAACTAGGCTGAACTATGTGCACAAACAACATATAGAAGATATATATAACTTCAAGCACGAAGGATGTCACAAAGTAAAATGCAAAAGAAGAAAAAAATTGGGTATAAAAATAACCGAGGTACGCGAAGATGGTGGTATATGCCGAAGTTCACACCTTGCGAGCACTACTGTCCATTGAAGCGATGTGGAGGCACAATGCTCCCCAAACGCTTCGATGGTTTACCGTATTATCTTCGAGCCTTTCCATCAAAAGGGAAGTCATTGATACTATGGGACCCTTGAGAACGGTCACCAAACATGTAGAAGTATCGATCTTTACAATATTAATTTGCTTTTCTTAAGCGCCTATATAAGTGGAAAACAAATTTTGAACTTGGGAGCATATACTCTTGGTACCCGAGAAAACATTTCAAAATGTTTAAATAAATCTGAACAAAAATTCGACACGCATATGTCAACATTATATGTGTACACGCCAAGTTTCGCTAAAAATAGAAATTTTTATGTCCTATGTGAAAAAAAGAAAATGTCTTGTCAAAGTACTTTTTTTAAGCAACAAAAATATCTTTTTACACATGACACAAAAAATGCCAGTTTTCCACGAAACGACTTTGTGAGCACATATAATGTTGAGATGTGTGCGCCAATTTTTTGTTCAATTTTTTAGTATTTTAAACTTTGTTTAAAAATCATTTAAAAAAAAGGTGCACATGCTCCCGGGTGTAGAAACGCTTCGTCCATAAATAAGCCCTTTGCATTGGACATGCCCTTAGTTAATAACTAGATGATACCCCGCACGTTAGGGCGGAAATCCTCTCAAACTTCGAAGCTTGCACGTTTTCTTTGTAGATCATGTGATCCTCCTTAAAAAAAATGAACCGAGAACATGAGTTCAACTCCGACATGCCTAAACATTTACTGTACAACCTTCAAAACCTCCAACAAATTGAATGATTGTGTTACCAAAATGAAACAATGGAAAAGATCTGCCTAGAACCAATACCTGATTCGATATTTCAATCGAAGATGGCACCTAATATATGCAAACTGAATTTTATTTAGTCGATAGCAGTCTGAGAAATAGGCAAATCCAGTATGGAAGCTCTATAACCATACAAAAGAAATCCCCGTGCTGTCCAGTCACAAATTACATCTCCTTGTATCTCAGTAACAAAACCTTGAAATCCATAGTTAGATAAACATTTAAGAAGATACCAACCTGGAGAGGACGGAACCAAATTGATGTCTAGTGATCTTCTTACACTCAAGGTAAAAAATATTAGCAGACCAAAGATCGAACCTCCATTGAGACAACAATCACCATACCTGGACATAGTATGAATCAGAGCACTCTCGGATGGATGAAATCTGAAGGTGAAGTCTGAAGTGTTGAAAGCAGAGCGGTTCAGAGTAGAGGTTTCATGCGAGTGTTCGTTCGGAGACATTACATGGCTGCGTATCTGAATTGCCTTTCTATTAATCAAAGAGATTAACTGTTTATTCCTCCTTTTACAAAGAAGATGGTAGGGTGCTCGCTGCAGGGTAGGTGAGGATGTGTAAAGACGGGGAAAAACAAAGTGGGATATTATTAGCACTAAGGCTTCAGTTACTGCATGAAATAAAGTGGCGATGTTGAAGTGTTGCATCGTACAAAAATAATGACATGCCAGGCTACGGTTTTGCTTATAGATAGATCATTTGCAAGAGAGAAAAAATACAAAATTAATGACATGGCAGGCTGCTAATGTGGAAGATTATGATTGGTCTAAACATGTTTGATGAGTTGGATAGCTTGCATGTTAAGAGAAATCATTTAGTGGGTTGCTCCTATTTAGATATTGTAGATAAGATGAGGCAAAACGTCTACCTCTGTTTTGGAAAAAGTACTTTCAATAAAAATTCAGCGGTATGTTTTTTTGTGTCATATAACTTGTCTTAGTTAAATTTAGAATCAAAATTTCTTTTTTTTGAACGGGTATGGGTCCGAAAGGACCCAGATGCTGCTTCATTTATAAGCGGTGGCTGAACAAATTACAGGGGAGTCCGCATAGAAAGTAGAAACTGCAGAAAAGACCCCAGGAATTACAACAAGGTCCTCAGGACAAAAAGGTTAAAAAGCAATCGGGTCCTCGGGATCCTTCTCCACCGTCAAGAAGAGCTCCGCCGCCGCGCCAGGAATACCGGCGCCGGGGACGAACCACTTGGGCCAGCACCACTGTAAGGTGCACAGCAGCAGGAGCTAAAGATCCTCTGCATCGGCTTGAAGCCTGGAGGAAGATAGACCATCGAAGCATGGCCTTGGAGGGTCGCCTTTCGACCATGATGTGCAGAGGCAGGGCGGAGTTGACCGCCGGCTTCAGTCCTCTGCTGATGAGCTCCAGAGACGAGAGCGCAGAAGCTCTCCGGCGCAGCAGAAGTTCCCCGCCGTTTCCAAGCCGTAGCTACCTGGACAGCCTCCACTCCCCATCCCCCCTCGCCGCCACGGCCGGCCAGGGATAGGAGGTAGACCGTCCAGAGAAGCCTGAGCTTGGCCACAAATACAGGCCCTTTATTCATGGAGTCGCCCGCCGACCAGATCTTCACCGCATCCAACTCCGACCGCCGGAGTTCGTCGGGGAAGAAGGCCACAGGCCAGCTACAGATCTCGGCCAAGAGATCTAGCAGCCTACCCTCGACAAAGTGCCAAACAACGGCATAAAACCAAGAAAACCTAGATCTACTAGAGCTATACACTACCCTAACTCCGGCGCCTCTCCTAGGCCATCTCCAGCCGGCTACGCCGGTGGAGAGGCCATCAGATCGGCCCGGCCTCTGGTGGAGAGCTCTCAGCTACTGTAGCGTGAAGAGAGAGGTGAGGGGGTAAATGAGAGCGTATTTAGAATCAAATTAAAAGGAGTACAACCTGTAAACCCCAACAGAGGGAGCATGATCAGCTTGTCATGCAGAAGCACGTTGTCCGTAGAGGAAGACATTTTGCTTAGTAGAGAGTATTACGAATTGCTATTACTACTCCTATATCGGGATAGTTGACATTAATGTTTTGTTGAAATAATGAAAGTTGTTGTTGCTATATAAATAGCAAAGTACATTTGTATATATGCGTTACTTGAGTACCTGCTCGCCCCTGATGCTTTCCCGAAATTCTGATTACAATCGGATCAAGACAGGTACGAGTACATATCAATTTCCGGAACCAACCAATCGCTCCTACCTGTTCGTCCCCCTTCTAGGTGTACATCTGAAGACGGCATTGTCGCTGTTTCATTAGAAACTGAAGCGTAAAAACGTGCCACAGCAAGTCAATGGAGAACGCAGATGATCTTTATGGACGACCTAAAAACTGTTTCGTAAAGTAGTAATATATCATATACTAGCACCAAAGGTTCAGCGTAAGGCGCCTAACTTGGAAAACTTAGAACACAAACAAATTCCGGACAAACACATTATAGCCCATCTGCCTACTGCTGGGCACACTGCACGCGCTGACCACCACCGCCGGGCATGTCCTCATCCTCATCATAGGCCTCCTGTGCCTGCTGTTGCTGCCGCCTCCGCATCTCCTCCTCGATGTCAATGTCATAAGCCATAGTCTCCTCGCACTCGTCCAGCTCCATGTCCGTGTACTGCGACACGGGCTTGGGTGGGAGGATAGTCTCAAGGGCCTTGCACTGGTCCGGGTTCAGCGAGTCGGGGAAATCCACTGTGAAGTGGATGTAGAGCTTGCCCTTCATGAATGGCCTCTGGTACATGGGCATGCCCTCATCGTTGATCGCCTTGAATGAGTCTGCAGAAACATTGATCAACATGATCAGTGAGCAGCAGTTAAACCGTTGGATGGGTGTATAAACTGAACTAGCGCTTGTGCCACTTACCAGGCTTGACAACTTCACCGGGGTTGGACTTGATGAGCAGCTGCCTGCCGTCCAAATGGGTAAGAACATACTGGAAGCCACACAGGGCTTCGGTGAGGGTCAGAGTGTGCTCGTAGAAGAGGTCGTCACCCTTCCGCTTAAACTTGGGGTGCTCCTTCTGCTGTAGGACAAAGATTATGTCTCCGGTGACTGTATCAGGCTGCACAACAAGCAAACGATTAGCTGCGGGAACAGGCAAACACAGACAGAAAAACTAAGCACTTCAAGTCCTGCTGCACATACCGCTTCATCGGCCTCGCCAGGGAAGGTGATCTTCTGGCTGTGCTGCATACCCTTCTCAACCACCACCTCCAAAACCTTCTTCTCTGTCACAACCTTATCGCCCTTGCACTGCCCGCACCGATCCTTGTCACTGATGGTCTCACCAGTTGCCCTGCACTCACTGCAAGGCTGCTGCATTTGCTGAATCATTCCTGGTCCCAACTGGCGTATTTGCATCTTATAGCCAGCTCCCTGGCAGCTAGAACACTTCATCGAAGCCCCAGACTTTGAGCCCTTGCTGTAGAAAGAACACAGTACCGTGAGATTTCAGAACTAACAGGCTGTACCACATGCAAGGTTACACAAGGAAGCAGGCTACTTACCCATTGCACTTTGAGCAGAGCACATTGCGCGAAAGCGAAAGCTTCTTTGATGTGCCATTGTACAATTCCTCGAGGGTAACCTTGAGAGGATGAACCACATCCTCACCCCTGCGCTGCCTCCTGCCTCTGCTGCCACTACCTGGAGAACCAACACGGGTGTGTGTGAGTTTGCGACAACATTGGCGAATCACGATTACAAATTTGGTTATTTACTGTTGTGGACATATATACCTGGGAAACCACCACCACCACCTCCGAAGAATGACTGGAAGATGTCAAATGGATCATGCATTCCTCCGCCACCTCCCATCCCCTCCTTGAGGGCATCCTCACCATACGTATCATAGATCTCCCGCTTCTCGGGATCGCTCAGAACCTCATATGCCTGAGCTAGCTCCTTGAACTGCAAGGGAACAACGACTGTCAGTTCTCCAACTAAACCAGAAAGCAGCCATGTCATTCAAACAGATTAACGGCACAAGCAACGGTAACAACAGAGCTTTACTCAACAGAAGCATCACCTGACAGTTTTGCTACTCACGGTAAGTTTGACACATGGCATTAGAAACTAAGCAAGTTGCATGTCAGTTTTGCTACTCCAACAAGCGATTACATACTATTTTGAATTTTGAATAAAACAGCTGCTGCATTCGCAACAAGAGCGTTGGTCAACACCGACTGCTGAATTGCCCAACATAAGCACTAACATCATACAAGTTAACCCTACCACGCAGTCAGAATGATTAGCTCGTACATACTGAACCCGGCTACTGATCCTCCATCAGTATCAAATCAACCATGTAAAGCTTGTAGCAAACTGCTCGACTAACAATAAACATCTAAATAGACCGATTGCAGGTTCGAGAATGTGAACAAGCTTCTGCTAAATTGATCAATTAATAAGCATCTACAAGCATAAACTATAGTTTGAAGCATATGAACAATTACGAAACCAAGTCTTAAGGGGGATTTCACAGATTCATACGGAATGCTAAACAGAGGTCGCCTAAATGTAATTTCCAAAGCCGCCAACAACCCTATCCATCTCCCCGGACAATTCAGACACACATCCACGAAACCAACAACTAAGCCCATCGAACTGCACACCCCGGCCACAGATCCGTCTCCCCGACGAACGACCGTACCAAATCGAACAGTCTAGACCAGATCGAGGATATATAAAAGGAAAGAGGGGATCGGGCGGGCGGGCGGGCGCTCACCTTCTCGGGGTCGCCGCCCTTGTCGGGGTGGTTCTTGATGGCGGCCTTGCGGTAGGCCTTCTTGAGGTCGTCCTGCGCCGCGTCCTTGGGCACGCCGAGGATCTCGTAGTAGCGCGTGCTGTCGCTCTTCTTCGGCGCCGCGCGCCCGAACATCTCGCCTGTCGCCGGAGGATTTCCTACCTACGCCGCCGGTGAGAAGAAACCCTAGCTGGTTTGGTCGTGGGGGATCGAGGTCGCCGGTCGGGATCGGGTTGTGAGGCGGAGGTGGAGGAGGAGGGCGGTGGTAGTTATAGGAGCGCGCGACGGGTGGTGGGGAGTGAATACTCTGGAAGATGCGGGAGGGGCGGCGCGGGCCGTCCGATCTGGATCGGGCGGTGGTGCGGGACGAGTGCCGAGCTTCTAGACGCTTCCGGCGTGTTCTGGTGAAAGGAGGAGGAGTGCGGGCACGGTTCGGGTTTGTGGGAAGGGGAGATGTGTGGAGTTGACTCCGGTAGGGCGAGTCCTTGCGGAGTTCGGGTGCGGGTCCGATGCGCTGGAACCATCCAGTGTGGATTTTTGAACAAAACATCCCTGTCCTAAATAGGCCCATGAAGCCATGACCCTCGGCCTTATATAGTGAACACTTTTTTCCTTCATACAAAGTAAGTGAAGATTTTTGGCTCTCGGGCTCCCGTTAGTGTCGAAGGACGAAAATAATTTAAGGTAGGATAGACTGTAATAAATAAATAACGCAAAGATTAAAATAGGTTTGATACATTAATGTTATATATAACCCTAACCCAATCACCTAATACAACAAAATATGAATATTCGGATATAAATAGAACCTTAAACAAGCAATTTATGCCACCTAAATGGCAAGGCTTGATTTTTTTCATGAAAGTCTTCTATAATTCTATCGATCAAGGCTTTTGAATATCTCTTGCTGGATGCCCACTCCGGTGTTGATGATCTTTATCATCGGGAAATCCCTTAGTCGTCGCCACAGTTAAAAGCAATGCTAACTCAGAGGTGTTAATGTAATCGGAAGTTTCTTTCAAATATCAAGGAATCTCTAGATCCTTAAATTCTCCACCTACCAAGTGACCACAAGAGCTTCTCTAGCTGGATCTCGACAAATGGCACTCACTGTGGTTGCACATGTAGCCCTTGCAATGCATGGGAAACTTCAAATGGATGTCGAGCTACATGTAGCCCTTTATTGTCAAATACTCAGAATTAATGTTTCAAAGTTTCAAAAAATTGAATCGGAATTTCGCAGATAGCTAATGATGTATACTATTATGGTGTAATATGTCAATACAAACTACTTCATATTTTAGGCTACACAAGAATAACAAATTACGACAAATTTTATGGTGAGCAGTGCACATTTCAAGACTATAAAATTTGTCACATTTTGTCAATTTCGTGTAGCCTAGAAATATAAATTAGTTTTGATGAGGACATCCCTACTACACCACTACCTCCGTCATTAATAAATGAAGATGAACCTGCTGTGGAGCTCAAGTCCAATGAAGTTCGGATTGGACCAATTACAAGGGCTCGTGCGAAGCTACTTAAACAACAGGTGAACTTGTTTCTAAACGGTACTTTGATTGACGAGAACTTTATACTACCTAAGTCCTATTACTTATGTATCATCAGGTATCAAGAAGAGACGAGCATCGCACGAGGAGGAGAGGAGCAGCTGGACATGAAGACGGACGTCAAGATGGACATGAAGCTGGACATGGAGCTGGACATGAAGATATCTCATGGACGCGCGAGGGAGGAGCGGGAGGCATGCGCGAGAGGAGAAGAAGACGTCTAGGCCGGTCCAGCACCCGGTCCGACCGGCCGTCAGACCGGCCAACCCGGTCACTGACCCGGTCGACCGGGCGCCAACCGGACGTGATTTATCGTACCGGATGAAAACCGGAAAACCTCGCAACTATCCGGTTGCCGCCCGGTTGACCGGACCCCGGACCGGCCGACCCGGTTGCCGCCAGTTGACCGGACCCAGATCGCCGACCCGGTCCCTGGCCCGGTTGACCGGATTCCAGACCGGATTTGTCCGAGTCTGTCTCGACCAGATCTATTCTGGGTCGGTTATTTTTGTATCTTTTCGACCAGAACTCGTCCCGGACGCCTATATAAGTGCCCAGGACGCCCCCCTAGCTGCTTTAGACCATGTTTAAGATAAACCCTAGTTCTTAGTTGTTTGCTCTAGCAAAACTATTGAATTCCTACACCATATTGCTTGATATTGTGTAGATCCTGAAAAAGTCTTGTGTGATCTGCTGTTCCATTGGGAATTAGACGGTTGCAACTTACCGCTTCGTGGTCGGCGGCTACGTGCGCAAGTGTGTGGAGTTGCGAATATCTTGTAGGGTTGAGAGCTGTTGCATTGGCGACAGGGACCAATCGAGAGATCTCGTTGCGTCATACAAGTTATCTTCCACTTCATCGTCGTGTATCTCCGCTGCCATCATCCCGTGATCATCATCACCACCGTTGCTTACTGAGAAGATCGGGCCACCCCTTATCATCTTGGTATCAGATTTCCAGTTTTCCTCGGTAAGCCATCCACAATCCACCCCATAGTTGAGTTGTGAGTGTTTCCTATCCAGAAAAAGCCAAAAAAAAATTAGGGTTAGGGTTTGCCATAGCCTTAGATTGCACTAATTTCAAGTTTTAGTTGCTTTTCGTAGTTGTTTTTGCGTCTCTTTTCTTTCTATCTAGTCTTTTCGGGTTTGAGTTTACTCTATCATCTTGTGTTACTTTATCTTATGGTGTCAGTTTTTGTTGCTCCGAGTCCACATAGCGTACAGTGTGCTTGTTCCCAACCATAGACACAGCCTTTCGATATAACGTGACTAGGAACTTCCCCAGAAGAGACTAGTTTTACCGCTCGACAGGCTGCTCGTTAGGTTATCGGTGCTTTGCATATTTCTGTGTAATATCCCAGGTTTAGAGGCAATAAAATGAGAGAACACCAAAGTGTGCATTGCATTCATGCATAGAAAATCCGGGGAATTTTCGCGCTTCAAATAAAACTTACCACAGTAACTGAAGTTTCACTTGACTTGCTGGAATTGAAGTAGATCATCAAGTCAAGCGCTATAAACTTCACTGTGATCTTTGCTAAAACCTTGTTTTGGGTAGAGATGATTTGATCTATGGGCTAGATCAAATGGAATTAGTTTGACAACAAACAATACCTTAAGTAAGGGTCAACTACAAGATCTCATAAAAGATCTCAGCATGACATTTCTTACAACAACACATGAATAATTATTCAATCCTAAATCATAGAACACAATTAATTAAGAAACTATTCTTTACTTATCTTATCCATGTCTTCTACTAAATAAATGTTCCTACCATGAGTCACATGGTATCTCTGTTCAACTACAATACCTGAACCAAGTCAAGGACATTCATATTCATTCCTCATTAACCCTTGACCATTCCAACCTTGTTTTCCAATCCTACCATTAAACCTTAGAGAAAGGAGAGTACCATTCATATGCTTATATTAGGTATTCAATAGAACCTAGCTTACTATTTACAACCTTATCCAAGTGAGGTAATTGCTGATACCAACCAATGATACAAGAAATATAAGTCAAGTATTAAACCATACTTGACCTAGCTAATACTTGATGGTAAGCAAGAACCTATTCTTCCAGTAGTTATAGAGAGGCAAGTGTTGTGATCATTACAACTTGGTACTGATCCTAAACCCTAGAGAAACCCTACCTATTCAGAAGAGCTCAACCTAAAGAGGTATACTCAAGTATATGGACTTATATTTGATCTTGGAAAGAGAACCATAATTCACCAATGAATTATTATGAGGCCAATACTTTGATCATTACAAATTGGGTGATGATCACAAACCCTAAGAATATAAGTGAGTGTGTTGAGAGAAGTATTAAAGAAGAGAGACTAATGAGGGATTAGTTGATCATGTCTAATGCATGATCTTACTTTATAAATTGAGATGATAAGTTAAACCAATACATGTGAGGTATAGATCTCATCTATCACATAAAATAATAAGTATATCACTAGTAGTTAACCCCAAACCAATCCTCATGCCTTGTATGGAGGAGTTAGGGCATTAAACCTAAACCTTGTTTATCCAAACATTAGAGACAAACCTAGCATTGCCTTTATGCAGGAGTCCTAATTAAGTGAGGAGGATAACCCTAGCCACTAAAACATGATCAAAGCTTATACCATATCATAATCCTAGTTGTGTATCACATTGGCGATCACTACTTAAACCCTAGGCTATATTCGAATTCCATCCCAAGCATCACTTTGGATTATAAATATAACCCTGCCATACCTCATGCCTATTTCATACTTCAAATAGTGAAGTATTTCCAAAACCATAAACCTTCTCATATGGAACCAATCTACATAAAATATTGTCCTAACTTGTGTATCACAGATCCCAAGTATCAACCAAGCCATATATACCTAAGGACTAAATGCCATTTGGTGAGTAGAATGAAACCAATACCCTATTCTACTTTGTTATCCAAATACTTTGCCTAAGTGAACCAAATGAATAGTATTTTATAAAATAGAATCACCTCAACAAGAGAATTAACTATGATGAGTTTAGGATTCATTTTAAATAATGCAAGCAAGAGTTGCTAAGCAAGATTATTTAACATAGAGTTAAGCCAACCATTGTCTTAAACCCTTGGAAATAATCCTCTACATAAAATCATGCATCCATCCCATTCTCATTGCCACTAATTCTAAACTATAGCCATAATTAAAAAATATGTGAACCTCACTATTGTTAAGCACACTAGCTAAACCTAATAACCTGTTCCTCATGCATATATTTCAATCACTTAAATAGCTGTGGTTCCCAAATGAAAACGGTATTGAGATAAAAATCTAAACCTATTTCTATGATAATTAAACCTCACAACAACACAAATTTAATCAAAGATTAAACATTTGTTTGAACCAAACAATTATGCAATATGTATTTCTATAAATTCTATTGAGAATCAAAAATTGGAAAACCTGCAGAACAAAATAGAAGTCAGAATTGAATTCAAATAATAAACTAGAAACCAGAATAATTCAAAACAGAAATTTAAAAGAGAAAAATGGAGGGAAACTTACCTGGTGGACCGCAGCATGCCGAGCAGCCCCGCAGCCGAGCCCAATAGCACAGCCCATCACCACGCCACCTTGCGCAGAAGCCAGCTTGGCCCAGCCCATCGTACCCCTTCGTGGGGATAAGATCGAAGAGGATGATCTTCGTCTTCCTCTTGCTGGAGATCGACAGCGCGACCGGCCACCGCATCGACGCCGCTCGTCGACGCAACGACACGCTCGCTAGCTCGCCACGTAGTTGTCCTTTGTTCTTGTCCATCGCCAGGAGGATGCTTCAAGATTCCGACCCGAACCCTAACGCACATCACCTCAGCATCCTGACCGCCCGTCGCCGATGCTCGTCGCCGTCTCCGACCACGCCTCGAGCTATAAAAGCTCAAGAAGAACCACTGAAACCCTAGCTAGCTCCGCAACCCTCTCATACCTTCTCTATCCCTCGCCATTTTTCTCAAACACCGAAGCCATCACCGACAGGTTCTCCGGCTAGCCGGTGATTGAGGACACCCCAGGGTCCATCATGTAGTCTCGGGGAAGCGCCAGACTCCGTAGATTATCCCGGTGGAAGGAATCGAGCAGGAGCTTTTCCAGCTGATCGAATTTCATCAAGTTCTGCCGCGGTGGTTCGCCGGAATCCGCGGCATAGCGCTCGTCTCCGACCGTCCCTGCCTCCATCGACCAAACCATCAGCACCAAGGTGACTTTGCGCATCTCCTGCACCCACTGGTTCCTAATTTCGCACATCTGGATCCTATTTTCGAGTCCAAGCATCCACCGTAGCGTATTTTGGGATCTTGGCCGGTGAGCGCCGCCGCAGTCGGTGGCCGCCGGAGTGGCTCCGGTCATCATTTTCTGGGGGCACCACTTCGGTGTTGTTCCGCGTAGCAGGCCGCGTCGAGTGAACCCATCAGGCCGTTCCCTAGCGGCCGGAATTGCCGTCGCCGACGACCCCTGCCTCGCCGGCGATGTGCCCCGTGCCTAGTCAGCGGTTGGACCTAGTCCACGCATACGTGGCCACTGACCTGGCGATTGGCCCCACTAGTCAGTGTCTTAGGTTAGGGTGTGAACCGGTACACCTAGTCTTTTAGATTTAATTCAAATTCCAGAAAATCACTGAAACTTTGCAAAATTATATCAAATCCATTCCAACTCGGAAAATTATGAATAAAAAAATTCAAATAAAATATAAAAAAAATGTGTGTCAAAATAAAAAATTTACTTATTTTTAATTTTGTTAATTATGCCTTTTCAATTATTTAAAATCCAATTTGAAATCAATAAATTAGATAAGTTCAAAATTAAATATTAGCTATTCAGTAACTAAGTAAAATGTTAGGATTAATTTTATTTACCATATTTGCATTAACTTAATTATTAGTGGTAATTCATGAAACATAATTTGCAAATTACCATTTACCATTTTCTTTAAATAGTAATAACTCAAGAAAATATTATAAGCCAATATTATTTTGGTAAATCAAAACTTATTTACTTAAACATCTTTAGTTAACAAGTTAAATATTTTAAAAACCTAATAACAATTATTAAACCCTGATTCTTAATTAAACTAAAATAGGAGTTACTCTAATTATTAAATCTTGTGAAGATTAATAAAATATCAAACCATCACTAATTTTGATTCAAATTAATTAGTAACCACAACTCTATTACCAATTATCATTTTAGGAGTTATACCATAACCTAGAAACCCTAGTTTCAATTTGAGTAAGACCTTGATCCCATTATTTCATGTGATCATTCCACCTTAGAACCAACTCTAAAACCCTAGTTTTGTGTCACATGTGATCATGTGAGATTTACTTAACATATAGAACCCTAATAAGCAACTATTGAATGCATGCTCATGATCCACTAGCATAAACCAAGTCACATGAGATTATCATTTCATGTTCCTATTCTTAATTTAAAACCTATATGATTCACTAGTGTCACCTAGGTATAAACCCTAACTTGTTAATTGAATTAGTACCATTAACCACTATCCTACATACCACACCATTAGGATCAACCTCAACCATCAAGCCCTAGTAGAACCATAATGATAAACCCTAGTACCAACCTTGTGTAATAATTCACAACACATGCTCCTATTCAACTAAACCCTATTCAGAAGGTAATAAACCACTTAGATTAGAAAGCATTAGTGATTATTTGGTAAAGCAAATATGAAGCCATAGTAAACCTAATAACAAACCTATGGACCCATCTTAATAACCATCCTTTGATATGATGTATATGGGAAACCATAATAATAACCCTACCAATATTTGCTACCTATAAAACCATTCCAAGTTAAGAATCAACTAGTTCCTATTAGTGAAACTAAATGAACCAATAATAAACCTAGTTGAATCCAATAGTAAACCCTAGAAAGCCATAGCTCCTATGTATTGTAGTTCATATTCTTATTTAACATGTTCTTCAAAAGTTATTCTTTTGAAGTACAAATGTCAATCAAACCTTAGAAGCCCTAATTCTTCTTTGAAATACTCATTATTTCTTAATCAACATGTTCTTCAAAAGTTATTCTTTTAAAGTATAGTATAAGTAATCATCAACCATGTTCTGTAGAACTTAAAATTGACAACTGTTCTTTACATATTGTTCCACTACTATTCTTTATGTGTATGATTGTTATGATGTCCTATATCACTTGATTATGATGCTAATATAATCAAAACCCTAATAAGAACCTTGTTTGAGAACCATCCTAAAAGTGCAACACACCTTAAACAAATCTTTACAACTCATCCATCCCAAATCATCGAGGTTAGGTTACGCTCGGGACGATTGCATCTCATACTATGCATTATAGCATCTTTGCCAGTTCTTTAAACATTGTCCTTACCGGACGATGATGGTATTTCAGCATTTGGAGTTCTCACGTATCGAAGCTTTTGCCTGCATAATCTTGCAGTCAAGAAAGGCAAGTTCATCGCTTGCTCATGTCATTTGATTATTTGTATCAAACTATATGCAAAGTACTATACTTATCACTCATGCATTTAAAAGCAAAGTATTATTTTACAATTATGAATATGACTATGTGGTGGGCAATGGAACCATGGTATGTGTTGATATGGTGGAGGTTCCATTGCATGGGTTATATCACCCTAGGATTAATTACCAATGCCGTCCAGTGATTCTAGCGCCGTACAAACCGCGTTGACCATGAGATCTATAATGGCTCTGGGGAAGCCAGCCGTATCTTTTCCCTTCTGCACGCTGATGTCTACGTTCCCCCTCCTTTCCTGTAGACAGTGTTGGGCCTCCAAGAGCAGAGGTTTGTAGAACAGCAGCAAGTTTTCCCTTAAGTGGATACCCAAGGTTTATCGAACTCAGGGAGGAAGAGGTCAAAGATATCCCTCTCATGCAACCCTGCAACCACAAAGCAAGAAGTCTCTTGTGTCCCCAACACACCTAATAGGTGCACTAGTTCGGCGAAGAGATAGTGAAATACAGGTGGTATGAATATATATGAGCAGTAGCAACGGTGCCAGAAAATAGCTTGCTGGCGTGTAGTTGATGGTGGTAGTATTGCAGCAGTAGTAACGCAGTAAAACAGTAAACAAGCAGTAGTAACTCAGCAGTATTTAGGAACAAGGCCTAGGGATTACACTTTCACTAGTGGACACTCTCAACATTGATCACATAACAGAATAGATAAATGCATACTCTACACTCTTGTTGGATGATGAACGCATTGCGTAGGATTACACGAACCCTCAATGCCGGAGTTAACAAGCTCCACAATAATGTTCATGTTTTAGTAACCTTTAGTGTAAGATAGATCAAAAGACTAAACCAAGTACTAACATAGCATGCACACTATCGCCTTCATGCATATGTAGGAGGAATAGATCACATCAATACCATCATAGTAATAATTAACTCCACAATCTACAAGAGATCATGATCATAGCCTACGACAAGAACCACACGGTGCACACACTAGTCACCTTTACACACGTGCAGGAGGAATAGAACTACTTTAATAACATCACTAGAGTAGCACATAGATAAATTGTGATACAAAACTCATATGAATCTCAATCATGTAAAGCAGCTCATGAGATTATTGTATTGAGGTACATGGGAGAGAGATGAACCACATAGCTACAGCGAAGCCCTCAGCCTCAGGGGTGAATTACTCCCTCCTCATCATGGGGGCAGCGATGGCGGTGAAGACGGCGGTGGAGACGGCGGTGGAGATGGCTCCGGGGGCAATTCCCCGTCCGGCAGGGTGCCGGAACAGAGAGTTCTGTCCCCCGAATTGGAGTTTCGCGATGGCGGCGGCGCCCCTGGAGTCTTTCTGGAGTTTCGTCAATTGGTGTTGCGTTTTTAGGTCGAAAGGGATTTTATAGGCGAAGAGGCGGCGCAGGGGGGCACCTGGGGGCGCCACACCCTAGGCCGGCGCGGCCAGGGTCTGGCCCGCGCCGCCATGTGGTGTGGTGGCCCCCTGGCCCCTCTCCGACTCTTCTTCGGAGTTCTGGAGCCTTCCGGGAAAAATAGGAGGTTTGGCGTTGATTTCGTCCAATTCCGAGAATATTGCCCGAACAGCCTTTCTGGAACCAAAAACAGCAGAAAACAGGAACTGGCACTTCGGCATCTTGTTAATAGGTTAGTTCCAGAAAATGCACGAATATGACATAAAGTGTGCATAAAACATGTAGATAACATCAATAATGTGGCATGGAACATAAGAAATTATCGATACGTCGGAGACGTATCAGCATCCCCAAGCTTAGTTCTGCTCGTCCCGAGCAGGTAAAACGATAACAAAGATAATTTCTGGAGTGACATGCTACCAACATAATCTTAATCATACCATTGTAAAGCATATGAGATGAATGCAGCGATTCGAAACAATGTAAATGCAATGAGTAAACAATTGAATCATATAGCAAAGACTTTTCATGAATAGTACTTTCGAGACAAGCATCAACAAGTCTTGCATAAGAATTACTCATAAAGCAATAAATTCTTAGTAAAGGTATTGAAGCAACACAATGGAAGATTAAGTTTCAGCGGTTGCTTTCAACTTGTAACATGTATATCTCATAGATAGTTGTCAATGCAGAGCAATATAACAAATGCAATAAGCAAGTATGTAAGAATCAATGCACAGTTCACACAAATGTTTGCTTCTTGAGGTGGAGAGAAATAGGTGAACTGACTCAACAATAAAAGTAAAAGAATGGTCCTTCAAAGAGGAAAGCATCGATTGCTATATTTGTGCTAGAGCTTTGGTTTTGAAAACATATAGAGAGCATAAAATGTAAAGTTTTGAGAGGTGTTTGTTGTTGTCAACGAATGGTAATGGGTACACTAACTACCTCGCCAACCGGACATCCAAGAGCGGCTCCCATGAATTATTTTATTTTTGGGTGGCACTCCTTCCAACCTTTCTTTCACAAACCATGGCTAACCGAATCCTCGGGTGCCTGCCAACAATCTCATACCATGAAGGAGTGCCTTTTTATTTTAGTTTTATTATGATGACACTCCTCCCAACCTTTGCTTACACAAGCCATGGCTAACCGAATCCTTCGGGTGCCGTCCAACAATCACATACCATGGAGGAGTGTCTATTTTTGTTAATTAATTTGGGACTGGGAATCCCATTGCCAGCTCTTTTTGCAAAATTATTGGATAAGCGGATGTGCCACTAGTCCATATGAGAGTCCGTCAAAAGTAAATGACAAGGTTGAAAGCTAAACACCACATACTTCCTCATGAGCTATAAAACATTGACACAAATCAGAGGTGATAAATTTTGAATTGTTTAAAGGTAGCACTCAAGCAATTTACTTTGGAATGGCAGGAAATACCACATAGTAGGTAGGTATGGTGGACACAAATGGCATAGTGTTGTTTGGCTCAGGATTTGGATGCATGAGAAGTATTCCCTCTCGATACAAGGTTTAGGCTAGCAAGGTTGTTTGAAGCAAACACAAGCACGAACTAGTACAGCAAAACTCACATAAAAGACATATTACAAGCATTATAAAACTATACATCATCTTCCTTGTTGTTCAAACATCTTACTAGAAAATATCTAGACTCTAGAGAAACCACTCATGCAAACCAAATTTTAACAAGCTCTATGTATTTCTTCACTAATAAGTGTAAGGTATATGATGCAAGAGCTTAAACATGAGCACAACAATTGCCAAGTATCACATTACCCAAGACATTATAGCAATTACTCCATGTAGCATTTTCCAATTCCAACCATATAACAATTTAACGAAGAGGAAACTTCGCCATGAATATCATGAGCTAAGAACACATGTGTTCATATGCAACAGCGGAGCGTGTCTCTCTCCCACACAAGCATGATGTAATCCAATTTATTCAAACAAAAACAAAAACAAAAGCACACAGACGCTCCAAGTAAAGCACATAAGATGTGACCGAATAAAAATATAGTTTCAAGAGAAGGAACCTGATAATTTGTCGATGAAGAAGGGGATGCCTTGGGCATCCCCAAGCTTAGACGCTTGAGTCTTCTTGATATATGCAGGGGTGAACCACCGGGGCATCCCCAAGCTTAGAGCTTTCACTCTTCTTGATCATAGTATATCATCCTCCTCTCTTGACCCTTGAAAACTTCCTTCACACCAAACTTCTCATAAACTTCATTAGAGGGGTTAGTACATAATCAAAAACTCACATGTTCAGAGGTGACACAATCATTCTTAACACTTCTGAATATTGCTCAAAGCTACTGGAGTTTAATGGAACAAAGAAATCCATTCCACATAGCAAAAGAGGCAATGCGAAATAAAAGGCAGAATCTGTCAAAACAGAACAGTCCGTAAAGACGAATTTCTAATAAATACTTTCGTTGCTCAGATCAGAAAACTCAAAACTAATGAAAGTTGCGTACATATCTGAGGAACACGCACGTAAATTGGCATATGTTTCTGATTTTTCTACAGAGAGAAAATCCCAGATTCGTGACAGATAGAAATCTGTTTCTGTGCAGAAATCCAAATCTAGTATCAACCTTCGATTAGAGGCTTCACTTGGCACAACAAAACACAAAACTAAGATAAGGAGAGGTTGCTACAGTAGTAAACAACTTCCAAGACACAAATATAAAACAAAGTACTGTAGCAAAATAACACATGGGTTATCTCCCAAGAAGTTCTTTCTTTATAGCCATTAAGATGGGCTCAGCAGTTTTAATGATGCACTCGCAAGAAATAATATTTGAAGCAAAAGAGAGCATCAAGAGGCAAATTCAAAACACATTTAAGTCTAACATGCTTCCTATGAAAGGGAATCTTGTAAAGAAACAAGTTCATGAAGAGCAAAGTAGCAAGCATAGGAAGATAAAACAAGTGTAGCTTCAAAAATTTCAGCACATAGAGAGGCATTTTAGTAACATGAAAATTTCTACAACCATATTTTCCTCTCTCATAATAACTTTCAGTAGCAACATGAGCAAACTCAACAATATAACTATCACATAAAGCATTCTTATCATGAGTCTCATGCATAAAATTATTACTACTCCCAACATAAGCATAGTCATTCTTATTAATTGTAGTGGGAGCAAATTCAACAAAGTAGCTATCATTATTATTCTCATCATCAAATATAGGAGGCATATTGTAATCATAATCAAATGTATCCTCCATAACAGGCGGTACTAAAAGACTACTATCATTATAATCATCATAAATAGGAGGCAAAGTATCATCAAAGTAAATTTTCTCCTCCATGCCCGGGGGACTAAAAATATCATGCTCATCAAAACCAGCTTCCCCAAGCTTAGAATTTTCCATATCATTAGCAACAATGGTGTTCAAAGCGTTCATACTAATATCATTGCTACTAGCATGCAAATAAGATTCCATAGGTTTTTTAATTTTCGCATTAAACCATTCATGTCTTGACTCAGGAAATAGAATAAAAAGCTCACAGATGTTTTCCATTATGCCTTACTAGTGTAAACAAGAAACAAAAAGATGCAATTGCAGGATCTAAAGGAAATAGCTTCGAGCACAAACACAATGGCGCCAGAAAAGTACTTTACCTGGAACCGAAGTATGAGTGCCTTTTACCTTTCCTCCCCGGCAACGGCGCCAGAAAAGTGCTTGATGTCTACGTTCCCCCTCCTTTCTCAGAGGCAGTGTTGGGCCTCCAAGAGCAGAGGTTTGTAGAACAGCAGCAAGTTTTCCCTTAAGTGGATACCCAAGGTTTATCGAACTCAGGGAGGAAGAGGTCAAAGATATCCCTCTCATGCAACCCTGCAACCACAAAGCAAGAAGTCTCTTGTGTCCCCAACACACCTAATAGGTGCACTAGTTCGGCGAAGAGATAGTGAAATACAGGTGGTATGAATATATATGAGCAGTAGCAACGGTGCCAGAAAATAGCTTGCTGGCGTGTAGTTGATGGTGGTAGTATTGCAGCAGTAGTAACGCAGTAAAACAGTAAACAAGCAGTAGTAACTCAGCAGTATTTAGGAACAAGGCCTAGGGATTACACTTTCACTAGTGGACACTCTCAACATTGATCACATAACAGAATAGATAAATGCATACTCTACACTCTTGTTGGATGATGAACGCATTGCGTAGGATTACACGAACCCTCAATGCCGGAGTTAACAAGCTCCACAATAATGTTCATGTTTTAGTAACCTTTAGTGTAAGATAGATCAAAAGACTAAACCAAGTACTAACATAGCATGCACACTATCGCCTTCATGCATATGTAGGAGGAATAGATCACATCAATACCATCATAGTAATAATTAACTCCACAATCTACAAGAGATCATGATCATAGCCTACGACAAGAACCACACGGTGCACACACTAGTCACCTTTACACACGTGCAGGAGGAATAGAACTACTTTAATAACATCACTAGAGTAGCACATAGATAAATTGTGATACAAAACTCATATGAATCTCAATCATGTAAAGCAGCTCATGAGATTATTGTATTGAGGTACATGGGAGAGAGATGAACCACATAGCTACAGCGAAGCCCTCAGCCTCAGGGGTGAATTACTCCCTCCTCATCATGGGGGCAGCGATGGCGGTGAAGACGGCGGTGGAGACGGCGGTGGAGATGGCTCCGGGGGCAATTCCCCGTCCGGCAGGGTGCCGGAACAGAGAGTTCTGTCCCCCGAATTGGAGTTTCGCGATGGCGGCGGCGCCCCTGGAGTCTTTCTGGAGTTTCGTCAATTGGTGTTGCGTTTTTAGGTCGAAAGGGATTTTATAGGCGAAGAGGCGGCGCAGGGGGGCACCTGGGGACGCCACACCCTAGGCCGGCGCGGCCAGGGTCTGGCCCGCGCCGCCATGTGGTGTGGTGGCCCCCTGGCCCCTCTCCGACTCTTCTTCGGTGTTCTGGAGCCTTCCGGGAAAAATAGGAGGTTTGGCGTTGATTTCGTCCAATTCCGAGAATATTGCCCGAACAGCCTTTCTGGAACCAAAAACAGCAGAAAACAGGAACTGGCACTTCGGCATCTTGTTAATAGGTTAGTTCCAGAAAATGCACGAATATGACATAAAGTGTGCATAAAACATGTAGATAACATCAATAATGTGGCATGGAACATAAGAAATTATCGATACGTCGGAGACGTATCACACGCCAACGGATTGGTAGAGCTGGCGGGGTGTTGGAGGCACTGCCGTAGGTTGGGATAGCCTTTTAAATCCCCATCCATTAGTGATGATAAGCTCTACGATCTATGATGGATTGTCCGGAGTACACCGTGAGTAAAGCCGTACTATCGGAAGAAGTCTACTGGGGGTGTAGGGTCGGACAAAAGGGTGGGTTTGCAGTCGCGGAGAAGGCGGTGTGGGCTTGGATCTTACACCTGGCCTCACACCAAAGGAAGTGTGGACGAGCATGCTACTCGGTTGGCAACAAGGTTAAGTTCTCTTATGGGAAAAGTAACGCACCTCTGCAGAGGATACTGAATTGTGACTGTCACTCCCTGTTCCGGGAAGGGAACTGCGAACGCGGCAGGAAAGGAACTCCACGAAGTTCTGGTCAACATGTGAAGACTGACGGGCATAGTTTTCAGAATAAAATAAACCTTTTGAAGAAATGTTTATGAAAACTTGCATTGGCCTATGACTTTCTGGTCGATGGCTGTAGCTAGTGCATGATACGCCTATTTCCTAATATGAACTTGCTGAGTACGCTCGTACTCATTCTATCTCGTTTGAACCCCCTTCTTAGATCAAGGCACCGAAGGAGAAACTACCGTGGAACTCGAAGACAAAGGAGTCAACTGCAACAAGATGAAGAATTCAATCAAAGAAGCCAATGGAGTCAACTTCTGCATCAGCTATAATGGAACCCTAGACTAGTAATAGAAGGGAACCTTTCCCTAATCCTAGCTACTTAGCCAAGTAGCTCTTAAACTTGAATTAGCAATAAGATAGACTATGAGTCGTTCTTCTGGAGCTCTATTTGAAGTTTTACCTCACTGTAAAGTAGGAGGTTGTGTTGATCTTATGTAAACAGCTCTTGTGTACTTCTATAGACATACCTTGGACTCGCATATGTTTCTGTTGTACCACTCTGAGAGATGTAATATGAGTGGAACGGTGTTTCACTTGTGTTATGTCAATGACTTGTGTACTACACCATGCAGTGGTACGCTGGGTCATCACAGCTGGTATCAGAGCAAATGCTTTGACCGTAGGATTAAAACCCTTTAAAGGAGACCTATAGGTTTGGTAGTGTCTATAGAAAGTATTTTAGCTAAGCTAACTATGCTAAACCAACAATTCTTTTGACTTGAGATGGGTATTCACTTGAGAATAATCCTGACACACTTGAGTCAATCTTTCTTATCTATCTTCCTTAAGTAAAGTTAGTTAGCTATCTTGCTTCATTCCAAATAATTAGAACAGCATTGGAGCTTAAGATAATTGGTGGTAGTAGACCACAGTTGGTATACAACACATGGTAGTCCAAAGAGAGGATACAACTGATACGTCCAAAACATATCTACTTTCCCGAACACTTTTGCTATTGTTTTGCCTCTAATTTGTGTGTTTTGGATACAACTAACACGGACTAACGCTGTTTTCAGCAGAATTGCTCTGGTGTCTTGTTTTTGTGTAGAAATTCAACTTTCGGGAAAATCCTCAGAATTTATATCAATGGGCCTATTTTACAAGAATACTCAGGGAGCCAGAAGGGCAAGCCAGGTGGAGGCCCGAGGGCCCCACACACCAGGCCGGCGCGGCCCGGGGGGCGCGCCGCCCTAGTGTGTGGCCCCCTCGGCTGGCCTCCGACGCCCCCCTCTGGACTACTTAAGGGGTTCGATCTAAAAATCGCGAGGAAGAAGTCGAAGTCGCCAGAAACCCTCCAGTATGCCGCCACATCGCGAAACTCCGTCTCGGGGACCAGAAACTCCGTTCTGGCACTCCGCCGGGACGGGGAGTTAGAGGAGATCATCGCCATCATCATCACCGACGCCTCTCCATCGACCAGCCATGTTTCCCCCATCCATGTGTGAGTAATTCCCCCGCTGTAGGCTGAAGGGGATGGGGGATTGGATGAGATTGGTCATGTAATAGCATAAGATTGTTAGGGCATAGTGCCTAGTGTCCGTAATTGGTACTTTGATGATATTGTTGCAACTTGTTATGCTTAATGCTTGTCACTAGGGCCCGAGTGCCATGATCTCAGATCTGAACATGTTATTGTTTCATCATGATATTCATTGTTTTATGATCTTACCTGCAAGTTGTATACACATGTCGCTGTCCGGAACCAAAGGCCCCGAAGTGACAGAAATCGGGACAACCGGAGGGGATGGTAGTGATGTGAGGATCACATGTGTTCATGGAGTGTTAATGCTTTGCTCCGGTACTCTATTAAAAGGAGTACCTTAATATCCAGTACATTCCCTAGAGGCCTGATACGTCTCCGACGTATCGATAATTTCTTATGTTCCATGCCACATTATTGATGATATCTACATGTTTTATGCACACTTTATGTCATATTCGTGCATTTTCTGGAACTAACCTATTAACAAGATGCCGAAGTGCCAGTTGTTGTTTTCTGCTGTTTTTGGTTTCAGAAATCCTAGTAAAGAAATATTCTCGGAATCGGACGAAATCAACGCCGAAAATCTTAGAATCCCCGGAAGCATCCAGAACACACGAGAGAGGCCAGAGGGGGGCCACAGGCCCACCAAACCATAGGCCGGCGCGGCCTAGGGGTGGCCCGCACCCCCCTATAGTGTCGTCGCCTTGTTGACCTCCTGACGCCGCCTCTTCGCCTATTTAAGCCCCCTCGACCTAAAACCTCGATACGAAAAAGCCACGGTACGAGAAACCTTCCAGAGCCGCCGCCATCGCGAAGCCAAGATCTGGGGGACAGGAGTCTCTGTTCCGGCACGCCGCCGGGACGGGGAAGTGCCCCCGGAAGGCTTCTCCATCGACACCACCGCCATCTTCATCAACGCTGCTGTCTCCCATGAGGAGGGAGTAGTTCTCCATCGAGGCTCAGGGCTGTACCGGTAGCTATGTGGTTAATCTCTCTCCTATGTACTTCAATACAATAATCTCATGAGCTGCCTTACATGATTGAGATTCATATGATGATGCTTGTAATCTAGATGTCATTATGCTAGTCAAGTGGGTTTTACTTATGTGATCTCCGGAGACTCCTTGTCCCACGTGTGTAAAGGTGACAGTGTGTGCACCGTGTGGGTCTCTTAGGCTATATTTCACAGAATACTTATTCGCTGTTATGAATGGCATAGTGAAGTGCTTATTTATATCTCTTTATGATTGCAATGTGTTTTGTATCACAATTTATCTATGTGCTACTCTAGTGATGTTATTAAAGTAGTTTTATTCCTCCTGCACGGTGTAATGGTGACAGTGTGTGCATCCGTGTTAGTACTTGGCGTAGGCTATGATTATGATCTCTTGTAGATTATGAAGTTAACTATTGCTATGATGGTATTGATGTGATCTATTCCTCCTACATAGTGTGAAGGTGACAGTGTGCATGCTATGTTAGTACTTCGTTTAGTCGTATTGATCTTTCATGCACTCTAAGGTTATTTAAATATGAACATTGAATTGTGGAGCTTGTTAACTCCGGCATTGAGGGTTCGTGTAATCCTACGCAATGGTGTTCATCATCCAACAAGAGTGTAGAGTATGCATTTATCTATTCTGTTATGTGATCAATGTTGAGAGTGTCCACTAGTGAAAGTCTGATCCCTAGGCCTTGTTCCTAAATACTGCTATCGCTGCTTGTTTACTGTTTTACTGCGTTACTACTGCTTGTTTACTGTCCTGGGCAAAGCACTTTTCTGGTGCTGTTGCCACTGCTCATATATATTCATACCACCTGTATTTCACTATCTCTTCGCCGAACTAGTGCACCTATTAGGTGTGTTGGGGACACAAGAGACTTCTTGCTTTGTGGTTGCAGGGTTGCATGAGAGGGATATCTTTGACCTCTTCCTCCCTGAGTTCGATAAACCTTGGGTGATCCACTTAAGGGAAAACTTGCTGCTGTTCTACAAACCTCTGCTCTTGGAGGCCCAACACTGTCTATAGGAAAAGGAGGGGGGGCGTAGACATCAAGCTATTTTCTGGCGCCGTTGCCGGGGAGGAAAGGTAAAAGGCACTCATACTCTGGTCCCAGGTTAAGTACTTTTCTGGTGCCATTGTGTTTGTGCTCGAAGCTATTTCCTTTAGATCCTGCAATTGCATCTTTTTGTTTCTTGTTTACACTAGTTAGGCATAATGGAAAACAACAAAAATATGAGAGATCTTTATGAACTTTATCTTGAATTAGGACATGATGTGTTTGAAGAGAGAATTAAAAAACCCATGGAACTTTATATGCATGCTAATGGGAATGTTATTAATATGAATGCTTTGAACACTATTGTTGCTAATGCTATGGAAAATTCTAAGCTTGGGGAAGCTGGCTTTGATGAGCATGATATTTTTAGTCCACCAAGCATTGAGGAGGAAATCTACTTTGATGATACTTTGCCTCCTATTTATGATGATTATAATGATAGTAGTCTTTTGGTGCCACCTGTTATGGAGGATAAATTTGATTATGATTACAATATGCCTCCTATATTTGAAGATGAGAATAATAATGATAGCCACTTTGTTGAATTTGCTCCCACTATTACTACTAAAATTGATTATGCTTATGTGGAGAGTAATAATTTTATGCATGAGACTCATGATAAGAATGCTTTATGTGATAGTTATATTGTTGAGTTTGCTCATGATGCTACTGAAAGTTATTATGAGAGAGGAAAATATGGTTGTAGAAATTTTCATGTTACTAAAACACCTCTCTGTGTGCTAAATTTTTTGAAGCTACACTTGTTTTATCTTCCTATGCTTGTCACTTTGTTCTTCATGAATTCATTTGTGTACAAGATTCCTTTTCATAGGAAGCATGTTAGGCTTAAATTTGTTTTCAATTTGCCTCTTGATGCTCTCTTTTGCTTCAAATACCATTTCTTGCGAGTGCATCATTAAAACCGCTGAGCCCATCTTAATGGCTATAAAGAAAGAACTTCTTGGGAGATAACCCATGTGTTTATTTCGCTACAGTAATTTTGTTTTATATTTGTGTCTTGGAAGTTGTTTACTACTGTAGCAACCTCTCCTTATCTTAGTTTAGTGTTTTGTTGTGCCAAGTAAAGTCGTTGATAGCAAGGTTCATACTAGATTTGGATTACTGCACAGAAACAGATTTCTTTGCTGTCACGAATCTGGGAAAAATTCTCTGTAGGTAACTCAGAAAATTATGCCAATTTACGTGAGTAATCCTCAGATATGTACGCAACTTTCATTCAATTTGAGCATTTTCATTTGAGCAAGTCTGGTGCCTCAATAAAATTCGTCTTTACAGACTATTCTGTTTTTGACAGATTCTGCCTTTTATTTCGCATTGCCTCTTTTGCTATGTTGAATGGATTTCTTTGTTCCAATGACTTCCAGTAGCTTTGGGCAATGTCCAGAAGTGTTAAGAATGATTCTGTCACCTCTGAACATGTGAAGTTTTGATTATGCACTAACCCTCTAATGAGTTTGTTTCGAGTTTGGTGTGGAGGAAGTTTTCAAGGGTCAAGAGAGGAGGATGATATACTATAATCAAGAAGAGTGAAAGCTCTAAGCTTGGGGATGCCCCGGTGGTTCACCCCTGCATATTTCAAGAAGACTCAAGCATCTAAGCTTGGGGATGCCCAAGGCATCCCCTTCTTCATCGACAAATTATCAGGTTCCTTCTCTTGAAACTATATTTTTATTCCATCACATCTTATGTACTTTACTTGGAGCGTCTATTTGTTTCTATTTTTGTTTTGGTTTGAATAAATGATTGTGTGGGAGAGAGACACGCTCCGCTGGTTCGTAGGAACACATGTGTTCTTAGCTTTTAATTTTCATGGCGAAGGGTGAAACTGCTTCGTTAATTGTTATATGGTTGGAAACGGAAAATACTACATGTAGTAATTGGTATGATGTCTTGAATAACTTGATACTTGGCAATTGTTGTGCTCATGTTTAAGCTCTTGCATCATATACTTTGCACCTATTAATGAAGAAATACATAGAGCTTGCTAAAATTTGGTTTGCATATTTGGTCTCTCTAAAGTCTAGATAATTTCTAGTATTGAGTTTGAACAACAAGGAAGACGGTGTAGAGTCTTATAATGTTTTCAATATGTCTTTTGTGTGAGTTTTGCTGCACCGCTTCATCCTTGTGTTTGTTTCAAATAGTCTTGCTAGCCTAAACCTTGTATCGAGAGGGAATACTTCTCATGCATCCAAATACTTGAGCCAACCACTATGCCAATTGTGTCCACCATACCTACCTATTACATGGTATTTCTCCGCCATTCCAAAGTAAATTGCTTGAGTGCTACCTTTAAATTTCCATTCTTCACCTTTTGCAATATATAGCTCATGGGACAAATAGCTTAAAAACTATTGTGGTATTGAATATGTACTTATGCAATTTATCTCTTATTAAGTTGCTTGTTGTGCGATAACCATGTTTCTGGGGACGCCATCAACTATTCTTTGTTGAATATCATGTGAGTTGCTATGCATGTCCGTCTTGTCTGAAGTAAGAGAGATCTACCACCTTAATGGTTGGAGCATACATATTGTTAGAGAAGAACATTGGGCCGCTAACTAAAGCCATGATTCATGGTGGAAGTTTCAGTTTTGGACATATATCCTCAATCTCATATGAGAATAATAATTGTTGCCACATGCTTATGCATTAAAGAGGAGTCCATTATCTGTTGTCCATGTTGTCCCGGTATGGATGTCTAAGTTGAGAATAATCAAAAGCAAGAAATCCAAAATGCGAGCTTTCTCCTTAGACCTTTGTACAGGCGGCATGGAGGTACCCCATTGTGACACTTGGTTAAAACATGTGTATTGCGATGATCCGGTAGTCCAAGCTAATTAGGACAAGGTGCGGGCACTATTAGTATACTATGCATGAGGCTTGCAACTTGTAAGATATAATTTACATAACTCATATGCTTTATTACTACCGTTGACAAAATTGTTTCATGTTTTCAAAATAAAAGCTCTAGCACAAATATAGCAATCGATGCTTTCCTCTTTGAAGGACCATTCTTTTTACTTTTATGTTGAGTCAGTTCACCTATCTCTCTCCACCTCAAGAAGCAAACACTTGTGTGAACTGTGCATTGATTCCTACATACTTGCATATTGCACTTATTATATTACTCTATGTTGACGATTATCCATGAGATATACATGTTATAAGTTGAAAGCAACCGCTGAAACTTAATCTTCCTTTGTGTTGCTTCAACACCTTTACTTTGAATTATTGCTTTATGAGTTAACTTTTATGCAAGACTTATTGATGCTTGTCTTTAAGTGCTATTCATGAAAAGTCTTTGCTTTATGATTCATTTGTTTACTCATGTCATTACCATTGTTTTGATCGCTGCATTCATTACATATGCTTACAATAGTATGATCAAGGTTATGATGACATGTCACTCCAGAAATTATCTTTGTTATCGTTTACCTGCTCGGGACGAGCAGAAACTAAGCTTGGGGATGCTGATACGTCTCCGACGTATCGATAATTTCTTATGTTCCATGCCACATTATTGATGATATCTACATGTTTTATGCATACTTTATGTCATATTCGTGCATTTTCTGGAACTAACCTATTAACAAGATGCCGAAGTGCCAGTTGCTGTTTTCTGCTGTTTTTGGTTTCAGAAATCCTAGTAAAGAAATATTCTCGGAATCGGACGAAATCAACGCCGAAGATCTTAGAATCCCCGGAAGCATCCAGAACACACGAGAGAGGCCAGAGGGGGGCCACAGGCCCACCAAACCATAGGCCGGCGCGGCCTAGGGGTGGCCCGCGCCCCCCTATAGTGTCGTCGCCTCGTTGACCTCCTGACGCCGCCTCTTTGCCTATTTAAGCCCCCTCGACCTAAAACCTCGATACGAAAAAGCCACGGTACGAGAAACCTTCCAGAGCCGCCGCCATCGCGAAGCCAAGATCTGGGGGACAGGAGTCTCTGTTCCGGCACGCCGCCGGGACGGGGAAGTGCCCCCGGAAGGCTTCTCCATCGACACCACCGCCATCTTCATCAACGCTGCTGTCTCCCATGAGGAGGGAGTAGTTCTCCATCGAGGCTCAGGGCTGTACCGGTAGCTATGTGGTTAATCTCTCTCCTATGTACTTCAATACAATAATCTCATGAGCTGCCTTACATGATTGAGATTCATATGATGATGCTTGTAATCTAGATGTCATTATGCTAGTCAAGTGGGTTTTACTTATGTGATCTCCGGAGACTCCTTGTCCCACGTGTGTAAAGGTGACAGTGTGTGCACCGTGTGGGTCTCTTAGGCTATATTTCACAGAATACTTATTCGCTGTTATGAATGGCATAGTGAAGTGCTTATTTATATCTCTTTATGATTGCAATGTGTTTTGTATCACAATTTATCTATGTGCTACTCTAGTGATGTTATTAAAGTAGTTTTATTCCTCCTGCACGGTGTAATGGTGACAGTGTGTGCATCCGTGTTAGTACTTGGCGTAGGCTATGATTATGATCTCTTGTAGATTATGAAGTTAACTATTGCTATGATGGTATTGATGTGATCTATTCCTCCTACATAGTGTGAAGGTGACAGTGTGCATGCTATGTTAGTACTTGGTTTAGTCGTATTGATCTTTCATGCACTCTAAGGTTATTTAAATATGAACATTGAATTGTGGAGCTTGTTAACTCCGGCATTGAGGGTTCGTGTAATCCTACGCAATGGTGTTCATCATCCAACAAGAGTGTAGAGTATGCATTTATCTATTCTGTTATGTGATCAATGTTGAGAGTGTCCACTAGTGAAAGTCTGATCCCTAGGCCTTGTTCCTAAATATCGCTATCGCTGCTTGTTTATCGTTTCTTTGCGTTACTACGCTTGTTTATCGTCCCGGGCAAAGCACTTTTCTGGTGTCGTTGCCACTGCTCATATATATTCATACCACCTGTATTTCACTATCTCTTCGCCGAACTAGTGCACCTATTAGGTGTGTTGGGGACACAAGAGACTTCTTGCTTTGTGGTTGCAGGGTTGCATGAGAGGGATATCTTTGACCTCTTCCTCCCTGAGTTCGATAAACCTTGGGTGATCCACTTAAGGGAAAACTTGCTGCTGTTCTACAAACCTCTGCTCTTGGAGGCCCAACACTGTCTACAGGAAAAGGAGGGGGGGCGTAGACATCAAGGCCCGGCTGCCACCGGCTGGTAGGACAAAAGATGTTGTGCAAGTTTCTCATTGCGAGCACATACGACTATATATGGAACACATGCCTATTGATTGCTTTGTACTTGGACACCGTTTTATTATTATCTGCAAATGCTCTGCTTTGATTGTTACATGAGTTTCTCTCATCCATGCAACGCCCGTTATTCGTCCCTGTTCCTACAGTATTTTAATCCTGCTGTTTACTAAAATCACTACTGTTGTCTTTGTTACTCTGTTGTTGTTATTTCACTACTGCTACTGCTATAAAACTGTTACTACTGATAAACTCTTGCGATCAAGTCTGTTTCCAGGTGCAGCTGAATTGACAACTCCGCCGTTAAGGCTTTCAAGTATTCTTTGTCTCCCCTTGTGTCGAATCAATAAATTGGGTTTTACTACCCGCGAAGACTGCTGCGATCCCCTATACTTGTGGGTTATCAAGACTGTTTTCTGGCACCGTTGCCAGGGAGCATAGCTTTATTTGTAAGTTCACTTGGATTGATATTGTTCGCTACAAATTCTCCATCATGGGTAAACCTCGCGATCCTAAAGTCGCCATATTACCATCCACTACAAGAAAAGATACAACTCTGAGTACCTCTGCTACTCTTGATTCACCCTCTGTGATAAGTCAACTTGTTTCACCGCCGCAAGCTTCACTTGCGGGTACTTCTGCTGAATCTGAAAATTCTCATAATATTGATAATGTTTCTGTTGTGCTTGATGATAGTGGTTCATTGGGATCCTTTCTAGATGCTACAATTGCTAGGTCTAGACAAATTGAAAATACTGAAACTCCTAATGCTGCTACATTTGTTAATTCACCTGAACTTGATTATTCTAGTGATGATCCTGATGAGGATTATGTGAAACTTAATGATGATTTTATTGATAAATGCAATGCTATTACTGATGCAAGAAAAATTAAAAAGTTTCTCGCACAATATACTGTTAGACATAAGCTATCTCCTGATCCTAAATTTGCCACATCTCCTATATGCATTAAGGATAAAGATTATGATTTTTCTCTCGATCTATCTCATATAGCTATTGTTGAGAAAACTCCCTTTTGTGGTACTGAAAAAGATAGTGCTGTAGAACACATGAATGAACTCTCTTCTATGAGTAGCTTGTTTTCTGATGATGTCAAGATGCGTACTTATTTCGTTGCTAAATTTTTTTCCTTTCTCATTAAAGGATGATGCTAAAACTTGGTATAATAATTTGCCTCCTGGTTCTATTAAAAGTCCAGGTGATTTGCTTGATGTTTTCTTTCGGAAATACTTTCCTGCTAGTGCTCAACATGCTGCTTTACAGAAAATTTATAGCTTTGACCAGGAAGATGGAGAGAAATTGCCTGAAGCATGGGCAAGATTTTGCTCCCTTATCAGGGCTCGACCTAGACATGAATTGGAAAAGCATGATTTACTTGATATATTCTATAGTGGACTAACCGTTGAGTCTAGGGCATATTTGGATAGTTGTGCTGGTTGTGTTTTCAGGAAAAGAACCTGCAGGACGAAGTGAAGAATTATTGGCTAAAATAGGCCGGAATCATGATGATTGGACTACACCTGAACCAACTCCAACGCCAATATTGAAGAAGAGGGGTTTAATTAAATTGAATGATGAAGATATGAGGGAAGCCAAGAAGTCTCTCAAGGAGAAAGCTATTAAATCCGAAGATGTGAAGAATCTACCTCCCATAGAAGATATATGTGAGATAATTCCCCCTTCATCCATGATTGAGGTAAACTCTCTTCAACACTTTACTAGGGAAGATATTCCGTATTCAAAACCTCCTGCTCAATGCTTAGATGAGTTTGATAATTATATTGTTAAGCAAGAAAATTTTAATATGAGAGTAGAGAATCATCTAATGGAAAATTCTCAAGCTATTAGCAATTTGCATGATATTGTGGAGAGAACCTCCAATGATGTTAAGATGCTTGTTAAACATTTTCAAATGATTCAAACTCAAATTGATCAACTCACTAAAGTGCAAAGTGACCTGTTAAAAAATAATTCTAAAGAGAAACATGCTTATGAAGTAACAACTAGAGGCGGTGTCTCTACCCAGGATCCTCTATATCCTGAAGGGCATCCCAAAAGAATTGAACAAGATTCTCAACGAATTGAAATTAGTGCTCCTTCTAAGAAAAAGAAGAAGAAACATAAAAATGTTGTAGAATCCTCTGAACCTGTTAATGATCCTAATAGTATTTCTATTTCTGATGCTGAAACTGAAAGTGGTAATGAACATGATAATGATAATGATAAGAAAGATGCTTCTGATAAAGAAGAGGTTGAAGATGAACCTGAAAAGCATGCTAAAAATAAAAAGTATACTAAAGAAGATTTTATTGCTAAGAAACATGGTAATGAAAGGGAACCTTGGGTACAAAAGCAAATGCCTTTTCCTGCAAAGAAACTAAAATCAAAGGAAGAAGAACACTATAATAAATTTTGCGATTGGATGAAACCTTTATTCTTGCAAATCCCTTTGACTGATGCTATTAAATTGCCTCCTTATTCAAAGTATATGAAAGATATTGTCACTAACAAGAGGAAAATCCCCAATGAGGAGATTTCCACTATGCTTGCTAATTACTCTTTCAATGGCAAAGTTCCAAAGAAGTTGGGCGACCCAGGTATACCTACTATTCCTTGTTCTATTAAGAAAAATTATGTTAAAACTGCTCTATGTGACTTGGGAGCCGGTGTTAGTTGATGGCGTGTATTTCACACGTTCGTTGGGCAACCCCAAGAGGAAGGTATGATGCGCACAGCAGCAAGTTTTCCCTCAGAAAGAAACCAAGGTTTATCGAACCAGGAGGAGCCAAGAAGCACGTTGAAGGTTGATGGCGGCGGGATGTAGTGCGGCGCAACACCAGAGATTCCGGCGCCAACGTGGAACCTGCACAACACAACCAAAGTACTTTGCCCCATCGAAACAGTGAGGTTGTCAATCTCACCGGCTTGCTGTAACAAAGGATTAACCGTATTGTGTGGAAGATGATTGTTTGCAGAAAACAGTAGAACAGTATTGCAGTAGATTGTATTTCAGTAAAGAGAATTGGACCGGGGTCCACAGTTCACTAGAGGTGTCTCTCCCATAAGACGAACAGCATGTTGGGTGAACAAATTACAGTTGGGCAATTGACAAATAAAGAGAGCATGACCATGCACATACATATCATGATGAGTGATGGCGTGTATTTCACACGTTCGTTGGGCAACCCCAAGAGGAAGGTATGATGCGCACAACAGCAAGTTTTCCCTCAGAAAGAAACCAAGGTTTATCGAACCAGGAGGAGCCAAGAAGCACGTTGAAGGTTGATGGCGGCGGGATGTAGTGCGGCGCAACACCAGAGATTCCGGCGCCAACGTGGAACCTGCACAACACAACCAAAGTACTTTGCCCCAACGAAACAGTGAGGTTGTCAATCTCACCGGCTTGCTGTAACAAAGGATTAACCGTATTGTGTGGAAGATGATTGTTTGCAGAAAACAGTAGAACAGTATTGCAGTAGATTGTATTTCAGTAAAGAGAATTGGACCGGGGTCCACAGTTCACTAGAGGTGTCTCTCCCATAAGACGAACAGCATGTTGGGTGAACAAATTACAGTTGGGCAATTGACAAATAAAGAGAGCATGACCATGCACATACATATCATGATGAGTATAGTGAGATTTAATTGGGCATTACGACAAAGTACATAGACCGCCATCCAACTGCATCTATGCCTAAAAAGTCCACCTTCAGGTTATCATCCGAACCCCCTCCAGTATTAAGTTGCAAAGCAACAGACAATTGCATTAAGTATGGTGCGTAATGTAATCAACAACTACATCCTTAGACATAGCATCAATGTTTTATCCCTAGTGGCAACAGCACAACACAACCTTAGAACTTTCTCACATCGTCCTGTGTGTCAATGCAGGCATGAACCCACTATCGAGCATAAATACTCCCTCTTGGAGTTACAAGCATCTACTTGGCCAGAGCATCTACTAGTAACGGAAAGCATGCAAGATCATAAACAACACATAAGCATAGCTTTGATAATCAACATAACAAGTATTCTCTATTCATCGGATCCCAACAAACGCAACATATAGAATTACAGATAGATGATCTTGATCATGATAGGCAGCTCACAAGATCCGACAATGATAGCACAATGGGGAGAAGACAACCATCTAGCTACTGCTATGGACCCATAGTCCAGGGGTAGACTACTCACTCATCACACCGGAGGCGACCATGGCGGCGTAGAGTCCTCCGGGAGATGATTCCCCTCTCCGGCAGGGTGCCGGAGGCGATCTCTGGATCCCCCGAGATGGGATCGGCGGCGGCGGCGTCTCCGGGAAGGTTTTCCGTATCGTGGTTCTCGGCATCGGGATTTTCGTCACGGAGACTTTTTATAGGCGAAAGGGCAGGTCAAGAGGCGGCACGGGGCCCCACACCACGGGCCGCGCGGCCAAGGGGGCCGCGCCGCCTAGGGTGTGGCCCCTCCGTGGCCCCTCTTCGTCTCTCCTTCGGACTTCGGAAGCTTCGTGAGAAAATAGGCCCCCTGGGCTTTGATTTCGTCCAATTCCGAGAATATTTCCTTACTAGGATTTCTGAAACCAAAAACAGCAGAAACAAAGAAGCGGCACTTCGGCATCTTGTTAATAGGTTAGTTCCGTAAAATGCACGAATCTGACATAAAGTGTGCATAAAACATGTAGATAACATCAATAATGTGGCATGGAACATAAGAAATTATCGATACGTCGGAGACGTATCAGCATCCCCAAGCTTAGTTCTGCTCGTCCCGAGCAGGTAAAACGATAACACAGATAATTTCGGAGTGACATGCCATCATAATCTTGATCATACTATTTGTAAAGCATATGTAGTGAATGCAGCGATCAAAACAATGTATATGACATGAGTAAACAAGTGAATCATAAAGCAAAGACTTTTCATGAATAGCACTTCAAGACAAGCATCAATAAGTCTTGCATAAGAGTTAACTCATAAAGCGATAATTCAAAGTAAAGGTATTGAAGCAACACAAAAGAAGATTAAGTTTCAGCGGTTGCTTTCAACTTGTAACATGTATATCTCATGGATATTGTCAACATAGAGTAATATAATAAGTGCAATAAGCAAGTATGTAGGAATCAATGCATAGTTCACACAAGTGTTTGTTTCTTGAGGTGGAGAGAAATAGGTGAACTGACTCAACATTGAAAGTAAAAGAATGGTCCTCCATAGAGGAAAAGCATCGATTGCTATATTTGTGCTAGAGCTTTGATTTTGAAAACATAAAGAGAGCATAAAAATAAAGTTTTGAGAGGTGTATGTTGTTGTCAACGAATGGTAGCGGGTACTCTAACCCCCTTGCCAGACAAACCTTCAAAGAGCGGCTCCCATTTTATTTTATTTTGGGTGGCACTCCTTCCAACCTTTCTTTCACAAACCATGGCTAACCGAATCCTCGGGTGCCTGCCAACAATCTCATACCATGAAGGAGTGCCTTTTTATTTTAGTTTTATTATGATGACACTCCTCCCAACCTTTGCTTACACAAGCCATGGCTAACCGAATCCTTCGGGTGCCGTCCAACAATCACATACCATGGAGGAGTGTCTATTTTTGTTAATTAATTTGGGACTGGGAATCCCATTGCCAGCTCTTTTTGCAAAATTATTGGATAAGCGGATGAAGCCACTAGTCCATTGGTGAAAGTTGCCCAACAAGATTGAAAGATAAACACCACATACTTCCTCATGAGCAATAAAACATTGACACAAATCAGAGGTGATAAATTTTGAATTGTTTAAAGGTAGCACTCAAGCAATTTACTTTGGAATGGCGGAAAATACCATGTACTATAGGTAGGTATGGTGGACACAAATGGCATAGTGGTTGGCTCAAGTATTTTGGATGCATGAGAAGTATTCCCTCTCGATACAAGGTTTAGGCTAGCAAGGCTTATTTGAAACAAACACAAGGATGAACCGGTGCAGCAAAACTCACATAAAAGACATATTGAAAACATTATAAGACTCTACACCGTCTTCCTTGTTGTTCAAACTCAATACTATAAATTATCTAGACCTTAGAGAAACCAAATATGCAAACCAAATTTTAGCATGCTCTATGTATTTCTTCATTAATGGGTGCAAAGCATATGATGCAAGAGCTTAATCATGAGCACAACAATTGCCAAGTATCACATTACCCAAGACATTTATAGCAATTACTACATGTATCATTTTCCAATTCCAACCATATAACAATTTAACGAAGGAGAAACTTCGCCATGAATACTATGAGTAGAAACCAAGGACATACTTGTCCATATGCTACAGCGGAGCGTGTCTCTCTCCCATAAAGTGAATGCTAGGATCCATTTTATTCAAACAAAACAAAAAAAACAAAAACAAACCGACGCTCCAAGAAAAAGCACATAAGATGTGATGGAATAAAAATATAGTTTCAGGGGAGGAACCTGATAATGTTGTCGATGAAGAAGGGGATGCCTTGGGCATCCCCAAGCTTAGACGCTTGAGTCTTCTTGATATATGCAGGGGTGAACCACCGGGTGCATCCCCAAGCTTAGAGCTTTCACTCTCCTTGATCATGTTGCATCATACTCCTCTCTTGATCCTTGAAAACTTCCTCCACACCAAACTCGAAACAACTCATTAGAGGGTTAGTGCATATTATAAATTGACATATTCAGAGGTGACACAATCATTCTTAACACTTCTGGACATTGCATAATGCTACTGGACATTAGTGGATCAAAGAAATTCATCCAACATAGCGAAAGAGGCAATGCGAAATAAAAGGCAGAATCTGTCAAAACAGAACAGTTCGTATTGACGAATTTTAAAATTGCACCAGACTTGCTCAAATGAAAATGCTCAAATTTAATGAAAGTTGCGTACATATCTGAGGATCATGCACGTAAATTGGCTTAATTTTCTGAGTTACCTACAGGGAGGTGGACCCAGATTCGTGACAGCAAAGAAATCTGGAACTGTGCAGTAATCCAAATCTAGTACTTACTTTTCTATCAACGGCTTAACTTGGCACAACGAAACACAAAACTAAGATAAGGAGAGGTTGCTACAGTAGTAAACAACTTCCAAGACACAAAATAAAAACAAAATACTGTAGGTAAAAACATGGGTTGTCTCCCATAAGCGCTTTTCTTTAACGCCTTTCAGCTAGGCGCAGAAAGTGTGTATCAAGTATTATCAAGAGACAAAGTGTCAACATTACCTTGGGCTTTACCCTTACCTTTCTTATTGTTTTTCTTTCCCTTTGGTTTAGGAAATGTATGAGTTTCCCCCGGTATAGAGGTGAATTTCAGAGTGCCTTCTCCAACATCAATGACTGCTCCCAATAGTTTCAGCAGGGATCTTCCGAGTGTGAGTTTTCCTGTTTCAACAACAAGGTAATCAATGGATATTGTTCTTCCAAGAATGGTTGTATGCACACCTGCGGCTATTCCTTTAGGAATTATAGTAGAGTTATCAATGAGAGTTATTTCTTCTCCTCCTTCCTCGACTCCCCAAAGTTTCAAATATTTATAAATACTTTCAGGCATAAGGCAAAATTCATACATAATATCACAGTAGGCATGGAGAGTTCGATCACTGATGACAATTTTAACAGCAGGATCCCACATTGAGAGTTTAGAGTTCACTAAAACTTGTTCAAGACGATTACGAACATGGCAATAATTATCATTCAAGCGAGATGTACTTATCTCGAGGTTATTTAATCTACTATAAATGCTAGTGAGGACTGAATCAAAGTTATTAGCTGAATCATGTGATGCAACCAACTTCTTTATGGCATTAAAAGCTTGATCCCCATTGCAATGAAGGAAATCTCCTCCCACTAAAGTATCCAAAGCATATCTATAGCGAACCATAAGACCAAAATAAAAATTACTGAGGAGCAAACTTAGAGTCATTTGAGGTTCAGTTTTACGATATGAAGTAAAAATTCTAGACCAAGCATCCTTAAAACTCTCCTCATCCCCTTGTTTAAAAGTGAAGACTAATTCTTCAGGCGAAGAAGTAACAGGTTCAGAGCTAGACATGGTAACAAAAGTAACTAATTTTTTTGTATTTTAATATAGAGTGCAAGACAATAAAGCAAATTAGATAAAGCAAATGCAAGTAAACTAATTTTTTTGTGTTTTTGATATAGCAAACAAGATAACAAGTAAAGTAAAACTAGCAACTAATTTTTTTTGTATTTTGATTTAGTGCAGCAAACAAAGTAGTAAATAAAACTAAGCAAGACAAAAACAAAGTAAAGAGATTGAGAAGTGGAGACTCCCCTTGCAGCGTGTCTTGATCTCCCCGGCAACGGCGCCAGAAAATATGCTTGATGGCGTGTATTTCACACGTTCGTTGGGCAACCCCAAGAGGAAGGTATGATGCGCACAGCAGCAAGTTTTCCCTCAGAAAGAAACCAAGGTTTATCGAACCAGGAGGAGCCAAGAAGCACGTTGAAGGTTGATGGCGGCGGGATGTAGTGCGGCGCAACACCAGAGATTCCGGCGCCAACGTGGAACCTGCACAACACAACCAAAGTACTTTGCCCCAACGAAACAGTGAGGTTGTCAATCTCACCGGCTTGCTGTAACAAAGGATTAACCGTATTGTGTGGAAGATGATTGTTTGCAGAAAACAGTAGAACAGTATTGCAGTAGATTGTATTTCAAGAAAGAGAATTGGACCGGGGTCCACAGTTCACTAGAGGTGTCTCTCCCATAAGACGAACAAAGCATGTTGGGTGAACAAATTACAGATTGGGCAATTGACAAATAAAGAGAGCATGACCATGCACATACATATCATGATGAGTATAGTGAGATTTAATTGGGCATTACGACAAAGTACATAGACCGCCATCCAACTGCATCTATGCCTAAAAAGTCCACCTTCAGGTTATCATCCGAACCCCTCCGGTATTAAGTTGCAAAGCAACAGAGACAATTGCATTAAGTATGGTGCGTAATGTAATCAACAACTACATCCTTAGACATAGCATCAATGTTTTATCCCTAGTGGCCACAGCACAACACAACCTTAGAACTTTCTGTCATCCGTCCTGTGTCAATGCAGGCATGAACCCACTATCGAGCATAAATACTCCCTCTTGGAGTTACAAGCATCTACTTGGCCAGAGCATCTACTAGTAACGGAAAGCATGCAAGATCATAAACAACACATAAGCATAGCTTTGATAATCAACATAACAAGTATTCTCTATTCATCGGATCCCAACAAACGCAACATATAGAATTACAGATAGATGATCTTGATCATGATAGGCAGCTCACAAGATCCGACAATGATAGCACAATGGGGAGAAGACAACCATCTAGCTACTGCTATGGACCCATAGTCCAGGGGTAGACTACTCACTCATCACACCGGAGGCGACCATGGCGGCGTAGAGTCCTCCGGGAGATGATTCCCCTCTCCGGCAGGGTGCCGGAGGCGATCTCCTGGATCCCCCGAGATGGGATCGGCGGCGGCGGCGTCTCTGGAAGGTTTTCCGTATCGTGGTTCTCGGTACTGGGATTTTCGTCACGGAGACTTTTTATAGGCGAAAGGGCAGGTCAAGAGGCGGCACGGGGGCCCCACACCACAGGGCCGCGCGGCCAAGGGGGGGCCGCGCCGCCCTAGGGTGTGGCCCCTCCGTGGCCCCTCTTCGTCTCTCCTTCGGACTTCTGGAAGCTTCGTGAGAAAATAGGCCCCTGGGCTTTGATTTCGTCCAATTCCGAGAATATTTCCTTACTAGGATTTCTGAAACCAAAAACAGCAGAAAACAGCAACTGGCACTTCGGCATCTTGTTAATAGGTTAGTTCCAGAAAATGCACGAATATGACATAAAGTGTGCATAAAACATGTAGATAACATCAATAATGTGGCATGGAACATAAGAAATTATCGATACGTCGGAGACGTATCAATGAGTATAGTGAGATTTAATTGGGCATTACGACAAAGTACATAGACCGCCATCCAACTGCATCTATGCCTAAAAAGTCCACCTTCAGGTTATCATCCGAACCCCCTCCAGTATTAAGTTGCTAACAACAGACAATTGCATTAAGTATTGCGCGTAATGTAACTAGTGACTACATCCTTGAACATAGCACTAATGTTTTATCCCTAGTGGCAACAACACATCCATAACCTTAGTGGTTCTTGTCACTCCTCCAGATTCACAGAGGCATGAACCCACTATCGAGCATAAATACTCCCTCTTGGAGTTACTAGCATCAACTTGGCCAGAGCATCTACTAATAACGGAGAGCATGCAAGATCATAAACAACACATAAGCATAGCTTTGATAATCAACATAACAAGTATTCTCTATTCATCGGATCCCAACAAACGCAACATATAGAATTACAGATAGATGATCTTGATCATGTTAGGCAGCTCACAAGATCCGACAATGATAGCACAATGGGGAGAAGACAACCATCTAGCTACTGCTATGGACCCATAGTCCAGGGGTAGACTACTCACACATCACACCGGAGGCGACCATGGCGGCGTAGAGTCCTCCGGGAGATGATTCCCCTCTCCGGCAGGGTGCCGGAGGCGATCTCCTGGATCCCCCGAGATGGGATCGGCGGCGGCGGCGTCTCTGGAAGGTTTTCCGTATCGTGGTTCTCGATCGGGGTTTTCGTCACGGAGACTTTTTATAGGCGAAAGGGCAGGTCAAGAGGCGGCACGGGGGCCCCACACCACAGGGCCGCGCGGCCAAGGGGGGGGGGCCGCGCCGCCCTATAGTGTGGCCCCTCCGTGGCCCCTCTTCGTCTCTCCTTCGGACTTCTGGAAGCTTCGTGAGAAAATAGGCCCCTGGGCTTTGATTTCGTCCAATTCCGAGAATATTTCCTTACTAGGATTTCTGAAACCAAAAACAGCAGAAAACAGCAACTGGCACTTTGGCATCTTGTTAATAGGTTAGTTCCAGAAAATGCACGAATATGACATAAAGTGTGCATAAAACATGTAGATAACATCAATAATGTGGCATGGAACATAAGAAATTATCGATACGTCGGAGACGTATCAGCATCCCCAAGCTTAGTTCTGCTCGTCCCGAGCAGGTAAAACGATAACACGGATAATTTCTGGAGTGACATGCCATCATAATCTTGATCATACTATTTGTAAAGCATATGTAGTGAATGCAGCGATCAAAACAATGTATATGACATGAGTAAACAAGTGAATCATATAGCAAAGACTTTTCATGAATAGCACTTCAAGACAAGCATCAATAAGTCTTGCATAAGAGTTAACTCATAAAGCAATAATTCAAAGTAAAGGTATTGAAGCAACACAAAAGAAGATTAAGTTTCAGCGGTTGCTTTCAACTTGTAACATGTATATCTCATGGATATTGTCAACATAGAGTAATATAATAAGTGCAATAAGCAAGTATGTAGGAATCAATGCATAGTTCACACAAGTGTTTGCTTCTTGAGGTGGAGAGAAATAGGTGAACTGACTCAACATTGAAAGTAAAAGAATGGTCCTCCATAGAGGAAAAGCATCGATTGCTATATTTGTGCTAGAGCTTTGATTTTGAAAACATGAAACAATTTTGTCAACGGTAGTAATAAAGCATATGTATCATGTAAATTATATCTTACAAGTTGCAAGCCTCATGCATAGTGTACTAATAGTGCCCGCACCTTGTCCTAATTAGCTTGGACTACCGGATCATCACAATGCATTGTTTTTACCAAGTGTCACAAAGGGGTACCTCTATGCCGCTTGTACAAAGGTCTAAGGAGAAAGCTCGCATTGGATTTCTCGCTATTGATTATTCTTCAACTTAGACATCCATACCGGGACAACATAGACAACAGATAATGGACTCCTCTTTTATGCATAAGCATATAACAACAATTAATAATTTTCTCATTTGAGATTTGAGGATTATTGTCCAAAACTGAAACTTCCACCATGGAGCATGGCTTTAGTTAGCGGCCCAATGTTCTTCTCTAACATATGCATGCTTAACCATAAGGTGGTAGATCTCTCTTACTTCAGACAAGACGGACATGCATAGCAACTCACATGAAATTCAACAATGAATAGTTGATGGCGTCCCCAGTGAACATGGTTATCGCGCAACAAGCAACTTAATAAGAGATAAAGTGTATAATTACATATTCAATACCACAATAGTTTTTAAGCTATTTGTCCCATGAGCTATATATTGCAAAGGTGAATGATGGAATTTTAAAGGTAGCACTCAAGCAATTTACTTTGGAATGGCGAAAAATACCATGTAGTATAGGTAGGTATGGTGGACACAAATGGCATAGTGGTTGGCTCAAGTATTTTGGATGCATGAGAAGTATTCCCTCTCGATACAAGGTTTAGGCTAGCAAGGCTTATTTGAAACAAACACAAGGATGAACCGGTGCAGCAAAACTCACATAAAATACATATTGAAAACATTATAAGACTCTACACCGTCTTCCTTGTTGTTCAAACTCAATACTATAAATTATCTAGACCTTAGAGAAACCAAATATGCAAACCAAATTTTAGCATGCTCTATGTATTTCTTCATTAATGGGTGCAAAGCATATGATGCAAGAGCTTAAACATGAGCACAACAATTGCCAAGTATCACATTACCCAAGACATTTATAGCAATTACTACATGTATCATTTTCCAATTCCAACCATATAACAATTTAACGAAGGAGAAACTTCGCCATGAATACTATGAGTAGAAACCAAGGACATACTTGTCCATATGCTACAGCGGAGCGTGTCTCTCTCCCATAAAGTGAATGCTAGGATCCATTTTATTCAAACAAAACAAAAACAAACCGACGCTCCAAGAAAAAGCACATAAGATGTGATGGAATAAAAATATAGTTTCAGGGGAGGAACCTGATAATGTTGTCGATGAAGAAGGGGATGCCTTGGGCATCCCCAAGCTTAGACGCTTGAGTCTTCTTGATATATGCAGGGGTCAACCACCGGGTGCATCCCCAAGCTTAGAGCTTTCACTCTCCTTGATCATGTTGCATCATACTCCTCTCTTGATCCTTGAAAACTTCCTCCACACCAAACTCGAAACAACTCATTAGAGGGTTAGTGCACATTATAAATTGACATATTCAGAGGTGACACAATCATTCTTAACACTTCTGGACATTGCATAATGCTACTGGACATTAGTGGATCAAAGAAATTCATCCAACTTAGCGAAAGAGGCAATGCGAAATAAAAGGCAGAATCTGTCAAAACAGAACAGTTCGTATTGACGAATTTTAAAATGGCACCAGACTTGCTCAAATGAAAATGCTCAAATGGAATGAAAGTTGCGTACATATCTGAGGATCATGCACGTAAATTGGATTAATTTTCTGAGTTACCTACAGGGAGGTGGACCCAGATTCGTGACAGCAAAGAAATCTGGAACTGTGCAGTAATCCAAATCTAGTACTTACTTTTCTATCAACGGCTTAACTTGGCACAACAAAACACAAAACTAAGATAAGGAGAGGTTGCTACAGTAGTAAACAACTTCCAAGACACAAAATAAAAACAAAGTACTGTAGGTAAAAACATGGGTTGTCTCCCATAAGCGCTTTTCTTTAACGCCTTTCAGCTAGGCGCAGAAAGTGTGTATCAAGTATTATCGAGAGATGAAGTGTCAACATCATAATTTGTTCTCATAATAGAATCAAAAGGTACCTTCATTCTCTTTCTAGGGAAGTGTTCCATACCTTTCTTGAGAGGAACTTGATATTTTATATTACCTTCCTTCATATCAATGATAGCACCAACAGTTCGAAGAAAAGGTCTTCCCAATATAATGGGGCAAGATGCATTGTATTCAATATCCAAGACAACAAAATCAACGGGAACCAGGTTATTGTTAATGGTAATGCGAACATTATCAACTTTACCCAAAGGTTTCTTTGTAGAATGATCAGCAAGATTAACATCCAAATAACAATTTTTCAGCGGTGGCAAGTCAAGCATATTATAAATTTTCTTAGGCATAACAGAGATACTTGCACCAAGATCACATAAAGCATTACAATCAAAATCTTTAATCTTCATCTTAATGATGGGCTCCCAACCATCCTCTAACTTTTTAGGAATAGAGGCTTCACGCTCTAGTTTCTCTTCTCTAGCTTTTATGAGAGCATTTGTAATATGATGCGTGAAAGCCAAATTTATAGCACTAGCATTAGGACTTTTAGCAAGTTTTTGCAAGAACTTTATAACTTCAGAGATGTGGCAATCATCAAAATTCAAACCATTATAATCTAAAGCAATGGGATCATCATCCCCAATGTTGGAAAAAATTTCAGCGACTTTATCACAGCGAGTTTCATGAGTTTTAGCGATTTCAGTGCAGTTTTTCGCGCTTTGCATTCGAGGTGGAAACATTGCTAACACCAATTCTTTTATTAGTATGAGTAGGAGGTGCAGCAACATGTGTAGCATTAGCATTACTAGTGGTGGTAATAGTCCAAACTTTAGCTATATTCTTCTCTTTAGCTAGTTTTTCATTTTCTTCTCTATCCCACCTAGCACGCAGTTCAGCCATTAATCTTATATTCTCATTAATTCTAACTTGAATGGCATTTGCTGTAGTAGTAATTTTATTATGATGATTCTCATTAGTCATAACTTTCGATTTCAAAAGATCAACATCAGCAGCAAGACTATCGACTTTAGAAGCAAGTATATCAATTTTCCCAAGCTTTTCTTCAACAGATTTGTTAAAAGCAGTTTGTGTACTAATAAATTCCTTAAGCATGGCTTCAAGTCCAGGGGGTGAACTCCTATTATTGTTGTAAGAATTCCCATAAGAATTACCATAGCCGTTGCCATTATTATAAGGATATGGCCTATAGTTGTTACTAGAATTGTTCCGGTAAGCATTGTTGTTGAAATTATTATTTTTAATGAAGTTTACATCAACATGTTCTTCTTGTGCAACCAATGAAGCTAATGGAACATTATTAGGATCAATATTAGTCCTATCATTCACAAGCATAGACATAATAGCATCGATCTTATCACTCAAGGAAGAGGTTTCTTGACAGAATTTACCTTCTTACCTTGTGGAGCTCTTTCCGTGTGCCATTCAGAGTAGTTGATCATCATATTATCAAGAAGCTTTGTTGCTTCACCAAGAGTGATGGACATAAAGGTACCTCCAGCAGCTGAATCCAATAAATTCCGTGAAGAAAAAATTAGTCCTGCATAGAAGGTTTGGATGATCATCCAAGTAGTCAGTCCATGGGTTGGGCAATTTTTAACCAGAGATTTCATTCTTTCCCAAGCTTGAGCAACATGTTCAGTATCTAATTGTTTAAAATTCATTATGCTACTCCTCAAAGATATAATTTTAGCAGGGGGATAATATCTACCAATAAAAGCATCCTTGCATTTAGTCCATGAATCGATACTATTCTTAGGCAGAGATAGCAACCAATCTTTAGCTCTTCCTCTTAATGAGAAAGGGAACAATTTTAGTTTAATAATATCACCATCTACATCTTTATATTTTTGCATTTCACATAGTTCAACAAAATTATTAAGATGGGCAGCAGCATCATCAGAACTAACACTGAGAAAATTGCTCTCGCATAACAAGATTCAAGAAAGCAGGTTTAATTTCAAAGAATTCTGCTGTAGTAGCAGGTGGAGCAATAGGTGTGCATAAGAAATCATTATTATTTGTGGTTGTGAAGTCACACAACTTAGTGTTTTCAGCGTTGGCCATTTTAGCAACAGTAAATAAAGCAAACTAGATAAAATAAATGCAAGTAAACTAATTTTTTTGTGTTTTTGATATAGCAAACAAGATAGCAAATAAAGTAAAACTAGCAACTAATTTTTTTGTATTTTGATTTAGTGCAGCAAACAAAGTAGTAAATAAAACTAAGCAAGACAAAAACAAAGTAAAGAGATTGAGAAGTGGAGACTCCCCTTGCAGCGTGTCTTGATCTCCCCGGCAACGGCGCCAGAAAATATGCTTGATGGCGTGTATTTCACACGTTCGTTGGGCAACCCCAAGAGGAAGGTATGATGCGCACAGCAGCAAGTTTTCCCTCAGAAAGAAACCAAGGTTTATCGAACCAGGAGGAGCCAAGAAGCATGTTGAAGGTTGATGGCGGCGGGATGTAGTGCGGCGCAACACCAGAGATTCCGGCGCCAACGTGGAACCTGCACAACACAACCAAAGTACTTTGCCCCAACGAAACAGTGAGGTTGTCAATCTCACCGGCTTGCTGTAACAAAGGATTAACTGTATTGTGTGGAAGATGATTGTTTGCAGAAAACAGTAGAACAGTATTGCAGTAGATTGTATTTCAGTAAAGAGAATTGGACCGGGGTCCACAGTTCACTAGAGGTGTCTCTCCCATAAGACGAACAGCATGTTGGGTGAACAAATTACAGTTGGGCAATTGACAAATAAAGAGAGCATGACCATGCACATACATATCATGATGAGTATAGTGAGATTTAATTGGGCATTACGACAAAGTACATAGACCGCCATCCAACTGCATCTATGCCTAAAAAGTCCACCTTCAGGTTATCATCCGAACCCCCTCCAGTATTAAGTTGCTAACAACAGACAATTGCATTAAGTATTGCGCGTAATGTAACTAGTGACTACATCCTTGAACATAGCACTAATGTTTTATCCCTAGTGGCAATAGCACATCCATAACCTTAGTGGTTCTTGTCACTCCTCCAGATTCACAGAGGCATGAACCCACTATCGAGCATAAATACTCCCTCTTGGAGTTACTAGCATCAACTTGGCCAGAGCATCTACTAATAACGGAGAGCATGCAAGATCATAAACAACACATAAGCATAGCTTTGATAATCAACATAACAAGTATTCTCTATTCATCGGATCCCAACAAACGCAACATATAGAATTATAGATAGATGATCTTGATCATGTTAGGCAGCTCACAAGATCCGACAATGATAGCACAATGGGGAGAAGACAACCATCTAGCTACTGCTATGGACCCATAGTCCAGGGGTAGATGATGACCCACAAGTATAGGGGGTGTATCGTAGTATCTTCGATAAGTAAGAATGTCGATCCCAACGAGGAGCAGAAGGTGTTGACAAGCAGTTTCGATGAAGGATTCACTGTAAATGCTCACAGACAAGTATTCAGGGGTGTTTGATGTAACAGTTGAATAAAGTACGAGTATGTAAAGTGCGAGAGTAATAATTGCAGCGAGTGGCCCAATCCTTTTTAGCACAAAGGACAAGCCGGTTTGTTTACTTATAATGACCAAACGTTCTCGAGGACACATGGGATTTTAGTCTAGTGCTTTCGCTACATACGGCTAAATAATCTTCATTGTTGTGATAAGTGTTGTGTGGGTGAACCTATGCTAATGTACCGCCCTTCCTAGGACTAATACATACTTGTGATTATACCCCTTGCAAGCATCCGCAACTACAAGAAAGTAATTAAGAAATAAATCTAACCACAGCCTTAAACTCTGAGATCCTGCGATCCCTCCTGCATCGATATACCAACGGGGGTTTAGGTTTCTGTCACTCCGGCAACCCCGCAATTGGCAAACGAATACAAGATGCATTCCCCTAGGCCCATAAATGGTGAAGTGTCATGTAGTCGACGTTCACATGACACCACTAGAAGAATAACACCACAACTTAAATATCACACCATTGAATATTACTCATCCATAGTTCACTACTAACATTTAGACTTCACCCATGTCCTCAAGAACTAAACGAACTACTCACGAGACATCATACGGAACATGATCAGAGGTGATATGATGATGAATAACAATCTGAACATAAACTTGGTTCAATGGTTTCACTCAATAGCATCAACAACAAGTAGAAATCGATACCGGGAGAGTTTCCCCTATCAAACAATCAAGATCAAACCCAAATTGCTATGGCGGTGACGGTGTCCAGCGGTGATGACGGCGGTGATGATGGTGGAGATGATGATGATGGTGATGGCGATGATGTCCAGCTCGATGACGGTGACGATGGCGTCGATTTCCCCCTCCCGGAGGGAATTTCCCAGCGGATTCCTGCCCGCCGGAGAGCTCTTTTCTCTCTGGTGTTCTCCGCCCCGCAGAGGCGGCTGTAACTCTTCGCGAGGTACCCTCTGTGGCTTAGGTCTTCGGGACGAAGGGTTTGGCGAAGAAAAGGAGGCGAAAGGGGTCGTGGGCCCTCCACACCACAGGCCGGCGCGGCCAGGGCCTGGGCCGCGCCGCCCTAGGGTGTGGGCCCACCCTGGCTGCTCCTGGCTCCTCCTTCTGGCTTCCTTCGTCATCTTGAAAAATAGGATTTTTGGTATAATTTCCTTCCAGAGTTGATCTTCCGAAATATTGCGTTCTGACGGTGCTTTTTCCAGCAGAATCCTGGCTCCGGTGTTTGATCCTCCAATAACGATGAAACATGCAAAATAGATGAAATAACATAAGTAATGTGTCCCAATATGAAATATATCAATGAATAACAGCAAATTATGATATAAAATAGTGATGCAAATTGGACGTATCAACTCCCCCCAAGCTTAGACTTCGCTTGTCCCCAAGCGAAACTGAGCTCGATAGACATGACCACATGTTTATGGAGTGAAGAGTCGATAAATAAAATACGGACAAGAAGCATCATATTCATTCACACAGGACATTATAGTAGACAACCTCTTATAACTCATATTGAAACAAGTATAGGGTAATCACAAGTAAAGGTGCATGAGAAATCATGATTGGTGATGGCAAACTTCGTTCTTGGTCAGAGAACAACTAGCAGTTATATTGATCTTATTGAGCAGCGCTCTCATTTATAAGGCACAACTTGCATACTCAATCATAATGGTCTTCTCATGGTCATTGATAACTTGCAAAGCTATATTCATTCAGATAAAACTTGTACTAAACAAGGAAGAATAAAAGACATGATGTAGCAAATCACAATATTATGGTTTGATCACAACTACTCAAATGCTTGCTTGAGATGGAGGGAAATAGGTTTACTGACTCAACATAAAGTAAAAGACAGGCCCTTCGCAGAGGGAAGCAGGGATTAAATCATGTGCTAGAGCTTTTTCAGTTTTGCAATCATATAAAGAGAATAAAAGTAACATTTTGAGAAGTGTTTGTTGTTGTCAACGACTGGTAGCGGGTACTCTAATCCCCTTGCCAGACAACCTCCTAAGAGCGGCTCCCATATTATTTTCATTTTGTGTGGCACTCCTTCCAACCTTTCTTTCACAAACCATGGCTAACCGAATCCTCGGGTGCCTGCCAACAATCTCATACCATGAAGGAGTGCCTTTTTATTTTAGTTTTATTATGATGATGACACTCCCCAACCTTTGCTTACACAAGCCATGGCTAACCGAATCCTTCGGGTGCCGTCCATCAATCACATACCATGGAGGAGTGTCTATTTAATTTAATTAATTTGGGACTGGGAATCCCATTGCCAGCTCTTTTTGCAGAATTATTGGATAAGCGGATGAAGCCACTAGTCCATTGGTGAAAGTTGCCCAACAAGATTGAAAGATAAAACACCACATACTTCCTCATGAGCTATGAAACATTAACACAAATAAGAGATACTAAGTTTTGAATTGTTTAAAGGTAGCACATGAAGTATTTACTTGGAGTGGCAGAAAATACCATGTAGTAGGTAGGTATGGTGGACACAAATGGCATAGGTTTGGGTTAAGGTTTGGATGCACGAGAAGTATTCCCTCTCAGTACAGGTCTTTGGCTAGCAAGGTTAATTAGCAAGCACAAGAGTCGAGGGAAACAAACAAATATACATGTGATAGAAACAATCATGCATCTTCCTTGTAAGCACAAACAATTTTAACTTCAGAATAATAAGCTATGAGCTAACAAGAAAGACAATGAAACATCTACATGTATTTCTCTTTTCTATTTAAACCTTAAAGTGTTGTTGCTATTGACCAATGCTAAGTTTGCCAAAACCAAATAGATTTATTCAATGCTCCCAAAGTGATACCAATACTAACAACAAGGTGAATCATATAGTAAAGATTGCAAACTAAAATAAGATGTGCAATATGTAAATGATAAGACTTCTCATTAATATTCCATAACGATAACTCACACCAAGGGATACATAGACAACCAACTAAAGGAGAGATACTTCCAAACGCAACCCATCTTATATGATAACTTCCCTACTCATGATATGACACTACTTGACAATAAAAGTAAAAGGTAGTGATAATGTGATACCGGCACTCCCCAAGCTTGGAACAAACCAAGGGGATGCCAATACCGATGATGAATTACTCCTGCGGCGATGGTGGTGATGAACTCCCGTCATCAAACTTCCAAGGAAGAGGCTCTCCATCAAGAAACGACGTCTTGGTCTCGGGGATCCTGAAACTAGCAGCACGGCTTATGTATTTAAACCTGTTTTCATACTCACAGTTCTGATTCTGAAAATCATAGAGTTGTGCTTGGAGCTTGTTGGTGGTGTCGTGAAGCGAGAGGATGTCGCTCCAAAGCTTTGCAGTTTCCTTCTCATGTTCAGCAATGAGTTCAGACACAATCCTGTGGAAGATATCCACCTCACGCTCAGCCATCTTCTTGTACTTGAAAACCTCTTGTTCTAACTTCTCCATCCTGTCTTCCAGGCTTCCTTCTCCTTTAGGACCCTGGACATCCTTGACCTGCAGTTCTCCTTCAACGAGCAGCAACTCCTTGGGGTGCATCTTCAGCTCCTCCATGTACAAGTTGCCAACATCCTTGCTGGAACCGTCCTTCGGAGTTTCCGACGAAGACATGATGACTCTAGATCCGAAACAAATCCTGGCAGAAACAGCTCGAAACAAAACACGTCGAAAACACGATATACGGACCTCCAGGGGTCCGGGAGATTATATAGCAAATATTTTCGCGAAATAAGGAAAATACCAGATCGAACCAGAGTCGGAAAGGAGCGACGGGGCGGCCAAACCATAGGCCGGCGCGGGCCCAGGTCAGGCCGCGCCGCCCTATGGTGGCACCCCCTCGTGCGTCCTTTCCACTCCGTTTCGAACTCGTAATTTCTCATATTTTCCAAAAACAGCAAAAATATAGTTCGGAAGGTAAATTGCGTACTTTTCATTACCAGTACTGTTACCTATTCAAAGTCGAGTTCTGGCGGACTGTCAATTTGCCCTTTGATGAAATCTTCCGGTGTCTCCACTTGAATAATATCAACATCAACATTATAGGAATCACCTGAGATATAATGCTTGAGTCTTTGTCCATTCACCACTTGCGTAGCATTGCCTTGGAGAGAGCTAATTTTGATTGCTCCTGAACGATACACCTCCTCGACAACATATGGTCCTTCCCATTTCGAGAGTAATTTCCCTGCAAAGAATCTGAGACGAGACCGATACAATAGGACTTTATCCCCAATATTAAATTCTCTTTTGATAATCCTCCTATCATGCCATTTTTTAACTTTCTCTTTAAAGAGTTTAGCATTTTCATAAGCTTCACTTCTCCATTCATCTAGGGAACTCAATTGCAACAACCTCTTATCACCGGCAAGTTTAGGATCTTTATTTAATTCTCTAACAGCCCAATAAGCTTTGTGCTCTAGTTCTAAAGGTAAATGACAAGCTTTCCCATAAACCATTTTATAAGGTGACATTCCCATGGGATTTTTATAAGCAGTTCTATAAGCCCAAAGTGCATCCTTCAATTTACTAGCCCAATTCTTTCTAGTTTTATTAACGGTCTTTCCCAAAATAGATTTAATCTCTCTATTTGATAATTCTACTTGACCACTAGTTTGAGGATGATAAGCAGAAGCAATTCTATGATTAATACCATACCTAGCAAGAGTTTTTCTAAAACCTCCATGAATAAAATGAGAACCTCCATCAGTCATAATATATCTAGGTACTCCAAATCTAGGAAAAATAATATCTAAGAGCATTCTTAAAGAGGTCTCACCATCAGCACTTTTTGTAGGTATAGCCTCCACCCATTTAGTAACATAATCAACAGCAACAAGTATATGAGTGTTACCTTCTGAAGACGGAAAAGGTCCCATGAAGTCAAATCCCCAACAATCAAACGGTTCAATAACAAGAGTATAATTCATAGGCATTTCATTGCGTCTGGAGATATTACCAACCCTTTGGCATTCATCACAAGATAAAATAAACTTTCTCGCATCTTTGAAGAGAGTTGGCCAATAAAAACCTGATTGTAGAACCTTTTGCGCGGTTCTTTCTCCGGCGTGATGTCCTCCATAAGCACTACCATGACATTTACTCAATATCTCCTGTTGTTCATATTCGGGGACACATCTTCGCATAATACCATCCACTCCTTCTTTATATAAGTGTGGGTCATCCCAGAAATAATGCCTCAAATCATAAAAGAATTTCCTCCTTTGCTGAACTGAAAAGGTTGGAGGCAAGTACTTGGAAACAATAAAGTTAGCATAATCAGCATACCAAGGACTGTCTCGCGAGCTCACCTTTATTACAGCCAATTGTTCATTTGGAAAACTATCATTAACAAGAACAGGATCATAAGCAATATTTTCCAATCTAGACAAATTATCAGCAACAGGATTATCAGCACCTTTCCTATCTACAATATGTAAATCAAATTCTTGCAAAAGAAGTACCCATCTAATAAGCCTTGGCTTAGCATCTTTCTTTGTCATTAGGTATCTAATTGCAGCATGATCAGTATGAATAGTAACTTTTGAATCAATAATATAAGATCTAAATTTATCACAAGCAAAAACTACAGCTAATAATTCCTTTTCAGTTGTAGCATAATTTCTTTGAGCAGCATCAAGAGTTTTACTAGCATAATGAATAACATTCAGTTTTTTATCTACTCGCTGTCCAAGGACAGCGCCTACAGCAAAATCACTAGCATCACACATAATTTCAAAGGGTAAATTCCAATCAGGGGGTTCAACTATAGGAGCAGTTGTTAAGGCTTTCTTAAGAGTTTCAAACGCTTCCTTACAATCATCATCAAAAACAAATGGTACATCTTTTTGAAGAAGATTAGTAAGAGGCTTTGAAATCTTAGAGAAATCTTTAATAAATCTCCTATAAAACCCAGCATGACCAAGAACACTACGAATACCTTTAACATCCCTCGGATAAGGCATCTTCTCGATTGCTTCAACTTTAGCTCTATCAACTTCAATACCTCTCTCGTAAATTTTATGTCCCAATACAATTCCTTCATTAACCATAAAGTGGCATTTCTCCCAATTAAGAACAAGGTTAGTTTCTTCACATCTCTGCAAAACTTTATCAAGGTTTCGCAAGCAGCTATCAAAAGAATTCCCATAGACGAAAAAATCATCCATGAATACCTCTACAATACTTTCACAAAAACCATGAAAAATAGCAGACATGCATCTTTGAAAAGTAGCAGGAGCATTACATAAACCAAAAGGCATGCGTCTATAAGCATAAGTTCCATAGGGACAGGTAAAAGTGGTTTTCTCTTGATCTTTAGCTTTAACAGCAATTTGTGAAAACCCAGAATAACCATCAAGAAAGCAAAAATGAGTATTTTTAGATAATCTTTCTAGCATTTGATCAATAAAGGGTAAAGGGTAATGATCTTTTTTAGTAACTTTATTAACTTTTCAAAAATCAATGCACATTCTATACCCTACAACTACACTTTGAGGAATGAGCTCATCATTATCATTAGGCACAACAGTCATACCTCCTTTCTTGGGAACACAGTGCACAGGACTAACCCATCTACTATCAGCAATAGGATATATAATACCACCTTCAAGGAGTCGTAGTACCTCATTCCTTACCACTTCTTTCATCTTTGGAATTAGACGACGCTGAGGTTCAACAACAGGCTTTGCATCATCTTCCATATTAATAGCATGTTGGCAAATAGAAGGAGAAATCCCCTTCAAATCATCAAGAGTGTAGCCAATAGCGCCTCGATGCTTCTTCAATATTTCCAATAACCTTTCTTCCTCAATCTCTGAAAGCTTAGAACTAATAATAACAGGATATATTTTCTTATCATCAATATGAGCATATTTAAGATTATCAGGTAAAGGTTTTAAATCAAAAACAGGATCTTCCTTTGGTGGCGGTGTTGTACCCAAATCTTCCACCGGTAAATCATGCTTGAGAATAGGTTGGCGAAGAAAAATTTCCTCAAGCTCATCTCTTTCTTTCCTAAAAATTTCGCTCTCGCTATCCTCCAAATGTTGCTGCAAAGGATTATTAGGAACAAGAACAATAGATGCACATTGCTCCATTTTAATATCATTACTAGGCAAATCAGCTTTATAAGGAGTTTTAGTAAATTTAGAGAAGTTAAACTCATAAGATTCACCAGCAAATTTAGTCAAAATTTTCTCTTTCTTGCAATCTATAATAGCTCCACAAGTATTTAGAAAAGGTCTACCAAAGATAATAGGACAATAATCACTAGCAGCAGAACCAAGTACCAAAAAGTCAGCAGGATATTTAATCTTACCGCATAAAACTTCCACATCTCGAACAATACCAATTGGAGAAATAGTTTCTCTATTAGCCAGCTGAATAACCACATCAATATCTTCAAGTTCACAAGAATCAATTTCGTGCATAATCTCCGTGTAAAGCTCATACGGAATAGCACCAACACTTGCACCAATATCACATAATCCATAATAGCAATGATCACCAATTCTAACAGATAGCATAGGAACACTAGCTTGTTTGGGTTTATTAGGATGTGAAACAATATTAGAAGCATCTTCACGAGAAAATAATATGACCATCCTCCACATTTTCAGTCACAAGATCTTTAACTATTGCAACAAAGAGGTTCAACTTTTATTTGTTCTTCAGGTTCTACAGGTTTCTTTTCACTTTTATGAACCGCACTATTTATAACAGAGTACTCCCTCATTTTAGCAGGGAAAGGAGTTTTTCAATATAAACCTCAGGAATAACATGATCAAGCAGTTTCAACTACAACACATTTATTAATAGATGAATCAATTTTATCTTTTTATGGTTCATGATACTTATCAAAGTTCTTATTTGGCAATTCATAATGATTGTCAAAAGCTTTAATATGATTTTCATAAACTTTAGAATAAAGACCATATGTAGCACTCATATTACGAAATTTATCAGTATCCATAAAAGCTTCAATGCATTTATAATCATAAATTATACCTGATTCTCGATCTTTGTCGTTCTCCCATCCTTCAGTATTTTCTTGGATTCGATCAAGAAGGTCCCTTTTAAACTCTTCTTTGTTGCGTGTAAATGATCCAGAACAAGAAGTATCCAGCAAGGTCTTGTCTTGAAAAGAAAGTCTTGCATAGAAATTATCAATAATAACATTACCGGGAAGCTCATGAATGGGGCATTTGAGCATTAAAGACTTCAATCTCCCCCAAGCTTGGGCAATACTCTCTCCATCATGAGGCCAAAAATTATATATGCGATTCCGATCCTTATGAATTTCACTTGGAGGATAGAACTTAGAATAAAACCGGGGCACAATATCATTCCATTCAAGAGAATCCCCATTATCCAATAATTTATACCAATGCGCCGCTTTACCAGACAGCGATAAAGAGAATAGTTTCTTCCTCACTTCATCCATAGCAATACCTGCACACTTGAATAAACCGCATAATTCATGTAAGAACAATAAATGATCTCCAGGGTGGACAGTTCCATCCCCTTCATAGCGGTTATCCATAACACGTTCAATAATTTTCATAGGTATTTTATATGGTATTACTTCCTCACCTGGCGCTTCATCCACTACCGTTGCAGTAGTAGTAGATTTCCCAAATAGAAATTGAAGAGAAGATCTCTCCATAATGACTTATAGCAGCGAGGCGAAATAAAATCAGCACAACAAGAAGGTTTTCCTTACCAATTCCACTTACCAATAGCGCTTCACTCCCCGGCAACGGCGCCAGAAAATAGTCTTGATGACCCACAAGTATAGGGGATGTATCGTAGTATCTTCGATAAGTAAGAATGTCGATCCCAACGAGGAGCAGAAGGTGTTGACAAGCAGTTTCGATGAAGGATTCACTGTAAATGCTCACAGACAAGTATTCAGGGGGGTTTGATGTAACAGTTGAATAAAGTACGAGTATGTAAAGTGCGAGAGTAATAATTGCAGCGAGTGGCCCAATCCTTTTTAGCACAAAGGACAAGCCGGTTTGTTTACTTATAATGACCAAACGTTCTCGAGGACACATGGGATTTTAGTCTAGTGCTTTCGCTACATACGGCTAAATAATCTTCATTGTTGTGATAAGTGTTGTGTGGGTGAACCTATGCTAATGTACCGCCCTTCCTAGGACTAATACATACTTGTGATTATACCCCTTGCAAGCATCCGCAACTACAAGAAAGTAATTAAGAAATAAATCTAACCACAGCCTTAAACTCTGAGATCCTGCGATCCCTCCTCCGCATCGATATACCAACGGGGGTTTAGGTTTCTGTCACTCCGGCAACCCCGCAATTGGCAAACGAATACAAGATGCATTCCCCTAGGCCCATAAATGGTGAAGTGTCATGTAGTCGACGTTCACATGACACCACTAGAAGAATAACACCACAACTTAAATATCACACCATTGAATATTACTCATCCATAGTTCACTACTAACATTTAGACTTCACCCATGTCCTCAAGAACTAAACGAACTACTCACGAGACATCATACGGAACATGATCAGAGGTGATATGATGATGAATAACAATCTGAACATAAACTTGGTTCAATGGTTTCACTCAATAGCATCAACAACAAGTAGAAATCGATACCGGGAGAGTTTCCCCTATCAAACAATCAAGATCAAACCCAAATTGCTATGGCGGTGATGGTGTCCAGCGGTGATGACGGCGGTGATGATGGTGGAGATGATGATGATGGTGATGGCGATGATGTCCAGCTCGATGACGGTGACGATGGCGTCGATTTCCCCCTCCCGGAGGGAATTTCCCCGGCGGATTCCTGCCCGCCGGAGAGCTCTTTTCTCTCTGGTGTTCTCCGCCCCGCAGAGGCGGCTGTAACTCTTCGCGAGGTACCCTCTGTGGCTTAGGTCTTCGGGACGAAGGGTTTGGCAAAGAAAAGGAGGCGAAAGGGGTCGTGGGCCCTCCACACCACAGGCCGGCGCGGCCAGGGCCTGGGCCGCGCCGCCCTAGGGTGTGGGCCCACCCTGGCTGCTCCTGGCTCCTCCTTCTGGCTTCCTTCGTCATCTTGAAAAATAGGATTTTTGGTATAATTTCCTTCCAGAGTTGATCTTCCGAAATATTGCGTTCTGACGGTGCTTTTTCCAGCAGAATCCTGGCTCCGGTGTTTGATCCTCCAATAACGATGAAACATGCAAAATAGATGAAATAACATAAGTAATGTGTCCCAATATGAAATATATCAATGAATAACAGCAAATTATGATATAAAATAGTGATGCAAATTGGACGTATCAGTAGACTACTCACACATCACACCGGAGGCGACCATGGCGGCGTAGAGTCCTCCGGGAGATGATTCCCCTCTCCGGCAGGGTGCCGGAGGCGATCTCCTGGATCCCCCGAGATGGGATCGGCGGCGGCGGCGTCTCTGGAAGGTTTTCCGTATCGTGGTTCTCGGTACTGGGGTTTTCGTCACGGAGACTTTTTATAGGCGAAAGGGCAGGTCAAGAGGCGGCACGGGGGCCCCACACCACAGGGCCGCGCGGCCAAGGGGGGGCCGCGCCGCCCTATAGTGTGGCCCCTCCGTGGCCCCTCTTCGTCTCTCCTTCGGACTTCTGGAAGCTTCGTGAGAAAATAGGCCCCTGGGCTTTGATTTCGTCCAATTCCGAGAATATTTCCTTACTAGGATTTCTGAAACCAAAAACAGCAGAAAACAAAGAATCGGCACTTCGGCATCTTGTTAATAGGTTAGTTCCAGAAAATGCACGAATATGACATAAAGTGTGCATAAAACATGTAGATAACATCAATAATGTGGCATGGAACATAAGAAATTATCGATACGTCGGAGACGTATCATTAGTGTTATGCATTTTTCTCTTTATAAGAGACTTTATTTAGATAAGTTGATACCTACTGATATATCTTTGCAAATGGCTGATAAATCTACTGTTATTCCTGTTGGTATATGTGAGGATGTTCCTGTTCAAGTTACTAATAACTGCTTGATATTAACTGATTTTGTTGTGTTGGAAATGCCTGAAGATGATAATATGTATATTATTCTTGGGAGACCTTTTCTTAACACCGCAGGGGCTGTTATTGATTGCAATAAAGGAAAGGTTACTTTCAATGTTGATGATAAGGAGCATACCATCTATTTCCCCAAGAGGATTGATAAAGTATGTGGAGTTAATACTATTTTTAATGTGAGAACTATCAAAGTTGGAACTATCGATTATCCTATATATGGGCCTAAAGAAGGATATCAAAGCCTTATGATTGGATCCATATCAATACAATTCAAGGTAACATGATTGATTTGAGGTTTATTTCTCTTTATGCTATGTAAAATTTATTTGGTGGCAAGACTTGATCAACCTTGTTAACTAATACTTTTTATATGCATAGAGGAGGTAAACAACATCTCTTTCTCCCTCCACTTGTTCTACTTGCTGTAGCACTTTTGTTTTGCAAAGTTCCTTAGCTAATTAGAGATTTCAAAAAATTTCCTGGCCAGTAATAATAAACTTAATACCCAGAAATGTGCATTTTTCAAAGTTTTCAAAAATTCACAAAAATTATACTGTTGGTCCTATTTTTCAAAAATGCACCCGGGAGCACCTGGGGATGATCAGTGGGGCACCCCAGGGTGGCACCCCACAGGCCGGCGCGGCCTGGAAGGGGGCGCGCCACCCTGGTGTGTGGGTCCCCCTTTGCCCCACTTCAGCATCTCTTCCTCCCACACTCTTCTCTCTCCCGAAAAATCAGCACCAGCTTTCTCTCACTCATGTTTTTGCTCAAGAGCTCAGGATTTCTCGATCTCTTTGCTCAGCCCAGATTTCTGTCTGAAATTTGGCACATTTGCTCTCCGGTATGTGACTCCTCCGATTATCCAAGTAGAATTTTGTTTGGTTGAGTATATTTTGAATATTTTGCTGCTGTAGGTAACATGTTTAGTGAGTTTGCATGCTTGTCCTAAGTTGTAGAAACTAGTTTTGATGCATGATTAGTACTCTAGCAAGTTCCTATAGTAGTTCCCCTCAATTATATTTCACCAAATCAAATTTTATAATGATTGTTGAAAATTTCAGAAAATGGAGTGGAATAGACATCAGCTAAACCAACAAGAATTGGAGGTGCAACAAGTCATGAGAGTGAACCGCGAAGAGGGAGTATACCCCTCTTACTACCCGTGCACAGATTTCATGAGAAGTGCAGGAATCTTGGGAGATGTTCAGAATCTAATTTCTCGTGCAGGGTTGAATGACTTTGTTGACGGAGAACCATGCCAATATGCAAAGTTGACTATGTCTGTTGTGCAGGATTTTAAGTTCAGTTGGTCGCAATCTAACCCATGGTTCAGTACAAGATTTATAATAAAACTGTCAACTTCCATTCAATGATTTTTGTACACCAATTAGAGTACCGCAATGGGGATCATGCGAGAAGATAAGGGGATCGCCGCGAGAGCTCTTAAGCCTCTTCGAGATGATTTTTCATGGAAGGAGTTTCTCAGAGGATGGTGGTAAAATCACTAGCATTCAACTCCCAGCTATCCGCTACTTTGCTTATTTCATTACTAAATGCGTTCTTGCTAGAAAGAATGGTAGTAAACTATCTATCCAGGATTTAGCTTTTCTAGCTGCTGCACTGCAAGGTAGTAAGGCCTATAATTTGGGTGCGTTGATAGCTTATAGACTTGCTACTAACCGTGAGAAGGGCGGAATCTATGGAGGTATCATCGCCTCTCGTTTACTAGCTTTGCATGGTGTAGAACCTCACCATCTTGATATTCAACTTTCCATATAAAAACTTGACATAGTCTCCATGATTAAACATGAATTTGTTTCTGATTCATCTAACTTGAGTAACCTGTCTTACAAGATAACATTTTACAAGAAGATTTGGAGAACAACTAAGAAAACTGAAAAACTAGTAAGATTGCCTGCGCCTGTTTTATTTAACCTTGATTCCAGGGAGGATTGGTCAGTCACAGGAGGTGCACTGAATGCACACATAGAGGGAGGAGGCCATCATGCATGAGATAACACGGAGGAGGCCGAGGAACACCTCGACTCGTCATCCGATGCAGCAAGTTCTTCGCATCAACATTTTGGACATGTGGAGCCTCCACGCTTTTCTTCTGCACAGGGACCTTACTATGACTACGCCATGTATGATCCACCGGCGAGGAACAGCGACCCTCGCTGGGGTTGAACTCCACTTAGGCCAAAAGCCTAAGCTTGGGGGGAGATATACCGGCATCACTCATTCTTTGCATATTATGGTTGTTGGATACTTGTATATACTTGTTTAGTTTCTTTGAGTGGTTTTCTAATGAGAGGGAGATGATATTTGGGGAAGTGCTGCCTAAAAACAGATTCTGGACTGTTACCGAAAAAATTCCCAAAAATAGCCAGGACTGTATTTTGCGAAGCCAATTTTTGTGCATGTTCCCCAGGTTGTTATCTAACTTTCATTAGTTGAACACTTTTCGATTTGAGCAGTGGAAGAATTTCTTAAAAATCGAGTACTATACTGCTATCAAGTTTGACGAATTTCTGCTGCTTTGTGTTTATGTGACTCTTCTAGTTTCCATTTTCTTGTTTTTGCTTTGTTTCCTTCCTAAAACACAAAAAGACCAAAAATATTTCTGTTGTTTATTTTCACCATTTGTTTATTTTGGTTTCTTGCCTTTTATTTTGCTTTATTTGCTATCGTTGGTTTGCTATAAGAAAATCCAAAAAGAATTTGCTTTGTTTGTTTGTTTCCTTTTGTTCTTGTTTCCAATTCGAAAACACCAAAAATATTTGCTGTTCTTCTTTGGTTTGTAAAGTTCACTATGAGTTCAATGGTCTTCGGTGGCTGGAGCGTGGTTTTCATTTCATATTATCCAAGCTACACAAGTGAAAGGCAATAATGACGATCTACGACAATTCGACTGTGGTAAGAGGCTGGTATGAACTCTATTTGTTTTCATTTTTGTACATATACTCATCCATGTGAGCATGCTTAGTTGGTTCATGTGAGGTATATGTCATTTAAGAAAGTCTAGTAGTTCATGATCTCTCATGTTTAGCTCCAATTTATTAATATGAGTAGCATGTCATGGATGTTTGCTTGCATTGTTTTATTCATAAGTAGGTATGACATTGTGGTATCCTCCTCTGAATAATTCATTTGTATCGACTTGGCACATGCTCACGCATGCATATGACTGAACAAAAGTCAATTAAGCCTCGATGATTTACATTGCTTCAGAGTTCTTGTATCACTTTTATGCCTCCGTTAATTTATTTTGCCGTAAGCATAATTATGACAGTGACTGCTCTCTTGATTTGTCGCTCCCCAGTCTATTGCTAGCCTTCACTTGTACTGAGCGGGAACGCTGCTCGTGCTTCCAAACACCTGAAAACCAAGTTGTTCCAAAGTGTCCACCATAAATACCTATGCATGGCATTTCAAACCATTCCAAGTAAATTCTCATGCGCTACCTTTAAACCTTCAAAATGCTTCTCAATTTGTGTTAATGTTTCATAGCTCATGAGGAAGTATGTGGTGTTTAACTTTCAACCTTGTCATTTACTCTTGACGGACTTTCATTATGGACTAGTGGCACATCCGCTTATCCAATAATTTTGCAAAAAGAGCTGGCAATGGGGTTCCCAGCCCCGATTAATCAAACTTCATTAATAATTCTCTTCACATGTTTTGCTCTGATTCATCAGTAAACAACTTAATTTTGCAAATAGACACTCCTCCATGGTATGTGATTGATGGAACACCCGAGGATTCGGTTAGCCATGGCTTGTGTAAGCAAAGGTTGGGGGGAGTGTCACTCATAATAAAACTAAAATACGTGTGTAAACAAAAGAGAAGAGGGATGATCTACCTTGCCGGTAGAGATAACGTCCTTCATGGGAGCCGCTCTTGACAGTCCGGTTGGCGAGGTAGTTGGTGTACCCATTACCATTCGTTGACAACAACAAACACCTCTCAAAATAATTTTATTCCTGTTTAAAAAATGAAAAGCTCTAGCGCATGTTAATCCCTGCTTCCCTCTGCGAAGGGTCAATCTTTTACTTTTATGTTGTGTCTCCATCCTTTCTTTGAGCACTATCTTGAGAGCACAACTGTCATACTTAGTATAATATTCTTGTCCCAAAATATGATTGATTGCGGTATAACTTTGATGCTTTTATCTTTGACAGTCACTATTTCTAGTCTTTCTATGAACTTCAGAGGTGCCTGGGCATTTATGTTTTGCTGATCAAATATGGGCAAGCGAGATACCACTTTATCATACTCTTTTATGAACATTGCAATCCTGCTTATAGACATGATTCATGATGCATATTATTAATTGTTGGTACCTTTCCATGATTGACATAGTTGTTAGATGATCTTATTTGCATGTACCTTATTATGAATTGCCTAAGTGTTAGCCATATCATGAGAATATTTACATCATATGAGCAAATGTGTTCGTGAAAGTTCTTTTATCGCACTCAGTTGTTAACTGAATTGCTTGAGGACAAGCAATAAGCTAAGCTTGGGGGGAGTTGATACGTCCAAAACGTATCTACTTTCCCGAACACTTTTGCTATTGTTTTGCCTCTAATTTGTGTGTTTTGGATACAACTAACGGGGACTAACGCTGTTTTCAGCAGAATTGCTCTGGTGTCTTGTTTTTGTGCAGAAATTCAACTTTCAGGAAAATCCTCGGAATTTATATCAATGGGCCTATTTTACAAGAATACTCAGGGAGCCAGAAGGGCAAGCCAGGTGGAGGCCCGAGGGCCCCACACGCCAGGCCGGCGCGGCCCAGGGGGGGCGCGCCGCCCTAGTGTTTGGCCCCCTCGGCTGGCCTCCGACGCCCCCCTCTGGACTACTTAAGGGGTTCGATCTAAAAATCGCGAGGAAGAAGTCGAAGTCGCCAGAAACCCTCCAGTACGCCGCCACATCGCGAAACTCCGTCTCGGGGACCAGAAACTCCGTTCTGGCACTCTGCCGGGACGGGGAATTAGAGGAGATCATCGCCATCATCATCACCGACGCCTCTCCATCGACCAGCCATGTTTCCCCCATCCATGTGTGAGTAATTCCCCCGCTGTAGGCTGAAGGGGATGGTAGGGATTGGATGAGATTGGTCATGTAATAGCATAAGATTGTTAGGGCATAGTGCCTAGTGTCCGTAATTGGTACTTTGATGATATTGTTGCAACTTGTTATGCTTAATGCTTGTCACTAGGGCCCGAGTGCCATGATCTCAGATCTGAACATGTTATTGTTTCATCATGATATTCATTGTTTTATGATCTTACCTGCAAGTTGTATACACATGTCGCTGTCCGTAACCAAAGGCCCCGAAGTGACAGAAATCGGGACAACCGGAGGGGGTGGTAGTGATGTGAGGATCACATGTGTTCACGGAGTGTTAATGCTTTGCTCCGGTACTCTATTAAAAGGAGTACCTTAATATCCAGTAGATTCCCTAGAGGCCCGGCTGCCACCGGCTGGTAGGACAAAAGATGTTGTGCAAGTTTCTCATTGCGAGCACGTACGACTATATATGGAACACATGCCTATTGATTGCTTTGTACTTGGACACCGTTTTATTATTATCTGCAAATGCCCTGCTTTGATTGTTACATGAGTTTCTCTCATCCATGCAACGCCCGTTATTCGTCCCTGTGCCTACAGTATTTTAATCCTGTTGTTTACTAAAATCACTACTGCTGTCTTTGTTACTATCTTCTTTGTTATTTCACTATCACATCGCTATAAAGCTGCCTCTTGATAAACTCTTGCGAGCAAGTCTGTTTCCAGGTGCAGCTGAATTGACAACTCCGCTGTTAAGGCTTTCAAGTATTCTTTGTCTCCCCTTGTGTCGAATCAATAAATTGGGTTTTACTACCCGCGAAGACTGCTGCGATCCCCTATACTTGTGGGTTATCAACAACCACAAGGAAGATATCCTATTGGAAGAAGTATACCAATACAAGTATGGTTAAGTAAGAGTCATTTAAAATGTCAAATGACTGATGTTAAGTAATGTAGATAAGCAATATGTGGTAGTATATACCTATGATAAGTCAATCATAGGAGGTAAGGAAGAGTGATAGGAGTCATATAAGTCTACTTTTCATGGTAGAGTTGGTAATCATCTATGATTCACTTGAGAGTCATGATGTGATGGAGTAGACCATCATAAGTACGATAACAAAAGGATGATAAGGAGTAGGATTTAAGGAATAGTTTGAGAGCTTAGGCCTTAAAATCCTAATAACTGTACCAAGTATGTTAGAACCATAGTCCTTAATTTAAAGAAGGCTTATTTAGAGCATATCACATAGAGAAATCCTTGAGTTATAGGTGGTATATTCTAAACAATCATGTGTTTAGAGTAGACATGTTGGAACTAATTGTATTATAGGAAGTAGTCATCAATAGCACATATATATGGTATACTATTTTGTTAGTACTTCCAAAGAAAACTAGGTTAACTTCAACTATCCCAGGCCATTTTGTTTCAAGTTTGTCTCATTGCAAATGTGCAATTAAGATAAATGTTGAGACAAATAGTAGAAATTCACGTATTCGTGCTAAGTATCACAACCTAAACCTATCTTATGTGGTGTTATATACTACACATCCGATCCTGATGTTTAGGGATGTCTTACCCAACTATTATATTCAGGCATATAAGGATGTGTATTATAAACACAAAGCTGAATCTTCTTGAATTTTATTGGATTTTCATTGTTTGACTAGATCCATACATGAAATTTGACTTTGATATGCAAATGCATATTGCAATATCAAGCTCTTACTTGATTTTATAGGTCTAGAGGGTAAAGGTATTCGTGTGAGGAAGTGATGAATTCTGAAGATTTTGAAGACAAGATGAAGGTTCACTAGAAGAAGGAATTAAAGTTGTGGGGAGTAACCACAATACTCTGAATGAAGGACCAATCAAACTCACTTTTATCCTTAATTAAGGGGTACTTCAACATGGAAGTATCATGGAAGTGAGAAAAATAGTGAATATGGAGTAGTAGAAGTAGAGTTGTATTCATTCTGGAAGAAGGGAATGCAAGTGAAGTCACTTATAATACTATTTTCATAAGTGTAAACAAGTGGTTTTCTTGCAAAACAAACCCTGGAAGAAGGAAAATAGACAAGTGAAGTCGCAGCTGGTATCATAAGACCGCAGCTGAGATAGGATAACCATGAAGAGAAAGAATGTGAAGTGAGGGATATCTTATCTAAAACTATAAAAGTAGCCACAGCTGGTAAGTAGATATTGACTAGAACCATAACATAGCCACAACTGGTATCCAATAAGCCACATCTGGTACTAGGTAGTCTGCAGCTGGTACCAGATAGCCCACAGCCTGAACATGTCTTTACCCTAAAAGAAAGGGGGATTCCGTAGCTAGTATTTCACAGCTGGTATCTCGTAGTTGGTAAATATTTAGTCAGAGGATTCGCATCGGATACTCACAACTGTGTGGATACACCGCAAAGAATTCTTCATGAGACTCTAGAAAAGTACAAACTATAAGCTAGACCAAGACTAATCTTCTAACCTTGGAGTTTAATGATTAGAAGAAAGGAAGTTGGAAGATCATTAGTAAACTCCAAGGGGGAGAGGAAGGCTGAAGGAGAAGTATTAAGATATTGTTTGTAGTATGATAGATGAAGAAAAAGGTCTGAACTGAAAGGAAGTCCGATCTTATTTTTATAAGGTTGATGGGAAGTACCCATATAAAAGTACTCTCAAGAGGTTGTCAGACCAGAAGCCGAGGTTCATATCTCGAAGAAGTAAGAGTTAGATCCTAACTTGAGTGGGTAAGTTATAATTACTCAGAAGTAACAGACCTCAAGTAAGTCTAAGATAATGAAGTTGGATGAAGAAGATGTCGAAGGACAATCAAAGCTTAAGAAGCTCAAAGACCGAAGGGTTTGACGAAACCAAAAACTAATGATTATTTGAAAGATTCCTTTCATGGAACCTAAAGAAACCAAAAGGAAGATAACTAGCATAAACTAGAAGCCATGATTGGATGGACTAAATGAGTCTAATCCATTCGTAGGAATAAACCACCAGGACCATGCCTATTGTAAATACCTTACGAAGTACCATTACTTTCATTATGGTAGTAAGGGACAACAGTACCTAAGGGACAACAGTACCTTACTTTAAACAAATCCTTTAGAATTAGGGTTTGAGTATCGCAGCTGGTAAATCGTAGTGCCCTATTACACCGCAGTTGGATTACCGCAGCTGGTAGAACCAAGCTTTGAGTACCCAAATAGGAAGATGTCACCACAACCATTAGTAAAGTCCATTAACGCAATAAGATGTCTTAATCCAAGAATCTTTGGATAGTAAGCCTATAAGCTTAGAGTGTTGGAAGAAATCATAGAATAGAAGAAAGTATCAGTGCCAGACATCAGAAGACTCTAGGAAGGATCTGGACAAGGGATATATTCAATTACATCTAATGAGATCACTAGGGAGTTTGAAAGGATGGCGATCTGTTCAAGACATTTCAACATTCCGAAACATGAGAGCGTTCGAACTTCGGGACAAAGTTCAGTTTAAGGGGGAGAGGCTGTAATATCCCAGGTTTAGAGGCAATAAAATGAGAGAACACCAAAGTGTGCATTGCATTCATGCATAGAAAATCCGGGGAATTTTCGCGCTTCAAATAAAACTTACCACAGTAACTGAAGTTTCACTTGACTTGCTGGAATTGAAGTAGATCATCAAGTCAAGCGCTATAAACTTCACTGTGATCTTTGCTAAAACCTTGTTTTGGGTAGAGATGATTTGATCTATGGGCTAGATCAAATGGAATTAGTTTGACAACAAACAATACCTTAAGTAAGGGTCAACTACAAGATCTCATAAAAGATCTCAGCATGACATTTCTTACAACAACACATGAATAATTATTCAATCCTAAATCATAGAACACAATTAATTAAGAAACTATTCTTTACTTATCTTATACATGTCTTCTACTAAATAAATGTTCCTACCATGAGTCACATGGTATCTCTGTTCAACTACAATACCTGAACCAAGTCAAGGACATTCATATTCATTCCTCATTAACCCTTGACCATTCCAACCTTGTTTTCCAATCCTACCATTAAACCTTAGAGAAAGGAGAGTACCATTCATATGCTTATATTAGGTATTCAATAGAACCTAGCTTACTATTTACAACCTTATCCAAGTGAGGTAATTGCTGATACCAACCAATGATACAAGAAATATAAGTCAAGTATTAAACCCTACTTGACCTAGCTAATACTTGATGGTAAGCAAGAACCTATTCTTCTAGTAGTTATAGAGAGGCAAGTGTTGTGATCATTACAACTTGGTACTGATCCTAAACCCTAGAGAAACCCTACCTATTCAGAAGAGCTCAACCTAAAGAGGTATACTCAAGTATATGGACTTATATTTGATCTTGGAAAGAGAACCATAATTCACCAATGAATTATTATGAGGCCAATACTTTGATCATTACAAATTGGGTGATGATCACAAACCCTAAGAATATAAGTGAGTGTGTTGAGAGAAGTATTAAAGAAGAGAGACTAATGAGGGATTAGTTGATCATGTCTAATGCATGATCTTACTTTATAAATTGAGATGATAAGTTAAACCAATACATGTGAGGTATAGATCTCATCTATCACATAAAATAATAAGTATATCACTAGTAGTTAACCCCAAACCAATCCTCATGCCTTGTATGGAGGAGTTAGGGCATTAAACCTAAACCTTGTTTATCCAAACATTAGAGACAAACCTAGCATTGCCTTTATGCAGGAGTCCTAATTAAGTGAGGAGGATAACCCTAGCCACTAAAACATGATCAAAGCTTATACCATATCATAATCCTAGTTGTGTATCACATTGGCAATCACTACTTAAACCCTAGGCTATATTCGAATTCCAACCCAAGCATCACTTTGGATTATAAATATAACCCTGCCATACCTCATGCCTATTTCATACTTCAAATAGTGAAGTATTTCCAAAACCATAAACCTTCTCATATGGAACCAATCTACATAAAATATTGTCCTAACTTGTGTATCACAGATCCCAAGTATCAACCAAGCCATATATACCTAAGGACTAAATGCCATTTGGTGAGTAGAATGAAACCAATACCCTATTCTACTTTGTTAACCAAATACTTTGCCTAAGTGAACCAAATGAATAGTATTTTATAAAATAGCATCACCTCAACAAGAGAATTAACTATGATGAGTTTAGGATTCATTTTAAATAATGCAAGCAAGAGTTGCTAAGCAAGATTATTTAACATAGAGTTAAGCCAACCATTGTCTTAAACCCTTGGAAATAATCCTCTACATAAAATCATGCATCCATCCCATTCTCATTGCCACTTATTCTAAAGTCTAGCCATAATTAAAATATATGTGAACCTCACTATTGTTAAGCACACTAGCTAAACCTAATAACCTGTTCCTCATGCATATATTTCAATCACTTAAATAGCTGTAGTTCCCAAATGAAAACGGTATTGAGATAAAAATCTAAACCTATTTCTATGATAATTAAACCTCACAACAACACAAATTTAATCAAAGATTAAACATTTGTTTGAACCAAACAATTATGCAATATGTATTTCTATAAATTCTATTGAGAATCAAAAATTGGAAAACCTGCAGAACAAAATAGAAGTCAGAATTGAATTCAAATAATAAACTAGAAACCAGAATAATTCAAAACAGAAATTTAAAAGAGAAAAATGGAGGGAAACTTACCTGGTGGACCGCAGCATGCCGAGCAGCCCCGCAGCCGAGCCCAACAGCACAGCCCATCACCACGCCACCTTGCGCAGAAGCCAGCTTGGCCCAGCCCATCGTACCCCTTCGTGGGGATAAGATCGAAGAGGATGATCTTCGTCTTCCTCTTGCTGGAGATCGACAGCGCGACCAGCCACCGCATCGACGCCGCTCGTCGACGCAACGACACGCCCGCTAGCTCGTGATGGCGTGTATTTCACACGTTCGTTGGGCAACCCCAAGAGGAAGGTATGATGCGCACAGCAGCAAGTTTTCCCTCAGAAAGAAACCAAGGTTTATCGAACCAGGAGGAGCCAAGAAGCACGTTGAAGGTTGATGGCGGCGGGATGTAGTGCGGCGCAACACCAGAGATTCCGGCGCCAACGTGGAACCTGCACAACACAACCAAAGTACTTTGCCCCAACGAAACAGTGAGGTTGTCAATCTCACCGGCTTGCTGTAACAAAGGATTAACCGTATTGTGTGGAAGATGATTGTTTGCAGAAAACAAGAGAACAAGTATTGCAAAGAGATTGTATTTCGGTAAAGAGAATAGCACCGGGGTCCACAGTTCACTAGAGGTGTCGCTCCCATAAGACGAAACGACATGTTGGGTGAACAAATTACAGTTGGGCAATTGACAAATAAAGAGAGCATGACCATGCACATACATATCATGATGAGTATAGTGAGATTTAATTGGGCATTACGACAAAGTACATAGACCGCCATCCAACTGCATCTATGCCTAAAAAGTCCACCTTCAGGGTATCATCCGAACCCCCTCCAGTATTAAGTTGCTAACAACAGACAATTGCATTAAGTATTGCGCGTAATGTAACTAGTGACTACATCCTTGAACATAGCACTAATGTTTTATCCCTAGTGGCAACAGCACATCCATAACCTTAGTGGTTCTTGTCACTCCTCCAGATTCACAGAGGCATGAACCCACTATCGAGCATAAATACTCCCTCTTGGAGTTACTAGCATCAACTTGGCCAGAGCATCTACTAATAACGGAGAGCATGCAAGATCATAAACAACACATAAGCATAGCTTTGATAATCAACATAACAAGTATTCTCTATTCATCGGATCCCAACAAACGCAACATATAGAATTACAGATAGATGATCTTGATCATGTTAGGCAGCTCACAAGATCCGACAATGATAGCACAATGGGGAGAAGACAACCATCTAGCTACTGCTATGGACCCATAGTCCAGGGGTAGACTACTCACACATCACACCGGAGGCGACCATGGCGGCGTAGAGTCCTCCGGGAGATGATTCCCCTCTCCGGCAGGTGCCGGAGGCGATCTCTGGATCCCCGAGATGGGATCGGCGGCGGCGGCGTCTGCGGAAGGTTTTCCGTATCGTGGTTCTCGGTGCGGGGTTTCGTCACGGAGACTTTTTATAGGCGAAAGGGCAGGTCAAGAGGCGGCACGGGGCCCCACACCACGGGGCCGCGCGGCCAAGGGGGCCGCGCCGCCTATAGTGTGGCCCCTCCGTGGCCCCTCTTCGTCTCTCCTTCGGACTTTTGGAAGCTTCGTGAGAAAATAGGCCCCTGGGCTTTGATTTCGTCCAATTCCGAGAATATTTCCTTACTAGGATTTCTGAAACCAAAAACAGCAGTAAAAACAAAGAATCGGCACTTCGGCATCTTGTTAATAGGTTAGTTCGAGAAAATGCACGAATATGACATAAAGTGTGCATAAAACATGTAGATAACATCAATAATGTGGCATGGAACATAAGAAATTATCGATACGTCGGAGACGTATCAGCATCCCCAAGCTTAGTTCTGCTCGTCCCGAGCGAGGTAAAACGATAACACGAGATAATTTCTGGAGTGACATGCCATCATAATCTTGATCATACTATTTGTAAAGCATATGTAGTGAATGCAGCGATCAAAACAATGTATATGACATGAGTAAACAAGTGAATCATATAGCAAAGACTTTTCATGAATAGCACTTCAAGACAAGCATCAATAAGTCTTGCATAAGAGTTAACTCATAAAGCAATAATTCAAAGTAAAGGTATTGAAGCAACACAAAAGAAGATTAAGTTTCAGCGGTTGCTTTCAACTTGTAACATGTATATCTCATGGATATTGTCAACATAGAGTAATATAATAAGTGCAATAAGCAAGTATGTAGGAATCAATGCATAGTTCACACAAGTGTTTGCTTCTTGAGGTGGAGAGAAATAGGTGACCTGACTCAACATTGAAAGTAAAAGAATGGTCCTCCATAGAGGAAAAGCATCGATTGCTATATTTGTGCTAGAGCTTTGATTTTGAAAACATAAAGAGAGCATAAAAATAAAGTTTTGAGAGGTGTATGTTGTTGTCAACGAATGGTAGCGGGTACTCTAACCCCCTTGCCAGACAAACCTTCAAAGAGCGGCTCCCATTTTATTTTATTTTGGGTGGCACTCCTTCCAACCTTTCTTTCACAAACCATGGCTAACCGAATCCTCGGGTGCCTGCCAACAATCTCATACCATGAAGGAGTGCCTTTTTATTTTAGTTTTATTATGATGACACTCCTCCCAACCTTTGCTTACACAAGCCATGGCTAACCGAATCCTTCGGGTGCCGTCCAACAATCACATACCATGGAGGAGTGTCTATTTTTGTTAATTAATTTGGGACTGGGAATCCCATTGCCAGCTCTTTTTGCAAAATTATTGGATAAGCGGATGAAGCCACTAGTCCATTGGTGAAAGTTGCCCAACAAGATTGAAAGATAAACACCACATACTTCCTCATGAGCTATAAAACATTGACACAAATCAGAGGTGATAAATTTTGAATTGTTTAAAGGTAGCACTCAAGCAATTTACTTTGGAATGGCGGAAAATACCATGTAGTATAGGTAGGTATGGTGGACACAAAGGGCATAGTGGTTGTCTCAAGTATTTTGGATGCATGAGAAGTATTCCCTCTCGATACAAGGTTTAGGCTAGCAAGGCTTATTTGAAACAAACACAAGGATGAACCGGTGCAGCAAAACTCACATAAAAGACATATTGAAAACATTATAAGACTCTACACCGTCTTCCTTGTTGTTCAAACTCAATACTATAAATTATCTAGACCTTAGAGAAACCAAATATGCAAACCAAATTTTAGCATGCTCTATGTATTCCTTCATTAATGGGTGCAAAGCATATGATGCAAGAGCTTAATCATGAGCACAACAATTGCCAAGTATCACATTACCCAAGACATTTATAGCAATTACTACATGTATCATTTTCCAATTCCAACCATATAACAATTTAACGAAGGAGAAACTTCGCCATGAATACTATGAGTAGAAACCAAGGACATACTTGTCCATATGCTACAGCGGAGCGTGTCTCTCTCCCATAAAGTGAATGCTAGGATCCATTTTATTCAAACAAAACAAAAAACAAACCGACGCTCCAAGAAAAAGCACATAAGATGTGATGGAATAAAAATATAGTTTCAGGGGAGGAACCTGATAATGTTGTCGATGAAGAAGGGGATGCCTTGGGCATCCCCAAGCTTAGACGCTTGAGTCTTCTTGATATATGCAGGGGTGAACCACCGGGTGCATCCCCAAGCTTAGAGCTTTCACTCTCCTTGATCATGTTGCATCATACTCCTCTCTTGATCGTTGAAAACTTCCTCCACACCAAACTCGAAACAACTCATTAGAGGGTTAGTGCACATTATAAATTGACATATTCAGAGGTGACACAATCATTCTTAACACTTCTGGACATTGCATAATGCTACTGGACATTAGTGGATCAAAGAAATTCATCCAACTTAGCGAAAGAGGCAATGCGAAATAAAAGGCAGAATCTGTCAAAACAGAACAGTTCGTATTGACGAATTTTAAAATGGCACCAGACTTGCTCAAATGAAAATGCTCAAATTGAATGAAAGTTGCGCACATATCTGAGGATCATGCACGTAAATTGGCTTAATTTTCTGAGTTACCTACAGGGAGGTGGACCCAGATTCGTGACAGCAAAGAAATCTGGAACTGTGCAGTAATCCAAATCTAGTACTTACTTTTCTATCAACGGCTTAACTTGGCACAACAAAACACAAAACTAAGATAAGGAGAGGTTGCTACAGTAGTAAACAACTTCCAAGACACAAAATAAAAACAAAGTACTGTAGGTAAAAACATGGGTTGTCTCCCATAAGCGCTTTTCTTTAACGCCTTTCAGCTAGGCGCGAAAGTGTGTATCAAGTATTATCAAGAGATGAAGTGTCAACATCATAATTTGTTCTCATAATAGAATCAAAAGGTACCTTCATTCTCTTTCTAGGGAAGTGTTCCATACCTTTCTTGAGAGGAAATTGATATTTTATATTACCTTCCTTCATATCAATGATAGCACCAACAGTTCGAAGAAAAGGTCTTCCCAATATAATGGGGCAAGATGCATTGTATTCAATATCCAAGACAACAAAATCAACGGGAACCAGGTTATTGTTAATGGTAATGCGAACATTATCAACTTTACCCAAAGGTTTCTTTGTAGAATGATCAGCAAGATTAACATCCAAATAACAATTTTTCAGCGGTGGCAAGTCAAGCATATTATAAATTTTCTTAGGCATAACAGAGATACTTGCACCAAGATCACATAAAGCATTACAATCAAAATCTTTAATCTTCATCTTAATGATGGGCTCCCAACCATCCTCTAACTTTTTAGGAATAGAGGCTTCACGCTCTAGTTTCTCTTCTCTAGCTTTTATGAGAGCATTTGTAATATGATGCGTGAAAGCCAAATTTATAGCACTAGCATTAGGACTTTTAGCAAGTTTTTGCAAGAACTTTATAACTTCAGAGATGTGGCAATCATCAAAATTCAAACCATTATAATCTAAAGCAATGGGATCATCATCCCCAATGTTGGAAAAAATTTCAGCGGCTTTATCACAGGCAATTTCAGCAGCTTTTAGCAGTTTCGTGCAGTTTTTAGCGCTTTGCATTCGAGGTGGAAACATTGCTAACACCAATTCTTTTATTAGTATGAGTAGGAGGTGCAGCAACATGTGTAGCATTAGCATTACTAGTGGTGGTAATAGTCCAAACTTTAGCTATATTCTTCTCTTTAGCTAGTTTTTCATTTTCTTCTCTATCCCACCTAGCACGCAGTTCAGCCATTAATCTTATATTCTCATTAATTCTAACTTGAATGGCATTTGCTGTAGTAGTAATTTTATTATGATGATTCTCATTAGTCATAACTTTCGATTTCAAAAGATCAACATCATTGACAAGACTATCGACTTTAGAAGCAAGTATATCAATTTTCCCAAGCTTTTCTTCAACAGATTTGTTAAAAGCAGTTTGTGTACTAATAAATTCCTTAAGCATGGCTTCAAGTCCAGGGGGTGAACTCCTATTATTGTTGTAAGAATTCCCATAAGAATTACCATAGCCGTTGCCATTATTATAAGGATACGGCCTATAGTTGTTACTAGAATTGTTCCGGTAAGCATTGTTGTTGAAATTATTATTTTTAATGAAGTTTACATCAACATGTTCTTCTTGTGCAACCAATGAAGCTAATGGAACATTATTAGGATCAATATTAGTCCTATCATTCACAAGCATAGACATAATAGCATCGATCTTATCACTCAAGGAAGAGGTTTCTTCGACGAATTTACCTTCTTACCTTGTGGAGCTCTTTCCGTGTGCCATTCAGAGTAGTTGATCATCATATTATCAAGAAGCTTTGTTGCTTCACCAAGAGTGATGGACATAAAGGTACCTCCAGCAGCTAAATCCAATAAATTCCGTGAAGAAAAATTTAGTCCTGCATAGAAGGTTTGGATGATCATCCAAGTAGTCAGTCCATGGGTTGGGCAATTTTTAACCAGAGATTTCATTCTTTCCCAAGCTTGAGCAACATGTTCAGTATCTAATTGTTTAAAATTCATTATGCTACTCCTCAAAGATATAATTTTAGCAGGGGGATAATATCTACCAATAAAAGCATCCTTGCATTTAGTCCATGAATCGATACTATTCTTAGGCAGAGATAGCAACCAATCTTTAGCTCTTCCTCTTAATGAGAAAGGGAACAATTTTAGTTTAATAATATCACCATCTACATCTTTATATTTTTGCATTTCACATAGTTCAACAAAATTATTAAGATGGGCAGCAGCATCATCAGAACTAACACCAGAAAATTGCTCTCGCATAACAAGATTCGATAAAGCGAGTTTAATTTCAAAGAATTCTGCTGTAGTAGCAGGTGGAGCAATAGGTGTGCATAAGAAATCATTATTATTTGTGGTTGTGAAGTCACACAACTTAGTGTTTTCAGCGTTGGCCATTTTAGCAACAGTAAATAAAGCAAACTAGATAAAGTAAATGCAAGTAAACTAATTTTTTTGTGTTTTTGATATAGCAAACAAGATAGCAAATAAAGTAAAACTAGCAACTAATTTTTTTGTATTTTGATTTAGTGCAGCAAACAAAGTAGTAAATAAAACTAAGCAAGACAAAAACAAAGTAAAGAGATTGAGAAGTGGAGACTCCCCTTGCAGCGTGTCTTGATCTCCCCGGCAACGACGCCAGAAAATATGCTTGATGGCGTGTATTTCACACGTTCGTTGGGCAACCCCAAGAGGAAGGTATGATGCGCACAGCAGCAAGTTTTCCCTCGAAAGAAACCAAGGTTTATCGAACCAGGAGGAGCCAAGAAGCACGTTGAAGGTTGATGGCGGCGGGATGTAGTGCGGCGCAACACCGAGAGATTCCGGCGCCAACGTGGAACCTGCACAACACAACCAAAGTACTTTGCCCCAACGAAACAGTGAGGTTGTCAATCTCACCGGCTTGCTGTAACAAAGGATTAACCGTATTGTGTGGAAGATGATTGTTTGCAGAAAACAGTAGAACAGTATTGCAGTAGATTGTATTTCAGTAAAGAGAATTGGACCGGGGTCCACAGTTCACTAGAGGTGTCTCTCCCATAAGACGAACAGCATGTTGGGTGAACAAATTACAGTTGGGCAATTGAAAAATAAAGAGAGCATGACCATGCACATACATATCATGATGAGTATAGTGAGATTTAATTGGGCATTACGACAAAGTACATAGACCGCCATCCAACTGCATCTATGCCTAAAAAGTCCACCTTCAGGTTATCATCCGAACCCCCTCCAGTATTAAGTTGCTAACAACAGACAATTGCATTAAGTATTGCGCGTAATGTAACTAGTGACTACATCCTTGAACATAGCACTAATGTTTTATCCCTAGTGGCAACAGCACATCCATAACCTTAGTGGTTCTTGTCACTCCTCCAGATTCACAGAGGCATGAACCCACTATCGAGCATAAATACTCCCTCTTGGAGTTACTAGCATCAACTTGGCCAGAGCATCTACTAATAACGGAGAGCATGCAAGATCATAAACAACACATAAGCATAGCTTTGATAATCAACATAACAAGTATTCTCTATTCATCGGATCCCAACAAACGCAACATATAGAATTACAGATAGATGATCTTGATCATGTTAGGCAGCTCACAAGATCCGACAATGATAGCACAATGGGGAGAAGACAACCATCTAGCTACTGCTATGGACCCATAGTCCAGGGGTAGACTACTCACACATCAAACCGGAGGCGACCATGGCGGCGTAGAGTCCTCCGGGAGATGATTCCCCTCTCCGGCAGGGTGCCGGAGGTGATCTCCTGGATCCCCCGAGATGGGATCGGCGGCGGCGGCGTCTCTGGAAGGTTTTCCGTATCGTGGTTCTCGATGCGGGGTTTTCGTCACGGAGACTTTTTATAGGCGAAAGGGCAGGTCAAGAGGCGGCACGGGGGCCCCACACCACAGGGCCGCGCGGCCAAGGGGGGGGGCCGCGCCGCCCTATAGTGTGGCCCCTCCGTGGCCCCTCTTCGTCTCTCCTTCGGACTTCAGGAAGCTTCGTGAGAAAATAGGCCCCTGGGCTTTGATTTCGTCCAATTCCGAGAATATTTCCTTACTAGGATTTCTGAAACCAAAAACAGCAGAATAAAACGAATCGGCACTTCGGCATCTTGTTAATAGGTTAGTTCCAGAAAATGCACGAATATGACATAAAGTGTGCATAAAACATGTAGATAACATCAATAATGTGGCATGGAACATAAGAAATTATCGATACGTCGGAGACGTATCAGCTCGCCACGTAGTTGTCCTTCGTTCTTGTCCATCGTCAGGAGGATGCTTCAAGATTCCGACCCGAACCCTAACGCACATCACCTCAGCATCCTGACCGCCCGTCGCCGACGCTCGTCGCCATCTCCGACCACGCCTTGAGCTATAAAAGCTCAAGAAGAACCACTGAAACCCTAGCTAGCTCCGCAACCCTCTCATACCTTCTCTATCCCTCGCCATTTTTCTCAAACACCGAAGCCATCACCGACAGGTTCTCCGGCTAGCCGGTGATTGAGGACACCCCAGGGTCCATCATGTAGTCTCGGGGAAGCGCCAGACTCCGTAGATTATCCCGGTGGAAGGAATCGAGCAGGAGCTTTTCCAGCTGATCGAATTTCATCAAGTTCTGCCGCGGTGGTTCGCCGGAATCCGCGGTATAGCGCTCGTCTCCGACCGTCCCTGCCTCCATCGACCAAACCATCAGCACCAAGGTGACTTTGCGCATCTCCTGCACCCACTGGTTCCTAATTTCGCACATCTGGATCCTATTTTCGAGTCCAAGCATCCACCGTAGCGTATTTTGGGATCTTGGCCGGTGAGCGCCACCGCAGTCGGTGGTCGCCGGAGTGGCTCCGGTCATCATTTTCTGGGGGCACCACTTCGGTGTTGTTCCGCGTAGCAGGCCGCGTCGAGTGAACCCATCAGGCCGTTCCCTAGCGGCCAGAATTGCCGTCGCCGACGACCCCTGCCTCACCGGCGATGTGCCTCGTGCCTAGTCAGCGGTTGGACCTATTCCACGCCTACGTGGCCACTGACCTGGCGATTGGCCCCACTAGTCAGTGTCTTAGGTTAGGGTGTGAACCGGTACACCTAGTCTTTTAGATTTAATTCAAATTCCAGAAAATCACTGAAACTTTGCAAAATTATATCAAATCCATTCCAACTCAGAAAATTATGAATAATATATCAAAATGCTCACAAAAATAAACTCTATTCAAATAAAATATAAAACAAAAATATGTGTCAAAATAAAAAATTCACTTATTTTTAATTTTGTTAATTATGCCTTTTCAATTATTTAAAATCCAATTTGAAATCAATAAATTAGATAAGTTCAAAATTAAATATTAGCTATTCAGTAACTAAGTAAAATTTTAGGATTAATTTTATTTACCATATTTGCATTAACTTAATTATTAGTGGTAATTCATGAAACATAATTTGCAAATTACCATTTACCATTTTCTTTAAATAGTAATAACTCAAGAAAATATTATAAGCCAATATTATTTTGGTAAATCAAAACTTATTTACTTAAACATCTTTAGTTAACAAGTTAAATATTTTAAAAACCTAATAACAATTATTAAACCCTGATTCTTAATTAAACCAAAATAGGAGTTACTCTAATTATTAAATCTTGTGAAGATTAATAAAATGTCAAACCATCACTAATTTTGATTCAAATTAATTAGTAACCACAACTCTATTACCAATTATCATTTTAGGAGTTATACCATAACCTAGAAACCCTAGTTTCAATTTGAGTAAGACCTTTATCCCATTATTTCATGTGATCATTCCACCTTAGAACCAACTCTAAAACCCTAGTTTTGTGTCACATGTGATCATGTGAGATTTACTTAACATATAGAACCCTAATAAGCAACTATTGAATGCATGCTCATGATCCACTAGCATAAACCAAGTCACATGAGATTATCATTTCATGTTCCTATTCTTAATTTAAAACCTATATGATTCACTAGTGTCACCTAGGTATAAACCCTAACTTGTTAATTGAATTAGTACCATTAACCACTATCCTACATACCACACCATTAGGATCAACCTCAACCATCAAGCCCTAGTAGAACCATAATGATAAACCCTAGTACCAACCTTGTGTAATAATTCACAACACATGCTCCTATTCAACTAAACCCTATTCAGAAGGTAATAAACCACTTAGATTAGAAAGCATTAGTGATTATTTGGTAAAGCAAATATGAAGCCATAGTAAACCTAATAACAAACCTATGGACCCATCTTAATAACCATCCTTTGATATGATGTATATGGGAAACCATAATAATAACCCTACCAATATTTGCTACCTATAAAACCATTCCAAGTTAAGAATCAACTAGTTCCTATTAGTGAAACTAAATGAACCAATAATAAACCTAGTTGAATGTTGGAGATATGCCCAAGAGGCAATAATAAAAAGGTTATTATAATACATCTTTGTGTTTATGATAATGTTTACATACCATGCTATAATTGTATTAACCGAAACATTGATACATGTGTGTTATGTGAACAACAAAGAGTCCCTAGTATGCCTCTTAACTAGCTTGTTGATTAATGGATGATTAGTTTCATAATCATGAACATTGGATGTTATTAATAACAAGGTTATATCATTGTATGAATGATGTAATGGACACACCCAATTAAGCGTAGCATAAGATCACGTCATTAAGTTATTTGCTATAAGCTTTCGATACATAGTTACCTAGTCCTTATGACCATGAGATCATGTAAATCACTTATACCGGAAAGGTACTTTGATTACATCAAACGCCACTGCGTAAATGGGTGGTTATAAAGGTGGGATTAAGTATCCGGAAAGTATGAGTTGAGGCATATGGATCAACAGTGGGATTTGTCCATCCCGATGACGGATAGATATACTCTGGGCCCTCTCGGTGGAATGTCGTCTAATAGCTTGCAAGCATATGAATGGTTCATAAGAGACCACATACCACAGTACGAGTAAAGAGTACTTGTCATGAGACGAGGTTGAACGAGGTATAGAGATACCGATGATCAAACCTCGGACAAGTAAAATATCGCGTGACAAAGGGAATTGGTATCGTATGTGAATGGTTCATTCGATCACTAAAGTCATCGTTGAATATGTGGGAGCCATTATGGATCTCCAGATCCCGCTATTGGTTATTGGTCGGAGAGAGTTCTCAACCATGTCTACATAGTTCGCGAACCGTAGGGTGACACACTTAAGGTTTGGTGTCGTTTAAGTAGATATGGAATATGGAATGGAGTTCGAAGTTTTTTTCGGAGTCTCGGATGGGATCCAGGACATCACGAGGAGTTCCGGAATGGTCCGGAGAATAAGATTCATATATAGGAAGTCACTTTCCAAGTTTGGAAATGATCCGGTGAATTTATGGAAGGTGGTTTCTAGAATTATCCGGAATAAATCACTATGGAAGGAGGAGTCCCGGAGGGACTCCACAAACCCTAACCAGCCAACCAAGTGGGAGGGTGGAGTCCATGGTGGACTCCACCTCCTTGGCCGGCCAAGAAAAGGGGGAAGGGAGAGTCCCTGTCCCTCTAGGTTTCGTCCATAAGGCAGTTTTTCTGTTGGGGTCTTATTCGAAGACTTTGGGCAAACCCTTGGGATTCCACCTATATAATGAGGAGGAGAGGGAGGGGGCAGCTCATGGCTTGGCCGCACCACCCCTACCCCCTTGAGGCCGGCGCCCATAGCCCCTCTCCCCAAACCCTAGCCTCCCCTCCTCCACATACAAACTCCCGCAGCGCATAGGCGAAGCCCTGCCGGAGTTCTCCACCACCACCGCCACCACGCCGTTGTGCTGCCGGGATTCCGAGGAGGATCTACTACTTCCGCTGCCCGCTGGAACGGGGAGAAGGACGTCATCTTCATCAACACCGAACGTGTGACCGAGTACGGAGGTGCTGCCCGATCGTGGCACCGTGATCAAGATCTTCTACGCGCTTTTGCAAGCGGCAAATGATCGTCTACCGCAGCAATAAGAGCCTACTCTTATAGGCTTTGGAAATCTTCAAGGGTGAGTCTCGATCATCCCCTCGTTGCTCCCGTCTTCTAGATTGCATCTTGGCTTGGATTGCGTTCTCGCGGTAGTAAATTTTTTTGTTTTCTATGCAACGAATCCCTACAGTGGTATCAGAGCCGTGTCTATGCATAGATGGTTGCACGAGTAGAACACAATTGTTTTGTGGGCGTTGATGCTTATGTTGTCTTTAGTTCGAGTACTTTGCATCTTTGTGGTATGGTGGGATGAAGCGGCTCGGGCTAACTTTACATGACCGCGTTCATGAGACTTGCTCCACGTTCGACATGCAACTTGTATTGCATAAGTGGCTTTGCGGGTGTCTGTCTCTCCCACCATAGTGAAGATTCAATTTACTCTTTCTATTGACAACACTAGTATCACCGTTGTGGTTCATGTTCGTAGGTAGATTAGATCTTACTCGAAAACCCTAAACCACGTAAAATATGCAAACCAAATTAGAGACGTCTAACTTGTTTTTGCAGGGTTTGGTGATGTGATATGGCCATAATGTGATGATGAATATGTATGAGATGATCATTATTGTATTGTGGCAACCGGCAGGAGCCTTATGGTTGTCTTTAAATTTCATGTTGAGTAGTATTTCAAATTAGTTGTAATAGTTGCTACATGAGGTGAACAACCATGAAGACGGCGCCATGAACTTTGACGCTACGCCGACGATGATGGAGATCATGCCCGTTGATGATGGAGATCATGTCCGTGCTTTGGTGATGAAGATCGAAGGCGCAAAGACTAAAGGGCCATATCATATCACATATGAATTGCATGTGATGTTAATCCTTTATGCATCTTATTTTGCTTAGAACGCGACGGTAGCATTATAAGATGATCCCTCACATTAATATCAAGATAATAAAGTGTTCTCCCCTCGTATGCACCGTTGTACAGTTCATCGTTTCGAAGCATCTCATGATGATCAGATGTGATAGACTCAACGTTCACATACAACGGGTGTAAGCCATGTTGCACACGCGGAATACTTGGGTTTGCTTGACGAGCCTAGCATGTACAGACATGGCCTCGGGACAACGAAAACCAAAAGGTTGAACCCGAGTCATATGGATGATATGATCAACATGTTGATGTTCACCATTGAAGCTACATCATCTCACGTGATGATCGGTTTTGGTGTAGTGGATTTGGATCGTGTACCACTTAACAACTATGAGGGATGTTGTATTGAGTGGGAGTTCATTAGTAATTAGATTAAAATATGAACTAATTATCATAAACATAGTCTGAGTAGTATTTTGAATTAATTTTGTAGTATTGGCATTACCATGCGCTAGTCTTGTTATTGAGATAGAAATACTGTTAAAATCTGACAAGAAACTTTACGGATTGGTACCGTATTGTTAAAGAATCAAGAATTGATTAAGTCCTATAGCAAACTTTTAGTAAACCTCGCATTGTTGATTCAAAGAGCTATGGTTTCAATTAGTACATAAAGTTATCTTGTCTCCGTGAAACTTGAAGTTCAAATCTGTTTGAAAAGAAAGGAGCTGAAAATTTAGTTTTCAGAAATAATCAAGGTATGAGATATATGTGATATCTAAGACCTTATTACAAGATGATAGAATATAATTTGGTGAGACTACATAAACTCATAAGTTTTATGGGAATGTACGAAGGTTGAAGACGCAAGGCGTCCCAATCCTCCAACTATTGGGGCACTAACAATATTCGCATATCCATGAAGTAATCGTCCTTAGTATGCACCGTTGCTAAGACTCGTCGTTTCGAAGCATCACGTGATGATCGGGTGTTATAGATTCTACGTGTGCATACAATGGGTGCAAGCCAGATTTGCACATGCAAATACCAAGGTTAAAACTTTATGAGCCTAGCATGTACAGACATGGTCTCAGAAAGTCATAATGATACAATGGATAAAATTATGAGTGAAATTGTTCATCATATTACAAAGTTACTAATAGTGAAATCCGGAACACTTGTCATATGATGATCAACTTCAAAGTAAGAGCCTCAAGGTTATTGGTATTTGACCAACAAACCGAGAAGTTATTGAAGTTGATGTGTTTTTTTTGAATAATGAGGAAAACTAAAAGAGAAACTACAAAAGATTATTGGCAGAAAGAAAGAAAAGACTAGAATGTCTAGCTCAGGTGTATATAAATGATATACATGTTATGGTTATATTCCTAGTTAGGTCACACAATGAAATTCTTGGGTATTTGTACCATATTGATTGGTATGAAGTGTCATACAAAACAACGCAATACAAGAATACAATGGCCTAAGTGACTGACAAGGAATATGATAGGAATGCACGTCTGGAACAAAAATAAAGTGTTATTATGTTTGTCGTTGGCATTATATCTAGCCCTTAGAATTTATAATAAAGAACTTAATAATTGTTATTTTGCTCTGGTCAAATGAAAACAACGAGTTGTTCAAATTATGACATTACTCCATATACGATGGATAAGTTATTATAAATCTTAATGGTGAAACACACACACATAATACTGATGCTAAAATGCCATAAGGCAAATGATTTGAATTTCACTTATTTGTGGAACCGCCATTTAGGTCATGTTAGAAAGGAACACATGAAGGAACTTCGTGCAAATGGATTTTTGGAGTCATTTGATTTGTTGAATCATTTGGCGCTTGCAAAATCTTTTCTAAAAAGTAATGACTGAAGTACCGTTCATAGGCCAAGAGTTGAACGGGCAACTAACTTAGTGAAAACATACATAATGATATATGTGGTTCACTGGGCATAGTTGTGTGCGGGAGATTCTTCTACTTCATGAAAACTTTCAAACAATGAATTGAGTATATATGTGGATATATTCAATAAGGAAGAAGTTTGAAACATTTGAATGGATTCAAATAAATTTCAGCATGAAGTGGAAATCATCGTAATAGAAAAGTCAAATATCTATGATTGGATCATGGTGAAAATATTTGAATTACGAGTTTTAGCAAACATCTAAGAGAGTCATGAAATTGTTCTACTACTCACATTTCTTGGAGTATCATAATGATGATATAGTATCTGAGAGATGTATCCAAACCTTGTTGGGTCAATGATGAGATAAAATATTGATGCCATTATATTTTTTGTGGATTATGCTTTAGTGACTACCGCTTTTACACTGAATAGAGCATCATCATGATCCATAGAAATGACACCATACGAGTTATGGCATGGGTATGAACCCTAATAGTCCTTTCTTAAATTTTGGTATGCATAGCATAAGTTAATAAGTTTACAACCAAAATCGGATGAATGTCTTTGTTGGTTATCCCAGAGAATTGATTGAGAATTCTTCCCACTATGGAGACAAAGACAAAAGTGTTTGTCAATGTTTCTTATTTCCAAGAAATTGTTTCTAGCGAAATTTTTGAGTGGGAGGACAATAGAACTTGATAAAGTTTATGAACATGAGCATAATGATCAGAGTAGCGCAACATCGGAATTGGTTCCGGAAGCGGCCACGACGATCATGGCTCCCATGACTACAAAGTGTTTTAGCCGTGGAGATCGAAGTACATATTGAAACTTGTAGGTATGGTTTACTTTGTGATCAAATAAATGATTTGTGGACAAAGGATTGATTTTGAACAATGATAAACCAACTACAAACAAAGAAGTTATGATGGGCCCTGACTCCGTTAAAATGGCTATACGCCATGAAATCCAAGATAGATAAATACTTTTTGAAAGTAAATAGATCTATAAAATTGATGGACTTGGATGAAATATCCTTGAAGAAGCTCGACTTGTCGAAAAGTTGTTTACGACAAAGTTCAAAGAGTTGACTACGATAAGATTAGATCTTCCGTAGCAATGCTTATAGTCTATGTGGATTATTCTAGTAATCACTACATATTTCTTTTATGAGATATGCTAGTAGGATGGCAAAATACATTACTTATCAGACGTGTGTATTAAAGGTGTATGCAAGATACAACCAATTGTTTTGCTAGTCCGTGGAATACTAGATAGGTATACAAACTTCAATTGGATGAAGTGAGTATCACGGAGTTGGAATCTTCACCAGATGAAATAGTCAAAGAGTTTTTTGATTTCATCAGAAACGATGAAGAGGCTTGCATTTGCAAGAAATTAAGTGGGAGAGCTGAGACATATTTATAATATCTTATGTAGATGACATATAGTTGGTTATAAATGATGTAATTATATACTTGATTAAAAGGTTTCATTGAGAAATTAACTTCAATGAAAGGATATGGACTGAAACATATCTACTGTCAAGATCTATGAAGATAGATTGAAACACAAAATAAGTTTAAGTCAAAGTACATAGAATGGATATTGAAGTAGTTCAATATAGAAATATTAAGAAAATGTTCTTGTCATGTGAAGTTTTTACAAGACTTGAGTGTACCTGACACTCAATGAGTAAAAACACATGAGTGATTATAGATCACAAATAATATGTACACAATCAGATATCACGTACTCTTAAAAAATGTTATGAGCATGTACCAGAATGATTCATGTGATGATCATTGAAAAACAGTAAGAATATTCTTGAATACTTAAGAAGAACTAAGGATATATATATAGTTTTGTATGAAGAAAAGACAAACAAATCGCTGTAAGGTGTTGCACCGATATTTGTTTTTGTCACATATGAAAATAAAATTTCAAACTCAAATTAGACTAAGTGTTGTTTAAAAGGTAGCACAATGAGCTAGAAGTTGTCTATGCTAGATTTAGAAGAGTTCTAAATATTATGACGGATTCTACAAAAGAAGGCAGAGTATGTCATTGTTTTGACAATGACAAAGGATGTTAAAGTCAAGAGGTTCTTTGAGAACTTGGTGTAGTTCCAACAGAGTCAGAACTTTGAAGCTATATTGTGTGTGACAATATTAGTGACATATTTCAGACCGCGGAATTAAGGTTCCACTAGAAGACCAAACATATTTAATGCCGACTCATTTGGAAATGAGTGATGCGTTGAGACGCAAATGAATTACAAAATACATACGTTTCTGAGCATGTCAGATCCGTTGTCAACACCCGGATTTTTAAGTCCGGATGCCTATTATGTCATACATCGCAATCCCAGGAAATTGTTGTTGCGAGGCATAATAGTTAAGTATCACAGTCATCATTCATTACAAACCATAATGTCTTACAACTTGGAATCACATGATCCATATTACACGAATAGTTGATCTAATGATCAACGAACAAACACAAGTTCATAGCGGAAACGTAAGATACAAGGACTCTCTAGTCCACAGGCCAACGCTTGACGTTAGGAGCTCCTAGTTGTGGTAGACGTCCTGCTGATCGTTGATACGTCTCCGACGTATCGATAATTTCTTATGTTCCATGCCACATTATTGATGTTATCTACATGTTTTATGCACACTTTATGTCATATTCGTGCATTTTCTGGAACTAACCTATTAACAAGATGCCGAAGTGCCGATTCTGTTTTTACGCTGTTTTTGGTTTCAGAAATCCTAGTAAGGAAATATTCTCGGAATTGGACGAAATCAAAGCCCAGGGGCCTATTTTCTCACGAAGCTTCCAGAAGTCCGAAGGAGAGACGAAGAGGGGCCACGGAGGGGCCACACCCTAGGGCGGCGCGGCCCCCCCCCCCTTGGCCGCGCGGCCCTGTGGTGTGGGGCCCCCGTGCCGCCTCTTGACCTGCCCTTTCGCCGATAAAAAGTCTCCGTGACGAAAACCCCACTAACGAGAACCACGATACGGCAAACCTTCCCGGAGACGCCGCCGCCGCCGATCCCATCTCGGGGGATCCAGGAGATCGCCTCCGGCACCCTGCCGGAGAGGGGAATCATCTCCCGGAGGACTCTACGCCGCCATGGTCGCCTCCGGTGTGATGTGTGAGTAGTCTACCCCTGGACTATGGGTCCATAGCAGTAGCTAGATGGTTGTCTTCTCCCCATTGTGCTATCATTGTCGGATCTTGTGAGCTGCCTATCATGATCAAGATCATCTATCTGTAATTCTATATGTTGCGTTTGTTGGGATCCGATGAATAGAGAATACTTGTTATGTTGATTATCAAAGTTATGCTATGTGTTGTTTATGATCTTGCATGCTTTCCGTTACTAGTAGATGCTCTGGCCAAGTAGATGCTTGTAACTCCAAGAGGGAGTACTTATGCTCGATAGTGGGTTCATGCCTGCATTGACACCTGGGACAGTGACAGAAAGTTCTAAGGTTGTGTTGTGCTGTTGCCACTAGGGATAAAACATTAGTGCTATGTTCAAGGATGTAGTCACTAGTTACATTACGCACCATACTTAATGCAATTGTCTGTTGCTTTGCAACTTAATACTGGAGGGGGTTCGGATGATAACCTGAAGGTGGACTTTTTAGGCATAGATGCAGTTGGATGGCGGTCTATGTACTTTGTCGTAATGCCCAATTAAATCTCACTATACTCATCATGATATGTATGTGCATGGTCATGCTCTCTTTATTTGTCAATTGCCCAACTGTAATTTGTTCACCCAACATGCTGTTCGTCTTATGGGAGAGACACCTCTAGTGAACTGTGGACCCCGGTCCAATTCTCTTTACTGAAATACAATCTCTTGTAATCTTGTTCTACTATTTTCTGCAAACAATCATCTTCCACACAATACGGTTAATCCTTTGTTACAGCAAGCCGGTGAGATTGACAACCTCACTGTTTCGTTGGGGCAAAGTACTTTGGTTGTGTTGTGCAGGTTCCACGTTGGCGCCGGAATCTCTGGTGTTGCGCCGCACTACATCCCGCCGCCATCAACCTTCAACGTGCTTCTTGGCTCCTCCTGGTTCGATAAACCTTGGTTTCTTTCTGAGGGAAAACTTGCTGCTGTGCGCATCATACCTTCCTCTTGGGGTTGCCCAACGAACGTGTGAAATACACGCCATCAATCGTCATCCTCGTACTGCTGCTCGGCTTCATATTCTGGCCATTTGAATAGCCAGGGACAAAGCCGTGAGTACTTTAAGTACTCGCAATCTAATACTAAAGTAAGTACTAGCATTACTATTGAAAATGTTCTAAACTCTAAGTTTATTTGCATAAAGCCAATTTTATTTGATAACCATTTTTGTAAACAACTCCCCAAGTGCTAACTAACTCAAGTGGGAACATTAGTGTCATTCCCACAACTCAGTTGTGATACAAAGTCAAAGTCACCGTTCAAGTTCAAGTTCAAAACACCAGTCACAAAGATATAAATTCTGATGACGGAAACAGAATGGCCTTTCCAATTGTCCATATCCGCGGACGCGGCTATTCGAATAGTTCTACACTCTGCAGAGGTCGCACACTTGTGCCACAACATTTGATTACATCCGTCAGGGATAAAACCCCGAATAATCGTAACTCAGTACGCGGATCATCAACCGTTAACCTTTCACTTACACACCCTAGTATAGGCACCTCTCCCCATGAGCTTGGCCTCCCGGTGAAAACCAACTGTTAACCCGGGAACTGCACAGGGCTTGGGCCGGACATTCACCTCATATCACATCATATCACATCAATTCCTTTTGTTGTAGAGGCAGCTTTCGGCATAACCCCGATGACGCTTGTTTAGAGGGAACCCATACTAAGACACATAAATTTCCAGCTAAGCCCTACCCATAATCAGGTATTGTGGGGGTACTAAAAAATTGGAATGGTATCGCATCCAACTCAATCATCAGTTTTTAGCCAAAGTCACCAAGTCAACTTCAGTGTCATATTCACCTTCAAAATCTTTCAATGGAAATGACTCATCATTCCAAGGTTTTCACCATCATCATTTCATCAACACAAGTCCCCATCTAGAGTAGTCATTTTAAATTTAGCACTAGCCACTATGTGTGAGGGGTGCTAAGTATTTGCTTTGCTTCTAGGCTAAGTTTGATACTCTTGTACTAACTCAACACTAACCAGGTAACTCATAACTTAAAAGTACTTTGATAAAATAAAGGTAAGTAAAGCTTGTAAAATAAAACTGGGAAATAGGATCATAAACATAAAGTAAAAGGGGTAATGCCTTGCTCAGGGTGAGCTTTGCACTTTGCAAGAGTATTATCTTGCCTTGGTTGGGAAACTGGTCAAAGTGGTCTTCTTCTTCTTGGAAGTAGACCTCCTCCTCCTCCTGGTACTCCTCGGTACTAGCGTCTAAAATACGAATACGGGGTACACAATCATCACACCAAACTAATTTACTAAACTAGGCACAAACATGGTTCACACACTTAAACTAGCATCACATGTTACTATTATGTTGGTGGATGTGTTTTTCTTATTAATTCAGAAAAATAATTTCCTCTCATACTAGATTTAAATGTTACTTTGAATTATTCAGAGAAATAATTTCCTCTCATTATCTTATTAAGATTTAATTTCTCTTATGCATAATATGTGACCTAGGTTGACCCAAGTCAACCTCTTCACACTTATTATTTGGAGAAAATGATTTAAATGAGGTGAGCACCTCATACAATTTAATTCTAGCATAACAAAGATTTAATATCACCAACATTTCCTATGAGACCTAGATAACCAGAGTCTCTACTGTAATTGGAAATGATGGTGACAAGATTTAAATGAGAGAAACTCTCTCATAAGATTTCTTCCTAGTTTTGGACAATATCTTTGACTAGAAAATAGCCATAAAGTCATTTAAATCAACTAAGCCATGATCATTCAAGGTAAGCATGGCATATTTTTGTAGAAACAATTAGTATAAGTGAAAAGTGAATTATTGGAGGTGGAATTAACTGAAAAGCATTTATGGTTGATTTTTAAGAATTATTATAAGGCAGAAAAGTCCCTGCCTTGTTTATTTTGTCATTTTAAATCTACAATAGATCTATGGTTAAATCCAGTGGCATTGTGTAGATAATTTCCTAAGGTTTCCAAAAATATAAAGTTTGCAAAATTTGGCCGAGTAGATTTGTCCCTATTGATTTTCAAAGTTTGCAATCAGATTAGGGTATTTTGCAAATTTCCAGATTTGAATTCAAATCGTGGGCTCGCGCGGGAAAAAGAGAAATGGGAAAATGGGCCGGCCCAGTACTGCGTCCAGTGCAGCGGGCCGCCTGACAGCGTGGGGGCCACGCGTCAGTGGGACTTAGCGCCCGAAGCGGTACGGGGAGAGGAGGGCCGTGCGATTAGAGTTGAGATCGACGGCCGAGGGTGGTCGTCTACTCCGGCGAGAGGGAGGCTTACGGGAGGCGGAGGTAGGGGGTCGGAGAGGTCGTCGGAGCTCCGGCGATCGTCGGAGTTGTGCGCCGCGACGTTGGAGTAGATGAGGAGGCGCCTGGAAGCATTTGCGTCTCCAATGGCGGCCTCCTGCTCCGGCGGACTCCGTGTACTGGCGGCGGCGTCGATCTTGCGATTGGAGTAGTGGGGTGGCTAGATGGTGAAATTGAGCGGTCGAGGAGAGCTGTGAGGATGAGTGGGAGGTGTTGGCGTGCTCAGTTCAGTGGGAGGGGCTCCCCTTTTATAGCGGCGAGAGGTGACCGAAGGGCGGAGCGGGGGTCATCGTCGTCATCGCCGTTCCAAGGGCGCCAAGGGGCAAGTGATGGGCGCGTACGGTGGCTGGTGTCCTGGCGAGGGTGACGAGCGTGATCGTGGCTCCTCGTAGGCTACGTGCGCCGGCGCGCTTGATGGGAGTGCTCGGGCCATGGCGGACGGTCGTGGACGCGGTCGTCGTCTGCGGCGTTCCCGCGGCCTCGTGCGCATGTCCAGGCGATGCAGGGAGCCGTTGTGCGTCTACTGGCGTTGAGAGCGAGTGTGGAGGGGACGCAGGGCCGTGGGCGTCGTCACGCCCTGGCGTGTCCAGGGTCGGCGTCATGCGTGCTCTGGCGCGGCATGGACGCGTTCTGGGCGCCACTGGGCGCGCTGATCCTGGCGTTTCCGAGGCATGGCTTCGTCAAGTCAGTGGCTGGGCAGCATCAGGTGAGTGTGAGGGAGAGGATTGACACGGTGATGTGTGTTGGAATTGACCAGAGGGAGAGAGAGCATGAGAGAGGCATGACATGCCACGGCATGGCATGTCTTGGTCAAGTGGAGCTTCTCCAGGGCTTGGCAAGTGGGTGAGAGGTGGCAGGGAGGTGAAGGGAGGCTCCAGGGTAGCAGTGGAGGCTCAGGTTGGACTTGGTCCTCTCCCATTTTCAGTATGGGCAACATTTGATACCCTGCCTGCCAAGTGTTCGATCAAATGCCCGAAAGAAAAGAATTTTTGAATTTTGAATTTCTTTTTGGTGGGTTGTAATCAAATATTAAAAGAAGCATTTTGGTGGTGGTGGTGATGAAAATGGAATTGAGATGCAAAATCACATTTTGCATATGATCTTGCATATGTGAGAAAGTTCCAACTTTGCTTGCTTCCCATTTGCAATTGGTAATGATTTTGGGGTGGTGGTTTTGGGCAAAGTTGAAGTGCTTGATGTTGTCTTGGATGAGGTGAAAAGGTTTGACCAAGTGTAGAAGGGGAAAGTGAAAAACCAGGGGCTCAAAGTGGGCATCAGGGTAAAAATGGCACATATGACCATAATCACATGTGAGCTCCATTTTGATTCAAATTTGTTTTGAATTGAGTTGGCTTGATTTCAAAGGTGTTAATAAGTGTTTAGTAACCATTTACAAGTAATGGTGCAAACCAATTTGGCCTAGATCAAAGATTTGTAAAAATGGCATAGGCCTTATGTGAGGGTGAAGTGGATTTTTGGAAATCCTTTTCTATTTCATTTTTATTTGACTTTGGGTGATCAAGTGATCATTGCCAGGGTTTTGGAATGAGAGTAACACATAAACAAGCATCATGGCAAAAGCACACTCAAATAAATTAAAAAGGTGAGCTAATATGCATAGTCCTATATGATGAGAAAAAGTTTTTGTTGGCTCCAAAAATTTGGATTCTTGAATTCTCTCTTTTGTTCATTTTATTGAAACTTGGGATGTTACATCCGTTGACTAAAACCTCTCCCGTGAGCAAAACATGATAAAGCACCAGAAGGCCAAGGTGTTATATCTTTACAAATGTAAACTAGATTATTGACTCTAGTGCAAGTGGGAGACTGTTGGAGATATGCCCAAGAGGCAATAATAAAAAGGTTATTATAATACATCTTTGTGTTTATGATAATGTTTACATACCATGCTATAATTGTATTAACCGAAACATTGATACATGTGTGTTATGTGAACAACAAAGAGTCCCTAGTATGCCTCTTAACTAGCTTGTTGATTAATGGATGATTAGTTTCATAATCATGAACATTGGATGTTATTAATAACAAGGTTATATCATTGTATGAGTGATGTAATGGACACACCCAATTAAGTGTAGCATAAGATCACGTCATTAAGTTATTTGCTATAAGCTTTCGATACATAGTTACCTAGTCCTTATGACCATGAGATCATGTAAATCACTTATACCGGAAAGGTACTTTGATTACATCAAACGCCACTGCGTAAATGGGTGGTTATAAAAGTGGGATTAAGTATCCGGAAAGTATGAGTTGAGGCATATGGATCAACAGTGGGATTTGTCCATCCCGATGACGGATAGATATACTCTGGGCCCTCTCGGTGGAATGTCGTCTAATAGCTTGCAAGCATATGAATGGTTCATAAGAGACCACATACCACGGTACGAGTAAAGAGTACTTGTCATGAGACGAGGTTGAACGAGGTATAGAGATACCGATGATCAAACCTCGGACAAGTAAAATATCGCGTGACAAAGGGAATTGGTATCGTATGTGAATGGTTCATTCGATCACTAAAGTCATCGTTGAATATGTGGGAGCCATTATGGATCTCCAGATCCCGCTATTGGTTATTGGTCGGAGAGAGTTCTCAACCATGTCTACATAGTTCGCGAACCATAGGGTGACACACTTAAGGTTTGATGTCGTTTAAGTAGATATGGAATATGGAATGGAGTTCTAAGTTTTTTTCGGAGTCTCGGATGGGATCCAGGACATCACGAGGAGTTCCGGAATGGTCCGGAGAATAAGATTCATATATAGGAAGTCACTTTCCAAGTTTGGAAATGATCCGGTGAATTTATGGAAGGTGGTTTCTAGAATTATCCGGAATAAATCACTATGGAAGGAGGAGTCCCGGAGGGACTCCACAAACCCTAACCAGCCAACCAAGTGGGAGGGTGGAGTCCATGGTGGACTCCACCTCCTTGGCCGGCCAAGAAAAGGGGGAAGGGGAGAGTCCCTGTCCCTCTAGGTTTCGTCCATAAGGCAGTTTTTCTGTTGGGGTCTTATTCGAAGACTTTGGGCAAACCCTTGGGGTTCCACCTATATAATGAGGAGGAGAGGGAGGGGGCAGCTCATGGCTTGGCCGCACCACCCCTGCCCCCCTTGAGGCCGGCGCCCATAGCCCCCTCTCCCCAAACCCTAGCCTCCCCTCCTCCACATACAAACTCTCGCAGCGCATAGGCGAAGCCCTGCCGGAGTTCTCCACCACCACCACCACCACGCCGCCGTGCTGCCGGGATTCCGAGGAGGATCTACTACTTCCGCTGCCCGCTGGAACGGGGAGAAGGACGTCGTCTTCATCAACACCGAACGTGTGACCGAGTACGGAGGTGCTGCCCGATCGTGGCACCGTGATCAAGATCTTCTACGCGCTTTTGCAAGCGGCAAATGATCGTCTACCGCAGCAATAAGAGCCTACTCTTATAGGCTTTGGAAATCTTCAAGGGTGAGTCTCGATCATCCCCTCGTTGCTCCCGTCTTCTAGATTGCATCTTGGCTTGGATTGCTTTCTCGCGGTAGGAATTTTTTTTGTTTTCTATGCAACGAATCCCTACATTGAATCCAATAGTAAACCCTAGAAAGCCATAGCTCCTATGTATTGTAGTTCATATTCTTATTTAACCTGTTCTTCAAAAGTTATTCTTTTGAAGTACAAATGTCAATCAAACCTTAGAAGCCCTAATCCTTCTTTGAAATACTCATTATTTCTTAATCAACATGTTCTTCAAAAGTTATTCTTTTAAAGTATAGTATACGTAATCATCAACCATGTTCTGTAGAACTTAAAATTGACAACTGTTCTTTACATATTGTTCCGCTACTATTCTTTATGTGTATGATTGTTATGATGTCCTATATCACTTGATTATGATGCTAATATAATCAAAACCCTAATAAGAACCTTGTTTGAGAACCATCCTAAAAGTGCAACACACCTTAAACAAATCTTTACAACTCATCCATCCCAAATCATCGAGGTTAGGTTACGCTCGGGACGATTGCATCTCATACTATGCATTATAGCATCTTTGCCAGTTCTTTAAACATTGTCCTTACCGGACGATGATGGTATTTCAGCATTTGGAGTTCTCACGTATCGAAGCTTTTGCCTGCATAATCTTGCAGTCAAGAAAGGCAAGTTCATCGCTTGCTCATGTCATTTGATTATTTGTATCAAACTATATGCAAAGTACTATACTTATCACTCATGCATTTAAAAGCAAAGTATTATTTTACAATTATGAATATGACTATGTGGTGGGCAATGGAACCATGGTATGTGTTGATATGGTGGATGTTCCATTGCATGGGTTATATCACCCTAGGATTAATTACCAATGCCGTCCAGTGATTCTAGCGCCGTACAAACCGCGTTGACCATGAGATCTATAATGGCTCTGGGGAAGCCAGCCGTATCTTTTCCCTTCTGCACGCCAACGGATTGGTAGAGCTGGCGGGGTGTTGGAGGCACTGCCGTAGGTTGGGATAGCCTTTTAAATCCCCATCCATTAGTGATGATAAGCTCTACGATCTATGATGGATTGTCCGGAGTACACCGTGAGTAAAGCCGTACTATCGGAAGAAGTCTACTGGGGGTGTAGGGTCGGACAAAAGGGTGGGTTTGCAGTCGCGGAGAAGGCGGTGTGGGCTTGGATCTTACACCTGGCCTCACACCAAAGGAAATGTGGACGAGCATGCTACTCGGTTGGCAACAAGGTTAAGTTCTCTTATGGGAAAAGTAACGCACCTCTGCAGAGGATACTGAATTGTGGATCACTCCTGTTCGGGAAGGAAGCTATGACAGCAGGAAAGGAACTCCACGAAGTTCTGGTCAACATGTGAAGACTGACGGGCATAGTTTTCAGAATAAAATAAACCTTTTGAAGAAATGTTTATGAAAACTTGCATTGGCCTATGACTTTCTGGTCGATGGCTGTAGCTAGTGCATGATACGCCTATTTCCTAATATGAACTTGCTGAGTACGCTCGTACTCATTCTATCTCGTTTGAACCCCCTTCTTAGATCAAGGCACCGAAGGAGAAACTACCGTGGAACTCGAAGACAAAGGAGTCAACTGCAACAAGATGAAGAATTCAATCAAAGAAGCCAATGGAGTCAACTTCTGCATCAGCTATAATGGAACCCTAGACTAGTAATAGAAGGGAACCTTTCCCTAATCCTAGCACCTAAGTAGCTAGAATTCTATAGCAAGCCAAGTAGCTCTTAAACTTGAATTAGCAATAAGATAGACTACGAGTCGTTCTTCTGGAGCTTTATTTGAAGTTTTACCTCACTGTAAAGTAGGAGGTTGCGTTGATCTTATGTAAACACCTCTTGTGTACTTCTATAGACATACCTTAGACTCGCATATGTTTCTGTTGTACCACTCTGAGAGATGTAATATGAGTGGAACGGTGTTTCACTTGTGTTATGTCAACGACTTGTGTACTACACCATGCAGTGGTACGCTGGGTCATCACATTCTGTTGGCCGTGTTATCAAGGAGTTGTGTCAGAAAATCAAAAAAAAATAGAAAATTGAAAAGAAGCAAAAAGAGCTACATAGCTGCGTGTGTTATATAAAAGAAAATTCCAAAAAGAAAAGTGAAGTGCTAGTTGAATCAAGTGAAGGCCTAAGTTTACTTTACTGCACCTGTAGTTGAGCAATCTTGTGCCTGTCTCGTTGAGCTTTGCTAGCGTCTCTCGTGTGCATTGCAACCTTTCCCACATATAGTTGCATTGCCCCATTATATCGCCTTGTGTGAGTATCATTGGTTGTCTACGGTCAGCGCTAGAGCTTGTTATTGGTGCAAATAGGTAGCCTACCTACAGCCCCACATATACCCTGCTTTGTCGTGTGATTTGTTCTTATACCCTTGATATTCGCTTCGCTACATCCGTGCACTAGTTGTTACTACAAGTGGTAAGCAACACTAATTTACTTTGGAACGATAAGATCTCCTTTTCTTATCAGTTTTGCGTGAGTTGTGAGAGTACCACCATATATTTTTGATTTAGTGCACTAATCTCCTAACGATGTGTGCTAGTGATCATAGAATTGTTAACCAGGAAAACAAGAGTGCTGCAGATATCATCACATGGAGGGAGTATGAGGCTCTTCGTAATGAGATGCGACGTGAATTCCGCGCTCAGGACGAGGTGCTTAATGGGAAGATTGATGAGATTTCCCAAAAGCTGGATGCTACTCATGTGACCGTCACTACAATGCAAGATCAAATGACGGATGTACAACGCAATCTTGCTGATTTGCGCTTAGATGTTGAGAACTTGACCGCGCAACAACAACAAGATGATGACGATGATCCTGAGCTTCAAGATGACGCACACAATGCTCGTGATGCGCCCCGTGGTAATCGTGCTCGTGGTTGGGTTCCACTTGGCCGCAATGGTCGTGGACAAGATGAAGAAGATGGTTTGGGTAAGCCCAAATTTTCTATACCCAAGTTTGAAGGAGGAGCTGATGTTGAAGAATACCTCACTTGGGAGCTGAAGATTGAGAAGTTGTGGAGCTTACATCCGCATTATACTAAAGACCGGAAGATCAAGCTTGCTTCTTCCGAATTTGATGGCTATGCTTTGCGTTGGTGGGATGCTTTTGTTCGTAACCACGAAGAGGATCGTGAGCAGCCTATACGCACATGGCGTGCCATGAAGGAGGCGATGACTGCTCGCTTTGTGCCTACAAATTACTTGCGGAATATATATGATAAGCTGACTCTTTTGAGACAAGGTGTGAAGACTGTGGATGAATACTACATGGAGATGGAGATGCTTATGCAGAAAGGCCGTGTCCGTGAGTCTCTTGAGATGACAATGCAACGTTTCCTCAACGGTTTGAAGTATGACATCAAAGGCATTGTTCGTCACTACAGCTACACCAATATGAATCAATTGTTACATCATGCAAGAGAAGCTGAATCACAGTTGGCTGACGAAGCAAAGATCAAAGGACGAGCTACAGGAGCTGGGCGTTTCACACCCCGCGCGGCCCCATCTATGGCGTCGGCGCCTTCGACGCGCTCCGCCCCTCCGCCTAGTAAGTCGGTCTCCAATGTGTCTAACACAAAGAAGTCCGAATCTGCTGCAAGTACGAGTGGCTCTAATGTGTCTACTGCACGTAACCGTGATATGGTTTGTCATACATGTGGTGGCAAGGGTCACTTCAAGAGAGATTGTCCTAACCGCAAAGTTATGGTTATCAATGAGGACAATGAGTACGAGACTGGAGAAGATGTTGATCCTAATGCTCCAGAAGTTGATGACTATGACACTGATGGTGAAGATGCATATCCGTCTGATGCTCGCACCATTGTTGTGTCGCAGCGTGCTCTTAATGTGTTGCCTAGTGCATCTACTCAGCGCTGCAATTTGTTCCAAACAAAGGCTTTAGTTGGTCCTGACAAGGCTTGCAAGGTCATTATTGATGGTGGGAGTTGCCGCAATTTAGCAAGCAAGGAGTTGTGTACCAAGCTGAAGTTGAAGTATCTACCGCACCCACATCCATACTATATTCAGTGGTTGAGCGACAATGGTGAGATGAAGGTAAACCACATGGTGCGTGTTGAGTTTGCTATTGGACCGTATAAGGACTGCATTGATTTTGATGTCGTTCTTATGACGGTGTGTCACCTACTATTGGGTCGGCCTTGGCTTTATGACCGTTCTGTGCAACACAATGGCCATGCCAATACATATCACTTGGAGTTCAAGGGCATGCAAATCAATTTACAGCCTATGACACCACATCAAATTGTCAATGAGTCTCGTCAGAAAGTTGAAGTCAATTTGGAGGATGCTTCTTTAGATAGGCGAGAGAATTGTAATGTTGTGAGTGATATAACGAAAAGTGAGAGAGTGAATTCCTTAGTCTCATTAGCCACCAAAGAAGACATGAGAGAATTTAGTGAGGATCCTACATCCATGCCTCTTGTGCTCTTGTACAGGGGTACGGTTTTGGTTTCTAACGACATGACCCCTCTTCCTCTTGGTGTTTCTAATGTTTTGCAGGAATTTGGCGACGTGTTTCCGGATGAGGTACCCGCAGGACTTCCACCATTGCGAGGTATTGAGCATCAAATCGACTTGATTCCCGGAGCTTCGCTACCCAATCGGGCACCATATAGAACGAACCCCGAAGAGACGAAGGAGATACAGAAGCAAGTGCAAGCGCTACTCGACAAAGTTTATATCCGCATAAGCCTTAGTCCTTGTGCTGTTCTTGTTATTCTTGTTCCTAAGAAAGATGGTACATGGCGTATGTGCGTAGATTGTAGAGCTATAAATAATATCACTATTCGATATCGTCACCCTATTCCCCGTTTAGAGGATATGCTAGATGAATTGAGTGGTGCTGCCGTGTTCTCTAAAATTTATTTGCGTAGTGGTTATCATCAAATTAGGATGAAAGAAGGGGATGAGTGGAAAACCGCCTTTAAAACAAAATTTGGTTTATATGAGTGGTTAGTAATGCCTTTTGGTTTGACTAATGCACCTAGCACTTTCATGAGACTGATGAACCATGTTTTGCGTGAATTTATTGGCAAGTTTGTGGTTGTGTATTTTGATGACATATTAATTTACAGCCGCAATGAATCTGATCATATTATACATATTCGACATGTTTTGCAAGTGTTGCGTGATAGTAAACTTTATGGTAATCTTGAGAAGTGCACATTTTGCAAAGATAAGGTCATATTTCTGGGTTATGTTGTCTCAAAGCATGGAGTAGAAGTAGATGTGTCTAAAATTGAAGCTATTCAAAATTGGCCTACTCCCATGAATGTGAGTCAAGTTAGGAGTTTTCATGGTCTAGCTGGGTTTTATCGCCGTTTTGTGCCCAATTTTTCTACTATTGCTGCACCTTTGAATGAATTGACTAAAAAAGGTGTTGCATTTGAGTGGGGCGTTGCCCAAGATCATGCTTTTGATGAACTGAAACGATTGTTAACTTCTGCACCGTTGCTTGCACTTCATGATTTCAATAAGCAATTTGAGATTGAATGTGATGCTAGTGGTATTGGAATTGGTGGTGTGTTGATGCAAGAGGGTCGCCGAATTGCATATTTTTCTGAGAAACTTTCTGGTGCTAAGTTGAACTATCCAATATATGATAAATAATTGTATGCTTTGATTAGAGTTCTTGAGGTTTGGCAACATTATTTGTGGCCAAAAGAATTTATCATACATTCTGATCATGAAGCTTTGAAATATCTGAAAGCCCAATCTACTTTGCATAGGCGTCTTGCTAAGTGGGTTGAGTTCATTGAGTCTTTTCCATACATTATTAAGCATAAGAGGGGAAAAGATAACATTGTTGCTGATGCTCTATCTAGGAAGAATATGCTATTAACTCAACTTGATGTTAAAATTCCTGGATTAGAGGTGTTATGTGATTTATATGCGACTGCTCATGATTTTGCTGAACCATATCGCTTATGTGCTCTTGGTAAAGCATGAGAAAAATATCACATACATGATGGGTTCTTGTTTCGAGCTAACAAACTATGTGTTCCAGAATCGTCTGTGCGTTTGCTCTTATTGCAGGAATCACATGCTGGAGGTTTGATGGGTCACTTTGGGCGTGAGAAGACGCTACACATGCTCGCTGATCACTTTTATTGGCCAAAGATGAGGCGGGATGTGGACATGTATGTGAAGAGGTGCGTTACTTGCAACAAGTCCAAGTCCAAGCTGAAGCCTCACGGTTTGTATACTCCATTACCGGCACCTACTACACCTTGGGAAGATATTAGTATGGATTTTGTGTTGGGTTTGCCGCGTACTAAAAGAGGCCATGATTCTATATTTGTGGTAGTGGACAGATTTTCTAAAATGTCACACTTTATTGCCTGTCACAAAAGCGACGATGCGTTGCATATTGCTAACCTGTTTTTCGGGGAGATTGTTCGACTACATGGAGTCCCGAAGACTATTGTTTCTGATCGTGATGTGAAGTTCATGAGCTACTTCTGGAAGACACTTTGGGGAAAGCTTGGGACAAAGCTGTTGTTCAGTACTACTTGTCATCCCCAAACTGATGGACAAACTGAGGTGGTGAATCGAACCTTGTCACAACTGTTGAGATCCATGATCAAGAAGAACCTGAAGGAGTGGGAAGAGTGTTTGCCGCATGTCGAGTTTGCTTACAATAGGGCGGTACATTCTACCACGGAGCTATGTCCTTTTGAGGTGGTGTATGGTTTTAAACCCATTACCCCACTTGATTTTTTGCCTTTGCCCATACATGATAGAGTTAATATGGAGGCATCCAAGAGGGCAGATTTTGTGCGAAAAATCCATGTGAAGATTAAAGAGTTGATAGAGAAGAAAGGCAAGAGCAATGCTGCAAGGATGAATAAGAAGCGCAAAGAGATGTTGTTCAAGCCTGGTGATATGGTCAGGTACATTTCGCAAGGATAGGTTCCGAAGGCTGCGGAAGTCTAAGTTGAAGCCTCGTGGTGCTGGTCCTTACAAAGTGCTTGCCAAGATCAATGATAATGCATACTCGATAGATCTTCCAGTTGATGAGTTTGGTGTCAGTAATTCTTTCAATGTTGCTGATTTGACACCATATGACGGAGAAGACCTTGGAGCGTCGGGGTCGCCGCCTTTTGAAGGGGGGGAGATGATGAGGACATCTCTACTACACCACTACCTCCGTCATTAATAAATGAAGATGAACCTGCTGTGGAGCTCAAGTCCAATGAAGTTCGAATTGTACCAATTACAAGGGCTCGTGCGAAGCTACTTAAACAACAGGTGAACTTGTTTCTAAACGGTACTTTGATTGACGAGAACTTTATACTGCCTAAGTCCTATTACTTATGTATCATCAGGTATCAAGAAGAGACGATCATCGCACGAGGAGGAGAGGAGCAGCTGGACATGAAGACGGACGTCAAGATGGACGTGAAGCTGGACATGGAGCTGTACATGAAGATATCTCATGGACGCGCGAGGGAGGAGCGGGAGGCATGCGCGAGAGGAGAAGAAGACGTCCAGGCCGGTCCAGCACCCGGTCCGACCGGCCGCCAGACCGGCCAACCCGGTCACTGACCCGGTCGACCGGGCGCCAACCGGACGTGATTTATCGTACCGGATGAAAACCGGAAAACCTCGCAACTATCCGGTTGCCGCCCGGTTGACCGGACCCCAGACCGGCCGACCCGGTTGCCGCCCGGTTGACCGGACCCCAGACTAGCCGACCCGATCCCTGGCCCGGTTGACCGGATTCCAGACCGGATTTGTCCGAGTCTGTCTCGACCAGATCTATTCTGGGTCGGTTATTTTTGTATCTTTTCGACCAGAACTCGTCCCGGAGGCCTATATAAGTGCCCATGACGCCCCCTAGCTGCTTTAGACCACGTTTAAGATAAACCCTAGTTCTTAGTTGTTTGCTCTAGCAAAACTATTGAATCCCTACACCATATTGCTTGATATTATGTAGATCCTGAAAAAGTCTTGTGTGATCTGCTGTTCCATTGGGAATTAGACGGTTGCAACTTACCGCTTCGTGGTCGGCGGCTACGTGCGCAAGTGTGTGGAGTTGCGAATATCTTGTAGGGTTGAGAGCTGTTGCATTGGCGACAGGGACCAATCGAGAGATCTCGTTGCGTCATACAAGTTATCTTCCACTTCATCGTCGTGTATCTCCGCTGCCATCATCCCGTGATCATCATCACCACCGTTGCTTACTGAGAAGATCGGGCCACCCCTTATCAAGTTTCATTGAGATTTTACACCACCGTAGCATACATCATTTTCTACCTTTAGAATTTTGTTGCAGATTTTTGAAACTTTAAAATATAATTTTTAAGTGTTTGAAAATAAAGAGCTACATGTAGATCGGCCTCCAAAACACCACACTCTGATCATTTTCATAATATATAGCCATTCGTCAATCATAAGAAATAGCCATTGAATTATTTTTTCTCGCACTTCCGAATTTACTTTTCATGTGCTTGCACCTCTTGATTTGTGGAAGATAAAAACAATGTTTAGTGGCTCCATGAGAAAAAAGAGACGCATGCCCCACATCTAATTTCTTGTGCTCAACTCTAAGAACATACACACATACTAAAGGCACTACCTCATATTCCATCAAAATCGTAATTGTCAAAGTCAGCGGTCATCTAGTATCCCATCCTTACCAAATCATTTCTTTTGCCATAATATTACGAATTTGAATGTGGAACCCTCCAAACTCGGAGTCCTAAAGTGAAAAGGTTCTTCAAAGAAAACATAATGTACACCTCTTTTTCTACATCGAAGAAGAAAGACACGCAAAAAAATGATGCAGCTAGGCGCGAGCCTTTTGTCTAAAACAAAGTGTGATGGCTAGACTTGTCCTAGGCTAGGAAAAGGTAACATGGCAATCACCGACCTGCAATCTCCAAAGAAACTACATAAGGAATCTATGTCCTCCCTTTCTTGGTGGTTAGGGACTGTTAATCGCGTGGCATGTTTAGCAACTCGATCCCAGATAGCTTAGCACGCGGTTTTTTCCTTTCTTCTTTCATAATTTCCTTGCTGATTGGTGTGCACTGTATATCATCGGTGTCACTTCAGTTTTCGGTGCTGACAAGCACGCGGATCTCCTGTTATCTTGCCGACTAAACCTGTCAACTTTCTGTGACTTGACTGTACACTGTTGGAGTTTACCGGCCTTATGCAGTCTGGTCCTCGCTATATCAAATAATTCGAAAAGATCAAGCGGGAAATAACTCCTTTTTCCACTCTAGCCAACTCAAGAAAAAGATTTATGTGTCTCTTTCGTTTTTCAAGGAGGTCGCCCGCGCACACACATGCACCTACGCACGCGAGATGTCTTCACATCACACGCTAAAAAAGACAATGCTAGGGATAGCTTTGTGAAACTCATTGGTTCCTTTTTATACATCTCATGATCATACTTTTGTTTTTCTCCCACTATTAGACTGGTTTATGTGATGTAACTGAGTAAATCAGCTTCTTGTAAACTTCAACATGCCATAATGTCTAGTTTCATGTTCTTGTTTTTTTCCATCTTTACAATTCATGTGTCACAAAGTTATCAGTTACTGTGAGTATATATAATGATACACCTTACACGTGAATTATGAAGCACACAACCAACATTTCCTTCAAACAACGATACATCACTGTAAAATTATACTTGAGACTCTAGTAGGTAAAGAAGAATACTCCCTCCTTTTCATAATTTTTTTTGCATGGTTTTAGTTAACGACATTGGGGTAAAGACAAGTTTGGCATTGCAAACCATTTTGGAAATATCACCATACAAAACATTGTTATATCATGGGAGGCTGCAAAATTTGTGGACAGTTTTACAACATGTAAGTTTTTTCTAGAGCATTATAATAATCTATATAATTAGCTCATCTTCGTATTTCTTTAGTATGCATGCCCTTGGATGGAAACATTTTGTATTGATGCACATTAGCTCTACAAAATTTCAAAATACAGGAGAGAGCGGAAGAGGTGGGAGCTAAAATCCTCTCTTTAATAACTTCATCACGAAAGGTTGAAAAATGTCTACCCTGCACATTATGACTGAGGTGGGCCTATACCGCGAAGCAAGCAGACGGCAGTTTAATTTTTGCCGGTTGGTATGGTGCTGGTCACAACGTGTTCCATTGTTGTAGTACCGCCCAATGCAGAAGGCTTTTTTCTTCATACTTCCTGTACTAAATCAGCTTTGCAGTGGGAGTATTCAGTAATGCAGAACTTCAAATGTAACGGAGTACTAAGTAGTACTGTACCTTCTGTTAAAGCTACACGTATCATAACTCAGCCCTGACAAAGCAAATCCACCACACATTACTGTACTGATCAGTGCCAAGTCCTTGGACGTTTATCAGTCCCGGGCTCTCAGCGGCAACCATATGCCATCAGGGTGTCAGCTTTGCCGTGGCGATGTGCTGTTACATTTTTTCAGCGAAAGGACACACCACTAAGAATTCTTATAATAAATTCCGTTATCTCTCGTCATGTTTCGTTAACTACATGGGCTCAAGTCACCGCATAGTGTTAGACTATGATGAGGATAAGAGTGTTATAAAAACGACAAGCAAATAACGAAAAACGAAAAAGTAAACCCGCAGGGCACACAAGATTTTAACATGAATTTAAATCACAACATAACAACAGGTATGCTACTTTCTTTTCTTGCGTGACTTTTTTTCTTTTCTTCTTTTCACAAGACATACAACCAAATAGGTTGTTGTTGTGTCCCAGCCGGCACCACCCCCGAATAGGTTGCGGCATCAGCAGCGGAGAATGAGAAGCGTCAACGACAATGTGGGCCAGGCGAAAGATGTAGCGGCCGGTGGGAGATGGAGCGGTTGACGAAGAATGAAATGGGAGGGGAAAAGAGAGAAGTGGTTTAGAGTTTTAGCTATGTCAAGGCTGAATTGGCTATCTGGCTATGTCTAGCACTCCTAAGCCGCTTTCAATGGGTCTGGGCCGACTTGAAAGTTGGGAGTGTTATACCATGTATTGGACCATGCCGGTCAGATTTAGGCTATTATGAAACCGTCTAGAACCGTTTTTATGTCTGGCGCCCCAATAGAACTATTGAGAGACCTTTTTTTTCGAAATGGGTTTCCCCAGCCTTATTGAGAGACCTATTGTGAACGCCTCTCTAAGTCCATGTTTACATTATTAATTATTAATTATATCCTCATGATTTCTTTTTCACAGAAGAAAAATGTACTGTCATCGAGTACATACCCTTAGATTCCAAAAAACACGTGATCAGTCAGTCCACAATCTCAAACAAAATCCACGGCACCGACGGACAAAAAACACCACAGGTTTCACTCCGGAGAGTGCACCACCGTCTCTGCTAAACTATAACGCTAAACCCAGCAGCAGCACCATCACCTTGTCCTAAAGCTAAACCAAGAATCTTTGCCTGCAATGACGCAGAAAAAAGATTCAGAACCAAGTAAAAATTTCAGAAACGAGCAACAAGAAAGGGCTTTTGATTCCGACAAGCGGGTGCAGAAAGCAAAAACCTGAGAAAAGCGCCGCACTTTTCTTTGTTTATTACTGTGCTCATAATCTGTGGGAGTGTAATTTTGTGCTTATATAATTCTCGCTCTCCCTCCTCCCTGCCACACGACACAAGCGACTGAGAGCGGGCAGCAATAATGCGCCAAGGCACAGGAGCGGCACGGCAGTAATGGCCGCGTGGTGCCAGTAGCAGGCAGCATCAGCGGCACTGCAGTGGTGCACTGGTCATACTTCCAGCCCACGCCCTCCCTTGCTCCCTCCCCTTCACCTCAAGCCTCCGAATCTCGCGAAGCGGCGGCACTCATTGGCCGGCAGCGCCGCACGGTGCGCAGACCCGTTTCCGGCCGGCGTCAGGTGGCCGGCGTGATCTGGTAAGGCGCTTTTCCTGGCCCATGTTGTTAGTTCTTTCTTCCCCCTCCATGCAAGATTGCGCAGTTTTGCGCTCGTGCTGACGGAAAATCTCTGCAACTTGCAGTGGCGGCGAGGGCGGGGTGAGGTGGCGCGGCGGCGCGATGAGGTGGCTCAAGTCGTTGGTTGGGCTGAGGAAGGCGGAGAGGCAGCAGCGGCGCAAGGAGGATGGCGACGCCGGGCGAATTGTAGGGGCCTCTACCTTACCTACCTACCTACGAATCCTCGTCTCTTTTTTGTTTTTATCATACCGGGGTTCCTTTCGCTCCTTAAATTCGTGGGGTAGAATCAGTGATTTAGCTTTGGTGGTAGAACTGATGTGGAAAGACCATATTCGTGTCAAAATTAGAGTGCAATACTGCACTTCTGCATTTCTGTAAAAAAAACAGGACCATTATTGGTCTTTTCTCTAAAACATTAGCAAAACTTTCCCCAGTGCTTCTTGATCACTGATAATTCATCCTTCGGAAAAAAAAAAGCATCCTTCGCTAAATCTAGGTAGCAGCTGTACTTCTTTTATGCATTGGTTATGGAGATTCTAGTAGTTGCTGCAGATCTAGTGACGATATCTGAATCATATTCCCTGGCTCTGCGCCACTGACAGGGTTGAATTTCTGGGCTGAAGTCGTCAAACTCAATTAAACTGTCATTAACTTACTATACAGGCACATGGACTGTGAATATAAAGATGACTGGATAATAGTGCTAGTATTGTTATATACCGTCCACGATGATAAACACATGAGGGGACCATGTTTCTGCTGCCACCCCATTTTCTTTTCTCCGAATCTAGGGCTGCTACATTTTACTTTGCTGATGTGCTATGAGAATTTCCTTGTTTGCTCATACGTTCTGAACTGGGCAAACTGCAGAAAAGGGATGCCATCGATCAGTTTCACTGCCAGGATCACGGCAGCCTTGCCGCGCCAGAAGAGTTCCCTGATGGAAATGGCCCGTCAGATGGCGATTGCGACGCCAGGCCTTCATGCTCAGCACCCGGTTTCAGTATAGTGCCACTGCCTCAAACAGAAGAGGAGCTCAAAGAGATCTGGGCTTCCACAGTTATTCAGACTGCATATAGAGCCCTCCTGGTACTTACGTTCTCTCTTTCAATTTACTTGGTCCGGTGCATTCAACCTGCATATTAACATGTGTTTCGTAGGCTAGTACTTTGGACTTCTTATATGTATAACATTTCCTATAAACAGATTATTCGTTTTTTCAATGTCTAACTTTTTATTAAGGTACTAAGCTATGTTTAACTTCAATCTTCAGGCTAGGAGAGCACGCCGAGCTTTAAAAGGACTGGTTAGGCTTCAAGCCCTTGTAAGGGGTCACATTGTGAGAAAGCAAGCTGCCATAACACTCCGGTGTATGCAAGCTTTGGTCAGGGTACAAGCCCGTGTCAGAGCAAGGCGAGTTCGTGTGGCTTTGGAAAATCAGACTGATGATCAACAAGATAATGTCGAAGAGCAAACAGACGAGGCTTATGTTCGAGAAATTGAGGTAAGCTGAAACGCCAATTTGCAAATTTTGTTGTTATAATTGTAAGACATCCTGTTATATTGATATTTTTGTTACTCTGCTTGCCTTATTTGTTGATGTCATAACTTTACTCATTTGAATTGCAGTTTGTGTTTTCTTTTATCAGGAAATGAATGGTAGTGCTATTTGGCTTGAGTTGTTAACTTCCATTGCCACCTTACTTAAATGCAGGATGGGTGGTGTGATAGTATAGGGTCTGTGGAAGATATCCAAGCGAAATTGTTGAAGAGGCAGGAAGCAGCAGCCAAGCGTGAGCGAGCCATGGCCTATGCCCTTTCTCACCAGGTAACTTTATCAGACGTTTTCCACGACGACATTACTCAATTGATACTAGTATCTAGTAAGTGGTTCAAAGATGATGCTTGAACTGTATATTTTGTGAATGTTATAGACTTATAGTGCAGCAAACATATTGCCCTGAACCTAAGTATAGCTTCTGGATATCAAAGGTAGTTTGGAAAACCTCATGATCGCTGTTTTTGGGTATTAGCTGTAGTGCACTATAGTATGTTTCTTGCTGCACTTCAAGTGCTGCTTTCATGAATAACATTGAAACTATCCTTTTCTCCAAGTTTGCCTGATATTTTAGCTGCTCATGTTTTTTCCTTGCTATTCTGCTCCTATTGATTAGTTCTTATATGTATTTCTACTTTTTTTCGAAATGGAGGTTGAAATCCTCAGCCTCTGCATCAAAATGATGCACACAGCCGCTTATTTATATTATTCAACATAACCTTAAAAAGAGAATACAAAGATCAACCCAAAAAGAAAAAAGAAAACATCTGCGCTTCTGTGTTCCATCTGAAGTTTTTTTCTCAATTTGCAGTGGCAAGCAGGTTCAAGGCAAAATGCGGCCATCACATCATCTGCACTAGACAAGAACAGCTGGAGCTGGAATTGGCTGGAGAGATGGATGGCTGTTCGTCCTTGGGAGAGCCGGTTCCTAGGAACTTACACAGCAGATGGAATCGCTATTGATACTGGAGTACGACATGCCGAGGCAAATGCAGCCAAGGTACCATACAGGAAACCTGTGAAAAAGCAGGCTTCGACACTTCACTCAAACACGTTGAACCCGAAGGCCTGCATGCCAAACTCAGAGGGCGGCGGCTCCTCGTCCAACCCATCTGGTGGTTCAGCGTTAGCTAAACCGAAACGGAAGATGCCATCCAAAGAAGCTTCCGATGAAGTCACGTCTCGTCCTTCGGGACTTGGTACCCGGTGCAGTAGTAATCCCAAGGAGAGGACTGGGCATTTACATTCCCGGGCCAACAAGAGGTTCTCCTTGCCTGTGACCGGTAAGTACAAACCTTTGCATCAGCTGCATCAAGTGATGCGGTCATTTTGTGTGTTTTCAATAAGTGAGCTTGTGATTGGATTTCATTTCTTCCAGACACAAGATTCCTGTATCATCGTTTAAAGCTTTCAAATAGACTGACCTGCAACTAAAATGTGCAGGTATAGAAGTTGGCAAACGCCTGACAAATAAACCTGCCATTAACCGATACCCAAAGGCTACCGAAGACTCCCCGATGCTGGGAGGGAAGCATCGTCGCGCCTGTTCTATTGATCTATTGCCCAAGAGAGTTGAGCTGCAGACCTGAGAAGCCATCCAGATCCCGCCTATCGACATGGTTCGCCGCCAGGAAGCTGCCAGCCATAACTGGGCTGTGGCACTGCATACATCAGCGGCCAACACAGATTAGAAAAATCCATTGCAGCAGTGTGAGCTGCATCCTTGCATTTATTGGCCATATAGACATGCAGTCAAGTCAGATGAGATATAGTGCTTGGATATGTACTTCGGTTTTTTTTTTTGGCAGTACTGTAGGTTATTACTGAATTGTACTGCGTACTGCTGTATTTTTGACTTGTTGGAACTCTGTGTGTTTAAAATGTCCTGAGGTTTGACTGAAATCAGAGGAAGAGAAAACAAATGTCGCCATCAGCTGCAATTAAGTGTACGCAAGAATGAGAGGAGAGGATCCAGCAGAGGATAGGGCTGTCTCCCTCCTCCACAGAAGCCAACAAGAATCCCCAACGCCTCATTTTTCTTTTCTATCTATTAGCATGCACCGGACCACAAGTTTCAGGAAGAGATATGCTGCCATCCTGCACGAATTTAAAGCCCATCATCTTGCTTGCACCTCGTTTTTCTGTTAGCACAAGCTCAGGCAGGAGAGTGAAGTAAAACAAGAGAAAGGAAAAAGAGATGGCAGCGGCAATGGCTTCCCTGAAGAGCAGCCTCCTCCTGCCTTCTCCTCTCTCCGACTTCAGCGGTGCAGCCGTCTCCATCTCAACTCAGGTGACTGACCACAATAACACATGAGCTTTCTTGGATCCATGGATGAGATGTTCATGCTGGCATGGAAAAACCTGAAAGATAATTGAGAATTTTCTCCTTGGCAGCCTAGGAGAAAGTCATGGCAGCCAAGAGGAGCAAGAATGCAGGTATCGGCAGCTGCAGACGCCAAGAACATTCTTGTCATGGGGGGCACCAGGTTCATTGGTCTCTTCCTGTCCAGGCAGCTCATCAAGGAAGGACACCAGGTCAGTCTACAGATACATTTGTACCCAATGATTGTTTCCTTTAGGCTAACTAATACAGAGGTCATAGCATGTAATTCTGGATTACCCATAGTAATTTACTGAGAACATATGATCAATTTTGTCAGGTCACTTTGTTCACCAGAGGAAAGGCACCCATAACCCAGCAGTTGCCAGGTGAATCAGATGCAGAGTATGCAGAGTTCTCCTCCAAGGTATGCATGCCGTTTCGTCCTATCACCTACCAATGTGTTCTTAAATACCTCATTCCTTATTCAGTGACATTGCTTGTGTGACACTGATGATATTACAGGTGCTACATTTGAAAGGTGACAGGCAAGACTTCGACTTCGTCAAGACCAGCCTCTCTGCTAAGGGCTTCGATGTCGTTTACGATATTAATGGTAACCCAGGACCAACAATATACAAAAGTCTTCCATTTCGAAAAACAATATTAAAAAGTCTAAGACTATATTTTTTTGTAACAAGACCTATAAACTTTATACAATTGTTTGTCCCACTATTAGTACTAGCAAGACACGCGTATGGTGCAACGAAAAAATGTATAGAGAGGAGGAAGAGAGAGTGTGTGTGACATGTGAGCCCCCATCTCATTTTTTCATTAGTGGTGTAAAGTAGATTAGGGGTTTTTGTTAACATTAGGCTATATACTGTTTTTTTTTGTTACAAAGCATCTAAAGTCGTTTTTTTTTTTGCAATTTACTCTTCTCCAAAATGCAAAGTGGCACTTTCCCAACTGAAACTTTTCCTTTTTTTTTGCGAATTTTTCCCAACTGAAACTATCATCTGATATCTCTCATCAGTGATAGCAATAACACCATATTGTTTTAACAACTTTCATGACGTTGTGTTTCAGGGCGCGAGGCCACACAGGTATCCCCCATACTAGATGCACTGCCGAACCTGGAACAGTAAGCTGGCAAATTGATCTGTCATACCAGAGAAAAGCTACATGATCTGTAATTTCCAGTGCCCTGAATTAGCTGGCATTTTTGCACTATTTCAGGTTCATCTATTGCTCATCTGCGGGAGTGTATCTGAAATCAGACCTGCTGCCACACTTTGAGGTATTTCCATGTCACATCACAAAAAATGCAATATTGTTCGTGGCCACTAACTATATATTTTCGATAGACCGACGCAGTGGACCCGAAGAGCAGGCACAAGGGAAAACTGGAGACCGAGAGCCTGTTGGAGACTAGTGGCGTGAACTGGACGTCTATCAGGCCGGTGTACATCTATGGCCCTCTCAACTACAACCCCGTGGAGGAATGGTTCTTCCACCGGCTCAAGGCCGGCCGCCCCATCCCCATCCCCGGCGCCGGGAACCAGATCACCCAGCTCGGTCATGTCAAGGTCAGTGCATATACATTTCATATTCTGAATCATATTTGTTGTTTGTGAATTGTGAGGTTGCAAGCATTCATATTCTGAATCCTGTGCTTAATTCTGCAAACAGGATTTGGCGGAGGCCTTCACCAGGGTCCTCGGCAATCCCAAGGCGAGCAAGCAGGTGTACAACATCTCCGGCGCCAAGTATGTCACCTTCGATGGCCTAGCAAAGGCATGCGCAAAGGTAATAACAAGTTGTGAGTGGTTTTTGCAAACTACTCTATATTTACAGTTAATTCATTTCTAATTATAATTATTTTTGCTTGGTGTTCTGATATGCAGGCTGGAGGGTTTCCTGAACCGGAGATAGTCCACTACAACCCCAAGGACTTCGACTTCGGCAAGAAGAAGGCATTCCCGTTCAGAGACCAGGTACTGCAACTGCAAAGCAATTTCTTATGTTTACTTCTCTGAATTTTTGATTTGTTGCTCACCCTGCATGATGCATCGGCAGCACTTCTTTGCATCGGTGGAGAAGGCCAGCAAGGACCTCGGAATCACGCCGGAGTTCGACCTCGTCGATGGCCTCACCGACTCTTACAACCTCGACTTCGGCCGTGGCACGTTCAGGAAGGAAGCCGATTTCACCACGGACGACATGATCCTCGGCAAGAAGCTCGTGACCGTGTGAGTCCATCTGAAGCGTGTACGCACCATGCCTGACTCATGATAGTGCAGGCGTGTACAGTCAGGCCCCAAACACCCAGGAGATGGGAGCCCGTTTTAGCAAACTAGTTATAGTTCACTAAAACGGCTTATATACTGAAACAGAGTGATAGAAGGGAACAAAAAGCGCGTCTTGTCGCGCTGTCTTTGAACTTTTTTCTTCTTTTTTTGCTTGGTCGGCGATGAAATTGCCTGCTTTGTTGAACCGATCAAGAAAATTGCTGCGGTTTGCTACATCAGAAATATAGTTAAGAGGGCACTCTCGTACATGATAATGGTTCAAACTTAACCTCTGTTTTGAATACGATGTTTTTCACACAAAAAACATTTGAAAGCTTATGACTAAATATGCTTAACAGAGTAACTGATACAAGAAGATGTAAAGCTGTGTCGGGTCCCATATCCGCAGATCATCACAACCACAGAAAGCAACTCTTCATTGCCATTCATGTATACTTATAATTTATTCATGTTCTGAGAGTAATAATCTTGATTATCTGACCTCTTAATGCTATTATGGATCATAACCAACTTCATTTCTTGTATGAAAATAGTGTCATGATCTAGATGTCACCTAGATGGGGTGTCGAATAGGCCTTTTTAACCACATGTTGATTTTTCTTGAAAAAAAAAATCTAAAACAAACTAGTAGTTGAATAAATGCATAAATAACCTTACGGAAATGAACCTTTGTCCGGCCCTTAATGGGAATAATTAAGGGTATTACATGTTTGGGGGAAATTAGTAGCCTCCGGAGTCACCCGGTATTACTTAAGTATAATTTGGACCATCCGATCATTCCAGCACCTAACCTCCCGACACAACATTTTCTCTGTGTGTATATGTAACATCCATTGCCTTTCCGTGCAACATTTTTCTTTTAGTTTGTAAAAACTTGGAAAAAAGGTTGCAACATTTCAAACACGCCCTTGTAGCAAAATAAATAAATATGGTGCAAAAAAATCATCATTAGGTTGCCGCAAAACATTGGAAAATTATACCACAAGAAACTCCAACACATACAACATATGTTCACGATCCATACGACATCACAAAATCACATTTGCAGCATTAGGAAATACCTTTCAACCTTACGGCCGAAAATCGTTGCAACATTTTTACTCGTTGGGTACACAACAAAACAAATAAACCCTTTTAGCATTCATAAACACCCTTTGCAACATCGAAAAACTACAAAACAACTGATCTCTAGCTTTAACAATAGTCACACCACCATGCATAGATTCAAGCTCATTGAACGTGAATCTGCGAAGTTAGAGGCTTGTTGGAGCTAGATTAGGTAACCCCCACAAATTGCCTTCTCCACCCATCGGGGTGTGGGGAGCTCGCCGACAGTCACGTCCATGGCGAGCTCATTGACAGAGGCACCAGAGACAATGTTAGAGGAGGCGCAGTGACAATGGTAGCCGGCAAGCGGAGGAGTTCAGGAGAGAACCGACCTGCGAACGGAAGTGTTGCACACAACGGGAGGTACCTGGGGTGCGATTCGGGGAGGGGACGCATGCCATAAAAGTCCATATGTTGTAAAGTTAAAGCAATTCCTTTCCTTCATATTATTTTTGAGCGGTAAATCAATTTCCTTTAAAAAAATTGAGGCATAAATCAATTTCCTTTAATGAACCTTCTTGAGGTGCTGGGCCATGTTTTTAATAGAAACTGGCCATGGTTGAGTTTAGTGAACAATCTCTGCTACATACGGCCCACGAGGCGAATTAGTCAGCCCAGCAAGAAAGCCAGCTCGTTCCAGCCTTTATTCCTTGCCCTGCCCCGAGGCGACGCGTTTCCCTTTGCTTTGCTTTCCTTCGCGTGAACTGCAACGACCAAAACCGATCATCATCAACGACTTCGTCGCGCCCGAGGCAGCGAGGCGCCCCAAAAAATTTGCCTCCATGGCGGCGACGTCGATGCGCGCGGCGGCCGTCGTGGCCGCGCTCCTCCTCGCGGCGGCGGCGGCGGCCTCCGCCAGGGAGGACACCAACGGCGTGTACGAGCCGTGCGCGGACGCGACGGTGCAGCGCGGCGACGGGTTCACCTTCGGGGTGGTCTTCGCGGGGCGCGACGCCTTCTCCTCCGGCGGCGTGCAGCTCTCCCCCTGCGACGGCCGCCTCAAGCTGGCGGACGCCCGCGTGCCCGTCGCGCTCTTCCGCCCCACCATCGACGAGATTTCCCTCCTCACCGTCAACGCCTCCGACGCCAACGCCCTGGTGAGTTTGCTCTTCTTCTTCGCCGCCTTCCGGATTTCGTGTTTGATTGGGAATTTTCCTGCGTGTCTGTGTGTGTGTGGCGTGTGATGAACCCTAATCGATTGCGCATTTCCACCTCAGGAACTAGTAGTTTGGCACAAAGGAATTGTCCTCTAGTTCTTGCTCTCTTTTTTTTCTATAAATAGTAAAGCAAATTCGATGATATAGCTTTGCAACTAAGATTCTAGGAATCATCATGCAATATGTTTTAGCGGAATAAAATTCTGCCTTCTTCAATTAGTGTGAAAGATGAAGAAATTGTTTGGAAAAAATCATTCTTGATTACGTCCTGCCTGGCTGCCTGGCGAGGTTTAAGCCAAAAAACAGGGGAGCTAGACAGTGACCCACGGACACGTCGAGACAACCGACAGCAGCATGTTTGTTTGGACTCATTGGAGGAGGGTAGATCCGTAGATGGCTCTCTTAACATACCTCACTGTATCCTATGGCCCAACCCGATTTGCCGGGTTATTAGATTTGCTTGTTCAAATTTGTCTCAAGTTTTATTCAATGTGCTGTCCCATCAAGGTTTTTGTTCATTGATTGGGCGTACTTTACTGGGGGTCAATTGCTGAGATATGTTCAAATGCCTTACCTGATTTGTAAAAAGAAAAACGTATTTAATGGCCAATCAACATGATGAGGGTCCTCCTTTCGTTCTGTTCTATACCTGAATCTCGATTGCTATTTTGTTTATGGTACAGGCATGTAAGTTTTGATTCAATAATTGGTCCTTACGTCCTTACCATTTCTTGCCAGTAAATATGGGACGTAAATATGTGCAAGGATGTTCAAAACTATGGTTTGCAGTAATTAATTGCTGAGACAACATGCTATTACAATACCTTGCGTACAATTGAAACTTTCTTGTAGATACATGCACATTATGAGATGCTGTTGTTTCCTGTTCTGACCTTACACTTAATCGAATCTTCAGTTCTTATTTGCAATTCTTTGACTCTGTTCCAGGCATCTGCTGGTGGATACATGGTAGCTTTCGCCGGGAGGAAATACGCAGCAAGATCGCTTCCCGTTTTCGTTAGCAACAGCTCATACTCAGTAACTGCATTTACCCTGGTGAGCCCAGAAACCGTAGTATCCTGGATACTGAATCACATACTCAAAACCCTCACCACCGATGATCACTTGCTCAACTGACATTCTCCGTACGTTCCCAGGTCTTCGAGTTCCAGAAAGGCATCCTCCAGAACCTGTTCTGGAAGGCCGACGGCTGCTCGTCGTGCTCCGGTGATTCAAACTTCGCGTGCGTGGACGAGAGCTGCGCGATCAAGACGTCGAGCTGCAGAGGTAGGGGGAACGGGCAGGTGGACTGCAGCCCCGGGATACAGCTCGCCTTCTCTGGCACCGACAAGCACGAGGATGTGTTCAACTCGTGGTACGAGGTGTCGAAGCTGAAGCAGTACTCCCTCTTCGGGCTCTTCTCCAACCTCAAGGACTCCCTCGCGGGACAGTTCAGCCAATTCTTCTAGCTTTTGGGTGATCTCCCCGGTCATCTTCCTCTTCGTACAGCTTCTCAAGGCAGTCACCGTTTTGTCCATGTAGTATATCGATTATCAGCTGCTGCATACACCAGTTAATCAAATCCCTTGTATATCAGTATATGTATTATCGGCAGCTATATACACTCGTTAATTGTTGTGTGTACAATATGAGGCAATGTAAGTTATGCTTATACTTGGATAGTGATGCAATGGAATTAGTGTAGGGAAAATCTAATGAGAGGCGCCGCACGTCGCGCGTTTTGTGCGGCGGCTCTTTAAGATGCGTGCAGCGCATCCTGTAGGAGGCTCGCGCACGTCGTGCCGACCGACTTCGGTCGGTCTCGTAGTCGGTCTGTGGGTCCCGCATGTAAGCGTCTGTTTTTTGAATTTTAGGAGGCGTGCTCGTCGAAAATAATTCCACATAACCGTCCATTTTGGGTTATCCGTTCCTCCCTCTCTGGCGACGGGCGATTCCGAGGGAATCATCGATTCTCGCCGGCCATTCGTCGATTTCTCGCCGGCGACGGCTAGATCCGTCGCACATCTATATTCTGGTTAGTGTCCTCCGTCTACCACTGCTGTTAATCGCCATTTTTTGCTTGATTTTTCGAGGTAGCTCGTGCGCGGCGATGTCGGATTTGCTCGGCCCGTACGGATTTGCTGCTAGATCCGCTCGGCCCGTCGGATTTGCTGCACCAGAGCGAGTTGACGAGGGAGATCGCGGTGACGAGGGGGAGAGTGCGGCTTCGATGTAGAGCGCGGCAACGAGCTAGTAGCGGGGCGTCGAGGGAGATTGCGGGGACGAGCTTGCAGTAGGGCTACGAGGCAGATCCTGGCGACTACCGATTTGTTCCTTTGACGTTGTAGCTGCGCGGTTAGGAGGGAGCAGCGCCGTGACTAGGGAGTAGGGGGGAGCTGCGCCATTGTGTTCGTATCGTCTAGATGCAAGTTTTTGTTCTACGATTTGTTCTGGCATCATGCATTTTTGTCTGCATGTTGTAGTTTGTGCTGGATCATTTTGTTGTGCATTTTTGTTTTTGTACTGTGAATCTGAGGAAGTTAATATGTTAGATGTTTCTGAAGAACCTAGAAGTTGAGACAGAAAACTTGGTTGCTAGTTATTTTGGAAAAAAGTGGCAGCTATCATGTTCTACGATTATGGTTTGTTCATGATTACTGATAGTATTTTTCTTGGTTGCTAGTTGCTACTTACTATTTTTGTTCATGATTACTGGCAGATAACCTGATAGTTTTGTTCATGATTACTGGCAGATAACCTGATAGTTTATTTCATGATAGTTTGTTCATGCTAATAAATTGGGACAGAAAACTTGGTTGCTAGTTGCTAGTTACTATTTTTCCGAATAACCTTATAGTTTGTTCATGATTACTGGCAGTAATTTTCTGGATAATTTGGTGTAGTTATTTGGAAAAAACTGGCAGCCATTGTAAATAACCTGATAGTTTGTGGTGTAACCATGTTTTTTTTGTGATAGCATTCATACACTTTTTAAACTTGCTAATTTAGTTACCTAATCTGATTATTGGTATTAATATTGTTTGGCAGCTAAGACTGTCGATGGCTAGGAGAAAGGGAAATCCAAATAATGCTGGTGCTGCTATGAAAAGGAAGGGAGTGCGCAAAAAGCATCATGTAAGTTAATAAATCTTGTTCATGTATTCACTGTGTTCTACTATAAACGTTGCCACTAGATATTTTCTTGTATAATCTGTTAGTTGCTTTAGGTTATTTTGGCATCTGTAATATATAATTTTCAATGTGTTCCAATTACCATGTTATTTTTATATGGTCACTGCTGTTTTTTCTCATTTTTTTTTGAATGTGGCTTCACTGTTTTCTAAATTGTTTTTACAATCTCATTGAATTGTCCAGGTTTTTACCGGAGAACGTAATAGGCTTCTCCATCACCCATAGTTAAGCTTTACAGTAGTTTGACAGAAGATCAGAAGCTTGCTATAGTTGACATGGGTCATGCCAGCTTTCTTGATATCAAGTGTGGACAGTTGCATAACCCGGTCATAAATTGGTTTACAAAGTGTTATCAGCCCGATAGGAGAGCATTTGTTGTCCCTTGTCGTGGAGTTATCCCATTAGACGAAGAATCTGTTCATATCATGACTGGATTGCCCAATGGACAACTTCAAGTCAAGTACTATTGTGATTACAAGTTGGAGGCTGAGATTTCTGAAAGGCTATTTCCTGGAAAAACTAGCAGGCCTAAGGTTTCAGAGATTGGAAAAATGCTCGAGGAGTACCAAGAAGCTGATGATACTTTTAGGGAACTTTGGCTTTTGTTCTTGGTGTCAACAGTTGTTGCTCCAACAACAGATGTAAAGATGAGCAACAAAATGTTATCCAATGCTGGTAATAGAACTTCGCAAACTACTTTATTTTATGTCCTTTTTGGTTCGTAATTTTTCATTTTGTTTTCATGTATACTAAAATCTTCCCCTCTTTTTTTTCTGTGTATGTCATGATGATAAATCTCTTAGCTTGACATTGCTAATGCAAAAGAGATGAACATGTGCAAATTTATTGTTGATGAGCTGCACAATAATCTGTCAAATGGGAAGTATAGCAGGGGATGTTTACTGTACTGCATGGTGAGTACATAGTTACTCTTTGTTTATAGTTACTTCTTTTTGTATTTTTTGGTCATTTGTAAATAGTTGTATTAATTGTTTGGAATGCATTTTAGTATTGTGAAGTTTTTCTTTGCAAATATCTTTTTGTATGTTTAGTGGAATTAATCTGGTGACTAAATTTTGCAATTCTGGTAGTTCAAATCATCAGTTTCATGTAAACCATCAGCAATAATTTGTGTGTTGTTGTTATTGCTTGAAGTTGTGGTACTTTGATGCACTCAACACCAATCACTTGGAGCTTATGCTTGGAGATGAACGTTTTGCTATTAATGCTTGGTCTAGCTTACAAATTGATGCGGTTGGTGCAATGGATGCACAGGAGTACGATTCAACCATATTCGGTGTTCTGGAGGTTAGTCCTCTTATTTTTTGATGCATTGTTCGATTATTTCAACTAGTTTTGATGCACTCAACACTAAAAGCTGCTATGGGTTTTTAATTTTCTTTACTTGTTCGTGCAGCTGAAGGATGAGCATAAGGAGGACATTGCTAGGGAAATGGGTTTGTTTGGTGGTCCTAATGGTTTTGAAGCTTGGATGAATCTTAATACACATCCTTCTTGCAAACAGAAGGTATGATTTAAAACTTTCTGCTTGTTAAGTCAGTCATTTGTAACATTTGATTTTTTATGTAATTTTGCTGAATATCATCTGCACTAACTAATCTTTTCGGTTTTTCTCATTTTTGGTTACAGCAACGGATCAAAGCCTACACCTTAATGCAAACTTTTGCATGAGGCCTCAATGGTCTGTTGAGCAATCTTGTGCAAGGCATGACTGAATCAGCTGATACCGATACTGAAAATGACGATGTTGTTGAGCAAGCTAGTGATGAAGAAAATCTTGACTTAAGTGCGTCTGAATCAGAGGAGAATGAAGAGATGTCTCCCACTGTTGTTACTAGACGTGGTAAACCACGAACCCGTCTTGCTGGTAAAGGAATTGTTGATGATCACACTGTAACACCAACAGAAATTCTTCAAGAAGGAAGCACAAGTTTATCTCCTCCTCCTATGCACTCTCAAATTGCGGTTCCAACATATAGTGATTTGGATCGGTCTGAAGCTGAAGGTAACATTGCTGATGTTTTCGGGTTCACACCTGATTCACCGTCAGAAAGTACAGAGCAAGCTGAAAAGAGGATTAGGGGCAGTGCAGCTGTTCTTGCATCAAGTCTTGGTTTGATGAAGAAGCCTAGGATTTCTGGATTGAATGAAGTTGTGAAGAATATTGTTGCAGAAGAGCTTGGAATTCGTGTTGACAAAGATGGAGAATATGAATCTGTTGCCCTTAACAATGCAACAACTGGGCTGGTGAAACTATCTGAATCTGTTGCCGTAAACATTGGAACATCTGAGTTGGAGAAGGAATCTGAACCTGTTGACTTGAGCAATGCAACAAATGAGCAAGAGCATCATGGTTTTGAGACTAGAATAGAAAGGTATGTTTGTACTACACATTTTTTACTGTTTTCTAATATAGTCCTGGTCACTGTTGGGAGTAATACTTCTCTGTAGTAATCCTATGATACAACAGAGAAATACTGATTGTTGTTCTATTGTTTTAGTTTGGTTTTTACTCATGATTCTGTTAACTATTTAAATTATTCTGATAGCTGAATTGAAGTAACCTCATAGATGCAATGCTAATTATGGTTGTTGAATTGACCAAACTTTATAGTTGTGTTCTAATATAACTAGTAGATCCTTTTTATGAAGAAATCTGATAACTGCACTTAAGTAATTTGGTAGTTTGTTTTTTAAAAACATGATAACTTCAGGTAGATAATTTGGTAGCTGCATTTTAAAACATTTGTAGTTTTTTTTGTTTATAAATCATGGTTTGTTTGAAACGGGGAAAGACTTCATCATCAATTGGACTCTAGTGCTATAAATGTTGCAGCAGGAAGCAAAGATGTACTTTTCTCGGAGAGTCTCATTTCAGAAAATGATTTTGTCCCCTTGAATGTTGTCGTTGCTGAAGACATACATGTCCTCCCTAGTGGTGTTGTTCTTCACGATTTAACTGCTGATGAAAAGGTGGACAAGGATAATCGGTTAAAGAAAAGGTATGTGGATGATCACAGTTGAACCTTTTGTTAATTACTTTTTCTCTATGTTTTGCATATGCATTTTTTACTTTAATTGATCACAGTTGACTCTTACTTTTGCATATGTAGGAAACGTCTTGCATTGCCGACAACTGTACCAGCAAGAAAATCTCCAAGGCTTGCACGATTGCGTGATGAAAGCATTCCTCAATGTTCAGATTCAAGTTTGAAAACCAAGAATGTTACAAAATCTTCAGTTTGTACTAAGTCTGCAAGCAAGCAAGATGGGAAAACAGTTGCCAGTGCCATACCAATATCTCCTTCTGCTACAAAATCGCCGACAGTAAAAGATGGCAATTCAAAAGACAGTGCCATCCCTATCTCTCCAACTGTTGTTGATGCTTGATACGTCCAAAACGTATCTAATTTCCCGAACACTTTTGCTATTGTTTTGCCTCTAATTTGTGTATTTTGGATGCAACTAACACGGACTAACGCTGTTTTCAGCAGAACTGTTCTGGTGTCTCGTTTTTGTGCAGAAATCCAACTTTCAGGAAAATCCTCGGAATTTATGCGAAAGGTCCTATTTTTCCAGAAGACTCACGGAGCCAGAAGGGCAAGTCAGGTGGAGGCCCGAGGGCCCCACACCATAGGGCGGCGCGGCCCAGGAGGGGGGCGCGCGGCCCTAGCGTGTGGCCCCCTCGGCTGGCCTCCGACGCCCTCCTCTGGACTACTTAAGGGGTTCGATCTAAAAATCGCGACCAAGAAGTCGAAGTCGCCAGAAACCCTCCAGTACGCCGCCACATCGCGAAACTCCGTTTCGGGAGCCAGAAGTCTCCGTTCTGGCACTCCGTCGGGACGGGGAATTGGAGGAGATCATCACCATCATCACCACCGATGCCTCTCCATCGACCAGCCATGTTTCCCTCATCCATGTGTGAGTAATTCCCCCGCTGTAGGCCAAAGGGGATGGTAGGGATTGGATGAGATTGGTCATGTAATAGCATAAGATTGTTAGGGCATAGTGCCTAGTGTCCGTAATTGGTACTTTGATGATATTGTTGCAACTTGTTATGCTTAATGCTTGTCACTAGGGCCCGAGTGCCATGATCTCAGATCTGAACATGTTATTGTTTCATCATGATATTCATTGTTTTATGATCTTACCTGCAAGTTGTATACACATGTCGATGTCCGGAACCAATGGCCCCGAAGTGACAGAAATCGGGACAACCGGAGGGGATGGTAGTGATGTGAGGATCACATGTGTTCATGGAGTGTTAATGCTTTGCTCCGGTACTCTATTAAAAGGAGTACCTTAATATCCAGTAGATTCCCTTGAGGCCCGGCTGCCACCGGCTGGTAGGACAAAAGATGTTGTGCAAGTTTCTCATTGCGAGCACGTACGACTATATATGGAACACATGCCTATTGATTGCTTTGTACTTGGACACCGTTTTATTATTATCTGCAAATGCCCTGCTTTGATTGTTACAAGAGTTTCTCTCATCCATGCAACGCCCGTTATCCGTCCCCGTGCCTACAGTATTTTAATCCTGCTGTTTACTAAAATCACTACTGCTATCTGTGTTACTCTGCTGCTGTTATTTCACTACTGCTACTGCTATAAAACTGTTACTACTGATAAACTCTTGCGAGCAAGTCTGTTTCCAGGTGCAGCTGAATTGACAACTCCGCTGTTAAGGCTTTCAAGTATTCTTTGTCTCCCCTTGTGTCGAATCAATAAATTGGGTTTTACTACCCGCGAAGACTGCTGCGATCCCCTATACTTGTGGGTTATCAAGACTGTTTTCTGGCACCGTTGCCGGGGAGCATAGCTTTATTTGGAAGTTCACTTGGATTGATATTGTTCGCTGTAAATTCTCCATCATGGGTAAAACTCGCGATCCTAAAGTCGCCATATTACCATCCACTACAAGAAAAGGTACAACTCTGAGTACCTCTGCTACTCTTGATTCACCATCTGTGATAAGTCAACTTGTTTCACCGCCGCAAGCTTCACTTGCTGGTACTTCTACTGAATCTGAAAATTCTCATAATATTGATAATGTTTCTGCTGTGCTTGATGATAGTGGTTCATTGGGATCCTTTCTAGATGCTACAATTGCTAGGTCTAGACAAATTGAAAATGCTGAAACTCCTAATGCTGCTACACCTGTTAATTCACCTGAACTTGATTATTCTAGTGATGATCCTGATGAAGATTATTTGGAGCTTAATGATGATTTTATTAATAGATGCAATGCTACTGCTGATGCAAGAAAAATTAAAAAGTTTCTCACACAATATACTGTTAGACATAAGTTATCTCCTGATCCTAAATTTGCCACATCTCCTATATGCATTAAGGATAAAGATTGTGATTTTTCTCTTGATCTATCTCATATAGCTATTGTAGAGAAAGCACCCTTTTGTGGTACTGAAAAAGAAAGTGTTGTAGAACACATGATTGAACTTTCTTCTATGAGTAGCTTGTTTTCTGATGATATCAAGATGCGTACTTACTTTGTCGCTAAATTTTTTCCTTTCTCATTAAAGGATGATGCTAAAACTTGGTATAATAATTTGCCTCCTGGTTCTATTAAAAGTCCAACTGATTTGCGTGATGTTTTCTTTCGAAAATACTTTCCTGCTAGTGCTCAACATATTGCTTTACAGAAAATTTATAGATTTGACCAGGGAGATGAAGAGAAATTGCACGAGGCTTGGGCAAGATTTTGTTCTCTTATCGTAGCTCGACCTGGACATGATTTAGAAAAGAATGATCTACTTGATATATTTTATAGTGGACTAACCATTGAGTCTAGAGCATATTTGGATAGTTGTGCTGGTTGTGTTTTCAGAAAAGAACTCAGCATTTAAGCTGAAGAATTATTGGCTAAAATAGGCCGGAATCATGATGATTGGACTACACCTGAACCAACTCCAACACCAATATTGAAGAAGAGGGGTTTAATTAAATTGAATGATGAAGATATGAGGGAAGCCAAGAAGTCTCTCAAGGAGAAAGGTATTAAATCCGAAGATGTGAAGAATCTACCTCCCATAGAAGATATATGTGAGATAATTCCCCCTTCATCCATGATTGAGGTAAACTCCCTTCAACGCTTTACTAGGGAAGATATTCCGTATTCAAAACCTCCTGCTCAATGCTTAGATGAGTTTGATAATTATATTGTTAAGCAAGAAAATTTTAATATGAGAGTAGAGAATCATCTAATGGAAAATTCTCAAGCTATTAGCAATTTACAAGATATTGTGGAGAGAACCTCCAATGATGTTAAGATGCTTGTTAAACATTTTCAAATGGTTCAAACTCAAATTGATCAACTCACTAAAGTGCAAAATGACTTGTTAAAAAATAATTCTAAAGAGAAACATGCTTATGAAGTAACAACCAGAGGTGGTGTCTCTACCCAGGATCCTCTATATCCTGAAGGGCATCCCAAAAGAGTTGAACAAGATTCTCAACGAATTGAACCTAGTGCTCCTTCTAAGAAAAAGAAGAAGAAACATAAAATGTTGTAGAATCCTCTGAACCTGTTAATGATCCTAATAGTATTTCTATTTCCGATGCTGAAACTGAAAGTGGTAATGAACATGATAATGGTAATGATATTGATAAGAAAGATGCTTCTGATAAAGAAGAGGTTGAAGATGAACCTGAAAAGCATGCTAAAAATAAAAAGTATACTAAAGAAGATTTTATTGCTAAGAAACATGGTAATGAAAGGGAACCTTGGGTGCAAAAGCAAATGTCTTTTCCTGCTAAGAAACTAAAATCAAAGGAAGAAGAACACTATAATAAATTTTGCGATTGGATGAAACCTTTATTCTTGCAAATACCTTTGACTGATGCTATTAAATTGCCTCCTTATTCAAAGTATATGAAAGATATTGTTACTAACAAAAGGAAAATCCCCAATGAGGAGATTTCCACTATGCTTGCTAATTACTCTTTCAATGGCAAAGTTCCAAAGAAGTTGGGCGACCCAGGTATACCTACTATTCCTTGTTCTATTAAGAATAATTATGTTAAAACTGCTCTATGTGACTTGGGAGCCGGTGTTAGTGTTATGCCTTTTTCTCTTTATAAGAGGCTTTACTTAGATAAGTTGATACCTACTGATATATCTTTGCAAATGGCTGATAAATCTACTGCTATTCCTGTTGGTATATGTGAGGATGTTCCTGTTCAAGTTACTAATAACTGCTTGATATTAACTGATTTTGTTGTGTTGGAAATGCCTGAAGATGATAATATGTCTATTATTCTTGGGAGACCTTTTCTTAACACCGCAGGGGCTGCTATTGATTGCAATAAAGGAAAGGTTACTTTCAATGTTGATGATAAGGAGCATACCGTCTATTTCCCCAAGAGGATTGATAAAGTATGTGGAGTTAATACTATTTCTAATGTGAAAACTATCAAAATTGGAACTATCGATTGTCCTATATATGAGCCTAAAGAAGGATATCAAAGTCTTATGATTGGATCCATATCAATACAATTCAAGGTAACATGATTGATTTGAGGTTTATTTCTCTTTATGCTATGTAAAATTTATTTGGTGGCAAGACTTGATCAACCTTGTTAACAAATACTTTTTATATGCATAGAGGAGGTAAACAACATCTCTTTCTCCCTCCACTTGTTCTACTTGCTGTAGCACTTTTGTTTTGCAAAGTTCCTTAGCTAATTAGAGATTTCAAAAATTTCCTGGCCAGTAATAATAAACTTGATACCCAGAAATGTGCATTTTTCAAAGTTTTCAAAAATTCACAAAAATTATACCGTTGGTCCTATTTTCGAAAATGCACCCGGGAGCACCTGGGGATGATCAGTGGGGCACCCCAGGGTGGCACCCCACAGGCCGGTGCGGCCTGGAAGGGGGGCGCGCCACCCTGGTGTGTGGGTCCCCCTTTGCCCCACTTTAGCATCTCTTCCTCCCACACTCTTCTCTCTCCCGAAAAAATCAACACCAGCTTTCTCTCACTCACGTTTTTGCTCAAGATCTCAGGATTTCTCGATCTCTTTGCTCAGCCCAGATTTCTGTCTGAAATTTGGCACATTTGCTCTCCGGTATGTGACTCCTCCGATTATCCAAGTAGAATTTTGTTTGGTTGAGTATATCTTGAATATTTTGCTGATGTAGGTAACATGTTTAGTGAGCTTGCATGCTTGTTCTAAGTTGTATAAACTAGTTTTGATGCATGATTAGTACTCTAGCAAGTTCCTATGGTAGTTCCCCTCAATTATATGTCACCAAATCAAATTTTATAATGATTGTTGAAAATTTCAGAAAATGGAGTGGAATAGATATCAACTAAACCAACAAGAATTGGAGGTGCAACAAGTCATGAGAGTGAACCGCGAAGAAGGAGTATACCCCTCTTACTACCCGTGCACAGATTTCATGAGAAGTGCAGGAATCTTGGGAGATGTTAAGAATCTAATTTCTCGTGCAGGGTTGAATGATTTTGTTGACGGAGATCCATGCCAATATGCAAAATTGACTATGTCTGTTGTGCAGGATTTTAAGTTCAATTGGTCGCAATCTAACCCCATGGTTCAATATAAAATTTATAATAAAACTGTCAACTTGCCATTCAATGATTTTTGTACAGCAATTGGAGTACCGCAATGGGGATCATGCGAGAAGATAAGGGGATCACCGCGAGAGCTTTTAAGCCTCTTCGAGATGATTTGTCATGGAAGGAGTTTCTCAGAGGATGGTGGTAAAATCACTAGCATTCAACTCCCAGCTATCCGCTACTTTGCTTATTTCATTACTAAATGCGTTCTTGCTAGAAAGAATGGTAGTAAACTATCTATCCAGGATTTAGCTTTTCTAGCTGTTGCACTGCAAGGTAGTAAGGCCTATAATTTGGGTGCGTTGATAGCTTATAGACTTTCTACTAACCGTGAGAAGGGCGGAATTTGTGGAGATCTCATCGCCTCTCGTTTACTAGCTTTGCATGGTGTAGAACCTCACCATCTTGATATTCAACTTCCCATAGAGAAACTTGACATAGTCTCCATGATTAAACATGAATTTGTTTCTGATTCATCTAACTTGAGCAACCTGTCTTACAAGATAACATTTTACAAGAAGACTTGGAGAACAACTAAGAAAACTGAAAAACTAATAAGATTGCCTGCGCTTGTTCTATTTAACCTTGATTCCAGGGAGGATTGGTCAGTCACAGAAGGTGCACTGAATGCACACATAGAGGGAGGAGGCCATCATGCAAGAGACAACACGGAGGAGGCCGAGGAACACCTCGACTCGTCATCCGATGCAGCAAGTTCTTCGCATCAACATTTTGGACATGTGGAGCCTCCACGCTTTTCTTCTGCACAGGGACCCTACTATGACTACGTCATGTATAATCCACCGGCGAGGAACAACGACCCTCGCTGGGGTTGAACTCCACTTAGGCCAAAAGCCTAAGCTTGGGGGGAGGTATACCAGCATCACTCATTCTTTGCATATTATGGTTGCTGGATACTTGTATATACTTGTTTAGTTTCTTTGAGTGGTTTTCTAATGAGAGGGAGATGATATTTGGGGAAGTGCTGCCTGAAAACAGATTCTGGACTGTTACCAAAAAAATTCTCAAAAATAGCCAGAACGATATTTTGCGAAGCCAATTTTTGTGCATGTTCCTCAGGTTGTTATCTAACTTTCATTAGTTGAACACTTTTCGATTTGAGCAATGGAAGAATTTCTTAAAAATCGAGTACTGTACTGCTGTCAAGTTTGACGAATTTCTGCTGCTTTGTGTTTATGTGACTCTTCTAGTTTCCATTTTCTTGTTTTTGCTTTGTTTCTTTCCTAAAATACAAAAAGACCAAAAATATTTCTGTTGTTTCCCTTCACCATTTGCTTGTTTTGGTTTCTTGCATTTATTTTGCTTTATTTGCTATTGTTGGTTTGCTATAAGAAAATTCAATTTTTTTTGCTTTATTTGCTTGTTTCCTTCTGTTCTTGTTTCCAATTCGAAAACACCAAAAATATTTGCTGTTCTTCTTTGGTTTTGTAAAGTTCATTTTGAGTTCAATGGTCTTCGGTGGCTGGAGCGTGGTTTTCATTTCATATTATCCAAGCTGCGCAAGTGAAAGGCAATAATGACGATCTACGACAATTGGATTGTGGTGAGAGGCTGGTATGAACTCTATTTGTTTTCATTTTTGTACATATACTCATCCATGTGAGCATACTTAGTTGGTTCATGTGAGGTATATGTCATTTAAGAAAGTCTAGTAGTTCATGATCTCTCATGTTTAGCTCCAATTTATTAATATGAGTAGCATGTCATGGATGTTTGCTTGCATTGTTTTATTCATAAGTAGGTATGACATTGTGGTATCCTCCTCTGAATAATTCATTTGAATTAACTTGGCACATGCTCACGCATGCATATGACTGAACAAAAGTCAATTAAGCCTCGATGATTTACATTGCTTCAGAGTTCTTGTATCACTTTTATGCCTCCGTTAATTTATTTTGCCGCAAGCATGATTATGACAGTGACTGCTCTCTTGATTTGTCGCTCCCCAGTCTATTGCTAGCCTTCACTTGTACTGAGCAGGAACGCTGCTCGTGCTTCCAAACACCTGAAAAACAAGTTGTTCCAAAGTGTCCACCATAAATACCTATGCATGGCATTTCAAACCATTCCAAGTAAATTCTCATGTGCTACCTTTAAAACCTTCAAAATGCTTCTCAATTTGTGTTAATGTTTCATAGCTCATGAGGAAGTATGTGGTGTTTAACTTTCAACCTTGTCATTTACTCTTGACGGACTTTCATTATGGACTAGTGGCACATCCGCTTATCCAATAATTTTGCAAAAAGAGTTGGCAATGGGATGCCCAGCCCCGATTAATCAAACTTCATTAATAATTCTCTTCACATGTTTTGCTCTGATTCATCAGTAAGCAACTTAATTTTGCAAATAGACACTCCTCCATGGTATGAGATTGATGGAAGGCACCCGAGGATTCGGTTAGCCATGGCTTGTGTAAGCAAAGGTTGGGGGGAGTGTCACTCATAATAAAACTAAAATACGTGTGTAAACAAAAGAGAAGAGGGATGATCTACCTTGCTGGTAGAGATAACGTCCTTCATGGGAGCCGCTCTTGAAAGTCAGGTTGGCGAGGTAGTTGGTGTACCCATTACCATTCGTTGACAACAACAAACACCTCTCAAAATAATTTTACTCCTGTTTTAAAAATGAAAAGCTCTAGCGCATGTTAATCCCTGCTTCCCTCTGCGAAGGGTCAATCTTTTACTTTTATGTTGTGTCTCCATCCTTTCTTTGAGCACTATCTTGAGAGCACAACTGTCATTCTTAGTATAATATGCTTGTCCCAAAATATGATTGATTGCGGTATAACTTTGATGCTTTTATCTTTGACAATCACTATTTCTAGTCTTTCTATGAACTTCAGAGGTACCTGGGCATTTATGTTTTGCTGATCAAATATGGGCAAGCGAGATACCACTTTATCATACTCTTTTATGAACATTGCAATCCTGCTTATAGACATGATTCATGATGCTCATTATTAATTGTTGGTACTTTTCCATGATTGACATAGCTATTAGATGATCTTATTTGCATGCATCTTATTATGAACTGCCTAAGTGTTAGCCATATCATGAGAATATATACATCATATGAAAAAATGTGTTCGTGAAAGTTATTTTATTGCGTCAGTTGTTAACTGAATTGCTTGAGGACAAGCAATAAGCTAAGCTTGGGGGAAGTTGATACGTCCAAAACGTATCTACTTTCCCGAACACTTTTGCTATTGTTTTGCCTCTAATTTGTGTATTTTGGATGCAACTAACACGGACTAACGCTGTTTTCAGCAGAACTGTTCTGGTGTCTCGTTTTTGTGCAGAAATCCAACTTTCAGGAAAATCCTCGGAATTTATGCGAAAGGTCCTATTTTTCCAGAAGACTCACGGAGCCAGAAGGGCAAGTCAGGTGGAGGCCCGAGGGCCCCACACCATAGGGCGGCGCGGCCGAGGAGGGGGGCACGCGGCCCTAGCGTGTGGCCCCCTCGGCTGGCCTCCGACGCCCTCCTCTGGACTACTTAAGGGGTTCGATCTAAAAATCGCGACCAAGAAGTCGAAGTCGCCAGAAACCCTCCAGTACGCCGCCACATCGCAAAACTTCGTTTCGGGAGCCAGAAGTCTCCGTTCTGGCACTCCCCCGGGGCGGGGAATTGGAGGAGATCATCACCATCATCACCACCGACGCCTCTCCATCGACCAACCATGTTTCCCCCATCCAGGTGTGAGTAATTCCCCCGCTGTAGGCCGAAGGGGATGGTAGGGATTGGATGAGATTGGTCATGTAATAGCACAAGATTGTTAGGGCATAGTGCCTAGTGTCCGTAATTGGTACTTTGATGATATTGTTGCAACTTGTTATGCTTAATGCTTGTCACTAGGGCCCGAGTGCCATGATCTCAGATCGGAACATGTTATTGTTTCATCATGATATTCATTGTTTTATGATCTTACCTGCAAGTTGTATACACATGTCGTTGTCCGGAACCAATGGCCCCGAAGTGACAGAAATCGGGGCAACCGGAGGGGATGGTAGTGATGTGAGGATCACATGTGTTCACGGAGTGTTAATGCTTTGCTCCGGTACTCTATTAAAAGGAGTACCTTAATATCCAGTAGATTCCCTTGAGGCCCGGCTGCCACCGGCTGGTAGGACAAAAGATGTTGTGCAAGTTCGTTGATAAAGGAACTTCATCACATGGTGAAAAGAAATATAGTCATCCGGGTATGTTCACACCACCAAGCTTTGATCTTGGTTTCAATTCCCAGGAAACTTCAACAAGTGGTTCTGAGTTGGATATTATTTGCCCAGATGAAGATGTAGCTGCTGATTTTGCGTTGAATGTTGCTCCTCTATCTTGGTCAAATCCCGAAGGTATGCTTATGCACTAATGTCTAGCTTGCACAAATATCTTTTACTTTTTGTACACACTAACATAACATTTTTGCTAAGTGTTTTTTGTCATGTACAATCCCTTTTCTTTTTCAGTGTTTTTATTTTATTTTATTTCTTTGCTTTTTCGATGTAGCTAAAACTGCTGGAAACACATCAAGCGATGTTGATTTTGAAGAATTCACCTTATCTGAGGAGGTTCAGCAAGTAATGGCAGGAAACATTTCTCAGCTAAGTGAAAAGGGAGTTAAAGAGCTTGCAAAGTATGAGAAGGCATCTAAAGCCTTCTTAGAAAGGCAGCGAGCATTAAAATCAGCTGCTGAACCTACTGTTACACAACATGGAAATTTCATCCAAAGCGTAACACCAAAGGTTCAACCACATAAAGTGAGAGTCAAGAAGTCGTCACACTTCATGCAGTCACCTTTTGACAGTGCAATTAAAGTGACAGCTGAACAAGAAGAAATTTACCAGCTTATCATGATGAGCAACAAGCATCAAAGGCCAGTGAAATCAAATATCAGAAAGTAAGTTCTTTCCTTTTTCTTTTTTGTGCAATAGTGTAGCTTTTTATCTTACACTTTTATTTTCTGAAAGTTTTTAGCGAATCATGTTTTCATTCTTCTTGCTAAGACAACCTGTTAAGTGCAATGTGAAATGTCGTAGTGACCTGCTTTTCTCAAGTATGTACACTAGTTGTTTTTGTTACACTACCTGATAAGTATGTACATAAACTTGGTAGTTGTGTTTCAATTAATAGGAAGTTGTATTTAGTAATTATGGTAGTTTTGTGTCTCCAGAAATATGTTATATTTTGATACAGAAGCCAATAACTGTACTTATATTTTGCAGATAGTTATCTAGTAGTTATTATGCTATCATAGATTATTATTTCCATCTTTTAATCATGTTGTCTTCAAAAAAAATATAGGTACCAAATCATCAAATACCAAGATAGTTGGGCTCACACAAGTGATTTAGCCGATTCTATACATGGTAGAGGTGAATTGTCTAATCACTGTATGGAAGTTGGCATTGAGTACCCGCGGCGCACTAACACTGTTGAAGGGAAGGTGATATTCCCATTTCAAACATCCCTTTTCCTGATGAATGGTGAATTTGAGAAGAAAGTTGTTGTGTCTCTGTTCAAAAGAACCTCGGATTATTCACTTAGTGTGATGAAGCAGGTAGTTTCTGGTTTGTTCTTTATTTTCTTTTTCACTTTCCCAAGCCTGTATAATTTTATTTTGCTACCTTGTGTAAACTTTAAATTGTTTTGTTTCTACTAGGTTTCATGTGTTTTTTTGCCATACAGGTTACTTTCGTTGTTTTTGAAGAAATATCAAGAGGAAATAAAGAAGAAAATCACTGGTATTCTTTGTCTCTCAATATCCAAGCTGGAAGGTTTGAAGTGTTGGACTCAATGCGAGGAGAATCAAGTGAATCTTTGATGAATCATGCAAGCAATCTTGTTAGCAGGATCAAGTCTATACGGAAGGTGCACTATAGTACATCCAAGATTCAGATTGAGAATTGGGAAATAAAAGTTATTGATGTTCCCATGCAGGAAACAAAGTACGTCACGCATGTACCATTTTTCTTTCTGTTTGTGATGTTCCTTTTTTCTAATATATAATTGTTCGATAATGACTTTTTCCTCTTCTTCATTGTAAGCTTTGATTGCGGTTTCCATGCTCTGTACAATGTTGAGAAGTGGGATGGACAGAATATTCCATTGCTTGGCAAGGGGGACGTCAGCAAGCTAAGAAGAGTGATGCCTTACAGGTGGCTCACAGCTGACTTCAATGAAGAGAAAGATAACTGGAGATCAAATTTAGTCAATAATTCTATAAGGTAACACACAAACGACTGTCAAATACAGTATAGAATGCATTTGTATTACATCTTGTCTGGTCACATCTCTGAATTGTGGAACAACTTAAACAAAATAAGACAGCAAACTGCTTAATTTTTAGTTATTCAGATCAAACAACCCCCCCCCCCCCTCTGTGTGCATGTCCTTGAATCATGCATTGTGGAGCCACATTGTTTGCATACACGGATTTCCTTCCTCCCTATGTCCAATGGCTTCTAAAATGCTTTCTTTCGCTTCCTTCCTTTTGTGTTTGATACACGTGGATCCTGGATGTCATGAACTTGTGTTTCTGAAGTTTCTGGCATTGCAAATGGAGTTGCTATTTCATTCGCTGTAGTTGCTGAAGTTGACGCAGATGCTTGTTTCTGTTTCTTCTGACGTGCTTTTGGACCAGAGTTTGCTTGCTGCAAAGGCACTTGATCCCTTGCAGATTCTTGCTCAGTTTGGTTTGCAGTTTCTTCTGTTGGATTGTGGTTGACTCGCTTAGCTCTCTTAGCAGTCTCCCTTTTAAGTGCAGCCAAGTCTTTCTTCAATGCTTTCATGTGCATACGGACTAATTTTCTGCCATCTTCTGTCTCATTTGCACCAATTGCTAGCCCTTTGAACTCATTACAATTGACATGCAGCCACATTTTCTTTCTTGATTCCTCTGGCATTACGGCTCGCTCCCCTGGTTTTTCTACTACCAAATCTTCTTGAGCACTCCATGTCCACCTGCGGAGAATATACCTTACCGGTATCTCGCAAACTCCAAGCTGTAACATGGCCTACATGTTTAAATCATTGGAAAACAGTAATCAGCATACTTGTGTTTTTAAACTGGCAATAATGGATACTTTTATAGGTAACCTAACTCAGAGAATATGGTTTTTTTGATGTCAACTATACTTTTTTTTTTGCTTTTTTACCTTTAAGATGTGGCAGCAGAGAATACCATCCCTTTCAAACTTGCAGCAAGCACATCAATATTCTCCATTTTCAGGGTCTGCATAAACTTCATAGGACCTGTTGTAATAGTTTGGTACAAATTTGGTTATGCAGTACACCTGGTATGTATATTGAGCAATCTCTTTTATGTTGTAGCACATGCTCGATTGCAATTCAGCCTGGAAGCGAGTGTGTATGTTTTTCATGTAAAGCTGTGCCATTTGAGTTTCTAGTGGGTTCCAACTCCAATTTCTTGATGTTAAAAGTGCTGAGTCTGACTCCTCCTTGTTTTGTGCTTTTATCATCTTAGATTGGATATCAGCATACTGTCTAACAAACTCGATGACAGAATTAGTAGGGGTTACATATTTCTTCAGTACTACATTGAACCCCTCACTTCTCTGTGTAGTCTGGAGGAAAGGATAGAAGTTATGCATAAAGTATGCAGGAACCCAGTAGCTTCTTTTGTTGTACAAAGCTGTTATTTTTTCATGGTCTCGCAGTCTATGCTTGTACACCATCAAGTTCCATTTCATTTCAAAGTCTTCTGGTGTTAAGCTGCAGTTGATGCAGTCATTCATCTCTTCACGCAAGCCTTTTATCTTTGCAACGAATGGGCCAATCTCTTCTGTTGCCTTTTCTACTATGTGCCATCTGCAATTCCGATGTGTTGCATTTGGAAACATTGCTCGTATTGCAGATCGCATTGCACCATCTTGATCTGTTATTAGGTTCAGTGGTGCTAGGCCATCCATAGCTAGCAAGAATGACTCAAAAAGCCATATGTAACTCTCAGTTAGCTCATTCCTCAAGAAACCACAACCTAGTTGGATAGATTGTCCATGGTTGTTAATCCCAATGAAAGGTGCAAATGACATCTTGTATTTGTTTGCCAAGTATGTTGCATCAAATGATATGCAGTCATTGTAGTTTTTTTATGCTTTTCTAGATGCACCATCCACCCAAAACAAGTATTGCACCCTATCTTCATCATCAAGTTTATACCTATAGTAGAAATCCTTGTCTTGCAGTTTCATTTGTTTGAAGTACTCCACTGTATCTTGCATATCTGTGAACTTGTTTTGAGCACGAAGTGTCGATCTGAAGTTGGCCATATCTTTAGGTGTGTATGGAACACCTTCCACTGACTCATACAGCTGTGCCATCACCTGCATCATTCTACTAGTTTCCATATTTACTGTGTGTAGCACCTTGATGAAATCCTTGTCTTCCTCTGGTATATGTCTGTGTGAGCGGAGAAAAGAAGTGAGCGACCACTTCTTAAAAATTGGGTGATTGTGTTCATCATTAAACTCAGTGACCACCCACTCTTTGTCTCGTAGTTTAACTAGCATTCTTGCAGAGCATTCTGTTCCTTTCTGCCACTACTGGTTTGGGTTTCTGTGTATCCTCTTTTTCCTTTGCTTGGTGACCTGCTTTGTGGCAAACCATTGCTGCCCTTATTATTTCTCCAGTCACTTCAGACTTCTTCCTGTAGTTGTACCTAATGCCAAAGCCTCTTTTATATGAAAAACTCAAGTAATGCATGTGTGCATCCTCAAGTGTATCGAATGTCATGTTTGGAAAAGGTGCCTGTGGAGTCGAAACTGCTTCGGCATTCCTTGCATTTCTGTTGCTAGGCCCTGCCGGAGGTGTGTTAGCTGTACTTGACTGTGGTAACGTCATCTCGGTGCATTCTAACTCAGCTGACAGTGCCCTGGAGGTTGTGTTAGCTGTAATTGACTGTGGAAACATCATCTCGGTGCATTCTAGCTCAGTTGATAGTGCCATGGAGTTTGTTTCTTCAGTTTGTTTGCTCAAAGTCATATCTGTTCATTTTTGCAAATAGAAAACATTAGTACAAATGCAAATTCATAAGTATTCAGTTAAGGTAGCTACTGCATAATACTTTGTGGTAGTTTAGTAGGTAATTCTTTGGTAATTTGATTCAACAATTCTGGTAACTCTGTTCAGTAAACATGAAAAGTCTTTTTCCATCTTTTTTCAGTAAACATGAGAACCTTTTTGACTTGTAAAAATGTTGTATAAGCATTCTGGTAACTCTTTTTCAGTAAACAAGTCAAATTAACTTTACTATTTTGTATTTTCATTTAAGCATTCTGGTAACTCTTTTAAATAATTATGGAAACTTGAATTTTTAAAAATGATGTGTAATATTCACCTTGTTTGTTTGTAGTTGCTTGCACTTCACCTTGGTTGTTGTTAGCTGCTTGCACTTCACCTTGTGTTTTTGTAGCTGGTTGCAATGATACAGTTTGGTTATGCACATCCATCCACATGTGTTTGTCAGTATCCATATCTGCAACCTGTAAGAAAGAGCTTTTTTTAAGAATCTGGTAATTGCTAATTTCGTTTCATGTTTTTGTATCCAGCAAGAAGGTGTTGTCCAAGGGAAATTGATCAAGATAGGTTTTCCAAGCAAAGCTGATCAAGGGTGGGAGCATTCAAGCAATCTTTTTGTAGCAATGATGGAGTTAGGTTTCTGGGAAGAGGATCAAGTTCAAGATTCATGCTATGCATCTGGAACATGTGTCCACTCTTTTCTATTATGATCAAGTTATCAGAATCTGCTAGAGTAGTATCCATATCAGAATCTATGTTGTGGAACATGCTGTTTATGGCTACCAGAAACAATAAGTTTTTGTTTGGCTGATTCATGTTCCTATGTGTGGCTAGAAGAATTATACTATGACTACCAGATTCAGATTTCTTACTGGGAGATTAGTCTGCTGAGATATGCAAGTTGTGTTTTCCAGATGAGTTCTGTGTGCATACCTCTAATCTTCTCTTTTGAGATCTTGGTTTTCCTGTTCTTGCTCCAGTTCTTCTTTTTCTGCTCCTTCTTCTCTCCTTCAACCACTGCAGAAGATGGTCTCAATCGAGATCTGTTTTGCTGTCTTGAGGAAGAAGAAGGTCAGCTATTAAAAGGGTGGCATGGCACGTGAGATCTTTGTCCTGTAGTTTACTAGGTGGTCTCCACTCGGGGGCAGAGATATTTTGCTTGTCGATAATTTTTTTGGCCCAATCCTGTTACGTGGGCCTTTTTCGTTACTGGGCCGTATGTTTGGACGACGTGGATAGTTTTTGGGCGGGAAGAGCACGTGCTGCGCTAAACGACAAGGACGCGGGACCACGCGTGCTGGTCAAGGACGGGGTCGACGTGCGCGGGTCCACAGGCTGGCAGCCGCCGCACGAATCCAGCTTTGTGCGGCGCCGCCGGGTAGCAAAGTCCATTAGTCTATTTGGTGGTGGTATGGAGGATGAGATTGTAAGTTGGAACTAGTACTTGATTTGACTGTTTATGCCAACCATCAGAAATTCCGAATCACATTGGAGAAATATGGAATATTGTACTTTCACCAGTTTTATAGATTTTCTTCTTTTTAAACTATAACTATGGCGGGCGTTAGCCAGCCTAAACATGTATTAAGTCAAAAGTCTGGTACATAGCCATTACAAGTGTCGGAAAGAGAAAAAGGAAGTACAATCAACACCACCAAGACTAAAAACTTAGGGCATCTCCATCGGCGCGAGCGTCCGTTTGCGTCGCCTGACGGACGCGGAAATGGTCATGCGTCCGTTTGCGTCTGGGGCTGGCTCCAGCGGGGCGACGCATTTTCGGCGCAGGCCAGATTTCAAAAAAAGATGAACTAGCATCAACTTTGCACGAAAATACAGCCGCAAATTGAGGTCTGCAATATGTTCATCACACTTTGCACAAGGTAGGGCACAAAGTGGAGCAAAAGGGGCATAACAAGGTCTGAACAGCAATAAAAAAAAGTCCAAAAGGAGGCCAATATGTTGGGCGCATGGCGATGGCGATCAGGCTTCTCGCGCGCGGATTTCGGCACGCCTCTTCATGAACCATGCCCTGGTTGTAGGATAACGTTGCATAGAAAACAAAAAATTTCCTACCGCGAACACGCAATCCAAGCCAAGATGCAATCTAGAAGACGGTAGCAACGAGGGGGTATCGAGTCTCACCCTTGAAGAGATTCCAAAGCCTACAAGATGAGGCTCTTGTTGCTGCGGTAGACGTTCACTTGCCGCTTGCAAAAGCGCGTAGAAGATCTTGATCACGATCGCTTCCGGCGCCACGAACGGGCAGCACCTCCGTACTCGGTCACACGTTCGGTTGTTGATGAATACGACGTCCACCTCCCGTTCCAGCGGGCAGCGGAAGTAGTAGCTCCTCTTGAATCCGACAGCACGATGGCGTGGTGTCGGTGGCGGTGGAGAACTCCGGCGGAGCTTCGCTAAAGCTACGCGGGAGATATGGAGGAGAGGGGGCGGCTAGGGTTTGGGAGGGGGTGGCCGGCCACTTCAATGGGGCGGCCAGCTTGTGGTCTTGGGGTGGCCGGCCCCCTCCCTTGGCCCCTCATTATATAGGTGGAACCCCAAGTGTTGGACTCCAAGTCTTCGAATAAGACCCGAAACCAAAACCTTCCATATGAAAAGGAAACCTACCTAGGGTGGGAATCCCACTTGGGGTGGGATTCCCCCCTTCCATATGGGGGGGTGGCCGCCCCCCTAAGGGGGAGTCCACTTGGGACTCCTCCCCCACTAGGGTTGGCCGGCCATGGAGGTGGAGTCTCACCGGGACTCCACCTTCCTTGGTGGTTTCTTCCGGACTTTTCTAGAACCTTCTAGAACCTTCCATAGAACCTTCCGCATCATTTTAATTCACATAAAATGACATCCTATATATGAATCTTATTCTCCGGACCATTCCGGAACTCCTCGTGATGTCCGGGATCTCATCCGGGACTCTGAACAAATATTCGAACTCCATTCCATATTCAAGTTCTACCATTTCAACATCCAACTTTAAGTGTGTCACCCTACGGTTCGTGAACTATGCGGACATGGTTGAGTACTCACTCCGACCAATAACCAATAGCGGGATCTGGAGATCCATAATGGCTCCCACATATTCAACGATGACTTTAGTGATCGAATGAACCATTCACATATAATACCAATTCCCTTTGTCACGCGATATTTTACTTGTCCGAGGTTTGATCTTTGGTATCACTCTATACCTTGTTCAACCTCGTCTCCTGACAAGTACTCTTTACTCGTACCGTGGTATGTGGTCTCTTATGAACTCATTCATATGCTTGCAAGACATTAGACGACATTCCACCGAGAGGGCCCAGAGTATATCTATCCGTCATCGGGATGGACAAATCCCACTGTTGATCCATATGCCTCAACTCATACTTTCCGGATACTTAATCCCACCTTTATAACCACCCATTTACGCAGTGGTGTTTGGTGTAATCAAAGTACCTTTCCGGTATAAGTGATTTACATGATCTCATGGTCATAAGGACTAGGTAACTATGTATCGAAAGCTTATAGCAAATAACTTAATGACGAGATCTTATGCTACGCTTAATTGGGTGTGTCCATTACATCATTCATACAATGATATAACCTTGTTATTAATAACATCCAATGTTCATGATTATGAAACTAATCATCCATTAATCAACAAGCTAGTTAAGAGGCATACTAGGGACTTCTTTGTTTGTCTACATATCACACATGTACTAATGTTTCGGTTAATACAATTATAGCATGTCATATAAACATTTATCATAAACATAAAGATATAAATAATAACCACTTTATTATTGCCTCTAGGGCATATCTCCTTCAGTCTCCCACTTGCACTAGAGTCAATAATCTAGATTACATTGTAATATACCTAACACCCATGGCATTCTGGTGTTGTTCATGCTTTGCCCTAGGGAGAGCTTTAGTCAACGGATCTGCTACATTCAGATCAGTGTGTACTTTGCAAATCTTTACTTCTCCATCTTCGATGTATTCGCGAATCGAGTGATAACGCAGCTTGATATGCTTCAGCCTCTTGTGTGACCTTGGCTCTTGTGCATTGGCGATGGCACCCATGTTATCACAGTAAATGATTAATGGGTCCAATGCACTAGGAACCACACCGAGCTCTACAATGAACCTCTTCATCCATACCGCTTCCGATGAAGCCTCAAGCCGCTATGTACTACGATTACTGTTGAAGACTTCGCCACCGTGCACTGCTTCGAGCTTGCCCAGCTTACTGCAGCACCATTCAATATAAACACGTACCCAGACTGTGACTTAGAGTCATCCGGATCAGTGTTCCAACTTGCATCGGTGTAACCACTTACAACGAGCTCTTGGTCACCTCCATAACAAAGAAACATATCCTTAGTTCTTTTCAAGTACTTCAGGATATTCTTGACCGTTGTCCAGTGTTCTATTCCTGGATCACTTTGATATCTGCTAGTCAAACTAACAGCATGTGCTATATCCGGTCTAGTACATAGCATGGCATACATGATAGATCCTACTGCCGAGGCATAGGGGATATTACTCATCCTTTCTCTTTCTTCTGCCGTAGCCGGTCCTTGAGTCTTACTCAAGACCTTGCCTGGTAACATAGGTAAGAACCCTTTCTTACTTTCGTCCATTCTAAACTTCTTTAGAATCTTGTCCAGATATGTACTCTGTGATAGCCCTATTAGGCGTCTTGATCTATCTCTATAAATCTTGATGCCTAATATATACGATGCTTCACCAAGGTCTTTCATTGAAAAACTATTATTCAGATAACCTTTTACACTGCTTAATAGTTCTATATCATTCCCGATCAATAATATGTCATCTACATATAATATCAGGAATGCTACAGAGCTCCCACTCACTTTCTTGTAAATACAGGCCTCTCCATGACACTGTATAAACCCGAAGTCTTTGATCACCTTATCAAAGCGTCGGTTCCAACTTCTCGATGCTTGCTTCAGTCCATAGATTGAACGCTGAAGTTTGCATACTTTGTCAGCATTTTTAGGATCAACAAAACCTTTGGGTTGTACCATATACAACTCTTCCTCAATGTCTCCATTAAGGAACGCCGTTTTGACATCCATCTGCCAAATCTCATAATCGAAAAATGCAGCTATTGCTAACAAAATCCTCACAGATTTTAGCTTCGCTACAGGTGAGAAAGTCTCATCGTAGTCAACTCCTTGAATTTGTCGGAAACCCTTTGCGACAAGTCGATCTTTATAGACAATAATATTACCATCAGCATCTGTTTTTCTCTTGAAGATCCATTTATTCTCGACAGCCTTTCGGCTATCAGGTAAGTCTACCAAAGTCCATACTTTGTTATCATACATGGATCCCATTTCGGATTTCATGGCTTCTTGCCATTTGTTGGAATCTGGGCTCATCATCGCTTCTTCATACGTCGCAGGGTCCTCATCATTGTTATCCACAATCATGACATTTAGACAAGGATCATACCAATCAGGAGTGGTACGTTCCCTTGTCGATCTGCGAGGTTCAGTAGTTTCCTCGTTCGAAGTTTCATGATCATTATCATTAGCTTCCTCTGTTGCCGGTGTAGGCGGTGCAGTACAACTTCCGATCGCGCTACTCTGATCAACGAGTATAGATTCATCAATCTCATCGAGACTTTTCTTCCAGTCACTTCTTTAGTGAGAAATTCTTTCTCAAGAAAGGTTCCGTTCTTAGCAACAAAGATTTTGCCTTCGGATTTGTGATAGAAAGTATACCCTATAGTTTCCTTAGGGTATCCTATGAAGATGCATTTCTCCGCTTTGGGTTCTAGCTTGTCCGGTTGTAACTTCTTTACATAGGCTTCGCAACCCCAAACTTTCAGGAACGACAGCTTAGGTTTCTTATTAAACCATAATTCATACGGTGTCGTTTCTACAGATTTTGATGGTGCTCTATTTAAAGTGAATGCAGCTGTCTCTAATGCATAACTCCAAAATGATAACGGCAAATCAGTAAGAGACATCATAGAACGAACCATATCTAAGAGAGTTCGATTACGACGTTCGGACACACCGTTACGTTGAGGTGTTCCCGGCGGTGTCCATTGTGAAAGTATTCCGCATTTCTTTAAATGCACACCAAACTCATAACTCAGATATTCACCTCCACGATCAGATCGTAGAAATTTAATCTTCTTGTTACGTTGATTTTCTACTTCACTTTGGAATTCCTTAAACTTCTCGAAAGTTTCGGATTTATGTTTCATGAAATAGATATACCCATATCTACTCAGATCATCTGTGAAGGTTAGAACATAACGATAACCACCGCGCGATGCTACGCTCATTGGTCCACACACATCGGTATGTATGATTTCCAATAAGTCAGTAGCTCGCTCCATCATACCAGAAAATGGAGTCTTTGTCATTTTTTCCATTAGACATGCTTCGCATCTATCAAGTGACTCAAAGTCAAGTGATTCAAGTAATCCATCAGTATGGTGTTTCTTCATGCGTTTCACTCCAATATGACCAAGACGACAGTGCCACATATAAGTAGAATTATCATTCAATTTAATTCGCTTAGCATCAATGTTATGTATATGCGTATCACTACTATCGAGATCTAACAGAAATAAGCCATTCTTTTGTGGTGCTCGACCATAAAAGATATTATTCATAAAAATAGAACAACCATTATTCTCAGACTTGAATGAATAACCGTCTTGCATTAAACAAGATCCAGATATAATGTTCATGCTCAACGCGGGTACAAAATAACAATTATTTAGGCTTAAAACTAATCCCGAAGGTAGATGTAGAGGAAGTGTGCCGACAGCGATCACATCGACTTTGGATCCATTTCCAACGCGCATCGTCACTTCATCTTTCAGTAGTCTTCGTTTATTCTTTAGTTCCTGTTTCGAGTTACAAATATGAGCAACCGAACCAGTATCAAATACCCAGGTACTAGAACGAGAACCAGTGAGATAAACATCTATAACATGTATATCAGATATACCTTCTTTCTTCTTCTTGACAAGGCCGCTCTTCAGATCAGCCAGATACTTGGAGCAATTACGCTTCCAGTGTCCCTTCTCCTTGCAGTAATAGCACTCAGCATCAGGCTTAGGGCCGTTCTTAGGTTTCATAGGAGGCGTGGCAGCTTTCTTGCCACCCTTCTTGAATTTTCCCTTAGACTTGCCCTGTTTCTTGAAACTGGTGGTCTTGTTGACCATCAACACTTGGTGCTCTTTCTTGATCTCAATCTCAGCAGCTTTTAGCATGCCAAAGAGTTCAGGTAACTCCTTGTTCATGTTCTGCATATTGTAGTTCATCACAAAGTTCTTGTAACTTGGTGGCAGTGATTGAAGGACACGATTAATCCCGGTCTGTTAGGAATCACTATTCCCAAGTCATCGAGTTTCTTCGCATGCCCGGTCATGGCGAGCATGTGCTCACTAACGGAGCTGCCTTCTTCCATCATACAGCTGAAGAAATGTTTCGATGCTTCATAGCATTCCACGGCCGCATGAGTCTCGAATATAGCTTTCAGCTCATTCATCAACTCATGAGGATTGTGGTGCTCAAAACGTTTTTGAAGATCGGATTCCAGACTGCACAGGATGGCACACTGAACTTGAGAGTACCGAGTTTTCCGAGTCTCGTAAATAGCTTTTACTTCATCGGTTTCAGTTTCTGCAGGAGGGTCACCTAGCGGTGCATCAAGCACATATTGCAGATTTCCGCCAGAGAGGAAGATCCTCACATGACAGAACCAGTCGGTGAAGTTGCTACCGTTGCTCTTAAGTTTTTCTTTCTCTAGGAACTGGTTAAAATTGATTGGGGACGCCATCTCTACAACATATATTTGCAAAAGTTTAGACTAAGTTTATGACAAATTGAGTTCAAATTTTAATTCAACATAATTAAAAATCTAGGTGAACTCCCACTCAAAATAATATCCCTCGCATTGTCTTAGTGATCACACGAACCAAATCCACCGCACCTATGTCCGATCATCACGAGACAAGGTGTGATTTCAATGGCGAACACTCAAAGTGTTCATCATATCAACCATATGATTCATGCTCTACCTTTCGGTATCACGTGTTCCGAGACCATGTCTGTACATGCTAGGCTCGTCAAGGCCACCTTAGTATCCGCATGTGCAAAACTGTCTTGCACCCGTTGTATGCACTTGTTGATTCTATCACACCCGATCATCACGAGATGCTTCGAAACGACAAGTCTTGGCAACGGTGCTACTAAGGATGAACACTTCATTATCTTGAGATTTTAGTGAGGGATCATCTTATAATGCTACCGTCGCGATCTAAGCAAAATAAGATGCATAAAAGGATTAACATCACATGCAGTTCATATGTGATATGATATGGCCCTTTTGTCTTTGCGCCTTTGATCTTCATCTCCAAAGCATGGACATGATCTCCATCATCTTCGGGCATGATCTCCATCATCGTCGGCGTTGCGTCAAGGTCAATGGCGCCGTCTTCATGATTGTCCTCCATGTAGCAACTATTACAACTACTTTGATATACTACTCAACATGAAATTTAAAGACAACCATAAGGCTCCTGCCGGTTGCCACAATACAATAATGATCATCTCATACATATTCATCATCACATTATGGCCATATCACATCACCAAACCCTGCAAAAACAAGTTAGACGTCTCTAATTTGGTTTGCATATTTTACGTGGTTTAGGGTTTCGAGAGAGATCTAATCTACCTACGAACATGAACCACAACGTTGATACTAATGTTTTCAATAGAAGAGTAAATTGAATCTTCACTATAGTAGGAGAGACAGACACCCGCAAAGCCTCTTATGCAATACAAGTTGCATGTCGAACGTGGAACAAGTCTCATGAACGCGGTCATGTAAAGTTAGTCCGAGCCGCTTCATCCCACTATGCCACGAAGATGCAAAGTACTCAAACTAAAGATAACAAGAGCATCAACGCCCACAAACCATTGTGTTCTACTCGTGCAACCATCTATGCATAGACACGGCTCTGATACCACTGTAGGATAACGTTGCATAGAAAACAAAAATTTTCCTACCGCGAACACGCAATCCAAGCCAAGATGCAATCTAGAAGACGGTAGCAACGAGGGGGTATCGAGTCTCACCCTTGAAGAGATTCCAAAGCCTACAAGATGAGGCTCTTGTTGCTGCGGTAGACGTTCACTTGCCGCTTGCAAAAGCGCGTAGAAGATCTTGATCACGATCGCTTCCGGCGCCACGAACGGGCAGCACCTCCGTACTCGGTCACACGTTCGGTTGTTGATGAAGACGACGTCCACCTCCCGTTCCAGCGGGCAGCGGAAGTAGTAGCTCCTCTTGAATCCGACAGCACGACGGCGTGGTGTCGGTGGAGGTGGAGAACTCCGGCGGAGCTTCGCTAAAGCTACGCAGGAGATATGGAGGAGAGGGGGGCGGCTAGGGTTTGGGAGGGGGTGGCCGGCCACTTCAATGGGGCGGCCAGCTTGTGGTCTTGGGGTGGCCGGCCCCCTCCCTTGGCCCCTCATTATATAGGTGGAACCCCAAGTGTTGGACTCCAAGTCTTCGAATAAGACCCGAAACCAAAACCTTCCATATGAAAAGGAAACCTACCTAGGGTGGGAATCCCACTTGGGGTGGGATTCCCCCCTTCCATATGGAGGGGTGGCCGGCCCCCTAAGGGGGAGTCCACTTGGGACTCCTCCCCCACTAGTGTTGGCCGGCCATGGAGGTGGAGTCTCACCGGGACTCCACCTTCCTTGGTGGTTTCTTCCGGACTTTTCTAGAACCTTCTAGAACCTTCCATAGAACCTTCCGCATCATTTTAATTCACATAAAATGACATCCTATATATGAATCTTATTCTCCGGACCATTCCGGAACTCCTCGTGATGTCCGGGATCTCATCCGGGACTCCGAACAAATATTCGAACTCCATTCCATATTCAAGTTCTACCATTTCAACATCCAACTTTAAGTGTGTCACCCTACGGTTCGTGAACTATGCGGACATGGTTGAGTACTCACTCCGACCAATAACCAATAGCGGGATCTGGAGATCCATAATGGCTCCCACATATTCAACGATGACTTTAGTGATCGAATGAACCATTCACATACAATACCAATTCCCTTTGTCACGCGATATTTTACTTGTCCGAGGTTTGATCTTCGGTATCACTCTATACCTTGTTCAACCTCGTCTCCTGACAAGTACTCTTTACTCGTACCGTGGTATGTGGTCTCTTATGAACTCATTCATATGCTTGCAAGACATTAGACGACATTCCACCGAGAGGGCCCAGAGTATATCTATCCGTCATCGGGATGGACAAATCCCACTGTTGATCCATATGCCTCAACTCATACTTTCCGGATACTTAATCCCACCTTTATAACCATCCATTTACACAGTGGTGTTTGGTGTAATCAAAGTACCTTTCCGGTATAAGTGATTTACATGATCTCATGGTCATAAGGACTAGGTAACTATGTATCGAAAGCTTATAGCAAATAACTTAATGACGAGATCTTATGCTACGCTTAATTGGGTGTGTCCATTACATCATTCATACAATGATATAACCTTGTTATTAATAACATCCAATGTTCATGATTATGAAACTAATCATCCATTAATCAACAAGCTAGTTAAGAGGCATACTAGGGACTTCTTTGTTTGTCTACATATCACACATGTACTAATGTTTCGGTTAATACAATTATAGCATGACATATAAACATTTATCATAAACATAAAGATATAAATAATAACCACTTTATTATTGCCTCTAGGGCATATCTCCTTCACTGGTGTCGTCGTCGACGCCGCTCAAGTCGGCAAGCATGATCCTTGTGTCTTCTGCACGCAATTTGGCCTTGGCGTCTGCCTTTTTGGCCTCGACGTCCAGCCTTTGGACCTCAATGACCTCCTTCGCGAGGTTGTGGTAGATGGCAGCTGCGGCCTCTTTTTTCAGACGCCTCTTCTCGTCCCTAGCAGCCATGGCACCACGGTTGTCGGCCATTATCTTCTCCATGCTCTGGGTGAACGCAATGGCCTGCGCCTCCCGAACAAGATCGACCTTGGTAGCCTTATGGCCTCGTGGACGAGGTGGAAGGGTTGGACGGCCTTGATCGTCATCTTCGCCGTCAAGGTTGATCATTGTCCCATTCCTCACAACTTCGTTGTACGATGCAAAACTTGTCATCCACTTGTTGGCGTTCTTGAGCACGTCCCAGCAATGGACCATATGGAAGCCCTTCTTATGCGTCGCCCTTAACTTCTCCAAGCCGCGGGATACCTGCAATCATAGCCGCCAATGATGTACATACAATGATGCAAATAGTGTAGAATGATGATGGTTGTATCGTGTTTACCACTGTCATGACGCCAACGCTGCTTACAGGGTTGTTAATAGCATGTTCGACCGCCGAGCAGAACTTGCTTGTCTCTTGTTTGATGTAGTTCCATCTTTTCCGGAGGGACTCTTCCGTCCGAGGGCTTGTGATATGGTAGGGCGGGTGCATCCTGGTCTCGTTGTACTGCTGCAAGACCTTGGCCCAATAGACCTTGCCCTTTTGCTGCGCGCCATTAATACAATCATGGCTCGTTGCCAGCCACGCTTCACACAAACACTTATCCTCGTCGTCGACGAAGCCTTGTGTCCTCAGGCTATTCCCCTTATTCTTCGTAGCAATGTCAGGCTGTGTTGGTGCGTCGTCGAAGTTGTCGACGGACACGGGTGTTGGCTGCGTCTGCTAGGTGGCGAACAGCCGTGCAGTTTCGATGTCCTCCGCATCTTGCGTTGCTGCCTAGTCATCATGCGGGCCTGTCCCGGTCGGATCACCGCGAACAAAGCTGCCGCCGTAGATAATTTCCGGGATGTCTGAGTCATGCCGGTCCTTCCAATATTCCTACGAATGACCGGACATCAGATACATGATACGCAACACTCGCACACATTGACAGAGCTGATTTACCGGGTCGTCCATCGTCGGGGAAGGCGGCGCCATTTCGTCGAACAGGATGCGAGGCTGTGGCATGCTCTCCTCCGGCACCTGGCGCGTCTTCTGTGTCGCGCCCGGGTAGGAGTCGCCGCTTCTAGGCGTACGGTTGAGGTCGGGAACCGCCGCCCCGTTGAACTGCTCCGGCGCCCCGGTCAACTGCACCGGCGGCATGCCGGAGGCGAACCGCGGCGTCGGGTGGCCCTGCAAGGGAGCGGGAGTTCCAGGGCGCTGCTGGGAACTTAACACCGACGAGGCTGGAGGAGCGACGCCGGCGATCCCCTCTCTCTTGACGAGCTTGTAGCCCTCCGCTAAGGTCGGATGAAGGGCTACTTGCGCGACGCTGGCTTTGATCTGCATCTGCCAGGCCTGCAAGTTGGCGGCCGCGGCAGTCTTGATCTTCTGGTTCTTGCGCCGGCCGCGACGCTTCGCGGCCTCGATGATTTTCTCCTCCGTGGAGAGCACCTTCTTTGCCGCCTTCGGCTTTGCCTCCCGACCGCCACCGGTGGCGGCCCGCTTTGCTTCCGCCGGAGCTGCAGCCTCCATTCTGGCTATGGTCGTGGCTACGGGGGAGTGTGGGGCGGCGGTGGGTGCAAGGGTTTGCTCCGCATCCATGGTGGTGGCTGTGGCGGTGAGGACGTCCATCGCTTCTGGACAGCTCGCGTCGGTCTAGTTTGCAATTTCGCGCGGGGAATGGCCAGTGGCGGGAATAATATCGGCCTCCCTGCCACTGACGCGTGATACGTCTCCAACGTATCGATAATTTCTTATGTTCCATGCTTGTTTTATGACAATACCTACATGTTTTATACATACTTTATGTCATGTTTATGCATTTTCCGGCACTAACCTATTGACAAGATGCCGAAGAGCCAGTTGCTGTTTTCTGCTGTTTTTGGTTTCAGAAATCCTAGTAAGGAAATATTCTCGGAATTGGACGAAATCAACGCCCAGAATCTTATTTTTCCACGAACCTTCCAGAAGTCCGAAAGGGAAACAAAGTGGGGCGATGAGGCGGCGACACGCCAGGGCGGCGCGGCCCACCTCCTGGCCGCGCGGCCCTGTTGTGTGGGCCCCTCGTGGCGCCCCCTAACCTACCCTTCCGCCTACTTAAGCCTTCGTCGATAATAACTCCAGTACCGAGAGCCACGATACGGAAAACCTTCCAGAGACGCCGCCGCCAATCCCATCTCGGGGGATTCAGGAGATCGCGTCCGGCACCCTGCCGAAGAGGGGAATCATCTCCCGGAGGACTCTTCACCGCCATGGTCGCCTCCGGAGTGATGTGTGAGTAGTTCACCCCTGGACTATGGGTCCATAGCAGTAGCTAGATGGTCGTCTTCTCCTCATTGTGCTATCATTGTTGGATCTTGTGAGCTGCCTAACATGATCAAGATCATCTATTTGTAATGCTACATGTTGCGTTTGTTGGGATCCGATGAATATTGAATGCTATGTTATGTTGATTATCAATCTATCATCTATGTGTTGTTTATGATCTTGCATGCTCTCCGTTATTAGTAGAGGCTCTGGCCAAGTCGTTACTTGTAACTCCAAGAGGGAGTATTTATGCTCGATAGTGGGTTCATGCCTCCATTAAATCTGGGACAGGATGAAAGTTCTAAGGTTGTGGATGTGCTGTTGCCACTAGGGATAAAACATCAATGCTATGTCTAAGGATGTATTTGTTGATTACATTACGCACCATACTTAATGCAATTGTCTGTTTTTTGCAACTTAATACTGGAGGGGGTTCGGATGATAACCTGAAGGTGGACTTTTTAGGCATAGATGCATGCTGGATAGCGGTCTATGTACTTTGTCGTAATGCCCAATTAAATCTCACACTACTCATCATAACATGTATGTGCATTGTCATGCCATCTTTATTTGTCAATTGCCCAACTGTAATTTGTTCACCCAACATGCTATTTATCTTACGGAGAGACACCACTAGTGAACTGTGGACCCCGGTCCATTCTTTTACATCAAATACAATCTACTGCAATACTCGTTCTACTGTTTTCTGCAAACATCATCATCCACACTATACATCTAATCCTTTGTTACAGCAAGCCGGTGAGATTGAAAACCTCACTGTTAAGTTGGGGCAAAGTACTTTGGTTGTGTTGTGCAGGTTCCACGTTGGCGCCGGAATCCCTGGTGTTGCGCCGCACTACACTCCGCCGCCATCAACCTTCAACGTGCTTCTTGACTCCTACTGGTTCGATAACCTTGGTTTCTTACTGAGGCAAAAACTTGCCGCTGCACGCATCACACCTTCCTCTTGGGGTTCCCAACGGGCGTGTGCTTTACGCGTCATCAAGACTGTTTTTCTGGCGCCGTTGCCGGGGAGATCAAGACACGCTGCAAGGGGAGTCTCCACTTCCAATCTCTTTACTTTGTTTTTGTCTTGCTTTATTTTTATTTACTTTTTTTGTTTGCTGCACTATATCAAAATACAAAAAAATTAGTTGCTAGCTTTACTTTATTTACTATCTTGTTTGCAATCTCCATATTAAAAACACAAAAAAATTAGTTACTTGCATTTACTTTATCTAGTTTGTTTTATTTACTGTTACTAAAATGAGTAATCCTGAAGTTGAAGTTCGTTCGTTTATGCAACAAGGGGGAGAATGTTTAAAAGATGCTTGGTATAGAATTAGTGATGCCCATAATAGGTGCACTAAGAAACACTCCACCACTATCCTACTCAGGAATTTTTATGTTGGTATCTCTAGCTGGAATAGGTATGTTCTTGATTGTCTCGCGGGAGGTAATTTCCTAGGCACTCCTGCTTTAGAAGCTAGTTGAATTATTGAGAGTCTATTTGGAATACCACCTATTAATGAAGTTAAAATTGAAATCTCTCTTGAAGATGTCATGAAAAAGTTGGAAACCATAGAGCAAAATCTTCCAAGTATTGAGACTAAATTGGGAGAATTACTTAATAGCAACGATAAACTTGACAAATCTCTAGGAGGAATTAATGAGAAAATTGCCATCTTAGAAGCTTGTGCTATTCATGATAATCAAACCCAAAGGATTAGTGAACTTGAAGAAGCTATGGGAACCTTGGGTTCAACTTTTTCTTCTATTAAGTTTAAGGAGAAAGCTTATGTGGGTAAGGAGCAAAAGTTCATGTATGTCTCTAAGGTGCCTAAACCAAAAAACCATTATAGGCCTAAAATTGATAAAGCTCTTAATACCACTATAGATAAGGGAGCATCTAAGATACCTAATGTTACAAGTTGTGAAAATTATGTTGATGCATCATCTCTTGATAACACTTGATACACACTTTATGCGCCTAGCTAAAAGGCGTTAAAGAAAAGCGCTTATGGGAGACAACCCATGATTTTACTTCTGCACTTTTGTTTTATATTTGAGTCTTGGAAGTTGTTACTACTGTAGCAACCTCTCCTTATCTTTATTTTGCTGTATTGTTGTGCCAAGTAAAGTCTTTGATAGTAAGGTTCATACTAGATTTGGATTACTGCGCAGAAACAGATTTCTTGCTATCACGAATTTGAGCAGTAATCTCTGTAGGTAACTCAGAAAAATCTGCCAATTTACGTGAGTAATCCTCAAATATGTACGCAACTTTCATTCAATTTGAGCATTTTCATTTGAGCAAGTCTGGTGCACCTAAAAAATTCGTCTTTACAGACTGTTCTGTTTTAACAGATTCTGCCTTTTATTTCGTATTGCCTGTTTTGCTATGTTTGATGGATTTCTTTATTCCATTAACTTTCAGTAGCTTTGTGCAATGTCCAGAAGTGTTAAGAATGATTATGTCACCCCTGAACATGTGAATTTTGATTATGCACTAACCCTCTAATGAGTTGTTTTGAGTTTGGTGTGGAGGAAGTTTTCAAGGATCAAGAGAGGAGGATGATACAATATGATCAAGGAGAGTGAAAGCTCTAAGCTTGGGGATACCCTCGGTGGTTCATCCCTGCATATTTCAAGAAGACTCAAGCATCTAAGCTTGGGGATGCCCAAGGCATCCCCTTCTTCATCGACAACATTACCAGGTTCCTCTAGTGAAACTACATTTTTATTCCATCACATCTTATGTGCTTTACTTGGAGCGTCTGTATGTTTTTGTTTTGTTTTGTTTGAATAAAGTTGGATCCTAGCATTCATTGTGTGGGAGAGAGACATGCTCCGCTGTTGCATATGGACAAATATGTCCTTAGCTTTACTCATAATGTTCATGGCGAAGGTTAAAACTGCTTCGTTAATTGTTATATGGTTGGAAACAGGAAATGTTGCATGTGGTAGTGTATAATAAAATACTTGTAGATCATTGAGCTTTGATGATTTGATTCCTTGTAAATGTTTTGAGGTATTTAGATGGTGAGGCTTGCTGGATAAATAAGTTAAAATTAGTAGTGGATTGTTGTCTTTAAGCTTGTGCCGTACTACAAACTCTATTTAAATAGTTGAAGGTGTAGTTGGACTTGATAGCTTTCCATGTCTGAGAGTTCATCGTAATAACTAAGTTGTGCTGAAGGTCGAGGGAGCTAGCGGGGTACTTGTGCCACCGTGAACGGCCCTCCTTGGAGTAAATTTTAATCATGCTCTTAATGTTGAACCTGCTAGATGTTTGCAATAAGCTTGTGAGTTCTTTTTGACTAATGTTAAGCTATGGTTTTTGGCACTTCCACCATCCAAATTTGCTAGCCACTTCGGTACTGTGCATTGCCTTTTGCTCACATTGAGAATTGTGCATACTTCGCCAGTACATCCAAACCCGTGGGAGGACTTTCTCTTGTTCTCCTACACATAAGCCCATACATCTCCTCAAAACAGCCACCATACCTACCTACCACAGCATTTCCATAGCTGTTCCGAGATATATTGCCATGCAACATCCATTTTACATTACATGTCATGTTGGCATTTATTATTTATATATTGCTTTGCGTGATCATATACAGCTGATGTGTGGTTTACCCATGTTACGCTAGATCATTGCACATTCTGCTACACTGGCAGAGGCATATAGTTTCATACATCATGTTTCATTCATTATGAGTTATTTGTACCAAAAAGTGTGTTGTCATATTAGGATGTTGCCCCTAAAAGTGAAAAGAGCCATGGAGGCCATCAAAAAGAGAAAAAGAAAAGAAAGAAAAAAATAGAAAAGAAAAAAAAAGAAAAAAAGAGAGAAAGAAAAAGGGGGCAGCATTACTATCTTTTATCCACACTTGTGCTCATGTTTTAGCACCTGCAGTATTCATAGTCATCATTTGTGCTCATGTTTAGCACCTATACTCCATATGAGAGAGTTTTCATGTTTTACTAGTATAACTATGTGGGGAATTTACACTATAGAACTTGGGTTGTATATTCCAATGATGAGCCTCCTCAAAAGTGCTCTAGGTCTTCGTGAGCAACCAAGTTGGATGCACCCCCATTAGTTTCATTGGAGAGCTTTCATACACATATAGCTCTATGTGCATCCGTTGCATGGCAATCACTACTCCTTGCATAGCTTCGATCATAAGGCTTCCTCTTGTCTAATGATCACTTATAGCTTTGTAAGACTTTCTTCCATTTGGCCTTCCAAACCCCCATTAACGTTCTTTATGCCATAACATCCTGGTGCTAATACCAAATGCTTGCGCTCACCGGTTGAGTAGACTTCGAAACAGTTGATTCATGACGTTCATGTTTATGTTTACTTGACTGAATCCTTCTTATGTTGTGAAAATTTACTTGATGCTTGGATTGAAGGATAGAACTTCTACGCTGAATACTTAACACATCCTTAATGAACTTTGTACGGTTTCATGTCTTTAAAGCAATAGTTCATGAAAACTTTTAGATTGTTTAACTCTTGCATTATCATCTCTTATATCAATATAGATATTTGCTTTGAATGATTTGATCTCAGCTCATGTGGTTTACAATAGTATTGATCAAGATTATGATGGTATGTCACTTCAGAAATTATCTTTGTTATCGTTTACCTACTCGGGACGAGTAGGAACTAAGCTTGGGGATGCTGATACGTTTCCAACGTATCGATAATTTCTTATGTTCCATGCTTGTTTTATGACAATACCTACATATTTTATACATACTTTATGTCATGTTTATGCATTTTCCGGCACTAACCTATTGACAAGATGCCGAAGAGCCGATTCTTTGTTTTTCTAGCTTGTTTTTGGTTTCAGAAATCCTAGTAAGGAAATATTCTCGGAATTGGACGAAATCAACGCACAGGATCTTATTTTTCCACGAAGCTTCCAGAAGTCCGAAAGGGAAACGAAGTGGGGCGACGAGGCAGCGACACGCCAGGGCGGTGCGGCCCACCTCCTGGCCGCGCGGCCCTGTTGTGTGGGCCCCTCGTGGCGCCCCTGACCTACCCTTCCGCCTACTTAAGCCTTCGTCGATAATAACTCCAGTACCGATAGCCACGATACGGAAAACCTTTCAGAGACGCCGCCGCCGCCAATCCCATCTCGGGGGATTCAGGAGATCGCCTCCGGCACCCTGCCGGAGAGGGGAATCATCTCCCGGAGGACTCTTCACCGCCATGGTCGCCTCCGGAGTGATGTGTGAGTAGTTCACCCCTGGACTATGGGTCCATAGCAGTAGCTAGATGGTCGTCTTCTCCTCATTGTGCTATCATTGTTGGATCTTGTGAGCTGCCTAACATGATCAAGATCATCTATTTGTAATGCTACATGTTGCGTTTGTTGGGATCCGATGAATATTGAATGCTATGTTATGTTGATTATCAATCTATCATCTATGTGTTGTTTATGATCTTGCATGCTCTCCGTTATTAGTAGAGGCTCTGGCCAAGTCGTTACTTGTAACTCCAAGAGGGAGTATTTATGCTCGATAGTGGGTTCATGCTTCCATTAAATCTGGGACAGTGACAGAAAGTTCTAAGGTTGTGGATGTGCTGTTGCCACTAGGGATAAAACATCAATGCTATGTCTAAGGATGTATTTGTTGATTACATTACGCACCATACTTAATGCAATTGTCTGTTGTTTGCAACTTAATACGGAGGGTTCGGATGATAACCTGAAGGTGGACTTTTTAGGCATAGATGCATGCTGGATAGCGGTCTATGTACTTTGTCGTAATGCCCAATTAAATTTCACACTACTCATCATAACATGTATGTGCATTGTCATGCCATCTTTATTTGTCAATTGCCCAACTGTAATTTGTTCACCCAACATGCCATTTATCTTACGGAGAGACACCACTAGTGAACTGTGGACCCCGGTCCATTCTTTTACATCAAATACAATCTACTGCAATACTCGTTCTACTGTTTTCTGCAAACATCATCATCCACACTATACATCTAATCCTTTGTTACAGCAAGCCGGTGAGATTGACAACCTCACTGTTAAGTTGGGGCAAAGTACTTTGGTTGTGTTGTGCAGGTTCCACGTTGGCGCCGGAATCCCTGGTGTTGCGCCGCACTACACTCCGCCGCCATCAACCTTCAACGTGCTTCTTGACTCCTACTGGTTCGATAACCTTGGTTTCTTACTGAGGGAAAAACTTGCCGCTGCACGCATCACACCTTCCTCTTGGGGTTCCCAACGGGCGTGTGCTTTACACGTCATCAACGCGCGGGTCCTACGTATTTTTCGGCGGACACTCCGCGCGACCGCCGAGCCTCCGCGGAGACGTAAATCTGACGCATATTTGGGCCAGGTTTGCGTCTCCGCGGACGGCCCGGTCACTTTGCGTCGCCCCGCTGGAGCAGGCCCCAGACACATTTCCGGTCACGGCGGACACAAACGGGCGCTCAGCGTCCTTTTGCGTCGCGCCGCTGGAGATGCCCTTAGCACCCAACAACGTCGGAACAGACCGAGAAGAGCATGAAGGAGTGAAGTTGGATCAATTGAAAGGATCTCGAAGAGCAGGAAGGAGTGAAGTTGGATCAATTGAAATGATCTTGAAGTTGGGAGGACACTGAGAAACGAAATCCGATTGTCGAACGATCACTCTACACATTGCAGAGCTAGGAAAGTCGCAGCCGCTATCAAAGGGAGGTCACGTCGCGACTCCGAGAACCACCGATGGAACAGAAGGGTAGAGTTCCACCGAGAAGACCGTTGCACCTCCTCTTGGCCTCAAACATGAGAGCATCCCACACCATCGAAGGAAAACGATCACCGAAACCTTACTGCCAGGAACATCCATGGAAGAGAGGTCAACCATTGTTGCAGAAGAATAAAAGGATTTAGCTTTGCCTCGAGGACTAGAGCTCGCTGAGATCGACAAAGCAGGATTACCATAACCTTGACAAGAAGACATGGAATCAGAGCAACGATTCCAACGAAGACAATGACACCCGAGGACGTCGCCGTTGTAGGCACTCGCCAAGATCATAGCAGGGACTTTCGCCCGTTCCGTATCCGCCCCGATAGCATGTTTCAAGCACGAGGAGGGATTCCATCATGATGCCTCTAATGAGGACCATGACACCGGAGGCGACACCGCCGCTGAACATTCACCCAGAAAGCCAACTCCACTTCCACTTCGAGAGGAAAGCAGGAGGGGTCCCAAGCTCAGATATGGAGAATGACCCGCAGGATCAGCGCGCCCTAGCCGAGCCACGCCTAGGGCCTGGATCTAGAGGCGAAGCACCACATCGAGCAGGACAAGGCAGATGCATTGCGACATGGATGAGAGAGCGTCAATGAAGAGGAATCGAGCAGGAGGAGAAGCAACTGCTGCAGGGACGGTTCGCCTCCACCGTCAGCTAGTCGACGACACCAACGCCGGTGAGGAGGAGGGCGGATGGAAGGGTAGGCGTGTGGATCAAGCCAGTCCAGCCGCTTGAGGGCTTTGCATGGAGACGTATGCCGATGGAAAGGGGGTGGTGGTGCGGCGGCGAGGGTTCCCGCACGCCACGGAGACGTATGTCATTCATATAAGGGATGTCATTCTTTTTTATCGTTGTATATATTTTCGAATCTCTGCAATGCAAAAGCAATGCACTATAGAGGCGAGAACCAACCTGAGGTTAGGTGGTTAGGAGAGTGGTTGTACCCCAGTCCAACAGAGTTCGAACCCCAGGCTTGACATATGTATGTCTTATACCGGCGAAATATTCATGCAGTGGGAGACGACCATTAATTTCAAAATCCAATCAGTCTTTCAGAGATGCTCATAAGAGTAGGGTATACGTGTATGCGTTAAGTGCACTATAGAGGCAAAGAGAATCTGAAACAATGTCACTTTGAAAATAAGGAGAAAATTCCAACGGTGCATCGAGAAACAACAGAACTGAACATCTTTTCTATACCCTTTTTTTTGCTCTTCCTCCTGAGTCCCGAGCCCCGACCTACCTGCGCCGCCGCGCCGCCGTAACACCCCCTGCCCTACGGCTGCCGGCGTGCCGTACCTTAGCGCACCGCCGACGCGTCAATCACACCCCCGGCTCCCACGCGCGCCGCCGCCGTCTTTCGTCGTCGGGGCATCGCGTTCCTCGGTTCATGCTGTCCCCATCCCGTCCGCACTCTTTTCCCCATTGGGCTTTGAGTACCCTGGCTCGACCTAATGCGACGCTAGGCTAGCGCCCGATTCCATGTCCTTCCTGGCATCCGGCGGCCGCCGCCTCCTCCTCCGGGATATCTCCAGGCACCGTCCGCCACATCAAGGTGCGCCCGACCTATTCCCCATCCTAAACTCCGCCGCCGCATCAAATTTGCGTCGCTCGCTAACGCTTTTTTTTTCAACTAGCAGGTTACACTTACACCGCTTGCTTCCGGCGGTACAAGGCGCATTTCCTGCTGGACGGAATCGAGGATGAAGCCTCGGAGAGCGCTGCCGACTCGCCGGTGTCTCTGGCGAAGAGCTTGGCCTCTCTCGCCGAGGAATCGACCGCCGCCGCCCAGGGGCAGCGGAAGCCCCTGTCGCGGATGGAGCGGAAGAGGCTGGCCGAGCTCCGGATCAAGAAGAGGGTCAAGGCGCAGTACCTGGATGGCAGGTTCTACGATCTCATGGGCAAGGTGGTGGCGAGCGCCGACACGCTGGGGGACGCCTACGACATCGTCCGGCTGAACTCCAATGTCGACCTTGCGTCCGCGAGGGACGATGGCGTTTGCTTTACCACGTTAGCGGAGCAGCTCAGGAGCGGCGAGTTTGATATTGCGGCGAATGCTTTCTCGGTTACTGCAACAAAGAAGCGAGGAGGCGAGCGCCTTGTTCTTCCGCGGCTGAACCTGAAAGTTATCCAGGAGGCAGTCAGGGTTGTGCTTGAGGTTGTTTACAGGCCTCAGTTCTCCAAGATATCACATGGTTGTCGGAGTGGGCGGGGGCATCACTCTGCTCTGAGGTTCATATCCAGTGAAATCGGTGTTCCAGATTGGTGCTTTACTGTCCCCTTGTACAAAGAGGTTGATAGCAATGTAGTCTCCAAGCTTATCTCACAAATACAGGAAAAGATTGTTGATGACCAGTTAGTTGCATTCATGCAAGATATGTTCGATGCTGAGGTGATCAATTTGGTGTTTGGAGGGTTCCCCAAGGGCCATGGAGTTCCTCAAGAAGGAGTACTTGCGCCAATCCTGATGAATATATATCTTGACAGTTTTGACCACGAAGTATTTAGGATTTGCTTGAAACATGAAGGCCTTTCTTCAGGGGCAACAAATGCTACGGAGAACCACCAGGGCTCTAGTTTGCGCCTATGGTTTAGAAGTCAACTGAAAGAGAGGGATGTAAATAGCGATGATCAAACAGAGGGTCGGCCAAACATAAGACTACACACTTGCAGATACATGGATGAGATTTTTGTTGCAGTTGTGGGATCCAGAGCCGTAGCAGAAAATATAAAGTCTGAAATTGTTGATTACTTGAGCAAATCGCTTTACCTGAAAGTTGATGATAGATTGCATATTATGCCAGTCAAAAAGAACTCCCGGGGGTTACAGTTTGCTGGCACTGTAGTTAAAGTCGCAACAAAAGAAAGTGCTGCACTGAAAGCTGTGCATAAGCTGAAGGAGAAGGTCCGTTTATTTGCTTCTCAGAAGCAAGAGATATGGGATACTATGAATATTAGATTAGGAAAGAAGTGGTTAGCATATGGTTTGAGGAGGGTAAAAGAGTCTGAGATCAAGTCTCTTGGTCTCAGCACACCGTTGCTCGACCACATCTCGCAATTTAGGAAAGAGGGGATGAAGACAGATCATTGGTTCAAAACTTTACTCAAGGTATGGATGAAGGACATCAATGCCAAAAATGAAGCTAATGAGGAGGTGCTCCTGTCAAAATACATTGCTGAACCAGCACTTCCCCAAGAACTCAGAGATGCCTTTAACAACTTTCAAAAGCAAGCTGATCACTACATCACATCAGAAACTACTGTTACAGAAGCACTGTTGTCCAGCTTAAAGAATGAGGAATCAATCTATACCTGCGCTGATGGTGCCGTCATTAAGATTAATGCACCTCTTCGTTATATCCAGAAGTGCCTCAACCGCTACGGTCTAACTAATCTTGAAGGTTTCCCCAGACATGTTTCGGCCCTTGTCTTGCAAGATGATGAACTAATCATAAGTTGGTTTGCAGGAATAATTCAGCGTTGGGTAAGATGGTTCTCTGAGGTTGACAATTTTGAAGAACTTCAACTTATGTTAGTTGAGTGTGTCAGGAAATCCTGCATCAGGACACTATCTGCAAAGTACCGAATGTATGAAAAGTTGACAGAAAAGCGGTTTGAACTCGATGATTATGGCATTCCAATGGTTGAGGACTTTGAGGCAATGATGGCACAGTTAGAGCCTAGTTCTTTTGTTTCTACTGATGAAGCTCTGATGTATGGCATTTCTAGTAGTGGTTTATGTGTGCTCACCCTCTCAAGAGTTGTCCCTGCTCGGAAATTCAACTGCTTTGTCATGGGCTGCCAATCTTCTTCACCAAGCATGTATGTTATTCATGTCAAGGAGAAACAGCGGTTTCCAGGATGGAGGACAGGTTTCTCAGCATCAATTCATGGGAGTTTAAATGGTAGACGGATTGGATTGTGCACTCAGCATGTTAAAGATTTATATCTAGGACAAATCTCCCTTCAGTCAGTTGATTTCGGTGTGCTCATTAGATGATATAAGATGACACCTCAGGCTTTCATTTTGAGAATGAAGGCTTTGTACGGTTTAACAAGTATCTTATATGTTTGTCAGCGCTTATGTGGGTGCATGGCTACAGCTCAACATTACTATTCTTGGAGAGGCAACTATAGAATATGCTTGTATATATTCTTCCAAATTAAAATGAACTTTCATTTCGATAGCATGGGAAGCATCTCTCTCAAAATAACTATTCTAATTCTTGGTGCCTGGGTTGTTTTTCAGAGTGATCATGAAGAATTGCTGGCAGTAACACTAGTAACACCCATCCTTAATCTCCAAGGAAGAAGGTACACCTTGCAGTACATTCCCTGATAATTAAATTACATTTGCTTTGTGCATATTTTGTACCTGATGGTACTATTTTGTTATATAGTATCAGTATTTGGCCATTTTATTCGCTTTGCAATTGGAAGACTGATGTTTGTTTTTCGATCATTATTATGCATCCAAGTTAACAACACTTTAACAAAGCTGTGTTGTTCTCAGTGTCTGTTTAAATTTAATGCATCTTGAGAACATTGCATTGTTCTCTTTCTCACTATGTGGTGATGCACTGATGCCTGCCAATCAATATCTTCCCACAAATGATCTGCTACCAGCACTGCACTGCTACTAGTATGAAATAAACGGGGTATGTCCAAGGAAATCACAAGAATGTGTAATGATGAAGTAAATCAAAGAACAGTGTCCATATCGTTTTTTTTTTAGAATTTTCTAGTTCACTCATGTGTTTATGTAGGATTACTATCCGATGAAACTCATATTGTTATGCTATGGTACTATAATTGAATTGACCGAATAGATGACACATGCCAGCTACTTGATCTGTTCCAAAACATTTGAGGTAGTCTTAATGGCCAATCACCATCATTATTGTCGCCCTTTCGTTGTCTTCTACCTGATTCAGTGATGACAGTCAATGCTGCCTTTCGTTCTCTTCTACCTGATCCAGTGATGACAGTCATTGATGTGTCCTATCATTTCTTGCCAATTGTGCAATGATGATACATGAGAACAATTTTATGAACCGAAAACTTTGGTGTGCTGTAACTAATGGCTGAGACAACTTTGTAGTAGATGTAAGGCCTTAAGTAGATGACAGTCTGCTGCTTCTATTTTCCATCTCCAGAATAACTGTACCGCAAATGCCATTGTTTCCTTCTGACCTCAAAGATGATGGATTCATCGGTTCTTATTTGCAATTCGTCCTCTCTATTCCAGGCATCTGCTGGTGGATACAGGGTCTTTTGCCTGGAGGAAACACGCGGCAAGGTCGCCTTCCAGTTTTCATCAGCAACAGGTCATACGCTGATTCACGGTGACGGGCTTTATTCTGGTGTGCCCGTATATCGTAACCTGGATACTGAATCACGTACGATCATTCGCTCAACTGAAATCCTCTGATCCAGGTATTCGAGTTCCAGAAAGGCACGCTCCAGAAGACCAGAACCGTCGACCATCAAGACGCGAAACTGCAAAGGCCCCTATGGGTGGCGCCTTCTCCGGTACTGGCAAACACCAGGCCATCCTCTACCTGTGCCTCTTCTCCAATTTCCAGGACTCGGTCAATGAGCCAGTTGTTCTACTGCTCATTATGCAGCTTCTGAGGGAGTATATGTTTATTTTGCTCTGTTAACGTCAGATTGGGTACATGTACATCTAAAAAGGAAGAATAATCTCTCAGAGACATCTTTTGTGGACGGAAGGAGTAATAATCATCTGAAAGAAACAAGAATATCGTTGTTGGTCACAAATAATTAAGTTTTTCTGATAAAGTTGAACGTGCTATATCCATTGAATCTTTTGACTACTTTTCGTATTGAAAATGATAGGAGGGCTGGGTCAAGCTGCGGCGGCACATGAATTAGTCCAAGTTGGCTCACCAGCCTCACCTGTCTGTCACACACGGTGTCTCCAAAGTCCAACCCATTCAAACGTGTAATGATAATCCAATAATATTAATTCAGTATAATAATTACAATCGCGACGGACATACCCAAAAAGAATCGACAAAAAAGAATGAACACCGCGCCCAGGAAGTATCATCGATCAGAGATTGACAGGAAATATCACGGATTGGTGTTGGTGGTGGTGTTGCTGCTGTTGTTGTTGCTGCTTCTGTTGCTGAGGACAATGGAGAGAACGATGATGAGGACGACGGCGAGGACGATCCCGATGCCGATGCACATCCATTTCCGTGAGCTCTTCTGGTGCTTCCGCGCCACCTGCAGCTCCTCCCGTCCCCGTTCGACGAATGACCTGGCGCGGCCGACGTTTCCCTCGATGTCGTTGAGCTGCTCCCCCTGCGCCTCCACGAGGACCGCCATGTCGTTGAACACCTGCTGGAGCTCCAGCAGGCTGCGCTCGAGCTGCGCGACGGCGCCATGGCGCTCCTGGATCTCGGCCACGACGCTCTGCACCTCCCCGCGGCCGTGCTGCTCCGCGATGGCGCGCTGCAGGAACCGCTCCCCCTCGCCGGTCTCCGCCAGGTTGTCGAGCGTGGCCTCGTCGGGCTGCGACCCGGTGACGGTGAAGTAGCGGCGCGCGACGGTGTCGCGGTACTCGGAGGTGATGCGGCCGCGGAGGGCGGAGAAGGACTCCATGGAGTCGCGGAGCTTCTTGCGCAGCCCGGCCACGACGGAGGTGCGGGTGCGGTCCGTGGAGGACCCCGGCCCGCACCCGGGCAGCGAGCGGTTGGCGGCGTTGGCGCGGTCCAGCGACTCGAGCCGGAGCTTCACCACCTTGGCCTTCTTGATGGCGGCCGAGACGTCGGTGTCCATGCGCGAGCGGAGCGCGCGCACGGCGGCGGCGTCGTGCAGCGACTTGCCCCCCTCGTTGCCGTCGTGCAGCGAGCGCTGGATGCGCTCCAGGTCCCGCAGCTCGTCCTTGATGGACTCCACGTCCTCGAAGAACCGGTCCAGGCTCGCCCCCGCCGCGGCGCCCGGCGGCACGGTCATCTCCACGCCGCCGCCGCCCCCGCCGCCGGACTCGAGGTCGTCGCCCGCGCGCTTCCACGAGCTGGAGAAGAGGTTGTTCATGGCGGCTGGCAGGGAGGCAAGGATCAGCTCGATGGATGGATGGATCGCCAAGACGCTGGCTTTGAACTTGTCGTTGATGGATGGATCGATCGCCTCTGATTCCGCGCTCGCTTTGGTGTCTTGGATCGGGAGGAGCAAGAGGTTACTTAACCGCTACTCCTACTTACAGTAGTATACTCGGTGAGCAAGGCGAGATCGGGGCAGGACGCGGAATTGAGTTGAAGGAGTCTGTGTGTTCTCGTGGGAGGGAAGGTGGGAGGAAGGAGACGGCTGCGCCACTAGACACTATAGTAGTGTAGAATAGTACACCGATGTGTGCTTCGCGTCGCTCGGTCTCGCAGCGCCCGATCACGCGGTGGCGTGTGCGTGCCCGCCCCTGCCCGGGGTAGTGAGAGCATCCCCACTCGTTTGGCCTCCCCACGTCGAAATCCGGACGAAACTACCGCTGGATTGGATGAAATTAATTCGTGGGGAGAACCATATTTCCAGTCGTTCACCCGGAGTTCGGCGGACAAAGTCGAAATTCAAACAAGTCGTCGTCCCGCTACAAATTCGATCGGCAAAAGGATCAGCCACAAATCGGCGATCGGAGGGAAATTACACTGAAACAGGGGCGTCGGCAGTCCCGTCTGGCACAGCGGTGTCACACGCCGTGATCGAAGCGGTGGCCGACGCCGCGGCCGCAGTCGACGTTGAAGCAGCGGCAGTCGACGTCGTAGAAGGTGAGGACGACGAGGTAGGCGCCGGAGACAACGAAGAACTGGCCGGAGCGGGTCGGAGGATGTCGCTGTGATGTCCCTCATACCAATTCCTCGTCTCCTCGTCCATCAATCCGTGTTGCCACCGCCCATCAGGAACGCCAAGTCAGCTCACGGTGATCAGTACATGCAGGGTCGACGGAGGAGGCACGGCATATGCATACCTTGGCTTCAAAGTCTTCGCCGCTCACCGGCGTTTTTTTGAGCTCCTTCTGTATGCCGTGCCATTTGCTGCACGCCGTCTGTATGATCCCTCAATGGGTGGCCATGGCCTTGTCTCCCCGGTTCATGATCGTCTTGTTGAAGTAGGGATCGACGAGCTTGCGCTCGTCGAACGCCGCCTTCACTCGAAGCCAATACGTGTCGGAGGACTGATTCGCTCCGGTTATGCCGTCCATGGACACGGTCATCCAAGCTTCGGCGAAGCACTCCTCTTCCCTCGGCGTCCATTTGATGCGCGGTTCGACCGGCGGCGCGTCCTTCTTCCTCTTCTTCCTTCCCTTCGGCGGCGGGTTGACGTCGGCGACCTCGACTTGGGTTGGTTCTTCCTCTTCTTCTTCTTCGACGGCTTGGCTTCCGTCGGCCACATCCTCCACCCACCGGTTGCGCTCCGCGACAGCTGCCGTCGCTCTCGCCTCCTCTTGCGTGAAGAACCCCGGGCTCGCAGCGGCGGCCGCGGAGCCGGAGTCGATCATCTCGTTCATCACCTCGTCGTTCGGCGCCGCCGTCGCACCGAACGGGAGTGGCCCTCGTCGCAGGGCCGGCGAGAAGCCCTCGTTCAGGTTGCCGCCGGCGAGATCGGGCGACGACGGCGTGAACCTGGACGGTTGGCCGTAGGTCGCCTCTTGGAACATGGCAGGCGAGGACGGGGAGAAGCTCGAAGGGGAGAAAGCCGACGGGGAAGTGCTTGTACCTTGGATCGGCCAGTGGCCGGGGAACATGGCGGCGCCGTCGCCGCCGCGAGGATGGCCCATGCTCATGGCCATGGAGACCTTCCTCGCTTGTTCGTCCTCCGTCGCCAACGCCACCCTCTTCGCGTTGAGTTTCTTCTCCCTCTCCGCCCTGGCGCTTGTTTCGACCTGTCGCCGGAGCTCGCCCGCCGCCCACTCGGCGTTGGACACACCCGGCGGCTGCTCCGTCTTCGGCCGCGACTTCCTCGGCTTCGGCGGCATGGTGGTGGACGAGAAAGAGGAGGAGGAGGGGAATGGAGATGGCTACACAGATTCGGCGGGAGAGAATGGGGATATGCAAGCAAATTGGAGGGAAATCGACAGGATTTGGCGGTCCAGTCGCCGACTACGAGGGTCCACACAACTCTTTCGCGCAAAATTCTTTCGTCCGGAGTCCCTGAGCGCGCCTCGGGGGACCGGGGATGGCGTGGGCTCGCCGGATGAATTTAGGCCCAAATCCAGACGAAATCGAGGAACCGGGGGCGCGACTGGGCCGAATTACGCCGTCCGGATGGGAAAAACGTCGCTCGGGGGCCTTGATGACGCGTGAAGCACACGTTCGTTGGGAACCCCAAGTGGAAGGTGTGATGCATATAGCAGCAAGTTTCCCTCAATAAGAAACCAAGGTTATCGAACCAGTAGGAGATGAAGGCCACATGAAGGTTGTTGGCGGAGGAGTGTAGTGCGGCGCAACACCAGGGATTCCGGCGCCAACGTGGAACCTGCACAACACAATCAAAATACTTTGCCCCAACTTAACAGTGAGGTTTTCAATCTCACCGGCTTGCTGTAAACAAAGGATTAAACGTATGGTGTGGAGAATGATGTTTGTTTGCGAAGAACAGCAGAGAACAATGATTGCAGTAGATTGTATTCAGATGTAAAAGAATGGACCGGGGTCCACAATTCACTAGTGGTGTCTCTCCAATAAGAAATAGCATGTTGGGTGAACAAATTACAGTTGGGCAATTGACAAATAGAGAGGGCATAACAATGCACATACATATCATGATGACTAATATGAGATTTACTTAGGGCATTACGACAAATTACATAGACTACTATTTAGCATGCATCTATGCCTAAAAAGTCCACCTTCGGGTTAGCATCCGCACCCCTTCCAGTATTAAGTTGCAAACAACAGACAATTGCATTAAGTATAGTGCGTAATGTAATCAACACAAATATCCTTAGACAAAGCATTGATGTTTTATCCCTAGTGGCAACAGCACATCCACAACCTTAGAACTTTTTGTCACTGTCCCAGATTCAATGGAGGCATGAACCCACTATCGAGCATAAATACTCCCTCTTGGAGTCACAAGTATCAACTTGGCCAGAGCCTCTACTAGCAACGGAGAGCATGCAAGATCATAAACAACACATATATGATAGATTGATAATCAACTTGACATAGTATTCCATATTCATCGGATCCCAACAAACACAACATGTAGCATTACAAATAGACGATCTTGATCATGATAGGCAGCTCACAAGATCTAAACATGATAGCACATGAGGAGAAGACAACCATCTAGCTACTGCTATGGACCCATAGTCCAAGGATGAACTACTCACACATCAGTCCGGAGGCGATCATGGTGATGTAGAGTCCTCCGGGTAATGACTCCCCTCTCCGGCAGGGTGCCGGAGGCGATCTCCTGAATCCCCCGAGATGGGATTGGCGGCGGCGTCACAGTAACTTTTCTCTTATCGTGGCTCTCGGTAATAGGGTTTTCACGACGGAGGGAATAAATAGGCGGAAGGGCAGAGTCGGGGGAGGCACGAGGGCCCCACCCCATAGGCCGGCGTGGGCAGGGGTCCCACCGCGCCGCCCTATGGTGTGGGCGCCTCGCGTCCCCTCTTCGTCTCCCCTTCGGACTTCTGGAAGGCTCCGTGCAAAATAAGACCGTGGGCTTTTGTTTCGTCCAATTCCGAGAATATTTCCTGTGTAGGATTTCTGAAACCAAAAACAGCAGAAAACATGAACTGGCGCTTCGGCATCTCGTTAATAGGTTAGTGCCGGAAAATGCGTATAAATGATATAAAGTGTGTATAAAACATGTGAGTATTGTCATAAAACTAGCATGGAACATAAAAAATTATAGATACGTTTGAGACGTATCAAGCATCCCCAAGCTTAGTTCCTACTCGCCCTCGAGTAGGTAAACGATAACAAGGATAATTTCTGAAGTGGCATGCTACTATCATAATCTTAATCCATACTATTGTAAAGCATATGAGATGAATGAAGTGATTCGAAGCAATGGTAAAGATAATGACTAAACAACTGAATCATATAGCAAAGACTTTTCATGAATAGTACTTTCAAGACAAGCATCAATAAGACTTGCATAGGAGTTAACTCATAAAGCAATAAATTCTTAGTAGAAAGTTTTGAAGCAACACAAAGGAAGATATAAGTTTCAGCAGTTGCTTTCAACTTCAACATGTATATCTCATGGATAATTGTCAACACAAAGTAATATGATGAATGCAAATAAGCAAGTATGTAAGAATCAATGCACATAGTTGACACAAGTGTTTGCTTCTAGGATAGAAAGAAGTAGGTAAACTGACTCAACATAAAGTAAAAGAAAGGCCCTTCGCAGAGGGAAGCATTGAAAGTGCATGGAGCCCCCATGTGTGGTTTTGGTAATTAATGACAATCCCCATGGACTAATGTTTGCATTGAGTTATATTTGTAGGAGTTGTCCATAGGCAATTCTTGAACCATATGTTGGCTTCAAGGTTGCAATAAGAAGAATTTGATGAAGGATATCAAGTGTCAAATATGTCTTGAAGATGAAGATGAAGTGAGCCCTCAAGTTACTTCAAGACATCAACATGATGAAGAATGAAGAAATGAAGTGCAAGTTCAAGATGAGCCAACTCGAAGAGTTCATAATCTTGAAGCTTGCCATGGAGAAATGAAGTGCAAGCTCAAGATGAGCCATCTCGAAGAGATCCTTTGCTTGAGTCTTGCCATCCATATGGTGATCATGGATATGTGAAGATGCGCCGAAGAAGAAGCTCTCCCATGGTGGATTATGGGGGAGCAATCCACATGGTGGTCATGTTTATGTGAAGATGCGTCGAAGAAGAAGCTCTCCCATGGTGGATTATGGGGGAGCAATCCACAAGACTTCGTCAAGCAAGCACAAGCAAGAAAGGCGTTCCATCTTGTTGAGGTCAAGATCGTCGTCATCGAGCTCAAGTGGAATGCGCAAGTATAAGGTTTGCTCTTGATAGGGTTTCTTTCTCACCGGTCTCATAGTGTAGTTGGAGACCGGTTTATAGTTTAGTTGCCGTACTATCAAGAGGGCTCTCGAGTGAGTAACACGATCGTATCATTCGGAGAGAGCTCAAACCTTTGCATCCTTGCATCATCTTTTTTGGTTGTTACTTGGATCTTATCCATGTGATATTTTAGAGCTTGTGCTTATTCTCATGACAAGCTCTAATTCATCGAAAACGGATTTCGCATAAATCACTTGTTGCGTTTTCGAGTTTGGTGATTTTCTCGGTTTCTCATGTTGAGGTGTTGCACCTCTAAAAATAATAGAAAATCACCCCCAAGTAGTTTCCATATTGGGTAGCTCTTGTTGTCCTCTTTCCAACAAAATTGGTTTCGTCTTGATCGGAGTTTCCAAACTCTAGATATTATCTTTTGAAGTTTGTCTTCTATTTGTTTTAAAGAAAAAAAAGAAAAAGGGGAGGCAGCCGGCACTACCGCCCTTGCTGGGCCAGCAGTTCCGCTCGGCCCACTCCGGCACTGCCGGCTCCCGCGCGCTGCACTGCCGGGTTGCGCGCCGCGCTGCGCTGCTCGCCCACCCTGCATCGCGCTGCCTCGCTCGCCCAACCGAGCCGCTCGCTCCTTTTCCTGCTGGTAGCACTGCCGGCCATAACGGGCCGGCACTGCCGGCCTTTCCCTGGACGAGCCCAACGGGCAGAAATCCTGCACCCCCTTTAAATAGTCTTCTTCCTCCTCTCGTTTTTTTGTTGCTTCATACACTTTTTGCTCTCCTCCATTGCTAGTATTTGAGAGCTCCCTCTACCTCAAATCCCTCCAATTATTCTTGAACCTTTTTGAGGGAAAAGGAAGAGGAGATCTAGATCTACATTCCTACCAATCAAATCCCTCTCTTTGTGAGGGAAATCCACTAGATCTAGATCTTGGAGAAATTTTGTGTTCCTCCTCTTATTTGTTCTTCCTCTCTTATTCCCCCAATAGCTTTTGTAGCTTTGCTGGAATTTGAGAGAGAAGGACTTGAGCATCTTTGTGGTGTTCTTGCCATTGCATTTGGTGCATCGGTTTGAGTTCTCCACGGTGATTCGTGGTGGTGAAAGCAAGAAGGTTGTTACTCTTGGGTTCTTGGAACCCTAGACGGATTCTAGGCCTTTGTGGCGATTTGTTGGGAGCCTCCAATTAAGTTGTGGATGTGTGCCCCAATATTTGTGTAAGGCCCGGTTTCCGCCTCGAAGGAAATCCCTTAGTGGAACCGTGACCTAGGCCTTTGTGGCGAGGGTCACCGGAGATTTAGGTGAGGCGCCTTCGTGGTGTTCGGTGTGTGGTGTGAGTACCGCATCTTGGGGTGAGGCCTTTGTGGCGTTGGTGTGCATCGAGCAACCACACCTCAAGGTGAGCCTCTTGTGGCGTTCGGGAGCACTAAGCATCCGCACCTCTCCACCGGAGATTAGCACTCGCGAGAGTGTGAACTCCGGGATAAATCATCGTCTCCCATGTGCCTCGGTTATCTCTATACCCGAGCTCTTTACTTATGCACTTTACCTTGTGATAGCCATCGTGCTTGAAGTTATATATATCTTGCTATCACATACTTGTTTGTCTTGCTTAGCATAAGTTGTTGGTGCACATAGGTGATCTCTTGCTTAGAATAAGTTGTTGGTGCACATAGGTGAACCATACTATATAGGCTTTGGGCTTGACAAAGTAAACGCTAGTTTTATTCCGCATTTGTTAAGCCCATCTCGTAAAAGTTTTAAATCGCCTATTCACCCCCCCCCCCCTCTAGGCGACATCCGTGTCCTTTCAAGCATGGATTACTATTTTTGTGCTAGAGCTTTTATTTTGAAAACATAGAAACAATTTTGTCAATGGTAGTAATAATTCATATGTGTTATGCATAAGACATCCTATAAGTTGCAAGCCTCATGCATTGAATACCAACAGTGCTCGCACCTTGTTCTAATTAGCTTGGATTTCCATGGATTATCATTGCATTACATATGTTTCAACCAAGTGTCACAAAGGGGTACCTCTATGCCACCTGTACAAAGGTCCGAGGAGATAGATCGCATTTGATTTCTCGTTTTTGATAGATCTCAACTAAGGACATCCATACCGGGACAACATAGAAAACAGATAATGGACTCCTCTTTAATGCATAAGCATTCAACAATCGATAATATTCTCATAAGAGATTAAGGATTAATGTCCAAACTGAAACTTCCACCATGATACATGGCTTCGGTTGGCGGCCCAAAGTTCTTCTCTAACAATATGCATACTCAAACCATTTGATCATGATAAATCACCCTTACTTCAGACAAGACGAACATGCGTAGCAACTCACATGATATTCAACAAAGGTGTAATAGTTGATGGCGTCCCCAGAAACATGGTTACCGCTCAACAAGCAACTTATAAGAAATAAGATACATAAGCTACATATTCTTTACCACAATAGTTTTTAAGGCTATTTTCCCATGAGCTATATATTGCAAAGACAAGGAATGAAATTTTAAAGGTAGCACTCAAGCAATTTACTTTGGAATGGCAGAGAAATACCACATAGTAGGTAGGCATGATGGACACAAATGGCATAGTTTTTGGCTCAAGGTTTTGGATGCACGAGAAGAATTCCCTCTCAGTACAAGGCTTTGGCTAGCAAGGTTGTTTGAAGCAAACACAAGTATGAACCGGTACAGCAAAACTTACATAAGAACATATTGCAAGAATTATAAGACTCTACACTGTCTTCCTTGTTGTTCAAACACTTTACCAGAAAATATCTAGACTTTTAGAGAGACCAATCATGCAAACCAAATTTCAACAAGCTCTATGGTAGTTCTTCATTAATGGGTGCAAAGTACATGATGCAAGAGCTTAAACATGATCTATTTGAGCAAAACAATTGCCAAGTATCAAATTATTCAAGACAATATACCAATTACCACATGTAGCATTTTCTGTTTCCAACCAAATAACAATGAACGAAGCAGTTTCAACCTTCGCCACGAACATTAAAAGTAAAGCTAAGAACACCAGTGCTCATATGAACGAGCGGAGCGTGTCTCTCTCCCACACAAAGAATGCTAGGATCCGATTGTATTCAAACAAAAATAAAAATAAAAACATACAAACGCTCCAAGTAAAGCACATAAGATGTGACAGAATAAAAATATAGTTTCACTAGAGGTGACCTGATAAGTTGTCGATGAAGAAGGGGATGCCTTCCCAAGCTTAGATGCTTGAGTCTTCTTGAAATATGCAGGGATGAACCATGTGGGCATCCCCAAGCTTAGACTTTTCACTCTTCTTGATCATATTGTATCATCCTTCTCTCTTGATCCTTGAAAACTTCCTCCACACCAAACTCAAAACAAACTCATTAGAGGGTTAGTGCATAATCAAAAATTCACATGTTCAGAGGTGACACAATCATTCTTGACACTTCTGGACATTGCTCAAATCTACTGAAAGTTAATGGAACAAACAAATCCATTCAACATAGCAAAAGAGGCAATGTGAAATCAAAGGCAGAATCTGTCAAAACAGAACAGTCCGTAAAGACGAATTTTTTAGAGGCACTTAACATGCTCAGATGAAGAAGCTCAAATTGAATGAAAGTTGCGTACATATCTGAGGATCACTCATGAATTTTGGCTGATTTTTCTGAGTTACCTACAGAGAGACCTACTCAAATTCGTGACAGCAAGAAATCTGTTTCTGCGCAGTAATCCAAATCTAGTATCAACCTTACTATCAAAGACTTTACTTGGCACAACAATGCAATAAAGTAAAGATAAGGAGAGGTTGCTACAGTAGTAAAAACTTCCAAGACAGAAATATAAAACAAAAGTGCAGAAATAAAATAATGGGTTGTCTCCCATAAGCGCTTTTCTTTAACGCCTTTCAGCTAGGCGCAGAAAGTGTGAATCAAGTATTATCAAGAGATGAAGCATCAACATCATAATTTGTTCTAATAATAGAATCAAAAGGTAACTTCATTCTCTTTTTGGGTCTTAAGAGGAAATTGATACTTAATATTCCCTTCCTTCATATCAATAATAGCACCAACAGTTCGAAAAAAAGGTCTTCCAAAAATAATGGGACAAGATGCATTGCATTCAATATCCAAGACAACAAAATCAATGGGGACAAGGTTATTGTTAACCGTAATGCGAACATTATTAATCCTCCCCAAAGGTTTCTTTATAGAATTATCAGCAAGATTAACATCTAAATAACAATTTTTCAATGGTGGCAAGTCAAGCATATCATAGAGTTTCTTAGGCATAACAGAAATACTTGCACCGAGATCACATAAAGCATTACAATCAAAATCATTGATCTTCATCTTAATGATAGGCTCCCAACCATCTTCTAACTTCCTAGGAATAGAAGTTTCAAGTTTTAATTTCTCTTCTCTAGCTTTAATGAGAGCATTTGTAATATGTTTTGTAAAGGCCAAATTTATAGCACTAGCATTACGACTTCTAGCAAGTTTTTGCAAGAACTTAATAACTTCAGAGATATGACAATCACCAAAATCTAAACCATTATGATCTAAAGCAATGGGATCATTGTCCCCAATATTCTAAAAAAAATCAGCAGTTTTATCACAAACAGTTTCAGCAGTTTTAGCAGTTTCAGGCAGTTTTGCACGCTTTGCATTAGGAGTAGAAACATTGCCAACACCAATTATTTTATCATTGATAGTAGGAGGTTTAGCAACATGTGAAGCATCAACATTACTAGTGGTGGTAATAGTCCAAACTTTAGCTACATTATTCTCTTTAGCATTTTCTTCTTTTTCCCACCTAGCACGCAATTCGGCCATCAATCTAATATTTTCATTAATTCGAACTTGGATGGTGTTTGCTGTAGCAAATGACTTAATATCTTTATTTTCATTAGGCATAGCTTTCAATTTTAAAAGATCAACATCAGCAGCAAGACTATCAACTTTAGAAGCAAGAATATCAATTTTACCAAGCTTTTCTTCAACAGATTTGTTAAAAGCAGTTTGTGTACTAATAAATTCTTTAAGCATGGCTTCAAGACCAGAGGGTACACTCCTATTATTGTTGTAAGAATTCCCATAAGAATTACCATAACATTACCATTATTAGAAGGATATGACCTATAGTTGTTACCAGAATTATTTCTATAAGCATTGTTGTTGAAATTATTATTTTTAATGAAGTTCACATCAACATGCTCTTCTTGGGCAACCAATGAAGCTAACGGAACATTATTAGGATCAACATTAGATCTACCATTCACAAGCATAGACATAATAGCATCAATCTTATCACTCAAGGAGGAGGTTTCTTCAATAGAATTTACCTTCTTACCTTGTGGAGCTCTTTCCGTGTGCCATTCAGAGTAATTAATCATCATATCATCAAGAAGCTTCGTTGTGGCGCCTAGAGTGATGGACATAAAAGTACCTCCAGCAGCTGAATCCAATAGGTTCCGCGAAGAAAAATTCAATCCTGCATAAAAGGTTTGGATGATCATCCAAGTAGTCAGTCCATGGGTAGGGCAATTTTTGACCAAAGATTTCATTCTTTCCCATGCTTGGTCAACATGCTCATTATCCAATTTCTTAAAATTCATTATGCTACTTCTCAAAGATATAATTTTAGCAGGAGGACAATATCTACCAATGAAAGCATCCTTACATTTAGTCCATGAATCAATACTATTCTTAGGCAAAGATAGCAACCAATCTTTAGCTCTTCCTCTTAAGGATAAAGGAAATAATTTCAGTTTTATAATGTCCCCATCTACATCCTTATACTTTTGCATTTCACAAAGTTTAACAAAATTATTAAGATGTGCAGCAGCATCATCAGAACTAACACCAGAAAATTGCTCTCTCATAACAAGATTTAGTAAAGCAGGTTTAATTTTATAAAATTCTGCTGTAGTAGCAGGTGGAGCAATAGGTGTGCATACGAAATCATTATTATTTGTGCTTGTGAAGTCACACAACTTAGTGTTATCAGGAGTACCCATTTTAGCAGTAGTAAATAAGCAAAGCAAACTAAATTAAGCAAAGTAAAGCAAGTAACTAATTTTTTTATGTTTTTGATATAAAGAATGCAAACAAGACAGTAAATAAAATAAAACAAGTAACTAATTTTTTTGTATTTTTGATATAAAGAAAGCAAACAAAATAGAAAATAAAATAAAGTAAAGCAAGACAATAACAAAGTAAAGAGATTGGATGTGAGAGACTCCCCTTGCAGCGTGTCTTGATCTCCCCGGCAACGGCGCCAGAAATTTAGCTTGATGACGCGTGAAGCACACGTTCGTTGGGAACCCCAAGTGGAAGGTGTGATGCGTACAACAACAAGTTTCCCTCAGTAAGAAACCAAGGTTATCGAACCAGTAGGAGATGAAGGCCACGTGAAGGTTGTTGGCGGAGGAGTGTAGTGCGGCGCAACACCAGGGATTTCGGCGCCAACGTGGAACCTGCACAACACAATCAAAATACTTTGCCCCAACTTAACAGTGAGGTTGTCAATCTCACCGGCTTGTTGTAAACAAAGGATTAAACGTATGGTGTGGAGAATGATGTTTGTTTGCGAAGAACAGCAGAGAATAATGATTGCAGTAGATTGTATTCAGATGTAAAAGAATGGACTGGGGTCCATAGTTCACTAGTGGTGTCTCTCCAATAAGAAATAGCATGTTGGGTGAACAAATTACAGTTGGGCAATTGACAAATAGAGAGGGCATAACAATGCACATATATATCATGATGACTAATATGAGATTTACTTAGGGCATTACGACAAATTACATAGACCGCTATCCAGCATGCATCTATGCCTAAAAAGTCCACCTTCGGGTTAGCATCCGCACCCCTTTCAGTATTAAGTTGCAAACAACAGACAATTGCATTAAGTATGGTGCGTAATGTAATCAACACAAATATCCTTAGACAAAGCATTGATGTTTTATCCGTAGTGGCAATAGCACATCCACAACCTTAGAACTTTCTGTCACTGTCCCAGATTCAATGAAGGCATGAGCCCACTATCGAGCATAAATACTCCCTCTTGGAGTCACAAGTATCAACTTGGCCAGAGCCTCTACTAGCAACGGAGAGCATGCAAGATCATAAACAACACATATATGATAGATTGATAATCAACTTGACATAATATTCCATATTCATCGGATCCCAACAAACACAACATGTAGCATTACAAATAGACGATCTTGATCATGATAAGCAGCTCACAAGATCTAAACATGATAGCACATGAGGAGAAGACAACCATCTAGCTACTGCTATGGACCCATGTCCAAGGATGAACTACTCACACATCAGTCTGGAGGCGATCATGGTGATGTAGAGTCCTCCGGGTGATGACTCCCCTCTCCGGCAGGTGCCGGAGGCGATCTCCTGAATCCCCCGAGATGGGATTGGCGGCGGCGGCGTCACAGTAAGTTTTCTCGTATCGTGGCTCTCGGTAATAGGGTTTTCGCGACGGAGGGAATAAATAGGCGGAAGGGCAGAGTCGGGGGAGGCACGAGGGCCCCACCCCATAGGCCGGCGCGGGCAGGGGTCCCACCGCGCCGCCCTATGGTGTGGGCGCCTCGCGTCCCCTCTTCGTCTCCCCTTCGGACTTCTGGAAGGCTCCGTGCAAAATAAGACCGTGGACTTTTGTTTCGTCCAATTCCGAGAATATTTCCTGTGTAGGATTTCTGAAACCAAAAACAGCAGAAAACGGGAACTAGCGTTTCGGCATCTCGTTAATAGGTTAGTGCCGGAAAATGCGTATAAATAATATAAAGTGTGTATAAAACATGTGAGTATTGTCATAAAACTAGCATGGAACAGAAGAAATTATAGATATGTTTGAGACGTATCAGGCCTCGTCGGGGAGACGAGTGGGGATGCTCTGAATCGTACTCCTCCTATGGTCGAACCTAACCGCGTTGTTACGCCTCAAACTCTCAAAGGGTAAGATATTAATTTGTTGGTTTTTTTTAATAAATAAAATATATAAATATCAAGAGATACCAATTACACACGAATGCATACAACTCCAACTCAAAGAAAATAAACTAATAAAATAAAAGACCCACCATGACAGCCCTAACAACAACAACAATATATCCACCAGTAAGACACTACGTGAACTTCAGCCTCTCCAAAAGCAGCGTCTCAAAAAATAATACAATTCACAAGCATCGTCGTCGCCCGAACAAAGATCTTAGATTTTCACCCTGAAGATAGTCTCCGCTCTCAAAACAATTTCTCAACAAGGTTATTATCACGCATAACCAATTAAGCTCCGACCTTTGATTTTCACCCTGAAAGGTGAGACTCAAACTTCACCAACTTTGATTTTCACCCTAAAAGGTAAGACTATAACTTCACTTTTGGTGCCGCCCCCACTTGTATATTGCTTCTGCAAAATCCATAACTAAACCGAACCAAGACGCCGAGACTCGAACCTCTATTGTTAATCCTCCAATCTGGCCTTCATGATATTCTCCGTCTCTGACTTCACTATGGACCAAAATGTCACCTAATGATAACATAGAACGGAGATTCGCTGCTCCCTCAAAATCAAACTCGGAATAAAAACATGGGTGCGCATGACCGAATACCACCCGATCTAACAAACTCCAAGCATAGGGTGCACTATTACATTCACCGGCGGAGCCTTCCGGAACTCACCACGCAGTTTTTATATATAACAAGAAAGATTTCTTTCGAACCCCGCTTCCAAATTCATTAAATTTCCTATTCCTGATATGAATCAAATTAGCCTCTTTCTTTAGAAAGAAAATCCCTTTTCTATTTTACCAAAATTCTTTCTATTTCTACATGCTTAAGGTATTCATCAACGGTTGCAGTAGAAATGTAGAATGACAACAAACTCGTGTATAAGAAAATAAATTAGCTACCTATCTAATTTAGTGTAGAAATTCATATCCCGCGCCATGCATTGATTATAATGCCTTTAATATTTTAAATACTATAGCCTTTAAGCCCTGACTTCGAATTACAATATGTTTTCACTTTTAAAATGTGGTGGATTGTAACGATTTGACCTATAATATAGGCACCGTTAAATTCAATCATATTTCAAGGGAGGAAACTAAGGTAGCACATGCGCTACCTAGAATGGGTTTTATCGATAGAAATTACTGTAATTGGGACGATGAGCCCCTAGCTTTGTGTTAAGCAAAACTATATACAATGTAAGATAATTGGTAATTAATATAGCTCACAACATAGTCCTATTGTTTCCTTAAGAAATCCTTGAAATGAGATCTTCAGAATTATATCTGCCTTACATATGTTTGATGGCATTTTTAAGAAGCAACATTGTTGCGAGACAAAACAATTTTGGTACGCCGCGGAAAAACTAGATTCACAACAATGATATGCAACTTCGTAGCAAGAGTAGACAAGTACACAACAACTAAAAGTAACTTTGCATCTTCAAAACAACATTACACAACTTCACAAATAATGGTAGACAACTTTACAAAACAACGTTAGGCAGCTTTGATAGGCAATGAAAAACTAGATTCACAATAGTAGTAAATAACATCACAATAATAGCAGGCAACTTCACAATAACTAAAATCAACTTAGCATCTTCACCAGAAACAAAGTCTTACCTAGATCATGTGTGGTGATCTGGGAGAGCATTTACAATATCGGCTCCAGCTAGACCCTTTCTTAGCTCTGGCAGAAAAACCTCACTACAAACACAGGAAAAAAACATTTTAAAAAACATGCATGTGGAGTATGAAGTTGACAAGCTTAATAAAATAATATGACAACATAAATATATTTTCATGAAGTATTATAGGGGCTAAGTCACCTGCGTCCATACTCCATACCAGTATTTCCTTCGGATTTATCTGAGCCGACACTTGACATCCAATAAGTAAGGAGAACACTTCACGGCGAGACACTCTTTCTAAGACGCTAAGATAAGAATGAATATTTAACCTAGTCTTTTCGGACAAGGAAATCTGATCTAATCACTGCCTAAATTGTACCTCCCCGTTCACTAGTATTATAAAATGTTTTAGATATTTTAACGAGGACGGAGCCAGGATGAGAATTGAGAGGGGGCAAGAATGTGCTTATTGAAGGAAAAATATTTTTTAAGTGGAGGCAAATCTCTATTTAAGCTAGACTTTACAAAGAGATTAAATGTTTAAGCGGGGGCAGCTGCCCCCTTGCCAATAGGCTAGATCCACCCAATTTAACCCTATGAGTTAGCTACGAATCAAAATGAGTGAAGATATACACCTAAACATGTCTAGATAAATGCATTTTTAAAAAAATAAATAATTGAATGGAGGGACCACTTCAAGAGAAAGAGATTCAAATTACAAAGGGATATGCCAGCCAACGTTCGTGCGCTGCCCACGAACAGAGCGCGCGGTTCGTTATCGTTGGTCATCCGTACTTGACGTCGATGGTGTGTTTGCTCTTATGTTCGACACTTGACGTAGGGCTTCCACGGTCAGCAGACTCAGCACCTGGAGGAGGATTTCCCAGATTTTTCATTTCCTTGATGCGAGTTGGTCAAGTTGGACACGTGCTCCTGCTAGTTCAATCATTCATCGGGTCAAACACGACCAAGACCAACCGTATGATGATAGATAGGCAGCTGCCCAGTCACTGGGACTAACCAGTAACCACCACGCAGTGTTTTATTATCAGGTGTAACTATTTCTCGGTTCTCGGTTTTCAGTCACAGTCTGATGATGTTATTAAATTTTAGTTTCAGTATGAGTTGTAACTCATGACTAACACAAATCACGATGCAAATCAAATAGTATAATACTTGACTAAGCACGAACTGAACTAGTAAATCCCTTTATTATCTTCATTCTGAAATGTAAGATTTTTTAAAAGCTACTCCCTACATTCCTAAATATAGGGTGTATAGTTTTTGGTATGGAAATTAAGAAACGCACATTGTGGACAAGTTACATGAGTTTTGGCAAGATTACCCCTAAATTATTGCTTTGAGAAAATAGAAGAATTTGCATGAGCTAAGAAAATACAATCGAATCCTTCAAAAAAAAATGTCCAACTGAGTGGTTCTACGCAATACACCTTATATTTTGGAGCTTTTTTTGAAAAAACTATACACCTTATATCAAGAAACCGGAGGGAGTAGCTTTCTAAAAAAATAATACTATATGACATGTATCTTCGCCATACAAGGTCTTCTCATTCTTTCTTATTTTCCCTCTATTTCTTTTTCAGCAGTTGTGTGTGTTTTTGTTATACAGAGACCGGATGTGAACTCGCCTTGATGTAAACCGACAGGTCAAACAAAATTGTTCTTTGTAAAACAAAAAAAATTGTGGCAAGTTGGACGCAGAAATGGGTCAATCTGGTCGTCGACTCCCCTATCCAATGTAGTCTGCTGCCACGGATCCATCACATAAATTTTCTTGTTTCTCATCAAAATTTGGGAATGTAATGATAAAATTAGGATGATATATCCCATAAGATAGTCCCTAAGCGCTCCAGGGAGGGCAGTCTATCACAAGGTGAGTTTGAGCTTGAAGCCAAAGCCCCAACCCCTCCATTTGAGGTTGAGCTCGGGAAATAACTTGTGAAAATCATATTAGCTAGATGACCTTACGAACAAGTCTCATTAAACATATATATATTTATTTTATCTAAAATTTGGGTGTATCTAGGCACTATTTAATATCTAGATACAGCTAAATTTAGATAGAGTTAAGACAGGTTTCATGAGACGGAGGAAGTATTACTTTTGCTTAATTTTATTTTAAAATAAGACAGCTATCAATTTTCATTTAAACTATTTATCAACATAGTCATCTTATAAAAATAACTTATATATTTCTTAATAATACAAAGTTTCAGAGAACGTACTAAACGTAGTGAACTCCTTAAATACAAAATTTGTCCAAAAAAGAATTTGGGAGTACAACTTGGCCTCCTCCTTCAGTCGGATATGGCATATTAGCCAATGTAATTGTAGCTTTTGTATGCTACAAAGTAAGAAAAGAAAAATATTCTGATGGTATGGAGCGCTATAAAGCATGGTTGGTTGTCAAAGGATTTAAACAACGATATGGTCCTGATTATGAAAACACCTTTAGCCCAGTTGTCAAACCGACCACTATTCGGCTTCTTATCTCATTGGCAGTCACTCGTGGTTGGTCCCTTCGCCAGCTAGATGTTCAGGATGTGTTTCTCCGTGGCTTATGGGAGGAATATGTTTGTATGAGGTAGCCAGGTTTTGTTGATCCTGAACGTCCACAATATTTGTGTCGGCTGGTCAAGGTAACTTATGGTCTCAAACAAGCATCTGTTCATGGCATGCGCGTCTTGATGTTGCTCTTCGAGTGCATGGATATCTTCCCTCAACATCGGATACATCATTGTTCCTTCTTCAATGGCCACAAGTCACTGTGTATCTTATGATATATGTTGATGATATAATTTTTGCTAGGTCTTCCTCTAGTGCTGTTGATGCTCTTATTACTGCCTTGAGTACTGATTTTGCTATTAAGGATTTGGATAAACTTCAAATTTTTCTTGGACTGAAGGTTACTCATCCTGATGATGGACTATCACTCACCCAGAATAAGTACTCTTGGATCTATTGCACCGAGCTGGTATGTTGAAGTGCAAAGGAACTTCGGCACCTATGTCATCTATTGATTGTCTTACTGTTTTTGATGGCGAACTATTATCGGTATCATGGTATTGTTGGGGGTCTTCAGTATCTTACCATCACTCGGCCTGACATCTCGTTTGTTGTTAATCGTGTGTGTCAGTATCTTCATGCACCAATGGATGCCCACTTGTAAGTTGTCAAGCGCATCCTGCGTCATGTCTGTTTCACAGTTTTTTGGACTACACCTCCGGCCTAACCCATCAGGAGTTCTCTCGGATTTCTTCGACGTTGACTAGGTTGGTAGTATGGATGACAAGTGATCCGGAGGGGGATATGATGTATTCTTTGGTCCTAACTTGATTTATTGGAGTGCAGGTAAGCGGGCTACAGTTTCTCGCAGCAGTAATGTCACTGCAAACCTAATTTAGGTACAGTATTTGCCTCATCAGTTGGGAATTTCTCAGGACCGACCTCCAGTTCTTTGGTGTGATAAAATGGGTGCTATGTGTCCATCATCCAATCCAATATTTCATGCTTGGACCAAACATATCAAAGTTGATTGTTATTTTGTGAGGAAACGTGTTATGCATAAGCTACTTCAAATAAAGTTTATTTCCTCTAAAGATCAACCGTACATATCTTCACTAAGCCGTTGACATTACCTTTGTTTGACGTTTGTCGACGCATTCTTAACCTCCTTGACACATGAGGACACGGTTGAGATTAAGGGAGATATTAGACAATGCAATTGTAGCTTTTGTATACTAACCGTATCAGGTTAGAACTCTGTAAATTGTAAGCTTGTACCCATATGAATATAACACGAAGGCCACCCTTTGGATAGTGTTGTTATAATCGAGAGGCACAATAAACGAAGAACGAAAAGAAAAATACTGCAGGGGACACGAGATTTTAACGTGGAAAACCCTTGCAACACACAAGGAAAAAACCGCAGGCGCCAGCCAGCAAAACTTCACTATTTCGGTGGTGTTTACAAACGCCGTGGGTGTACAATGATGCGATGAAACCCTAGCGGCGGCTTACAGGGAATATATATAGACGGTGGCAACGATCCGTATATGAATTTAGCCTCCCTTTAGTATATGAATTTAGCCTCCCTTTAGCCTCCACGGGCGCCAGCCAGCAAAACTTCACTCCGGCGACGGGCCTCGCTCCGCTCGTCAGAAGTTAGCTCCCTTTAGTATATGAATTTGGATCATAATATAACAAGTGCTAATCCCACAAACCCTGTGTACATCTAATATGGCACACGATGCTGCCAGAACTAAGTGGACGCAGATTGGCTAACTTTATTTCCAATCACTGATAGGTAGGCCTGGCCATATGTAGGATCCACACGTCATTAACTTGAAGAGCCAAAGTCAGTTACCACAAAATTAGCTCATCCCAATCGTTGATGCAGAGGCCGGAGATAGGCTCCCCATTTCGAAAAAACAAACTAATATCAAGCGAAATTCAATGGTGTTCATCATCCTCTGAAAGCTTTTTCACGTGCGAAACCCATTTCACACGGCACGGGTATCATAACCATGGACTTTAGATCACAGATGTCATACGAAAGGCACTGCTGCTGGCTTGACAGGCTTGGTCTCTAGCTGCTCGGGCGACAACCGTGGCGCCAGTATGATTATTTGGTTGCCTGCAAGCTTTAAAAAGCAAAACTTACATTCCAGGTGGTGTATGATGCATAGAAATGGAGCTCAGCTCAGTACATGGCCACATGCCTGTTCAATTCGAGCTATGACGCGGAAGTGTACAGCATGTATGTTTTGTTCCCACGCCTTCCAATGCCAGCACAACTCCCTTGTTACTTGGACAACATTTAAGAAAGGCAGTGAGCGACAAAATAGGTATTCTATCGGAAACTGGAATTATCGCCCATCATCTCTTAATGTACATAGCAAGAAAAAAATGTGATTTTGATTACATCAAGTCAAAATGTTACTGCCCAAGAACTAATTCTACCAAAAATATGGTGATATGATATCCAATACAAACATGATCACCCGGGCAGACAGGAACTCAACCCACTAATACAAAACAAAAATCACGACATGGTGGGTATGGCATCAACATTAGCCAACAACAATTGTCACCCATAGAACAACAGTTTTGAAGATAAACTAATTACCTCACAGAAAAGGATATTAAGGATATACAATAATAGTATAAGAACCTACAGGCTACAGCAGCAAGTCCCGAATTTCATTGACAACAATGGTATACATCTAATCACCTGAATAGTCCTCCTGGGTCATCCTTGGATAGGATTTGTATAAATGCATCAGTACTGAAGCTGATATTAAGAAAATCCGTGTGTATGTGTATTCTATATTCAATCTGGGAACTTACATGGTACATATCCACCCACCTGCCAGCGACCACTAGTTTGGGTCTGGTGGGGTAGTACATCTTCACTTCAGCCACCACAAGACAGGCTTCTGCACTGAACTAGATGGAAGTTCTTATGTTCTGAGCTTCATAAGAAGGTTGCTTCTTTTCATAACATTGAAATTCATCAGACACCTTGAAGAACAGTAACATAGAAAGAATGGCCTTGACCACTGCCTGATATCCCATTTTCATCCACTTGTCCTCCCTCGGATGGATGTACCTTCCAGTGCAGCTCATAATTTGAAAAGTTGTAGGTTCCAGGTGCAAATATACACACTTTTAGAGGAACTTTAGCACAACTGTCAGGTTTGAGATCAACTTGAGCAGAACTCAATGAACACCAAACAAACGGTGAAATGCTTTCTGACGATTCCTTCTGCAAGTGTGTCCCCTTGGCGCTTGAGATGGCCTTTATGTCATTTTCCAACGACACATCATACCATCCACTGGCAGATTCATGTGAAGGGACAGTTTGGTTTTTATCTGGCATACGATCGGACGTAACCACTCTCACAGAAATGTTATCTTCTGAAGAATTATGAATCACCAATTGGATGTTAGCCTCGCAGCAAGACTTGGAGAAATCATGAGTAATGGTTTGAGGCCCTTCCATAAGCCACCAAACAGGATTCTGGCTGAGAGGACTGAAAACGAGATCATATCAGCACATGTTCAAGCTTTAATGGTCATCAAATCCGAACAAAAATGTTACGGAGTAAGTACTCTGCCGAAGGTTCTAGAACTTACCTGCAGTGGCATGTATGATGAGAGAGCAGTTGTTCTGACTTGGACGAATTATCAGCTGCTGCCTTTGAGATCAGGATAAAATCAAGTAGACTGTGTGGCCCCTGAACAATGATGAAATTGTTACATAGGTACATTTGATTTATTAATGCTGAAACTCATGAAGTATGCACACACACTCGTCCAGTCAGTGGCCACTTTTCCAGCCAAGTGTCTGTTACGCTGAGCTTCAAACTAAGGGTAAAAACCCTACCCAGTTGGGAAACACTGGGAACCAACAGGTAAACAGTAAAGCCAAGTGGGTCTTGATTGGTCTTACAACCCCTCAGGGAGCACTCACCTTAGCTAACTTCCCCTGTTGGTATCTTTCTTGATAGTGGAAATCAGTCATAGGAGACAGAGAAACATCATATACATCAGTACTACCACCAGAAGATAAAATAATATCACTTCCACAGGACTTGTCTGCAGCCTCAATAGATGAACTTGTTCCTACATCCTAGAAATAATCATGCATGGAAAACAATATCAGATAAGAAAATAAAGTAAAATAAAATAAAATAAATGTGATACATGGTGACCAACAAGTGTCTTGTATTTTATAGCTTATTCAAAGAATGACTCTCCAACCTTTATCTTGAAGAAGCATGATACAGCCTGGTTTGCATGTATTTTTTCCAAAGAGCTGATGGAATTGCACGAGGGCAATGCAGAAACTGCCCATTTAGTGCCGACACATGACAACTGATGGAGTGCAAATGATTTTGATGGAGTTCTGTTCATGATATCCATGCGCACAATATACTCTTGCATTCTTGATGAGCACATACTTATAGCAAAGGATACATCAAGTGATGGCAAAACCTGCAAATAAATTGTTTACAGACAATAGAGAACTCATGTCTATTTATTGCTGGCTGCAACATTCAGCTGCTCGCAAAATTGACATTAAATAATGCAATAATAGCACACAAAACTTGGAGATGCATCTTCTGAAGTGATTTTAAATAAAACATAACTGTATGCACATCATATTAGCTTCCTATAATTTGGTCCCACCACACGACAAAGAGACCAAAAACCGGAAATTCAAGTCTTCAAAAATCTTACAGGTGTGATTCAATTATCTTGAGACCACTGGACTTCAGTACGTATAACTTCAGAATAAATTAACATAACCAATGCCATGTAGTGATGAACTAAGACATACGGCTGGCTTCTGGCGGTTAGCCATAATCAGTTTCGTTAGCCACGACCCATATTTTGTTAACCAGATGGCTCAATGAGGTTTTAGGGATTTCCGGAATTTTCATGATCAAAGGAACAAAGATCTAGGTGCATTCTTCAGGAGAAAAACACCAAAAAGGGATGGCACTATACATAAATTAATTAAGTGAGCTTCACCAGGAACCTACCTAAATCAGTTACTTTCGAGCCAATATGATGGATGGCACTATATATCAACTAATTATTACAGAAAACTGATGTCCCAAGAGGCACCAGGTGCAATACCAGTTATGAAAACACTGATTACAAAATCAATATATTGTGCATGTGCAAACAAGCTAAATCATAAAGCATAAAACCCAGAACTAGTATTGTCAATTTACCTCCACATTGTAATGCATGCGCAATGTGCGATATGGAATGTCAGTGGTAGTCTCCATTTCATAATAGAGAGACAAATAAAGCGAGAAGTTTCCAGGAGTAGCAGCATGAAACCAAATAGGCCAAGAGAATGTGGAACCACCTTGAATTTTGGTATCCTAACAAGAAAGAAATGTCAATTTCGTAAAGAAACGAATAATGCAAATCATCAGGTTAGTATAAAATAAGACACTGCCTTGAATGATCTCACCTGAGGAAATGCAAATAGCAAGCCCTTGAATTTTCCCTTGGTACCTTCAGATAATACAACATTGTTGTCTGATTGCACATGCTTTGTTAAGCACTGTGGGAACTCAATGTCAAGATCCCGTGAATCACCAGGAATTAAAAACCTTGGATGGCTAATTTTCATTTTCACATTCTGCATTACAGGCTTGGGAATGGTTAACGCTTAAAATGATGAACATGCGAATAGTTAAAATCTATGCTCATTTGCAAAGAACTGGGTAACCCTTTGATCATTATGAATTATTGAATAAGGCAAAGAAACATATATGATGATAAACATACGAACCTTCACAGCATGTTCTGATTTGTTACTTAGATTCAGCTTGAGGAGCTGTAAATCACCCGTGAATGCTTTTGTTGGCAAGCAATCAATATTTCCTGTAAGTTTAGGCAAACCCTGAAGTCAAAGAAGTTTTAGTTACTCGGATGTCACCTCAAACAAATACTCAAAAGAGAGCATACAAAAATGACAACCTTGATTACGATCAGGTTGTTGTTTAAAGAACGACGAGCGCCTCTCTTTCCTTTCTTATTTTTCTTTTGTGTGGCCACTTCGAAGTACTGATAGCCTACTACTGAATCTGACAGTGTCCACCTTATCCCAACTAACTTCAGAATGCCTACAACTTTCGGAGTCACTTCAAGTTGTATCTGGTAGAATTAGAAGGAAATTTAGCCACTTGGAAAAAACTATTCACATAAAGTCATAACACCTATATGAAGCAGCACAGTCAAATATAAACGAATAAAAAAAAGTGATTACGAAGGTCACAAAGGGCCACAAATATCAAAAGGTACTTCTACATACAAAAGAACTCGAAGACTTTTTCAATACACATATACCACAAAAATATTATCACTGAAACTATGAAAAACTGATGTGATGATCAGCTCAAGGTTCTTTTTTAACGGGTCAGCTCAAGTATTTGTCTCTTGTTTCTAATATTCTAAGTTGTCATTTCAGAGTTCACAAGTCAAACAGAGGATAATAAATCCAAGGAAGGTTGGAAGGAAATTCAAGCAAAAGTAATAAATCCAAGGAAGATTAGAAGGAATATCAAGCAAAAGCTTACAATAGAGATGATCCTACATTAGGCTTCCTTTGCACTGGCTTTTAGAACACCTTCATTAAACAATTATCCAGATAAAATAAATAAAACCATCCTTGGTTGGGTCCATGGCACAGTGTTACTGGAATAGTAAAGGACCAGTACCAACTAGATTACACATACAAGGCACAACATCACTGGCAAGTTGACCATTATAGCTCTTTCTGTTTTCTATTTGACCTCCTAAGAAATATACTATGCATCAGGAAGAACTATCTGATGGAATCTCTTAAATGGTATTTGTTGTTCACGTAGTTTTTTTTTACAAAAGTATAATTTGGATATGCTATGGTGACATTACACACTGAAGACCTTTTTAAGCAATTTCTTTACGTTGTGGGGAAGGCATCCTAGCAAGAAGGCACTCAGAATATTGAGTAGAGAGGCTTACTCTTCTGGTTTCACCTCCTCCTAATACAACGTCAAGCTTCGATACTGTAAATTTGTTTTCATCGCTTTCAAATCTGTAGTGGTAAACCGGAAACAGCAATGGAGGCCATGAGAATCAAAGATGTCAACATAAATAGAGTAATAAACCTGAATAATCAAGGACGGGATATTACTTCGAAATAGAGGGCTTTGTGTTAGCTATATCTTCTTCAGCAGCTGTCGTCAACACTGCATGGAACACAATCCATCGGTGAACAAAACAATTTCTCTATATACAGAGTTCTTAAGAAAAATCTTCTAATCTCAAGAAGAAAAATCAAATACCTGCACTTGAAGAGTCGGTGGAAAGCTGGCATATAAGAGATATGCCAGACACATTCACCGAAATTTGTAAAGGATTCTTAAGCTCAACGTTCAATTTTACTGCTTCTGCAACCAATGAACAAAGATTCAAAAGTAAAATATTATGAGATGTTCCAAATGGCTTTAGAGGGATTATATGAGATTGTTACATCCAAATTTCCCTCGACTGACATGAGAAGGTGGGGACCCTTATTAACAATTTGCCAATACATGAGGGGTTTTCTTAGATAGTTGCACATCATGTTACCCTCAAGTCCCTAAAAAATGATAGGTATATCATCATACCCTCAAGTCCCTAAAAATTGATAGGTATATCATTTACCCACGGTTAATGCGGTTGCACGATTATACTCAAATATGATGTACTCATTCGTTCCCAGGACAAACTATTTTCACATTCCAGATGCAGTCAGCTGTTCAGGAAATTATCAGTGAACTTGGTTGATTCTGTTGGGTACAGTTGTACAAATATGAAAAAAGTCATTACCTCCAACAACACAAACACATGCCTTGTTATTTCTAAAAGGAGAAGACTTTGGTTGAGTATCCAGCCAGTTAGTTCTAACAACTGATGATGATGGGATCATTTCTTCCTCCAGCTCATGCCAAATGCTTTCATTAACATCAACCTGTTATACAAGGCAAGAGATACAAGTTAGGAGTTCCTTCATTTTCTATCAGACAAGCACAGAATGATTAAAAACATGGTTAGAATTTGTGAAAAAAAATACATAATGCCGTTTGATCACAAAAATACATAAGACTTCTTTTTTATTAGAATATAAAAAGAAAACATCACCTATTCAATCTTTGATTAGTGCAGAAATGCAATGGTTGACAATTAAAAGTGCACATGCTATAATTGTCATGACGTACATCTGAATTGGATGCGTAAGTGCGATGATCTTCATATACAACTCTCAGCGATGACATATTGAAAACAGGGAGTTGAAGCTTATATACGTCAAATTTTTCCCCGGTACTCTATTCACAAAAGAAGAAGAAGAAAATTAGCAACAGAAGTTTGGTACAGCATATGCAAACCATAGTCAGGCTGGTTAATAACCTGGACAAAATGGAAAAAATCATTGAGGAACATGCTTTGTGTTGTCAGTGACTGATGGCTACAGGCAATGACCTCCATCAAGTGCTTGATAGCTACATCAAATATCCCAAGGACTCCATACCACCTAATTCACACAAATATCAGAGATAGTATACACTATACAGGCAAGAATTAAATGAGCAGAAGATTAACCCCACAAGTACCTCCCAACGTTAAAATGTACATGATTGTTGATATAACTCCAAGGATTTTGTTTGTAAACAAACATAGCATTCCTGTAAACCCTAACAGCATGTTGTTTCTGCATCATTAAGGAAGAATGTTCATTATTAAGTCAAACTTCTGAGCATTACTAAAATGTCGCTGCAGTGGAGGAATTAATACACACCTGATCAGACAAGTAGTAACTATTGCCAGCTAAGATTAGGTGAAATCCATACTTCCGAAGCATACGTGGACTTGACAACAAATAGCAACATGCAGCTTGCTCAAGCAGTACAGCAGAATGCAAGGAAGGTTCCTGAAGAACAGAAGTTTTCATCATTATGGGTGTAGCTAGCTAAGAAAAAACTAGAATAAGCCATTCTCCATGTTTCCCTAGGTAACTAGGTATACCTCATTTGATATGCGGAAATACACAGCTGATGCTTCCCTATGTTGTCCTCTTGTTTTAAGCATTTCTGCCCACCAAAGGCCACATCTAGTAGCATTTCTTTGCCCAGAAGATCCAATTCTCTGCAAATATGATATTTAATGGCATTGTGAATGAAGAAGAGCAAGACCAAACTAGTGAACCAAAAAAGGATACTGGTAATTCAAACCTAATAAACCGAAAAAGAAGTCGAGGTAACACATATGGATAGCACTAACTATTTAGAATATTTAACCCCCACTGCTTTTAAGTCCTTTCTATAATGCAAATTGCAAAACTTGAATCTGATTTGTTGAAACTATAAATTCAGAGTTCAAAATTTCCCTTTGCATGTTTCATGATTTCACCAAAAAAAAGGAACACACGTACACACAGAAGGTAGAAGTCTAGCCTGGTTCGGCATGTCCATTTTGGTCTGCTAATTACCGGCTTTGATGAAGTTCTAGTGAATTTATGGCTTTTACTGACTACTTGGTCATGTTGAAGAACTATAACTCTAGAAGATTAAAGAGAGTGCCAGGCACAGGTCTCCAGATTAATTCAACGGGAACTCCCAAAAGGCCATTGGTACTTCCATTGGTATACAAGGTTCGCATGATTATTCATTGGGCTTCATATGTATATTAATACAGTCTACATACAAGGTTCGCATGATTATTCATTGGGCTTCATATGTATATTAACACAGTCTACATACAAGGTTCATTTTCGCATGATTATTCATTGGGCTACATACAAGGTTCGCATGAATATACTTCTTTCATGCAAAATGGAGTTATGGGTCATTTTCTCACTGTCTTTTTAGATTCTTTTTCTCTGGGTGTGAACATTGAGCACTTGGCCACTAGCACAGAACATAAAAGTTGTATCGATGGGTAAAAATTTTTAAGCAATAACTATTTGTCCATATGTAGAAACCTAGAAGTGGATTTCTAACATAAATAAATAATTACCAGATATGTCGTGAAGGCATTTTCCATGCAATATTCAGCATCCTTCCTTGACTGATCCAACATGAAATAGCAAAGCCCACTCATCTCCTGCAAAAGGCACAGGCATATATTATGGGAGTGAATATCTAGTCCAAATAAATAGCGGGTCATCACAGCACTGTCAGCCTAATTTCAGTATTCATCAGAAAGCAAATCAGCAACTCTGCTTACTGTTCGAAAAAATTGGAAGCATAACATTTGGTCTATCATAAGTAAGACCTAGCCCATCATCATTTATTTATACTAAAGAATATATCTTGTTCAATTGAGATTGCTAGCCAGTATATATTCATATATCCCATGATCACTGCCTTTAGCTGTGCCCTTTGGTTTAAACCTAGAACCGTTACCATAATGATATATGTTTCCACGCATAACACCATTAAAAAATTAGTTAAGCAAAGAAAAGCACCTGAACACCAGCAAAGCGCTTCCAAGCTTTATCGAGCTTATAATCGGTCGAAAGTAATCTGTAATTGGACAAAGCAAGCTCGTAGTCCCGTAACATGAAAGCATAGTCACTGAGAACTCTGATCTGAGACTCTATGGAGGTGAACGTATACCTGTTAATGAAATTAGTGTTAAAAAATAAAAATAAAAATAAAGAAAATACAGTAAAAAGTGTCCAGATGTCATAAATACTTGCATTGGGCCATTTGCAGCTTCTGGCACATCATCCCTCTTTCTCCACCACAAGTTCTTTATCTGATTTCTAAAGCCCTTTCTTGTTGTGGCTACCTAGAACGATGCCAAATATTATAAAACAGATATTTGAAAATGGTAAAAAAACAATTTAAAACATACCTGCTGATTGAGTACACGAATCTTTTGCTCCATGTAGGGGATGATATGATTAGAAGCAAAATCTTGCATGAAATCTTTTATCTGATAAGGGAAGTAGGAAACAAGCTCAAAAATTAGTATCTTAGCTTAACTGCTAGCTAAGAATACATGCATGTAAAACTGAACACCACAAGACAATTAAAACTGACCATCAACCAAATACTAGAAATCATCAATAGAACAGATGTTCTGGACTACTTGGCATCAAAGCTCATAAAAACCTTAAATCAACTGAGTTTAACTGACTAACAAGTCTGCAAATCACACTGACTATCAAAAGCTCAACAGTCCGTCAACCCGCCCAACAATATTCTTAGTTGTTAGGTACTGTGAGAGACATATTAGAGAAGCAGATGACTCAATATAGATGCTGCAATACCTGATTCATATCATCCGTGTTAAGGAAACAAGCTCCTTCATGATTCTGTAAGCCATGCGCTTTCTGCAGTTAGTCAAGAGAAGACTATAAGTAGATTGCCTACCTGCTCAACTACGCAGAAGTTAATGCAATTTAATAGCAAGAAATTCAGTGCACTTACATAGGGTAACCACGAATTATCAGCATCACTACCATCAGCTTGTGTAGAAGAGTTAATACACAGCAACTTACAATCATTCAAACCAAGGGTGCTCCTCATTTCTGCTAAGATGTTCACGGCTCTTGACATAAAAACAGACAAGAGTCAACAGAAGAAAAAAAACATACATATATAATCAAAACTTAATACAGAAGAACGGGTAAACCAGCAAATGCCAGCAATAGAGCAAAAGCATAATAAATAACCAATGCATGGAACCCATGTAATATCACACTGTTCAAGTGTGCTGCACTTGGGTTCACCAATGCAAACAGTGAAGACATCAGCTATCACCTTAACTGCATGTTCTAACTCTGATAAGCATAACGCTGGGCCCAGATAGAGTAATTTAAGTGGGGTTTATATGAGTGCATTAGGCCCTATCTATGGAAGCTTCAGGTTCCTCGTATAAGGTTTAAAATTCCCCAAGAAACCGGGAAGCGACACTAGGTTTATGGGGCTAAAATTTCTGGTGGCATTTGAGATCAACCAGCACTGTACAAGCACCCACTAGAGGGTCCTTAGCGGCCTGATGAAGATAGAGCCCACATTATCTGGGAGAAGGTTATTTAGGCTTTATATATATTAGTTTCTCAAGGCAGCTTATATATGTGAAGTGCTTATATGGTATATAACTTTTAAGATTTAGATGAAGCCTTACACATGTTTTAAATATTACAAAAATAAAGGCATGGGGTTTGTTCTAAGTATTAGTAAAAATGCACCAAAACAACGAACAGGACTTTAAGCACTATAATTCACACAAACATGTGACTTCTGTTGCAAATAAGTGGACATAAGGAGACAAGTGAATGCAGCTCCAGCGGACTTGATTCAGAACAATGTCTATATGCTACTATTGACCCAAAAACTCAACAGCTGAGGTTCCAGGCAAAATAACATAAGACCTAATTAATTAAAGAAGCCTAAACTACCTTAAAATATATTGAATTAGGGGCTTCTACCATCAGTGTGAAAAGAGAGCAGTTTAACAGATCATATATTGCAAAGTTACAATTACTACTCCCACCGACACTTATTATGGATGAGAGGGAGTACCACTAGTTCACAAGATGTTTTTATCAGTTATGAAAAGGTTGGTAGGCATGTAAGAACAAATAATGATGGCTAGGAACTCTCAATAGTTCATTTCACTGATGCAAGGAGGAGAATGTGTTCTCTATTATGATAAGAAAAGAATAATACATCTCTTGTGGTCCATCTTGTTGGTCGTGAAGTACAAGATAGTGCTTCAGAATCTGGGGATCCATTATGCCTTCATTTAAAAGAGAAGGTAACTGATTCGTGTTAAAGAGATCAGCAAATTTGCTGATTGGCTCTTTGTCCTTCGACGATACAACTAAAAGACCTGTTAACAATAATCAAAGAATGAGGAAGAATATATTCTCCAAGCAAAGGAAACCTAAGAAGAGAACAGTGCCCAGTCTCACATGCCACAGGGTGATCAAAGGTTTCATGTTCTGAAAACGAGAGTGTCCGCACTAGCTCTCTGTTGAACCTTTTAATCCATGATGGGCACAACTCAGCTTCAGGCTCTGAAATTATAGCAAACATGGAATTCATGTGAAAAATGGAACCAAAACAGCAAACATCAATGAGCCTCACGGATATAAGAACCAACCAAATCGAGGTTGACAGCATGTCGACACAAATCAATAAAAAAGTAATGCCGATTGCTTGTTCCCAGCCACTCACAAAAATCTTGTTAGCAAAATCACACAGCACTATGCATCAGATTATACATAATACATCCCACATGATTCGTAGGCAATTTGAACAATACATATTATACCATGCATGCTCTCCATGTGTGCTCGCTCTCAGCTACTTTCAAATACAAAATAATCACCTGACATTTAGGCGGCAAGGCTGCAACTGTTAACATTTGGAGGAGAACGTTGTGGCTACTCATTAAACATTATAGCTTGCTTCATGCTGACATGGTCCACTATTACGCGTCCAAAATGTTTCTAGCATTAGATGCAATTATTTGAACAAACTAGCAACCCAGCCATAAATTTCAACTAAGGACCCAGCAGCTCAATACAGAAATATGTTTCTGCGTACGGACATCACAGAAGGTTTTCATATAGTGCAAGGGTTCTCACTTTTCAGTACATCTTCCAGCTGCGGCGGGTCTGAAAGCAAGTCTGGAAGAGCGTTCTCGTTGGCCTCGGAAACAACCAGCTTAATTCTCTCATCCGCAACCTGCTCCAACACAAGCATGGTCATCATCAAGCACCTGACAGCATGCATTTACGAGTCTACAGCACATTCCAGAAGGTTCGAGGATCACCTCAAGGTCCTGATTCCGTACGTCCGAGGCGTACACCATCCGAATCTTGAACATTTGCAGCCTGTAAGGCTGGTCACTCGCCGTGCGCACGGGCACTGCTCAAACCGACACACAAACTCCCCGTGAGGTTCACAGAACAGAATCGAAACGAAATGCGTAGAGCATTGCACGGAATCAGCTGAAGCAGGTGTCGAGAGGCGCATCACCGTCGATTTTCTTGAAGAGCGAGAACGGGGAGAGCATGTCGACGAAGCTGAGCCCGCTCCTGCGGCACGCGGCCTCGGCGAGCGGGGTGGTCAGCACCATCACCACCGGGGTGACGTCCTCGAGGAGGAGCCGCCCCAGGTAGCTCCGGAGCGGATCCATCGCGCCAAAACCCTAGCGGATCGGGCGGAGCCTGTCCGAGCGGCCGGCGAGGCGAATTTTCGGATGTGGCAGCTTGGAAGTTGGCTCGAGCTGGATCTTCGTGGCGGACGGCACGCCTCCGGCGGGCTTGTGGCCGGGGGCGGGATCGCCGGAGAGGTCCGCGGCGACGGCGAGGCGGTGACGGTGGTGGTGTGATCTGGGAGGGCGCGAGGTAGGGGAGAAGACGACCACTGGGCGTATTGGGTTGGGTAGTTAGACGGACGGGCTGAATCTGGGTTGTATATGGACGGGCTGGATACTTGGGCTTGTAATAATCTTCAAATTCACGACCCATGGCCCGTTTATAATGGGTTCCTACTGCTGTACACAAGAACGCAGTACTCTGCTAATAGATCTGGGAATTTCAGGAAATTTCTGCTAAAATGCATCTATCTACGTATATGTAAACCTGTATATATAATGTCTCTCGTCCAGACAAGCCCTCAGTGGTAATAAAAGGGAGCCATTCATCAGTAATTCCATAAGGACATCCATTTGACTCAACAGCAGCTTTTTTTTTTTTTGGGGGGATGGACTCAACAGCAGCTGATGTTAAGGAATTGACAGTTTTCACTGCCTAATTTTACTCTACTTGAGCAAAGAACTGTGGCTTTACTTTCACATCATAGTTTTATGTAGTAATCTGATTCATATCATAAATGTAAGACGTGATTGAATATCAGGGATGATTGTTCTTCATAGGTGGTGTTACAAGGATGCGCAACTTTTATATTCAAAACTAATTCGTATACAGAAAATGTTGCAACTGCTACAACTCTCATAAAGAGAACAAATAACAAGGAACATCGATACGCAATTACTTTACAATGTGCTTCTGACAATAAAATAAACGTGATCATCTCTTTCATGGCTGTCAAGCAAGATAATTGTATATCTGGGGGTTACTTCGGTCTCTCTCCAGGTACTCCCTGTCGATTAGGCTCTCTATTCTCTTCTTCATATCCGCTGGCTTAATCGGGAATTTGAGCTGAAAAGGGGGGAAAGGTAACGAGATAATATGTCAAATCAAATTGCTGGGCAAGAAAAAGAATGCAAGCAATCTGTGTCACTCCGTGGGTTACCTGCTGGAAAAGCTCAGTTATTAGAAGGGTGTGGCTGAGGGTTTTCCTTGTCTTCATAATACGAACTATGGCTGCATCAACCTGCATATAAGAAAACCAAACCAAGTTAAGCTCCAAGATTTCAATGCCTCAAAAAAAAAGCTCCAGGATTTCTAGGCATCAAAGACGTGGGTGGTAACAGATTTTTATACTCCCTCCGGTTCATATTAATTGACTCTAATATGGATGTATCTAGACACATTTTAGTTCTAGATACATCCATATTGAAGTCAATTAATATGAATCGGAGGAAGTAGATTTATTTTATGATGTTTCTGTACACAGGACAAACTTTTCTACCATAAGCTATATCAACCAAGCAAGTAAATGCAGAGCATAATAGCTACGCAAACATGTAACTAGTGCCCACACGGTGAGAAAGGATGACATGTGCAAGGACAGTTTCACCGCCTATCCTGTAAAGTTAAACCACCAAATTATCTGTTTGCAAGTGACGATCATTTGGGTCACCTGATACTGACGATCTTGAAATACTCTCTCTGTGGTGCTCGTGTTTTCTTCTACCGTCTCTTTCATCTGAATTGCATTCACCTGGAAATACAGAACAGCACCTTAGTTTAGCCTATGACACCCGAAGTCGGCTGGTGCACCCCATCCCAAGAAAACTAAGGTGACATGTTACCTTTATGCGGTAGAGGGGGGCACTGAAGTCGTCATTAAATACAAATTCGTCTTTATCATCTATATCACGTCCTTTTGGCGTCTGAAACACAAATGATAATTAACCAAGTGGCCTTCCGAAAATAAATCAAAGATAATCAAAGAGACATACCTTTTGGAGAACCCGAACTTTACCACATGCAAGTGACTGCAGTGTCCTTCTCAGTTCTTTATCCTCAATACCAGTTGACTCTTTTATGTCGATGAAGCTTAGCTTTTGTGCATCGTTGAACAACATCAAAACCACACTCTAATAAAAGGAATGAATTAGAAAAGTTTTAGTTATCGCTCTAAGACAATTACTGCTACGATAAGCCACAGAAAAAAATGGGTACCAATTATCAGACCTGGAACAATGACACTGCAAGCTCCTTTCTACCTTTAGGGAACTCTGCTTTTAAGACACAGTGACCCAACGAATTTTGCCACATCAGACGCCTTCCACTGTACTTACTCAAATAGAACTCTTTAAATATATCCTATCAAAACAAAAAAAAAAGGATTAAAAATATATTTAAATTTTCTGCCACCAAGCCAAGTCAGCACACACTAACCTGGTAGACATTAAGTTCATGTGGGAGTTTTACATCCATTGGTGGATATGTCGGCCAGTAGCTGCAATTCAACAGATTTATCAGAACCATTGCATTCAGATACCAGCTACATGCTTTTAATATGAAGCCCGTGTATGTACTAGGTTCAGACTTTAGACAATTGTCAATTTGTCATGTCTGTCAAGTAACGGGATATGGCGGTGTGCTTTTTACCATGCATGTAAAAGTTAGAAGGCAAAGGTTACCTACCCTGTTGTAAGCACATGGACACTCAATTCAATGCCAGTTGGAAGCTTTGTCCTTGCCTGAGATGATTGCTTGAAAGAATCATTTATTTCTTTGGATAATTCAATGTCCTGAGAACCAAATCGACAAATAAGGAGATGGTTATAGACTTAGTATAGAAGTCAACAACTCTAGAATATATAGAACACAGGTATTAGAAAAAACAGGATACAAGAGAATTATCACAGTGAAAAAAGCTATCGCTACCTTGAACATTCCCTCCAGTTTGTTGGTAAATTGACTTCCACACTCAGTTTTAAGCTGCAAGCAGCAACATGTTGCTCAAATATGCCATCATAAGTTGGATCGCATGTAGAATAACAATTTAACTCCCAGAAAAGGAATAATTACCTTTGTAATCATTGATTTTTCAGCATCTATTGATGCGCTCTTTCCCAGTAGCAACCTCTTAGCCAGATCCTTCTTGTAGAATGCCTCAAATACATCTTTTCCCTGTCCACAACAAAATTATACTGCTTGTATTTATACTGCAGAATAAAGAGAGATTGCATTTAGGTTTGTTTCCTTTTATTCACCAGTGAACAGTTTTGTGTCGTGGGTATCACATATGTACTAGTAATTTTAGGGGCTTAGCTTCTCTATCTAGCTCTGCAAGGTAAATTTAGGGCCTGGGAATTTGGCCTAGTATCACCCTGTTTTGGGAAGACTTAGCACCTTACACCAATCCCAAACATGTTGTCCATAAACCCATAGGTACCGATTTGTACATATTCCATCTTACATATCTGAGTTCCTAGCTCATCAGAAAGCGGCCTAGCTAAGCTATATCCTAAATTCCTAAAACATGAGTCAAATGAAATAGGGATGGCTCTATACTTGTCCTTGTTGATATGAGTTTGCTTTCAGTCAAACTCAGAATACCTACAACATTCCAACCAGTTCAATGGATATAATTGTATTGTACCAAATAGCCCAGTGACTTACTTGTATATATCGGAACAGAACCAAAACTTTGTCAAGTATTCCCTCCAGTTCTTCTTCTGAAGTTCCTTTATTTCCAGGTCGAAGTTTCTCATCAAGAAACTTTGCGATCAATTCAGCAGGACGGTTCTGTTGGGGACAAGGTATCACCAATATTTCAAAAAGAAAATAGAACAGACAAAATTACAAGTACAATAATTTGTACACTCAAGTCCAACATACAATTTTATCCAGTTAAATGCATGGAAAGAACTTGTTCACCGAAATGCACACCATCAAATCAGGAACATAAGAATGTGTTTTTGTTTATCAAACCTTACGACTGAGTGAAACATTGTAGAAAACAAAGATAAAACGTGTTGTACAAGACTACAAGTATAACCCATCCTTCTAAATGTTTTCCCAAAAATGGGCAATCTAGATTTTTACATATATTAACACCACCACAGATATCTTAATGCCTTGTTTACTTCTAGTGTATTTGAAGTGTACTCCAGGGGATTGGAGGGGATAATCCAGAATCCCCAAAAACCCCCAATAGTGTGTTTACTAAGCAGGTATTGGATGTGATAATTCCAAGATATCCCCCCACAAATCCTCTCATTTTTTTCTAGGTTAAAAACTCCCCACCAAACTAGTGTATTGGGGTGGAAGTGTATTTGAGGGGATTGGGTGAAATGGAGAGATTCACTAAATACCCTCCCATCCCCAAACTCCTAGGGGATGGAAATACCCTAAGGCCTCGTTCGTTTAATCCCTGGGAGCCAGGGATTGACCTGGATTGAGGCCTGCTTCTGGTTTTCTAGCCCGGCGAGTTTATTTTTCCAGCCCACAAAAAATTGGTGTTCGTTTACTCCCGGATGGGAAAAATAGCCCAATCAACCCTGGCCAACTCTTCTCACTTCGTCTGGATATTTTTTTCTCCACGCTAGACCCATGGAAAAATATCCACGAGACGGCCGAGAGAGTGAAGGGCGATTATGAATTAACTAAAATGTCCACGGTAGCCTAGGAGGGATTAAACGAATTAACTAAAACGTACAAAGGAATTACGGGAAGGGATTGGTGGGGTTTGGGTGACGGGCCTGGATCAACCCAATCCACGTCTGGATCCATTCCATGCCTGGATTCAATCCTACCAAAACGAACAAGGCCTAAAGGTAAACAAGGCCTAAGACAGGGTTACCAAGCACGGCTGTTGGTGATAGTCTTTGACTATTTGTTACTACTTACTACTCCCTCCTGTCACAGATTTTGCATGCTTCTTATTCAGTTCGAGATACATTTTGGACCACCAGCTTCTATCTGCAGTTTACTTCTGTTAAAGTTCAAGACAACTATTAAGAAAACTATTTGCTGCGAACCTCACCAACCATTTCCATACAAGTATATGAACCATAAAGATATGTATAATACTTAAGAGCATAATACTGAGTGGATACAAGAAAAACTTTGAAAGCAGCTTTTGATGATGATTGGAGGGACTAATTGATATTTAACAGAAAAAAAAATATCAAACTACATGCATGAGAAGATATCCACTTAGTACTCAACACAAAATAGAATATTATAGTCAAGCACAAAGATAAAATATGGCTCACCTGGCGTAGGTTGATAAGATGCTCGAATGACTCCTTTATGGTATTGGAGAAAGCCTCATTTTTGGCAAAACTTTCTTCCAATATTTTATCAAGAGATGCCTTAAATTCCAGGAGAAATGGAACCAAATCTTTGTCTTTTTCTTCATCCATGATAACGCCCTGGCCTGTGCCACGGATATATAAACTAAGCGCTTGCTTTAGCATCTCAATGGCATCAACCCTCTGGAAAAGGATGTACATCCTCGAGAGGTCCGTTACACGATTTGCTTCCATAAGCATTGTAAATCCCTGAGGTCCCAACAGATAAAATTAACTTAGTTGTACTATAAATATTATGCTCGAAAAAGTGAACATCCTTATTGGTTTATCGATCTCATAGCCAGCAAGAGGAATGTTCTACCATGCTTTTCAGGCCAATGATAAAATAAATGCGCCTACAATTCAAAAAGCACATGCTCACCTTCTCAATAATCGCAGATGTGTGTCGCTGTAGCAATTGCTTTTCTGTAGTTGCTATAAGTGGCTTCCTCGTGTTAGCTTCCAGATACAGAATGCACCTTTCGTGTTCTTCTTGCAACCTTGACTGCATAACTCATGTGCAATACCATCAGACATCAGTTGCAAGCTATACCTAGTTTCATAGTTCAGTATGAACAGAGTGCATGGAGAACAAAAGAATTACCTCTGCATGCTTCAGATAATCTGGAATGTCAGACTGTTGCAAATATTTGACACCTTCGGTAGCATAAAACTGAGAAGTGCATTCAAGGAAAGGCTTTTCGAAAGTCTCGGAATACATTCCAAGATCAGTAAACATCTTCAGAAGATGACTAAGCAATGTCTTATCTATTGCTTCACCAAGCCTGGTCAGGAAAAGGATCATTGAATAAACAATTTTCTGGAAAATGTTGAATAAACAGTTTTTTGGTTAATAGAAATACGAAATTTAAGTTGCAGTGATCCTTTGAGCCCACAATCCCCATGACATGCAATGGATTTGAATACAGAATATATGGCTGCAAGCAACAAAACTGGAGAAGGCAATTACACTCCTGCACAGGCTGGTGCTAGTCTATTTAGTTATTACGTATACAACGGATGCAATGCAGAAAGTCCAAGTGGATCGAAAGATGACATGAAATTTCGAGCATATATTTGGTAACCGCATTTGCAACTTTACCAACTGATATTAAGATGAACTTTGATTGCAGTCAAACAAATATCCAGGCCATACATTTGTTAATCTGCAAGGTGCTCGAATGGAGCAGCGCATGCATCATTAAGCATATGTATTTTTCATATGCGGTAGTAGAAACTGGAATCATGGTACAAATTATTCACCTTTATCCACATTGCTCATAGAGTTGATATTTCAAAAGGTGTTGCTTAGAATAGATCAAGATACTATAATACTACATAATAATATGGTATGTGGGTTATGACAATATATTGTCAATCTAACTAATGTTGAAGTGCATGTTAACATAAACAAAATCATAACCAACCAAATATAAAATGAATGATGGCAACATTGCAGATTTATTTAAAGCAACAGTCATGCTGATTATTTAAGAGAACCTACGCAGGTTTTGGTCACTCAGAAGTGCATCTAATTCACGCAAGCACCCTCAGAAGTTCATCTAATTCACGCGCGCACACACACAAGCGCACACACGCGCGGAATGTGCATATAGCACAAGAGTATACAACAGAAGAGCAGTCATACCTCTCGCTCTCTATCAATCTTAAAAGACCAGTGACGGTTTTGTGTTCAATCTCCGGAGACAGTGATATATGCTTGCGGAACAGCTGCAGCCCCATATCCCACACTGAAGATAGATTTGGGACATTCTTGACATATTTTACATCAAGAAGTAAAGCAATGCCACGAATAATCAACATTTGATCGCAAAAATCTTGCCATGTTCTTTGCACCAATGACAAAAATACAACCAAATCTGGACTTTGGCCCACTAATGCTGATATTTTTTCCGCTATATGTATTTCACATTCTTTCTTCACGCGTTCGTATAAATTTGCCCCAAGCTTGTGTAGACATAGATCACCAGCAGCCTATAGTGAAGAAAAGAATTCCAATCTTAATAATTAACATGGGAGCATCAAAAGTTATAGACAACAGGAAATAACCTGATAAAGTTTCTCAACGTCACAAGAAAGCTTCTGCTTGAGAAATATGGCTGTAATGGCATCCTTCAAAATTGCCCAAGTATCCTCCTCAAAGTTTTTCGGCAATTTGGGCTGACCTAATACATGAGAAGAAGATAGGATGATAATAATATCATAATAAACGAAACAAAAAAAGTATTGCAACAAAAAGCTGAATTGAGGATAGGATTTTCAAATCTGTGACGTTAATATGAACTAAGGTTGCAGAAAGAATATCCCAAAATAAGCCCAAGAGACCATGAGAAAGAATATGAATATAATCGATATAGAAAATATCAAAATAACAAGCATCGAACCATGAAAAACTACTGTAAAATGCATGGGGCAGAGGTTAGTTTTACCCCAATACACAGAAAGAAGACGAGATATTGCTTGAGAATTTTTCAGATGACAAGAATAGCTTCCAGTGAAACACTGACAGGCATGCCCAACAAAATTAAAAGGAGTGTTCATGTTGCACACACAATATGACTAGGAGGCCAGATCACATAGTATAATACAGCAAAACAAGAATCAGCCAGCTAATTTACTCTTCAAATGTGCCAATAACAATAGAACACATTTACTGCAGCAAATCGTTGCCGTTACATTCACATGCAGCAAACGAATCAGATGTAAACAAACAGTCACAGCAGATTTAACATGTCTGTACAGAGCAACTAAATTACATGGTACTAACTCGCAGAATTTAAGTTCTCCTGGAGACCACCATTCCCCTAAAATGAGTGCACAGATCTAGCTGATTTCACTGATGCGAGCAACAAGATATCTAGGCACGCCAATTACGGGACAACCAATACTTATTACTTTGCGCTTTGTTTGCGGGAAAAAGTGACAGCCACTGACGGGAATTTGAACTAGAGTAGGCTCGCGAAGTAAGATGGCTGGCAAACGAACAAGTAACAACAGCAGTAATAATAGGGTACCCCTCAATTGGCACTGCAACCCCCTGGACGACAAGTGAGCGAATCGAGTGAGAGGGAAGGGTACCTATCTTGATGCGGAGGGGCTTGCGCGTGGCGCCGGCGGCAGAGGGCTGCGGGAGCGTGGCCTTCTTCCGGAAGAGGTTGGCCGTGCCGCCCCCGGGGGTGGAGGCGCCGGGGGAGCGGAGCTCGTCCTGGTCGGCGAGCAGCATGTCCGCATCCTCCTCGCCGTTGGTGCCCCGGGCGGCGGCGGTCGGATCGAGGTGGAGCCCGTTCTTCTCGGAGGGGGCAGAAGAGGAGGAGGAGGAGGAGGCGGGGAGCTTGGCCTTCTTCATGTGCGGCGGCGCGGGGGAGGAGGAGGAGAAGGGCCGCTTGGGGGCGGTGGCGTGGGGGTGAGACATGAATCAGATGCCCAGGTGCATCGCGCGGTGGCGGCGGCGGCGGCGGCGGCGGGCGGGGGAGGGGTGCGGCGGCCGGCGGGAGGGTTTCGGGGCCGCGCCGACGGGAGGGGAGGGGAGGGGAGCTGGTAGTAGAGAAGGGCGACAGAGATCGGGTTGGGGGAGGAGGGTTTCGCTCGACTACCTTTTTTATTTACTTTTTTTCTGTTGGGAATTTCTCGAGCAGGTGGGAATGGGATTAGGGGATGGGACATGGGAGGGAGACTGGAGTGTGTGTGCTTACATGTGGGCCTGGAGTCTCCACGCTACCTGAAAACAAATAAAATGGTGATACATGAAAACTTATGAATAGTCTTCCTTTTTGCGGGAAAAACTCATCAACACTCATTTGGATTTGAAAAAAAAAAAAATCAACTCTGCGTGAAAAAGTATACATGAAGATAGTTCTTCCATGGGGGCATATCAGGTGGAAATGGGCAGATCCTGAAAATCTGCAAATTTCCATTCTGAGCGGTTAGATCTTGGACCAGCGATCCAGATTTCCTTGGAGTCTCCTTGGAGTCATGTGCTAGTCATCTTACAGAAAACTGCCCGCAGTCACAAGTACGGTTTGCAAAGAGGTCCTTGACAAATGTCACTTCTAACGTACGAGGACCCCTGTACAGTTCGTGATGTGCGTTCCTGTACCACCATCTCGAGGCCTTCCTGTACCAGTGACTACTTTAATGACTTGTTTGTTGTTTCGTGAATTTTTGGCTGTATATACTAACTGATTTTTTCTTTATCTTCCACAACATTGACTAATCATGAGTTTGTACGTATGTTGAAAAAGATTTGCTTATAGAGTATTTTTTTGTTACAGTTAGCACTAGTGTTGTTGGCTCACAGTTAAGAACTAAACAATCGAACTATATACCCATTCAGAGAAATGCAAAAGCAAACAGACTTCAGTGCAATCTTGCTGCACAGCTTTGCATTTGGATTAGTTCCAGAAAAAATATTAACTGATAAAAAAAGTTCTAGATAACACATATTTCAAATTCTGCAAGAACGGCTATCCCGCATCGGCATCTGCTTCTGAATGGACCTATGGAGTGCATTGTTGTGCTTCAAAAATCTGCAAAATAAAATGCACAAATTTAATGAGATGCCATTGAAAAAGACTGGGAAAATCATTCAAATTCCTGGAAATAATCTATGTGAATGTAAATGTTTAAGACTATTATAAGACGGCACGTATCTTTTTTTAAGTCAAAAAGGAAGGATAACATGAAGGTTTAAGACTACAGATTTGTTCCACTCTGATCTATGTACACATTTAGTTAGGGACATTCTACATAAAAATGGTGGAATCGTTAGTGTCAGGCTTGATAGCAAGTAGATGTGCTAACCATGACAGCAAGTAGGTGGCAGTGGTTAAAAAGTTCCCATCATCTTGGATCAAAATAATGTGGCTCCATTATCATCCGGTAGTGATGCAAACAACTGGAAGGCGACTCAAGCGGTTCAAAACAAGGAATAATGCTGCGGGTGAACATAATAGATGGTAAAGAAAGTCACTTATGGCCACTTTGGTTGAACTTGCTTGTTGAAGTTTGCAGAAATTACAAGATTTGAAACAAAATGGCATGTCAATAAAGCTCAACCGAGGTGACTACCCTGTATGTTTCAGTACAAATAAAATCAGCATACACAATTACAATTTACAAAGACTCTGATCAAATACTACAGTTGGGCCTGCAAGCCATCATATATGGGCAACCATTAGTCCTAAAAAAATATTTAGTCTAACCTCAAGAAATACTTGTGTATGAATAGCACATGATACTATGAGAGTAACAACATTCATTTAGTCAGCAAACATGATTAATCTATTTTGTTTGCAGAAAGTATGAATAGCACAGGGTACGGACAAGAAGTGAGAAACAAAAACGTTGCCATCAGAATATCTAAAGTAATAGGTAGAAGTCTAATCTTATTCTGAATCTACAACACAGAAGGCACATGACGATGATTGTACATCATCATAGATCTGAATCTACAACACTCTATGTTAGCACATGGTGCAGTCATCATCAAATTAACAGTGTCTGGATGTAATAAGATTACTCGCTGCATGTCAATTTTCATCATCACCAATAAAATAAAATTCCACGCGGAAATTAGCTTTGCACAGAAATTCGGAAAAAGAAATACTCGTGTACATACATTGCCCAATATTTTTGGGATGGTTAAACTCCATATATATAGTGACTCCATAACAAGAAATTTCTACAAGACTAAACTCACCTCGTTGAGGACTAACTAAATAGAAAGCCCTAGATTCAGATGCCCACGCCCAGATCTTGCAAATGGAGTTATTCATGGCGAGGACCTAGCAGCCTGCGGCGGCGGAGAACTGAGGCTGCGAACTGCCAGAGAGGAGCTAGCTGAGCGGCGATGCCGACCTGGGGTAGGCCGGCTTGGGCAGCGTCGCCATGGTGCTCGTACTCGGATGGGAACTCGGGAGAGCTGAGAGAGATGGGTTGAGTGGGGAATTCGTTCTGTACTAGGTAAGGAGACACAAAGGGACAGGGACTGAAGTGAGATGTAAACAGATGTGTAGGGTGTTCTGTACGAAGTGCACGATGGCTAAGCGGTACGACGAGATCTGACTACTTGTAGCTGATCCAACGGCTGTGTGGGCATTTGCAGATTTGCAGAAACTGGATCGTTTTCAGGTGATACGTTCCCGTTCTTCCATTTCTAGAAATTGCAATCAGTAACTCTTCGTATAACTAATGTTTATATCTAAAATAAATAGAAATCCCCACTACGGGTTTTTCATCGATGAAGCCAAGTCTCTCATTTACTCCCTCTGGTCTTGTTTAATTGACGCAGAGTTCGTGCGTATGTAGTTGGTTCCCTCTGCTTAGCTCACGTCAATTTTATCCGAACGGATGGAGTAGATATTTGTGTTTTTAGGGATACAGCTGGGCCCTTTCATTACGTACTAGAAAAAAAGTTGTGCCCCTCATCTCTATCTCTATCTCTACTACTTATAAAGGCATAAAGTGTTGTTGGAAAATCAAATCTGGACCGTCCATCCACTTGCATCACATGGCCCAGAATGATCTATTCTCCCCCACCCACAAATTACACTCCACCATATCCCCACGCCAATCTTAAAAAGAAACATTGCTCCAGACTTTCGCATCCGCATCCCATAAATTATGGAACAACGCGGAACGTTCCGCTAAATCGGCCTCTTCCACGGCGAGTTCCCCAGGTCGAAGAATCCCGCAGCCGCGCCCCATCCGCCTTCCGCCGCCTCCCAAGTCCCGACCACCTTCATTGTCATCTGCCCACAGGCCTCCTCTGCGTCGTCGTATGTGCCTCATCCGCGGTGCCACACCAGTCCACGGGCCGGTTTGAACCGGGCCGGCCGGTGGGACGGCCAGTCACGCCGGGTGAGAAACCGGGCCAACATGAAAAACATGTTATATAAAAAATGTGATAACTTTTGTGTCCGGACCCCGATTGACATGAAACCAATTTTGTTGGAAAGATAACGACGAATAGAATCCCAACAAAAACGGATATTTTTAGATGTTTTTATAGAGGGAGTCTCCCACCGTCAAGAAACGGTGAAGACGTCCAAACTCGAAAACGCAATAGAAAATGCATGCAGATTCCGTTTTCGATGAACTTGGGCTTGTTGTAAAGCTAGCAACAAGTTCAAGAACCTCTCACATAGAAAAAACAATAAGCAATAGGGATATGAAAATTATGCAAATGATTGAGCTCCCTAAGATGATGTGATCAAGTTACCCAACCGAAAGCCCCTCTTGATAGTGCGGCTATCTATCCTATAATTCGGTCTCCCATCAACCACCTTGAGACCGGTAAAAGGAAAAACCTAGCAAGGCCATACCTTTGCCTTGCGCATCCCGCTTGATCTTGATGATAACTCTTCAAGCTCCACTTAAGTCGGAATGCCTTACTTGATCATTGTTACTTCGTGAAGTCTCACAAATGCTCCCCCATACACCATGATGGGAAAGCTCCATTGATGCACATTGATATGTCTCCAACGTATCTATAATTTCTGATGTTCCATGCTAGTTTTATGACGATACCTACATGTTTTGCTCACACTTTATAATGATTTTATGCATTTTCCGGAACTAACCTATTAACAAGATGCCGAAGTGCCAGTTCCTGTTTTCTGCTGTTTTTGGTTCCAGAAAGGTTGTTCGGGCAATATTCTCGGAATTCGACGAAACGAAAGCCCACGATCTTATTTTCCCCGAAATGTTCCAGAACACCGAAGGAGAGCCGGAGGGGGGCCAAGGGGGACCCACACCATAGGGGGGCGCGGGTCCCACCCTAGTCGCGCCGCCATGTGGTGAGGGAGCCCTGGTGCCCCTCCGACTCCGCCTCTTCGCCTATAAAACCCCTCGCGACCTAAAAACCCGATACCAATCGACGAAACTCCAGAAAGACTCCAGGGACGCTGCCGCCATCGCGAAACTCCGTTTCGGGGGACAGAACTCTCTGTTCCGGCACGCCGCCGGGATGGGGAATTGCCCCCGGAGTCATCTCCTTCGACACCACCGCCATCTTCATCGCTGTTGCTGACTCCCATGATGAGGAGGGAGTAGTTCTCCCCCGAGGCTGAGGGCTCTACCGGTAGCTATGTGGTTCATCTCTCTCTCCCATGGTGTGATCTTTATGTGATCATGAGCTTTGTATCACTGTTAATCTATGTGCTACTCTAGTGATGTTATTAAAATAGTTTATTCCTCCTCCATGATGTAATGTTGATAGTGTGTGCATCATGTAGTACTTGGCGTAGGTTATGATTGTAATCTCTTGTAGATTATGAAGTTAACTATTACTATGATAGTATTGATGCGATCTATTCCCCCTTTCATAGCTATTGTTGACAGTGTGTATGCTATGTTAGTACTCGGTCTAAATTGCAACGGTCTATTATGCACTCTAGAGGTTACTTTAATATGAACTCCGGATATTGTGGAGCTTGTTTACTCCGGCTTGAGGTGTGCTTTTGTAGCCCTACACAATGAATGGTGTTTGTTATCCAACAAGAGAGTGTGAGAAAGTAGCACAAGTGATGAGCTTTATTTAATTATGTAATCATTGTTGAGAGTGTCCACTAGTGAAAGTATGATCCCTAGGCCTTGTTTCCAAATATCGAATCACCGTTTATTTACTGTTCTACTGCATGTTTACTTGTTGCCATATTTATTTCAGATTGTTATTACCACTCATATTCATCCATATCACTTGCATTTCACTATCTCTGCGCTGAACTAGTGCACCTATACATCTGACAAGTGCATTAGGTGTGTTGGAGACACAAGAGACTTCTTGTATCGTAATTGCAAGGTTGCTTGAGAGGGATATCTTTGACCTCTACCTCCCTGAGTTCGATAAACCTTGGGTGATTCACTTAAGGGAAACTTGCTGCTGTTCTACAAACCTCTGCTCTTGGAGGCCCAACATTGTCTACAGGAATAGAAGCGTGCGTAGACATCAAGCTATTTTCTGGCGCCGTTGCCGGGGAGGTAAGGTAAAAGGTATTCACATCCTCCGACTACTAAGCTATTTTCTGGCGCCGTTGCCGGGGAGGTAAAGTAAAAGGTATTCACATTCTCCGACTACTAAGCTATTTCCTAGCATTGTTGCCGGTGTGTGAGTGCTCGAAGCTATTTCCTTTAGATCCTGCAATTGCATCTTTTTGTTTCTTGTTTTTATTTCACTAGTTAGGCTTAATGGAAAACAACAACAAAATTAGAGATCTTTATAGTATTTATCTTGAGTTAGGACATGAGGTGTTTGAAGAGAAAATTAAAAAACCTATGGAACTTTATATGCATGCTAATGGCAATGTTATTAGTATGAATGCTTTGAACACCATTATTGCTAATTCTATGGAAAATTCTAAGCTTGGGGAAGCTGGTTTTGATGAGCATGATATTTTTAGTCCCCAAAGCATGGAGGAGAAAATTTACTTTGATGATACTTTACCTCCTATATATGATGATTACAATGATGACTATCATATTTTCAGTCCACCTACTATTGAGGAGAAAATTAATTATGATTACAATATGCCTCCTATATATGATGATTATGGTGACGAGAATAATAATGATAGCTACTTTGTTTAATTTGCTCCCACTACAATTAATAAGAATGACTATGCTTATGTTGGGAGTAGTAATTATTTTATGCATGAGACTCATGATAAGAATGCTTTATGTGATAGTTATATCGTTGAGTTCGTTCATGATGCTACTGGAAATTATTATGAGAGAGGGAAATATGGCTGTAGAAATTTTCATGTTACTAAAACACCTCTCTACATGCTGAAAATTTTGAAGTTACTCGTGTTTTATCTTCCTATGTTTGTCACTTTGCTCTTCATGAATTTATTTGTGTACAAGATTCCTTTTTATAGGAAGTGGGTTAGAGTTAAAAGTGTTTCTTATTTGCTTTTGATGCTCTTTTTTGCTTCAACTCTTATTTCTTGCAAGAGCATCATTAAATTACTGAGCCCATCTTAATGGCCATAAAGAAATCACTTCTTGGAAGATAACCCATGTTTTTATTTTGCTAGTGTTTTGTTGTGTCTTGGAAGTTGTTACTACTGTAGCAACCTCTCCTTATCTTTATTTTATTGCATTGTTGTGCCAAGTAAAGTATTTGATAGTAAGGTTGATACTAGATTTGGATTACTGCACAGAAACAGATTTCTTGCTGTCACGAATTTGAGTAGGTCTCTCTGTAGGTAACTCAAAAAAATCAACGAAAATTCATGAGTGATCCTCAGATATGTACGCAACTTTCATTTAATTTGAGTTTCTTCATCTGAGCATGTTAAGTGCCTCTAAAAGATTTGTCTTTACGGACTGTTCTGTTTTGACAGATTCTGCCTTTTATTTCACATTGCCTCTTTTGCTATGTTGAATGGATTTCTTTGTTCCATTAACTTTCAGTAGCTTTGAGCAATGTCCATAAGTGTTAAGAATGATTGTGTTACCTCTGAACATGTGAATTTTTTACTATGCACTAACCCTCTAATGAGTTTGTTTTGAGTTTGGTGTGGAGAAAGTTTTCAAGGGTCAAGAGAGGAGGATGATACAATATGATCAAGAAGAGTGAAAAGTCTAAGCTTGGGGATGCCCCCGTGGTTCATCCCTGCATATTTCAAGAAGACTCAAGCATCTAAGCTTGGGGATGCCCAAGGCATCCCCTTCTTCATCGACAACTTATCAGGTCACCTCTAGTGAAACTATATTTTTATTCCATCACATCTTATGTGCTTTACTTGGAGCGTCTGTATGTTTTTATTTTTGTTTTTGTTTTAATAAATCGGATCCTATCATGCTTGTGTGGGAGAGAGACACGCTCCGCTTTTTCATTTGAACACTTGTGTTCTTAGTTTTACTTTTAATGTTCATGGCGAAAGTTAAAACTGCTTCTTTCATTGCTAATTGGTTGGAAACGGAAAATGCTTCATGTGGTAATTGATATATTGTCTTGAATAATTTGATACTTGGCAATTGTTTTGCTCAAATAGATCATGTTTAAGCTCTTGCATCATGTACTTTGCACCTATTAATGAAGAACTACCATGGAGCTTGTTGAAATTTGGTTTGCATGATTGGTCTCTCTAAAGTCTAGATATTTTCTGGTGAAGTGTTTGAACAACAAGGAAGACAGTGTAGAGTCTTATAATGCTTGCAATATGTTCTTATGTAAGTTTTGTTGTACCGGTTCATACTTGTGTTTGCTTCAAACAACCTTGCTAGCCAAAGCCTTGTACTGAGAGGGAATGCTTCTCGTGCATCCAAAACGTTGAGCCAAAACCTATGCCATTTGTGTCCACCATACCTACCTACTATGTGGTATTTCTCTGCCATTCCAAAGTAAATTGCTTGAGTGCTACCTTTAAAATTTCATTCCTTGTCTTTGCAATATATAGCTCATGGGAAATGTTGGGGGGATAACCCCCGGTATGCCAAAGGCATGCCAAACCGGATGGTTTGAGCCATCAAGATACCGGTTTAATATTCTTACCGGAAAGCAAAGATAAGAGTTTGGGCTAAGTGAAGGTAAGCCGGTATCCCCAAGGGGGTATGCCGGAACCCGGTAAAGAAGATACCGGAGAGAGGGGCCTGTCGGCAGGACTGGTCAAAGATTCTCTTCAGAGCAAGAAGACAAGGATGAGCTAAGCAAAGCGGCTTTAATCAAAGCCCTGGCGCCAAAGAGAGAGATGACGCTGAAAGAAGCCGGAGGACGTCAGCATCCCTGATTAAAGAAGACTCCGGCGTCATCTGTGATTAAAGTAGCTTTGTAAAGTAGTTTGTCCAGTCAAAGATGCCATTAGGGTTTCTTGTTCTGTAAGCCACCCTCTCCCCTATATAAGGAGAGGGGGTACTGCCTCATACAGGCGCGTGTGTTCCCAGAGGAGATTAGACGATAGAACTTGTATTCAAGCACTTGTAACCATGTTGAGATCAATGAAGCTAGCGATCTAGTGAAGAGTTCTTCCTCTTGTCTCTCTTCTTGCATACCGGCCTTTGGTTGTGTTCTTGAGGAAAGCATCCGGAAGTTCATCCCATCTAGTCGCAAACCCTCCCCCGAATCCTCTAGCGTCCATCCGGCCCCAATCTAAGCCATCCTATGGCATCTGCTCGTTCGCCACGACGACAGTTGGCACCCACCGTGGGGCATGAAGTGGCGCTTGAAGGAGTTCACATTCGGGCGGGCATCCTCGAGATCTCCGGCGAGCGTACGGTGTCCGCGCTCGTGCAGCGCATCTACGCCATGGATTTCATCAACGACAACGCGGGCTGCTTCGCCAACGGCGGCATCTTCCCCAAGAACGGCCGCATCATCGAGTTTGGCAGCCACCGCGTCTACTTCGGCACCGTCCCTGTGTGCCAGCGCCTCTCGCCGGTGCTGGTGGCACCGGACCTGCCAAGATGGCTCTGTGCTGGCCGCGCTGCCGGCAGCGTCGAGGTAATGATGACCGACGTGGTTGGTGCAGGAAAAGAAGCTGCAGGTGAAGGTGCTGGTCGTGCGGCTTCGACCCGTGCGGCCAAGCCACCGCTGGAGCGCGACGCAGGCGCAGCGGGAGCGTCATCCGCGCCACCGGAAACACCGCTCCAAGCGGCGATGAACGTTCTCGCCACCCCCATCGCGCAGAACATCGACCCGGCAGCGGCTCAGGCGGAGCTGGAGGCGCAGCGCCAGAAGGTGCTCGAGAGCGGCAAGGACATCGTCCGGGCGCAGCGCGAGCTGAACCTAACCCTACGTGAGTATAACGCTGCCCATGGCTTTGCTTCTGTTAGCGCTCATGCTGCTAGGATACCGGAGAACCGGCTAAAAGCTCGCAACCTAGATCAGGATTTGCGCAAAGAAATTCTTGCCGGCAAAAGTACCTCTGCATCTGTTAGCATCGTGGAAAAACCTAAGTACAGCAGCCCGGATAAAACTATAAAAGCTGCTAAAGCTGCAGTAGAGCTGTGTGAATCGCTTTCCGGAGATGCTTTGGCAAAACAGCAAGAGCGTGTTAGAGAGCTGCTAGAAACCATTGAGCAGCAGAATGCTGAGCAACTGGCTAAGCTGAACAAGGCTGCGGCCTCAAAATCCGCGCGTTCAACAAAGAATGCCGGAAGCAAGTCCCATGGGCAGGCATCGTCCCCCCATCCGGACAGAAGAAGAGAAAAAGAGATGAACGCACAGCAGATGACTGTGTACGATCCGGTTCTTGCCGGAAAACAACAAGCCGGGCAACATGATGCCGGTAGAAAAAGCCAAGGGGCAGAACGAGGCTGCGCCAGAGGAGGCTATGCCGGAAACAATCATGCCGGTAGACATGAGACCGGGCAAAATTATCGAGCTGCAAGGGCAGCGTATGAGGAGATGCCACCACCAAGGTACCGGCAGGCAAGAGCCGCGGAACCGGAAAGATACGGAGAGGGAGATTCCGAGGTAGAGCGAACTAGAGTCTACCGGAACCCCTTGGGGGATCGCCTAGGGGATAGATGTTTGCCAGACCAGGATGCGAGGCACAGGCTGGACAGAGTACATCTTTCCGAAATGATCGAATCTGAGGGTCCTCCTGGCCCAAAATGTTTTGGCCCACGGATCATGGGAGAAGAACCACCGGTACGCAATTTCCAGCTGCCCCGAGACACAAAAACATATGATGGCACGACCAAGCCGGAAGATTGGCTGGCGGACTATGTCACAGCTGTTTATGTAGCTGGCGGTGGAGTAAACCGGTGTTGGGCGGTGAGAATCATACCGTCCTACCTGGTAGGCCCTGCACGGATTTGGCTTAACAACTTGCCGGCAAGAAGCATTAACGGATGGCTGGACTTTGAGGAAGCCTTCGTGAACAACTTCAGTAGCACTTACAAGAGGCCAAACCGGCCCCAACAGCTCGCTTTATGCCAGCAACGTGCCGGTGAGACAGACAGAGATTATCTTACCCGGTGGAACTCAACAAGAAACACGTGTGAAGGAGTGATTGAAGCACAAGCAATTGCTTGGTTCAGTCAGGGATGCCGGAGAGGATCACCGCTGTGGCAAAAAGTCGCAGAGAAGCATGCCAAAGAACCTTGGCAGAGATGATACGTGTGGCGGACAGCTATGCATTGGGAGACCCATTGCAACCAGCAGAACAAGTCGAGCGGAGCAATGACAGGGAACAATACCGGGACAACCGGAACAACAAGAGAAGGGAAGATTTCCCGGATCGAAGGTATGCTCCGCAGCACGTTGCTGCCGTGCAAGAAAAATATGATGCCGGCGGCAGCCAAAGGCAAAAAACCGGATCGCATCCATGGGCGGGTCCAAAAAAGCAGTGGGTCGAAAAGAAACCCTGGGGCCAGAAAAAGAATTGGCAGGAACCCGTAAAATACACCATGGAAGCCGCCATGGATCAACCTTGCAGGTGGCACACGCCAAACCCAGATCACCCGTCAAACCACTTGACGAAGGATTGTTCTTGGACCAAGTACTTGATGCAAAAGGGAGCGGTAAAGGACGCGCAAGCACAAGGGTGCTCAACAGTACTGCCGCCGTCACAAGATATCTGCGTCAAGAACAACTACCACCACCGCCACCACTCACGGAGCAAATGCTTTACCTGCAAAGAAGCGACCAAATAGGCAACAATACCAGCAAGTTAACCGGGTGGAGCAAAATGATGATCAACCACCTCCACCGGCACCTTTAGGCCGGAATGTTTACGAGGGCCCGCATATGTGCTGTGTTGTCTTTGTCACTGAGCCAACAGACAGGCAAAGTGTGCACTGATGCGTGTGGTTGGCACGTCCGTTGGGAACCCCAAGAGGAAGGTGTGATGCGCACAGCGGCAAGTTTCCCTCAGTAAGAAACCAAGGTTTAATCGGACCAGTAGGAGTCAAGAAGCACGTTGAAGGTTGATGGCGGCGAGATGTAGTGCGGCGCAACACCAGTGATTCCGGCGCCAACGTGGAACCTGCACAACACAACCAAAGTACTTTGCCCCAACGAAGCAGCTGAGGTTGTCAATCTCACCGGCTTGCCGTAACAAAGAGTTAACCGTATTGTGTGGAAGATGATTGTTTGCGAGAAAACAAGAGAACAAGTATTGCAGTAGATTGTATTTCAGTAAAGAGAATTGGACCGGGGTCCACAGTTCACTAGAGGTGTCTCTCCCATAAGACGAACAGCATGTTGGGTGAACAAATTACAGTTGGGCAATTGACAAATAAAGAGAGCATGACCATGCACATACATATCATGATGAGTATAGTGAGATTTAATTGGGCATTACGACAAAGTACATAGACCGTCATCCAACTGCATCTATGCCTAAAAAGTCCACCTTCAGGTTATCATCCGAACCCCCTCCAGTATTAAGTTGCTAACAACAGACAATTGCATTAAGTATGGTGCGTAATGTAACTAGTGACTACATCCTTGAACATAGCACTAATGTTTTATCCCTAGTGGCAACAAAGACAACACAACCTTAGAACTTTCTCATTGTCCTGTGTGTCAATGCGTGCATGAACCCACTATCGAGCATAAGTACTCCCTCTTGGAGTTAATAGCAAAAACTTGGCCGTAGTATCTACTAGTAACGGAGAGCATGCAAGATCATAAACAACACATAGATATAACTTTGATAATCAACATAACAAGTATTCTCTATTCATCGGATCCCAACAAACGCAACATATAGAATTACAGATAGATGATCTTGATCATGTTAGGCAGCTCACAAGATCCGACAATGATAGCACAATGGGGAGAAGACAACCATCTAGCTACCGCTATGGACCCATAGTCCAGGGGTAGACTACTCACACATCAAACCGGAGGCGCCCATTGCGGCGTCGAGTCCTCCGGGAGATGATTCCCCTCTCCGCCAGGGTGCCGGCGGCGATCTCTGGATCCCCGAGATGGGATCGGCGTTGGCGGCGTCTCTAGAAGGTTTTCCGTATCGTGGCTCTCGGTGCGAGGGTTTCGTCACGGAGACTTTTTATAGGCGGAAGGGCAGGTCAAGAGGCGGCACGGGGCCCCACACCACAGGGCCGCGCGGCCAAGGGGGCCGCGCCGCCCTAGGGTGTGGCCCCTCCGTGGCCCCTCTTCGTCTCTCCTTCGGACTTCCGGAAGCTTCGTGAGAAAATAGGCCCCCGGGCTTTGATTTCGTCCAATTCCGAGAATATTTCCTTACTAGGATTTCTGAAACCAAAAACAATAAAACAAAGAATCGGCACTTCGGCATCTTGTTAATAGGTTAGTTCCAAAAATGCACGAATATGACATAAAGTGTGCATAAAACATGTAGAGAACATCAATAATGTGGCATTGTACATAATCAATTATCGATACGTCTGAGACTTATCAGCCTCGCCAAGATTAGTTAAGCTCGTCCCGAGCGGTAAAACGATAACACGTATAATTTCGGAGTGACATGCCATCATAATCTTGATCATACTATTTGTAAAGCATATGTAGTGAATGCAGCGATCAAAACAATGTATATGACATGAGTAAACAAGTGAATCATATAGCAAAGACTTTTCATGAATAGCACTTCAAGACAAGCATCAATAAGTCTTGCATAAGAGTTAACTCATAAAGCAATAATTCAAAGTAAAGGCATTGAAGCAACACAAAAGAAGATTAAGTTTCAGCGGTTGCTTTCAACTTGTAACATGTATATCTCATGGATATTGTCAACATAGAGTAATATAATAAGTGCAATAAGCAAGTATGTAGGAATCAATGCACAGTTCACACAAGTGTTTGCTTCTTGAGGTGGAGAGAAATAGGTGAACTGACTCAACATTGAAAGTAAAAGAATGGTCCTCCATAGAGGAAAAGCATCGATTGCTATATTTGTGCTAGAGCTTTGATTTTGAAAACATGAAACAATTTTGTCAACGGTAGTAATAAAGCATATGCATCATGTAAATTATATCTTATAAGTTGCAAGCCTCATGCATAGTGTACTAATAGTGCCCGCACCTTGTCCTAATTAGCTTGGACTACCGGGTCATCACAATGCATTGTTTTTACCAAGTGTCACAAAGGGGTACCTCTATGCCACTTTGTACAAAGGTCTAAGGAGAAAGCTCGCATTGGATTTCTCGCTATTGATTATTCTTCAACTTAGACATCCATACCGGGACAACATAGACAACAGATAATGGACTCCTCTTTTATGCATAAGCATATACCAACAATTAATAATTTTCTCATTTGAGATTTGAGGATTGTTGTCCAAAATCGAAACTTCCACCATGGAGCATGGCTTTAGTTAGCGGCCCAATGTTCTTCTCTAACATATGCATGCTTAACCATATGGTGGTAGATCTCTCTTACTTCAGACAAGACGGACATGCATAGCAACTCACATGAAATTCAACAATGAAAAGTTGATGGCGTCCCCAGTGAACATGGTTATCGCACAACAAGCAACTTAATAAGAGATAAAGTGCATAATTACATATTCAATACCACAATAGTTTTTAAGCTATTTGTCCCATGAGCTATATATTGCAAAAGTGAATGATGGAATTTTAAAGGTAGCACTCAAGCAATATACTTTGGAATGGCGGAAAAATACCATGTAGTATAGGTAGGTATGGTGGACACAAATGGCATAGTGGTTGGCTCAAGTATTTGGATGCATGAGAAGTATTCCCTCTCGATACAAGATTTAGGCTAGCAAGGCTTATTTGAAACAAACACAAGGATGAACCGGTGCAGCAAAACTCACATAAAGGACATATTGAAAACATTATAAGACTCTACACCGTCTTCCTTGTTGTTCAAACTCAAAACTAGAAATTATCTAGACCTTAGAGAAACCAAATATGCAAACCAAATTTTAGCATGCTCTATGTATTTCTTCATTAATGGGTGCAAAGCATATGATGCAAGAGCTTAATCATGAGCACAACAATTGCCAAGTATCACATTACCCAAGACATTTATAGCAATTACTACATGTATCATTTTCCAATTCCAACCATATAACAATTTAACGAAGGAGAAACTTCGCCATGAATACTATGAGTAGAAACCAAAGACATACTTGTCCATATGCTACAGCGGAGCGTGTCTCTCTCCCATAAAGTGAATGCTAGAATCCATTTTATTCAAACAAAACAAAAAACAAAAACAAACCGACGCTCCAAGAAAAAGCACATAAGATGTGATGGAATAAAAATATAGTTTCAGGGGAGGAACCTGATAATGTTGTCGATGAAGAAGGGGATGCCTTGGGCATCCCCAAGCTTAGACGCTTGAGTCTTCTTGATATATGCAGGGGTGAACCACCGGGTGCATCCCCAAGCTTAGAGCTTTCACTCTCCTTGATCATGTTGCATCATACTCCTCTCTTGATCCTTGAAAACTTCCTCCACACCAAACTCGAAACAACTCATTAGAGGGTTAGTGCACAATATAAATTAACATATTCAGAGGTGACACAATCATTCTTAACACTTCTGGACATTGCATAATGCTACTGGACATTAGTGGATCAAAGAAATTCATCCAACATAGCGAAAGAGGCAATGCGAAATAAAAGGCAGAATCTGTCAAAACAGAACAGTTCGTATTGACGAATTTTAAAATGGCACCAGACTTGCTCAAATGAAAATGCTCAAATTGAATGAAAGTTGCGTACATATCTGAGGATCATGCACATAAATTGGCTTAATTTTCTGAGCTACCTACAGGGAGGTGGACTCAGATTCGTGACAGCAAAGAAATCTGGAACTGTGCAGTAATCCAAATCTAGTACTTACTTTTCTATCAACGGCTTAACTTGGCACAACAAAACACAAAACTAAGATAAGGAGAGGTTGCTACAGTAGTAAACAACTTCCAAGACACAAAATAAAAACAAAATACTGTAGGTAAAAACATGGGTTGTCTCCCATAAGCGCTTTTCTTTAACGCCTTTCAGCTAGGCGCAGAAAGTGTGTATCAAGTATTATCAAGAGACGAAGTGTCAACATTACCTTGGGCTTTACCCTTACCTTTCTTATTGTTTTTCTTTCCCTTTGGTTTAGGAAATGTATGAGTTTCCCCCGGTATAGAGGTGAATTTCAGAGTGCCTTCTCCAACATCAATGACTGCTCCCAATAGTTTCAGTGAGGATCTTCCGAGTGTGAGTTTTCCTGTTTCAACAACAAGATAATCAATGGATATTGTTCTTCCAAGAATGGTTGTATGCACACCTTCGGCTATTCCTTTAGGAATTATAGTAGAGTTATCAATGAGAGTTATTTCTTCTCCTCCTTCCTCGACTCCCCAAAGTTTCAAATATTTATAAATACTTTCAGGCATAAGGCAAAATTCATACATAATATCACAAAGAGGCGTGGAGAGTTCGATCACCGATGACAATTTTAACAGCAGGATCCCACATTGAGAGTTTAGAGTTCACTAAGACTTGTTCAAGACGATTACGAACGTGGCAATAATTATCATTCAAGCGAGATGTACTTATCTCGAGATTATTTAATCTACTATAAATGCTAGTGAGGACTGAATCAAAGTTATTAGCTGAATCATGTGATGCAACCAACTTCTTTATGGCATTAAAAGCTTGATCCCCATTGCAATGAAGGAAATCTCCTCCCACTAAAGTATCCAAAGCATATCTATAGCGAACCATAAGACCAAAATAAAAATTACTGAGGAGCAAACTTAGAGTCATTTGAGGTTCAGTTTTACGATAAGAAGTAAAAATTCTAGACCAAGCATCCTTAAAACTCTCCTCATCCCCTTGTTTAAAAGTGAAGACTAATTCTTCAGGCGAAGAAGTAACAGGTTCAGAGCTAGACATGGTAACAAAAGTAACTAATTTTTTGTATTTTAATATAGAGTGCAAGACAATAAAGCAAACTAGATAAAGTAAATGCAAGTAAACTAATTTTTTTGTGTTTTAGATATAGCAAACAAGATAGCAAATAAAGTAAAACTAGCAACTAATTTTTTTGTATTTTGATTTAGTGCAGCAAACAAAGTAGTAAATAAAACTAAGCAAGACAAAAACAAAGTAAAGAGATTGAGAAGTGGAGACTCCCCTTGCAGCGTGTCTTGATCTCCCCGGCAACGGCGCCAGAAATTTGTTGCTGGCGCAATGTTGACGTGGGAGTTAGAGATCCCTGTGATGTAACTTTTCTTCAGGTCCCCGGCAACGGCGCCAGAAATTTGCTTGATGCGTGTGGTTGGCACGTCCGTTGGGAACCCCAAGAGGAAGGTGTGATGCGCACAGCGGCAAGTTTCCCTCAGTAAGAAACCAAGGTTTAATCGGACCAGTAGGAGTCAAGAAGCACGTTGAAGGTTGATGGCGGCGAGATGTAGTGCGGCGCAACACCAGTGATTCCGGCGCCAACGTGGAACCTGCACAACACAACCAAAGTACTTTGCCCCAACGAAACAGTGAGGTTGTCAATCTCACCGGCTTGCTGTAACAAAGAGTTAACCGTATTGTGTGGAAGATGATTGTTTGCAGAAAACAGTAGAACAAGTATTGCAGTAGATTGTATTTCAAGAAAGAGAATTGGACCGGGGTCCACAGGTTCACTAGAGGTGTCTCTCCCATAAGACGAACAGCATGTTGGGTGAACAAATTACGGTTGGGCAATTGACAAATAAAGAGAGCATGACCATGCACATACATATCATGATGAGTATAGTGAGATTTAATTGGGCATTACGACAAAGTACATAGACCGTCATCCAACCGCATCTATGCCTAAAAAGTCCACCTTCAAAGTTATCATCCGAACCCCCTCCGGTATTAAGTTGCTAACAACAGACAATTGCATTAAGTATGGTGCGTAATGTAACTAGTGACTACATCCTTGAACATAGCACTAATGTTTTATCCCTAGTGGCAACAGACAACACAACCTTAGAACTTTCATCATCGTCCCGGTGTCAATGCGAGCATGAACCTACTATCGAGCATAAGTACTCCCTCTTGGAGTTAATAGCAAAAACTTGGCCAGAGTATCTACTAGTAACGGAGAGCATGCAAGATCATAAACAACACATAGATATAACTTTGATAATCAACATAACAAGTATTCTCTATTCATCGGATCCCAACAAACGCAACATATAGAATTACAGATAGATGATCTTGATCATGTTAGGCAGCTCACAAGATCCGACAATGATAGCACAATGGGGAGAAGACAACCATCTAGCTACTGCTATGGACCCATAGTCCAGGGGTAGACTACTCACACATCACACCGGAGGCGACCATGGCGGCGTAGAGTCCTCCGGGAGATGATTCCCCTCTCCCGGCAGGTGCCGAGGCGATCTCTGGATCCCCGAGATGGGATCGGCGTTGGCGGCGTCTCCGGAAGGTTTTCCGTATCGTGGCTCTCAGATCGGGGGTTTCGTCACGGAGACTTTTTATAGGCGGAAGGGCAGGTCAAGAGGCGGCACGGGGGCCCCACACCACAGGGCCGCGCGGCCAAGGGGGGGGCCACGCCGCCCTAGGGTGTGGCCCCTCCGTGGCCCCTCTTCGTCTCTCCTTCGGACTTCTGGAAGCTTCGTGAGAAAATAGGCCCCTGGGCGTTGATTTCGTCCAATTCCGAGAATATTTCCTTACTAGGATTTCTGAAACCAAAAACAGCAGAAACAAAGAATCGGCACTTCGGCATCTTGTTAATAGGTTAGTTCCAGAAAATGCACGAATATGACATAAAGTGTGCATAAAACATGTAGATAACATCAATAATGTGGCATGGAACATAAGAAATTATCGATACGTCGGAGACGTATCATGCACCGTCGCTCCATGGAGGTAAATGCCGTGATGCTGGCAGTTCCCAGATACATGCTGTGGTCAGATCAGGAAATTACCTGGTCATTTAAAGATCATCCCAAGATCATGCCGAATCCGGGGTGGATATGCTCTTGTTGTGGACCCAATCATGAAAGGGCCGCAAACTCGAGTAAAATTCAGCAAGGTGCTGATAGACAACGGCAGCAGCATAAACATCATGTACAAGCACACCATGCATACGCTGGGCATAACAGAAAACATGCTTCAGCCAACGCGTACAACGTTCCACGGAATCGTTCCGGGCTTGTCCTGTGCCCCGGTAGGAAAAGTTCGGGTGGACGTAGCGTTTGGAGGACGTGACAATTGCAGGGTTGAAAATGTTGAGTTTGAGGTAGTGGACCTAGACAGTCCTTACCATGCATTGCTGGGAAGACCAGCGTTGGCAGCTTTCATGGCTACGACTCATACGGCTTACCTCAAGATGAAGATGCCGGCACCTCGTGGACCCTTAACTGTGGTGGGGAACTATAAAGTCTCACTGGAAACTACATCTGCCGGATCAAACCTAGCGGAATCGCTGGTGATCGCGGAGGAAAAAAGAAGGATGCAAACCGCGGTTGCGCTGGCTCAATCCTCACAGTTGAGTTTAGCGGCAATGAGTGGAAGCTTGGGCTCATCGGCATTCAAGCCGACAAATGAAACAAAGGACATTGTGCTGGATCCGGCTTACCCAGAGCGCACCGTTCGCATCGGTGCCGGACTTGATCAAGCATAGGAAAGCGCGCTCGTCAGCTTCCTCCGTGAGAATCGGAATATCTTTGCCTGGTCAACTGATGACTTGGTGGGTGTTCCGAGGGAGCTGGCTGAGCACTCCTTGAATGTCCGGAAAGACGCCAAGCCGGTGCGGCAACCCTTGCGCCGGTTCGCTGAAGATAGGAGGAAGATTATTGGAGAAGAAGTGACCAAACTGCTCATTGCCGGATTCATTGTGGAGGTCACGCACACAGAGTGGCTGGCCAATCCGGTAATGGTCGAAAAGAAAAAAGATGAGAACCTGGAGGCAAAAGCTCCAAAGGTGTGGCGCATGTGCATCGACTACACCAACCTAAACAAGGCTTGCCCAAGAGACCTTTTTCCTTTGCCACGGATCGATCAAGTGATTGATTCAACTGCTGGGTGTGAGTTGTTGTCCTTCCTGGATGCGTATTCCGGTTTCCACCAAATTCCCTTGAAAAAGGAAGATCAAATAAAAACTGCGTTCATTACCCCGCACGGGGCTTATTGCTATGTCACTATGCCTTTTGGTTTGCGCAACGCTGGTGCAACGTACCAGCGCTGTATGCAAAAATGCTTGTTTGACCAAATCGGAAAGAATGTGCAAGTCTATGTAGACGACATTGTGATAAAAACTAAGGTAAAGAACACCTTAATCGATGACATCCGGCAAACATTCGATAACCTAAGACGGTTCCGGATGAAGCTTAATCCGGCAAAATGTACTTTCGGTGTCCCTGCCGGTAAGTTGCTCGGTTTCCTTGTGTCGAGCCGGGGCATTGAAGTCAATCCGGTAAAAATCCGGGCAATAGAAAGAATGACTATCCCACGAGAGCTAAAAGATGTGCAAAAATTTACCGGAAGCTTGGCATCGCTAAGCCGGTTCATAAGCAGGCTAGGAGAGAAAGCCTTGCCGTTATATGCTCTAATGAAAAAATCCGACACGTTCGTCTGGACCCCTCAGGCAGACGCAGCTTTTAAAGAACTGAAAACAATGCTGGCCACAGCACCTATACTGGCTTCACCTCTAGAAAGAGAGCCTATGCTATTATACATAGCAGCAACAAACCGGGTTGTGAGCGTAGTGGTTGTGGTTGAAAGAGAAGAGGAAGGAAAAACCGTCCAGAGGCCGGTATACTACCTGAGCGAGGTGCTCTCCCTCTCAAAACAAAACTACCCTCACTTCCAAAAGATGACTTATGGCGTGTACATGGCCACCACAAAACTCAAGCACTACTTTGAAGAACATCCTATGAAGGTGGTGAGTGAAGCACCAATCTCCGATATCATGTGCAACAAGGACGCTAGCGGAAGGATTGCAAAATGGGCAATCCAGATATCACCATATGTACCAGCGTACTGAAGGAGATATGCCCTAGAGGCAATAATAAAGTTGTTATTATTTATATCTTTATGTTTATGATAAATGTTTATATATCATGCTATAATTGTATTAACCGAAACATTAGTACATGTGTGATATGTAGACAACAAAGAAGTCCCTAGTATGCCTCTAAACTAGCTTGTTGATTAATGGATGATTAGTTTCATAATCATGAACATTGGATGTTATTAATAACAAGGTTATATCATTGTATGAATGATGTAATGGACACACCCAATTAAGCGTAGCATAAGATCTCGTCATTAAGTTATTTGCTATAAGCTTTCGATACATAGTTACCTAGTCCTTATGACCATGAGATCATGTAAATCACTTATACCGGAAAGGTACTTTGATTACACCAAACGCCACTGCGTAAATGGGTGGTTATAAAGGTGGGATTAAGTATCCGGAAAGTATGAGTTGAGGCATATGGATCAACAGTGGGATTTGTCCATCCCGATGACGGATAGATATACTCTGGGCCCTCTCGGTGGAATGTCGTCTAATGTCTTGCAAGCATATGAATGAGTTCATAAAGAGACCACATACCACGGTACGAGTAAAGAGTACTTGTCAGGAGACGAGGTTGAACAAGGTATAGAGTGATACCGAAGATCAAACCTCGGACAAGTAAAATATCGCGTGACAAAGGGAATTGGTATTGTATGTGAATGGTTCATTCGATCACTAAAGTCATCGTTGAATATGTGGGAGCCATTATGGATCTCCAGATCCCGCTATTGGTTATTGGTCGGAGTGAGTACTCAACCATGTCCGCATAGTTCACGAACCGTAGGGTGACACACTTAAAGTTGAATGTTGAAATGGTAGAACTTGAATATGGAATGGAGTTCGAATATTTGTTCGGAGTCCTGGATGAGATCCCGGACATCACGAGGAGTTCCGGAATGGTCCGGAGAATAAGATTCATATATAGGAAGTCATATTCCAAGTTTGGAAATGATCCGGTGCATTTATGGCAGGTTCTAGAAGGTTCTAGAAAAGTCCTAAGAAATCTCCATGGAAAGTAGAGTCCCGGAGGGACTCCACCTTGCATGGCCAGCCAACCCTAAAGGGGAGGAGTCCAAGGTGGACTCCTCTAGGGTGGCCGGCCAACCCACCTCAAGGAAAGGTGGGAGTCCCACCTTGGGTAGGACTCCCTCCTTGAGTAGGTTTCCCACATATGGGAGGTTTTAGTGTTGGGGTCTTATTCGAAGACTTGGACTAGAACTCTTGGGGCTTCCACCTATATAATGAGGGGCATAGGAGAGGGGGCTGGCCACTTCAAGCCTCAGCCTTGGCCGCACCCCTTAGAGGGCCGGCGCCCAACCCCTCTCTCTCCCCAAACCCTAGCGGTTTCTCTCCTCCACCACATCCTGCACGCTTAAGCGAAGCTCCGCCGGATTTCTCCACCACCACCGACACCACGCCGTCGTGCTGTCGGATTCAAGAGGAGCTACTACTTCTGCTTCCCGCTGGAACGGGGAGGTGGACGTCGTCTTCATCAACAACCGAACGTGTGACCGAGTACGGAGGTGCTGCCCGTTCGTGGCGCCGGAAGCGATCGTGATCAAGATCTTCTACGCGCTTTTGCAAGCGGCAAGTGATCGTCTACCGCAGCAATAAGAGCCTACTCTTATAGGCTTTGGAATCTCTTCAAGGGTTAGTCTTGATCATCCCCTCGTTGCTACCGTCTTCTAGATTGCATCTTGGCTTGGATTGCGTGTTCGCGGTAGGAAAATTTTTGTTTTCTATGCAACAAATCCCTACAGTGGTATCAGAGCCGTGTCTATGCATAGATGGTTGCACGAGTAGAACACAATGGTTTTGTGGGCGTTGATGCTCTTGTTATCTTTAGTTTGAGTACTTTGCATCTTTGTGGCATAGTGGGATGAAGCGGCCCGGACTAACTTTACATGACCGCGTTCATGAGACTTGTTCCTCGTTCGACATGCAACTTGTATTGCATAAGAGGCTTTGCGGGTGTCTGTCTCTCCTACTATAGTGAAGATTCAACTTACTCTTCTATTGACAACACTAGTATCACCGTTGTGGTTCATGTTCGTAGGTAGATTAGATCTCTCTCGAAAACCCTAAACCACGTAAAATATGCAAACCAAATTAGAGACGTCTAACTTGTTTTTGCAGGGTTTGGTGATGTGATATGGCCATGATGTGATAATGAATATGTATGAGATGATCATTATTGTATTGTGGCAACCGGCAGGAGCCTTATGGTTGTCTTTAAATTTCATGTTGAGTAGTATTTCAAAGTAGTTGTAATAGTTGCTACATGAGGTGAACAACCATGAAGACGGCGCCATGAACCTTGACGCTACGCCGACGATGATGGAGATCATGCCCGTTGATGATAGAGATCATGTCCGTGCTTTGGAGATGAAGATCGAAGGCACAAAGACAAAAGGGCCATATCATATCACATATAAACTGCATGTGATGTTAATCCTTTATGCATCTTATTTTGCTTAGATCGCGACGGTAGCATTATAAGATGATCCCTCACATTAATATCAAGATAATAAAGTGTTCTCCCCTCGTATGCACCGTTGTACAGTTCGTCGTTTCGAAGCATCTCGTGATGATCGGATGTGATAGATTCAACGTTCACATACAACGGGTGTAAGCCATGTTGCACACGCGGAATACTTGGGTTTGCTTGACGAGCCTAGCATGTACAGACATGGCCTCGGGACAACGGAAACCGAAAGGTTGAACACGAGTCATATGGATGATGTGATCAACATGTTGATGTTCACCATTGAAGCTACATCATCTCACGTGATGATCGGTTTTGGTGGAGTGGATTTGGATCGTGTATCACTTAACAACTATGAGGGATGTTGTATTAAGTGGGAGTTCATTAGTAATTAGATTAAAACATGAACTAATTATCATAAACATAGTCTGAGTAGTATTTTGAATTAATTTTGTAGTATTGGCATCCATTTTCTACCATGCGCTAGTCTTGTTATTGAGATAGAAATACTGTTAAAATCTGACAAGAAACTTTACGGATTGGTACCGTATTGTTAAAGAATCAAGAATTGATTAAGTCCTATTGCAAACTTTTAGTAAACCTAGCATTGTTGATTCAAAGAGCTATGGTTTCAATTAGTACCTAAAGTTATCTTGTCTCCGTCAAACTTGAAGTTCAAATTTGTTTGAAAAGTAAGGAGCTGAAAATTTAGTTTTCAGAAATAATCAAGGTATGAGATATATGTGATATCTAAGACCTTATTGCAAGATGATAGAATATAATTTGGTGAGACTACATAAACTCATAAGTTTTATGGGAATGTATGAAGGTTGAAGACGCCAGGCGTCACAATCCTCCAACTATTGGAGCACTAACGATATTCGCATATCCATGAAGTTATCATCCTTAGTATGCACCGTTGCTAAGACTCGTCGTATCGAAGCATCACGTGATGATCGGGTGTGATAGATTCTACGTGCGCATACAACGGGTGTTAAACTTTATGAGCCTAGCATGTACAGACATGGTCTCAAAAAGTTGTCATGAATTGATGGATAAAATTATGAGTGAAATTGTTCATCATATTACAAAGTTACTAATAAGTGAAATCTAGAACACTTGTCATATGATGATCAACTTCAAAGTAAGAACCTCAAGGTTATTGGTATTTGATCAACAAACCTAGAAGTTATTGATGTTGAAGTGTTTTTCTGAATAATGAGGAAAGCTAAAAGAGAAACTGCAAAAGATATTCTGGCAAAAAGATAAGAAAAGACTAGAAAGTCTAGCTCAGGTGTATATAAATGATATACATGTTATGGTTGTATTCCTAGTTAAGTCACACAATGAAATTCTTGGGTATTAGTACTATATTGGTTGGTATGAAGTGTCATACAAAACAACGCAATACAAGAATACAATGGCCTAAGTGACTGACAAGGAATATGATAAGAATGCACGCCTGGAACAAAATAAAGTGTTATTATGTTCGTCGTTAGCATTCTATCTAGCCCTTAGAATTTATAATAAAGAACTTAATAATTGTTATTTTGCTCTGGTCAAATGAAAACAATGAGTTGTTTAAATTATGACATTACTCCATGTACAATGGATAAGTTATTATAAATCTTAATGGTGGAACACACATACATAACACTGACGCTAAAAATGCCATAAGGCAAATGATTTGAATTCCACTTATTTGTGGAACCGCCATTTAGGTCATGTTAGAAAGGAACGCATGAAGGAACTCTATGCAAATGGGTTTTTGGAGTCATTTGATTTTTGAATCATTTGGCGCTTGCAAATCTTTTCTAAAGAGAATGATTAAAATACCGTTCATAGGCCAAAAGTTAAACGGGCAACTAACTTAGTGGAAAAATACATGATGATGTATGTGGTTCACTGGGCATAGTTGTGTGCGGGAGATTCTTCTACTTCATGAAAACTTTCAACAATGAATTGAGTATATATATGTGGATATATTCAATAAGGAAGAAGTTTGAAACATTTGAATGGATTCAAATAAATTTCAGCATGAAGTGGAAATCATCGTAATAGAAAAGTCAAATATCTATGATTGGATCATGGTGGAAATATTTGAATTACGTGTTTTAGCGAACATCTAAGAGAGTTATGAAATTGTTCTACAACTCACATTTCTTGGAGTATCATAATGATGATATAGTATCCAAGATATGTATCCAAACATTGTTGGATTAATGATGAGATAAAATATTATGACGCCATTATATTTTTGTGGATTATGCTTTAGTGACTACCGCTTTTACACTAAATAGAGCATCATCATGATCCGTTGAAATGACACCATACGAGTTATGGCATGGGTATAAACCCTAATAGTCCTTTCTTTAAATTTTGGTCTAAGAGTTTACAAACCAAAATCGGATGGATGTCTTTGTTGGTTATCCCAGAGATTTAATTGGGAATTCTTCCCACAAGACAAAGACAAAAGTGTTTGTCAATGTTTCTTATTTCCGAGAAATTGTTTCTAGTGAAGTATTTGAGTGGGAGGACAATATATTTTGATAAGGTTTATGAACCTGAGCATAATGATCAGAGTAGCGCAGCATCGGAATTGGTTTCGGAAGCGGCCACAACGATCATGGTTCCCATGACTACAAAGTGTTTTAGTCATGGAGATCGAAGTACATATTGAACCTTGTAGGTATGGTTTACTTTGTGATCAAATAAATGATTTGTGGACAAAGGATTGATTTTGAACAATGATAAACCAACTACAAACAAAGAAGTTATGATGGGCCCTGACTCCGTTAAAATGGCCATGCGCCATGAAATCCATAATAGATGAATACTTTTTGAAAGTAAATGGATCTATAGACTTGGATGAAATATCCTTGAAGAAGCTCGACTTGTTGAAAAATTGTTTACAACAAAGTTCAAAGAGTTGACTACGATAAGATTAGATCTTCCGTAGCAATGCTTATAGTCTATGTGGATTATTCTAGTAATCACTACATATTTCTTTTATGAGATATGCTAGTAGGATGGCAAAATACATTACTTATCAGAAGTATGTATTAAAAGGTGTATACAAGATACAACCAAGAGTTTTGCTGGTCCGTGGAATACTAGATAGGTATACAAACTTCAATTTGATGAAGTAAGTATAGCGGAGTTTGAATCTTCACTGGATGAAATTGTCAAAGAGTTTTTGATTTCATCAGAGATGATGAAGAGGCTTGCATTTGCAAGAAATTAAGTGGGAGCGCTGAGACATATTTATAAATACTTTATGTAGATGACATATAGTTGGTTATAAATAATGAAATTATATACTTGATTAAAATGTTTCATTGAAAATTAACTTCAATGAAAGGATATGGACTAAAACATATTTAGTGTCAAGATCTATGAAGATAGATTGAAACACATAATAAGTTTAAGTCAAAGTACATAGAATGGATATTGAAATAGTTCAATATAGAAATATTAAGAAAATGTTCTTGTCATGTGAAGGTTTAACAAGACTTGAGTGTATCTGACACTCGATGAGTAAAAACACATGAGTGATTTTAGATCACGAATAATATGTACAAAATCAGATATCTTGTGCTCTAAAATGTTATGAGCATATACCGGAATGATTCATGAGATGATCATTGGACGACAGTAAGAATATCCTTGAGTACTTTAGAAGAACCAAGGATATATATATATAGTTTTGTATGGAGAAATGACAAACAAATCGTTGTAAGGTGATTACACCGATATTTGTTTTGTCACATATAAAAATAAAATTTCAATCTCTAATTAGACTAAGTGTTGTTTTAAAAGTAGCACAATGAGCTAGAAGTTATCTATGCTAGATTTAGAAGAGTTCTAAATATTGTGACGGATTCTACAAAAGAAGGCAGAATATGTCATTGTTTTGACAAATGACAAAGGATGTTAAAGTCAAGAGGTTCTTTGAGAACTTGGTGTAGTTCCGACAGAGTCAGAATTTTGAAGCTATATTGTGTGTGACAATATTAGTGACATATTTCAGACAGCGGAATTAAGGTTCCACCAGAAGATCAAACATATTTAATGCCGACTCATTTGGAAATGACTGATGCATTGAGACGCAAATGAATTACAAAATACATACGTTTCTGAGCATGTCAGATCCGTTGACTAAAAACCTCTCCCGTGAGCAATACATGATAAAGCACCGGAAGGCCAAGGTGTTATATCTTTACAAATGTAAACTAGATTATTGACTCTAGTGCAAGTGGGAGACTGAAGGAGATATGCCCTAGAGGCAATAATAAAGTTTTTATTATTTATATCTTTATGTTTATGATAAATGTTTATATATCATGCTATAATTGTATTAACCGAAACATTAGTACATGTGTGATATGTAGACAACAAAGAAGTCCCTAGTATGCCTCTAAACTAGCTTGTTGATTAATGGATGATTAGTTTCATAATCATGAACATTGGATGTTATTAATAACAAGGTTATATCATTGTATGAATGATGTAATGGACACACCCAATTAAGCGTAGCATAAGATCTCGTCATTAAGTTATTTGCTATAAGCTTTCGATACATAGTTACCTAGTCCTTATGACCATGAGATCATGTAAATCACTTATACCGGAAAGGTACTTTGATTACACCAAACGCCACTGCGTAAATGGGTGGTTATAAAGGTGGGATTAAGTATCCGGAAAGTATGAGTTGAGGCATATGGATCAACAGTGGGATTTGTCCATCCCGATGACGGATAGATATACTCTGGGCCCTCTCGGTGGAATGTCGTCTAATGTCTTGCAAGCATATGAATGAGTTCATAAAGAGACCACATACCACGGTACGAGTAAAGAGTATTTGTCAGGAGACGAGGTTGAACAAGGTATAGAGTGATACCGAAGATCAAACCTCGGACAAGTAAAATATCGCGTGACAAAGGGAATTGGTATTGTATGTGAATGGTTCATTCGATCACTAAAGTCATCGTTGAATATGTGGGAGCCATTATGGATCTCCAGATCCCGCTATTGGTTATTGGTCGGAGTGAGTACTCAACCATGTCCGCATAGTTCACGAACCGTAGGGTGACACACTTAAAGTTGAATGTTGAAATGGTAGAACTTGAATATGGAATGGAGTTCAAATATTTGTTCGGAGTCCTGGATGAGATCCCGGACATCACGAGGAGTTCCGGAATGGTCCGGAGAATAAGATTCATATATAGGAAGTCATATTCCAAGTTTGGAAATGATCCGGTGCATTTATGGCAGGTTCTAGAAGGTTCTAGAAAAGTCCGGAAGAAATCACCATGGAAAGTAGAGTCCCGGAGGGACTCCACCTTGCATGGCCAGCCAACCCTAAAGGGGAGGAGTCCAAGGTGGACTCCTCTAGGGTGGCCGGCCAACCCACCTCAAGGAAAGGTGGGAGTCCCACCTTGGGTAGGACTCCCTCCTTGAGTAGGTTTCCCACATATGGGAGGTTTTAGTGTTGGGGTCTTATTCGAAGACTTGGACTAGAACTCTTGGGGCTTCCACCTATATAATGAGGGGCATAGGAGAGGGGGCTGGCCACTTCAAGCCTCAGCCTTGGCCGCACCCCTTAGAGGGCCGGCGCCCAACCCCTCTCTCTCCCCAAACCCTAGCGGTTTCTCTCCTCCACCACATCCTGCACGCTTAAGCGAAGCTCCGCCGGATTTCTCCACCACCACCGACACCACGCCGTCGTGCTGTCGGATTCAAGAGGAGCTACTACTTCCGCTTCCCGCTGGAACGGGGAGGTGGACGTCGTCTTCATCAACAACCGAACGTGTGACCGAGTACGGAGGTGCTGCCCGTTCGTGGCGCCGGAAGCGATCGTGATCAAGATCTTCTACGCGCTTTTGCAAGCGGCAAGTGATCGTCTACCGCAGCAATAAGAGCCTACTCTTATAGGCTTTGGAATCTCTTCAAGGGTTAGTCTTGATCATCCCCTCGTTGCTACCGTCTTCTAGATTGCATCTTGGCTTGGATTGCGTGTTCGCGGTAGGAAATTTTTTGTTTTCTATGCAACGAATCCCTACAGTGGTATCAGAGCCGTGTCTATGCATAGATGGTTGCACGAGTAGAACACAATGGTTTTGTGGGCGTTGATGCTCTTGTTATCTTTAGTTTGAGTACTTTGCATCTTTGTGGCATAGTGGGATGAAGCGGCCCGGACTAACTTTACATGACCGCGTTCATGAGACTTGTTCCTCGTTCGACATGCAACTTGTATTGCATAAGAGGCTTTGCGGGTGTCTGTCTCTCCTACTATAGTGAAGATTCAACTTACTCTTCTATTGACAACACTAGTATCACCGTTGCGGTTCATGTTCGTAGGTAGATTAGATCTCTCTCGAAAACCCTAAACCACGTAAAATATGCAAACCAAATTAGAGACGTCTAACTTGTTTTTGCAGGGTTTGGTGATGTGATATGGCCATGATGTGATAATGAATATGTATGAGATGATCATTATTGTATTGTGGCAACCGGCAGGAGCCTTATGGTTGTCTTTAAATTTCATGTTGAGTAGTATTTCAAAGTAGTTGTAATAGTTGCTACATGAGGTGAACAACCATGAAGACGGCGCCATGAACCTTGATGCTACGCCGACGATGATGGAGATCATGCCCGTTGATGATAGAGATCATGTCCGTGCTTTGGAGATGAAGATTGAAGGCACAAAGACAAAAGGGCCATATCATATCACATATAAACTGCATGTGATGTTAATCCTTTATGCATCTTATTTTGCTTAGATCGCGACGGTAGCATTATAAGATGATCCCTCACATTAATATCAAGATAATAAAGTGTTCTCCCCTCGTATGCACCGTTGTACAGTTCGTCGTTTCGAAGCATCTCGTGATGATCGGATGTGATAGATTCAATGTTCACATACAACGGGTGTAAGCCATGTTGCACACGCGGAATACTTGGGTTTGCTTGACGAGCCTAGCATGTACAGACATGGCCTCGGGACAACGGAAACCGAAAGGTTGAACACGAGTCATATGGATGATATGATCAACATGTTGATGTTCACCATTGAAGCTACATCATCTCACGTGATGATCGGTTTTGGTGGAGTGGATTTGGATCGTGTATCACTTAACAACTATGAGGGATGTTGTATTAAGTGGGAGTTCATTAGTAATTAGATTAAAACATGAACTAATTATCATAAACATAGTCTGAGTAGTATTTTGAATTAATTTTGTAGTATTGGCATCCGTTTTCTACCATGCGCTAGTCTTGTTATTGAGATAGAAATACTGTTAAAATCTGATAAGAAACTTTACGGATTGGTACCGTATTGTTAAAGAATCAAGAATTGATTAAGTCCTATTGCAAACTTTTAGTAAACCTAGCATTGTTGATTCAAAGAGCTATGGTTTCAATTAGTACCTAAAGTTATCTTGTCTCCGTCAAACTTGAAGTTCAAATTTGTTTGAAAAGTAAGGAGCTGAAAATTTAGTTTTCAGAAATAATCAAGGTATGAGATATATGTGATATCTAAGACCTTATTGCAAGATGATAGAATATAATTTGGTGAGACTACATAAACTCATAAGTTTTATGGGAATGTATGAAGGTTGAAGACGCCAGGCGTCACAATCCTCCAACTATTGGAGCACTAACGATATTCGCATATCCATGAAGTTATCATCCTTAGTATGCACCGTTGCTAAGACTCGTCGTATCGAAGCATCACGTGATGATCGGGTGTGATAGATTCTACGTGTGCATACAACGGGTGTTAAACTTTATGAGCCTAGCATGTACAGACATGGTCTCAAAAAGTTGTCATGAATTGATGGATAAAATTATGAGTGAAATTGTTCATCATATTACAAAGTTACTAATAAGTGAAATCTAGAACACTTGTCATATGATGATCAACTTCAAAGTAAGAACCTCAAGGTTATTGGTATTTGATCAACAAACCTAGAAGTTATTGATGTTGAAGTGTTTTTCTGAATAATGAGGAAAGCTAAAAGAGAAGCGCAAAAGATATTCGGCAAAAGATAAGAAAAGACTAGAAAGTCTAGCTCAGGTGTATATAAATGATATACATGTTATGGTTGTATTCCTAGTTAAGTCACACAATGAAATTCTTGGGTATTAGTACTATATTGGTTGGTATGAAGTGTCATACAAAACAACGCAATACAAGAATACAATGGCCTAAGTGACTGACAAGGAATATGATAAGAATGCACGCCTGGAACAAAATAAAGTGTTATTATGTTCGTCGTTAGCATTCTATCTAGCCCTTAGAATTTATAATAAAGAAATTAATAATTGTTATTTTTCTCTGGTCAAATGAAAACAATGAGTTGTTTAAATTATGACATTACTCCATGTACAATGGATAAGTTATTATAAATCTTAATGGTGAAACACACATACATAACACTGACGCTAAAAATGCCATAAGGCAAATGATTTGAATTCCACTTATTTGTGAAACCGCCATTTAGGTCATGTTAGAAAGGAACGCATGAAGGAACTCTATGCAAATGGGTTTTTGGAGTCATTTGATTTTTGAATCATTTGGCGCTTGCAAATCTTTTCTAAAGAGAATGATTAAAATACCGTTCATAGGCCAAAAGTTAAACGGGCAACTAACTTAGTGGAAAAATACATGATGATGTATGTGGTTCACTGGGCATAGTTGTGTGCGGGAGATTCTTCTACTTCATGAAAACTTTCAACAATGAATTGAGTATATATATGTGGATATATTCAATAAGGAAGAAGTTTGAAACATTTGAATGGATTCAAATAAATTTCAGCATGAAGTGGAAATCATCGTAATAGAAAAGTCAAATATCTATGATTGGATCATGGTGGAAATATTTGAATTACGTGTTTTAGCGAACATCTAAGAGAGTTATGAAATTGTTCTACAACTCACATTTCTTGGAGTATCATAATGATGATATAGTATCCAAGATATGTATCCAAACATTGTTGGATTAATGATGAGATAAAATATTATGACGCCATTATATTTTTGTGGATTATGCTTTAGTGACTACCGCTTTTACACTAAATAGAGCATCATCATGATCCGTTGAAATGACACCATACGAGTTATGGCATGGGTATAAACCCTAATAGTCCTTTCTTTAAATTTTGGTCTAAGAGTTTACAAACCAAAATCGGATGGATGTCTTTGTTGGTTATCCCAGAGATTTAATTGGGAATTCTTCCCACAAGACAAAGACAAAAGTGTTTGTCAATGTTTCTTATTTCCGAGAAATTGTTTCTAGTGAAGTATTTGAGTGGGAGGACAATATATTTTGATAAGGTTTATGAACCTGAGCATAATGATCAGAGTAGCGCGACATCGGAATTGGTTTCGGAAGCGGCCACAACGATCATGGTTCCCATGACTACAAAGTGTTTTAGTCATGGAGATCGAAGTACATATTGAACCTTGTAGGTATGGTTTACTTTGTGATCAAATAAATGATTTGTGGACAAAGGATTGATTTTGAACAATGATAAACCAACTACAAACAAAGAAGTTATGATGGGCCCTGACTCCGTTAAAATGGCCATGCGCCATGAAATCCATAATAGATGAATACTTTTTGAAAGTAAATGGATCTATAGACTTGGATGAAATATCCTTGAAGAAGCTCGACTTGTTGAAAAATTGTTTACAACAAAGTTCAAAGAGTTGACTACGATAAGATTAGATCTTCCGTAGCAATGCTTATAGTCTATGTGGATTATTCTAGTAATCACTACATATTTCTTTTATGAGATATGCTAGTAGGATGGCAAAATACATTACTTATCAGAAGTATGTATTAAAAGGTGTATACAAGATACAACCAAGAGTTTTGCTGGTCCGTGGAATACTAGATAGGTATACAAACTTCAATTTGATGAAGTAAGTATAGCGGAGTTTGAATCTTCACTGGATGAAATTGTCAAAGAGTTTTTGATTTCATCAGAGATGATGAAGAGGCTTGCATTTGCAAGAAATTAAGTGGGAGCTACTGAGACATATTTATAAATACTTTATGTAGATGACATATAGTTGGTTATAAATAATGAAATTATATACTTGATTAAAATGTTTCATTGAAAATTAACTTCAATGAAAGGATATGGACTAAAACATATTTAGTGTCAAGATCTATGAAGATAGATTGAAACACATAATAAGTTTAAGTCAAAGTACATAGAATGGATATTGAAATAGTTCAATATAGAAATATTAAGAAAATGTTCTTGTCATGTGAAGGTTTAACAAGACTTGAGTGTATCTGACACTCGATGAGTAAAAACACATGAGTGATTTTAGATCACGAATAATATGTACAAAATCAGATATCTTGTGCTCTAAAATGTTATGAGCATATACCGGAATGATTCATGAGATGATCATTGGACGACAGTAAGAATATCCTTGAGTACTTTAGAAGAACCAAGGATATATATATAGTTTTGTATGGAGAAATGACAAACAAATCGTTGTAAGGTGATTACACCGATATTTGTTTTGTCACATATAAAAATAAAATTTCAATCTCTAATTAGACTAAGTGTTGTTTTAAAAGTAGCACAATGAGCTAGAAGTTGTCTATGCTAGATTTAGAAGAGTTCTAAATATTGTGACGGATTCTACAAAAGAAGGCAGAATATGTCATTGTTTTGACAAATGACAAAGGATGTTAAAGTCAAGAGGTTCTTTGAGAACTTGGTGTAGTTCCGACAGAGTCAGAATTTTGAAGCTATATTGTGTGTGACAATATTAGTGACATATTTCAGACAGCGGAATTAAGGTTCCACCAGAAGATCAAACATATTTAATGCCGACTCATTTGGAAATGACTGATGCGTTGAGACGCAAATGAATTACAAAATACATAAGTTTCTGAGCATGTCAGATCCGTTGACTAAAAACCTCTCCCGTGAGCAATACATGATAAAGCACCGGAAGGCCAAGGTGTTATATCTTTACAAATGTAAACTAGATTATTGACTCTAGTGCAAGTGGGAGACTGAAGGAGATATGCCCTAGAGGCAATAATAAAGTTGTTATTATTTATATCTTTATGTTTATGATAAATGTTTATATATCATGCTATAATTGTATTAACCGAAACATTAGTACATGTGTGATATGTAGACAACAAAGAAGTCCCTAGTATGCCTCTAAACTAGCTTGTTGATTAATGGATGATTAGTTTCATAATCATGAACATTGGATGTTATTAATAACAAGGTTATATCATTGTATGAATGATGTAATGGACACACCCAATTAAGCGTAGCATAAGATCTCGTCATTAAGTTATTTGCTATAAGCTTTCGATACATAGTTACCTAGTCCTTATGACCATGAGATCATGTAAATCACTTATACCGGAAAGGTACTTTGATTACACCAAACGCCACTGCGTAAATGGGTGGTTATAAAGGTGGGATTAAGTATCCGGAAAGTATGAGTTGAGGCATATGGATCAACAGTGGGATTTGTCCATCCCGATGATGGATAGATATACTCTGGGCCCTCTCGGTGGAATGTCGTCTAATGTCTTGCAAGCATATGAATGAGTTCATAAAGAGACCACATACCACAGTACGAGTAAAGAGTACTTGTCAGGAGACGAGGTTGAACAAGGTATAGAGTGATACCGAAGATCAAACCTCGGACAAGTAAAATATCGCGTGACAAAGGGAATTGGTATTGTATGTGAATGGTTCATTCGATCACTTAAGTCATCGTTGAATATGTGGGAGCCATTATGGATCTCCAGATCCCGCTATTGGTTATTGGTCGGAGTGAGTACTCAACCATGTCCGCATAGTTCACGAACCGTAGGGTGACACACTTAAAGTTGAATGTTGAAATGGTAGAACTTGAATATGGAATGGAGTTCGAATATTTGTTCGGAGTCCTGGATGAGATCCCGGACATCACGAGGAGTTCCGGAATGGTCCGGAGAATAAGATTCATATATAGGAAGTCATATTCCAAGTTTGGAAATGATTCGGTGCATTTATGGTAGGTTCTAGAAGGTTCTAGAAAAGTCCGGAAGAAATCACCATGGAAAGTAGAGTCCCGGAGGGACTCCACCTTGCATGGCCAGCCAACCCTAAAGGGGAGGAGTCCAAGGTGGACTCCTCCAGGGTGGCCGGCCAACCCACCTCAAGGAAAGGTGGGAGTCCCACCTTGGGTAGGACTCCCTCCTTGAGTAGGTTTCCCACATATGGGAGGTTTTAGTGTTGGGGTCTTATTCGAAGACTTGGACTAGAACTCTTGGGGCTTCCACCTATATAATGAGGGGCATAGGAGAGGGGGCTGGCCACTTCAAGCCTCAGCCTTGGCCGCACCCCTTAGAGGGCCGGCGCCCAACCCCTCTCTCTCCCCAAACCCTAGCGGTTTCTCTCCTCCACCACATCCTGCACGCTTAAGCGAAGCTCCGCCGGATTTCTCCACCACCACCGACACCACGCCGTCGTGCTGTCGGATTCAAGAGGAGCTACTACTTCCGCTGCCCGCTGGAACGGGGAGGTGGGCGTCGTCTTCATCAACAACCGAACGTGTGACCGAGTACGGAGGTGCTGCCCGTTCGTGGCGCCGGAAGCGATCGTGATCAAGATCTTCTACGCGCTTTTGCAAGCGGCAAGTGATCGTCTACCGCAGCAATAAGAGCCTACTCTTATAGGCTTTGGAATCTCTTCAAGGGTTAGTCTTGATCATCCCCTCGTTGCTACCGTCTTCTAGATTGCATCTTGGCTTGGATTGCGTGTTCGCGGTAGGAAAATTTTTGTTTTCTATGCAACGAATCCCTACACGTACGAAAGAAGAGATGCCATAAAATCGCAGGCTTTGGCCGATTTCCTCGTTGATTGGGCGGAGATGCAATACAAACCGCCAGATCAGAGGATAGAATACTGGAAAATGCACTTTGATGGATCCAAACTCAAAGAGGGTCTAGGTGCCGGTGTGGTGCTCACCTCACCAAAAGGAGATCATCTTCGGTATGTTTTGCAAGTACATTTCAGGGCATCGAACAATGTCGCTGAATACGAAGCTTTGATCCATGGGCTTAAGGTCGCAAAAGAAATCGGTGCACACCGGATCATTTGCTATGGGGATTCAGATCTTGTGGTACAGCAGTGTTCCGGGGATTGGGATGCGAAAGATGCCAACATGGCCTCGTACCGGTTTCACGTGCAAAAGATTGCCGGATTCTTCGAAGGGTGTGAGTTTCACCATGTGCCGCGCGCAGAAAATGAAGCCGCGGATGCTTTGTCCAAGCTGGGCTCATCCAGGCAAGAAATTCCTCCCGGAATAGCTTTAGCTCACTTAAGAGTACCATCGATCAAACCAAGCCCGGAATCGGAATCAATTTTTGTACCGGAATCGCATGTAGTACCCATGGATATTGATGAAGGAAACCCGGGGGACTGCACCGGTAAACTCGGGGACTGCTCCGGCAAGCTCGGGGACTGCTGTACCCATACCGGAAGAAACGATGCTGGTAGATAGCATGGAGATAGATGCACCGGTGTTTTTGGTTCAAGAGACACCGTCGTGGGTTAAACCTATTAAGGAATTCCTGATCAACGGCACCTTGCCGGATGACGAAAATGAATCAAGGAGAATACAAAGAAGGTCCAAAGCATATACATTCATCAATGGTGAGGTGTACAAGAGAAGCGTTACCGGTGTCCTTCAAAGATGTGTGGAACCGGAAGAAGGGAAAGAAATGCTTGAGGAGATTCACCAAGGAGAATGTGGGCATCATGCTTCATCAAGGGCGCTGGTAGCAAAAGTATTCCGGCATGGGTTTTATTGGCCCACTGCTTTGGAAAACGCTGAGGATTTAGTAAGAAAATACAACGGGTGCCAGAGGTACGCCAAGCAAAATCATACCCCAGCGTCAGGTTTAAAAACAATACCATTAACATGGCCGTTTGCCGTTTGGTGCCTCGATATGGTTGGCCCATTCAAAACTGCAAGGAGCAGCATGACCCACATCTTGGTTATGGTGGATAAATTCACCAAATGGCTAGAAGTGAAACCTATCGCAAAATGTGATGGGCACACAGCGGTGAAGTTCTTAAAAGATGTCATTTTGCGGTATGGATACCCGCATAGCATCATCACTGACAATGGAACCAACTTTGCTCAAGGTGAGTTCAAAAGGTTTTGTGAGGACAACAACATCCGGTTGGATTTGTGCTCAGTGGCACACCCACAAGGCAATGGCCAAGTGGAAAGAATGAATGCTTTGGTACTTTCCGGTATCAAACCAAGACTCATTGATGTAGTGGAAAAATCACCGGGACGTTGGCTCGATGAGCTACCATCAGTACTGTGGAGTATAAGAACAACTCCAAACCGGTCTACCGGATACACTCCATTCTTCATGGTTTATGGAGCAGAAGCGGTCATACCAACCGACATCATTCATGATTCACCAAGGGTACAGCTCTATACTGAGCAAGAGGTCAAAGAGGCCAGAGAAAATGATGTGGACTTGCTAGAAGAAGCAAGAGAGCTGGCTTTGGCAAGAACAGCCATTTACCAGCAAAACCTCAGACGCTATCATAGCCGGAAGGTTAACCCGAGAGTTTTCCGGGAAGGAGATCTGGTGCTACGCCTAGTGCAGCGCACTAAAGGCCGACATAAGCTCTTACCACCATGGGAAGGTCCTTTCATTGTAAGCAAAGTGCTTCACAATGATGCATACTACTTGGTCGATGCACAGGAGTGGAAAAAAGGAAAGGCGGACAGGTCCGGAGAGGAGAGCAAGCGTCCATGGAACGTAGCTCTGTTGCGTCCTTTCTACTCTTGAAGTTGTGGTGTAAGAAGTTCCTTTTTGTACCTTACATGCTATGAATAAAAGATGTCGGAACCTTGAATGAATCTCGGGGACTACCCCAACTTAAGTTGCATGTAACTTGTTTATTTTTTCAGTTTACCGGTTGCTTATTGAACGTTTTTTCTTTCCGGTTTAGTAGTGTGCTAAATCCTACCGGAGTCTTCGACTCTGCTGCTGTCCGCAACCCGGCTTCATGGCAAGCAAGATAAACCGGTAGGGGATAAGCACATGAACTGCGAAGAGGGAGAGCAGGAAAGAACAATCCGGAAAATTTAACCAACCCCGGTTAAACCGGTTTTTCGCAAAATTTCGAAGTTATTTCTAAGTTCAAGAAAATGCTTGTTTGGTGAAAGAGCCTTGTGCTCATACGCCAAAGAACGCCCAGAGAAGGCAGGCAGAGCCAAGGCAAAAGAGCCAAGTATGCATCGAATTGGATGCGGAAACAATTTGGAAATCTTTGCAATACAAGATTAAAGCAAAACCAGAAGCAAATATGCTAAGGCAAACTTAAGATAATTAACTACCGGTATAACTTACCGGCATAAAATGTTGTGCGGCAACCAAAAGCAGGCTTAAAGTTTTACATCATAAGCCCCGGCATACCGGGGCAGAATTTAACAGAACATTGTTTTGAGACACGCAGGACCAAACAGCATGACACAGGTAAATCTTCAGACAGGCAGATAATCAGGCAGCGGGGGCTTCAGGAGGGGCATCGCCAGCACCAGCGTTGCCCAGAGGCTCCTCCTCGGCTTCATCCTCCTCCTCGTCGAGATAATCTTGGACGTCAGGAGGGGGAGGTATGAAGGTGCGCATATCGGCGTACTCCACGATGTGGTACGCGCGATCCTGCCGCTTAGCGGTGAGAATCGGGTCCAGATCGGTTTTCGCGCCTTCGCGCACTCCGGTGAGGGCATCCAGGTTCAGCTCCGGATACCAGGAGCAAGCAACGCGGAGGGCAGAGTCTGCTCCGGCGCGGGCAGCAGAGCACTGCCACTCGCGGATCCTCTTGCCGGCGCCCTTGAGACGGTCGCTGATCAATGAGAAAGTATCCGGCACCTCCTCGCCAAAGTTACGTAGTCCTGAAGAGCTGGGTAGCTACATCAGGAATATCAGATAAGTTGCGATCTATGGCGCGCATGTGAGACACCCGCGCGTTCAGCGCGACCAAATGGTCATAGGGGGTCCATGGCACGGCAAGATTCGCTTGGCCCTGGGCAGTACGGCGCTCGTCAACCTTCTTAACAGCATACTTCTGGGAATCCGGGAAGAGGCCTGTGCAAGGAAAGAAAAAGGCTAAGGAAGGGAATCCGGAAGAAAATGCAACCGGAAGGAAAGATAGCGAGAAGAAAATGCGATCGGAAGAAAAAAGGCTTGCGGGCAGTAGTCAGAAAGCGCAAAGGGAAAGTACTTACGATAGGCAAGTGTGTCGGTTTGCAACACCAGCCTGTTGCACTCCTTCTGCTCCTCCTCCAGCCGCGCAGCTTTCTCCTCGGCAGCCTTCTGGGCTTTGGCCAGCTCCTCCAGCTCAGCTAGCAACACCGAGTTGGCGTTGCCGGCATCTTCAAGAGCTTCATTCATCTTGGCTGCTGCATCAGTTTCGGCAGCTTTGAGGGCCTTAGCATGATCAAGCCCCAGCTGGATGAGCTGAGACTTGAGCTCCTGGTAGCTGGTCTTTTGGGCGCTCAGCTCCTCCTGATGCTGCCGGATGAGCTGGTCCTTCTCCCCTGTAACCCGGAAAAGAGGGTGTTAACAAGATTGTGCTGGTCAAAATGAAAAGAAAACCAAGTTAACAGGAGAGAGGAAAAAGTGTACGTTGGGCGGCAGCGAGCTGCTCCTTGAGAACCTCAATGGAAGCTTCCGGGATCACTGTTAAGCAAAAGTTATAAATGTTAGAAGGAAAAAAGGTTTCCGGTAAAAAGATGCCGGTGGTACAGAAACTTACCTTGGCACTTATCATGTGCCTTAGCGAGGTCCCGGTGTTCCCATAGGAGCTCCTCAAAGAGGGCCTTCCGAGCGTCAGCCGTGAGCTGTTCAAGAAAAAGAAATTAGTCAAGTTTTGCGCTAAGAACAAGGTTCTTAACCCGAAACTCGGGGACTGGCAGTGCTAGTTTTGCGCGTTTTTAAGCTAAGTTTTGCGCTAAGAACAAGGTTCTTAACCCGAAACTCGGGGACTGGCAGTGCTAGTTTCGCGCGTTTTAAGCTAAGTTTTGCGCTAAGAACAAGGTTCTTAACCCGAAACTCGGGGACTGGCAGTGCTAGTTTCGCGTGTTTTAAGCTAAGTTTTGCGCTAAGAACAAGATTCTTAACCCGAAGCTCGGGGACTGGCAGTGCCGGTTTCACACTAAGTTTTTAAGTTAAAGTTTTGTGCTAAAAGTTGCGCTCTCACCACAAAACTCGGGGACTGGGAAGATAGACAAGAGAGAAACCGGCATGAAACATGAAGATAAAAAGTCCGGAAGGAAGGAAACCGGTAAAAGTGGAAAAGAGTTAGTAGAGCGTACCATCAAGTTGTTCGTGGCATCATACCACGCGCTGTCGAGCTCCTTCACGGCGCTGCGAAGCCGCATGAAGTGCTCCTCGGAAGACCGGTCCCCAACAGGGTCAGGTGCCGGCAGCCTGTCCTTGCCCAAACCGCGGGTCACCGGAGTCATGTCTGCGGCGTTCCACTTCTGGGCGTAGGGCAGAAGATGCCCCAGGTCCCGGCCCCTGCGCTGGAACTCTGTGATACGGCCAAGCAGGCCGGTGGCCTTCGTGGCGGTATCCCTGGCGGCCTTGGAGACGTGCAGCACCAGGGGCTGGTGGCCGCCGGAAGGGGCGCTGGAGGCCGTCGCCTTCCCCTTGATAAGCTTGGAGATCTTGGGCGGCGGCGCAGTTGGAGCAGCCCTGGAGGGCTTGGTGCGAGGAGCATCTGGCGGTGGCATCAGAATGGTTCGTGGAGAAGGGGGAGCGCTGGGCGCGTCACCCGGGTTGGAACTTTCCGGCGCGGAAGATTCCGGCGCGGAAGTAGTCTTCTTTTCAAGGACGGGAGGAGCCGAAGGCTCCGCCCGCCCGGTAGCTTTTTCCTCGGCGCCGATGTTGCTGGCGCCGGTATCCTGCTTCTCTGGGAGCGAGGAAAGATCCTCCTCCGTGCGGTGATCTGATGATGTAGGGGCCGCACGCCCCGAACTTGTTGTGCCCCCCGAAAGGGAGGCAGAGGTGTTGCCGGCACCAGATGGTGCCGGGCTTGAGCGAGGAGGAGGGGTTGAGGTCCTTGCGGAGCCTTCAGAGCCCGTTGGCCTTGAGCCAAGCTTGAGCGCGGGGCTGAGAAAAAGAAAGAAAAACAGTTGGAGAAAAGCAACCGGAAAAAGAACTTGGCAAAAAGAGGCAAGCAAGAAAACAAGAAACTTACCCGGAGGCAGTTGGCATCTGCTTGCGCCCGTAGCGGCGCACGCCCACTTCCTTCTCCCCCAAGGGCTCAGTCCGGAAGCGCTTGGAGGGAGGGGCCTGGCTGGAACCGGCATCAGATGCCGGAGCTTGTTCTTTTGGCCCTGGGCCATAAGTTTGTCCACAAACTCATGGCCGGCCTCGGCGCGCAGGGGCGGCGCGTGCTCGTGGATCTATAAGTTAAACATAGCTAAGAAAAAATTCGCAAGAAAGCAATAACGGAAAAGTATAAGAAACCGGAAAAGAAAATACCTCAAGCATGGACAGGTCATCGGAGGACCCGGTTGGCTTTGGTGGAGACCGGCCAAGGCGCGCAGCCGGAGTCTTGCCCATCTTCAGATCCTTCCAACGAATGTAGGGATCTGGGTCGAAGGAGTCAAGGGCGCGCTTCACGCAAATCCCACGCCGCTCAGCTTGAATGAGGGGGAAGCGGTCCTTGGCCTGAAACACGAAAAAAGAAGGTCAACAAGAGCAAAAAGTTACCGGCAAAACCAACCCCAATTGCGTAATCTCTTACTTCTTGGGTCGGAGGGTTAGTAGTGCTGAGGGGAAGGAGGCCCCATTCCCATTCAAACGGCATAGCAGTTTGGCAGATCTGCTTAGCCTTGCGGACGACGTCCTTCTTGCTAAGGGGACGGCCTGTGATCTTGGTGGGATCGCCAGGACCGTACATCTCGCTCATCCTATGCACCCGGCGCTTCAGAGGAAGCACCCGGCGCGAAATAAAGGTGCGGATGATATCATCCGAGCAGATGTTGGTTTCGTTCTTCAAAGAGGCCATGAAGCGTACCACCCGGTTGGTTTCGGCATGATCCGTCTTCGGGTTATAGCTCCAATTGGCTCTACTGGGAGGCCCCACTTGGAACGGCGGAAGATCAATGAGATTTGCGCGGCCGTTATTCTTCACATAGAAAAAAGTTCCTTGCCAAGTGATGGCGTGTATTTCACACGTTCGTTGGGCAACCCCAAGAGGAAGGTATGATGCGCACAGCAGCAAGTTTTCCCTCAGAAAGAAACCAAGGTTTATCGAACCAGGAGGAGCCAAGAAGCACGTTGAAGGTTGATGGCGGCGGGATGTAGTGCGGCGCAACACCAGGGATTCCGGCGCCAACGTGGAACCTGCACAACACAACCAAAGTACTTTGCCCCAACGAAACAGTGAGGTTGTCAATCTCACCGGCTTGCTGTAACAAAGAGTTAACCGTATTGTGTGGAAGATGATTGTTTGCGAAAACAAGAGAACAAGTATTGCAGTAGATTGTATTTCAGTAAAGAGAATTGGACCGGGGTCCACAGTTCACTAGAGGTGTCTCTCCCATAAGACGAACAGCATGTTGGGTGAACAAATTACAGTTGGGCAATTGACAAATAAAGAGAGCATGACCATGCACATACATATCATGATGAGTATAGTGAGATTTAATTGGGCATTACGACAAAGTACATAGACCGTCATCCAACTGCATCTATGCCTAAAAAGTCCACCTTCAGGTTATCATCCGAACCCCTTCCAGTATTAAGTTGCAAACAACAGACAATTGCATTAAGTATGGTGCGTAATGTAACTAGTGACTACATCCTTGAACATAGCACTAATGTTTTATCCCTAGTGGCAACAGCACAACACAACCTTAGAACTTTCTCACATCGTCCTGTGTCAATGCAGGCATGAACCCACTATCGAGCATAAGTACTCCCTCTTGGAGTTACAAGCATCTACTTGGCCAGAGCATCTACTAGTAACGGAGAGCATGCAAGATCATAAACAACACATAAGCATAACTTTGATAATCAACATAACAAGTATTCTCTATTCATCGGATCCCAACAAACGCAACATATAGAATTACAGATAGATGATCTTGATCATGTTAGGCAGCTCACAAGATCCGACAATGATAGCACAATGGGGAGAAGACAACCATCTAGCTACTGCTATGGACCCATAGTCCAGGGGTAGACTACTCACACATCACACCGGAGGCGACCATGGCGGCGTAGAGTCCTCCGGGAGATGATTCCCCTCTCCGGCAGGGTGCCGGAGGCGATCTCTGGATCCCCCGAGATGGGATCGGCGGCGGCGGCGTCTCTCGGAAGGTTTTCCGTATCATGGCTCTCGGTACTGGGGGTTTCGTCACGGAGACTTTTTATAGGCGGACGGGCAGGTCAAGAGGCGGCTCGGGGGCCCCACACTACAGGCCGGCGCGGCCACGGGGGGGGGGCGCGCCGCCCTATAGTGTGGCCCCTCCGTGGCCCCTCTTGGTCTCTCCTTCGGACTTCGGAAGCTTCGTGAGAAAATAGGCCCCCGGGCTTTGATTTCGTCCAATTCCGAGAATATTTCCTTACTAGGATTTCTGAAACCAAAAACAGCAGAAACAAAGAATCGGCACTTTGGCATCTTGTTAATAGGTTAGTTCCAGAAAATGCACGAATATGACATAAAGTGTGCATAAAACATGTAGATAACATCAATAATGTGGCATGGAACATAAGAAATTATCGATACGTCGGAGACGTATCAGCATCCCCAAGCTTAGTTACGCTCGTCCCGAGCAGGTAAAACGATAACACGTATAATTTCTCGGAGTGACATGCCATCATAATCTTGATCATACTATTTGTAAAGCATATGTAGTGAATGCAGCGATCGAAACAATGTATATGACATGAGTAAACAAGTGAATCATATAGCAAAGACTTTTCATGAATAGCACTTCAAGACAAGCATCAATAAGTCTTGCATAAGAGTTAACTCATAAAGCAATAATTCAAAGTAAAGGCATTGAAGCAACACAAAAGAAGATTAAGTTTCAGCGGTTGCTTTCAACTTGTAACATGTATATCTCATGGATATTGTCAACATAGAGTAATATAATAAGTGCAATAAGCAAGTATGTAGGAATCAATGCACAGTTCACACAAGTGTTTGCTTCTTGAGGTGGAGAGAAATAGGTGAACTGACTCAACATTGAAAATAAAAGAATGGTCCTCATAGAGGAAAAGCATCGATTGCTATATTTGTGCTAGAGCTTTGATTTTGAAAACATGAAACAATTTTGTCAACGGTAGTAATAAAGCATATGCATCATGTAAATTATATCTTATAAGTTGCAAGCCTCATGCATAGTGTACTAATAGTGCCCGCACCTTGTCCTAATTAGCTTGGACTACCGGGTCATCACAATGCATTGTTTTTACCAAGTGTCACAAAGGGGTACCTCTATGCCGCCCGTACAAAGGTCTAAGGAGAAAGCTCGCATTGGATTTCTCGCTATTGATTATTCTTCAACTTAGACATCCATACCGGGACAACATAGACAACAGATAATGGACTCCTCTTTTATGCATAAGCATATACCAACAATTAATAATTTTCTCATTTGAGATTTGAGGATTGTTGTCCAAAACTGAAACTTCCACCATGGAGCATGGCTTTAGTTAGCGGCCCAATGTTCTTCTCTAACATATGCATGCTTAACCATATGGTGGTAGATCTCTCTTGCTTCAGACAAGACGAACATGCATAGCAACTCACATGAAATTCAACAATGAAAAGTTGATGGCGTCCCCAGTGAACATGGTTATCGCACAACAAGCAACTTAATAAGAGATAAAGTGCATAATTACATATTCAATACCACAATAGTTTTTAAGCTATTTGTCCCATGAGCTATATATTGCAAAGGTGAATGATGGAATTTTAAAGGTAGCACTCAAGCAATTTACTTTGGAATGGCGGAAAAATACCATGTAGTATAGGTAGGTATGGTGGACACAAATGGCATAGTGGTTGGCTCAAGTATTTTGGATGCATGAGAAGTATTCCCTCTCGATACAAGGTTTAGGCTAGCAAGGCTTATTTGAAACAAACACAAGGATGAACCGGTGCAGCAAAACTCACATAAAAGACATATTGAAAACATTATAAGACTCTACACCGTCTTCCTTGTTGTTCAAACTCAATACTAGAAATTATCTAGACCTTAGAGAAACCAAATATGCAAACCAAATTTTAGCATGCTCTATGTATTTCTTCATTAATGGGTGCAAAGCATATGATGCAAGAGCTTAATCATGAGCACAACAATTGCCAAGTATCACATTACCCAAGACATTTATAGCAATTACTACATGTATCATTTTCCAATTCCAACCATATAACAATTTAACGAAGGAGAAACTTCGCCATGAATACTATGAGTAGAAACCAAGGACATACTTGTCCATATGCTACAGCGGAGCGTGTCTCTCTCCCATAAAGTGAATGCTAGGATCCATTTTATTCAAACAAAACAAAAAACAAAAACAAACCGATGCTCCAAGAAAAAGCACATAAGATGTGATGGAATAAAAATATAGTTTCAGGGGAGGAACCTGATAATGTTATCGATGAAGAAGGGGATGCCTTGGGCATCCCCAAGCTTAGACGCTTGAGTCTTCTTGATATATGCAGGGGTGAACCACCGGGGCATCCCCAAGCTTAGAGCTTTCACTCTCCTTGATCATGTTGCATCATACTCCTCTCTTGATCCTTGAAAACTTCCTCCACACCAAACTTAGAACAACTCATTAGAGGGTTAGCGACAATAAAAATTAACATGTTCAGAGGTGACACAATCATTCTTAACACTTCTGGACATTGCATAAAGCTACTGGACATTAATGGATCAAAGAAATTCATCCAACATAGCAAAAGAGGCAATGCGAAATAAAAGGCAGAATCTGTCAAAACAGAACAGTTCGTATTGACGAATTTTACCGAGGCACCAGACTTGCTCAAATGAAAATGCTCAAATTGAATGAAAGTTGCGTACATATCTGAGGATTACTCACGTAAATTGGCATAATTTTCTGAGTTACCTACAGGGAAAACAGCCCAGATTCGTGACAGCAAAGAAATCTGTTTCTGCGCAGTAATCCAAATCTAGTATGAACTTTTCTATCAACGACTTTACTTGGCACAATAAAACACTAAACTAAGATAAGGAGAGGTTGCTACAGTAGTAAACAACTTCCAAGACACAAAATAAAAACAAAGTACTGTAGGTAAAAACATGGGTTGTCTCCCATAAGCGCTTTTCTTTAACGCCTTTCAGCTAGGCGCAGAAAGTGTGTATCAAGTATTATCAAGAGATGGTGCATCGTTATCATGAGCTCCCCCATCCATAGTGGTACTAAGGGCTTTGTCAATTTTAGGCCTATAATTATACTTCTTTGGTCTAGGCACTTTAGAGACATACATAAACTTTTGCTCCTTACCCACATAAGCTTTCTCCTTATATTTAAGAGAAGAAAATGTTGAACCCAAGGTTCCCATAGCTTTTTCAAGTTCGTCAATCCTATTGATTTGATCATCATGGACAGCATTAGTTCCTAGGACACTAATTCTTTCATCAATTCCTCCTAAGGATTTATCAAGTTCATCAGTTTTATCAAGTAATATTTCCAATTTAGCTTCAATACTTGGAAAATTTTTCTCTATGGTTTCCAATTTTTTCATAACATCTTCAAGAGAGATTTCAGTTTTAACTTTATCAACAGGGGTATTCCAAATAAGCTCTCAATAATGCAACTAGCTTCTAATGCAGGAGTACTTAGGAAGTCACCTTTTGCGAGACTATCAAGAACATATCTATTCCAGCTAGAGATACCAACATAAAAATTCCTGAGTAAAATAATGGTGGAGTGCTTCTTAGTGCATCTATTATGGGCATCACTAATTCTATACCAAGCATCTCTCAAACATTCTCCCCCTCGTTGCTTAAACGTGCGAACTTCAACTTCAGGATTACTCATTTTAGTAGTAGTAAATAAAGCAAACTAGATAAAGTAAATGCAAGTAGACTAATTTTTTTGTGTTTTTGATATAGCAAACAAGATAGCAAGTAAAGTAAAACTAGCAACTAATTTTTTTGTATTTTGATTTAGTGCAGCAAACAAAGTAGTAAATAAAACTAAGCAAGACAAAAACAAAGTAAAGAGATTGAGAAGTGGAGACTCCCCTTGCAGCGTGTCTTGATCTCCCCGGCAACGGCGCCAGAAAATGTGCTTGATGGCGTGTATTTCACACGTTCGTTGGGCAACCCCAAGAGGAAGGTATGATGCGCACAGCAGCAAGTTTTCCCTCAGAAAGAAACCAAGGTTTATCGAACCAGGAGGAGCCAAGAAGCACGTTGAAGGTTGATGGCGGCGGGATGTAGTGCGGCGCAACACCAGGGATTCCGGCGCCAACGTGGAACCTGCACAACACAACCAAAGTACTTTGCCCCAACGAAACAAAGGAGGTTGTCAATCTCACCGGCGGGCTGTAACAAAGAGTTAACCGTATTGTGTGGAAGATGATTGTTTGCAGAAAACAGTAGAACAAGTATTGCAGTAGATTGTATTTCAGTAAAGAGAATTGGACCGGGGTCCACAGTTCACTAGAGGTGTCTCTCCCATAAGACGAACAGCATGTTGGGTGAACAAATTACAGTTGGGCAATTGACAAATAAAGAGAGCATGACCATGCACATACATATCATGATGAGTATAGTGAGATTTAATTGGGCATTACGACAAAGTACATAGACCGTCATCCAACTGCATCTATGCCTAAAAAGTCCACCTTCAGGTTATCATCCGAACCCCTTCCAGTATTAAGTTGCAAACAACAGACAATTGCATTAAGTCAGGGTGGGCATAAAAACCATGAAACCGAAAACCGAACCGAAGCCGAAACCGAACTAACCGAAATCTCGGTTTTTTCCATTAACCGCTATTTTTTCGGTTTCCATTTATACTAACCGAATTAAATTTGGTAGAATTTGGTTTTTAGCCCCACCAACCGAACAAGACCGAATAGACCGAATTGAGTAACCTACCATCAATTTGTGCATAAACCGATCATTCCATAGAAGCCCAATTGCGTTTGATGTTCCAAAAATTGTTCATTCAATGTATGACTTTAGTCTTTGATGTACTAGCTTTTTCTAAATATAGCGTGAAGCCTGCATAATAGAACACGTCGATTGAAGTCTTAGCTACCCCTTTTAATCGCTCACGAGTGATGCATCTGTACCGCGAGTGTCGCAACCTACCAAATAGCATCCCTCCATGATTGGTGCTCATTTGTCGATTTCTTGCGCAGTTGATGCTTTTTGTGTTGATATGTCAATCACTATTTGATTTCTTCGGTGATGCCTACTATTTGTTCAGGTGAGTAGGTTCATTCGGTTTTAACCGAAAACCGAACCGAATTTGTCGGTTAACCGAATCTTCGGTTTCCTAAATTTTCATGCCAATTTCGGTTACCATTTTTGAAAACCGAATTTGTTCAAAAACCGCAAAAACCGAACTGAAATTTCGGTTAAAACCGAATGCCCACCCTGAGCATTAAGTATGGTGCGTAATGTAACTAGTGACTACATCCTTGAACATAGCACTAATGTTTTATCCCTAGTGGCAACAGCACAACACAACCTTAGAACTTTCTGTCACTGTCCGAGGTGTCAATGCAGGCATGAACCCACTATCGAGCATAAGTACTCCCTCTTGGAGTTACAAGCATCTACTTGGCCAGAGCATCTACTAGTAACGGAGAGCATGCAAGATCATAAACAACACATAAGCATAACTTTGATAATCAACATAACAAGTATTCTCTATTCATCGGATCCCAACAAACGCAACATATAGAATTACAGATAGATGATCTTGATCATGTTAGGCAGCTCACAAGATCCGACAATGATAGCACAATGGGGAGAAGACAACCATCTAGCTACTGCTATGGACCCATAGTCCAGGGGTAGACTACTCACACATCACACAGGAGGCGACCATGGCGGCGTAGAGTCCTCCGGGAGATGATTCCCCTCTCCGGCAGGGTGCCGGAGGCGATCTCCTGGATCCCCCGAGATGGGATCGGCGGCGGCGGCGTCTCTGGAAGGTTTTCCGTATCGTGGCTCTCGGTACTGGGGGTTTCGTCACGGAGACTTTTTATAGGCGGAAGGGCAGGTCAAGAGGCGGCACGGGGCCCCACACTCTGTGCCGGCGCGGCCAAGGGGGGGGCCGCGCCGCCCTATAGTGTGGCCCCTCCGTGGCCCCTCTTCGTCTCTCCTTCGGACTTCTGGAAGCTTCGTGAGAAAATAGGCCCCTGGGCTTTGATTTCGTCCAATTCCGAGAATATTTCCTTACTAGGATTTCTGAAACCAAAAACAGCAGAAAACAGCAACTGGCACTTTGGCATCTTGTTAATAGGTTAGTTCCAGAAAATGCACGAATATGACATAAAGTGTGCATAAAACATGTAGATAACATCAATAATGTGGCATGGAACATAAGAAATTATCGATACGTCGAAGACGTATCACCAAGCGCGGCAGGACTCGAGGCCGGTGAACTTAAAGAAAGTGCTCCCTTGGCGGGAGCCGACGATGCAAGACCCGCACTCCACAGGCGGCTTGGGTTTAGGAATTTCCTTGCCCTTAACGGAATTAATCCGTAGAGCAAAGAAGCGGGCAAACGTCTCACGAGTGGGATGAATGCCGATGTAGGCCTCCATGAAGGTGGCGTAGCAGGAAAGGTAAAAGATGGCATTGCCAGGAAGGTGGTGAGGTTGGAGTTTATAGAAATCTAAGAACTCCCGGAAAAAAGGAGAGGCAGGAAGGCCGAAGCCACGCTCAAAATGAGCAAGAAAAACAACATGTTCACCGGGCTGGGGCTCCGGTACAATTTCGTCACCGGGAAGCCGGTAGGTTACTCCTTCCGGAATCCTGCGGGACCGGTATAACCAATCGATCTCATATTCAGTAACATTGGAGCCCATCCAGGCTCCACGAGTGATGGGGGAGGGCTCTCCACCGGATGATTCGCTAGAGCTACTCGTTTCTAGGTGGCTGCCGGATGCTTGGCTAGAGCTACCGGATTCTAGATGGCCACCGGACTCTTGGCGGCTGCCGGATCCCTGCTGGTTGCCGGAATCGGTATCCATCGGATCCGAAGCCGTAGATTCGCTGGGAGATTGTCTACGCCGGTTAACGGAGAGGGAAGAAGAAGAAGCAGAGGAAGATTCCTCGCCAGACATTGGTTTGGAGGCGAAAAAATAGAAATCCCACAGTTGAACCCCGCGCGAAGATCTACGAGTAAGAAGAAAATCAAAGAAAAAGAGGAAATAAGAACACCATCGACCCAAGATCTAGAAAGCAAGCAGATGGCAAGCAAAGTGAGATTAGCACTAACCTCGAGCGGCGCAGTCGCAGGGGAAGACGTTCACTGGTGAAGGAGCGGACCTACAGTCGCCGACGAGCACCGTCGACGGCGAGGCGAAGAAGGACACGAAGAAGCAAGAATGCAGCGGGCGCGACGAAGGAGCTGCAGAAGATTTCCGCACGACGAGGTCCGGCGGGAACGCGGCGTGAGTTCGCCGGGCGACGGAGCTCGAGCAAACGACGGCGGACGAAGAGCGGCGAAGGCGCAGAGGCGAGGAGCACTGTGCGCGAAGGTTGGGGAATGCGAGAAGAGGAAGAAGAAAGGGCAGTTGTCCTTATAAAGAAAAGAGGAGGTGGGCCGAAAACCGCCGGGCCGCGGCGGTTCGCCTCGCGGCCCGCGACGGTTCGCACCACGGGCCGCCACGTGGCGAGGAAGTACACGCGAGAAAATGGGAAGCCACACGGGGGCACACACAGGATCCAAAGTGGCTAGTGGGATGCGCAGTGGTGCATTTAATGAGCGCGCGGGAGTCGAAGCAAAGTGACAACTGACACTGGCGCGTCAGTTAACAGTGCGCATGTCACTGACAGGCGCGGGGCCCGAAATATTCTCGACTTCGCCGAGGAAAGAGTAAATGCGAATGATACCGGAGAAAAGAGATGCCGGGAGATGCCTTGCAAAGAGAGAAAAGACAAATAAGGGCAAAGATGCCGGATCCAAGCTCAAAGCCGGAGAGATTAAACCGGTATCCTAGAAACATGAAAACCTGGCATGGTCTGTAGGATAGAATCCGCCAGACTATACCAGCTTCGGGGACTAATGTTGGGGGGATAACCCCCGGTATGCCAAAGGCATGCCAAACCGGATGGTTTGAGCCATCAAGATACCGGTTTAATATTCTTACCGGAAAGCAAAGATAAGAGTTTGGGCTAAGTGAAGGTAAGCCGGTATCCCCAAGGGGGTATGCCGGAACCCGGTAAAGAAGATACCGGAGAGAGGGGCCTATCGGCAGGACTGGTCAAAGATTCTCTTCAGAGCAAGAAGACAAGGATGAGCTAAGCAAAGCTGCTTTAATCAAAGCCCTGGCGCCAAAGAGAGAGATGATGCTGAAAGAAGCCGGAGGACGTCAGCATCCCGAATTAAAGAAGACTCCGGCGTCATCTGTGATTAAAGTAGCTTTGTAAAGTAGTTTGTCCAGTCAAAGATGCCATTAGGGTTTCTTGTTATGTAAGCCACCCTCTCCCCTATATAAGGAGAGGGGGTACTGCCTCATACAGGCGCGTGTGTTCCCAGAGGAGATTAGACGATAGAACTTGTATTCAAGCACTTGTAACCATGTTGAGATCAATGAAGCTAGCGATCTAGTGAAGAGTTCTTCCTCTTGTCTCTCTTCTTGCATACCGGCCTTTGGTTGTGTTCTTGAGGAAAGCATCCGGAAGTTCATCCCATCTAGTCGCAAACCCTCCCCCGAATCCTCTAGCGTCCATCCGGCCCCAATCTAAGCCATCCTATGGCATCTGCTCGTTCGCCACGACGACAGGAAAATAGCCTTAAAAACTATTGTGGTAAAGAATATGTAGCTTATGTATCTTATTTCTTATAAGTTGCTTGTTGAGCGGTAACCATGTTTCTGGGGACGCCATCAACTATTACACCTTTGTTGAATATCATGTGAGTTGCTATGCATGTTCGTCTTGTCTGAAGTAAGGGTGATTAATTTATCATGATCAAATGGTTTGAGTATGCATATTGTTAGAGAAGAACATTGGGCCGCTACCTAAAGCCATGTATCATGGTGGAAGTTTCAGTTTGGACATTAATCCTCAATCTCTTATGAGAATATTATCTGTTGTTGAATTCTTATGCATTAAAGAGGAGTCCATTATCTGTTTTCTATGTTGTCCCGGTATGGATGTCCTTAGTTGAGATCTATCAAAAACGAGAAATCAAATGTGATCTATCTCCTTGGACCTTTGTACAGGCAACATAGAGGTACCTCTTTGTGACACTTGGTTGAAACATATGTAATGCAATGATAATCCATGGGAATCCAAGCTAATTAGGACAAGGTGCGAGCACTATTGGTATTCGATGCATGAGGCTTGCAACTTATAGGATGTCTTATGCATAACACATATGAATTATTACTACCGTTGACAAAATTGTTTCTATGTTTTCAAAATAAAAGCTCTAGCACAAAGATAGCAATCAATGCTTCCCTCTGCGAAGGGCCTTTCTTTTACTTTATGTTGAGTCAGTTTACCTACTTCTTTCTATCTTAGAAGCAAACACTTGTGTCAACTGTGTGCATTGATTCCTACATACTTGCTTATTTGCACTCATCATATTACTTTGTGTTGACAATTATCCATGAGATATGCATGTTGAAAGTTGAAAGCAATTGCTGAACTTAAATCTTCCTTTGTGTTGCTTCAATGCCTTTACTTTGAATTTATTGCTTTATGAGTTAACTCTTATGCAAGACTTTTTAATACTTGTCTTGAAAGTACTATCCATGAAAAGTTTTGCTATATGTTATCTATTTGTTAGCAAACTATAGATCATTGCCTTGAGTCACTTCATTCATCTCATATGCTTTACAATAGTATTGATCAAGATTATGATAGTAGCATGTCACTTCAGAAATTATCCTTGTTATCGTTTACCTACTCGAGGGCGAGTAGGAACTAAACTTGGGGATGCTTGATACGTCTCCAACGTATTTATAATTTCTGATGTTCCATGATAGTTTTATGATGATACCTACATGTTTTGCTCACACTTTATAATGATTTTATGCATTTTCCGGAACTAACCTATTAACAAGATGCCGAAGTGCCAGTTCCTGTTTTCTGCTGTTTTTGGTTCCAGAAAGGCTGTTCGGGCAATATTCTCGGAATTCGACGAAACGAAAGCCCACGATCTTATTTCCCCCGGAATGTTCCAGAACACCGAAGGAGAGCCGAAGGGGGGCCAAGGGGGACCCACACCATAGGGGGGCACGGGTCCCACCCTGGCCGCACCGCCATGTGGTGAGGGAGCCCTGGTGCCCCTCCGACTCCGCCTCTTCGCCTATAAAACCCCTCGCGACCTAAAAACCCGATACCAATCGACGAAACTCCAGAAAGACTCCACGGACGCCGCCGCCATCGCGAAACTCCATTTCGGGGGACAGAAGTCTCTGTTCCGGCACGCCGCCGGGACGGGGAATTGCCCCCGGAGTCATCTCCATCGACACCACCGCCATCTTCATCGCCGTTGCTGACTCCCATGATGAGGAGGGAGTAGTTCTCCCCCGAGGCTGAGGGCTCTACCGGTAGCTATGTGGTTCATCTCTCTCCCATGGTGTGATCTTTATGTGATCATGAGCTTTGTATCACTGTTAATCTATGTGCTACTCTAGTGATGTTATTAAAATAGTTTATTCCTCATCCATGATGTAATGTTGACAGTGTGTGCATCATGTAGTACTTGGCGTAGGTTATGATTGTAATCTCTTGTAGATTATGAAGTTAACTATTACTATGATAGTATTGATGCGATCTATCCCCCCTTTCATAGCTATTGTTGACAGTATGTATGCTATGTTAGTACTTGGTCTAAATTGCAACGGTCTATTATGCACTCTATAGGTTACTTTAATATGAACTCCGGATGTTGTGGAGCTTGTTTACTCCGGCTTGAGGTGTGCTTTTGTAGCCCTACACACTGAATGATGTTGGTTATCCAACAAGAGAGTGTGAGAAAGTAGCACAAGTGAAGAGCTTTATTTAATTATGTGATCATTGTTGAGAGTGTCCACTAGTGAAAGTATGATCCCTAGGCCTTGTTTCCAAATATCGAATCACCGTTTATTTATTGTTCTACTGCATGTTTACTTGCTGCCATATTTATTCAGATTGTTATTACCACTCATATTCATCCATATCACTTGCATTTCACTATCTCTTCGCCGAACTAGTGCACTGATACGTCTCAAACGTATCTATAATTTCTTATGTTCCATGCTACTTTTATGATGATACTCACATGTTTTATACACACTTTATGTCATTATTATGCATTTTCCGGCACTAACCTATTGACAAGATGCCGAAGAGCCAGTTGTTGTTTTCTGCTGTTTTTGGTTTCAGAAATCCTACAAAGGAAATATTCTCGGAATTGGATGAAATCAACGCCCAGGGTCTTATTTTTCCACGAAGCTTCCAGAAGACCGAAAGGATTATGAAGTGGGGCCATGAGGTGGAGACACACAAAGCGGCGCGGCCAAGGAGGGCCCGCGCCGCCTTAGTGTGCGGGCCCCTCGTGATGCGTCCAACCCTACCCTTCCGCCTACTTAAAGCCTTCGTCGCGAAAACCCCAGTACCGAGAGCCACGATACGGAAAACCTTCCAGAGACGCCGCCGCTGCCAATCCCATCTCGGGGGATTCAGGAGATCACCTCCGGCACCCTGCCGGAGAGGGGAATCATCTCCCGGAGGACTCTTCATCGCCATGATCGCCTCCGGATTGATGTGTGAGTAGTTCACCCCTGGACTATGGGTCCATAGCAGTAGCTAGATGGTTGTCTTCTCCTCATGTGCTATCATTGTTCGATCTTGTGAGCTGCCTATCATGATCAAGATCATCTATTTGTAATGCTACATGTTGTGTTTGTTGGGATCCGATGAATATGGAATACTATGTTATGTTGATTATCAATCTATCATATATGTGTTGTTTATGATCTTGCATGCTATCCGTTGCTAGTAGAGGCTCTGGCCAAGTTGATACTTGTAACTCCAAGAGGGAGTATTTATGCTCGATAGTGGGTTCATGCCTCCATTTAATCTGGGACAAAGGATGTAAAAGTTCTAAGGTTGTGGATGTCTTTGTGCCACTAGGGATAAAACATCAATGCTTTGTCTAAGGATATTTGTGTTGATTACATTACGCACCATACTTGATGCAATTGTCTGTTGTTTGCAACTTAATACTGGAAGTGGTGCGGATGCTAACCTGAAGGTGGACTTTTTAGGCATAGATGCATGCTGGATAGCGGTCTATGTACTTTGTCGTAATGCCCGATTGAATTTCACACTACTCATCATGATATGTATGTGCATTGTTATGCCCTCTTTATTTGTCAATTGCCCAACTATAATTTGTTCACCCAACATGCTATTTCTTATTGGAGAGACACCATTAGTGAGCTGTGGACCCCGGTCCATTCTTTTACATCTGAATACAATCTACTGCAAACATTGTTCTTTACTGTTCTTCGCATACAAACATCATTTTCCACACCATACATTTAATCCTTTGTTTACAGCAAGCCGGTGATATTGACAACCTCACTGTTAAGTTGGGGCAAAGTATTTAGATTGTGTTGTGCAGGTTCCACGTTGGCGCCGGAATCCCCGGTGTTGCACCGCACTACACTCCGTCACCAACAACCTTCACGTGCTCCTTGACTCCTACTGGTTCGATAAACCTTGGTTTCTTACTGAGGGAAACTTGCTGCTGTACGCATCACACCTTCCACTTGGGGTTCCCAACGGGCGTGTGCTTTACGCGTCAACAAGCTAAATTTCTGGCGCCGTTGCCGGGGACGTGAAGGAAAATTATACCACAGATATTTCTAACTCCCACGTCAACTGCACGCCAGCAAATAAATTTCTGGCGCCGTTGCCGGAGAGATCAAGACACGCTGCAAGGGGAGTCTCCCACTTCCAATCTCTTTACTTTGTTTTTGTCTTGCTTTATTTACTGCTTTGTTTGCTTTCTTATTTAAAATACAAAAAAATACTTGATTTACTTTATTTACTGTCTTGTTTGCGTTCTCTATATTAAAAACACAAAAAAAATAGTTACTTGCATTTACTCTATTTAGTTTGCTTTATTTACTACTGCTAAAATGGGTACTCCTGAGAATACTAAGTTGTGTGACTTCACTAGCACAAATAATAATGATTTCTTATGCACACCTATTGCTCCACCTACTACTACAACAGAATTTTTTGATATTAAACCTGCTTTACTGAATCTTGTTATGAGAGAGCAATTTTCTGGTGTTAGTTCTGATAATGCTGCTTCCCATCTTAATAATTTTGTTGAACTTTGTGAAATGCAAAAGTATAAGGATGTAGATGGTGACATTATAAAATTAAAATTGTTTCCTTTCTCTTTAAGAGGAAGAGCTAAAGATTGGTTGCTATCTTTGCCTAAGAATAGTATTGATTCATGGACTAAATGTAAGGATGCTTTCATTGGTAGATATTATCCTCCTAATAAAATTATATCTTTGAGAAGTAGCATAGTGAATTTTAAGCAATTGGATAATGAGCATGTTGCTCAAGCATGGGAAAGAATGAAATCTTTGGTTAAAATTTGCCCTACCCATGGACTGACTACTTGGATGATCATCCAAACCTTTTATGCAGGATTGAATTTTTCTTTGTGGAACCTATTGGATTCAACTGCTGGAGGTACTTTTATGTCCATCACTCTAGGCGCCGCAACAAAGCTTCTTGATGATATGATGATTAATTACTCTGAATGGCACACGAAAAGAGCTCCACAATGTAAGAAGGTAAATTCTCTCGAAGAAACCTCCTCCTTGAGTGATAAGATTGATGCTATTATGTCTATGCTTGTGAATGGTAGATCTAATGTTGATCCTAATAATGTTCCTTTACCTTCATTGGTTGCTCAAGAAGAGCATGTTGATGTGGACTTCATTAAAAAATAATAATTTCAACAACAATGCGTATAGGAATAATTCTGGTAACAACTATAGGCCATATCCTTCTAATAATGGTAATGGTTATGGTAATTCTTACAACAATAATAGGAGTGTACCCCCTGGTCTTGAAGTCATGCTTAAAGAATTTATTAGTACACAAACTGCTTTTAACAAATCTGTTGAAGAAAAGCTTGGTAAAATTGATATTCTTGCTTCTAAAGTTGATAGTCTTGCTGCTGATGTTGATCTTTTAAAATTGAAAGTTATGACTAATGAAACTAAAGATATTAAGTCATTTGCTACAGCAAACGCTATCCAAGTTCAAATTAATGAAAATATTAGATTGATGGCTGAATTGCGTGCTAGGTGGGAAAAAGAAGAAAATGCTAAAGAGAATAATGTAGCTAAAGTTTGGACTATTACCACCACTAGTAATGCTAATGCTTCACATGTTGCTACACCTACTACTATCAATGGTAAAATAATTGGTGTTGGCAATGTTTCTACTCCTAATGCAAAGCGTGCAAAACTGCCTGAAACTGTTAAAACTGCTGAAACTGCTTGTGATAAAACTGCTGAAATTTTTCAAAATATTGGGGACAATGATCCCATTGTTTTAGATCATAATGGTTTAGATTTTGATGATTGTCACATCTCTGAAGTTATAAAGTTCTTGCAAAAATTTGCTAGAAGTCCTAATGCTAGTGCTATAAATTTGGCCTTTACAAAACATATTACAAATGCTCTCATTAAAGCTAGAGAAGATAAATTAAACTTGAAACTTCTATTCCTAGGAAGTTAGAAGATGGTTGGGAGACCATCGTTAAGATGAAGTTCAATGATTTTTATTGTAATGCTTTATGTGATCTTGGTGCAAGTATCTCTGTTATGCCTAAGAAAATATATAATATGCTTGACTTGCCACCACTGAAAAATTGTTATTTGGATGTTAATCTTGCTGATAATGCTACAAAGAAACCTTTGGGAAAGATTGATAATGTTCGCATTACGGTTAACAATAACCTTATCCCCGTTGATTTTGTTGTCTTGGATATTGAATGCAATGCATCTTGTCCCATTATTTTGGGAAGACCTTTTCTTCGAACTGTTGGTGCTATTATTGATATGAAGGAAGGTAATATTAAATATCAATTTCCTCTCAAGAAAGGTATGGAACACTTCCCTAGAAAGAGAATGAAGTTACCTTATGATTCTATTATTAGAACAAATTATGATGTTGATGCTTCGTCTCTTGATAATACTTGATTCACACTTTCTGCGCCTAGCTGAAAGGCGTTAAAAAAAGCGCTTATGGGAGACAACCCATTATTTTACTACATCACTTTTGTATTTGAGTCTTGGAAGTTGTTACTACTGTAGCAACCTCTCCTTATCTTTATTTTATTGCATTATTATGCCAAGTAAAGTCTTTGATAGTAAAGATGATACTAGATTTGGATTACTGCGCAGAAACAGATTTCTTGCTGTCACGAATTTGAGTAGGATTCTCTGTAGGTAACTCAGAAAAATCTGCCAATTTACGTGCGTTATCCTCAGATATGTACGCAACTTTCATTCAATTTGAGCATTTTCATCTGAGCAAGTTTAGTGCCCCAGAAAAATTCATCTTTACGGACTGTTCTGTTTTGATAGATTCTGCCTTTTATTTCGCATTGACAGTTTTGCTATGTTTGATGGATTTCTTTGTTCCATTAACTTTCAGTAACTTTGTGCAATGTCCAGAAGTGTTAATAATGATTATGTCACCTCTGAATATGTGAATTTTTTATTATGCACTAACCCTAATGAGTTTGTTTTGAGTTTGGTGTGGAGGAAGTTTTCAAGGATCAAGAGAGGAGGATGATACAATATGATCAAGGAGAGTGAAAACTCTAAGCTTGGGGATGCCCCCGTGATTCATCCCTGCATATTTCAAGAAGACTCAAGCATCTAAGCTTGGGGATACCCAAGGCATCCCCTTCTTCATCGACAACTTATCAGGTCACCTCTAGTGAAACTATATTTTTATTCTGTCACATCTTATGTGCTTTACTTGGAGCGTCTTTATGTTTTTATTTTTGTTTTTGTTTGAATAAAATCGGATCCTAGCACTCCTTGTGTGGGAGAGAGACACGCTCCGCTGTTGCATATGAACACATGTGTTCTTAGCTTTACTCTTAATGTTCATGGCGAAGGTTGAAACTGTTTCGTTCATTGTTATATGGTTGGAAACAGAAAATGCTACATGTGGTAATTGGTATAATGTCTTGAATAATTTGATACTTGGCAATTGTTGTGCTCAAATAGATCATGTTTAAGCTCTTGAATCATGTACTTTGCACCTATTAATGAAAAAATAATGTAGAGCTTGTTGACATTTGGTTTGCATGATTGGTCTCTCTAAAGTCTAGATATTTTCTGGTGAGGGTTTGAACAACAAGGAAGACAGTGTAGAGTCTTATAATGCTTGCAATATGTTTTTATGTAAGTTTTGTTGTACCGGTTCATACTTGTGTTTGCTTCAAACAACCTTGCTAGCCTAAGCCTTGTATTGAGAGGGAATACTTCTCATGCATCCAAATCCTTGAGCCAAAAACTATGCCGGCCATTTGTGTCCACCATACCTACCTACTACATGGTATTTTTCTGCCATTCCAAGTAAATACTTCATGTGCTACCTTTAAACAATTCAAAAGTTGCTATCTCTTATTTGTGTCAATGTTTTATAGCTCATGAGGAAGTATGTGGTGTTTTATCTTTCAATCTTGTTGAGCAGCTTTCACCAATGGACTAGTGGCTTCATCCGCTTATCCAATAATTTTGCAAAAAGAGCTGGCAATGGGGTTCCCAGCCCCAATTAATTAACTTTCATTAATAATTCTCTTCACATGTTTTGCTCTGATTCATCAGTAAGCAACTTAATTTTGCAAATAGACACTCCTCCATGGTATGTGAAAGGTTGGAAGGCACCCGAGGATTCAGTTAGCCATGGCTTGAGAAAGCAAAGGTTGGGAGGAGTGTCATCTCTAAATAAAACTAAAATAAATAGACACTCCTTCATGGTATGTGATTGTTGGAAGGCACCCGAGGATTCGGTTAGCCATGGTTTGTGAAAGAAAAGGTTGGAAGGAGTGTCACCCAAAAATAAAAATAAACTAAACTAAAGTGCATGTGTAAACAAAAGAGAAGAGGGATGATCTACCTTGCTGGTAGAGATAACGTCCTTCATGGGAGCCGCTCTTTGAAAGTTCTATTTGACAAGGGGGTTAGAGTGACCACTACCATTCGTTGACAACAACAAACACCTCTCAATACTTTACTTTTATGCTCTCTTTATGTTTTCAAAATAAAAGCTCTAGCACAAATATAGCAATCCATGCTTCCCTCTGCGAAGGGCCATTCTTTTACTTTTATGTTGAGTCAGTTTACCTACTTCCTTCTATCTTAGAAGCAAACACTTGTGTCAACTGTGTGCATTGATTCCTACATATTTGCTTATGTGCATTCATCATATTACTCTGTGTTGACAATTATCCATGAGATAAACATGTTGAAGTTGAAAGCAACCGCTGAAACTTATATCTTCCTTTGTGTTGCTTCAAAACTTTCTACTAAGAATCTATTGCTTTACGAGTTAACTCCTATGCAAGTCTTATTGATACTTGTCTTGAAAGTACTATTCATGAAAAGTCTTTGCTATATGATTCATTTGTTTAAATCATTGTCTTTACCATTGCTTCGAATCACTTCATTCATTACATATGCTTTACAATAGTATTGATCAAGATTATGATAGCATGTCACTTCAGAAATTATCCTTGTTATCGTTTACCTACTCGAGGGCGAGTAGGAACTAAGCTTGGGGATGCTTGATACGTCCCAAACGTATCTATAATTTCTTATGTTCCATGCTACTTTTATGATGATACTCACATGTTTTATACACACTTTATGTCATTATTATGCATTTTCCGGCACTAACCTATTGAGAAGATGCCGAAGAGCCAGTTGTTGTTTTCTGCTGTTTTTTGGTTTCAGAAATCCTACAAAGGAAATATTCTCGGAATTGGACGAAATCAACGCCCAGGGTCTTATTTTTCCACGAAGCTTCCAGAAGACCGAAAGGATTACGAAGTGGGGCCACGAGGTGGCGACACACCAAGGCACCGCGGCCAAGGAGGGGCCCGCGCCGCCCTAGTGTGTGGGCCCCTCATGACGCCTGCTGCTTCTGATGGTAAAGCACACGTCCGTTGGGAACCCCAAGAGGAAGGTATGATGCATACAACGGCAAGTTTTTCCCTCGGTAAGAAACCAAGGTTATCGAACCAGTAGGAGTCAAGAAGCACATTGAAGGTTGATGGCGGCGGAGTGTAGTGCGGCGCAACACCAGGGATTCCGGCGCCAACGTGGAACCTGCACAACACAACCAAAGTAATTTGCCCCAACTTAACAGTGAGGTTGTCAATCTCACCGGCTTGCTGTAACAAAGGGTTAGATGTGTAGTGTGGATGATGATGTTTGCAGAAAACAGTAGAACGAGTATTGCAGTAGATTGTATTCGATGTAAAAGAATGGACCGGGGTCCACGGTTCACTAGTGGTGTCTCTCCCATAAGATAAATAGCATGTTGGGTGAACAAATTACAGTTGGACAATTGACAAATAAAGATGGCATGACAATGCACATACATGTTATGATGAGTAGTGTGAAATTCAATTGGGCATTACGACAAAGTACATAGACCGCTATCCAGCATGCATCTATGCCTAAAAGGTCCACCTTCAGGTTATCATCCGAACCCCCTCCAGTATTAAGTTGCAAACAACAGACAATTGCATTAAGTATGGTGCGTAATGTAACCAACAAATACATCCTTAGACATAGCATTGATGTTTTATCCCTAGTGGCAACAGCACATCCACAACCTTAGAACTTTCTGTCACCGTCCCAGATTTAATGGAGGCATGAACCCACTATCGAGCATAAATACTCCCTCTTGGAGTTACAAGTAATGACTTGGCCAGAGCCTCTACTAATAACAGAGAGCATGCAAGATCATAAACAACACATAAATGATAGATTGATAATCAACATAACATAGCATTCATTATTCATCGGATCCCAACAAACGCAACATGTAGCATTACAAATAGATGATCTTGATCATGTTAGGCAGCTCACAGGATCCAACAATGATAGCACAATTAGGAGAAGACGACCATCTAGCTACTGCTATGGACCCATAGTCCAGGGGTGAACTACTCACACATCACTCCGGAGGCAACCATGACGGTGAAGAGTCCTCCGGGAGATGATTCCCCTCTCCGGCAGGGTGCCGGAGGCGATCTCCTGAATCCCCCGAGATGGGATTGGCGGCGGCGGCGTCTCTGGAAGGTTTTCCGTATCGTGGCTCTCGGTACTGGAGTTATTATCGATGAAGGCTTAAGTAGGCGGAAGGGTAGGTCAGGGGGCGCCACGAGGGCCCCACACGCTAGGGCCGCGCGGCCCAAGCCTTGGCCGCGCCGCCCTGTTGTGTGGGCGCCTCGTCGCCCCACTTCGTTTCCCTTTCGGACTTCTGGAAGCTTCGTGGAAAAATAAGATCCTCGGCGTTGATTTCGTCCAATTCCGAGAATATTTCCTTACTAGGATTTCTGAAACCAAAAACAACAGAAAACAGCAACTGGCTCATCGGCATCTTGTTAATAGGTTAGTGCCGGAAAATGCATAAATATGACATAAAGTATGTATAAAACATGTAGGTATTGTCATAAAACAAGCATGGAACATAAGAAATTATCGATACGTTGGAGACGTATCAGCATCCCCAAGCTTAGTTCCTACTCGTCCCGAGTAGGTAAACGATAACAAAGATAATTTCTGAAGTGACATGCTATCATAATCTTGATCAATACTATTGTAAGCACATGTAATGAATGCAGCGATCCAAAGCAATGGTAAAGACAATGGTTAAACAATTGAATCATATAACAAAGACTTTTCATGAATAATATTTTCAAGACAAGCATCAATAAGTCTTGCATAAGAGTTAACTCATAAAGCAGTAAATTCGTAGTAAAGGCATTGAAGCAACACAAAGGAAGATTAAGTTTGAGCGGTTGCTTTCAACTTGTAACATGTATATCTCATGGATAGTTGTCAATATAAAGTAATATGATGAATGCAGATATGCAAGTATGTAAGAATCAATGCACAGTTGACACAAGTGTTTGCTTCTAAGACAGAAAGAAGTAGGTAAACTGACTCAACATAAAAGTAGAAGAATGGCCCTTCGCAGAGGGAAGCATGGATTGCTATATTTGTGCTAGAGCTTTTATTTTAAAAACAAGAAACAATTTTGTCAACGGTAGTAATAAAGCATATGTATTATGTATAAGATATCCTACAAGTTGCAAGCCTCATGCATAGATTACCAATAGTGCCCGCACCTTGTCCTAATTAGCTCGGATTTACATGGATTATCATCGCAATACATATGTTTTAACCAAGTATCACAAAGGGGTACCTCTATGCCGCATGTACAAAGGTCTAAGGAGAAAGCTCGCATTGGATTTCTCGCTTTTGATTATTCTCGACTTAGACATCCATACCGGGACAACATAGACAACAGATAATGGACTCCTCTTTAATGCATAAGCATTCAACAACAGATAATATTCTCATAAGAGATTGAGGATTGTTGTCCAAAACTGAAACTTCCACCATGGATCATGGTTTTAGTTAGCGGCCCAATGCTCTTCTCTAACAATATGCATGCTCAAACCATTCAACTCATGATAAATCACCCTTACTTCAGACAAGACGAACATGCATAGCAACTCACATGATATTCAACAAAGGGTAGTTGATGGCGTCCCCAGGAACATGGTTATCGCACAACAAGCAACTTAATAAGAAATAAGATACATAAGTACATATTCAATACCACAATAGTTTTTAGGCTATTTGTCCCATGAGCTATATATTGCAAAGGCAAGGAATGGAATTTTAAAGGTAGCACTCAAGCAATTTACTTTGGAATGGCAGAGAAATACCATGTAGTAGGTAGGTATGGTGGACACAAGTGGCATAGTTATTGGCTCAAGGATTTGGATGCACGCGAAGTATTCTCTCTCAATACAAGGCTTAGGCTAGCAAGGTTATTTGAAGCAAACACAAGTATGAACCGGTACAGCAAAACTCACATAAAACATATTGCAAGCATTATAAGACTCTACACTGTCTTCCTTGTTGCTCAAACCCTTACTAGAAAATATCTAGACCTTAGAGAGGCCAATCATGCAAACCAAAATTTAGCAAGCTCTATGTATTTCTTCATTAATAGGCGCAAAGTGTATGATGCAAGAGCTTAAACATGATCCTTATGAGCACAAAAATTGCCAAGTATCAAATTATTCAAGACATTCTACCAATTACCACATGTAGCATTTCCCGTTTCCAACCATATAACAACTAACGAAGCAGTTTCAACCTTCGTCATGAACATTATGAGTAAAGCCTAAGGACATATTTGTCCATATGCAACAGCGGAGCGTGTCTCTCTCCCACACAATGAATGCTAGGATCCAACTTTATTCAAACAAAACAAAACAAAAACATACAAACACTCCAAGTAAAGCACATAAGATGTGACGGAATAAAAATATAGTTTCACTAGAGGAACATGATAATGTTGTCGATGAAGAAGGGGATGCCTTGGGCATCCCCAAGCTTAGATGCTTGAGTCTTCTTGAAATATGCAGGGATGAACAACCGGGGCATCCCCAAGCTTAGAGCTTTCACTCTCCTTGATCATATTGTATCATCCTCCTCTCTTGATCCTTGAAAACTTCCTCCACACCAAACTCAAAACAACTCATTAGAGGGTTAGTGCATAATCAAAATTCACATGTTCAGAAGTGACATAATCATTCTTAACACTTCTGGACATTGTACAAAGCTACTAAAAGTTAATGGAATAAAGAAATCCATCAAGCATAGCAAATCAGGCAATGTGAAATAAAAGGCAGAATCTGTCAAAACAGAACAGTTCGTAAAGATGAATTTTTTAGGTGCACCAGACTTGCTCAGATGAAAATGCTCAAATTGAATGAAAGTTGCGTACATATCTGAGGATCACTCACGTAAATTGGCAGAATTTTCTGAGATACCTACAAAGACTACTGCTCAAATTCGTGACAGCAAGAAATCTGTTTCTGCGTAGTAATCCAAATCTAGTATGAACCTTACTATCAAAGACTTTACATGGCACAACTATGCAACAAAATAAAGATAAGGAGAGGTTGCTACAGTAGTAACAACTTCCAAGACTCAAATATAAAACAAAAGTGCAGAAGTAAAATCATGGGTTGTCTTCCATAAGCGCTTTTCTTTAACGCCTTTCAGCTAGGCGCAGAAAGTGTGTATCAAGTATTATCAAGAGATGAAGCATCAACATCATAATTTATTCTAATAATAGAATCAAATGGTAACTTCATTCTCTTTATAGGGAAGTGTTCCACATCCTTCTTGAGAGGAAATTGATATTTAATATTACCTTCCTTCATATCAATAATAGCACCAACAGTTCGAAGAAAAGGTCTTCCCAATATAATGGGACAAGATGCATTGCATTCAGTATCCAAGACAACAAAATCAACGGGGACAAGGTTATTGTTAACCGTAATGTGAACATTATCAACCCTCCCCAAAGGTTTCTTTGTAGAGTTATCAGCAAGATTAACATCCAAATAACAATTTTTCAATGGTGGCAAGTCAAGCATATTATAGATTTTCCTAGGCATAACGGAAATACTTGCACCAAGATCACATAAAGCATTAGAATCAAAATCATTGACCTTCATCTTAATGATGGGCTCCCAACCATCCTCTAACTTCCTAGGAATAGAATTTCACGATTTAATTTCTCTTCTCTAGCTTTTATGAGAGCATTTGTAATATGTTTTGTAAAGGCCAAATTTATAGCACTAGCATTAGGACTTTTAGCAAGTTTTTGTAAGAACTTTATAACTTCAGAGATGTGACAATCATCAGAATCTAAACCATTATGATCTAAAGCAATGGGATCATTGTCCCCAACATTAAAAAAAATTTCAGCAGTTTTATCACAAGTTGTTTCAGCGGTTTTAGCAGGTTCAGACAGTTTTGCAAGCTTTGCATTAGAAGTGGAAACATTGCCAACACCAATCATTTTAACATTGATAGTAGGAGGTGTAGCAACATGTGAAGCATTAGCATTGCTAGTGGTGGCAATAGTCCAAACTTTAGCTACATTATCTTTAGCATCTTCTTCTTTTTTCCACCTAGCACGCAATTCAGCCATCAATCTTATATTCTCATTAATTCTAACTTGGATGGCGTTTGCTGTAGCAAATGACTTAATATCTTTATTTTCATTAGGCATAACTTTCGATTTCAAAAGATCAACATCAGCAACAATACTACCAACTTTAGAAGCAAGTATATCAATTTTCCCAAGCTTTTCTTCAACAGATTTATTAAAAGCAGTATGTGTACTAATAAATTCTTTAAGCATGGCTTCAAGTCCAGGGGGTGTATTTCTATTATTGTTACAAGAATTCCCATAAGAATTACCATACCCGTTACCATTATTATAAGGATATGGCCTATAGTTGTTACTAGAATTGTTCCGATAAGCATTGTTGTTGAAATTATTATTTTTAATGAAGTTCACATCAACATGTTCTTCTTGGGCAACCAATGAAGCTAACTGATGTCTACGCCCCCTCCTTTTCCTGTAGACAGTGTTGGGCCTCCAAGAGCAGGGGTTTGTAGAATAGCAGCAAGTTTCCCTTAAGTGGATCACCCAAGGTTTATCGAACTCAGGGAGGAAGAGGTCAAAGATATCCCTCTCATGCAACCCTGCAACCACAAAGCAAGAAGTCTCTTGTGTCCCTGATGGCGTGTAACTCACACGTTCGTTGGGAACCCCAAGAGGAAGGTATGATGCGCACAGCAGCAAGTTTTCCCTCAGAAAGAAACCAAGGTTTATCGAACCAGGAGGAGCCAAGAAGCACGTTGAAGGTTGATGGCGGCGGGATGTAGTGCGGCGCAACACCAGAGATTCCGGCGCCAACGCGGAACCTGCACAACACAACCAAAGTACTTTGCCCCAACGAAACAGTGAGGTTGTCAATCTCACCGGCTTGCTGTAACAAAGGATTAACCGTATTGTGTGGAAGATGATTGTTTGCAGAAAACAGTAGAACAAAGATTGGCAAGAGATTGTATTTCAGTAAAGAGAATTGGACCGGGGTCCACAGTTCACTAGAGGTGTCTCTCCCATAAGACGAACAGCATGTTGGGTGAACAAATTATAGTTGGGCAATTGACAAATAAAGAGAGCATGACCATGCACATACATATCATGATGAGTATAGTGAGATTTAATTGGGCATTACGACAAAGTACATAGACCGTCATCCAACTGCATCTATGCCTAAAAAGTCCACTTTCAGGTTATCATCCGAACCCCCTCCAGTATTAAGTTGCTAACAACAGACAATTGCATTAAGTATTGCGCGTAATGTAACTAGTGACTACATCCTTGAACATAGCACTAATGTTTTATCCCTAGTGGCAACAGCACATCCATAACCTTAGTGGTTCTTGTCACTCCTCCAGATTCACAGAGGCATGAACCCACTATCGAGCATAAATACTCCCTCTTGGAGTTACTAGCATCAACTTGGCCAGAGCATCTACTAATAACGGAGAGCATGCAAGATCATAAACAACACATAAGCATAGCTTTGATAATCAACATAACAAGTATTCTCTATTCATCGGATCCCAACAAACGCAACATATAGAATTACAGATAGATGATCTTGATCATGTTAGGCAGCTCACAAGATCCGACAATGATAGCACAATGGGGAGAAGACAACCATCTAGCTACTGCTATGGACCCATAGTCCAGGGGTAGACTACTCACACATCACACCGGAGGCGACCATGGCGGCGTAGAGTCCTCCGGGAGATGATTCCCCTCTCCGGCAGGGTGCCGGAGGCGATCTCTGGATCCCCGAGATGGGATCGGCGGCGGCGGCGTCTCCGGAAGGTTTTCCGTATCATGGTTCTCGGATCGGGGTTTTCGTCACGGAGACTTTTTATAGGCGAAAGGGCAGGTCAAGAGGCGGCACGGGGCCCCACACCACAGGGCCGCGCGGCCAAGGGGGCCGCGCCGCCTATAGTGTGGCCCCTCCGTGGCCCCTCTTCGTCTCTCCTTCGGACTTACGGAAGCTTCGTGAGAAAATAAGCCCCCGGGCTTTGATTTCGTCCAATTCCGAGAATATTTCCTTACTAGGATTTCTGAAACCAAAAACAGCAGAAAACAAAGAATCGGCACTTCGGCATCTTGTTAATAGGTTAGTTCCGTAAAATGCACGAATATGACATAAAGTGTGCATAAAACATGTAGATAACATCAATAATGTGGCATGGAACATAAGAAAGTAACGAAACGTCGGAGACGTATCAGCAACCCCAAGCTTAGTTACGCTCGTCCCGAGCAGGTAAAACGATAACACGAGATAATTTACGGAGTGGCATGCCATCATAATCTTGATCATACTATTTGTAAAGCATATGTAGTGAATGCAGCGATCAAAACAATGTATATGACATGAGTAAACAAGTGAATCATAAAGCAAAGACTTTTCATGAATAGCACTTCAAGACAAGCATCAATAAGTCTTGCATAAGAGTTAACTCATAAAGCAATAATTCAAAGTAAAGGTATTGAAGCAACACAAAAGAAGATTAAGTTTCAGCGGTTGCTTTCAACTTGTAACATGTATATCTCATGGATATTGTCAACATAGAGTAATATAATAAGTGCAATAAGCAAGTATGTAGGAATCAATGCATAGTTCACACAAGTGTTTGCTTCTTGAGGTGGAGAGAAATAGGTGAACTGACTCATCATTGAAAGTAAAAGAATGGTCCTCCATAGAGGAAAAGCATCGATTGCTATATTTGTGCTAGAGCTTTGATTTTGAAAACATGAAACAATTTTGTCAACGGTAGTAATAAAGCATATGTATCATGTAAATTATATCTTACAAGTTGCAAGCCTCATGCATAGTATACTAATAGTGCCCGCACCTTGTCCTAATTAGCTTGGACTACCGGATCATCACAATGCATTGTTTTTACCAAGTGTCACAAAGGGGTACCTCTATGCCGCCCGTACAAAGGTCTAAGGAGAAAGCTCGCATTGGATTTCTCGCTATTGATTATTCTTCAACTTAGACATCCATACCGGGACAACATAGACAACAGATAATGGACTCCTCTTTTATGCATAAGCATATAACAACAATTAATAATTTTCTCATTTGAGATTTGAGGATTGTTGTCCAAAAGCTGAAACTTCCACCATGGAACATGGCTTTAGTTAGCGGCCCAATGTTCTTCTCTAACATATGCATGCTTAACCCTATGGTGGTAGATCTCTCTTACTTCAGACAAGACGAACATGCATAGCAACTCACATGAAATTCAACAAAGAGTAGTTGATGGCGTCCCAATAAACTTGGTTATCGCACAACAAGCAACTTAATAAGAGATAAAGTGCATAATTACATATTCAATACCACAATAGTTTAAAGCTATTTGTCCCATGAGCTATATATTGCAAAGGTGAATGATGGAATTTTAAAGGTAGCACTCAAGCAATTTACTTTGGAATGGCGGAAAATACCATGTAGTAGGTAGGTATGGTGGACACAAATGGCATAGTGGTTGGCTCAAGTATTTTGGATGCATGAGAAGTATTCCCTCTCGATACAAGGTTTAGGCTAGCAAGGCTTATTTGAAACAAACACAAGGATGAACCGGTGCAGCAAAACTCACATAAAAGACATATTGAAAACATTATAAGACTCTACACCATCTTCCTTGTTGTTCAAACTCAATACTAGAAATTATCTAGACCTTAGAGAAACCAAATATGCAAACCAAATTTTAGCATGCTCTATGTATTTCTTCATTAATGGGTGCAAAGCATATGATGCAAGAGCTTAATCATGAGCACAACAATTGCCAAGTATCACATTACCCAAGACATTTATAGCAATTACTACATGTATCATTTTCCAATTCCAACCATATAACAATTTAACGAAGGAGAAACTTCGCCATGAATACTATGAGTAGAAACCAAGGACATACTTGTCCATATGCTACAGCGGAGCGTGTCTCTCTCCCATAAGGTGAATGCTAGGATCCATTTTATTCAAACAAAACAAAAAACAAAAACAAACCGACGCTCCAAGAAAAAGCACATAAGATGTGATGGAATAAAAATATAGTTTCAGGGGAGGAACCTGATAATGTTGTCGATGAAGAAGGGGATGCCTTGGGCATCCCCAAGCTTAGACGCTTGAGTATTCTTGATATATGCAGGGGTGAACCACCGGGTGCATCCCCAAGCTTAGAGCTTTCACTCTCCTTGATCATGTTGCATCATACTCCTCTCTTGATCCTTGAAAACTTCCTCCACACCAAACTCGAAACAACTCATTAGAGGGTTAGTGCACATTATAAATTGACATATTCAGAGGTGACACAATCATTCTTAACACTTCTGGACATTGCATAATGCTACTGGACATTAGTGGATCAAAGAAATTCATCCAACATAGCGAAAGAGGCAATGCGAAATAAAAGGCAGAATCTGTCAAAACAGAACAGTTCGTATTGACGAATTTTAAAATGGCACCAGACTTGCTCAAATGAAAATGCTCAAATTGAATGAAAGTTGCGTACATATCTGAGGATCATGCACGTAAATTGGCTTAATTTTCTGAGTTACCTACAGGGAGGTGGTCCCAGATTCGTGACAGCAAAGAAATCTGTTTCTGCGCAGTAATCCAAATCTAGTATGAACTTTTCTATCAACGGCTTAACTTGGCACAATAAAACACTAAACTAAGATAAGGAGAGGTTGCTACAGTAGTAAACAACTTTCAAGACACAAAATAAAAACAAAGTACTGTAGTAAAATAACACATGGGTTATCTCCCAAGAAGTCCTTTCTTTATAGCCATTAAGATGGGCTCAGCAATTTTAATGATGCACTCGCAAGAAATAGTATTTGAAGCAAAAGAGAGCATCAAGAGACAAATTCAAAACACATTTAAGTCTAAAATGCTTCCTATGCATAGGAATCTTGTAAATAAACAAGTTCATGAAGAGCAAAGTAACAAGCATAGGAAGATAAAACAAGTGTAGCTTCAAAAATTTCAGCACATAGAGAGGTGTTTTAGTAACATGAAAATTTCTACAACCATATTTTCCTCTCTCATAATAACTTTCAGTAGTATCATGAGCAAACTCAACAATATAACTATCACATAAAGCATTCTTATCATGAGTCTCATGCATAAAATTATTACTCTCCACATAAGCATAATCAATTTTATTAGTTGTAGTGGGAGCAAATTCAACAAAGTGGCTATCATCATATATAGGAGGCATATTGTAATCATAAAAGAAAAATTTCTCCTCAATGCTTGGGGGACTAAAAAGATCATGCTCATCAGAGCCAGCTTCCCCAAGCTTAGAATTTTCCATAGCATTAGCAACAATGGTGTTTAAAGCATCCATAGCAATAACATTCCCATTAGCATGCATATAAAGTTCCATGGGTTTTTTAATTTTCTCTTCAAACACATCATGTCCTAATTCAAGATAAAGTTCATAAAGATCTCTCATATTTTTGTTGTTTTCCATTATGCTTAACTAGTGAAATAAAAACATGCATGATATTATAAAGTAAAACAAGTAACTAATTTTTTTGTGTTTTTGATATAGAGTGCAAGACAGTAAATAAAGTAAAACTAGCAACTAATTTTTTTGTATTTTGATATAGTGCAGCAAACAAAGTAGTAACTAAAACTAAGCAAGACAAAAACAAAGTAAAGAGATTGGGAAGTGGAGACTCCCCTTGCAGCGTGTCTTGATCTCCCCGGCAACGGCGCCAGAAAATATGCTTGATGGCGTGTAACTCACACGTTCGTTGGGAACCCCAAGAGGAAGGTATGATGCGCACAGCAGCAAGTTTTCCCTCAGAAAGAAACCAAGGTTTATCGAACCAGGAGGAGCCAAGAAGCACGTTGAAGGTTGATGGCGGCGGGATGTAGTGCGGCGCAACACCAGAGATTCCGGCGCCAACGCGGAACCTGCACAACACAACCAAAGTACTTTGCCCCAACGAAACAGTGAGGTTGTCAATCTCACCGGCTTGCTGTAACAAAGGATTAACCGTATTGTGTGGAAGATGATTGTTTGCAGAAAACAGTAGAACAAGATGGGTAGATTGTATTTCAGTAAAGAGAATTGGACCGGGGTCCACAGTTCACTAGAGGTGTCTCTCCCATAAGACGAACAGCATGTTGGGTGAACAAATTACAGTTGGGCAATTGACAAATAAAGAGAGCATGACCATGCACATACATATCATGATGAGTATAGTGAGATTTAATTGGGCATTACGACAAAGTACATAGACCGTCATCCAACTGCATCTATGCCTAAAAAGTCCACCTTCTGGTTATCTTCATAACCCCCTCCTGTATTAAGTTGCTAACAACAGACAATTGCATTAAGTATTGCGCGTAATGTAACTAGTGACTACATCCTTGAACATAGCACTAATGTTTTATCCCTAGTGGCAACAGCACATCCATAACCTTAGTGGTTCTTGTCACTCCTCCAGATTCACAGAGGCATGAACCCACTATCGAGCATAAATACTCCCTCTTGGAGTTACTAGCATCAACTTGGCCAGAGCATCTACTAATAACGGAGAGCATGCAAGATCATAAACAACACATAAGCATAGCTTTGATAATCAACATAACAAGTATTCTCTATTCATCGGATCCCAACAAACGCAACATATAGAATTACAGATAGATGATCTTGATCATGTTAGGCAGCTCACAAGATCCGACAATGATAGCACAATGGGGAGAAGACAACCATCTAGCTACTGCTATGGACCCATAGTCCAGGGGTAGACTACTCACACATCACACCGGAGGCGACCATGGCGGCGTAGAGTCCTCCGGGAGATGATTCCCCTCTCCGGCAGGGTGCCGGAGGCGATCTCCTGGATCCCCCGAGATGGGATCGGCGGCGGCGGCGTCTCCGGGAAGGTTTTCCGTATCATGGTTCTCGATGCGGGGTTTTCGTCACGGAGACTTTTTATAGGCGAAAGGGCAGGTCAAGAGGCGGCACGGGGGCCCCACACCACAGGGCCGCGCGGCCAAGGGGGGGCCGCGCCGCCCTATAGTGTGGCCCCTCCGTGGCCCCTCTTCGTCTCTCCTTCGGACTTCTGGAAGCTTCGTGAGAAAATAGGCCCGTGGGCTTTGATTTCGTCCAATTCCGAGAATATTTCCTTACTAGGATTTCTGAAACCAAAAACAGCAGAAACAAAGAATCGGCACTTCGGCATCTTGTTAATAGGTTAGTTCCAGAAAATGCACGAATATGACATAAAGTGTGCATAAAACATGTAGATAACATCAATAATGTGGCATGGAACATAAGAAATTATCGATACGTCGGAGACGTATCAGTCCCCAACACACCTAATAGGTGTACTAGTTCGGCGAAGAGATAGTGAAATACAGGTGGTATGAATATATATGAGCAGTAGCAACGGTGCCAGAAAATAGCTTGCTGGCGTGTAGTTGATGGTGGTAGTATTGCAGCAGTAGTAACTCAAGAAACAAGAAACAAGCAGCGATAGCAGTATTTAGGAACAAGGCCTAGGGATTACACTTTCACTAGTGGACACTCTCAACATTGATCACATAACATAATAGATAAATGCATACTCTACACTCTTGTTGGATGATGAACACATTGCGTAGGATTACACGAACCCTCAATGCCGGAGTTAACAAGCTCCACAATTCAATGTTCATATTTAAATAACCTTAGAGTGTAAGATAGATCAACACAACTAAACCAAGTACTAACGTAGCATGCACACTGTCACCTTCATGCTAAGAAAGGAGGCATAGATCACATCAATACTATCATAGCAATAGTTAACTTCATAATCTACAAGAGATCATAATCATAGCCTACGCCAAGTACTAACACGGATGCACACACTGTCACCATTACACCGTGCAGGAGGAATAAAACTACTTTAATAACATCACTAGAGTAGCACATAGATAAATTGTGATACAAAACATATTGCAATTATAAAGAGATATAAATAAGCACTTCACTATGCCATTCATAACAGTGAATAAGTATTCTGTGAAATATAGCCTAAGAGACCCACACGGTGCACACACTGTCACCTTTACACACGTGGGACAAGGAGTCTCTGGAGATCACATAAGTAAAATTCACTTGACTAGCATAACGACATCTAGATTACAAGCATCATCATATGAATCTCAATCATGTAAGGCAGCTCATGAGATTATTGTATTGAAGTACATAGGAGAGAGATGAACCACATAGCTACCGGTACAGCCCCGAGCCTCGATGGAGAACTACTCCCTCCTCATGGGAGCAGCAGCGGTGATGAAGATGGCGGTGGAGATGGCAGCGGTGTCAATGGAGGAGCCTTCCGGGGGCACTTCCCCGTTCCGGCGGCGTGCCGGAACAGAGACTCCTGTCCCCCAGATCTTGGCTTCGCGATGGCGGCGGCTCTGGAAGGTTTCTCGTACCGTGGCTTTTCCGTCTCGAGGTTTTAAGTCGAGGGCCCTTAAATAGGCGAAGAGGCGGCGTCAGAAGGTCGAAGGGGCGACGACACCATAAGGCGGCGCGGGGCCAGGGCCTGGGCCGCGCCGGCCTATGGTCTGGGGGCCCAGTGCCCCCCCTCTGGTCCTTCTCGTGTGTTCTGGATGCTTCCGGGCAAAATAGGAACCTGGGCATTGATTTCGTCCGATTCCGAGAATATTTCGTTACTAGGATTTACGAAACCAAAAACAGCAGAAAACGAACCGGCACTTCGGCATCTTGTTAATAGGTTAGTTCGAGAAAATGCACGAATATGAGATAAAGTGTCCATTATACATGTAGATAACATCAATAATGTGGCATGGAACTTAAGAAATTATCGATACGTCGGAGACGTATCAGCATCCCCAAGCTTAGTTAGGCTCGTCCCGAGCAGGTAAAACGATAAACAAAGATAATTTCGGAGTGACATGCCATCATAACCTTGATCATACTATTTGTAAAGCATATGTAGTGAATGCAGCGATCAAAACAATGTATATGACATGAGTAAACAAGTGAATCATAAAGCAAAGACTTTTCATGAATAGTACTTCAAGACAAGCATCAATAAGTCTTGCATAAGAGTTAACTCATAAAGCAATAAATCAAAGTAAAAGCATTGAAGCAACACAAAGGAAGATTAAGTTTCAGCGGTTGCTTTCAACTTGTAACATGTATATCTCATGGATATTGTCAACATAGAGTAATATAATAAGTGCAATATGCAAGTATGTAGGAATCAATGCACAGTTCACACAAGTGTTTGCTTCTTGAGGTGGAGAGAAATAGGTGAACTGACTCAACAATGAAAGTAAAAGAATGGTCCTCCATAGAGGAAAAGCATCGATTGCTATATTTGTGCTAGAGCTTTGATTTTGAAAACATGAAACAATTTTGTCAACGGTAGTAATAAAGCATATGTATCATGTAAATTATATCTTACAAGTTGCAAGCCTCATGCATAGTATACTAATAGTGCCCGCACCTTGTCCTAATTAGCTTGGACTACCGGATCATCGCAATGCACATGTTTTAACCAAGTGTCACAAAGGGGTACCTCTATGCCGCCTGTACAAAGGTCTAAGGAGAAAGCTCGCATTGGATTTCTCGCTATTGATTATTCTCAACTTAGACATCCATACCGGGACAACATAGACAACAGATAATGGACTCCTCTTTTATGCATAAGCATGTAACAACAATTAATAATTTTCTCATATGAGATTGAGGATATATGTCCAAAACTGAAACTTCCACCATGGATCATGGCTTTAGTTAGCGGCCCAATGTTCTTCTCTAACAATATGCATGCTTAACCATAAGGTGGTAGATCGCTCTTACTTCAGACAAGACGAACATGCATAGCAACTCACATGAAATTCAACAAAGAGTAGTTGATGGCGTCCCCAGTGAACATGGTTATCGCACAACAAACAACTTAATAAGAGATAAAGTGCATAAGTACATATTCAATACCACAATAGTTTTTAAGCTATTTATCCCATGAGCTATATATTGCAAAGGTGAATGATGGAATTTTAAAGGTAGCACTCAAGCAATTTACTTTGGAATGGCGGAGAAATACCATGTAGTAGGTAGGTATGGTGGACACAAATGGCATAGTGGTTGGCTCAAGTATTTTGGATGCATGAGAAGTATTCCCTCTCGATACAAGATTTAGGCTAGCAAGGTTTATTTGAAACAAACACAAGGATGAACGGCGCAGCAAAACTCACATAAAAGACATATTGTAAACATTATAAGAATCTACACCGTCTTCCTTGTTGTTCAAACTCAATACTAGAAATTATCTAGACTCTAGAGAGACCAAATATGCAAACCAAATTTTAGCATGCTCTATGTATTTCTTCATTAATGGGTGCAAAGTATATGATGCAAGAGCTTAAACATGAGCACAACAATTGCCAAGTATCACATTACCCAAGACATTTATAGCAATTACTACATGTATCATTTTCCAATTCCAGCCATATAACAATTTAACGAAGAAGAAACTTCGCCATGAATACTATGAGTAGAGCCTAAGGACATACTTGTCCATATGCTACAGCGGAGCGTGTCTCTCTCGCACACAAGCATGATGTAATCCAATTTTATTCAAACACAAACAAAAATAAGAAACATACAGACGCTCCAAGCAAAGCACATAAGATGTGACCGAATAAAAATATAGTTTCAAGAGAAGGAACCTGATAATTTGTCGATGAAGAAGGGGATGCCTTGGGCATCCCCAAGCTTAGACGCTTGAGTCTTCTTGATATATGCAGGGGTGAACCACCGGGGCATCCCCAAGCTTAGAGCTTTCACTCTTCTTGATCATAGTATATCATCCTCCTCTCTTGACCCTTGAAAACTTCCTTCACACCAAACTTCTCATAAACTTCATTAGAGGGGTTAGTACATAATCAAAAACTCACATGTTCAGAGGTGACACAATCATTCTTAACACTTCTGGACATTGCTCAAAGCTACTGGAAGGTAATGGAACAAAGAAATCCACCCAACACAGCGAAAGAAGCAATGCGAAATAAAAGGCAGAATCTGTCAAAACAGAACAGTCCGTAAAGACGAATTTTTAATAAATACTTCCGTTGCTCAGATCAGAAAACTCAAAACTAATGAAAGTTTCGTACATATCTGAGGAACACGCACGTAAATTGGCATATTTTTCTGATTTTTCTACAGAGAAAACAGCCCAGATTCGTGACAGATAGAAATCTGTTTCTGCGCAGAAATCTAAATCTAGTATCAACCTTCGATTAGAGGCTTCACTTGGCACAACAAAACACTAAACTAAGATAAGGAGAGGTTGCTACAGTAGTAAAAAACTTCCAAGACACAAATATAAAACAAAGTACTGTAGCAAAATAACACATGGGTTATCTCCCAAGAAGTTCTTTCTTTATAGCCATTAAGATGGGCTCAGCAGTTTTAATGATGCACTCGCAAGAAATAATATTTGAAGCAAAAGAGAGCATCAAGAGGCAAATTCAAAACACATTTAAGTCTAACATGCTTCCTATGCATAGGAATCTTGTAAATAAACAAGTTCATGAAGAGCAAAGTAACAAGCATAGGAAGATAAAACAAGTGCAGCTTCAAAAATTTCAGCACATAGAGAGGTGTTTTAGTAACATGAAAATTTCTACAACCATATTTTCCTCTCTCATAATAACTTTCAGTAGCATCATGAGCAAACTCAACAATATAACTATCACATAAAGCATTCTTATCATGAGTCTCATGCATAAAATTATTACTCTCCACATAAGCATAATCAATTTTATTAGTAATAGTGGGAGCAAATTCAACAAAGTAGCTATCATTGTTATTCTCATCATCAAATATAGGAGGCATATTATAATCACAACAAAATTTACTCTCCATAGTAGGTGGCACCAAAAGACCACTATCATTATAATCATCATATATGGGAGGCAAAGTATCATCAAAGAAAATTTTCTCCTCAATGCTTGGTGGACTAAAAAGATCATGCTCATCAAAACCAGCTTCCCCAAGCTTAGAATTTTCTATATCATTATCAACAATGGTGTTCAAAGCGTTCATACTAATATTACTACCAGCATGCAAATAAGATTTCATAGGTTTTTTAATTTTCGCATCAAACAATCCATGTTTTAAATCAGGAAATAGCATAAGAAGCTCATTCTTGTCCATTATGCCAAACTAGTGTAAACAAGAAACAAAAAGTTGCAATTGCAGGATCTAAAGGAAATAGCTTCGAGTACTTACAACGGCGAAAATAGCTTAGTAGCCGAGATCCGGAGTGTGAGTACCTTTTACCTTTCCTCCCCGGCAACGGCGCCAGAAAATAGCTTGATGTCTACGCCCCCTCCTTTTCCTGTAGACAGTGTTGGGCCTCCAAGAGCAGGGGTTTGTAGAACAGCAGCAAGTTTCCCTTAAGTGGATCACCCAAGGTTTATCGAACTCAGGGAGGAAGAGGTCAAAGATATCCCTCTCATGCAACCCTGCAACCACAAAGCAAGAAGTCTCTTGTGTCCCCAACACACCTAATAGGTGTACTAGTTCGGCGAAGAGATAGTGAAATACAGGTGGTATGAATATATATGAGCAGTAGCAACGGTGCAAGAAAATAGCTTGCTGGCGTGTAGTTGATGGTGGTAGTATTGCAGCAGTAGTAACGCAGTAAAACAGTAAACAAGCAGCGATAACAGTATTTAGGAACAAGGCCTAGGGATTACACTTTCACTAGTGGACACTCTCAACATTGATCACATAACAGAATAGATAAATGCATACTCTACACTCTTGTTGGATGATGAACACATTGCGTAGGATTACACGAACCCTCAATGCCGGAGTTAACAAGCTCCACAATTCAATGTTCATATTTAAATAACCTTAGAGTGTAAGATAGATCAACACAACTAAACCAAGTACTAACGTAGCATGCACACTGTCACCTTCATGCTAAGAAAGGAGGCATAGATCACATCAATACTATCATAGCAATAGTTAACTTCATAATCTACAAGAGATCATAATCATAGCCTACGCCAAGTACTAACACGGATGCACACACTGTCACCATTACACCGTGCAGGAGGAATAAAACTACTTTAATAACATCACTAGAGTAGCACATAGATAAATTGTGATACAAAACATATTGCAATCATAAAGAGATATAAATAAGCACTTCACTATGCCATTCATAACAGTGAATAAGTATTCTGTGAAATATAGCCTAAGAGACCCACACGGTGCACACACTGTCACCTTTACACACGTGGGACAAGGAGTCTCCGGAGATCACATAAGTAAAATTCACTTGACTAGCATAACGACATCTAGATTACAAGCATCATCATATGAATCTCAATCATGTAAGGCAGCTCATGAGATTATTGTATTGAAGTACATAGGAGAGAGATGAACCACATAGCTACCGGTACAGCCCCGAGCCTCGATGGAGAACTACTCCCTCCTCATGGGAGCAGCAGCGGTGATGAAGATGGCGGTGGAGATGGCAGCGGTGTCGATGGAGGAGCCTTCCAGGGCACTTCCCCGTTCCGGCGGCGTGCCGAACAGAGACTCCGTCCCCGCATCTTGGCTTCGCGATGGCGGCGGCTCGGAAGGTTTCTCGTACCGTGGCTTTTCCGTCTCGAGGTTTTAAGTCGAGGGCCCTTAAATAGGCGAAGAGGCGGCGTCGAAGGTCGAAGGGGCGACGACACCATAAGGCGGCGCGGCCAGGGGCCGGGCCGCGCCGGCCTATGGTCCTGGGGGCCCAAAGTGCCCCCTCTCGGTCCTTCTCGTGTGTTCTGGATGCTTCCGGGCAAAATAGGAACTCGGGCGTTGATTTCGTCCGATTCCGAGAATATTTCGTTACTAGGATTTCTGAAACCAAAAACAGCAGAAAACAGGAACTGGCACTTCGGCATCTTGTTAATAGGTTAGTTCCAGAAAATGCACGAATATGACATAAAGTGTGCATAAAACATGTAGATAACATCAATAATGTGGCATGGAACATAAGAAATTATCGATACGTCGGAGACGTATCAGCATCCCCAAGCTTAGTTCTGCTCGTCCGAGCAGGTAAAACGATAAACAAAGATAATTTACTGGAGTGACATGCCATCATAACCTTGATCATACTATTTGTAAAGCATATGTAGTGAATGCAGCGATCAAAACAATGTATATGACATGAGTAAACAAGTGAATCATAAAGCAAAGACTTTTCATGAATAGTACTTCAAGACAAGCATCAATAAGTCTTGCATAAGAGTTAACTCATAAAGCAATAAATCAAAGTAAAAGCATTGAATCAACACAAAGGAAGATTAAGTTTCAGCGGTTGCTTTCAACTTGTAACATGTATATCTCATGGATATTGTCAACATAGAGTAATATAATAAGTGCAATATGCAAGTATGTAGGAATCAATGCACAGTTCACACAAGTGTTTGCTTCTTGAGGTGGAGAGAAATAGGTGAACTGACTCAACAATGAAAGTAAAAGAATGGTCCTCCATAGAGCAAAAGCATCGATTGCTATATTTGTGCTAGAGCTTTGATTTTGAAAACATGAAACAATTTTGTCAACGGTAGTAATAAAGCATATGTATCATGTAAATTATATCTTACAAGTTGCAAGCCTCATGCATAGTATACTAATAGTGTCCGCACCTTGTCCTAATTAGCTTGGACTACCGGATCATCACAATGCACATGTTTTAACCAAGTGTCACAAAGGGGTACCTCTATGCCGCCTGTACAAAGGTCTAAGGAGAAAGCTCGCATTGGATTTCTCGCTATTGATTATTCTCAACTTAGACATCCATACCGGGACAACATAGACAACAGATAATGGACTCCTCTTTTATGCATAAGCATGTAACAACAATTAATAATTTTCTCATATGAGATTGAGGATATATGTCCAAAACTGAAACTTCCACCATGGATCATGGCTTTAGTTAGCGGCCCAATGTTCTTCTCTAACAATATGCATGCTTAACCATAAGGTGGTAGATCGCTCTTACTTCAGACAAGACGAACATGCATAGCAACTCACATGAAATTCAACAAAGAGTAGTTGATGGCGTCCCCAGTGAACATGGTTATCGCACAACAAACAACTTAATAAGAGATAAAGTGCATAAGTACATATTCAATACCACAATAGTTTTTAAGCTATTTGTCCCATGAGCTATATATTGCAAAGGTGAATGATGGAATTTTAAAGGTAGCACTCAAGCAATTTACTTTGGAATGGCGGAGAAATACCATGTAGTAGGTAGGTATGGTGGACACAAATGGCATAGTGGTTGGCTCAAGTATTTTGGATGCATGAGAAGTATTCCCTCTCGATACAAGATTTAGGCTAGCAAGGTTTATTTGAAACAAACACAAGGATGAACGGCGCAGCAAAACTCACATAAAAGACATATTGTAAACATTATAAGAATCTACACCGTCTTCCTTGTTGTTCAAACTCAATACTAGAAATTATCTAGACTCTAGAGAGACCAAATATGCAAACCAAATTTTAGCATGCTCTATGTATTTCTTCATTAATGGGTGCAAAGTATATGATGCAAGAGCTTAAACATGAGCACAACAATTGCCAAGTATCACATTACCCAAGACATTTATAGCAATTACTACATGTATCATTTTCCAATTCCAACCATATAACAATTTAACGAAGAAGAAACTTCGCCATGAATACTATGAGTAGAGCCTAAGGACATACTTGTCCATATGCTACAGCGGAGCGTGTCTCTCTCGCACACAAGCATGATGTAATCCAATTTTATTCAAACACAAACAAAAATAAGAAACATACAGACGCTCCAAGCAAAGCACATAAGATGTGACCGAATAAAAATATAGTTTCAAGAGAAGGAACCTGATAATTTGTCGATGAAGAAGGGGATGCCTTGGGCATCCCCAAGCTTAGACGCTTGAGTCTTCTTGATATATGCAGGGGTGAACCACCGGGGCATCCCCAAGCTTAGAGCTTTCACTCTTCTTGATCATAGTATATCATCCTCCTCTCTTGACCCTTGAAAACTTCCTTCACACCAAACTTCTCATAAACTTCATTAGAGGGGTTAGTACATAATCAAAAACTCACATGTTCAGAGGTGACACAATCATTCTTAACACTTCTGGACATTGCTCAAAGCTACTGGAAGGTAATGGAACAAAGAAATCCACCCAACACAGCGAAAGAAGCAATGCGAAATAAAAGGCAGAATCTGTCAAAACAGAACAGTCTGTAAAGACGAATTTTTAATAAATACTTCCGTTGCTCAGATCAGAAAACTCAAAACTAATGAAAGTTTCGTACATATCTGAGGAACACGCACGTAAATTGGCATATTTTTCTGATTTTTCTACAGAGAAAACAGCCCAGATTCGTGACAGATAGAAATCTGTTTCTGCGCAGAAATCTAAATCTAGTATCAACCTTCGATTAGAGGCTTCACTTGGCACAACAAAACACTAAACTAAGATAAGAAGAGGTTGCTACAGTAGTAAACAACTTCCAAGACACAAATATAAAACAAAGTACTGTAGCAAAATAACATATGGGTTATCTCCCAAGAAGTTCTTTCTTTATAGCCATTAAGATGGGCTCAGCAGTTTTAATGATGCACTCGCAAGAAATAATATTTGAAGCAAAAGAGAGCATCAAGAGGCAAATTCAAAACACATTTAAGTCTAACATGCTTCCTATGCATAGGAATCTTGTAAATAAACAAGTTCATGAAGAGCAAAGTAACAAGCATAGGAAGATAAAACAAGTGTAGCTTCAAAAATTTCAGCACATAGAGAGGTGTTTTAGTAACATGAAAATTTCTACAACCATATTTTCCTCTCTCATAATAACTTTCAGTAGCATCATGAGCAAACTCAACAATATAACTATCACATAAAGCATTCTTATCATGAGTCTCATGCATAAAATTATTACTCTCCACATAAGCATAATCAATTTTATTAGTAATAGTGGGAGCAAATTCAACAAAGTAGCTATCATTGTTATTCTCATCATCAAATATAGGAGGCATATTATAATCACAACAAAATTTACTCTCCATAGTAGGTGGCACCAAAAGACTACTATCATTATAATCATCATATATGGGAGGCAAAGTATCATCAAAGAAAATTTTCTCCTCAATGCTTGGTGGACTAAAAAGATCATGCTCATCAAAACCAGCTTCCCCAAGCTTAGAATTTTCTATATCATTATCAACAATGGTGTTCAAAGCGTTCATACTAATATTACTACCAGCATGCAAATAAGATTCCATAGGTTTTTTAATTTTTGCATCAAACAATCCATGTTTTAAATCAGGAAATAGCATAAGAAGCTCATTCTTGTCCATTATGCCAAACTAGTGTAAACAAGAAACAAAAAGTTGCAATTGCAGGATCTAAAGGAAATAGCTTCGAGTACTTACAACGGCGAAAATAGCTTAGTAGCCGAGATCCGGAGTGTGAGTACCTTTTACCTTTCCTCCCCGGCAACGGCGCCAGAAAATAGCTTGATGTCTACGCCCCCTCCTTTTCCTGTAGACAGTGTTGGGCCTCCAAGAGCAGGGCTTGTAGAACAGCAGCAAGTTTCCCTTAAGTGGATCACCCAAGGTTTATCGAACTCAGGGAGGAAGAGGTCAAAGATATCCCTCTCATGCAACCCTGCAACCACAAAGCAAGAAGTCTCTTGTGTCCCCAACACACCTAATAGGTGTACTAGTTCGGCGAAGAGATAGTGAAATACAGGTGGTATGAATATATATGAGCAGTAGCAACGGTGCCAGAAAATAGCTTGCTGGCGTGTAGTTGATGGTGGTAGTATTGCAGCAGTAGTAACGCAGTAAAACAGTAAACAAGCAGCGATAGCAGTATTTAGAAACAAAGCCTAGGGATTACACTTTCACTAGTGGACACTCTCAACATTGATCACATAACAGAATAGATAAACGCATACTCTACACTCTTGTTGGATGATGAACACATTGCGTAGGATTACACGAACCCTCAATGCCGGAGTTAACAAGCTCCACAATTCAATGTTCATATTTAAATAACCTTAGAGTGTAAGATAGATCAACACAACTAAACCAAGTACTAACGTAGCATGCACACTGTCACCTTCATGCTAAGAAAGGAGGCATATATCACATCAATACTATCATAGCAATAGTTAACTTCATAACCTACAAGAGATCATAATCATAGCCTACGCCAAGTACTAACACGGATGCACACACTGTCACCATTACACCGTGCAGGAGGAATAAAACTACTTTAATAACATCACTAGAGTAGCACATAGATAAATTGTGATACAAAACATATTGCAATCATAAAGAGATATAAATAAGCACTTCACTATGCCATTCATAACAGTGAATAAGTATTCTGTGAAATATAGCCTAAGAGACCCACACGGTGCACACACTGTCACCTTTACACACGTGGGACAAGGAGTCTCCGGAGATCACATAAGTAAAATTCACTTGACTAGCATAACGATATCTAGATTACAAGCATCATCATATGAATCTCAATCATGTAAGGCAGCTCATGAGATTATTGTATTGAAGTACATAGGAGAGAGATGAACCACATAGCTACCGGTACAGCCCCGAGCCTCGATGGAGAACTACTCCCTCCTCATGGGAGCAGCAGCGGTGATGAAGATGGCGGTGGAGATGGCAGCGGTGTCGATGGAGGAGCCTTCCGGGGGCACTTCCCCGTTCCGGCGGCGTGCCGGAACAGAGACTCCTGTCCCCCAGATCTTGGCTTCGCGATGGCGGCGGCTCTGGAAGGTTTCTCGTACCGTGGCTTTTCCGTCTCGAGGTTTTAAGTCGAGGGCCCTTAAATAGGCGAAGAGGCGGCGTCAGAAGGTCGAAGGGGCGACGACACCATAAGGCGGCGCGGCCAGGGCCTGGGCCGCGCCGGCCTATGGTCTGGGGGCCCAGTGCCCCCCCTCTGGTCCTTCTCGTGTGTTCTGGATGCTTCCGGGCAAAATAGGAACCTGGGCGTTGATTTCGTCCGATTCCGAGAATATTTCGTTACTAGGATTTCTGAAACCAAAAACAGCAGAAAACAGGAACTGGCACTTCGGCATCTTGTTAATAGGTTAGTTCCAGAAAATGCACGAATATGACATAAAGTGTGCATAAAACATGTAGATAACATCAATAATGTGGCATGGAACATAAGAAATTATCGATACGTCGGAGACGTATCAGCATCCCCAAGCTTAGTTCTGCTCGTCCCGAGCAGGTAAAACGATAAACAAAGATAATTTCTGGAGTGACATGCCATCATAACCTTGATCATACTATTTGTAAAGCATATGTAGTGAATGCAGCGATCAAAACAATGTATATGACATGAGTAAACAAGTGAATCATAAAGCAAAGACTTTTCATGAATAGTACTTCAAGACAAGCATCAATAAGTCTTGCATAAGAGTTAACTCATAAAGCAATAAATCAAAGTAAAAGCATTGAATCAACACAAAGGAAGATTAAGTTTCAGCGGTTGCTTTCAACTTGTAACATGTATATCTCATGGATATTGTCAACATAGAGTAATATAATAAGTGCAATATGCAAGTATGTAGGAATCAATGCACAGTTCACACAAGTGTTTGCTTCTTGAGGTGGAGAGAAATAGGTGAACTGACTCAACAATGAAAGTAAAAGAATGGTCCTCCATAGAGGAAAAGCATCGATTGCTATATTTGTGCTAGAGCTTTGATTTTGAAAACATGAAACAATTTTGTCAACGGTAGTAATAAAGCATATGTATCATGTAAATTATATCTTACAAGTTGCAAGCCTCATGCATAGTATACTAATAGTGTCCGCACCTTGTCCTAATTAGCTTGGACTACCGGATCATCACAATGCACATGTTTTAACCAAGTGTCACAAAGGGGTACCTCTATGCCGCCTGTACAAAGGTCTAAGGAGAAAGCTCGCATTGGATTTCTCGCTATTGATTATTCTCAACTTAGACATCCATACCGGGACAACATAGACAACAGATAATGGACTCCTCTTTTATGCATAAGCATGTAACAACAATTAATAATTTTCTCATATGAGATTGAGGATATATGTCCAAAACTGAAACTTCCACCATGGATCATGGCTTTAGTTAGCGGCCCAATGTTCTTCTCTAACAATATGCATGCTTAACCATAAGGTGGTAGATCGCTCTTACTTCAGACAAGACGAACATGCATAGCAACTCACATGAAATTCAACAAAGAGTAGTTGATGGCGTCCCCAGTGAACATGGTTATCGCACAACAAACAACTTAATAAGAGATAAAGTGCATAAGTACATATTCAATACCACAATAGTTTTTAAGCTATTTGTCCCATGAGCTATATATTGCAAAGGTGAATGATGGAATTTTAAAGGTAGCACTCAAGCAATTTACTTTGGAATGGCGGAGAAATACCATGTAGTAGGTAGGTATGGTGGACACAAATGGCATAGTAGGTAGGTATGGTGGACACAAATGCAAGTAACTAATTTGTTTGTGTTTTTAATATGGAGAACGCAAACAAGATAGTAAATAAAGTAAAGCTAGCAAATAATTTTTATTTTTATTTTTGATATAGTGCAGCAAACAAAGAAGTAAATAAAATAAAGCAAGACAAAAACAAGGTAAAGAGATTGGAAGTGGAGACTCCCCTTGCAGCGTGTCTTGATCTCCCCGGCAACGGCGCCAGAAAAAGCTTTGCTGCTTGTGACGGTAAAGCACACGTCCGTTGGGAACCCCAAGAGGAAGGTATGATGCGTACAACGGCAAGTTTTTCCCTCAGTAAGAAACCAAGGTTATCGAACCAGTAGGAGTCAAGAAGCACGTTGAAGGTTTATGGCGGCAGAGTGTAGTGCGGCGCAACACCAGGAATTCCGGCGCCAACGTGGAACCTGCACAACACAACCAAAGTACTTTGCCCCAACTTAACAGTGAGGTTGTAAATCTCACCGGCTTGCTGTAACAAATGATTAGATGTATAGTGTGGATGAAGATGTTTGCAGAAAACAGTAGAACGAGTATTGCAGTAGATTGTATTCGATGTAAAAGAATGGATCGGGGTCCACAGTTCACTAGTGGTGTCTCTCCCATAAGATAAATAGCATGTTGGGTGAACAAATTACAGTTGGGCAATTGACAAATAAAGATGGCATGACAATGCACATACATGTTATGATGAGTAGTGTGAAATTCAATTGGGCACTACGACAAAGTACATAGACCGCTATCCAGCATGCATCTATGCCTAAAAAGTCCACCTTCAGGTTATCATCCGAACCCCCTCCAGTATTAAGTTGAAAACAACAGACAATTGCATTAAGTATGGTGCGTAATGTAATCAACAAATACATCCTTAGACATAGCATTGATGTTTTATCCCTAGTGGCAACAACACATCCACAACCTTAGAACTTTCTGTCACTGTCCCAGATTTAATGGAGGCATGAACCCACTATCGAGCATAAATACTCCCTCTTGGAGTTACAAGTAATGACTTGGCCAGAGCCTCTACTAATAACGGAGAGCATGCAAGATCATAAACAACACATAGATGATAGATTGACAATCAACATAACCTAGCATTCATTATTCATCGGATCCCAACAAACGCAACATGTAGCATTACAAATAGATGATCTTGATCATGTTAGGCAGCTCACAAGATCCAACAATGATAGCACAATTAGGAGAAGACGACCATCTAGCTACTGCTATGGACCCATAGTCCAGGGGTGAACTACTCACACATCACTCCGGAGGCAACCATGGCGGTGAAGAGTCCTCCGGGAGATGATTCCCCTCTCCGGTAGGGTGCCGGAGGTGATCTCCTGAATCCCCCGAGATGGGATTGGCGGCGGTGGCGTCTCTGGAAGGTTTTCCGTATCGTGGCTCTCAGTACTGGAGTTATTATCGACGAAGGCTTAAGTAGGCGGAAGGGTAGGTCAGGGGGCGCCACGAGGGCCCCACACGCTAGGGCCGCGCGGCCCAAGCCTTGGCCGCACCGCCCTGTTGTGTGGGCGCCTCGTCGCCCCACTTCGTTTTCCTTTCGGACTTCTGGAAGCTTCGTGGAAAAATAAGATCCTGGGCGTTGATTTCGTCCAATTCCGAGAATATTTCCTTACTAGGATTTCTGAAACCAAAAACAGCAGAAAACAGCAACTGGCTCTTTGGCATCTTGTTAATAGGTTAGTGCCGGAAAGTGCATAAATATGACATAAAGTATGTATAAAACATGTAGGTATTGTCATAAAACAAGCATGGAACATAAGAAATTATCGATACGTTGGAGACGTATCAATGCCTCCAACCCTACCCTTCCGCCTACTTAAAGCCTTCGTCGCGAAAACCCCAGTACCGAGAGCCACGATACGGAAAACCTTCCAGAGACGCCGCCGCTGCCAATCCCATCTCGGGGGATTCAGGAGATCGCCTCCGGCACCCTGCCGGAGAGGGGAATCATCTCCCGGAGGACTCTTCATCGCCATGATCGCCTCCGGATTGATGTGTGAGTAGTTCACCCCTGGACTATGGGTCCATAGCAGTAGCTAGATGGTTGTCTTCTCCTCATGTGCTATCATTGTTCGATCTTGTGAGCTGCCTATCATGATCAAGATCATCTATTTGTAATGCTACATGTTGTGTTTGTTGGGATCCGATGAATATGGAATACTATGTTATGTTGATTATCAATCTATCATATATGTGTTGTTTATGTTCTTGCATGCTCTCCGTTGCTAGTAGAGGCTCTGGCCAAGTTGATACTTGTAACTCCAAGAGGGAGTATTTATGCTCGGTAGTGGGTTCATGCCTCCATTTAATCTGGGACAGTGACAGAAAGTTCTAAGGTTGTGGATGTGCTGTTGCCACTAGGGATAAAACATCAATGCTAAGGATATTTGTGTTGATTACATTACGCACCATACTTAATGCAATTCTGTTGTTTGCAACTTAATATTGGAAGGGGTGCGGATGCTAACCTGAAGGTGGACTTTTTAGGCATAAATGCATGCTGGATAGCGGTCTATGTACTTTGTCGTAATGCCCGATTGAATTTCACACTACTCATCATGATATGTATGTGCATTGTTATGCCCTCTTTATTTGTCAATTGCCCAACTGTAATTTTTTCACCCAACATGCTATTTCTTATTGGAGAGACACCACTAGTGAACTGTGGACCCCGGTCCATTCTTTTACATCTGAATACAATCTACTGCAAACATTGTTCTTTACTGTTCTTCGCATACAAACATCATTTTCCACACCATACATTTAATCCTTTGTTTACAGCAGGCCAGTGAGATTGACAACCTCACTGTTAAGTTGGGGCAAAGTATTTGGATTGTGTTGTGCAGGTTCCATGTTGGAGCCGGAATCCCTGGTGTTGCGCCGCACTACACTCCGTCACCAACAACCTTCACGTGCTCCTTGACTCCTACTGGTTCGATAAACCTTGGTTTCTTACTGAGGGAAACTTGCTGTTGTACGCATCACACCTTGCACTTGGGGTTCCCAACGGGCGTGTGCTTTACGCATCAACAAGCTAAATTTCTGGCGCCGTTGCCGGGGACGTGAAGGAAAATTACACCACAGAGATTTCTAACTCCCACGTCAACTGCACGCCAGCATGCACCTATACATCTGAAAAGTGTATTAGGTGTGTTGGGAACACAAGAGACTTCTTGTATCGTAATTGCAGGGTTGCTTGAGAGGAATATCTTTGACCTCTACCTCCCTGAGTTCGATAAACCTTGGGTGATTCACTTAAGGGAAACTTGCTGCTGTTCTACAAACCTCTGCTCTTGGAGGCCCAACACTATCTACAGGAATAGAAGCGTGCGTAGACATCACACATCTTCACATGTCCATTATCACCAAATGGACGACAAGCTTCAAGTATATGATCCTCTTGAGATACTCATCTTGAACTTGCCCAACTCAACCTTGATGACGATCACCACTTGACGTCATCCTCTCATGGGCTATATGAGATCTCACTTTTGATGCATGCCCATGGAAAGATACCTAACCAACATAGACAACACAAGGGAACATATATGATGAGTTAGTTCATAAAGCATGATTGACACAGCTTACCATACCACATGACTTCTTGTGGCACATTCCTCATGCTTCATGTGTGATGTCCGCACGCTTCTATTCCTGTAGACAGTGTTAGGCCTCCAAGAGCAGAGGTTTGTAGAACAGCAGCAAGTTTCCCTTAAGTGAATCACCCAAGGTTTATCGAACTCGGAGAGGTAGAGGTCAAAGATATCCCTCTCAAGCAACCCTGCAATTAAGATACAAGAAGTCTCTTGTGTCCCCAGCACACCTAATACACTTATCAGATGTATATGTGCACTAGTTCGGCGAAGAGATAGTGAAATACAAGTAATATGGATGATTGTAAGTAGTAATTGCAATCTGAAATAAAGATGGCAGCAAGCAAACATGTAGCAGAACTTGTTGGAAACGGTGTTTCAATGCTTAGAAATAAGGCATAGGGATCATACTTTCACTAGTGGACACTCTCAACAATGATCACATAACTGAATAAATAAATGCTACTCTTAAACACTCTCTTGTTGGATAACAAACACCATTCATTGTGTAGGGCTACAAAAGCACACCTCAAGCCGGAGTAAACAAGCTCCACAACGTCCGGAGTTCATAGTAAAATAACCTGTAGAGTGCATAATAGACCGTTGCAATTTAGACCGAGTACTAACATAGCATACACACTGTCACCAATAGCTATGAAAGGGGAAATAGATCACATCAATACTATCATAGTAATAGTTAACTTCATAATCTACAAGAGATTACAATCATAACCTACGCCAAGAACTACATGATGCACACACTGTCAACTTTACATCATGGAGGAGGAATAGACTACTTTAATAACATCACTAGAGTAGCACCTAGATTAATAGTGATACAAAGCTCATGATCACATATAGATCACACCATGGGAGAGAGAGATGAACCACATAGCTACCGGTAAAGCCCTCAGCCTCGGGGGAGAACTACTCCCTCCTCATCATGGGAGACAGCAATGGCGATGAAGATGGCGGTGGTGTCGATGGAGATGACTTCCGGGGGCACTTCCCCGTCCCGGCGGCGTGCCGGAACAGAGACTTCTGTCCCCCGACACTTGTCTTCGCGATGGCGGCGGCTACGGAACTCTTCGTGGAATATCGTCGGTTATTTTAGGGTTTTCGGAGATGGAAGAATATATAGGCGAAGGGGCAATGTTGGTGGAGTCCCGAGGGGCCCACCCCATAGGGCGGCGCGGCCAGGGGTGGGGCCGCGCCCCCCCTAGGGTGTGGCCGCCTCGTGGCTCCTCTTCGTCTCATCTTCGGTGTTCTGGAAGCCTCCGTGGAAAATAAGACCGTGGGCTTTTGTTTTGTCCAATTCCGAGAATATTTCCTGTGTAGGATTTCTGAAACCAAAAACAGCAGAAAACAGGAACTGGCGCTTCGGCATCTTGTTAATAGGTTAGTACCGGAAAATGCATCAAAATGATATAAAGTATGAATAAAACATGTGAGTATTGTCATAAAACTAGCATGGAACATAAGAAATTATAGATACGTTTGAGACGTATCAATGTGTTGACCAATCTTGAATCTATTCTTCACTCTTTGTATTGGTCAACCTTGTATCTATCATGCTCTATCATACTATCTTGAGGTGTATAAAGAATTCTTCACTTGGAATCAAGCACTCAAGATCTTGATCATTCGTTGCTTATCACATAAGCTAGAGCATGGTTAATATTGAGTTCCACATAAGAACTCTATCTTCATTTTTTCTTCTTGATCATATCACATATATATCTTCAAGTCGATGATCTTGATGCCAATACACAAGGTATAACTTTATCTTCATGGCATCCATACTTGAATCCAAAACATGGAATACAAGAGTACCTATGGAATATTCCTTCATATAAACTCAATGAAAACATTAGTCCATAGGGGTTGTCATTAATTACCAAAACCACACATAGGGGCAATATAACCTTACAAAACAAAAGCCCATAGTCTTATTTTTTCCGGGACAAAGACGGCGCCAGAAGGACACGCGCAGGAGAGCTGCCACGTGGCAGTACGTAGGGCAGGCGCGACCCCACCCTTGGCCGCTCCTGGCTCATGTACTGGCGCCTCGTCGCCTCGTTTGCTCCGCCCTTCCGCCTCTTTGTTCCTCGTATCGGGAAAACCCCAGAGACGAGAGCCTCCATCCACGAAAAGTTCCGATGCCGCCGTCCGCCAAAACCCCAGTTCGGGAGGGTTTTGCAGTCCATCCCGGCACCCTGCCGGAGAGGGAAATCACCGCCAGAGACCTCTACATCGCCATGTCTTCAGCCGAGGTGATGCATGAGTAGTCCTCCACGGGACCATGGGTCCATAGCAGTAGCTAGATGACTGTCCTCTCCTTGTTGTGCTTCATGTATAGATCTTGTGAGCTGCCTAAGATGATCAAGATCATCTATTTGCAATTGCTACATGTTGGTTTGATGTGGATCCGATTTAGGCTGGTGCCATTGCGGGCGAGAGCGGGGACGGTAGCGCCCAAGGCGGGGAGAGAGAGAGGCGAGAGAGGGGCGAGACGAGAGCGGGAGGCGACGGCGCGGGCGCCCGGCGGTATCGCCCGCTCCCGCCCGGCTAGCGCCTGCGTTGGGGGCGAGAGGCGGGCGAGAGCGGGGCGGTAGCGTTGGTAGCGAGAGGGAGGCGAGAGTGGGGATGAGAGAGAGGCGAGAGAGGGGCGATAGGCGGGAGACAGGCGGGCGAGAGGGCGTAACGGCTAGCTGACATGGCGCGATCTGATTCGTCCACGTCAGCTAGCCGTTGGGGTAGCCGTTGCTGGTTAAAAAAATCCGAAAAAGCCCAAAAACCCTAAAATTTCATCCCCACCCCCTATAAATACCCCCATATGGTTTCACTCACTCCACACCCATTTCATCTCATTCATCACCTTCACTCTCTCAAATCTTCTCCACCATGTCCGGTTGGACTCCACCAGATTTGACCACGTTCACGGATCTGTTGCAGCCCGACGGGTCACCAATACACCTAGATGATGTCTCTCCGACACATCGTCGCACCAATGTCGGTTCTTCGCCGCTTCCCCGAGTTTTATACACGTAATAAGGGTCGGAGGAAGGGGAAGGAATCCTCATCAAGCAGTGAGGTAGGAAGTAAATCCTTCGCGATGAGGAACATGATGAAGGGTTTAGTGAAGGCTAAGCTATTCAAGCAATGGAACAAAATGAAAGACCGATCAACCGACGACATGAACGAAGCAGAAAAGCGCAAACATGCGAAGGCCATCAAGATGTGCGAAAAAGAGCTTGGTCTGGAAAATGATGAGGACGAGGAGGAGCAGCAGGAAGAAGAGGAAGAGTAAGAGGAGTAGAATTTTTATTTATTATGTAATTTTAAAATTTATTATGAAATTTTATTAATTATTATGTAATCGGTAACATTTTTAGTTGAATAAAATAATTTTATTGCATTATTTTGAATGTCTACAAAAATCGAGTGAAATAACTTAATCTAAAAAAGAAATAGTGATGTGGAAGAGAGAGAAGTGAGAGGTGACACTATAGCCTGTGCACTGGCACCGTGGGGTGAGAGTGAGGAAAAAAGCTGACGTGGCGGGTGAGAGTGGTGTGGTGCATTGGCACCAGCCTTATAGAGAGATTGCTTTGGTTGAGATTATGTATTATGTTATTATGATCTTGCATGCTCTCCATTTCTAGTAGATGCTCTGGCAAGTAGATGTTAGCGGCTCGAAGAGGGAGTATTTATGCTTGATAGTGGGTTCATGCCTCTATTTAACCATCGAAAGTGACCTTGTTCTCTATGATTGTAGATGTGCTGTTGCTACTAGGGAGAAAACAACGGTGTTCTATTCAAGGGTAGTTTCATCGTTTACTTTACACACATTGCTTAAAGCGATAGTCCGTTGCTTGCAACTTAATACTGAAGGGTGTCGCGGATGCAATCCTGGAGGTGGATTGTTAGTCATAGATGCAGTTGGATTACGGTCTATGTATATTGTTGTAATGCCCACATACTTTCATAGCATGTATTCTACACCAACCATTAGCGTAGAATCTCTGTTTGTCTATTGCCCATATGTAATTTGTTTACCCAACATATTTAATTTATTGGGGTGGCTCCTCTAGTGAACTGTGAACCCCGGTCCTTCTTCTTTTAATTGCAATCTTCTACAACATTTTCCTGTTCTGTTCTCTGCAAACAATTCTTCTTCCACACGGTTCGTTTAATCCTTTGTTTTCAGCAAAACTAGTGAGCTTGACAACCTCGCTGAAAGTTGGGGAAAAAGTACTTGGTTGTTTGTGTGGAGGTCTCCACATTGCTCCTGACGCCGGCAGTGCTTCCTACCACGAGTTGGTTCGCAACACCTCAGGAGAGAACTTTTTCTCCTACTAATCGATAAACCTTGGTTTCTTATTGAGGGAAAACTTCCTGCTGTGCTCATCATACCTCTCTCTTGGGGTTCCACTCAACGTTGCGCATAAATCCTCCTTCATCAACTCCGCGCTCAGCATCCCCTACGACAATGACGAGTGGTGATGATTATAACGCCGATTTCCCCTTCACCGGAAGCTTCGGTGCTGCAGGATATGCCCTCTCCCGAAGTAGAAGAGGACTTTCGCCTCCGCTGCCGCCTTTGTAAATCTTTGGAAAAATAAGGCGTAGGTTTTCTGGCGAGACAGAGGTTGTGTCAAAAGGAGAGGTCGAGACAGTGCTTGAGGCCCAAATGGGCTTGGGTGGCGCGCCACCTTGCTTCATTTGGTCCTTGTGGCTCCCTCTCTTAAGTTTTTGACCCACTGTCTTTCTCTTGATAAAAACTAATCAGATATTTTAGACATAGATTTGGTGCACATGGACACCAGTGATCTCGTTTTTTGAAATAAATGAAAGATTATATTTTTAAGTTTCAAAAATTTCGGATTTTTTTTGCATATATAGCCAATAATATACCCCACAAACGTGTAAAATATCAATTTCAAATACTTTATATTTTAAAATACACAAAAAAGACAAAAATGCAGATTTGAGTAGTTATTTTCAAATCTCCAAAAACATGTCAGATTTTGTTATTTTTTGTCTAGGACAAAGTAAAAAAAAATTGGGTTGAGATTCTCCATGATTGTGAGATGTATCACTGGCAATCTACAGAAATATCTTTCAGATAATTTAATAATTAATAAATATATTTTTAATTTTTTTAAAATGGCGAGAACACTTGAGCTCAGGAGCCAAAAGCACTTTCCAAATATTTTAGCTCTATATTGTCTTTCTTTTTTCATGTTTGCGAATTATGGGGTGTGCAAGAGATGCTATCGGGCCTTTGAGCTGCAACGAGCACCGCGACGGTCGTGCGCCGTTTTACTCCTCCACACTCCTTCTTCCACCTCCGCCTCCAACCAACACCCAACCCAATCGACTCTTCCCCATTGCCCCGCCCTTCCTCATCGCCGAAACCCTAAACCCTTCGAGGCCCCGCGCCATGCGGTCCCTCGCGAAGGCCCGGCCGCCGAAGCCCCTCTGCCCCCTCGCCGCCTTCGTCCAGTCCATGGGGTACGTGGACGTGAAGATGCGGTGGAAGAAGGACGCGTCCTTCGACGGCGTCCCGGTGCTCGCGCACGCGCGGGACCTGCGCCCGCTCGCCGCCCTCGCGCGGCTCCTCTCCCCGTCGCCGACCCCCGTCTCCGCGGTCTCCAAGCTCCGCCGCTCGCTCGAGACCTCCGACCGCCGCGTCGCCGCCTTCCTGCGCCGCTTCCCCGCGGCCTTCGTCGAGTCCGTCGGGCCCGAGCACCACCACCCCTGGTTCCGCCTGTCCGCCCCCGCCGCGCGCCTCCTGCAGGAGGAGCGGGACGTCTTCGCCGCCCGCCGCGCCGACATCGCCTCCCGCCTCCGCCGCCTCCTCCTCATGTCCCCGGCCCGCCGCCTCCCGCTCAGCGTCGCGCAGGGCATGCTCTGGCACCTCGGCCTCCCGGAGGACTACTTCAGGCGCCCGGAATTCGACATCGGGCAAGATGGGTTCAGGATTCTAACCACCGCCGGAGATGGCGCATACCACAAGGACGAGAACGACGGCAAGGAGCTGGGGCTCATCGATGATGTCCAAGACCAAGAAATGCCGCTGTCAGTGCTTCAAACGAACGCCATACGGAGGTTCGGGTCGGCAGACGAGGTGCCCATCCCATTATTCCCCTCAAAGGGTCTCCGGCTGAAGCACAAGATTGGGGACTGGCTGGAGAGGTTCCAGAAGCTGCCTTACGTCTCTCCGTATGAGGATTTCAGCAACATTCAACCGGGTACCGATGTTTCGCAGAAGCGGGTGGCTGGGGTGCTCCATGAGCTGTTCAGTCTGTTCGTGACATGCTCCGCCGAGCGGCGGCGGCTGCTTTGTCTCAGGACGCACCTGGGGCTGCCACAGAAGTTTGACCGAGGGATCGAGCGGCACCCGCATATATTCTACTTGCTGTTGAAGGAGAAGACGTGCTTTGTTGTCCTCAAAGAGGCTTACATGGCTGGGGGAGACACAGCAATTGAGGAGCACCCCATGCTGGCAGTGCGGAGCAAGTATGCCGGATTGATGGAGGAGTCTCGGGAGATCATAAAGCGTCGTCGAAGTGGGAAGCCTGTACAACTGGATCCTGAGGATCAAGAGGAGAGTGAGGATTGGAAGGATGCCAATTCAATAGGAACTCATTATTTTTGACTGATCACAAAATGAGAAAATGGGCAATATTGAATTTTGCAACGAGAATAAGGGATTCTTTTTTCATTGGAAGCAGCATATTTGCATGCAAAATAGAGGAGTAATGCGCATATGTGAAGAGGTTAGTGACTGTGCAATTATTTTTTATTTATATTGTTTTTATTCATGACATAGCAGTATCTATAATTCAGTGTGGTCATCTAGAGATTTTAGATTAGTTGACTGGTACTTTGGGAATAGCTGCAAGTCCATGTTTCTTCTGGAATATGTAGAACGAGGTGATACATGATGGCATATAATTGTTGAACCATTTTAGCTTGTTCTGATGTTCTCTGGATGGTTTTTTGACCTTACAATGTATTTCCTGAACATCTTCTCTTTCTGCTTAGAAGTGGAAGGTAACAACAGAAGTGGCCAACTGGCACTCTTTATTGGGAAAATCATTTTAGGAAAGCGCTGCTACATCTAACACCGATAAAATGTGAGATCTCCTTTTAAAAATCTTTGTTAAGCTTGGAACGGTATAAATTCTTGATGTCCGAACTGTAAATAAAAGCAACATATTGCTTGCTCATATTACGTTGGCCTGTGCGGAAAATATTTGTAGGAAACGCTGCAACATCTATTGCTGATATAAAAATCTTTGTTAAGTTTGGAATGATTTAAATTCTCGGTGCGCGAACTATAAAATAAAAGTAACATATTGCTTGCTCATATTACGTTGGCCTGTGCGGAATCAATTGTCGATGATATAATAGCAGTCACTTCCTTCTAAGTTGTAGTTTTGGTGTGGGGTTCAACGCTATTGTCTGAGTCAGGCAGTAGTAAAATGTCATGTCCGACAAAACATTTTGGTTATTTTTTTTCAGTAGTAGTAGTTAACAAAGAACTAAGCAGTTGAAATTAGTCTGGTGAACTAGTTTTTCTGAAAGACACCATTATGAATGGAAATATGAAATAATATAGCTTTGTGCTGTAGTTACTCATTTTTAGATACAAAATTTACTAATGCTATATGCTTAGGATAGGTAAGTCTGCTGAAGGGCGTGTGTTTTAGTTGGCGGTTGGATCACAGTATTATCTCACCATAGGCGTGAGTTATCTTTGAGGAGGAGTTGCTATGAAACAACATACTATTATAAGTTATACAATTTTAGTTGCAATAATTTAAGACATTCTTATACTATATTTTGTCGTACGTGTATTTTGGACCGATAGTTTCGTGCCTTTGAGGCGACATTTAATTCTTCGCTGAGAATGCTATGTATGGGTTATGTGGTGCATAGTAAAGTTCGTATATGCTCACACCCAGCGTTATATCAACCATACCCAGTTACTATGTCAAAGTTTGACCGTGCGTGAAGACAATTCTCATTGCATGTTGCTGAATATCTGAGAAATCATGGAATTTCAATTCCCAAATAGAAAATAAAGTACCGATAGTAAAACCGACCCTCTCAACAAAATATTTGTGCAACAAAGAAAGAATGTAGCTAGTAGGATAGATACCTCATTATTCAGGAGTAGTACTTTGAAGGCGGTTTACAAAGTTGGCACACAGTTTGCAAGTGAAAAGCTTTTAGTTAAAGAAAACAAGCAAGGCCATCACCCATCTAGAACCCTGTGACCGGCACCTTGTAGTCGAGGTCAGCTCGGCGGTAGTAGGATGCCACGGGGCCATCCGCCGTTTTGACCGTCGGGAAGAGACTGCGGAGCGCCGCGATTTCCTCCACTGTGGACGAGGGAGGCTCCGCCAAGATGGGTATGTTCATATGGCTTGTGCTCCTTTTGGTCCTCAGAGCACGCCCTCCATGCGTAGATGTGATCGTTGCAGTGATCACGATGAAGAGAATCAAAAACATTGTGATCCGTGCCATCGCTATAAACCTGGAAATTTTTGACCGAGTGTTTGCGTGACCCCGTGTGTGCGGTAAATATGGTCCCGTGCCTCCGTTGAGAATGGAGGGCATGGTTGCTTTTTATGGTGGGAGTAATAGTGCAACGGATTTAATTTCCGTAACTACGATGTGGATTAACTTCAATAATTAATGTAGGAGGTAAACCATAAAGTTAATGCAAGAGAAGTTAATCTGTGAACTTCTGGAAGGAACTAATTGTACTGAATGTAGGGTTGTCCGTTTTGTTTTCTCCCATCCAAAGATTTAGAGTTGGCGAGTTGCTGAAACGGCTGTTGCCTTCGTTTATTTACGTATGTCGGTAATCTTAGGTATTAATTCGATGCAAGTGCATGTTGCATGCGCTTATGAATCTAAGTTTTGCATTTTGACCCTGTTTACCAACCTTTCAGTTTGTCTATTTTGTTTTTTTGTGTATATTCTAGTGTCTTCTGTTGTTCATTTATAATTTTGGCCGGGGCAAGTCGAGGCATTGAAGAGTGACTCGAATAGGCAGTTGTACATTGAGGAAGATGAAAGGAGAACTACACCGACCATCTTCATCTGTCAGCTAGTCGCGGAGAAATTATGTATTACTATGTCGCAATGGTATGTTTGCTGGACAAGTATGCAACAGTGGATATGATACGTTTCAGATGTTCGTTGATACTTCTGTAATGTTGTACTATGTCTGTTCCATAATATAAGCCGTTTTGGCAAACTAAAATTTTGACAAACTATTTTAGTTTGCCAGAACGGCTTATATCTTGGGGCTTATATCTTGGAACAAAGTGATACTAAATCATTTATGTCTACTATGTACATCAAAATATCCACTTACTTGAGGTACTTTTAAGTTCTTATTATGGTCTGATGCCATGGTCATCCAGTTGTTTGCAGAGTGCTTCTCTTTGGCTGCGGTTATCTGAATCAGTGTTAGATCATGCTCTCAGTTATGTGCTCAATGAACACCTTACCAAGAAAGACCATTGCCCTGTTTGGCCATAAAAGCTTCTGATCGGAAGAAATAAAATTCTTCCCTAATTCAACTAAGGTGACATTGCCATATAACTAAGACTCCACGTCTAGTTGATTAACGGCGTTGTTGGGCCCAACTTCTCCCTTAGCCTTCATCGCAGTGCTTAATTGAGGCAATTTGTAATAAAAAACAAAATGTATTAGTACTAGTATTCGACGACCGCAAGTCTTTAATCCGAGTCCGGTCTTCTTCCTAAATGAAATTCCGAGTCTGACTGCATGTTGCTGAATATCCGAGTCGGGAAGCTACCACGCTAGCTGGCCTACTATAAAGGTACAGGCACGCACCTGCCTTATTCATCGTCAAACACCAGCCGTGAAAGCATACAGGAATCAAGCCCCAGAATCGATCATATCTCCTCGCGTAGCTCAACCTGAGGTTAATTCAATCGAGCTGTTCCAGCCCGGCCGAACGAGATGAACATACGCGCACTTATACCTCGGGGCATGGCATCTCGCAAGGTCGTCCTGGCAGTGCTTTTCCTGCTGTTATTGTTCATCTTCCCGGCAATTGCCTTTGCATTTACAGGCGGCATGCATACAGAGTCCGTGCACCGCAGACTGGGAGAGAGGAGCGTCAAGGCCGACACGCTAAGCCACAGACCTGTCCAGCGACATCGCAAACTTGGTCAAGAGACCAAGCCTCCTCAGGACGCCGAGTTCAACGTGGTTAGCTATGGAGCCGTTGGCGATGGCAAAACTGATGACACCCCGGCGTTTCAGAAAGCTTGGGCCGCGGCCTGCTCATCGTCTAAGCCAGCCACCATGTTGGTTCCGAAGGAGAAGGAATTTCTCGTCAAGCAGACCACCTTCTCGGGGCAGTGCAAGTCGAGCGTCAGATTCAAGCTCGACGGAACGTTGGTAGCTCCCGGACGATCATCTTGGCCGAAGGAGAACATGAATAAGTGGATCATGTTTAACAACGTTGATAAGCTAACCGTGTCGGGCGAAGGGACTATGGACGGGAAAGGCGAAGTATGGTGGAAGAACTCGTGCCGAATCGACAAGAACCTCAAGTGCACAGAGGCCCCCACAGCGTTGTTGCTCAGCAAGTGCAATCACTTGAAGGTAGAAAATATCAAGCTCTTAAACAGCCAGCAAATGCATATGTCCGTCGAAGATTGCAAGGACGTAATTCTAAAGCATATCACGATCGTTGCGCCCGGAGACAGCCCTAATACCGATGGCATCCACATTGCCCGCACGAAGGATATACAAGTCATGGATTGCAACATTAAAACTGGAGACGATTGCATGTCTATCGAGACCGGAACTGAGAACTTGTATGCCTCAAAGATAACATGCGGCCCGGGTCACGGAATCAACGTCGGAAGCTTAGGTGACAAAAATTCTGAAGCTCGTGTTTCCAACATAACTATCAATAAAGCACACCTTATTGGCACGACGAATGGTGCACGCATAAAGTCGTGGCAAGGAGGAAAGGGATATGCCAAGGACATCACATTTGAGGATATCATCATGACAAGGTCAAGAATCCAATAATTATTGACCAAAATTATTGCTATATGGATGATCCTTTGCAGCCCAAGGCATGCAAGAAACAAACTTCGGCGGTGGAGCTAAGTAATATCCAGTTCAAGAATATAAGAGGCACGAGTGGAACAAAAGAGGCTATCAAGCTAGACTGCAGCGACACCATCCCATGCCATGATCTAGTGATGCAGGATGTAAAACTTACCTTCAGCGGGAAAGGCAAAGGTGCTACAAGTACATGCAAGAACGCTAAGCTAAAGAAATCGAACAATGTCATTCCAAAAACATGTTGATAATGCGACATGGCTGATATAGAGGTTGCCTTTTGTATTTGGTTTTCCTTCATTTAGGTTGTTTCTTGCTTTGATCTTTCATACTTGTAAAATTAGATAGCCTCTTGTACAGCTAGAAGACAGGATTGATATTTTTTTGTACTGCAATTGCTACTTTTATAATATATCATACATGTCACGTGTGATTTTTTATTTTATTTACATGCTTTGTTTAGCTGCGACCACAACCATATATCGACTTCACGGGTTAAATTAGTAGCAGTATGCGTGTGGTTCATACTGTCATGTTTGTGTTGAGAGGACCAGTTTGTGCTCACACTAATAAGTACAACAGTGCTTCAATTGAAAGTATTCGGTGTCCAAAAAAGGTATTGTTTAGGACAATGAACCAATGATGCTTGAATGAACCAAGACACAGTTTTAACTAGATTATACTTGGAACGTTACCAGATTGTCAGTTTTTAAATGTATCTTATTGGACTCGTGAGCGTTGGGTACGTAGAGATTTAAATATATCATGGAGCTGTATTTTTTGAAGAACATTTTTAAAATTTGAACAAATTTTAAATTTTAATTTTTTTCGAATATGAACAATTTTAATATTTGAACAATTTCGAATTTGGAAAATATCATATTTAAACAATTTTCGTACGGAGTAGTTGAAATTTTTTTATACTTGAATAATTTTCGAATTTGAACAATTTTTATACTTGAACAATTTTTGCATTTGAACAATTTTTATACTTGAACAATTTTCGAATTTGATTTTTTTCCGAATATTTGAGATATAAAATTTTACATTTAAAATATATTTAAATTTTAAAAATTAAATCTTAAGAACGAAAAAAGAAACAGAAAAGAAAAAAAACAGAAAAGATAAAAAAAAGAAAAGATAAATAGAACAGAAAACAACAAATAACACAAACTGGGCCGACCAGGCCGGCCCATACCGCGTGCACCGGGGGTGTGCGGCGCGCGGTAGCCACCGACCTGGTCGGCATATAGGATTTGCCAGGCAATCCAGCCCGGCTATACCGACTGCTTTCTGGAGCGGGCCGCCGCGTAATAAGAAAAGAAAAAAAACATATCCCCGCCGTCGCGTCGCACCATTTCGATTCGTCTTCGGCGGGCAAATCCCCAAAACTCCCGCACGAAACCCTCCCCAAATTCCCCAAACCACACTGCCCCCAACCGCCCTCGCCGACCATGTCGCTGCTCCAGGACGACGACGAAGAGGCCTTCCTCCTCGCCGTCGAGGCCGCGGAGGCCGCCGCCGCCTCCAAGCGCCGCCGCGTCTCCACCTCCCCTTCGCGGACCCCCGCCGCCTCCGCATCCGAGGGGTCCTACCTGTCCGCGCTCAAGGGCAGCCACAGCTCCGCCTGGAAGCAGCAGCAGGAAGCCCTAAGCCTAGCCCACAAGCGGCCCGGCGGATACAGGGCCCCAGGCATCGCCCCTGCCGACGGCGGCGGAGTGCAGATCGCGAAGGGCGCGTGCTTCAAGTGCGGCGACACCAGCCACTGGGCCAGGGAGTGCCCCCAATCCTTGCCCGCAAGTGGCGGCGGTGGCAGCGGCTGCGGAACCGGTGGCGGCGGGGTCTATGTGGATGCGGAGGTGAAGGTGGAGGAGAAGGAGTGCCCCTGCGGCTCCGGGACCTGCCTCGTGCTCACGTCCAGCACGCCCAGGAACCCCGGTCGCAGGTTCTACAGGTGTCCAATGAAGGTGAGTGTCAGACCCGAGTCTTAAATCGGATCATCCAATTACCTTGTGCATTTTGGAGACCTGTTACAAACAATGCTCTCTCTGTGTGTGTGTATGGTCTTGTCTGACATGTGGATGTCACTGACTTAGAGCGAACTAGAGTAGTCCAGAACTGATGAATTGGTACTTGTTACACATGTATGCATCAGTTCAGGGTGCATGCACTTTTTAGCTAATGGTAGTGGATCTGAAACAAGAGTGAGGATCGCCTAAAGATGTAACACCAGTGCGGAGCTTGGCAACAAATCTTGGGCGGGCCAGGCTAAACGAAAACACAAGTAAATTGTATAATTGAAGAACAAAATTGGTAAACCATCCTTCGTTCTATCAAATTTCTAACAAAAAATTTGGGAAAAGAAAGGATTACCTGGGCAGGGAAATTGGAGAAGAGTAGGGCTCAATTTGGTCGTGGCGTCACTTCCCGGCTGCTCGACCACCGGCCGTAGCGTCGTGCCCGTGCAGTGCGGCTACCTGCAGCTGCAGATGCGGCGGTCCCTTGACCTCCCCCTGGTTGCAGGTGGCGGTGCAGCACTGCTATCCCATGTGCCCGACCCAGATTCCCTCGAGCCCTCCTTGTTTTTCTATCCAAATCACTAGATCATGGGTGTGGCTTATGTCGAGACTTGAGAACGAAACAGGGAGAGTCGAGCGAACGAACAAGATGAAACGGACATGCCAATACGTGCTCATGGGCTGGACCTTGGATACATACAAGTCAATTTCTTTTTTGCAAAAAGTCAGGGCGGGCCACGGCCCAGTTTAGCCCTAACGAAGCTCCGCCAGTGTGTAACACTACTGTTAATTTGCAGCATCAAATAGTAGCACGGTGTGCATATGCATTCTAGATGGTTTACTGCAAAACCAAGTCTTATAGCAGCATTTACTGCAGCTGATGGATTATCGTTCACAATTCCAACGTCTACAGAAACTGTATTTGAATGTTGTATAGTTCATGCCAAATGTTCACTTGTCCCGCCATCGAATTGCAGCTCCCCCAGTGTAATATGTTGCATTTAGCTTGGCCCCTATTTACAAAGAAATAAAAACATGGTTTAGGTATTATGATGCATAGTATGTCGTATAACAATTTCTCGATGGTGGTTGATGAAATATAGTGGACCTGAACCAAGAGTAAGGATCATCTAGAGATGCAATAATACTATTTGTTGCAAAATAATACTTTCTAAAAAAATACTGTTTGTTGCAAAGCCAAGTCCAATAGCATTTGGTATAGCTGATAGTTTAACTATGGTCCAATTGCAATGTGCTCAGAAACTGTATTTGAATGTAGTATAGCTAACATATCCCGCTACTGTCTAATATGTTGCATTTATCCTGGCTCCCATTTACTAAGCAATATAAGCATGGTTGAGGTACCATGATGCATACTATTTTCTATACGAATTTCTTCAAGCTTGTTGATGAAAGATTGTAGTAGTGTAGAATTGTGGCTTGCTGAGGTGCTTATAGAATTTTGACTAGTTTCGCAAAGGTGGTTGTTGTTGTGTTTCCCAGTATGTATTATGGTGCTATAAGCATGTGAATGTCTTGATGCCCGTTTAGTTTGGTTAATAACTTTTTTCTATGTATTTTTCCTGGGTGGCAAACTGGCAATGTGATGTTGGTATGCCGCTCTACTAGATCTGTTCTATTCAATTTTTGGTCACCTGATAGGATGAGATTGTTAGCAGCATTCACTTAACTTGTGTGTATGCTGCTTTGATAGTGTTGTCATGTCTGGACTGTTAGCAGGTGCTTGGTGGACTTGCTGAATGCTTTTGGTATATAAAAACATTTGTATTCTTAGCTGAGTCTATAAACATGTTTTCTTATATGCATTTTTTTCAAGCAACAATGTTATATGTGCTATACCAGCTACCATCTGATATCTGAGTAAATATTTATCGCTGAACTAAATTTGATGTGTTTTCTTATCTGTCACTGTTCTCCTCCACAGCTGAATCTGAAAAACCTTGAATATGATAAGGATGGGTGAGCCCACCATTTCTACCTTAGGTTAAGTTGGCACCATTTCTGTTGTATTTGGGTATTTCCACTGGCGTTCTTGTGCGGCGCTGTAGTATTCAGTTTGCCAAGACATTTCACTGCTTGTAGTCAATTATTACTGTTTTGGTCTTGGAAACAAGTTATCAATTCGTTAACCTATAAAATAAAAGTAAACTAAAAATGTTAGTTTAAAGCCATCTGCTTGATGCAAAGAACTTAGCCTTAACATACCAATGAAGTCCCCTGGCCCCCTCCCCTCCTGCACAGACACATTTCTGCCTTAAGTTAACTTGGTGCCGTTCTGTTGTATTGGGGCATTTCCACTGGTGTTACTGTGCTGCACCGCAGATTTCAGTTTGCCAAGACATTTTACTGCTTGTAGCAAATTATTGCTATTTTGCTCTTGAAAACAAGTTGTCAATTAGTTAACCAATGTTACTTGAAAGCCATCAGTTGGATAGAAAGAACTTGCCCTTAACACATCAATGATGTCCTGATGCGTGGAACTGACTTGTAACCTTAGATGCACATCATACCTGAGAACCCGTTGGATAAATGCGTAAAGCAAGCATGTTGCATGGGTTTCCTTTGGTCAAATCTGCATTCATGCGTGTGTAATGTATGTCTAGTGCTTCTGCAGTCCATATCCAACCTCAACTATTTCTTATGTTTCTATGCACACTCCTTCAAACTCATCATTATCCTGTTGCAAATGTTTAACTTGATTTCGGAAAGAATGTGCAAACTAATAATCTATGTGTGTTGACGTATATGCACATGCAAGCACATTAGGCTAACCCAAGCTGGAGATTTCATTCCATAGTGAAGAAAGAAGGCTATTTCTGGTCTCCTTTTGCATTTCCTCTGTTGTGCTGATGTTCCTTTTGTTACCATTAGGACAATGGAGGCTGCAACTTCTTTGAGTGGTGCGATGCTCCATCTCCAGGCCTTGCTAATGCTCGCAGCAACACATCCTTTCAGTCAGATGCGTCGGTTGTGAATATGCCTTGCTCCTGTGGTGCTGGAACATGCTTAGTTTTCACCACAAAGGCTGGAATTAATGTTGGGAGGCAGTTCTATCGCTGCCCAGCTCAGGTTCATTCATCTGAAAACTTTTATAGTTTTATCCCTGGTCTAGTTTTACTTCTTTGTTTAAATTGTCAGATGCATGATACTCTACTGGAACTGCATTTTGCTGCTGAGATGCTGCACTAAAAATTTAACGTCCATGCTTTTTTATCTAATGCAATGTGTTGATTTTTCTAATGTCAAGTTACACTGGACATTGATTTTTTTACTTCCTTGCAATCTGTTCATATGCCTACAGAAGCATATCTTCAATGTAGGCAACTAAGTAAGCAGGCCATGTACTAAAGAAAATATCATCCATATCAACTTTTACATATGTAAGTTGCTGTGTTGGGTTGGAATCGTTGGATAGTAACTTGGGCATTTATAACTCTTTATCTTGTGGTCATGATTCATGCCTATTATACTATCCGCATATTCCATTTTATTCTGATAGAAGATGTTGACAGTATGATAGTCATAGTCGCAGAGTGCATTTAAGTTAATATTTAGTTCGCAACAGAACCGATTCACAAGTTTTGATGTGGTCACTTTGTATCTTGTTACTTTTTGCTCTTATGGCTGAGCAACTAGGTCACTTTGGGTTCAGCTTGGATCTACATCGGATTGCCCGAATAAAATGATTATTCTCGATCACAACATAGTGGTTTCTATGCTGTCATAAATTGGTCCGATATCCTCTGACCTGATGCAAGTGTTTCCTTTCATGTTATCTGTAATATTCTTTGCACTGACTGTCAATTGGTAGCTAAGTAAATATCCTTGTTGTCTATTCTTTTGTCTGATGAACAAAGTGATATAGGAGTACTAGTGAACAATAACAACATATGGTTGTTGTCTAGGTAGCTGACTATTCTATTGTAATGATTCTCTCGAAATAATTCTATTGGTGAACAAAATCTGCTTAAAGAGATATTATGGGAGTTCCTATATATGCAGTATCAGAACCTTTTGTGGTAGTGGAGCATTTTTGCTATCTGCATCTTTCTGGATAGCAACTGATGATAGGATATTTTATTAGGCCATGATATTCCTTGTTTCTTTTGCTTTATTTTCATATCATTTTTTATAACTTGGGCACTTTATGTTTTTTTTTTCTGCTGTTGGACTGGGACAAAACTTTCAGGGAGGTAGCTCCTGTGGCTTTTTCAAATGGTGTGACGATCAACAACAGCCTAGGACAGCTGCTCCGCTGCAAGCTTCACCACCATATCAAACTGGCATTGCCTCCACCAACCAAAACATGAACAAGAGCTCGTCGGCCTGCTTCAAATGCGGGCAAGAGAACCACTGGGCGAAGGACTGCCCAAATCAATCTTCAGATCCTTACTCTGACAAAGGTGGGAGGACAACATTAACTCCAGCAACCTCATCTGATGGGTGTTTCAAGTGTGGTAAGGCCGGTCACTGGTCCCGTGACTGCCCTGTTGCGACCAGTGGTGGTGGTGGTAGTGGTGGTGGCGTCGCCGGCAGTGTCAAGTCGTCCTGGAACAGCAGGAGATACTGATAGCAGGTGGTGCCCCTGTGAACTCAATTGAACTGACACGGACATGCTGTACGAAACTTGGACAGGTGACCTCGCCACTTGTTGCTTAGGTACGCGCTCTCGCCCATGATGCCACTTGCAGACCTGCTTGCTGCTCCCAGTTCAGCAATGTGATTTACTTTTGACAAGTCTATCCTGTTTGCTGCGTCGAACCTGTAGTACTATCTGCTTTAGGCATTACCACTTTTGTAAACAAGATAAGGCGACTCAATGTTCATCAGCATGCCCTTGCTGTTCAATATATCAACTCCCATGTTTATGCTGCTGTTCCCTTCCAGTTCTTGGTATAGTATGTTTATGCTGTTGCTGTTCAATACTATATATCAGCTCCATGTTTATGCTGCTGTTTCTTTCCAGTTGTTGGTATAGTATATTTCTGGAGGTTTGCTTACATGGGAATGCTAGTCTAGATAGGCTACTATTTATGGTTAGACCCTGGACCTGTAGTCTACTAAATACTACTCGTAAATACAGTCCCCACCTATGACAAGACTCACTCATCAAAATGAAACAGCTATGCTCTATTGAAGACGGGGACAATTGTTCCCCTCAGTTGAAGAACTTATTACTCACACCGACTGTGGCATCCATAGGACCCAACTATTAAAGGATAGGAACAAATTAAGGCTGACCAATCAATTCCCCCACCCTAGAGAGTGCTATCCACATACAGAAGCCACACATACACGAGATGAGAGCTGGGAGGAGGAATCTCATCTGGATACTACTACTAGTTAGAAGCAGTATACAGGAGTAGTAATCGCGTGTGGTCCATTGTGTCGCCACGCCAGTTGAGAGGACGAACTGGGAGGAATTGGTTGGCGCCATTACATGTGCCTGTTGTTGGCCACTATGGATGAAAGGGGTGTGTAGTCTGGACCAGTGGTACCTGACACCGCAGGTCGGTTTCGCTCAGCGATCTCGCGGTCCCCCGGGCTCGGAGCGCGGATCTGAGATGCTCCCCCCTCCACTACCTTACCGGGAAAGATTTGCTGTTTATTTGTTCGCTGTCTGTCTCTTCGGTCGTCCTCCCTTTTGCTGTTTGTTGTTATTCGATCAGTGCCCGTCTGCCTTATTTTTTTTTGACAGCGATCAGTTGGTTTTCCCAATAGTCAATGCTCTGTTGGTAGAGCTCCCTGAAGAAAGGTCGTGCTAGTGGTAGCATCTTTGTGAGAGAAGAGCAATGGGTGCTGCTAAGGTTGTCAAGAAAGTCTCACAGTCAATGATACCTACGAGGAATTTAAATCTTCACATGCACGAATGGTTAAGAAAGGTATTTTCATTTTATCTACCTGAGGGTGCTGATGAATGGTGGAGTCACGTGTGGAGGTGTTTCCCAGAGTATGTGAGGTCGGCAGCCAGAAAAATGTTGTTTGCTTTCAGTCGTACTACGCATAGTATATATATATATATATATATATATATTAAGGTCTGACTGTATGTCTGCAACCGTGAGCGAAAACCTCTTACGGGCACGTCAAACACACGTGAAACAACTGTGAAGAAACCCATTTTTTTCTTCAACCCCGTCCGCACGTGATAATCCTTGACCGTCACAGAGCACGTCAAATTCAAATCATCGTCCGTTATTACCCAGGCCAGGCAGACACCCTCGGACAACGCAGCGCAGCGCTGGCTTCCCATCCTAGCATTTTACCCCATGGCGCCAGGCAAAGCCAAGCTTTTCTCGGCACAACTCCGTCGGCCATGTCGAAAGCGGCACCACCGCTTGTCGTCTTCCTCGCTGCCACAGCCCACACCCCCAAGGACCACCTGGACTGGAACTAGAGCGAGCGAGAGGAGAGAAAAGCAAAAAAAAAAAAAAAAAAAACAAAGTCAAGGACCACATGGAACTCGACCTCATTGAACTGGGTCCACATAGCGGATCGGACAAGCCCGGCGGGCCAGTCCCCCATAAACCGTCGGCCCCGCCGCTGTTCCGCCAGTGGGTCGCCGTCCCTCTCGCCAACTTGCTCCCAGTTCAGCTCAGTTCCCCTACTCCGACGTGTCGCCGGCCGGTTGGCCGGCGCCCGTGTTGCCTGCGCCGCCCGGCGCACCGGGATCCTCCGATGCCAGTACTGTGTGTGTACCACTAGGCTCGTCTCGCTCTCCGTCGTCGAACTCATCACATCGCTCCGTCCCGTGCTTGTACCCACGGTACCAGTGACGGACAGCTCCATCGCAAATATCTCGCGTCTGGTTGTAGCTACAGCAGTCCGTAGTACCGCGGCGTCCTGTCGTGTCTGCCTTTTTCAGCGCCGCGCCTAATCAGTTACCTAGTGCTCGGGGCATCCACTGTGCGGCCGCTCGTGGCTCCGCCTCCGTACCGATGGCGGTAGGTGAGTGAGTTATCGATGTTGCTACTTGCGGTAGTGTAACTTTTACTGGAATTGTTCGCTACCATGATGTCCAACTTCTCATCTAATCATATCGTACACGCTGGAGGGGGAGGGCAGCAGCCTTTCCGTCTAATCATCTTTCCCAGCCGACCCCACCCGGATGAGGTAAGAGCAAGTTCATTAATATAAACTCTTGTTGGTTGTAAACAACATGCCATGTCATCTGAATCTATTTGCATAAAAAAACCGATCAAAAAAGGGCGAGCGAAGTAAGTGATCGAATAAGTGATCGAAAAACTTTGTATAACCAACTAATATCCAGCTCTAAGAGCATCTCCAACCACGTCTCCCAAAGCAGCTCCTAAAAAGATTTGGGGCCGTTGGACAAAATTTTGTTCTCAGCCGCGCGCTCTAAAGCCTCCTTCCCCGCTCCACAGGGATTTCGGGCACACTGGACACAACGAAAAGCGAGACGACAACATCAGCGACACGGTTGGTTCATGTCTTTTATTTCTTGTCACACATTCCCTCCCGCGCCTCTCACCCCTCTACCGTCGCTCGATTTGCCGGCAGTTTCGACGAAAGATCTCTTCTGAGTCGGGCACCGCCGTCGCGGCTGGCTCTCTCGCGGCCTTTTCGCCGCTGCCACTTCGTCAGCGCGTCCTAGAACGCGGCATAAAATCCGTCCCACCTCCACGCACATAAGGTGTTCGACGCTTTGTCAGGTAAACAGATAGATCGCTGTTCGTTGCCTCGTCTGTCGCGGTTAAATTTTAACCATTAATTTTTGCTTCAGGCATAGATAGCGACGACGACATACTTGTCCGACTACTGGAGGATGAGCAAGAATTCAACGACGACATCCGGGAGCATTTGCTGATCATCCCGTCCATCTAGAATATGCTTGACGCCGAGGCAGAGAAGCGGAAGAGGCCTCGCCGTGGAAGATCAAGGCCGGGGAGAGAGAAGTCGAAGCCCCGACAGCAGATGGAGGGGAATACCATGCTGCATAACGACTACTTCGCAGATGATGCAACACAGACCGACATTTTTTGGCGGCGGTATAGGATGAGCAAGGGTTTGTTCATGAATATCCTCCACGGCGTACAAAAATTCGAACCCTACTTCAAGCTGAAGCACGACGCTGTAGGCGTTGCCGGGTTCTCGTCGATTCAAAAGTGCACCGCCGCCGTGAGTATGATTGCATACAGAGCACCCGCTGATACACAAGACGTCTACCTTCACATGAGTGAGTCTACTGCCATTGAGTGGATGTACAAATTTTGTCGAGCTGTGGTTGAAAAGTTTGACAAATACTCCTTTAGAGGGTCAACTGAAGAAAAGACTGCAAGGATCATGGTACACAATGCTGCGAGATGATTCCCTAGGATGCTTGGAAGCATCGATTGCATGCACTGGTCATGAAAGAACTGCCCGTTTGCTTGACAAGTTATATATAAAGGGCGTCATGGATATTGCAGTGTGGTGCTTGAAGGTGTGGCAGATTATGACCTGTGAATTTGGTATTCTTTTTTTGGCATGGCGGGATCACACAATGACAATAACGTGTTGCAACAGTCTCTGGTGTTCAACAAACTAGTGAAAGGTCATGCTTCACCATGCAACTATGAGATCAATGACCATCAATATATCAAAGGCTATTATCTAGCCGATAGTATATATCCAAAATGGGCCACTTTTGTGAAAACAATCTAGGCTCCATCAGTCAGAAGAATTGCCACTTGCTTCGAAACAGGAGGCTTGCAGGAAGGATGCCGAGCGGGTATTTGGTGTGCTTCAAGATTAATTTGAAATTGTTCGCTACCCTGCTTTAAGCTGGTCTCACAACCAAATGTGGGAGGTGATGCAGGCTTGTGTGATCATGCACAATATGATCATCGAGGATGCCCAAGAATCAGGTCAGGAGACATGTTGGTCCTTATAAGTGTCAGAGCCCTCTTGCGGAGGTTGATCATGAGTTGTCTACAAATTTTGCTGATTTCCTCACCATACACGCAGAGATCCGTGACAACAATGTTCACGAGCAATGATACGTCTCCAACGTATCGATAATTTCTTATGTTCCATGCCACTTTATTGATGATACCTACATGTTTTATGCATACTTTATGTCATATTTATGCATTTTCCGGCACTAACCTATTAACAAGATGCCGAAGAGCCAGTTGCTTTTTTTTGCTGTTTTTGGTTTCAGAAATCCTAGTAAGGAAATATTCTCGGAATCGGACGAAATCAACGCCCAGGATCTTATTTTTCCACGAAGCTTCCAGAACACCGGGGGAGATATGAAGTGGGGCGACGAGGCGGCCAGACGACAGGGCGGCGCGGCCCAGGCCCTGGCCGCGCCGGCCTGTTGTGTGGGCCCCTCGCGTCGCCCCTAAACCTACCTCTCCGACTATAAGAAGCCTTCGTCGATAATAACTCCAGTACCGAGAGCCACGATACGGAAAACCTTCCAGAGACGCCGCCGCCGCCAATCCCATCTCGGGGGATTCACGAGATCGTCTCCGGCACCCTGCCGGAGAGGGGAATCATCTCCCGGAGGACTCTTCACCGCCATGGTCGCCTTCGGAGTGATGAGTGAGTAGTTCACCCCTGGACTATGGGTCCATAGCAGTAGCTAGATGGTCGTCTTCTCCTAATTGTGCTTCATTGTTGGATCTTGTGAGCTGCCTAACATGATCAAGATCATCTATCTGTAATACTATATGTTGTGTTTGTTGGGATCCGATGAATAGAGAATACTATGCTATGTTGATTATCAATCTATTATCTATGTGTTGTTTATGATCTTGCATGCTCTCCGTTGCTAGTAGAGGCTCTGGCCAAGTTTTTGCTTGTAACTCCAAGAGGGAGTATTTATGCTCGATAGTGGGTTCATGCCTCCATTAAATGCAGGACAGTGACAGAAAGTTCTAAGGTTGTGGATGTGCTGTTGCCACTAGGGATAAAACATCGATGCTATGTCTAAGGATGTAGTTGTTGATTACATTACGCACCATACTTAATGCAATTGTCTGTTGTTTGCAACTTAATACTGGAGGGGGTTCAGATGATAACCTGAAGGTGGACTTTTTAGGCATAGATGCATGCTGGATAGCGGTCTATGTACTTTGTCGTAATGCCCAATTAAATCTCACAATGCTCATCATATCATGTATGTGCATGGTCATGCCCTCTTTATTTGTCAATTGCCCAACTGTAATTTGTTCACCCAACATGCTTATTCTTATCGGAGAGACGCCTCTAGTGAACTGTGGACCCCGGTCCATTCTTTTAATCGAATACAATCTACTGCAATACTTGTTCTACTGTTTTCTGCAAACAATCATCATCCACACTATACATCTAATCCTTTGTTACAGCAAGCCGGTGAGATTGACAACCTCACTGTCACGTTGGGGCAAAGTAATTTGGTTGTGTTGTGCAGATTCCACGTTGGCGCCGGAATCCCTGGTGTTGCGTCGCACTACACTCCGCCGCCATCAACGTTCAACGTGCTTCTTGGCTCCTACTGGTTCGATAAACCTTGGTTTCTTACTGAGGGAAAACTTGCCGCTGTACGCATCACACCTTCCTCTTGGGGTTCCCAACGGACGCGTGCTGTACGCGTATCAAGCTCTTTTTCTGGCGCCGTTGCCGGTGAGATCAAGACACGCTGCAAGGGGAGTCTCCACCTCCAATCTCTTTACTTTGTTTTTGTCTTGCTTTATTTTATTTACTACTTTGTTTGCTGCACTAAAACAAAACACAAAAAATTAGTTGCTAGTTTTACTTTATTTGCTATCTTGTTTGCTATATTAAAAACACAAAAAAATTAGTTACTTGCATTTACTTTATCTAGTTTGCTTTATTTACTATTGCTAAAATGGGTACTCCTGAAAATACTAAGTTGTGTGACTTCACAACCACAAATAATAATGATTTCTTATGCACACCTATTGCTCCACCTGCTACTACAGCAGAATTCTTTGAAATTAAACCTGCTTTACTGAATCTTGTTATGAGAGAGCAATTTTCTGGTTTTAGTTCTGATGATGCTGCTGCCCATCTTAATAATTTTGTTGAATTATGTGAAATGCAAAAGTATAAGGATGTAGATGGTGACATTATAAAATTAAAATTGTTTCCTTTCTCATTAAGAGGAAGAGCTAAAAATTGGTTGCTATCTCTGCCTAAGAATAGTATTGATTCATGGACTAAATGCAAGGATGCTTTTATTGGTAGATATTATCCTCCTGCTAAAATTATATCTTTGAGAAGTAGCATAATGAATTTTAAACAATTGGATAATGAGCATGTTGCACAAGCATGGGAAAGAATGAAAACTTTGGTTAAAAATTGCCCAACCCATGGACTGACTACTTGGATGATCATCCAAACCTTTTATGCAGGACTGAATTTTTCTTCGCGGAACTTATTGAATTCAGCTGCTGGAGGTACCTTTATGTCCATCACTCTAGGCGACGCAACAAAGCTTCTTGATAATATGATGATTAATTACTCTGAATGGCACACAGAAAGAGCTCCACAAGGTAAGAAGGTAAATTCTGTTGAAGAAACCTCTTCCTTGAGTGATAAGATTGATGCTATTATGTCTATGCTTGTGAATGGTAGGACAAATGTTGATCCTAATAATGTTCCGTTAGCTTCATTGGTTGCTCAAGAAGAACATGTTGATGTTAATTTCATTAAAAATAATAATTTCAATAACAATGCTTACCGGAACAATTCTAGTAACAACTATAGGCCATATCCTTATAATAATGGCAACGGCTATGGTAATTCTTATGGGAATTCTTACAATAATAATAGGAATTCACCCCTGTACTTGAAGCCATGCTTAAAGAATTTATTAGTACACAAACTGCTTTTAACAAATCTGTTGAAGAAAAGCTTGGGAAAATTGATATACTTGCTTCTAAAGTCGATAGTCTTGCTGCTGATGTTGATCTTTTGAAATCGAAAGTTATGCCTAATGAAAATAATAATAATAAAATTGTTACTACAGCAAATTTCATCCAAGTTAGAATTAATGAGAATATAAGATTGATGGCCGAATTGCGTGCTAGGTGGGAAAGAGAAGAAAATGCTAAAGAAGATAATATAGCTAAAGTTTGGACTATTACCACCACTAGTAATGCTAATGCTCCACATGTTGTTGCACCTCCTACTATTAATGCTAAAATAATTGGTGTTGGCAATGTTTCCACTTCTAATGCAAAGCATGAAAAACTGCCTGAAACTGCTAAAACTGCTGAAACTGCCTGTGATAAAACTGCTGAAATTTTTTCCAACATTGGGGACAATGATCCCATTACTTTAGATTATAATGGTTTAGATTTTGATGATTGCCACATCTCTGAAGTTATAAAGTTCTTACAAAAACATGCTAAGAGTCCTAATGCTAGTGCTATAAATTTGTCTTTCACGAAACATATTACAAATGCTCTCATAAAAGCTAGAGAAGAGAAATTAAATGGCGAAGCTTCTATTTCTAGGAAGTTAGAGGATGGTTGGGAGCCCATTATTAAGATGAAGGTCAATGACTTTGATTGTAATGCTTTATGTGATCTTGGTGCAAGTATTTCCGTTATGCCTAGAAAGATCTATAATATGCTTGACTTGCCACCATTGAAAAATTGTTATTTGGATGTTAATCTTGCTGATAATTCTACAAAGAAACCTTTGGGGAGAGTTGATAATGTTCGCATTACCGTTAACAATAACCTTGTCCCCGTTGATTTTGTTGTCTTGGATATTGAATGCAATGCATCTTGCCCCATTATATTGGGAAGACCTTTTCTTCGAACTGTTGGTGCTATCATTGATATGAAGGAAGGTAATATTAAATACCAATTTCCTCTCAAGAAAGGTATGGAACACTTCCCTAGAAAGAGAATGAAGTTACCTTTTGATTCTATCATTAGAACAAATTATGATGTTGATGCTTCGTCTCTTGATAATACTTGATACACACTTTCTGCGCCTAGCTGAAAGGCGTTAAAGAAAATCGCTTATGGGAGACAACCCATGATTTTACTACTGCACTTTTGTTTTATATTTGAGTCTTGGAAGTTGTTACTACTGTAGCAACCTCTCCTTATCTTAGTTTTGTTGCATTGTTGTGCCAAGTAAAGTCTTTGATAGTAAGGTTCATACTAGATTTGGATTACTGCGCAGAAACAGATTTCTTTCTGTAACAAATCTGGGCCTAATTATCTGTAGGTAACTCATAAAATCATGCCAATTTACGTGAGTGATCCTCAGATATGTACGCAACTTTCATTCAATTTGAGCATTTTCATTTGAGCAAGTCTGGTTCCTCTTAGAAATTCGTCTTTACGAACTGTTCTGTTTTGACAGATTCTGCCTTTTATTTCGCATTGCCTGTTTTGCTATGTTTGATGGATTTTTCTATTCAATTAACTTTCAGTAGCTTTGTGCAATGTCCAGAAGTGTTAAGAATGATTATGTCACCTCTGAACATGTGAATTTTGATTGTGCACTAACCCTCTAATGAGTTGTTTTGAGTTTGGTGTGGAGGAGGTTTTCAAGGATCAAGAGAGGGAGATGATACAATATGATCAAGGAGAGTGAAAGCTCTAAGCTTGGGGATGCCCCGGTGGTTCACCCCTGCATATTTCAAGAAGACTCAAGCGTCTAAGCTTGGGGATGCCCAAGGCATCCCCTTCTTCATCGACAACATTATCAGGTTCCTCTAGTGAAACTATATTTTTATTCCATCACATCTTATGTACTTTGCTTGGACCGTCGGTTTGTTTTTGTTTTTGTTTTGTTTGAATAAAATGGATCCTAGCATTCATTGTGTGGGAGAGAGACACGCTCCGCTGTTGCATATGGACAAATATGTCCTTAGGCTTTACTCATAATATTCATGGCGAAGGTTGAATCTTCTTCGTTAAATTGTTATATGGATGGAAACGGGAAATGCTACATGTAGTAATTGGTAGAATGTCTTGAATAATTTGATACTTGGCAATTGTTTTGCTCATGTTTAAGCTCTTGCATCATATACTTTGCACTTATTAATGAAGAAATACATAGAGCTTGCTAAAATTTGGTTTGCATAATTGGTCTCTCTAAGGTCTAGATAATTTCTAGTAAGGGTCGAACAACAAGGAAGACGGTATAGAGTCTTATAATGTTTACAATATGTCTTTTATGTAAGTTTTGCTGTACCGCTTCATACTTGTGTTTGTTTCAAATAACCTTGCTAGCCTAAGCCTTGTATCGAGAGGGAATACTTCTCATGCATCCAAAATCCTTGAGCCAACCACTATGCCATTTGTGTCCACCATACCTACCTACTACATGGTATTTCTCCACCATTCCAAAGTAAATTGCTTGAGTGCTACCTTTAAACAATTCAAAATTTATCACCTCTGATTTGTGTCAATATTTTATAGCTCATGAGAAAGTATGTGGTGTTTATCTTTCAATCTTGTTGGGCAACCTTCACCAATGGACTAATGGCCATTCGCTTATCCAATAATTTTGCAAAAAGAGCTGGCAATGGGATTCCCAGTCCCAAGTTAATTAACCATCATAATGTTACAAAAATAGACACTCCATGGTATGTGATTGTTGGACGGCACCCGAAGGATTCAGTTAGCCATGGCTTGAGAAAGCAAAGGTGGGGAGGAGTGTCATCATAATAAAACTAAAATAAAAAGGCACTCCTTCATGGTATGAGATTGTTGGCAGGCACCCGAGGATTCGGTTAGCCATGATTTGTGAAAGAAAGGTTGGAAGGAGTGCCACCCAAAAACAAAAATAAAATGGGAGCCGCTCTTTGAAGGTTTGTCTGGCAAGGGGGTTAGAGTGCCCACTACCATTCGTTGACAACAACAAACACCTCTCAAAATTTTACTTTTATGCTCTCTATATGTTTTCAAAATCAAAGCTCTAGCACAAATATAGCAATCAATGCTTCCCTCTGCGAAGGGCCCTTCTTTTACTTTTGTGTTGAGTCAGTTCACCTATTTCTCTCCATCTCAAGAAGCAAACACTTGTGTGAACTGTGCATTAATTCCTACATACTTGCATATTGCACTTGTTATATTAATTTATGTTGACAATATCCATGAGATATACATGTTACAAGTTGAAAGCAACCGCTGAAACTTAATCTTCCTTTGTGTTGCTTCAATGCCTTTACTTTGAATTATTGTTTTATGAGTTAACTCTTATGCAAGACTTATTGATGCTTGTCTTGAAAGTACTATTCATGAAAAGTCTTTGCTATATGATTCATTTGTTTACTCATTGCATTACCATTGTTTCGGATCGCTGCATTCATTACATGTGCTTACAATAGTATTGATCAAGATTATGATGGCATGTCACTCCAGAAATTATCTTTTTTACCGTTTACCTACTCGGGACGAGCAGGAACTAAGCTTGGGGATGCTGATACGTCTCCAACGTATCGATAATTTCTTATGTTCCATGCCACTTTATTGATGATACCTACATGTTTTATGCATACTTTATGTCATATTTATGCTTTTTCCGGCACTAACCTATTAACAAGATGCCGAAGAGCCAGTTGCTGTTTTCTGCTGTTTTTGGTTTCAGAAATCCTAGTAAGGAAATTGAAAGTGCATGGAGCCCCCATGTGTGGTTTTGGTAATTAATGACAATCCCTATGGACTAATGTTTGCATTGAGTTATATTTGTAGGAGTTGTCCATAGGCAATTCTTGAACCATTTGTTGGCTTCAAGATTTCAATAAGAAGAATTTGATGAAGGATATCAAGTGTCAAGTATGTCTTGAAGATGAAGATGAAGTTATATATCTTGCTATCACATAAGTTGCTTTACTTGGTGATAGCCATCGTGCTTGAAGTTATATATCTTGCTATCACATAAGTTGCTTGTATTGCTTAGCATAAGTTGTTGGTGCACATAGGTGAACCATAGTATATAGGCTTTGGGCTTGACAAAGTAAACGCTAGTTTTATTCCGCATTTGTTAAGCCCATCTCGTAAAAGTTTTAAACCGCCTATTCACCCCCCTCTAGGTGACATCCGTGTCCTTTCAATTGGTATCAGAGCAAGGTCTCTCATTCTTAGGCTTCACCGCCTTGAGAGTAAAGATGTCGGTTAGGGGATTAGCGCACAATAACTTGTTTATATTTGATGGCACAAATTATGATCTATGGAAAATTTATGTGCTTAAAATCTTACGGGGTATGTCCCCGGACATGGAGCGATTTCTTGGCATGGGTTTTTCTTCTCCTAAGGATCCTCAAAATTTTTCTCTTGAGGAGGAGAAAAACTCTTGCCTCGATGCTCTTGCTTCTCATGTGTTTTCCATTGTTGTGAGCAATGTAGTTACTTCGTCAATCATGCCTTTTGGGAGCTCTCATAAATTATGGACAAAGCTTCAAGATAAATATGATGTGTCCAATATTATTGAGGATGATTGTATTGCTTCCACTTCCGGCCGTGATGAGTTCTCATCTTCATCCACTTCACCAAAGTGTGTCAAGACACAAGGTAATAATATGGTGAGTGGTGATGAAAATTGCAATGTTGATATTGAGCTTACTATTGATGATTCTTCATCTCTATCTCATTGCAATGCTTCATCTACGGACTCAAACACATCTAGCACTAGAAATGATTTACATGCTTGTGTTGATAGTCATTGCATATCATGTGTAAGTCGCTTGAATAAATTTAACGATGATATGCTTGCATTGTCTTGTGGCCATGATAAAAATGCTTATATTTCCTCTAGTTGTTGTGTGTCTAACAATGTAGAGGAAACCAAAAATTCTATTGGTCAAGACAAGATCTTGAAAGGAGCCTCAAGTAACTCCTCATCTTTATCTCACGGTCCTCATGTATGCCTTATGGCCAAGGGTTCCACGGTACCTTCTACCATGGAACCTAATATGTCTCGTGGTGATAAGGATGAGGATGAATATGAAGAAGAGGATTGGGTTGTCTCTCTACACGATAAGGGTAAGAGTGTATTCAAGGTTCTTTGCAAAGATAAAATTTCTAGCTCTCACTTCTTTGAAATCTTAACTACCGCTATTGAGAGCCAAAAACTTATTTGGATGCATGAGAACACCATTGATAAAATGGGTGCTCTTGAACGTGAGTACGCCAATGATGTGACATCTCTAAAGGATGAACTTGAAGAAGAACAAACCACCAAGGAAGCTCTTGAGGAAACCTTTGCTCTAGAATTGTCTAGAGAAAAGGAAAATCATGATAGAGCTCTTGAGGTGGCAAATGAACTAAAGCTAAAAAATGATAAGCTTGTGTTTGTTAATGCTAAACTCCTTGAGGATTTTGAGCAACTCAAAAAGGGCTCAAGGGTTATTGAGAGTGCGCTCACCAAACTCACCGAGTCGCATGAGCAACTTAAAGCTTCTTATCTAAAAGAGCATGACAACTTGCCTTCTCCCACTTCTATTAATAATGATGCTTGTGCTACTAACTCTACTTCTTGTGAAGCATCTATCTTGATGGAGAATGTTGAGCTAAGGGCTCAACTTAAATTTCTAACTAGCAATTATGGGAAATTGGAAGAAAATCATGGAAATCTTTCTAGCTCCTATGAGGATCTTCTAGCCTCTCATGATAGGCTAAAGTTAGCTCATGAGGCTATAATACCTAAGGCAACACCTTATGAGCGTCATGTGGGTACTAGCACTACTACTCAAAATGTTGTATTGCCATGTGCTAGTTCTAGTAATTCATCCACTCATAATATTGCTGAATCTTGTGATGAATTATCTTCCTTACCTTGTTGCTCTAACAATGAAGGTTCTACTTCCTCTAGTACTTGTGTTGTTACTAACCATGTAGAGGAAATCAAAGAGCTCAAGGCCCAAGTCTCTTCTTTGAAGAACGACTTGGTAAAGAGTCATGAAGGGAAATGCAAACTTGACAAGATGTTGAGTGTGCAACAATCCCCCAATGACAAGAGTGGACTTGGATTCAACTCCAACAACAAGAACAAGTCCAAGAACAACAATAAGAAGAAGGGCCAAGTACAAGTCAAAGACCCGGCTAAGATTGTTTGCTTCAAGTGCAAAATTGAAGGGCATCATGTTAGATCTTGCCCTTTGAAGAAGAAGCAAAAAGGGAAGCGGACTCAAGCTCAAACTCATATTCAACCTCAAGTTGAAGAAATGACACTTCCCAAGAAGAATCAAGCCAATGCTCCCATTGTGGAGAAATCTAGTGAGAAGAAGGAGAAGAAAAGAACTTGCTACATATGCCGCGAGAAGGGCCACATCTCCTCCTTTTGCACTATTGGTACCTCATCCAACTCTATCACCGTTGATGATGTTTATTCTCTTCGTAAGGATGAAGGTGGCAATGTGTTTGCCAAATATGTTGGTGCTCAAAGTGGTGTCAAGAAAAGAACCATTTGGGTTGCCAAGCCTATTGGGACTAACCTCTTAGGACCCAACTTAGTTGGGGACCAACAATCCAAAACTTGATCAATAGGTGTTTGTTGGAGGGCATTGGAGACTTGGCTACATCATGAAGAATTAAGGGATCTTCATCATTTATATTATCTCAAGCCAAGTCTTGGTTATCTTGCTTCTATCATATGATCAATGTTCCTCCTTGCGGTAACATGTGCTCAACTCATTTATATTGAAAGTTACTCGCCCCTTTGCATGTGTTAGTTTTTGTTCCTAACATGTGTTTGTATATGTTGTGCTTCCTACTTGCTTTTCTTGAGAAATCAAGTCTATGCATGTTGGGTTGCACACCATGTATTTGTGTTTGTGTTGGAGCCACTTTGCATCTTGTTGTATCTTATATGGCTCTTATGAGCGATTAATGGACTATCCCATTTTGGGGGAGTGATATTCCTTTGGGAATTTCATGATCCAAATAATGTGTGTACATGAGGAATATCACTTAGAATTGATATTGCAAGATTATCTAGTCTCTATGTGGTATGCCATCTTCATGAGAAATTCAAATTCTAAATGTTCATTAATATCTCTAGTTGGATTATTTGCCTCTTGTGAAAATAAATTCCTTATCACATTATGGGGGAGTAATAAGCTTTGTGCATATTACAAGCCTAGAAAATGTGAACATTTGAGGTTGTGTCACATAGAATTGATACCGTAATTTATCTCTCTCCTATGTGGCATGTTTGCTCAAACAAGCTCCAATTTGCTTAAAATGGCTTCATTGCTAATATCTTTGTGGATCTTATTTGTGAAAGTTTTTCTTGGCATGGTTTTTCACAACGTGTCCCTCAATACATTTTTGGAAAACCATGTGCTTCAAGTCATACTATTAATTGCTTTGCATGTTGGTATGAATACTATTAATTGCTTTGCATGTTGGTATGAATACTATTAATTGCCTTGCATGTTGGTATGACTAAATGAAGCTATCAAGAAACTATCTTTGCATGATGGTTAACTCTTATCTTTTACCATATGCTTTATTCGTTGTAAATATGATCTTATGAATACTTTCAAACTACCACCGGGAAATATTTCCTAATACCTCTTGTTCTAGGACAATTGGTAATCTTTATGAGGTAGATTTTTATTGATCATATTTACATTGGCTCTTGTGTTAGAATTGCCTTATTTATTGCCATGAATTTGTTGTGCTTTGGCTCCCATGTGTCTTTGATGGCGTGTAACTCACACGTTCGCTGGGAACCCCAAGAGGAAGGTATGATGCGCACAGCAGCAAGTTTTCCCTCAGAAAGAAACCAAGGTTTATCGAACCAGGATGAGCCAAGAAGCACGTTGAAGGTTGATGGCGGCGGGATGTAGTGCGGCGCAACACCAGGGATTCCGGCGCCAACGTGGAACCTGCACAACACAACCAAAGTACTTTGCCCCAACGAAACAGTGAGGTTGTCAATCTCACCGGCTTGCTGTAACAAAGGATTAACCGTATTGTGTGGAAGATGATTGTTTGCAGAAAACAGTAGAACATTATTGCAGTAGATTGTATTTCAGTAAAGAGAATTGGACCGGGGTCCACAGTTCACTAGAGGTGTCTCTCCCATAAGACAAATAGCATGTTGGGTGAACAAATTACAGTTGGGAAATTGACAAATAAAGAGAGCATGACCATGCACATACATATCATGATGAGTATAGTGAGATTTAATTGGGCATTACGACAAAGTACATAGACCGCCATCCAACTGCATCTATGCCTAAAAAGTCCACCTTCAGGTTATCATCCGAACCCCTTCCAGTATTAAGTTGCAAAGCAACAGACAATTGCATTAAGTATGGTGCGTAATGTAATCAACAACTACATCCTTAAACATAGCATCAATGTTTTATCCCTAGTGGCAACAACACAACACAACCTTAGAACTTTCTGTCACTGTCCCAGGTGTCAATGCAGGCATGAACCCACTATCGAGCATAAATACTCCCTCTTGGAGTTACAAGCATCTACTTGGCCAGAGCATCTACTAGTAACGGAAAGCATGCAAGATCATAAACAACACATAGATATAACTTTGATAATCAACATAACAAGTATTCTCTATTCATCGGATCCCAACAAACGCAACATATAGAATTACAGATAGATGATCTTGATCATGTTAGGCAGCTCACAAGATCCGACAATGATAGCACAATGGGGAGAAGACAACCATCTAGCTACTGCTATGGACCCATAGTCCAGGGGTAGACTACTCACACATCACACCGGAGGCGACCATGGCGGCGTAGAGTCCTCCGGGAGATGATTCCCCTCTCCGGCAGGGTGCCGGAGGCGATCTCTGGATCCCCGAGATGGGATCGGCGTTGGCGGCGTCTCACGGAAGGTTTTCCGTATCGTGGCTCTCGATGCACCGGGGGTTTCGTCACGGAGGCTTTAAGTAGGCAGAAGGGCAAGTCGGGAGGGGCACACGGGGCCCCACACCACAGGTCGGCGCGGCCAAGGGGGCCGCGCCGCCCTAGGGTTTGGGCACCCTGTGGCCCCACTTCGTTTCGTCTTCAGACTTCTGGAAGCTTCGTGGAAAAATAGGACCCTGGGCGTTGATTTCGTCCAATTCCGAGAATATTTCCTTACTAGGATTTCTGAAACCAAAAACAGCAGAAAACAGCAACTGGCACTTCGGCATCTTGTTAATAGGTTAGTTCCAGAAAATGCACGAATATGACATAAAGTGTGCATAAAACATGTAGATAACATCAATAATGTGGCATGGAACATAAGAAATTATCGATACGTCGGAGACGTATCAGCATCCCCAAGCTTAGTTCTGCTCGTCCCGAGCAGGTAAAACGATAACACAGATAATTTCTGGAGTGACATGCCATCATAATCTTGATCATACTATTTGTAAAGCATATGTAGTGAATGCAGCGATCAAAACAATGTATATGACATGAGTAAACAAGTGAATCATAAAGCAAAGACTTTTCATGAATAGCACTTCAAGACAAGCATCAATAAGTCTTGCATAAGAGTTAACTCATAAAGCAATAATTCAAAGTAAAGGCATTGAAGCAACACAAAAGAAGATTAAGTTTCAGCGGTTGCTTTCAACTTGTAACATGTATATCTCATGGATATTGTCAACATAGAGTAATATAATAAGTGCAATAAGCAAATATGTAGGAATCAATGCACAGTTCACACAAGTGTTTGCTTCTTGAGGTGGAGAGAAATAGGTGAACTGACTCAACATTGAAAGTAAAAGAATGGTCCTCCATAGAGGAAAAGCATCGATTGCTATATTTGTGCTAGAGCTTTGATTTTGAAAACATGAAACAATTTTGTCAACGGTAGTAATAAAGCATATGTATCATGTAAATTATATCTTACAAGTTGCAAGCCTCATGCATAGTGTACTAATAGTGCCCGCACCTTGTCCTAATTAGCTTGGACTACCTGGATTATCACCGCAATACATATGCTTTAACCAAGTATCACAAAGGGGTACCTCTATGCCGCCTGTACAAAGGTCTAAGGAGAAAGCTCGCATTTGGATTTCTCGCTTTTGATTATTCTCAACTTAGACATCCATACCGGGACAACATAGACAACAGATAATGGACTCCTCTTTTAATGCTTAAGCATTCAACAACAATTAATTCTTTTCTCATTAGAGATTTGAGGATGTTTGTCCAAAACTGAAACTTCCACCATGGATCATGGCTTTAGTTAGCGGCCCAATGTTCTTCTCTAACAATATGCATGCTCAAACCATTCAACTCAGTGTAGATCGCCCTTACTTCAGACAAGACGAACATGCATAGCAACTCACATGAAATTCAACAATGAATAGTTGATGGCGTCCCCAGTGAACATGGTTATCGCACAACAAGCAACTTAATAAGAGATAAAGTGCATAATTACATATTCAATACCACAATAGTTTTTAAGCTATTTGTCCCATGAGCTATATATTGCAAAGGTGAATGATGGAATTTTAAAGGTAGCACTCAAGCAATTTACTTTGGAATGGCGGAAAATACCATGTAGTAGGTAGGTATGGTGGACACAAATGGCATAGTGGTTGGCTCAAGTATTTTGGATGCATGAGAAGTATTCCCTCTCGATACAAGGTTTAGGCTAGCAAGGCTTATTTGAAACAAACACAAGGATGAACCGGTGCAGCAAAACTCACATAAAAGACATATTGAAAACATTATAAGACTCTACACCGTCTTCCTTGTTGTTCAAACTCAATACTAGAAATTATCTAGACCTTAGAGAAACCAAATATGCAAACCAAATTTTAGCATGCTCTATGTATTTCTTCATTAATGGGTGCAAAGCATATGATGCAAGAGCTTAAACATGAGCACAACAATTGCCAAGTATCACATTACCCAAGACATTTATAGCAATTACTACATGTATCATTTTCCAATTTCAACCATATAACAATTTAACGAAGGAGAAACTTCGCCATGAATACTATGAGTAGAAACCAAGGACATACTTGTCCATATGCTACAGCGGAGCGTGTCTCTCTCCCATAAAGTGAATGCTAGGATCCATCTTATTCAAACAAAACAAAAAACAAAAACAAACCGACGCTCCAAGAAAAAGCACATAAGATGTGATGGAATAAAAATATAGTTTCAGGGGAGGAACCTGATAATGTTGTCGATGAAGAAGGGGATGCCTTGGGCATCCCCAAGCTTAGACGCTTGAGTCTTCTTGATATATGCAGGGGTGAACCACCGGGGCATCCCCAAGCTTAGAGCTTTCACTCTCCTTGATCATGTTGCATCATACTCCTCTCTTGATCCTTGAAAACTTCCTCCACACCAAACTCGAAACAACTCATTAGAGGGTTAGTGCACAATAAAAATTAACATATTCAGAGGTGACACAATCATTCTTAACACTTCTGGACATTGCATAATGCTACTGGACATTAGTGAATCAAAGAAATTCATCCAACATAGCAAAAGAGGCAATGCGAAATAAAAGGCAGAATCTGTCAAAACAGAACAGTTCGTATTGACGAATTTTAAAATGGCACCAGACTTGCTCAAATGAAAATGCTCAAATTGAATGAAAGTTGCGTACATATCTGAGGATCATGCACGTAAATTGGCTTAATTTTCTGAGCTACCTACAGGGAGGTGGACTCAGATTCGTGACAGCAAAGAAATCTGGAACTGTGCAGTAATCCAAATCTAGTACTTACTTTTCTATCAACGGCTTAACTTGGCACAATAAAACACTAAACTAAGATAAGGAGAGGTTGCTACAGTAGTAAACAACTTCCAAGACACAAATATAAAACAAAATACTGTAGCAAAATAAACACATGGGTTATCTCCCAAGAAGTTCTTTCTTTATAGCCATTAAGATGGGCTCAGCAGTTTTAATGATGCACTCGCAAGAAATAGTATTGGAAGCAAAAGAGAGCATCAAGAGGCAAATTCAAAACACATTTAAGTCTAACATGCTTCCTATGAAAAGGAATCTTGTAAATAAACAAGTTCATGAGGAGCAAAGTGACAAGCATAGGAAGATAAAACAAGTATAGCTTCAAAAATTTCAGCACATAGAGAGGTATTTTAGTAACATGAAAATTTCTACAACCATATTTTCCTCTCTCATAATAACTTTCAGTAGCAACATGAGAAAACTCAACAATATAACTATCACATAAAGCATTCTTATCATGAGTCTCATGCATAAAATTATTACTCTCCACATAAGCATAGTCAATTTTAGTAGTTGTAGTGGGAACAAATTCAACAAAGTAGCTATCATCATATATAGGAGGCATATTGTAATCATAAAAGAAAATTTTCTCCTCAATGCTTGGGGGACTAAAAAGATCATGCTCATCAAAGCCAGCTTCCCCAAGCTTAGAATTTTCCATAGCATTAGCAACAATGGTGTTCAAAGCATTCATAGTAATAACATTCTCATTAGCATGTATATAAAGTTCCATGGGTTTTTTAATTCTCTCTTCAAACACATCATGTCCTAATTCAAGATAAAGTTCATAAAGATCTCTCATATTTTTGTTGTTTTCCATTATGCTTAACTAGTGAAATAAAAACATGCATGATATTAAGTAAAGTAAAACAAGTAACTAATTTTTTTGTGTTTTTGATATAGCAAACAAGATAGCAAATAAAGTAAAACTAGCAACTATTTTTTTTGTATTTTGATTTAGTGCAGCAAACAAAGTAGTAAATAAAACTAAGCAAGACAAAAACAAAGTAAAGAGATTGAGAAGTGGAGACTCCCCTTGCAGCGTGTCTTGATCTCCCCGGCAACGGCGCCAGAAAAAGAGCTTGATGGCGTGTAACTCACATGTTCGTTGGGAACCCCAAGAGGAAGGTATGATGCGCACAGCAGCAAGTTTTCCCTCAGAAAGAAACCAAGGTTTATCGAACCAGGAGGAGCCAAGAAGCACGTTGAAGGTTGATGGCGGCGGGATGTAGTGCGGCGCAACACCAGGGATTCCGGCGCCAACGTGGAACCTGCACAACACAACCAAAGTACTTTGCCCCAACGAAACAGTGAGGTTGTCAATCTCACCGGCTTGCTGTAACAAAGGATTAACCGTATTGTGTGGAAGATGATTGTTTGCGAAAACAAGAGAACAAGATATTGCAAGAGATTGTATTTCAGTAAAGAGAATTGGACCGGGGTCCACAGTTCACTAGAGGTGTCTCTCCCATAAGACAAACAGCATGTTGGGTGAACAAATTACAGTTGGGCAATTGACAAATAAAGAGAGCATGACCATGCACATACATATCATGATGAGTATAGTGAGATTTAATTGGGCATTACGACAAAGTACATAGACCGCCATCCAACTGCATCTATGCCTAAAAAGTCCACCTTCAGGTTATCATCCGAACCCCTTCCAGTATTAAGTTGCAAAGCAACAGACAATTGCATTAAGTATGGTGCGTAATGTAATCAACAACTACATCCTTAGACATAGCATCAATGTTTTATCCCTAGTGGCAACAGCACAACACAACCTTAGAACTTTCTGTCACTATCCCAGGTGTCAATGCAGGCATGAACCCACTATCAAGCATAAATACTCCCTCTTGGAGTTACAAGCATCTACTTGGCCAGAGCATCTACTAGTAACAGAAAGCATGCAAGATCATAAACAACACATAGATATAACTTTGATAATCAACATAACAAGTATTCTCTATTCATCGGATCCCAACAAACGCAACATATAGAATTACAGATAGATGATCTTGATCATGTTAGGCAGCTCACAAGATCCGACAATGATAGCACAATGGGGAGAAGACAACCATCTAGCTACTGCTATGGACCCATAGTCCAGGGGTAGACTACTCACACATCACACCGGAGGCAACCATGGCGGCGTAGAGTCCTCCGGGAGATGATTCCCCTCTCCGGCAGGGTGCCGGAGGCGATCTCCTGGATCCCCCGAGATGGGATCGGCGTTGGCGGCGTCTCTGGAAGGTTTTCCGTATCGTGGCTCTCGGTACTGGGGGTTTCGTCACGGAGGCTTTAAGTAGGCGGAAGGGCAAGTCGGGAGGGGGCACAGGGGCCCCACACCACAGGTCGGCGCGGCCAAGGGGGGGCCGCGCCGCCCTAGGGTTTGGGCACCCTGTGGCCCCACTTCGTTTCATCTTCGGACTTCTGGAAGCTTCGTGGAAAAATAGGCCCCTGGGCGTTGATTTCGTCCAATTCCGAGAATATTTCCTTACTAGGATTTCTGAAACCAAAAACAGCAGAAAAACAAAGCGGCACTTCGGCATCTTGTTAATAGGTTAGTTCCAGAAAATGCACGAATATGACATAAAGTGTGCATAAAACATGTAGATAACATCAATAATGTGGCATGGAACATAAGAAATTATCGATACGTCGGAGACGTATCAGTCTTCCTTGCATCTTATGGATCTAATTTGACTATTCAAACTTTCTTAGCATTTTAGTAGATATAGGTAGCGTGATGATCCTAGTTTTGTGCATTTTGTATTCATATGAAAAATCCTAGATAATGCACTAATCTTGGGGGAGCTCTTATATATTTGTTAGAATGCTTAACTTCTCTTGATCATTATCAAAAATTTGGTTTTGGGGGACATAAATTTTCTTTTTGGTACTTTGTGCCATCATAAAAAGTCTCGAGGGTTTGGTTTATTTGTTGGAACCTTGCTCTCTTGGGAGTTGGTTATCTCATTCCTTTGTGCTTAGGCTTAATTAGCTTCTTATAATGAGATAAGTCTTTGGAGTCAATCTTGTGTTGATTTGATTCTTTGATATAATTTGGGCAACCATTGTCTCTTGATTTATTTGGTGTTTTGTCCAAATTGTATCTTCCTTTGGTTCTTGAAAGTATTGTGCATGCATATTTAATATATGTATATCTTATAGCATGTGTTACTTTCTTTGATCCAGTATATAGGGTAAACTCCATCAAATCCTAATTTGATTAAGATGTGCATGAAATTCAATTTCATATCTATATGCACATAGTATTGTGGAGTTTGTCCTATATGTTGTAGTGTGTCTAACTACTTCGAACCCAATTAGTTTGGGGACCATTTTGTACTTACCTTTGTGTTAGGTACAATGGATATGCATTGGATGCTTGTCTCACTCTTGGAAAGAAGTGGTGACTCAATGGTAACTTGAGGCAAGCTAGGATGGTCAACGAACACATATCTACTACATCCACACCAATGCTATCTTGGTAACAAGTATCTTCTCATGCATACTTTTCTTGTATCCAACCTTATGGTTGCATCTTGGCATGAATCTCTTGATTTGAAAATGTTGTGCTTCTTGCAAAAGTCTTAATGAAACCTCTATATTGTGAATGTGAGTAATTTGAGATGAGTGCATTTGTTGGGAAGTATTTTAAAAAATGCTCATGATTCATCCATCCCAACTATGCCTATCTAGCAATTTTATTGCATATCAATTCCTCAAGGCTCTCACATGTGCAATATAGATGAAAGTGCAAATTTAGCTACTTCTTTTGGTATCCTCGTTTGTGATACTTGTTGCCTTTCTCAAATGCATCCCAACTATCTTCTATCCCTTGTTGATATTTGTGATGTATTTTAGTTGTTTGTGGTTGAAGTTCATGAATGTACAATAAAATAAAATTGAGCATTTGGCCATGCTATTAAGCAAAAATTCTTATTGGTATATTGCATGACTTCGTCTTGGATATCATACTATTTTTCTTGCGTATCTATTTTGTGTGTGCATGTTTCTTCGTGGATAAATATCTTTGTGATATTGCCCACTTAGAGAAACTTATACACATAAGAAATGATACATCTCCTTTTGATATCTTATTTATTTATTGCGTGTTGATTGGTCATGCTAAGCAATATAATTCATTGAAGACTATGATGATGCTTTTTGCTCATCCTTGTAATAGTCTTATAATATGCTTTATCATGCCTTTCACATATCCTCTTGGTTGAGCCTTTTTATTATGGTGCCTCTTACTTGTTGATCAACTATTTGTTTGTTGCAAGTGTTTAGCTTATTTTTCTATCTATGATCTATTACAAATGTTTGTGTTTTAAATGAGGGAGTGAGGATTCCATGTTATGCATATTGTATTCAAATGCAACATTTTATTTTATGCATGTACCTTGGGGAGCTTCCTCATTTGATTTAGAACACTATCTTGTGGTGATCATTAGAGTTTGATTCACTTGGTATCTTTTGTTTTTGAATGATATTATGGGAGTGATGATTCCATGTTTGTGCACTTTATACTCCAATGCAAATTGTCTAGTTTTGTGCACAAACCTTGGGGAGCTTCCTCATATTATTTAGAGCAATCTTCTTGATCTTATCATAATATCTATCTTTCTTTTGGTATCTTCCTTGTGGTTCATTTGGTTGCTTGCTTCATTTGTTGAAGCTTCTTGACTTTGTTATCTTTTTGCAATCTTTGATCCTATCTATAGTGTGATTCCTTCCGAATATTCGTCATTGGATATGTGCATTTGATTCCACTCAAATTATGAGAAATGCACACGCTATGGAGGAACTCTCACTATATTGGCCTTCTAAATTTTTCACCCATTTCGGCAATTGGTGCCAATGGGGGAGAAGTTTGGAGGATTTAAGGGAATTTGGTTATGTCTTTGCTTTGTGCTTAAGCATGTGCCTTTATTGCATTGCATCTTATTGCTTTGCATAGTTGAATATTTAGAGGAAACTCCACTAGGCTTTGAATGCCAATATATGCAATGAAAGTCAAGATCATTCACACATGCATATATTATGGGGGAGTTGCTCTATATATTCAACTTATTTGTTACTTAAATTCCTTATATAAACCCTCTCAAAGAGATTGTCATCAATTACCAAAATGGGGGAGATTGAAAGTGCATGGAGCCCCCATGTGTGGTTTTGGTAATTAATGACAATCCCTATGGACTAATGTTTGCATTGAGTTATATTTGTAGGAGTTGTCCATAGGCAATTCTTGAACCATTTGTTGGCTTCAAGGTTTCAATAAGAAGAATTTGATGAAGGATATCAAGTGTCAAGTATGTCTTAAAGATGAAGATGAAGTGAGCCCTCAAGTTACTTCAAGACATCAATATGATGAAGAATGAAGAATGAAGTGCAAGTTCAAGATGAGCCATCTCGAAGAGATCCTTTGCCTGAGTCTTGCCATCCATATGGTGATCATGGATATGTGAAGATGAGCCGAAGAAGAAGATCTCCCATGGTGGATTATGGGGGAGCAATCCACATGGTGGTCATGGTTATGTGAAGATGCGCCGAAGAAGAAGCTCTCCCATGGTGGATTATGGGGGAGCAATCCACAAGACTTCGTCAAGCAAGCACAAGCAAGAAAGGCGTTCCATCTTGTTGAGGTCAAGATCATCGTCATCAAGCTCAAGTGTAATGCGCAAGTATAAGGTTTGCTCTTGATAGGGTTTCTTTCTCACCGGTCTCATAGTGTAGTTGGAGACCGGTTTATAGTTTAGTTGCCGTACTATCAAGAGGGCTCTTGAGTGAGTAACTCGATCGTATCGTTCAGAGAGAGCACAAACCTTTGCATCCTTGCATCATCTTTCTTGGTTGTTATTTGGACCTTATCCATGTGATGTTTTAGAGCTTGTGCTTATTCTCATGACAAGCTCTAGTTCATCGAAAACGGATTTCGCATAGATCACTTGTTGCGTTTTCGAGTTTGGTTCATCATCCTTCTTGGTTTTATTTGGATCTTATCCATGTTATGTTTTAGAGCTTGTGCTTATTCTCATGACAAGCTCTAGTTCATCGAAAATGGTTGTTGCATGGGCAACTTGTTGCATTTTCAAGATTGGAGGTTTTACCGGTATGTCTTTTTTAGATAGGTCAAACCTTTCATCATTTGTTTCTATCCTCCCTTGTTGGACTATGAAGGTTTCCTGCATGATCTTGTAGAGCTTGTTCCTAGCTTTAAAACAAGCCCAAGATCATCAAAATCGGAGTCCGGATGCTAAAGTTATGCCCGTTTCAGTTTGATGTTTCTGCCAGTTTTTAGGGGGGCGGATATTCCGGCCCAAGTTTGGGGCGGATAATCCGGCCCCCCCGCAAAATCTGGTTTTTGGGAAAATCCGGCCAAATATCCGGCCAAATGTCCGGCCCCCTTACTGCGAGCAGTTTTCTCAAGTCCTTAGCCGATTTTCGGGGCCCGGATATTTTGCAAATATCCGGCCCGGAAAATCCGGCCTGAGCTGACCCAAACGGTCATATTTCGATGGGAGGGGGTATTTAAGACCCCCTTCTTCCTCCTTGGGCAGCTACCTCTTCCCCTTTGTGCTCTCCACCATTGTTGACCTTGAGAGCTTGCCATATCCCTCTACTCCTCCTATACTTCTTGAATCTTTTTGAGGGAAAAGGAAGAGGAGATCTAGATCTACATTTCTACCAATCAAATCCCTCTCTTTGTGAGGGGAATCCACTAGATCTAGATCTTGGAGAAATTTGGTGTTCCTCCTCTTATTTTGTTCTTCCTCTCTTATTCCCCCAATAGCTTTTGTAGCTTTGTTGGAATTTGAGAGAGAAGTACTTGAGCATCTTTGTGGTGTTCTTGCCATTGCATTTGGTGCATAAGTTTGAGTTCTCCACGGTGATTCGTGGAAGTGAAAGCAAGAAGGTTGTTACTCTTGGGTTCTTGGAACCCTAGACGGATTCTAGGCCTTTGTGGCATCTTTGTGGTGTTCTTGGGGACTCCAATTAAGTTGTGGAGAATTTTCAAGGGCAAGGCCTTTGTGGCATCTTAGTGGTGTTCTTGGGGACTCCAATTAAGTTGTGGAGATTCTTCAAGGGCAAGGCCTTTGTGGCAATTTGTTAGGAGCCTCCAATTAAGTTGTGGAGATAGCCCCAAGCTTTGTGCGGGTTCGGTAACCTCCCTAAGGTTACATAGTGGTTCGAGGACATCCCTCTTGGTGGGAATTCTCGAGGAGAATACGGTGGCCCTCGTGCTTTTGGAGTGACTTGTCCTCCACACCGCTCCAACGGAGAGTAGCACTCGCAAGAGTGTGAACTTCGGGCTACATCATCGTCTCCCGCGTGCCTCGGTTATCTCTATACCCGAGCTCCTTACTTATGCACTTTACTTGGTGATAGCCATCGTGCTTGAAGTTATATATCTTGCTATCACATAAGTTGCTTGTATTGCTTAGCATAAGTTGTTGGTGCACATAGGTGAACCATAGTATATAGGCTTTGGGCTTGACAAAGTAAACGCTAGTTTTATTCCGCATTTGTTAAGCCCATCTCGTAAAAGTTTTAAACCGCCTATTCACCCCCCCTCTAGGCGACATCCGTGTCCTTTCAGAAATATTCTCGGAATCGGACGAAATCAACGCCCAGGATCTTATTTTTCCACGAAGCTTCCAGAACACCGGGGGAGATACGAAGTGGGGCGACGAGGCGGCCAGACGACAGGGCGGCGCGGCCTAGGCCCTGGCCGCACCGGCCTGTTGTGTGGGCCCCTCGCGTCGCCCCTAAACCTACCTCTCCGACTATAAGAAGCCTTCGTCGATAATAACTCCAGTACCGAGAGCCACGATACGGAAAACCTTCCAGAGACGCCGCCGCCGCCAATCCCATCTCGGGGGATTCAGGAGATCGCCTCCGGCACCCTGCCGGAGAGGGGAATCATCTCCCGGAGGACTTTTCACCGCCATGGTCGCCTCCGGAGTGATGAGTGAGTAGTTCACCCCTGGACTATGGGTCCATAGCAGTAGCTAGATGGTCGTCTTCTCCTAATTGTGCTTCATTGTTGGATCTTGTGAGCTGCCTAACATGATCAAGATCATCTATCTGTAATGCTATATGTTGTGTTTGTTGGGATCGGATGAATAGAGAATACTATGCTATGTTGATTATCAATCTATTATCTATGTGTTGTTTATGATCTTGCATGCTCTCCGTTGCTAGTAGAGGCTCTGGCCAAGTTTTTGCTTGTAACTCCAAGAGGGAGTATTTATGCTCGATAGTGGGTTCATGCCTCCATTAAATCTGGGACAGTGACAGAAAGTTCTAAGGTTGTGGATGTGCTGTTGCCACTAGGGATAAAACATCGATGCTATGTCTAAGGATGTAGTTGTTGATTACATTACGCATCATACTTAATGCAATTGTCTGTTGTTTGCAACTTAATACTGGAGGGGGTTCGGATGATAACCTGAAGGTGGACTTTTTAGGCATAGATGCATGCTGGATAGCGGTCTATGTACTTTGTCGTAATGCCCAATTAAATCTCACAATGCTCATCATATCATGTATGTGCATGGTCATGCCCTCTTTATTTGTCAATTGCCCAACTGTAATTTGTTCACCCAACATGCTTATTCTTATCGGAGAGACGCCTCTAGTGAACTGTGGACCCCGGTCCATTCTTTTAATCGAATACAATCTACTGCAATACTTGTTCTACTGTTTTCTGCAAACAATCATCATCCACACTATACATCTAACCCTTTGTTACAGCAAGCCGGTGAGATTGACAACCTCACTGTCACGTTGGGGCAAAGTAATTTGGTTGTGTTGTGCAGGTTCCACGTTGGCGCCGGAATCCCTGGTGTTGCGCCGCACTACACTCCGCCGCCATCAACCTTCAACGTGCTTCTTGGCTCCTACTGGTTCGATAAACCTTGGTTTCTTACTGAGGGAAAACTTGCCGCTGTACGCATCACACCTTCCTCTTGGGGTTCCCAACGGACGCGTGCTGTACGCGTATCAAGCAACTTCTAAATAATCTCATTGAGCATATGTGCAGGATCAAAGGATTATGAGCAAATGACACGATACCTTGATCTAGCCCATTTATTACATTTGTTTAGTTGTTTTATTGTTTGTTGTATTTGAATTCGAAAACAATTTTAGCAAACATATTTATTTGTATGCTATGTTTAATAAATGGTTGTGTTTTTTAAAACCCTATAAAAAAGTTTGGGGTGACGTTTTGGGGACGCGGCTGGGGAGCGACGTCCCATAAACGCAGCACGAACAAAACACATCCCAAAACGCTCGATCCGACGCCGTTTGGGACCGTTTTGTGGGATGTGGCTAAAGATGCTCTAAGCTAGTTATTGTAGAAATCTACTATAGTTTATCATCCACCTTTGTTTCCACAAAATGTATAGGAACACATGCTAAAACGAGCTCTCACGTTAACTTAGAAAAGAGAGATTCCCCTAGCCTTTGCTCTCATCTTCTCTGTTCTCCAACAAAACTTAAATATAATATTTAAATATTTATAATTTGCTAACCAGATCTTGCTGGAATTGCTCTAAGAGCAACTCTAGCACAATTTTTCGGAAAATAACCGCATGCTTTCGAGGTTTGGTTAAAAAACCAATACGTACCCAAGAAAAGAGGATAGTATGGATTTTTTTCTTCATTATATAGAATTTTTAAATAAAACTAGACAAGGATGGCTACATCTATTGCTTGTTGTCCTTAGCCTCGTCGTGGCCGGAGACCGAAGGAACCGGCCTCGCAGTGGCCCGCCTTCGCCATGGTCCAACACTCGCCCTTCGCTTTTCCTAGGCGCTTTGCCGTGGCTTCAAGCCCCGCTAACACTGGTGGCTTGTTACGGTGACATTGGAACCTAGCCATCAAGATGCGGCTCGGTGTGTTTGTATCCTAGTGGTTCCTCACCCGCCCCCTCTCGCGCCGCTTCGTAGCCTCTATGACCCTCGCCGCTTGCGTCTCCATGTCCTCACTCTTCGTATCATCCTCCACGTGCAGGATCTGACTCGCCTGGTACACCTGGCATGTATAAGCATCAGCGTGACCCAATAAAGTTTTTGGACCAATCTTCCACGGCGAACCAGACAAACAACAACTAGGTTAGTTCGGTTAATTGATGATCAATCACAAAACCTGGAAACTTCAGACCTCGGAACTAATCAGAATCAACTCCCAGTCTCCCACATATAGCAACACATCAGATCTTCAAGATCATTAAGAAAACACAACGATATGGGACCCCAAACGTTGGAACTTATCTTTAACCTAAAAAGTTCAACCTAAGCGTACATATGATGACTGCCAAAACCCTTCACACTCACACACACCTATTTGGGTAGGACATGCCCCATGCCAACCTAATGGACCAATGGCCGTGTTTCTTTAGACATGCCCAAAAACCATCACACCAAAAGTAAAACCAAATTGACAAATAAAAGATGACGCGACTAGAATAAAATAGGACTCGAAACTAATTCTTTTTTTGACAATCAATACCACATATATTCATAGCAACAAATAGTACATGGTATTAGATATACATGAACTGACTCCAACGATTACAAAATAAAGTCTAAAAGATAGTAACAAATCTTCGAGGTCTTCAATTTCTTTCTTCTTCCAGAACACAATTTTGTACTCTTGAAGGCAGCCAAAGATAGATAACGAACCATAGACCTGTAGATACCGACGAAAGTTCTCCCATAATTTTTTGAGCCGCAATTCCAAGGCTGCGTGCACGCACGCAACCATTAAAGTAATCATACAACATCGGAAGAGTACCAACACCAGTATATCAGGGAATAATAACCAACTAGCTTTGTCGTCGTCGATGGAGAGTCCAGAGTACAAATCACCATTGTCGAGGACGTAGCAGCCGGGACAAAAATGCGAGGATAGTCCTCCTCGCGGCAACAACGACAAAAGATCCAAAATCGATCTGGCGAAGCAAGATCCGAAGACCCATACCTAGAAAATTATGATTGTTCAACACCACCATTGACGCCGGGAAGAAGATCTCGTCGCCGAATGAAAGGCCGAAGATCACTTCTTACAGACGATGCCATCTCCATTGAGGGGAAACCTACAAGAAGACGGCTACCAAAATCCTAACATAATCTAATAAAAACAATACTTTTATTCGAAACTCCACGCATAGATCGGGTTCCCCACTCCTCCTGACGCCGGCGAAGCCGACCGGAGGAGGAGGAACCAATCTATGGAGGAGGATGAACTGGAGACGGCTAGGGTTAGACGGCGGCTGAGAGGAGAAACCACGGGAGATTATACGTATGGAGTTGGATGCTGCACTACTAGTGCTATAATGCGACGAAAACCTTTTCCTAGGGTTTCTGTACTCAAAACTAATTCTTAATGACACCTTTGAGACTCTATCACGTCATCCATAGCTGCAAGAGAAATCAGAAAAATGCCCCGGTCTGCTTGGTATATCCCACCCTAACAGCCCATGAAAGAACACAAGCCTCTAATTTATCCATAGAGCGATTTTGCTAACAGTTTTTTTTAGGGAAAACCATCATGGCAACTTTATTGATCATCAAAAAGGTTACATCGTTTGTGAGCAACTCGATGATAAAATTTAGCGGATCCTTCATCCAAACTGAATGAGATCCCTCAGTCTTGCAAGCAAAAGTATGAGCCACCCTATTACTTTCCTATCACTATGAGAAAACATAACATGAGCAAAGCCCCTAGCTAGGAAAGAACACTCCTCATATTACTTTCCTATCACTATGAGAAAACATAACATGAGCAAAGCCCCTAGATAGGAAAGAACACTCCTCATAGATAGCAGCACACGCTCCAATAGAGTTAGCCCCATCAAGCAAACAGTAGGATTAGCTTCATACACCCAATTTAATTTGCCAAAAGTAGTCGATCTCTTATAGCAAACAGCTTTGGTATACAAAATGAGTCGTATTGTTAGAGATGCCTAGTTAGCAAATTTGCCCGACATGTACTTATGGTCCGGTTAGGGCACCCACAATGTATAGCCAAATGTGGTTCTATATTAGCTTTTTGGCTTTTGGAACTAGTTCCCTACATTGTGAAGCTAGTTCCAAAAGAAGCAAAAGTGGGAACCGGAGCAAGTAGTTGCTCCGATGCCAAGTTTGTGGCCAAATGCTTGATGGGTTAAAATATGCATATCTAAGGAAGAAAGAGAAGATGGTTAAGGTGAGAGAGAGGATGGCTGTAAAGAAAAACAATTCTTTTACATTGTTTGTGTCAGTATCAGGGCCCATTGTGTAGACATTTGGAACTAGGCAACATTGTGGAGGTGTAGCCATATGTAGTTCCGATGCCAAATACTGTGCTTTGTGGATGCCCTTAGTTTCTAGGTCGCGTCGATCGCTGGTCTTTCCAGACCCCTCCTCTGCAGCAGCTTTTCTGCTTTCTGACTCTAACTGTAATTTTAAATCTTTCCAGGAGCATTTGGCGGTTGAGCTGCTAGTAGTTCTCGCCGCAACACAGCTCGCTGCTTATCCCGAACATGACATGAGGCGACGCGAGTTAGGTCACGGACAGTAAGGTCCAAGGACCACTCCTCCATCCAGCCAGTGAGATGTGAGCTTGAGGGTGAGACTGGTCGAGATGGTCCTGTTTGGAGGACCACGCAAAATCTACACCTCCGTTCGTAAAGGGAAGAAAATCCACAGCAAAAGATTTTTCTAGTTTGATGAGCATTTTTCACTATGAGTTCGAACCACGTCCTTTCAGGGCGGCGGATATGTGTCCGTGTTTGGACACAAGCGTGAGGACGACGTGACAGTGCGGCAAATCCAACCACATCTCTCTTTGAGGTGAGGTGAGAGGAAATAATACAGGAGTATTTCTCCTTTCTAAATTAGTCATAGCAACTACTTTTTTCCAGATTAAACGAATCTATACATTAAAACGTGTCTAAATATATCTGCAAAACCTTTCAGCATGTTTGATCTGTAAAGAGAAGATAGACTAAGTACCAACCGATTGGATTGTTTGCCAACTATAATAACTCCAATGTAGCAATAAACTAAGATGTAGTGGGAAGAAGATAGTACTTCCTCCGTTCCCTATTAACTCTGATTTGGTACAAAGTTATTAAATCACAATCAATTAACAGAGAATGGAGGGAGTAACAAATAAAGCATTTTTTGTTTAGTAAAATATGCAAGATGGGGAGAAATATTCGTGACAACTAATTTGCGACGGAACATGTTGCTCCCCGTCGTTATTTCTTCTGTCACGGTTCGAGGGGGTAGCGGCTGGTGGAGATTAGTTTAATGGCTACTACATGTGACCATCGCTGTTTTAGGGTGGGAAGATTAGTGCTTAATTAAACTATTGACTAGATGTTGGTGCTTCACCAGAAATGGGAAAGTCGCGTTCGAAAAAAAGGAGTAGCTTTTCTACTATTCTTTTGCGTACCCCAATTTTTCCTATTGGCTTTCACCTCATGCAACCATGCCACTTAGATATTGCACTAACTATTTTTTAGGCCATGCATCATATCTAATTATCTGAGTTTTAATGTGAATTGTTCGCTTTTTTTGGTGGGCTACTTAACATTAATGGAGTCTGTTCCCTTCCTCTTCTCATAATTTAAAAATTTCCACTCAGTTGGCATCCGTCACTTCATGTATTTCGTCTTCCCAACTAGAAACCATGTATACCATCCTCCAACATCACCTCCACCCATCTAGGTGATGTGGTCCTTCTCAGGTGGAGCCTCTTCTCGGGTTTTTGGCGGCATCATACCCTGATTTTGGGTTTCTTTGACAGAGGCTACTAATCCATTCAGTAATACTCTTCTAGCTGTATATGGAATTGGTCGCCTGTGGTAAGGTGCGGGCTTTGCAGATGAAAGAGACGGAGAATAGGAATTTTGCCTTCAGGATGACTCCCTGGTCTCATATTTTATGATTTAATTGCAAGACACAGATGGAGGAGCTTGGATAATTTCTAACATCAAGCTAAGGTTAGAGCCTTTTAGCGATTGTGCAGTCAACAACCAAGCCAGGGATTCAGAGCATTCAGAGTTTTGGTTTGCCTCTCCGAATGGTGCGTCTGAAGTCAGCTGTTATATCCAGTCAACCAGGTATTTGTTCTTTTGAAGTTCCACTTTCTTGACCACGGTGGTATTATTTTATTCTATGAAAGTGTGGTTGATTTTTTTATCTCACTTAAACTCTCCTTGAAATATCTGAATGTAAGCATGTATAACTGCGTACAACTGAATTCCAGTTTTTTTCCAGGTTTGCTACTACGAAAGTTACTTTCTATTTTGCTCATTACATATCCTAGCATGCCATGCATGATCTTTTCCCGCTGTCAATATTCTTTATTGCCGCTAATTTATTTGGAGTTAGTACCATATTTTTTTACTACAAGGCCTCTATTTGATTACATTTGATATATACATGTTCGAGATTTTTTTTTCGAGGTAATGTTCGAGATTTTGAAGGGTACGTATATGACATCCGAGATTTTTAGATTCTGCTTTAACCACTATCATGTACTACTACGGTATGTTGTTCCGTACATTCTTTATCTCTTGCAACATGCAAACCCCAACTTGATGCGTTTGAGCTATGTAAAAGCTATATTCATTTGTCCGCAGCTACTTGCATGATTAGTTTCTGATTTTGCTTGGTTAACTGAGCTTTTGGTTCAGTGGAAGCAGATCGTACTTATGTGAAACCTAACATATACTTGATTCAAACATTTCAAGGGATTTTCTCACTGATTTTCTGGAGTTTATGTGTTTTGATACCACAATTGGTCTTTTTTGTTCCCGTGAACTACTAAGCACATCATTATTGGGCCTCATGGAATTTTACAAAAAATACTCAATGGGCTAGGTTGCCCATCTCAACCAAGTAAGAAGTAAGCTCTTAATTTGTTTTGTGTGATTAATATTCCGTTGTTGTGAATACTAAGCATTCTAATTATTGTGTTAACCTGGCCTAATGGCCCAACATATTTTCCCCTATTCCCATAAAAAGACTCTTTACACGCCCCTCCTATTCCGTTTATGACCGTTCTACCTAATGAGAAATTAGCATGTCTTCTTATTTTGCTCTTCATCAAGAGAAGTCTATAAATTCCCGCAACAATGTGCGGGGAATCATCTAGTTTCTTCTGTCACGGTTCGAGGGGGTAGCGGCTGGTGGAGATTAGTTTAATGGCTACTACATGTGACCATCGCTGTTTTAGGGTGGGAAGATTAGTGCTTAATTAAACTATTGACTAGATGTTGGTGCTTCACCAGAAATGGGAAAGTCGCGTTCGAAAAAAAGGAGTAGCTTTTCTACTATTCTTTTGCGTAGTAGTAAAAGAGAATTGGAAAGTGGCACATGCATGCATTTGGCCTGTGATGCAAGACCGTACGAGGAAGCCTCAGATAAATTTGGCAACTTGGTCAGTCATGCTCTGCATTTCTGCGACAGATGAATACTACCGTACCGTAGTACTACCTCCCATTCAAGGAACAAGACATTTTTATTTTACGTGTTTTTATTTTACCAAAAAATATTTTAAATATATGAAGATTATTCGTATAAAATTAACATCATTAGAAAATGTTTTTTAATACGAATCTAATGATACTAATTATATATAATATGATCGAGATTTTGTCACTCATTTTTTATAGTCAAAGTTTGTTTTGAAATACATGTGCGTCTTATTCCTTAGGACGGAGATAGTATAGTTTATCGACCAACTACAACTAGCAGTTGTTTGGGTCTATTTGGGAGGATCAATCCCGGTACACCGGTACATCGCTGCTCTGCTCTTAATGCGCTGCACTGAATCGTTAAGGGCGTGTTTGTTAGCTTGAGCGGATTTTTGCGCTAAGTGGGGGCAACTTTTATGGATATAAAGGCCTGATTGGTTGTTCTGGGAATTTTCGCGTTTTCTCATTTGGTCTGCTAGATGTCGTAAGAGGAGAAAAGGACCTTGGGCCATGTTATGCACTGCGTTTGGATCCCAATAATGTTACTAGGTGCATGAGGGGAGAAATAAGGTCGAACTGTTTGGTAGGCCACAAATCGTGTTTCTCTGCTTTGTTGATGCAATGCATAATGTTTGGTAGCTCGCATAAGTCCCGATACGGTCACCTTGCACGCACAGTTGGTGAAGTTACCATCAACGAGTCTAGGGTTTACGATATTACAAGTGATCACACAAGCTTATGACCGCGTCAGATACATGATCCGGATCACAAGTACGACGATGATCAAGTTCTTCAGGCTGCTCCCTTCACCGTGACATGCGATCTTTGGTGGAGCTTCATGGACCTCGACCTGTGGAGGCATGTACTAGTCTACCTTCTACGATAAGAACTTCGAGTAAGCTTCTTCTGCCTCATCTCTTGTCTTGTACCCTTCGTGGAGGTTGTTATCGTATCCATTCACAAGAGGCCCAACCTCCTTCCACAAACTGTACACTCCTGCCACTCGTCCATAGTAGACCAAATACTAGTTGAACTTCTACCAAGACAGAGCATAACAAACATATCAAAGAACATAGCATTGCAAGACAAGTGAAGAACATAAACTAAGAAGTGTAAGCATGCATGATCATATAGACAAAAGCATCGCAAAAGTTCAATCTACTAGCTAGCGTGATCTGACTAACGATCACACTAGCTACTATGGTGTCATTCTACCACCACATCAAAAGAGGGTGTAATCTGATACGTCTCCGACGTATCGATAATTTCTTATGTTCCATGCCACATTATTGATGTTATCTACATGTTTTATGCACACTTTATGTCATATTCGTGCATTTTCTGGAACTAACCTATTAACAAGATGCCGAAGTGCCAGTTCCTGTTTTCTGCTGTTTTTGGTTTCAGAAATCCTAGTAACGAAATATTCTCGGAATCGGACGAAATCAACGCCCAGGTTCCTATTTTCACCGGAAGCATCCAGAACACACGAGAAGCACCAGGGAGGGGGCACAGGCCCACCAAACCCTAGGCCGGCGCGGCCAGGGGGGGGCCCGCGCCACCCTATGGTGTGGGCACCCCTTCGACCCTCTGGTGCCACCTCTTCGCCTATATAAAGCCCCTGGATCGAAAACCCTGATACGATTGGCGAAAACCACAGAAACCTTCCAGGAGCCGCCACCATCGCGACGCCAAGATCTGGGGGACAGGAGTCTCTGTTCCGGCACGCTGCCGGAGCGGGGAAGTGCCCCCGGAAGGCTTCTCCATCGACACCGCTGCCATCTCCACCGCCATCTTCATCACCGCTGCTGCTCCCATGAGGAGGGAGTAGTTCTCCATCGAGGCTCGGGGCTGTACCGGTAGCTATGTGGTTCATCTCTCTCCTATGTACTTCAATACAATAATCTCATGAGCTGCCTTACATGATTGAGATTCATATGATGATGCTTGTAATCTAGATGTCATTATGCTAGTCAAGTGAGTTTTACTTATGTGATCTCCGGAGACTCCTTGTCCCACGTGTGTAAAGGTGACAGTGTGTGCACCGTGTGGGTCTCTTAGGCTATATTTCACAGAATACTTACTCACTGTTATGAAGAGCATAGTGAAGTGCTTATTTATATCTCTTTATGATTGCAATGTATTTTGTATCACAATTTATCTATGTGCTACTCTAGCAATGTTATTAAAGTAGTCTATTCCTCCTGCACGATGTAATGGTGACAGTGTGTGCATCCGTGTTAGTACTTGGTTTATGCTATGATCATGATCTCTTGTAGATTATGAAGTTAATTATTGCTATGATAGTATTGATGTGATCTATTCCTCCTACATATGCATGAAGGTGACAGTGTGCATGCTATGTTAGTACTTGGTTTAGTCTTTTGATCTATCTTACGCTATAAGGTTACTAAAATATGAACATTAATTGTGGAGCTTGTTAACTCCGGCATTGAGGGTTCGTGTAATCCTACGCAATGTGTTCATCATCCAACAAGAGTGTAGAGTATGCATTTATCTATTCTGTTATGTGATCAATGTTGAGAGTGTCCACTAGTGAAAGTGTAATCCCTAGGCCTTGCTCCTAAATACTGCTATCGCTGCTTGTTTACTGTTTTACTGCGTTACTACTGCTGCAATAGTACCACCATCAACTACACGCCACCAAGCTATTTTCTGGCACCATTGCTACTGCTCATATATATTCATACCACCTGTATTTCACTATCTCTTCGCCGAACTAGTGCACCTATTTGGTGTGTTGGGGACACAAGAGACTTCTTGCTTTGTGGTTGCAGGGTTGCATGAGAGGGATATCTTTGACCTCTTCCTCCCTGAGTTCGATAAACCTTGGGTGATCCACTTAAGGGAAAACTTGCTGCTGTTCTACAAGCCTCTGCTCTTGGAGGCCCAACACTGTCTACAGGAAAAGGAGGGGGAAGTAGACATCAAGCTATTTTCTGGCGCCGTTGCCGGGGAGGAAAGGTAAAAGGTACTCACACTCCGGACCTCGGCTACCAAGCTATTTTCCGGCGCCGTAAGTACTCAAAGCTATTTCCTTTAGATCCTGCAATTGCAACTTTTTGTTTCTTGTTTACACTAGTTTGGCATAATGGACAAGAATGAGCTTCTATTTATGTTTCCTGATTTAAAACATGGATTGTTTGATGCGAAAATTAAAAAACCTATGGAATCTTATTTGCATGCTGGTAGTAATATTAGTATGAACGCTTTGAACACCATTGTTGATAATGATATAGAAAGTTCTAAGCTTGGGGAAGGTGGTTTTCATGATCTTTTTAGTCCCCCAAGCATTCAGGAGAAAATTTTCTTTGATGATACTTTGCCTCCCATATATGATGATTATAATGATAGTAGTCTTTTGTTGCCACCTGTTATGGAGGATAAATTTGATTATGATTACAATATGCCTCCTATATTTGATGATGAGAATAATAATGATAGCTACTTTGTTGAATTTGCACCCACTACAACTAATAAAATTGATTATGCTTATGTGGGTAGTAATAATTTTATGCATGAGACTCATGATAAGAATGCTTTATGTGATGGTTATATTGTTGAGTTTGCTCATGTTGCTACTGAAAGTTATTATGAGAGAGGAAAATATGGTTGTAGAAATTTTCATGTTACTAAAACACCTCTCTATGTGCTGAAATCTTTGAAGCTACACTTGTTTTATCTTCCTATGCTTGTTACTTTGCTCTTCATGAACTTGTTTATTTACAAGATTCCTATGCATAGGAAGCATGTTAGACTTAAATGTGTTTTGTATTTGCCTCTTGATGCTCTCTTTTGCTTCAAATACTATTTCTTGCGAGTGCATCATCAAAACTGCTGAGCCCATCTTAATGGCTATAAAGAAAAGAACTTCTTGGGAGATAACCCATGTGTTATTTTGCTACAGTACTTTGTTTTTATTTTGTGTCTTGGAAGTTGTTTACTACTGTAGCAACCTCTCCTTATCTTAGTTTTGTGTTTTGTTGTGCCAAGTGAAGCCTCTAATCGAAGGTTGATACTAGATTTGGATTTCTGCGCAGAAACAGATTTCTATCTGTCACGAATCTGGGATTTTCTCTCTGTAGAAAAATCAGAAAAATATGCCAATTTACGTGCGTGTTCCTCAGATATGTACGCAACTTTCATTAGTTTTGAGTTTTCTTATCTGAGCAACGGAAGTATTTATTAGAAATTCGTCTTTACGGACTATTCTGTTTTGACAGATTCTGCCTTTTATTTCGCATTGCTTCTTTTGCTATGTGGGATGGATTTCTTTGTTCCATTAAACTCCAGTAGCTTTGAGCAATGTCCAGAAGTGTTAAGAATGATTGTGTCACCTCTGAACATGTGAGTTTTTGATTATGTACTAACCCCTCTAATGAAGTTTATGAGAAGTTTGGTGTAAAGGAAGTTTTCAAGGGTCAAGAGAGGAGGATGATATACTATGATCAAGAAGAGTGAAAGCTCTAAGCTTGGGGATGCCCCGGTGGTTCACCCCTGCATATATCAAGAAGAATCAAGCGTCTAAGCTTGGGGATGCCCAAGGCATCCCCTTCTTCATCGACAACATTATCAGGTTCCTCCCCTGAAACTATATTTTTATTCCATCACATCTTATGTGCTTTTTCTTGGAGCGTCGGTTTGTTTTTGTTTTTTGTTTTGTTTGAATAAAATGGATCCTAGCATTCACTTTATGGGAGAGAGACACGCTCCGCTGTAGCATATGGACAAGTATGTCCTTGGTTTCTACTCATAGTATTCATGGCGAAGTTTCTCCTTCGTTAAATTGTTATATGGTTGGAATTGGAAAATGATACATGTAGTAATTGCTATAAATGTCTTGGGTAATGTGATACTTGGCAATTGTTGTGCTCATGTTTAAGCTCTTGCATCATATGCTTTGCACCCATTAATGAAGAAATACATAGAGCATGCTAAAATTTGGTTTGCATATTTGGTTTCTCTAAGGTCTAGATAATTTCTAGTATTGAGTTTGAACAACAAGGAAGACGGTGTAGAGTTTTATAATGTTTTCAATATGTCTTTTATGTGAGTTTTGCTGCACCAGTTCATCCTTGTGTTTGTTTCAAATAAGCCTTGCTAGCCTAAACCTTGTATCGAGAGGGAATACTTCTCATGCATCCAAAATACTTGAGCCAACCACTATGCCATTTGTGTCCACCATACCTACCTACTACATGGTATTTTCCGCCATTCCAAAGTAAATTGCTTGAGTGCTACCTTTAAAAATTCCATCATTCACCTTTGCAATATATAGCTCATGGGACAAATAGCTTAAAAACTATTGTGGTATTGAATATGTAATTATGCACTTTATCTCTTATTAAGTTGCTTGTTGTGCGATAACCATGTTTACTGGGGACGCCATCAACTATTCATTGTTGAATTTCATGTGAGTTGCTATGCATGTCCGTCTTGTCTGAAGTAAGAGAGATCTACCACCCTATGGTTAAGCATGCATATTGTTTGAGAAGAACATTGGGCCGCTAACTAAAGCCATGATCCATGGTGGAAGTTTCAGTTTTGGACATATATCCTCAATCTCAAATGAGAAAATTATTAATTGTTGTTACATGCTTGTGCATAAAAGAGGAGTCCATTATCTGTTGTCTATGTTGTCCCGGTATGGATGTCTAAGTTGAGAATAATCAATAGCGAGAAATCCAATGCGAGCTTTCTCCTTAGACCTTTGTACAGGCGGCATAGAGGTACCCCATTGCGACACTTGGTTAAAACATATGCATTGTGATGATCCGGTAGTCCAAGCTAATTAGGACAAGGTGTGGGCACTATTAGTATACTATGCATGAGGCTTGCAACTTGTAAGATATAATTTACATGATACATATGCTTTATTACTACCGTTGACAAAATTGTTTCATGTTTTCAAAATCAAAGCTCTAGCACAAATATAGCAATCGATGCTTTTCCTCTATGGAGGACAATTCTTTTACTTTCAATGTTGAGTCAGTTCACCTATTTCTCTCCACCTCAAGAAGCAAACACTTGTGTGAACTGTGCATTGATTCCTACATACTTGCTTATTGCACTTGTTATATTACTCTATGTTGACAATATCCATGAGATATACATGTTATAAGTTGAAAGCAACCGCTGAAACTTAATCTTCTTTTGTGTTGCTTCAATGCTTTTACTATGAATTATTGCTTTATGAGTTAACTCTTATGCAAGACTTATTGATGCTTGTCTTGAAGTGCTATTCATGAAAAGTCTTTGCTTTATGATTCACTTGCTTACTCATGTCATATACATTGTTTTGATCGCTGCATTCACTACATATGCTTTACAAATAGTATGATCAAGGTTATGATGGCATGTCACTCCAGAAATTATCTGTGTTATCGTTTTACCTGCTCGGGACGAGCAGAACTAAGCTTGGGGATGCTGATACGTCTCCGACGTATCGATAATTTCTTATGTTCCATGCCACATTATTGATGTTATCTACATGTTTTATGCACACTTTATGTCATATTCGTGCATTTTCTGGAACTAACCTATTAACAAGATGCCGAAGTGCCAGTTCCTGTTTTCTGCTGTTTTTGGTTTCAGAAATCCTAGTAACGAAATATTCTCGGAATCGGACGAAATCAATGCCCAGGTTCCTATTTTCACCGGAAGCATCCAGAACACACGAGAAGCACCAGGGAGGGGGCACAGGCCCACCAAACCCTAGGCCGGCGCGGCCAGGGGGGGCCCGCGCCACCCTATGGTGTGGGCACCCCTTCGACCCTCTGGCGCCGCCTCTTCACCTATATAAAGCCCCTGGATCGAAAACCCTGATACGATTGGCGAAAACCACAGAAACCTTCCAGAGCCGCCGCCATCGCGACGCCAAGATCTGGGGGACAGGAGTCTCTGTTCCGGCACGCTGCCGGAGCGGGGAAGTGCCCCCGGAAGGCTTCTCCATCGACACCGCTGCCATCTCCACCGCCATCTTCATCACCGCTGTTGCTCCCATGAGGAGGGAGTAGTTCTCCATCGAGGCTCGGGGCTGTACCGGTAGCTATGTGGTTCATCTCTCTCCTATGTACTTCAATACAATAATCTCATGAGCTGCCTTACATGATTGAGATTCATATGATGATGCTTGTAATCTAGATGTCATTATGCTAGTCAAGTGAGTTTTACTTATATGATCTCCGGAGACTCCTTGTCCCACGTGTGTAAAGGTGACAGTGTGTGCACCGTGTGGATCTCTTAGGCTATATTTCACAGAATACTTACTCACTGTTATGAAGAGCATAGTGAAGTGCTTATTTATATCTCTTTATGATTGCAATGTATTTTGTATCACAATTTATCTATGTGCTACTCTAGCAATGTTATTAAAGTAGTCTATTCCTCCTGCACGATGTAATGGTGACAGTGTGTGCATCCGTGTTAGTACTTGGTTTATGCTATGATCATGATCTCTTGTAGATTATAAAGTTAATTATTGCTATGATAGTATTGATGTGATCTATTCCTTCTACATATGCATGAAGGTGACAGTGTGCATGCTATGTTAGTACTTGGTTTAGTCTTTTGATCTATCTTACGCTATAAGGTTACTAAAATATGAACATTAATTGTGGAGCTTGTTAACTCCGGCATTGAGGGTTCGTGTAATCCTACGCAATGTGTTCATCATCCAACAAGAGTGTAGAGTATGCATTTATCTATTCTGTTATGTGATCAATGTTGAGAGTGTCCACTAGTGAAAGTGTAATCCCTAGGCCTTGATCCTAAATACTGCTATCGCTGCTTGTTTACTGTTTTACTGCGTTACTACTGCTGCAATAGTACCACCATCAACTACACGCCACCAAGCTATTTTCTGGCACCGTTGCTACTGCTCATATATATTCATACCACCTGTATTTCACTATCTCTTCGCCGAACTAGTGCACCTATTTGGTGTGTTGGGGACACAAGAGACTTCTTGCTTTGTGGTTGCAGGGTTGCATGAGAGGGATATCTTTGACCTCTTCCTCCCTGAGTTCGATAAACCTTGGGTGATCCACTTAAGGGAAAACTTGCTGCTATTCTACAAACCTCTGCTCTTGGAGGCCCAACACTGTCTACAGGAAAAGGAGGGGGAAGTAGACATCATAATCCTACCACCCACATCACCGCAAGTTCTTATCATCATGTGAGAGATTAGTATATACCACCTTACAAAATGTACATGCCCTAAAGTAATTGTTCATTGATACGTCTCCAACGTATCCATAATTTCTGATGTTCCATGCTTGTTTTATGACAATACCTACATGTTTTGCTTGCACTTTATATCATATTATGGCATTTATTGGACTAACCTATTAACAAGATGCCACAAAGTGCCGTTCTCGTTTATTATGTCTGTTTATTGCAGAAAAGGCCCAAAAACCAAAGTGCTCGGAAAAATCCAGAAAAATTACAGAAATTCTATTTCGTCGGAAGACTCACGGAGCCAGAAGGGCAAGCCAGGGGGAGGCCCAGGGCCTCCTCCCCATAGGTCGGCGCGGCCAGAGGGGTGGTCACCCCACCCTATGGGGTGGGCCCCTCGGGACTCTTCCGACTCCGAATCTTCGCCTATTTAAGCCGTCGTGACCTAAATCCTCGACACCGATTGACGAAACTCCAGAAAGACTCCAGGGACGCCGCCGCCATCGCGAAACTCCAATTCGGGGGACAGAAGTCTCTGTTCCGGCACCCTGCCGGGACGAGGAATTGCCCCCGGAGTCATCTCCACCGCCGTCTCCACCGCCATCTTCACCGCCATCGCTGTCTCCATGATGAGGAGGGAGTAATCCACCCCCGGGGCTGAGGGCTCCGCTGTAGCTATGTGGTTCATCTCTCTTTATGTGATCTAGTTGAATATCATCTATGTGCTACTCTAGTGATGTTATTAAAGTAGTCTATTCCTCCTCCACGGTGTAATGGTGGCAGTGTGTGCATCGTGTAGTACTTGGCGTAGGTTATGATTGTAATCTCTTGTAGATTATGAAGTTAATTATTGCTATGATAGTATTGATGTGATCTATGCCTCCTTCATAGTGTGATGGTGATAGTGTGCATGCTATGTTAGTACTTGGTGTAATTGCAATGATCTATCATGCACTCTAAAGTTATTTAAACATGAATATCGAATATTGTGGAGCTTGTTAACTCCGGCATTGAGGGTTCGTGTAATCCTACACAATTAGTGGTGTTCATCATCCAACAAGAGAGTGTAGAGTGGTTCTATTATGTGATCATTGTTGAGAGTGTCCACTAGTGAAAGCAGGATCCCTAGGCCTTGCTTCCAAGCATCGAATCTCCGTTTGTTTATTGTTTTGTTGCATGTTTACTCGCTGCCATATTTTATTCAGATTGCTATTACCACTCATATTCATTCATACCACTTGTATTTCACTATCTCTTCGCCGAACTAGTGCACCTATACATCTGACAAGTGTATTGGGTGTGTTGGGGACACAAGAGACTTCTTATATTGTGGTTGCAGGGTTGCTTGAGAGGGATATCTTTGACCTCTTCCTCCCTGAGTTCGATAAACCTTGGGTGATCCACTTAAGGGAAAACTTGCTGCTGTTCTACAAACCTCTGCTCTTGGAGGCCCAACACTGTCTACAGGAAAAGAAGCGTGAGTAGACATCAAGCTATTTTCTGGCGCCGTTGCCGGGGAGGAAAGGTAAAAGGTACTCACACTCCGGATCTCGGCTACTAAGCTATTTTCCGGCGCCGTTGTAAGTGCTCGAAGCTATTTCCTTTAGATCCTGCAATTGCATCTTTTTGTTTCTTGTTTTACACTAGTAAGGCATAATGGAAAACAACTATGAGCTTTTTAATTTATTTCCTAAGTTAAGACATGAATTGTGTGATGCGAAAATTAAAGAACCTACGGAACCTCATTTGCATGCTAGTAGCAATGTTATTAGTATGAACGCAATCACTGCTAATGCTATGGAGAAGTCTAAGCTTGGGGAAGCTAGTTTTTGTGATCTTTTTAGCTTCCCACCTTTAGGGGAGAAAATTTGCTCTGATAATGCTTTATCTTCCATATGCGATAACTCCAATGATGCTTGTGATATTTTAAATCCACCTACTGCAAGTACTGCTTTCAAGATACCCATAAAAATTATTGAACGTGTTATGGATAACCGCTATGAAGGGGATGGAACTGTTCATCCTGGAGATCATTTACTGTTTTTGCATGAATTATGCGGGTTATTCAAGTGTGCAGGTATCTCTATGGATGAAGTGAGAAAGAAACTATTCTCTATTTCGCTGTCTGGTAAAGCGGCGCATTGGTATAAATTGCTGAAGAATAGTTATTCTCTTGGTTGGGAGGAAATTGTATCTCTCTTTTATTCTAAATTTTATCCTCCTCATGAAGTGCATATTGATAGGAATTACATTTATAACTTTTATCCTCGTGATGGAGAGAGTATTTCTCAAGCATGGGGGAGATTGAAGTCACTAATGCTCAAATGTCCCATTCATGAGCTCCCCCGTAATGTTATTGTTAATAATTTTTATGCGAGGCTTTCAGGACATCACAAGGACTATCTAGATGCCTGTTCGGAGGGATCTTTCACAAGCAAGGAGGTTGAAGCTAGGTGGGATCTTCTTGATCGGATTGAGGAGAACGCTGAAGGATGGGAGAACAACAAAGGTAAAGAGTCAGGTATAAATTATTATTATGAATGCATTGAAACTTTTATGGATACCGGTAAATTTCAAAATATGAGTGCTACCTATGGTCTTGACTCTCAAGTTATTGCAAATCTTTATAAAGCTTTTGCCTCTCATTTTGAATTGCCTAAAAAGAATTTTGATAAGTATCATGAACCTTTTAAAGAGGCTTGCATGAAGGATGAAATTGTTGTTAATAATTGCAATAAACATGCTCAAACTCCTAAGAATGTTATTTCCTATAAGCATGTTAATTTTTGTGGAATGCATGGACCTTGTGGAATTAATCAAATCGAAGATGAATATTGTATCCATCATATCAATGAAAAAACTAGAAAGTGGGCTAGGGCTCTAGATGATCTTGGTAAAAAAGTTTGTGCCCTCTATCCTTTTATTTGTGAAGTTTGCCATAGAGTGGGTCATTTTAATTTTCAATGCTCCTCCAATGATAATTTGAACCCCATGAGTGTTGCAAATTTGCATTGTGATGAAGAAATTACTCCTAATCAACATGATGAACTTACTTTATTTTTGTGGTGTGAAGAGTTATCAAGAAAAATCTCTTTGTTACATATGAGTGATCTTGATATTAATGATGTCCTGCATGGGTGTTTTTCTTATTGCATTGATAATATCCATACAAATACTTACATACAAAATATTTTAGAAGATGACACCTTGCCAAAATATGATAGGACCGCTGTGTGTTTTGAACTAATTAATGAAAAGGAGGAATCCTCCCAAGTTTCTTCTATTGTTTCTGAAAGTAAATCAGGTTATGCGGACAAGCCACCCTTCAAGCCTCTTCCTCCTAAAGAAGGGAACGAGGAGAAGGAAGAGAAGAAGAAGAAGAAGAAGAAGGGAACGAAGAAGAAGAAGAAGAAGAAGAAGGGGAATAAATAGAAAGAGGTAACGGCATATCCCCGCGTGAATGAGATAACGATAGGTAACCGTAAGTATGTTGCTCCTAATGACTATTATGATAATGAATCTGAATACAATGATCTTCCTATGCTCTTTACATACATTAGTGATCATGATTTGAAAGAGCACACTACTTTTGATATTGCAAATCTCTGGGAAACTAATTCTGAAAATGATGATGTTAATAATTGCCATAGTATTAGTACTATCCATGCTTCCTCCCATAATGATATAGAAAGCTCTAAGCTTGGGGAAGAGGTGTTTGAAAATCCTTTTGCTACTGATCATTATGTATTTGATACATCTCCTTCTAATAACAATGATGGTATGGTCACAGATAAACCGACTGTGAAAGATAACTATTCTATTTCTTATGATGAAACTATGCCTCCGACCTTTGATGATTATTATAAAGAATGCTATGATATAGGTTATAACTATCCTTATGAAACTTGTCATAGTTATGATTGGATTGCCAAAAAAAATTCCCTTAATATGCAACTTGTTTACCATGTTCAAATTCTTGATAATAATCTTGCTCCAATTACTATTAATGAGAAGAACTCTTCTTATGCCAAAATTAATGATACTTCTATGCATATGAACCATGATAAGAATATTTTAAGTGATGGGTATATTGTGGATTTCATCAATGATGTTACTGAAAGTTATTATGAGAGAGGGAAATATGGTTATATGCATCTTAATAATATTAAGTTTTCCCTCTTTATGTTGAGAATCTTGAAGTTACTCGTGTTTTATCCTCTTATGCTTGTCACTTTGTTCTTCATGAATTCATTTGTGTACAAGATTCCTTTGCATAGGAAGTGGGTTAGACTTAAATGTGTTTTGAATTTGCTTCTTGATGCTCTCTTTTGCTTCAACTCTTATTTCTTGGGAGTGCATCATTAAAATTACTGAGCCCATCTTAATGGCTATAAAGAAAGCACTTCTTGGGAGATAACCCATGTGTTTATTTTACTACAGTACTTTTCCTTTATATTTGTGTCTTGGAAGTTGTGACTACTGTAGCAACCTCTCCTTATCTTATTTTATTGCATTGTTGTGCCAAGTAAAGTCTTTGATAGTAAGGTTCATACTAGATTTGGATTACTGCGCAGAAACAGATTTCTAGCTATCACGAATCTGGGTTGAATTCTCTGTAGGTAACTCAGAAAATTCTGCCAATTTACGTGAGTGATCCTCAGATATGTACGCAACTTTCATTCAATTTGAGCATTTTCATTTGAGCAAGTCTGGTGCCTCTATAAAATTCGTCTTTACGGACTGTTCTGTTTTGAAAGATTCTGCCTTTTATTTCGCATTGCTTCTTTTGCTATGTTGGATGGATTTATTTGTTCCATTGACTTCCAGTAGCTTTGAGCAATGTCCAGAAGTGTTAAGAATGATTGTGTCACCTCTGAACATGTGAGTTTTTGATTATGCACTAACCCTCTAATGAGTTGTTTTGAGTTTGGTGTGGAGGAAGTTTTCAAGGGTCAAGAGAGGAGGATGATATACTACGATCAAGAAGAGTGAAAAGTCTAAGCTTGGGGATGCCTGATACGTCTCCGACGTATCGATAATTTCTTATGTTCCATGCCACATTATTGATGATATCTACATGTTTTATGCATACTTTATGTCATATTTATGCATTTTCCGGAACTAACCTATTGACGAGATGCCGAAGAGCCAGTTGCTGTTTTCTGCTGTTTTTGGTTTCAGAAATCCTAGTAAGGAAATATTCTCGGAATTGGACGAAATCAACGCCCAGCATCTTAGAATCCCCGGAAGCATCCAGAACACCCGAGAGCCGCCAGAGAGGGGACACAGGCCTCCCAGGAGGTAGGCCGGCGCGGCCCAGGGGTGGCCCGCGCCCCCCTGTGGTGACACCGCCTCGTTGACCCTCCGACGCCGCCTCTTCGCCTATAAGAAGCCCCTCGACCTAAAACCTCGATACGGAAAAGCCACGGTACGAGAAACCATCTAGAGCCACCGCCATCGCGAAGCCAAGATCTGGGGGACAGGAGTCTCTGTTCCGGCACGCCGCCGGGACGGGGAAGTGCCCCCGGAAGGCTTCTCCATCGACACCACCGCCATCTTCATCACCGCTGCTGTCTCCCATGAGGAGGGAGTAGTACTCGATCGAGGCTCGGGGCTGTACCGGTAGCTATGTGGTTCATCTCTCTCCTATGTACTTCAATACAATAATCTCATGAGCTGCCTTACATGATTGAGATTCATATGATGATGCTTGTAATTTAGATGTCATTATGCTAGTCAAGTGGATTTTACTTATGTGATCTCCGGAGACTCCTTGTCCCACGTGTGTAAAGGTGACAGTGTGTGCACCGTGTGGGTCTCTTAGGCTATATTTCACAGAATACTTATTCACTGTTATGAATGGCATAGTGAAGTGCTTATTTATATCTCTTTATGATTGCAATGTGTTTTGTATCACAATTTATCTGTGTGCTACTCTAGTGATGTTGTTAAAGTAGTTTATTCCTCCTGCACGGTGTAATGGTGACAGTGTGTGCATCGTGTAGTACTTGGCGTAGGCTATGATTGTGATCTCTTGTAGATTATGAAGTTAACTATTGCTATGATGGTATTGATGTGATCTATGCCTCCTTTCGTAGCGTGAAGGTGACAGTGTGCATGCTATGTTAGTACTTGGTTTGGTTATGTTGATCTGTCATGCACTCTAAGGTTATTTAAATATGAACATCGAATATTGTGGAGCTTGTTAACTCCGGCATTGAGGGTTCGTGTAATCCTACACAGTTAGTGGTGTTCATCATCCAACAAGAGGGTGTAGAGTTTAGCATCTATTTATTTATTCTGTTATGTGATCAATGTTGAGAGTGTCCACTAGTGAAAATATAATCCCTAGGCCTTGTTCCTAAATACTGCTATCGCTGCTTGTTTACTGTTCTATTGTATTTGTACTGTCTGCAATATTACCACCATCAATCACACGCCAGTCCTGGACAGCAAAGCACTTTTCTGGTGTTGTTGCTACTGCTCATACTTATTCATACCACCTGTATTTCACTATCTCTTCACCGAACTAGTGCACCTATTAGGTGTGTTGGGGACACAAGAGACTTCTTGCTTTGTGGTTGCAGGGTTGCATGAGAGGGATATCTTTGACCTCTTCCTCCCTGAGATCGATAAACCTTGGGTGATCCACTTAAGGGAAACTTGCTGCTGTTCTACAAACCTCTGCTCTTGGAGGCCCAACACTGTCTACAAGAATAGAAGCTCCCGTAGACATCAAGCACTTTCCTGGCGCCGTTGCCGGGGAGGAAAGGTAAAAGGCACTCATACTCCAGTTCCAGGTAACAGTACTTTTCTGGCGCCGTTGCGTGTGTGCTCGAAGCTATTTCCTTTAGATCCTGCAATTGCATCTTTTTGTTTCTTGTTTACACTAGTAAGGCATAATGGACAACAATGAGCTTCTTATTCTATTTCCTGATTTAAGACATGGATGGTTCGATCCGAAAATTAAAAAACCCATGGAACATATTAGCATGAACACATTGAACACTATTGTTGCTAATGATATGGAAAATTCTAAGCTTGGGGAAGCTGGTTTTGATGAGCATGATCTTTTTAGTCCCCCAAGCATTGAGGAGAAAATTTACTTTGATGATACTTTACCTCCTATTTATGATGATTATAATGATAGTAGTCTTTTGTTGCCACCTGTTATGGAGGATAAATTTGATTATGATTACAATATGCCTCCTATATTTGATGATGAGAATAATAATGATAGCTACTTTGTTGAATTTGCTCCCACTACAACTAATAAAATTAATTATGCTTATGTGGAGAGTAATAATTTTTTATGCATGAGACTTATGATAAGAATGTTTCATTTGATAGTTATATTGTTGAGTTTGCTCATGTTGCTACTGAAAGTTATTATGAGAGAGGAAAATATGGTTGTAGAAATTTTCATGTTACTAAAACATCTCTCTATGTGCTGAAATTTTTGAAGCTACACTTGTTTTATCTTCCTATGCTTGTCACTTTGCTCTTCATGAATTTGTTTATTTACAAGATTCCTTTTCATAGGAAGCATGTTAGGCTTAAATGTGTTTTGAATTTGCTTCTTGATGCTCTCTTTTGCTTCAACTCTCATCTTTATGAGTGCATCATTAAAACTGCCGAGCCCATCTTAATGGCTATAAAGAAAGAACTTCTTGGGAGATAACCCGTGTGTTTATTTTGCTACAGTACTTTTGTTTTATATTTGTGTTTTGGTAGTTGTTACTACTGTAGCAACCTCTCCTTATCTTAGTTTTGTGCATTGTTGTGCCAAGTAAAGTCGTTGATAGTAAGGTTCATACTAGATTTGGATTACTGCGCAGAAACAGATTTATTTTCTGTCACGAATCTGGGCTAAATTCTCTGTAGGTAACTCAGAAAATTATGCCAATTTACGTGAGTGATCCTCAGATCTGTACGCAACTTTCATTCAATTTGATCATTTTCATTTGAGCAAGTCTGGTGCCTCAATAAAATTCGTCTTTACGAACTGTTCTGTTTTGACAGATTCTGCCTTTTATTTCGCATTGCCTGTTTTGCTATGCTTGATGGATTTTTCGATTCCATTGACTTTCAGTAGCTTTGGGCAATGTCCAGAAGTGTTAAGAATGATTGTGTCACCTCTGAACATGTGAGTTTTTGATTATGCACTAACCCTCTAATGAGTTTGTTTCGAGTTTGGTGTGGAGGAAGTTTTCAAGGGTCAAGAGAGAAGGATGATATACTATGATCAAGAAGAGTGAAAGCTCTAAGCTTGGGGATGCCCCGGTGGTTCACCCCTGCATATATCAAGAAGACTCAAGCGTCTAAGCTTGGGGATGCCCAAGGCATCCCCTTCTTCATCGACAAATTATCAGGTTCCTTCTCTTGAAACTATATTTTTATTCGGTCACATCTTATGTACTTTACTTGGAGCGTCTGTTTGCTTTCGTTTTTGTTTTTGTTTGAACAAATGCTTGTGTGGGAGAGAGACACGCTCCGCTGGTTCATATGAACACATGTGTTCTTAGCTTTTAATTTTCATGGCGAAGGTTGAATTTGCTTCGTTAAATTGTTATATGGTTGGAAACGGAAAATGCTACATGTAGTAATTGCTATAATGTCTTGGATAATTTGATACTTGGCAATTGTTGTGCTCATGTTTAAGCTCTTGCATCATATACTTTGCACTTATTAATGAAGAAATACATAGATCTTGCTAAAATTTGGTTTGCATAATTGGTCTCTCTAAAGGTCTAGATAATTTCTAGTATTGGGTTGAACAACAAGGAAGACGGTGTAGAATCTTATAATGTTTACAATATGTCTTTTATGTGAGTTTTGCTGCATCGGTTCATCCTTGTGTTTGTTTCAAATAACCTTGCTAGCCTAAGCCTTGTATTGAGAGGGAATACTTCTCATGCATCCAAATACTTTAGCCAACCACTATGTCATTTGTGTCCACCATACCTACCTACTACATGGTATTTCTCCGCCATTCCAAAGTAAATTGCTTGAGTGCTACCTTTAAACAATTCAAAATTTATTACCTCTAATTTGTGTCAATGTTTTATAGCTCATGAGGAAGTATGTGGTGTTTATCTTTCAATCTTGTTGGGCAACTTTCACCAATGGACTAGTGGCTTCATCCGCTTATCCAATAATTTTGCAAAAAGAGCTGGCAATGGGATTCCCAGTCCCAAATTAATTAACAAAAATAGACACTCCTCCATGGTATGTGATTGTTGGACGGCACCCGAAGGATTCGGTTAGCCATGGCTTGAGAAAGCAAAGGTGGGGAGGAGTGTCATCTAAATAAAACTAAAATAAAAAGGCACTCCTTCATGGTATGAGATTGTTGGCAGGCACCCGAAGGATTCGGTTAGCCATGATTTTTGAAAGAAAGGTTGGAAGGAGTGCCACCCAAAAATAAAAATAAAATGGGAGCCGCTCTTTGAAGGTTTGCCTGGCAAGGGGGTTAGAGTACCCGCTACCATTCGTTGACAACAACAAACACCTCTCAAAATTTTACTTTTATGCTCTCTATGTTTTCAAAACCAAAGCTCTAGCACAAATATAGCAATCAATGCTTCCCTCTGCGAAGGGCCTTTCTTTTACTTTTAGGTTGAGTCAGTTCACCAATTTCTCTCCATCTCAAGAAGCAAACACTTGTGTGAACTGTGCATTGATTCCTACATACTTGCATATTGCACTTGTTATATTACTTTGCATTGACAATATCCATGAGATATACATGTTATAAGTTGAAAGCAACCGCTGAAACTTCATCTTCCTTTGTGTTGCTTCAATACCTCTACTTTAAATTATTGCTTTATGAGTTAACTCTTATGCAAGACTTATTGATGCTTGTCTTGAAGTACTATTCATGAAAAGTCTTTGCTATATGATTCATTTGTTTACTCATGTCATTTACATTGTTTTGATCGCTGCATTCACTACATATGCTTACAATAGTATGATCAAGGTTATGATGGCATGTCACTCCAGAAATTATCTTTGTTATCGTTTACCTGCTCGGGACAAGCAGAAACTAAGCTTGGGGATGCTGATACGTCTCCGACGTATCGATAATTTCTTATGTTCCATGCCACATTATTGATGATATCTACATGTTTTATGCATACTGTATGTCATATTTATGCATTTTCCGGAACTAACCTATTGACGAGATGCCGAAGGGCCGATTCTTTGTTCTGCTTGTTTTGGTTTCAGAAATCCTAGTAAGGAAATATTCTCGAATCGGACGAAATCAACGCCGACATCTTAGAATCCCCGGAAGCATCCGTAACACCCGAGAGCCGCCAGAGGGGATAGAGGCCCCCCAGGAGGGCGGCCGGCGCGGCCCAGGGGTGGCCCGCGCCCCCCTGTGGTGACACCGCCTCGTTGACCCTCCGACGCCGCCTCTTCGCCTATAAGAAGCCCCTCGACCTAAAACCTCGATACGGAAAAGCCACGGTACGAGAAACCATCCAGAGCCGCCGCCATCGCGAAGCCAAGATCTGGGGGACAGGAGTCTCTGTTCCGGCACGCCGCCGGGACGGGGAAGTACCCCCGGAAGGCTTCTCCATCGACACCACCGCCATCTTCATCACCGCTGCTGTCTCCCATGAGGAGGGAGTAGTTCTCCATCGAGGCTCAGGGCTGTACCGGTAGCTATGTGGTTCATCTCCCTCCTATGTACTTCAATACAATAATCTCATGAGCTGCCTTACATGATTGAGATTCATATGATGATGCTTGTAATCTAGATGTCATTATGCTAGTCAAGTGGATTTTACTTATGTGATCTCCGGAGACTCCTTGTCCCACGTGTGTAAAGGTGACAGTGTGTGCACCGTGTGGGTCTCTTAGGCTATATTTCACAGAATACTTATTCACTGTTATGAATGGCATAGTGAAGTGCTTATTTATATCTCTTTATGATTGCAATGTGTTTTGTATCACAATTTATCTGTGTACTACTCTAGTGATGTTATTAAAGTAGTTTATTCCTCCTGCACGGTGTAATGGTTATAGTGTGTGCATCGTGTAGTACTTGGCGTAGGCTATGATTGTGATCTCTTGTAGATTATGAAGTTAACTATTGCTATGATGGTATTGATGTGATCTATGCCTCCTTTCGTAGCGTGAAGGTGACAGTGTGCATGCTATGTTAGTACTTGGTTTGGTTATGTTGATCTGTCATGCACTCTAAGGTTATTTAAATATGAACATCGAATATTGTGGAGCTTGTTAACTCCGGCATTGAGGGTTCGTGTAATCCTACACAGTTAGTGGTGTTCATCATCCAACAAGAGGGTGTAGAGTTTAGCATCTATTTATTTATTCTATTATGTGATCAATGTTGAGAGTGTCCACTAGTGAAAATATAATCCCTAGGCCTTGTTCCTAAATACTGCTATCACTGCTTGTTTACTGTTCTACTGTATTTGTACTGTCTGCAATATTACCACCATCAATCACACATCAGTCCTGGACAGCAAAGCACTTTTCTGGTGTTGTTGCTACTGCTCATACTTATTCATACCACCTGTATTTCACTATGCCTTCGCCGAACTAGTGCACCTATTAGGTATGTTGGGGACACAAGAGACTTCTTGCTTTGTGGTTGCAGGGTTGCATGAGAGGGATATCTTTGACCTCTTCCTCCCTGAGATCGATAAACCTTGGGTGATCCACTTAAGGGAAACTTGCTGCTGTTCTACAAACCTCTGCTCTTGGAGGCCCAACACTGTCTACAAGAATAGAAGCTCCCGTAGACATCAATGCCCCGGTGGTTCATCCCTGCATATTTCAAGAAGACTCAAGCATCTAAGCTTGGGGATGCCCAAGGCATCCCCTTCTTCATCGACAAAATTATCAGGTAACTTCTCTTGAAACTATATTTTTATTCGGTCACATCTTATGTACTTTACTTGGAGCGTTTGTTTGTTTTTGCTTTTGTTTTTGATTGAATAAATGCTTGTGTGGGAGAGAGACACGCTCCGCTGGTTCATATGAACACATGTGTTCTTAGCTTTTAATTTTCGTGGCGAAGGTTGAAACTGCTTCGTTAATTGTTATATGGTTGGAAACGGGAAATGCTACATGTGGTAATTGGTATAATGTCTTGAACAATGTGATACTTTGCAATTGTTGTGCTCATGATTAAGCTCTTGCATCATATACTTTGCACCTATTAGTGAAGAAATACATAGAGCTTCTTAAATTTGGTTTGCATGATTGGTCTCTCTAAGGTCTAGATATTTTCTAGTAAGGGTCGAACAACAAGGAAGACAGTGTAGAGTCTTATAATGCTTGCAATATGTCTTTTATGTGAGTTTTGCTGTACCGGTTCATACTTGTGTTTGTTTCAAATAGCCTTGCTAGAACCTTGTATTGAGAGGGAATACTTCTCGTGCATCCAAATCCTTGAGCCAAACACTATGCCATTTGTGTCCACCATACCTACCTACTACATGGTATTTCTCCACCATTCCAAAGTAAATTGCTTGAGTGATACCTTTAAATTTCCATTCTTCGCCTTTGCAATATATAGCTCATGGGACAAATAGCCTAAAAACTATTGTGGTATTGAATATGTACTTATGCATCTTATCTCTTATAAGTTGCTTGTTGAGCGATAACCATGTTCCTGGGGACGCTATCAACTACCCTTTGTTGAATATCATGTGAGTTGATATGCATGTTCGTCTTGTCTGAAGTAAGGGCGATTTACCATGAGTTGAATGGTTTGAGCATGCATATTGTTAGAGAAGAACATTGGGCCGCTAACTAAAGCCATGATCCATGGTGGAAGTTTCAGTTTTGGACAACAATCCTAAATCTCTTATGAGAATATAATTTGTTGCTGAATGCTTATGCATTAAAGAGGAGTCCATTATCTGTTGTCTATGTTGTCCCGGTATGGATGTCTAAGTTGAGAATAATCAAAAGCGAGAAATCCAATGCGAGCTTTCTCCTTAGATCTTTGTACAGGCGGCATAGAGGTACCCCTTTGTGATACTTGGTTAAAACATATGTATTGCGATGATAATCCAGGTAATCCGAGCTAATTAGGACAAGGTGCGGGCACTATTGCTAATCTATGCATGAGGCTTGCAACTTGTAGGATATAATTTGCATAATACATATGCTTTATTACTACCGTTGACAAAATTGTTTCTTGTTTTCAAAACAAAAGCTCTAGCACAAATATAGCAATCAATGCTTCCCTCTGCGAAGGGCCATTCTTCTACTTTCATGTTGAGTCAGTTTACCTATTTCCTTCTGTCCTGGAAGCAAACACTTATGTTAACTGTGCATTGATTCCTACATACTTGCTTATTGCACTTGTTATATTACTTTGCATTGACAACTATCCATGAGATATACATGTTACAAGTTGAAAGCAACCGCTGAAACTTAATCTTCCTTTGTGTTGCTTCAATGACTTTACTTTGAATTTATTGCTTTATGAGTTAACTCTTATGCAAGACTTATTGATGCTTGTCTTGAAAGTACTATTCATGAAAAGTCTTTTCTATATGATTCAATTGTTTAATCATTGTCTTTACCATTGCTTTGAATCACTTTATTCATCTCATATACTTTACAATAGTATGATCAAGATTATGTTGGTAGCATGTCACTTCAGAAATTATTCTTTTATCGTTTACCTACTCGAGGACGAGTAGGAACTAAGCTTGGGGATGCTGATACGTCTCCAACGTATCCATAATTTCTGATGTTCCATGCTTGTTTTATGACAATACCTACATGTTTTGCTTGCACTTTATATCATATTATGGCATTTATTGGACCAACCTATTAACAAGATGCCACAGTGCCAGTTTCTGTTTATTATGTCTGTTTATTGCAGAAAAGGCCCAAAAACCAAAGTGCTCGGAAAAATCCAGAAAAATTACAGAAATTCTATTTCGCCGGAAGACTCACGGAGCCAGAAGGGCAAGCCAGGGGGAGGCCCAGGGCCTCCTCCCCATAGGTCGGCGCGGCCAGAGGGGTGGTCACCCCACCCTATGGGGTGGGCCCCTCGAGACTCTTCCGACTCCGACTCTTCGCCTATTTAAGCCGTCGTGACCTAAATCCTCGACACCGATTGACGAAACTCCAGAAAGACTCCAGGGACGCCGCCGCCATCGCGAAACTCCAATTCGGGGGACAGAAGTCTCTGTTCCGGCACCCTGCCGGGACGAGGAATTGCCCCCGGAGTCATCTCCACCGCCGTCTCCACCGCCATCTTCACCGCCATCGCTGTCTCCATGATGAGGAGGGAGTAATCCACCCCCGGGGCTGAGGGCTCCGCTGTAGCTATGTGGTTCATCTCTCTCTTTATGTGATCTAGTTGAATATCATCTATGTGCTACTCTTGTGATGTTATTAAAGTAGTCTATTCCTCCTCCACGGTGTAATGGTGACAGTGTGTGCATCGTGTAGTACTTGGCGTAGGTTATGATTGTAATCTCTTGTAGATTATGAAGTTAATTATTGCTATGATAGTATTGATGTGATCTATGCCTCCTTCATAGTGTGATGGTGACAGTGTGCATGCTATGTTAGTACTTGGTGTAATTGCAATGATCTATCATGCACTCTAAGGTTATTTAAACATGAATATCGAATATTGTGGAGCTTGTTAACTCCGGCATTGAGGGTTCGTGTAATCCTACACAATTAGTGGTGTTCATCATCCAACAAGAGAGTGTAGAGTGGTTCTATTATGTGATCATTGTTGAGAGTGTCCACTAGTGAAAGCAGGATCCCTAGGCCTTGCTTCCAAGCATCGAATCTCCGTTTGTTTACTGTTTTGTTGCATGTTTACTCGCTGCCATATTTTATTCAGATTGCTATTACCACTCATATTCATTCATACCACTTGTATTTCACTATCTCTTCGCCGAACTAGTGCACCTATACATCTGACAAGTGTATTGGGTGTGTTGGGGACACAAGAGACTTCTTGTATTGTGGTTGCAGGGTTGCTTGAGAGGGATATCTTTGACCTCTTCCTCCCTGAGTTCGATAAACCTTGGGTGATCCACTTAAGGGAAAACTTGCTGCTGTTCTACAAACCTCTGCTCTTGGAGGCCCAACACTGTCTACAGGAAAAGAAGCGTGAGTAGACATCATTCATCAAGTCGTAGCTACTTCATAATGTACAACCAACATTTTCATCGTCTTCATCATGCATGCATCACCACCACCCCTATACAAGGGAACACTAAACGTAGTAGTGCTTGCCCAGGAAGGTCCTAAGCTAGAGCTCATTGTGGTCCTCGGTCATCTGGACAAACCCGTTGCCCTGGGCCCTATTGTTGAAGAGGTGGATTAGAGCCACCATCTTCGTCTCTGGGCCCTATTGTCGAAGAGGTGGCTTAGAACCAATACCCGCTATCCCAATGAAGTGTGATAATTAAATTGTGATCATGAAGGTGAACAGTTCTAAGGATAATATGAAGTCATCAAGGCATGTGAAGAGGAGATTAAAATCTATTAGAAAATGAGAAACTTCGGAGTTATTGCGTTGGATTATATCCATACGTCTAGAAATTTGGTAGACCCCTTCACAAAGGGTCTATCATGTAACGTGATAGATAATGCATCAAAGGAGATAGGTATGAGACCCACCGTTTAAGTCGTCCAGATTGGTAACCCATTCTATGTGATCGGAGATCCCGTGAATTAGAACTGGGAGACAAACTATATGTCAACTGAGAGGAAAGTACCCTTACTCCTTGTATGATACTTTTGTAATCTACACGGTAGGCTTATTTATCTTAATGAGTTCTAAGTGGTTTATTTAAACACAGATGTTGTCCTCCATAACATCCGTTGAAAAACATGCCTATATGAGTTTGGTTGTTAAAACATCGCAACCTATGAGAGTTTGGTGCTTTCAGGTCATGGAGTATGATGCATAAGCTCCACCCGCGGGAAAGCCCTGCGACGGCCTAGTACTGGTCAAAGCTCTTTGTGAAGCTAGATTAGCAGTAAACTTGCAGTTTAAGGCTTAGTCCACTGTTCAAGTAGTAGTCTAGTGTAGCATAGAGTTCTGGTGAAAGTTCAACTTAACAGTCTTCGCTATAGTACCGGTATATAAAACAATGTTTTGGAACCAAAGGCAAATTCTATGTGCCACTGAGATCTGGTGGGGGATTGTTGGAATTTTGACCCATTTTGGATTAGCCTATTTAATATTCCAAAACTTCCTAATAAATACTAAAGGCCCACTTGGCCCATTCATGCATGATAAGAGCTGTGACAAAAGTTTAATCCCACATTGCTAGTTGAAGGAGAGTTGGAGCAGCCTAGAAGGGGAGCTCTTCATACCACTTGTAAGAGAGAAATAATAGGAAGAAATAGGAGCTGACCACACGCGCGCTCCTCCTCCGACGACGACGTCGCCCGCTCGTCTCGTCAGCCTCTCTCTCTGTTTCTTTTTGCACACATGAACATGTATATGAACTGACGCATAATCTGAAACATTTTCACTGGGTTTTGAATACAATTCGGTTCACCTCGCGTGGCATGTTCGGATCCCCCTCTGTGCCTATAAAAGAGAGGTTGCTCCTCTCAAGTAATACACTACGAGACACATCACCATATGCGCCTACCACTCGGTTTCAGAGCTTTGTGCCGCCGCTCAAGACTTGCCCACCCCGTCTGTCGGCGTGCACCGCTGGACGGGACAGCAGGCCTCCGGAACCCCGTCTCATGTGATCATGTACGGGAGAGAAACGATAAGGTTTTTGGGGAGCACTCGAGCGTGACTGTTGGCTTCGACATCGACATGGAGGCTGACGACTATTTCCCCAACGATGACTTCTTCCCCGACATCAGCAACCTCTTCAGCGACGTGGCTCTCAATAGCGACACCGCCAACGCTGGTTCCTCTTCTGCATCGTATGTGTTCTTGCCTTCCTTTTATGAGATCATGATGCTCCTCCTTCTCCTAGCAACATGTTCAGGTTGCTTGTCAGGAAACCTATTGCTCGTATCAATCAGTTTAGACCTGTTGCTTCTTTGCTCTATGGTGATTTGCATGACTAGTTTAATCTCAATCTTTTTAGCCATGTTTTATCTACTATTTTATTTGATTAAATCATGAAGAAATTTGCTATTATATCCAAAAGTAAACCCTATCTAACCTAGTTGGAGCTATGGTAAATGGTTATTTTCAGTTATCGGTGGAGGCGAAGGAAACTTGACGAAGAGACTAAGGGTGTGTTTGTTTGAGCTCCTTCCAGCTGCTCCAATAGCTTTTGAGCTGTGGAAGTCGGAGCTCAAACAAACGCCTGTTTTGGGCACGCTTTTCGTCTAGCGCTCCAAAAATAACACTACTGACTGAAAGCTGCGATTTCGGTGCTTCTCGCAACAGCAGGAACTCCAAACTGACATTTTACGGGTATAACCTCCCACCAAATCACATACAACAGCCAGAATACCCTCACACTGGTTCGGCTCTATTTCTTTCCTCACCCTGAGCGATCGAACAAAGCAGTAACAGAAGCCTCCCGCCACCGCACCCGACTGGCAGCCACCTGGTCGATCTACGCCGACCGGCGCCGCCGCACTTTTCCGGCGGGAGGAACGGGACCCCCGCCCGAGAAAACTCCTTCCCCGACCTCCAGCCTCTCCAATCGTTGCCGGCCGTGCTCGCGAATGTCTCCGCCTCTGTGTGAACTCCAAGCCCCAACGCCGCCCTGCTCAGATTGCCCCGGCTCCGAGCTGAGCTCGTGCGAGCAGACCACACTGCAATCTTCTGCTGCCCTGCGTTCTTTCTCTGCCTTGTGCCGTTCGAATTCCTACTGCTGCTAGGATAGTGCATAGAGACGTTCTGTACTACTTGCTGCTCCTAGGCTAGTCTACGGGAGAAGGTGACGAGGTGGTTCCTCGGCAATGCCCACCATGAGGGGCTTGGGTTTTAGAGAAAGGCGACGATGGAAGTTCCGGGAGCGAGGCGGTACACGACGTACCCAGGTTCACGTCCCCGCGGTGGAGGATCGCTACGTCCTGCTAGCAATCCAGTATATGAAAATATGTGTACAGGGGGCCGCCATAGGCGGAGTTGTTGGGTCTAGTCTAGTTCTAATCCGCGGGTTGCGGTGTCTAGGCGTGTCGCCTCTATAATTATGTTTCTGATTATGCGTGCCCTAAGGGAGTGCCCCTGCCTGGCTTTATATATCAGCCAAGCTAGGGTTTACAAGAGTCCTAATAGGATTCGTATTGGAGCCTTCTTTCATTGTAGTCCAAATTGAGGCGCGTGCAGGTCCAGCTTGTTGAGTCCTTGTGCTGGTCCAGCTTCATAGTTTGCACCGGGTATGGCAATGTCGAGTACCCGAAGGGTTATGCCCACGTCAGTAGCCCCCGAGTGCTTGGCCGAAGTGAAGCTTCGGGCAGCGACTAAAGTTGTCTTCGCCGAATTTCATGATCATCTGTTGAATCTTGTGCTTGATGTAGAGTCGAAGTTGCTTTCTGTCGGGTGCGCGAAGCGCTCCCGATGGGAGTAGCCCCCGAGTCTATGGGCGGGTGCTTGCAGCCATGCATAGACTCAAGTTGTACTACTCGAAGATCTTGATGTTGATGTCTTCGGGTTTATTCTTTATTGTCGACGAGGCTTCCATTTTTTTTATCGGGTGCGCGACTAGCGCTCCCGATGGGAGTAGTCCCCGAGCCTGTAGATAAATATGAAATAGTTATGTATAGGGTGTAAAAAATGCTAAGTCAAATACCGTAGATGTCTCGGAGAAGTCGATGATTTGGATGATGGCCCAGAGGAGCCGATGATTTGGATGATAGCCCAGAGGAGCCGATGATTTGGTTGATAGCCCAGAGGAGCCGATGATTTGGTTGATGGCCCAGAGGAGCCGATGATTTGGATGATGGCTGATACGTCTCCAACGTATCTATAATTTCTGATGTTCCATGCTAGTTTTATGACAATACCTACATGTTCTGCTCACACTTTATAGTGATTTTATACATTTTCCGGAACTAACCTATTAACAAGATGCCGAAGTGCCAGTTCCTGTTTTCTGCTGTTTTTGGTTCCAGAAAGGCTGTTCGGGCAATATTCTCGGAATTCGACGAAACAAAAGCCAAATATCTTAATTCACCGAGACGGACCAGAACACCGAAGGGGAGCCGGAGAGGAGGCCCAGGGCCTCTAGACCATAGGCTGGCGCGGCCTGGAGGGTGGGCGCGCCGCCCTATGGGGTGGGCCCCCCAGGCACCCCCTCGCGCCGCCTCTTCGCCTATATTATCCCTCGGGTCGTGAAAACCCTACAACAATTGACAAAAGTCCAGAAAGACTCCAGGGGCGCCGCCGCCATCGTGAAACTCCGTTTCGGGGGACAGAAGTCTCTGTTCCGGCACGCCTCCGGGACGGGGAATTGCCCCCGGAGTCGTCTCCATCGACATCACCGCCATCTTCATCGCCGTTGCTGTCTTCGATGATGAGGAGGGAGTAGTTCTCCCCCGAGGCTGAGGGCTCTACCGGTAGCTATGTGGTTCATCTCTCTCTCCCATGGTGTGATCTTTATGTGATCATGAGCTTTGTATCACTATTAATCTATGTGCTACTCTAGTGATGTTATTAAAGTAGTCTATTCCTCCTTCATGATGTAATGTTGACAGTGTGTGCATCATGTGGTACTTGTCGTAGGTTATGATTGTAATCTCTTGTAGATTATGAAGTTAACTATTACTATGATTGTATTGATGCGATCTATTCCCCCTTTCATAGCTATTGTTGACAGTGTGTATGCTATGTTAGTACTCGGTCTAAATTGCAACGGTCTATTATGCACTCTAGAGGTTAGTTTAATATGAACTCCAGATGTTGTGGAGCTTGTTTACTCCGGCTTGAGGTGTGCTTTTGTAGCCCTACACAATGAATGGTGTTTGTTATCCAACAAGAGAGTGTAGAAAGTAGCATTTATTTATTCAGTTATGTGATCAATGTTGAGAGTGTCCACTAGTGAAAGTATGATCCCTAGGCCTTGTTTCTAAGCATTGAAACACCGTTTCCAACAAGTTCTGTTACATGTTTGCTTGCTGCCATCTTTATTTCAGATTGCAATTACTACTTACAATCATCCATATTACTTGTATTTCACTATCTCTTCGCCAAAGTAGTGCACCTATACATCTGACAAGTGTATTAGGTGTGTTGGGGACACAAGAGACTTCTTGTATCGTAATTGCAGGGTTGCTTGAGAGGGATATCTTTGACCTCTACCTCCCTGAGTTTGATAAACCTTGGGTGATTCACTTAAGGGAAACTTGCTGCTGTTCTACAAACCTCTGCTCTTGGAGGCCCAACACTGTCTACAGGAATAGAAGCGTGCGTAGACATCAATGGCCCAGAGGAGCCGATGATTTGGATGATGGCCCAGAGGAGCCGATGATTTGGTTGATGGCCCAGAGGAGCCGATGATTCGGATGATACCCAGGAGGAGCCGATAATTTTTACCGGGTGCGCATCCAGCGCTCCCGATGGAAGTAGCCCCCGAGTCTGGGCACTGATGCTTGCATCCGTGAGTAGACTCAAATCGTGCAACCCGATGTTTATAGTTTTCTTCAGGTGCCGTTGACACATTGTTTGTTTATTTCAAGGGGCAATTCTTAATGCACCTTGAGCATCGTTGATGCCAATGTTTGTAAGTTTATCGGCAGCAAATTATTTGAGTGATCAGCTCGTGTTGCAGGTCTTGCTAAACCCGTTGTATGTGCAACTTTGCTTTCAACCGATGCATGTCTTGACATCAGCTCCCGAATAGATCGGTGGCACTAGATCTGCCGATGACTCCGTCACTCTTCGATACTTCTGTAATTTAAAGTATAGAGCGTGGGTCGTTTTCGTACGTGTTTCATGATCCTTGCTATCTGTGGCACTCTTTGAGGCATCTATAGCAAAGGAAAAGAGCAAGGTCCCCGTTGCTTCATGATCCTTGCTATTTGCGGCACTCTTTGAGGCATCTATAGCAAAGGAAAAGAGCAAGGTCTTCGTTGTTTCATGATCTTTGCTATCTGCGGCACTCTTTGAGGCATCTATAGCAAAGGAAAAGAGCAAGTTCCCCGTTGCTTCATGATTCTTGCTATTTGCGGCACTCTTTGAGGCATCTATAGCAAAGGAAAAGAGCAAGGTCTTTGTTGTTTCATGATCTTTGCTATCTGCGGCACTCCTTGAGGCATCTATAGCAAAGGAAAAGAGCAAGGTCCCCGTTGCTTCATGATCCTTGTTATTTGCGGCACTCTTTGAGGCATCTATAGCAAAGGAAAAGAGCAAGGTCTCCGTTGATTTTGCATCATAGCACTCGTAATTTCAGAGGCTTTTTCATTATCCTTGCTATCTGCGGCACTCTTTGAGGCATCTATAGCAAAGGAAAAGAGCAATGTCCCCGTTGATTACCATCCACTGCAGCACTCGTATTTTCAGAGGCTTTTTCATTATCCTTGCTATCTGCGGCACTCTTTGAGGCATCTATAGCAAAGGAAAAGAGCAATGTCCCCGTTGATTACCATCCATTGCAACACTCGTATTTTCAGAGGCTTTTAGATGATAATTTCAGGTATAAGAAGTCTTCATATATTCTTGAATTCCGGCGTGGATTCCAGCGAACCGGCGCTCCTGATGGGAGTAATAGTCTTCATATCTTCTTGGATTCCAGCGAACCAGCGCCGAGCGAACCGGCGCTCCCAATGGGAGTAATAGTCTTCATATCTTCTTGGATTCCAGCGAACCAGCGCCCAGCGAACCGGCGCTCCCGATGGGAATAGACATAATAGTTGAAGATCTTCCAGGAGCTCCCGAGTAATTGCAGCGCTCCCGACAGGAGCGCATCGGGTCAATATTATATAATATGATATCCATTGAATATTCCAGATGATGAATCCACCAACCCGAGAATGCATCAGGAGAAGATATATCCAGAGCCGAAGAGAATAAGTCCATGCGGTGGGCGATGAAGAGGACGCGGTTGACATAGCCGATCCGCTGCGGGTGAGCATCCGAATATATTGGGTCCGTAATGTCGGGTCCGTGACAGGCGAGCCCCCGAGTAAGAAGAGTGCGTGATGGCGGGCGCGGTCGTCCGAGCAGAGTAGTTGAAGCTTTGCTTCAACCTGCAGTTATATTATGGCACAAAAACCTGCGCGCAAATAATAGTACGAGCCAAAAAATATTTGGCGAAATAAAATTTGTGAGTAGTAATTAATTGAAAAGGTAGTACCTGATATTTTTATTTCGGATGCTCGTCGGCGAGCTGGATTCTTCCCCTTTTTTTTACTTGAGCATGCAGATTGATTGAATGTCCTCTTTGATTGATCGGATCCAGTACGGTCCATACGTATTGATTCCGCTTCCTTTTTCTTCTCGGCTCTTCAGCAACCTTTCTTTCCATCTCTCGCGTACGGTTTCATATGATCTTTAATATTGCAATCAGTAAAGAATCACGGTCACATGGTGACTTCTCTTGTTTGAACTTGATGCACTGTTTACTTTTTCTGGATGAACCTTGCAACTACGCTATTGCTCACGTAATGATCCGATAAAATTTCTGCCACCGACGCGGACGAGGCTACCAAGCTGTGCGATGCGAACCAGAGGCTGCCCAGCCGAACTGCAGCAGAGATAAAATACGTAGTCTCTTCCGGTATTGATCTAGACGAGAATCCTTTCTTCTCTTTTTTTCCCTTCTCCCGATGCAAACTCCAAGGCGTTAACCTGTAGATTGACTGCGTGCGATTATGAGAAACTGAAAGCCGCACGAGGCTGCCGATGAAATCTGCTGATAACAATCTTTTTTTGATCTTCTTCCTAGATGCGATCTGGATGCGTTGATGATAAAGAATCCTGACTTCCTTTTCTCGATTTCAGTGATCTTGCCGATGATGGTGATGATGAACTTGACGGATCCCGCCCGGATGACAAAATCCAGTCGCCGCGTTTCCCACAGACAGCGCTAATTGACGAGGTGGTTCCTCGGCAATGCCCACCATGAGGGGCTTGGGTTTTAGAGAAAGGTGATGATGGAAGTTCCGGGAGCGAGGCGGTACACGACGTACCCAGGTTCACGTCCCTGCGGTGGAGGATCGCTACGTCCTGCTAGCAATCCAGTATATGAAAATATGTGTACAGGGGGCCGCCATAGGCGGAGTTGTTGGGTCTAGTCCAGTTCTAATCCGCGGGTTGCGGTGTCTAGGCGTGTCGCCTCTATAATTATGTTTCTGATTATGCGTGCCCTAAGGGGTGCCCCTGCTTGGCTTTATATATCAGCCAAGCTAGGGTTTACAAGAGTCCTAGTAGGATTCGTATTGGAGCCTTCTTTCCTTGTAGTCCAAGTTGAGGCGCGTGCAGGTCCAGCTTGTTGAGTCCTTGTGCTGGTCCAGCTTCATAGTTTGCACCGAGTATGGCAATGTCAAGTATCCGAAGGGTTATGCCCACGTCAGATGGTGTAAGAGCATGTCTAATAGACCCCTTAAAAGACCCAACCCCGTAAAATAACCGCCGATATACGGGGTAGAGCTCTACCCGGCCGTCTAGCAGACCCTGTAAATCAACTCCCCGTATCGAATTTTTACAGTTTTGGCTACGGGGCGGCTCCTCGCCCCTTATAAGTACAGGGTGGGAGGCTGAATACAGGGCCAACCCTTCACTTGTGGCGCGCTGAATCTTCACCAAATTGCAACTGCTTCCGCCATGGAGCCCCGCTGGAGAAACGTGCGACCACCTCCGCCGCGCCGCCGCGCGTCCGTGGCTGCCGCGCTGCAGTGCCTGCAGGTCTTCTCGCGGGCGGGGGCGGCCGTGGCCAAGGCTGTGGCGGGCGGAGGCCGCGGTGGCCAAGGCTGTGGCGGGCGGGGGCGGCCGGCCCACGGCCGGTGGCGGCGGGTGCCGTCGTGGGCGGTGGAGACGGGGCCGTGGTGGGCGGGGGGTAGCCGGCCCACGGCCGGTGGCTGGCGGAGGCCGTGGTGGGCGGTGGCGACGGGGGCCGTGGCGGGCGTGGGCGCCGGCAGGGGCGGCGGCCGGCCGGTGGCGGCGGGCAGGGGCGGCGGCCGGCCGGGCGGGCGGGGCAGGGGCAGGGGCAGTGGGGCTGAAGGAGGAAGAAGAGGAAAAAAGAAAAATATAATAATTTGGCATATTTTAGGAATATGCTCTTTTACAGTTTAGTGATACGGGTCTGCTAGTTCGGACGAGTTTTCGGCCGATCAAAATCGAATACAGGGCCCTCTATTCGTGTTATATGGGGCAGAATTTTAAGGGGTATGTTAGACATGCTCTAACACGGTGAATTTGTGGATACATGTGTTAAAATAGTTTCTGCCATGTGACAAGTGTATGCACGTACTTGCAAATATTACAAAATTATGCAATTTATTTAAATCTAGTGAAAAATGCTCAATTACAGAAGGGCAAACACATTTATTTTTTGGGAAATTATTTTGCGCCGGAGGGAGTAGTATAGTTAACACTAATAAACGCTATGAACAAGTATAAGGGCATTTACGTCAATTCAACATATCTTGGTGCAGCCACAGTCGCACCAGCCAATTAAACAAATAAATAACAGACAACTCCAATCTTCTAGCCCTAGCTAGTAGCTACCACTGATTCTGTCAGTCGCAGCTGTAGCAGCTACAACCATAGAGCTCCAACCCAAACAAACGCACCCTAAGGGCATCTCCAACCGGCCGACCAAACGGACACGCTGGGCCGTCCGTTTTGGGCCGTTTGCGTGGCCGGCCGGACACGCGGACAGCGCCCCGCGTCCGCGTGTCCGTTTGGGTCGCACGCGGCGTCCAACGTGGCGATCCAAAGAGACGCCACGTGGTTCGTCTTCGTTGCGCGGTGCTGCGCTATGGCAGGCCTCGACGGGACAGCCATGGTGGGCGGTGGAACGCGCGGGAAATATCCCGCGCGCGCGAAAATGCCATTGGCGCGCGCTCGCGCCCAAGTTTCCCGCCAGGCCGTCGGCTATAAAAGACGGCGGCGGTCTCACACAGACCGCATCACCTTCCTCTCCCACTCCACCTTCTCCGGCGGCCACTCCACCTTCTCCGGCGGCCACTCCACCTTCTCCGGCGCCATACCGCGCACCCTGCAGGCCACGTGGGCCAAGCTCTCCCTCGCCGCCCGGGCCAGGTTCCCGCTGACGGACGAGGAGGAGCGCGCGGACTCGCGGTGGGTCGCCGACGACGAGGCGCTCCGCTTCGCTGCCGAGGCGGCGGCAAAGAAGGCAGGCGACACCGAGATGATGGAGGCGGCCGCGGACGGTTGGCACGAGACCGCAGACGGCTGGTACGAGGCCGCGGAGGAGGGGGCGGCCGCCGCGGAGGAGCCCGTCGACGAGGAGGACCTCGCGCTGGCGAATATCAACGCCGCCATCGAGGAGCGTCTCGCCGATCTCACGCGCGTGACGAAGGAGCACGAGGCCACCTGGCGGGCCGGCCGCCGCCGATTAGGCGACCTCCTCGGCCAGAAGAACGAGCTGATCGCTATGCGAGCAGCCCGTCACCTCATCCAGATGCCCTCGCCCGAGCGGCGCGCCCGGGAGGATGCTGAGTCGGCGGAGCGCGACCGGCAAGAGCGCATGCGCCGGCGGCAGGAGAACCACGAGGCCCAGGCCCCCGCCCGCGTCCGCCTGGAGGCGCGCACCGCTGTGGAACACGCCGCCCTGCAGGAGCTTGAGGTATGCGGGAAGCGGATGGTTCCGCCGCAGGAGGCGGAGCGCGAGCGCGCCCGAGGTGCGCGGATGGAAAGGAGGAGGATGAAGGCCTCCGCCGAAGCCGCCGCCGCCGTCGCCGCCGCGCCACCCAGCTGGTAAGCTGGAGTGGAATCCTCACGCGTACAGGCCGCCCGCGTCGAGTGAAATCCACGGCCCCGACGGCGAGCCGGCGAGGAGCCGCCGGCGAGGCCGCCAGCCCCATACGTAGTAGGATAGAAGTAGTAGTTAAAAAAAATTATAATGAGTTCTTTTTAATGAAAACAAATGTTTATGTCAATGACACGCGGGCCAGCGGCGGACAAGGGGCGGACGCGAGCGACCAGCCTTTCGCGTCTGCGGCCACGCAAACCCGGCCCAGATTTAGATCGGGTTTGCGTCGTTCCGGACGCCGCGGCCGTCCGCTTTTGCGTTGCGTCCCCGCGCTGAGCCGGGTTTTTGTCGGGCTGGACCCATCCAGACGTGCGGGCGCGGGATGGGTCGCCCCGTTGGAGATGCCCTAAGTAGCTTTGCGGCTCCCGTGCATAGTGTTCCATCAGCTAGCAGAGGGTAGCGAATCAGTCAGCTGGTGATTTCCATTTGGGCAGCGCTCAGCGTCGGGCGACCGACCCGGCTCGCTAAAATCGGTTGCTGTCCCGGCCGTTCGATCGCGATCTACCGGCTAGAATTAGCAGCATTTCGATTTTTGCATTTTGCCCCCTGGTTTTTGTAAAAATCAACCCGCGGTCCTAAGCCTACCAGTTTAAACCGAACAGGTGTTTCCCTTTGCCCCCAAACTTTCAGATATTTACAACAAAACCCGTTGTTTAGTATAGCAACAAAAACCCGCTGCTTTGTGTACAAAAAAATAAAAAGTATTACAACAAAATTTTCACAGTAAATCTTCACATATATGTACAACAAATTATCAATATATTTACAATAATAATTAACAACAAAAACAATATTTTTATTTGGGTGTTTACAATAATAGTTAGTTTCCATGCAATAACATCTTTACAACAAATCGGAAACATACTTACAACAATAATTAATAACAAAAACCAACATTATTTTATTTGGATGTTTACAATAAAAGTATGCTTTCATTCCAGAAATATCTTTAGAACAAACCAGTAAAATATTACAACAATAATTAGCAACACAGGCCACAAATAATTTGGGTGTTTACAACAAAAGTCGCAAACATCATCCACAAAAACCACAGACTATTTACAACTAAAAAATATATTTTTGCAAATAATTCAAAAGTTATTAAGAAATAATTTAATTTGCTACAACTTGAATTACAACAAAAATCATCGTCTATTTTTACAAAAGTTAGAAACAAATACAACAAATCAGTAACATATTTACAACAATAGTTAATAACAAAAGTCATGCCATGTGGAGAGGTAGATAACATACTTACAACAAAAATCCACCAACTATTTGTACAAAAGTCAGAAATGATTAAAACAAATATATATATGTTTACAAACACTGCAAAGTGGTCAAGCAAAAATTAATTTGGTACATATTGAATTACAACAAAAAACACCAACTATCTTTACAAAAAGTCACACACAAAGACAACAAAAAATCGGGCCGAACGTTGAGTGCTAGAAGTGCTGGACCGGCGAACCGTTCATGGGCCATGCGGGGAAACGGATGATGGGCCAGCAAGCGAGGGATTCGCGGCCCAGGAGCGGAAACGAACCGAGCGACCGATCTTTTCCCTTGATCGGTCGCCGGATAACAAGCGTTTTCCTTTCCATTTCGACCACTAATTTGTTGTGTTTTCCATTCCCAGTTTTCAGTTTCCTTGGTCGGGCCCCACATATAGGTCGGAACAGAAAATCCATATGTTCAAAAGGAAAAAAAAAGCAGAAAACACAGATAGGGTGATCGCTGACTTTTGTCCGGCCAGATTGAACTCAGGGCTTTTTCAGCGCCACGACGCAAACGTACGCTGAGCGATCGTTTACGTCCGCCTTGACCGAAAATGCATCTGGCACCATCTCCAGCGGCGTGACGCAAAGTGACCGGGCCGTCCGCAGAGACGCAAACCTGACGCATATTTGCGGCAGGTTTGTGTCTCTGCGGACGCTGCGCAGACGCGCAAAGTGTCTGCTCGCGTCTCACCGGATCTGCCTGGCAGCGAGTCTGCATCGAGGGCAACGCTTCGGCTGGCTTCATGGGCGACAAGGATTTTCCCTTCGTGGCAGCACCGCCGACTCGTCCACGAAGACAGGAGGCGTCGACGCGTCGTCAGCAGCCGCGGACGCGCGCGTAGTACAACGACGACGACGACCGCGACCACCACGACGACGACGCCTACGATGCCTACGACGACGAGGATGACTACATCGAGGCGCTCGCATACCACAATGAGGAGGTGAAGGATGATAGCGACGACTACGTCGCGGCCGTGTTCCACGAATGGTAGGAGGCCATGGCGGATGGCCACAATTCCGAGTTCTCGGAGAACATGACGGACGACGAGATGGCCTCATCTCCGAGAACGACACGCATATGCAGCCGCCGCTGCCCCGCTACGCCACCGGCGTCATGCCGCCGGGCCTATCGGAGGATGAAGCCCTTCGACAGACGCTACAGGACTCGGCGGCGCCACAATCTCCGCCGTACAACCCCTGGGCTCCTCCTCCACAGCCGCAGCCCTGGGCGTCTCCTCCACCGCCGCCACAGCCGTATCCCTGGGCGCCTCCACCGCCGCCACAGCCGCAGCCCTGGGTGCCTCCACCGCCGCCACAGCCGCAGCCCTGGGCGCCTCCATCTCCAGCACCGCCGGCGCGCCCGACGTACGCTCCCCCGGATGGCAACTGGCCGTGGGCGATACCGGAGCTCATCGTGCTCGAAAGCGACGACGAGCAACAGTAGGCGTTAGGTTTTTTTTTCATGTTTAAACTATGTAAATTATGTTTTCATGTTTTAAAAAAATGATTCGGCCAAAAAATACGTCGTGCCGCTGGAGCCACCCTGACGCCAATGAAAGCGCAGTCGATTTCGACCATTTCGACCGACGCAAACGGACGCGCGCGGACGCTAAAATGCGTCGCGTGATACGTCTCCGACGTATCGATAATTTCTTATGTTACATGCTTGTTTTATGACAATACCTACATGTTTTGTTCACACTTTATGTCATATTTATGCGTTTTCCGGAACTAACCTATTGACGAGATGCCGAAGTGTCAGTTCCTGTTTTCTGCTGTTTTTGGTTTCAGAAATCCTAGTAAGGAAATATTCTCGGAATTGGACGAAATCAACGCCCAAGATCTTAAAATCCCACGAAGCTTCCAGAACACCCGAGAGCCACCAGAGGGGAGCCCTGGGGGCCCCAGACGCCAGGCTAGCGCGGGCCAGGGGGGCCGCACCCCCCTAGTGTGTCACCGCCTCGTCAGCCCTCCGACTCCGCCTCTTCGCCTATTTAAAGGTCCCTGACCTAAATCTTCGATACGAAAAAGCCACGGTACGAGAAACCATCCAGAGCCGCCGCCATCGCGAAGCCAAGATCTGGGGGACAGGAGTCTCTGTTCCGGCACGCCGCCGGGACGGGGAAGTGCCCCCGGAAGGCTTCTCCATCGACACTGCTGCCATCTCCACCGCCATCTTCATCACCGCTGCTGTCTCCCATGAGGAGGGAGTAGTTCTCCATCGAGGCTAAGGGCTGTACCGGTAGCTATGTGGTTAATCTCTCTCCTATGTACTTCAATACAATGATCTCATGAGCTGCCTTACATGATTGAGATCCATATGATGATGCTTGTAATCTAGATATCGTTATGCTAGTCAAGTGAATTTTACTTATGTGATCTCCGGAGACTCCTTGTCCCACGTGTGTAAAGGTGACAGTGTGTGCACCGTGTGGGTCTCTTCGGCTATATTTCACAGAATACTTATTCACTGTTATGAATAGCATAGTGAAGTGCTTATTTATATCCCTTTATGATTGCAATGTGCTTTGTATCACTATTAATCTATGTGCTACTCTAGTGATGTTATTAAAGTACTCCTCCTGCACGGTGTAATGGTGACAGTGTGTGTGCATCGTGTAGTACTTGGCGTAGGTTATGATTATGATCTCTTGTAGATTATGAAGTTAATTATTGCTATGATAGTATTGATGTGATCTATGCCTCCTTCATAGTGTGATGGTGACAGTGTGCATGCTATGTTAGTACTTGGTGTAATTGCAATGATCTATCATGCACTCTAAGGTTATTTAAATATGAATATCAAATATTGTGGAGCTTGTTAACTCCGGCATTGAGGGTTCGTGTAATCCTACACAATTAGTGGTGTTCATCATCCAACAAGAGAGCGTAGAGTGGAGCATATATCTATTTATTCTGTTATGTGATCAATGTTGAGAGTGTCCACTTGTGAAAGTATAATCCCTAGGCCTTGTTCCTAAATACTGCTATCACTGCTTGTCTACTGTTTTACTGCATCTGTACTGCCTGCAATATTACCACCATCAACCACACGCCAGTCGTAGCATCAAGCTATTTTCTCGTGCCGTTACTACTGCTCATATACATTCATACCACCTGTATTTCACTATCTCTTCGCCGAACTAGTGCACCTATACATCTGACAAGTATATTAGGTGTGTTGGGGACACAAGAGACTTCTTGCTTTGTGGTTGCAGGGTTGCATGAGAGGGATATCTTTGACCTCTTCCTCCCTGAGTTCGATAAACCTTGGGTGATCCACTTAAGGGAAAAATTGCTGCTGTTCTACAAACCTCTGCTCTTGGAGGCCCAACACTGTCTACAGGAAAAGAAGCGTGAGTAGACATCAAGCTATTTTCTGGCGCCGTTGCCGGGGAGGAAAGGTAAAAGGTACTCACACTCCGGATCTCGGCTACTAAGCTATTTTCCGGCGCCGTTGTAAGTACTCAAAGCTATTTCCTTTAGATCCTGCAATTGCATCTTTTTGTTTCTTGTTTTACACTAGTTTGGCATAATGGAAATCAACATGGAGCTTTTTATTCTTTTTCCTGAGTTAAGACATGGATGGTTTGATGCAAAAATTAAAAAACCCATGGAACATATTAGGATGAACACTTTGAACACCATTGTTGCTAATGATATGGAAAATTCTAAGCTTGGGGAAGCTGGTTTTGATGAGCATGATCTTTTTATTCCCCCAAGCATTGAGGAGAAAATTTACTTTGATGATACTTTACCTCCTATTTATGATGATTATAATGATAGTTGTCTTTTGGTGCCTGATACGTCCCCGACGTATCCATAATTTCTGTCGTTCCATGCTTGTTTTATGACAATACTTACATGTTTTGCTTGCACTTTATGATGATTTCATGCATTTTCCGGAACTAACCTATTAACAAGATGCCACAAAGTGCGTTTTCCTGTTTTCTGCTGTTTTTGGTTCCAGAAAGGCTGTTCGGGCAATATTCTCGGAATTGGACGAAATCAACGCCAAACCTCCTATTTTCTCCGGAAGGCTCCAGAACACCGAAGAAGAGTCGGAGAGGGGCCAGGGGGCCACCACACCACATGGCGGCGCGGGCCAGGCCTAGGCCGCGCCGGCCTAGGGTGTGGCGCCCCAGTGCCCCCTGCGCCGCCTCTTCGCCTATAAAAGCCCTTTCGACCTAAAAACGCAGTACCAATTGACGAAACTCCAGAAAGACTCCAGGGGCGCCGCCGCCATCGCGAAACTCCAATTCGGGGGACAGAACTCTGTTCCGGCACCCTGCCGGAACGGGGAAGTGCCCCCGGAAGCCATCTCCATCAACGCCACCGCCTCCATCATGCTCCGTGAGTAGTTCCCCCATGGACTACGGGTTCTAGCAGTAGCTATGTCGGTATACTCTCCCCCATGTACTTCAATACAATGGTCTCATGAGCTGCCTTACATGATTGAGATTCATCTGATGTAATCGGTGTTGTGTTTGTTGGTATCCGATGGATGATACATTATGATTAGTCTATCTATAAAGTTTGTGAAGTTATTGTTGCTGCAATCTTGTTATGCTTAATGCTTGTCACTAGGGCCCGAGTGGCATGATCTTAGATTTGAGCCCTATATGTATTGCTTAGATTGTATCTACAAGTTGTATGCACATGTCACTGTCCGGAACCAATGGCCCTTAAGTGATGAATCGGGACAACCGGAGGGGATGGTAGTGATGTGAGGATCACATGTTTTCACGGTGTGTTAATGCTTTGCTCCGGTACTCTATTAAAAGGAGTACCTTAATATCCAGTAGTTTCCCTTGAGGCCCGGCTGCCACCGGCTGGTAGGACAAAAGATGTTGTGCAAGTTTCTCATTGCGAGCACGTACGACTATATACGGAAAACATGCCTACATAATTAATAAGCCTGATGTTCTTTCTTAATGCCTTTGATTCCTATCAATTGCCCAACTGTAATTTGTTCACCCAACACTTGTCACTTATTGGAGAGTTACCACTAGTGAAGATCGCTGGGAACCCCGGTCCATCTCTCATCATTATATACTTGTTCTACATGTCATTGGAAGTAGTATCAACTATCTTCTCGTGCCATTGCTCTCATATTGCTATTCTTTGCTCTTTGTATTCTTTGTTACTCTTTGCTCTCATATTACTGCTACTTTCACATCACCCCTGTTGCTAGTGCTTTTCCAGGTGCAGCTGAATTGACAACTCAGTTGTTAAGGCTTATAAGTATTCTTTACCTCCCCTTGTGTCGAATCAATAAATTTGGGTTTTACTACCCTCGAAGACTGCTGCGATCCCCTATACTTGTGGGTCATCAAGACTGTTTTCTGGCGCCGTTGCCGGGGAGGCATAGCTCTACTCATAAGTTCACCTGGGGAGTACACTCTACCTCTCTCTCTGTTTTATTTTATTTTGTTTTGCTTAGTTTACTTTTGTCTAGTTTATTTTTGCTTAGTTTATTTCTGTCTAGTATTAGTTTGCGTAGTTTACTTTTGCTTAGTTTATTTTTGTCTTGTTTTATTTGTCTCATATACCCAAAAATCCATAAAAATTTGAAAAACCAAAAAATTAAAAACTAATGTTATGGGAGAACCAACAACCTACTTGGAGCTCATAGAATGTTATAATAATTATAGGAAATCAAGAGCTGGTGAAATAATGAGTGCTATGATAGAAAAAGTGGATACAATTGCTAAAATCTTGCTTAAACGCCATGATATAAACTGTTGCTCTCAACAGGATACTAAACATCTTAAATTTCAATGTGGCTTTAGTGAGGAATTTTTAATTAAGAACTATAATCGGAATTGCTATATTCATTATGGGTTCGAAGAGGTAGAACAATTTGTCGTGTTTATGGGAGCCTCTGAGATCGAATCCTTCATGATTGAGAATTATGAAACTTGTGTTGTTTGTAAGGACCTTAAAGATTATGTCTCTTCTATCCTTAATTGTTGCATAGAATGCTTCGGTAATAATCCTTATATCATTGATTATAAAGAGAGACACATTAATGCACAAGAATGCACTCACAATTTGCAGGAACCGGTGGAAGAAGAAACTGATGAACCTGAAAGCGCATTGGATGAAAAAGAGGAGGAAATTGATGAACCAGAAAGCTCATTGGATGAAAAAGAAGAGGAGAGCGACGAACAAAAGGAGGAAGAATGGATTAGCTACCCATGCCAACCTTCTAATGAGAGTAACTCTTTATCTCTTACACTATTTGATTGTCCTCCATGCTTACCAAAAGAGGTTGAATGTTATGTTCCTGTGGATTCTCTTGAAATATTCCCTATGAGTAAAACTTGTGAGAATAATTACGCTACTGTTATTTATGATAATCCATGCTACTTTGATAAATCTTATGATAATGCTTTGTTTGTGCCTGATGTCGAAATGCATGGTACTAAATAATTTTGCTTAGCAAATGTTTATGATAAATCTCTAGATGATGGTCCTATGTTACTTGATAATATTAATTGTACTACTAATGAAAATGGGATTGGAGAGTTCTTGACTTTATCTATGAGTCCCATATCTCTTGAAATTGATCAATCATCTTGTCATATTATTAATAAAAGAAAGTTTGAAAGTTTTAATTCCACTATTCTTGAACTTGATAAAAATTATATGTTTGTAGATCATGAAAAGTATGCTGCGTGTGATAGTTATATTGTTGAGTTTATTCATGAAGCTACTGAAAATTATTATGAGAGAGGAAAATATGGTAGTAGAAATTTTCATGGTACTAATACACCTCTCTATATGCTTAAAATTTTGAAGTTATTCTTGTTTTATCTTCGTATGCTTGTCACTTTGTTCTTCATGAATTTATTTGTGTACAAGATTCCTATGCATAGGAAGCATGTTAGACTTAAATGTGTTTTGGATTTGCCTCTTGATGCTCTCTTTTGCTTCAAATACTATTTCTTGCGAGTGCATCATCAAAACTGCTGAGCCCATCTTAATGGCTATAAAGAAAGAACTTCTTGGGAGATAACCCATGTGTTATTTTGCTACAGTACTTTGTCTTATATTTGTGTCTTGGAAGTTGTTTACTACTGTAGCAACCTCTCCTTATCTTAGTTTTGTGTTTTGTTGTGCCAAGTGAAGCCTCTAATCGAAGGTTGATGCTAGATTTGGATTCTGCGCAGAAACAGATTTCTATCTGTCACGAATCTGGGCTGTTTTCTCTGTAGAAAAATCAGAAAAACATGCCAATTTACGTGCGTGTTCCTCAGATATGTACGCAACTTTCATTAGTTTTGAGTTTTCTGATTTGAGCAACGGAAGTATTTTATTAAAATTCGTCTTTACTGGCTGTTCTGTTTTGGCAGATTCTGTCTCTGTTTTTTTGCATTGTCTCTTGTGGACTTTAAGCGAGGTTTTCTAGACGTAGAGGGCTGTAGCTAATGTTTTATTGAGTTCTTGCAATGTGCCACTACAGGACCAAGGTGGATTCAAATTTTTTGAGTACTAACCCCTCTAATGAAGTTTATGAGAAGTTTGGTGTGAAGGAAGTTTTCAAGGGTCAAGAGAGGAGGATGATATATGATCGAGAAGAGTGAAAAGTCTAAGCTTGGGGATGCCCCCGTGGTTCATCCCTGCATATTTCAAGAAGACTCAAGCGTCTAAGCTTGGGGATGCCCAAGGCATCCCCTTCTTCATCAACTTATCAGGTTCCTCCCCTGAAACTATATTTTTATTCGGTCACATCATATGTGCTTTACTTGGAGCGTCTGTGTGTTTTTATTTTTGTTTGTGTTTGAATAAATTCGGATCCTAGCAATCCTTGTTTGGGAGAGATACACGCTCCGCTTTTTCATATGAACACTTGTTCTTCGTTTTACTTTTAATGTTCAATGATAAAAGTTGGAAGCTACAATACTTATCTTTATTTGGTTGGAAAAGGAAAAATGCCTCATATGTCTTGGATAATTTGATACTTGGCAATTGTTTTGAGCTCTTAAGTAGATCATAAGTTTTTGCATGTAGTTTAAACCTATTAGTGGAGAACTACCGTAAAGCTTGTTAAAGTTGGTTTGCATAATTGATCTCTCTTAAGGTCTAGATATTTTCTGGTAAAAGTGTTTGAGCAACAAGGAAGACAGTGTAGAGTATTATAATGCTTGCAATATGCTTTTATGTAAGTTTTGCTGTACCGGTTCATACTTGTGTTTGCTTCAAACAACCTTGCTAGCCTAAGCCTTGTATCGAGAGGGAATACTTCTCATGCATCCAAAATCCTTGAACCAACCACTATGCCAATTGTGTCCACCATACCTACCTACTATGTGGTATTTCCTGCCATTCCAAAGTAAATTGCTTGAGTGCTACCTTTAAACAATTCAAAATTTAGCACCTCTGATTTGTGTCAATGTTTTATAGCTCATGAGGAAGTATGTGGTGTTTAGCTTTCAACCTTGTCATTTACTTTTGACGGACTCTCATATGGACTAGTGGCACATCCGCTTATCCAATAATTTTGCAAAAAGAGCTGGCAACGGGATTCCCAGTCCCAAATTAATTAACTTAAATAGACACTCCTCCATGGTATGTGATTGTTGGAAGGCACCCGAAGGATTCGGTTAGCCATGGCTTGTGTAAGCAAAGGTTGGGGGGAGTGTCATCATCATAATAAAACTAAAATAAAAAGGCACTCCTTCATGGTATGAGATTGTTGGCAGGCACCCGAGGATTCGGTTAGCCATGGTTTGTGAAAGAAAGGTTGGAAGGAGTGCCACCCAAAAATAAAATAAAATGGGAGCCGCTCTTAAAAGTCCGGTTGGCGAGGTAGTTAGTGTACCCATTACCATTCGTTGACAACAACAAACACCTCTCAAAATTTTACTTTTTATGCTCTCTATATGTTTTCAAAACCAAAGCTCTAGCATAAATATAGCAATCGATGCTTTCCTCTTTGAAGGACCATTCTTTTACTTTTAATGTTGAGTCAGTTCACCTATTTCTCTCCACCTCAAGAAGCAAACACTTGTGTTAACTGTGCATTGATTCTTACATACTTGCATATTTGCATTCATCATATTACTCTATGTTGACAATATCCATGAGATATACATGTTGAAAGTTGAAAGCAACCGCTGAAACTTATATCCTCCTTTGTGTTGCTTCGATGCCTTTACTATGAACTTATTGCTTTATGAGTTAACTCTTGTGCAATCTTTTGATGCTTGTCTTGAAAGTACTCTTTATGAAAAGTTTTGCTATATGTTATCTACTTGTTAGCAACTATAGATCATTGCCTTGAGTCACTTCATTCATTTCATATGCTTTGTAATAGTATGATCAGGGTTATGTAAGTAGCATGTCACTACAGAAATTATTATTTTTATCGTTTACCTGCTCGGGACGAGCAGGAACTAAGCTTGGGGATGCTGATACGTCCCCGACGTATCCATAATTTCTGTCGTTCCATGCTTGTTTTATGACAATACTTACATGTTTTGCTTGCACTTTATGATGATTTCATGCATTTTCCGGAACTAACCTATTAACAAGATGCCACAGTGCCAGTTCCTATTTTCTGCTGTTTTTGGTTCCAGAAAGGCTGTTCGGGCAATATTCTCGGAATTGGACGAAATCAACGCCAAACCTCCTATTTTCTCCGGAAGGCTCCAGAACACCGAAGAAGAGTCGGAGAGGGGCCAGGGGGCCACCACACCACATGGCGGCGCGGGCCAGGCCTAGGCCGCGCCGGCCTAGGGTGTGGCGCCCCCAGGTGCCCCCCTGCGCCGCCTCTTCGCCTATAAAAGCCCTTTCGACCTAAAAACGCAGTACCAATTGACGAAACTCCAGAAAGACTCCAGGGGCGCCGCCGCCATCACGAAACTCCAATTCGGGGGACAGAACTCTGTTTCGGCACCCTGCCGGAACGGGGAAGTGCCCCCGGAAGCCATCTCCATCAACGCCACCGCCTCCATCATGCTCCGTGAGTAGTTCCCCCATGGACTACGGGTTCTAGCAGTAGCTATGTCGGTATACTCTCCCCCATGTACTTCAATACAATGGTCTCATGAGCTGCCTTACATGATTGAGATTCATCTGATGTAATCGGTGTTGTGTTTGTTGGTATCCGATGGATGATACATTATGATTAGTCTATCTATAAAGTTTGTGAAGTTATTGTTGCTGCAATCTTGTTATGCTTAATGCTTGTCACTAGGGCCCGAGTGGCATGATCTTAGATTTGAGCTCTATATGTATTGCTTAGATTGTATCTACAAGTTGTATGCACATGTCACTGTCCGGAACCAATGGCCCCGAAGTGACAGAAATCGGGACAACCGGAGGGGATGGTAGTGATGTGAGGATCACATGTTTTCACGGTGTGTTAATGCTTTGCTCCGGTACTCTATTAAAAGGAGTACCTTAATATCCAGTAGTTTCCCTTGAGGCCCGGCTGCCACCGGCTGGTAGGACAAAAGATGTTGTGCAAGTTTCTCATTGCGAGCACGTACGACTATATACGGAAAACATGCCTACATAATTAATAAGCCTGATGTTCTTTCTTAATGCCTTTGATTCCTATCAATTGCCCAACTGTAATTTGTTCACCCAACACTTGTCACTTATTGGAGAGTTACCACTAGTGAAGATCGCTGGGAACCCCGGTCCATCTCTCATCATTATATACTTGTTCTACATGTCATTGGAAGTAGTATCAACTATCTTCTCGTGCCATTGCTCTCATATTGCTATTACTGCTGCTGTGTTACTGTTACTACTGCTCTCATATTACTGCTACTTTCACATCACCCCTGTTGCTAGTGCTTTTCCAGGTGCAGCTGAATTGACAACTCAGTTGTTAAGGCTTATAAGTATTCTTTACCTCCCCTTGTGTCGAATCAATAAATTTGGGTTTTACTACCCTCGAAGACTGCTGCGATCCCCTATACTTGTGGGTCATCAGTGCCGCCTGTTATGGAGGATAAATTTGATTATGATTACAATATGCCTCCTATATTTGATGATGAGAATAATAATGATAGCTACTTTGTTGAATTTGCTCCCACTACAACTAATAAAATTGATTATGCTTATGTGGAGAGTATTAATTTTATGCATATAGCTCATGATAAGAATGCTTTATGTGATAGTTATATTGTTGAGTTTGCTCATGATGCTACTAAAAGTTATTATGAGAGAGGAAAATATGGTTGTAGAAATTTTCATGTTGCTAAAACACCTCTCTATGTGCTGAAATTTTTGAAGCTACACTTGTTCTATCTTCCTATGCTTGTTACTTTGCTCTTCATGAACTTGTTTATTTACAAGATTCCTTTTCATAGGAAGCATGTTAGGCTTAAATTTGTTTTGAATTTGCCTCTTGATGCTCTCTTTTGCTTCAAATACTATTTCTTGCGAGTGCATCATTAAAACTGCTGAGCCCATCTTAATGGCTATAAAGAAAGAACTTCTTGGGAGATAACCCATGTGTTTATTTTACTACAGCAATTTTGTTTTATATTTGTGTCTTGGAAGTTTTTACTACTGTAGCAACCTCTCCTTATCTTTGTTTAATTGCATTGTTGTGCCAAGTAAAGTCTTTGATAGTAAGGTTCATACTAGATTTGGATTACTGTGCAGAAACAGATTTCTTGCTGTCACGAATCTGGCCTGAATTCTCTGTAGGTAACTCGTAAAATTCTGCCAATTTACGTGAGTGATCCTCAGATATGTACGCAACTTTCATTCAATTTGAGCATTTTCATTTGAGCAAGTCTGGTACCTCTTAGAAATTCGTCTTTACGGACTGTTCTGTTTTGACAGATTCTGCCTTTTATTTCGCATTGCCTATTTTGCTATGTTGAATGGATTTCTTTGTTCCATTAACTTTCAGAAGCTCTGTGCAATGTCCAGAAGTGTTAAGAATGATTGTGTCACCTCTGAACATGTGAATTTTTGATTATGCACTAACTTTCTAATGAGTTATTTTGAGTTTGGTGCGGAGAAAGTTTTCAAGGGTCAAGAGAGGAGGATGATACAATATGATCAAGGAGAGTAAAAAGTCTAAGCTTGGGGATGCCCCCATGGTTCATCCCTGCATATTTCAAGAAGACTCAATCATCTAAGCTTGGGGATGCCCAAGGCATCCCCTTCTTCATCAACAAATTATCAGGTTTCTTCTCTTGAAACTATATTTTTATTCGGTCACATCTTATGTACTTTACTTGGAGCGTCTGTTTGTTTTCATTTTTGTTTTGTTTGAATAAATTCATGCTTCTGTGGGAGAGAGACACACTCCGCTGGTTCATATGAACACATGTGTTCTTAGCTTTACTCATAATGTTCATGGCGAAGGTTGAAACTGCTTCGTTAATTGCTATATGGTTGGAAACAGAAAATGCTACATGTGGTAATTGGTATGATGTCTTGAATAACTTGATACTTGGCAATTGTTGTGCTCATGTTTAAGCTCTTACATCATATACTTTGCACCTATTAGTGAAGAAATACATAGAGCTGGTTAAAATTTGGTTTGCATGATTGGTCTCTCTAAGGTCTAGATATTTTCTGGTAAGGGTTTGAACAACAAGGAAGACAGTGTAGAGTCTTATAATGCTTGCAATATGTTTTTATGTAAGTTTTGCTGTACTAGTTCATACTTGTGTTTGCTTCAAACAACCTTGCTAGCCTAAGCCTTGTATTGAGAGGGATTACTTCTCATGCATCCAAATCCTTGAGCCAAATACTATGCCATTTGTGTCCAGCATACCTACCTACTACATGGTATTTCTCCGCCATTCCAAAGTAAATTGCTTGAGTGCTATCTTTAAACACTTCAAAATTTATTACCTCTTATTTGTGTCAATGTTTTATAGCTCATGAGGAAGTATGTGGTGTTTATCTTTCAACCTTGTTGGGCAACTTTCACCAATGGACTAGTGGCTTCATCCGCTTATCCAATAATTTTGTAAAAAGAGCTGGCAATGGGGTTCCCAGTCCCAATTAATTAACTTTCGTAATTTTACAAAAAAATAGACACTCCTCCATGGTATGTGATTGTTGGACGGCACCCGAGGATTCGGTTAGCCATGGCTTGAGAAAGCAAAGGTGGGGAGGAGTGTCATCTAAATAAAACTAAAATAAAAAGGTACTCCTTCATGGTATGAGATTGTTAAGTGTGCACCCGAGGATTCGGTTAGCCATGGTTTGTGAAAGTAAAGGTTGGAAGGAGTGCCACCCAAAAATAAAAATGTTTCATGGGAACCGCTCTTTGAAGGTTTGTCTGGCAAGGGGGTTAGAGTGCCCATTACCATTCGTTGACAACAACAAACACCTCTCAAAACTTTACTTTTATGCTCTCTCTATGTTTTCAAAATAAAAGCTCTAGCACAAATATAGCAATCAATGCTTCCCTCCGCGAAGGGCCTTTCTTCTACTTTTATGTTGAGTCAGTTCACCTATTTCTCTCCATCTCAAGAAGCAAACACTTGTGTTAACTGTGCATTGATTCCTACATACTTGCATATTGCACTTATTATATTACTTTGCATTGACAACTATCCATGAGATATACATGTTACAAGTTGAAAGCAACCGCTGAAACTTAGTCTTCCTTTGTGTTGCTTCAATGCCTCTACTATGAATTTATTGCTTTATGAGTTAACTCTTATGCAAGACTTTTTGATGCTTGTCTTGCAAGTACTATTCATGAAAAGTCTTTGCTATATGATTCAGTTGTTTACTCATTGTCTTTATCATTGCTTTGAATCGCTGCATTCATCACATATGCTTTACAATAGGATGATTAAGATCATGTTGGTAGCATGTCACTTCAGAAATTATCTTTGTTATCGTTTACCTACTCGAGGACGAGTAGGAACTAAGCTTGGGGATGCTGATACGTCTCCGACGTATCGATAATTTCTTATGTTCCATGCTTGTTTTATGACAATACCTACATGTTTTGTTCACACTTTATGTCATATTCATGCATTTTCTGGAACTAACCTATTGACGAGATGCCGAAGTGCCAGTTCATGTTTTCTGCTGTTTTTGGTTTCAGAAATCCTAGTAAGGAAATATTCTCGGAATTGGACGAAATCAACGCCCAAGATCTTAAAATCCCACGAAGCTTCCAGAACACCCGAGAGCCACCAGAGGGGAGCCCTGGGGGCCCCAGACGCCAGGCTGGCGCGGGCCAGGGGGGCCTCGCCCCCCTAGTGTGTCACCGCCTAGTCAGCCCTCCGACTCCGCCTCTTCGTCTATTTAAAGGTCCCTGACTTAAATCTTCGATACGAAAAAGCCACGGTACGAGAAACCATCCAGAGCCGCCGCCATCGCGAAGCCAAGATCTGGGGGACAGGAGTCTCTGTTCCGGCACGCCGCCGGGACGGGAAAGTGCCCCCGGAAGGCTTCTCCATCGACACCGCTGCCATCTCCACCGCCATCTTCATCACCGTTGCTGTCTCCCATGAGGAGGGAGTAGTTCTCCATTGAGGCTAAGGGCTGTACCGGTAGCTATGTGGTTAATCTCTCTCCTATGTACTTCAATACAATGATCTCATGAGCTGCCTTACATGATTGAGATCCATATGATGATGCTTGTAATCTAGATGTCGTTATGCTAGTCAAGTGAATTTTACTTATGTGATCTCCGAGACTCCTTGTCCCACGTGTGTAAAGGTGGCAGTGTGTGCACCGTGTGGGTGTCTTAGGCTATATTTCACAGAATACTTATTCACTGTTATGAATAGCATAGTGAAGTGCTTATTTATATCCCTTTATGATTGCAATGTGCTTTGTATCACTATTAATCTATGTGCTACTCTAGTGATGTTATTAAAGTACTCCTCCTGCACGGTGTAATGGTGACAGTGTGTGTGCATCGTGTAGTACTTGGCGTAGGTTATGATTATGATCTCTTGTAGATTATGAAGTTAATTATTGCTATGATAGTATTGATGTGATCTATGGCTCCTTCATAGTGTGATGGTGACAGTGTGCATGCTATGTTAGTACTTGGTGTAATTGCAATGATCTATCATGCACTCTAAGGTTATTTAAATATGAATATCGAATATTGTGGAGCTTGTTAACTCCGGCATTGAGGGTTCGTGTAATCCTACACAATTAGTGGTGTTCATCATCCAACAAGAGAGTGTAGAGTGGAGCATATATCTATTTATTCTGTTATGTGATCAATGTTGAGAGTGTCCACTAGTGAAAGTATAATCCCTAGGCCTTGTTCCTAAATACTGCTATCACTGCTTGTCTACTGTTTTACTGCATCTGTACTGCCTGCAATATTACCACCATCAACCACACGCCAGTCGTAGCATCAAGCTATTTTCTGGTGCCGTTACTACTGCTCATATACATTCATACCACCTGTATTTCACTATCTCTTCGCCGAACTAGTGCACCTATACATCTGACAAGTGTATTAGGTGTGTTGGGGACACAAGAGACTTCTTGCTTTGTGGTTGCAGGATTGCATGAGAGGGATATCTTTGATCTCTTCCTCCCTGAGTTCGATAAACCTTGGGTGATCCACTTAAGGGAAAACTTGCTGCTGTTCTACAAACCTCTGCTCTTGGAGGCCCAACACTGTCTACAGGAAAAGAAGCGCGAGTAGACATCATCGCGCCGCTGGAGATACCCTCATGTACTCGCGCTGCTCCTGTAGCTGGACGCCGGCCTGGCTCTCCGTCGAGCGCGCGGCTGCCTCCGCCAGCCAACCACCATGTATTGGCGTCTGGTCTGCCCCGCCTCCGGTGGCCTTAGGACCATTGGAGGTGTAGCGGAGCACGGCCTCCCGCCAGTGGGAGGGTTTTCGTTTTTTGTTAGGTTATTTTCAGTGTCTTCTTCGGGATGGTGAGGCGGCGACTCCATCTTGATGTCAAAATAAGGTTCGTGTCCGGTGGATCTCGCGGGATCCGATCGGTTTCCGTGTTCGTTGGTGTGGTTTCAGGTCAGTCTCTTTCGATCTACACTTGTCATCTTTGGCGATGGTTCCTGCTCTGGTGCACTGGTTCTTTGGGACCATAGCACGACGACTTTCCGTTTGTCTACTACAACAATCTCTACTACCACAACCTTTGCTCGGCTCCGGTGATGGAGGGGCGAGGACAGCGGCGCGCCTTCGGCTCGCGTTAGTGTTTGTAGTCGTCGTTAGGTGGCCGAAAGACCTACTTGTAATTTTTATTACTTTTGGACCAGTTTGTACTGCTATTGATGATTATTAATAGACGGTGAAATTTTCGCTATTTTTTTCCAGTATTTCACTATTTCCACATCTCCAAAAAATTCAAACAATTTTATTTACATGTAGAGGATGTCCGTATGTCCGTGCGTGTTTTTTTAAACCCAAATTTGAAAATTTCAGATGAACAGACTAAAGGAAATCCCCATTCCTGTATTTTCTGTAACTTAGTGATCAGAAAACTATGTAACTTAGTAGGACACTAAGTTAATCGGGTTCCGCAGTATCTAGGTTCCAAAACTTTCCTTTACACTTTCGTGTTTAAATTTTTAGAAAGTACCATTTTCATTTTTTTTGAAAAAAATCTGTCCCTTTGCAACAATATTTTGCAATGTACACTAAAACGAAACAAATCTCGAATTGACGCTCAAACTGACCGAGACCCACCTGTTTAAGCCAGTTTGCTAACGTTAAGAGGGTCCAACTTGTCAGTCCAATTTAAAAAGTGAAGATGTTCTAAAATTTTCAAAAAATCCAAAAAAAAAACTATGCAATTTGCTGAGATTGAAAAAACTAAAAGAAATAAAGAATATCAAAAAACAAAGAAAAATCTAAGTCTTCCTAACCCGTCCCCGCGCCGGAGATTCCCTACCGGAGCTCGCACCTGGCAGAGGTACACCATGCCATCCTAGAGGAGCTTGCCTGCGTCCGCGGCCGCCCTCGCCGACACTCCTCCACGATAGTGCCACCCTCGCTGGAGCTTGCCCCGAAGGACCACTACTACTCGATGAAGCCAGTGAGATGTGAGCTAGATGGGCGTTGTTTCAACTTTCAAGGACCACGTCCACTCTCCGGAATACCAGATTCCAAGATAAATGAAAAAGAGAATTCAGTCGTAGTTAAATCCATGATGGGCAAAAGGTTATTTTCAGTCGAGCGGAAACTGATCCGCAAACAAAAAAAAAGTCGAGCGGAAACTGGACGGGCGCGTCGCTGTTTGGGCAAAATGCGGAGGTGGACGTGACAGCGCGGCAGATCCAACCAGATCCGTTTGAGGTGAGGAGAAAATCATGGTCACGTCGACGCCTTGTTCTTTTCCCCTGTCACCGTTGGAGGGGGTAGGCAGGCAGGGTCGCCGCGCGCTGTGAGAATAGTTTAATGGCTGCTACTACTACATGTGACCGTCAATCTTTAAGGGTGGCAAAAGTGGCAGCATCATCAGCGCTTAAACTAGAGGATTAATAAACAACCTGACATTTTGGTTCTTCTCCAGAAGTAGAAAGCGGCACATGTTCTCCGATTAATTTTCATCTACTTTGTCGAGGTCTCGTTTTTGTTGTTTTCTTCCTTAAGACTGTTTAGGGTTTTATATTATACCAGAAAGGCGTCGCGGTGACCACTCAAGTAAATTCCTTCCATCTATCGTCCGTTGTGGTGTGATTAGGGCGTGTGGAGATTTTTCTCCGGGGGGGATATTAGGGCGTGTGGAGATTTTTCTCCGGGGGATCTTACTTGATTTTATCTAAGCTTCTTTTCATTGGTGATGACTGCTGCTCTTTTTTGCTATTTTTTTTTAGGATTTTAGCATGACGATTTTTACTGCAACAATTTTTCGAGGATACCGTTTATCCTAGTTGCGGTGAGACTAGTTTAATAGGGCATCTCCAGCGGGGCGACGCAAACGGACGCTTTCGTCTGCGCGGACAAAAAATGCCCTCCAGCGGGGCGACGTAAAATGTCCGCAGTGTCCGTCCTGACGCAAACGTGGACCAAATATGCATCAGGAATGCGTCTCTGCGGACGCGTCCGCGTGTCCGTGTGTGTCCGGTTGGGCTGCATGCAGCCATCTCTCCTCCTTTAATCACGCATGCGCTTATTCCTAGCCACACAAACAGAATCTTTCTCTCTCTCTCTCTCCTCTCTAATCACGCATGCGGTCAAATAAATGCGTCTCTGCCGCTGGAAAAGGGGCAGACGCATGCGGACATGCGAACGTTTTTTGTGTTCGTGCCCGACGCAAACGGACATAAATATGCGTCGCCCCGCTGGAGATGCCCTAATAGCTGCCCCTGCATGTGACCATCACTGATTAAGGGTGGAAAAAGTAGGCACTTCAACTAGATACCGGACATTTGGTTCTTCTCCAGAAGTGGACAGCACCACATATTCTCGGATAAATATTGATCTACTTTGTTTACAAAAACAGAGATAAAGACGGTATACTTTATACCAACCAACATTTTAGCAGTACTTGTTTGGTTCTGTTTAGGGTGATCAACGAAGCGACTACTATCTCCTTGAGCATCACCATGTAATAGTCTTCTAAGGGCGTGCCCTAAAGCCCGATGTAAGCGTACCGCCGCTACTCCCTCCACTTTTATTTACTTTGTGTTTTGGGCGGAAATTCAATTCGGCTTCCGGGTGCATATGCTCCCTCTACCAAAAAATCATATTTTGAAGTGTCGAAAAAATTTGACAAAAAATTCTACAAGTACATCTCCATAATATATGTGCGCTCCTCAAGTTTCACAAAAAACCAACATTTTTTGTGGTATATGTAAAAAAGAGAAAATTTATCTTGTGAAAAACATTATTTTTTGCACTGAAATTTGTCTTTTTTACACACATCACATATTAAGTCAATTTTTTATGAAACGACTTTGTCAGTGCGTAGCACGTGAAGATGTACGTACAAATTTTTCGTTTCAATTTTTCTGGAGTTCAAAATCTTTGTAAGATGCATTTCAAAATAGCGGGAGCATATGCACCCATGTTCCGAAACACCACTCCCGTGTTTTGGGCTTAGTTAAAAATAAAAATGTCAAATTTTAACAATTTATATTTATCTATCAACATTCAAAATATCAAATATAAAAAATAAAAATGTACTTTATGATGATTCTAGTATAATAAATTTTATGTCGCACATGTAGATATTTTGTAAGTATTTGGTCAAAATTTAGAAAGATTGATATTGACCAAACCCATAATTCTGTAAGGATAAGAGAACACGAAAAACTCCAGTCCATCGACCCAACGCAAATGGACCGAGGTGACTTCTTGGTGGCCCGTTCCAAGCACAAATATGGTTTGGAAATGTGTCGATGCGGACAGCGGCCGCGTCGTCACGCGTCCCCTCTTCTACTTCTGTGGCCCGCCCGCCAATGGCACACAAGCCACTCGCTACCCAAAATCGAGCCCATCCATCTACACCAAAACCATACCGCGGCGTCGTCACCTGCCCCACCCATCGTCATTGCATGTACCGACCGTTTGGGTCCCTACTCACCGGAGGCCAATTCTGCTCCAAGCGTTGTTGCGCGCACTTCTGGGCACCCGGGACAGTTCCTAGCTCGTCGCGTGTCTTCTCTGGTGTGTGAAATGGACCAGACCAGTGGAGATACTCTAGTTAACCCGGTGTAGCATGACTCCAGATGTGGCTGGGTAAGTCGGTAGGATGACTTGTTTGTGAAGAGTGCCTTAGGTATGTTATGTTAAGGAGGATCTGGTTGGTTTTCGTGTTCGTTGGTGTGGTTTTAGGTAAGTCTATTTCGATTTACAATTGTGATCTTTGAGGACAGTTGCTACTCTGGTGCGTTGATTTTTTGGGACCTTAGCACGACTTATAATTTTTATTAATTTTAAATCTATATGTAGGAGAGGTTATTTCTGCACTTGGTTGTATATGCACCCTTTATTTGAATATGTTTTGAACATATTTAGAAATGTCAAAAAAAATACAAAAATATCTCATGTATATCTTGACATGTTACATGCTCAAAAGAAGAAAAAAACCTATGTGCACTATCACCCTGGGCATATTTTTATAGGAAAAGCTAAATGAACCTCAAATCCACATCCGAGGAGATTCAAATCCAGGTTGTGGGCTAGCCATCAACTCGAGCTAACCATTTGACCGTCCGATCATTCTTGACATGTAACGTGCTCACAAGGTTGTTTCTGCAAAAAAAACTTGATGCTAAAATAATCAAGGTTTAAAATAGCGTGCTAAATGAAATAGCGTCGGTCTCCTTCAAACGCTATGGACGCTATATCGTGCTAATTGCATGCTATATTTCAAATAGCGTTTTGAAAAAAATATCAAATGTAGTCTAAAAATAAAGGATTTCTCTAAAAAGTTTGGATATTTACTCCAAAAAATGACTGAATCATACATACATAGCCACATACAACAAATAGATCTCGATTTTTTCAGAAGGCTAACATCAGTATTCCATAAGGCAACAACATAGTATACATTATTTATTAAGAATCATCAGCATTAGCGATATTAAGTTATAATCTAGAAGAGGAACCAACATATTGCAGTTCATCATCACGAAAAAGTGAAAGTAACTTTGCTTGAAAAAATAGCGCGCTAAGGCTATGAAGTTTTAGCACGATATATCATGCTATTTCACAAATAGCGTCATAGCGAGTAAAATTACTAGTAAAATTTAGCGTAGACCCTCCAAATATGCTATTGCGTGGTATTAACGGAGAAATAGCGCGCTATTTTAAACCTTGAAAATAATACATTTTTTGAGACATTTTTTTGTCTTTTTATGCAAGGCATAAAAATTATCTATTTTATATGAAACTTTACGTGCGCGCATAGAACATGTCTCTCTACATTCGAAATTAGTTTCCTAATTTTTTTAACGCTTTAAATTTTTTTTTTACATACGGGTCGAATATGCATGTGGGATCAGTTTTGACTTTCCAGTGTACTGCTATTGATGTTCCGTTTCCAGTTTTAGCTAGGCTCGTAGTCGTAGGCGCGTGGGCGGAACTGGTCTGTCGAGAAATCCAAATATAGGTCGAAACCGAAAGCCCAAACAGAGTCACGCACGCTTGCCCATCACTGACTTTTCCCCGGCCGGATTGAAGAAGATTGAACTCTCCTGGTTGTGGCGCTTGCAAGTTGTGTCCTGCTACTCCTGTGTCCTGTGTCCTGTCGCGGTATGCAGCAGTGCTGCTCCTGTAGCTGGATAAACCCAGCCGAGAAAGAGGGAGGGGCGAGCTCGGGCGGCCCCAGTGGCGCGCCACCATGTGGCCGCCCGTGCCGCTGCCCGCCGGCCCCGCCTGTCCGTGCCTGCCGACGTCGCGACAAGGCATCCCGCGCAGAGCACATATTCGCGTCACCACCGCCGCTGCCCAGCCAAGCACTCGACTCGCCTCCTTTTCCCTCCACTCGCGTCAATCCTCCACTGTAGTCCAGTGAGTTTTCCAGCAACTCACGCGACCACTTTGCATCCGATATTTGTACGACACACTAGATTCCTGACAGCGCCCAGCAGGATGACAAATAATCAGGTCAACTGTTCCGGATAGATACCACCAGCTAAATATTATGCGTTGTTATTGGTCATTGATTCATAGTTCAGCTATGCAGCATGACATTTAACAAGTCTAGGTAGCAAACACTGAAGAGCTACGTTGTTGTTATTGGGAGAGCATCTCCACTGGCGTCCCCAAATAGTCGCCGGCAGGAGCACCAACACTATCGTATGAGGATGTCGACACTGCATCCTCTATTTGGGATGCTGTTCCCACACCGGCGCTCGCTATACGGTGTCTGGCTAGCATATTTTGAGTAGAAATTTCGTGCCGGCGCTTCCAATCGAAGCCCTTAACATAGGGATCCTTTCGGGAGTGCCGACACTTTTATTGTGATTCAAAACATGCCAGCGCTTTTTGGGAGCGCTTCTCTCACTAGAATCCAGTAGAGCTATTGAGAGCTCTATTGGGAGCGCCGATAGAGATGCTCTGGAATCCTCCACAGTTGGGAGAGTCGCACCGCGGCATTGAGCGGGTGCCCCATATATTGGTTTAAGGTTCAGAAAAATCAACGAGCTGAACAAATACTTGAAATATAGATTGCATTCTATAATTGCTCTCACCCCAACATCTTTACATTTTGCTCACCATACCAAACACATAGTTCAGAATTTGTACATTCGAATGAATAAACTTAAACTTAGATAATAAAAAGGGACGCGGCGGCACAGGGAGCTTTGGAGGTGACGCCTCGACGCACTTCGACTTGATAGAGTATTACAAGTGTGCTTGCCACGCCTCATGTCGTTTGAAGGCGAACTATCCACGATCCAGCTGATCGGTGTTGAAATCATCAACACCACGACACGCGCAGCGATCGCGCCAGGGCCCGCCACATCACCACCTCTTGGGTTTCAGTTGCAACGAAATACCCATCGTCGTTCTCCACCTCCAAAACGTCCTCGGCCTCGTCCTTGTTTTCATTCTCCTCATCGTTCGAAGTCACCAGGTACACGATGATACGGTGGTGCTCGACGGTTCAGGAGCTCTTCGCCACAAGAGGGGAAGCTGGAGCGGAAGAGTGAAACTACGCGTAGCGACGAGTGAGGGGGTCTTGGACGCTCTTGCTACATCGGCGCGGGAAGGTACGCGACCGCGCGATGTGCCGTTGGGGGAGTTGTTAACTAGTTCATTGCATATATGTTGTTAAATGTTTACCAAAATGCGAGGAGGCGATGAAAGTGTGGGCAATTTCACAGCGGAGGAGGCGATGCGATGATGCAGGAAATGAGGATTTGCTACCCGATACCCCACATCCACATGCCTAGGTATCTAGTGGGCTTTCTAGGGTCCAACACAATTATCAAGGCTAGCCTAGCTTTCGAGATATTTTTTTGGGACGCATGAATAGCCTAAAATTGAAAAACCACGTGAGTTTTCTCGTCTCATGCTATTATCGAGGATATGCTAGAGTTGCTCTAAGCGCAAGACACCACCGGATTGTGCATCCTATAGGGATTGAACGAATTTCGTACTAAGAGCATCTCCCCTCGTGACCCCATACGACGTCCGACGCATGGCCATGGGGGGTGGTTCCGGCGGAAAAATTAGGGGCACCAGCTCCCAGCCGTGGCCCCCAAATCACAAATTCAAACATCGTAAATAAACACCCGATCGCATAGTTTTCGTGCCCACAAACCGATCACATAGTCTCGGCGATCACGTCGTCGCAAATCGAAGTAAATCAATGTCTAACGAACCAAAAGGGGGCACCCAGGCCGGCCGGCATTACATACCCGCGGGAATCAGAGGGCGAGATCGTCCACCAGGGAACCGGGGATGACGATGGTCGGGATGGCGATTTAGCTATCGAAGGTGAAGACTCTGTGGATGGTGGAGTCTTTGTCACCGGTGGGGTCGACTCTGGACGCTGGTGCCCGTGGTGAACTGTTGGTAGTAGTGTTGAGGAGGAGGCCCACCACCGTTGAAGAGAGGGCGGCGGTGCTCAGACCAGGACGCGAGCATGTGGAGGTCGGCATCGGTGAAGGTGTGGTTAGGGTTGAACCCACTGTGCATGTTGAAGTCATGGTAACTAATACGTCTCAAACGTATCTATAATTGATACTCCATGCTTGTTCTACACCAATTTCAGTATGTTTTAGTTACACTTTGTTGCACTTTTACACGTTTTTCGGCACTAACCTATTGACAAGATGCCACCGTGCTAGTTCCCTATTTTATGCTATTTTTGGTTTCAAAAAAGTTGTACATGAAATATTCTCAGAATTGGACGAAACAAAAGCCGAAGTCAATATTTTACCGTAACGAAGACGAAGTCCGAAGGGGGGCGAAGAAGCGCCACAGGGCAGCCAAGCCAACCCTAGTCGCGGCCCAGGCCCTGGCCGAGCCAAGGGGTGGTGTGGCCCCCCTGACCTCCACCGACCTTGCCCTTTCGCCTATTTATTCACGATCTCGGAAAAACCATGGATACCCGAGTCTCCATCCATGAAAAGTTCCGTCGCGGCCACCATTACAGAACCCATCTCGGGAGGGTTCTGAAGCTCTTCACGGCACCATGCCATAGGGTTAGATCATCACCGGAGGCCTCTACATTGCCATGTCCGCCGCCAAAGTGATGTGTGAGTACTTCATCCTTGGACTATGGGTTCATAGGAGTAGCTAGATTGTTGTCGTCTCCAATTTGTGCCTCATGTTTGGATCTTGTGAGCTGCCTATCATGATCAAGATCGTTCTTATGTAATGCTACATGTTGTGTTTGCTGGGATCCGATGAATATTGAATACTATGTGTAATAACCCAGAACATAGGAACATCGAAGGGTAGATTTATAATTGGGATGTGCATTTCATCGCAAAACAAGGGAAATTTTCGCACCTTATTGCATAAAAACCTAAGAGGGATCGGGGTTCTCTCTCATTGCATTTAGGGTTAGGCAATGTGAGGTTTAGAATTTTGACATGACCTCTTTTGTAACTCATTGATTTTGGGAGATGAGGTGAATTTACAAGTCATATTTGAATCTAAAAACAAAAGAAGTAAAAGATAAACAATTAATATAAAGGAATTATGAATTTATAATTCAAATCATATCAGATGTATGTACATAATTCAAATCACAATATTTGTAAACAAACAATTCATAAGTGATTGATACATTTACAAATGAGCTCATAAGGAAAATTTGAGCTTTATTGATCACATACACACACATACATTGTCTTTACAATACTTATAATTACAAGAATTGGATGAATACTAAAACAAAATAAAGAGAAGATTACAAAAGTTTGATCCTATACTAAAACCTAAACTACATGTCTTGGAAGGATTTTCTTTGATCATTTCCAACTTTAAAACTGCAAATAAGAGAAGAAAACTAGACAGGGGGTTAAGTCAAGAGAAGAAACTAGACATGGGGTTAAAACTGTCAAGGACACTTGACATTTTCCAAAACTTGGCCAGAACCAAGATATGCACAAGCAGACCAAACCTGAGCCACACAGGGGCTCAAGTTTCACCAAGGGATCACACAGCTCATATAGCTGCTGTGCATCCAACATCAAGCCAAGGTCAGGGCCTAGTCACCAAGCCATGCCAGGCTTGTGTGTCACAGCCAGAGAAGAACCACAGCCAGTATAAAAGGGTAGAAACCCTAGAAAGAGTTCACAAGTCGACCAGATAATCATTCAACCAGCAACCAGCAAGAAACAATGCATAGTTCATCCTATTCTTGCTCAAGAACATCAACAACAACCACTGAAACCATTTATCCATCCAAATCAACCAACCAAAACCCAACAGAAGACATGGGGACTTAACCAAGATCATCAGGAGCTAGGAGGCACTACAAGAAAAGTTCTGATAGACAACGTCTCAAAATCGTCCGCTAAGGGGTATTTTTCGTCGCCTATGGGCCTAACCCGACGATATGGGTTGCATTGTGGAAGCTTACGTCGAGCAAAGTCCAACGACGTTTTTTCGGTCCGTCGCGCTTGGCGCCCTTCCGCCACGGAAAATCGGACCAGATTGCGCAAGTGTTTCCAGGAGCCCGTTGGCTAACGACGTCATGCAACCGGCACGTGGCGTACGCCGTTAATCGCGATTAATGGCGTTAGCAGGCTGAGCTCAAGTGGTAGATGGTAGGCCCACACGAGGCCTCGCCACGTCTTAAGCGGGCCGGGCCGGTGACATAGTTTGACCGGTCAACTATATAGCCGGGCTGGTCCATTAGTTACGTGGGCCGGGCCTAACCTCTAAGGTTGATCGGTCAAAACTTAAATGGGCCGGCCCATTTAACATGTGGGGTCCACCTTACAAAGAATCGGGCTGGCCCAAGAAGCAAGTGGGCCGGGCCAAAACACAGGTGGGTCCCACTTTCCTGTTAAAGGGCCGGCCCATTTAGTGTGTGGGGTCCACCATATAGCAAGTGGGCCGGGCCAAAAACACAGGTGGGTCCCACTTTCCAGTTAAAAGGTCGGCCCATTTAGTATGTGGGGTCCACCATATAGCAAGTGGGCCGGCCCAACAAGATAGTGGGTCGGGCCAAAAACACAGGTGGGTCCCACTTTCCTGTTAAAGGGCCGGCCCATTTGGTGTGTGGGGTCCACCATATAGCAAGTGGGCCGGCCCAACAAGATAGTGGTAGGGCCAAAAGCACAAAGTGGGTCCCACCTTCTGTTAAAAGGTAGGCCCATTTAGTATGTGGGGTCCACCATATAGCAAGTGGGCCGGCCCAACAAGCTAGTGGGCCGGGCCAAAAACACAGTGGGTCCCACTTTCCTGTTAAAGGGCCGGCCCATTTAGTGTGTGGGGTCCACCATATAGCAAGTGGGCCGGCCCAACAAGATAGTGGACGGGCCAAAAACACAGGTGGGTCCCACCTTCCTGTTAAAGGGCCGGCCCATTTACCATGTGGGACCACCATATAGCAAATGGGCTGGCCCAACAAGATAGTGGGCCGGCCCAATAAGCATGTGGATCCCACTATCGTGTAACCGGGCCGGCCTACTAAAGAAGTGGGCTGGCCCAAAATGAAAGTGGGTCCCACACTACTGTAAGTGGGCCGGCCCAATCTGTTGTAGTGCTCTACTTGTTTGACTAGTCAACTTGCATTAAATTTCATGAGCCTAAAATCTGATATCAATGATACACACAATTACATACACAAATAAAACAAGTAGGAAAATTACAAGGCAATTAATGTGCCCAAATAAAAAAATTACATAGAATCATTGAGGACTTCTATTAGCATCATCAATAACACGTTGACATTTGGCAATCGCCTTGATTGAATCTTGTGTACTCTTTGTCAACATATCAGCTACAGATCTTAAAGCAGCAATACCATGTCTTTTATAAAGTACAGCCTTGAGATATTTCTTGTTTGATGAAAGCAATGGTCTAGGTTGACGGCTATGAGAAGATGCATCGAAGAAATATCGAACTTTTGTGGGCCTCACTTCTAATGAAGATTGCTTTCATCACAAGCGCATTACGATAATAATGCAAAAAGAGTTAAACAATGAACTATGCAAACATTTATTATGCAATGTAGATATAAGATAATAACAAGTTGCATAAATAAGACAATGTATGAAACTTGTACTAAGCACAAACTTACATCATAATGTTGCACAGGGTCGCTACAGATCCTTTTTTGGCGACTATCTTCTAATGATGACTGCTTCATTAAAAGCGCATTACGGTAACATTGCAAACATAGTTACAACAATTAACTATTCAAACATGTATTACGCAATGTAGAGATCAGATAACAAAGATGTAGCGTAAATAAGCACAAGATAAGATAAGATGCATGTACTAAGCACATCTTGGCTCATTGCAGGTCCTTCTCTTGCGTGCACTAGTCGTGGTCAACATGCCTGTCATTTTAGGTTCAGCCATCAAGTGAAATGCTAATCCTCTGCTCCATTGTCCTTAATCTGTGTTTAGATATCACATTTAAGACCAAGTCACTGGTTTCAAATAACAAAAAACTTGAGCTGCCAAATGAATAAGCCAATATTTACCAGATATCGATTAAAACCAACTAGATGTTGCTTTGCATGAGATACGAATTTCAGACATTGATTTAGAGTAGGGTAATGCCAAGGTTTTCCACATAAAGTAAACTGGCATTAAGAATGACCAAATGTCGAGTTCAAATCACCTTCGCAGTTTCTCCAAGACAAGCATATCAAATAGGCGAAACATAGTAAAGCATGAATGGCATTGCTATGGCAGGGTTCCAAGTGTTAATCTCTTGCATAAGGAACAATGCATATAGGTTATAGATAATAACGTGAAGTAAACTTCCAAAATTACCAACCAAGAACTCAGATTCCAACCTTCCCTAGCGTCCCCGCCGTTAATGTTGGATGTTCTAATAAGTGGTTCGCATGATCAATCCCTAGGAAAAATAACATTGACAAGTCGGTCTACGATAATACAAAGACCAGACATGCACGCAGCAATAACTATATAAGCTAAAGACGAGGTATAAGAGCAAGCAGATTGGAAATGCACATAGCATGATTATAAAAGCGAGTGTGAGAATAGCAGACACGAGAAAACAGCTAGTAGCTAGCGGTGAGCTAATGACGTGGTATAAGAACAAGCAGATTGGAAATGCCCATAGCATGACTATAAAACGGTGCGACAATAGCATGCGGTACAAAAACATGATTGGCAACAAATGAATGGGTATAAGGCTATAAATATGTGGATGCACACAGTGTCAATTAGAATGAACAGGATGGTAGCTGACCGGATAATGCTTTTGTCTTGTACAATAGTTCAACAAACTTCATGCGAAGCAACACATCAAGAAAGTTAACGGCATATGAGATCTGCAAATAACTACACAAAACATGGCTAAAGAAACACCGCGATCTAACGGGCCAGCGTACTAACCAAGCTGCGCGGCGGGTGGACGGGGCGGCAACTTGCATTCCAGCGGCGGCGAACGCGGGAGACGATGAATCGACCCTGTTTCAGGAGAAGCGGGCGGTAGTGAAGCAGATCTGGTTGGCTGGCTAGGGATTCGGTGAAGGTGATACAGCCGCTGCGCCGAGGGAGTCGGTGGCGCGGTCGGCGGTGAAGCAGATCCGTGGGTGGCGAGGTCGGCGGTGAAGCGTATCCGTCGGTGACGAGGGCGGCGGGGAGCGGATCGGGTGGGTGGACAGCCAACACGATCAAGGCTACGTTTGTGGAGGAGTATGCCGGCGGCGAAGCGCATCTAGTCTTGTAGAGAGTCGAGCTTTGGCGTGTGAGAGTATTTTTGAGCTAATGGGGCGAATGGTTGGTGGGTGGGTGTGGGCCTGTGGGGAGGGTTCGGGATCTAGGCAAGATATTTCATTGTTACCGAATGAGCCCTCCATGGTCGGTGGGTTGTAGCTTCCGGACCAGGGTTAAAAGGGTAAAACTGGTCACGGGATTTTCGAATGGATGCGGCGGGATGATTTGGCGCTACGGCCGAAATTTTCAGTTTCAAGCTACGAGCGAACGACAAAAATAATGTTCTTCCCAGGGAGCTCTCATTTCTTCCTCTTCTCTTTCTCTCTCGAGTCTCTCCCACTCCCCGGCTCCTCTCCCCCTTCTCTCCGGCGGCCTCGCCGGCCGGAGACGAGGCCGACTTCTCTCTCGTATATTGTACACCCTCCGAACTAAATTAATTGATTCAACTTTCCTTAGACGTGTATGTATCTAGAGTAAAAACATGTGTGGATACATCCATATTTAGATAAGCAAAGTTGAGTCAGCTAATTTGGATCCGAGGGAGTTAGTGTTGTTGTAAGCTTAGATCCAGTGTTTCCCATGAGCAGAATGGCGCAATGGAGTCGGGGATCTCGTCATCGGCTTCAGATCTGGCCTATGGTGAATCTGGCGGATCTTGCCGGCCAAACCCCGATCTGGTGCCATCAATGTGATGGCGCTAACGGTGAGGCTTGCTTTGGTCAGTGCTTCAGATCTGGCCAATGGGGAAGTCAAGCTGCTAAAGTTCACAAGCTCGGGGCATACGACGGCGTCATCCGTCTTGCCCGTGCACATCTTGGCCTTTCAGCGGCCCTTCTCAGAGCCAATATGCCGTTGCTGAGGCCCTTCTTCTCCTTCGTCCTGGCGACTACCGGCGACACCGTCCCAAGTGGTGCGTCCCCGGCGACGGAGTTGCTGGAAAGGATGCGGAGCAGAGATCTGATGTGCGGTCGAGAAGGACTCGATTGATTTTCTTCTATATGTTTTGGGGTCCTTTTTGTAAAGTTGTAGGTTCTATTAGTTATTGTCTAGTACTTTTGGTCCTCTATGTAATTTTTTGGACTAGTTTCCATTGGCACTGATAAACTTGAATTTTGACAAGTTCACAGGGAAAAAATTCCTTTGCACATATGGCCTATCATGTATAAACATTCTTGAGATTTAAACTATATGTAATGTGCCATGCATTAACCCTAAACCATATATATGTAACTAACCCTAGCTGATCAAACCCTACTTAATTAAAACAAATAACCCTAAACTATACGCATGCACTTTATGCGCAAAGGCGCGAGTGCCTCTAATAATGTGTGTGCGCACTCGATCGATGATCCCTAAACCTTATACAACCCTGAAACCCTAATCCCTAATCCCTAAACCCTAAACACCCTAAACACTAAACCCTGTACCCTAAACCCTAACCCTAACCCTAAACCCTAATTAAACCCTATATATAGGCCAACGACACTTAATTGTGCATCAAGCAGGCCAGGGGTGCCTCGCGGTCCTCTAATTAAATTAAATGTGCCATGCATTAACCCTAAACCATATATATGTAACTAACCATAGCTAATCAACCCTACTTAATGAAAACACATAACCATAAAGTATACTAGCTATAACCCGATCTAATAAAAACATGCTCTATATATAGCAGCTAGCTAGCAAACCTTAGATTAACACCAATTAATATATACATGGCCTATATCGATCATGTTGTATAACATATCCCTGAGATTCATTAATTAATTATATAATTATCGTGATAAATTAATTAACTCTAATTTTGACAAGTTCTCTCGAATGAAAACACATTTGATTAAGTTGCCTCATAATATATATATATAATTAGTGTGCATGCATGGCCTACCATGCATTCATGCATATATTTTAATGTATATTTGAACATATTCTTGGAGATTTCAATCTCTCTCTCTCGATCATCTATATATCGTTGGTGGCCAAAAAACACACATATATATGCATGCAATTTATGCGTAAAGGCGCGGGTGCCTCTAATAATGTGTGTGCGCACTCGATCGATGATCCCTAAACCTTAAACAACCCTAAAACCTTAAATCTCTAATCCCTAATCCCTAAACCTAAACACCCTAAACACTAAACCCTAAAGCCTAGACCCTAAACCCTAACCCTAACCCTAACCCTAACCCTAACCCTAAACCCTAGCTAACCCTAAACCCTAATTAAACCCTATGTATAGGCCAACGACACTTAATTGTGCATCGAGCAGGCCAGGGGTGCCTCGCGGTCCTCTAATTAAATTAAATGTGCCATGCATTAACCCTAAACCATATATATGTAACTAACCCTAGCTAATCAACCCTACTTAATTAAAACACATAACCCTAAACTATACTAGCTAGCTATAACCCGATCTAATAAAAACATGCTCTATATATAGCAGCTAGCTAGCAAACCGTAGATTAACACCAATTAAAATATACATGGCCTATATCGATCATGTTGTATAACATATCCCTGAGATTCATTAATTAAATATATAATTATCGTGATAAATTAATTAACTTGAATTTTGACAAGTTCTCTCGAATGAAAACACATTTGATTAAGTTGCCTCATAATATATATATAATTAGTGTGCATGCATGGCCTACAATGCATTCGTGCATATATTTTAATGTATATTTGAACATATTCTTGGAGATTTCAATCTCTCTCTCGATCATCTTGTTATCACCAGATTTTGGCCAAATCAGGAGGTGGGCCGTAAGGGAGATGGGCTTAGAAGATTACACGTGGAAGATCTCTGAAGCGGCCTGGCACGAAGAGTTTGGGCTAGATTGCCCGTGTATCTTTACTTATAGTAGATTACATCATAGATTAAAAGTTAGAGTTTGTCTCGTGCACGGTGGGATTATTCCCACGTTAGAAAGTCCCCTAGACTATAAATATGTATCTAGGGTTTATGAAATAAACAACAACCAACGTTCAACCAACCAAATCAATCTCGGCGCATCGCCAACTCCTTCGTCTCGAGGGTTTCTACCGGTAAGCAACATGCTGCCTAGATCGCATCTTGCGGTCTAGGCAGCACAAGCTTTATGTTGTTCATGCGTTGCTCGTACTGAAGCCTTTTTGATGGCGAGCAGCGTAGTTATCATAGATGTGTTAGGGTTAGCATTGTTCTTCATATAACATGCTATCGTAGTGCAACCCTTGCATGTCTAGCCGCCCTTACACCTATTTTAGGTGTAAGGGCGGCACCCCGCTTGATCATTATTTAGTAGATCCGATCCGTTACGGTTGCTCCTTGTTCATCAAGGATTAGTTTAATATCTGCAATAGTTAGGCCTTACAAAGGGCGGGAGGATCCAGCGGCACGTAGGGTGGCGTTCGCTAGTCCTAGACAGGATGTTCCGGGGATCAACCTCGTGTTGGTTTTTAGGCCCTATCTAGGATCGGCTTACGATCACCGTGCGTGGCCGCGAGGCCCAATCCTGAGTAGGATGATCCGATTATGCGGTGAAAACCCTAAATCGTCGTAGATCTCATTAGCTTTATCTTGATCAAGCAGGACCACCATATATTCGTGCACCTCGTACGAATCATGGGTGGATCGGCTCCTTGAGCCGATTCACAGGATAACCTGAGAGCCGATCGAGGCTCGTATTTAATGTTTACGTGTATGCCATGCAGGAAACTAAGCGAGGCATCTCCATCACCTTCCTGACCAGGTATAGGTCAGGTGGCACGCCCTTGCAATCAGCATCGGACGTGTGACCAGAAGGCTTTGCGGGCCGTCGCTCAGAGGGACCTGGGCCAGCCGCAGCCCTAGGTTGTTACCGGCTCTACTGTGTTGCCCGTCGCTGCCCGCCGGTGGGTTTTGACAGCAACACATTCTGGCACGCCCGGTGGGACAAGCTTCTACATCAACCACATCGCCATCTACGTCTGAGATGGCGGACGGCACGCCAGTCACGTACGAGGATCTGACCGACGAGCTCAAGAAGAAGTATGACGAGGTCAAAACCATCCTCGAAGCCGACCTCATCGGCTCTTTTCACAGAACCCGTTCACATGGCATCAGGTGGAAGGGGTTCTCGCCGACGGTGCACTCGATGGGATAGACCTCTACCCCCGTCGGAAGAACGCACCAGGTCCTGCGCGAGAGATCAACTTCTTGGTGGCTCACTCGCTACACCGCCACTCTGAGAACCTGGTAAACACGTTGGAGCGTGTCGCTCTTCGGGTGATCCAGGAGATCATGAGGCACCAGTACTCGCCGTCAGGACCAGCTCTCGGGACGCATCAAGGAGAGTTGCCACTCCAGTCCCGTCCACCGCTGCCATTTGCATTGGCAGCACCAGAAGTGCCGAATTCACCGGCATTCGTCGTCTACAAGATCGGTGGTGACCCTAGTGACTACCAGTTCTTGCATGAGGCGCCTAAGGAGATCCCTCACGGGTACACGTGCACGTATGTGCCGATTGCGGTAATCGGGCGCTCACAAACCAGGCCACAACATCGGGGACTTCGGAAAACAGGAGGGACGTCAGTGACAGTCTTGAGAAGCGAGACGTGGCTAACTAAGTACGCCACCCCGAGGATCCTCCAGAGCTGAGCTCCTGCAGCTTGGCTCGTAGCCGAAAAGCAAACATGGCTGGCTAAGTACGCCACCCCGGCGAATCTTCGTAGTTTAACTCTGCAGGCCAACGACGGATCAGATCGGCACCATACCGAGAGACCAGTTCAGCATGGTGCCGGAAAAGGAGGGCAATCGGCTATTCCAAGCCGTACCCCGACGACTACGAATTGATCCCGCTACCACCTAAATATCGGCTCCCTGATTTTTCCAAATTCAGTGGATCAGATGGTTCCAGCTCCATCGAGCACGTAGGCCGATATTTGGCACAGCTAGGACCGGCCTCAGTGTCGGATCAACTACGCGTGAGGTTCTTCTCACAATCCCTCACGGGATCGGCTTTCGGGTGGTACACCTCGTTGCCACCAGACTCCATCCGGACTTGGAAGCAGTTGGAAGAACAGTTCCATATGCAGTACCATTCAGAGGCTTCCGAGTCCGGCATTGCCGATCTAGCACAACTACGTCAGAAGCGTGGAGAAACTGTGACAGAATACATCCAGCGCTTCAGGAATCTTAGGAACCGATGTTATTCGGTTCGTATAACCTGAAAAAGGAAGCAAGATCGAGTTGGCAGCGGGCCTTGCAAAGCACCGCTCAAGGACATGGCCTCCCAAGCAGTACTACCCTCACTGGGCGCATATGGTTCAGAAACTGTCGGCATATGAACAGCGCCACCCGGACTTGTACTAGGACAAATTCAAGCGTACAGTAGTCGTGGTCGAGGCAGAGGAAGACGAAGTCTCTGCGGGAGATCAAGAGGTAGCAGTGGCTGAATGGACTCGGGGGGGAACCCCCGTGTCCTGCAAATGGGTAAAGCCACCAGGCCCGCCCAGGGGGTTTGATTTTGACGTGACCAAAATTGAGCAAATTTTCGACCTCCTGCTCAAGGAGAAGCAGTTGACGATTCCCGAAGGTCTCAAATTCCCCACGGTACAAGAGCTGAACGGAAAGCCATACTGCAAATGGCATAACTCGCTCTCCCATGCCACCAACGACTGCAGGGTGTGGCGTCAGCACATCCAAACGGCGATAGAAAAAGGACGTCTGATTTTCAACCAGTACGCCATGAAGGTCGACACCCAACCCTTCCCCGCCGTTAACATGGTGGAATGCACTTACCCTAAAGGTTGCCAGCCAGGATCATCGTTCAGCATCAACATGGTAGGACTTGGACACCACGCTGGCAAGGATGGAGACGAGGGCAGCTGCTCTCGTAGCAAGGACACAGAGGAGGCCGCTCCACGCGATTGGCTCCGTCATGATGGCAGGCACTACGTCACAGAGGGAGAAGTGAAGAACATAAGATATCAGCGACCCCTCTCTGATCACCTCCTCAACAAGTATGTGAGTCAGTATGACCAACGCCGACGATCCAGCGTTGATGATGAAAGAGATCGTCTGGCTAGTGAAGCCAGAAGACATCGTCGGTACGATCGCGATGAGGAGGAGCACGAGCGCCGTGCCAAAGGAAAATCAAGGGAGCAAGACGACAATGATAGGCACTGGGACTGCCCCTTCTTCAGACACTGCTGGGATGCAGCAATGAGCCGATTGCCCACACTCGGCAATTGCCCAGAATGCAACCAGAAGAAGAAGGAGGCAGCCAACGTGTCCGTGTTCAAGCGCTTAGGGCCTCTCCCGCCACAAAGCAAACGCGCTGAGTCCCCTCGTTGGGAAGATCTCGAGGATTCAGAAGACGAGGGACAAGAAGAAGAAGAAGACAGGTACCACCGGCCAAGGTGGTGCCCTGATGGACTTAGCCGTTCCCAAAAGCGCAGGGTTCAGCGATTGCGCGGCCTGGAGGAAGCTGAAAGGTTATACTTGCATACGCTAAGGAATGCGCGACCTGATCTGGCTGCGAAAGTTCAGCGAACCCTGGACGAAGAGGGTCGACCACGGAAAATGGAGTGGCGTCCCAAGCAAAGGAAAGCCGATGATGAAACATCGGCTGGTACAAACATGGTGCTCGTCCTTCCGACGGAGCTTGGTGCTCCACGATTACACGATGCACTCAAGATGGACGACAGCAAGCGCAGAAAGTCAGAGGTTGGGCTGGTTTTATCCACCAGCCTGACCGAGTAGCAAGGACAAACCGATGAGCAAACGGGGCGAGGCTGATCCTTGTGATCGGCCCCAAAAATCTATGAAGGGGCATTACAAAACTTTCAGTCAGCGCTTCAATCGATATGGAGGCCGATTCCAGCAATCGGCCAAAATTATCTTCACCACATGTTCTGCTTGTGTTCAACATCGATCTACTGGGCAGCGTTCACGTCAGCGGATGAAAGTCAACACGAGTCCTCGCAGAGCCGACGTGCAAGTACAGTGCCTTGGCTAACCACAAAGCCGATATCTGCAGTCACCTGGCAGATTCGGCTCGGGGGGCATATAATCAGATGAACATGTGCAACATGTGCAGATAGACATGTATACAGTGAAACATTGGGGGCCGATAGGAAAATCGGCCAGTAAAAAAAAATTTTTATAGCCGATGCGAGGGCATCGACTTTAGAACTAAGAAGCAAAGCCGATGCACAGCCATCGACTCTAGAACAATTACACGGGACCCACCAGATATGCGCTCAAGGCTCAGATTTGCGCCAAGATGTTTTAGCTTCAAGAGCTTCTGTTTCCTTGGAGGGAATGTGCGATGAGAGCAACCTCGGTGGCAACGAGCTGACGACCCTTTGCGACAGTTCAGCGGTAGCATCGATTGGCATGCAAGACAGCGGCGTTCAATGGGAGAAAGCTGATCAATGGGGGCAAGTTTGGCTAACTGTTCTTGGTGGCTGTCTCGGATTACCAGATTACCTAAGGTCAAACCCTTCTTTGTTGTATCGGTGCATCCTCGCTGATGTTCTCGCCTTGATTAAGGCTCGGGGGGCAGCTAATTTGGTAGATGCTCTATTTTCGGGAGCCGATTGGAGTTGTATCGGCTGACCCTGCATCGTGGCCTTCTCCGAAAGTGCTGAGCTGCTTGCAAAAGAAAACTGCTAAAGCTACGGAGAGGAGCCGGAAAAGGAGGCCGTCGGCTTTTCAGGGTTTGGACCGTCCTGTTGCTGCAAGAAGAAGAAAGGGACTGGATTCCCAAAATAGCCGATGAATAGTCATCGGCTAAGGGATTGCGAAAATTATGGTCAGATATCAAATCGCAGTCTGAATTTGAGAAGTGCTTGACTGACGGTCTAATCGACATTTGAGTCCAGCTTCACGGGCGTCCAAAGGAAAAGGAATCCGATACGTTGCTATCGGTCTTGGTATGGCAGGCGGAAGAAGTGAAATTGGATTAATTGAAAGAACAATTTTCATTAATTCAAAGGAGCGGCTTTACAAGAAAGAGCCGATGGCTCTCAAAAGAGGGATCTGGTGCCTAGTGCACTGCTACTACTAGTCCTACTCTACTAGTCGTCGCTGTCCTCATCGTCGCCGTCGTCGATGTCGTCAGCGCTGCTCCCAGGAAGCTCCTCGTCGCTGCTGCCCCAGCCCTTGGCCGGAGCTTCATCTTCCTCGTCATCATCATCATCCTTGCTGTCCGCCCAGGAGCGGAAGCGCTTGGTCGGCGGGTACCCGATGGAGGAGGAGGAGTCATCCTCCTCCTCTTCCTCCTCGTCATCATCATCGTCTTCGCTGTCTGCCCAAGCGCGGAATCACTTGGTCGGCAGAAGCTTAGCGGGGGAAGAGGGGCCGCCCTCCTCTTTTTCTTCTTCTTCCTCTACTTCTTCCCCCTTCCCGTCGGGGGAGGTGGGTTCCGTCCAGGGATGGAGGTCGTCTTCACTTTCGCTTATCAGCTCCCCATCGATGAGGAACTTGAGGTCCTCTTCCCCATCGGTCAGGGGCAGGTCGCCCTCTGGCGCGTGATCGGAGTTCCACTCCGGCTCGCTCAAAGAGAAGGATTGGAGGGAGAGGCCGGAGGAGACAGAGGAAGAGGAAGACATCGCTACAGGGGAAGAGGGTTTTTTGGTGCCGATAGCTGGAACAGAGGAAGGGGATGAAGAGGGCTAATCGATCGGCACGGATAAATAATAAATCTGGTGGAAATTTAATGCTATTGCAGTTTCCGAGGAGGTGATGCTAAAGCTATCGAATTGTGCAGAGAAGCTGAAAAGACAGGGCATCATGATGAAGAATACTGCGACAGTTCTGCTCTGCCACGACATGACCCTTCGAAGGAAAAAACAGAGTGGTTTTGAAATTATCATTGCCAAAACCAGGGGGGCATGTGTTATCACCAGATTTTGGCCAAATCAGGTGGGCCGTAAGGGAGATGGGCTTAGAAGATTACACGTGGAAGATCTCTGAAGCGGCCTGGCACGAAGAGTTTGGGCTAGATTGCCCGTGTATCTTTATTTATAGTAGATTACATCATAGATTAAAAGTTAGAGTTTGTCTCGTGCACGGTGGGATTATTCCCACGTTAGAAAGTCCCCTGGACTATAAATATGTATCTAGGGTTTATGGAATAAACAACAACCAACGTTCAACCAACCAAATCAATCTCGGCGCATCGCCAACTCCTTCGTCTCGAGGGTTTCTACCGGTAAGCAACATGCTGCCTAGATCGCATCTTGCGGTCTAGGCAGCACAAGCTTTATGTTGTTCATGCGTTGCTCGTACTGAAGCCTTTTTGATGGCGAGCAGCGTAGTTATCATAGATGTGTTAGGGTTAGCATTGTTCTTCATATAACATGCTATCGTAGTGCAACCCTTGCATGTCTAGCCGCCCTTACACCTATTTTAGGTGTAGGGGCGGCACCCCTCTTGATCATTATTTAGTAGATCCGATCCGTTACGGTTGCTCCTTGTTCATCAAGGATTAGTTTAATATCTGCAATAGTTAGGCCTTACAAAGGGCGGGAGGATCCAGCGGCACGTAGGGTGGCGTTCGCTAGTCCTAGACAGGATGTTCCGGGGATCAACCTCGTGTTGGTTTTTAGGCCCTATCTAGGATCGGCTTACGATCACCGTGCGTGGCCGCGAGGCCCAATCCTGAGTAGAATGATCCGATTATGCGGTGAAAACCCTAAATCGTCGTAGATCTCATTAGCTTTATCTTGATCAAGCAGGACCACCATATATTCGTGCACCTCGTACGAATCATGGGTGGATCGGCTCCTTGAGCCGATTCACAGGATAACCTGAGAGCCGATCGAGGCTCGTATTTAATGTTTACGTGTATGCCATGCAGGAAACTAAGCGAGGCATCTCCATCACCTTCCTGACCAGGTATAGGTCAGGTGGCACGCCCTTGCAATCAGCATCGGACGTGTGACCAGAAGGCTTTGCGGGCCGTCGCTCAGAGGGACCTGGGCCAGCCGCAACCCTAGGTTGTTACCGGCTCTACTGTGTTGCCCGTCGCTGCCCGCCGGTGGGTTTTGACAGCAACACATCTATATATCGTTGGTGGCCCAAAAAACACACATATATACGCATGCACTTTATGCGTAAAGGCGCGAGTGCCTCGATCTAATAATGTGTGTGCGCACTCGATCGATGATCCCTAAACCTTAAACAACCCTAAAACCCTAAATCCCTAATCCCTAATCCCTAAACCCTAAACACCCTAAACACTAAACCCTAGACCCTAGACCCTAAACCCTAACCCTAACCCTAACCATCTGCCCTAGCTAACCCTAAACCCTAATTAAACCCTATGTATAGGCCAACGACACTTAATTGTGCATCGAGCAGCCCAGGGGTGCCTCGCGGTCCTCTAATTAAATTAATTAAATGCGCCATGCATTAACCCTAAACCATATATATGTAACTAACCCTAGCTAATCAACCCTACTTAATTAAAACACATAACCCTAAACTATACTAGATATAACCCGATCTAATAAAAACATGCTCTATATATAGCAGCTAGCTAGCAAACCGTAGATTAACACCAATTAAAATATACATGGCCTATATCGATCATGTTGTATAACATATCCCTGAGATTCATTAATTAATTATATAATTATCGTGATAAATTTATTAACTTGAATTTTTACAAGTTCTCTCGAATGAAAACACATTTGATTAAGTTGCCTCATAATATATATATAATTAGTGTGCATGCATGGCCTACAATGCATTCGTGCATATATTTTAATGTATATTTGAACATATATATTCTTGGGGATTTCAATCTCGATCTCTCTCTCTCGATCATCTATATATCGTTGGTGGCCCAAAAAACACACATATATACGCATGCACTTTATGCGTAAATGCGCTGTGGTGCCTCTAATAATGTGTGTGCGCACTCGATCGATGATCCCTAAACCTTAAACAACCCCTAAAACCTTAAATCCCTAATCCCTAATAATCCCTAATCCCTAAACCCTAAACACCCTAAACACTAAACCCTAAACCCTAAACCCTAACCCTAACCCTAACCCTAACCCTAACCCTAACCCTAACCCTAACCCTAAACCCTAGCTAACCCTAAACCCTAAACCCTAGACCCTAAACCCTAACCCTAACCCTAACCCTAAACCCTAGCTAACCCTAAAACCCTAATTAAACCCTATGTATAGGCCAACGACACTTAATTGTACGTGCATCGAGCAGGCCAGGGGGTGCCTCGCGGTCCTCTAATTAAATTAAATGTGCCATGCATTAACCCTAAACCATATATATGTAACTAACCCTAGCTAGCTAATCAACCCTACTTAATTAAAACACATAACCCTAAACTATACTAGCTAGCTATAACCCGATCTAATAAAAACATGCTCTATATGTAGCAGCTAGCTAGCAAACCGTAGATTAACACCAATTAAAATATACATGGCCTATATCGATCATGTTGTATAACATATCCCTGAGATTCATTAATTAATTATATAATTATCGTGATAAATTAATTAACTTGAATTTTGACAAGTTCTCGAATGAAAACACATTCGATTAAGTTGCCTCATAATATATATATAATTAGTGTGCATGCATGGCCTACAATGCATTCGTGCATATATTTTAATGTATATTTGAACATATATATTCTTGGGGATTTCAATCTCGATCTCTCTCTCTCGATCATCTATATATCGTTGGTGGCCCAAAAAACACACATATATACGCATGCACTTTATGCGTAAAGGCGCGGGTGCCTCTAATAATGTGTGTGCACACTCGATCGATGATCCCTAAACCTTAAACAACCCCTAAAACCTTAAATCCCTAATCCCTAATAATCCCTAATCCCTAAACCCTAAACACCCTAAACACTAAACCCAAAACCCTAAACCCTAACCCTAACCTAACCCTAACCCTAACCCTAAACCCTAGCTAACCCTAAACCCTAAACCCTAGACCCTAAACCACCCTAGACCCTAAACCCTAACCCTAACCCTAACCCTAACCCTAAACCCTAGCTAACCCTAAACCCTAATTAAACCCTATGTATAGGCCAACGACACTTAATTGTGCATCGAAGCGAGGCCGGGGGTGCCTCGCGGTCCTCTAATTAAATTAAATGTGCCATGCATTAACCCTAAACCATATATATGTAACTAACCCTAGCTAATCAACCCTACTTAATTAAAACACATAACCCTAAACTGTACTAGCTAGCTATAACCCGATCTAATAAAAACATGCTCTATATATAGCAGCTAGCTAGCAAACCGTAGATTAACACCAATTAAAATATACATGGCCTATATCAATTTTAATATATATTTGAACATATTCTAGGGGATTTCAATCTCTCTCTCTCTCGATCATCTATATATCGTTGTTGGTGGCAAAAAACACACACGTACATATATACGCATGCACTTTATGCGCAAAGGCGCGGGGTGCCTCTAATAATGTGTGTGCGCACTCGATCGATGATCCCTAAACCTTAAACAACCCTAAAACTACCCTAAACCCTAAACACCCTAAACACTAAACCCTAGACCCTAAACACCCTAAACACTAAACCCTAAACCCTAGACCCTAAACACCGTAAACACTAAACCCTAAATCCTAAACCCTAAACACCCTAAACACTAATTAAACCCTAAACCCTAGACCCTAAACACCCTAAACTAAACCCTAGACCCTAGCTTAACACCCTAAACACTAAACCCTAAACCCTAAACCCTAGCTAACCCTAAACCCTAATTAAACCCTATATATAGGCCAACGACACTTAATTGTGCATCAAGCAGGCCAGGGGTGCCTAGATCGCGGTCCTCTAGTTAAATTAAATGTGCCATGCATTAACCCTAAACCATATATATAACTAACCCCTAACTAATCAAACCCTAGTTCATTAAAACACATAACCCTAAACTATACTAGCTAGCTATAACCCGATCTAATAAAAACATGCTCGATCTATATATAGCAGCTAGCTAGCAAATTAAACGGTAGATTAACACCAATTAATATATACGACATGGCCTATATCGATCATATGTTGTATAACATCTCCCTGAGATTCATTAATTAATTATATAATTATCGATGATAAATTAATTAACTTGAATTTTGACAAGTTCTCTCGAATGAAAACACATTTGATTAAGTTTCCTCATAATATATATATAATTAGTGTGCATGCATGGCCTACCATGCATGCATTCGTGCATATATTTTAATATATATTTGAACATATTCTTGGGGATTTCAATCTCTCTCTCTCTCGATCATCTATATATCGTTGTTGGCCAAAAAAACACACACATATACACATGCACTTTATGCGCAAAGGTGCGTGTGCCTCTAATAATATGTGTGTGCGCACTCGATCGATGATCCATAAACCTTAAACCCTAATCCCTAATCCCTAAACCCCTAAACACCATAAACATTAAACCCTAGACCCTAGACCCTAAACCCTAACCTCCTAACCCTAAACCCTAAACCCTAATTAAACCCTATATATAGGCCAATGACATTTAATTGTGCATCAAGCAGGCCAGGGGTGCCTTAGCTCGCGGTCCTCTAATTAAATTAAATGTGCCATGCATATATATATGTGTTTAATTTGGGGATTTCAATCGCTCTCTCGTATGTAGATCTCTCTCTACCTCTCTCTCTGTCTCTCTCTCTCTCTCGTTAATTGGTGGCCAACAACACACACATGCACTTTGTGCGCAAAGGCATGCGCCTCTAATAATGTGTGCGCAGTCGATCAATCTAGTTTTGATTAATCATAGCACACAAATAAAGAAGTTGTATTTGAATCCACACAACCTAATCTAAAACACATAACCCCTAACATGGCCTAATTAATTAACCCCTTCTCTCTACCTAATTAGTGGAAATTGCACAAAATCAAAAGGGGTCCCTCACTAATTGTGCATATCTGCTAGATTGTGATAAACTTTTGCCCCATATATATTTGGTGGATGGGTGCATCTTGGCATGTAAAACAATTAGTGTTTGCAAATGGCGTTGTCAAAATTTATGTACAAATGATTTCTTTCCATCCAAAGTGCATAAAATGGGAGTTTTAATGAAGAAAGTACAAATAAAACAGCTCAACATGCTTCCACACCCCGATTTCCACACGAAGTAGAGCATATTTAAAGGATAATTCCAGAGTTTTACTATTTTTCAAGCAACTTTGCTAATTTTCCCCCACTCACATGACTTTATGTCGATTTAACGAAAATATGGCGAATTTAAACTACATGGGCGGGATAGTTTGAATTGTGCGCGCGACAAAGGGAACCGCCTATTCCTCAACCTTGTGCACGGCAAATTACACACGCAACTCCATTAAACGCCACCTACCGACCTTAATTATCACCCCGGCGGCCCGGCCGCATGACCCCCCACCCACCTCTACACAACTTATCCCCGTCTGTGCGAAGAGCTTCCCCTCCCCGTCCCGTCCGTGCGAAGAAGAAGCTTCCCCTCCCCGTCGTTCTTCTCGAGACGCACCGGCGGTCAAGTTGATCCACGGTAGGGCTGCTATCTCTAGCTCAATCATGTATCGGGCAAGACGGCCTAACGATTTATATTTTCTTGATGCTGTTAAAAAAATTCGTCAGTATGCTCGAACTAATTGGCACTTTATAGTTTTCCGCTCGATTTGTCATCGATCAATTTGTTCATTTGCGTGGGCATATAGAGTCAGTTACGCACTCGATCCGTTAATTTGCTGAAATGCCATGGCAGAGTTTTGTACACGATCTGTTTGCTAAAATGTCGATGGGCATTTTTTGTTTTGTACTCGACATGATTGCTGAAATGCATAATCATGTAGTATAGTTTTGTACTCGATGGATATACATTTCCTACTTCGCCTTAAATTAATCACCAACCACTGTATCTCATAATTAAACAGATGGACAGAACTTGGATACTGCATGGACACTTATGTTCCCCTTCATATATAAATGGTGTTCAACCCTTTATGGGGTTTATTAGAGCTCATGAAGGTCACAACCTGGACGTGTATTGCCTTGTGCTGCACATGTATGAATGGTGAGAAGAGGCCTCACCCTGTGGTGGCGAGATCATTTACACATTTTTGGGATGGACCGCACATATGTTAGGCGGGTTTAGCATGGTGAACCATATAATGATCCTTTAGCGGGAGAAGCAGATCTTGCTCACCTTTGTATGTGTCTTGGCATATGTAGTTAATTATTTATATTGATCTGCCATTTGTTTCAATCAATAGTTTGCATTCTTTGTGCAAGGTTACGTACTCAAATTTAACTTGTTGCAGATGGATGGACGGGAAGGAGAGAAAAAGCGCTTGCTTCGGGAAACGGGTTTCAGCTGCGGGACATGTGTTGTGCCGGATGAGAAGGTAAATATGTAAAATGGCATTTGTTCAGGTTGCATCCCTTAGATGTTTGTCTAATCGGTTGATGTACTAATTGCGAAGCATAGAGTTGAAGAGGTCTCTCAGTTTGATGGGAGATTTGAAGATGAATCTCGATTTGATGCACCTGTGGATGGTGCGATGACGAGCCTTTCATAGACGAAGGTCCTGCACCTGAGATTATCCAGCCTACGAAGGAGGCCGTGGACCGAGTACACGGCTTTGCGTTGAAGTGGATGCACGCCGGAGATCATCGGGCGTCCGGGTAGTCTCAAGACCACCCAGCCACGATGCACTGTGGATGGTGCGATGACGAGCCTCTCATAGACGAAGGTCCTGCACCTGAGATTATCCAGCCCTCTGAGAAGGAGGCCGTGGACCGAGTACACGACTTTGCGTTGAAGAGGATGCACACCGGAGATCATCGGGGCGTCCCGGTAGTCTTAGGACTACCCAGCCACGATGCAAAATGTTGAGCTACTTTATGATTCGTACTCTTATGTTACGGTGTTGTAGTATGTTATGATTTGTACGCCTTTGGCGCTAGATTAAGCATTCGGTGGATGATCGCGTTGCAAAATTCGACACCCACACAATCAGTTCATCGTATGAGTAGTAGCACAATTACTTCTACAGCGATTCCTGCCAGCGCATTAGTTGGTAGCATGAAACACTTTCGGTACTCCCCTACGATTCATATTAATTGACTCAATTCTGTCTAGATATGGATGTATCTAGATGCATTTGTTAACTAGACTAACAAACTTGAGTCGATTAATATGAATCCGTAAACCGCTTTCCTTGATCCTCGAGCAGCTAGTTTATTGACTCTAGAGTCCCAGCCTCTCGCGGCAAGCCATCGGCGCAGCTTTGACCAGTTCTTGGCCCGCAATTTTTGTGTGTGGCGAATAGCAAAGCTTTGACCGGTTCCTCTCGGGATGCAGCACGCCGGTGAGCTTGCAGTTGCCATGAGCACTTTCCGGCGGAACTTCCTCTTCGAGCGCCCTCAAGCCGGCTGCTGCGGGCGACACGCGGTGCCTCGAGGTGGACGGAATTACGGATCTCGGGCGGGGGGTCCGCATCGTCCAGGAACGATCTCCGGCGGGTTAACGAGGACATGCATGGCGGCCATGGGATTTGTTTTTTTTGGTTTGAGCTTGGGATTTGGGGTTTTCGGATAGGGAGGAGGAACCGAGGAAGAGGAAGGAACAGCCGCGTGCTTGGCGCGTGGCGGTGTGCTTGAATTTCGAATTTTTGTGAAATGTTTCATTTCCCTTCTGGTCGGGGGTTTCTTGACGCGCCAATGCGTCCCGCCGGGCAGCTTCAAGTGAATTTGGGGTGCCACGCTATGGGCCCTAGTTTCGATGAGACATGTAATGACTAGTCACATCGGTAAGTTCAACTGTGTAATAAAATATGTTACCCCTCCCCTTTATGTAGCACCCCTTCTCTCCCGATCGAGTGCCGATTGCCGACGGATGCAAGCCGCTAGCTCGATCCCCTCCTTTCGCCTCCACCGTCCAGGCATCCAGCTTGGAGGGGCAAGCTGCATCTAGACCAAGCGGAATAGGTAGGACTAGTAATGTTCTTTCCTTTCTTGAGATCAGTTCTTTTTTCCTCTCCTCGATATCTTGCGCATCTCTTTCCTATTACGGGCGAAGGGGTGTCTTCTGGTCACCCTCGAGCTGGGAGTGATTGATGGGGGTGGGGGCGGGGGCTACCTTTGCTTGGATTGGGGTGTTCTTCCTTTATTTGTCGACATTTGCAACCTTTGTAGTTTCTGGCGATCCTCACTGTATCTTTTGTCGGCATGTACGGGAAAGGTAAGACCTCGGCGGTGGGGGCAATGGAGCGTAAGGCCACCACGCATGTGGGCGGTTAGCTGAGCCTGAGCTGCGTCCCGAGCCCCCATGAAGTACTCCATTTGCTTATCCACTCTTTACCTTTTAAGTGTCTCTCTGCATCCTCAATACATTCTGTTACGGAATATGCTTAAAGTAGCACATGTCTTCGGTGTTTGTGCGTAAAGCCTCTGTGACACCATGCTCTATATTCTCTGTATCGGGTTGGTACCTCCGGGTTCCGTGCTTTGAGGCTATGGGGAACGAGAATAGCGCCCCACCTGCTGCGGGAGCATGGCCCGATCTGCGGCACAACAAGCGAAATGCCCTTTGCCCGAGCTGGGCGGGGACCGCCAGGGGGTAATTTTTTTTAACCAACTTACCATGATGTAGTCTGAATACGATACTCCCTCGGATCCAAATTAATTGACTCAACTATCTCGTAGATACGGATGTATCTAGATGTGTTTTAGCTCTAGATACTACTGCCTCCATCCCAAAGCTTTGGGCTTATATTATTTTTAGAAAGTCAAACTATACCATGTTTGACTAAGCTTTTACCAAAAATCATTAACATGCAAAATACAAAATTAATATCATTAAATAGATAATAAAATATATTTTCCTACGGTATCTACACGTATTATATTTGTTGATAGAATGTTCTAAAATTTTGGTCAAACTTTGCTTGTTTTGATTTCTCAAAAATAAATAAGGCTTAAGCTTTTGGATGGTGGTAGTACATTCATATCTAGACAAAGCTGAGTTAACTAGTTTTTTGTCTGTCCATAGCTAGTGTTCACGTTGCAAAAGGCTAAGAACATCCACTATATGCATCGAGTCTATCTCATACGGTAATTCAATATCAACTGCTTTGAGGTCTGCCTTTTGTTTTGCTATTCATATGCATTTGAAACTTTAGGGCCTTTACTCAAAAGGAAGATCAAAACTACGGTGATCAGGCTGCCGGTATGTTGATGCCGCCCCCATCTTCTAAATGCCTCTACAAGCACAAGGCCACGCGCCGGTGGGTGGTGATCTTTTAATGAATATGGTATATTTTCTTAATCCACAAAACATGCCTTGATTTTTCTCTGTTTATTGTCGGTTTTTCTATGCTTGCCAAAAGTTTACAACAACAACAACAACAACAACCAAGCCTTTCAGTCCCAAACAAGTTGGGGTAGGCTAGAGTTGAAACCCATAAGATCTCGAAGCCAAAAGTTTAGAAACACCAAATTCGTTTGCTTACAATCATCATACAGTAATGTTCATCTACTCCAGTTCCCCTAACCCAACAAAAAATGATGTTAATTACGATTTTTAGATTAAAAGAGCACCATTAGGCGCTGTTAATTATGACTTTGAGATTAAAATGTCATTTGCAATTGTTAATTACAATTTTGAGACAAATGGTTAGTTTAACCTCGATCTCTTCTCGCTCTCCATTTATCCCAACCGAACAAAAATTTAACCATTCCATTCCTCTGAAATGGAACCATTCCATTCCATTCCACGCTGTTTGAACCGAACACACCCTTGCATTGTTGTGAGCTGTTGTCCATACACAGCCATACCCTTCCACTTACATCCACACTATATGCATCGATCTGTCTCAGAGTCATTCAATATCACTGCTTTGAGATCTGTTCCCATTCTTATGCAGGCTGAAACATGCTGCGCCTTTACTCAAGTGGATGCAAAATGAGGCTAATGAGGCTCTTTGTGAGGACGATGGTGCCGCGCACCATCTTCCGAAAACCTCTACAAGCACGAGGCCATGGGCCACTGGTTGGTGACCTTTTAATGAATCTGGTATATTTTCTTAATCCACATACATGATTTCATTATTATCCATTTAATTACCGTTGGCTTTGTCTAATGCTTACCAAAAGTTCGAAACAACTGCGTTTGCTTACAATCATCATACACTAATTTTTCACTTTTCGATCTGTCTCATCCGGTATATAAGCTGTTGATTTCCATTGGCTTCTTTTGTAATCATTTGCATTGTTGTCAACTGTTCTCTATGCACAACCCTATTCTTCCACTTACACCCGCACTATTAGCATCAGTCTATCTCATAGATTTATTAAATATCAATGATGAGTTCTGTTGCTATTCATATGCGAGGATGAAACTTCGTGCCTCTACTCAAATGGATAAAAAATGATCCCGATGAGGCTGCTGTGAGGACGATGGTGCCGCCACCATCTTCTGAAAACCTCCTCAAGCACAAGGCCACGGGCCAGCTGGGTGGTACCCTTTTCGATGGCAGGTATATTTTCTTAATCCTCATACATGATTTGATTTTTGTCCTGTTTATTGCCGGCTTTGTCTAATGCTTACCAATAGTTCGAAACACACACACCTATTCTTACACTTACATCCAGCACTATATGCATCGGTGTCTCATAGATTCATTTTATATATCACTGCGATGTCTGTTGCTCTTCAATTTTCATATGCGGTGAAACCGCTAACCCTTCATTGGTCAAAAGGATTGCAAGCTGCTGCCGATGAGGCATCTGCAGAGGCTGCCACCAAGTTCTTGTCAGCCCCACCTTACGGATGCTTATATAAGCTCAAGTCCAAGGACCAGCCGGGCCGTAACCATCCAAGGGTTCGGGTATATTTTCTTAAGCCACATATACATGCCATGATTTATGTCTGATATTATCACCGGCTCTGTCTAATGCTTTTTGGAATTCAGAAACACCAAATTAGCATGCTTATATTCATCATACACTAATTTTTCACTGTTCAGTTTGTAACATAGTGTTATGCACTCGCTTGTCAACATTTGCATTGCTCTGAACTATGCACTTTACACAACCTAATTCTTCCACTTACATTCAGCGCTACGCACCAGTAGTACCTCCCATGTTTCCTTCACCATCCCGATGCCGAGCTTGCGGGAATATGGCGGGCCCATGTACATACCCCGCATATAACACCTCCTATGGCTCTATCTACCTTTCTAGTAGCTCCTTCACAGAGTTACAGGTATGTATTCTCAGTGGTTTAGCATGAATTGGCATATAGTAAAGTCTTGTTTTTAGTCTTCCTGTTTCTTACATTTGTATCAATTTTCACATGCAGACTGTACCTTGTGAACTTCGTCCAATGATTAACCAGATGTGTCCGCATGAAGGGTCTTTCTCTATGCATGGCAATGGAAAATTGATGAACACCTACACGATCTATGAGGTATATGTCTATAAGACGCAGGCCATCACATATTTGTATGGACATGATTGGAGAAAGTTTGCTTTTGACTACGGTCTGAAGAAGGGCGGCAGTGAGGATCGAAACTCAAACGAGGCAGATATACGTAATCGCTTACGAGTTGGAGAAACTTCCAAATATATAATATGTAACTTTTTTCTACTCATATCTTTTGATAAGCGTTCGAGCGGTTGTTCTAAACCATTCCCTCTCGTTCTAGCTTCTTGGGTTTAACATGATCAAAGCTGCAAATCCTCGATGGAACATGAGCGGGTGTCACAAAGGGCAACCACACCGGCACCGGCACCGGCTTCCCACTCTCACTGCATCAAGCACCGGTTCTGTACTCAGCTCGTTTCTTGCATCTACCCAAAGCAGTCCCCTACATCAGCATTGGTTCTGTAGAGGCCCCATATACTACACACCTGCCCAGCGAGCTCCTGCATCAGATCTTTGGTTCCTCTAGTCGCACCGTTCTGCATCGCACTGCCCAACAGTCTCTCAGATCGCACCGGTTCCTCTAGAGGCACCGTTATCGCAGACCTACCCAAAGAGTCTCTGCATCAAGACCAGCTCGTGTACCAGCCTGTGCTCCTGCACTCCGCCCACCCGGATCACCGAGGTCTTAGCTCATTGCTATGGCCACCCGTGTGGTGACCAGGACGCATCTGAAGGCTATGTTCGTGAGTATATGACAGCATTACTGCTCTTATCTTGATCTCTTCTCTGCTCAAAGTCTCACATGGTTCAGTGCATTGGTGCCATTGACTAATTTTTGGTGGTATCTCTTGCTTTGAATCAGAAATTGCCTAAAAGTATCTCCAAGGATCTCAATGCTGGCCGAAGGGGCAAGATATCCCTCGTCATGGAGAGTGAAGGTCTCACCGTGGAGGGACGGTACTCCGTCGAGTCCACAGAGATGGCCGCTTGGCTGTTACTTCCAGGTGGAAAAAGTTCATTGACGGTGCCAAACTTCGCATTGGATCAAAGTTGAAGGTCAAGATCTTTCGATGCCATTTGTGACATGCTGGTCATAAAGTTCGCGGTTGTCTAGTTCTGTTGCCCCATGAGCCCTTAGCAAATGCATTTGTAGTTATACTTATATAAGGTTATCTTATCTGAACTGCTAATTAATTGTATGGGTGGTAAAACTCTGGCAAGCTTTTGCTCTTAGCAAGTATGTATGTATGATCAGCTATTATGATAACTAATGTTTGTGTTCATCTTAATTTGCATTTCCGTTTTAGAAAAAAACTTAATTTCTATTTTGGCTGACACAGTTAGAGAACTATCGATTGAACCCACAACATGATTCAAATAGATTCATTACACCGAGCCACATGTCTTGACCTTGCTATACACTACTTCCATTAATCGGGCAGCAAGAAGGCTTACTTGAGCTGCCTGAACCATGGCGATTCGAATCCACCTTATCTATCTAGAAATACAACCTTTGCGTAAAGAGGATTTGCGGTATGGGGAGGCTGACATTGGGGACCCATGAGCCGGCGGCGTCGTCAACGTTTTAAAGGTGGCAAGAGATCGAAAGAAAAAATAAGCCAAAAATCGGTTGGTAAACAAATTCAAGAAAAGAAACATTTACCTTCACGAGAGGATGACATGCGGGACCCATGAGGCAGCGACATCCTCAACTATTTCAAGGCGGCAGGATCAAAAGAAAAAGGAAATAGCCAGAAATTAATTAGGGTCAAAAATAAATCCATCAAAGGAAACTTTTATTGTTCATAGAGGATGACATGTGGGACCGACTTGCCGGCTGCGTCGTCATCGTTTCAAAGGGGCGAGGGATCAAAAGAAAAAGGCAAATAGCCAGAAATTAGGGAAAAAATAAATCCAACAAAGGAAACTTTTATTGTTCATAGAGGATGACATGCGGGACCCATGAGCCAAGCAGCCTTCCTCAACGTTTCAAAGTCGGCATGAGATTGAAAGAAAAAGGCAAGTGACGTAATATCAGGAGCCAAAAATAATCCAAGAAAAGAAACTTTATTGTACATAGAGGATGACATGCGGGTCCCATTTTGTAGCAGCGGTCTCAACGCTTCCAAGGCGGCACATGACCGAAAGAAAAATGAAGTAGCCAGAAATCAGGGTGTGAAAAAAATCCAAGAAAAGAAAGATTTCAATTGGGCTGTATCTGGACATCTGGGCCTTCGAACTATCTGCTTGGGCCTTTTGACTCATACAATTTCAGCCCACTCCAAAACAGGAAAGGTCAGATTTTTCTCAAAAAAAAAAAAAAAACAGAAAGTCCTATGCTTCGCAAAAACAAAAAACAAGGAGATTCAACATATAAGTTTGTTTATGTAGATATAAAGATTTAATTTATCCGTTTGCAATAGCTCGTAGCGAAATACAACGTTTATTTTACGCAAAATAAAATATCACATGTTTCTTGTACGGGAGGCTGACATCGGGGACCCATGAGCCAGCGGCGTCGTCAACGTTTCAAAGGCGGCGAGGGGATCGAAAATAAAAAAAGCCAAAAATCAGTTGGTAAAAAAATACAAGAAAAGAAAACATTTATCGTTCGAGAGGATGACATGCGGGACCCATGAGGCGTGACATCCTCAACGTTTCAAAGTCGGCATGAGATCGAAAGAAAAAGCTAAGTGACATAATATCGGGAGCCAAAAATAATCCAAGAAAAGAAACTTTATTGTACATAGAGGATGACATGCGGGTCCCATTTTGTAGCGGCGGTCTCAACGTTTCCAAGGCGGCATAGGACCAAAAGAAAATGAGGCAGCGACATTCTCAACAATTCCAAGGCGGCAGGGGATCAAAAGAAAAAAAAAGGAAATAGCCGAGAAATTAATTAGGGGTCAAAAATAAATCCACCAAAGGAAACTTTTATTGTTCATAGAGGATGACATGTGGGACCGACCTGCCAACAGCGTCCTCATCGTTTCAAAGGGGGCAGGGGATCAAAAGAAAAAGGCAAATAGCCAGAAATTAGGGGTCAAAAATAACTCCAAGAAAGGAAACTTTTATTGTTCGTAGAGGATGACATGCGGGACCCATGAGCCAGCAGCTTACTCAACGTTTCAAAGGTGGCATGAGATCGAAAGAAAAAGGCAAGTGACCAAATATCAGGAGCCAAAAATAATCCAAGATTTATTGTACATAGAGGATGACATGTGGGTCCCATTTTGCAGCAGCGGTCTCAATGTTTGTAATGCGGCTTGAGATCAAAAGAAAAAGAAAGTAGCTAGTAATTAGGGGGTGAAAAAAAATCCAAGAAAAGAAAGTTGATGGACATAGAGGATGACATGCGGGTTCCTTGAGCCAACAGCTTACTCAACGTTTCAAAGGGGGCAGGGGATCAAAAGAAAAAGGCAAGCCAAAAATCAGAGGGTGAAAAAAAATCCAACGAAGGAAACTTTTATAGCACATAGAGGATGACATGCGGTCCCATGAGCCAGCAGGTTCCTCAACGTTTCAAACGTGGCATGAGATCGAAAGAAAAAGGCAAGTGACCAAATATGAGGTGCCAAAAAAAACTCCAAGAAAAGAAAGTTGATTGCTCATAGAGGATGACATGCGGGTCCCATTTAGCTGCAGCGGTCTCACTTTGTTTGAGAGGCAGGGGATCGGAAGAAAAAGGCAAGTGACCAAATATCAGGAGCCAAAAATAATTCAAGAAAAGAAAGTTTTATAGTCCATAGAGGATGACATGCGGGTCCCATTTAGCAGCAGCGGTATCACCGTTTGAGAGGCGGCAGGGGATCGAAAGAAAAAGGCAAGTGACCAAATATGAGGTGCCAAAAAAAAATCCAAGAAAAGAAAATTTTATAGTACATAGAGGATGACATGCGGGTCCCATTTAGCAGCAGCGGTATCACCGTTTGAGAGGCGGCAGGGGATCAAAAGAAAAAGGCAAGTGACCAAATATGAGGTGCCAAAAAAATCCAAGAAAAGAAAGTTTTATAGTACATAGAGGATGACATGCGGGTCCCATTTAGCAGCAGCGGTATCACCGTTTGAGAGGCGGCAGGGGATCGAAAAAAAAGGCAAGTGACCAAATATGAGGTGCCAAAAAAAACTCCAAGAAAAGAAAGTTGATTGCACATAGAGGATGACATGTGGGTCCCATTTAGCAGCAGCGGTCTCAACGTTTTCAAGGCGGCAAGGGATCAAAAGAAAAAGGAAGTAGCCAGAAATCAGGGGGTAAAAAAAAATCCAAGAATAGAAAGAATTTTGGTTCATAGAGGATGACATGCGGGACCCATGATCCTGCATCGTAAACGGCTCGATCGGAGAACGTTGAACGAGATGGCGCGATCTAGAAAAAAAACAATGCCAGAGAGGCTGCCATCTGGGCCCTACATCCCTCGGCGGTGCGGATTTGCGTTGACTCGGCCGGCGAACCCGAGATTTCGAGATGCACCACGTCCCGGGCCACCATACGCGACGTTTTGGCCGCTTTCGTCGGGCTAGGTGGCCTCAAAAACGAGAAAAAAAAGTTTTGACATGCACCACGGAGGGACCCAAAATCGTCGGCCATGGTACACCAGCAACCACGGCGCGACTTCAACTTCGTCGGCCATGGCAACTTTTCTTGTAGTGAGGAGCAGGGTGATACGTCTCCAACGTATCGATAATTTCTTATGTTCCATGCTATTTTATTGATGATACCTACATGTTTTATACATACTTTATGTCATATTTATGCATTTTCTGGCACTAACCTATTAACGAGATGCCGAAGAGCCAGTTGCTGTTTTCTGCTGTTTTTGGTTTCAGAAATCCTAGTGAGGAAATATTCTCGGAATTGGACGAAATAAACGCACATGATCTTATTTTTCCACGAAGCTTCCAAAACACCGGGGGAGATACGAAGTGGGGCGACGAGGCACCCACACAACAGGGCGGCGCGGCCCAGGCCTTGGCTGCGCGGCCCTGGCGTGTGGGGCCCTCGTGGCGCCCCCTGACCTACCCTTCCGCCTACTTAATCCTTCCTCGATAATAGTTCCAGTACCGAGAGCCACGATACGGAAAACCTTCCAGAGACGCCGCCGCCAATCCCATCTCGGGGGATTCAGGAGATCGCCTCCGGCACCCTGCCGGAGAGGGGAATCATCTCCCGGAGGACTCTTCACCTCCATGGTCGCCTCCGGAGTGATGTGTGAGTAGTTCACCCATGGACTATGGGTCCATAGCAGTAGCTAGATGGTCGTCTTCTCCTAATTGTGCTATCATTGTTGGATCTTGTGAGCTGCCTAACATGATCAAGATCATCTATCTGTAATGCTATATGTTGCGTTTGTTGGGATCCGATGAATAATGAATGCTATGTTATGTTGATTATCAATCTATCATCTATGTGTTGTTTATGATCTTGCATGCTCTCCGTTGCTAGTAGAGGCTCTGGCCAAGTTTTTGCTTGTAACTCCAAGAGGGAGTATTTATGCTCGATAGTGGGTTCATACCTCCATTAAATCTGGGACAGTGACAGAAAGTTCTAAGGTTGTGGATGTGTTGTTGCCACTAGGGATAAAACATCAATGCTATGTCTAAGGATATATTTGTTGATTACATTACGCACCATACTTAATGCAATTGTCTGTTGTTTGCAACTTAATACTGGAAGGGGTTCGGATGATAGCCTGAAGGTGGACTTTTTAGGCATAGATGCATGCTGGATAGCGGTCTATGTACTTTGTCGTAATGCCCAATTAAATCTCACACTACTCATCATAACATGTATGTGCATGGTCATGCCCTCTTTATTTGTCAATTTCCCAACTGTAATTTGTTCACCCAACATACTTATTCTTATGGGAGAGACACCACTAGTGAACTGTGGACCCCGGTCCATTCTTTTACATCGAATACAATCTACTGCAATACTCGTTCTACTGTTCTCTGCAAACATCATCATCCACACTATACATCTAATCCTTTGTTACAGCAAGCCGGTGAGATTTACAACCTCACTGTCACGTTGGGGCAAAGTAATTTGGTTGTGTTGTGCAGGTTCCACGTTGGCGCCGGAATCCCTGGTGTTGCGCCGCACTACACTCCGCCGCCATCAACCTTCAACGTGCTTCTTGGCTCCTACTGGTTCGATAAACCTTGGTTTCTTACTGAGGGAAAACTTGCCGCTGTACGCATCACACCTTACTCTTGGGGTTCCCAACGGACGCGTGCTGTACGCGTATCAAGCTCTTTTTCTGGCGCCGTTGCCGGGGAGATCAAGACACGCTGCAAGGGGAGTCTCCACTCCCAATCTCTTTACTTTGTTTTTGTCTTGCTTTACTTTATTTACTACTTTGTTTGCTGCATTATATCAAAACACAAAAAAAATAGTTGCTAGCTTTACTTTATTTACTATCTTGTTTGCAATCTCCATATTAAAAACACAAAAAATTAGTTACTTGCATTTATTTTATCTAGTTTTCTTTATTTACTATTGCTAAAATGGGTACTCCTGAAAATACTAAGTTGTGTGACTTCACAACCACAAATAATAATGATTTCTTATACACACCTATTGCTCCACCTGCTACTACAGCAGAATTCTTTGAAATTAAACCTGCTTTACAGAATCTTGTTATGAGAGAGCAATTTTCTGGTGTTAGTTCTGATGATGTTACTGCCCATCTTAATAATTTTGTTGAACTATGTGAAATGCAAAAGTATAAGGATGTAGATGGTGACATTATAAAATTAAAATTGTTTCCTTTCTCATTAAGAGGAAGAGCTAAAGATTGGTTGCTATCTCTGCCTAAGAATAGTATTGATTCATGGACTAAATGCAAGGATGCTTTCATTGGTAGATATTATCCTCCTGCTAAAATTATATCTTTGAGAAGTAGTATAATAAATTTTAAACAATTGGATAATGAGCATGTTGCTCAAGCATGGGAAAGAATGAAATCTTTGGTTAAAAATTGCCCAACCCATGGACTGACTACTTGGTTGATCATCCAAACCTTTTATGCAGGACTGAATTTTTCTTCACGGAACCTATTGGATTCAGCTGCTGGAGGTACCTTTATGTCCATCACTCTAGGCGATGCAACAAAGCTTCTTGATAATATGATGATTAATTACTCTGAATGGCACACGGAAAGAGCTCCACAAGGTAAGAAGGTAAATTATGTCGAAGAAACCTCCTCCTTGAGTGATAAGATTGATGCTATTATGTCTATGCTTGTGAATGGTAGGACAAATGTTGATCCTAATAATGTTCCGTTAGCTTCATTGGTTGCCCAAGAAGAACATGTTGATGTGAACTTCATTAAAAATAATAATTTCGACAACAATGCTTATCGGAACAATTCTAGTAACAACTATAGGCCATATCCTTATAATAATGGTAACGGTTATGGTAATTCTTATGGCAATTCTTATAACAATAATAGGAATACACCCCCTGGACTTGAAGCCATGCTTAAAGAATTTATTAGTACACAAACTGCTTTTAACAAATCTGTTGAAGAAAAGCTTGGGAAAATTGATATACTTGCTTCTAAAGTTGATAGTCTTGCTGCTGATGTTGATCTTTTGAAATCGAAAGTTATGCCTAATGAAAATAAATATATTAAGTCATTTGCTACAGCAAACGCCATCCAAGTTAGAATTAATGAGAATATAAGATTGATGGCCGAATTGCGTGCTAGGTGGGAGAAAGAAGAAAATGCTAAAGATAACAATGTAGCTAAAGTTTGGACTATTACCACCACTAGTAATGCTAATGCTTCACATGTTGCTGCATCTCCTACTATTAATGGTAAAAGAATTGGTGTTGGCAATGTTTCCACTTCTAATGCAAAGCGTGAAAAACTGCACAAGCTAAAACTGCTGAAACTGCCTGTGATAAAACTGCTGAAATTTTTTCTAATGTTGGGGATAATGATCCCATTGCTTTAGATCATAATGGTTTAGATTTTGATGATTGTCACATCTCTTAAGTTATAAAGTTCTTACAAAAACTTGCTAAAAGTCCTAATGCTAGTGCTATAAATTTGGCCTTTACAAAACATATTACAAATGCTCTCATAAAAGCTAGAGAAGAGAAATTAAATCGTGAAGCTTCTATTCCTAGGAAACTAGAGGATGGTTGGGAGCCCATCATTAAGATGAAGGTCAATGATTTTTATTTTAATGCTTTATGTGATCTTGGTGCAAGTATTTCCGTTATGCCTAGGAAAATCTATAATATGCTTGACTTGCCACCATTGAAAAATTGTTATTTGGATATTAATCTTGCTGATAATTCTACAAAGAAACCTTTGGGGAGGGTTGATAATGTTCGCATTACGGTTAACAATAACCTTGTCCCCGTTGATTTTGTTGTCTTGGATATTGAATGCAATGCATCTTGTCACATTATATTGGGAAGACCTTTTCTTCGAACTGTTGGTGCTATTATTGATATGAAGGAAGGTAATATTAAATATCAATTTCCTCTCAAGAAAGGTATGGAACACTTCCCTAGAAATAGAATGAAGTTACCTTTTGATTCTATCAATAGAACAAATTATGATGTTGATGCTTCGTCTCTTGATAATACTTGATACACACTTTCTGCGCCTAGCTGAAAGGCGTTAAAGAAAAGCGCTTATGGGAGACAACCCATGATTTTACTACAGCACTTTTGTTTTATATTTGAGTCTTGGAAGTTGTTACTACTGTAGCAACCTCTCCTTATCTTAATTTTATTGCATTGTTGTGCCAAGTAAAGTCTTTGATAGTAAGGTTCATACTAGATTTGGATTACTGCGCAGAAACAGATTTCTTGCTGTCACGAATCTGGGTTGAATTCTCTGTAGGTAACTCAGAAAATTCTGCCAATTTACGTGAGTGATCCTCAGATATGTAAGAAACTTTCATTCAATTTGAGCATTTTTATTTGAGCAAGTCTGGTGCCTCTTAAAAATTCGTCGTTACAGACTGTTCTGTTTTGACAGATTCTGCCTTTTATTTCACATTGCCTGTTTTGCTATGCTTGATGAATTTCTTTGTTCCATTAACTTTCGGTAGCTTTTTGCAATGTCCAGAAGTGTTAAGAATGATTATGTCACCTCTGAACATGTGAATTTTGATTATGCACTAACCCTCTAATGAGTTGTTTCGAGTTTGGTGTGGAGGAAGTTTTCAAGGATCAAGAGAGGAGGATGATACAATATGATCAAGGAGAGTGAAATCTCTAAGCTTGGGGATGCCCCGGTGGTTCGCCCCTGCATATTTCAAGAAGACTCAAGCATCTAAGCTTGGGGATGCCCAAGGCATCCCCTTCTTCATCGACAACATTATCAGGTTCCTCTAGTGAAACTAGATTTTTATTCCGTCACATCTTATGTGCTTTACTTGGAGCGTCTGTATGTTTTTGTTTTGTTTTGTTTGAATAAAGTTGGATCCTAGCATTCATTGTGTGGGAGAGAGACACGCTCCGCTGTTGCATATGGACAAATATGTCCTTAGGCTTTACTCATAATGTTCATGGCGAAGGTAAAACTGCTTCGTTAATTGTTACATGGTTGGAAACGGGAAATGCTACATGTGGTAATTGGTAGAATGTCTTGAATAATTTGATACTTGGCAATTGTTATGCTCATAAGGATCATGTTTAAGCTCTTGCATCATATACTTTGCACCTATTAGTGAAGAAATACATAGAGCTTGTTGAAATTTGGTTTGCATGATTGGTCTCTCTAAAGTCTAGATATTTTCTAGTAAGGGTTTTAGCAACAAGGATGACAGTGTAGAGTCTTATAATGCTTGCAATATGTTTTTATGTGAGTTTTGCTGTACCGGTTCATACTTGTGTTTGCTTCAAATAACCTTGCTAGCCTAAGCCTTGTATTGAGAGGGATTACTTCTCGTGCATCCAAATCCTTGAGCCAAACACTATGCCATTTGTGTCCACCATACCTACCTACTACATGGTATTTCTCCGCCATTCCAAAGTAAATTGCTTGAGTGCTACCTTTAAACACTTCAAAATTTATCATCTCTGATTTGTGTCAATGTTTTATAGCTCATGAGGAAGTATGTGGTGTTTATCTTTCAATCTTGTTGGGCAACTTTCACCAATGGACTGGTGGCTTCATCCGCTTATCCAATAATTTTGCAAAAAGAGCTGGCAATGGGATTCACAGTCCCAAATTAATTAACCTTCATAGTTTTACAAAAAAATAGACACTCCTCCATGGTATGTGATTGTTGGACGGCACCCGAGGATTCGGTTAGCCATGGCTTGAGAAAGCAAAGGTGGGGAGGAGTGTCATCTAAATAAAAACTAAAATAAAAAGGCACTCCTTCATGGTATGAGATTGTTGGCAGGCACCCGAGGATTCGGTTAGCCATGGTTTGTGAAAGCAAAGGTTGGAAGGAGTGCCACCCAAAAATAAAAATGTTTCATGGGAGCCGCTCTTTGAAGGTTTGTCTGGCAAGGGGGTTAGAGTGCCCACTACCATTCATTGACAACAACAAACACCTCTCAAAATTTACTTTTTATGCTCTCTTTATGTTTTCAAAATAAAAGCTCTAGCAAAAATATAGCAATCAATGCTTCCCTCTGCGAAGGGCTATTCTTCTACTTTTATGTTGAGTCAGTTTACCCACTTCCTTCCATCTCAAGAAGCAAACACTTGTGTTAACTGTGCATTGATTCTTACATACTTGCATATTTGCATTCATCATACTACTTTGCATTGACAACTATCCATGAGATATACATGTTACAAGTTGAAAGCAACCGCTGAAACTTAATCTTCCTTTGTGTTGCTTCAATACCTTTACTATGAATTTATTGCTTTATGAGTTAACTCTTATGCAAGACTTATTGATGCTTGTCTTGAAAGTACTATTCATGAAAAGTCCTTGCTATATGATTCAGTTGTTTACTCATTGTCTTTACCATTGCTTTGGATCGCTGCATTCATTACATGTGCTTACAAATAGTATTGATCAAGATTATGATAGCATGTCACTTCAGAAATTATCTTTGTTATCGTTTACCTACTCGGGACGAGTAGGAACTAAGCTTGGGGATGCTGATACGTCTCCAACGTATCGATAATTTCTTATGTTCCATGCTACTTTATTGATGATACCTACATGTTTTATACATACTTTATGTCATATTTATGCATTTTCCGGCACTAACCTATTAACGAGATGCCGAAGAGCCAGTTGCTGTTTTCTGCTGCTTTTGGTTTCAGAAATCCTAGTAAGGAAATATTATCGGAATTGGAAGAAATCAACGCACAAGATCTTATTTTTCCACGAAGCTTCCAGAACACCGGGGGAGATACGAAGTGGGGCGACGAGGCACCCACACAACAGGGTGGCGCGGCCCAGGCCTTGGCCGCGCGGCCCTGGCGTGTGGGGCCCTCGTGGCGCCCCCTGACCTACCCTTCCGCCTACTTAAGCCTTCGTCGATAATAGTTCCAGTACCGAGAGACACGATACGGAAAACCTTCCAGAGACGCCGCCGCCGCCAATCCCATCTCGGGGGATTCAGGAGATCGCTTCCGGCACCCTGCCGGAGAGGGGAATCATCTCCCGGAGGACTCTTCACCGCCATGGTCGCCTCCGGAGTGATGTGTGAGTAGTTCACCCCTGGACTATGGGTCCATAGCAGTAGCTAGATGGTCGTCTTCTCCTAATTGTGCTATCATTGTTGGATCTTGTGAGCTGCCTAACATGATCAAGATCATCTATCTGTAATGCTATATGTTGCGTTTGTTGGGATCCGATGAATAATGAATGCTATGTTATGTTGATTATCAATCTATCATCTATGTGTTGTTTATGATCTTGCATGCTCTCCGTTGCTAGTAGAGGCTCTGGCCAAGTTTTTGCTTGTAACTCCAAGAGGGAGTATTTATGCTCGATAGTGGGTTCATGCCTCCATTAAATGCGGGACGGTGAGAAAGTTCTAAGGTTGTGGATGTGCTGTTGCCACTAGGGATAAAACATCAATGCTATGTCTAAGGATATATTTGTTGATTACATTACGCACCATACTTAATGCAATTGTCTGTTGTTTGCAACTTAATACTGGAAGGGGTTCGGATGATAACCTGAAGGTGGACTTTTTAGGCATAGATGCATGCTGGATAGCGGTCTATGTACTTTGTCGTAATGCCCAATTAAATCTCACACTACTCATCATAACATGTATGTGCATGGTCATGCCCTCTTTATTTGTCAATTGCCCAACTGTAATTTGTTCAACCAACATACTTATTCTTATGGGAGAGACACCACTAGTGAACTGTGGACCCCGGTCCATTCTTTTACATCGAATACAATCTACTGCAATAATCATTCTACTGTTCTATGCAAACATCATCATCCACACTATACATCTAATCCTTTGTTACAGCAAGCCGGTGAGATTGACAACCTCACTGTCACGTTGGGGCAAAGTAATTTGGTTGTGTTATGCAGGTTCCACGTTGGCGCCGGAATCCCTGGTGTTGCGCCGCACTACACTCCGCCGCCATCAACCTTCAACGTGCTTTTGGCTCCTACTGGTTCGATAAACCTTGGTTTCTTACTGAGGGAAAACTTGCCGCTGTACGCATCACACCTTCCTCTTGGGATTCCCAACGGACGCGTGCTGTATGCGTATCACAGGGCAAGTAACCAAGACTATCCAGCAACTGCTCAACAATAGTTGAGCATAACCATCTAGGAGCTGGAACAAGATATAGCAAGTACCTGGAGAGGATCCAGTGGATCCAATCCATAAATTTTGCATGACACGGGTCATGAGATGAGCAGATGCTCAAGGGGTTGTCATCACTTGGTGTTGACCAAGGATCACTGGCAGAAAAGGGACCAGCTAGAGCCCAAAACCCATCTAGACACTATTCATATGCAAATTAGCAAGGATAGATGCACATAAGTGCAAATAAGCAAGGATAAATGCACAGATAGCACCAGTAGAGGATTTATAGGAACTAGAAGCGACCAAGAACTACCTAGTGAGATCCTAGCCACTAAACCATTAGTTAAACCCTTTTTCTTCACAGGCAAGCATAGTAGCATTCATAACATGTATGATACCCTACTGTGCAAGCAGAGATGAGTAGCCAACAAGCACTAGACAAGCTGTGTGATCAACCAAGCAGTAGCAATGCTACTGTGGTCACATCAACCACAAATCCATCCATTTAAGCCAAGATTATAAGTCATCACTATCCAGAAATGGATTCAGACTTTATTTATTTCCAAATTGATCATCGAAATATCAAATCATGCACATCAATGTATTTAATCAACACTGCATAAGCAGTTCATCCATAAATAATCCACTCAAGTACACAGATACAGTAATCCATGCATGAATAATCCAATAGCATCACTGAGAGGCAACAACAGCATGCACCATTGCATCCTAGCCATTGGATCATGTCCAATGAGCTATGGAAAACAACAACAGCACACACACAAACACTTGAGCATCATTAGCAAGTATAAGTCACATCAGAAACTAGCACAAGCCATTTATATAGCCAAGGATTTAACCAGTAATTACCACTAGCATATGATTGATCTAATGGATCAAATAGATCAAGCACAAAGCATAGCAGAGCATCACAGGCATGCAGTGATCCAAGAATTGGATCAACTGAAGCAAACACATGACACATGTGAGCATCACAGACACCACAAGTGTAAGTAGTGCTAACCTAGGTCAACAGAAGGCCATTAGCAAGAATTTGCACAACACAAGGACATGCAAAAATAGAATAGGCATAGCACAGTGAGCCAGTAAGCATCAGAATAGCACCCGAGCATGAATAGATAAGGTAGCATGAGTCCAAGGTACCAGGAAGAACTACACATGCATAATCAAAGCACCAATATGCATGAATAGGTTAGATCATGGCATCAGTAGGCTTAGGCAAGCAAGCATGGCAACACAGCAAGCACAACATCACGAGAAGCACAACAGCAACATACGCTAGGGAGGCAGTAGGCATAGATCAAAAAGTAGAGGGAGGAGTAGAGAGAGTAGAAGAGGTAGCAGTAGTAGAGGAAAGATTACCTGGCCTAGAACATGGGGGCAGCAATGGCGGCATGGTGTCACAGCCAGCCACGGCGGTGCCAGACTGCGACCAAGCTATGCCAGGCCACGCACGCCAGCAGAGGAGGCGGCGAACGCCCAGGAGTGGCGAGGAGGAGCAGATCGACGGAGATCGCCACGGATCTGTCCGCGTCTGCGAGCATCGCGCACGCGCTGTCGAGGAAGAAGTGGTCGAATCTACGTGGATGAGAAGACGCGTCGTCACGCGCCGCGTCGATAGCGACCAACGGCGTGCCCTAGGATGGCCAGAGGCGGCCGGAGCACGGCGGCGACCATGGCGGCGACACGGTCGCCACGCGAATCGCCACGGTAGGTTTAGGGTTTCGCGAGAGATACAAGTGAGAGAGTGGGAGTGGGCCGAAGTGGTTCGGTGCCCACCGCACTGTTTTGGAAAGGCCTAGGTGGGCTGTCCAAATGGGCCACTTTAGTGGGCTGGCCCAACTGAGCCAGAGGGGTATATTTGTCTTTTCTATTTTTAAATAACTTGTGAATTCTACCAAATATTAATTAATGAAAATACCTCTAAAAATCCAAGAAAAATAGGTTTGATGAATATGAAATTATTCTTAACAAAAATAAAATAACAAATAGAATTTACCACAAAAGTTCAAAATTTGAAATTTGTGAATTTAAATATGAACTTTGAATTTTAAATTTACAATTTTCCTTGGATTTAAAAATCAAGGAAAATTCCAAATGAATTCAAACATTTGTTATTCAAATGTTTTCAAAAGGAATTATATTATTCCAAATATTTTCTTTTAAAGATTAAGATTTTCCAAAAAGGGAAATACCTTAATATTCCATAATTCATTTTATTTCCAAAAAGGAGGAAAAGCTTATTATTTAAAATTCTTTATTTGAGATAAATATTTTCCAAAGGAAAATTCTATTACTCTTAAATCCTTTTATTTTTAGAAAAGAAAACAATGTTAAAGGATTTAAAGAATTTATAAATCACTGCCAAAGGCACAAATACTTAACTCAACCCTAAATCTTAAATCCGGGGGTAAGGGATTCAACATAAAATAATGTACACATGCATGCATCATTTGGATCTTATAACATTGTCTTTACGAGACAATGATGCTTCTTTACAAAACCCGAGGTCCAGGTTTCATCCAATACATCGAACTGCATTATCTCGCAGTCACCAGGCAAGTTCACCCTTGCTCATGTAATCTTGATTATTTTATATCAATTTACCCGCAAAAGTATTATACTTATCATTCTTGCATTGATAATCAAATGTTACTTTTCCAATTATGAATATGACTATGTTTTGGGCAATGGAACCATGGTATGTGTTGATATGGTGGAGGTTCCATTGCAAGGGTTCTATTAATCTAGGACTAATCACCAATGCTGTCTAGTGATTCTAGCGCCGTACAATTCGCGTTAACCATGATATCTATAATGGCTCTAGGAAAGTCAGTTGTATCTTTTTCCTCTTTCATATCAATGGACTTGATAGGGCATGGCTGGGTGTTGGGGATAACACCGCAGTAGGTTGAGAAATTCTTTAAAATCCCCATCCGTGTGGATGAGAGGCTCTACCGTCAATGAGGGATTGTCCATAGTACATCGGGGGTAAAGCCGTATGATCGGGAGATATCTACCGGGGATGTACGGATAGACAAAAGGGTGGTATGCAAGGTCGCGGAGAAGGCAGTGATTGGATTGGATCTTACACATGGCCCCACACCAAGGAAGTGTGGACGAGAAACACATCTCGGTTGGTATCAAGGATACATTCTCTTATGGGAAAAGTAACGCACCTCTGCAGAGTGTATCAAATTGTGGCTGTCACTCCCTTTTCCAGGAAGGGAACTACGAACGCGGCAGGAAAGGAACTCCGTAAAGTTCTGTTCAACTTGTGAAGACTGGCGGGCATAGTTTTCAGAATAAAATCAATCTTTTGAAGAAATGTTTTCGAAACATGCATTGACCTGAGATTTTCTGATCAATGGTCGTAGCTAGTGCATCAAACACATTTTATCTTTTGAACTTGCTGAGTACCTCTGTACTCACATTCTTTCGAAACCCTTCCTAGACTGTGACAATGAAGTGGAGGCCACCGAAAAAGCACCGGAAGGAGATTACGAGCTGATCTATGAGGAACCTGATATGTCCGGAGGATTCGAAGGCGTGGACTATGGGATAGTCTACAGACCTGACAACAATGAGACGGAGAAGTAGTGTCTTACCCTAGTTATCATAGATCCGAGCAGCGTAGTAGCTTACCTAAATAAGTTGATGAGCTCAGTTTAATCTTTATGTTGGTTTGTAATAAGACTTCAATAATATCTTAGGGTGTTCTCAGCGGACCTGTGAGAATACCAACTTGTTAAGACCATGATTGTAATATAATCTCAAGTGTTATGACCTGCAATATTTTTGTTGTACCACTGTAAGGGATATGATATTTGTGAAGAAGTCCCTTCATGAAGATCATATCAACGACTTGTATACTACAACATGCAGTGGTATGCTGGGTCACCGCACTATGGTTGAGATCGATTATATTCATGTCATATGATATTCGTGATCTTTCATGCTCTCCGTTGCAAGTAGATGGTCTGGCCAAGTATATGCTTGTGACTCCAAGAGGGAGTATTTATGCTCGATAGTGGGTTCATGCCTCTAGTTTTCTGGAAGAGTGACAATAACTTCTAAGATTGTAGATGTGATTTTTCTACTAGGGAGAAAAAAATGTTTTATCTAAGGGTAACTCTATTGTTTACTTTACACACATTGCTCAATGTGATAATCTATTACTTGCAACTTAATACTGAAAGGGGTGCGGATGCTAGCCGGAAGGTGGATTATTAGTCATAGACGCAGTTGGATTACGGTCTATGTATTATGTTGTAATGCCCAAACAAATCTCATAGTAATCATCTTGTCATGTATCATCTCTATTCTGTAAATTGTCCAACTGTAATTTGTTCACCCAATATGCTATTTATCTTTATGGAGAGACACCGAACTGTGGACCTCGGTTCTTTCTTTTACGCTGATACAATCATAATGTTCTTTTTTACTTACTGCTAGCACTGTTCTATTTCATTCCACTGAAAACATCATCTTTCCACACCATACGGTTAACTCTTTGTTATCAGCAAAACCAGTGAGATTGACAATCTCACTGTGAGTTAGGGTAAAGTATTGTGATTGTGTTGCGTGCAGGTTCCATGTTGTTGCTGATGCCGGTAGTGCGCCCTGCCAATAGTCAGCTAACAACACCTTCAGAAGTCACGTCTTTCTCCTACTGGTGATTAAACCTTGATTTCTTACTAAGGGAAAACTTGCTACTGTGCTCATCGTACCTTCCTCTTAGGGTTTCCCAACTGCTTGTATCGAGCACCATTAGCAACCCGGCGAGAACCGAGACAGATGGGGCGTTTCGTTACCTTGGTTATTCTGGAACACATGCTGGCGGCTCGCGTTTTCCGCTGAACAATGTTGCAAATCGAAAGCCCGCTCGGCGTTGGACACCCCCTCCGGCCGCTCCTTCTCGGCCCTCTCCTTCTTCTTCGCGGGGGCGTCCGACGCTGTTGTCGGGTGGGGAGCGTCGTAATTTTTAGGAAGCATGGCGGGACAATGGTGCAGGGTGGGCGTCTGGTCATATTGAGGGAAAATGGCGGGATTGAGCGTCGCGTGAGAGGGCAATGGGGTGACGTTGGCGTCAAAATGGCGGGTGGGGAATTATTATTGTGGGACATTTCTGTCGTGACACCGACAAAGCTAGCCTGCACTCAATTTAAGCTCCATCAGGCTCCCCCGTAACATCCGTACAGATTGAGTTCGGTCTGAATGCGCCTGATGAAACCCGGTTGCGCGTTGGCGCGAAACCTATTTAGGTGGTGTGTGGAGGTGGGGGTGGGGTGGGGTGTGTGTAGCGACCAACGAAAAACATAGCGCGCTAACACAAATAGCGTGGGCTTCAGAAAAACGCTATAGCGTGCTATATTTCAAAATAACGTTTAACAAAAAAAATGAAAATTCAGGATTTCAGCACATATATAATAATAGATATAGCACTCTGCAGCTATAAAATCTCGGATATGATATTTTGCAGCCAAACATCAATCAGAGATTGTTCACATAGTCCATAACTTGATATGACATAGTCTCAAAATCACAAACCATAGTTCACATTCACATTGTCCCGAACTAGAAGAATTGGAGGAGGAAAACGGAGGCACGGGTGAAGGCGTGAAGGTGAAGCTAGACGTGGTCGCTTACCACCGATTGACGGAGGAGAAGGGGGCAGAGCTGCGCCATCACATCGTCGCCTGCCGGGCAGAGTAGGTGACAAGGAGTTGAGGAGTGCGCAATCTGAGTTTCTTAGTCAAGGGTTGCCTGGATTATAGGGATTTAGGATACGTAAGTGGGTGAAAATGTGAAATGAGCTACTAAAAACTACTCTACAAAATATCGTGCTATGCGGAATAGCGAATAGCGCCAAATAGCGTGAAATAACGCGTCTTTAGCACGCGTGGTGTCACAGCGTGCCTAGAATGCATAACGTAGCGTTCAACTCGTAAATACGCTATAACGCCGCTATTAGCGTGAAATAGCGCGCTATTTTTTTCGTTGGTAGCGACTAGCCTTATTTTTTCCACGCGACCGCCTCCATTTTCGGTTTGAGGGGATTATAGGGGACTAGTGAAGATGCTGTAACTTATGTGGCTTATTATGGTTCGAAGGGAGTATGTTGAGCAGTTTTGACAGTGGTCTACTCGAGTAGTTTGTAAAAATGAGAAAGAGTTGAGGGAGCAAGAGAAAAAAATGGCACTCATTGCTGGAGGCTGGAGGCCCATCCCTGTAGCGAAACAGCTGCTACTGACGGTAGTGGAGTGGTACTGCTGGAGCTCTCCTTGTGCGTTGCCATATATAGAACGAAAAACAAACCCTCCCCTTTCTCCTGAGCCAAACCATACCACTCTCGTCCCGTCCACCACACTAGCTAGGCGCACGCTCTGCCTTTGCGGATATCATCATATCCATCCTTTCCGCCGTATAATAATCCCCTCCCAGCACCGCCGCCGCCACATGGACTCGCCTCCTCCCCTACCATCCAAGGCCGACCTCTCGCTCACCCTGGCGCCGGCGGCGCCGTCCGTCGGCATGGTCGGAGCGGGAGCGGGAGCAGGAGCAGGAGATGGCGGCGGAGCCGGCTCCTCGTCCGAGTGCGTCGACGGCAAGGACGTGCGCCTCTTCCCCTGCCTCTTCTGCAACAAGAAGTTCCTCAAGTCGCAGGCGCTGGGCGGCCACCAGAACGCGCACAAGAAGGAGCGCAGCATCGGCTGGAACCCCTACTTCTACATGCCCTCCACGTCGCATCACGCCCACGGCAATGCCACGGCGCCGGCAGCAGGCGCCAACTCGTCGTCCGGGCCCTACGGCGGCGCCGGCGCGCCCAACTCGCCCGGGGCGTACAGCAGCGCTGGCGGCGCCGTGGGCTCTACCGCGTCCGGCGTGGCAGGCGGCGGCCTCCCGGCGCACGCGTACACCATGAGCAGCCGCGCCTACGCGGCCCTGCCGACGACGTTCCCCATCGCCTCCCACAGCTCCTACATGGTCGGCTCCGACCGGCCCCCGCAGCAGCAGCAGCACTACGCGCCGCCGGAGGGCGCCGCCGCGGCCGGCGAGCTGTACAGCGGCCTGCAGGGGTCCCGCTTCGCGGCGCACAACCCGCAGCTGTACACGAGCGCCACGGCCAGCAGCGGGCGCGCGCTGATGAGCGCGTCGGACCAGCCGGGCGCCGGCCGCGACGAGCTGATCGACATGCTCAACTGGAGGCGGGGCTGCCACGGCCCCACGGCCTCCGCGGCCGCCACCACGCCGTCCCCCGCCAGCACCACCACCACCCTCACGACCTCCGGCGGCAACAACGGCGACGCCGAGGAGGAGCTCGACCTCAACCTGAGCCTATGATAACTAGCTCCATGACAAGGTGAAGCCGTCGCCACGTACCTCCAGTCCCTGCTCCTCTACCCAGCTGCCTGTGTGCTACTGCTACCACTCATCACGACGTACGTACGCCAACACCAACGCCTCGATTAGCGCTTCAATTAGGGATGTCAATTAATTAATTCCTCGAACGATTCCCAGTCTCATGTATGTTAATGCTAGTGAGTCCAGTCGTACCCTCTGTAATCCATCTTCTCCTCTGAATTTTCTTTCATCTTCTTCTTCTTTTGTTCATTTCTCGATGCGACCTCCGGTTCTTGGCTGCGTCGAGTTTATCTTTACTGTAGCTTTGCTTGGTACTACAGTAGTGGCAACCGGATCGAATGAAGGATGTTGGGACCGGTTGCCGGCCACCAGAGCACGTGATGAGGTCGAGTGCCTGGATTCGTCAGTTGTGTGGGCGACATGGATGGCCGTGTTAATGAATGTTTCGCATCAGTGGCGCAGTCGCATCTGCCTATCAATCTATCTTGGATTTGGTGCTCTCTCGCCATTGTTTATTGCTCCACGGGCTCGGATCCTCACATGCCAACGTTTCTACCGTGGAAACTTGAGAGGATCGAATCCGTCGTCGTCGGGGTCGAACTGGGCCGACCGATCGAGTCACCCCACCCACAGGACAAACCGATGCCGCCGGCCGTCCAATCGCGGCGAGATTCGTCCATCGCTCGATGTGCATGCGCACTGCACTGTCCACTGTGTGTGCTCGCAGCGATGGTGAGCCCACCGCGAGCACCATGGATGAATGGAAGCAACGCTTGGGTGTATGGAGCGGGCGTCCGTACGCGCGGCGCGGGGTAGGGGAAGGCGACAGTACGGGGAGCCCGACGGCTGCCTTGCCTTTTTGGCTCTGTTCCATGGAGGGTCTATAGTCTGTCGACTGTCCCCGTCGCGCATCAGTCCACCTCGCTTTACCCGGCTGCCCTACCCCGACCATGACTGCCGGTACAAATCCAGCGTCCATCGAAAAAGAAATCGCATCGCCTCTATTGGCTCCCGGATAAACGTGTTCCCAGAAAAAAACGATCTTTTTAAACTTGGTGTGAAGGTGTGAATAATTTTCTGACAACCAAGATTAAGCTAATTCCCAAGTTATTGATGTCATAAAATCCCGGTTACAGCCCACTTTACAATTCATTTCTGGAACGAATCATGGAGCAATCCAACGTTTATAGCATTTACTGCTCATGTTGCAACTCATAACTAGCAGAAATTATAAAGCAATCCAATTTGTACTAGCATGAATCACGAGGTAATCATATTGTCTAGTAGTTGACTGAGAATTAACCTAATTCCTAGTCGATTGGGAATTAACATGTCTGTTTTAAATTTTCTCCTTCTTTGGTTTTCGATATCTTAAGGGTTCGAGAAATAACTACTTCTAAGTCGAGGCTTCTAAGGGTACAAAAGGTGTGGTTGTAGCTAGTATGCTTAGAATGACTTGGAACTCCCGCGACAGGCAAGGTGTCGGACAAAAATGAGGGTTTAGGAGTGGATAGCTTGTTTCCTTTTTAGGGGGGGGGGGGGGGGGCACAAATGTGCCCTCCTTTCCCCCGTAATTGAGATTTCCCCTTCTAATAATGCAAAAACAAGAGTGCCTACTATTCACTTTACAAAAGAAGCTAAAATATTTGCTTCTTTAGATGTGAACATTCAGCTGAAATAAAAATGTTGGTTGAGGTGAAACATGCCACCGTGAGGATCTCGCGGTGTTTTTTTAAACAAGCCCAAAGATTTGCAATTTACATTGATTAATAAGAGGTTTATCAAATAGCGCCCCATTCATATGATAAGGTACACTGGTATTTCAAGGTGAATTTTGACCTAACAAATTGGACAACACTATCTCGATTATATAGTGAATAAGTGTTATTGCAAGAATTCATACATAAAAAATACTTTTTAATGATACCTATTTTATACCAAACATATTTTAATACATAGATTAATTTTTGGTGAAAGATAAACACGAGAACACAAGGACTTCTTATTCGTTGGAATAGGGGGAGTACACAGGGCTTGAGTAAAACATAGGTTGTTACAAGGGAGCCAACTATCCCTACATTTGTGCTACCCAAACTTTTTTTGCATTGTTGAGCCTCCGAGCCCTCGCATCGTCTTTAGTTTTCATGGTGATGGTAGTTGCCGTGGAAGCATAGTTTTAGAAAAATCTCGCATTCACTCCTTCCACACCAAGGAATCGTAGCCACGAAAGCCAAAACCAAGCTATTGCATGTATTATGCAAAGTATACTTTGTCCACCAATTTTTGATGGGCGATTTGATTCACATTAAGACGGTTGTATGTCATGTATTCCACACCAAGGAATCATGGCCGCCCACATACGACTGGTGAATCGACATTTGAAGAGAATTTCTTTTTGAACATGGGGTTGACCCAGAAGGACCAAGAACCTGCTTTAATAAAAATGCCAAGATTACAAATAAGCCCTCATATTTTTACAAAAATGACCCTATGTCTAAAATGTCGAACATGACCGGCCCCCTCCAGGTAGCTCCGGTGCGTCTTGGCACGACCATCCGAGCCGATGTCAGGGAGTGAGCCACTTGGGACAGTGCGGCTGAAGGACGCTTCACTATTACTCACAAGTGTAGGGGATCTATTATAATACCTTTCAAGAAATAATGAGTGTTGAGCCACGAGGAGATGAAGGTATTAGTTCATAATAAAGTTAGCAATGTAGAAATAATAAAGATGCAAAGATTTTATATTTTGCTGCATAGGTTGCTAAAAACTAAATTGCTAGAAAAGTAAAATGGAAGTAAAAAATGTAACCAACTGTTTTGAGAGAAAGCCTAATCCTCCATGAAACAAGATAACAAGCTCGACGTGTTTACTTATATAAAATATGTTCCCGAGGACAACATGGATTTCAAATGGGGTTTTATTAATATATTGGAAAATTTATTTCTTACTAGACGGAGCCTAAGCTAGGTGCAATCATGTACACACACAATTATGCCCCAAATGATTGGTCCAAAGGCAACTTTCTTGCGCAATTAAAGGATTAGTTAAGACATACTCCCTTTGTTTAAATGAATAAGGATTATACTTTTTTTGAAAATTCAACCAAAGTAAACCTTGACCTAACTTTTGGAAAAAAACTATCAAAACCTATCAAATACATTTCATGATGTATCTAACGATATTGATTTTGTATTGTACACGTCAATAATTTGTTCTAAAAACCTCATCAATACTTTGACATCCCAAAATATATATAGGCTTTATTCATTGGAACAGATGTAGTAAATGTATCAACAATGGTAAAGTTTCAGACCCTTATTTAAGCAAGAATGGCAATCCATTCTCATGGAAATGAGGGACCATACAAGTAAACAAGTTATTTAATTTCTCATTCTTAATCATGACACTCATTGAGTCAACAACAAGCCTTGGAATAGTGTTGGCCCTTGAAAAGGGTACCAAAATATGAGATAGAGTATAAAAGAATAGGAGACATAGGTCACTCTGTTACAGCCATTTTTTGTGTATTGAAAAAAATCCGTCAGTTAACCACCAATTTCAATATTAAACTTACCACTAGTTATAATGCTAAAGATTATATCTTTTCACTTATGAGAAAAACCTGTATTTACCATAATGTTATAAAAACAATTTACATTGTCATAAGCCTTTTGAAAATCAAAAGAACACCTTCCAAATTTTTTATATCATTTTCACCTGATGTAAGACCTCATGCAAAATTACCACACCTTCCATGACAAATCTACTTTTCATAAAAGGAGTTTTTCTTTTGTCTGTAAGCTCATTAGGGCATGTACAATGGTGATATCTTAGCAATGCCACGTAGGATAAATGCTGATGTGGAGGAAAGAGAAAGTCAAAAAAAGATTTTGCCTTCTCTTAGCTAAGAGATGATCTCTTAGCACAATCTATCTCACCACATATTTAGGATGTCTAGTTACTAGAGATAAGACTAAAAAATAACCTATTGTACATCATGTTTTACTCTCATATCTAGATTACATGGCACAGTTAAGATAAGACGGTCTTATCAACCATTGCACATGCCCTTAGGAACAAGAGGAAGTCTATTATTAACTCACTTTCCCAATTATCTTCAAACTATCATTTATAAGAGATATATGCCTAAACTTGGTAGTGCCTGCAACTGTTGCGAAGTGTATATGTGGATTGACTAGCCCTTTCCATCAGTTCGGACTTTTGGTTCAAGTGGCTAGTGCATGAAGCTTAACATGATATTAGAGCCCCAGGTCTCAAGTTCAAATCATGGCTTTCACATGGTTCTCGCAATTAAGCCTAAAAATTGCTGTTGCCCCCCTCTTTAGCCACCGCTGTTTCGGTGTGCTCTTCTTCTTTCACGTGTTGACTTTCTCTTCTCCCGTCACACGCGAGTGAGGGTGTTGTGAAGTGTATATGTGGATTTCCTAGCCCTTTCCATCAGTTCGGACTTTTGGTTCAAGTGGCTAGTGCATGAAGCTTAACAGCAACATCATGACATTTAGGTATGAGAATGATTGTCGCAAGAAATTAATATACGAATGCCCAATTTCCATCAGTAAAAACATCAAACAAACGCTTTTCAAGGGCCAACACTGTGCCAAGGCTTTGAAACAAATCTGATGGAATCTTAGAAGAATTTGTAGGATTCTCCATGGAACCCATCAAGCCCTGGAACTTTGTTGTGAGCAAGTGAGAAAACTATCTTTAATTTCTTCACGGCGGAAAAATCACTAGTCGAATTTTCATTTTCATCAGCATGCATCCAAAGTATATGTGAAATCAAATTAAGGAACAACTGTTGTCCTGCCAGATTGACAAATTAATTTTTGGGGTAAACTTGTGGCACGTGAAACAGCAGGTTTTGACCCCCTTCAGTAATCAGCAAGTTCGCAACAGGCAACACGACAAATGTTGTAAGGAAAGGTTTCATCATGTCGTGTGTGACCAGAGGATGATACTACTATATAACGACTCTACTACCGTTAAGCTTCTGGTGTGTCCACTTTTTAACTTTGGCGGTAGCCACTAGCCATATATATTCCGAAAGGAGAAAGGTACGACGTATGTCGACACGGATATACCCCAGTGGCTGATGAGAACCATTGGTCGTCGGCGAACAAAGCTCCGCCCAGATCAGCATTGCTAGCTTTATGCTCGATATGCTGTCAAAGGAAAAGAAAGTTAATTGTATGCGCGATCTAGGCAGAGATAAGAGGGGGCACTCGCGGATGGATAGCTATTGCTTCTGCCGCCGCAGTAGAATCAGGCCACCAGCTGCGCGCGGCCAGTCCGTCGTTGATTCGCCGGTTTTGTTTTGCTAGCCTTGGTGGTCCGGCCGGCCGGCTGGCAGACGGCGACGGACACACAGGGTGGACGCGGCCGGGACGAGAACACACGGCCATGTGACTATGTGAGCGACGCGCGCGGGACGCCGGCATACGGCTCAGCAGCGCCAGCCAGCCAGCGACACGGCCTAGTGCCGAGCTGGTGCGACGCAGATACGCAGATCTGGCGGACGCCGGTGGTGGCCGACGCCGACGGGTTGCATGGGCCTGCCTCCGCCTGGTCCCGGCAGTCTCTCTGCATGCATGCGCCTCTATGTCTTTCTCAGTTTGGGCACTTGTTTGATTCCCCTCTGGCGCATGCGATGCCCTAGGTAGCTGGAGCTGGAGAAAACGAAAATGCGAACGCAGAGTGGCGTAACCGGTTCAGTTTGTCGTCAAGCCGTGCTGAAACTGCGTGGCTAGCAGAGTTCCACTATGCAGTTCATAATTTATACTTCCCGTCCGTCAATAGGCGTATTTCTATCTTTTTAAAGTTATTTTTAGAATTTGATTAAAATCATAGTGAAACGTAGACTAAATTAACGTACTTATAATCTTTTCAAAATGTAGTTTCGTTATCTTTCAATTTAATGTCCAAATGTTGTTGCTCATGAGCTAGCTAGAAACTGTTTTAGTATGAAGCTATCTTGTAACTGGGTCGATGAACCCCCTGATTTTTTTAGTTCAGAATCTCTTTGATGATGTAACAGTTGTGTGAGACTAATAAAGCTAGCCATGGCGGTCTTCCCTCAAAAAAAGAAACATCAAATTAGCTGGTACTCATCTATGTGAAATTAATCAAATTCAAATAAGTTTAGCTTAGGGTATCTCTAGTGGCCTAATCCATTTCGGATAGAAAATATATTCATTTTTGTCCGTTTGAGTCGATACGTGGACAGAAAGAAGGTTGTGTCCTCTCTTTAGTTTGTTTGGGTCACGGGACAAATCCATCAACCATACCCATTTGGTTCACGCTGACCGGTTGCCTCATTATTTTTCCTATTTCATCTAATTGGCCAACATATGAATGAAAAATAAAATATTATTTACAAGTAAATAAATTTAACTAGTACACAACCAAATAAACAACCTAATTCATAATTAAATGTAGATTACAACCAAGCTAAAGCAAATAAAATTATTGCAAATGACTATTAGTTTCCTACTAGAGCCCACATACCCTTAATCAAATCGGTTTGAAATCGATAGTTAGTGCTCCCTCCCTTAATTAGATCATGTTCTAGGTTTAATCAAAAGTTATAGTATTTGAATCACCATAAGATATATTCCATTCTATGTGCATTTGGTATTATAGTTTTTTTGATACTTTTTACTATAATTCTGGTCAAACTTGATAGTGCTAGAATTTTAGTAAAAGTAAAAGGTAGAACGCAAGTTAATAAAATACAGAGGGAGTATGACGATCACTACGAATCTAATGATGTATTAACTCTGTTTCAAGGAATAAAGCGCACACGTATTTCAAGATGAACTTTGATCATATAAATTGAGCAAAAAAATCTTGATTATGTTATATGTAATTTGTATCGTTGGATTTGTATTGAAGAGCACTTTTTAATGATACTAATTTCATACAAACAATTTTTATCTATTTGAAGTAATTCTTGGTCAAACAAAAAACACATAAAACGAGAGCACCTTATTCGTTGAAACGGAGACTGTAAATGGAGAAACTATGCAAACGCTGATGCTCCAATCTGCGGCTTAACTAATTCACCCTGCATGCATGTAATGCGCCCGCCCGTCTCTACCTTCAGTTCGATCACTTGTTTGATTCTCTCTGGCGCCTGCGATACCCTGCCTAGGTGGAGCTGGAGAAAACGAAAAGTCGAGGGCCATAACTGGTTCAGCTTGTCGTCAAGCGGTGCCAAAAATGCGTGGCTACAAGAGTTCCACTATGCAGGAGATTATTCATATCTCGCGTAGATAGCGCTGCTTGCAAGTTGCGACCACTCTCTCGCAAATGTTTTCCTCGGGAATGCAAGGAATAAGCAGTTGGCTAAACTAAGCTCGAGTTGACGTTTCTGTCGTTTGCGTTTCTGGCTCGTTTCTTCCTAGCTTGAGTGGACTGCTCCTACCTACCTTGCCCTACCTTAGATTCGGCCATTTCTGGGTAGGCTTTAGTTGCGGCAACGAACAGGAATTTGGATCCTCTTCAGTTACTGGAGCATGCAGCCGCGCGGCTCGATTCGCTAGCTTTCGCATACGCTGGATCTCTCACAATTCCAATAGTGTAGCGCCCTGCTGGCTATAAGCCAAGTGATATACTACCTCCATACCGGATTAATGGGCAATTACGCATTTCGAGAAACATGTTTAACAATAAATTTGGTTAACAAAATATGAGATACATGCCACAAAAATTATACCGTTAGATTCGTATTCAAAAAATGTTTTCCATAATATAATTTTTGTGATATATATCTTATATTTTATTGACCAAATTACTAGTCAAACTTGTTTCTCGAAGTGCGTAATTGCCCATTAATCCAGTATGGAGGTAGTATCATTTATAGCTAATTGAAAGTTAACATATGCTACCTCTGTTTCAAAGAATAAGACGCATACGTATTTTAAGATGAACTTTGACCATAAAAGTTGAGCAACAAAATCTTGATTATATTATATGTAATTAGCACCGTTGGATTCGTACTGAAAAGCACTTTCTAATGATGTTAATTTCATATTAACAATCTTTACGTATTTGAAGTAATTCTTGATCAACAAAAAACACGTAAAACGAGGACGCTTTATTCCTTCAAACGGAGGTAGTACAATAGTGAGCTATAAAATGTAAGTACTTTATCAATGTATGTCCCACCTTTAACTCTCACAAAGTGTCTAGGAGCACGTGCTAGAGCTGACTCTTGCATAAGACACTACAAGAATGGCGCGATACGCCGAGGGCCTTTTATACGCCGACGGCCAAAAGTCGGGGCCCTCGGCGTATGGCCTGGCCTGGCCAGCCTCCCCATCCGACCATCGGCGTAGCGTTGCCGTCGGCGTAGAGAGGTCTACGCCGAGGGAAGCCCTCGGCATATCTTTGGCCCTAGGCGTAGACAGGCTACGCCGACGGCCACCCTCGGCGTAGACTATTTTTCAAATTTGTCTAATTTTGTAAAAATCATAACTAATTTATATGATGTCAGAAAAATGCGTATAAGGTATCAAAATGTTCATAAAAACATCCTCTATCCGTTTATGTAAAAATCATGCATATTTGAATCATGTATAGTACCATGTTAACATTGTAACAATTCAAAAACTTTCTTATATGTCCTCGGGTTCCCGTTTTGGCCAGATGGCAATTTAAACGAAGTCAGAAAATCCCGCGGAGCCGTATGGCGTTATTTTATGTGTGCTAGTAACCACTCCAAAAGATGGAATTGGAATATGGCAATTATTTTGAAAATCTCTTCACGAACAAGGCTATCAAGTTCGGAGTTCTATGGCTTTTAGGGGAAATTAGTAGGAAACGCCCCGTGACACCGCATAGTTTGTCGGAACGAGGCCATATTTTGCACGTGCATGGTCCCTGGGATGGGAAGCAAGGCCCCGGGAGCGGATTTCCAATCCAACCCATGGGCGATGGTTTTTTCATTTTCGGGGTACCAAAAAGGGTTTTTTTTGTGAAGCAGCTACATGGGGCACATTTTAGTATTGCGCGAGACCTCCGTGTAGTGGTAGGACACCGCCTTCGCACCACATATCACATGCCATATGTGCGTGCTAGCTATCTGAGAATCCATGCGGCTTCGTGCGGTGTCCCGCCGAATCCGCTGGAAAGTGACCGGATGTTAACTAGGGATACACTTTCCGCCGCTCAATAAATTCCGGGAAAAATGTTTTTAGGTCTACGAAACATCACTTTATGTGCTAAATTTTTTCCGTTTAGCGCGATGGTGAACGGGTGCACCAGCGCGCCCGGTACGGCCATACCGTATCTCCGTGGGGGCTCGTTTTGGCCAGATGGTAACTTAAACGAAGTCAGAAAATCCCGCGGAGCCGCATGGCGTTATTTTATGTGTCCTAGTAACCACTCCAAAAGTCGGAATTAGGATAAAACAATTATTTTGAAAAACCCTTAACAAACAGAGCTATCACGTCCGGAATTCTAAGGCTTTATAGCAAATGAGAAGGAAACGGCCTATTACACCGCATAGTTTGTCGGACCAAGATCATATTTGGCATGTGTGTGGTCCCTTGGATGGGAAGAAAGGCCCCGGGAGCGGATTTCCAATCCGACCCATGGGCGATGGTTTTTTCATTTTCGGGGTGCAAAAACGGGTTTTTTTTTGTGAAGCGGCTACATGGGGCGTATTTTAGTATTGCGCGAGACCTCCGCGTAGTGGTAGGACACCGCCTTCGCACCACATATCACATGCCATATATGCGCGCTAGCTATCTGGAAATCCATGTGGCTTCCTCCGGTGTCCTATCGAATCCGCTGGAAACTGACCAGATTTGAACTAGAGGTACACTTTCCGTCGCTCAATAAATTCTGCGAAAAATGTTTTTAGGTCTATAACACATCACTTTATGTGCTAATTTTTGTCCGTTTAGCTTGTTGGCGAACGGTGCACCAGCGCGCCCGGTACGGCCATTTCGCATGTCCCGAGGGGGTCGTTTTGGCCAGATGGCAAACTTGACGCCATATTTGGATTTCTCTAATTTTAGGTTCAAATGATGATATGGATTTTATATTTAGATTCATCTCATTTTTCTGTTCGATTTAGACATATTATTTGTGGAATTTCGATTTTCTGATTTAAAGATATTAATTATTCCATATTAAATAGAAAAAAAGACCAAAATATAAAATCATTTTATTATTATTTGAATTCAATATTATTATTAATTATATATTCATTGTTGTTTACTTAAGTAATTGTTTGGAATTCAAAAATAAAGAGGTGTGACATTACGGTCCAAGGGTTAATAGGATTGATATGTTATTATTATTAGCAAGGTGTCAACTCTTTAATGGAGGCTCATCCGAATGGAACCAAGAAGTTAAGCGTGCTGAGGCTGGAGTAGTGTGAGGATGGGTGACCGACCGGAAAGTTTAACCATGATTGTAATTTGACCTAAGATTAAGTGTATTGGGTGAAAGTTAAACAAGTAAAAAAAGAAAATAAGAAAATAATGGTGTAAAATAAATTAAAATTTGAAATTTTTTGAAACTCTTTTGCCCTCGGCATATAAAAAAAGATTTTTTTTCGATTTTTTTTGAATTTTTTTTGGAAAATAGAAATTTGAATTTTTTAAATTTGTATGCCGACGATTTTGCCGTCGGCATAGCGTGCTACGCCGACGGCAATAGTGACTATGCCGAGGGAGGTAGTTGCCGAGGAGCTACGCCGAGGGCTGCCCTCGGCGTAGCCTACGCCGACGGCCAAAACAGGCTACGCCGAGGGTACCCGGCCCTCGGCATACCGGTCCATTCCTGTAGTGAGAGCCCACTCTCCTTCTCTCTCCCCCTCTTTCTCCTCCAACTAAGCAATAATTTACTATTTTAACCCTTATAGTCATTTGACTAAGACTTATTGTACTTGCTCTCATGTGACTCTCGGAATCCCAAGTGATTTAAACTAACTATTGTGTCCTAGTAGACTAGTAGGTGTGCGACCTTTCAGTTGCTGTTCACGCTCGATCGCATCAAACACCAGCTACAGGCTACAGCTAGTAAGCATAGTGAGCATGAGGGAGACTGAGGACAGACTCCAGTTTCGAGTTTTTGACGTAAGCGTCGCCCATGTCCCATCACCTACCACACCTTCTTGGACACCGGCGATCGATCCTGGAGCCTCAGCAGACCTTCTGGCGACATGAAGATGGGAATCACCGAATCAGCCGAAGGCAGAACTTGAGGGTTTGCTTCATCAACAATTTGGCAAGGCAGCAAACCACCTCCCAGTCTTACGGGTGTCTTCGTCAAATTTGTTCACATTCAGGCACAAGACAAATCTACATCTCTTTGGGAGTTTCAGATCAAGTTATATGCCTGCTCATAACCAATCCATTAAATTGACTGTGTAGATTTTGATATCCAAAGTTTGGCAGAAGAATCAAAATCAAGCCCTACGTTAACTTGACAGTAATCTCTGACCAAATTTGCTTCACAGAAATGCAATCAACGAACTGATGGTGTACCGATTCATCCTCCACGTAGAATATGCAATCACTCGAGAGGCAATCAGCCATCAGAATAGTAATGAGGTGTAATGATCATTTACGCAACTTAAAAAGGACAAGAGATAGATAGAATGGAAGCCAAGCAACTTCTAATCAAAATAACTTTAGATGCATAGAATAACATCTCTCTCTCTTGGGGTGGACTTAGCCAAAAAACTAGGTGGGGGGCTTAGTTAGCGAGGGCACTATTTTAAGGCCGATTGGGGGCCCTAGTAAATATTGAGCTTCAAAGTAGAAAAACTAGAAATTGACTTGGCGCCTAGGCCCCCACTAGGATCTATCTAGGCCCACCCCTGCCTCTCCACACTAGTACTATTCTTTTGAGGATTTTAACTATTAGAGGTTGGAGATCCAATTTCGTTTCTCACAATGAAGAGGAATTATTAAATACTTAATAGAAAAATGCCAAATTGACATCTAAATATTTCAGTGAAGGAATCAGTCTCCTCTTGATACAATCTTGGAGGAATCCTCCCACTCTTGCTATAGTTAATTCTCATCCTTAAGACACATACAAAGCATAAGGATCCACTTAATTTTTTCTGTTGATTTAACATTACTTTCAGAGTAGAGGATTGTGTCATCTGCATATTGAAGACATATGAAACCCTTGAGATGTCTTAACTAACATCCTGGTGAGGACATCGACTATTTGATTGAACATACATGGATATGATCCTTGCCTCATCCCTTTGCTAGTAGGAAAAAAAGTTCCAATGGCATTGTTCATTTTCACTCATATAGACCCATACTGAATGATAGCTTTGATCCAAGAAAAAAATCCATCAAGATCCAACACCTCTTTTCCAAACACATCATAAAGGAAATCTAAGCTAACATTGGCAAAGTATTTTCATATTCTAGTTTTAAGACAATACTTTAGTTTTTGACTCTTTGATGGAGTGCATAATCTCATGAGCACTGACTACAATTTGTAAGATATACCTCCCTTGATGAAAGAAAATTGGTTAATTGTAGAGGTTATATTAATAGTCATAGTGAGCCTATTACTTAAAACATTGGTGAAAATTTTGAAATATCAATTAAGGAGATCGATAGGCCTAAACTTATTCGCAGTGGTAGCCTTATTTTCCTTTGAGATCAGAGTTAGTAGAACAAAATTTAACCTATAAGTATAGTTCGCCTTCAAAGAAAACTTGAAACATATTGATGAGATCATGCAACCACATGCCAATTTTTTTGGCAAGACATGAAATATAGGTCACCGGGCCCATGAGCCTAATCAGAATAGGAGCCAAAAACTACTTTCTTGATTTCTACTCCAGAGAAATGGCTTTTCCTTAATATGTGATCTTCTCACAAGGTGAGAATATGTTAGACTGCAAAGAGAGGCCAGATTCTTCTTTTCTTCAAAATACCTTATAAAAAACATGTGACCACATCCACGATATCTCCTATATCTATGATTGGACCATTTGAACCCCGTAAATTATGAACCATCATTTTCCTCCTTGTTTGATTGACTAGTTCCTTATTTCTTGGATTGTCTAGCCCACGAAAATAAGAGGTCTTATGTCATCTTATTTAATGTCTCTACCCTTAGAACTTTGTGTAGCTTTAACTTCTTCTTTGATCCAAATAAAAAGCATACAGGTTAGATTAATTTTGAAGCAGACATAACTTCACCCCCCCCCCCCCCCCCCCCCCCGAAAACACATATTCAGCGGCCTTTGCCTATGAAGCTTGTTACTTTGGCAGAATTCCAAAACCACATCTTTCGGCTGCCTGGGAAGTTCGAATTGAAGGAAAGATAAATTTTTTTATGGTTGCTAATTCAAAATTGACTATGAACTGCTGATAGGCTTCAAGCTAGAGGATGGCCCTATCAAGATAAATGTTGCTTATGTGATCAACTGACCGAAACTACTGACCACTTGTGCATGGAGTGCTCCTACTCAAAAGAAGTTTGGCATGGGCTGGCTGCTACTCATCCTACTGCTTCCGATATTGCCACAAGACCCACTACAATACTGGCTGGTGGAAGAAGATCACGAGATTCAGAAAGAATAAAACTAAAAGAGAACAAACTTCAATTGCAGTCTATAGAGCGTGGCGCCTATGGAAGGAGCGAAAACGGAGGATTTTTTTAGAATACCTCTGGCTCGCCGGATAGCTTGTTGTACCAGATTAGGGCTGATTTAGCCAACCTGAAGGCGGCCTACTGTGAGTAGTGTTTTTTCTTTACGTTTTATCCTGGCTTTGCCATTGTACAGTTTTCCCTCTATATATAATGCAAAAGGAGAGCTCCTCCTATTTACGTAAAAAAAAAAAGATGTGGGTGAAAGAGAAGTGTTTAGAGGAACAGTTATCCTTTGGATTCATGTGGTTTTTTTTTTGGATAAAGGAAATACATTAATACGTGAGCTCATATGATGATCACATCAGAAAAAAAAGCATACTACAGGTCTAAGAGTTACATGCACTGCATGAAAATTGAGGCATTTAGTCGTTTAGAGGAACCATTAGCTTGCCATTGGACTAATGTGGTTATACGTCAATGTATAACAAGTCAGAGCATATGTCAACCTCGAGGAGGAACATGTATGCATATTTCACATCTAAGAGTTACACGTTATATACAATTTCATGGGATCGACACTCTCTACGGTAACTTGCATCAAGGATCCTTGTGGTACTGACGTTCCGGCGATTTAAATCTTTCTGTTTTGGGCTATGTTACAGAGTACTAAAACTTTGCCTAGTGTCTTCCTTGACATTTGACGACTGCTTTCTTTTTTCCGAGTGTTTTTTACTTTCTCCTATTTATATTACTTACCAGTAGTATGGACATATCAAGAACTAGAATATATCTAGATACATTTATATTAGTGACAAATAATATAGGCCGGAGGGAGTATTAATTTTACCTATTGACCATATTATTTGCCGAGTGTTTCGTTGCCAAATACTAGGCAAAGAAGTACTTTACCGAGTTCTGAAGAAGATATACTCGGCAAAGAACACGATACACACGGAAACAACAATTTTTTTGGTAGTGCCTACAGATTCCATCAAACTAATAAATGACGATTTTTTAGTCAGTTACATTTCATTATAAGAAAATAAACATGTAGATTTTTAATTCTGAAACCGACATATCTTCTCTTTTCTTCCCCCCAAAAAACAGAGATGGGTGAAAGATAAGTGTTTAATTAGAGGAACTGTTATCCGTTGGACTCGTGTGGTTTTTTGGATAAATAAAATATATTAACACGTCAGTTCATATGGCGATCACATCAGAAGAGAACATACTACAGGTTTGAGAGTTATATGCACTGCACACTACATGGAAACTTAGTTGTTGCGAGGAACCGTTACCTTGCCGTTGGACTCTGTGGTTATACGTCAACGTATAACAAGTCAGAGCATATGTCAACCTCGAGGAGAAATGCAAGTGTATGCATATTTCACATCTAAGAGTTACACGCCCTATACAGTTTCATGGGATCGACCCTCTCTACCCGTAAATTGCATTCATACAGTATCCTTGTCGTACCGACGTTCCATCGATTTAAATCTTTGTCGTTCGTAAGATTCGAATCATTGTCACATTGAAGCTAAATATACCAATAATTCAGGTCGATTACTCCATAATCAGCGAGAGTGGCTTTATGCGCGCGAGCATGGCGTGAGTAACGTGTACGTTATGCTGTCACATGTCGGCTCTCAGATGTCCGATCCGGCTTCCTCCTGCGCATTTGCACCGGAGAGCTGGGCGAGTTTGTCATTTTCTCCCAACCGCAACTAGATTTCACGTGCTTCTCCAACTGTACGCTCAGTCGATTTGAGGTCCAACAAACTTGGAAAAAGCCGGAGGAATCGTTTTCAAACGTTATTAGAGTGTGACCAAATGAAGGTCGACCATGCATCCTCCGATCCTCAAATCCAGTTGCCCTGTGCTCCATCCGTTGGTTGGTAACTCTTCCAAGTCCGGGGTCCGGGCTTTGTCTCGTTGCTCGCTTCGGTTTCGGCTCTTGGCTACGTGGACGGACGGGGCGAGGATCAGTTGTCTGCAGTGTACCTAGCTATTACTTGCGCTGCTCGTTTACTCACCAGATCTATCTAGCTCCCGCGTCCAACGATAAGCAGTAACCAATCTATTGAGCTAGCACGAAAACACGTACGATAGGGGTATGAAAATAGCATAGCACTTGCTTCCTCTGTTTCAAAATACGTCTAGACCCATTTTAACATATATACATGTCCGTATCTAAAGAAACTGCGAACTTTATTTTAGAATGGAGGGTTTATTTTAGAACGGAGGGAGTATGAAGTGATGTAAAAGTAGCGTAGAACTATATGAGCTTAGCCATACTTAGGGCATGTTGGTTGCTCGCCAGAAACCGGGTAATTGTTGGCTCATAGAAAAGTTTCCTTTCACTGCACGCTTCTTAAAGAAACCCATCATCTGTATGAGAAGGCATACTCGATTGGGTGTTTCTAGCGAGCAAAGATATTCTTGCGTTCGGTGGGAAATCTTTGCGCCGAGCTCCTGGGTGGGAGAGATGATGGGAGCCTAGTCGTGTCCACGAAAAACCGGTGGGAGAGAATCTGCCAACTCCCTTCGATTCGCACCTCCTATTTACACCGCTCCGTCTAACCGCCATATCCGGCGCCACCATTTTCCCCATTCCAGTTCTCCGTCTACGAAAGCTCCTTCATCGACGAGCACGTAAGTTGCGCCATCTTCTTTGGAAGGTGGACCTCCATCATGGATATTCTTCTCCTCCACCTCGCCGACATGTCGTGTTCCTCGTCTAATGGTCAGAGCGCTGTGAGTAATATCGATCCCTAGTTGTGGTAGGTAAGATATGTTTGTTTTGGTAGCTAGCTTAGATCTGTTAGCTTAGATCTAAATGTTGTATAGTAGATTTTGCAACATTATTTTCATGATGTAGCATGGGGAAGAGCTAGACCGATGTTTTCTGCTAGTGCTGGTTGCGTTGTTTGATCTTTACTGCTATGTAGTCCATGCATAAGCGCGATAGTTAGTATGAGAATTGGATATACAATGTGTAGTTCTTCTCCTTGTTCCAGCAATCCGCTTATACATCACAGCATGCAACAAAGAGCAGTTAACGGAGCTCACAGTGCGGTGTTCTTCTTTGCAAAGCTTGAATGTTAAATGTGATCACTATGTTAGCAGCTTGTGCATATGTTAGAAGCTTTCCATTGTTCCTGTACTATGGTTCTTTGGTTTGTGTTGTAGGAAAAGAAAAACTCGCATGCCAGCAAACTCAGTGCTGCAGGAGGTGTCGTCTTGATATTTGTTTGTGCTTGATAGGTATTGTCCAATTTGGAAGAAGAACATCATAATATGGCCAGTTGCACTTTCCATGTTCGGCCTAAACAAGATCCGTGAGTTCATCAAGAATATGGTCCCAATGGATATGGTGTTTAGGATGAAGCACCTTCAAGCTATTTCAAAGGCATTTATAAAGTTCTGTGGACGTCGAGTTCACCGAAATGGGATCTGCAACCATCTGAGGCATTGGGGAGAAATGTGGGTTCAGGTCCTCAAGCTCGAAAGGCTTGAGGATGTGCGTTAGGTAAAGGAGAAAACAACAATCATGATGGACGGCAATGTGTATTTTGACTAGATCAAAGTTGGATCAGTTTGTACTTCTTTCGGTTCATTCACTTGTTCTTTACCTCACATATGTCCAAGAACTAACTAATTTCTTCCTTGCAGGCTAACCCGAAGGATGCTGATTTCATCAACAATTCCATAGGCAACTATGCTCATATTAAGATCATCTTTCGCTGGTCGTATTAAAAAATAACCCAACTCTCCGACTTGATCCACTATGTTCTTAGACACCTCATGGAGCACAAGGTACATGCCATCAGATATCTTACGATGAGCCCTAAAAGAAGGATGAGCTGGTTTAGCCCATCTCTTAACCAAATGACTGTCGATTAGTTGGAACGGAAAATATTGGCAACCAAATGACTGTCGATTAGCTGAAACGAAAGATGTTGGTAACCAAACAATGGAGTGTTAGCTTATGCTATGATGCAAAGAATAAATTGTTGGCAATCAAACTAGTTCCACAACATTAATTAGAGGTTGCATTACGGGCACAACTTTTCTAGATCCAAATTCATGAAGTCCAAAATTCATGCGAGCAACCAAACATGCTCTTAGAAAATAATGACATACTTGGAAAATGAAGAGAAAACCAGAGACCGAATGCAGCTTTCACGGTCACACCGGCCGTGATTGCAAAGAATATATGTTTTCAGTAAACGAACAAGTTTAGGAAACGCCACACCTGGAGCGATCTCATTCATACATATATATAGGCTTGTAGCCTTGCAAGAAATATATATTAGCACGGCTCATTTCCCCTTCCACCGCTCTCGTCTCGCTACAGTAGTTGATAGGCGTTAACAAGATCAGGATCGAATCAATCTAGCATTTAAACTAGAGATGACGATCTAAGCCTACCATATACAGTTAGGATACAAAAGGTACATACGCTAACATCCCCCTAAGTTGTGCGTCGAGAGGAAAGACACACAAATTGGAACGAAAATCAGAGAACATCGATGATAAACCTTTTGTCATGATGTCAGCATACTGATGCGAGGATGGCACATGAAGAACTCTGACCTGCCCAAGGGATACCTTTTCTCGAATAAAGTGGATGTCGATTTCGATGTGCTTGGTGCGACGATGCTGAACCGGGTTCGAAGCCATGTAGACAGTACTGACATTGTCACAGTCGCGGTGGAAAGGGGATGATGAAGCTCGCCAAGAAGCTGCCGTATCCAACAACATTCAACAACAACATGAGCCACAATGCGGTATTCCGCCTCTGCACTGGTACGGGAAACCGTCGTTTGCCGCTTAGATGACCAAGAGACCAAGTTATCACCAAGATATACATAGTAACCTGAGGTAGAACGCCTTGTATCAGGACACCCTGCCCAATCTGCGTCTGAGTAAGCTGTGAGTGAAGTAGTCGCGGACGCGGAGAAATGCATGCTGAGGTCTAGTGTGCCTTTGATGTAGCGCAGAATTCTTTTCACCAGGTTCAGATGTGACTGACGTGGAGCATGCATGAATAAGCAGGCTTGCTGAACAACATGGGCGATGTCCGGGCGTGTGAGTGTAAGGTACTGCAGAGCACCGGCGTAGCTTCTGTACTCGGTCGGGTCGGCAAGAAGAGCACCATCATCGGCAGACAGTTTACACTTGACATCAATGGGGGTGGCACACGGGTGGCAGTCGGTCATGCCAGCACGCTGGCACAGAGAAAGCACCATGCCGGCGGAGGTCCGTGTTACAGAGATGCCGAGGAAGAACGTCAAAGCGCCGAGATCAGTCATGGCGAACTCGGAGTGGAGCTGCTGTGTGAGGCGCTGAAGAAGCTGGGTAGTGGAGCCGGTGATGATGATGTCGTCCACGTACAAGAGGATGAAGGCAAGATCCGAGCCATTCTTGTAGATGAACAGAGAGACATCTGACTTGGAGGCGACGAAGCCAAGCCGATGCGTGAAGAGGGCGAACAGCTGGTACCACGCCCGGGGGGGGGGGGGGCTGCTTAAGGCCATAGAGAGACTTGTGGAGGCGGCACACATATTCGGGGCAGCGAGCGTTGATGAAGCCCGACGGCTGCTGACAGTAGACCTCCTCGTCAAGATTGCCATGTAGGAAGGCATTCTTGACGTCGAGCTGATGAACCGGCCAGGACCGCGAGACGGCGATGCTGAGGACGATGCGGATCGTGGTGGGCTTGACGACGGGGTTGAAGGTCTCGTCGAAATCAATCCCCGGCTGCTGTGAAAAGCCACGTACCACCCACCGAGCCTTATAGCGAGCAAGGCTGCCGTCAGAGTGGAACTTGTGCTTGTATATCCATTTCCCTGAAACAATGTTAGCACGAGATGGACGAGGGAAAAGAGTCCATGTCCGGTTATGAACAAGTGCATCAAATTCTTCCCGCATAGCACGACGCCAGTGAGGATCCTGCAAGGAACCCTGGTATGTTTTAGGAATTGGAGATGGAGATGTATGTGTGGCTGAGAGGTTTAGGCGATCAGTGGGTTGGAATAGACCACGTTTGGCGCGGGTTTGCATGGAATGTGTGTTAGAGGGAGACGGCGGCTGATGTATCGCAACCGGCGGGGAGGAGCTGCTCGAGGCAGAAGAGGGAGAAGCCGTCGTGGGCGGCGTCGGAGAAGCGGGTGGAGTCCAGGTGCCAGGGGAGGACGGCCCAGATGGCGGCCTATGAAGACTAAGGAGGAGCATCCCAGGAGACGAGGGCGCTAGCGATCGACGTGGAGAAGGGGCATGCATGGCGGGTTGCGGATTAGCATGCATAGCGGGTGGCGATCGACGTAAGGAGATAGACGTATCGGGTAGGGGAGACCGCGTGGCTGCTACGTCGAGTAGAAAGTCGAGGTCGGCAGGCGAGAGTGTTGTCGATCGGTGGTGTGGGCAAAGGGAAAAACGGCTTCGTCGAAAATGACGTGGCGGGAGAGAATAAGTCGCCGGGTTTGGAGACCGAGGCACCTATAGCCTTTGTGGTTGGGAGGGTAGCCAAGGAAGACACATGCGACCGAGCGGGGGGGCTAACTTGTGAGGAGCGGTGGCGGACTGGTTGGGATAGCACTGTCGAGGGTACTCCTCGCCAATGCCCTCCGATAGGGGCTTAGGGTTGATGGAATCCTGTAAGCTGACACGAGACATCGGTTCACAGACAAGCGGGGAGAGCAATTTACCCAGGTTCGGGGCCCTCGATGAGGTAAAACCCTTGCGTCCTGCCTGTCTGTTCTTGATTATGATGATAATGGGTTACAATGGGGTGCCGAATAGTTCGGCTAAGATCTCATCGAGATGGTTATTGCTAAGGCGACCTAGCTCTAAGCTTTTGCTGGCTAAGATTGCTAAGATTGATTGTGTCCCTCGGCAGCCCCTCTCCTGGCCTTTATATAGGAGGCCATGTCTCAAGAGGTCTCACCGAGCACGACTAGGTTTACAGTAGTTTTAGATCCGATCTTTCCTTGTTCGATCGCTTCCTTGTCTTGCCCGTCAAGGAACCTTCTGGTGCACCGTCCTAGTGGCCCATCTCGCCTTCAAGTGTCTTCATGGGCCTCCAATTAGTCAATACAGGATAGGGTAATGTGGGTTACCCGAAGGGTAGTGCCCACGTCAGTATCCCCCGAGTGTCTAACCGAAGATAGTTCGGGTAGAGACTCAAACATGTCTTCTCCTGATGTTCTTTTCCTTCATTGTCCTTGTTCATCTTGAATCTGCTCTGTCTTCATTTTATCGGGTGCGCGTCAGCGCTCCCGATGGGAGTAGCCCCCGAGTATAGGTACGGATGTTTGCAATCCGTGCGTAGACTCAAGTTGCACCACTCGAATATTCTCTTCTGCCGATATTTTTCACAGGTCTTCATAGGTCATCCGATATATTTTCTTTATGCAAAGGATAATGAGTAACGTGCCCAACTTTTGTTGGTTAACTGCCGATGACAAAACAACGTTACCCTACACAGAATCAAGTCCCCGGGCATGATCCTGGAGTGCAAAAAACTTCTATCGGGTGTGCATCACGCGCTCCCGATGGGAGTAGCCCCCGAGTCTGGGTGCAAGCGCTTGTAACCGAGTGCAGACTCAAACCTTCTTCCTTCGACTGCTCATTCTGTCGAGTCTTCATTTTATCGGGTGCGCGTCAGCGCTCCCGATGGGAGTAGCCCCCGAGTCTAGGTACGGGTGTCTGCAGCCGGGCGTAGACTCAAGTCCTTCATCCGATAACTTTTCATTTTTCCTTCGAATGCCTCAAGGTGTTTTTTTTATATGATGTCATTGTTGATGTGTAACTGCTGTGGGCCGATTGACAGGACTTGACCTGACGGGCCCACCCTAGCTCTGCGCAGGCAGTTTTTAGGGCTTGACCAATGCACGCGTGGCGATCGAGGCGTCTCCACGATTTTCGCACGACGTGGGAATAATGGGCCGCCGGTTCCACTCCTTCTTCAAGCGCCACGTGTACAGTCAGATCCGCTCCACTCCCCACGATGCTTTGTGGAGTTATGGCCACGATTGAACACGAATTTTTACGGGATAAATAGGGGGCATCTTCTCTTTTTATCTTTTACCCCATTTACTGCTCATCTTCTCCCTCAAGCCTCCCTGTTCCTCTGCCTCTTCACCAGAAGCTCCGTTCACCATGGGCAAGAAGAAGAGCGGCAGTACCTCGGAGGCGGGCAAAGTTAGCCGCGATTGGAGCGCCTCCGCCATTTCCAACCGCGACATCAGCAAACTTCGCGCTCTCGGCTTCATCTCTGCATCTGAGGATGACACTACTAGGAAAAGGCCTAGCCGTAAGACTGCCATCAGTGGCGCACCATGGCTGCCGTGCGCCACTACTACTTAGCAGTGGCGCACCACAAAACGGTGGGCCACTGTTACAAAAGTAGTAGTGGCGCACCTTGACTATGGTGCGCCATAAGTAAGTGGTGACAGGAGGCCAGCTCCTCCCCCAACCTAGTAGTGGCGCACGTCTACGGGGTGCGCCACTGCTACATTTCTTACCTATGGCGCACGTTGGTGAGGTGCGCCACTGCTAGGAGGTGTCCAGAGCCCGTTTAGAGATGGTAGGCTTAGCAATGGCGCACTTCGGTGGTGCGCCACTGCTACATAGGTTACCTATGGCGCATGTCATTGGGTGCGCCACTGCTAGGGGTTGGCCAGAGCCCCTTTAGAGATGAGAGGCGTAGCAGTGGCGCACCACCTAGCAGTGCGCCATTGCTATGTTACCTAGCGGTGGGCGCACGGCTATGTGGTGCGCCACCTTGCTAACTGGGACCATTTCCTGCTTTTCACCCTCCACTCACATGTGCCACCCACTTTCCCCAAACACTCTTGCACCACCACCTCCCACCAAATCTGGATCTGGTCGTGTTGCCCCTCCTTCCCACCTCATTTTCACCTCTTCATTCACCAAAATTAAGTTGGTAAACTTAATTTTCTTCATAGGTAAGTAATGGTGAAGCTTTCTTAGCTCAATACCTACTCAATCTCAACTTTTTACCTCATCCAACACTCTAGGTCTCGCCGTATCGGTAACTTTGTTGGTTTTATGCTTTGTGTGTGACCGGTTCCGATCGTCTTGCACACACACGTGTGTGTGCACATATGTTATGCGAAGCTCATGTGTTGTGCGCATGCGCGAAAAGCTTGTCGCGATCACGTGCATGTGTGTTGTTGTATGCGAAGCCGCCTCCACATGTGTTGTATATGCAAAGCCTCCGATCCACACATGTGTTGCATGTGTTTGTTTGCAGGGATTTGAAATGCGATGGAGTTGCCAATATTTTGCCGAAACGTTGATTCATTTCCGTTTCGGCGAATAGTGGGCATACTCGCATATACATATGTCCTATTTTTAGGGAAGGTCATGCCAAAATTTTCTTTTGGTATGCTAATATATCCATTTTCTCTATACCCGCAGGCGACCATGGTCCGCATGATGAGCGAAGGCGTTGTGGCTAGGTTTTTGAAAGCCGCGACAGCCGAGATGATTAGAAATAACCAAAAGGAGATAAGATGTCCGTGTCGAAGATGCAAGCTGACGAGCCTTATGGACCCTAAAGCCGATATGGTGCGGGACCACCTTCTCATGCGTGGTTTCATGGATGGCTATCGGTGGGAAGGCGACGAAGATGATTATGAATTTGTCCATGGGATTTCAACAAGAAATAAGGAAGGAGGTGATCAGGATGTAGAAGATCTCGGGCATGATCAGGATGTAGAAGATCCCGGAGATGATCATGATCACAATGTGGGAGATCCTGGACCTGATGATGAGGAAGATCAAGATGGAGGTCATCATGATGATCATGAAGATGAAGACGATGGACCATCGTCGATGGACTGGGTGCAGGACCCTTATTTTCAAGAGCTGCTTCTTCTCGCAGGCCCGAGTAACGCAAGAGCTGCCGCCCGAGAGAAAGCCAAGATGGATCAACTGGAGGTAGACGCGGTTACTCCATTGTATGAAGGATGCAGGCCGGAGGATACCCGCCTGAAAGTAACGCTCATGGCACTGGAGATGAAGGTAAAGCACAAAATGACCGACAAATCCTTCAACGACAACATGTCATTCTGGCAGGAACTTCTTCCCAAAGGTAACACGTGTCCGACTAGTATCGAGGAGGCCAAGAAAATCGTGTGTCCTCTGGATTTACCGCATGTGAAATATCATGTGTGCTTGAACGATTGCATCATTTATCGGAACGAGCACGCGGCGTGTACCATATGTCCGGTGTGCGGCGTCAGTCGGTACAAGAAGGGGAAGAAAGCTCCTCGGAAGGTGGTGTGGTACTTTCCGATCACTCCTCGTCTGCAGCGGTATTTCGCGGATCCTAAGCAAGCAAAGCTAATGCGCTGGCACGCGGAGATGAGGAAGGTAGAAGATGACGCAGATGATCCGGACAAAAAGGAAAAGGACAGGATGTTGAGACACCCTTCGGATGCTAGCCAGTGGAATGCGTTGAACCTCGAGTACCCAGAATTTGGGGACGATCCTAGGAACATAAGGCTGGGCGCGAGCACCGATGGAGTCAATCCGTTTGGCAGCCAGAGCAGCACGCATATCACCTGGCCCGTGTTTGTGTGGATGTACAACCTCCCCCCCTGGTTGTGCATGAAGAGGAAGTACATTCAAATGAGTATGCTAATTGAAGGGCCGAAACAACCAGGGAACGACATCAATCTGTATATGGGGCTTCTGAAAGAGGAGCTAGCCACGCTATGGGACACGCACTGCCAATACGTGGGACGCCGCCGCGGAAGAATATTTCCCTATGAGAGCCGCACTTGCTCACGACGGTGCACGACTTTCTCGATTACGGATATGTCGCGGGGCAGGTGGTCCACGGATTCAATGCATGCGTCGAGTGCATGGACGACACAACGTACCGCCAGCTAGATAGAGATCCCGGGTCCTCGAAAACGGTGTTCATGGGACATCGAAGGTGGCTTCGCGAGGACGACGCATGGAGGAAACACAAGGATCTGTTCGATGGTCAAGACGAACCCCGAAGACGGCCACGTACGAGAAGCGGCGAGCAAATAGACGAGCTATTGAAAAATTGGAAAGAGTGCCCACCGCCGGGACAGAAGCGAAAGGCGCCAGAGCCGCTGCTTAAGGTATGGAAGACGAGGTCTGTTTTCTGGGACTTGCCGTACTGGAAGATCCTCCGTGTGCCTCACAGCCTTGATGTCATGCACATCACGAAGAACGTGTGCGAGAGTCTGCTTGGTACCCTCCTCAACATGCCAGAGAAGACCAAAGATGGGCCGAAAGCAAGGTACGACTTGCAATCAATTGGGATCAGGGAGGAGCTTCACGCGGGACGCCCTAATGATGATGATGATGACGATGACGATGATGAGGCGGAGGACACGCAAAGTCGTCGCAAGGGCAAAAATGCCAAAAAGATTGAATATTACTGCCCCCGCGTGCTTCACTCTAAGTCGAAAGGAGATCGAGCCGTTTTTCGACTGTCTCCTAGGAGTAAAACTTCCCTACGGTTACGCGGGGACGATATGCAGGTCCCTCGACAAAGCGAAGCAGAGGTTCAGCGGGATGAAGTCTCACGACTGTCACGTGCTGATGACGCAGATACTTCCGGTTGCAATCCGTGGGATCATGGACGCGCACGTCCGTGAAACGCTTTTTGGCCTATGCAACTTTTTCGACGTCATCTCTCGGAAGTCTGTTGGCGTGAGGCAACTTAGAAGGCTACAGGAAGAGATCGTGGTGATACTGTGCGAGCTTGAGATGTACTTCCCGCCCGCTTTCTTCGACGTTATGGTGCATCTGCTGGTACATATCGTGGAGGATATCATCCAACTGGGGCCGATGTTCCTGCACAGCATGATGCCGTTCGAAAGGATGAATGGTGTCATCAAAGGGTACGTTCGCAACAGGTCACGTCCAGACGGAAGCATAGCCAAGGGCTTTCTGACCGAAGAGTGCATCTCCTTCTGCACGAGTTATCTAGAAATCGAGAACCCCGTTGGCCTGCCCGTAAACAGGCATCTCGGGAAGCTCGCTGGATGGGGTCACCGCGACGGTAGCCGCGAAATGCATGTCGACTTCAAGGGTCGAATCGCCGACTTTGAAAGAGCAAACCTAGTCGCGCTACAACACATAGACGTGGTACAATGCGGATGTTGTCAACAGTAGGAGCCAAATTCGTTTTGACCCTATCCTAAAATCGTAGTGGCGCACCCGTAGTGGTGCGCCATTGCTAAGCGTCACTGTGGCGCACCCCTAGCAGTGCGCCATTGCTAAGCGTCACTGGGTCGGGGACTTAGCCAAATCCCGACCATCTCCATTCCCCATTCCCCATTAATTCCCCAATCCATCCTCTCCGACGACGGCGGCCTCCTCTCCGACGCGAGCGACGCCCTCACCACCCCGGCGACGCCCTCCTCTCCTCGCCACCCCGACACGAGCGACGCCCTCCCCTCCCGGCGGCGACAGGTACCTCCTCCCTCTTCCCTACGTCTCCCTCCGCCCGCCGTCTTCTTTTTCGGTAGCGACAAACAGAGCAACATCGGTAGGGTTCCTGCGCCGCCGCCGCCGCCGCCGTCCACGCGCCGACGCCACCTCCGCTGTCCCTGCTCCTCGCCGCCCAACTCCGCCGTACAGCGTCACCCCCGCCTGACTCCGCCTTCCCCGCCTCGATTTTGGTCAGATCTGATGCATCGTGTGTGATTTTTCTGTTCTACTTCGTGGGATTTTTTTTGTTTTGAAACTACTATTCAGAGCAGCAAGCAAATTTAGGTTTAGGAAATTCAGAGCAGCAAGCAAATTTAGGTTTAGGAAATTTTGTTTTGAAGCAGCAAGCAAATTTAGGTTTAGGAAATTTAGGTTTACATTCAGAGCAACATAGCGAGAAAGCACACCCATTGTTCAGTTTCATATTTGTGCTAGAGCTAGTATGAGCTTTCTGGAACCGCATGCGGGAGCAGAAGTGTACACTCCATTGCATCTGATTTTTTTAGATGACCATGAAACTAAGAACCATGTTTTTTCATGATTAAATGAAGGTGGTTACATCAGTATTTGAATGAAGGTGGTAGTAGCAAATTTAGGTTTAGGAAATTTGAATGCACCAACCAATTTACCCAAAAATTCAAGATGAGGAGAAAGATGGTCAATATATTTCTCTGTTTAAGGTATTTTACATTGATATATCAAGCAGTATTGAGTGAATATATGACTGTTGTGTAATAAATAACATTACATTACATTACATTGATATATCAAGCAAGATTGTGTCTACGTATTTGGCTGCTCTAGTAGATATCTAGTGATTTTAAGCTACTGACTATTATGTATCTGATATTGCCGACTCTATCTTCAATGAAATTCTATTGTACTATGTATGCATTACATAGTTGATCATTTTAGCCTAGTGCTCTGGCTATTTGTGAGTTAAGTTGTTGGACTGAAATATTAAATCTGCTTTGGCTGTATGTGAGACAAGAGTCCTAGCTTGCTGCTGCTATGTGCTTGCTAGGTTGTTTGCTTGCTGCTGCTGCTATGTGCTAGGTTGTTTGCTTGCTGCTGCTGCTAGGTTGGTTGTTTGCATGCTGCTGCTATGTGCTAGGTTGCTTGCTTGCTTGCTGCTGCTGCTAGGGCTGCTAGGTTGTTTGCTTACTGCTGCTGCTAGGTTCTTCAAGTTCACATTTTATACTGATTTTTTACTATTTTTCCATTCAAATGCATATAATTTGGGATCAGAGTGAAGGGTTGATGCTCACACCAGTGTTTATTTTGATGTTTACAACACTGGTTCTAGTCCATGGTGCTCAGCCAGGTGTATATGAGGAACAATTGTACATGTGCCATGGTGCTGAGCTGGTGTATATGGTGACATATTCTTGTGCAGGGATCGACAGAGTTGCCCATTATCGCCGAAATGTTGATTCATTTCCGTTTCGGCGAAAATGGGGCACTCATATGTACATAAATTAGCATAGGTCATGCCCAATTTTGTTAGTGGAATGGATCGTAATATGGTTCAAAAATGTAAACATGTAGGATGGCCGGTCCCGGTGGCCGGCGAGGCGGTCGAGGCCGCGGTCCTGGGCGCCCCCGGGGCCGGGGAAGGGGCCGCCGCGGTGGAGCAGCAAGGGCCCCACGGTCACCGTCACTGCATCCTCCTCGTCTTCAGATGAGGAACGCTGCTTCGAGTTCCTCCTCCGCATCGACGACGACCCACTCGGCATCAAGAGGCTACCGGACAAGTTCGCCGAGTTCGTCGACGGCGTCGAGCCGGCGCACTTGCAGCTACGGGAGGCAGGCTGCAACTTCTGCCGCTGGTCCGTGGAGGTCCTGTTCGACGGGCAGGGCAAGATGTACCTGCACACGGGGTGGGACAAGTTCGCCCGTGACCTCCACCTCGAGCCCGGCTGCCAGCTCACCTTCCTGTACGAGGGGGACGGCGAGATGATCGTCAAGGTGTTCGACGACACCGCCTGCCGTGTGCACTACCCCCACACCGGCGAATCCGGCTCGGACACCGATAGTTAGAACTTAGAGTGTTGTCAACTCTATCTTCGTTGCTTCGTGTTGTTTGAATTCTATATTAAATTGTATGAAGCTACGATGTTAGGTATGATGATGTTATGTCCAAATATCAATCTCTTGTGCATCCTACCTTGCCATTCCATTTGCTTTGGTATCTCAAAATGCCGATGATTAGAATGTTTGGTCAACTGTACACTCCGGGGTGACGCCAGTGAGCCTGGTGTGATGGCACAAATATCAATCTCTTGTGCATCCTACCTGGCCTCACTGACGCCATCCCGGGATGTTCATATTTGTTTCGACCAACAATGTATGAGGCATTCCATTTAGTTCATACTAGCTACTTCTTAATTGCATTGGCCTTTCTTCCATTGTAGCGCCGATGATTAAATTGTTTGGTCACTTGTACACTCCGGCGTGGGGCCAGTGAGCTCCGGTGCGATGGCACAAATATCAATCTCTTGTGCATCCTACCTGGCCTCACCGACCCCATCCCGGAATGTTAATATTTCTTTCGACCAACAAAGTATGAGGCATATGATATCTAGTTGAGATACCACTTGGCTCTTTCTTCCATTTTAGTGCCGATGATTAGAATGTTTGGTCACCTATACGCCGCAATATACTTTGTAGACGGGCCCCTTTCCCCAGGCCGCGTTCCGTGAACGAGTCCTGACGAGACAACACCGCCGACATGCCTCTCCGGTGCAGAACCACGCCACTCCAAGCCGCCTCCCTTGTGGCCGCAAGGGAGGCGGCTGGGACTGCCGTGGTTCTGCGCCGGAGAGGCAGATCGGCGTTGTTGTGTCGTCAAGGACCCGTTCATGGAACGGCGGCCGGGAACAGGGCGCCCTTCCGCAAAGTATACCGCGGTGTATACCGCAACTATGGTTTACGACCATAGTATTTGTGTTGACCAATAATGTATGAGGCACTTATTCCATTTTGTCATTCCATTTGCTTTGGTATTTTCAAAATGCCGATGATTAAAATGTTTGGTCACCGTACACTTGGGGGTGGCGTAAGTGAGCCTGGTAAGATAGCACAAATATCAATCTCTTGTGCATCGGACTTGGTCTCACTTACGCCATCCCTGAATGTTAAATTTTTTTTTGACCAACAATGTATGAGGCCCTCGTCATTCCATTTGCTTTGGTTTTTCAGAATGCCGATGATTAGAATGTTTGGTCACCTATACACTTGGAGGAGGGGCCAGTGAACCTGGTGCGATGACACAAATATCAATCTCTTGTGCATCCTACTTGGTTTCACTGACGCCTTCTCTAAATGTTCATATTTGTTCCGACCAATAAAATATGAGGCATTCCATTTAATTCATACTAGCTACTTGTCTCCTATTTGAGTTTGCACTTCTTAATTGCATTGGCCGATGATTAAATTTTGTGGTCACTACACTTGGGGGAGGCGCTAGTGAGCCTGGTGCGATGACACAAGTATCAATCTCTTGTGCATCCTACCTGGCCTCACTAACGCCTTCCCTAAATGTTAATATTTGTTTGGACCAACAATGTATGAGGCATTCCATTTAGTTCATACTAGCTACTTGTCTCTTATTTGAGTTTGCACTTCTTAGTTTCTTTGGCTTGTTCATATATGTGCAGATATGACGTGGTATGTCGTGTACAAGGGCAAGGTTCCCGGAGTCTACAACGAGGCGGGAGGAGTGTCGAAGACAGGTTCACCGTTTTAGCGGTAACAGCTACAAAGGATACACCACTAGAGCGGAGGCCGAAGACAGATACGCACGCTATCTGGCGGGAGAGAGGACGGAGCGGAGGAGGAACCGGATGAAGACCACTATTATCGGGATGGTGCTAGTAGTGACTCTAGCTCTCTTCTATGTGATTGTACTTTAGATGATCGATCTTGTGTAACCACTAGCTCATTTTGACTTTGTAACCCCGTAACTTGCATTGTAACCTCGTAACTTCTCTAATGTGAAATCTTGTGAATCATGTGGGGCTAATGTGAAGAATTATGTATGGATAAGTTGTGCTGTTGTTTATATGTGTTATGTATCCTGTATTGTGCTATTGTACTGTGATATACAACCTGTATAAATACCTGCCAGGATACAAAAAAAAAATTCGAAATTCGTAGCAGTGGCGCACTAGAGGCCCATCAGTGGCGCACGTCCACTAAGTAGCAGTGGCGCACTGCGCTGGATCCAGTGGCGCACTGCCCTGTGATCCCCTCCGAGACTAGCAGTGGCGCACCAGGAACCTCAGCAGTGGCGCACGTCCTGGAGACAGCAGTGGCGCACGTCCACACGCAGCAGTGGCGCACCACTTTGGAGTAATAGTGGCGCACTTCTGGACATGTCAATGGCGCACCACGCAGTGCGCCACTGGTATCCAGGCTAGTAGTGGCGCACCCCTAGTGCGCCACTACTAGGAGTTAGCAGTGGCGTGATAGCAGTGGCGCACCACTAGTGCGCCATTGAAGGCTATATGTGGTGCGCCACTGATTGCCTTTTTCCTAGTAGTGTGACATTCGTCTCCCAGGTTCGGTTTCTCGCCCAAAGCCCCCGAAGGGCTTCACTGTCATGTTCGCTGCTTTCCTGTTTCGTGGCCTCTCTCTTCCGGCCCACGAGTTCCTCCGCTCCCTCCTTTTCTTCTATGGGATTCAGCTCTGGCAGCTGACCCCAAATTCCATCCTTCATCTTTCCATTTTTATTACCGTCTGCGAGGCCTTCCTCGGCATTTAGCCTCACTGAGGCCTTTGGAGGAAGATCTTCTATGTGAAGCGTCACAACGACAGTAATGGCCCCCCCGTTGTCGGTGGCGTCGGCTTCGTCGTCAGGAAGGAGGTCGACTACTTCGACTATCCGATGAAGGAATCCGTCCAGGGCTGGCGCAACAAGTGGTTCTACCTGCGAGATCCCGTCGTTCCGGGGCGGCGTTCGAATCTCCCTCTTTTTGATGACGTCTTAGTAGCTCATAAGAAGAAGTCTTGGCAAAACGCCCTTTCTTCCGAAGAAAAGGCGACTGATGGCGTGTAACTCACACGTTCGTTGGGAACCCCAAGAGGAAGGTATGATGCGCACAGCAGCAAGTTTTCCCTCAGAAAGAAACCAAGGTTTATCGAACCAGGAGGAGCCAAGAAGCACGTTGAAGGTTGATGGCGGCGGGATGTAGTGCGGCGCAACACCAGGGATTCCGGCACCAACGTGGAACCTGCACAACACAACCAAAGTACTTTGCCCCAACGAAACAGTGAGGTTGTCAATCTCACCGGCTTGCTGTAACAAAGGATTAACCGTATTGTGTGGAAGATGATTGTTTGCAGAAAACAGTAGAACAAGTATTGCAGTAGATTGTATTTCAGTAAAGAGAATTGGACCGGGGTCCACAGTTCACTAGAGGTGTCTCTCCCATAAGACAAACAGCATGTTGGGTGAACAAATTACAGTTGGGCAATTGACAAATAAAGAGAGCATGACAATGCACATACATATCATGATGAGTATAGTGAGATTTAATTGGGCATTACGACAAAGTACATAGACCGCCATCCAACTGCATCTATGCCTAAAAAGTCCACCTTCAGGTTATCATCCGAACCCCCTCCAGTATTAAGTTGCAAAGCAACAGACAATTGCATTAAGTATGGTGCGTAATGTAATCAACAACTACATCCTTAGACATAGCATCAATGTTTTATCCCTAGTGGCAACAGCACAACACAACCTTAGAACTTTCTGTCACAGTCCCAGGTGTCAATGCAGCCATGAACCCACTATCGAGCATAAGTACTCCCTCTTGGAGTTACAAGCATCTACTTGGCCAGAGCATCTACTAGTAACGGAAAGCATGCAAGATCATAAATAACACGTAGGTATAACTTTGATAATCAACATAACAAGTATTCTCTATTCATCAGATCCCAACAAACGCAACATATAGAATTACAGATAGATGATCTTGATCATGTTAGGCAGCTCACAAGATCCGACAATGATAGCACAATGGGGAGAAGACAACCATCTAGCTACTGCTATGGACCCATAGTCCAGGGGTAGACTACTCACACATCACACCGGAGGCGACCATGGCGGCGTAGAGTCCTCCGGGAGATGATTCCCCTCTCCGGCGTGGTGCGGAGGCGATCTCTGGATCCCGAGATGGGATCGGCGTTGGCGGCGTCTCGGAAGGTTTTCCGTATCGTGGTTCTCGGTGCGGGGGTTTCGTCACGGAGGCTATTTGTAGGCGGAAGGGCAGGTCAAGAGGCGGCACGGGGCCCCACACCACAGGGCCGCGCGGCCAAAGGGGGGCCGCGCCGCCCTAGGGTGTGGCCCCCTCGTGGCCCCTCTTCGTCTCTCCTTCGGACTTCTGGAAGCTTCGTGGAAAAATAGGCCCCTGGGCTTTGATTTCTTCCAATTCCGAGAATATTTCCTTACTAGGATTTCTGAAACCAAAAACAGCAGAAAACAGCAACTGGCACTTCGGCATCTTGTTAATAGGTTAGTTCCAGAAAATGCACGAATATGACATAAAGTGTGCATAAAACATGTAGATAACATCAATAATGTGGCATGGAACATAAGAAATTATCGATACGTTGGAGACGTATCAGCATCCCCAAGCTTAGTGCTGCTCGTCCCGAGCAGGTAAAACGATAACACAGATAATTTCTGGAGTGACATGCCATCATAATCTTGATCATACTATTTGTAAAGCATATGTAGTGAATGCAGCGATCAAAACAATGTATATGACATGAGTAAACAAGTGAATCATAAAGCAAAGACTTTTCATGAATAGCACTTCAAGACAAGCATCAATAAGTCTTGCATAAGAGTTAACTCATAAAGCAATAATTCAAAGTAAAGGCATTGAAGCAACACAAAAGAAGATTAAGTTTCAGCGGTTGCTTTCAACTTGTAACATGTATATCTCATGGATATTGTCAACATAGAGTAATATAATAAGTGCAATAAGCAAGTATGTAGGAATCAATGCACAGTTCACACAAGTGTTTGCTTCTTGAGGTGGAGAGAAATAGGTGAACTGACTCAACATTGAAAGTAAAAGAATGGTCCTCATAGAGGAAAAGCATCGATTGCTATATTTGTGCTAGAGCTTTGATTTGAAAACATGAAACAATTTTGTCAACGGTAGTAATAAAGCATATGCATCATGTAAATTATATCTTATAAGTTGCAAGCCTCATGCATAGTGTACCAATAGTGCCCGCACCTTGTCCTAATTAGCTTGGACTACCGGATCATCACAATGCACATGTTTTGACCAAGTGTCACAAAGGGGTACCTCTATGCCGCCTGTACAAAGGTCTAAGGAGAAAGCTCGCATTGGATTTCTCGCTATTGATTATTCTTCAACTTAGACATCCATACCGGGACAACATAGACAACAGATAATGGACTCCTCTTTTATGCATAAGCATGTAACAACAATTAATAATTTTCTCATTTGAGATTGAGGATGTATGTCCAAAACTGAAACTTCCACCATGGATCATGGCTTTAGTTAGCGGCCCAATGTTCTTCTCTAACAATATGCATGCTTAACCATAAGGTGGTAGATCTCTCTTACTTCAGACAAGACGGACATGCATAGCAACTCACATGAAATTCAACAAAGAGTAGTTGATGGCGTCCCAGTGAACATGGTTGCTCGCTGACAACAAGCAACTTAATAAGAGATAAAGTGCATAATTACATATTCAATACCACAATAGTTTTTAAGCTATTTGTCCCATGAGCTATATATTGCAAAGGTGAATGATGGAATTTTAAAGGTAGCACTCAAGCAATTTACTTTGGAATGGCGGAAAATACCATGTAGTAGGTAGGTATGGTGGACACAAATGGCATAGTGGTTGGCTCAAGTATTTTGGATGCATGAGAAGTATTCCCTCTCGATACAAGGTTTAGGCTAGCAAGGCTTATTTGAAACAAACACAAGGATGAACCGGTGCAGCAAAACTCACATAAAAGACATATTGAAAACATTATAAGACTCTACACCGTCTTCCTTGTTGTTCAAACTCAATACTAGAAATTATCTAGACCTTAGAGAAACCAAATATGCAAACCAAATTTTAGCATGCTCTATGTATTTCTTCATTAATGGGTGCAAAGCATATGATGCAAGAGCTTAATCATGAGCACAACAATTGCAAAGTATCACATTACCCAAGACATTAATAGCAATTACTACATGTATCATTTTCCAATTCCAACCATATAACAATTTAACGAAGGAGAAACTTCGCCATGAATACTATGAGTAGAAACCAAGGACATACTTGTCCATATGCTACAGCGGAGCGTGTCTCTCTCCCATAAAGTGAATGCTAGGATCCATTTTATTCAAACAAAACAAAAAACAAAAACAAACCGACGCTCCAAGCAAAAGCACATAAGATGTGATGGAATAAAAATATAGTTTCATGGGAGGAACCTGATAATGTTGTCGATGAAGAAGGGGATGCCTTGGGCATCCCCAAGCTTAGATGCTTGAGTCTTCTTAATATATGCAGGGGTGAACCACCGGGGCATCCCCAAGCTTAGAGCTTTCACTCTCCTTGATCATGTTGCATCATACTCCTCTCTTGATCCTTGAAAACTTCCTCCACACCAAACTCGAAACAACTCATTAGAGGGTTAGTGCACAATATAAATTGACATATTCAGAGGTGACACAATCATTCTTAACACTTCTGGACATTGCATAATGCTACTGGACATTAGTGGATCAAAGAAATTCATCCAACATAGCAAAAGAGGCAATGCGAAATAAAAGGCAGAATCTGTCAAAACAGAACAGTTCGTATTGACGAATTTTAAAATGGCACCAGACTTGCTCAAATGAAAATGCTCAAATTGAATGAAAGTTGCGTACATATCTGAGGATCATGCACGTAAATTGGCTTAATTTTCTGAGTTACCTACAGGGAGGTGGACCCAGATTCGTGACAGCAAAGAAATCTGGAACTGTGCAGTAATCCAAATCTAGTACTTACTTTTCTATCAACGGCTTAACTTGGCACAACAAAACACAAAACTAAGATAAGGAGAGGTTGTTACAGTAGTAAACAACTTCCAAGACACAAAATAAAAACAAAGTACTGTAGGTAAAACATGGGTTGTCTCCCATAAGCGCTTTTCTTTAACGCCTTTCAGCTAGGCGCAGAAAGTGTGTATCAAGTATTATCGAAGGGTGGTGCATCGTTATCATGAGCTCCCCCATCCATAGTGGTACTAAGGGCTTTGTCAATTTTAGGCCTATAATAATACTTCTTTGGTCTAGGCACTTTAGAGACATACATAAACTTTTGCTCCTTACCCACGTAAGCTTTCTCCTTATATTTAAGAGAAGAAAATGTTGAACCCAAGGTTCCCATAGCTTTTTCAAGTTCGTCAATCCTATTGATTTGATCATCATGGACAGCACTAGTTCCTAGGACACTAATTCTTTCATCAATTCCTCCTAAGGATTTATCAAGTTCATCAGTTTTATCAAGTAATATTTCCAATTTAGCTTCAATACTTGGAGAATTTTTCTCTATGGTTTCCAATTTTTTCATAACATCTTCAAGAGAGATTTCAGTTTTAACTTTATCAACAGGGGGTATTCCAAATAAACTCTCAATAATGCAACTAGCTTCTAATGCAGGAGTACTTAAGAAGTCACCTTTTGCGAGACTATCAAGAACATATCTATTCCAGCTAGAGATACCAACATAAAAGTTCCTGAGTAAAATAATGGTGGAGTGTTTCTTAGTGCATCTATTATGGGCATCACTAATTCTATACCAAGCATCTCTCAAACATTCTCCCCCTCGTTGCTTAAACGTACGAACTTCAACTTCAGGATTACTCATTTTAGTAGTAGTAAATAAAGCAAACTAGATAAAGTAAATGCAAGTAAACTAATTTTTTTGTGTTTTTGATATAGCAAACAAAATAACAAGTAAAGTAAAACTAGCAACTAATTTTTTTTGTATTTTGATTTAGTGCAGCAAACAAAGTAGTAAATAAAACTAAGCAAGACAAAAACAAAGTAAAGAGATTGAGAAGTGGAGACTCCCCTTGCAGCGTGTCTTGATCTCCCCGGCAACGGCGCCAGAAAATATGCTTGATGGCGTGTAACTCACACGTTCGTTGGGAACCCCAAGAGGAAGGTATGATGCGCACAGCAGCAAGTTTTCCCTCAGAAAGAAACGAAGGTTTATCGAACCAGGAGGAGCCAAGAAGCACGTTGAAGGTTGATGGCGGCGGGATGTAGTGCGGCGCAACACCAGGGATTCTGGCACCAACGTGGAACCTGCACAACACAACCAAAGTACTTTGCCCCAACGAAACAGTGAGGTTGTCAATCTCACCGGCTTGCTGTAACAAAGGATTAACCGTATTGTGTGGAAGATGATTGTTTGCAGAAAACAGTAGAACAAGTATTGCAGTAGATTGTATTTCAGTAAAGAGAATTGGACCGGGGTCCACAGTTCACTAGAGGTGTCTCTCCCATAAGACAAACAGCATGTTGGGTGAACAAATTACAGTTGGGCAATTGACAAATAAAGAGAGCATGACAATGCACATACATATCATGATGAGTATAGTGAGATTTAATTGGGCATTACGACAAAGTACATAGACCGCCATCCAACTGCATCTATGCCTAAAAAGTCCACCTTCAGGTTATCATCCGAACCCCCTCCAGTATTAAGTTGCAAAGCAACAGACAATTGCATTAAGTATGGTGCGTAATGTAATCAACAACTACATCCTTAGACATAGCATCAATGTTTTATCCCTAGTGGCAACAGCACAACACAACCTTAGAACTTTCTGTCAATGTCCCAGGTGTCAATGCAGGCATGAACCCACTATCGAGCATAAGTACTCCCTCTTGGAGTTACAAGCATCTACTTGGCCAGAGCATCTACTAGTAACGGAAAGCATGCAAGATCATAAATAACACGTAGGTATAACTTTGATAATCAACATAACAAGTATTCTCTATTCATCGGATCCCAACAAACGCAACATATAGAATTACAGATAGATGATCTTGATCATGTTAGGCAGCTCACAAGATCCGACAATGATAGCACAATGGGGAGAAGACAACCATCTAGCTACTGCTATGGACCCATAGTCCAGGGGTAGACTACTCACACATCACACCGGAGGCGACCATGGCGGCGTAGAGTCCTCCGGGAGATGATTCCCCTCTCCGGCAGGGTGCCGGAGGCGATCTCCTGGATCCCCCGAGATGGGATCGGTGTTGGCGGTGTCTCTGGAAGGTTTTCCGTATCGTGGTTCTCGGTACTGGGGGTTTCGTCACGGAGGCTATTTGTAGGCGGAAGGGCAGGTCAAGAGGCGGCACGGGGGCCCCACACCACAGGGCCGCGCGGCCAAGGGGGGGCCGCGCCGCCCTAGGGTGTGGCCCCCTCGTGGCCCCTCTTCGTCTCTCCTTCGGACTTCTGGAAGCTTCGTGGAAAAATAGGCCCCTGGGCTTTGATTTCGTCCAATTCCGAGAATATTTCCTTACTAGGATTTCTGAAACCAAAAACAGCAGAAAACAGCAACTGGCACTTCGGCATCTTGTTAATAGGTTAGTTCCAGAAAATGCACGAATATGACATAAAGTGTGCATAAAACATGTAGATAACATCAATAATGTGGCATGGAACATAAGAAATTATCGATACGTTGGAGACGTATCAGCGACAGCCGATGAACTATTTGAGCAGATAGTCACTTTGAAGAATACAGGAGGCCTGACGATGTGCGGCACTGAAGTAGTTTTAGTGTTCCTACAACGTCGAGTGCAGCCTCTGATGTCCCGCCCTCATCAGTTGTGACTTTATACTGGCAAAAGCGACAAGTCAAGTATCAGCTCTGCCGCCGACCTATCGGCAGATGAGCTTCGAGACGAAGTTCGTCGCCTAACATGCCTTAGTACGAAGGACACCATTGTCTTGACATCGGCCCGTCCTCCTTATGATCTCAAACACCTCCCGTCCGAGGTAACCTTAACGCTCCTCGTTTTCTGTTATTACTTCTTTTCCTGTCTGTGCCTTACAAGTTTCTCTCCTTCTACAGGCTCCCACTGTTGCCCAATGTTATCCTCCCTCACCTGAGAGCGGCGTGGTACTGGAGGATGACGACGATGATTCTGAAGGAACCGAGGACGTTCAGCACGTTCTTGAGGACAGCGATGTCCAAGAGGAGGAAGCTGCCGAAGATGACGCCTTCCTCAGGAGCAGGCGTCGTAAGCAGGTACATGATGACCTTATCACATCGGCTGAATCAAGTCCTAGAGGAGGAGATAATGATGCCGATGAAGCTGCTTCGCCTCCTCCTGCTAAGAAGAGTTCAGCAAGTTTCTTCGTGGACGAGGATGATCTGGACCTGTGAGCGTCTATAATCTTTTTCTTTTTAATTTATTTCCTGTCATCCTGCATGCTAACTGTGCATTGTACTTAAGTAGCTCTGATGATGATGATGTTCCTCTCGCGAAGAGGGCCAAGCTAGCCTCTGAGAGAGCAGCATCGGCTAAGGAGCCAAATCCTTCTCCTGCCAAGTCAACACCTCCTTCACGAACGGGTGTGGAGAAGGTCCCAGTATCGAGAGTTATTCCTCCCGATGATGCTCCCACCCCGTCGGCTGGCCGTGATCATGTAAGCACTTAGTCTATCTGGCTTTGTCGAGTTTCTATCGTCTGACTTCTTTTGATTTTTTCTGGCTGCAGCCGATTTACGCTACAGTCGACGCTGTGGCGGATTTTGCTGAACAATTCACTCGTCTTGAGGCCGAAAACTCCCAACTTCGGAAGGCCGTCAAATCTTCGGCTGATCAGGTAGTTGAGGCCAACAGGCTTGCTACCGATGCCAAGAATGAGAACGCCTTGTTGAAGGAAGAAGTGAAGAGGCTGAAGCGTCAGATGAAGGATGATCAGGATGCCAGGCGTGCAGCGGCGGCTGCAATCGATGAGAAGGAAGGTGTCCTCCGTGAATCCGTCAAGAATTTATTGGGTAAAAATCCTCACGATATTCCGCTTCTTTCTTGATGTTTCTTCATTGATTACTGATACGTCTCTCTTTCAGAGGCCGCCAATATAACTGCCAGTCGATGCCATCAGCTTCGGGAGGACTCCACAGCCGATGCTTTGTCACTTGCCGCTAAGTCTAATATCCAGGTCCTTAGATTACTGCAAAAGACCAAGGGAGCACTGTCGAACTCGATGATCTTCCCAAAGGTGAAGCTGGACAAGACTCTCGACGAGATGGCGGAAGCTTTCCTTGTCGATCCTTCCGAGCCCGTGGAGGTACTGAAACGCCGCAGCCGCTTGATTGGAGCGGTTCTTACTTTTCAGTTGCTTATGGGCCATGGGATGGGGTCGGAATTGGAGGAGTTTTCTAAGGCACTGCCGGTTGATGATGAAAACCATTTGGTCGATCTTGAGCCTTTCAAGAGATCGGCAATAACTTGCGCCAACCGACTTCTGAAGCTAGTGGATGAAGCACAAGCCGAGCCTATTCCTGAGTCTGCTCCTGGTTCATCATCGGCGAATCCTTGAACTGTTATTTGACTTGTTGTACATAAGATCATCCGTAACTCGAAAAATTCAGCTCTGTTGCCAGTTTAAACATCCTTTTGTCTGTATGATGTGTGCTCAATGCTCCCGATGGGAGTTTTTATATTAATGCTTGATCTGAACCGAGGACTGTATTGCAGATTCCTTCATCTTCTTCCCGTGCCGAGCTCTTTGCGAACCCTTCGAGTAATGACGAGTCAGGCCTTGTTCATCGCTTACGTGATCAGATGTCTTGTCTAAATAAAGACATCACTTCTCTTCGTGTGATGGCTGCCTTGGTGAAGAAAAAGGGAGAGATAGCGACTGCTGTCGAACAATACGCTCTCGATGGTCTTCATGTTGCTACCGAAAGCTTGGGCTGTAAGTATTAGCCCATCTTCTGATTTCTGGCATAGCTTGAATGTTCTTTTATCTGACATTCATTCCTTTTCCAGTCGTAGCTTCGGATGCGGCTGAAGAGGACAAGAAGATTCATGAAGAGGTTGAGGCGATGACCGATGTTGCGCATCCAACACATGGTTTATGGCTGCATCGTCCGAAGGCTGTCGTCATGGCGAAGTTTAAGTACCGGGTGATGAAGGCGCATTACTATTTTGATAAGTATTATGCCCATCTTATGATGGTTTGGAACACCTTGTTTCCTCTGGACCAAGCACCCGAAACTTTGTCTGGCTTGTTCACCCGATTCAAGTCTCCTGAGAGGATTCGACAGCTGGTGCGGAAAGAGCTTCTGGCTGGTGCTGAGCTTGCCTTTGCTTCAATATTGGCGTGCCATCCATCTCTAGACTTGAGAGCCGTAGCGAATACTGAAAGAGATTTAGGCCAGTACTATGATGTTGCTAGAGGTCCTGCTTACACCGTCGTTTCTCGGATGGAATCATGCCTTGAAAAGGAACTGAAGGCCCACTGGGACCGGGGAACCCGATTATAAATGTAATAACCTTGTATCTGCATAAGATTGTTTACTGCGTACGCTGCACGCTATGTTAGTTCGATTGATATTTTATTGTCGAGTGCGGCTGAGTGATCAGTTCAACCTGCTTTCTCGACGACTTCGTTGAATTTTATGCAATGTCATTGCGAAGTCGATATGTAATTTATTCGAGAGCTTGGCTTCGTCACGCGGTGCACCGGTTTGAGCCTTATCTTGTGATAATGTAACCATCGACTGCAGCACTCGCGTATTTTTCGAGGCTTGGATTGGTTGTTTTTGTGTGTCATTAATCTTAGCTCTCGCTGAGAGTATTTAATTAATGACACTGTGTAAGCACATTTCTTTTGGGCCAGCCCTCCCGATGGGAGTTAGAGCCGATGGTAGGGGCTCCAAACGTTATGTTCGGATGCCAAAGCCTGAAGCAAGAAAAAAGGTAGAAAATCTGATTAGATCTTTATTCATAATGTAAAAGCAACCTTATAGGCCGTTGACAAAACAATCGTGTCCTATGTATAGAACCGTCGCAATTGCGCGATGTTCCACGGATTCTCGACGTCTTTCCCTGAAGCTGGATTTTTGAGCCGATAGGCTCCTCCTGGTATCACTTCGGTGATGATGTATGGTCCTTCCCATGGAGATTCTAGCTTCAAGGGTCTTTTTTGCTTCAGCCGAAGTACCATATCCCCAACATTAAAACTTCGACTACGCATTCGTCGGCTGTGGTAGTTTCTCAGCGCTTGCTGGTATACCGTTGTTCTTGCCAAGGCGATATCTCGTGCTTCGTCAAGGAGGTCGACAACATCTTGTAGCGCGATGTTGGAGGAGGACTCTGTGTAAGCTGTCACTCGAGGAGCTTCAAATCGGACGTCGGCTGGTAGGACTGCTTCGGCTCCGTGCACCAAAAAGAATGGAGTATATTGAGTCGACCTGTTGGGTGTGGTGCGCAAACTCCAGAGTACAGATGGTAACTCTTCGACCCAGGCTCCGACTTCGCCTTTAAGGCGTTTCTTAAGGCCATCTCCTATTAAACCATTGATCCTTTCCACCTGGCCGTTGGTCTGGGGGTGAGAAACTGATGCAAATTTCAATTTGATTCCTCTATCATCACAAAATTTCCTGGACTCCTCGGAATCAAAGTTGGAGCCGTTATCTGTGACGATGATGTGGGGCATACCGAATCGACAAGTTATTCCCTTGAAGAATTGAACCGATGTTTCAGCTTTTTGGTTTCGCACAGGTACTGCCTCGATCCACTTGGTGAATTTGTCGACGGCTACCAATAAGTACGTGTGTCCTCCGGGTGACGATCTTGGCAGCGGTCCAACTTGATCGAGTCCCCATTGAGCGAAAGGCCATGCCAAGGTTATTGTCATTAGGTCCGTTGCAGGAGCGTGTGGTTTCGGTGAAAAACGTTGGCAGGGATCGCACTTCATGACCAGATCCCTAGCATCCGACGCTGCCGTTGGCCAGTAAAATCCTGCCCTAAAGGCTTTCGCCACAAGGGCCCTGCTCCCTGCATGATGCCCGCAGGTTCCTTCGTGTATCTCGCGCAACAGTGCTTTTCCATCGTCAATGGCGATGCACCTTTGGAAGATCCCTGAGATGCTACGCTTGTAAAGCTCACCATTTATCACGGTGAAGGCCTTTGAACGTCTGACGATTCGCCTAGCTTCCACAGAGTCCTCTGGCAGCTCTTGCTTTGTCAGATACGCTAGGAACGGTTTGGTCCATAGTGGCTCGAGGAGGAGGACTTGTTCGGCAGGAGGGGCTGGAGATTCTTCAGCCGAAGAGGGTTGCCGTGAGCTCGCCTCTAATTCATCAGCCGATGATTTTGGAGATGCTGACGTCTTTTCTTTTATTGATCGCTGAGTGATCACTTCGTAAAACACTCCGTCTGGGATGGGGGAGCATGTAGACCCGATGTTTGCCAAAGTGTCGGCTTCCTCATTACTGGCTCAGCCGATATGTTTGAGCTCGCATCCTTCGAATTTAGCTTCCATATTCTGATACAGCTGCCGGTAGGCGATCATGTTGTCGCTGACTGCGTCGCACAGGTTCATCGACTGCTGCACCACCAAGTTTGAGTCTCCATAGATTTCTAGGCGAGTAGCACCACACGCCTTTGCCATTTTCATTCCGTGCAACAGCGCTTCGTATTCCGCTTCGTTGTTTGTCGGCAGAGAGAAATTCATGCGTAGTATATACTTCATCTTATCTCCCTGCGGTGATATCAGCACTACTCCTGCTCCTGCACCTGTACTCCGTTTTGACCCATCGAAGTACATTATCCATGACCCCGACATGTCGGGTGCTTCCGGCGTCTGTGATTGGATCCAATCTGCCACGAAATCTGGGAGGATTTGGGATTTTATCGCCTTTCGATTAACGTAAGTTATGTCATGTGGCGCTAGTTCGATAGCCCATTGGGACACTCGACCTGTGGCTTCCGGATTGGTCATTATGCTCTTTAGGGGTGCTTCACTTACAACTTTAATCGGGTGCTCCGTGAAGTAGTGCCGCAACTTGCGAGCTGACCTCCATACTGCATATGCCAGCTTCTGGTGATGGGGATACCTCTGCCTTGCAGGAGTGAGCACTTCACTGAGGTAATAAACGGGCCTCTGCACACCATGAACTCTTCCTGCTTCCTCTCGTTCGACGACTAAAACGCTGCTGAAGAGTTGTGCTGTTGCGGCTATGTACATGAGCAACGTCTCCTTCTCGCGTGGAGTCACGAGCACTGGGGAGGTCGATAATATTTTCTTCAAGTTGTCGAAGGATTCCTGTGCCTCCCTTGTCCACTCGAACTTTTCCGACTTTTTCATCAAGTTGTAGAAGGGCAAGGCTTTCTCCCCTAGCTTTGCAATAAACCTGCTGAGCGCTGCTAGTCGGCCTGCCAACTGCTGCACTTGGTGCAGGTTCTTTGGCGGCTCCATATCGAGAATAGCTTTGATCTTTAAGGGATTGGCTTTGATTCCTCTGGCTGATATGAAGTACCCAAGTACTTGTCCTCCCGACACTCCGAAGAAGCATTTTTTGGGATTCAACTTGATTTTGTATCTGTCCAAATTGTCGAAGGTTTCCCGCAAGTCATCGATGAGTGTGGCTGCGTGCTTCATTTTCACCACGATGTCGTCGATGTAAACTCCAATCTGCTCCGCAAGGCAGGCTTGCATGCAGCGTTGGTAAGTAGCTCCTGCATTTTTCAACCCGAAGGTCATGACGTTGTAACAGAAAACGCCGTGTGGAGTGATGAACGCGGTTAGCTCCTGGTCTTCCTTCTTCAGCATAATCTGATTGTACCCAGAGTATGCATCGAGGAAAGAGAGACGGTCGCACCCGGCCGTGGAGTCGACTATCTGGTCTATTCGAGGCAGTGGGAAATGATCTTTCGGGCAGTGCTTGTTAAGGCTGGTGTAATCGATGCACATGCGGAGGGCGGTTGTGTCCTTCTTCGGCACCATGACGGGATTGGCCACCCACTCAGATTCCTTAAGCTCTCGAATAAATCCTGCCTTGCGGAGTCGATTAACTTCTTCGCCAATTGCTCTTCTCATTGGTTCGGAAAAGTGTCGCATTGATTGCTGTACTAGTTTGGCTGTCGGGTCAACATTTAGGGCGTGCTCAGCGAGTTCCCTGGGGATACCTGGCATGTCGGATGGTTCCCATGCAAATATCTCCCAGCGCTCACGGAGGAACTCGATGAGCGCGCTTTCCTATGCGTCAGTGAGGTCAGCCGAAGTATTGACCGTCTTCTTCGAATCAGTAGGGTGCACCTGCAGCTTCTTAGTTTCCTTTGCAGCGTCGAACTCATCGGATCTTACATTTCGATTGTCGGCTGGTGGTTGTGTGTGGTCTGTGACGGTATCGATCGCGTTGAGTTCTTCCTTGGCTCCAAACTTCGAAGCGATCTTCTGGAATTCCCTATCGCAGTTCTCTGATCGAGCAAAGCTGCCGTGAACGGTTATTGGGGTCCCGTTGTTGCCAGGCATCTTCAGTTTCAGGTATGCATAATGAGGCACGGCCATGAATTTAGCAAACGCAGGCCTGCCGAGGATGGCGTGGTACTGAGATTCCCAATCGACCACCTCGAATTCGATCTTTTCTTCCCTGAAATTACTGGGCGTGCCGAAGACTACATCCAGCGATGTTTTGCCAAGCGAGTAAGCGGGTCGAGTCGGTATAATGCCGTGGAACCAGGTGTCAGATTCTTTTAGCATATCGACTGTTAAACCCATTGCTCTCATTGTGCTGGCGAATAGCACGTTCAAGCCGCTTCCTCCAACGATGAATACTTTGCCCATATTGTACCCTCCAATCTGTGCTTCAAGGACAAGGGCCGCGTGACCGGGCCTTGGGACAGCTTTCGGGTGATCCGCCCTGCTGAAGGTGATGCTTTGTTCTGACCAGTCGATGAAATCCGGTGTATCAACCATGGCGACTTTCGCATATTTTACTTCTCGGGAAAACTTTTTGATTTCTCTCTTTGAAAAGCTGGTTTTACGGATCATGTTGATTTGTCCACGCAGCGCTGGGAATACTTCGGCTGGTACATATTCATCTTTTTCCATTGGCTCGTATGGTTCTGGTACATACGGTTCTGGCGGATGGTCGTAGGACCTTGCCTTCGTCTTTTCCTCCATCATGCGAACTCTTGATATAGCTTCGGCTCTAAGGTCATCACAGAACTGTCGAACCTCTAGGAAGTGTCGGCAGTTCCTCAACAAATGACTGGACTTCTCCCGACCATCTTTTGGATCAAAGTAGGAGTGGAGGTAACATGGTGCCTTGAGTTGCTCTGTAGCCGAAAGGTACGGAGAATGGGTGCGGCCCCTGATTGCCGATGTGTCGTGACATCCTTGCTCGAACTGTCGAGGGTGAACTGCTGTTCCGCCTTCCTCCTCACGGTGTGAGCTTCTTCGTCTCTTTCTTTGTCCAGTCGTGGTGTCGAGATTCCCTCGATCGCTCTCTTGCATGCTTCTGGGCGAAATTTTTAGGGTTGTCGCTGAAGGGACTCCCTCCGGAGGTACGACCTTTGAGTTGGACGCACCGGCCCTAGGGAGGTGAAGGAAACCCCCGGAATCGATGACGAAGTGGACGCCACCGAAAACAGCCTCCGCGTCATGAGATAATGCCATAGAGTTTGGATGAAGTGCTTCGCGGCGCGGCACGAACTCGAAGGACCCGTAGCGGATCGGATCTCTTGACTCTGCCGGCGTCGGTGATTCGAGTAAGAACGCCGCGGACGTGACTGGTACTGCCGATGACTTGCCTTGTGCCGACAGGTTTCCCACAGACGGCGCCAATTGTCGAGGGTACTCCTCGCCAATGCCCTCCGATAGGGGCTTAGGGTTGATGGAATCCTGTAAGCTGACACGAGACATCGGTTCACAGACAAGCGGGGAGAGCAATTTACCCAGGTTCGGGGCCCTCGCTGAGGTAAAACCCTTATGTCCTGCCTGTCTGTTCTTGATTATGATGATAATGGGTTACAATGGGGTGCCGAATAGTTCGGCTAAGATCTCGTCGAGATGGTTATTGCTAAGGCGACCTAGCTCTAAGCTTTTGCTGGCTAAGATTGCTAAGATTGATTGTGTCCCTCGGCAGCCCCTCTCCTGGCCTTTATATAGGAGGCCAGGTCTCAAGAGGTCTCACCGAGCACGACTAGGTTTACAGTAGTTTTAGATCCGATCTTTCCTTGTTCGATCGCTTCCTTGTCTTGCCCGTCAAGGAACCTTCTGGTGCACCGTCCTAGTGGCCCATCTCGCCTTCAAGTGTCTTCATGGGCCTCCAATTAGTCAATACATGATAGAGTAATGTGGGTTACCCGAAGGGTAGTGCCCACGTCAAGCACAGACAGCCAAACACGCGTAAACGACTATAGTCGGGATAGGTGTTGTATAGGCGGTGGTAGGGAATGGCGAGGTTAATGGATTGGGAGGGTCGCACGTTGACGAGATAGGTCGCAGCGGCGACAACCTCGGCCCAGTAAGATGGTGGCATAGAGGACTGAAAAAGGAGAGTCCGAGCGACGTCATTGACAGTCCGTATAGCACGCTCGGCTTTACCATTCTGGGCGGATGTATAGGGGCAGGACAAGCGCAGAAGCATGCCATTGGTGCTAAAGAAGGATGTGATAGTGGAGTTGAGAAATTCGGTTCCATTGTCAGCTTGCATGGCAATGACAGGTAGAGAAAACTGCGTGCGAGGAAAAGCGACAAAGGAAATAAGTATGTCGGTCGTATCAGACTTATGGCGTAAAGCAAAAGTCCAAATAAAATACGAGAAATCATCAACTATAATAAAAAAGTATTTGAACCCAGAATTACTTAACACCGGAGAGGTCCATAAATCACAATGTATCAATTGGAACGGCATGACACTTATAGAGTAGACCTAATGAATGGCAAGCGCACATGTTTTCCAAGCTGGCAGGCATGGCAAACATTAGTGGCGGCCTTATTACATGGGATAAAATGATTCCTATGGAGATGTCACATAGAGTCACGACCCAAGTGACCTAGACGACGATGCCAAAGCTCGGTGGTGGTGGCGAGGAGTCCATGGGCGGTGCGTGGAGTGACCGATGAGGGGAAGGTGTAGAGCTCGCCATGGATATTGCATCGAATGATCACGTCCTTGGTGAGAAGGTCCTTAACAGAAAAACCAAAAGGGTCAAACTCAATGGAACATTTATTGTCAATAGAGAAACGACGAGTAGAGATCAATTTTTTGACAATATTAGGAACAAGAAGCACGTTTTTAAGGATTAGATCATGAGCGGAAGCAGGAATAGAAGCATGGCCAATTTTAGAGATGGGCAAGGTGGAACCATTGCCCACGGTGACAAGGGAGAAGGGTGTAGGATTTTGAAGGGAGTGGAGCATACCGGGGTCCGAGGCCATGTGTGAAGTGGCTCCAGAATCCATCACCCATTCACCCACAGTGGAGGGCGTGGCCGCATTGTTCAGGTCGGCCATGAGGGCATACGTGTCCCACGCCGGGGAGGCGCCCTTGGACAGGGCGGAGGGAGGCACCGGCGGGGCGTTTGTGCCGAAGGCTTGTCCATGCAGTGGCGCCTGGGAGGTGAAGGCCTGCGCCGGGGGCATTATTACGGGACGCAGATCAAGGAGGCCAGCGCCAGTGGTGGGCCGAGCAGAGGGTCCCGCCTGTATCTGCTAGGCCTGACCCATATACGGGTTCAAGCACAACCAGGGCCCGACTGTGGGGGCGCTGCTGCGAGGATCGGCGCGATCATTGTTGCCCCCGCCGTTCTTCTTTTCCAACAGTAATAGCTGCCGCCGCCACCGTTGCGGTTGCCACCGCCATCGTTGCGGTTGCCGTCGCCGCGGTCGCCACCGCGGTTGCCAGAGGAGGACCCGGCGCCATGGGAGGAGGCACCGTAGAAGGCGGTGTTGGCGCCCGTCTGCACGGAGTTGGCGAGCTGCGTCTCGCGCAGCGCCAGGAGGGAGCGGGTATGCGCGAAGGTCGGCAGAGGGCTCTGCATGGTGACAATGGTGGTGATGTCGGCGAAGCGCGGGTTGGGGTCGCGGAGATAGTTGAGGACGAGGGCCTGGTCCGTGACAGGGGTGCCGACATCGCGGAGGGCGTCGGAGAGGGACTTGAGGCGGTGGCAGCAGGCGGTGATGGAGAGGTCTCCTTGCACGACGGCCCGGAACCCGCCTCGAGGTAGACAGCCCGAGTCATCTGGTTTTTGAGGAAGAGGTTGGTGATGAGCGCCCAAGCCTCCTGCGCCGTCTGGTCCTCGGCCATGATGATGTCGAGGATCTCGTCCAAGATGGAGCCGTACAGCCATGAGCGGACGATGTAGTCGGTGCGAGTCCACTCTGCGGTCCGGGCAGCCACGGGGGTGAAGGTATTGACGTGGGCAAGCAAGTCGTACTTACCAAAGGAGCACACGGCTCAGCATCCGCCACTTGGTGAAGTTGGAGGTCTTGAGATCCAACGTGACGGGCACGTGGGTGCGCACGCTGGCGGAGGAAGCCGCAGGCACAGCGGCCGAGTCGAGGGCGGGCAGGGTGGAGACGCCGAGAGCCGGCGTGGTGGAGATGGCGAGGGCCGGCGTGGTAGAGACACCGAGGGCCCGCATGGTGGAGGCGCTGAGGCCTGAGGGCACCGAGCGTGGCGTTGGAGAGGGCACCGTCGGTGTTTGCCATGGGAAGGTGTAGATGGGATCGGGAGCAGGGGTCCTAAGATCGAGTCTGATACCAAGTAAACGAACAAGTTTAGGAAACGCCACACCAGGGGCGATCTCATTCATACGTATATATAGGCTTGTAGCCTTGAGTTACAAGAAATATATACTAGCACGGCTCATTTCCCCTTCCACCGCTCTCGTCTCGCTACAGTAGTTGATAGGCGTTCCTCTCCCGCCGGGCCGCTCCGATGCCCTCTCCGCCGGAATAGCCAGCCGGAGTAGGGAAGGAGCAGGCGCCGGAGTACTTAGTGGTAGTGGTAGGTCTAGGGTTTGGTCCTATATGACGTCTGGCATCTATGCCGGGAGGGAGGCGGCGGATCTTCTCAGCCGGATCCGGCGTCGCACCATCTTCCTCAGCTGCTCCAAGGTGCTCCGGCGGTCGGAGTCGGTGTTGTGGCGGCGGAGGAGTGTGGAGATCTCCATAAATAAGGTTGATTCGGCGGGATCTGGTGGTCAAGACCGAAGCTGCAACCTTTTGTCCCTGATCTGCCATGGTGGCGTGATTGGGGAGGAGATGCGGCTTTTGGTCGGCTGCCCACTGGATCTGCAGCAGGGGAGCGTAGCTTTTCACCGGAGGTCTCAATCGGCGCCTCTCTCGCCGTTCTTCATGGCCGAAAGGCGGCCCCTCCAACCTCGAGTGATGGCGTCTTGCCGTCACTTCCAGGTCTTCATCTGGAGGTACCCTACGGCGCCACTGTCGACGTTCTACATGGCCGAAGGGCGGCCCCTCCAACCTCGAGCGACGGTGTACGGCCGTCACCTCCTGGACTCAATCAACCTCCGGCGGAGGTTTACTGGTTGCGCCGTTGTTAGCTCCCACCTACATGCCCCAAGTGGTCGTGTCCCCGGCGGCATGCAGGTTGATGACGGCGAGCCCTGCTGTGGTGGATAAGGAGCTGGACCCGATTGCTTTTTCTGTTTATTTCTTAGGGTCCTTTGTGCAAATAGTCAGGGTTAGATTGTAATTTCCTGTTTCTCTTTGACTCTTTCTGTAATTTGTACCTCCACCATTTTGACGGAAATGAAGCTCTAGGTCCTTCGGGGCCTCCCCTGTTCAAAAAAAAAAAGTTACAAGAAAGATCTTACAAGATCAGGATCGAATCAATCTAGCATTTAAATTAGAGATGACGATCTAAGCTTACCATGTACAGTTAGGATACAAAAGGTGCATACGCTAACATTATCATCTCCCATTTTGCGCAGAACAGAACATTCCTGCTGGCCGCGAGAGCAACGGACGTACGTGGTCCACGCTAACACGTATTTTTGTTGTATTCGTCCGTCGAATGGGCGCCACCACAGGATTTTGCACTTAGATTTGGTCCAACCACCAATCGCCAAACTATGGTATGGAATCCAATCCTATCTTTCTTTTAGAACTGCTTTCTCGGTACTACTCAGTAGTCACTAGATTATCATTCGGTCTCATGGAAGGGACAGTTTCCCTTTTTCCTTCTGAGAGTGGAAGTGACGGCTAAAAGTCCCAGGTAAAAATGTTCAACTCATCACACGTAGCTGAGCTGGGGAACCAGGCCGGTGAAAAGAAGATGCATGCGGATAGCTTAGAGCATCCCCACTCGTTGGCGTTCCCCACGCCCAAATCCGGCGAAATTTTCGTCCGGATTGGAGGAAGATTTGGCGTGGGGAGCGCCGAAGTTCCAGCCGTCCCCCCGGCAGGAAACCCCCAACCTCGACCATTTGACATATTTCAAACAAATTTAACATAAAATTTAACAAGTTCGGCGACCAAGAGTACAAAAATTGCTGAAACAAATTCGGCGATAATCAGTACAATGTTTAACAAGTGCTGAAACAAATGAAGCACATAATTTCACAATTTTTCAAACAAATTAAGACAGACTAGTTGGCGTCGGCGTTGGCGTTGCCTCGGAGCCTCCATATGTGCTCTACCAGATCATCTTGCAGCAGCTGATGCGTTGGCGTTGCCTCGGAGCCGCCAAGCAACTGAGGATCATCATGTGCTCGTCGTCTTGGGCGGCTGCTGCCATCTCTTCTTGCATAAGCTCGACGAACATCTGCTCCTCCTCTTCGTCCGAGTCCATGGCCGGCGAGACAAATGGACGAACACCTGACGGGCGTGGTCGAGGCAACCCTAGCCGCGAGCGACGAGGAGCAGGCCAAAGTCGGAAAACAGGCCGGCGGAAGAGCAGCCAGATAGGCCGTCGTCCAAAGACGGCGGAATATAGGCAGGTGGGGAAGGAGGGGCGGCGGAATCTGGGAAACAAGCCGGCGGGGTGGTGCCGGCGGCGAGAGAGATACGAGGGGTGGGGGAGATTTTGAGCGACGTGGCGGTGGGGTTCGTGCGTCGAGTCACCGACAGATCGGGCCCTTCCCCGCTTTTCACTCGTCCGGAGTCCCCGATAGGTCCCCGGGGGGCCGGGGATGGCGTGGGCTTGCCGGATGGATGAAGGGCCAAATCCGGACGAAAACGAGTAACCGGGGGCGCGACTGTGCCGAATTTCGCCGTCTAGATGGGAAAAACGTCGCTCGGGGGCCTCGTCGGGGGGACGAGTGGAGATGCTCTTAGCTATGCAGAAAGTTGGATGTACCTGGATGGAAGATGTCAATGGGTCAGGACTGTTCTTTGGCAAAATGTCATGTCAAGATTTCACCGTTGGTTCCTATCGATCCAAATACATGATGGTCTCATTTTTCTCTCTTTTTTCTGGTGACTAGTAATTGTGCAGTGCAATGCACGTGTAATCTTAGGTGATAAATATCATCACGTGTTAATACCTTATTGGAAGGAAATCCATCAAAGTACCAGATGCAGCTCATTCTCACAACAACTACTAGACAACAAAATTCAGTCTTATACATGCAAACCTAAAGGCAAGATTAGCCCCGTACTATGTGAAGTTATGTGCTATGTGAAGTTATGAACATGAAGCAGGAGTAAGTTTCAACGAACTGAGTACATGTGTCCATAGATGCAAAATTTCAGTAAGTTTAGTACAATAGGCAACTGAGTAGGTTGTCCGATAAATATAAGAAAAATTTAGTATAGCCACGTACGTGTAATATAGGAGATATATCAACAATTCAGGAAAGTATAATAGCATTAAAATGTTGCAACTTCAAAGTAAGAAAATCATCAAACAACGGAAATAAACATTGTTTCACGCACACATGATACTTGAAGCCTGTATAAAACAGGTTATTCCTAAAGGAAGAGAGAGCATTCTACCTTTTAGGGTTGCAATGTTTCCCTGGAAATAATTGGTTGCAATGTTTCCCTGGAAATAATTGCTGAATATGATGCTGGACAGAAAATCACTAAATTTGTTTTCACAGCTGGTGTATGAAGCAGGCTTTGATTGCTGAAATTCACTGAACTCTTTGATTGCTGAAACTCAGTGAACATGTGAGATCATCGAAGACTGTGAAGAACTATGCATCAAACAACAAACTAACTGCATATTGTGAGAGTGCTAACATTATGTAACTTTAGGCATGAAACTAACTGCAAATTAGAGCATCTGCAACGCATATTTTAGGTAGTAGTTTCTGAATACGCACACACTTCAGGTAACTTCCCAGTGAAGGGATGGTTGCACGCCTCGAGTAGCAGTAGGCTGTCGATCTGGTGACGGGCGGTGGCGTCCTCGCGATGTGGAAGTCGGCGGTGCGGTGCTGACAAAACAAAAAACTGTATGAGAGAAGTAACATAGCAGTTGAATTGTTTTCAACTTGACATAATATACTTGATTGGATTTGGTTTTACAATAACACAATTACAGTGAAGCTCTAGTAGGGAATGACAAATTTCAGATATGAATAATGTGAGCTCACCAAGTATATTTCCAGTCAATAGTACTTATGAACGCCCATGTACTCACCCTGTGTTCTAAACAGAATTCGATAGAATTGAAACCAACACATCTGCAATTGGCGAAATATGTTGTGAAAAACTTCTGTAGGACTACCATTAAATATTTCCGTTAATTGGCTCTAAATGTCATGTATTCCGTGTCTGCACCTGGTCTGGATGTTTTTGTGATTTGAATTATTTTGCACTTGGGCAGTTATTATATTTGTAGGATATCTGAATTATGACTCAAGCTTCGGTGCAGTGGACTTTCTAGTACATACTCCATACTTGTTTCAGAACTTCAGGCAACCAATAAGGCAATAACCATGAGCTTTTGCAAACTCCCATGAACTCAAGCAGAATGAATCCTCAGCAGCGAACTTTAACCAGTACTCATTTCATCAGATTCTCGCGTAGCAAGACAGTAATAAACCAAATGGATTGTACTACAAGCTATTCCATATGCAATTCAGAAAGCAATATTAGATCGGTTCATAACATGCAATTCAGGTACCTTCAAATTTGATGCAGAACCGCAGCCTCGAGGAGCAGTTGGAGTTGGCAGGTGGTGGCGGTGTCCTTGCGAAGGGCAAGTAGTCGTCGACGGCTGGGCTGAGAGGGTCCGCGCTGGTAGACGGCGATGGTTGCCGCTAGTAGCGGAGGCGAGGGGTCGCGCTGGAGGCGGCGCTCGGCGCTGTAGGTGAAGCAGTCTGCAGATGAGAACATATGATACTTGCTATATCAGTTAGATGAACATTTTAATCTGCTATGAAGCTGACTCCTGCCTTTGTTGCAAACATAAATGAATTCCCAGTATTACATGGAAGTATGAATAAACAACATGAAAATGAACTGAACTATCTGATCTACAATCTGAATCAATGCATGTTGCAGCATCACTAGTAGAAAAAGGGGCAATAGGCCCGGTCCATTTGGGCCTTCAGTCCCGGTTCCCAAACCGGGACCAATTAGGCGGGACTAAAGGGGGTACCATTTAGTCCCGGTTCAAAGTTTAACCAGGCCTAAAGGCCTCGACACGTGGTGCGGCCAGGGAGCTCGCGGTGGAAGGCCTTTGGTTCCGGTTCGTGGTACGAACCGGGCCTAGGTTTCTCTGCCGCGGCAGAGAATTGCTATTTCTCTGCCGCGGCACAGGTTTAGGCTGTACCAGCGTTTCTCTGCTGCGGCAGAGAAACATGGCGTTTCTCTGCCGCGGCAGAGTTTCAGCAATGCATATATATCATTCAAGAAACCACAAAAAATCATCATGAATATATATAGACATCGTCAACAGTACACGTAATGCATGCATATTTACAATACAACATCTCCTCGACGAATATCCTCCGCCGTCACGATCTGCCGATAGTGCTCTCCACCTGGGGTAAGGGCCTCGGTAATAAAGAATCCCGCGATTTCCTCTTGAATTGCTTTTATTTGATCCTCCGTTATGAGAGTGTCCTACAGGCGTATCATCTATATTTAAAAAAGGAGATCAATATATGAATGGAACTCAATACAATAGATGGTACTAATTAAGATTAATTGTGAAAATTTGTTATCGTACACGAGTGTGGAGTATACGGGCATCCCCACCCTTGGGACAGGCCATGTCACGAATGAAGGTGCAGACGTAGTATCCATATAAGTTATTCCCTTGTTCCTGCCTCATACACTTTACGAAAAAATAGTTCGATCAAACTAATAATCAAGCATCGTATTGAAAGTAAATATCATATATAAAGTTTCACGGACATAGCTATATATATAGTACTACTTGCAGGGTAATCTTCAAATGTAAGCTCCGGTTTCCATTTACCCGGAACAGTATTGATGAACCGTTTCCAAGCCCTGCCCGGCAAAAAATAATGAGTAAATGAGTAATTGATTAGTTGATGATATCTTCGAATTAGAACAGATGAAGATGCCAATACGAAATTGATTGAAACTACCTCTGGAGGATGGTAGCCATGTCCGCCCATTCCGCATATTCTTTACGTTTCGAGTCCATGACTTTACGACTCCAAGGCGAAGATCAATGATTAGGAGAATAAAGTGGAATCTGCACAAGCATAGCTCAATGATTACGAGAATAAAGTGGAAGGTGCACAAGCATAATGTATGTTATATATAACACTCACTTGAAGTTGTAGGGAAAGAATATATCCTCTTTGTCTGCTTGCTTCTCTAAAAACTTTACGATGTTGTCCTCTGTGTCCTTGGCGAAGTTTTGAACCGTAACTTCATGAACTGTGTTTGGGTCTATGAACCCCAGCGGTAGGAGCTTGCCTCTTTTGTATTCCAGCTTCTTTATTCTGCATAATTAAATGTATAGCGTACACAAAGAATATAATGAGGATAATTGTTAGTGCAAATAAATGAGCTACAAACTTAATTACACAAATAAATCACTTACAGGCAGTAGCAACTGATGACAGCTTTGTCGAGGGCGTCTTGATTGAATAACTGAAACAGTTCTTCTAACTCAACGTTTATCTCGTCTTTCCCCCGGAAGTAATGCTCATCTCTAAGATACACCGTGAGGTAGGTATCACCTCTTCGACAGGCTTTCAGGTACCATTCATGCAACCTTCGCATCTGAGTCCCTAGACGCGCGAGCTCGCCAGGTTTGACGAGATCAGATCCGTATCTATACTTGTTCCCCACGACTGACACGGCCTGCCGCGCCCTGCGGTGGACCCTTTAGTCCCGGTTTGTACTACAAACCGGGACCAAAGGCCACTACCGGACAGGCTCCAGCGGGTGGGGTCGTCCTGGGCCAAACGAACCGGGACCAATGCCCCCCATTGGTCCCGGTTTGGTTCAGCACTGGGACTAAATCTTGGGACCAAAGGCCTCTTCTCCACTAGTGCATTCCACTGATCTAGAATCTTAAACAACAACAAAAAAAGATGAAAAAGACAAAAGTACCCGATCCAGCGGTAGCACCTATGTACGCATTGCCGGATACAGTGATTGTGCTGCTCGTGGATAGGCAACTTTAGACGATACGTTATACCTTGACATGCTGCTAAATAACTTCATTTTCTTGATCCAAGAATTCCAAGTATTCTCTTACATGGTAAATCAACTCATTCTCGATTACAAAGATGCATCAGAAAGTAGTTGGCAATAAATTCTGAAAACGGACCTTGATTTTGCAGTGTCCAATTCATTTGCAGGTCTGCAGCGTTGGTTCTGGCGCCTTGCAGGATTTTGTAGTCGACCAAGGGGCGGCCGGCCGGCAAGACGGCGACGAAGAGAAGCCGGGCGGGCTCGCGCACGGCGGCGGCAGGATGAATCGAGGGGCGGAGGCAGACAGAGCTGGGGCGACATGGGATTGTGCGCCGGCGCCGGCGCTTGTGAGGGACGACGCTAGCGGCGCTGTAGGTGAGGGACGATGCCGCGCTTGTGAGGGACGACGCTGGCGGCGCTGTAGGTGCGGGACAACGCTGGCTGGCTGGCGGCGCTGTAGGTGATGGACGATGTCGGCCTGAGCGACGGCGTCGGCCTGAGTGACGGTGCGGTGGCGTTGTTTGAGGGATTGGGGCCGGGTGATTAGCGGGGAGTTGTCAGTCTAGGCTGTTCCGTGATTATTTTTGAAACGTTAGTGATGGTCTGTTTGATTTAGTGGTGGTGAGAATTATGGTGAGGATTTAGAGCGTTAGATGTCCATCTGATAGCTGTGTTTCGTTGGTTCTGCCCCCTCTGTGCTTTTTTTATATTGGTATAGATTTACACAAAAATGACCCTTTTTCATAAGAATTGCACAAACTGACCCTACAGCCAATCTATTTCACGCTTCTAACCCTTTCGTGTGACTTACTTCGCAAGGACGCACCGAGGGTGTGGCGTCCTTCGCAAGGGCATCACACCCTTCTGTGTGGCTCCCTTCGCAAGGGCAGCACACATTCTATTATACGTGGTGTGGCGGCTCGAGCTTGCTAGCCGACATTGTGTGGCGTTGATACGTCCATTTTGCATCACTATTTTATATCATAATTTACTGTTATTCATTGATATATTTCATATTTAGAGGTGATACTTATGTTATTTCATCTATTTTGCATGTTTCATGATTATTGGAGGATCGCGTACCGGAGTCAGGATTCTGCTGGAAAAAGCACCGTCAGAATGCAATATTTCGGAAGATCAACAATTGACGGAAATTATATGAAAAATCCTATTTTTCCAGAAGACGAAGAGAGCCAGAAGGGGGAGCCGAGGAGGGCCGCCATGGGCCCACCTCATAGGCCGGCGCGGGCCAAGGCCTGGCCGCGCCGCCTTGTGAGGAGGGGGCCCACAGCCCCCTCTGGCCTCCTCTCCTTCGCGTACTTCTTCGTCCCGAAAACCTAAGCTCCAGAGGATAGTTGCGAAGAGTCACAGCCGCCTCTGCGGGGTGGAAAACACCAGAGAGAAAAGAGCTCTCCGGCAGGCTGAAATCTGCAGGGGAAATTCCCTCCCGGAGGGGGAAATCGACGCCATCGTCACCGACATCGAGCTGGACATCATCTCCATCACCATCACCATCATCTCCATCATCATCACCGCCGTCTCCACTGCTGCACCTCGTCACCGCTGTAACAATTAGGGTTGGATCTTGATTGTTTGATAGGGGAAACTCTCCCGGTATTGATTTCTACTTGTTATTGATGCTATTGAGTGAAACCATTGAACCAAGGTTTATATTCATATTTTTATTCATCATCATATCACCTCTGATCATGTTCCATATGATGTCTCGTGAGTAGTTCGTTTAGTTCTTGAGGACATGGGTGAAGTCTAAATGCTAGTAGTGAATAATGGTTGAGTAATATTCAATGTTATGATATTTAAGTTGTGGTGTTATTCTTCTAGTGGTGTCATGTGAACGTCGACTACATGATACTTCACCTTTATGGGCCTAGGGGAATACATCTTGTACTCGTTTGCCAATTGCGGGGTTGCCGGAGTGACAGAAACCTAAACCCTCGTTGGTATATCGATGCAGGAGGGATAGCAGGATCTCAGAGTTTAAGGCTGTGGTTAGATTTATCTTAATTACTTTCTTGTAGTTGCAGATGCTTGCAAGGGGTATAATCACAAGTATGTATTAGTCCTAGGAAGGGCGGTGCATTAGCATAGGTTCACCCACACAACACTTATCAAAACAATGAAGATTAATCAGCTGTATGAAGCGAAAGCACTAGACTAAATTCCCGTGTGTCCTCAAGAACGTTTGGTCATTATAAGTAAACAAACCGGCTTGTCCTTTGTGCTAAAAAGGATTGGGCCACTCGCTGCAATTGTTACTCTCGCATTTTACTTACTCGTACTTTATTCATCTGCTACATCAAAACCCCCTGAATACTTGTCTGTGAGCATTTACAGTGAATCCTTCATCGAAACTGCTTGTCAACACCTTCTGCTCCTCGTTGGGATCGACATTCTTACTTATCGAAAATACTACGATACACCCCCTATACTTGTAAGTCATCAAGACTATTTTCTGGCGCCGTTGCCGGGGAGTGAAGCGCTATTGGTAAGTGGAATTGGTAAGGGAAACTTTTACTGTTAGTGCTGATTTTATTCCTGCCTGCTGCTATAATTCATTATGGAGAGATCTTCTCTTGAATTTTTATTTGGAAAATCTACTACTACTGCAAAGGTAGTGGATGAGGCGCCAGGTGAGGAAGAAGTTCCATACAAAATACCTATGAAAATTATTGAACGTGTTGTGGATAACCGTTATACAGGGGATGGAACTGTCCATCCTGGAGACCATTTACTGTTCTTACATGAATTATGCGGTTTATTCAAGTGTGCAGGTATTGCTATGGATGAAGTGAGGAAGAAGCTATTCTCTATATCGCTGTCTGGTAAAGCGGCGCATTGGTATAAATTACTGGATGATGGGGATTCTCTTGAATGGAATGATATTGTGCCCCGATTTTATTCTAAGTTCTATCCTCCAAGTGAAATTCACAAAGACCGGAACCGCATATATAATTTTTGGCCTCATGATGGAGAGAGTATTGCCCAAGCGTGGGGGAGATTGAAGTCTTTAATGCTCAAATGCCCCATTCATGAGCTTCCTGGTAATATTATTATTGATAATTTCTATGCAAGACTTTCTTTTCAAGACAAGACCTTGCTAGATACTTCTTGTTCTGGATCATTTACACGCAACAAAGAAGAGTTTAAAAGGGACCTTCTTAATCGGATCCAGGAGAATACTGAAGGATGGGAGAACGACAAAGATAGAGAGTCAGGTATAAACTATGATTATAAATGCATTGAAGCTTTTATGGATACTGATAAATTTCGTAATATGAGTGCTACTTATGGTCTTGATTCTCAAGTTGCTGCAAATCTTTATAAAGCTTTTGCCTCCCATTATGAATTGCCTAAGAAGAACTTTGATAAGTATCATGAACCGTATAAAGATAAAATTGATTCATCTATAAATAAATGTGTTGTAGTTGAAACTGTTGATCATGTTATTCCTGAAGCTTATATTGAAAAAACTCCTTTCCCTGCTAAAATGAAGGAGTACTCTGTTATAAATAGTGTGGTTAATAAAAGTAAAAAGAAACCTATAGAACCTGAAGAGCAAATAAAAGTTGAACCTGTTGTTGCAATAGTTAAAGATCTTGTGACTGAAAATGTGGAAGATGGTCATATTATTTTTTGTGAAGATGCTTCTAATATTGTTTCACATCCTAATAAGTCTAGAAATACTAGTGTTCCTATGCTATCTGTTAGAATTGGTGATCATTGCTATTATGGTTTATGCGATATTGGTGCAAGTATTAGTGCTATTCCTTATGCGCTTTATACAGAGATTATGCACGAAATTCGTTCTTGTGAACTTGAAGATATTGATGTGGTTATTCGGCTAGCTAATAGAGAAACTATCTCTCCAATTGGTATTGTTCGAGATGTGGAAGTTCTATGTGGTAAGATTAAATATCCTGCTGACTTTTTGGTACTTGGTTCTGCTGCTAGTAAGTATTGTCCTATCATTTTTGGTAGACCTTTTCTAAATACTTGTGGAGCTGTTATAGATTGCAAGAAAGAGAAAATTTTGACTAAATTTGCTGGTGAGTCTTATGAGTTTAATTTCTCTAAATTTTCCAAAACTCCTTATAAAGCTGATTCACCTAATAATGATTTTAGAGTTGAACAGTGTGCATCTATTGCTCTTGCTCCTAATAATCCTTTGCAGCAACACTTGGAGAATAGTGAGAGTGATGTTTTTAGGGAAGAAAGAAATGAGCTTGATGAAATTTTCCTTCATCAACCTATTCTTAAGCATGATTTACCGGTAGAAGATCTAGGTACAACATTGCCACCAAAGGAAGATCCTGTCTTTGATTTAAAACCATTGCCTGATAATCTTAAATGTGCTCATATTGATGATAAGAAAATATATCATGTTATTATTAGTTCTAAGCTTTCAGAGATTGAGGAAGAAAGTCTATTGGAAATATTGAAGAAACATCGAGGAGCTATTGGCTACACTCTTGATGACTTGAAGGGGATTTCTCCCTCTATTTGCCAACATGCCATTAATATGGAAGATGATGCAAAGCCTGTTGTTGAACATCAGCGTTGTCTAATTTCTAAGATGAAGGATGTGGTAAGAAATGAGGTATTAAAACTTCTTGAAGCTGGTATTATATATCCTATTGCTGATAGTAGATGGGTTAGTCCTGTGCATTGTGTTCCTTAGAAAGGAGGAATGACTGTTGTGCCTAATGATAATGATGAGCTCATACCTCAAAGAGTAGTTTTAGGGTATAGAATGTGCATTGATTATCGAAAAGTTAATAAGGTTACTAAGAAAGATCATTACCCTTTGCCTTTTATTGATCAAATGTTAGAAAGGTTATCCAAAAATACTCATTTTTGCTTTCTTGATGGTTATTCTGGGTTTTCACAAATTGCTGTTAAAACTAAGGATCAAGAGAAAACCACTTTCACTTGTCCCTATGGAACTTATGCTTATAGACGTATGCCTTTTGGTTTATGTAATGCTCCTGCTACTTTTCAAAGATGCATGTCTGCTATTTTTCATGGCTTTTGCGAGAATATTGTAGAGGTATTCATGGATGATTTTTCTGTCAATGGGAATTCTTTTGATAATTGCTTGCGAAACCTCGATAAAGTTTTGCAGAGATGTGAAGAAACTAACCTTGTTCTTAATTGGGAGAAATGCCACTTTATGGTTAATGAAGGAATTGTATTGGGACATAAAATTTCCGAGAGAGGTATTGAAGTTGATAGAGCTAAAGTTGAAGCAATTGAGAAGATGCCCTATCCTAGGGATGTTAAAGTTCTTGCCTCCAACCTTTTTAGCTCAGCAAAGGAGGAAATTCTTTTATGACTTGAGGCATTATTTTTGGGATGACCCACACTTATATATAGAAGGAGTGGATGGTATTCTGCGAAGATGTGTTCCCGAATATGAACAACAAGAGATATTGAGTAAATGTCATGGTAGTGCTTATGGAGGACATCACGCCGGAGACAGAACCGCGCAAAAGGTTCTACAATCAGGTTTTTATTGGCCAACCCTCTTCAAGGATGCAAGGAAGTTTATTTTATCTTGTGATGAATGTCAAAGGGTTGGTAATATCTCCAGACGCAATGAAATGCCTATGAATTATACTCTTGTTATTGAACCATTCGATTGTTGGGGATTCGACTTCATGGGACCTTTCCCCTCTTCAGAAGCTAACACTCATATACTTGTTGCTGTTGATTATGTTACTAAATGGGTGGAAGCCATACCCACAAAAAGTGATGATGGTGAGACCTTGATACGTCCAATTTGCATCACTATTTTATATCATAATTTGCTGCTATTCATTGATATATTTCATATTTGGACATAATACTTATGTTATTTCATCTATTTTGCATGTTTCATGATTATTGGAGGATCGAGCACCGGAGCCAGGATTCTGCTGGAAAAAGCACCGTCAGAATGCAATATTTCGGAAGATCAACAGTTGACGGAAATTATACCAAAAATCCTATTTTTCCAGATGATGAAGTGAGCCAGAAGGGGGAGCTGAGGGGACCCGAGGTGGGCCCACCCCATAGGCCAGCGCGGCCCAAGGCCTGGCCGCGCTGCCCTATGAGGAGGGGGGCCCACAGCCCCTCTCGCCTCCTTTTCTTCGCGAAATCTTTCGTCCCGAAGACCTAAGCTCCAGAGGGTACCTCACGAAGAGTTACAGCCGCCTCTGCGGGGCGGAGAACACCAGAGAGAAAAGAGCTCTCCGGCGGGCTGAGATCCGCCGGGGAAATTCCCTCCGGGAGGGGGAAATCGACGCCATCGTCACCGTCATCGAGCTGGACATCATCTCCATCACAATCATCATCATCTTCACCATCATCACCGCCGTCTCCACCGCTGGCCATCGTCACCGCTGTAGCAATTTGGGTTTGATCTTGATTGTTTGATAGGGGAAACTCTCCCGGTGTTGATTTCTACTTGTTATTGATGCTATTGAGTGAAACCGTTGAACCAAGGTTTATGTTCAGATTGTTATTCATCATCATATCACCTCTGATCATGTTCCATATGATGTCTCGTGAGTAGTTCATTTAGTTCTTGAGGACATGGGTGAAGTCTAAATGTTAGTAGTGAAGTATGGTTGAGTAATATTCAATGTTATGATATTTAAGTTGTGGTGTTATTCTTCTAGTGGTGTCGTGTGAACGTCGACTACACGACACTTCACCTTTATGGGCCTAGGGGAATGCATCTTGTACTCGTTTGCCAATTGCGGGGTTGCCGGAGTGACAGAAACCTAAGCCCCCGTTGGTATATCGATGCAGGAGGGATAGCAGGATCTCAGAGTTTAAGGCTGTGGTTAGATTTATCTTAATTACTTTCTTGTAGTTGCGGATGCTTGCAAGGGGTATAATCACAAGTATGTATTAGTCCTAGGAAGGGCGGTACATTAGCACAGGTTCACCAACACAACACTTATCAAAACAATGAAGATTAATTAGACATATGTAGCGAAAGCACTAGACTAAAATCCCGTGTGTCCTCGAGAACGTTTGGTCATTATAAGTAAACAAACCGGCTTGTCCTTTGTGCTAAAAAGGATTGGGCCACTCGCTGCAATTGTTACTCTCGCACTTTACTTACTCGTACTTTATTCATCTGTTACATCAAAACCCCCTGAATACTTGTCTGTGAGCATTTACAGTGAATCCTTCATCGAAACTGCTTGTCAACACCTTCTGCTCCTCGTTGGGATCGACATTCTTACTTATCGAAGATACTACGATACACCCCCTATACTTGTGGGTCATCAAGACTATTTTCTGGCGCCGTTGCCGGGGAGTGAAGCGCTATTGGTAAGTGGAATTGGTAAGGGAAACTTCTACTGTTTGAGCTGATTTTATTTCTGTCTGCTGCCATAATTCATTATGGAGAGATCTCCTTTTGAATGTTTATTTGGGAAATCTGCTACTACTGCAAAGGTAGTGGATGAGGCGCCAGGTAAGGAAGAGATACCATACAAAATACCTATGCAAATTATTGAACGCGTAGTGGGTAACCGTTATACAGGGGATGGAACTGTCCACCCTGGAGATCATTTACTATTCTTACATGAATTATGCGGTTTATTCAAGTGTGCAGGTATTGCTATGGATGAAGTGAGGAAGAAACTATTCTCTATATCGCTGTCTGGTAAAGCGGCGCATTGGTATAAATTACTGGATAATGGGGATTCTCTTGAATGGAATGATATTGTGCCCCGGTTTTATTCTAAGTTCTATCCTCCAAGTGAAATTCACAAGGATCGGAATCGCATATATAATTTTTGGCCTCATGATGGAGAGAGTATTGCCCAAGCTTGGGGGAGATTGAAGTCTTTAATGCTCAAATGCCCCATTCATGAGCTTCCTGGTAATGTTATTATTGATAATTTCTATGCAAGACTTTCTTTTGAAGACAAGACCTTGCTGGATACTTCTTGTTCTGGATCATTCACGCGCAACAAAGAAGAGTTTAAAAGGGACCTTCTCAATCGGATCCAGGAAAATACCGAAGGATGGGAGAACGACAAAGATAGAGAATCAGGTATAAATTATGATTATAAATGCATTGAAGCTTTTATGGATACTGATAAATTTCGTAATATGAGTGCTACTTATGGTCTTGATTCTCAAGTTGCTGCAAATCTTTATAAAGCTTTTGCCTCTCATTATGAATTGCCTAAGAAGAATTTTGATACGTATCATGAACCGTATAAAGATAAAATTGATTCATCTATTAATAAATGCGTTGTAGTTGAAACTGTTGATCATGTTATTGCTGAAGCTTATATTGAAAAAACTCCTTTCCCTGCTAAAATGAAGGAGTACTCTGTTATAAATAGTGCGGTTCATAAAAGTGAAAATAAACCTATAGAATCTGAAGAACAAATAAAAGTTGAACCTGCTGTTGCAATAGTTAAAGATCTTGTGACTGAAAATGTGGAGGATGGTCGTATTATTTTCTGTGAAGATGCTTCTAATATTGTTTCACATCCTAATAAGGCCAAGAAAGCTAGTGTTCCTATGCTATCTGTTAGAATTGGTGATCATTGTTATTATGGTTTATGTGATATTGGTGCAAGTATTAGTGCTATTCCTTATGAGCTTTACACGGAGATTATGCACGAAATTGGTTCTTGTGAACTTGAAGATATTGATGTGGTTATTCAGCTGGCTAATAGAGAAACTATCTCTCCAATTGGTATTGTTCGAGATGTGGAAGTTCTATGTGGTAAGATTAAATATCCTGCTGACTTTTTGGTACTTGGTTCTGCTGCTAGTGAATATTGTCCTATCATTTTTGGTAGACCTTTTCTAAATACTTGTGGAGCTATTATAGATTGCAAGAAAGAGAAAATTTTGACTAAATTTGCTGGTGAATCTTATGAGTTTAACTTTTCTAAATTTACCAAAACTCCTTATAAAATTGATCCGCCTAATGATGATTTTAAAATGGAACAGTGTGCATCTATTGTTCTTGTTCCTAATAATCCTTTGCAGCAACATTTGGAGAATAGTGAGAGTGAAGTTTTTAGGCAAGAAAGAGATGAGCTTGATGAAATTTTTCTTCGCCAACCTATTCTTAAGCATTATCTACTGGTGGAAGATCTGGGTACAACACCGCCACCAAAGGAAGACCCTGTCTTTGATTTAAAACCTTTGCCTGATAATCTTAAATATGCTCATATTGATGATAAGAAAACATATCCTGTTATTATTAGTTCTAAGCTTTCAGAGTTTGAAGAAGAAAGGCTATTGGAAATATTGAAGAAACACCGAGGTGCTATTGGCTACACTCTTGATGACTTGAAGGGGATTTCTCTCTCTATTTGCCAACACGCCATTAATATGGAAGATGATGCGAAGCCTGTTGTTGAACCTCAGCGTCGTCTAATTCCTAAGATGAAGGATGTGGTAAGAAATGAGGTATTAAGACTTCTTGAAGCTGGTATTATATATCCTATTGCTGATAGTAGATGGGTTAGTCCTGTGCATTGTGTTCCTAAGAAAGGAGGAATGACTGTTGTGCCTAATGATAATGATGAGCTCATACCTCAAAGAGTAGTTGTAGGGTATAGAATGTGCATTGATTATCGAAAAGTCAATAAGGTTACTAAAAAAGATCATTACCCTTTGCCTTTTATTGATCAAATGTTAGAAAGGTTATCTAAAAATACCCACTTTTGTTTTCTTGATGGTTATTCTGGGTTTTCACAAATTGCTGTTAAAACTAAGGATCAGGAGAAAACCACTTTCACTTGTCCTTATGGAACTTATGCTTATAGACGTATGCCTTTTGGTTTATGTAATGCTCCTGCTACTTTTCAAAGATGCATGTCTGCTATTTTTCATGGCTTTTGCGAGAGTATTGTAGAGGTATTCATGGATGATTTTTCTATCTATGGGAATTCTTTTGATAATTGCTTGCGGAACCTTGATAAAGTTTTGCAGAGATGTGAAGAAACTAACCTTGTTCTTAATTGGGAGAAATGCCACTTTATGGTTAATGAAGGAATTGTATTGGGACATAAAATTTCTGAGAGAGGTATTGAAGTTGACAGAGCTAAAGTTGAAGCAATTGAGAAGATGCCCTATCCTAGGGATGTTAAAGGTATTCGTAGTGTTCTTGGTCATGCTGGGTTTTATAGGAGGTTTATTAAAGACTTCTCCAAGATTTCAAAACCTCTTACTAATCTTCTTCAAAAAGATGTACCTTTTGTTTTTGATGATGATTGTAAGGAAGCTTTTGAAACTCTAAACAAAGCCTTAACAACTGCTTCTATAGTTGAACCTCCTGATTGGAACTTACCATTTGAAATTATGTGTGATGCTAGTGATTTTGCTGTAGGCGCTGTTCTTGGACAGCGAGTAAATAAGAAATTTAATGTTATTCATTATGCTAGTAAAACTCCTGATGCTGCTCAGAGAAATTATGCTACTACTGAAAAAGAATTGTTAGCTGTAGTCTTTGCTTGTGATAAGTTTAGATCTTATATTGTTGATTCAAAAGTTACTATACATACTGATCATGCTGCAATCAGATACCTTATGCAAAAGAAAGATGCTAAGCCAAGGCTTATTAGATGGGTACTTCTGTTGCAAGAATTTGATTTACATATTGTAGATAGGAAAGGTGCTGATAATCCTGTTGCTGATAATTTGTCTAGATTGGAAAATATTGCTTATGATCCTGTTCCTGTTAATGATAGTTTTCCAAATGAACAATTGGCTGTAATAAAGGTGAGCTCGCGAGACAGTCCTTGGTATTTTGATTATGCTAACTTTATTGTTTCCAAGTACTTTCCTCCAACCTTTTCAGCTCAGCAAAGGAGGAAATTCTTTTATGACTTGAGGCATTATTTCTGGGATGACCCACACTTATATAAAGGAGTGGATGGTATTCTGCGAAGAAGTGTTCCCGAATATGAACAACATGAGATATTGAGTAAGTGTCATGGTAGTGCTTATGGAGGACATCACGCCGGAGATAGAACCGCGCAAAAGGTTCTACAATCAGGTTTTTATTGGCCAACTCTCTTCAAAGATGCAAGAAAGTTTATCTTATCCTGTGATGAATGTCAAAGGGTTGGTAATATCTCCAGACGCAATGAAATGCCTATGAATTATACTCTTGTTATTGAACCGTTCGATTGTTGGGGATTTGACTTCATGGGACCTTTTCCCTCTTCAGAAGGTAACACTCATATACTTGTTGCTGTTGATTATGTTACTAAATGGGTGGAAGCCATTCCTACAAAAAGTGTTGATGGTGAGACCTCTTTAAGAATGCTTTTAGATATTATTTTTCCTAGATTTGGAGTTCCTAGATATATTATGACTGATGGAGGTTCTCATTTTATTCATGGTGGTTTTAGAAAAACTCTTGCTAAATATGGTATTAATCATAGAATTGCTTCCGCTTATCATCCTCAAACTAGTGGGCAAGTAGAACTATCAAATAGAGAAATTAAATCTATCTTGCAAAATACTGTTAATAAAACTAGAAAGAATTGGGCTAGTAAATTGAAGGATGCACTATGGGCTTATAGAACTGCTTATAAAAACCCCATGGAAATGTCACCTTATAAAATGGTTTATGGGAAAGCTTGTCATTTACCTTTAGATCTAGAGCACAAAGCTTATTGGGCAGTTAGAGAATTAAATAAAGATCCTAAACTTGCCGGTAATAAGAGGTTGCTGCAATTGAGTTCTCTAGATGAATGGAGAAGTGAAGCTTATGAAAATGCTAAACTCTTTAAAGAGAAAGTTAAAAAATGGCATGATAGAAGGATTATCAAAAGAGAATTTAATATTGGGGATAAAGTCCTATTGTATCGGTCTCGTCTCAGATTCTTTGCAGGGAAATTACTCTCGAAATGGGAAGGACCATATGTTGTTGAGGAGGTGTATCGTTCAGGAGCAATTAAAATTAGCTCTCTCCAAGGCAATGCCACACAAGTGGTGAATGGACAAAGACTCAAGCATTATATCTCAGGTGATTCTTATAATGTAGATGTTGATGTTATTCGAGTGGAAACACCGGAGGCTTTCATCAAAGGACAAATTGACAGTCCGCCAGAACTCGACTTTGAATAGGTAACAGTACTGGGAATGAAAAGTTCGCAATTTACTTTCCGAACAATATTTTTGCTGTTTTTGGAAAATATGAAAAATTACGAGGTCGAAACGGAGTGGAGGAGACGCACGAGGGCGTGCCCCCATAGGCCGGCGCGGGCCCCAGCCAGGCCACGCCGCCCTATGAGCTGGCCGCCTCGTCGCCCCTTTCCGACTCTGGTTCGACCTGGTACTTTCCTTTTGTCGTGAAATTTTTTGCTATATAATCCCCCGGACCCCTGGAGGTCCGTATATCGTTTTCTCGACGTGTTTTGTTTCGGGCTGTTTCTGCCAGGATTTGCTTCAGATCTAGAGCCGTCATGTCTTCGTCGGAAACTCCGAAGGACAGCTCTTGCAAGGACGTTGACAACTTGTACATGGAGGAGCTGAGGACGCACCCCAAGGAGTTGCTGCTCGTTGAGGGAGAACTGCAGATCAAGGATGTCCAGGGTCCTAAAGGAAAAGGAAGCGTGGAAGACAGGATGGAGAAGCTAGAACAAGAGGTCTTCAAGTACAAGAAGATGGCTGAGCGTGAGGTGGATATCTTCCACAAGATTGTGTCTGAACTCATTGCTGAACACGAGAAGGAAACTGCAAAGCTATGGGGCGACATCCTCTCACTTCACGACACCACCAACAAACTCCAAGCTCAACTCTATGACGTTCAGAATCAGAACTGTGAGTATGAAATCAGGTTTAAACACATAAGCCATCTTTGCTAGTTTCAGGATTCCCGAGACCAAGATGTCGTTTGTTGATGGAGAGCCTCTTCCTTGGAAGTCTGATGACGGGAATTCATCACCACCATCGCCGAAGGAGTAATTCATCATCGGTATTGGCATCCCCTTGGTTTGTTCCAAGCTTGGGGGAGTGCCGCGGTATCACATTATCACTACCTTTTACTTTTTACTGTCAAGTAGTGTCATATCATGAGTAGGGAAGTTATCATATAAGATGGGTTGCAGTTTGGAAGTATCTCTCCTTTAGTTGGTTATCTATGTATCCCTTGGTGTGAGTTATCGTTATGGAATATTAATGAGAAGTCTTATCATTTACATATTGCACATCTTATTTTAGTTTGCAATCTCTACTATATGATTGATCTTGTTATTAGTATCGGTATCACTTTGGGAGCATTAAATAAATCTATTTGGTTTTGGCAAACTTAGCATTGGTCAATAGCAACAACACTTTGAGGTTTAAATAGAAAAGAGAAATACATGTAGTTGTTTCATTGTCTTTCTTTCTTGTTAGCTCATAGCTTATTATTCTGAAGTTAAAATTGTTTGTGCTTACAAGGAAGATGCATGATTGTTTCTATCACATGTATATTTGTTTGTTTCCTTCAACTCTTATGCTTGCTAATTAACCTTGCTAGCCAAAGACCTGTACTGAGAGGGAATACTTCTCGTGCATCCAAACCTTAACCCAAACCTATGTCATTTGTGTCCACCATATCTACCTACTACATGGTATTTCCTGCCATTCCAAGTAAATACTTCGTGTGCTACCTTTAAACAATTCAAAATTTACTATCTCTCATTTGTGTCAATGTTTTATAGCTCATGAGGAAGTATGTGGTGTTTTATCTTTCAATCTTGTTGGGCAACTTTCACCAATGGACTAGTGGCTTCATCCGCTTATCCAATAATTTTGCAAAAAGAGCTGGCAATGGGATTCCCAGTCCCAAATTAATTAATCTAAATAGACACTCCTCCATGGTATGTGATTGATGGACGGCACCCGAAGGATTCGGTTAGCCATGGCTTGTGTAAGCAAAGGTTGGGGGGAGTGTCATCATAATAAAACTAAAATAAAAAGGCACTCCTTCATGGTATGAGATTGTTGGTAGGCACCCGAGGATTCGGTTAGCCATGGTTTGTGAAAGAAAGGTTGGAAGGAGTGCCACACAAAATAAAAATAAAATGGGAGCCGCTCTTTGAAGGTTTGTCTGGCAGGGGGGTTAGAGTACCCGCTACCAGTCGTTGACAACAACAAACACCTCTCAAAATGTTACTTTCATTCTCTTTATATGATTTCAAAACTGAAAAAACTCTAGCACATGATTTAATCCCTGCTTCCCTCTGCGAAGGGCCTGTCTTTTACTTTATGTTGAGTCAGTAAACCTATTTCCCTCCATCTTAAGCAAGCATTTGAGTTGTTGTGATCAAACCATTATATTGTGATTTGCTTCATCATGTCTTTTATTCTTCCTTGTTTAATACAAGTTTTATCTGAATGAATATAGCTTTGCAAGTTATCAATGATCATGAGGAGACCATTATGATTGAGTATGCAAGTTGTGCCATATAAACTTTAACATGAGAGCGCTGCTCAATAAGATAAGTATAATTGTTAATTGTTCTCTGACTAAGAACGAAGTTTGCCATCACCAACTATGATTTCTTATGCACCTTTTATTTGTGATTACCTTATACTTGTTTCAAGTTGAATCATATGAAGGAGTTGTTTACTAGAATGTCTTGTGTGAATGAATATGATGCTTCTTGTCCGTATTTTATTTATCGACTCTTCACTCCATAAACATGTGGTCCTGTTTACCGAGTTCAGTTTCGCTTGGGGACAAGCGAAGTCTAAGCTTGGGGGAGTTGATACGTCCAATTTGCATCACTATTTTATATCATAATTTGCTGCTATTCATTGATATATTTCATATTTGGACATAATACTTATGTTATTTCATCTATTTTGCATGTTTCATGATTATTGGAGGATCGAGAACCGGAGCCAGGATTCTGCTGGAAAAAGCACCGTCAGAATGCAATATTTTGGAAGATCAACAGTTGACGGAAATTATACAAAAAATCCTATTTTTCCAGATGACGAAGTGAGCCAGAAGGGGGAGCTGAGGGCACCCGAGGTGGGCCCACCCCATAGGCCGGCGCGGCCCAAGGCCTGGCCGCGCCGCCCTATGAGGAGGGGGGCCCACAGCCCCTCTCGCCTCCTTTTCTTCGCGAAATCTTTCGTCCCGAAGACCTAAGCTCCAGAGGGTACCTCAGGAAGAGTTACAGCCGCCTCTGCGGGGCGGAGAACACCAGAGAGAAAAGAGCTCTCCGGCGGGCTGAGATCCGCCGGGGAAATTCCCTCCGGGAGGGGGAAATCGACGCCATCGTCACCGTCATCGAGCTGGACATCATCTCCATCACCATCATCATCATCTTCACCATCATCACCGCCGTCTCCACCGCTGGCCATCGTCACTGCTGTAGCAATTTGGGTTTGATCTTGATTGTTTGATAGGGGAAACTCTCCCGGTGTTGATTTCTACTTGTTATTGATGCTATTGAGTGAAACCGTTGAACCAAGGTTTATGTTCAGATTGTTATTCATCATCATATCACCTCTGATCATGTTCCATATGATGTCTCGTGAGTAGTTCGTTTAGTTCTTGAGGACATGGGTGAAGTCTAAATGTTAGTAGTGAAGTATGGTTGAGTAATATTCAATGTTATGATATTTAAGTTGTGGTGTTATTCTTCTAGTGGTGTCGTGTGAACGTTGACTACACGACACTTCACCTTTATGGGCCTAGGGGAATGCATCTTGTACTCGTTTGCCAATTGCGGGGTTGCCGGAGTGACAGAAACCTAAGCCCCCGTTGGTATATCGATGCAGGAGGGATAGCAGGATCTCAGAGTTTAAGGCTGTGGTTAGATTTATCTTAATTACTTTCTTGTAGTTGCGGATGCTTGCAAGGGGTATAATCACAAGTATGTATTAGTCCTAGGAAGGGCGGTACATTAGCACAGGTTAACCCACACAACACTTATCAAAACAATGAAGATTAATTAGCCATATGTAGCGAAAGCACTAGACTAAAATCACGTGTGTCCTCGAGAACGTTTGGTCATTATAAGTAAACAAACCGGCTTGTCCTTTGTGCTAAAAAGGATTGGGCCACTCGCTGCAATTGTTACTCTCGCACTTTACTTACTCGTACTTTATTCATCTGTTACATCAAAACCCCCTGAATACTTGTCTGTGAGCATTTACAGTGAATCCTTCATCGAAACTACTTGTCAACACCTTCTGCTCCTCGTTGGGATCGACATTCTTACTTATCGAAGATACTACGATACACCCCCTATACTTGTGGGTCATCAGACCTCTTTAAGAATGCTTTTAGATATTATTTTTCCTAGATTTGGAGTTCCTAGATATATTATGACTGATGGAGGTTCTCATTTTATTCATGGTGGTTTTAGAAAAACTCTTGCTAAATATGGTATTAATCATAGAATTGCTTCCGCTTATCATCCTCAAACTAGTGGGCAAGTAGAACTATCAAATAGAGAGATTAAATCTATCTTGCAAAAGACTGTTAATAAAACTAGAAAGAATTGGGCTAGTAAATTGAAGGAAGCACTATGGGCTTATAGAACTGCTTATAAAAATCCCATGGGTATGTCACCGTATAAAATGGTTTATGGAAAAGCTTGTCATTTACCTTTAGAACTAGAGCACAAAGCTTATTGGGCTGTAAGAGAACTAAATAAAGATCCTAAACTTGCCGGTAAGAAAAGATTGCTACAATTGAATTCTCTAGATGAATGGAGAAGTGAAACTTATGAGGATGCTAAACTCTTTAAAGAGAAAGTTAAGAAATGGCATGATAGAAAAATTATCAAAAGATAATTTAATATTGGGGATACAGTCCTATTTTATCGGTCTCGTCTTAGATTCTTTGCAGGGAAATTACTCTCAAAATGGGAAGGACCATATGTCGTTGAGGAGGTGTATCGTTCAGGAGCAACTAAAATTAGCTCTCTCCAAGGCGATGCCACACAAGTGGTGAATGGACAAAGACTCAAGCATTATATCTCAGGTGATTCTTATAATGAAGATGTTGATGTTATTCGAGTGGAAACTCCGGAAGCTTTCATCAAAGGTCAAATTGACAGTCCGGCAGAGTTCGACTTTGAATAGGTAACAGTACTAGTCATTGTTCAAAAAATCGGCATAGATACCGATTTATCGGTCGATTTATCGTGAATCGGGTGGTAACCGGTAAGATTTCAGCATATCGGCCAGTTTATCGCAACACCGATATTTCAGCCGATTTTCTGCATGAGAGCCGATATTTCGCACGATTTTCACACTCATGGCCGATATTTTGGCTGATTGTCCGTGAAATTTCAATGATATTTGGTATGGCAGTCGATATTTTCGTCCTATGGTTTTGTAGAACTGTGCATTAGCTCAAATTTTCCATTATTATTGATTCAAATGCAAGGAATTAAGGTAATACTTATGTGCAATTCTTAAATATTATTTTTTGCATAGCATATTATAGAAAATTTAGTGTTGAAAATTAGGATTTACAAAAAAATAAGCCGATAAATAGATGACAGATAAAATCGATTAATCGGCTGATAAGAGATTAATATTTATTTTTAGGCTGACCGATAAGTTAACATTAACGATTTCTTGAACATTGGTACTGGTAATAAAAAGTTCGCGTTTTACTTTCCGAACAATGTTTTTGCTGTTTTTGGAAAATATGAAAAATTACGAGATCGAAACGGAGTGGAGGAGACGCACGAGGGCGTGCCCTCATAGGCCGGCGCGGGCCCCAGCCTGGCCGTGCCGCCCTATGAGGAGGCTCCCTCGTTGCCCCTCTCTGACTCTGGTTCGACCTGGTACTTTCCTTGTGTCGTAAAAATTCCTGCTATATAACCCCCCGGACTCCTAGAGGTCCGTATATCGTTTTCTCGACGTGTTTTGTTTCGAGCTGTTTCTGCCAGGATCTGTTTTCAATCTAGAAGCACCATGGTCTCCAACAACAAGGGCAAGGGGCTTTTGGATGAAGATATTCAAGATCCCGGGTGGAAAGAGGTGGACGAGAGCGTGAAGGAAGAAGATGAAGAAGAAGTGGAGGAAGACTCGCGTGCGTACCCGCGTGCTGCCATCGCAAGCATCGAGGTGGTTGAAAACCCTTCCAGTGCCACGAGGAGCGGAAGAATTCGCACCGGAGGAAGGGTTCCACGTCACTACCTAGCTCCAAAGACGTCTTCTCCAGGAAGGGTGAAGCCTGAAGCTGAAGAGTGGGGGAATAACTCCAAGAGTTGGGACTCGCCGTCGGACGTACTTCATAGCCACGTCGAGCACAATTCAGAGATGATCCGCAACCTCATGTACAAGATTGATGAGCTTCAGGAGCTTGTTGAGAAGCTTGTCAAGAATGCATCACCACCACCACCGAAGGAGTAATTCATCATCGGTATTGGCATCCCCTTGGTTTGTTCCAAGCTTGCGGGAGTGCCGCGGTATCACATCATCACTATCTTTTACTTTTTACTATCAAGTAGTGCCATATCATGAGTAGGGAAGTTATCATATAAGATGGGTTGCAGTGTGGAAGTATCTCTCCTTAGTTGGTTGTCTATGTATCCCTTGGTGTGAGTTATCGTTATGGAATATTAATGAGAAGTCTTATCATTTACATATTGCACATCTTATTTTAGTTTGCAATCTCTGTTATATGATTGATCTTGTTATTAGTATTGGTATCACTTTGGGAGCATTGAATAAATCTATTTGGTTTTGGCAAACTTAGCATTGGTCAATAGCAACAACACTTTGAGGTTTAAGTAGAAAAGAGAAATACATGTAGTTGTTTCATTGTCTTTCTTTCTTGATTAGCTCTTAAGCTTATTATTCTGAAGTTAAAATTGTTTGTGCTTACAAGGAAGATGCATGATTGTTTCTATCACATGTATATTTGTTTGTTTCCCTCAACTCTTATGCTTGCTAATCAACCTTGCTAGCCAAAAACCTGTACTGAGGGGGAATGCTTCTCGTGCATCCAAACTTTAACCCAAACCTATGCCATTTGTGTCCACCATAACTACCTACTACATGGTATTTCCTGCCATTCCAAGTAAATACTTCGTGTGCTACCTTTAAACAATTCAAAACTTATCATCCCTTACTTGTGTCAATGTTTTATAGCTCATGAGGAAGTATGTGGTGTTTTATCTTTCAATCTTGTTGGGCAACTTTCACCAATGGACTAGTGGCTTCATCCGCTTATCCAATAATTTTGCAAAAAGAGCTGGCAATGGGGTTCCCAGCCCCGATTAATTAATTTTCATAATTTTACGAATAGACACTCCTCCATGGTTTGTGATTGTTCGAAGGCACCCGAGGATTCAGTTAGCCATGGCTTGAGAAAGCAAAGGAGGGGAGGAGTGTCATCTAAATAAAACTAAAATAAAAAGGGCACTCCTTCATGGTATGAGATTGTTGGCAGGCACCCGAGGATTCGGTTAGCCATGGTTTGTGAAAGCAAAGGTTGGAAGGAGTGCCACCTAAAAATAAAACTTTATGGGAGCCGCTCTTCGAGAGTTTGTCTGGCAAGGGGGTTAGAGAACCCGCTACCATTCATTGACAACAACAAACACCTCTCAAAATGTTACTTTCATTCTCTTTATATGATTTCAAAACTGAAAAAGCTCTAGCACATGATTTAATCCCTGTTTCCCTTTGCGAAGGGCCTGTCTTTTACTTTATGTTGAGTCAGTAAACCTATTTCCCTCCATCTTAAGCAAGTATTTGAGTTGTTGTGATCAAATCATTTATATTGTGATCTATTTCATCATGCCTTCTACTCTTCCTTGTTTAGTACAAGTTTTATCTGAATGAATATAGCTTTGAAAGTTATCAATGATTACGAGAGATTATTATGATTGAGTATGCAAGTTGTGCCATATAAGCTTTAACATAATCTGTTAATTGTTCTCTGACCAAGAACGAAGTTTGCCATCACCAATTATGATTCTTATGCACCTTTATTTGTGATTACCTTATACTTGTTTCAAATTGAATTATATGAGGAAGTTGTTCACTAGAATGTCTTGTGTGAATGAATATGACGCTTCTTGTCCGTATTTTATTTATCGACTCTTCACTCCATAAACATGTGGTCCTGTTTACCGAGTTCAGTTTCGCTTGGGGACAAGCGAAGTCTAAGCTTGGGGGGAGTTGATACGTCCATTTTGCATCACTATTTTATATCATAATTTACTGTTATTCATTGATATATTTCATATTTAGAGGTGATACTTATGTTATTTCATCTATTTTGCATGTTTCATGATTATTGGAGGATCGCGCACCAGAGTCAGGATTCTGCTGGAAAAAGCACCGTCAGAATGCAATATTTCAGAAGATCAACAATTGACGGAAAGTATATGAAAAATCCTATTTTTCCAGAAGACGAAGGGAGCCAGAAGGGGGAGCCGAGGAGGGCCGCCATGGGCCCACCTCATAGGCCGGCGCGGGCCAAGGCCTGGCCGCGCCGCCTTGTGCGGAGGGGGCCCACAGCCCCCTCTGGCCTCCTCTCCTTCGCGTACTTCTTCATCCCGAAAACCTAAGCTCCAGAGGATAGTCGCGTAGAGTCATAGCCGCCTCTGCGGGGCGGAAAACACTAGAAAAGAGCTCTCCGGCAGGCTGAAATCTGCCGGGGAAATTCCCTCCAGGAGGGGGAAATCGACGCCATCGTCACAGACATCGAGCTGGACATCATCTCTATCACCATCACCATCATCTCCATCATCATCACCGCCGTCTCCACCGCTGCACCTCATCACCGCTGTAACAATTAGGGTTGGATCTTGATTGTTTGATAGGGGAAACTCTCCCGGTATTGATTTCTACTTGTTATTGATGCTATTGAGTGAAACCATTGAACCAAGGTTTATATTCAGATTGTTATTCATCATCTTATCACCTCTGATCATGTTCCATATGATGTCTCGTGAGTAGTTCGTTTAGTTCTTGAGGACATGGGTGAAGTCTAAATGCTAGTAGTGAATTATGGTTGAGTAATATTCAATGTTATGATATTTAAGTTGTGGTATTATTCTTCTAGTGGTGTCATGTGAACGTCGACTACATGATACTTCACCTTTATGGGCCTAGGGGAATACATCTTGTACTCGTTTGCCAATTGCGGGGTTGCTGGAGTGACAGAAACCTAAACCCCCATTGGTATATCGATGCAGGAGGGATAGCAGGATCTCAGAGTTTAAGGTTGTGGTTAGATTTATCTTAATTACTTTCTTTTAGTTGCGGATGCTTGCAAGGGGTATAATCACAAGTATGTATTAGTCCTAGGAAGGGCGGTGCATTAGCATAGGTTCACCCACACAACACTTATCAAAACAATGAAGATTAATCAGCTGTATGAAGCGAAAGCACTAGACTAAATTCCCGTGTGTCCTCAAGAACGTTTGGTCATTATAAGTAAACAAACCGGCTTGTCCTTTGTGCTAAAAAGGATTGGGCCACTCGCTGCAATTGTTACTCTCGCATTTTACTTACTCGTACTTTATTCATCTGCTACACCAAAACCCCCTGAATACTTGTCTGTGAGCATTTACAGTGAATCCTTCATCGAAACTGCTTGTCAACACCTTCTGCTCCTCGTTGGGATCGACATTCTTACTTATCGAAAATACTACGATACACCCCCTATACTTGTGGGTCATCAGGCGTCGCTCCTATGAACGCCACATAGACATATGTGGTGCCCTTCGCAAGGACGCCACACAAAAGGGTTAGAGGCGTGAATTAGTTTAGTCGGAAGGTCATTTTTTGCATTTTTCCCACAAAGGGTTATTTTTGTGTAACTCCCCCTTTTTTCTTAGGGCATCGGTCCCTATCACCTCCAAATACATGATGGTCCTATTTCTCTCTCTTTTCTCTTAGGGCATATCCGCATCCATTTGCTACCGCGCGGTCAAAAAATACATCTATACCCCAGTTCAGCGGTTGTATAGTGTCTGACCCGTCCGTCCGCCCAAAAATGCTCCGTGAATACGTCTAGGTGGACGCTACGCGAACAGTGGGGTCTTTCGCGCACTTCTCGCACGGGCCCGCCTGGCAGCAACATAGATGCTTCATCTTCAGCGTGATAGGTGGCGCATTGTAGCTTTTTTGTGCCGTGTTAATGGCTCGCCTCGCCTCCCGCGCGCGTGTGCTGGTGGGCGGCGGCTTCAATGGCAGGACATTGAAGATGTTCGAGCATTTTTAAGGTCCGCTTTTGGCACCCATTTTCTCGACCATGCCCTGACCATAGCCTGACATATCCACCCGTATGACGCCATGGGGAAGGGTTGGCCGCACCGCAAGACGAAGAACGACCACGAGGCAAGCGGCTCGCGGTCCGGCAAGAAGCCGAGGGTAGAGCAGTACATACACATCGAATTCATGCGCCGCCTCTGGGAGGAGAACCAACAGGTGCCATGGCCGGATGCGAGCCTGCCATCGACGACAACAATGACGAGGGAGCTCGCCATCGACGATGTTGACTACTTCGACCGCGAGCTCGCCATCGACGACAACAACGACGAGGGAGTGTACGATGACGGTGACGTGGACGAGGACGCCGAGGACGACGACGCTTCCGAGACGGAGTACGGCTATCTCCAAGGCGGAGACAACGGGCACGATGATGGCGACCTGGCGTGGGATCCAGAGACCCAGCCGCCGGACATTAGCGAGGAGGAGGCCATTGCCAACGCAATGTCTAGAGGCTAGAAAAAGAGAGAACATAGATGTGTGCATTTTATTCATGCATAGAAAGTCCGAGGATTTTTTGTGCTTTCAAATAAACTTGTCGCAGTAACTAAAGTTACATTTGACTTGATGGAATTGAAGTAGATCATCAAGTCAAGCGCCATAAACCTCAATGCGATCTTTACTTAGACCTTATTTTGGGTAGATATGATTTTATATATGGGTTAGACCAAATAAGATTTATTCTACTATAACAACGCCCTAAGTGAGGGTCAAATACTAGATCTTATAAAGGATCATAACATGGTATTCCTTACAACCACTCATGGATGTTTATTCAACTACAAACCAAAGAACATAAATAATTGAGAACCTATTCTTTACTTATCTTTTTCCTATCATTTTTACTAAATCAATATTCCTACGTACCATGACCCACATGGTATATCTTCAACTAAAATCTTGAATTCATGTCAAGGACATTCACACCAGTTCTTTATCAAACCATAACCATTACATTCTTATCTATCCATATATATATCTTTACTAAACATTGGCCATGCCTAGATCCAAGGGAGTAAAAGATCAGTACTATACCCTATTTGTTCTACCCAACACTTGAATTAGATGGAGAACCCTATTTCCTAGTGATCCATTAGGAGACCAATGTCATGATCATCACAATTTAGTAATGATCATAAAACCGTAAGAGTCTAGAATGAGTGTGATAAGAGGAAGATAATAAAGAGAGGTTAGCATGGAATAAGTTGATCATGTATAATGCATGACGAATCTTTGGAGTTATAAGAAGATAAGTTAAACCTTATGTGATAATAAGATATCATCCATCACATAAAATGATAGGGAGACTACTAGTAATAATCAACCTTAGACCATTCTCAACATCTTAAGTAGGTAGGTAAATGCAGAACAACAAGATCTTGCCTAGCTAAGCACATATGTCAACCCTAGCAATATTTTGAAGCAAATATCATATACTCTCCTTTCTATTATGCATATAGATTTTTGGCATTTGTTTCACAATATAAGGCTGTAGTTTGGCTTTTTTCAATAACTCCCTCCACCGGTCAACTCCCACACGGCATGCATGAAAAAAATCCATACAAAATAGGAAACAATTAATTGAGATTACTAATGCATGCCCCCAAGGATTGCTTAGATTTAGGAAGCAATGTTTTTCTTTCCTTAATTAAACCTGGTTGCACATATATGGAGAGTCTACCAGACATATTTGTAGGATTTTTTATGGTAAGTTAGAAAGTTATTGATTTCCCTAATTTTAGTCTGATCTCAAATTGTTCAGCGAGGGGGTCTTGTGTAAAAAATACTCTTGCCCTAATTTTCGTGCCAAAAATCTATAGGCACTATAAAAAGGAAAGGAGGGAGTAGTAAGGAAGAGAAACCCTAGTCAACTCAATCTACTTCAAACCTACCTAGAACCCTAGTCCAACTTATGTATCACTTGGTGATCCTAAGCAAACCAAAATAACATGTCCTACCCTTAAATCCATGTGATGTGATCCGTTAGTAAACCCTAGAGTTAACTCTAAGAATATAAATCAAGTGATCAAATTAACAAGTGATATAAAAGCTTCATTTTGAGAAAATGTATGTCCCATGAGAGAAACAAGATTTACCCTAACTAGTTTCATCCAAGGCCTAAGAAAACAACACCAAAGACTTGAGAATAACCTAATCCAATTTCCAAGTCCTTGGAAATATTTACGCACATAAAATAATGTTATTACAACCATTTTTAAATAGAAATCAAGTAATAAAATTTTGCCTTGTAATCCATTGCAATGTAATACAAAATAAAATCATATTTACAACATGGTAATAAAAACGAACTTTCTGAAATATAATTTGAATGCCCAAAGGTGGATATAAAAAATCACACATATTGCAATACTAAATCCAAGTTAAAATATTAAGTAACAAACAAACTTATTAAACCATAAATCATTCCCTATAATATCACCATAGTATTTGAAACTATCTGATGAAATTAATTATGAATAAATTAAACAAAAAATCTGCAAGACAGAATCAAATCCAAATTTGAATTAAAATAGGAAATTCAAAATAGAAACTAAAAATAGAAAAAGAAAATGAAGAGAATTTTACCTGGTTGGCTTCGAAGGCCCATAAGTACCGCACGAGCAGCCCAACAACCTAGCCCAGCGCCAGTCCAGTCCAACCAGTACACCGCTTCGGTATAAAAAGGAAAGAAGAAAAGTATCTTATTCTTCCTCTCGAAGATCAACAACGCGACCCTGGCGATTAGGGTTCTTTTCCTCCGCGCCGGGTACCAATCCGGGTGGATTTCTTCTCTTCTTCGAAGGAGGCTTTCTTCTTTGGACTCCTCTGTTCAGAGGTGTTCTCGCGACCCTGGTTTACTAGGGTTTGGCGGGCTGTGCTTTCACCATGGACTCGAGATCGGAAACATCTGCGACCAGCCATGGAGAAGGATCGGGTAGTAAAAAAGGAGAGGCGATTGACGATCTGCTTCAGCGGCTTGGAATTGAGGACGATGAGATTGATGATCTGATCTTTGAAGATGAGGAAACTGCGCCTAAGGAGGGGATAAAGTGGCTAGCATTGGCGAGGGTGCACACAACAAATTTCTTCGGTCCATTAACGTTCGAGCAGCATATGAAAACGGCGTGGAGCCTTGCAAAAGAGGTAATTTTCCAAGCACTCGAACAGAACCTATTCACAATTCAGTGTCACTGCTTAGGCGATTGGCAAAAAATTGAGCAAGGCGGACCGTGGTTATTTAGACAAAACGCGGTGATAATTGAGCCATATGATGGATTATCAGCTATAGAATCTGTAGAATTAAATAAGATTGCGGTTTGGCTTCAAATACATAAGTTACCCATTGGATATAGGGACGAGGCTCTGATCAGAAACTTGGTTCAGAAAAAGGTTGGCCCAGTTAGCACTGTTGAAACTCAAATTGCTGGTATCAGAGTTAAACTAGATGTTCATAAACCCTTGGCCCGGTTTGTATCAATTGCTAGAGGAGGACAGAGAGAATATTATCAAATCAAATTCGAAAAGATACCAAGGTTCTGTGGAGCCTGTGGTTTTCTCGGATATACTCACCTTGAGTGTGGCACAGGAGAGCATGATGAAAGTAAGTTGAAGTGGGGTGACTTTTTGAAAGCTGACTTGTCTACTTGGCGTGGCCGATCTATGGGAGGCTTCCGTGGAACTGCCCGTGGTAATCAGGGTAGAGATGGAGGAGGTCGTGGTGGCAGAGATCCTCGTGGTAGAGGTCGATATCAGTCAGCAAGTTGGCGCCACAATGCTCTTGCATATGTGGATGGGAAGGCTTTACCTGATGATCCCCTAGCTGATACAGCATCAAGCCCATCCAAGATGATGGACATTGAAAAGGACGACAGAGACTCGACTGAATCGGGGGTGAAACGTCGGTTGAACTTGGAAGATGGTAAATTATCTGAAGAAGAATGCTCTGATACTGGAAATGGGACAGTTCTTCCTATGATCACGGATGGGCAGCATTCATTGGATGTGGGTAATACAGACGGTAAAAATATGATGGATAGGAGTAAATGTACTAAGAAGGATGGAGCTTCCTCCCCTTCACTCGGATCGGCGGACTCTCGAGAGGAGTCTGTCTGATCGCAATGAAACTCTCAAGTCTGAACTGTCAGGGTTTGGGGAACGACCCGACAGTTCGCTCGCTTTTGAATGTTCGAAGGCGTTATGATCCCGATGTGATGTTCTTATCGGAGACTCACTTAGATGTATACCCGGCTGACTGTTTGCGTAGGAGATTGCAAATGGATTTTAAAATTGTTAATCCCAGTGATGGTAGAAGTGGTGGCGTAATTCTGTTCTCGAAAAAAGAGGTTGTTATTCATCAGCTATTCTCGGCTCCGAATTATATTGATGTTCAGATTGTTGAAAACCCAGGGAAGGTTTGGAGATTAACAGGTATCTATGGAGAACCCCGTTGGGAGGATAAATATAAAACTTGGGACAAACTGAGAGAACTGAACGGCATCAGTAATTTTCCTTGGATGGTCTTTGGTGATTTCAATGAAATATTGTATTCTCATGAGAAGGAAGGAGGGAACCATCGCCCTCAGAATTACATGCAGGCTTTCAGAGATGCGTTAACAGACTGCGGGCTAGAGGATCTTGGATACTCTGGTAATATTTTCACATGGAAGCGAGGTCGTATTAGAGAAAGGCTTGACTGAGCAGTTGCTAATGAGGCCTGGAACGCTATGCACCCGGGGGAAGTTGTCCAAAACTTGGATTATGCTCGCTCGGATCATAGACCGATTATGGTCGACACAGAGTACCAATCACCATCTATTAATCGCATTACTAAGCCAAAACGGTTCGAGGCGAAATGGTTCCTTGAGAAGGACTTTGCAGAGGTTGTCAACCGCGCGTGGGAGGCGGCAGCTGTTGCAAACCCTGAGGGTGGCGTGTTGGGCAAGCTAGGTCTCATGCACAGCTCGCTTCATGCATGGGACTCGGCTATACTTCAGAAACCAAAAAATAGACTGAAAAAGGTCCAGCAAGAATTGGAAAATGCAGTAAACGGTCCTATGACAGATGAGAATGAGGTTATTGCCAAAGAAAAGGCGACTCTTATTGAGATTATCCTCGAGCAGGAAGAAGTTCATTGGCAGCAAAGGTCAAGGGTAAATTGGCTGCAGCAGGGTGACAGGAATACAAGCTTTTTTCACAGCTTTGCATCGGCCAGACACAAGAAGAATTCTATTAAAAAGCTACGTGGGGAGGATGGTAATTGGGGAAGGTACTGATCAGCTCAAACCTCTAGTTTTTCAGTATTTTGCTAACCTGTTTTCGTCTGAGGTTGCACAGGTGGATCCGACAATGATGGAGAGGATTAATCCGAAGGTTACTGACTTGATGAATACCAACCTCCTTGCTCCGTTCTCGGCTGAGGAAGTTAGAAAAGCCATGCTTAGTATCGGTGACTACAAAGCTCCGGGCCCAGATGGTCTTCATGCAATTTTTTATAAAAAGTTTTGGAACATCTATGGAGACGAAATTACTCAAGAAATTCTACAGCACTCAATACAGGAATTATTCCAGATGGGTGGAACGATACCACGATTGTTCTGATCCGAAAAATCGATAATCCAGAATTGGTGACTCAGTATAGACCTATAAGCTTATGCAATGTTATATATAAAATTATATCTAAGATGCTTGCGACTAGATTGAAGATAATTCTACCAGAAGTTATTTCTCCGATGGAGAGTGCCTTTGTCCCAGGAAGACTGATAACTGATAATGTTCTTCTGGCTTATGAATGCATCCATTCTATTAAGAATAAAAGAAGAGGCAGGGTGGGTTCTTGTGCAGTAAAACTAGACATGCATAAGGCCTATGATAGAGTGGAATGGATCTTTCTGGAAAATATGTTGCGCAAGTTGGGTTTTGCTGAAAGGTGGATATCTCTGTTGATGTCATGTGTCCGTTCTGTTCGGTATCAAGTTTGTTTTAATTCTGAAGAAACAAATATGTTTGTTCCTACTAGGGGTCTACGGCAGGGAGATCCCCTTTCACCTTATTTGTTCCTCCTTTGTGCGAAGGGTTTATCCAGTCTTTTGCTGCATGAAGAAGAAGTTGGTGGCATCGATGGGGTAAGGGTGTGCAGAAATGCACCATCAGTCTCACATCTACTATTTGCTGATGATTCCCTAATTCTCATGAAAGCTGATATGACTAATGCAACTTCCTTGCAACAAGTTTTGGATACCTATTGTGCAAACTCGGGACAATTGGTGAGTTTATCGAAATCAAGTGTGTTCTTTTCACCTTGTACTAACAGCCCGATGAGAGCAGAAATTTGTGAAGCTCTCCATATTGATACAGAAGCTCTTTCTGATAAATATCTTGGCCTCCCTGCTCTGGTGGGTGCGGATAGGAGTGATTGTTTCCAGCATTTTATTGAGAGAATTATTCAGCGTATCAATGGTTGGAAATAAAAACAGCTCTCTATTGGAGGCAAGGAGATTCTACTGAAGATGGTTGCCCAAGCAATACCGGTTTATGCTATGTCGGTTTTCTTGATTCCGAAATTGGTGTGTAAGGGAATGATGGATGCGATTGCTAAATTCTGGTGGGGAGATGATGAGAATAGTAATAAAATACATTGGTATGCTTGGTGGAAGCTGTGTTATCCAAAGAATGATGGAGGTATGGGCTTCCGTGATTTTCATTCCTTTAATCTTGCTCTGTTAGCAAAACAAGTATGGAGGCTAATCAATGATCCAGAGTCTCTCTGCGCCCAAGTCTTGCGAGCTAAATATTTTCCTCAGGGTGACATTCTAAAAGCTGGACCTAAAGCAGGGTCTTCCTTCACTTGGCAAAGTATTCTAGCTGGCCTAGTAGTGGTTAAGCGAGGACATATTTGGAGGGTAGGCAATGGTGAGTCAATCAATATCTGGCAAGACCCTTGGATTCCTAGCAGTCCTTCACGGAAGATTATTTCTTCACGAGGTAATGCAGTGATCACAAAAGTTTCAGAATTACTAGATCCTTATACAGGAGGCTGGGATGTCGCATTGTTGAGTAATTTATTTAGTCCAGTGGATGTTGGCCGAATTCTTCAAATCCCTGTTAATTACCAAGCGTTTGATGATTTTTTGGCTTGGTGTTTCACCAAACATGGGCGCTACACAGTACATTCTGGGTACCATGTACAATGGAAGCACCAATTTGGAGCCTCGGCGGGTCTGTTGGCACTCCCTGGCGGGTCTATAAATAATCCAGTGTGGAAAACATTGTGGAAACTTAAAATCCCTAGTAAGGTGAAGATCTTTATATGGCGGGCTCTCCACGGAATTCTTCCGCTCAAGTGCATATTAGCGAATCGCCACATTCCTACCCCAGGGGGTGTCCGATTTGCAAGCAAGATCCTAAAGACGTTCGTCACCTTTTGTTTCAATGCCAATCAGCTATTGAGCTTTGGAGTTCGCTTGGTCTTCAACCGGTGATAGAGGAAGCCGCCAGTGCCGATATGGCAGGGTCTGCTATGTTGGAACATATTCTTCGTCGGCAAGACAATTCACTCCCTGGTTTCTCTAATATTGGTCTAAAAGAAACGATATCGATGGCGTGCTGGTATTTGTGGTGGCTCAGGAGGAGGAAAACACACAATGAACAAGTTCCACCTATTCATAGATGTAAGATCTCTATTCTCTCTATTACTAGTCTCTACTATATTAAATGGCTAGAGGTGGTGTCCCATGGTACGTCCTCACCTCTCCGGTCCGCTTGAAAAACCCAGCATGTTTGCCATCGAACGATCCCGCAGCCCCGCACCCACGAAAACCGGAGAGGAGAAAACCAGCATCCCCACCCCCACACAAACACGAAAAGGAAACCGCACACAACGTGGGATCCTTCCTCTGATCACACAACTGAAGCCTCTCCATCTCTTTCTCACGAGCTGCCTTCTCTCCCACCACCACGCCCCCTCCCCCACCATCCATCGCCATGACTGCGCCGCCTTTCCATTCGGTGAGGAACCACCCCGCCGACCGGAGGACGTCCCGCCGCATGTTTCAGGTGACGTGCCCCAACTCCCCAACCCGTCTCCAATGTGCCTCGCCGCTGCCGGCCGGCACGCATGATCTGGTCTACACTGACGCAACCACCGTGAAGGAGATTGACGACCACCAGGTCGACTCTGTCTCGCAAATCGGAGCTCATCCCGCAACCGCCTTCAGCGCTCCTCGTCCATGAGTTTCTAAGCCCGGTTCCACCAAAATCGACAAGATGCAGCTTCCAATCACATTCGGACCCAAGGATCTGAGATCTGCAGTCTGGGACATGATTACCACGAGGCGACTTTGGTACAAACAATGTCGATCTGGATAACTGGATATTTCCTTCGGGAGCAACGAGCTGCCCATAACAAAGTGGATGCATGGAACCACTCGCCTCAAGGAATCAAGATGCATGAGGTATAGATGTATGCCCCTCTTCCTTGATTACTATAAATTAACTTTATTTTTCGTCTAGACCAGTGTAGCTTTGTGTTGACTAAGGATGAACGACAACAGAAGAACTAGCTTAGGAGGAGTTAGGACCAAGCATTTATCCATAATCTATGACAAACGGTGCTAATTCATGTATAACAATGTCTGTTAATTTATATTGCCATTTGAGATTCATTCTATGTACATAGACAAGTTTCCGAATCCATGAAATGCAGCTCTCGTGTCTCCTTGGCTAGCTGTTCTGATCTATTCCACCCCAAAATAGATTTCCTCCTTCCATCTAGCTAATCCGGCTAGGCGGCCATCGTGAACAGATACAACAGTCCCTCCACTTCCTCCGACTTGATTTGGTGCATCGCCGGATTCTACATGACTAATAAGTTCTGTTATTTATAATGTCTATGTAATTTATTTTGTTTACATTTATGGCTTCTTCCTTTGTTCGACTATGTAGACGCTAAATGGTCCTGAAAGATCTGCAAGTCTGTCGTTGGTTGACTGCAGACAATATTTGGTTTGGTCCTTTTTAGAGTGGCTCCAAATCATCTAGAAAGAAACGTCTGCACTCTTTTAAGTGTGCTTTTGTGAAACTGAAATCCAGTCAATCAATACTTGTGATTTCAAAAAAATGATCAGCTAATTGTACACGCTTTTTTAAGCGCACTTACAAGAGCCTGCAATATTTATATATATTGATTCAGTATATAGGTGAAACTGGAAATCCCACGACACCATTGGAATGCTTGCGTCATGGTCCACTGGTACGTGCCCCTCCACCGCAGCGGCGGTACGGTATTGACATGGCTCCGCGGCAGTTGTCGACGACGGCGGCGTGTCCTCCACCATCACTGCTGGCGGAACCTGTGAGAGTGTACGTACATTTGGGAAAGTTAAGCAGAGACATCAGCTAGCTAGCTAGACTATCTTGTCGTTGATCATGTACTAGAGATTAAGCATGGCTCGGTGCCGCCGCCACGCCGGCTGACCTTCTTTTGAATTGGCTCAGAGGGGTGTGTCGTTCCAGGCCTCCATCCACTCCATGTTGTTCAGTACGCTCTGGGTATAACAACTTCTCTAGATCAGATGTTAGCTTTTTTGCGTGTAGTACCTGCCAGTGTATGGAGTCCTGGAGATTGATTATGTGTTTGAAATGGTGTCCGCCGAGTTGCAAGGGTACAAGCTAGCTAGCTTTGTAAATTGACTGGATTATTTTTACTGTAGACATACTTCTATTCGATCAGTAACATGAAACTCATATGCATGTCTATCTCTCATAAGCTCATATAGTAAAGATATGTCAGCTGAAATGACTGATGTATCTAAGTGTGGTGGTTTCTGCTAATGGCATACGATGTGGAAAGACGTGCAAAGATGCACAAATTTCTAGCTCGATAGTATACATACTTAAACTAAGCCAACTCAGTCGAAATGCACGAGAAACATTCTGTTTTGGAACTGATCTTTAATGTTCCCAATGCCATATGTGCAACTGTAGTTTTACCCTAAACAGATAGCGAGGCTCTTTAACAACTAGCGAACTGGAGTGATGTATGGTTTTAAGATGTTTGGCTTTTTGCTGTTAGTCTATGCTGATGAGTTCTCGAAAAGTTCAAGGTTGAACCGTTTACTGTTTTCTGTTTCTAAGAATATCATCCTCCATTATTCTCTCCATGGTTACTGGTTAGAAGATTATCATCCTCCATTAAGCTATTTACTTTGAACATTATCCTCTTTCTTAGATTGACAGTCATATTCCTAAAATGTGAACATTGCAGTACATCAGTAGTAGATGTTCTACATCTGACAATCTAGCATTACGTGCTGACAGCTCAAGGTGCACTGAATTATACTCAAGTTAGGAATTCTGAAGTTAGAGAGTTTTCTGAAATTCCTTTTGCAACTTTACAATTAGCTGGCACTATTGGTTTGATTGTGTGTGGATACAATCAGATAACAAATATATGAGTTTGTGTGTTTTCTGCATTTCTTATATATGTTTATTTGTTTTCTGTAGATTATGGGCTCAAGAGAATTTGGAAGCTTAGTTTTCAAACTGTGATTAAGTCGACATCCCAGTTCAAGAAATCCTTGATTCGCATAAGTGGTTATCTTCTATTGATTGCTTCAAGTCTGAATCATAATTGAAGATAGAGATAAAGAAACTTCAGGTAATTGATCGAAAGTGCAAAATGTTTCACTCTTTTGTAATATTTCTCTAGAGTGTGCTGCATTTATGACAAAATTTTGGTACTTGCATTATCTGCTGACGAAATTCTTGTTTGGTTTTGTTTTGAGGATTCTTGCTGAAGCATTTTCATTTTAGCATTGAGTTTTATTGACTGGCATTCTAAAGCCTGAACATGTAATATTGCTATTTAAAATGGGAGACACATCTGGGAAGTACTAGGGACTGGGCCCATAATTGCATAGAATAAACAATTTTATTTTGTAAATCACATCACATCTTTTTATATTCTTGGCATGGCATGGTCACCTTACTATGGTTCTAAGTGCAAAGTTCCATATGTGACAAACTTCATAATTATTTCACATTTGTATGTACCAATGGTGATTGCAGAACAGTAAGTGATACGCCCTTTACTGTTCTCTAGCATTTCTCATTCTCTAGAGAAGAACCGGAAATCTGAATTGGAGCTCAATATTGTGTAGAGTCAAATTTTGAGTGTGATCATAGTTTGTGCTTCACTATAGTTGATTATTTTCGAGGATTAGATGAATTTTTGTTACTATATGTACACTGTAAATAGTTAATGGTGTCCTCCCTTCTGTAAATGATATATTTTTAAACTAATAAGCCAAAATAACTTCAGTTATTTTACTGTAAATAGTTAATGGTGTTTCTCAACCTTTTTTAGCTGATCTAACACATGATTTTTCTCCCACACGAGGAACTCGCTACTCGAGTGGTACCCAAGATTCCACTTTGCAACATTATATGAGTCATCCAGGTGATAATCATTTCCTTATTTGGGTCTGTTCTTGTATCATGGTAGTTTTTAATTATATGATCTTTGCACATTATAGCGGTACCTTGTTGTCTAAGGTGTATCATGGAATGCTATAAAGTACCTATTCACATGAATGTTGGAATGTTCTGTACATAACCTCATTTGCAACAATATTTTCTCGCGTATGTTGGTGTAAATAAACATGTATAATTAAAGCATAGGATCAAAGAAAAAATGTTACTGGATTCAACTAGCACGTCGAAACAGAGGGTAAAATTAAACATCATTCTGGTGGACAATTCAAAGTAAACTTTGTTGTAGGAAAAGGAATTTTGTTTTGAAACTGCAGGAAGTTTTGTTTGCTTATGCTCTCGTTTACACATCAAAACTACAACAGTCCATTTGGTGTGATAATTGTATTGGAATTCAGTAGTACATAGTTAAATGTTTGTTTCAAAGATTTAGTTGTGATACCTTTGTGCTTTTACATCTGCTTGCAGTTTCCGGCCATTCGGCCATTCCTAGAATTTTGGTGATCCATAAATGATTTATCAGATGGGCAAAGAGCTCATGATAGAATGAAAAGCACCAGTTTGACCGTTTGTTGCCCACCTATATATGATTCATGGTCTCATTTGGAAATTATGTTTTTTCCTAATATAGTGCATGCATCCATCATTATGGATTTTGGGTTGTTTGGTCGATGTGTTTTCTGCAATTTTTAAGCGACATACATACTAATTTGGTAGAATTACCTTCCAACCATGTGCCATGCCTAATCAAGACAATGATTCTCATGATATAGGAGAACTTGCAGCACCTCAACTGTCATCGCGCTTGATCAGCTAAATGCTATGAACAATCTATGCTCATGCAGAGTCATTTTTAGAGAAGTCCATTCGAGTTTGAAGTCAAAGACAAATATAGATGCTTATCACTGCCTCTCCCTGGCCTTTGATGGAGCAAAAGCTGCAGAATGGAGGCTTCACCCATTATGAGACGAACACAAATTTGATCGTCAGATACCCTTTACCAATGAATTTATTTATTGTACGACATGAGAACTTTATCTTGATTGGAGAGGTGGTGGTGGTAGAAGCAATATTACATCATTGTCAGAATAAAAATGTTGGCCATGGGGTTGCCATCTGGCGCCAAGATACCTTAGGTGCAAGGGTGTGTCTACAGAGCCTCTGCCCAACGATCTGTGCCTCTAGCTACGACCAAACCAGCCGAAAAGAATGCAAAGCTTTTTAAGCTTTTTAGCAACAAGCCTTTGAATAGGAATTGCACTTGTAAAACCTTGGATGTCAATTAATGGATTCTATGTCAATCGAAATGTAAACTTGCTGTAGTTGAATGGTGTGCCTAAATATATTGTTTGAGAGAGCTTGTCCAACATCAGAATTTATCCTTGTACATGTTTCTTTATTGTTTCTACAAACTGTGGGCACAGTTTTATGTGAAGTCATTGTGGCATGATACTACACATTATCACTTCACTATTTACTTTTGTTGGGTACAGAGAACGAGAGGAGTGGAGGAGGAGAGAGAGAGCCCACAACGCAAGAATAAAAAAAGTGATGTTGGAAGATGCCATAGTTGAAGAATATAGCTGGTTTATTGTTTCTAAGCAAAAAAAAAAAAACAGATAATGTTGTCAAATATCACTACGTCCGTCCTTGCCTTTTATGCATACTTGGATACTGTTGTGACATATCAATAATATAAGATGTTTTATCAAGTTAAAACAGTTTGACAAATATTTGTATTATTATTAATTGGGGAGCATCATGTAACTACATTTTTTATACATATGAAATTCATATGTATTATATTCATCTATGCGACGAGAAACAAAATTAAAGGGGCCGTGGCAACGCACGGACACTCAACTAGTTACTACTAATGCTGACAGAGCTTCTCCTTCTCTGTTGGCTGATAATACAAAGAAGTGGAGATGTCCTGAACCGAGGCAAGTCAAACTCAATGTGGATGCATCATTCTTCTCCGATTCTCGTGAAGGGGCTACGGGAGCTGTCTTGCGTGATTATAAAGGAAGGTTTATTGCAGCGAGTACAACGTATCTACCCCATGTTGCTTCGGCTACTATGGCGGAGGCGATGGAGATGAAAGAGGGACTGACTCTCGCTCTACGGAAAGGGTGCAATTCGGTCCATGCTGAGTCCGATTCATCTGAAATAATTGATGCTTGTAATGGATCTGAGTCCTGGTGGAGTGAGCCAGCTGCAATTTATGCTGACTGCATTGACCTGAGCACTAGCATAGGTAGTGTTATTTTTAGCCATATTCCGAGGGAAGCAAACAAGGCTGCTCATGATCTTGCTAAGGTTGGTTTCTTAGATAAATATAATTGTAATTGGGACGATGAGCCCCCAGATAGCATTCTGAGCAGCCTGATTCACGATGTAACTGAATTATGATGTTGGTAGCAAGTTTCTGACGCACTCTTTTCCTTACCAGGGTACCTAAGGGGACTGGAAGGTTTTTAATGAGGTGTCTTGCTAGCTTAATATATTGTGAGTTTCAAAAAAAAACAACGCGACCACGCCAATCGTCCTCTCTCTCGTCAGCGATAAGAATGAGTCGGATGCCAACAATCATGCCAGAATCAAGTACAAGTTCCGTTGAGTCTAAGCCTATCCAAATACGAAGTGATTCACTCCCAAAACCCTAACCACCGTGTCCGCAGTATACCAGTTGTCGGCGAGGAATTGCCATCGATTCCGAGCTCTCCTTGAGCTATAAAACCACCTCGAGGACCGCCGACAAACCCTACTGCCTCGCCACCTTGTAAATTCCTCTCTGTATCTCTCTTAGTTCCCTGAAGCATCTCGTCGGCGTCCTTCTTGCCGCCGTCGGTAGAGGCCATCCTGGGGTTTAGTGGGTGGTTTGGAAGAAGCGCTCCGATGTCTTCAACAATCTGAAGAACTAGCGCATTAAGGGAAGACCTGAAGGAGGAGAATTGGAGCGTTCCCTTTCGCTGACCCTCGCCGAAGATTTGATCATGCCGTTATCTCTGCTCCCCAATCGGCGTCTTCAACAACACTAGTATCCTCGGGGTGAGAATACGCATCTTCCAAGCTCATTTGGCCATTCCCTAGCACCTTGTATCGTCCTAGCGTCGTAGTCCACCGTGCACCGCCGCAGATGATGCTCACCGGAGAAACTCTGGTGACCATTCGCGGAAGGCGCCGCCACATTTAGGTTCAGTAGAAAGTCGTGCATCAACCCAGTCCATTCACACACGCGCGGGAGTCCTAAATACACGCTGTCGTCCTCGACTGGCCGCACGCCAGGAGCTCCCGATTCCACGCCCTCGATTTTGACCTCGGTCAATGCCCTTGTGGCAGCTGACCTGGCCATGCCCCACCCGTCGTGACACGGTTATGTCAGATCCGGGTACAATTAGTATTTCTATTAATTCCAAATTCCTGAAAATATTTTAAGCTTTACAAATTCATATCAAATTCATTTTAGCTCAGAAAAATACAAATGAGATATCAGAATTCTCATGAAAAATAAACTCTATCCAATAAAAATACAATATTAATTTTTTAATAACAATGAAAATTTAATTATTTAACAATTATTATTGAATCCTTTTCTTTTATTCAAAATTCGAAGAAAATTCGGTAATTAATAAAATTTCTAGAACAAGTAATAATCATTTAGGAAGCAAATAAAACACCAAAAGTAATTTTTGTTAATCATATTAACATTAACACTATCATTATTTGGTATTTAAAAATCTAAATTGTATTAAACTTAATTATTATTATCTCCAGATGGTAAATAATAAAAAGGCTTAAACAATTATTAACTTGTACTTAAAAGTGTTTCTTAAATTTTAATTTTTTTCAACCAATTATTATTTTAAAATAGTATAGAAAATAAGAAACCCTAATAGTATCATGTTCAAAATCCTAATTCCATTAGGAGTAAAACCCTAACTCTATAATTTTATATGAAACTCTAAAATCTTAGGAATTATGAAATGTGAACCTATTAATCTTGTCCTAGATATATACTAAGTAAATAAATGCATGCTAAAGTTCTACTAGAATTGTACAAGTCCCAAATACAAGTAAAGTTGTTAATTCCATGTGTTCTTACTAATAAATCCTAGATGAGCAAGTGGTACCAACTAAATGTGAACCCTAGTTTCTATTCTAAAAGTCATCAACCTTAACCACCCTTATTACTACCGCATCCTTGTGATCAACCATATTAACAAATCGATGTAATAATTCACTTTATATGTTCATGCGTAACTAAACCCTACAATTACTAGATGCAACTAAATTCATCTTGCTTAGGATCCATATAATACCTCTTTAAGAAACTCAATTAAGAATCGTAGTAAACAATAGAAGCAAATATTTCAAACTTGAAATAATTATTGTTTCTTAAGTAACATGTTCTTCAAAAGTTATTATTTTGAAATAAATAATAAGTAATCATTAACCATATCATGTAGTACTTAAAAACTAACAACTGCGCTTTGCATATTATAACTACTATTCCTTCTGCGTAAATATGATTGTTATGATTTATTACACCACTTTTATATCATTCCAAGCTAATCAAAACCCTAATAAGAACCTTGTTTGCGAACCATCTCTAAAGTGCAACACCCCACAAAGAAATCATTACGAACCACCAATTTATAAATCATCGGGGTTAGGTTATGGTTAGAGATATTGCATCTCATACTTATGCATTATAGCATCTTTGCCAGTTCTTTAAACATTGTCCTTACCGGATAATGATGTTATTTAAGAATTTAGAGTTATTCCGTATCAAGCTTTTTCTTGCATAATCATACAGTCAAGAAAGGCAAGTTCACTCTTGCTCATGTCCTTTGATTATTTTTATCAAATTATTTGCAAAGCAATATACTTGTGTTGGCGTCCGAAACCCACCGGCGAGCAACGGCTGGCAACACGAAGAGCCGGGAACAACTCAGAGCTGCGGCTGGCCCTGGTCCCTCGCGCGACGGCCCGCAAAGACTCTGCACACACGTCCGATGCTGGTGCAAGGGCGTGCCACCTGACCTATACCTGGTCAGGAAGGTGATGGATTTGCTTCGCTTAGGTTTCCTGCATGGCATACACGTAAACATTAAATACGAGCCTCGATCGGCTCTCAGGTTTTCCCGTGAATCGGCTCAAGGAGCCGATCCACCCATGATTCGTAAAGGGTTTACGATAGCATGGTGGTCCTGCTTGATCAACATAAAGCTAAAACGATCTACAACGATTTAGGGTTTTCACCGCATAATCGGAACATCCTACTCGTGATTGAGCCTAGCAGCCACGCACGGTGTCAATAAACCAACCCTATATAAGGCCTAAAAACCAACATGAAGTTGATCCCCGGAACATTTTATCTAGGGTTAGCAAACTGCACCCTACGTGCCACCGGATCCTTCAACCCGTTTGCAAGGCCTAACTATGCAGATATTAAACTAATCCTTGAAGAACAAGGAACAATCATAACAGATCGGATCTACTAAATAATAATCAAGCAAGGTGCCGCCCTTACACCTAAGAAAGGTGTAAGGACGGCTAGACGTCTAAGGGTTGCATTAACGAAAGCATGTAGCAAGGTAAAACGATGCTAACCCTAACACATCTATGATAACTACGTTGCTCGCCATCAAAAGGGCTTCAGCACGAGCAACGCATGAATAACGAATAAACGTATACTGCCTAGATCGCAAGATGCGATCTAGGCAGCATGATGCTTACCCGGAAGAAAACCCTCAAAACAAGGGGTCGGCGATGCGCCAAGATTGGTTTGTGATGAACGTGATTGTTGTTTTTCTCGATAACCCTAGATACACATTTATAGTCCGTAGACTATCTAACGTGGGAATAATCCCAACCGTGCACGAATCAAGTTTTATCTAACCGACACGTATCCTACTATATTTACAGATACAAGGGCAAACTGCCCAATCTTCGTGTATAAGGCCGGTTCACGTATTTCTTCTATGTATATTCTTCAAGCCCAATCTTGATCGCGGCCCACCTCTGACTCGGTCAAATTCTGGTGATAACACATGCCCCCCTGGTTTTGGAATTGATAATTCCAAAATCACTCTTTTCCTTCGTCGGGTCATGTCGTGGCAGAGTAAAACCGTCGCAGTATCCTTCATCATGATGCCCTGCCTTCTCAACTTCTCCGCGTGATTTGACCGTTGTTTTCTTTTTTTTTTCTTTGGGCACCACCTCCTCGGAAACTGCTGTGGCATTGAATCTCCACTATATCGCCTCTATTTTAACCGCTCTGAACAGTTCACTCCTTCATCCCCTTCGCATTAGCACTCCAAAAGCCCTCCTCTGCCACCATGTCTTCTTCCTCCTCTGCCTCGTCGGGTCTTTCCACCCAGTCCTCCCGCGAGCCGACGCCGGAGTGGGACCCAAAGAAGGCCCACGAGGCCCACATTCGCCGCGCCATAGAAGACGGGGACGAGTCCAGTCACGACTTCTCTGTCTGGTCTGAGGACGACCAGTCCTCGACCGACGGAGAAAGTGACCTCCGCTTCCTTGCTGATGGGAAAACGGAAGAGGAGAGCGATGACAATCGCTTCTCCTGGGACGACTTCTCCTCCTTCGAGGAGGAGGAGGAGGAGGAAGAGGAGGAGGACGACACCTCCTCCGATGAACCGCCGGCCAAGCGCTCGCCGGCCGGGGAACCTCAGCGACTTCGACAGCGACGACGATGCCGACGAGGAGGACGAGGACAACGAGGGCCTGCTGGCGGCCGCGGCAGCAGCGACGAGTCAGCCGGGAGTAGCGCCGACAGCGGCGACGATGGCGACGACGAGGGCAGCGACGGCCCATAGATAGGACCCTTAGTATAGGATTAGCAGTAGTAAACGGGGCAATGTATCCCCTGGTACTTCCTTTTGAGAGCGCTCAGCTTTTTATGTAAGGAATCCCGTTATCAATGAAGAATTTCCTTTAATTTGATTTTGTCAATTTCCTTTATGCTAATTTAGCCGATTTCCCCTCATACTGCCTTTGTCGATTGTCAACTTAATCAATGCTCAATGAGCCGATGGTAACGCATCGGTCCCTCGCAATCTATCCTTCAACTCTTCGACTGACGACTCTGAGAGCTGGTGTATAAATGTGGAAGACCCATGCCTTCAGGAGAGCCCTAGGACCGTTGCTGAAACAACTTGACGCTGAAGCTGATACTCTACAGAACAGGTGCCACCTGCTCGCAAATCTCCCCGCGATAGTTTCCAGTGATGCTTTATAACCCTGCTCTATTTCTTTGCAGCAACAAGATGGCCCAGAGCCTGTCAATGATGATGGATCCCCTTTCAGATTCCTTTCAACAGCTCTGGTGGTCTTCTCCTGCAACAATTCACCGCTTCTGAAGAAGGTTATGATGCAGAGCCAGCCGACAACACTCCAATCGGCTCTAAAAACAGAGGGTCTACCAGATCAGCTGCCCCCCGAGCCTCAGTTAAGGCGAGAACAGCGGCGAGGATGCACAGTTCAGTCGAAGGGCCTCGAACTCAGGCAATTCTGAGACAGTCACCACGCAGAGCCAGCCAAACTTGCCACCGTCGGCTTCAAGAAAAGGTCAGCCCCTTAACCTGCCGTTTCCCAAACTCCCACCAAAAAAGGGCAGGGCAGCTCCATCCTCTCCTCGGCTCATGTTGCATGCTGACCCCTTGTCGTTCTTATCGGCTAACCTCTTCCTCTGCAACTGATGACACCTCCAATAGCACTGCTAAACTGGCAACCTTGCACAAAGGGTTGGAGGTCCTCGAAGAGAAGGTTCGGGCAACAGCTCATTGAAGCTGAGGAAGCTCTCATCGTTCACTCCCTCGAGGAAGCAGAAGGCCTCGGGGCTGAACTGAAGACCGACTTGGTCGAAGAAACGCGTCTTGAACACGCGGCTGGTAGATCCTGTGTAATTTGTACTAGAGTCGATGGCTGTGCATCGGCTGTTCATCATGAGAATTTTTTTTTACTGGCCGATTTTTCTATCGGCCACTCAAATTTCACTGCCCATGTATCTCACATGTTCCTCTGATTATGTGCCCCCCGAGCCGAATCTGTCAGGTTACTGCAGATATCGGCTCTGCAGTTATCCAAGGCACTCTATTTGAACGTCGGCTCTGTTAGGACCAATGTTGACTTCTTCCAGCTCATCAGCCGACGTAAATCCGTTGCCCGTTCGATCGATGTTGAACACAGGCAGAACGTATGGTGAGGATAATTTTGGCCGATTGCTGGAATCGGCCTCCATGTTGATTAAATCGCTCAATGAAGGTTTTGCAATGTTCGTGCTTCACTATGACTACGTGACATGCTTGAGACAAGATCATTACTTTTCATTTTTTGGGGGCCGATCACAAGGATCGGCCTGCCCATGTACCTTCATAGACTTTGCTCCTGTTACACGGTCATGCCAGTGGATAAGACCAGCCTCACCCCGTTTTTTGACACGTCGATGTACTCGCAGTCGTCCAAAGTGATGCCTGAGAGTGGCTCTTGGCCTTCCGTCTCCCAAACGTTCATGCCAGCCGTTGAAACCTCGGCTGTATCGTCTGCATGGACGACTTCTACTTCATCTCCATCCCACTGTATTAAGCATTGGTGCATCGTAGATGGAATGCAACAGTTGGCGTGGATCCAATCTCTCCCTAGCAGGACAGCGTAAGTGCTCTTGCTGTCGACAATGAAGAACGTCGTAGGGATGGTTTTCCTTCCTACGGTCAGATCCACGTTCAGAACACCTTGTGCATCAGATGCTTGGCCGTTGAAATCACTCTGTGTCACATTGGTCTTGATCAGATCCGAGCTAGAGCATCCCAACCGACGTAGCATGGAGTATGGCATGATGTTGACTGCCGCTCCGGTGTCCACCAGCATCCTATTGACAGGCTGCCCATTGATATAACCTCGTAAGTACAGGGCCTTCAGGTGTCTGTAACTTCTTTCACGTGGCTTCTCAAAGATAACCGGCCGTGGGCCGCAGTCAAGTTGTGCCACAGGTGCTTCGTCTAATCCTGGAGCACAAAACTCCGCTGGAAGGATGAACACCATGTTTGTACTAGCCGATGTCTCATCATCGGCTTTCCTTTGCTTGGGGCGCCACTCCATCTTTTGTGGTCGACCCTCTTCGTCTAGGGTTCGTTGAATTTTCGCGGCCAGATCGGGCCGCGCCTTCCTTAGCGTGTGCAGGTATAACCTTTCGGCTTCCTCCAAACCGCGCAGTCACTGAACCCTACGCTTTTGGGAACGGCTGAGTCCATCAGGGCACCACCTTGGCCGGTGGTACTTGTCCTCTTCTTCTTCATAGTCATCTTCCAACTCCTCGAGGTCTTCTTCCTGAGAGGACTCAGTTTGCTCGTTCCTAGATGGGAGAGGCCCTAGACGTTTGAACACTGATACGTCTGTTGCACCCTTCTTCTTCCGCCTACATTCTGGGCAGTTGCCGATTTTAGGCAATCGGCTCATTCCTGAATCCCAGCAGTGTTTGAAGAAAGGGCAGTCCCAGTGCTTGTCCACGTCGTCCTGTTCTCTCGACTTCTCGTAGCGCTCATATCCCTCCTCATCGCGATCATGCCGACGATGTCTCCTGGCGTTCCTGCTAGCTAGACGATCCCTTTCATCGTCGCTATTGTACCGTCGGTGCTGGTCATACTGACTCACGTATTTATTGAGGAGATGATCAGAGAGAGGTCGTTGATATCGTACATTCTTCACTTCTCCCTCTGTGATGTAGCGCTTGCCATCGTGTCGGAGCCGATCGCGTGGAGCGGCTTCCTCTTTGTCCTTGCTACGAGAGCGGCTGCCCTCGCCTTTGTCCTTTCCAGAGTGGTGCCCAGGCTCGACCATGTTGATGCTTAATGAAAAACCTGGCTGGCACCCCTCGGGGTAAGCGTACTCCACCGTGTTAACGGCGGGGAAGGGGTGTGTGTCGACTTTCATGGCGTACTGGTTGAAGATTAGACGCCCTTGCTCTATCGCCATTTGGATCTGCTGACGCCACACCCTGCAGTCGTTAGTGTTATGGCTGAACGTGTTATGCCATTTGCAATATGGCTTTCCATTCAGCTCCTGTGCTGTGGGGAGTTTGAGACCGTCGGGTAACTTCAGCTGCTTTTCCTTGAGTAAGAGATCAAAAATTTGCTCGTCTTTGGTCACGTCGAAGTCAAACCCTCTAGGAGGACCTTGTGGCTTCACCCATTTGCAGGACACGGGGGTTGCCCCCCGAGTCCATTCAGCTACTGCTACCTCTTGATCTCCCGCGGACCCTTCATCTTCATCTGCTTCAACCAAGACTACCGCACGCTTGAATTTGTCCTGGTACAAGTCTGGGTGGCGCTGTTCATATAACGACAGTTTCTGAACCATGTGCGCCAGTGAAGGGTAGTCTGCTTGGGAGGCCATATCCTTGATTGGTGATGCAAGGCCCACCACTGCCAACTCGACTGCTTCTTTTTCAGTCACACGAGCCGAATAACATCGGTTCCTAACAGTTCTGAAGCGCTGGATGTATTCTGCCACAGTTTCTCCACGCTTCTGACGTACTTGTGCTAGATCGGCAATGCCAGACTCGGAAGCCTCTGAGTGATACTGCATGTGGAACTGTTCTTCCAACTGCTTCCAAGTCCGGATCGAGTCTGGTGGCAGCGAGGTGTACCACCCGAAAGCCGATCCTGTGAGGGACTGTGCGAAGAACCTCACGCGTAGTGGATCTGCAGCCGAGATCGTGCCCAGCTGCGCCAAATATCGGCTTACATGCTCGATTGAGCTGGAGCCATCTGCCCCACTAAACTTGGAGAATTCAGGGAGCCGATATTTGGGTGGTAGTGGGATCAAATCGTAGTCGTTGGGATACGGCTTGGAATAGCCGATTGCCCTCCTTTTCGGCACCATGCCGAACTGGTCTCTTAAGATCGTGTTGATCTGATCCGCCGTGCTAGCTGCAGGAGTTGAACTCTGAAGATTTGCTGGGGTGGCGTACTTAGCTAGCCACGCTTGCTTCTCGAGATCTGAGCTAGCCATAGGAGTTGAGCTCTGGAGGTTCGTCGGAGCGGCATACTTAGCCAGCCACGTCTGCTTCTCAAGATCTGATCCAGAAACTCCTCCTGCTGTTCTAGAAGTCCCTGCTGTTGCAGTCTGGTTCATGAGTGCCCGGGGCCATCGCTGTCTGGCACGTATGTGCACGTGTATCCGTGAGGGATCTCCTTGGGCGCCTCGTACAAGAACTGGTAATCACTAGGATCGCCCCCGATCTTGTAGACAACGAATGCCGGTGTATTCGGCACCTCTGGTGCTGCCAGCGCGAACGGCAGCGGTGGTCGGCTCTGGAGTGGTAGCTCCCCTTGATGAGTTCCTAGAGCTGGTCCTGACGGAGAGTACCGATGATTCAAGATTTCATGGAGCACTCGAAGAGCGACCCGCTCCAAAGTGTTCACCAGGCTCTCAGAGTGGCGGTGTAGCGAATGAGCTACCATGAAATTGATCTCCTGATGCAAGGACGTGGTGCGTTCTTCTGAAGGGGTGGACAGGTCCACTCCATCGAGCGCGCCTTCAGGTGAGAACCCTCTCCACCTGATGCCGTGTGAGCGGGTCCTGTGGAAAGAGCCGATGAGGTCGGCCTCGAGGAGAGCTTTGACATCGTCATACTTCTTCTTGAGCTCCTCTGGCAGATCATCGTACGTGACTGGAGTACCTTCCACCATCTCAGATGTAGATGGCGATGCAGTTGATGTCGAAGATGGTCCCACCGAGCCTGCCAGAATGTGTTGGCGTCCGAAACCCACCGGCGAGCAACGGCTGGCAACACGAAGAGCCGGGAACAACTCAGAGCTGCGGCTGGCCCTGGTCCCTCGCGCGACGGCCCGCAAAGACTCTGCACACACGTCCGATGCTGGTGCAAGGGCGTGCCACCTGACCTATACCTGGTCAGGAAGGTGATGGATTTGCTTCGCTTAGGTTTCCTGCATGGCATACACGTAAACATTAAATACGAGCCTCGATCGGCTCTCAGGTTTTCCCGTGAATCGGCTCAAGGAGCCGATCCACCCATGATTCGTAAAGGGTTTACGATAGCATGGTGGTCCTGCTTGATCAACATAAAGCTAAAACGATCTACAACGATTTAGGGTTTTCACCGCATAATCGGAACATCCTACTCGTGATTGAGCCTAGCAGCCACGCACGGTGTCAATAAACCAACCCTATATAAGGCCTAAAAACCAACATGAAGTTGATCCCCGGAACATCTTATCTAGGGTTAGCAAACTGCACCCTACGTGCCACCGGATCCTTCAACCCGTTTGCAAGGCCTAACTATGCAGATATTAAACTAATCCTTGAAGAACAAGGAACAATCATAACGGATCGGATCTACTAAATAATGATCAAGCAAGGTGCCACCCTTGCACCTAAGAAAGGTGTAAGGACAGCTAGACGTCTAAGGGTTGCATGAACGAAAGCATGTAGCAAGGTAAAACGATGCTAACCCTAACACATCTATGATAACTACGTTGCTCGCCATCAAAAGGGCTTCAGCACGAGCAACGCATGAACAACGAATAAACGTATACTGCCTAGATCGCAAGATGCGATCTAGGCAGCATGATGCTTACCCGGAAGAAAACCCTCAAAACAAGGGGTCGGCGATGCGCCAAGATTGGTTTGTGATGAACGTGATTGTTGTTTTTCTCGATAACCCTAGATACATATTTATAGTCCGTAGACTGTCTAACGTGGGAATAATCCCAACCGTGCACGAATCAAGTTTTATCTAACCGACACGTATCCTACTATATTTACAGATACAAGGGCAAACTGCCCAATCTTCGTGTATAAGGCCGGTTCACGTATTTCTTCTATGTATATTCTTCAAGCCCAATCTTGATCGCGGCCCACCTCTGACTCGGTCAAATTCTGGTGATAACAACTTATCACTCCTGCATTGGAACTAAAATGTTACTTTTCCAATTATGAGTATGATTGGCGATGGAACATGGAGGTTCCATTGCAAAGGATGGTATATCATCTAGGATTAATAATAAATATCGTCCAGTGATTCTAGCACTGTATATTACGTGTTAACCCTAAAATCTATAATGGAACGAAGAAGTCAGTTGTACCTTTTTCCTTTCGCATACCTACGGACTTGATAGAGCCTCCATGTGAGGTCGGTGGTTCCACATGGGTTGGGAAGGCCATAAGTTCCCCATCCGATTTTATAAGACGAAGGGTGCTCTACCATCTTGAATGGATTGAAGGGGTATGGATTGAGGATTATGCGCCAAATTAGGGCAAGCGACCAATGGTGTCGTTGGAACCTAAAATTAGCCACCACTTCAACCAGATGGGTATGCGAGGTAGCGAGAAAAGCAGTGATTGGCTTGTATCTTATATTGGGCCTCACACCAAAGGAAGTTTGGACGGGGAAATACTCCCAGTTGATAACAAGAATAAGTTCTATTGTGGGTAAAGTAACACACCTAGCGTATTGAATTGTGACTTGTCACTCCCTGTTTCGGGAAGGAACTACGAATGTGGTAGAAAAGGAAATCCATGAAGTACTAGTCAACCTGTGAAGACTGATAGACTTAGCTTTTCAGAATAAAATCAACCTTTTGAAGAAATGATTACAAAAAACGTGCATTTGCCTACGCCTTTCTGGTCCATGGTTGTAGCTAGTGCATGATACACCTATTTCTATTACTGAACTTGTTGAGTATGCTCATACTCACATGTTTCTCTTGAACCCCCTGCTTAGATTGGGAGTCGCCGAAGGAGAAACTACTGTGAAACTCAAAGACAAAGGAGTCAACTATAGCAAGATGGAGAACCCTATCAATGAACTCAATGGAGTCAACATTCACATTAGCTAGGGTGGAAACCTAGACTAGTATAATAAAAAGGAATCATTTCCCTAATCCTAGCACCTAAGTAGCTAGAGTTCTATGGGATTTCTTTAGCAATCCAAGTACTTCTAGAGCTAGAGTTAGCCATAAGTTAGCCTATGAGTTGTTTTTCTTGAGCTTTATTTGCAGTTTTACCTCACTATAAAGTAGGGGGCTATGTTGATCTTATGAAAAGAGCTTATGTGTAATTCTATAGACATGTTTATGTGTTGTATCACTCTAAGGGATGTAATACTAGTGGAACGGTATTTCATTATGTCAATGATTTGCATACTACACCATGCAGTGGTATGCTGGGTCACCGCAGTAGACTGGCGACTCTTCCGGCCATGCCGACATGTACCGACGCACGCGTGTTGTCTTTTGCTCCTTCGACGGCCTGGGATCCGTGGCCACCTTCACTACAGCCTCCTGCTCCGCCAACATTCTGGCAACAGTCATCGTAGGCTGTCCTTCCTCCTCCACCACCGGCGTACCAGCTCCCATGGCGGATGCCAGAATTCATCGACCCTCGTCAGTGATGACGAGCAATAGTCCATACCTAGGTTTTACAAGGCCTTGCTGGTCCATTTTGTTTTCTAAGCTTTTTCATGTATTTTTAAAATTATGTAAATTATGTGTTTTCAATGGAGAAAAAAAATTATACGTCGGGCCGCTAAAGACACCCATAGACGCAATCGGACGCTCGGTCGATTTCAACTATTCAACCTAACGCAAACTAACAATTTGCGTCCGATTTGCGGCCCCGTTGGAGATGCCATTAGGGGAACATGTTGGTTTTGTTGGGCTGAGATTGGTGGAGCAAAGTCTACTCGTAACAATTCTTGATTCAGTGGGGCTTCGGTAGGCCCACTGGTAGAAAAACAGGCTTCCGGTGAGCCCCATAAGTCGCGAAGCTGTAGGAACCGCGACTAATGGGACCTTTAGTCGCGGTTCGGGAGGCGAACCGCGACCAAAGGCCTGGGCCCAGGGCGCTCGGTGGCCAGCCGGTGCACGTGGGGGGCTTTAGTCGCGGTTGGCCAGGCCAACCGCGACTAAAGGTGCCCGAAGGCCTTTACCACCCCCCTATATATACCCATCCAGCAGCCAACACTTAGCCATTTGGAGCCATTCTCTTCACAAACTTCACAAGTGGGTGTTAGGTTTGCTTTTGGTTCCTCTTATGCACATAAGGTGTTTGATGAAATGCCCCAAGAGCATGAAACAAACATGATATGAAGTGTTGGAGCCACACTTGAGCTTTCTCATTTATTTTTTCCTCCTCGATCGCGGTTAGCAACTTGAACCTTTGATGTGTCGTTGATAAAATATGCATGTGTGTGTAGTTCATTGTTTAATTTATATTGTTTGTAGCTAGTTAGCTTAACAAATGCATGATGGTTAATTATATATTTTATATTATAATAATGCAGATGAATCGACAATGGATGTACGGTAACCGACTCTCCGGTGAGTTCAAGACGGGTTTGAAAGATTTCCTCGTAGTGGCTAATGCGAACAAGCAGGGGGTTTTGTTATCTGTCCATGTGTTAACCGTAAGAATCGAAGGGTTACTCTTCCTCAAGAGATGTTCACATGCACCTGCTTCGCACGGTTTCATGCCAAGCTATAATTGTTGGACCAAGCATGGAGAAAGAGGGGTTATAATGGAAGAAGATGAAGAAGGGGATGATTTCATCGATGAAAGCTATCTTGCTCATTTCGGTGATACTTTCATGGAGGATGCTGAAGGTGAAGGGGAAGGTGAGGGGGAAGGTGAAGAAGAGGCACGTGATGATCCCGTTGATGATCTTGGTCGGACCATTGCTGATGCACGGAGACGCTGCGAAACTGAAAAAGAGAGGGAGAATTTGGATCGCATGTTAGAGGATCACAGGAAGGCGCTGTACCCCGGATGCGATGATGGTCTGAAAAAGCTGGGCTGCACACTGGATTTGCTGAAATGGAAGGCACAGGCAGGTGTAGCTGACTCGGCATTTGAAAACTTGCTGAAAATGTTGAAGAATATGTTTCCAAAGAATAACGAGTTGCCCGCCACTACGTACGAAGCAAAGAAGGTTGTCTGCCCTCTAGGTTTAGAGGTTCTGAAGATACATGCATGCATCAACGACTGCATCCTCTACCGCGGTGAATACGAGAATTTGAATGAATGCCCGGTATGCACTGCATTGCGTTATAAGATCAGAGGCGATGACCCTGGTGACGACGATGTTGAGGGCCAGAAACCCAGGAAGAGGGTTCCCGCCAAGGTGATGTGGTATGCTCCTATAATACCACGGTTGAAACGTCTGTTCAGGAACAAAGAGCATGCCAAGTTGTTGCGATGGCACAAAGAGGACCGTAAGTCTGGACGGGAGTTGAGACACCCCGCAGATGGAACGCAATGGAGAAAGATCGACAGAGAGTTCAAAGATTTTGCAGCTGACGCAAGGAACATAAGATTTGGTCTAAGTACGGATGGCATGAATCCTTTTGGCGAGCAGAGCTCCAGCCATTGCACCTGGCCCATGACTCTATGCATCTACAACCTTCCTCCTTGGTTGTGCATGAAGCGGAAGTTCATTATGATGCCAGTGGTCATCCAAGGTCCGAAGCAACCCGGCAACGACATCGATGTGTACCTAAGGCCATTAGTTGATGAACTTTTACAGCTGTGGGGCAGACCTGGTGTCCGTGTGTGGGATGAGCACAAAGAAGAGGAATTTGACCTACGAGCGTTGCTTTTCGTAACCATCAACGATTGGCCTGCTCTTAGTAACCTTTCGGGACTGTCAAATAAGGGATACAATGCATGCACGCACTGCTTACATGAGAATGAAAGTGTACATTTGCCAAATTGTAAGAAGAACGTGTACCTTGGGCATCGTCGATTTCTTCCGAAAGGTCATCCAGTAAGAAAGAAAGGCAAGCATTACAACGGCAAGGCAGATCACCAGCCGAAGCCTGCGGAACACACTGGTGCTGAGGTATTTGATATGGTCAGGGATTTGAAAGTCATCTTTGGAAAGGGTCCTGGCGGACAATCAGTTCCGAAGGGAGCTGACGGGCACGTAGCCATGTGGAAGAAGAAATCTATATTCTGGGAGCTAGAATATTGGAAAGTCCTAGAAGTCTGCTCTGCAATCGACGTGATGCACGTTACGAAGAATATTTGCGTGAACATCCTAAGCTTCTTGGGCGTGTATGGGAAGTCAAATGATACAAAGGAAGCACGGCAGGACCAGCAAAGTTTGAAAGACCCTGATGACCGGCATCCGGAACGGTTTCAAGGTCGTGCCAGCTACGCTCTGACCAAAGAAGAGAAGGTCATCTTTTTTGAATGCCTGAGCAGTATGAAGGTCCCGTCAGGATTCTCGTCCAATATAAAGGGAATAATAAACATGGCGGAGAAAAAGTTCCAAAACCTGAAGTCTCACGACTGCCACGTGATTATGACGCAATTGCTTCCGATTGCTTTGAGGGGGCTCCTGCCGCAAAATGTTCGAGTAGCCATTGTGAAGCTATGTGCATTCCTCAATGCAATCTCTCAGAAGGTAATCAATCCAGAAGTACTACCACGGTTACAGAACGATGTGATCCAATGTCTTGTCAGTTTCGAGTTGGTGTTCCCGCCATCCTTCTTCAATATTATGACGCACCTCCTGGTTCACCTAGTCGATGAGATTTCCATTCTCGGTCCTGTATTTCTACACAATATGTTCCCCTTCGAGAGGTTCATGGGAATATTAAAGAAATATGTTCGTAACCGTGCTAGGCCAGAAGGAAGCATCGCCAAGGGCTATGGAAATGAGGAGGTAATTGAGTTTTGTGTTGACTTTGTTCCTGACCTTAAGCCGATTGGTCTTCCTCAATCGCGGCACGAGGGGAGACTAAGTGGAAAAGGCACGATCGGAAGGAAATCAACGATATGTATGGACGGCCATTCTCTCGATCGAAGCACACCACACGCTTCGACCAATTCCAGCTTGGTGGCTCCGTACTTTGAGAAACACAAGAATATTTTACGCTCGGACAACCCTGGGAAGCCTGAATCCTGGATTAGGAAGGCCCACATGGAGACTTTCGGCAGTTGGTTGAGAAAACATTTAATGAGTGACGATCATGTTGTAGATCAGCTGTACATGTTGGCCAAGACACCATCTTCGACTATAACGACTTTCCAAGGGTACGAGATAAATGGGAATACATTTTACACGATCGCCCAAGATAAAAAGAGCACCAACCAAAACAGTGGTGTCCGCTTTGATGCAGCAACCGAGAATGGGCAAAAGGTCACATATTATGGTTACATAGAGGAGATATGGGAACTTGACTATGGACCCTCCTTTAGGGTCCCTTTGTTCCGGTGCAAATGGTTCAAGCTAACAGGAGGTGGGGTAAAGGTGGACCAGCAATACGGAATGACAATGGTGGATTTCAACAATCTTGGTTACCTTGACGAACCATTCGTCCTAGCGAAAGATGTCGCTCAGGTTTTCTATGTGAAGGACATGAGTAGCAAACCGAGGAAACGGAAAGATAAGAAAATGATCAGTACATCATGCGATGATCCAAAGCGCCACATTGTTCTTTCAGGGAAAAGAAACATCGTGGGAGTGGAGGACAAGACAGACATGTCAGAAGATTATAATATGTTTGCTGAAATTCCGCTCTTCAAAGTGAACACCGACCCAAGCATTAAGTTAAATGATGAGGATGCTCCATGGATACGGCACAATCATAAGCAAGCAGGGACACAAGGGAAGAAATGATGTGTAATAATTTATTGTACCAAACTTTGTTGAATGAATCATGTGAATTATATTACCCGTGATGTGTTTGGTGTCCATTTTCGAATGATTCAATTGACTCGAGATAGCACTGATGATACATGAAATTTGGAGTGATTCAGTCATACTCCTGCATACAGGAAATTTGGAGTGACTAAGTCATACTCCTGCATACATGAAATTTGGAGTGACTAAGTCATACTCCTGCATACAGGAAATTTGGAGTGACTAAGTCATACTCCTGCATACAGGAAATTTGGAGTGACTAAGTCATACTCCTGCATACATGAAATTTGGAGTGACGATTTAGTCATACTCCTGCCTAGGCGTATAATATGCATACTCGTAGTCTTCATAGCCGCCGCCGTTGTACTGGTAGTCGTCGCCTTCTAAGTTGCCGGCGTAAATGCATGCCGCATTTCTTGCCGGGCTGTCGTCGGGCGGCGCTCGTGGCTCGAACTGAGGGTAGCGCAGGCGGGGGATATCGCCGGCCATGATGTAGTCCATGACGCTCTGCAGAGTCCGGCCGTACCACCATAGCCGACGGCCGGCCTCGTGGAAGTTTCCAGGAGGCAGACCGTCCTCCTCATACCTGGCGAGCGTCCTCTCACGCCGATTGATGAAGAAGGCGTCCCAAGTATGCTGGTTATCGGGATGCCAGCGGGGATTCATCCGCTGCTCCGGCGTGAGGTCGAGGTAGTAGTGGTTCGTGATGGCCGCCCGACGTGCAGTACCCTGAGGGACGGGAGGGACCGGCACGCCGCCGGCGCTTAGGCTCCAGCAGGCGGGGACGCGGTAGCCCGGTGGGCAAGGGTAGTTCGAGGCGCAAAGCTCCTCCACCTACTGGTAGGTTAGAGTGGGTGCGGTGGAAGCCATGAGAGAGTGATGAGAGATTGTAGAGATGTGATAATGCTGGCCAAGCCGGACTACATATATGTAGTGAGAAGTGGCGGGAAAATGGGAGCGGGAAGACAGGAGGCGGGAAGAAAGAGGCGGGAAGAAATTGGCGGGAAGAAAGAGGCGGGAAGATAGGGAAGAAATGGCGGGAAGAAGAGGAATCCAAAGCTGGTCATCTAATCTTTAGTCCCGGCTGGTGGGTGCAACCGGGACTAAAGGTGGTTTTGTATCATCTAATAAAACTGTCGGTGGGATAAGGACGTCTGGGTAAGCTTTAGTCCCGGCTGGTGGGTGCAACCGGGACTAAAGGTGGTTTTTGTGTCATCTATGAAAACTGTCGGTGGGATAAGGATGTTTGGGTGCACACGCCCTACGACATCTTTGGAAGTTGCTCCTCAGAATTTTTTCTGCAAGCCCGTGAAAGAGGGGGGCGAGAAGACAGAGGCGGTCGGGAAGAACTGGCGGGAAGAGGGGAGCGGAAAGACGAGGCGGGAAGAGGGGGCCGGCGGAAAGACAGAGGCGGGAAGAGGGGGCCAACGAGAAGACAGAGGCGGCCGAGAAGAACTGGTGGGAAGAACTGGTGGGAAGAGGGAGGCGGAAAGATTTTTAAATGATTTAGTTTTATTTTTCTAAATTTTTTGAAATATTATTTGAATTTTTAAGATTTTTAAATGAATTAGTTTTATTTTTCTGAATTTTTTGATATAATATTTGTATTTTTAAGATTTTTAAATGAATTAGTTTTATTTGTCTGAATTTATTGATATATTTTTGTATTTTTAAGATTTTAATTGAATTAGTTTTATTTTTCTGAATTTTTTGATATATTATTTGTATTTTTAAGATTTTGAATTGAATTAGTTTTATTTTTATGAATATTTTGATATATTATTTGTATTTTTAAAATTTTGAATTGAATTAGTTTTATTTTTATGATTTTTTTGATATATTATTTGTATTTTTAAAATTTTGAATTGAATTAGTTTTATTTTTCTGAATTTATTGATATATCTCTGAAAAAGCAAAGAAATTTGAAAAATAGCTTTAGTCGCGGTTGGCCTCGGTATTTTCCGCGGGAAACTTAAACCCGGCGAAAATACCCTTTAGTCGCGGTTGGGGCGCCCAACCGCGACAAATGGCCTTTAGCGGGGGTTGGGGACCCCAACGGCGACTAAAGGGTCGCCGCTATAAATTCGCGCGCGCGCCCTGGCGGTTCATTCTTCCTTTCTCCGCCCGATCGATCGATCGCCTCCGCCGCGCGTTCGTCGTCCGCCGCCCGAGTTCGTCGCCCGCCGCCCCGACTTCGGCGTCCGCGCCCGAAGTTCTTCGTCCGCCGCCCGAGTTCGTCGTCCGCCGCTCGATCTCCGCCGCCCGAGTACGTCATCGTCGCCGCCGCCATGCGCGCCGACCGTTGCCGCCACCGCGGAGAGAGAGAGAGGAGGCCGGGGCCGCCGCGCCCGCCATCGCGCGCGCCGCGCCGCCTCGTCATCACCGGCGCAGAGAGGAGAGGCGCGCTGTGGCCGCCGCCGCCATGCTCGCCCCGGCGGCGCTCTGCTAGCCGGCGGCCGCCGCGTGTGCGCGCGCGCATATGCTGAGAGAGAGAGGGGCCGGGCCGGAGGAGCGCGCAGAAGAGCCCCGGCCTGCCTTTTTTTTTCTTTTTTTTTTTAGTTTTTTAGTTTTTACTTTGTTTAACTATAAGTTTTTTTAATTAAAAACTAGTAAAAATGCAACTACAACTTTGACTTAATAAAAGTTGAACTAAAATGGGTACTAAAAAAAGAACTAAAATTTTGACTTAATTAAAAACTATGTCTTAATTAAAAACTTTGACTTAATTAAAAACTTTGTTTAAAAAAAGAACTAAAATTTTGACTTAATAAAAATGAACTAAAGATTGTGTAAAAAAAAACTAACCACCGCGCGTATACGGAGGGGGCAGCGAGCCTCTCGTCGCCCCGTCCGTATACGAGCGGTGTTTTTTTTTGGGTCGAGAGGGGGCGGCACCACCACTGCCTTTTCGCCACCGCCGCCCTTTCGCCACCGCCCTTTCGTCACCGACCCCGCGTGTATACGGAGGGGGCGGCGAGGCCCTCGCCTCCCCCTCCTTATACGCGCCGGCCGCCGGTGTTCGCGGCGAGGGGGCGGCGCCACCGCCACCGCCGCCCCCCTTTCGCCACCGCCACCGCGCGCCCACCTTCCGCCACCCCCCTTTCGCCACCGTGACCCCGCATATATGCATGTGTTGTGTCTCGACTCCGACTCCGCGCGCACCCCTTCCTCGCCCCCTCCTTTTGCCACCGCCCTTTCGCCACCGCCACCGCCCCCCTTCTTCACTTAATTAATTTGTTTTGACTACATGTTTTCAGATCGACATATGGCGGACGATAGAGCTGACCCGATTCTGGACAACTATGATCCGAACCTTGAAGAACATATGTTCGGCATCATAAAAGGCGATATTCTATATGTGCCGACCGGACAAGAAGAAGATGATATCTCTTCTTATCTGAACCTTGAGGGTGAAGATGAAGGGCGCCGTCAGCAAGATGATGCCGAAGAAACGTCGATAAACGACGATCTTCAATTGGAAGTAGCAACCACCTCCGGCGCCGAGGTATATATATACATTGAGCCTCTGGTGATACAAACTAACTGATTTGAATAAATGTGTGTGTACTAACGCGCGCGACTCTCTTTCTTATTTTAGCCCTCGGCCGGATCGTCGAAAAAATCGAGTACGTCGTCGAAGCGTGGCGCAACCAAGACGATGAAACCAAACGAAACATGCACCATCGAGGTTGTCGATGAAGAAACCGGCAGGCCGCTGGAGCCCAGCAAGAACGCCACCAAGTTTATCAGCCAATGCGGAGCCGTTGTTAGAGACAACGTCTCGATCACCGTCTAGGAGTGGAATGAGCCAAAGAAGGCACGTCTTGGTTTCACTTTTGTCGATAAGAGAACAAAAAAAGATTGCTTCAACAAGCTTATGGAACATTTCGTTCTACCTCCGGAATACCGCAAATACGATGAGAAGGGTAACAAGATTCAGGAAAACAAGGAGAGGTGCAAGCTAGTCAAACAGTTCGCTCTTTCTAAGATGTCCAACGCATTCTGGAAATACAAGCAAAATCTAGCCCATGACTTTGTCAAGCAGGGCAAGACTCCGGATTTCAAAGGACAATATGAGAAACTGCAACATGATTGGCCAGAATTTGTGAAGCAAAAGAAATCGGAGCAGTTCCTTGAAATATCGAAAAAAATAAGGAGAATGCGGCCAAGAAGGAGTACAATCATATTATGGGGCCAGGAGGGTATCGCTTTTGGCAGCCTAAGTGGGAGAAGATGGAGAACGAGCCGAGGGCGCGAGGAATCCGTCCGTGTACGGAGGGATGGGACCCAAGGGCCAAAAGCTGGTGGTACGGGCATGGGGGATCGCTGAACTCCGGAGACAGGGGAGTGTGTTTATCGGGGCAAAATAATTAAACCCACCCAAAAGCTTATTGAGGCAATGAGGGATGCTCAAGAGGGGAGGATCAAGTTCAACAGAGAGAACGACGCCCTGACAAAAGCCCTCGGGAATCCTGAACACGGAGGACGTGTACGAGGCATGGGGCCCATTCCGTGGAAAGTAGGGTTCCCCCAGAACGATGACCCGTACGGTTACAGAAGCCGTAAGAGAAAAATGGATCGGGATGCAGATGTTGTGGCGAAGTTGGTAACGGAAATGGATGTGATGAAGAAAACCGTGAGTGTACTAGTAGCCGAAAGAGATGCAGCTCGGGCGCAGCATGAAGATCATCCAATGGATCTCGGAAGCCAGCAGCGGAGAAGAAGCAGCGTGGCTTCCACGGAGGCCTCACCGGCTGGTGCACCGACGATCGAAATTACTGCACCGGAGCCTCTGGTGGTCGAAATTACTGCACCGGAGCCTCCTCGCTACCCCGTGGACGATATAAAGGAGATGAAAGCATGTCATCTGTATTATCCTATCGGGAACATGTCCATGAAGGTAGCCATCGGCAGTGCTTTACCACCTGGAGCACTCCACCACAACAACCCCATTCAAGATGGCTATGCTCGTGTCACGGTGGAGAAGATAGTCCAAGGGTTTGAGGACCTGGACATTGACATTGCTACACCTGAAGGGGTGAAAAGACTTGGAGATGTCAAGCGCCAGTTCATTCTATGGCAGAAGAAATTTATCAAGTTTCCAGGCGAGGCGCCAACAAGTCCACCCCCCTACGGTGGTGGTGGTGGCGGTGGCGGTGGCGGTGACGGTGGCGGTGGCGGTGGTGGTGGTGGTGCTTCACCTACACCTCCTTCACGTCAGCCGACGCCGCCCCCCAATTCACCTCCGGCGGGTAAGCAGACGCCGCCCCCCAGTCCTCGTCCGGCGGGTGATCAGACACCGCCCCCCAATCCACCTCCGGCGAAGAAGGTAAGCAGTCCTGGGTTATTAACCCGGACCCTTATGTACCTAGAACCACAAAGATACCAGAGCCATCACTGAAGCCTCTCCCCACAAGGCCTTGGGAATGTAGTGCCGAGGAAGTCGACGCACACGCGGCTGCTGAATATGAGAAATGGAAGGCGGACTGCAAGAAGAAAAGAGAGCCCGAGCCCAAGCAAGTATTTTCTGACAAGGAAAAGAGCTGGGCTAAGTCATTTTTGAACACACCGTCCCAAGCCGCGAAGAATCTGCCTGACGACTATTTACGTGAACTTCGTAGGCAAGCACTCGTGTTCAAGAGGAACCAAGAGTTGGCGGAGAAGAAAGCCTTGGAGGAGGCCGAGAAAAAATTAGAAAGGGGGAAAGAAGTTGCCCAGCTCGGGGAACAAAGTAAACAATCGATCGCCCCGCTCATAGTGCAAGCCGCCGGTCCGGATGCCCCCGATATCATAGCAGCTTTGGCAGCACATGGATTGACTGTAACGAGTGCCAGAGAACAAGCGGCCGACTTAGGTATCACTCTTCGTGCACTGTTAGGCCTTGATGAGGCGCCAATGAAGGACGTAGTATTTACATATGTGAAAAATGGCCCTCTCGTCGAGCCTGCGCAGGAAGAGGATCTACCTCGACAAATGAAAGGTCTGCTAAATTGGTACAAGGGTTACATAAAACTTAAAAACGCCAAAGACTATATTTATGCGGAAGTTAGATATGAGCATCACTTCAAACATTACTATGTACAAATTCATCTGAGTGAATTGTTCCAGCTGTTCAATCTGCGCGACCTCGACAAATCTATCATCGCTGCTACGTTCGTAAGTGATTTATTAATTTCTACCCCATCTCGTTCATTGCCTGCACTATATATATATATATATATATATATATATATATATATATATATATATATATATATATATTGTCCTAACTATCTTGTTGTGTACGCTATTATGCGAGAATGAAGAAGCGGGAAATGCGAATAAGGAACATCCATGATGTTGGGTTCATTGACCGACAAATGGGTAATTCATATGTGTGAGACCACCACCCCGCCGACGTCGAGGATGACTCGTGGCGGTTTATTAGAAAACAGAAACTCAAAAGTGATATTCTATTTACTTACCATTTTGGGTGAGTGTTTCTGTCTTGAGCACATTCTCTTTTGTTTACTCCATGCATGGTATGTGGCTAATCGATGAGTTATGCATGATCGTGCATGTATCGTGTCCGCAGGTTCCACTGGATTCTTATGGTAATTCAATTTCAGACCTCCTCAGTTCTCGTCCACGACTCTCTGAATATGGATCCGGCGCTTTGGGCCGACATGAGAAAAATGATGCAAAAGTAATTATTTTCATTCATTTGCGCTCTATATCGATCGGCCTATTTCGTTCATCATTTCCTAATATCAAGTAACTAATTAATAACTCTCTTGTTCATTTAATTTTCTTTGCCTCGTAGGGTTTGGAGACGGTTCGTAGATACCAAGGTCGGTGAATTCAAAAAGAGCTACATTTTAAAATGGCAGTGCGGACGATCGGGGATATTCAGCCACCGGGGACCAATCTATGTGGATACTATGTTTGTGAGAGGATCCGGAGATACTGCAATGAGCGGGACCAGAAGTGTGAGAACAACATCCTGAGGAATAACCTCCGGAAGACGCTTAGTCCAGAAGCTCGCTTCCGACCACTTCAAGAGGAACTAGCTGGATGGTTTGCGAGGGAAGTCATCGATCCTAGAGGAGAACACCATTACGATGACGTAGATCTTTATATGCACTAAATTATGGATGGAAACTTGTTCAAAATTGTATATGGTCATCCGATATTGAATATATATTGTATATGGTCATCCGATATTGAATATATATTGTATATTCCTCTTGAATTCTTTTTGGTTCTAATTTCAAATTTGTTTGAAATTGTACATTCATATGCATGTATGTAGTACCGTAGAATATGTGAAACTCCTTCAAAATTAAAACCCAAAAGAAATAAAACAATACAAATTAAAAAGAAACCAGATTTAGGGGGAGGGGGGGCTAAACCCTAAACCCTGCGGAGGCCTTTAGTCGCGGTTGGCCAGAAGAACCGCGACTAAAGGTCCTCCGCCCTGGCGCTCGCCTGCGGCCCACGTGGACGGGCCTTTAGTCGCGGTTCGTAAGGGGGGGGGGCCTTTAGTCGCGCTACTTTGGTCGCGGTTGCGCAACCGCGACTAACGGCAGTTGCCAACCGCGACCAAAGGCCCTTTTTCCACCAGTGGCCTTTCTTCCAGCCCATAGCTTCCATACAGTGTCCCAGCGGCTCTTGTGATCGATGTCTATGACCTAGGAGTGAACTCGACTTTTTTTGACCGGTGAAGTAAGGATGTATGTTTTGTACGGTGGTTCTGCTGGTAGGCTGGTTGAGCCCACCGCTAACAACTTATCTAATGTTGTCATTTTTCCTAGGAGTATTTGGATTTTTGTAATGGGTATCGAAAGCCATGAGAATTCTTTTTGTAACGATAGTATAAGTTGCGAAGCTTCACAAAACCAGAACAAAACTATGAATTGAACTACAAGGCAGTGACATAATTAAACCACATAGCAAGAACAAAGAGAAAACTTAACTACAATTGGAAGAGGGACGAGCAGCCAGGAGTTTTTTGAGTTCAATACATGCAAAAACACACTATCATATGTACAAATGTATACACGAGCTTATATCACTACAAAAAAAACCTTCCATAGAGACATTTTACTAGAGACACTTCCTACTTTGCCTCAATAAAAATCACATTAAGACATTTTGCATATTGTAGTGGCACTTTTTGAGACACTTCAGAAATAGTCTCAAATGTAGGGACATTAGTTGAGACATTTCTGTAAGGTATTGCAATTTTCATTCTATATACAACTTATGAGACACTCCAAAAGTGTTATAGATAAGTTATCAAGAGGCAATCCATGAGACACTTCATTGTATGTCTTTACTTTTCCTCTAGAGGCAATATTTGAGGCATTTTGCTTGTTCTCTAGAGACATTTGTTATATGTTTGGGCCATGGTGGGAAATACTAATTAGAAATTTGTTCCAGTATCAACATATACTTGTGAAAGGGTGAGATGGTTAATGGATTAAGTCTTAATCATTAAGATCATGAGTTCGAGTATTGCTTTTCACATGGTTTCTGAAAGAATATGATTTGTCACATAATTGATGATTCATACGTTTGGTTTTACAGAGAATATATAGGGGCCAAAGCGGCTAACCCTAGCTTGAGACACAAGCAAAACTAAACCGACATATAATCTAACATCCCCCCGCAGTATCAACGTGGGGTTCAACAACGTTGAGACTGAAACGAATATCAACAAAAGGTGTAGTCGGTAGTCCTTTGGTGAAGATGTCCGCGAACTGAGCGGAGGAAGGAACATGCAGAACTCGAACTTGTCCCAGAGCCACCTTTTCCCGTACAAAGTGAATGTCAATCTCTATATGCTTGGTGCGCCGATGCTGGACAGGATTGCCTGCCATGTAGACTGCTGAAATATTGTCACAATAAACAATGGTCGCCTGGTGAATGGGCCTGTGAAGCTCCGATAACAACTGACGCAACCATACCGTCTCAGCGACAGCATGTGCAACTGCCCGGTACTCTGCTTCTGCTGACGAACGTGAAACTGTAACCTGCCGTTTCGAAGACCAAGAAACCAAGTTGTTACCAAGAAAAACACAGTATCCAGACGTGGATCTACGAGTGTCCGGACAACCAGCCCAGTCTGCATCAGAATATGCTGTCAAAGTAGTAGGGGAGGAAGAGTTTATGTGGAGACCATGGTCGAGGGTACCTTTGAGATATCGCAAAATGCGTTTGACATGATTAAAGTGTGGAATGCGAGGATCATGCATGAACAAGCAGGCTTGTTGGACGGCAAAGGAAATTTCAGGACGAGTGATAGTGAGATATTGAAGTGCACCAGTCAGGCTACGGTAAAGTGAAGGGTCAGAAAAAGGATCACCCGTGTAAGAGAGTTTGAAAGTAGTGTCTACTGGAGTGCGAGAGGGCTGACAATCGAGCATACCAGCACGTGTGAGGAGATCAAGAACATACTGACGCTGAGAGAGAAAGAGGCCGTGAGAATCTCTAGTGACAGCAATACCCAAAAAGTGATGAAGAAGACCTAGGTCAGTCATAGAAAATTCGGTGCTAAGAAGGGAGATGATATGATCAAGGAAAGTTTGCGTAGAGGCAGTGAGAACAATGTCGTCTACATAGAGAAGCAAGTATGCGGTATGAGTGTCAGTATGAAAGACAAAGAGAGAGGAGTCGGAATGAGATGGAGAAAAGCCTATAGTTTGAATAAAGGTGGAGAAACGATGAAACCAGGCGTGAGGAGCTTGTTTAAGACCATATAAGGATTTCTTTAAGAGACAGACATGAGAGGGATAAGTGGAATCTTCGAAACCTGAAGGTTGTTGACAGTAGACAGTTTCATTTAGATGACCATTGAGAAAGGCATTTTTGACATCGAGTTGATGAACAGGCCATGATGAGGAGATGGCGATGCTAAGAACGGTTCGAATTGTGCTTGGTTTGACAACGGGAGAGAAGGTTTCATCGTAGTCAATGCCATGTTGTTGGGAAAAACCACGACAGACCCAACGTGCTTTATAGCGAGAGAGAGAACCGTCAGAGTGAAACTTTTGGCGAAAAACCCACTTGCCAGAAACAATGTTTGCACCTGTGGGAGGAGGAACTAGTTGCCATGTGTCATTTTGAAGAAGAGCATTAAACTCGTCGAGCATGGCTGCTTTCCAATTGGGATCTAATAGGGCAGATTTGTAAGTTTAAGGAATTGGAGAGATAGAGATGGTGGCGGAGAGGTTAAGACGGGTTTGAGGTAGACGGAAACCTGATTTGGCACGCGTGCGCATACCGTGAGCATTTTGGGGTTGAGTTGTAGGAACGGCGTGAGGCGGAGGGGGCTGTGTGTGTTGTATATCAGTGGGTGGTGTAGCGGAGGTGCCCGGCGCAGCGGAGATGGCGGGCGTAGGAGGGGAGGGTGGGCATGGCGGTGAAGGAGTAGGAGGTGAGGTGCCTGCCGGGGCAGGGGTTGTGGGAGAAGGAGCTGCCGGGGCAGGGTTTGAAAGAGATGTGAGGTGAAGCGGTGTTAAGGTGGGACGATGAGATGGTGGGTTTGGTGTGGGGGAAGTAGGTTGTGTGCGAGTAGCATAGGGGAAAACGTGTTATACGAAGGTGACGTGACGAGAGATGTGGATTTGTCCCGAAAGCATATCTAGACATCGATAACCTTTGTGTTCATCGGAGTAACCAAGGAAAACGCAGGCCACAGAGCGAGGAGCTAATTTATGTGGAGAAGTGGCGTAGGAGTTGGGATAGCAAAGACAGCCGAAGACTCGAAGGTCAGAGTAGTTTGGGTGAGAGAGAAAAAGGGAGAAGAATGGTGTAGTGTTGGGATTGGCTTTGGAGGGTCGTATGTTTAAAAGATAGGTGGCTGTTCGAAGTGCTTCAGCCCAAAATTGTGGTGGTAGGGAGGAGTGTATGAGAAGAGTGCGGATAATGTCATTGATAGTGCGAAGGGACCGTTCAGCTTTTCCGTTTTGGGGAGAAGTATATGGACATGAAAAACGCAAAAGAATGCCGTGATTAAGAAAGAATTCTCTATTGCTAAAGTTATTAAATTCACGGCCATTGTCACATTGGATGAAACGGATGGGAAGGAAGAAGTGTGTGGTTACATATCGTTGAAAATTTAGAAAAAGAGTGTGAACATCAGATTTATTTCGGAGAGGAAAGGTCCATGTATAATGAGTGAAGTCATCTAAAATAACAAGATAATACTTAAAACCTGAAATACTTTTATGTGGGGATGTCCAAATATCACAATGTAGCAATTCGAAAGGGAAAGTACTAAAGGAGGTGGAGGAGCTAAAGGGGAGGCGGACATGTTTGCCTTGTTGACACGATTCACAAGTTGAAGGCTCATGAGTGTCTTTATTACATGGGATAGAAAAATCACTAAGGAGCGATGACATGGTGGCGGTGTTGGGATGTCCTAAACGCTGGTGCCAAAGCTCCACCGAGGCGAGCATGGAGGAGGGCTGGGCGATGGTGGAGGTGCCATGAATGGTGTAGAGGTCTCCGGAACTATTGAATCGAGCGATCTCCGCCTTGGTCAGGTAGTCCTTCACAGATAAACCAAAATAGTCAAATTCAACGGAGACAAGATTATCACGAGTGAATTGTCGAACAGAGATTAGGTTTTTGATGAGAGCTGGTGCTACTAGGACATCGCGGAGAAGGAGTGGTTTGGTGGGTGATGGAATAGTTGTGTGACCGACACAATAAATTGGAATAGTGGAACCATCGCCTAATGTAATGGATGAAAAAGGTGTCGAAGTACAATTTGACAGCATATTATGTGATGAAAACATGTGACTAGATGCACCAGAGTCGAAAATCCAGTCCGTACCTGAGTTGCCTTGAGCAGCAAAATTGTTCATGGCCTGTAGAAAGGCGGCTTGATCCCAGGTTGGCGTTGGAGTAGGGAGGAGAGGTGGTGCAGTCGACGATGATGACGCGAGGGGCATGGTCGGCAGCTGGTACGGGGCGAGGCCGCCTCCCGGGTTGGTGTAGGGGGAGGGCGGTTCGGCACCATACGGAGTGGCATAGAGTGGCGATGAGGGCGCACCGTACATGGGTGGCGGAGCAGCATAGTACGCCTGCGGAGGAGGCCGTGGTGTGAGCAGCCCTGGAGAGCCGGTGTGAGGGCGCATGCCGGGTGTCCAGCCGCCCAAGTATGCCGGTGGAGTGCCAGCCGAGGCAGGAGCTGTCCATGGCATCGACCAGGCTTGGACCATGCCTGTCCATGGATCCTGCGTGGGACGCCACCCTGAAGGAGCCGGGGGAGGTGGGGCGCTGTAGACGGGCGCTGGCTGCGTGCTGTAGACGGGCGCAGAAGGCGGGGGCGGGCGTGGAGGACGCCAGACGGGGTTTTTGCCCCTGTAGTTCGGACTTGGGCGCCACCCAGGAGGGGGCTGCGGCGCATGCGCGGGAGGTGGTGGTACTGGCGCAGGAGGTTGAGGCGGCGGGCGAGGAGCGGCAACGAAGGCCTGAGGACGGGCCGCCTTGCGAGTTTGGGTGGTGTCGGCGTGTTGCAGCAGGGAGCGGACCTCGGCGAAGGTGGGGCGTGGGCGCATCATGGGAATGAAGGACGCCTGCTTGTCGAAGTCATTGCTGAGACCGGCGACGAGGATGTTGATGAGCTGCCGATCGGACACGGGATCGCCGAGTTCACGAAGCTCGTCGGCGATAGCACGAAGGTGCTGGCAGTAGGTGCTGATGGAGGTGTCGCCCTGGACGGTGTTGCGGAGCTCGTTGTTGAGGCTGGTGACGCGGCCGTCGACGTTGTCCTGGAAGAGTTGCCGAAGAGCCGACCAAAGGGCGGAAGCAGTGGCGGCGCTGCGAAAGACGAGATTGAAGATCTCGGTGGAGACGCGAGTGTAGATCCACTGGATGATGGCGAGATCGTCTTTGACCCATTGCGGATCATCGGGACGAGGCGGAACGGAGCCGTCGATATGCCCGCGAAGATTGCAGCGTCCTAGATGAACTTCAAACAAATGGCACCAATGGTAATAGTTATGAGCAGCAAGATCTAGTGTAATTGGGATGAAAGGTGTAACATCGGCTATTGTATCTGTGTAGGAGAGAGCAGAGGGAGGAGGGGCGAGCACGAGGGAGGTGGAGAGTTGGGAGGCAAGAGCTTTGGCTTTGGCGTTGATAAGGGCGTCGCGGCGCTCGAAGTAGCCGGGCGGCGGCGGCGGCGGCTTGGGAGGAGGGGCCATACCCTAGATCGGATCGGTGTCTGATACCATGAAAGAATATGATTTGTCACATAATTGATGATTCATACGTTTGGTTTTACAGAGAATATATAGGGGCCAAAGCGGCTAACCCTAGCTTGAGACACAAGCAAAACTAAACCGACATATAATCTAACAGTTTTTTCACATTTATTTACACTAGAGACACAATATAATGCCTCTTTTATGTCTTCAAAAATATAAAGACATTATTACTATTGTCCTTAGCACGTAGAGACACCTCCCGTAGTGACACTTTTGAGACAATATGAAAAGTGCCTCTATAACTACGTAAGAGCGTGTCTCTACCGGACCAAAATAGTGTCTCTACATGCCAATTCTCTTGTAGTGTATAGTAAAAAAAACTCCAAAAAATATCGGACATGCCACATGAGATGCTACAAATACGACAACAAATAATAGTGGTTAACCATAGGCCGATTTGTTCTGCCTCTGAATCAATGAAACTGATCATGGGCATGGCCGGAGTAAGTGAGCCACGCGATGTTTTGTCATATATGTGGGCTCAGATGTCAGATGAGCGCTGGCCGGCTCGACATATTGTCAAAATAAAGAGGGAGTACATTGGTACAAACAGATTATTAGTTTGATAATTATTTCAATATATATATGGCTCTTTCAAATCTAGTAATGTGACTAATAAATGGATGTAGCCAATGAGTTGCAGAGAGAGGTAGACATAGTAGTACTAGATGCATGAAAAAACTGCGGAAACGATAGCATGCACGCTATATACCTAGCTAGATTAATTTCGGCTCTTTTCCAAGTGTATGTTCAACTGAGAGCACACAAACTCACTTGGAGGAGCAAGTATTCGATCAGCACGGGACATTCATCCACACTCCTTCCTCTCTATACATAAAGAAGCTGCTCAGGGCATCTCCAGCGGCCCGACGCAAACGGACGCTGAGCGACCGTTTTCGTCCGTCGTGACCGGAAATGCGTCTGGGGCCTGTTCCAGCGGGGCGACGCAAAGTGACCGGGCCGTCCGCGGAGACGCAAACCTGGCCCAAATATGCGTCAGGTTTGCGTCGCGGCGGACGCTCGGCGGACGGTCCGAGCGTCCTCCATTTCTTACCCGGTCCCGCATGTCAGGGACAGCGAAATCGACCGCTTCGATTTGCTTCTTGTTCCCCCTTTTTCCTGCCCTAGTGCGACGGCACCAACCCCACCCCTAGCGCCGCCGTACGGCCTTAGCGCCGCAGTAGTCGGCGTCGGCTCCGTTCTTGCCGCGCGGGAGAGTAGGAGCGTGCTCCGCCGCGTACCTGCCGGCTGTTTTCGGGCGAAACGCTCCCGGTTGCGCCGCCCTTCCGCGCCGCCCATGACCTGTTCGGTCAATTGCGCCGGTAGGTTTTTACTCGTGTTTTCGGCGCTATTGTGCGCGGCCATTGATCCGCAGTTTGTACCCATGCAGATGGACATGTGGCAGATGTTGGACAAGTTCCGCTCGGAGGTCGTCGACTCCTCTTCCGATGAGGAGTCCGATGAGTCGACGCAAACATTGGCAACTACTGCGGCCTCCATGATCCACGAGTTCACCTCTAACCCGGGGCCGCAACACCGGGGCTCTGTGAAGAGGCGCTCCAAAAACCTGCCGCGCAACAGAGTGGAAGGGCAGGCCCGCCTCCACAAGGACTACTTCCACCTCACCAATCCGATCTTCCCGGAAAAATATTTTCGGCGCCGATACAGGATGTCAAGGGACCTGTTCTTGGTCATTCTACGGGGCGTCAGAAACTACGACCCCTACTTTCAATGTAGGCGCGATGCAATAGGTGCGTTAGGCTTCACCTCCTACCAAAAATGCTCCACGGCTATTCGCATACTCTCATATGGAATGCCTGCGGATATATTCGATGAGTATCTTCGAATGGGTGAGAGCACCTGTCTTGAGGCCATGTACAGGTTTTGCCGAGTCGTGATTGCCGTGTTCGGAGAGTATTACTGTAGGGAGCCAACTGTTGAGGATACAAGGCGCCTCCTGTCTATCAACGAGTCTAGAGGCTTCCCAGAAATGATTGGCAGCATAGATTGCATGCACTGGCATTGGAAAAACTGTCCATTTGGATGGCAGGGTGCGTACAACGGGCATGAGGAAGGAAGAACTGTCATTCTTGAAGCTGTCATATCTCAAGATTTATGGATTTGGCATTCATTCTTTGGCATGGCCGGTTCCAACAATGACATCAATGTGTTGCACCGATCACCGGTTTTCAACCGGCTCATGCAAGGCAAAGCTCCCCGGGTGAGCTATGAGATCAATGGAAATGCATATGACAAGCCATATTATCTTGCTGATGGCATCTACCCTGACTGGGCCACATTGGTGAAGACTGTCCGTAATCCAAACTCCGAGAAGACGAGAAGGTTTGCGAAGATGCAAGAGGCTTGCAGGAAAGATGTGGAGCGCGGGTTTGGTGTGCTCCAAGCTCGGTGGGCAATTGTCTGTCACCCGGCAAGAACATGGTCGCTGAAGACCATGCATGAGGTGATGACATGCTGCGTGGTCATGCACAACATGATCGTTGAGAACGAGCGTCCTGATGGCCGCAATGAGAACCAATGGAATTTCCAAGGTGAGCTGGTTGCGCCACTTCCTGGAGCTTCATCTTGGCAGGACTATCTACATAGAAATGTAGAAGTCACTGACGAGAACGTGTCCAAACAGCTGGAAACGGATCTGATTGAGCATCAATGGACATTGGCCGGCCATGCAGATCATGCCTAGAGGAGTACTATCTTATTTGCATGCAGACTTTTTAAAATTTAAATGTAATAACTATGACTTCGTCGAATATTATTTTGTTGTTTCGAAACTTCATATTTCATGCAAACGCGGAAATGCATCGCGCCGCTGGAGCCACCCCAAGGTGCAAACGGACGCGCGGACAAAAACGGTCAGTCTCGCGTCCGCCGCGCGACGCAAACGGACATTTCGGACGTCCGAAATGCGTCGCGCCGCTGGAGATGCCCTCAGAAATGCACTCATCCTCTCCTATATTCTTAGGTTAACCTCCGGGTCAGTGAATAGAAACTCGAACTCTTAGGTTAACCTAACAAGAGAAGTACCATCCGCTCATGTTCTTCACCTCCGGGTCTTCCACCGGGTGCACAGTCAAATTAATCGACCCATCGATCTATCCATCGACAATGCACGATCTTCATCTCGTTGGTTTCTGTCTTAATTGTCGCCGCCAAGTAGCAGCCGAGTCCGGGGTCCGGACCCGACCGCTGCATGCGTGTGGCGTCAGCCACGCCTGCCAGCGCGGGCATTGTCGTGCTTCCAGAGCTTACCCACGCCACGACACGATTCGCTTGATTTGGATCGATTGGTGGTGAGCTGCTCCGGGACTGATCACCACATATAGTGCACTGCAACTGCACGACTATGGCTGGTGCTGCCGTGATGCACGCGTGCCGTTTGAGCAATTGATTCACTGATCCACCTCATCTCCATCGATCGATCCAAGCTAGCACGAATGCGAGGTAGAACAGCAACGCAGCTTTCATTATTTTGGTTACTGCAATTCATCTCGCAAGTTGCGCGAAGCAGAACATTCCTGCTCGCTTCAACAGCAACGGCCGTGGGTCCAAATGGTTTTGTTTGATTCTTCCGGCAAATTGGCGCCACCGGATTTTGCACTTCAAGATTTCATCCAACCACCCGTCGCCAATCTCTTGGAATCGGCTGCTTTCCCTCTTCATTTTTTTTGGGGGTTCTCTTTGTATCTCATGCGATGGAATTGACATCTAGAATTTCGGTTCTCATGAAATGGAAGTGGCATCTAAAAGTTCGCGGAAGAAATCTTCATCTGAACAGTACGGAGGTCAAGTCCGTTCATGGGGAATACTGGCTTATAATTAAGAGGAGAGCTCTGGGTAAATCCAATTCAGCTCGTGGGGTGTATATAAACCTACTGTGTGAAATCATATCTTAAAAAGTCAAAAAGAATCTGAAATAGAATTTCGCATGTATATCTAGACGTTCTATATTCGCGCAGAAGTTTTCGGGAAAAGGGAACATTTTTTGTGCTAACTTTTGTAAAAAAGACAAATTTGGATGCATAAATATGACTATTTACGAGATAACTTTTTCATCTTTTTCTACATAAGCCACATAAAATGTTTTATTTTCTGAAAACGTGTCTGCCAACATAGATTGTCTGGATTTATAAGAGAAAATTTATTTCAGATTTTTAACATTTTAAATTTTATTATTTACATATTTTTCATAATAACTTTATATGCACATATATGAGCCAAAGAACCACCTCGAGAGCCATGTTCATCTCAAAAGTTTTGTCCGTTGAGAGGATGACTATCCACCCTTATAAGCTGCTGAAAAGTGACAAAATTGATCTTTGTTTTTAAACTTTAGCAGAAAATAAATTTTATTTCAAATATTTTACAAAAATGACCCTTAGGCCGCCATGCTAGATAGCACGACACTAGAAGTAGAAGCCAGGCTAGGTCACCTACTCAAGCTGGGTATTATGTGCTATCTGGCATGACGCCTCGTGCCAGAGTGTCGTGCTATCTGCCATCATGCTCTAGGCCAGAGTGTCACACTAGAAGGATCCAACTTATTTTGTGGTGAAGTTTCCAAAATAAAATCACTTGAATTGTTTCTCAACTGATCATCCTCCTTCTATGTGTGGGGTTGAATTAAAATCACCAGCAACGCCCCATAGGTCCAGGAGCATAACAACAACTCACATGGGAAGAAGAGATTAATTAGCTATCTATCCGTGTGTAAAGAGTGAAAGATGTCAATCAATGATCTTAGGGCATCTCAACCGGCAGTCACCAAAGCCCCCCCCCCCCCCCCCCCTCCAAGCGCTCTTTGGGGGTGCCGCATCTGAAACAGACCGCAACACACTCCAAACCCTGCCGATAGCGCGAGCGACCCGTTATTTGGTCTAGCACTACCGTGTCGAACCCGATGCGTAGGGGTCCGATGAGGGTAAATCTAACCCTCGCCATGTTAGATTGGATGTGCGGGTCCCTCTCAACAGCGACCCAACCATTCAATGATGACCAGATCGGCTTTCGAGACACCTGAGTAATAGCACCACCGCCCGCTCACCTACTGCGAACAACCTCCTATTTATCCCCTCTACCCATTCGATGTCTAGTTTGCCATGTCGTGGCCCCAATCTCTCTCTCTCCCTCTCTTTCTCTCTCTCTATCTATCTCTATGTCCTAACATCGCCATGAATAGAAGTTGGCTAGACTGGATGAGGCCACCGGGCAGCGGCGCTCTGGCTGAAACGATTTCCCAACTCACCTTGGTTTAGATGGAAAAAAAACGACTTCTCAAAAAAAAAATCAACCTTGGTACTTGTCGCCTCTTATTGGGTTGTGATGGAAAACAGTCTACTCAAATCATTAATACACCCAGGGAGAGAGGGTGGGCCTGTACTAGGCCGCCCCAAATTTCCTCAGGCCCATTAGTAGTATCCTTCGTACAAATGTCACTCGATCTTGTTTCTCAAAGTAAAAAAGATTCACCGTTTTCTCAAAAAGAAAAAAAGAAAAAAAAAGTCGCCCCCGATCTTTCCCCAAGAAAAGAAAAGGGAGATAGATAGATGATGGTCACTCGATTTCAGCCAGCCGTCGGAGAACATAGGAGATCCGACTCTCCCGCCTTTGTTTTCGCCTCCGCCGACCAGTCGGAGAGCTAGCCAGGCTTGACTGCGAAACGGGTGGGAATGCTCGAGCCACTGCTGTGGAAGGGAAATGTGAGTTGGGAAATCGTTTCGGCCAGCGCCGCCCCGCGCGTGCCCGCGTGCGTGCGTGCGCACAGATTTCCCACTTCCTTCACGTGCGTGCATTCGCAACGGCCTCAACCGCCACGGCCGGCGCCGCTCAGCCGTAGAAAAGATCGCTCTCACGTCAACTCGCCGCGCGCGTTGCGTCCCATTGGTATCTACATATAGCCAGAGCTGACCGATTTGGCGATCGAACCCCTCGATCGGTCACGGTCGAAGGAGGCGAGATCACATGGCCGGCGGCGGCCTGGGAGCCAGCGGTGCCGACGGCCTAGAGCTCAGCCTCCGCCTCGGGACCCCGACGCCGGCGCCGGCACCGAGGAAAAACCTCACGATCGTCTACGACCGGCGCGTGCTGGGCGCCGTCGACGTGGTCGAGCTGCAGGCAATTGCGATCATATCAACGGCGAGCAGGGAAACGGCGGGGAAGAAGATCGCTGGCGCGTACGACGACGGCGGCATTGCGCACATCGACCGCCTGGGCAACAAGTGGATGCCAACGCCGGCATCTCCTGACCAGGGCGGTATCTTTGCGCCGCTGCCGTTGCTCGGCGACCAGGCGGGGCTGTCGATGAAGCGCTCGCTCCAGCGGTTCCTCGAGAAGCGCAAGGCCAGGACCGCATCGCCGTACGACATGCACCGGCCCGCGCGGCCGCCGAGATATTGATCCAGCAGCTAGCTAGCTGATAGATTGTCCCGCCGGCCGGTGCGTGCTGCCGGTAGTGCGTGTTGCCGGCATCCGCAAATGGCTAACATATTCCTCCCACTTCCTCGCAGATCGCGCGCCCAGGTTGTAACACCGCAATATACCATTGGTAATACTAACACAATCTGGTATGCGTATGCCTCACAAAAAACGAGAGACTGATGAAAGTTTTTTCTTGAGAAGACACCTTGAAAGATATATCAATCATATAGAAGAAACCTAAGACGGCCAATACAACGCCAAGAAAGGTACAACTACACAAGCACCTACAATGCCAAAAAGGCTACCACTTCACCCAACACCATGATACATTGTTGAGTGGCAAACAACACAACCCCTACCAACTCGAGATATACGACCTGCTTTGCCCAAGGCTTTGCCCAACATCCAGCCACAATTGATGAGGAGAAGGAGTGCATCGCATCCGTGCCTCGTCACGAACCAAGCAAGACACCACCGAAGGCAGCAGGGTCCCGAGGTACTCGAGAAAGACGTCGACCAAGATGCGTCCACCATGTCGCACATAGAGCCCCTGGAGCCCAAGCCACGGACACTGGCCAACGGCAACACAACACATCGCCGCAGACTCCAAAAGCTGCATCAGCCTCCCTCAAGATAGCCAGGACAATGTCTTCAAGAAGATAACGACACCGTGACGCCGACGTCGACTAGTCTGGTGAACAAGACCTAGGGTTTCTTCGACATCCGAGGGGAGGGGAGGCACGACGAGGAACATGAACACACCTCCAAGAAGGCGTGGCTAGCATCGGTCGTCGCCGAGCAGGGTTTTCCCCCGGCCAAACACCGTGACCCCGATTTGCCGGAGCTGGACTCGACAAGGGAACGAGGCTAAAAGTCGTCGTCTTGAGCCACCACCTCCGAGAAGTGACGAACAATGAAGAAGGAGAGGGGTGTCAGCCACCACCGGCTTCACCACGACCACATGAGATCGTCGTTCCACCACCACCGGACGGACTGGACGATGGAGGTCTAGCCCGCCGCCGTCGCTTGGCCGGTCATCGGCGCCACCACAGTGCCAGGAGGCTGCCAGGTGCCGCCACGCCCTGCCACCGAGGACTCGGCCGACCAGGCCCGAGCGAGCCCGGCACCGCTGTCCAGAGCAGCAAGGCCAACACCTAGAGTGGGGGTCGAGCTCCTCATCTTCGTCGCCATCGAACCGCCAACCGCCGAGATCCCGCTGCTTCACGCAGTCAGATCCAGACGGGGAGGCACGCCACCGCCGTCTGCAAGGGACCACTGCCCGATGGGAGACGCCCCGCTGCCGCCATCACCAACCGGGCTTTGCCCAGCGGAGCCTCTGTGGTGACCCTGCATACCACTGCATGTTGTAGTATGCCAGTCGTTGATATAACATTCACGAAGTACCATTCCGCAAATATTACATCCCTCAGAGTAGTACAACAGAACATAGCAGGTCCATAACTCATTCATTTATTATTACAACTATCATACACATGTCATCTCGGAGCTCCTCTTGGGTCCTAAGAGGAATACTCCTGGGTTCGAGGCGAACCCAACATAGCTTACAATATAAGAGTCTCATTAAGTTTTACATTTATTTCCTAGAGCAGCTAAATACTAAGAGTTCGGGCTGCTCGGTTACTACTACTACTGGATATCTCTAGGCTTGATCTCCTCCGGAAGCCTCCCCGGATCCGTAGACGATGAGGTAGTCTACGCCTTCTATACCTCCAGAGAGGTCTGGTTCTTCATAGCCGATGATCTCGGCTCCTTCATTGTGGTCGTAATCCTCCTCCAGACGATTCAGACAATCTAAGCATGGGATTTAAGAGTGGTATGAGTACGAGCGTACTCAACAAGTTCATTATAGATAAGAGGTGCTTAATGCTCTAGCTACAATATTAGACCAGAAAGTCTAATACCAATGCAAGTTTTGATAAACATTTCTTCAAGAGATTGCTTTTATTCGAAAGAGCTATGTCCGTCAGCCTTCACCGGTTTACTAGAACTTCATGGAGCTCCTTTCCGGCGCGTTCAGCGATTCCTTATCCCGAAACAGGAGTGACAGTCACGCTTCTTTACACTCTGCAGAGGTGTGTTGCTTTACCCATAAGAGATCTTAACCTTGGTGCCAACCGGGCAGCTTTCCCGTCCACACTTCCTTCGGTGTGAGGCCCGGTATAAGGTCTAGCCAATCATGTTCCTCCGCTACCTCGAACACCCACCCTTTGTTGCATGCCCCGACCCTGGGTCCACGCCGGTCCCATTATTCCTGTAGATTTCAAGGTGGACCCCGACCACGACGACAGTGCTGGGCTCTACCATACACTCCTACGCCGGTAGCTGCAACCCATCATAGACCGCAATACCATGGGGACTTAGGACTCCCCAGCCTCACCGCTTGCTCCTTCGGGCGACAAGTGTACTACGGACTATGCCGTGGGGACTTAGGACTCCCCAGCCTCACCGCTTTCCCCCTTGGATTACAAGTGTACTATGGTAAAGCGCATCCGTTGATGAATGAGAGGTGGAAACACTTTTGACTATTCCGTCCCACTCCGGATCTTATGGTTAACACGGGTATTACTAAGACAAGAATCAGTGGCGACCTTTGTTGTTTAATCCTAGATGGATATAAACCCTTGCAATGGAACCTCCACCATATCAACACAATCCATGGTTCCATTGCCCACCACATAGTCATATTCATAGTTATGAAAGTAGTGGTTTTGGTTTTTATGCAATAGTGATAATACTAGTACTTTGCAAGTAATTTGATAGAAATACTCAAATAACATGAGCAAGTGATGAACTTGCCTGGACACTGCAAAGTTTTGCAGTTGGATGGTGTGGACTGACCCTTGTCCTCTATCTCTGAAAAATAGCATCATTGTCCGATAAGGGCAATGGTTAAAGAAGCAATTATGCATGCTTTCCATTTTTAGGGTTTGTTTCCCCCCTTTCCGATGTCTTATCATTTTATGTGAGAGGTATTTACTAAGAATAATTTGGAGGTTCTCTATTTAGGGTAAATACAACCTTGAAATATTGTCAAGGTGTTTTTTTAGTCCAATTACATTAATGGACTTATTTTCTTTATTGAAAATAATATGTGTGATTTAAATCATTATTTAATTCATCAAATTAAGACTTATTCTTAATTATCTTCAAAAATTCTCTTTGATATTTTATTTGGATAGAGAATTTTATGCTGATTGATTTTCATATTTTTAATTTTTTTTTAGAGCCATATTCTATTTTCTAAAATTCTTTAAAATACTTACTTAAATGGTATTTTGGAAAATGCCCAAATTGCCCTCGGGCCCACCTGTCAGGGTGAACCCGAGTGGGTTGGGCTCAACCCAGTTGGCCTGGTCCGGCCCACTCGGTCGCCCTCACTTCCCCTCTCTCTCTCCCTCACGAACCCTAATCCTTGGCTCTGGCGACGCGCGCGCCGCCGCCCCTTCGCCGAATTTTTCCGGCCGACTCCGGCCATCGCCGCCGGCGAGATGGGGTGCGTCTGAACCGCCGTTCTACGGCGCTTTAGATCCACCGTGCCGATTTGCTCTTCATCGCCTTTTCGTGTCGCCCCCAACCCTTCTGCTCGTCTGGCCGTGGAGATCCACGGCGATCTCGTCGCCGCCGACGTTCCTGAAGCTGTGGCGCCGCCGTGGCTTCGCCATCGTGTGCGCGAGCTGCCGCGGCACCGCCATGGCCTGGCTTGGCCTGGCGCCGCCGTGCTTCGGCCCGTGCCGCCGTGGCCGCCATGGCGCCACCGTTCTGCTCGGCTCCAAGTAAGTGCGCCCCTCTTCTGTTCCTTCTCTGTGCCTGTTCTTCTTCCTCTGCTAGCTCTACGGCTGTGCTGTGCTTGCCTGCACAAGAGCTGTTGTGCTCTTTGATACGCATACAGCACGCGTCCGTTGGGAACCCCAAGAGGAAGGTGTGATGCGTACAGCGGCAAGTTTTCCCTCAGTATGAAACCAAGGTTTATCGAACCAGTAGGAGCCAAGAAGCACGTTGAAGGTTGATGGCGGCGGGATGTAGTGCGGCGTAACACCAGAGATTCCGGCGCCAACGTGGAACCTGCACAACACAACCAAAGTACTTTGCCCCAACGAAACAGCGAGGTTGTCAATCTCACCGGCTTGCTGTAACAAAGGATTAGATGTATAGTGTGGATGATGATTGTTTGCAGAAAACAGTAGAACAAAGATTGGCAAAGAGATTGTATTTTAGTATAGAGAATTGGACCGGGGTCCACAGTTCACTAGAGGTGTCTCTCCCATAAGATAAACAGCATGTTGGGTGAACAAATTACAGTTGGGCAATTGACAAATAAAGAGGGCATGACCATGCACATACATATTATGATGAGTATAGTGAGATTTAATTGGGCATTACGACAAAGTACATAGACCGCTATCCAGCATGCATCTATGCCTAAAAAGTCCACCTTCAGGTTATCATCCGAACCCCCTCCAGTATTAAGTTGCTAACAACAGACAATTGCATTAAGTATTGCGCGTAATGTAATCAGTAACTACATCCTTGAACATAGAACAAATGTTATATCCCTAGTGTAAACAGCACAGCCATAATCTTAGAGATTTCTGTCACTTCCCCAGATTCACGGAGACATGAACCCACTATCGAGCATAAATACTCCCTCTTGGAGTTACAAGCATCTACTTGGCCAGAGCATCTACTAGTAACGGAGAGCTTGCAAGATCATAAACAACACATAGACATAACTTTGATAATCAACATAACAAGTATTCTCTATTCATCGGATCCCAACAAACGCAACATATAGAATTACAGATAGATGATCTTGATCATGTTAGGCAGCTCACAAGATCCGACAATTAAGCACAATGGTGAGAAGACAACCATCTAGCTACTGCTATGGACCCATAGTCCAGGGGTAGACTACTCACACATCACTCCGGAGGCGACCATGGCGGCGTAGAGTCCTCCGGGAGATGATTCCCCTCTCCGGCAGGGTGCCGGAGGCGATCTCCTAAATCCCCCGAGATGGGATTGGCGGCGGCGGCATCTCAGTAAGGTTTTCCGTATCGTGGCTCTCGGTACTGGGGGTTTCGCGACGGAGGCTTTAAGTAGGCGGAAGGGCAGGTCAGGAGGCGGCACGAGGGACCCACACCATAGGGCCGCGCGGCCAGGGCAGGGGCCGCGCCGCCCTAGGGTTTGGCTGCCTCGTGGCCCCACTTCGTCTCCTCTTCGGTCTTCTGGAAGCTTCGTGGCAAAATAGGACCCTGGGCGTTGATTTCGTCCAATTCCGAGAATATTTCTTTACTAGGATTTCTGAAATCAAAAACAGCAGAAAGAATCGGCACTTCGGCATCTTGTTAATAGGTTAGTTCCAGAAAATGCACGAATATGACATAAAGTGTGCATAAAACATGTAGATAACATCAATAATGTGGCATGGAACACAAGAAATTATCGATACGTCGGAGGCGTATCAGCATCCCCAAGCTTAGTTCTGCTCGTCCCGAGCAGGTAAAACGATAACAAAGATAATTTCTGGAGTGACATGCCATCATAACCTTGATCATACTATTTGTAAAGCATAGGTAGTGAATGCAGCGATCAAAACAATGTATATGACATGAGTAAACAAGTGAATCATAAAGCAAAGACTTTTTATGAATAGTACTTCAAAACAAGCATCAATAAGTCTTGCATAAGAGTTAACTCATAAAGCAATAATTCATAGTAAAAGCATTGAAGCAACACAAAGGAAGATTAAGTTTCAACGGTTGCTTTCAACTTGTAACATGTATATCTCATGGATATTGTCAACATAGAGTAATATAATAAGTGCAATATGCAAGTATGTAGAAATCAATGCACAGTTCACACAAGTGTTTGCTTCTTGAGGTGGAGAGAAATAGGTGAATTGACTCAACAATGAAAGTAAAAGAATGGTCCTCCATAGAGGAAAAGCATCGATTGCTATATTTGTGCTAGAGCTTTGATTTTGAAAACATGAAATAATTTTGTCAACGGTAGTAATAAAGCATATGTATCATGTAAATTATATCTTACAAGTTGCAAGCCTCATGCATAGTATACTAATAGTGCCCGCACCTTGTCCTAATTAGCTTGGACTACCGGATCATCGCAATGCACATGTTTTAACCAAGTGTCACAAAGGGGTACCTCCATGCCGCCTGTACAAAGGTCTAAGGAGAAAGCTCGCATTGGATTTCTCGCTATTGATTATTCTCAACTTAGACATCCATACCGGGACAACATAGACAACAGATAATGGACTCCTCTTTTATGCATAAGCATGTGGCAACAATTAATTTTTCTCATATGAGATTGAGGATATTGTCCAAAACTGAAACTTCCACCATGGATCATGGCTTTAGTTAGCGGCCCAATGTTCTTCTCTAACAATATGCATGCTTAACCATAAGGTGGTAGATCTCTCTTACTTCAGACAAGACGAACATGCATAGCAACTCACATGAAATTCAACAAAGAATAGTTGATGGCGTCCCCAGTGAACATGGTTATCGCACAACAAGCAACTTAATAAGAGATAAAGTGCATAAGTACATATTCAATACCACAATAGTTTTTAAGCTATTTGTCCCATGAGCTATATATTGCAAAGGTGAATGATGGAATTTTAAAGGTAGCACTCAAGCAATTTACTTTGGAATGGCGGAGAAATACCATGTAGTAGGTAGGTATGGTGGACACAAATGGCATAGTGGTTGGCTCAAGGATTTTGGACGCATGAGAAGTAATCCCTCTCGATACAAGGTTTAGGCTAGCAAGGCTATTTGAAACAAACACAAGGATGAACCGGTGCAGCAAAACTCACATAAAAGACATATTGAAAACATTATAAGACTCTACACCGTCTTCCTTGTTGTTCAAACTCAATACTAGAAATTATCTAGACCTTAGAGAGACCAAATATGCAAACCAAATTAGCAAGCTCTATGTATTTCTTCATTAATGGGTGCAAAGTATATGATGCAAGAGCTTAAACATGAGCACAACAATTGCCAAGTATCACATTACCCAAGACATTTTAGCAAATTACTACATGTATCATTTTCCAATTCCAACCATATAACAATTTAACGAAGAAGAAACTTCGCCATGAATATTATGAGTAGAAACTAAGGACATACTTGTCCATCTCACTAGTAGAAAAACGTCCATTCGTACCGGTTCCAGAGGGGCATTCGTACCGGTTTTGCAACCGGTATAAAACTTCCGGCACTAAAGCCCCCCCCCCCTTTCGTACCGGTTGCTTACGAACCGGTATAAAAGGGGCCTCCACGTGGGCCACCAGGAGAGCTCAAGGCTAAGGATCTTTGGTACCGGTTGGTAATATGAACCGGTACCAAAGGTTCCCCCCGCGGCAGGGAATTTGCCCAAATCTCTGCCGCGGCAGAGAATTGGCTTTTTAGGGTTTTGGAGAGGTTTAGGGATATCGGTTTGTTTCATATCGCGTCGATGCACCAGAAACGCGTTTGGGTTTAGGTAGTACATGAAGATCAAGATGATGCATAGCAAGTTGGTGCATATAATATAACACACATGTTATTGCATAAGATCGCAAATTAAGTAGCACTATGCATGAAGATCGATCTTCATGCATAGTGGTGCTCTCCGAGGCGTACTCTATATATGTCTATTACATGTAGCGTAGTGGTACTCTTCGAGTCAACTATATATGTAACATGTACATCTTCATTCATAGTGGTGCTCTGCGAGTGGTGGTATGACGTCCCGAAGGAAAAATCCCGCCAATTCCTCGCCTATTGCTATGAAGCGGTCATCGATTGAGAGCTTGTTCCGCTTTCTTGCCAACTATAAAAGAATAAGATACAAATGAATACATGAAACAACTATTACTGAAACTCAGCACAACTTATGATAACAAAACAAATTTGTGAAGATTGTTTTTGTACCTCTTTATTTCTTTCATTATTCGTTCTCTCGTTGACAATTCTGCGGATGTACTCGCAAACGAAGAATCCACAGAGATCGGTCCCCGGAGGTTGTTGCGGGCATTTCTTTACAAGAATATAATTCAATCAAACAATAGTCAAGTATGATAATTAAAAGGTGTGTGGACCTAGGTAGTACTACTTACTTTCGCACGCCATCGCAGCTTCGGTGTCCATTCACGGGACGTATCTTCCTTGATGAAAGTTTGCCATACGCTGCTCGACAAAAGAAAATGCATAAAAGAGTCATCAATTAGTTCAAAGCAGGAAATTAACGAAACAAACCGATAAGAATTAAAATTACCTTCTGAGCATTAAAAAACAAGACACGTATAGATCCTTTTTTTGCTTAGTGAGTCCAAGACTTCAACTTCTCCAATTTCCAAATTGATGACGAGAAGAATAAAGTGAAACCTACGCACGTTTCAATATGTAGTGTCATATATATAAGTCATTAGTTAAAATTTTGACATACGGTGAGCAAAATATAATGTGTTATAAGACAGTAAGACTCACTCGAAGTTGTAAGGCCAAAGTATTAGCTTTTTGTCACGTTGTCGCTTCAAAAACCTTAGCAAAGTCTGCGGTGTATCCTTGTTATAGAGGGGATTCTCTATGGTTTTAACATGCATTGTGTTCGGGTCAATGAACCCAATGTCTGTGATATCGTCCCTTTTGCATTCGAGCATCTTCGATCTGCATAATATAGCGCACAAAAGATTATAATCTGCAGACAATGAACGACTTCTCAAATTAAATAAATAAATCACTTACAGACAATAGCAACTGATGATTGATTTGTCGAGGGCCCGGAGATTGTATAACTGAAAGAGTTCGGCGAAGTCAACGTTGACACAAGACTTCCCGAAGTAGTGCTCTTCCCTAACTCGCACCATGATAGTCTGGATCCCTTCCTTTGAGGCCTTAAGGTACCACGAATGCAAGTTACGCATACATGTTGGTACCTTCCTGAGATTCCCGACCAAATCTTTCCCTTGAACAAACTGATATGCTCGTTCAGCTAAGGCGTAATCAGTTGCGTCTTGTCGAGAACTTTGAACGGTCTTCCCGTCAAACACCTTGAGAGGGGCGACCGATTGAACGGGTTGTTGTCCGAGCTGGTAGACACTGTGTATCCCTTTTATCTCCCTGATACCCGATTGAACGGGTTTTGTCGCCTCGATCATCTTGTCATACGACCTTTCAGTAGAACGCGCATAGTCAGATGGTGGCGATGGTACAGGGTCATATAGATTGTCAACGGTACGCACAACTTTCTCCCGATCTAGTGTCTTCTTGAAAGGTATCTCTGGCACTTTCGGTGCAAAAAATTTCTTCACCTCGGCCTGAACGGCCTCCGCGTTTTCCTCTGGAGTTTTTTCCCAAGGTAACTTCTCGATGGCGGCAGTTGTTTCTCCTTTCTAGCTTTCTTCCTAGGCGGCGTACCGTTCCGCTTAACGGACGCTGTCTTACGCGGAGGATCTCGAGATGGTGGACTCACGCTGGGGTCCCTCTCGTAGGTGTGGACTTGGCTGCTCACCAGGATCGCCACCAGGAGGAGTCGATGGCATTTGCTGCTCATGTGTAGGAGTCGGTGGCCTTTGCAAAAGGACGACGTACTTCTTCGGCCATAGGGCGAAACCGTGCTTGACATCGGCCAGTGTCCTCTCATCTTCACCTCTAGGAATATCAAGCTCCACTTTTTCAAAACCCGAAACAACTTCATCCACCCCGACACGAACACAACCAGGTGGAATGGGCATATGATGGTGCATTGCTCCATCTTCACTTGGGTACACATAGCCGACCGCCACCTTAACAGACGCGGTCCTGATTAACATATGTAGCTCGCAATCTGTCTTCTCCGTGACATAATCCACGGGGTAGCTTCCTCCACATCCGTCAAGATGCGAGGAACCGACACTGCTTCTTCGCTAAGATGGGGCAGCATCGGCTTGTGGATCCTGTAGAAACAGCGGCTGATCAGGTGCCCTCTGATTTCTCTCAAGAGCCTCCACCCTAGTTAACAATTCCATTACAATGTCGGCGTCCTTCTTCTTCTTTCGCGAACGGCTGCTATAAGTGTCAGCGCTGTCCGGCCACGCTTCCTTCATGGTGAGACCTGGGCGAGCTCGTACCCGTCCAACATGTTCAGGGTTCCCCAGAGTGAGTGTCAGCTCGCCATTCTCTCGATCGGGAATGTACTCTCCCTTTCTGACCTTTTCAATTGCATCTACAAGCTTTGGTACAATTGCCTCAATTTTTTCCTTCCATTTTCCCTTCGCAACGATCAACCCTGTCTTTGGGTCCAACCCTGCCCCATGAGCGAACAACCAGAACTTGGACCGTTCGGGCCAGTCCCATGTCTGTTGAGTGATTCCATGATCAATCAGTTTATTCTCAAACGCTGTCCACTTCGGAATGGCACTCTTGTAGCCACCTGACCCCAAATGATGCGGAAGTTTCTTCTTTGCAGCATTTTCGGTATTTTTCTTCGATCGGGACACAAAAGTAGACGATTTCTTATAATCCTTAAATGCGGCCCAGTGATCTTTTATCTTCACTAGATTATCATCGAATACTGGATCTTCATTCTTATATTTGTCCCATAAATTTTTCTTGAAGGTCTGGAATTGTATGGCCATCTTCTTCCATGTCCATTCCTTGACTTTATTCTTCTGGCCTTCCGTCATGTCTTCCGGTAGGTTGAACTTTGTCATGAGCGTGTCCCAAAGAAATTTTTTCATCGTGTCGTTGATGACCCACAAGTATAGGGGATCGCAACAGTCTTCGAGGGAAGTAAAACCCAATTTATTGATTCGACACAAGGGGAGACAAAGAACACTTGGAAGCCTTAACAGCGGAGTTGTCAATTCAGCTGCACCTGGAAACAGACTTGCTCGCAAGAGTTTATCAGTAGTAACAGTTTTATAGCGAAGGCGTAGTGAAATAACAGCAGCAGAGTGACAGAGACAGCAGTAGTGATTTTAGTAAACAGCAGGATTAAAATACTGTAGGCACGGGGACGGATGACGGGCGTTGCATGGATGAGAGAAACTCATGTAACAATCATAGCAGGGCATTTGCAGATAATAATAAAACGGTGTCCAAGTACAAAGCAATCAATAGGCATGTGTTCCATATATAGTCGTGCGTGCTCGCAATGAGAAACTTGCACAACATCTTTTGTCCTACCAGCCGGTGGCAGCCGGGCCTCAAGGGAAACTACTGGATATTAAGGTACTCCTTTTAATAGAGTACCGGAGCAAAGCATTAACACTCCGTGAACACATGTGATCCTCACATCGCTACCATTCCCTCCGGTTGTCCCGATTTCTGTCACTTCGGGGCCATCGGTTCCGGACAGCGACATGTGTATACAACTTATAGGTAAGACCATAAACAATGATTATCTTGATGAAACAATAACATGTTCAGATCTGAGATCATGGCACTCGGGCCCTAGTGACAAGCATTAAGCATAACAAGTTGCAACAATATCATCAAAGTACCAACTACGGACACTAGGCACTATGCCCTAACAATCTTATGCTATTACATGACCAATCTCATCCAATCCCTACCATCCCCTTCAGCCTACAGCGGGGGAATTACTCACACATGGATGGGGGAAACATGGCTGGTTGATGTAGAGGCATTGACGGTGATGGCGGCGATGATCTCCTCCAATTCCCCGTCCCGGCGGAGTGCCAGAACGGAGACTTCTGGCTCCCGCGACGGAGTTTCGCGATGTGGCGGCGTTCTGGAGGGTTTCTGGCGACTTCGACTTCCCTCCGTGCGTTTTTAGGTCGAGGCCGATAAATAGTCCGAAGGAGGGCGTCGGAGGCCGGCCGAGGGGGCCACACCACAGGGCCGCGCGGGCCCCCTGGGCCGCGCCGCCCTATGGTGTGGGGCCCTCGGCCTCCACTTCAATTGCCCTTACGGCTCCGTTAGTTTCCCGGGAAAATAGGGCCTTCGCATAAATTCCGAGGTTTTTCCCGAAAGTTGGATTTCTGCACAAAAACGAGACACTGAGCAGTTCTGCTGAAAACAGCGTTAGTCCGTGTTAGTTGCATCCAAAACACACAAATTAGAGGCAAAACAATAGCAAAAGTGTTCGGGAAAGTAGATACGTTTTGGACGTATCAACTCCCCCCCAAGCTTAGCTTATTGCTTGTCCTCAAGCAATTCAGTTAACAACTGAGCGATAAAAGAACTTTCACAAACACATTTGCTCATATGATGTATATATTCTCATGCTATGGCTAATACTCGAGCAGTTCATAATGAGATATATGCAAATAAGATCATCTAACAGCTATGTCAATCATGGAGAGGTACCAACAATTAATAAGAAGCATCATGAATCATGTATATAAGCAGAATTGTAATGTTCATAAGAGAGCATGATAAAGTGGTATCTCGCTTGCCTGTATTTGGTTGGCAAAACATAAATGCCCGGGCACCTTTGGAGTTCATAGAAAGACTAGAAGTAGTGATTGTCAAAAGATAAATGCATCAAAGTTATACCACAATCAATCATATTTTGAGACAAGCATATTATACTAAGAATGACAGTTGTGCTCTCAAGATAGTGCTCAAAGAAATAATGGAGACACAACATAAAAGTAAAAGATTGACCCTTCGCAGAGGGAAGCAGGGATTAACATGCGCTAGAGCTTTTCATTTTTATAAAGACAGGAGTAAAATTATTTTGAGAGGTGTTTGTTGTTGTCAACGAATGGTAATGGGTACACTAACTACCTCGCCAACCGGACTTTCAAGAGCGGCTCCCATGAATTATTGCATATTTATTTGGCACTCCTTCCAACCTTTCTTTCACAAACCATGGCTAACCGAATCCTCGGGTGCCTGCCGACAATCTCATACCATGAAGGAGTGCCTTTTTATTTTGGTTTTATTATGACGATGACACTCCCCCCAAACTTTGCTTACACAAGCCATGGCTAACCGAATCCTTCGGGTGCCGTCCAACAATCACAAACCATGGAGGAGTGTCTATTTAAGTTAATTAATTCGGGACTGGGAATCCCATTGCCAGCTCTTTTTGCAAAATTATTGGATAAGCGGATGTGCCACTAGTCCATATGAGAGTCCGTCAAAAGTAAATGACAAGGTTGAAAGCTAAACACCACATACTTCCTCATGAGCTATGAAACATAAACACAAATTGAGAAGCATTTTGAAGGTTTTAAAGGTAGCGCATGAGAATTTACTTGGAATGGTTTGAAATGCCATGCATAGGTATTTATGGTGGACACTTTTGGAACAACTTGGTTTTCAGGTGTTTGGAAGCACGAGCAGCGTTCCCGCTCAGTACAAGTGAAGGCTAGCAATAGACTAGGGAGCGACAAATCAAGATAGCAGTAACTGTCATAATCATGCTTGCGGCAAAATAAATTAACGGAGGCATAAAAGTGATACAAGAACTCTGAAGCAATATAGATCATCGAGGCTTAATTGACCTTTTTGTTCAGTCATATGCATGCGTGAGCATGTGCCAAGTCGATATAAATGAATTATTCAGAGGAGGATACCACAATGCCATACTTACTTATGAATAAAACAATGCAAACAAACATACACGACATGCTACTCATATTAATAAATTGGAGCTAAACATGAGAGATCATGAACTACTAGACTTTCTCAAATAACATATACCTCACATGAACCAACTAAGCATGCTCACATGGATGAGTATATGTACAAAAATGAAAACAAATAGAGTTCATACCAGCCTCTCACCACAATCAGATTGTCGTAGATCGTCATTATTGCCTTTTCACTTGTGCAGCTTGGATAATATGAAATGAAAACCACGCTCCAGCCACCGAAGACCATTGAATTCATAAAGAACTTTACAAACCAGAGAAGAACAGCAAATATTTTTGGTGTTTTCAAATTGCAAATAAGAACAAGAGGAAACAAACAAACAAAGCAAAATCTTTTTGGGTTTTCTTATAGCAAACTAGCAATAGCAAATAAAGTGAAACAAATGCAAGAAACTAAAGCAAACAAATGGTGAAGAGAAATAACAGAAATATTTTTGGTCTTTTTGTGTTTTGGGAAGGAAACAAAGCGAAATCAAGAAATAGCAAACTAAAAGAAACACAGAAAAGCGAAATGGCAGAAATCTGCCAAAACCTGACAGCAGTACAGAAATCGATTTTAACAAAAATCTTATGTTGCTCAGATCGAAAAGTGTTCAACTAATGAAAGTTAGATAACAACCTGGGGAACCTGCACAAAAATTTGCAGCTCAAAATGACGTTCTGGCTATTTTTGACAATTTTTACGGTAATGTTCCAGAATCTGTTTTCAGGCAGCACTTCCCCAAATATCATCTTCCTCTCATTAGAAAACCACTCAAACGAACAAAACAAGTATGTGCGAGTATCCAGCAACCATAATATGCAAAGAATGAGTGATGCCGGTATACCTCCCCCCAAGCTTAGGCTTTTGGCCTAAGTGGAGTTCAATCCCATCGATCCCATGAGGTAGTGTCTCCGTAATATGAAGATGGATCGTATTCCGGGTATGTGCTAGAAGAAGCACCCGGATATGTGACGGTGTGGTCGTAGGAGGTCCCGACGTCCTCGGAGTCATGTTGCTGGTGGAAGTCTCTTATCTTCAAATGTTCATCCACCTCCTCCTTAGTGCACGACCATGACTGCCTGTCAATACTCAACAAACTAGGTTGGGGAAGAGGGATTTCCTTCTCCTCCCCGTCAGAAAACAACATTCTATACACCATACTATCTAAAGTAGAGTCAGTAGTAACAAAATGATGACTCTTCATAGCAGTAATATCAAGTCTCCTAGGGGCCAATGGCACATCATTAGGATCAATAGGAAGATTAAGATATGTTAAAACGCGCAGTGCAATGGTTCCTCCAAAAATAGGCCCCCTGGTAGTCAGGCGGCGAGCAATAAGAGCACCAAGGTGATAGGAGGTTTGACCAGTAAGTGCAATATTCAGGAAAGCAAGATGGTAGCTAGAGATATTACTAGTGTTCTCCCTACCAAGAATGCTAGTAGCAATGTAGTATGCAAAATATTTAATGGCGGGGAGTTGAATGTTCCTTATCTTGCCCCGCTGAATGGTGCGACAATCATCGTCGGTGATCCCACGGTAGAGCTCCAGCAAGTCCCGGGGGTTGTCATCAATCCTACTTGCTATACCTACAGGGGCAATATCCAAGGCACAACAAAAATCCTTCAATGGCATAGTCACAGTATTACCATAGATCCTGAATGCAACCGTTGGCTCATAGTGTTTGTTGTTGAACTGGAAACTCTCGACGAAGATTTTGGTGAGCAAGTAGTATTGCTCCCTTTCATCGCCCATATAAGTGGTTAACCCTGCCCTGTTGACAAGGGTTAAGAAATCCTCCAGTATCCCTGCATTCCTTAGAAAATTATAACATGGAAAAGTAGAAGCATTAGGAGGACCGTTGTCCTCTTCAGGCGCGAAGCTAGGCGCGAGAATGTCTTCATTGTATGATTGCCTAATCCGGGTGGCGGCCCTAGAAGGCCTCCCGGTGCTAGTTGTCCCCTTCTTGAACAACTCCCCAAAGCTAAACTTCTTCATAGCTTCTCAGAAATTTTCAACAAATGACATAAAAATTTGGTTTGGTGACATATGATTGAGGGAAACTACCATAGGAACTTGCTAGAGTACTAATCATGCATCAAAACTAGTTTCTACCACTTAGAACAAGCATGCAAGCTCACTAAACATGTTACCTACAGCAGCAAAATATTCAAGATATACTCAACCAAACAAAATTCTACTTGGATGGGCGGAGGAGTCACATACCGAAGAGCAAATGTGCCAAATTTCAGACAGAAATCTGGGCTGAGCAAAGAGATCGAAAAATCTGGAGCTCTGGAGCAAAAACGCGAGTGAGAGGAACTTGGTGTCGATTTTTTCGGGAAAGAGAAGAGTCTGGGAGGAAGAGATGGCAAAGTGGGGCAGAGGGGGACCCACACCACATGGTGGCGCGGCCACCTCCTTGGCCGCGCCGGCCTGTGGTCTGGCGCCCTCTGGTGCCCCACAGGTCATCCTCTGGTGTTCCCAGGTGCCTCGTCGAAAAATAGGACCAACGGTATAATTTTTGTGAATTTTTGAAAACTTTGAAAAACGCACATTTCTGGGTATTTAGTTTATTATTACTGGCCAGGAAAAATTTCGAAATCTTCAAATAACTAAAGAACTTTGCAAATTAAAAGTGCTACAGCAACTAGAGCAAGTGGAGGAAGAAAGATATGTTGTTTACCTCCTCTATGCATATAAAAAGTATCCGTTAACAAGGTTGATCAAGTCTTGTCACCAAATAAATTTTACATAGCATAAGAAGAAATAAACCTCAAATCAATCATGTTACCTTGAATTGTATTGATATGGATCCAATCACGAGAATTTGATATTCTTCCTTAGGCTCATATATAGGACAATCAATAGTTCCCACTTTGATAGTTCTCACATTAGAAATAGTATTAACTCCACACGCTTTCTCAATCTTCTTAGGAAAATAAACGGTATGCTCCCTATCATCAACATTGAAAGTAACCTTTCCTTTATTGCAATCAATAACAGCCCCTGCGGTGTTAAGAAAAGGTCTCCCAAGAATAATAGACATATTATCATCTTCAGGCATTTCCAACACAACAAAATCAGTTAATATTAAGCAGTTAGTAGTAACTTGAACAGGAACATTCTCACATATACCAACAGGAATAGCAGTAGATTTATCAGCCATTTGCAAAGATATATCAGTAGGTATCAACTTATCTAAGTAAAGTCTCTTATAAAGAGAAAAAGGCATAACACTAACACCAGCTCCCAAATCACATAGAGCAGTTTTAACATAATTATTCTTAATAGAACAAGGAATAGTAGGTATACCTGGGTCGCCCAACTTCTTCGGAACTTTGCCATTGAAAGAGTAATTAGCAAGCATAGTGGAAATTTCCTCATTGGGGATTTTCCTTTTGTTAGTAACAATATCTTTCATATACTTTGAATAAGGTGGCAATTTAATAGCATCAGTCAAAGGGATTTGCAAGAATAAAGGTTTCATCCAATCGCAAAATTTATTATAGTGTTCTTCTTCCTTCGATTTTAGTTTCTTAGCAGGAAAAGGCATTTGCTTTTGCACCCAAGGTTCTCTTTCATTACCATGTTTCTCAGCAATAAAATCTTCTTTAGTGTACTTTTTATTTTTAGCATGCTTTTCGTGTTCTTCTTCAACCTCTTCTTTATCAGGAGTATCATTCTTATCATTATCATTATCATTATCATGTTCATTACCACTTTCAGTTTCAGCATCAGAAATAGAAATACTATTAGGATCATTAACAGGTTCAGAGGATTCTACAACATTTTTATGTTTCTTCTTCTTTTTCTCCCTAGAATGAGCACTAGGTTCAATGCGTTGAGAATCTTGTTCAACTCTTTTGGGATGCCCTTCAGGATATAGAGGATCCTGGGTAGAGACACCACCTCTAGTTGTTACTTCATAAGCATGTTTCTCTTTAGAATTATTCCCTAACAAGTCATTTTGCACTTTAGTGAGTTGATCAATTTGAGTTTGAATCATTTGAAAATGTTTAACAAGCATCTTAACATCATTGGAGGTTCTCTCCACAATATCATGCAATTCACTAATAGCTTGAGAATTTTCCATTAAATGATTCTCTACTCTCATATTAAAATTTTCTTGCTTAACAATATAATTATCAAACTCATCTAAGCATTGTGCAGGAGGTTTCGAATACGGAATATCTTCCCTAGTAAAGCGTTGAAAGGAGTTTACCTCAATCATGGATGAAGGGGGAATTATCTCACATATATCTTCAATAGGAGGTAGATTCTTCACATCTTCAGATTTAATACCTTTCTCCTTGAGAGACTTCTTGGCTTCCCTCATATCTTCATCATTCAATTTAATTAAACCCCGCTTCTTCAATATTGGAGTTGGAGTCGGTTCAGGCGTAGTCCAATCATCATGATTCCGGCTTATTTTAGCCAATAATTCTTCAGCGTCGCCCTGAGTTCTTTTCCTGAAAACACAACCAGCACAACTATCCAGGTATGCCCTAGACTCAATGGTTAGTCCACTATAAAATATATCAAGTAAATCATGCTTTTCCAAATCATGCTCGTGTCGAGCTCTAATAAGAGAGCAGAATCTCGACCAAGCCTCGTGCAATTTCTCTTCATCTCCACGATTAAAATTATAAATTCTCTCGCAAACCAATATGTTGAGCAATAGCAGGAAAGTATTTGCGGAAGAAAACATCAAGCAATTCTTTCGGACTTTTAATAGAATTAGGTGGCAAATTATTATACCAAGTTTTAGCGTCATCCTTTAATGAGAATGGAAATATTTTAGCAACAAAGTAAGTACGCATCTTAACATCATCGAGAAAACAAGCTACTAAGAGTAGATAGCTCACCATGTGTTCAACAGCACTTTCTTTTTCAGTACCACAAAAGGGTGTTTTCTCAACAATAGCTATATGAGATAGATCAAGAGAAAAATCATAATCTTTATCCCTAATGTTTATAGGAGATGTGGCAAACTTAGGATCGGGAGACAGTTTATATCTAACGACATGTTACGCAAGCAACTTTTTAATTTTTCTTGCATCAGTAGTAGCCTTGCATTGTTCAATAAAATCATCATTAAGCTCCACATAATCTTCCTCAGGCTCATCACTCAAATAATCAAGTTCAGGTGAACTAACAGGTGTAGTAGCATTAGGAGTTTCTGTATTTTCAATTTGTCTAGACCTAGCAATTGTAGCATCTAGAAAAGATCCCAATGAACCACTATCATCAAGCACAGCAGAAACATTATCAATATTATGAGAGTGTTCAGATTCAGCAGATGTACCCGCATGCGAAGCATGTGGCGGTGAAACAAGTTTATCAATCACAGATGGTGAATCAAGAGCAGCAGAGGTATTCAGAATTGTACCTTTTCTTGTAGTGGATGGTAATATGGCGATCTTAGTATTGCGAGGTTTACCCATGATGGAGAATTTGCAGCGAACAATATTAATCCAAGTGAACTTCCAAATAAAGCTATGCTCCCCGGCAACGGCGCCGAGAAAATAGTCTTGATGACCCACAAGTATAGGGGATCGCAACGGTCTTCGAGGGAAGTAAAACCCAATTTATTGATTCGACACAAGGGGAGACAAAGAACACTTGGAAGCCTTAACAGCGGAGTTGTCAATTCAGCTGCACTGAAACAGACTTGCTCGCAAGAGTTTATCGCAGTAGTAACAGTTTTATAGCAAGAGGTAGTGAAATAACAGCGAGAGTGACAGAGACAGCGGTAGTGATTTTAGTAAACAGCAGGATTAAAATACCGTAGGCACGGGGACGGATGACGGGCGTTGCATGGATGAGAGAAACTCATGTAACAATCATAGCAGGGCATTTGCAGATAATAATAAAACGGTGTCCAAGTACAAAGCAATCAATAGGCATGTGTTCCATATATAGTCGTGCGTGCTCGCAATGAGAAACTTGCACAACATCTTTTGTCCTACCAGCCGGTGGCAGCCGGGCCTCAAGGGAAACTACTGGAGATTAAGGTACTCCTTTTAATAGAGTACCGGAGCACAGCATTAACACTCCGTGAACACATGTGTTCGTCACATCGCTGCCAGTCCCTCCGGTTGTCCAGATTTCTGTCAATTCGGGTCCATCGGTTCCTGGACAGCGACATGTGTATACAACTTATAGGTAAGACCATAAACAATGATTATCTTGATGAAACAATAACATGTTCAGATCTGAGATCATGGCACTCGGGCCCTAGTGACAAGCATTAAGCATAACAAGTTGCAACAATATCATCAAAGTACCAACTACGGACACTAGGCACTATGCCCTAACAATCTTATGCTATTACATGACCAATCTCATCCAATCCCTACCATCCCCTTCAGCCTACAGCGGGGGAATTACTCACACATGGATGGGGGAAACATGGCTGGTTGATGTAGAGGCGTTGGCGGTGATGGCGGCGATGATCTCCTCCAATTCCCCGTCCGGCGGAGTGCCGTAACGGAGACTTCGGCTCCCGCGACGGAGTTTCGCGATGTGGCGGCGTTACGGAGGGTTTCTCGGCGACTTCGACTTCCCTCCGTGCGTTTTAGGTCGAGGCCGATAAATAGTCCGAAGGCGGGCGGCGGCGGCCGGCCGAGGGGGCCACCCCCCCGGGCCGCGCGGGCCCCTCCCCGGCCGCGCCGCCCTATGCTGCGGGGCCCGCGGGCCACCACTTCAATTGCCCTTACGCTCCGTTAGTTTCCTGGGAAAATAGGGCCTTCTGCATAAATTCCGAGGTTTTTCCCGAAAGTTGGATTTCTGCACAAAAACGAGACACCAGAGCAGTTCTGCTGAAAACAGCGTTAGTCCGTGTTAGTTGCATCCAAAACACACAAATTAGAGGCAAAACAATAGCAAAAGTGTTCGGGAAAGTAGATACGTTTTGGACATATCAGTCGTTGACATAACTAGCACCACTCTCCGGGTTCTTCGGCTTATGCCACTCTTGAATGCTGATCGGTACATGGTCCCTAACAATAACTCCGGATTGACTTGTAAATTTGCGGCAAAACTCCTTGGGCTGCACTGGTTCACCATTATCCTTGAATGCCGTGAGGGCTAACCTGCCCTCGCCCTTTAGCACCCGCGTCGGGCCTCGTTTTGATCTAACAGATTTGGTCGATGATCCAGAAGGCTAAAAGAAAAAATTATTCGTTAATAAGTGCAATACAAATAAATGAATGCATCTAGGGATGAACATATAGACTAATTGATACATAGATATACACCTCGCCGGAGTTTGTGATGGACACTTCGTTGTCTCTTCTAATTTGTTCAGACTCAAGTCCCTCGCCGAAATCATTCAGAAAGTCTTGGAATTCGTTGTCATCTCCATCGTCGGGTTCCGGACCACGGGCACTCTCATAGATCAATTGCTGCACCGCTTCTTCCCCCTCCTCATCTCGGACGAAGGTGCCGTCCTCCATACCTCAATGTCACTGCAAAATTAAGAAAACAATTAGAAAACAATTCAAATGAAGAAAACAATAACCCTAACCCTAACACTCAGCGCTACACTCCGGCAAGGTCGCCTCTGTTGTGGCTGAATCTCTCAGCCCTTTCTTCTACCTCTAGCTACCTCTAAACTCACCGGTGCCGACCTGGAGTTAGTTAGTGAAGTGCTGGGTCAATGTGGCGTGAGTGCGTGGCTAGCTAGTGAAGTAGTGGGCAGAGTGCGTTCAGGCTCTGCCTATTTAAATCCATGTAAGTATTGTGTTCAGAAATGTGAAGACAGAGAAAAATGTAGCCACGGGCAAAGTCTGTATTCTTCTTCTACCTCTCAACACACTCTCACGGACACACACTCTGAGAAACTCAACGCACACATTCAGACAAGGAAGAAGACGCAGCTTTGCCATGAAACTTCCTTGGTGATCAGAATGGCTACATTGTTTTTGCTTAGCCATCACGCCTTGCTACAATCTCAGCTTGGCATCTCGCCATATGCGCGTCCACTGAAGTTTCACCTGACTGCATCTCCCAAGCTAGCTAAACTACTTGCAAACGAAATGAACAATGCATATTACATGAATCAAGATTAAAGCTAACAGCCTCCGCCGCCACTGGCTCCTCCCGCCGCGCAGCCAAAGGCGCGGGCGGGGGCGACGCGGCGAGGCGCAGTCCATGGATGAAGGAGGGCGCGCGGCGGCCAGGCAGGGGAGGGCGTGCGGCGGCCAGGCATGGGAAGGGCGCGCGGCGGCCAGGCAGGGGAGGGCGCGCGGCGGCCAGGCAGGGGATCGAGGCGCGCGGCGGCCAGGCATTTCGTCGAACGGCTTGCCCGCGTGCGTGAGGGGAGGGCGCCAGCGGCGCCTGCCGGCAGTCGACGCGCGCGCGGGCTCCTCCCGGCGAGGCGCGCGGCGGCGAGGGAGGCGAGGCGAGGGTGGGCGGCGAGGGAGGGCGGCGGGAGCTCACCTCGGGTTGGCGCCGGCGCGTGAGGCGCTGCCGGCCGGAGGAGGACGCCGGCGTTGTGGCGCGGGAGGCGCGGGAGGGAGGCGAGGCGAGGGGGAGCGGCGGGTGACGACGGCGTGGTCTGGCGACAGCGAGGGGGAGTGGTCTGGCGACGGCGGACAGCGCGGCGTGGTCTGCGACGGTGAGAGCTTCTGGCGCGCGGCAAGTGTGAGTCGATTTGGGAAATTTCGCCCCGCGCGGCTAAGTGTGAAGGAGGCGACAACTTTGTTACCGGTTGGAACCACCAACCGGTACGAAAGGACTTTCGTACCGGTTGGTGGTACCAACCGGTACCAAAGGTTTTTTTTTTTGTTTTTTGTTTTTCTTTTTCTGTTTTCTTTTCTTTGCTGTTTCTTTTCTTTTTCTTTTCTGTTTCTGTTTCTTTTTCTGTTTCTTTGCTGTTTCTTTTCTTTTCTTTTCTGTTTCTGTTTCTTTTCTTTTTCTGTTTCTTTTTCTGTTTCTTTGCTGTTTCTTTGCTATTTCTTTTCTGTTTCTTTTCTTTTTTTATTTTCTTTTCTATTTCTTTTCTATTTCTTTTTTCTGTTGCTTTTCTATTTTATTTTCTTTTCTGTTTCTTTTCTATTTATTTTTTCTATTGCTTTTCTATTTATTTTCTTTTCTATTTATTGTTTCTATTTCTTTCTTTACACTCCCGCCACGACGCCGTTCGCGCGGGAAAGTTTCCCGCCTCGACGTCGCGCAGGAAACTTTCCTGCCACGACGCCGCGCGTGGGAGAAAAAAGGCGAGAAAGAAAGGGCGGGAATAAATTTTTATTACGATTGAACTCGAATTAAAAGTACATAGCTTAACTGAAAATTAAAGATACATGGCCAAATTCTACTGTTGGAGTCATTCAGTCATACTCGTGCCTAGCCCTGTAGTAGTCGCCACTGTAGTCGTCGTAGTCGCCGTCATCATCGTCGCTGGCATCGGGGTCGCGGTACTCTCCGGTCGGCGGGTGAGCACGCGTGGGCTGGGACTGAGGGTAGCGCAGGCGGGGGCCACGGTAGGCCATGACGCCCTGGAGAGTCCGGCCGCGCCACCACAGCCGACGGCCGGCCTCGTTGAAGTTCGAAGGAGGCGGACCGCCCTCCTCATGCCTGGAAAGCGCCCTCTCACGCCGATTGATGAAGAAGCTTTCCCAAGTCGGGCTGTAGTCGGGATGCCACTGGGGATTCCTCCGCTGCTCTGGCGTGAGCTCGAAGTAGTAGTGGTTCGTGATGGCCATCTCGCGCGCCACACCTAGAGGGACTGGAGGGACCGGTACGCCTCCGACGCTTAGCAACCAGCCGGTCGGGACGCGGTAGCCCGGCGGGCAGGGGTAGTTCGAGGCGCAAAGCGCCTCCGCCTCCCGGGGGGTTAGAGATGCGATGGAAGCCATGGGAGAGAATGATGAGGTTTGCAGATATGAGTCTAGATGTGATATGTAAATGGTGGCCAAGCCTACATATATATAGTGAAAAAATGGCGGGAAGACAAAGGCGGGAACCGGTGGAAAGCGTGGGAAGAAAATAGGCGGGAAGACAAAGGCGGGAACCGGTGGAAAGCGTGGGAAGAAAATAGGCGGGAAGACAGAGGCAAACCTTTAGTACCGGTTGGTGGGTGCAACCGGTACTAAAGCTGTCGGCAGGATAAGGACGCCCTGCTCGATGAGATAAAGTATGTAGCGCACGACGCCCTGTCGGTGGGATAAGGACGCGTGGGTAACCTTTAGTACCGGTTCATGTCTGCAACCGGTACTAAAGCTGTCGGCAGGATAAGGACGCCCTACTCGATGAGATAAAGTATGTAGCACACGACGCCCTGTCGGTGGGATAAGGACGCGTGGGTAACCTTTAGTACCGGTTCGTGTCTGCAACCGGTACTAAAGCTGTCGGCAGGATAAGGACGCTGTGCCTATAAAAGGAGCATCGATACACCATGGGAAGCAGCTCAACAAGCCAACATGGATGGAGAGTTTCATCACCATGGATGGAGGAAAGGGTTGGGAAATCTCCCGTGGCGGAACTTGTCGAAGATGCCCTTGGTGCACACGCCCTATGGCATCTTCGGAAGTTCCGCCTCGGAAAAATTTCCCTGCAAGCCCGTGGAAGACTCCATCTCCTCTAACAATGTTGGGGAAAGGGTTGGGAAATCTCCCGTGGCGGAACTTGTCGAAGATGCCCTTGGTGCACACGCCATATGGCATCTTCGGAAGTTTCGCCTCGGAATTTTTTTCCTGCAAGCCCGTGGAAGACTCCATCTCCTCTAACAATGTTGCAGAAAGGGTTGGGAAATCTCCCGTGGCGGAACTTCTCGAATATGCCCTTGGTGCACATGCCCTATATATGGCATATTCGGAAGTTCCGCCTTGGAAAAATTTTCCTGCAAGCCCGTGACTTAACTAGTAAAACAAGCCAACCATCTCCATTGTTAATATCTTACATACAGTAACATCATTACACAAAAGTGATTTCCATATTGAGATACACAAGTTATACTCCATCTCCTCTAGTCTTCTGAGTTTTCTTCGCCCGTTTCCCTTTCTTCTTACTGCGACGCAACCATGGACAATCTTCATTGTTTAAGATGATGCTTGGGTCAATTTTTACCTTGAAGGGTGGAATATCGTCAAACTTATTATAATCTTCTGACATGTCTGTCTTGTCCTCTACTCCCACGATGTTTCTTTTTCCTGAAAGAACTATGTGCCGCTTTGGCTCATCGTATGATGTGTCCTCTTGCCTTTCTTTTCTTTTTTTCGGTTTGCTAGACATATCCTTCACATAAAAAACCTGAGCCACTTCACTGGCTAGGACGAATGGTTCGGTGTCATACCCAAGATTCTTGAAATCCACTGTAGTCATTCCGCATCGCGGGTCTACTCGTACCCGTCTTTCAGGTTGAACCATTTACACCGGAACAAAGGGACCTTGAAATTAGGTCCATAGTCAAGTTCCCATATCTCCTCTATGTACCCATAATATGTGACCTTGTTCCCATTGCCATCTTCTCGCATCAAAGCGGACACCACTGTTTTGGTTGGTGCTCTTTTTGTCTTGGGCGAAAGTGTAAAATGTGTTCCCATTAATCTCGTACCCTTGAAAAGTCGATATAGTAGAAGATGGTTGCTTGGCCAACAAGTACAGCTGCTCGTCATCGGTGACATTCATGAGACGTGTTTGCAACCAACCGCCGAAAGTCTTCATGTGTTCTCCATCAATCCAATCTTCACGTTGCTCGGTATTTAGAGCGTAAGATCTCCTTGTGTTCCTCTTTGTACGGAGCCACCAAGATGGAATTATGTAGAACTGTGTAGTGTGCTTGAGTGAAAGAATGTCCGTCCATACACGTTGCTGATTTCTTTCCTAGCGTGCCTTTTCCACGCAGTCTCCCCTCATAGCGCGATTCAGGAACACCGATCGGCTTAAGGTCAGGAATAAAGTCAACACAAAACTCAATGACCTCCTCTGTTCCATAGCCCTTGGAGATGCTTCCTTCTCGGCCTAGCACGGTTATGAACGTACTTCTTTAAGACTCCCATGAATCTCTCAAAGGGGAACATGTTGTGTAGAAATACAGGACCGAGAACGCCAATCTCTTCGACCAGGTGAACTAGGAGATGTGTCATAATATTGAAGAAGGATGGTGGGAACACCAACTCGAAGCTGACTAGACATTGGACCACATCCTTACGTAAATTTTGTAGAGTAAGTGGATTGATCACCTTCGAGAAATTGCATTGAGGAACGCACATAGCTTCACAATGGGTACTCGAACATTTTCCGTGAAGCCCCCTCAATGCAACCGGAAGTAATTGTGTCATAATCACGTGGCGGTCATGAGACTTTAGGTTTTGAAACTTTTTCTCCGACATGTTTATTATTCCCTTTATATTCGACGAGAAGCCAGACGGGACCTTGATGCTACTCAGGACTTCAAAAAAGATCTCCTTCTCCTCTTTGGTAAGAGCATAGCTGGAAGGACCTTGATACTTCTCTGGATTCAGGTTGTTTCCTTCGTGGATACTTTGCTGGTCCTGCCGTGCATCCGGTGTATCTTTTGTCTTCCCATACACGCCCAAGAAGTTTAGCAGGTTCACGCAAAGATTTTTCGTCACGTGCATCACGTCGATTGCAGAGTGAACCTCTAAGAATTTCTGTAGGGTAGCTCCCAAAATATCGACTTCTTCTTCCACATGGGTACGTGTCCGTCAACATCATGCAGAAACATCGTCCGCCGGGACCCTTTCCAAAGATCACTTTTAAATCCTTGACCATATCATATATAACTTCCCCATTAGGGCGGGTAGGCTTCGTTCGGTTATCTGCCTCACCTCCGAAATGCTTTCCTCTCTTTCTTACGTGATGTTGTTTTGGAAGAAATCGACGATGCCCCAGGTACACATTCTTGTTTCCCAAATAATTACTATCAGTCTCACCTAAACAGTGTGTGCATGCATTGTATCCCTTGTTTGACTGCCCTAAAATGTTACCAAGAGCAGGCCAATCATTGATGGTTACAAATAACAACGCTCGTAGGTTAAATTCCTTTTGTTCGTGCTCATCCCACACAGGTACACCTTCGTCGCGCCACAACTCTAAAAGTTCTTCAACCAATGGCCTCAGGTACACATCAATGTCGTTGCCGGGTTGCTTCGGGCCCTGGATGAGCACTGGCATCATAATGAACTTCCGCTTCATGCACAACCAAGGAGGAAGGTTATAGATACATAGAGTCACTGGCCAGGTGCTATGACTGGAGCTCTGCTCCCCGAAAGGATTAAAGCCATCTGTACTTAGACCAAATCTTAAGTTCCTTGCGTCATCTGAAAATGACTTGAACTCTCTGTCGATTTTTCTCCACTGCGACCCGTCAGCGGGGTGTCTCAGCATCACATCTTTCTTACGGTCCTCTTTGTGCCATCGCAACAACTTGGCATGCTCTTTGTTCTGGAACAAACGTTTCAACCGTGGTATTATAGGAGCATACCACATCACCTTCACAGGAACCCTCTTCCTGGGGGTGGACTCACCCTCAACATCGCCAGGGTCATCTCGCCTGATCTTATACCTCAATGCACTACATACCGGGCATGCATTCAAATTCTCGTACTCCCCGCGGTAGAGGATGCAGTCATTGATGCATGCATGTATCTTCTGCACCTCTAATCCTAGAGGGCAGACAACCTTCTTTGCTTCGTACGTGCTAGAGGGCAACACGTTCTCCCCTGGAAGCATCTTCTTTATTATTTTCAGCAACTTTTCAAATCCCTTGTCAGAAGTACCATTCTCTGCCTTCCACTGCAACAATTCCAGCGTGGTACCCAGCTTTTTCTGACCATTTTCGCAATTTGGGTACAACAGTTTGTTGTGATCCTCTAACATTTTCTCCAACTTCAACCTCTCCTTTTCATTTCCGCAGTTCATCTTCGCATCAAGAATGGCCCGACCCAAATCGTCATCCGGGTCATCAAAAATCGGCTCATCGAAAATGAGCTCTTCTTCAGCTTCGTCTTCCCCCATTCTACTACCACCGTCTTCAGTGAATAAGGGATAGTTGTCACTATCCTCTTCTTCTTCGTTGTCTTCCAATATAACCCCTCTTTCTCCGTGCTTGGTCCAACAATTATAGCTGGGCATGAAACCATTCTCCAGCAGGTGGACGTGAAGGGTCTTCGAGGTAGAGTAATCCTTCATATTCTTACAGGAACTACATGGACAATACATGAAACCATTCGACCGCCTGTTTGCCTCAGCCACGTTGAGAAAATAATGCATGCCAGTAATGAACTCGGGATGGCACCGGTCACCGTACATCCATTGTCGACTCATCTGCATTTTATATGTATATCAAAAATCATTAAAATCACAACATCATGGATATATGAGTGACCAACTTAATTAATATTCAAGTTCATCACATAAAACTAATTGTTTTTTATAAAAGAAGAGGGGCTCACCGAGGTGGTACCGTCTTGAAGCTAGGGGACGACGCTGGCGATCGACAGCGGTAAGGACGGGGATGATACTAATCAAAACCTACAAAACATACCATAATTTCAGCTCAAATTGCATATAAAAAAATAAAATCACTAACTTAGGCATTTCATCGAACACCTTGCTTGCACTACAAAAATAGTACGAGTTAAAACTACCAAAGAACTGAGCTAAATTAGGAACGCCGGAAGGAAGGATGATATTGCTAACCCTTGGATAGATGTATGCCGTTAATCTTGTTAAAATGGTGGAGAAAAATAAAGATTATTGGAGTGTGAGAGGTGCAAAATATTTGGAAATGTGAGGAGAAGTGAGAATGAGATATGTGCAGGGAGCTCGGGCGCTGCCGCGCGCACATATAGGGCACAGACCCTTTAGTACCGGTTCCTTACACGAACCGGTACTAAAGGTGCAACCCTGGCCCCACCACCGCCTGGAAATCGGGCCCAAACCCTTTAATACCGGTTCGTGTTACGAACCGGTATTAAAGGTCCATAACGAACCGGTATTGATGTCCCACGCATGGAACCGGTATTAATTCCCCCTTTAGTACCGGTTCGTAAGGGAACCGGTACTAAAGGCTTAGATGGATGAGAGGTTTTCTACTAGTGTCTGCTACAGCGGAGCGTGTCTCTCTCCCACAAGGTGAATGCTAGGATCCATTTTATTCAAACAAAATAAAAACAAAAACAAACCGATGCTCCAAGAAAAGCACATAAGATGTGATGGAATAAAAATATAGTTTCAGGGGAGGAACCTGATAATGTTGTCGATGAAGAAGGGGATGCCTTGGGCATCCCCAAGCTTAGACGCTTGAGTCTTCTTAGAATATGCAGGGGTGAACCACCGGGGCATCCCCAAGCTTAGAGCTTTCACTCTCCTTGATCATGTTGCATCATACTCCTCTCTTGATCCTTGAAAACTTCCTCCACACCAAACTTAGAACAACTCATTAGAGGATTAGTGGACAATAAAAATTAACATGTTCAGAGGTGACATAATCATTCTTAACACTTCTGGACATTGCATAAAGCTACTGGACATTAATGGATCAAAGAAATTCATCCAACATAGCAAAAGAGGCAATGCGAAATAAAAGGCAGAATCTGTCAAAACAGAACAGTTCGTATTGACGAATTTTATCGAGGCACCAAACTTGCTCAAATGAAAATTCTAAAATTGAATGAAAGTTGCGTACATATCTGAGGATCACTCACGTAAATTGGCATAATTTTCTGAGTTACCTACAGAGAAAACAGCCCAGATTCGTGACAGCAAAGAAATCTGTTTCTGCGCAGTAATCCAAATCTAGTATGAACTTTACTATCAACGACTTTACTTGGCACAACAAAACACTAAACTAAGATAAGGAGAGGTTGCTACAGTAGTAAACAACTTCCAAGACACAAAATAAAAACAAAGTACTGTAGTAAAAACCATGGGTTGTCTCCCATAAGCGCTTTTCTTTAACGCCTTTCAGCTAGGCGCAGAAAGTGTGTATCAAGTATTATCAAGAGATGGTGTGTCAACCTTACCTTGGGCTTTACCCTTACCTTTCTTATTGTTTTTCTTTCCCTTTGATTTAGGAAATATATGATTTCCCCCCGGTGTAGAGGTGAATTCCAGGGTGCCTTCTCCCACATCAATGACTGCTCCCAATAGTTTCAGCAGGGATCTTCCGAGTGTGATTTTTCCTGTCCCTACACATTCAATAACAAGATAATCAATGGATATTGTTCTTCCAAAAATGGTTGTATGCACACCTGCGGCTATTCCCTTAGGAATTATAACAGAGTTATCAATGAGAGTTATTTCTTCTCCTCCTTCATCGACTCCCCAAAGTTTCAAAGATTTATAAATGCTCTCAGGTATAAGGCAAAATTCAGACATAATATCACAGTTGGCACGAAGAGTTCGATCACCGATAACAATTTTAACAGTAGGATCCCATAATGAAAGTTTAGAGTTCACTAAAACTTGTTCAAGACGATTACGAACATGGCAATAGTTGTCATCCAAGCGAGATGTACTTATCTCGAGATTGTTTAATCTATTATAAATGCTAGTGAGGGCTGAATCAAAGTTATTAGCTGAATCATGTGATGCAACCAACTTCTTTATGGCATTAAAAGCTTGATCCCCATTGCAATGAAGGAAATCTCCTCCCACTAAAGCATCCAAAGCATATCTATAGCGAATCATAAGACCAAAATAAAAATTACTAAGGAGCAAACTTAGAGTCATTTGAGGTTCAGTTTTACGATAAGAAGTAAAAATTCTAGACCAAGCATCCTTAAAACTCTCCTCATCGCCTTGTTTAAAAGTGAAGACTAATTCTTCAGGCGAAGAAGTAACAGGTTCAGAGCTAGACATGGTAACAAAAGTAACTAATTTTTTTGTATTTTTAATATAGAGTGCAAGACAGTAAATAAAGCAAACTAGATAAGGTAAATGCAAGTAACTAATTTTTTTTTTTTGTGTTTTTGATATAGCAAACAAGATAGCAAATAAAGTAAAACTAGCAACTAATTTTTTTTGTATTTTGATTTAGTGCAGCAAACAAAGTAGTAAATAAAACTAAGCAAGACAAAAACAAAGTAAAGAGATTGGGAAGTGGAGACTCCCCTTGCAGCGTGTCTTGATCTCCCCGGCAACGGCGCCAGAAAAAGAGGATACGCGTACAGCACGCGTCCGTTGGGAACCCCAAGAGGAAGGTGTGATGCGTACAGCGGCAAGTTTTCCCTCAGTATGAAACTAAGGTTTATCGAACCAGTAGGAGCCAAGAAGCACGTTGAAGGTTGATGGCGGCGGGATGTAGTGCGGCGCAACACCAGAGATTCCGGCGCCAACGTGGAACCTGCACAACACAACCAAAGTACTTTGCCCCAACGAAACAGCGAGGTTGTCAATCTCACCGGCTTGCTGTAACAAAGGATTAGATGTATAGTGTGGATGATGATTGTTTGCAGAAAACAATAGAACAAGATTACGAGATTGTATTTCAGTATAGAGAATTGGACCGGGGTCCACAGTTCACTAGAGGTGTCTCTCCCATAAGATAAACAGCATGTTGGGTGAACAAATTACAGTTGGGCAATTGACAAATAAAGAGGGCATGACCATGCACATACATATTATGATGAGTATAGTGAGATTTAATTGGGCATTACGACAAAGTACATAGACCGCTATCCAGCATGCATCTATGCCTAAAAAGTCCACCTTCAGGTTATCATCCGAACCCCCTCCAGTATTAAGTTGCTAACAACAGACAATTGCATTAAGTATTGCGCGTAATGTAATCAGTAACTACATCCTTGAACATAGCACCAATGTTTTATCCCTAGTGGCAACAGCACATCCATAATCTTAGAGATTTCTGTCACTTCCCCAGATTCACGGAGACATGAACCCACTATCGAGCATAAATACTCCCTCTTGGAGTTACAAGCATCTACTTGGCCAGAGCATCTACTAGTAACGGAGAGCATGCAAGATCATAAACAACACATAGACATAACTTTGATAATCAACATAACAAGTATTCTCTATTCATCGGATCCCAACAAACGCAACATATAGAATTACAGATAGATGATCTTGATCATGTTAGGCAGCTCACAAGATCCGACAATTAAGCACAATGGTGAGAAGACAACCATCTAGCTACTGCTATGGACCCATAGTCCAGGGGTAGACTACTCACACATCACTCCGGAGGCGACCATGGCGGCGTAGAGTCCTCCGGGAGATGATTCCCCTCTCCGGCAGGGTGCCGGAGGCGATCTTCTAAATCCCCCGAGATGGGATTGGCAGCGGCGGCGTCTCAGTAAGGTTTTCCGTATCGTGGCTCTCGGTACTGGGGGTTTCGCGACGGAGGCTTTAAGTAGGCGGAAGGGCAGGTCAGGAGGCGGCACGAGGGGCCCACACCATAGGGCCGCGCGGCCAGGGCAGGGGCCGCGCCGCCCTAGGGTTTGGCTGCCTCGTGGCCCCACTTCGTCTCCTCTTCGGTCTTCTGAAAGCTTCGTGGCAAAATAGGACCCTGGGCGTTGATTTCGTCCAATTCCAAGAATATTTCTTTACTAGGATTTCTGAAACCAAAAACAGCAGAAACAAAGAATCGGCACTTCGGCATCTTGTTAATAGGTTAGTTCCAGAAAATGCACGAATATGACATAAAGTGTGCATAAAACATGTAGATAACATCAATAATGTGGCATGGAACACAAGAAATTATCGATACGTCGGAGGCGTATCACTCTTCTGCAGCGCCATGGTGCCTGCTCCTGCTGTGCTAAGCTGCTGTGCTATGCCTGTGCTGCTGCTGTGTGAAATCCATGCTGATGTGCTGCTTGTGCTGCTTGTGCAATTCTTCTAAAGCTGTGTGCTTGCTTAAGCTTGTATTTCTTGCTTGAAACTATCTCTGTGACTCTGTTCTTGATGCTACTACTGCTAGATCCTCAAGTGTATTCAATTCCTTGCTCTGGCTTAATTACTGTGTGTAATTCTTGCCATTTGTGCAAGAGACAGTGTTGTTTGTGTGATGATTATTGGTTCTAGCTCATGGTAGGCTTGGCCTTGCTTAATTGTTGTTCATATACATCAATTCCTTGATGATATGCTTCTGGATACAATCATAAAAGTGGTTTATGTACTTGTTTGGTGGTTCAATTGCTGCTTACTGTGGCTGTTTAATTCATATGATTCCTGTGTGATGCCAGTGATGCCCTAGCATGCCCTGGCATGCTCTAGCAAGCTGCTGATGATCCTGTGTTCATCAGTTGCTTGTTAAAAGCTGTGATGCTCCATCTTGTGCCTTACTGGTGCTCAATTTGAGCTGTGTGTGGTTTACAGATAAGTCTTTGGTGTGTCTCGTTGTTGGCTTAAGCAAGCTGCTGCTTGCAGTGATCCATTGGATCCTTTGCAAGGCTCGGTGTCTTGATTACTTGCATAAATCATTTATCCGTGTAGCTTAGCAAGATTTATTTGATAAATGAGATGAACTGTTTTCTAGTTATGATTCTTTAACTTGATTGACTTGAGCTAGAGGGATGCCAACCATCGGTTGGGTACCCTAGCTCATACCGAACCCTATTGGGTGATGATGTGATGTCTTGGGCTTGGTGGCTTCATTGTTTTTGTGGTTGAGGTGGCCTCAACGGCATTTCTTCTTTGTTCAGAAGCTCCCACCCAAGTTGGCTTGATGTGTATGGACAAATGCTTTCTCGGTTAAACCATATTTGGTTGCCGGATGCTTTTAATGTTGACAAACATGTATAGACACTTGATTGTCTATCTCGTCCGATGGTTTAGCTGGCTATAGGTTGTCAAGTGAACTTGTGTAGCTGGCTAGGGACTAAATCCAGGTTGGATTTCTCGATTGTGTCCCCGTGTGGACACAATCGTTGTTCCCCGGATATTTTCCTACTGGCTTTTTCTATGTTTGCTTGTACCAAATGGCTAGATAGCCATATGATGACACAAACAGGGCTTCCTACCCTTGTGGTGTGCTTGAGATCATGCCTGTGCAATTTATGAACAAAACCATCTGGTTTGTTCATGATGATGTGTATACATCACTCCAGCTCCTAGAATTTGTGTTGGTGTAGAGGTTTTGCTGCTGGTTGATTTCTTGGCTTGCCCTGCTCCTCCTTGCAAGCTTGATGCTTGGTTATGTTCTGGTGATTTGGGAATAGGTGAGACAGCTCTGGCTGTTCACCTGTTCTTGGTGTTCTTGAGCTGTTCTTGCTATCTGGTGACTTACCCCGTCGTGTCGATGGATGAGCTAGGGTTTACTGTGGAAAAGGTTTTATATGCCTGGCCCTTGCTTCTCTGGTCGACAACACTGCCTGGCATGTGTTGGTGACTCCTCTCTGTGCTGTGTGTGTGTGCTGCATGCACAAGGCCTGGTGAGCTGCTAGGCTGTGTGTGTGCACATGCTTGGTATCTGGCTTGTGTCTTGGCTGAGAGATAGATCAGCTCGGCAGCTTTGATCATATCCCCTCCCTTTTCATTTAGTTTCTAACCTGCCAAGTGGCTATGCCACTTGGCATAACTTGTGTCTGTTGTGTTTATGTGCAGGTTCAAAATGATGATCAAATGGACAAGATGATCTTCAAGCTCGAGATTAGATGATATTCACATTGTAGTATTTAGGACAGATTCATACTTGTACTTTTCTTTTATCTTCTTTTTCTATTTATCCAAATTTGTGTAATGTGTTGTAATAATTCATTTATTTCAATTCTGAATATTGTAATTAACAATGTATAATGTGTGATTATCAATAAAGCTCCCATTTTCCTTAATGAGCTTTACATAATTGTTGTATTACTTATAATCTTGATTATTGATAATTGTTTATGAAATTATCTCAAGTTTGAATTATGTGATAATCATTTGATGTTTGAATTTGAATTTCAAATTCAAATTTGGATTGAATTCAATCATACAACTTAGTTTAGAATTCAATCATGCAACTTAAGTTTGTGATGCAAACTCTCCACTCTCTTCTCAAAACCCTAGTTTAGTTGAATAAGGAACAGGTTTGTCGCACTCTCGAAACCCTAACCCTGTAAGGTGTCGAGAGAGAAACTTGTCCCCCTTCGATGCAGTTTTTGTTTAAAAGCGCGAAATTTCCCCGTAAATTACAATGCAATGCACATCCCTTTCTAAAATCTACCCCTCGATCGTCTCTAAACCTGGGACATTACAGCCTTTCCCCCTTAAAGAAAACTTCGTCTCGAAGTTGTGGTTGTAATACCTGAAGAGTTCGGGGTATGTTTTCCTCAGGTCTTCCTCCTTTTCCCAGGTAGCTTCCCTCTCGGGGTGATGCTTCCATTGTATCTTGCAGTATTTGATAGCTTTATTTCTGAGTTGTTTCCAGCTCTCCTCGAGAATCTTGGCTGGCTTCTCGATGTAAGTCAAGTCTGGTTGTAACTCGAGCTCTTCATGTGATAATCGGTTCATCGGGGGTCTTCAGACACTTTCGGAGTTGCGACACATGGAATACATTGTGAACCTGAGATAACCTTCCCGGTAATTCCAATTCAAAGGCTAATCCTCGGTTTTGACTCAAAATCTTGAAAGGTCCTATGTATCTAGGACTGAGCTTTCCTTTACTCCAAACCTCTGGAGTCCTTTCATCGGGCTTACCTTAAGATATACCATGTCTCCAACTCGTGGCTCCCATGTTCTCCTCTTCTGATCGGCATAACTCTTTTGCCGACTTTGGGCTATCTTGAGCCTATCTCTGATAATGTCAATGATTTGTTGCTTTTCCTGGACATAATCAGGATTAAACTCCTTGCTTGCTCCAGCTTCATACCAACATATCGGTGATCTACACTTCCTTCCATACAGAGCTTCAAACGGCGCCATCTTGATGCTGCTTTGATAGCTATTATTATATGAAAACTCTGCTAGTGGTAAGTGCTCCTCCCATGATCCTCCGAAGTCTAGGGCACAAGCCCTAAGCATATCCTCTAAGATCTGGTTGGTTCTCTCGGTTTGTCCACCTGTCTGGGGATGGTAAGCGGTACTATAGTCCAACTTGGATCCTAAAGCTTCGTGTAGTTGCTTCCAGAATGCTGATGTGAACACGGATCCTCGATCCGACACTATCTTCTTAGGCACTCCATGCTTACTCACGATCTCTTTGATGTAAAGATCGATGAGTTTCTCTCCTTTATCCTGCTGATTTACCGCTAAGAAGTGGGCGCTCTTCGTCAACCGGTCCACGATTACCCATATCATGTCCTTCTTTTTATTGGTCATGGGTAGTCCGGTGATGAAATCCATCCCTATTTCCTCCCATTTCCACTCTGGAATAGGTAAAGGTTGTAACTTTCCTGCTGGACTCTGGTGTTCAGCCTTCACTCTCTGGCAGGTATGGCATTCCGCCACATATTGTGCTATTTCTCTCTTCATGTTGTTCCACCAGAATAACTCCTTTAGATCCATGTACATCTTTGTATTTCCCGGATGTATGGAATATAGTGTTTGATGGGCTTCCCGGAGTATTACTTCCTTAATTTTAGCAATATCCGGAACGCAAATTCTCTTCTGGAACCATAATGATCCAGATTCTCCGCGGTGAAATTCTGATGGTCTTCCTTCATCTATTCTTCTTATCTCCTCAACGATAAATGGATCATCCAGCTGACCCATCATTATCTCATTCTTCAGGTTGACATTTAACTCATCAGCTACTTGCAACGCCGATAATCCTTCATGTGCTTCCTTCTCCCAAAGTTGTATTTGGGCTTGACTTATTTCCTTCCTCAACTCCGGTGAGATTTCTTGTTCCACTCCGCCGATACTCTTCCTGCTCAAGGCATCTGCTACAACATTGGCCTTCCCTGGAGTGTAATTGATTGTCAGATCATAATCCTTGATTAGTTCAAGCCATCTTTTCTGCCTCATGTTGAGTTCCTTCTGAGTGAAGAAATATTTGAGACTCTTGTGATCTGTATAGAGCTCACACTTGGCTCCATAGAGAAAATGTCTCCAAGTTTTGAGTGCAAATACGACTGCTGCTAATTCCAAGTCATGTGTTGGATAATTCACTTCATGAGGTCTGAATTGCCTCGATCCATAAGATATCACTTTCCGATCTTGCATGAGTACGCAACCCAATCCGTGCTTGGATGCGTCACAGTACACGGTGTAATCCTTGCCAACTTCCGGAACTGCTAACACCGGTGCCGTGGTGAGTTTCTCCTTTAGAGTTTGAAAACTCTTCTCACACTCCTCTGACCACACAAATGGTGTACTCTTTCTTAACAGTTTCGTCATGGGTCCTGCTATCTTGGAGAATCCTTCAATGAATCTCCGATAATATCCTGCCATTCCTAGGAATCCTCGGATCTCCTTGACAGTCTTGGGTGCTTCCCATTCTAGAACTGCTGCTACCTTACTCGGGTTAACAGCTATTCCATCTTTACTAATAACATGACCAAGGAATTCCACTTGATCTAGCCAAAATTCACACTTGCTAAATTTGGCATAGAGTTGATGTTCCCTTAGTGTTTGCAACACTAACCTCAAATGTTCAGCATGTTCGGCCTTGTTCTTGGAATATATCAAGATATCATCGATGAATACGATGACAAACTTGTCTAGATATGGCATGAAGATCTTATTCATGAGATTCATGAATATTTCTTGGGCATTGATTAATCCAAAAGGCACTACAAGATATTCATGATGTCCATACCTTGAGACAAAGGCAGTTTTCGGAACGTCTTCCTTCTTGATCTTTATCTGGTGATAACCGGATCTTAGATCAATCTTGGAAAAGACTCCCGCGCCTCTAACTTGATCAAATAGATCTTGTATTCTTGGAAGTGGATACTTGTTCTTTATTGTGACGTTGTTCAGATTCCTGTAATCTCCGCACATCCTTCTTCCTCCATCTCTTTTATCCACGAAGATTACAGGTGATCCCCATGGTGAAACACTTTCTTGAATAAATCCTTTCTGTTCCAAATCATCCAATTGCTCCTTAAGTTCTTTCAACTCCTTGGGCCCCATCTTGTATGGTGCCTTAGCAATCGGAGTCGTTTCCTGGAATTAGGTCGATAGTGAATTCTATCTCCCTATCTCGGTGGCATACCAGGTAATACCGCAGGAAATACATCTTGTAATTCATATACTACAGGTATATCTTCTAATTTCACCTCCTTCATGCTGTTCAGCTGTAGCTCCACTTCAATCTGTGTATGTTTGTCACCTTGGTAAATCATTCTACTTCCATCGGGGCTTTTCAAAGATACTGTCTTGTTCACACAGTCGATCAATGCTCCATTAGCTTCTAACCAGTTCATACCAAGAATGACATCAATGTCCTTCATCGGTAAAATGAACAGGTCCGCGTCAAACGCGCACTTATTGATCATGATGACTTGTTTTTGTTTAATATGAGTTACTACTATCGTTCCCCCCGCAGAAAGTATGGTTATGGGTGTGTCTAACTTAGTGCAACTAATCCCATGTTTGATGATGAATTGTTGAGAAATGAATGATGTAGTTGCACCAGTATCAAAAAGTACTTTGCCAGGATGAGTGAGTATCTGGAGCGTACCTATCACCGCCTGATCGGAGTTGACCACCTCCTCCAGACTAGTGCAATTCAGCTTGCCGAAGGGCTTCTTATTCTTCCAGTTCCCTCCGGTGTTTCCTCCTCGACTTCCACCTCCTCCAGACTGACCTCCTCCGGTGTTTCTCTTGGGGCAATCCTTCAGCATGTGCCCCTTGTGGCGACAACCAAAGCATATAATCCTTGGTTTCTTGCAATCCTTGGCAAAATGCCCTGTGAGTCCACAGCTTCTGCAAACTATTTGATTTGCAGTCTGGAATGCTTGGTTCTTCCTACTACCGTAGTAGTTGCTGTTATTGCTGTTGTTGTTGTTGTTGTATCTGGGCTTGAAACTCAAGCTGGTATTAGGCTTGTTACTAACAAACCTCTTAGGCTCAAACTTGGCCTTCTTCCTTTTTTCCTCCTGCAGTTGCTTGAAATCATCTTCCAGAGTGATGGCTGCATCCACCAACTCTTGGAACTCCGTCGCTCTCATCATACGGAGCTGTACCTTGAACTGGGGACTTAACCCCCTCAGAAACCTCTTCTTTTTCTTGTCCTCGGTGTTGACTTCTTCAACCGCATACCGAGACAGCTTGGAGAATTCCCTGACATAGGTCAGGATGGCCTTGTCCTTCTGCTCGAGACTTTCAAACTCTCGACGCTTCAGTTCCACAATACTTTCAGGGACATTGGATTCCCTGAACTTCCTTGCGAATTCCTCCCAGGTAAATACCTTTCCAGCCGGATACACGGCTACTATATTGTCCCACCAGGATGCGGCGGGTCCACACAATAAGTGTGTAGCATAACGGACCTTCTCCTGGTCATTGCAACCAACCGTGTTGAGCTTTCGCTCAGTGTCCATAAGCCAATCTTCCGCGTCCATTGGCTCGGGCGCGTAAGCGAAAGATATAGGCTTGGTGTTCTGGAAGTCTGCTAAGGTGACTCCCGGATTCTCGGGTCTCTCCACCCGGTTCTGTTGCAGCAGCTCTTGGAAGAATTTGTTCTGCTGCTCCAACGTTACACGTTGTCTTTCCTCTACCAGCTGCATGTACTGGACGAAATTCTGCTGTGTCATGGGTGGTGGTGGTGGTAGAAACTGATCTCTGGCTGCTCCCTCAGCCTCTTCCTTTTGTTTTGCTTCGCGCTCCATGCGCTGCGCTTCGGTCTCCTCTCCTAACGCTCCCGACATAACCCCCCTAATTCTGCAACACAAGATGATACTCATAATTACTCCATGCGCAAGTTTTGTGAGCTCAACTTTGTGCACAGAACTAGTCACGCAATGGAAATCAAGAAGCAAATCCAAATCATACAAAACATATACCATGTATATACATACTTAAGTGGTCTTATTACAATACTCAAGTCGATGTGAGTATGCAAACTCACTTATTAAAGTATATGTACAAATTTATACAAATATTACATACTATAATACACGTGGTACTTGTGTATTATAGCCTCGCCTCCCTTGGTGGACTCTAGTCGATCTTCACTCCCGGTACATCCCAGGCTTCCATCCGGTCGAACGTGTCGTCCTCCTGATAGACCCTGGAACATAAGGTCTCCCCGTCGGCTGGTAATCCGAATCAGATGATGATCCTAGGGAGAAATCGGTGTTCACAAACTGATCGTTAAGTGCATCATAGTCCACCCATCGGGTGTACTCCCCTGTAGCTCCACCATAGGTGTTTCCAACACTCGTACCCGACTCAACCTGTGTCGGATACCCTCCATCAACTCCTTCATTACTAGGATAACTCTGGTTCTGGGTTGTGGCGTCATCATTCATCTCCCCATCATAATACACAGAAGTACTATGAGTTCAGATGATCGGATCCCCAACGCCAACCCGTGGAATTTTCTATAGGAGTCTCTAACGCTGATTGTTTCCGGATTCCTCTCCGCCCTCGTATCCCCCATAGGAACTACCCCGGATAGTTCCTGTGTGTACTGTGTGTAGTTTCACGCTCAAGAGGATCAATACTAATGTAGTCACCAGCTGAGTAAACCGGTGTGTGCACCACATTCTCCATAGGTTCTTTCCCCTAATCTCCTCCTTGGGTTCGAGTAAACTCCTCTAGCATCGTATCAATTGCTCCCGTCAGATGATGGTTCAACTGAAAGAGTAATGATATGAAGTTGCGGCTATTATCCATATATTTTGCAGCTGCTATGGGTTTGCGTTTTGCATATTTGTAGTGGTTAAGCATGGGATCTTCTTCCTCCTGATTATGAGGAATATGGGAGAATTCGGAACCCATAAGCTCTTTCGTCTTATGTTCCCGAATGTCGGTTATGGCTCTCATAACAGCTATATGGTAGGCTGTGTTGATAGTCCTGGCTTCCCCTGCTGGCATGACTACGCTCATTCCCAGAGATTCGGGAAGTCGCAGTCCTACCCTACACTTGGCCAATACAGTACCATCATAGTACATGTATTTCTTTACTTGGATCTGGGGATCACACCCAAATTCAAGTAACATGGCTCGTAGAATATCTGCAAGTCCTCCTTTGTATTCACTCAGTGTGGAATCCATCACATTCACGTTTCGTCCGGGACGTGAACTTGCCATGTTGGCTGTAGAAATAGAAAGATTATAAGATTAGTAATAATGCATCATAATAGAGATAATAAAGAATTATCGCACTAAAAGATATGATTGTTGTATTCTCAATTGAATATACACCATATTTTTAGAGAATTCTTTACTAGTCCTATTTGACTCCTAACGTTTGGTCCCATTTACTAGGTTCCAACCTAAGGTCAAAGCTTTTGCTCTGATACCAACTGTGGTGACCCTGCATACCACTGCATGTTGTAGTATGCCAGTAGTTGATATAACATTCACGAAGTACCATTCCGCAAATATTACATCCCTCAGAGTAGTACAACGAACATAGCAGGTCCATAACTCATTCATTTATTATTACAACTATCATACACATGTCATCTCGGAGCTCCTCTTGGGTCCTAAGAGGAATACTCCTGGGTTCGAGGCGAACCCAACATAGCTTACAATATAAGAGTCTCATTAAGTTTTACATTTATTTCCTCGAGCAGCTAAATACTAAGAGTTCGGGTTGCTCGGTTACTACTACTACTGGATATCTCTAGGCTTGATCTCCTCCGGAAGCCTCCCCGGATCCGTAGACGATGAGGTAGTCTACGCCTTCTATACCTCCAGAGAGGTCTGGTTCTTCATAGCCGATGATCTCGGCTCCTTCATTGTGGTCGTAATCCTCCTCTAGACGATTCAGACAATCTAAGCATGGGATTTAAGAGTGGTATGAGTACGAGCGTACTCAACAAGTTCATTATAGATAAGAGGTGTTTAATGCTCTAGCTACAATATTAGACCAGAAAGTCTAATACCAATGCAAGTTTTGATAAACATTTCTTCAAGAGATTGCTTTTATTCGAAAGAGCTATGTCCGTCAGCCTTCACCGGTTTACTAGAACTTCATGGAGCTCCTTTACGCGCGTTCGTCAGATTCCTTATCCCGAACAGGGAGTGACAGTCACGCTTCTTTACACTCTACAGAGGTGTGTTGCTTTACCCATAAGAGATCTTAACCTTGGTGCCAACCGGGCAGCTTTCCCGTCCACACTTCCTTCGGTGTGAGGCCCGGTATAAGGTCTAGCCAATCATGTTCCTCCGCTACCTCGAACACCCACCCTTTGTTGCATGCCCCGACCCTGGGTCCACGCCGGTCCCATTATTCCTGTAGATTTCAAGGTGGACCCCGACCACGACGACAGTGCTGGGCTCTACCATACACTCCTACGCCGGTAGCTGCAACCCATCATAGACCGCAATACCGTGGGGACTTAGGACTCCCCAGCCTCACCGCTTGCTCCTTCGGGCGACAAGTGTACTACGGACTATGCCGTGGGGACTTAGGACTCCCCAGCCTCACCGCTTGCCCCCTTGGATTACAAGTGTACTACGGTAAAGCGCATCCGTTGATGAACGAGAGGTGGAAACACTTTTGACTATTCCGTCCCACTCCGGATCTTATGGTTAACACGGGTATTACGGCACAAGAATCACTGGCGACATTTGTTGTTTAATCCTAGATGGATATAAACCCTTGCAATGGAACCTCCACCATATCAACACAATCCATGGTTCCATTGCCCACCACATAGTCATATTCATAGTTATGAAAGTAGTGGTTTTGGTTTTTATGCAATAGTGATAATACTAGTACTTTGCAAGTAATTTGATAGAAATACTCAAATGACATGAGCAAGTGATGAACTTGTCTGAACACTGCAAAGTTTTGCAGTTGGATGGTGTGGACTGACCCTTGTCCTCTGTCTCTGAAAAATAGCATCATTGTCCGATAAGGGCAATGGTTAAAGAAGCAATTATGCATGCTTTCCATTTTTAGGGTTTGTTTCCCCCCTTTCCGATGTCTTATCATTTTATGTGAGAGGTATTTACTAAGAATAATTTGGAGGTTCTCTATTTAGGGTAAATACAACCTTGAAATATTGTCAAGGTGTTTTTTTTAGTCCAATTACATTAATGGACTTATTTTCTTTATTGAAAATAATATGTGTGATTTAAATCATTATTTAATTCATCAAATTAAGACTTATTCTTAATTATCTTCAAAAATTCTCTTTGATATTTTATTTGGATAGAGAATTTTATGCTGATTGATTTTCATATTTTTAATTTTTTTTAGAGCCATATTCTATTTTCTAAAATTCTTTAAAATACTCACTTAAATGGTATTTTGGAAAATGCCCAAATTGCCCTCGGGCCCACCTGTCAGGGTGAACCCGAGTGGGTTGGGCTCAACCCAGTTGGCCTGGTCCGGTCCACTCGGTCGCCCTCACTTCCCCTCTCTCTCTCCCTCATGAACCCTAATCCTTGGCTCTGACGACGCGCGCGCCGTCGCCCCTTCGCCGAATTTTTCCGGCCGACTCCGGCCATCGCCGCCGGCGAGATGGGGTGCGTCTGAACCGCCGTTCTACGGCGCTTCAGATCCACCGCGCCGATTTGCTCTTCGTCGCCTTTTCGTGTCGCCCCCAACCCTTCTGCTCGTCTGGCCGTGGAGATCCACGGCGATCTCGTCGCCGCCGACGTTCCTGAAGCTGTGGCGCCGCCGTGGCTTCGCCATCGTGTGCGCGAGCTGCCGCGGCACCGCCATGGCCTGGCTTGGCCTGGCGCCGCCGTGCTTCGGCCCGTGCCGCCGTGGCCGCCATGGCGCCACCGTTCTGCTCGGCTCCAAGTAAGTGCGCCCCTCTTCTGCTCCTTCTTTGTGCCTGTTCTTCTTCCTCTGCTAGCTCTACTGCTGTGCTGTGCTTGCCTGCACAAGAGCTGTTGTGCTCTTCTGCAGCGCCATGGTGCTCGCTCGCCGTGCTAATTTCTTGTGCTATGCCTGTCTTTCTTTGTGTGAAATCCATGCTGATGTGCTGCTTGTGCAATTCTTCTAAAGCTGTGTGCTTGCTTAAGCTTGTATTTCTTGCTTGAAACTATCTCTGTGACTCTGTTCTTGATGCTACTACTGCTAGATCCTCAAGTGTATTCAATTCCTTGCTCTGGCTTAATTACTGTGTGTAATTCTTGCCATTTGTGCAAGAGACAGTGTTGTTTGTGTGATGATTATTGGTTCTAGCTCATGGTAGGCTTGGCCTTGCTTAATTGTTGTTCATATACATTAATTCCTTGATGATATGCTTCTGGATACAATCATAAAAGTGGTTTATGTACTTGTTTGGTGGTTCAATTGCTGCTTACTGTGGCTGTTTAATTTATATGATTCCTGTGTGATGCCAGTGATGCCCTAGCATGCCCTGGCATGCTCTAGCAAGCTGCTGATGATCCTGTGTTCATCAGTTGCTTGTTAAAAGCTGTGATGCTCCATCTTGTGCCTTACTGGTGCTCAATTTGAGCTGTGTGTGGTTCTGAGATAAGTCTTTGGTGTGTCTTTGTTGTTGGCTTAAGCAACTGCTGTTGCTTGCAGTGATCCATTGGATCCACTGCAAGGCTCTGGTGTCTTGATTACTTGCATAAATCATTTATCTGTGTAGCTTAGCAAGATTTATTTGATAAATGAGATGAACTGTTTCTGCAGTTATGATTCTTTAACTTGATTGACTTGAGCTAGAGGGATGCCAACCACTGGTTGGGTACCCTAGTTCATACTGAACCCTATTGGGTGATGATGTGATGTGCTGGGCTTGGTGGCTTCATTGTTTTTGTGGTTGAGGTGGCCTCAACAGCATTTCTTGCTGTTCACGAAGCTCCCACCCAAGTTGGCTTGATGTGTATGGACAAATGCTTTCTGGTTAAACCATATTTGGTTGCCAGATGCTTTTAATGTTGACAAACATGTATAGACACTTGATTGTCTATCTGTCTGATGGTTTAGCTGGCTATAGGTTGTCAAGTGAACTTGTGTAGCTGGCTAGGGACTAAATCCATGTTGGATTTCTCTGATTGTGTCCCTGTGTGGACACAATCAGTGTTCCCTGGATATTTTCCTACTGGCCTTTTCTATGTTTGCTTGTACCAAATGGCTAGATAGCCATATGATGACACAAACAGGGCTTCCTACCCTTGTGGTGTGCTTGAGATCATGCCTGTGCAATTTATGAACAAAACCATCTGGTTTGTTCATGATGATGTGTATACCTCACTCCAGCTCCTAGAATTTGTGTTGGTGTAGAGGTTTTGCTGCTGGTTGATTTCTTGGCTTGCCCTGCTCCTCCTTGCAAGCTTGATGCTTGGTTATGTTCTGGTGATTTGGGAATAGGTGAGACAGCTCTGGCTGTTCACCTGTTCTTGGTGTTCTCGAGCTGTTCTTGCTATCTGGTGACTTACCCTGCTGCTGTGTCGATGGATGAGCTAGGATTTACTGTGGAAAAGGTTTTATATGCCTGGCCCTTGCTTCTCTGGTCGACAGCACTGCCTGGCATGTGTTGGTGACTCCTCTCTGTGCTGTGTGTGTGTGCTGCATGCACAAGGCCTGGTGAGCTGCTAGGCTGTGTGTGTGTGCACATGCTTCATATCTGGCTTGTGTCTTGGCTGAGAGATAGATCAGCTCGGCAGCTTTGATCATATCCCCTCCCTTTTCATTTAGTTTCTAACCTATGCCACTTGGCATAACTTGTGTCTGTTGTGTTTATGTGCAGGTTCAAAATGATGATCAAATGGACAAGATGATCTTCAAGCTCAAGATTAGATGATATTCACATTGTAGTATTTAGGACAGATTCATACTTGTACTTTTCTTTTATCTTCTTTTTCTATTTATCCAAATTTATGTAATGTGTTGTAATAATTCATTTATTTCAATTCTGAATATTGTAATTGACAATGTATAATGTGTGATTATCAATAAAGCTCCCATTTTCCTTAATGAGCTTTACATAATTGTTGTATTACTTATAATCTTGATTATTGATAATTGTTTATGAAATTATCTCAAGTTTGAATTATGTGATAATCATTTGATGTTTGAATTTGAATTTCAAATTCAAATTTGGATTGAATTCAATCATACAACTTAGTTTAGAATTCAATCATGCAACTTAAGTTTGTGATGCAAACTCTCCACTCTCTTCTCAAAACCCTAGTTTAGTTGAATAAGGGACAGGTTTGTCGCACTCTCGAAACCCTAACCCTGTAAGGTGTCGAGAGAGAAACTTGTCCCCCTTCGATGCAGTTTTTGTTTAAAAGCGCGAAATTTCCCCGTAAATTACAATGCAATGCACATCCCTTTCTAAAATCTACCCCTCGATCGTCTCTAAACCTGGGACATTACAGCCTCTCGGCGGCAGCGAAGAGGGAGGAGGTGTTGGGGCGCTGGGGGAGGGCGCCGACGGCGGGAAACTAGGGTTTCAGAGGTTCCGGGGAGAGGGTCGCGAGAGCACCTAGGAAAAGAATGCTAAAAGTTTGAAACATGCGAACTTTGAAATGTGTGGTGCAAATCACCTTCAAAGTTTGTATGTTAAACACATGATGGACGTAGATACGAAACCAGTAGGATCAAATACGACCATGCAAAAAATAATAATACGACCGTAAAAGTGGAGCGTTCGCAAAATAGTGTAAGTCACTGGCTCGCAAATTATGCGACACTTGAGGGCATGTCGCAGGAGGTGGATTATGACTCTTGTAATCCCTATGGCTTAATGAATCCGCTTTTATCCAAAAAAAAAATAACCATGCAAAAAAAATAATACGACCATACAAAATACGGTTAAATTAATTATGAGATCGGGAGCGACCATGATGGGCCGGTTCCATCATCGAGTATTTGTGACTAAACGTCTACCCTAACCCTTTTGCTAAGTCCCGGTATACCGAGAATTTAGTTAGGGCTCGATCGATCTACTTTCTATTTTAAAAATAAAAAAATTTGTCGATCGATCTTGTGTTCAGCTTCGCACTAGGATGCATCTATCGTTTTAGCTTTAGGATTTCTCGCGTGGATAAGCCATGCACGCTTTTAATATCACCTCTAGGATTCTCGGGGGTGCTGTATGTAGGGTTGAAAACGGAACGGAAACGGACGGAAACATGTTTTATCGTTTTTGTTTCCCTCTATCATGTCGGAATCGAAAATGGAATCGGAATTCCCGGAAACGAATCTGGAAACGGAAATCATCGGATATGAATACGGAACGAATACGTAGCGGATACATTACGAAAGCGGATACTTGCCACAATACAATACGGCATAATATCTTGATTCGCAGACCAAAAGAGACACATAAAGAAATAAACAATAAGACAAGATATATCACTTCAACAAGCGGCCATTCAACATAAAGTAACACACGTAGTTTAACACTTCGAGAAGCACGGAAGTTCACATAATATTTTCGAGTAGACACTAAGACTCACAATCCTCATGAAAAACATAGAAAATATGCATGCTTCAACAGTAAAGCACCGCGTAGGCTTTATCAACTCCTCACTCCTCCATGTCTGGTCGCACGCGGCTGCATGCAAGGCAATTATACATAGTGATTAGGGTTAGAGTAATTAGTGGACTTATACGTGGTCAAGCCCGGTTTTACGTATAAATATAGGCCTACTAAATGCACGGGCCTCTCTGGGTTATATTTCCGGAAACTTTTCGTATTTATTTTTCCGGAATTTCCTCTGCCGTTTCCGTTTCCGTCGGAAAGGGCTCCCTCGTTTTCTTTTCCGTTTCCGTTTAACTTTTCCCGTTTCCGTTTCCGTTTCTTTTCCGCAAAATGTCGTTTCCTTTTTCATATTTGGCCCTCCATTTCCTTTTTCTTCGAAATCGGACGGAAAGTTTCCGTTTCATTTTCAACCCTAGCTGTATGCCGATCTGGTCGGCACGGACCAGGCGCCGCACAACCCCCAAACGGATGGTTTGGGCCGGCCCAATATTTTCTTTCGCTTTTTCTTTATTTTTCCAGGTTTTTCTTTTCTTTTTCTGTCTTTTCTTTTTACGTTTTTTAAAAGCTAAAATATTTATAATGCGAAGTTTTACAATTTTGTTTTAAAACAATATTTTTTTCGAAAATTCGTTCTTTTGTTCTAAATATTTTCAAATTTAGAACTTTTTTTCCAAAATTTCAATTTTAATTTTTGATTTCTGTCGTTGCCTAATCGACGATACCTCGGAGGAGGGATCCTCGCGAGGGGGAGAAGAAGTAGGGGCCATAGGGTGGAGTGCACACGGGACGGTGGTACGCGATTTACCCAGCTTCGGAACACTTGCACGATGACAGGGCCTACTGCTGCTTGTCTGGAATTATCTGGGCGCTTTCGCGATGTTAAAATGAGTTGAGGTTATGCCTCTAGGGCTCCCGGGATCCGGCTTATAAAGGCGCACAGATCTAGGGTTTACATGGAGAGTCATACCCGGATACAGGTTGCCTAACTACGTTACAGTGTCTTGCCGTGCACGTCAAGGATCCGCCTTCCCATCTATGTCGTCCCGGATCCGGGTTCCTTAATGGGCCTTCGTAGATCCGGGTTCCTCCTCAAGGTCGGTCAGATCCGGCTCCCTACTCCCGGGCCGGACTTCTTCCGTCAAGATCAATTGCAACTGGGCCGCCCGATGGGCCACATGCCTCATCACCATCTGTGGGCCACCCGGGCTTGCCGGATCTAGGCACTGTCGATGGTACACCCATGAAGTATACCCACAACAATTTCAAAATTTGAACATTTTTAGATAAGAACAGAAACTTAATTTGAACATTTTTTAATACGAACAAAATTTTAATTTGAACATTTTTTAATATGAACAAAAATTTAATTTGAACATTTTTTAATACGAACAAAATTTAAATTTGAACATTTTTTAATATGAACAAAAATTTAATTTGAACATTTTTTAGTGCGAACAAAAATTGAATACGAACAAAAAATAAATTTCACAATTAAATATTTTTGATATTTGAAAGTTTTTCAAATTTGAACTTTTTCGAATTTGAAAAAAAAAGAATCTGAAAAGAAAAGGAAAAACAAACAAAAAAGGAAAAAACGTAGAAACGAAAAAAATAAAAAAGCGAAAAATGGGCCAGGCCCATACCCGACCAGGGGTGTGCGGTGCCTGGTTGGCACCGACCTGGTCGGTGTATAGGAATCCCGGGATTCTCTATGGTTCTTACGTTTGTGCCCTTTGGTCTTGGGCTTGTATAGGCTTGTTTTATCTTGTGATCAATATTTGTGTAGATAATTTGGGATAAAGCTATTTTTTTGTCTTTTTTGTGCTCGCTCCGGCTCTAAATACGTTTTTGACACCCTCCGACTCTAAATACTTGTCACAAGTTTAGATGAAAATATAGGCTAAAATACTAGATTCGATGAAGCGATGACAATTATTTAGAACTAGAGTGAGTTTTTTCTTGGTAATTGTATATCTATTTGCAATTGTACGTTTTACACATTTTTGTGATGTCTTGTGTTAATTACAAGTATGTGTGTAATTGTACCTACCTTTGTAATTGCACCAATATGTGCAATTGCATATGAATGTGTAATTGTGCAATCGCAGATGGACGTGTAAGGGTGTAATTGTGCAATTGCATGTACGTGTTTAGTTCCATATGGGCGCGTAATTGGGCAATTGCCCGTACATGTGTAATTATTACATGTAATTTTGAATTTTTATATAACTTTTTTATACATTTTCCGCATTTAACTAGTATTTAGGCTTGTAGTGTTTTATTTTTTTCTTGTTGGGCTTTTAATTGCACATGAAAAAATAAAGCCCAAAAGGCAAATAGAAAAGAATACGAACAATCCACCTAACTAGATCGACCGAGAATTTACATAATTCTCGATGAACCGAGCTACAGTCACACGTCCCTACCCTAAATTCCGGATTCTACGAAGTAAGTACTTCTTTACTATTAAATGGGAGTTGGTCGTTTGACACTTAACGCATTTTGATGATCGTCATTAAAACAATCCGAACCGTTCAATATTGTTGACATCAATCCAACCGCCTCGCGAAAACAAAATCAAGACATGATCTGATCCCTGTTTAGGCAGATCTCTCAAGGTAAAAAGTAACGTGATCTTCTCATTTTTGAATGTTTCTGAATAGCAGATATCTCGGGAAATTTTGTAGACGCGATCAGTCCTTCCTTTTAATGCCTGCCTTTCAATAAACAAGGAGATTTCATTCCTTAAGGTATCTCCAAAAAAATCTGGACGTGATCCCTCGACCCTTGCAATCTCCAGATTATATGTCATCAGTGCAGTGCCTGCTCCGCATGAAAAGATACTCCTCATTTCTGTTTCTTGTTCTCTGCTGCTCTTCAGATGATAACAATGTCGGAGGTGCGGGAGAGAAGCAGGCGACATCAGTATATGCACGCCGGCGACGACCTCGTTGGAGCCTTCATGGCCGCAGTACAAGATGTTTGGGCCGCACTCGAGCGGCGGTAACGACAAACACGGCGTTACTAGATTTAGTCTCCCCAACGCGGCCATGTCGTTCATGGCGTTCACTCATCAAGGTCGTGTGATAATCATAATGTCACATTTTGAGATCAGCAATAGTGCACGTTCTTGTCGTATTTTCTTGAGATCCCCTAAGAGCACCTCCAACAGGCGCGGCAAAAGGGGCGCGCGGCAAAAAAATCCGCAAGTTTGGCGCGCGCAGGCGCCCGGCAAACCCCCAGCAGACCTGGAAAAAAGGCGCGCACGGTAAAAACTTTACTGCGCCCGCGTATTTGCGCTATCCCGCGCGGGAAAGTTTCCGCGTCGGCTGCCGCGCGCACGCCAACCGTCTGAACTTTCAGCGTGTCTCTCCGCCTCTGCCTCTCTCTCTCTCTCTCCACCGCTCTGCCTCCCACGCTGACGCTCCGGCTCCGGCAAGATGCCTCCGCGCCGTCGCTTCGCCTCTGGCTACCGCGGCGTTCGCGCGCGGCCAAGCGGCCGCTTCGACGCGGAGATCCACTCCAGCGAGGAGTGCATCCGTCTCGGGACGTTTGACATGGCGCACGAGGTGGCGCGAGCCTACGATGCCGTCGCCTGGCGCCTCGGCCGCTCCCGCCGGCAGATGAACTTCCACGACGTCTGGACGCGGGAGCAGGCGGAGCAGCTCGCGCCGCCATCGCCGGCCATTACGCGCGAGCAGCAGCGTCGCCAACGGGAGCTCGAGCAGCGGCTCCTCATCGCCGAGCGCGACGAGCGCCTCCGCCTCGAATGGGTGCGACAGTTTCCCGAGGACGTCGCTGCGATGGAGGCGCTCTACGCGCAGAAGGAGGAGGAAAAGGCGGCGGCGGTGAAGAAAAAGGCGAGCCGCGAGAAGCGATGGGCGGAATCCGCGGCGAGGAAGGCGGCGGGGGCCGAGAAGGCGGCGAGGAGGGAGGAGGAGAAGAAAAACGGGGCAGGGTCGTCCACCATCATTCTCTCCTCCTCGTCCTCCTTCGAGTGGACTTCACCGCCGGTGTCCGAGACGAATCCGAGTAGCCACTCGTCCGACTTCGACTGTGATTCGGAGTAGGATTTAGAGTAGTTTAAAATAAAATGTCGCGCCGTATCGTCGAACTTTTAATATATTTCGTATTTTCAATTAAATTTTCGTGTTTTGTTTGATTTGTTTGATTTATTTTGAAACGAAAACGGTCGATGTAGTCGTTCGCGCCGCGCCGCGCGCTGCATAATGGCTCGACCAGCGGAGGAGCACTTTTTCCGCCCGAGCACGCGCCGCAAAATGCCGCTTCCGGCGAGCCAACTTTCACCGCAGCGCGCGCTATCTGTTTACAGTGCGGTGGAACCTAGGTATAGCGCGCGGTTTAGCTGAACATCTCATGGGTCATCTCAACTCTCTCATCTCCTTAATTTCCCCACACAATTCTCTCTCCCATGGGGCATCTGAGCCGTCACTACCGTCAGAAGAATTGAACAGGAAAGACACAATATGTGCGAGATATCGGGGGATCCTTAAACTTGGCATGTCAGTTGCCTCCTTAATCTGTGAGTTCTCTTTAGTTCAAATAAAAGTTTAAAATCACCTGTTAAAAAAACTTTATAATGGGTTCTCTTTAGTTCATAAAAAAGATCTCTTTTAGTCCTTAGTCTGTGGGTTCTCTTTTAGAGTATCTATGGTCGTATCATTCAAAGCGCTCCAAAGGTTTTGGAGTGCGCCAAACATTTAGCCGCTTCCAGCCGCGCGTTCCAAAGCCATTTTTCATCCGGCACGGTCCAATATGGTGCCCGGCACCCTGAGGCCACCCCTACCGCACAGGGGACGTTGCGGGGGCGATGGACGCAACACAGAAACACGTCGTAAGTAGCAGGACCGCCTCGTCAACGACATAGAGGTATAGACGCGTGGTTTAAACCCATCGCCTACCTCTGGTCAAACGGCGTAATGGCCGCACAACTTTCTCAGCGAGCAGCGTAGTTTCCCCATGCGGCGCAGCGAAGTATCTCGTCATGCATGGTTGCGTGGCCCTACGCACCGGTGTTATTGTGCTCTACCTCCCCCGTCTCCCTCCGTTATATAAAGGTGAACCCGCCTTCTTGGCGATTCCACACCATTCATGCCGCTCGCCCAACCTCGCCGTCCCCTAGATCTTAGCCATGTCTAGCAGCCCTTAGAGCGGTCTCGCCGCCAACAAATTCGGGCCTGGTAGCCTCGCCGTTGCGGTGGCATGGGAGCTATACACGGCATAGTACTCTGTGCCGCCGGACATACGCCTACCGAGCAGCGGTGGGTGGAAGATGACCGTCAACGGGATCAACTCCCGCCGGTGCACATGCTGGTGACGAAACGCTAGCGCGACAAATCAGGACCCATCAGCGCCTCCTGCACCCAGATGAGCGCGCCGATCCCACCTGGGCCGCCACCAACAACGACGGTTGGTGGGTCAACTTCTTCAAAATGTGCCGAGACAAAGAGCTGCTCAACACCGATGGCCTCATCTGGCCGCTCACGTCGTGGAACAAGGACATGGGTGCATGTTTCTGGGGCATGTCAGGGTGCACCCTCTCCGCGGTCCTCAACGGCTTCCGCAACGGCGCCCCCATGCTCGAGACGCGCAACCATCCTAGCGGCACGATGAAGGAGGAGCACACCGACCCTCACGGCAAGCAAGACGTCGTGGTGGACAACGACTACAACTTCTTCCAGTACTATGGCCATCGTTTATTTTATGTTTAAATTTGATGGGATCTCATTTAAATCCTTGTAATATAGAAACTTCTTAAATAAATTAGAGTATTTCAGATTAAATTTCGTATTTTTAAATTTTAGTTTGAGACGTGGCCAGAACATACACGTCCCAAAAACGACAACTAGCGGCAGCTTTCCTCAAACCCTTAATTCAGCGCTTGCGCCGGACATGACGGAGTAGCGCATGTAGTACATGGATGGAATGTTCCCTTTCGGTTCGACCTTACCATGTTCAGACCGGTGTGCATGCACCTCCCATGATCTCCTCCGTGTCTACCATAGCCAGGCATTGTTTACCTTTCCAGGTTTACATTTCTATCTATCGTCACAATATAATTTATTATCACAATATATTTAAGAATTTTTTTTGTCAGCCGGCGATGGTCGATTCCACACGAGGTCACTAATGAAAAGTAAAGCAAAATATCCTATCCCTGGCAACGTTGTTCAGGATAGTTATCCTGAGATAAACTACAAAATCTTGTCACGCAAATTGGTAAAGACATTCACTTATTGTCCTGAGATAGACTACAATAGGCCACTTTAACTTCTTCTCTATGGATATGCATGTCTTTTTAATTTATGTCTATTATTGATTCTCTTTTTTGCCGCCATCACTAGAGAGTAAAATGATTCGTTCTCCCTACATGCGATTGATGTTACAAACAATTGCAATCTACCTAAATGACGCACTTGAATTAGCACAACGTGGTTAGAATACCGATATTTTTTTTTGGCCACGTAGATCACCGGTTGGTATTCCAGATAATTCAAACAGGTAAATATCTCTAAAAATAAACCCAAATATTTTACTCAATTTTCAATCATAAAGATAATGATTCTAATGAGCCTGGTTATTTTAATTTTTACATTATGCTATCATGGAATGGTAAAGTAATGGTTCATCTAATATACACTCTAGGTACTCTATATATTCTACGTTGCATTCTTATTTTTCATTTTTCACTTGAACTATACATGCTAATGACAAATATTGTTGTGCAAAATGTTTTCGAGCCCACGAAGAATTTTTTTGGTACACTTGCTCAAGTACCATAGAAATAAAGCAGAAGAAAATATTCTTAACATTGTATGACAACATCTAAGGATCATCAAGGAGTAGATTTTTTGAATATAAATATTTAGTCGAGTGCTCATTTAATATTTATAAACGATGCCAGTTATTATGGTTGTCAAAATATAATTCAAACCAGATAGAATCTTATGAGTTCATAGAAAAACCTCTAGCCTTTTTAGAAACATAATTTTTTACATCTATTATAATATAAATAGGAGCCGTAGCAACGCACGGGCATTCAACTAGTAATTGGTAGGTGCCCACTTCCGCGCACGATCAAAATCATTGGCCCGCGTCTGGGTGCCGGTGCCATCGTCCAAATCAGGTGCCTCGGCGTCGCGATTTGTCGATATCCCTTTCCTCGTCTTCTCCCGCAGAGCATTCCCCTTGCGGCTTTGCGCCGCCAGCGCGCTTCCTTCAAATCTCTATCTATCAAAACAAAGAGAGGAGGAACGGTAGGAGCCATGAACATGCGTTTTCTTAATCTGCTGGTCCAACGAAGCAACGGCGGCGGCATCCCCTTCGGCATACACCGTATAAACCCGGCGAACCTGTTCTATCCCCCCGGATCGCCACTTCCGGGACATGGTACTCCAGCTGACGCAGCCATGGCAATGGAGGACATCCCGCTGCCTCCCGCCTCGATCTCGTTCCACTGGCCCTGCCCTCCGCCCATGCACTGCTACATGGATTTCATGGCCTTCGGCCGCGACCGGGGCAAGATCCTTGCCCTTGACAGCATGGCGCACCTTCCTCTATGATGCCGCCCTACGAAGCTTTCACACCAACATGCCGTCGACGTCCCTGCGCATCTTGAGACCCATCACCGTCGCCGTCGGTGACCACAACCTCTACGTCATGAGTGTGGCCGACGGGACTCCCCAGTTCGTGGCCCTCGTGGACGCTCGCGACCCTAATTCCAGGTACACCATGATGCCGAGCTGGCAGTGGCAGTACCCAAAGCTGTCTCCCTTTCCCAGCCGCTCCTACGACGACTACTTGTACTACAAAGCAAATGGCACCCGAGACCCCTTTGAGATCGGCGCTTACACGGTGGTCGGCGATGCACAGATCTTGGTGTCCACCGTAGACGCCGGCACGTTCTCATTTGATACGAAGAGCGGCGAGTGGAGCAAGGCCGGCGAGTGGGCACTGCCGTTCAGAAAATGCGCCGAGTATGTTCCCGAGCACAAGCTCTGGTTCGGCTTCTCCGACAGAGACGAGCAGCAGCAGATCCTCTGTGCGTCCGATCTCGCCGCTGCATTGGTGCCGAAGAATCTGGCGAGAGATATTGGGGTGTGGCCGAAAGACTGGATTCACATGTCGACCCACCTCCTCCCGCTGGGCTCCGGCAAGCTCTGCACTGCCAAGTCCTTCAGGACTACAGAAAATAGTATTGAGGACCAGTTCTTGTCGGGGGATATGTCAACCTTATGGTATGTGCCGGAAAAGACGAACTACTTTGTGGTGCTCGTGGGGGTGGAAGTGTTGTCTGATGATGAAGGAAGGCTCTGGATGATCAAGCACAAATCCCAGCGTTACACCTTCGGCCCCGACTTTGCCAATCTTCTCTGATCCATACTTAAATCATCTCCTCTAGTTTTTTCTCATTTTATATGCAAGGAATTTCTCCACCATTTCATTAAGCATAACTGCAACATCTTAGATGGATTGGCAAAAATAATTTGGTATTGCTCCATACTAGGATGCAGGATGGATGCATAGATTTTCACTATTGCACGCTATACATGATATGTCAAGCCGTCAAGGGCTCCATACCATTTGAATTCGATTGAATTTGGCATGGAGCCTTGACGCGCTTAACATGGGGTACATTTGAATTCGATGTCACAGTTGTGAAACCCATGATAAGCTAAGAGCCATCATGACCTCTACGAGATAAAGCCCATCCGACTAGCTAAGTCGAGAGCTATGGAGATGTGGTTTTGATGGCAAATTCCTATTCATCGCCCTGCTACGGGCGTATTAACGGCCGCACGAGTGCGGCAGCTCGCAGGCCCCGGCCCAAGTAACTTCTCAGTCTGTTTTTTTTGTTTTTCGGTTTTTTGGATTCGCATCGGTTCTACTGGTTTTCTTTGGGTCCTTGCTGTTTCTTTGGCTCGGGTGGTTTCTCCGGTTTTTCTTTTTCGGATTTTTTTCTTTTTTTGGTTTCTTTCTTTCGGTTTTTAAATAAATTTTAAATTCAAGCAAATTTCAAATTTAAGAAAATTTGAAATTCAAGCAAATTTCAAAGTTGAGCAAATTCTAAATTCGTGCAAATTAAAAAATTAAGAAAATTTTAAATTCAAGCAAATTTTAAAGTTCAGGAAATTTTGAAGGTGAGCAAATTTCAAATCTGAGAAATTTTCAAATTTGAATTTTTTAGCATTCTCCAATGGCGTTTGGGTAACCCGAAATATTCGGGTCGGGTTTCTCGGGTAAATGAAACTTCGGGTATCAGGAAAGCCCACCCGAAAATCTGGCCAGAATTTTGCTACCCGAGAAAACGGGTACCCGACATTTCGGGACCGGGTCCGGGTAATCCCGAATGACCCGATATAGAAAACACTGAACAAAAACTGGGCATCAATGCAGCATATATTGATTAATTTCGACAGCATCTGGGCAAGCAGGTAAATATTAATCTTCACAGTTCACATTCCACAAGCACATACAGTTCAAAATTAAATGTAAGCACAAATCTGGAGTTCTAAATAGTGTAGACGGACGACACATTGGAGATTGGACATTACAGTACAAGAATACAAGTGCAAAAAAAACATAAACTCTTCCATTGAAGGGTGGTTTTTATTTTTAGGTTAGGCTAGTTGAGTAGTTTTGATTAAGGATTCATTGCCCTTTGTTTTTCAAAATAAAGGGTTTTATTTTTAGACTTTTCTAATTGTTTCAAACTAATAGAAGTAGCATTAATCAAATTTGCTTTTTCTCGTTCTATATCGTCTATTAATGAGGAAGTGTAATTAGATCTATCTTGAATTTTTGCACTCGGCCTGATTTCCAAATTGTCCAGAGTTTTATATGTTGTTTTCATTGCAAAATGATGGGTCTTTGAAATTCCTGGGGAGTCAGGGTGGGCATAAAAACCGTGAAACCGAAAACCGAACCGAAGCTGAAACCGAACTAACCGAAATCTCGGTTTTTTCCATTAACCGCTATTTTTTCGGTTTCCATTTATACTAACCGAATTAAATTTGGTAGAATTCGGTTTTTAGCCCCACCAACCGAACAAGACCGAATAGACCGAATTGAGTAACCTACCATCAATTTGTGCATAAACCGATCATTCCATAGAAGCCCAATAGCATTTGATGTTCCAAAAACTGTTCATTCAATGTATGACTTTGGTCTTTGATGTACTAGTTTTTTCTGAATATAGCGTGAAGCCTGCATAATAGAACACGTCGCTCGAAGTCTTAGCTACCCCTTTTAATCGCTCACGAGTCATGCACCTTTACCACGAGTGCCGCAACCTACCAAATAGCATCCCTCCATGATTGGTGCTCATTTGTCGATTTCTTGCGCAGTTGATACTTTTTGTGTTGATATGTCAATCACTATTTGCTTTCTTCGGTGATGTCTACTATTTGTTCAAGTGAGTAGGTTCATTCGGTTTTAACCGGAAACCGAACCGAATTTGTCGGTTAACCGAATCTTCGGTTTCCTAAATTTTCATGCCAATTTCGGTTACCATTTTTGAAAACCGAATTTGTTCAAAAACCGCAAAAACCGAACCGAAATTTTGGTTAAAACCGAATGCCCACCCTGACTGGGGAGTTATACATTTGTGTATTGATAAGACCGTTCACAATTTCTTGAAGCTCGATCTCCCCCCCCCCCCCCCGATGCAAGATTGCCACATCTCTTTTTGGGAGATGTTGGAATTTTCCCATTTTTTCTTCTGCTCTTAAGTCTCTAAATTGAGAAAGGAAAAATATTATCTGGACGAATAAATAGATTAACCTTGAAACAACAACGATTAATTACTCTTGCTATAAAACAGGCTCGTATTTTATCTTTCTTACCATTCTTTTTCTTTAAAGAATTCTGCCTTCCTTAAAATATCATAAACAGTTCTTGTCGGTTGAGCACCCTTTTCAAGGAAATAGAGAATAGCTGGAACATTTAAACAAGTTTGATTCTTTATCGGATCATAAAAACCTACTTTTCGAAGATCTCTTCCTTCTCTTCGAGATCCGGATGTCAGCGGTTCGAGTTCGCTTATCTCCAGCCCGTGAACTTAGCGGATACTATGATAGCACCGAATTTTGCCAATTCAGCGGTTGAAAAGAAAAATTTATAGATCCAATGTCACATTCCGTAAAAATTTACGTAAATAGCTTAAGTTAAGAAATAAAAAAGAATAAAAAAAGGATATTTATTCCTTATTTAAAATTGAAAAAATTCATTTCTTTATTTTATTAATTTAGTATCCAGAAGAAGTAGTCTTTCTTTGATCCATATCTTATTTTAAAAAATACCCAAAATTTCAAACATGGCATTTTTGGCATTAACACAAATTTTGGACTAGTAATTAGGCCAAAAAAGACTACTAATTCTGCGACAAAACTACTCATTCCTGGTAAGGCAAGAGAAGCCATTGAAAAGCAAGAAGCAGAAGAAATGATCTGAGCTCTCGAAGTAGAAAAGTACCGGACCTTCACTCTTGTGGTTTCCTCGGTTTCTGTTTTCTTTATCTCCAAATAAAATAAATGATTGGTCTTTAAAAAGAAGGAACGGCCTTTTGAAAATAAGGATATTTATTAAAATAAAAAAAGGTTGCATTTTTTTACTTTCTATTAATTTTGATATTTCTTTAAAACAAAGATGAAACAACTCTCTTGTTTTGTAAGTGATTAATCGAATTCCAATAAAAAGAAAAGATTATTCGTCCGAGCCATATCAAATTGAAAATATCTGAAATCCAATTCCATTATAGAAATTGGTAACCAAACCCTTTGCATGGGCTCGCCGTGCATTTGTATGGTCTGCAGAAGCTTACTTGTCTTATAATTTAGCTGCTTTATCTTCAAAATCAAATTCAGTGACCAAGGCACCAAGCAACCAATGCCACTTCATCCAGTAGTGAGTACTGAGTAGTCCAGCCAGGCGTCCAGCAATTCCATACAGTAAGGCAGTAAGCCACAAGGCACAAGGCACTTCATCCAGATCCAGTAGTCCAGGCGTCCAACAATGAGCAATCCAGTGACTCTAGCTTCAGGCACTACAGCAGTACAGCTACATGTCACACGTCACAGCTTCACTGGGTTCAGCACAATGAACAAACTAGACTTATTGCTTGCAGACATATAGACAAAAGGGATTGTTCACCATACTAAATGCTTGCATACTTTCACAATGTAAAACAAACTAGACTTATTTCTTAGTATGCTTACTGGTTACTGCTTACCTTCATTAAGATCATCAAGGTTTGGAGATGGACATACTTGTTGTCTTAGAAGTTGATGCAGATTTCCCTTTTCCTTTGGCAATGTGCAGGCCATCGAATTCTTCAATTAACTCTACAAAGAATTGAGCAAGTATGCAACAAAGAATTAGACAACATTGGCATGATGCAACAAACTAAATACAAAGAAGTATTATGAGGCAGTATTTTTACCCTTTTCCATCTTAGCTAATTCCTCCATGTCTCTTGGGTGTCAATCGGAGTAGTCCTTCGAAGCCAGTCTTGTGCGCACACAAGAGCTTCCAACATGAGCCAAGATAGGAAAGCGAGCTGCATTGATCTTTTACCAACCAAGAATGTCAAACTTTCCTTCTTTCTCTTTGCATGCTTCAGCAAGATATTTGTCAGGTTCCGTCTTGGCATTACAACTTGCACCATTGTCCATCTTAAGCTTTTTGGCAATTCTGTCCTTCAACATGCTTCCTCTTCCTGATCCCACTGTTGGCACGCTTTGGTCATCCACAGGCACTTCAGATGTTCCTTCGGTTGGAGCATATTTCTTTCTATATTCTTCAAACAAATCAGCAAGACAATTGTTGATAGCGGTCCAAACTAGCTGTCCACTTTCATGCCCAAAAATTTCTTCAATCACAGCACTAGTGTAATCAGATAATTTGTATCTTGGATCTAGAACTGCTGCAATAATGATCAGCAAGTTTGGATTCTCCTTTTCCTTTTCCTTCTCCTTCTCCTTTCCTTTGGCCTTCTTGCCCTTCTTATCATTTCCCTTTTCAGTTTGCACTTCATTCTCCAATTCATTAGTGCTCACCTTGGTGTTGATGTGCCAAAGGCCCCAGTATTTGTTAAACTTGTCTCTCATTCTCTGACCCATAGCCACTTGCAATGCATCTTCACTATCAAGCCAAGTTTGTATTAACAACCTAACTTCTGCAATCTCATGGCAGAAACTGTTGCAAGTGACACTCAAACTAGCCGACACCCTAGTTGTGAGATCAAAGAAGTGGCCCAGAAATTGTTCCATCCTCTTAGCATTCTCCCAATCAGTTTCTTCAGGGCAACCAAATCCATCATTTTCCTCGGATAGAGCAAATCTATAGCTGAAATCCTCTTCCGCCAACCTTGTGAAGACCTTCTCATACACATTTGCAGCTTTCAGCATTATATAGGTGGAGTTCCTCCTAGTTGGGACATCATTCTTTAGAAATGTCTTGCTGTCCACCTTCTCTTCTTCTAGTATTTCCTTGAACTTCTCCAATATGGTGCCACCATTCCTAATGTATCTAACAGCAGCTCTTACACGCTTTATTGAGAGGTCAACTTCCTTTAGGCCATCTTGGACAATGAGGTTGAGGATGTGTGCAGCACACCTCATGTGCATATACTTCCCCTTCGCTATGTTGTTGCCCGGTGTCTTGTTAAGCTGCTTCCTCACATACACAAATACCACCGTCATTGACGCTTGCATTGTCAACAGTTATGGTTATCACTCTCTCCATACCCCATTCAACCATGCATTTTAGCAAGTTCTTTCCAATGTCTTCACCTTGTGCCCTTTTATCAAGAAGAAGTTAATGACTTTTTTGTGCAAATTCCAATTTTCATCAATTTGTTGTTAGACACACCATTTGATAAGAACCCTTGAAGAATTTCTTGAGCAGAGCTTTCTCTTTGAAGTAATAGCGGATAGCATCACAAGTGGTGGTTCGTCTTGATGGCACATTGAAACGTGGGCAGGCTTTGGCCATAAACTTCCTAAAGCCGGGCTTCTCACCAAAGGCAAAAGGCAGCTCATCCTCAATGATCATCTCTGTAAAAGCTTGTCTAATAGCTTCAGGGTCCCACTTATGATTTCCAGGGGCTTCTCCGGGAGTTTCTTGCAACAAGGCTTGAGTTGGATCTTTAGCATTCCTGTCAGGGTTGCGCTTGCAAGCATTGAAGTGCTTCTTCAAAGATGATGTACCATACTGCTTTTATTCAGCCTTGATGACACGCATGCAATACTTGCATTTTCCATGCTGCACAACGTTGGCGATATCCTTGATCTGCTCAAAGTGCATCCACATATCATATATACCTTGATGCCATCTCCCTCCTTCCTTGTTTTGCTTTTGCAGTAGGTTCCTTGTCCACATCAATAACCCCATTTCCAGTTGCTTGTTGCTGCTGTGGTGGGTCTATTGCTGCTACTGTCGGTTTCGGTGAAGCATGTGAAGAAATACCAACTGATGGCTGTGAACCTGATGGTGTATAATCAGCATCCTCTTCTTCCATGCTCATGTCAGTTTCCGGCATCTGTAAGAGAATTACACAACAAACAGAAGTTATAGTTTGCTTATGTATCACAGCGACACAATCAACCATCTAACAATTTATGAGTGTATCATTCTATCATGGCATCAGGCAATCAGTAGTAAAATAAAGCACTAGTGTATCACTAATTCACTATCATGGCAGTCCAGCACTAGTGTGTATGAATGTATCAGGCTATCAGCCAATTGTCAACCAACCAACACTAGTGTATGAGTGTATCAGACAAGGAACCATGTAAAATAAGAACCATGTATCTAACAAACCAACCAGCACTTCATTCTCCAGTTTGTAGTTTGCACTTCATTCTCCAATAAATCATGTATCTAACAAACCAACCAACACTAGTGTATGAGTGTATCAGTTCATGTATCTAACAAACGAACCATGTAAAATAAATCAGGTCATAAGATATAATATATGCATCAGGTTACTGGTTACTGGTTAGTCTTACTAAGTTACTAACACCAACAGTCGAACAGATATGCATCAGTGATCAGGCCATCAGCCATCAGGTATTCAGGATTTCAAGTTACTACTTGTTGGCTTGTTGCATCAGGATCAGGACATCAGGTTACTAATTATTCGCTTATTGCAGATTTGCATCATGCCATTGCCATCAATATCAATATATCATACACCAGTAAAGAGTACAAAACCAGTACACAAATTACAAAACTACAGCAGACAATGATACATCATACATGTTACAGAAAATTCGACAGTTGAGAGTTGAGCGTTGAGAATTGAGAAATGGAGATGAACTTACCGGTACAGCAGCAACTGTACTCGATCCTTCAGTTCGAGTGGATGAAGGTGAAGCCGTGGCTGACTAGTGAAGAAGCCCGTGTCGCGTCAGGGGCCTCAGGGCGTCGAGCAGGACAGCAGGTGAGATGCCGAGAGCTTGAGACGGTCGTCCTCCGTCGGGGAAGAAGAAGACAAGGTCAAACCGTCAAAGATCACGCCGACCGCCGAGGCCGAGACGGTCATTCTCGGCACTTAGCGACCTCACCATTGTCGCCTGAGGCCGTTAGTGAGCAGAGAGCGTCGGGGAAGAAGAGCGTGCTAGAGGCAGTGGGAGGCTGGGAGCTTTCTCGGCGGCGGCGCGCCGCAGGTGGGCGGCGACTCGCGCCCGTGAGTGGGAGAAGAAAGACAAAGTGGGGGGGCTAGGGTTTGAGGAGGGGATTACTTGGGGTCTTGCCGTCTTGGGCACTTGGGCTGGTGCGCTGGGCCTTGTTCGCTTTCACTGGATTGGCGAAGGTGGGCTAATCACTAATATTACGGGTTGCTCGAGCTTAACGGGTACCCGTGGACGAAACCCGAGTCGCCCGTATTAAATTCGGGTATCCAGAGCTACCACCCGATAGGACCCCGAAGCTTCTCCGGTCCGGGTCAAACGGGTTCGGGTCTCGGGTATCGGGTTTTATGCCCGGCGTGATGTGACGATGGAGCAAATGCCGATGGTTACCCTCTACATGTACATATGCCGAAGGCTTTTCCCTAAATGCAAGCGGAACAGTGGTGCACAGACGACCCGGTGACCTGTGGTGTTCGATATATATAGTGGCAGCAATATAGTCTACCACCGCGTCATGTCCTCGATAGCTAGATGCCAAGTGTATGAGGAAATTCAGCATCGTCTATTTTGGGTGAGGGTGGCCTAGTTGTTTTATAAAAAAAGGGCATAGAACCGTTTGCATTTCTGAAACCAGATCCTTTTTACTGCGTTCACAACTCATTTTCCAAGTTTTTCTCTCTACCATCCGTCTTATAAACCACATAATGGACATAGGAAAGAAACAATAGAGGGAAACAAACTGAAAGTCCACCAACAACAAACCTTGATTTTTGCACCTTTTCTAGCTAAAGGAAAGAGCTTAGGGCCTAGGAAGAACTCTAAATCCTACACCATCTCCAACCAGAATCAGTGCATTTGCTTCCAACATCCTTGCCAAGTCTGCCGTCGTGACCTTCAGTGCTTCTCCATCTTCACACTTCAGATTTCCCGTGTAGACTTCCATCTCATTCTTCGCCTTCTTTTATGAGGTTAACCAGGCTCCGCCCACAATAGCAGAGGTGGAGCACGAGTTAAAGCCTCTAAACTTCTCACAGTCATCATCAACATTTCTCTTTATTCTCCTTTGATCATGATGCTCCAATGAGCAAAGGGTGTAGGGTACTCTCCTCCAAAGCACCTGCATACCTAGCCAAGGTGTCTGATTGAAAACCAAATCATTTCTAGTTAGCCAAACAATCCTCAAAATGGCAGAATTGATCATATTCAAAACCAAACTCTTCTTATTATTGTTCCATATCTCAGAAATTTCAACTAAAATTGAAGACAGGAAGCTAATATTTAACCCTCTTAATCTCTAACCACATATTGGAAACAACAACACAATAAAAGAATAAGTGATGACATGTCTCTTCTTCTTTGCAAAAGACACATGTCGGGTCATCTACTCATGGTCTCTTGACTACATTATCTCTAGTGAGAGTCCTATTGTGCATCATCAACCATAAAAAGAACTGAACATTAGGAGGAACTTTTAAACTCCAAACAAAATAAATATTAACATGTACCATTCCTCTAAAGTTTACAACGGCATATATAGATTTAACACTATAAACCCGATTAGGCTCCCACATCCAAATGAGAGCATCATCCTCATCATCCAGAAGTAAATTTTGAGGAATTTGTATACTGTCATACCACTGCAACATTAATCTATGATCAAACCATCTCCTAAAAGTTCCTTGTAAAGATACTCCATTAGAGGTCAAAAATAGTGTGATTTTGTTTATTGACTAGGTAATACACCTCCCAATATTGGATGGCCCGACTACAAGAACCAAACTGATGTTCCTCCCAAAATTTCACTCTCTTACCATTCCCCACCTTTCATTGGTAACCCATTTTGGCAGATTTAGCAGCCCAAAGCACACCTTTCCAAAATGGGGAAGCACCAATAGCAGAACAGGAGAAGATATTAGGATTATTGATACGTCTCCGACGTATCGATAATTTCTTATGTTCCATGCCACATTATTGATGTTATCTACATGTTTTATGCACACTTTATGTCATATTCGTGCATTTTCTGGAACTAACCTATTAACAAGATGCCGAAGTGCCAGTTCCTGTTTTCTGCTGTTTTTGGTTTCAGAAATCCTAGTAACGAAATATTCTCGGAATCGGACGAAATCAACGCCCAAGTTCCTATTTTCACCGGAAGCATCCAGAACACCCGGGAAGGACCAGAGGGGGGGCACTGGGCCCCCAGACCATAGGCCGGCGCGGCCCAGGCCCTGGCCGTGCCGCCCTATGGTGTCGTCGCCCCTTCGACCCTCCTGCGCCGCCTCTTCGCCTATAAAAGCCCTTTCGACCTAAAAACGCAGGACCAATTGACGAAACTCCAGAAAGACTCCAGGGGCGCCGCCGCCATCGCGAAACTCCAATTCGGGGGACAGAACTCTGTTTCGGCACCCTGCCGGGACAGGGAATTGCCCCCGGAGCCATCTCCACCGCCGTCTTCACCGCCATCTTCACCGCCATCGCTGCCTCCATGATGAGGAGGGAGTAATCCACCCCCGAGGCTGAGGGCTCCGCTGTAGCTATGTGGTTCATCTCTCTCCCATGTACCTCAATACAATAATCTCATGAGCTGCTTTACATGATTGAGATTCATATGAGTTTGTATCACAATTTATCTATGTGCTACTCTAGCAAAGTTATTAAAGTAGTTCTATTCCTCCTGCACGTGTGTAAAGGTGACAGTGTGTGCACCGTGTTAGTACTTGGTTTATGCTATGATCATGATCTCTTGTAGATTGCGAAGTTAACTATTGCTATGATAATATTGATGTGATCTATTCCTCCTACATATGCATGAAGGTGACAGTGTGCATGCTATGTTAGTACTTGGTTTAGTCTGTTGATCTATCTTACACTATAAGGTTACTTAAATATGAGCATTATTGTGGAGCTTGTTAACTCCGGCATTGAGGGTTCGTGTAATCCTACGCAATGTGTTCATCATCCAACAAAAGTGTAGAGTATGCATTTATCTATTCTGTTATGTGATCAATGTTGAGAGTGTCCACTAGTGAAAGTGTAATCCCTAGGCCTTGTTCCTAAATACTGCTGCGTTACTACTGCTTGTTTACTTGTTTCTTTGCGTTACTACTGCTGCAATACTACCACCATCAACTACACGCCAGCAAGCTATTTTCTGGCACCGTTGCTACTGCTCATATATATTCATACCACCTGTGTTTCACTATCTCTTCGCCGAACTAGTGCACCTATTAGGTGTGTTGGGGACACAAGAGACTTCTTGCTTTGTGGTTGCAGGGTTGCATGAGAGGGATATCTTTGACCTCTTCCTCCCTGAGTTCGATAAACCTTGGGTGATCCACTTAAGGGAAAACTTGCTGCTGTTCTACAAACCTCTGCTCTTGGAGGCCCAACACTGTCTACAGGAAAGGAGGGGGAACGTAGACATCAAGCACTTTTCTGGCGCCGTTGCCGGGGACCAGAAAGCTACACAATAGGGATTTCCTCCCTCGTCAACCACGCGCCAGTCCTGGACAGCATCAAGTATTTTCTGGCGCCGTTGCCGGGGAGGAAAGGTAAAAGGTACTCACACTCCGGACCTCGGCTACCAAGCTATTTCCCGGCGTCGTAAGTACTCGAAGCTATTTCCTTTAGATCCTGCAATTGCAACTTTTTGTTTCTTGTTTACACTAGTTAGGCATAATGGAAAACATCTGTGAGCTCTTTGTACTATTTCCTGAGTCAAGACATGAATGGTTTAATGCGAAAATTAAAAAACCCATGGAACATGTTAGCATGAATACTTTGAACACCATTGTTGCTAATGATATGGAAAATTCTAAGCTTGGGGAAGCTGGTTTTGATGAGCATGATCTTTTTAGTCCACCAAGCATTGAGGAGAAAATTTTCTTTGATGATACTTTGCCTCCTATTTATGATGATTATAATGATAGTAGTCTTTTGGTACCACCTACTATGGAGAGTAAATTTTGTTGTGATTATACTATGCCTCCAACACTTGATGAGAATAATAATGATAGCTACTTTGTTGAATTTGCTCCCACTATTACTAATAAAATTGATTATGCTTATGTGGAGAGTAATAATTTTATGCATGAGACTCATGATAAGAATGCTTTATGTGATAGTTATATTGCTGAGTTTGCTCATGTTGCTACTGAAAGTTATTATGAGAGAGGAAAATATGGTTGTAGAAATTTTCATGTTACTAAAACACCTCTCTATGTGCTGAAATTTTTGAAGCTATACTTGTTTTATCTTTCTATGCTTGTTGCATTATGCTTCTTGAACTTGTTTATTTACAAGATTCCTATGCATAGGAAGCATGTTAGGCTTAAATTTGTTTCATACTTGCCTTTTGATGCTCTCTTTTTGCTTCAAATACTATTTCTTGCGAGTGCATCATTAAAACTGCTGAGCCCATCTTAATGGCTATAAAGAAAGAACTTCTTGGGAGATAACCCATGTGTTATTTTGCTACAGTACTTTGTTTTATATTTGTGTCTTGGAAGTTGTTTACTACTATAGCAACATCTCCTTATCTTAGTTTTGTGTTTTGTTGTGCCAAGTAAAGCCGTTGATAGAAAAGTAAGTACTAGATTTGGATTACTGCGCAGTTCCAGATTTCTTTGCTGTCACGAATCTGGGTCCACCTCCCTGTAGGTAGCTCAGAAAATTAAGCCAATTTACGTGCATGATCCTCAGATATGTACGCAACTTTCATTCAATTTGAGCATTTTCATTTGAGCAAGTCTGGTGCCATTTTAAAATTCGTCAATACGAACTGTTCTGTTTTGACAGATTCTGCCTTTTATTTCGCATTGCCTCTTTTGCTATGTTGGATGAATTTCTTTGATCCACTAATGTCCAGTAGCATTATGCAATGTCCAGAAGTGTTAAGAATGATTGTGTCACCTCTGAACATGTGAGTTTTTGATTATGCACTAACCCTCTAATGAGTTTGTTTCGAGTTTGGTGTGAAGGAAGTTTTCAAGGGTCAAGAGAGGAGGATGATATACCATGATCAAGGAGAGTGAAAGCTCTAAGCTTGGGGATGCCCCGGTGGTTCACCCCTACATATATCAAGAAGACTCAAGCGTCTAAGCTTGGGGATGCCCAAGGCATCCCCTTCTTCATCGACAAATTATCAGGTTCCTTCTCTTGAAACTATATTTTTATTCGGTCACATCTTATGCACTTTACTTGGAGCGTCTGTATGTTTCTTGTTTTTGTTTTTGTTTGAATAAATGCTTGTGTGGGGGAGAGACACGCTCCGCTGGTTCGTATGAACACATGTGTTCTTAGCTCATAATATTCATGGCGAAGGTTGAAACTGCTTCGTTAAATTATTATATGGTTGGAATTGGAAAATGCTACATGTAGAAATTGGTGTGATGTCTTGAATAATGTGATACTTGGCAATTGTTGTGCTCTTGTTTAAGCTCTTGCATCATATACCTTGCACCCATTAGTGAGGAAATACATAGAGCTTGTTAAAATTTGGGTTTGCATGAGTGGTTTCTCTAGAGTCTAGATATTTTCTAGTAAGATGTTTGAACAACAAGGAAGACGATGTATAGTTTTATAATGCTTGTAATATGTCTTTTATGTGAGTTTTGCTGTACTAGTTCGTGCTTGTGTTTGCTTCAAACAACCTTGCTAGCCTAAACCTTGTATCGAGAGGGAATACTTCTCATGCATCCAAATCCTTGAGCCAAACAACACTATACCATTTGTGTCCACCATACCTACCTACTACATGGTATTTTCCGCCATTTCAAAGTAAATTGCTTGAGTGCTACCTTTAAAATTCCATCATTCACCTTTGCAATATATAGCTCATGGGACAAATAGCTTAAAAACTATTGTGGTATTGAATATGTAATTATGCACTTTATCTCTTATTAAGTTGCTTGTTGTGCGATAACCATGTTCACTGGGGACGCCATCAACTATTCATTGTTGAATTTCATGTGAGTTGCTATGCATGTCCGTCTTGTCTGAAGTAAGAGAGATCTACCACCCTATGGTTAAGCATGCATATTGTTAGAGAAGAACATTGGGCCGCTAACTAAAGCCATGATCCATGGTGGAAGTTTCAGTTTTGGACATATATCCTCAATCTCATATGAGAAAATTATTAATTGTTGTTACATGCTTATGCATAAAAGAGGAGTCCATTATCTGTTGTCTATGTTGTCCCGGTATGGATGTCTAAGTTGAGAATAATCAATAGCGAGAAATCCAATGCGAGCTTTCTCCTTAGACCTTTGTACAGACGGCATAGAGGTACCCCTTTGTGACACTTGGTTAAAACATGTGCATTGTGATGATCCGGTAGTCCAAGCTAATTAGGACAAGGTGCGGGCACTATTAGTATACTATGCATGAGGCTTGCAACTTGTAAGATATAATTTACATGATACATATGCTTTATTACTACCGTTGACAAAATTGTTTCATGTTTTCAAAATAAAAGCTCTAGCACAAATATAGCAATCGATGCTTTCCTCTTTGAAGGACCATTCTTTTACTTTTATTGTTGAGTCAGTTCACCTATTTCTCTCCATCTCAAGAAGCAAACACTTGTGTGAACTGTGCATTGATTCCTACATATTTGCATATTGCATTTGTTATATTGCTTTGCATTGACAATTATCCATGAGATATACATGTTATAAGTTGAAAGCAACCGCTGAAACTTAATCTTCCTTTGTGTTGCTTCAATGCCTTTACTATGAATTATTGCTTTATGAGTTAACTCCTATGCAAGACTTATTGATGCTTGTCTTGAAAGTACTATTCATGAAAAGTCTTTGCTATATGATTCAATTGTTTACTCATGTCATATACATTGTTTTGATCGCTGCATTCACTACATATGCTTTACAAATAGTATGATCAAGGTTATGATGGCATGTCACTCCAGAAATTATCTGTGTTATCGTTTTACCTGCTCGGGACGAGCAGAACTAAGCTTGGGGATGCTGATACGTCTCCGACGTATCGATAATTTCTTATGTTCCATGCCACATTATTGATGTTATCTACATGTTTTATGCACACTTTATGTCATATTCGTGCATTTTCTGGAACTAACCTATTAACAAGATGCCGAAGTGCCAGTTCCTGTTTTCTGCTGTTTTTGGTTTCAGAAATCCTAGTAACGAAATATTCTCGGAATCGGACGAAATCAACGCCCAAGTTCCTATTTTCACCGGAAGCATCCAGAACACCCGGGAAGGACCAGAGGGGGGGCACTGGGCCCCCAGACCATAGGCCGGCGCGGCCCAGGCCCTGGCCGCGCCGCCCTATGGTGTCGTCGCCCCTTCGACCCTCCTGCGCCGCCTCTTCGCCTATAAAAGCCCTTTCGACCTAAAAACGCAGGACCAATTGACGAAACTCCAGAAAGACTCTAGGGGCGCCGCCGCCATCGCGAAACTCCAATTCGGGGGACAGAACTCTATTTCGGCACCCTGCCGGGACAGGGAATTGCCCCCGGAGCCATCTCCACCGCCATCTTCACCGCCATCTTCACCGCCATCGCTGCCTCCATGATGAGGAGGGAGTAATCCACCCCCGAGGCTGAGGGCTCCGCTGTAGCTATGTGGTTCATCTCTCTCCCATGTACCTCAATACAATAATCTCATGAGCTGCTTTACATGATTGAGATTCATATGAGTTTGTATCACAATTTATCTATGTGCTACTCTAGCAAAGTTATTAAAGTAGTTCTATTCCTCCTGCACGTGTGTAAAGGTGACAGTGTGTGCACCGTGTTAGTACTTGGTTTATGCTATGATCATGATCTCTTGTAGATTGCGAAGTTAACTATTGCTATGATAATATTGATGTGATCTATTCCTCCTACATATGCATGAAGGTGACAGTGTGCATGCTATGTTAGTACTTGGTTTAGTCTGTTGATCTATCTTACACTATAAGGTTACTTAAATATGAGCATTATTGTGGAGCTTGTTAACTCCGGCATTGAGGGTCCGTGTAATCCTACGCAATGTGTTCATCATCCAACAAAAGTGTAGAGTATGCATTTATCTATTCTGTTATGTGATCAATGTTGAGAGTGTCCACTAGTGAAAGTGTAATCCCTAGGCCTTGTTCCTAAATACTGCTGCGTTACTACTGCTTGTTTCTTGTTTCTTGCGTTACTACTGCTGCAATACTACCACCATCAACTACACGCCAGCAAGCTATTTTCTGGCACCGTTGCTACTGCTTATATATATTCATACCACCTGTGTTTCACTATCTCTTCGCCGAACTAGTGCATCTATTAGGTGTGTTGGGGACACAAGAGACTTCTTGCTTTGTGGTTGCAGGGTTGCATGAGAGGGATATCTTTGACCTCTTCCTCCCTGAGTTCGATAAACCTTGGGTGATCCACTTAAGGGAAAACTTGCTGCTGTTCTACAAACCTCTGCTCTTGGAGGCCCAACACTGTCTACAGGAAAGGAGGGGGAACGTAGACATCAAGCACTTTTCTGGCGCCGTTCCCGGGGACCAGAAAGCTACACAATAGGGATTTCCTCCCTCGTCAACCACGCGCCAGTCCTGGACAGCATCAATTATCCACCCTATACTTATGTTCTATAATTTGCTTCCATAGTTTATTTCCATCTAGATTATACCTTTTTACCCATGAAGCAAGAAGACATAAATTCATCTCAACCATGTTAGGAATACCAAGCCCCCCAAACTCTTTCTTTTAGGTAACTAGCCCCCAATTAGCCAGATGGTATTTATTGTGCCCCTCATACTTATCCCATAGGCGGTGAGTCATCTAAGAATTAATCAAAGTGATATCCCATCTAGGGAATTTAATAACAATCAGGAAATATAGAGAAATACTTGCGAGGACACTCCTAACCAACTCCAGCCTGGCAACATGGTTTAACAATCTACCTCTCCAACTAGAGGTTTTTTTTCAAAATCTTGTCAATAATAGGTTGCAAATCTTCTTTACTCAACTTGCAATGGTGCAAAGGCACCCCTAAATATTGCAAAGGAAAAGTACCCAACTTACAGCTCAGATTTTGAGCAACATATGAGCCTCATCCTCCCCAACATTTATAGGAACCAAATCAAGTATGTGAAAGTTAATTCGCATCCCAGACAAATGCTCAAAACAAGATGAAATCCATTTCAAATTGGAAGAATTGATTCTACTATCCAAGAAAAGGAGGGTATCATCAACATACTGCATGCTAATAACCCTAGATGTATCATAGTTTGCACTAATCCAACAATCTGCCTACTGGCAGCAGCTTTCATTAGCATTTTAGTGAATATATCAGCCATAAAATTAAATAAGATGGGAGATATGGGGTCTCCCTATCTCACACCCCTACTAGTTAAAAAGAAATCATTGTTCTCATCATTCAATCTAACTCCCACAGAACCATTATGTAAGAGGCTTTTAATAATTCCCATACATTTTGGGATAAAATCCCTTTTCTCCATTATCTGGAGTAAGAAACCCCTATCAACCCTATCATAAGCTTTCTCATAATCCAACTTAAAAATAAACCCCGCTTGATTTTTGTGCACAACATCATGAATAATTTCATGAGCACAAACAACACTTTCCAAAATGTACCCTGCCTTTTATAAAGGCTGTCTGGTTTGGCGAGATAAGTTATTCGCTCACCACACCTAGCCTATTTGTGGCACATTTAGAAAAAAGAAAATGCAATTGTTTAAAGCAATTGGTCCGAACTTCTGTATAATTACAACATCATCCTTTAGGAATCAAAGTCAAAACGGAAAAGTTCAATCTAAAAATATCTAGTTCTCCTTTATTCGAGTCAAATACCATAGCCATAAAATCAGCTTTAATATGCTCCCAAAAATGTTGATAAAAGAGAAATAAAAACCATCTGGGCAGGAGCCCCTTCAGCATAAGAGCCAAATATAGAATCCTTAATTTCTTGTTTAGAGAACTCAATATTCAACATGGCATTGTGTTCATCAGTGACCAAATCATAATTTTCCCCAAAGTCATCATTTAGATCAATATCTAATTTATCCTCTCTACTAAACAATATCATATAGTAATCAACATAAATTTTAAGCATACTGATGGCGCGTGACGGTGATGGAGTGTTGTTTCCTCCCCGGCGACGACGCCAGCAAAGTAGCTGCTTGTGACGGTAAAGCACACGTCCGTTAGGAACCCCAAGAGGAAGGTATGATGCGTACAACAACGAGTTTTCCTTCAGTAAGAAACCAAGGTTATCGAACCAGTAGGAGATGAAGACCACGTGAAGGTTGTTGGTGAAGGAGTGTAGTGCGGCGCAACACCAGGGATTCCGGCGCCAACGTGGAACATGCACAACACAATCAAGATACTTTGTCCCAACTTAACAGTGAGGTTGTCAATCTCACCGGCTTGCTGGAAACAAAGGATTAAACGTATGGTGTGGAGAATGATGTTTTCTTGCAAAGAACAACAGAGAACAATGATTGCAGCAGGTTGTATTTCAGATGTAAAAGAATGGAACGGGGTCCACAGTTCACTAGTGGTGTCTCTCCAATAATATAAATAACATGTTGGGTGAACAAATTACAGTTGGGCAATTGACAAATAGAGAGGGCATAACAATGCACATACATATCATGATGACTACTATGAGATTTACTTAGGGCATTACGACAAAGAACATAGACCGCCATCCAGCATGCATCTATGCCTAAAAAGTCCACCTTCGGGTTAGCATCCGCACCCCTTCCAGTATTAAGTTGCAAACAACAGACAATTGCATTAAGTACTGTGCGTAATGTAAACAATACAAATATCCTTAGACAAAGCATTGATGTTTTATCCCTAGTGGCAACAGCACATCCACAACCTTAGAACTTTCTGTCACTGTCCCAGATTCAATGGAGGCATGAACCCACTATCTAGCATAAATAGTCCCTCTTGGAGTTACAAGTATCAACTTGGCCAGAGCCTCTACTAGCAACGGAGAGCATGCAAGATCATAAACATCACATATATGGTAGATCGATAATCAACTTGACATAGTATTCCATATTCATCGGATCCCCACAAACACAACATGTAGCATTACAATAAGATGATCTTGATCATGATAGGCAGCTCACAAGATCTAAACATGATGGCACAATAGGAGAAGAAAACCATCTAGCTACTGCTATGGACCCATAGTCCAAGGATGAACTACTCATGCATCAGTCTGGAGGCGGGCATGGTGATGTAGAGCCCTCCGGTGATGATTACCCTCTCCGGCAGGGTACCGGAGGAGATCTTCAGAACCCCCCGAGATGGGGTTGACGGCGGCGGCGTCTCTGGAACTTTTCTCGTATTTTGTCTCACGGTACTAGGGTTTTCCGATACGAAGGAATATATAGGCGAAGAGGCAGCGTCGGGGGAGCCAGGAGGTGGGCTCCCCACACCTGGGCGCGCCAGGAGGTGGGGCCACGCCGCCCTATGGGGTGGCCCCCCTGCTGGCCGTCTCCGACTCTTCTTCGGTGTTCTGGAACACTCCGTGGAAAATAGGGCCGTGGGCTTTTGTTTCGTCCAATTCCGAGAATATTTCCTGTGTAGGATTTCTGAAACCAAAAACAGCAGAAAACAGGAACAGGCGCTTCGGCACCTTGTTAATAGGTTAGTACCGGAAACTGCATCAAAATGATATAAAGTATGAATAAAACATGTAGGTATTGTCATAAAACTAGCATGCAACATAAGAAATTATAGATACGTTGGAGATGTATCACATACCTTTATTATCTTTCACATGCCCATTATCTCCATGCAGCACAATGATTTGCTCATTCCTCCTCCTCTAATTGGCTACAGAATGGAAAAAAACAGTAATACGATCTCCCTCTAAAATGTATCTCTCTCTAGATCTATGCCTGGATTTTATCTCCTCATTTTTCCAGATATCAGAAAGTTCAGTATATATAATTTTCATCATATCCTTAGACACAAGGGATAAACACCAAGTCGCGGAAATAATATCTAACATATCATATTCAACAACTAATTGTTGTTTCAGCTTTATGGTATGTTCTGGAAAAGACGAACTATTTTGTGGTTCTCGTGGGGGTGGAAGTATAGTCTGATAATGAAGGAAGCTCTAGATAATCAAGCACAAGACCCAGCGTTAAACCTTCGGCCCCGACTTTGCCAATCTTATCTGATTGATCTACGAATTGAGGGAAAGGATTTGTTCACGCGGTACCCGTTGCTCACCATAAATCTTAGTAAGGATAATCACTCTAATTATTCGACGTCTTAATCATTAATTTTAGAAATTATGAGATTTTGGTTAAAATGCCAAAGCAAGGATATTTCAATACCTAGACTTTTATATGCGATACATATTATCTATTGTGCTATTGTTTATCATATTTAATTTTCATAATATTATTATTGTAAGGTCCCCCAATTTAGTACTAATATTCAGATTATATTATCTAAATATCCGGTTCTGATTCCCACATAAAAATATGGCTGTGATTCCGCCACCCCAAAGTTTGGACGCGATTCTCCTTTTTCTTAGCTATGATCCGCCCAAGCTCTATTTTTTTCTGGCTCCGCTAACATGCACCAGGTGACATAGGTATGCCTAACCGGCATACCGCTGGTGTACCCCTGGTTGTATTCTTGAGCTGGAATTGGTGGACCCGAAGATCTGGGAGCTGAAGATGTGAAGCCCAAGAAAGTGGATTCAATATAGGGAAACTTGTAATAGTATATGGAAAGGCCCAATACGGCGCGATGTTTTATGTACATGTACGACACGGAAAGCCTCGGCTTCGCCTCCTATATAAGGGTGAAGTCGAGGGCGAAAAGGGGATCAATCAATCGTAACCCTAGCCATCATATTGTTTTTAGTTGGACGCCTTTGTTCGTCTGACAACCTTCGAGTTCTACTTGCCCTCTATTTTCCACGAAACCCTAAGTCTACAATGCGTAGCCATTGACAAGTCGATACCTCGTCAGTTGGCGCCGTCTGTGGGAATTGGAGGTAGCAAGGTTCTGATCTCAATGACATCATCATCATCGTTGGCAGCAAGCAACACAGTGGAAGGAGGTAAACATATTCAATCTGGCCTTGTCAATTTTGTACGTAGGCATTGACGAGTCGATACTGTTAGATAATATGCTTGTTGTATTACCAGGGGGCCAAAGGCCACAATATATAGTACATGTACAGGTGCACATATGCAGAAAGCCCCCTAACATATGGGGAAACTACAAAATACAGATATATACATCTAACACCCCCCCTCAAACTCATGGTGGATCCACAACACTGAGTTTGGAGAGTAAGAAATCATGCTGCGCTCGAGTCTGTGCCTTCGTAAAGAAATCCGCCAACTGCAAATCTGAAGGCACATAATGAACCGCAACAACACCATCATGTACCTGTGCACGTGTGTAAAAAGCATCAACACCGATATGCTTGGTCAGCTCATGCTTGACCGGATCACGTGCAATACTGATAGCACATGTACTGTCAGACAAAAGTGGAGTGGGTGTCGTAACAAAGACCCCAAAATCTGCAAGCAACCACCGTAACCAAGTCACCTCAGCAATCAACAAAGCCATAGCCCACAACTCAGCCTCAACACTCGAACGGGAAACTGCGACCTGTTTCTTCGTCTTCCAAGCAACAAGCGAACCACCAAGAAACACACAGTAAGCAGAAAGCGAACGACGATCCGTAGGATCACTTGCCCACGTAGCATCCGAATAGCACTGGAGCTGGAGAGAGCTGGAACGGGGAAAGAAAAGGCGACGAGTGATCGTGCCACGAAGATAACGAAGAACACGGAGGAGATAACTATAGTGAACAGTGGTAGGAGAGGAGACAAACTGACTCAGAATATGAACAGGATAAGAAATATCAGGACGAGTGATAGCAAGATAAACAAGACTCCCAACAAGATGGCGATAACGGGTGGGATCAGGAAGAGGATCATGCTTACGCTCGGCGACGCCATTTTGAGCATGCGCGCCGGGACAAGAAAACTGAGCGAGGGTGCCCTCCTCAGCAAGGACACCACGAAGGTGCTGAGAGATATACTCACCAGCAGAATCAGCACGGAACACGCGAATGGGTGAGGAATACTGAGTGCGGACCATGGCCGCAAAACGCTGATAAATAGAGAGCACCTCACTGCGAGAGTGCATGAAAAACACCCAGGTGTACCGTGAAAAATCATCAATGAATAAGATATAGTATCGATGCCCCCCTTTCGAAGCGAAGTGAGCCGGACCCCAAACATCTGAATGGACTAAATCGAACGGTCGCTGAGAGACAGACACACTAGTAGGATAGGAAAGCTGAATCTGTTTGCCTAACCTACAACCCTGACAGTGTAACGACCCATCTCCAGAGATAGATCCCAGAAGGCCACGATGAACCAAAGACGACAGGCGAGAGTCACAAAGGTGACCAAGACGATGATGCCACCGCTGAAAAGAGCCGGTGACAGAGGCAACAACCGGAGGAGAACTGGCGGATGAAGTGGCAGCGGAAGGAACACGAAGCCAGTCTAACTCCCAAAGCCCCGGAGACTGACGGCTACGAGGGCCAGCTCCAACCAGGGCCTGTGTGCGACGATCCTGAACCGCACAAGACTCAGCGTCAAGAATGACGCGACAACCAGAATCGGTGAGCTGGCTAGCAGAGAAAATGTTCATCTAAAGGCGAGGAACATGAGAAACATCAGGGACAGAGAAAGAGGGAGTAGAAAGAGTGCCTGTACTAGAAACAGGAATAGAGGTACCATCAGCCATGACAACACGGACAGGAGAAATAAGAGACCGAAGAGCAGACAGAATAGAAGACTCAGAGGTCATATGAAAGGAAGCTCCAGAATCCAGATACCACGGGGACGTACCTGACTGTGTAGAAAGTGGTGGTCGCGCAGTGCCAGAAGAGCCAGTCACAGAACCAGCAGCGCCCGGCGAGGAAGAGTCTGGAGTAGCGAGCAGACCACGAAGACCCCTGAGAATGTCCTGATCAGAGAGTGCAACTGCAGAAGATCCTGAAGAGCGAGCCTGCTGACTATCCTGGAACTGCTGACGTAAACTGGGATCCCGCGTCCAGCAGGTGGAGGAAGTGTGGCCAACCTTGCCACAGTAGGTGCAATGAGGACGAGGGCGGAGACTCGGACCGCGAGGCTGCTGACATAAACTGGAATCCCAAGCATCAAGCAGTCATTGAAGCTGCGCTATCTCATGCGCAGAGAGGGGCGCGACTGGAGAGATCGACGTACAATCAGGTGCCGACGAGGAGCTATCACCCACACGCACAGAGGCCACCAAAGGGGGCGACGGAGAGCAACATGCAGATGAAGACAGAGTCGGCAAAGCGCGGTCATAACCACGTGAAGAGGCCGCGAAAGTCGATGTAGAGCGGCAGGAGACAGAGTCGACGAAGCGCGGCCATAACCGCAGGAAGAGGCCGCAAAATTCGATGTAGAGCGACGGGCCGACGTAGACGAAGTCGGCGAGGCGCGGGCATAGCCGCATGAAGAGGCCGCAAAAGTCGATGTAGAGCGGCAAGCCGACGTAGACGGAGTCGGTGAAGCGCGGACAGAGCCGCGTGAAGAGGCTGCAAACGGCGACGAAGAATGGCTAGCCGTCAGACATGGAGGCAGCAGGCAAATACCAAGTACCGAAGGGAGGCCCAAAGATAAGGCGAGATCAGCGGAAGAAGACATCGGATAACAACAGCCGACGACAATATTTTTTTGATTTTTTTTTTACTTCAGAGCGAAGTCAACTGGGCAAGAACGGGCCAGCAAAACGGGCCGGCGGCACGGGAGCCTGGCGCTCCAATCTGGCGACCCAGCCAAGCCGGCGGATGAGGAGCAGATGGCCTCGCACGGGGACGAATCGGGAGATGCAGCAGCACAAGTAGCTCACGTGCAGACCAACAAGGGCAGTAGAATATAGCCCACCAAGGGATGAAGTCAACGCTGCTCAAATCGTCCAAAACCGATCGAAGCAAGCAGGAGAAATCGGGCAAGCAGGAATCGAGCGGGCGCCGGAGCTAGGCCGAGCGGGCGCTGGAGAGGGAATCGGGCTCCGGGCGGCCGGGCAAGCAGGAGGAATCGGGCAAGCGGCCGGGCGGAATCGGCCTCCCGAGCAGTGGAGAATCAGCCGGGCGACGAAGATCGATGGAGGGCGTCGGGCGGCCGGATCGATGGAGGGCGTCGGGCCTGGCGCCTGGAGGAGCTCGAGCGGAGCGGAGCAGGAGGCGTCGGGCCAAGATCGGCCGAGCGGGGGCGGCGTCGGGCCAAGAAGATAGGCGTCCGGCCAAGATCGGCCAAGCGGAGCAATCCGGCGCGGGACGGCACAGGAAAGCAGGAGCGGAGAGACGAAGGGCGACGGACAAGCAACGTCGGGAAAATTTAGAGAACCAATTTCGGCTCTGATACCATGTTAGATAATATGCTTGTTGTATTACCAGGGGCCAAAGGCCACAATATATAGTACATGTACAGGTGCACATATGCAGAAAGCCCCCTAACCTATGGAAAAACTACAAAATACAGATATATACATCTAACAGATACCTCGTCACCAGGTAAGGTGTTGGCCGCATCGATTAATACCAATAAGAGCTAGTACTAATTAAACTGCCGATTGTGTGAAAGTATGAACACTTAAAGGAGGAATGTTGCAACTCGAACCCAATCGACGGCTTAGAAAAGAATGGGAAGCCACAATGACAAAGAAATCTCCATCACATTTGATGGGTGGCATCGAGTCTATTGTTGTGAGGCCACCAAGTCCACGACGATGGCCTAGATGGCTCTTGCTCAGGCAGGTACCACACTGTCCATTGTTGATGATAGATGTACAACCCTTAATTAGTTAGTGAGCGGTAAATTATCCATTCCCTCTTACAATCGCTAGGTATCTTCAATAAAAGGGATAGTCCAACTGATGAGTTTGAAAAGCAACATGTTTTTCACTACACAAATAAATACTTTTTTTTGTCTCATTACATGTTCTATCTAGCTTTGACTACATCCTAAACATATGATTACAAGTATTGATTCATTTTCATGGAATATTTAAACAGATAATAGTTTTAGTAGGATTTAATAATGTTTTTCCTTGTATTTCGTGAGTGCATAGGTGTTATGAGTCTTTATGAAGAAAGCACGAGGAAAAAAAACCAAAGGGAGACAATATGGAGGAGTTACATGTTCGGGACTTAGATATTTTAAGGGTGAAAATAATTCAATTTTCAATCAAAATATAATAAAGATCCAGTATCATGTTGTTTTAGCCCTCAGCCATATGATCCAAGGCTTTAAAGCCATGAAGAATTTAGAGAAGAAGACATTCCCATCTTGTTTTACTTCAGTATCTATCTCAACAACACTGCCAGGTGACATCTTCTCCACTTCTGCTTTGAAGTTATAAAGAATTCTAAAGGTATATGCTCAATCACCGTATAATTCTTTCATTGCCCTTTGCTTTGCCTTGCACACTATAGTATATTTCAACTTGATTGGGTACTGCATTTCTAAGTCTACTTCCAGTTTTTTTGCACTGGTGTTTGGTGTCTTGGCTAAAATAGGAGTGATATTTTCTGCCACCCAAAGTTGAGATGTCATGGTTGAAACTTTTTGTGAACTTGTAATACAAAGTATGTGCTTTTGAATTTTGATTCACCCTTACTGTCCTTCCATCATGTTGGCGTCTAGCAAATATATACCACTTGCATAGCATGGCACCACAATTAAACATTTGCACTTTGCATAGAACTTGTTTTTATCTGTCCACAAAGTCTTGGTTTCAAACTCATGTTTAACTGCATAAGTCCTGAAACATATCCTAAACTCATCCATGCTTTGAAACAATATCCCTACTTCAATAACTAGATTTTCATTATCATAAACAATGATGAGCTCATCATCGTGTCCATCACCTACATCAACTGCATCATTCTGCATCAACTCGAAATCTATATCTGCATCATCATCTGCATCATGCCTTGAACGTATGTTACCATCATCTGCAGCTTCATCCCTCTCCTTCTCCTTGTTTTGTCATCCACATGAATGCAAAAAAAGATTTGCCATTTGAATGTCAGACATTGGTGAAATGACCAAATATGTTCGGTCAGCCATCTCAACTGTATTTCAATCAATAGATACAACCTTTTTTTAGCACAATTAACTGCTTCTTCTGCATCTGCATTAGCCTCTCTTGTTAACATTGCCAACTCAGTAACTATAGGCATTACCTGCCTTTGTGCAGCCCAATCATCATCAACCATCTGACAAGCAAACTTCGAGGGCACATATCCAACTCTAGAATCAGACTTCATATCAATGAGCTCCGCTAAAAACATAGCAATTTTGCTTGTCCAATCATCTCACCGATCGATTTCATCAACCATTTGGTCTCCTGTCTCAATCCTAACATACTCACGTTTCCAATCATGAAATGCTAACAAAGATACATCTTGCTCTGGCCCCAAACTACACTGTCCCAATTTTTACACAAAATTCCTCACCACATTCTCTTCCATGCTTTGTAGTTCTTGGGGATCAACATCTGCACATATCTGCTGCTCAACCCCATCTCCCATGTTTTTGGCGGCCACTGTGAGCTAGCGGAAGCGAACAAGCAAATCAAACTGAAATTAAGTTGCAAGATGCGGGAAATACCGACTACAAGTTCCCTCTAGCGGCTCCATCTCGTTCCCCTCTTTCAGCACGTCCGGCCTCCACAATCTAGGGTTCAAATGAGAACACTTAGATCTGATTTAAGAAGGATGGGAGGGGAATTAGGGTTTCAACTGGTACTCACCACCTTCGCCGTAGAGAGAAAGCGTCGCCGCCGATGAGAATGTTCCGCCGCCGCCGATGAGAAGGACGGGTGAGCTAGCTCCGCCGCCGCCGGGAAGCTACAGTCGTGCGTGCTCGGTGGGAAGCGGTTGGTTTGACTCATCTGCCAATTAACCTTAACGTTAACATGAACTAACATAAATGTGCCGCTAACGACCGATTTATGGCCCGTGTGGCCGTGGGCTATTTCCTATCGAAGAAACATCGCATGCTAGCTATTGTCACGAACGACGTCGCTTTCCGTCCAATTCGCTGCAAAGATGTTGCACATGAGCTATTTACCCTTTTGGCTCAGGTTTGAAGATCACGCCATGAAGTACCATTCCAGATAGCCATTTGCTCGATGACACTGTATAATAGGAATATGATAAATACATGATGGATGGATATACGTGCGAGCCCAATAGGATCGAGTACAATATGGCGTATGTAGTCCATGTAGAATATGGTCAAGTACCCGATGTGCCGGTCGACAAGACGCAAAATTTATCTACTAAGACCCACCGTCCCGGGCCACCGACGACGCGTCGCTAGAGAGTTTGGATTAATTATTATTGCGTGAATGGCTGTGGCGAGCTAGTAGCTAGCTTGGCCAGCCGTACGTCGAGCCGGCGCCGGCCGGGTGATAGATGGCCCGAGGAGAGCTGCCGTTGTGCTTATGCCGGCTTACAGCCTGGGCAGGGGGCGTCCGAGGCGGTCGTCCTCGGTGAAGATGTGGCGGCGGGTGATGTCGCTGAGCTTGGTGCATCCTCCGAGAGCCATGGTGAGCTCGAACTCCTCGCGGATCATCCGCAGAATGTTCCTCACGCCGGCCTCGCCTTCCGCCGCCAGCGCGAACACCACCGGCCGCCCGATCTGGAAAAGGTAAGTAAGTACGATCAATCCAGTGTCAGATTACATGCGAGCTGTTGTCACTTGTCGAATGGTAGGTTGGATTGGATGACTTACGAAGACACCGGCGGCGCCGAGGGCGAGCGCCTTGAAGACGTCGGTGCCACGGCGGACGCCCCCGTCGAGGAAGACCGGGATGCGTCCCTGGGCGGCGGTGACCACCTCCTCGAGGGCGCTGATGGTGGCGGGCACGTAGTCGAGCTGGCGGGCGCCGTGGTTGGACACAATGATGCCCGCCGCGCCGGAGTGGACGGCCAGACGAGCTGCGGACACGACCATGTCAGCCATCAAATTGATAAGTGGCGAGATCAATGAATCAAGTAAATTGATTACCGTCTTCTGCGGTGATGACACCCTTGACGAGGATGGGCATGGTGGTGATGGTCTGCAGCCACTTGACATCCTTCCAGCTGAGGGTGCGGTCGATCTGCCCGGCCACGTACGACGCCAGCCCGGAATCAGCCGCCTGCACGTACGACAACTCCAAACCAAGATGAGAAACATAAAAGGCAGCGCGCGCATGTAGGATAGATTTTAGATAGCTGAAGGGAAAAAGTGTGGTAGAGCACCTGCTCAGCGCGCACGCCTATCGTCACCGTCCTTGTTTTCTAGAGATGCGAGAACATGCGCAGCAGCGTGCGACTTGTCTACACTGTAGACGCCTATCTCCTAGGTACAGACATCTACAGTGTATGGGTTTGACTTACTCTCTTCTTGTCTCTTACCGGGAGTTTGGGACACCCACCGCTCACTGCCTGGCGCACTCACTGTTCCACAAAGTTTGCTTAATTCGGTGTAGACATAATCTTCTTTCTCTCCTGCACTCTCTCTCCTCTCTGTTCACAAAGCCTATGAAGGTGAGAGAAACACCTTCTACTCTCTCTTGCCTCTCTCCAAAAAACTGTGTCTCTCCAACCAAAATCTCCTCTCTCTCAAAATATAAGCAGTCTGCACTCTCTGTCACCAAAATCTCCTCTCTCCCTCCTTCACTCTCTCTGAAAAGATGCCTGCATGATTCTTCTCTCTCACGGGTTGAACGATTGCAAGAAGAGGCCAAAAACTGCTACGATGGGACTGCCAGTAGCTAATATGTGAACACGGGCCAGAATCTGCTAATGGAGGGGTGCACAGTGCGGGTGCGCAACGCGCACCTGCTCCAAAAATCCAGCCTCTGAAAGAAGGAACACGTACAAACCTGGTCCATCTTGCCAAGGTCCAGGCCCTCGAAGTTCTTGAGCGTCAGGTTGGGCGGCAGCACGAACCGGTTCTTGATGTCAGCTTCACGGCGGCCGAGGCGCGGGGTGTCGACGGTGAGGGCGATGGCCTTGAACCCGGCCTTCTCGGCCCTCCTCACCAGCTGCTCCACCACCTTCCTGTCCTTGTACACCTGCAAAACACCCATCCATCGTCCATGGCACATTCAGAACCAAATATGATTAACATCTCCTGATATTCACGAGTTGCGAGATCGATGTGTGATGCTTACGTAGAGCTGGAAGAAGCGGATTCCCGGTCCAGTGGAGGCCACCTCTCAACGCTCGAGGTAGCCCAGGATGACAGCGTCTGAAAAACAAAAAGCATAGATGGCCAACGTCGACCCAATCATGTTAAATTCAGGCAGCTTCTATTTATACAGTTCGCGCGTCCTTGGACTGACTACAACAACATACCATTGCAGTTCCTGCCGCCGCGGCTGCCCGTGCCGTTGCGTACTCTCCTGAAGAAATACACACGGGAGTAATGCAATCTCAGTTTGTTGCAAATCAGCAAAGGCATATATAATTCCAGTTTAAGCAGATTAACACATTGCAAAGCTGACAGAGTGTTGGATTTTAGCACCGGGGCGTACCTTCTGGGTGCGCCATTTTTTGAAAGGCAGTGGGGGCAATCATGATGGGCATCGAGATCTTCAATCCAAGAACAGATGTGGTCATGTCGATGGTGGACACATCGATCAGTATGCGAGGGCGAAACCTAGCAAGAGGTGATTACACTAAGATTAATCGAGGGCCCTTGATAAAAACAGATACCAAATGCTCATGTAATTAATGAGTTCAGTGTTCGCAAATGTAGGATTGATGCACTAGCCAATTGAACCAAAAGTGCAAACTTATTAATTAATTAATTAAAAGTCCTTAGCGGATTGATGCACTAGCCAACTGAACCAAAAGTTCGAACTGATGAAAATGGGCGAGGCACTATATTTATATTCAACAGCAAGCGGCATCTGATTGACAAAACTACATACTCAATCGGAGCAATTCTAATTAAATTGCTAATAGTACATAAGAGCGAGCAACTGCATGATCATGTTAGCCGATAGATCCATTGCGATTTCTGAACACAATTTTAGATCGTGGACCATGTTGGGTGATTAAATGTGTATTAATAAAGCATAAAAAGTCCACTCATTCGAAAAAACACTATATGATGTCGTGATTGTTGTCTGAAAAGTCGCGGCCGGTATTCATCGTTAGAGATGGCAGTGCTCAACTTTTGCAGTCTATCCTTTATCTCTTTCCCCAGTTGAACCCCCTGCTTTTGAACCAGGTCGGTATTCGTGGTCTTGATTAATTCTGCTTAGGTCTGAGTTTGAACCACATTGATCCTTTCAGGAAGAAGTGGGCGTCATATATAGGTGTAAAATACGATTTTATCAGATGAAACATGTTCACTTTCAACTGTGAAGAGTGCTAGCAGATACTATGTTGTAAAAAAATTAGAAGTTGCGTAGACTTACTTAGTCTGACTTAGAAGTATCTATTTCTCAATCGACTTACAAACAGCAGCTCGCTTCAAAAATTGGCTGGGTATCAGCCAACCTATTGTGAGGCTAGTAATGCCCATTTGCATAGATTTACAAAAGTAAAATACAGTAGGAGCTCGATACAATAACAGGAAACCCGCTGTTCGTACTCAGATTCGAGTACTCCCTACGGGACAAAAACCTGTAAGCGTCGGACCCAATGTTTGCCACTAATTAACCTATTATTACATGTTGATCTCATGCAGCAAATGCAAAGCCAGGGAGGTACACATTACTGCGGGGCAGGAAGGAGGTAGAATGCAGCATAAGGGTACACAATATTCATACCCTCGTCAGTCTCATGCACTTTTGTTACCTCCAAAGATTTGGGGCAAAACATAAATACACCCACCATGGTCCAAAAGAATAACGTGTCGCCCTCCTCAGCAACCCCGATGATCTTCACCGGTGGCATCACAGGGAACCGAGAGTTTGTCCAAGGCAATGGCGCCATCGACAGACCGATGACCACCTCACCTAGATCAATTGTTTTGCGCAACACCCAACTTCCATCAGCTTCAGTGTCCCGCACCCACAGGCGTATAACCAGGTCTTGTGCAGCGGCAAGACCGAGTCGTGCACCACCGTCCACCTTCATAAGGCGGACATTACCACCCCTTGGTCGCTCGAACACGGTGAGGGTGCCCTGTCCCATGTCATAAGCCAGCACACGATAGTCATAAAGTGGTTGGTACATGGTGTTTCCCACAATGGCACAGGGCTCCGCACGGATGTGGCCACCCACGGGCGGGAGGTAAACCGGCATGGACTCCGGTCCCCACTGGCCGGTCAGCGAGGAGAAGACGTTGGCACATACACGGCCTCGGAAATCGCTGCTCACGACTGCTATGCGGAACGGACTGGTGGGCTTGCAATTCATGTAATGGTTGTTGTCATCACAGCCGGGCGAGCAGATTAGGGCAGCATTGGTGTTCCTCTTTAAGAAACTCACACTAAAGAGGTTGTTTTGTCTGGAGGCGATCTTCTGATTACAATAGCCAGTCATAGGGTGCCACACAAGGAAACCCGTATCTTGCCCGCTGGCTTCATCATGTAGAAGAACACGACCATGTCGACAATCCATGAATTTCCAACGGTGTTCATTCTCGCCGGGCCGCTCAAAGGAGAATCTAGCGAACCCGCCAACATGCACGAATTGGTGGGGAATTGTGTCAGAGTTGTGAAAGAAGCCCATTGTTAGGGGTGTACCATGGCGCACGCGATGCCGATGTAGAAAATCTTGATCATTCACGATACGACGCCAAGCCCTGCAAACGGCGGAGGCATGGAAACGGCGGAGGCATGGACAAGGCTTTGGGGACGTGGTGGGAGGTGCTCGATGATCTCAAGGTGGAGCTCTTCTGGTATGATGCGTGCCATGGCTGCGTTTCCATTAGGTTAGCTATGAGGTAAATATTTGCTTTGTATGGTAAGTTGTCAGAATTTACCTTTTTTACTATTCGCCGGTGTTGCTAAAGCATGGTCATCCACCATATTTTTCTGGACAATGCGACTAGTCACCAGCAACTACTAGATGGCATCGGCAAATTCACCTTGATGACAAGCCCCCACCTCCTCCCCACTTTGACAGGGAGCACCAAAGGATTCACCACCAACCACTACTGGGAGGCAACATCATGGTCCGCCGGAGAAAAGGAGGAAGGGTGGAACCACAAAGATCTCTAGGGAAAACGAAGATTGGAAATATAGATATACAAGTTGGTGCAGGAAAAGGATATGCGAAGAGTGCGGCGCCGTGGAGGTGGGGTGGGAGATCGGTTAGGGTTAGAACAGAGGGGGTCTATTTATTAGATGTTGGAGGTGATGGTGATGGTTGGATTAGATCTAACGGCCACAAAAAAATGTGTGAGTTTACACGATTTTTGGCAAGTTATGTTGAAACCTTGGATGAAACTAAGGTATTCCGAGAACTATGGCTAGGCAAATGGAAAAATAGCAAACCATAACTAGAGAATCAAAATGTTGAATATATATAGAGCGTCCGTGAGGATCTAGGTCTCTGTGTTGGCTAGGTCTAGCCTAGTTTTCAAATATAAATAGGAACCTAAATTTAAATTTGCGTTCGTAATAATTTGAACTGAGGTGCTAAGATTGTATAATCACTCTCCAACCAATTGAGCTAAGCTGGATCACATTTGGGGATAGCTCCCTCCTAGTCTTTCCCTGGCCGTTTGGTGCTTAATGGCTGATATATTGTTCTTGACCACACCCATGTAACCGCACCTCTTTGGTGCCCTGACTTGCTATACTCCTCTTTTTCTATGTATTCCATCGGTAGAAAGAAAACCTTCTTGTCGATGACAATGTATAGTATAGGATATAAATACATGCTGGATTGATATACGTGTGGATCCAATAGGATGGAGTACAATATCGTGTAGTCCATGTAAGATATGGTCAAATTACCAACGTGCTGATTGACAAGACGCAAAATTTATCTACTAGAACCCACCGTCCCGGGCCACCGACGAGGCGCCGCGCGCTATAGAATTGGGATTAATTATTTCGTGAATGGATGGTGAGCTAGCTAGCTTGGTGCCGTCGCCGTTGACAGATAGCCCGAGGAGAGCTGCCGTCGTGCGTATGCTGGCTTACAGCCTGGGCAGGGGGCGTCCGAGGCGGTCGTCCTCGGTGAAGATGTGGCGGCGGGTGATGTCGCTGAGCTTGGTGCATCCGCCGAGAGCCATGGTGAGCTCGAACTCCTCACGGATCATCCGCAGAATGTTCCTCACGCCGGCCTCGCCCTCCGCCGCCAGCGCGAACACCACCGGCCGGCCGATCTGGCAAACGCAAGTAAGATCAGTTTAGTGTTAGATCATGAGTTTTGTAGTCACTTGTCGAACGGTAGCTATTAGTTGGGTGACTTACGAAGACCCCAGCGGCGCCGAGGGCGAGCGCCTTGAAGACGTCGGTGCCACGGCGGACGCCTCCGTCGAGGAAGACCGGGATGCGTCCCTGGGCAGCCGTGACCACCTCCTCGAGGGCGCTAATGGTGGCGGGCACGTAGTCGAGCTGGCGGGCGCCGTGGTTGGACACGATGATGCCCGCCGCGCCGGAGTGGACGGCCAGACGAGCTGCGGACACGACCATGTCATGTCAGCACACATATTCAAACGAATAAATGGCGAGATCATCAATCAAGTAAACGAGGATCGGCATATTACCATCTTCTGCGGTGATGACTCCCTTGACGAGGATGGGCATGGTGGTGATGGTCTGCAGCCACTTGACATCCTTCCAGCTGAGGGTGCGGTCGATCTGCCCGGCCACGTACGACGCCAGCCCGGAATCAGCCGCCTGCACGTACGCCAACTCCAAACCAAGATGAGAAACATAAAAGGCAGCGCGCGCATGTAGGATAGATTTTAGATAGCTGAAGGAACACGTACAAACCTGGTCCATCTTGCCAAGGTCCAGGCCCTCGAAGTTCTTGAGCGTCAGATTGGGCGGCAGCACGAACCGGTTCTTGATGTCAGCTTCACGGCGGCCGAGGCGCGGGGTGTCGACGGTGAGGGCGATGGCCTTGAACCCAGCCTTCTCGGCCCTCCTCACCAGCTGCTCCACCACCTTCCTGTCCTTGTACACCTGCAAAACACCCATCCATCGTCCATGGCACATTCAGAACCAAATATGATTAACATCTCCTGATACTCACGAGTTGCGAGATCCATGTGTGATGCTTACGTAGAGCTGGAAGAAGCGGATTCCCGGTCCAGTGGAGGCCACCTCCTCAACGCTCGAGGTAGCCCAGGATGACAGCGTCTGAAAAACAAAAAGCATAGATGGCCAACGTCGACCCAATCATGTTAAATTCAGGCAGCTTCTATTTATACAGTTCGCGCGTCCTTGGACTGACTACAACAACATACCATTGCAGTTCCTGCCGCCGCGGCTGCCCGTGCCGTTGCGTACTCTCCTGAAGAAATACACACGGGAGTAATGCAATCTCAGTTTGTTGCAAATCAGCAAAGGCATATATAATTCCAGTTTAAGCAGATTAACACATTGCAAAGCTGACAGAGTGTTGGATTTTAGCACCGGGGCGTACCTTCTGGGTGCGCCATTTTTTGAAAGGCAGTGGGGGCAATCATGATGGGCATCGAGATCTTCAATCCAAGAACAGATGTGGTCATGTCGATGGTGGACACATCGATCAGTATGCGAGGGCGAAACCTAGCAAGAGGTGATTACACTAAGATTAATCGAGGGCCCTTGATAAAAACAGATACCAAATGCTCATGTAATTAATGAGTTCAGTGTTTGCAAATGTAGGATTGATGTACTAGCCAATTGAACCAAAAGTACAAACTTATTAATTAAGTAAGTAAAAGTCCTTAGCGGATTGATGCACTAGCCAACCGAACTAAAAGTTCAAACTGATGAAAATGGGCGAGGCACTATATTTATATTCAACAGAAAGCGGCATCTGATTGACAAAACTACATACTCAATAGGAGCAATTCTAATTAAATTGCTAATACTACATAAGAGCGAGCAACTTCGTGATCATGTTAGCCGATAGATCCATTGGCTGGTAGATTTCTTTCTTCTTCTGCATTGCGATTTCTGAACACAATTTTAGATCGTGGACCATATTGGGTGATTATGTATTAATAAAGCATAAAAGTCCACTCATTCGAAAAAAGACTATATGATGTCGTGATTGTTGTCTGAAAAATCACGGCCGGTATTCACCATTAGAGATGGCGGTGCTCAACTTTTGCAGTCTATCCTCTATCTCTTTCCCCAGTTGAACCCCCTGCTTTTGAACCAGGTCGGTATTCGTGGTCTTGATTAATTTTGCTTAGGTCTTGGTTTGAACCACATTGATCCTTTCAGGAAGAAGTGGGCGTCATATATAGGTGTAAAATACGATTTTATCAGATGAAACATGTTCACTTTCAACGGTGATGAGTGCATATTTCAGGAGGATTCATTCTTTATCTAGCAGATACTATGTTGTAAGAAATTTTAGAAGTTGCGTAGACTTACTTAGTCTGACTTAGAAATATCTATTTCTCAATCGACTTACAAACAGCAGCTCGATTCAAAATTGGCTGGGTATTATCAGCCAACCTATTGTCAGACTAGTAATGCCCATTTGCATAGTTTTACAATAGTAAAATACAGTAGGAGCTCGACACAATAACAGGAAACCCGCTGTTCGTACTCAGATTCGAGTACTCCCTACGGGACAAAAACCTGTAAGCGTCGGACCCAATGTTTGCCACTAACCTATTACATGTTGATCTCATGCAGCAAATGCAAAGCCAGGGAGGCACACATTACTGCGGGGCTGGGGCAGGAAGGAGATAGAATGCAGCATAAGGGTACACAATATTCATACCCTCGGCAGTCTCATGCACTTTGGTTAGCTCCAAAGATTTGGGGCACATCATAAATACACCCACCATGGTCCAGAAGAATAATGCGTCGCCCTCCTCAGCAACCCCGATGATCTTCACCGGTGGCATCACGGGGAACCGAGAGTCCGTCCAAGGCAATGGCGCCATGGACAGATCGGTCACCAACTCGCCTAGATCAATTGTTTTGCGCAACACCCAACCGCCATCAGCGTCGGTGTCCCGCACCCACAGGCGTATAATCAGGTCTTGTGCAGCGGCAAGACCGAGCCGTGCACCACCGTCCACCCTCATAAGGCGGACATTACCACCCCTTGGTCGCCCGAACGCGGTGATGGTGCGCTGTCCTATGTCATAAGCCAGCACACGATAGTCATAAAGTGGTTGGTACATGGTGTTGTTGACGATGGCACATGGCTCCGCGCGGATCTGACCACCCACGGGCAGGAGGTCCTCCGGCATGGACTCTGGGCCGGTCAGCGAGGAGACGACATTGGCAGACACACGTCCTCGAGAGTCGCTGCTCACGACTGCTATGCAGAACGGACTTGTGGGCTTGCAATTCATGTAATGCTTGTCGTCATCACAGCCGGCCGCGCAGATTAGGGCAGCATTGGTGTTACTCTTTAAGAAATTCAGTCTAAAGAAGCTGCTTTGTCTGACGATCTTCCGATGACAATAGCCAGTCATAGGGTGCCACACAAGGAAACACATATCTTGCCCACTGGATTCGTCAAAGAGGAGAACGCGGCCATGCCGACAATCCATGAACTTCCAACGGTGTTCATTCTCGCCGGGCCGCTCAAAGGAGAAGCTACTGAACCCGCCCACATGCACGAATGGGCGGGGAATTGTGTCGGAGTTGTGGAAGAAGCCCATGGTTAGGGGTGTACCATGGCGCACGTGGTACCGGCGTAGAAAACCTTGATCATTCACGATACGGCGCCAAGCCCTGCAGACAGCGGAGGCATGGACAAGGCTTTGAGGAAGCGGCGGGAGGTGCTCGATGAGCTCGGATTGGAGGTCGTCTGGTAGGATGTGTGTCATCGCTGTGTTGCCATTAGGTTAGCTATGAGGTTAAGATCTGAATTGTATGGTAAGTTGTCAGAATTTACCTTTTTTACTTTTCGCCGGTGTTGCTAAAGCATGGTCATCCACCAATTTTTTGCCGGACAAAGCAACTAGTCAATACAAATTACTAGGCGGCGTGGCCAAATTCACCTTGATGAAAAGCTCCCGCCGCTTCGCCACTTTGACGGTGAGCACCAAAGGCGTCACCACCACCCACTGCCGGGAGGCAACATCAAGGTCCACGAAGAGGAGGAAAGGTGGAACCACAAAGATCGCTAGAGAAGATCAAGATTGAAAACTCTAGATCTGGAACTTGGTGGAAGAAAAGGATGTGAGGAAATTGCGGCGCCTGTTGTGGTGCGGTGGGAGACCGGTTAGGTTAGGACGGAGGTGGTCTATTTATTAGATGCTGGAAGTGATGGTGATGGTTGGATGTAGATCCAACGGCTACAAAAAAAAGTGTGAGTTCACACAATTTTTGAGAAGTTGTGTTCAAACGCTCGATCAAACTAAGGTATTTAGAGAAGTTTGGCTAGGAAAATGGACAAGCAGCAACCATAACTAGGGAATCAAAAAGGTTTACTTATAGAGCATATATATGTTCCACCAAGAAGGATATTTTGCGCATTCTGGTACGAGACAACTCAATCATTACTATTATTAAAATTTTCATTGCAAAAGTAAAACGTTTGTTTATTTTGATCGCAAAAGTCATATTTTGTATCCATCTTCGTTGACCACTAAAACATCCCAAAGTTTCCATTTCATACGCTAGTAACCCTGGTACTTATGATTAAGTTCTGTCCGATGACCACTAATTTTGGGATCAACGTGGTAAATGAACTGTGTTGTACTTGATGTATTTGATAATTGATTTCAAAAGCTAGACATGAAAAAATGGAAAAGTTCATTGGCCAAACAAAGAAAATACTTCCTCCGTCATGAAAGCTTGTTATAAATGGAGAATTTGAACTTAATTGGCTTACAGGATCCTCGAGAAAGCCTCCCGGTTCTCCTTGAGAGTCCACTCGTCCTCCGCCCCGGACGCGTAGTAGTCGTAGGCCATCTTGGGAAGCTTCTGCTTCGCGATGGCCTGGTACTCCATCATATTGGTGATCTCCCCCATTTTCTCCTGACTAGCAGTGAACCCCGCACCACTCTGCAACCAAGAAGAGTACGAGTGTAAGCGGGTAGAGTTCTGCAACCCAAAACGGCCACCGTTTTGCATGCAAAAAAAAATGCTTAAGAGGATGCATGAGATCGCAAAAAATGGCAACGTAACCAAACGAAAAATAAATGAGACGTTCCATGGCTGGAGGAACAAAAGGGAGGGACGCCTTCCTTGAAGTGAGCACACAGATGCCCATTTTGTTTCTGCATAGAAGGGACGCTGCTCTTTCAGCAGAAACAATAGGAGTACTAGCATCTGAGCTGTTTTAGCAGAAATACTATGTACCCTCATCCCCAAAAACGTTCAGAAGAAACGAAGCGAAACAAGTAGATAATCATGCCACTACTCATACAGAAAACCAACAGAGTGATTCGTCGAAAGCAAAGGAAAGATGCAAGAAAGCAAAACCCTCTTGTTCTTCAACACCGAAGTATTGCAGAAACACAGACGGAGCTCAAGGAGAAATTAGCTGTGGAGAAATTAGCTCCAGGAGAAGGGACTGGATGAAGGTCATGGATGGATCACTTTGTTACCTTGGAGAGGGAGGCAGGCGAGGCGCGAGAGGGGAACGAGAGCGGGAGTGGTGCAGGTGCAGTCCAAGCGATATATAGCTAAGAGATAGATTGGAGAGGTTTCTGCTGCGCATGGAGACAAATATGCAGAGAGACGTGGAGGTGGAGCGTGTTGAGAGAAGGGCCAGGAAAAGGAGAGGGAGGTTACGGATGAGCTATTGGAGGTTGGGATGAAGGCTGGCTCCTCCTACACTGCTTCCTCATCCACTTGACATCAGCATCACCCAAACCATTGGAGAAACACAATAAAAGAAATTACTTGTTTTTTCGTTTCCCCTAATTTTTTCGGTGTTCAACAGTCGCAGCAGATTATCTTCTTCCGGGATTGGTCGCCGAAAATTGTAAGAACGACAAGGTCGAGTGTGTTATCTTCCTCGTGGGTGACTCCGGATCATAATGACATTAGGCAAGGCTCCATCTTGGTCAGAGACAGGGCTTAAGTCATGAAGGAAGTTATCCTCTATATATTCAACGTTCTTGTGTCACAGAACTTCAAGGCAAAAGCTAGGATATGGTACGAAGCATGCTCAAAGTAGACAACAGTCATCTACCCTTGTCGTCCTCCCAATTCCTATGGTGGGAAAGGGATAGCACGATTCAGCTTCAGAGCTCAGAGTGTATGGCAATTCTATGACAGTTTTCAGGCACCACACAGCTCACATACCCTCCGTCTATCTGACTCAGCAACTGGTCCTAAGGGATGTCACAAACTCGTGTTGGTTCGCCTGTTGGCAAAAAACAATAATAGTGCCATGCCATACTTACATGGGACACCAGCATACCTTTGTATGAAATTGACTGAATTTTTATAATTGCCAATATAAATAGGAAAATAAGCATATTCTTATCTACTTATTTTAACAAGGTGCCAGTAATATTTACTCTATTCTCAACAAACCGACAAATTGCCAACTCACATGCTTTAACAGTCAGATCGCATTCCTCACTCCCCGCAAAAAAAAAGATCACATTTCTCAAAGCAGCAAACTCCCCGTAACAGCACTGCACATATACATTACTAGGGAAGAAAAAGAATCACCGTATATACAACCAGCATTAGGGATTACTTGGTTTCTTCCCCTCTAGTTCAAATGCAAAATGCATCTGAACAGGAGCCATCAGATTTCTTTTCTCCCCGTAGCTGTAAGCAAACTCATCGTCCTCGTCTGAAAAAAAAAAGCTGTAGCTGTAACTGCACATATATAGCACCTTATATTCCCCTACCATCCCCACTCCAGACCTTCTCCCATGAGTTCTTGTTAGCTTTTGGTGCCTCCACAAATTGCTGGCCTGGCCTCTCCAACGATGGAACTTCTGCACCCTGAAGTTTGCCTTTCTTTGGTTTTGTTTTGACCCCCAGCAAACGTAAAGCGAATATCACAAGCTCGCTATAAAGCATTCCAGACTTATCACATAACTGTGGCAATAATACATCGGGTCAGAGTCCAGGAAGACTTAAGAAGCATGCTTGAATATAGTTCAAATGGAAAAGCACCCATCAAACTACCTGCAAAAGAGCTGTGATGAACATGTGGAATGCCTGAGTGTTCTGGCTGAGAAGGAAAGCAACTCGCCCAGAGAAATTCACAGCTCCATGCAACTGCAATCGATGAGAAACAGAGTAAATTGAATGTTATCCCCAATCCGGTAAACTACTTAAAGCATGGAAAGATTTATTTCCTGAATGCACAAGATGCAAGGAACAACCAATAAGTTGGAGCCATTTCATATATAGATCTTTAATTACTAGCCAAACACGAAAGCTGTTCAGCTAACTAAATTCTTATGTACACAAGAAGGGATGAACTTCACAGGGACCCAATCAATCATGACCTAGCAGCGCAAACAGACTACACAAGCAAACATATTTTTCAAAGTTTTGAACACAGTAGCATCACCATTTGGAGGGCAGAATTTTTCAAAACTTAATCATACTCAACTGTAGAGTTGGTAAATAATGAATATATAATTGAAATGTAAGTTACTAGAAGAATGCATTACCACTCGTAGGAAGGACACCCAGAAACCTGGGGGTGGGGCTGGAGGGCCAAATGAATTAGGACCCTGATTGTAAGGACTCATGGCCATACCACCGTAGGGATTTCCCATTCCATTATTATACATCGACCCACCATACATTCCAGAACCACCGTATGAGCCACCATAACCTCCTCCATAACCTGAATACATGTTATTTCCATATAGCCCACCGGCACCGCTACTATAAGCCCCACCAAATCCACCATATGAATTATACGTAGTGGCACCATAACCTGCATTTTGATTAAGAAGTTACCATTTCAAGACACAAAGAGCATGGAATGCCTGAAGCATACACAAATTATTTCTTACCTCCATAAGAATTTCCATATCCTGGTTGCTGCTGCTGCCAAGGACGTGGGGGCAAAGGTCTTGAAACTGTATTATTCCCACTGAAACCAGCATTGCTCTCTGCAGGAGAAACAACTTCCCCGGGTTTCGCCGTCCCAGAAGCCTCGACAACGTCACTAGTGGTGCCTCCAGATGGGGGCTTGAAAGGCGCTGGACCAGATGAAGTCCCTACACGCTCCCATGGCTTTGGTGGTGGACCATTACCTGCAAACCACATTCATGACTAAGTCAATGAATTGCTCTAACCACGAAGCTGCATGGCTTATGTTGCACATTATACAGCAACCTGAGATGGATGCTTACGGGGCAGACCACTATACGAAAATGCAGAGATTCCAGCCAGGCATGAAATATGTAGGAACTAATAGTAATACCGATTAACCTTGAAGAAATGCCCAGGAACTAAGTCAGCTAAACTCCTGTATGAAGTATTGGCCTAAGATCTCAGATGAAAAAACAAATCCCAAACTATAGCTTCCTGAAGCAAAATTACCAGTTATTCCTTCCTAAAAAAGCTCGTTCGTGAATTCATAGTACTAACCAGAAAAGTTCCTGAACATCGCCACCCACCCTAACTGATCGGACGCTACCTACACCAAGGAACTCTCAGCCCAATCCATATCCTTGTTGCTGCTGCTGCTGCCGCCGCCAAGGACATGGGGGCAAAGGCCTTGAAACTGTATTGTTTACATTGAAACCAGCATTGCTCACTGCAGGAGAAACAACTTCCCCAGGTTTAGCTGTCCCAGACACCTTGAGAATGTCACTGGCGCTGCCTCTCCAGATGGGGGCTTGAAAGGCGCTGGACAAGATGAGGTCCCGACACGCTCCGATGGCTTTGGTGGTTGCTGCAAATCCCATTCATGAATCACGACTGAATGAATGAATTGCTGTAACCACAAAGTGTCATGGTTTTAGTTGCACATTGGAGAGCAGTCTCGGATAATGCTTATGGACAGACCCCTATCCTAAATGGCAAGAGATTCCAGCAAGCCCCGATTAAACCTAGAAGAGCTCGCTCGTCAATTCATAGCATTCGCCGGAAATAGTTCCTGAACATCGCCACAACCGATCGGACGCTACCTACCCCTAGAAACTCTCTGCCCAATCCATCCCTGAAAATCCATATCCCGCACACGGAAACGAGAACGATCGACGCCTCTCTTCCTCACCGCAGCTTGACCGAGTCAACTACCAGGGGGGAAATCAAGGGTAGTTAGGTAGGTAGGGGGCGGAAGATGCAAGGGGTCGGGGAGGCGACGAACCTGCCATGGCGGCGCGGCGCGGCGCGGCTACAGTCCTGAGCCTCCTCCGGCGGCTCGATCGCGCGATTGTCGGCACGATCCCGCGGCGGCCGCGCCGAGGAGGACTATCTCGCTCGTCCCGCCGGTGCGGTGGGTGCCGTTCCGGTTCCGGTTCCGGTTCGCGTTCTTCTGAGAAGACCGGACCGGGCACACGGTTGGGGGTCAGCTGTGGCCTTTGACTCGCCTTTTGCGGGCCTGTGCTGTATATGGGCTAGACGAATATGCATTTGTTCGCGGGCCTGACTTTTTCGGGTAAGTATGATGACTATTATGCTCATATTTTTTCCTTAACATAGTTTTGGCATACTATATGGCATAGTTAGTTGATACAGGTACTTATCTTCTCTAATCCTTTTTTGGCAGGTTATGTTAACCCATACAAAATGCTAGTCTAGACAGTCTCTAGGTTTCCGAAGGTGATATCCATCAGACAATCATCTATCGCAGCGGTCGTGCTCGGTTCCTCCACCACCATGTGGACTCGCACCTTCCATCCCAATCTCTTGTCAGTTGTGAATCGTCTCACCCCTCCAAAGAAAGCGACGTCCTCGACAGCTCCAGTGGCGTTGGTTGTGCCGCCCGCTGGTCTATCGAGCTTGACATTGAACTTCCTAAAGCTTTATATGACCAATGCATGTTAGTTGTGATGTAAGGACATTATTCTTCTCACATCGCAACAATTATATTTTTATTTAAATTATATGCCATAGTATGCCGAAGGCTAGTGGGTGCACCTAGCTACACTCCATTCTAACCTTATATTTTTCCTCAAAAGTAATGAGGGAATAAGTCAACATGACCGTTTTTGCGTAGAAGGTTGAAAATGAATATGAAATCATGGAATGGTGCAATGAGCCATACTCCTAAGTTTGGACAATATGAAACAAAACTCATTGTCACCAAACCATCATTGTTTACTTATTTCACACATATAACTAGGTACGTGAGACAACTCAAGGTGCCCCACGAAAATACTACATTTTGACAAAATACAATACAACTACCACATAATGTAAAAATACAACCACCAAACACATCGTTTCACAAAGAAACCCCACGAATTCCAAACCACATTACGTTGCTTCCATGATCACCGCATGGCATACTCACTCGATGCCTAAGTCCTTCCTCATCTCGCCGATGAAGTCAGACACCTTCTCTGGCGAGAAGACGTTCTTGGAGACGCTCTCCCTCTCCATACACCGCGCCGCCCATGCCGCCAACTTTGGTGCCACCTCCGCCACGCCGACCCCCCAGAACTTGTCGAAGCTCTCAAACCAAGTGGAGAACGGCACAAGTGCGATGTCCAGGAACCCGAAGCCATGCTCCCCACCAAAGAACTCCTTTTCTCCGAGCTCCCCTTCAAGTGTCTTCAATATCCCCGCCATCTCTATGTTCGCCGGCACCTGTGGTTCCCCCTTGACCATATAGAGCCGGGAGCCACAGCCGTAGACCTTCTTATCAACGTAGTCAGCCCAGAAGCGAGCTTGCGCGCGCTCGTAGGGGTCAGTGGGGAGGAGGGGGCGAGTATCAGGAAATGCCTCGTCGAGGTACTGAAGGATGATCAGGGACTCGATAATGGTACGACCATCGTGTAGGAGAACGGGGACCTGCTTGTAGATCGGGTTGGAGCGGAGGAGGAGGTCACTCTTGGCGGCCAGGTCCTCTTCCACGTACTCGTGGGGGAGGCCCTTTTCAGCTAGGGCGATGGAGCACCGCTGCCCAAACGGGCTCAGCGAGGAGTTGAGCAACACCAGGCCAACATTCTTCTCGGCAGCCATTGCTAATCACTGGTAATCAGAACGGTTATGGTCTGCGTTTGTGTTGTATGGATGAGGTGTGTGGAGGATATGAGGATGCGAGTTAGCATATTTATAGGGGACCTTGGGGAGAGGGTGAGTGCTCGTGTGTTTCCTGGATGGTGGTCACCTAAGTACTTTTCTTCTGAAGATTAGTTCTTTTTAGTGATTGAATTGACTGGAAATTAGTTTGTGCGGTGACAAATCAACAAAACGAACAGGCGGGGCTAACTGTAGGTCAGTAGGTGTCACCGCTTGCGTCACGTACGGATTGAGCGCGGCAACCCGTGGCATGGTCGATAAGAGCGTATAACGTGAGTGCGTCAAATTAACCGCCGATATACCGCGCGCTCGGCGTTTTTCTCCTCCAGCAGGCGCCACAAAAAATCATGTGTTGCAATATTTTTTAGCGCGGGCAGGGTGTTGCGTTATTCGCCGTGCCATATCTCGAGCGTTGACTACAAAAAATCCCCCGCGCCTCCCCTTCTCCATTTCAGTCCACCGCCGCCGCCCTGATTTACTCCTCCGCCGCCTTGATTTTGCGCCCCGCCGCACCGATTCGACCTCCACCGTTGTAGATCCGCCGCCATCGGAGGTTAATCGGGTCAGCCGCCGCCGTTGTAGCGTCGTGTTGCCGCGTTGCCGCGCCGACCTTGTCAGCGATGATGTCCTCCTCGACCGGCGATGCAACATGGCGCACCCTAGCTGCTCGTCCAAATGACAGCAAGGTATGTGCCGCCGCCGACGCGCCCCATGTTGTAGTAAGGATGTTACAATTTGCTATTGTTAGAGGACCGGCAAGATTTTAGGATTTTACAAGTCCAATTTGCTATTGTTAAAGGACCGGTGAGATTTTGGGATCAAGATTGTCTTTCATATATTATGAACCTTGTGTCATAACATGATCATAGAGAGCGGTTATGGTAAAAACGTTGATCACACCCATTATAAATTGATGGAAGTCCCCGTGCAAGTGAGGAGGGCACAACAAATGGTGGCTCATTTCATTGCCTCGTATCATTCCATTCAATTCAATGATGTGCATGATGAGCTTCAACAAGATCTTATGGAGGAGTGGTGAACAACATTAGTTGATTGTGTTGTACGTATGTGTTGTATTTGTTGTATTGATATACTATTTGATTGTGGTGTAATAACTAGACAATTTATGTTATTTTTTAGTTGGTTTGTTTGATATATAATTACGTGTGCCGTAAACTGCAGCCTGTTATAATCGAAATGCACAATAAACAAAGAACGAAAAGTAAAACACTGCAAGGGACACGAGATTTTAACGTGGAAAACCCTTGCAACACACAAGGGAAAAACCACGGGCGCCAGCCAGCAAAACTTCACTATTTCGGTGGTGTTTACAAACGCCGTGGGTGTACAATGATGCGACAAACCCTAGCGGCGGCTTACAGGGAATATAAATAGACGGTGGCAACGATCCGTACCGCGGGGGCTGCCGCCTCCGCACCCCCCGCAGGCGTCCCTGTAGGGCACGACGTATGGGCTAACTTCTGACTACGCTATGCTTCAGCCCAAGCCTCCGGCGACGGGCCTCGCTTCGCTCGTCAGAAGTTAGCCTCCCTTTAGTATATGAATTTGGATCACAATATAACAAACTCCATCTTGAGACAAATTCCTTGTAGCATGAACTTCAACAATCACCTGAATCAAAAAAGAAAACACTTGCTGGCGCCAATAGCCACTTGGGCTAAACAGTTATACCAACCAAGCTTGAGCAAAGCTCAAACTTGGACACGGGGACAGGCTTAGTCATCATATCAGCATGATTATCATGAGTACTAATCTTGCATACCTTCACTTTACCTTTTGCAACCACATCTCTGATTGCGTGGTACTTAATATCAATGTGCTTTGTCCTCTCATGGAACATCTGATCTTTAGTAAGATAAATAGCACTTTGGTCATCGAACAACTTAATGAAAGAATTATCTCCACAAAGCTCAGCATATAAACCTTTCAGCCAAACAGCCTCTTTACCTGCCTCAGCAATAGCCATGTACTCAGCCTCAGTAGTAGATTGTGCAACAGCATCCTGCAAAGTAGCCTTCCAGCTAACAGCACATCCACCAACAGTAAACACATAACCTGTGAGGGACCTTCTCTTATCCAAATCGCCAGCATAATCTGAATCCACATATACGGCGAGCCCCTCACCAATCCTACCAAACCTCAAGCAAGCTTTTGATGTTCCACGAAGGTACCTGAAAATCCACTGAACAGCTTTCCAATGTTCTTTACCAGGATTAGCCATGTATCGACTGACCAAACTCATAGCATATGACAAATCAGGACGTGAACAAACCATGGCATACATCAAGGAACCAACAGCACTAGAATAGGGAACTCGAGACATGTACTCAATATCATCTTCAGAGCTAGGACATTGCAAAGCTGACAACTTGAAATGAGTAGCAATAGGAGTAGTAACTAACTTTGCATCATGCATATTAAAATGATGAAGAACTTTCTCAATGTATTTTTCCTGACTAAGAAACAACAAATTAGACTTTCTGTCCCTTTTAATTTCCATGCCTAGTATTTTCTTAGCAGGACCAAGATCCTTCATCTCAAACTCACTACTTAATTGATTCTTTAAAATAGTGATCTCTTTCATGCTCTTGGCAGCAATCAACATATCATCAACATATAGCAGCAAATAAATAGGTGATCCATTAACAAACTTGATATACACACAGCTATCATACTGAGATCTCTCAAAACCATGTGTAAGCATAAATGAATCAAACCTTTTATACCACTGTCGTGGTGACTGTTTCAGACCATAAAGGGACCTCTTTAATTTGCAAACAAGATCCTCCTTACCAGGCACAACATAACTTTCAGGTTGGTCCATATATATCTCCTCCTCCAACTCACCATGCAGAAAAGCAGTCTTTACATCTAGCTGCTCAAGCTCAAGATCATGCATAGCAACAATACCAAAGAAAGCACGAATAGAACTATGCTTCACAACCGGGGAGAATACATCATTATAATCAACACCTGGAATTTGAATGAAACCTTTTGCTACTAACCTTGCCTTAAATCGTGGAGGCTCATTAGGAGACAAACCTTCCTTCCTTTTAAATATCCACTTGCAGCGGACAGCCTTCTTTTGTTTAGGAAAGTGCACAACATCCCATGTGTCATTCTTCTCAAGAGATTGCATCTCTTCTTGCATCGCACCTACCCACTTCTCTTTTATCAACCGAAGCAATAGCTTCAGTATATGTAGCTGGTTCAATATCATGCTCCACCTGTTCAGCACAACTCAAAGCATAATCAATAATATCACATCCTTGAATTAATCGGGTAGGAGGTGTAATATTTCTCTTAGGGCGGTCAGCAGCAATAGACCGCCCTTGTCGCTGAACAATAGGTGGTGAAGGTGGACCATCATTATCATCATTGTTGGTTTCAGGAACCATATTTTCATTCTCCTTTGCGTGCTCCACCTGCACGCCAATTCTGTGCTGCTCATCATCAGAAACATCAGGAGAATCAATAGCATCAGAAATATCAGTAGACGGACTATCATTAAACATAACCGCCTCATTAAAAACGACATTCCTGCTCAACACAATTTTCTTAGTTTCAGGATTCCATAATTGATAACCCACAAGTATAGGGGATCGCAGCAGTCTTCGAGGGAAGTAAAACCCAAATTTATTGATTCGACACAAGGGGAGGTAAAGAATACTTATAAGCCTTAACAACTGAGTTGTCAATTCAGCTGCACCTGGAAAAGCACTAGTAACAGGGGTGATGTGAAAGCGTGATAATATGAGAGCAATAGTAATGAATACTGATGGCGAATAAGAATACGAGAGGTGATGGCACTTAAAATAGTTGATACTACTTCCAATGACATATAGAACGAGTATATGATGATGAGAGATGGACCGGGGTTCCCAGCGATCTACACTAGTGGTAACTCTCCAATAACAAGTGACAAGTGTTGGGTGAACAAATTACAGTTGGGCAATTGATAGGATTGAAATAGCATTAAGAAAGAACATCAATTCATTAATCATGTAGGCATGTTTTCCATATATAGTCGTACGTGCTCGCAATGAGAAACTTGCACAACATCTTTTTTCCTACCAGCCGGTGGCAGCCGAGCCTCAAGGGAATCTACTGGATATTAAGGTACTCCTTTTAATAGAGCACCGGAGCAAAGCATTAACACTTGGTGAAAACATGTGATCCTCATACCTACGCCTTCCCCTCCGGTTGTCCCAATTTCTGTCACTTTGGGGCCTTTGGTTCCGGACATAGACATGTGCATACAACTCGTAGATACAATCTAAGCAATAATTATAGAGCTTAAATCTAAGATCATGCCACTCGGGCCCTAGTGACAAGCATTAAGCATAACAAGATTGCAGCAACAATAACTTCACAAACTTTATAGATAGACTAATCATAATGTATCATCCATCGGATCCCAACAAACACAACACCGATTACATCAGATGAATCTCAATCATGTAAGGCAGCTCATGAGATCATTGTATTGAAGTAAATGGGATAGAGAGTACCAACTAGCTACTGCTAGAACCCGTAGTCCATGGGGGAACTACTCACGGAGCATGATGGAGGCGGTGGCGTCGATGGAGATGGCTTCCGGGGGCACTTCCCCGTCCCGGCAGGGTGCCGGAACAGAGACTTCTGTCCCCCGAATTGGAGTTTCGCGATGACGGCGGCGCCCCTGGAGTCTTTCTGGAGTTTTGTCAATTCGTCTCGCGTTTTTAGGTCGAAAGGGCTTATATAGGCGAAGAGACGGAGTCGGAGGGTGCCTGGGCCCCCCTCACAGTAGGCCGGCGCGGCCAGGCCTGGGGCCGCGCCGCCATGTTGTGTGGTGGCCCCCTGGCCCCTCTCCGACTCTCCTTCGGTGTTCTGGATACTTCCGGAAAAAATAAGATGTTTGGCGTTGATTTCGTCCAATTCCGAGAATATTGCCCGAACAGCTTTTCTGGAACCAAAAACAGCAGAAAACAGGAACTGGCACTGTGGCATCTTGTTAATAGGTTAGTTCCGGAAAACGCATAAAAACATTATAAAGTGCAAGCAAAACATGTAAGTATTGTCATAAAACAAGCATGGAACATCAGAAATTATGGATACGTTGGAGACGTATCAGCATCCCCAAGCTTAGTTCCTACTCGTCCTCGAGTAGGTAAACGATAAAAAGAATAATTTATGTAGTGACATGCTACTTACATAACCTTGATCATACTATTACAAAGCATATGAAATGAATGAAGTGACTCAAGGCAATAATCTATAGTTGCTAACAAATAGATAACATATAGCAAAACTTTTCATGAATAGTACTTTCAAGACAAGCATCAAAAGTCTTGCACAAGAGTTAACTCATAAAGCAATAAGTTCAAAGTAAAGGCATCGAAGCAACACAAAGGAAGATTAAGTTTCAGCGGTTGCTTTCAACTTTCAACATGCATATCTTATGGATAATTGTCAATACAGAGTAATATGATGAAGGCAAATAAGCAAGTATGTAAGAATCAATGCACAGTTGACACAAGTGTTTGCTTCTAAGATGGAAGGAAGTAGGTAAACTGACTCAACATAAAGTAAAAGAAAGGCCCTTCGCAGAGGGAAGCAGGGATTAAATCATGTGCTAGAGCTTTTTAAGTTTTGAAATCATATAGAGAGCATAAAAGTAAAGTTTTGAGAGGTGTTTGTTCTTGTCAACGAATGGTAATGGGTACTCCAATTACCTCGCCAACCAGACTTTCAAGAGCGGCTCCCATGAAGGACGTTATCTCTACCAGCAAGGTAGATCATCCCTCTTCTCTTTTGTTTACACACGTACTTTAGTTTTTATTTATTTAAGGGTGACACTCCTCCCAACCTTTTCTTTCACAAGCCATGGCTAACCGAATCCTCGGGTGCCTTCCAACAATCTCATACCATGGAGGAGTGTCTATTTACAAAATTAAGTTGCTTACTGATGAATCAGAGCAAAACATGTGAAGAGAATTATTAATGAAGTTTGATTAATCGGGGCTGGGAACCCCATTGCCAGCTCTTTTTGCAAAATTATTGGATAAGCGGATGTGCCACTAGTCCATTATGAAAGTCTGTCAAGAGTAAATGACAAGGTTGAAAGATAAACACCACATACTTCCTCATGAGCTATAAAACATTGACACAAATTAAGAAGCATTTTGAAGGTTTAAAGGTAGCACATGAAGTATTTACTTGGAATGGCAGGAAATACCACATAGTAGGTAGGTATGGTGGACACACATGGCATAGGTTTTGGCTCAAGGTTTTGGATGCACGAGAAGCATTCCCTCCCAGTACAAGGCTTTGGGCTAGCAAGGTTGTTTGAAGCAAACACAAGTATGAACCGGTACAGCAAAACTTACATAAGAACATATTGCAAGCATTATAATACTCTACACTGTCTTCCTTGTTGCTCAAACACTTTTACCAGAAAATATCTAGACCTTAAGAGAGACCAATCATGCAAACCAATTTCAACAAACTCTACGGTAGTTCTCCACTAATAGGTAAACTACATGGTGCAAGAACTTAATCATGATCTACTTGAGAGCTCAAAACAATTGCCAAGTGTCAAATTATCCAAGACAATATGAGGCATTTTCTGTTTCCAACCAAATAACAATAAGTGCAATAGCTTCCAACTTTTATCATTGAACATTAAAAGTAAAACGAAGAACAAGTGTTCATATGAAAAAGCGGAGCGTGTCTCTCTCCCAAACAAGGATTGCTAGGATCCGAATTTATTCAAACACAAACAAAATAAAAGCACACAGACGCTCCAAGTAAAGCACATAAGATGTGACCGAATAAAAATATGGTTTCAATAGAAGAAACCTGATAAGTTGATGAAGAAGGGGATGCCTTGGGCATCCCCAAGCTTAGACGCTTGAGTCTTCTTGAAATATGCAGGGATGAACCATGGGGGCATCCTCAAGCTTAGACTTTTCACTCTTCTTGATCATATATCATCCTCCTCTCTTGATCCTTGAAAACTTCCTTCACACCAAACTTCTCATAAACTTCATTAGAGGGGTTAGTACTCAAAAAACTTGAATCCACTTTTAGTCATGTAGTGACACATTGCAAGAACTCAATAAAACATTAGCTACAGCTCTCCACGTCTAGAAAGCCTCACTTAAAGTCCATAAGAGACAATGCAAAAAACAGAGACAGAATCTGCCAAAACAGAACAGCCAGTAAAGACGAATTTTAAAGAGGTACTTCCGTTGCTCAAATCAGAAAACTCAAAACTAATGAAAGTTGCGTACATATCTGAGGAACACGCACGTAAATTGGCAGATTTTTCTGAGTTACCTACAGAGAACACAGCCCAAATTCGTGACAGATAGAAATCTGTTTCTGCGCAGAAATCCAAATCTAATATCAACCTTCTATTAGAGACTTCACTTGGCACAACAATGCAATAAAATAAATATAAGGAGAGGTTGCTACAGTAGTAACAACTTTCAAGACACAACAAAATAGTAGCAAAATAAACACATGGGTTATCTCCCAAGAAGTTCTTTCTTTATAGCCATTAAGATGGGCTCAGCAGTTTTAATGATGCTCACATAAGAATGAGAGTTGAAGCAAAAGAGAGCATCAAGAAGCAAGTTCAAAACACATTTAAGTCTAACCAACTTCCTATGCATAGGAATCTTGTACACAAATAAATTCATGAAGAACAAAGTGACAAGCATAAGAAGATAAAACAAGAGTAGCTTCAAAATTTTAAGCATATAGAGAGGTGTTTTAATACCATGCAAGTTTCTACAACTATATTTTCCTCTCTCATAATAATTTCCAGTAGCTTCATGAACAAACTCAACAATATAACTATCACATAAAGCATGTTTTTCATGATCCATAAACACATAATTTTTATCAGGCTCAAAAATAGTGGGATTAAAACTTTCAAATCCACTTTTATCAATAATATAACAGGATGATTGATCAATCTCAAGAGATATGGGACTCCTAGATAAAGTCAAGAACTCTCCAATCCCATTTTCATTAGTAGTACAATTAATATTATCAAGTAACATAGGACCATCATCTAGAGCTTTATCATAAACATTTGCCAAGCAAAATTCTTTAGTACCATGCATTTCGACATCAGGCACAAACAAAGCATTATCATAAGATTTATCAAAGTAGCATGGATTATCATAGATAACAGTAGCATAATTATTTTCACAAGTTTTACTCATAGGGAATATTTCAAGAGAATCCACAGGAACATAACATTCAACCTCCTTTGGTAAGCATGGAGGACAATCAAATAGTGTAAGAGATAAAGAGTTACTCTCATTAGATGGTTGGCATGGGTAGCTAATCCATTCTTCCTCCTTTTGTTCATCACTCTCCTCTTCTTTTTCATCCAATGAGCTTTCAGGTTCATCAATTTCCTCCTCTTTTTCATCCAATGAGCTTTCAAGTTCATCAATTTCTTCTTCCACAGGTTCCTGCAAATTGTGAGTGCATTCTTGTGCATTAATGAGTCTCTCTTTATAATCAATGATATAAGGATTATCACTGTAACTTTCATTGCAAAAATTAAGGATAGAAGAGACATAATCTTTAAGGTCCATACAAACAACACAAGTTTCATAATTCTTAACCATGAAGGATTCGATCTCAGAGGCTCCCATAAATAAAACAAATTGTTCTACCTCTTCGAACCCAAGGTGAATATAGTTATTCCAATTATAGTTCTTAATTAAAACTTCTTCACTAAAGCCACATTGAAATTTCAGATGTTTAGTATCCTCTTCAGAGCAACAATTTATATCATGGCGTTTAAGCAAAATTTTAGCAATTGTATTCAATTTTTCTATCATAGCACTCATTACTTTACCAGTTCTTGATTCTCTATAATTATAATAATATTCTATAAGCTCCAAGTAGGTTATGGGTTCTCCCATAACAGCAGTTTTTAATTTTTAGTTTTTTCAAATTTTTATGGATTTTTGGGTATATGAGAAAAATAAAACTAGACAAAAAGAAACTAGACAAAAGTAAACTAAGAAAAATAAAACAGGACAGAAATAAACTAAGCACAAATAAACTAGACAAAAGTAAACTAAGCAAAACAAAATAAAATAAAATAAAAACACAGAGAGAGAGGTAGAGTGTACTCTCCAGGTGAACTTATGAGTAGAACTATGTCTCCCCGGCAACGGCGCCAGAAAACAGTCTTGATAACCCACAAGTATAGGGGATCGCAGCAGTCTTCGAGGGAAGTAAAACCCAAATTTATTGATTCGACACAAGGGGAGGTAAAGAATACTTATAAGCCTTAACAACTGAGTTGTCAATTCAAGTGCACACTGGAAAAGCACTAGTAACAGGGGTGATGTGAAAGCAGCAGTAATATGAGAGCAATAGTAACAGTAACACAGCAGCAGTAATAGTAACACAGAGGTGATGGCACCAGAAAATAGTTGATACTACTTCCAATGACATATAGAACGAGTATATGATGATGAGAGATGGACCGGGGTTCCCAGCGATCTACACTAGTGGTAACTTTCCAATAACAAGTGACAAGTGTTGGGTGAACAAATTACAGTTGGGCAATTGATAGGATTGAAATAGCATTAAGAAAGAACATCAATTCATTAATCATGTAGGCATGTTTTCCATATATAGTCATACGTGCTCGCAATGAGAAACTTGCACAACATCTTTTGTCCTACCAGCCAGTGGCAGCCGGGCCTCAAGGGAATCTACTGGATATTAAGGTACTCCTTTTAATAGAGCACCGGAGCAAAGCATTAACACTTGGTGAAAACATGTGATCCTCATACCTACGCCTTCCCCTCCGGTTGTCCCAATTTCTGTCACTTTGGGGCCTTTGGTTCCGGACATAGATATGTGCATACAACTCGTAGATACAATCTAAGCAATAATTATAGAGCTTAAATCTAAGATCATGCCACTCGGGCCCTAGTGACAAGCATTAAGCATAACAAGATTGCAGCAACAATAACTTCACAAACTTTATAGATAGACTAATCATAATGTATCATCCATCGGATCCCAACAAACACAACACCGATTACATCAGATGAATCTCAATCATGTAAGGCAGCTCATGAGATCATTGTATTGAAGTAAATGGGATAGAGAGTACCAACTAGCTACTGCTAGAACCCGTAGTCCATGGGGGAACTACTCACGGAGCATGATGGAGGCGGCGGCGTTCATGGAGATGGCTTCCGGGGGCACTTCCCCGTCCCGGCAGGGTGCTGGAACAGAGACTTCTGTCCCCCGAATTGGAGTTTCGCGATGGCGGCGGCGCCCCTGGAGTTTTTCTGGAGTTTCGTCAATTCGTCTCGCGTTTTTAGGTCGAAAGGGCTTATATAGGCGAAGAGACAGAGTCGGAGGGTGCCTGGGCCCCCCTCACAGTAGGCCGGCGCGGCCAGGCCTGGGGCCGCGCCACCATGTTGTGTGGTGGCCCCCTGGCCCCTCTCCGACTCTCCTTCGGTGTTCTGGATGCTTCCGGGAAAAATAAGATGTTTGGCGTTGATTTCGTCCAATTCCGAGAATATTGCCCGAACAGCCTTTCTGGAACCAAAAACAATGAGAAACAGAACGGCACTGTGGCATCTTGTTAATAGGTTAGTTCCGGAAAACGCATAAAAACATTATAAAGTGCAAGCAAAACATGTAAGTATTGTCATAAAACAAGCATGGAACATCAGAAATTATGGATACGTTGGAGACGTATCAATAATCTATATGCCTTAACTCCTCAACCATAACCAAGGAAGATGCACTTAACAGCCCTTGGCTCCAACTTTCCATTATCAACATGAGCATAAGCAGTGCAACCGAAAACTCTCAAATCTGAATAATCAGCAGGCGAACCAGACCATACCTCAATTGGAGTTTTCTTATCAAGTGGAACAGAAGGTGACCTGTTGATGAGATAACATGCGGTGGAGGCTGCTTCAGCCCAAAAACCTCTATGCATCTTTGCATTAGACAACATGCAACGAGCCCTCGAAATAATGGTCATGTTCATGCGTTCAGCCACGCCATTCTGTTGAGGGGTGTACGGAATGGTATGATGTCTTACCATCCCATCATTGCTGCAAAACTCATCAAATTCATTTGAACAAAATTCCATACCATTGTCAGTACGGATTATCTTAACCTTCTTTTCAGTTTGGGTTTCTACCATAACTTTCCACTTCTTAAAAGCATTAAAAACATCAGATTTATGTTTCAGGAAATATGGCCACACTTTCCTTGAGTAATCATCAATAATAGTAAGCATGTAATTAGCACCACCATTAGAAGTTCTACGGGACGGACCCCAAACATCAGCGTGTACATAATATAAAATGCCTTTGGTGGTATGAACGGAAGCATTAAATTTTACTCTTTTATGCATACCAAAGATGGAGTGCTCACAGTACTCAAGCTTACGTAAATCACAGCCATCAATTAGCTCTCTCTTTGCCAATTCTGCCATGCCAAGCTCACTCATATGTCCAAGACGCTTATGCCAAAGGTTAGTCTTACTAGATTCATCAGAACTAACAGCAGCAGCAATGCCAGGCAAAGTACTACCTCTAAGGACATATAATTTCGCAGAATTCATATCACCAATCATAATAATGAGAGAACCTGATGATACCTTCAAAAGTTTGTTCCCACCTTTGTACTTGTACCCGTCACAATCCAGGGTACTCAAAGAGATCAAATTCCTCGCCATGGAGGGTATGTGTTTCACTCCTGTCAACGTGCGTGTCATCCCATCATGGGTCTTGATCCGAACAGAACCAATGCCAACAATGCTGCACTGGTTGTCATTCCCCACACGCACAAAATCTCCACTCTGCACAGACTCATAAGAACTGAACCAATCTTTGTTACAGCAGATAAGAAACGAACATGCATTATCAAGAATCCATTCATCATCACGTGAAACACATGCAGCCAAGACAGCTAAGCAATCTCCATCAGAACTATTACTACCATCATTACTAGCAACAACAGCAGCCTCACCCTTACCGGTGACAACGGCAGCCTTACCATTACCATCATTATTTTTCGGTTGGTAAGTTCCGTTCCTTTTTCTCCTTGTTCTGCAGCTTCCAACAATCATCAATATTGTGGTTAGATTTCTTACAATACCTGCAGAACTTGTCACGTCCTTTGGACTTTGAGCGACCTCTGTCGCCCTTGCTCTTATCTCTGTTGTTGTGGTAGTAGTTATCTCGCTGCTCAGGCCTGCCACGGACCTCTAATGCCTCCGCCTTGGAGGACGAACTTTCAGCCTGCACCATAGATTTCATTTTCTCCTTTTGTTGGAGAGCATCATAAACTTCCGCGAGAGTTAGTTTGTCGCGGCTTAATAATATGGTGTCACGAAAATTACTGAAAGAATTAGGCAGCGAGCATAAAAGAAGAAGACCTAAATCCTCATCCTCATACTTAACTTCTATAGACTGCAAATCAGAAACAATCTCTTTCCAGGAAGATAGGTGTGATTCATAACCGAACCTCCCTCTTGCAACTTATGCGAGAACAGCTTCATCTTCACATGCAATCTGCCCGTGAGATCCTTGGACAAACAGATCTCCTCTAGTTTGACCAATAACTCGGCGGTGGTTTTCTCCTGCAGCACTTCCTGCAGAATATTATTGGACAGATGGAGTTGAATCAACGATAAAGCCTTACGGTCTTTCCGCTTCTCCGCATCGGTCCAGGTATCCTTCGCTTTCTCGCCGAAAGCATCGATCGCTTCATCCAGATCTGAAGATTGGGCGAGAATCGCCCTCATCTTCACTTGCCACAAAGCAAATCTCGTGGTGTAGTCCAGCTGCGGTAGATCGAACTTCAGTGACGACATCTCGTAAACCCTAGATCCAAAGAACACGGGCTCTGATACCACTTGTTATAATCGAGATGCACAATAAACAAAGAACGAAAAGTAAAACACTGCATGGGACACGAGATTTTAACGTGGAAAACCCTTGCAACACACAAGGGAAAAACCACGGGCGCAAGCCAGCAAAACTTCACTATTTCGGTGGTGTTTACAAACGCCGTGGGTGTACAATGATGCGACAAACCCTAGCGGCGGCTTACAGGGAATACAAATAGATGGTGAATTTGGATCAGAAGTTAGCCTCCCTTTAGTATATGAATTTGGATCATAATATAACACAGCCTCCGGTGAAGCTCTCGCTGACGCGCCACGCACGCTCTACAACCGATTTACAACGCCACATTATACAGAGATGGGCTGGAGATTCCCTAATAGGCAACGATGTGATATGTGGTGACGACATCATAAATTAAGAAGCCGACAGGCAGCTGCCGTATCTTATTTTACCCTTCCTGACTTCCTCCTACGGCGGTACGGCATGATGTCATTTGTTCCAAAAGAAAACAGACACAAGAAAAAAGAGGATTAGATGCTTTTTTACACTAGCGGAGACAGGGCCTTCGCTTCCAGTCCTTAATAAGCTCTAGTTCTGGTTGGCCAACCGGAACTATACAGGCGGGACTAAAGGTTCCCCTTTAGTCCCGATCCGGTTACCAGCCGGGATAAATGGTCATTCATGTGGCCGCGATATAGGGTTTGAGCTAGAGAACCTTTAGTTCCGTCTCGTAATCCCAACCGGAACTAACTATTATTTTCAATTATTATGTTTTTCATTTTTCTAATTTATTTTTTAATTTATTTTTTTCTAATTAATTCCTAATTATTTGACTTGTTACTCTCTCACTTGGAATTTTTAATACTACTTACACTTAATCTGTAGTTAAATTGTAGACTTGGTCATCACTTCTCGGTCGGTCACCCATCCGCACACTACTAAACCCTCAGCACGTTTAACTCCTCGTTTCTTTCCTGCTGTGCTCCCGCGAATGTGGTTCAACCTTGTTATAAATACTACCATATCAATCCTATTAACTCTTATACCATTGTATCATATTTTTGTATTTGTTGAAACCAAAAATAATCTGTAAACCGCAATTGAAAAAATAATATATGCTTTATTATTAGAAAAATATGAGGAATTTGAATATGAAATAATTATGTTTTAGTAATTTTTATTATTTTTATCAAATAATATATGCGTTATTCATATAATATGGCCAAATAATTAATATATTTAAATCTGTAAACCGCAATTGGACAAATAATATATGTTGTATTTTTAGAGAAATGTGAGGAATTTGAATATGAAATAATTATGTTTTTATTCATTTATTATTATTATTATCAAATAATATATGCATTATTCATATAATATGGTCAAATAGTTAATATCTTTAAATCTGTAAACCGCAATTGGCCAAATAATATATGCTTTATTATTAGAAAAATGTGAGGAATTTTAATATGAAATAATTATGTTTTTATTCATTTATTACTATTATATAATAATATATGCATTATTTATATAATATGACCAACTAATTAATATATTTAAATCTGTAAACCACATTTGGACAAATAATATATGCTTTATTATTTGAAAAATGTGAGGAATTTGAATATGAAATAATTATGTTTTTTTCATTTTTTTGTTATTATTATCAAATAATATATACATTATTCATATAATATGGCCAAATAATTAATATCTTTAAATCTGTAAACCGCAATGGACAAATAATATATGCTTTATTATTAGAAAAATGTGAGAAATTTGAATATGACATAATTATGTTTTTATTCATTTTTTTATTATTATCATATAATATATGCATTATTCATATAATATGGCCAAATAATTAATATCGTTAAATCTGTAAACCGCAATTGGAAAAATAATATCGTTAAATCTGTAAACCGCAATTGGAACGACACCTTCTTAGGTTGCAGCGTGATGGTGAAGCGTCGGGTGCAGCCGCCAGTCCTGGGCGCTGGCATATACTAGACCGATCACGGAGAAAGAGGGATGGTCGGTGCAGCTAAGGGCTGTGATGTCTACGCACGCTTCTATTCCTGTAGACAGTGTTGGGCCTCCAAGAGCAGAGGTTTGTAGAACAGCAGCAAGTTTCCCTTAAGTGAATCACCCAAGGTTTATCGAACTCAGGGAGGTAGAGGTCAAATATATCCCTCTCAAGCAACCCTGCAATTACGATACAAAAAGTCTCTTGTGTCAACAACACACCTAATACATTTATCAGATGTATAGGTGCACTAGTTTGGCGAAGAGATAGTGAAATACAAGTAACATGGATGATTGTAAGTAGTAATTGCAATCTGAAATAAAGATGGCAGCAAGCAAACATGTAACAGAACTTGTTGGAAACGGTGTTTCAACGCTTAGAAACAAGGCCTAGGGATCATACTTTCACTAGTGGACACTCTCAACATTGATCACATAACTGAATAAATAAATGCTACTTTCTACACTCTCTTGTTGGATAACAAACACCATTCATTGTGTAGGGATATAAAAGCACACCTCAAGCCGGAGTAAATGATACGTCTCCAACGTATCGATAATTTCTTATGTTACAAGCTTGTTTTATGATGATACTCACATGTTTTACACATAGTTTATGTCATATTTATGCATTTTCCGGCACTAAACTATTAACGAGATTCCGAAGAGCCAGTTGCTATTTTCTACTGTTTTTGGTTTCAGAAATCCTAGTAAGGAAATATTCTCGGAATTGGACGAAATCAACGCCCAGGGGCCTATTTTTCCACGAAGCTTCCAGAACACCGAAAGGGAACCGAAGTGGGGCGACGAGGCGCCGCCACACTAGGGCGGCGCGGCCCAGGGGGGCCCGCACGGCCCTAGTGTGTGGCCCCCTCGTCAGCCCTCCGACTCCGCCCTTCCGCCTACTTAAAGTCTTCGTCGTGAATACCCCAGTACAGAGAACCACGATACGGAAAACTTTCCAGGGACGCCGCCGCCGCCAATCCCATCTCGGCGGATTCAGGAGATCGCCTCCGGCACCCTGCCGGAGAGGGGAATCATCTCCCGGAGGACTCTTCACCGCCATGGTCGCCTCCGGAGTGATGTGTGAGTAGTTCACCCCTGGACTATGGGTCCATAGCAGTAGCTAGATGGTCGTCTTCTCCTAATTGTGCTATCATTGTTAGATCTTGTGAGCTGCCTAACATGATCAAGATCATCTATTTGTCATGCTACATGTTGCGTTTGTTGGGATCCGATGAATAATGAATACTATGCTATGTTGATTATCAATCTATCATCTATGTGTTGTTTATGATCTCGCATGCTCTCTGTTATTAGTAGAGGCTCTGGCCAAGTCATTACTTGTAACTCCAAGAGGGAGTATTTATGCTCGATAGTGGGTTCATGCCTCCATTAAATGCAGGACGATGTGACAAAGTTCTAAGGTTGTGGATGTGCTGTTGCCACTAGGGATAAAACATCAATGCTATGTCTAAGGATGTATTTGTTGATTACATTATGCACCATACTTAATGCAATTGTCTGTTGTTTGCAACTTAATACTGGAGGGGTTCGGATGATAATCTAAAGGTGGACTTTTTAGACATAGATGCATGCTGGATAGCGGTCTATGTACTTTGTCGTAATGCCCAATTAAATCTCACAATACACATCATAACATGTATGTGCATGGTCATGCCCTCTTTATTTGTCAATTGCCCAACTGTAATTTGTTCACCCAACATGCTATTTATCTTATGGGAGAGACACCACTAGTGAACTGTGGACCCTGGTCCATTCTTTTACATCGAATACAATCTACTGCAATACTAGCTCTACTGTTCTCTGCAAACATCATCATCCACACTATACATCTAATCCTTTGTTACAGCAAGCCGGTGAGATTGACAACCTCACTGTCACGTTGGGGCAAAGTAATTTGGTTGTGTTGTGCAGGTTCCACGTTGGCGCCGGAATCCCTGGTGTTGCGTGCTGCGCGTAGATGACGTATTGTCTTTCCGTTCAACACGCGTCCGTTGGGAACCCCAAGAGGAAGGTGTGATGCGTACAGCAGTGAGTTTTTCCTCAGTAAGAAACCAAGGTTTATCGAACTAGTAGGAGTCAAGAAGCACGTCGAAGGTTGATGGCGGCGGAGTGTAGTGCGGCGCAACACCTGGGATTCTGGCGCCAACGTGGAACCTGCACAGCACAACCAAAGTACTTTGCCCCAACGAAACAGTGAGGTTGTCAATCTCATCGGCTTGCTGTAACGAAGGATTAGATGTATAGTGTGGATGATGATTGTTTGCAGAGAACAGTAGAACAAGTATTGCAGTAGATTGTATTCGATGTAAAAGAATGGACCGGGGTCCACAGTTCACTAGAGGTGTCTCTCCCATAAGATAAATAGCATGTTGGGTGAAGAAATTACAGTTGGGCAATTGACAAATAGAGAGGGCATGACCATTCACATACATGATATGATGAGTATAGTGAGATTTAATTGGGCATTACGACAAAGTACATAGACCGCTATCCAGCATGCATCTATGCCTAAAAAGTCCACCTTCAGGTTATCATCCGAACCCCTTCCAGTATTAAGTTGCAAACAACAGACAATTGCATTAAGTATGGTGCGTAATGTAATCAATAACTACATCCTCGGATATAGCATCGATGTTTATCCCTAGTGGCAACAACACATCCACAACCTTAGAACTTTCTGTCACTGTCCCAGATTTAATGGAGGCATGAACCCACTATCGAGCATAAATACTCCCTCTTGGAGTTACTAGCAAAAACTTGGCCAGAGCCTCTACTAACAACGGAGAGCATGCAAGATCATAAACAACACATAGATATAAATTGATAATAAACATAACATAGTATTCTCTATCCATCAGATCCCAACAAACACAACATATAGCATTACAGATAGATGATCTTGATAATGTTAGGCAGCTCACAAGACCCGACAATGAAGCAAAATTAGGAGAAGACGACCATCTAGCTACTGCTATGGACCCATAGTCCAGGGATGAACTACACACTCATCACTCCGGAGGCGACCATGGCGGTAAAGAGTCCTCCGGGAGATGATTCCCCTCTCCGGCAGGGTGCCGGAGGCGATCTCCTGAATCCCCCGAGATGGGATTGGCGGCGGCGGCGTCTCTGGAAGGTTTTTCGTATCGTGGCTCTCGGTACTGGGGGTTTCGTGACGAAGGCTATAAGTATGCGGAGGAGATAGGTCAGGGGGCCTGACAGGGGGCCCACACACTAGGCCGGCGCGGCCAGGGCTTGGGTCGTGCCGCCGTAGTGTCTGGCCACCTCGTGGCCCCACTTCGTGACTCCTTCGGTCTTCTGGAAGCTTCGTGGCAAAATAGGACCCTGGGCGTTGATTTCATCCAATTCCGAGAATATTTCCTTACTAGGATTTCTGAAACCAAAAACAGCAGAAAACAGCAACTGGCTCTTCGGCATCTCGTTAATAGGTTAGTGCCGAAAAATGCATAAATATGACATAAAGTATGCATAAAACATGTAGGTATCATCAATAATGTGGCATGGAACATAAGAAATTATCGATACGTCGGAGACGTATCAGCATCCCCAAGCTTAGTTCCTACTCGTCCCGAGTAGGTAAACGATAACAAAGATAATTTCTGGAGTGACATGCCATCATAACCTCGATCATACTATTGTAAGCATATGTAATGAATGCAGCGATCAAAGCAATGGTAAATGACATGAGTAAACAAATGAATCATAAAGCAAAGACTTTTCATGAATAGTACTTTCAAGACAAGCATCAATAAGTCTTGCATAAGAGTTAACTCATAAAGCAATAATTCAAAGTAGAGGTATCGAAGCAACACAAAGGAAGATTAAGTTTCAGCGGTTGCTTTCAACTTGTAACATGTATATCTCATGGATAGTTGTCAATGCAGAGTAATATAACAAGTGCAATATGTAAGTATGTAGGAATCAATGCACAGTTCACACAAGTGTTTGCTTCTTGAGGTGGAGAGAAATAGGTGAACTGACTCAACATAAAAGTAAAAGAAAGGCCCTTCGCAGAGGGAAGCATTGATTGCTATATTTGTGCTAGAGCTTTGGTTTTGAAAACAAGAAACAATTTTGTCAACGGTAGTAATAAAGCATATGTATCATGTAAATTATATCTTACAAGTTGCAAGCCTCATGCATAGTATACTAATAGTGCCCGCACCTTGTCCTAATTAGCTCGGATTACCGGGATTATCATCGCAATACATATGTTTTAACCAAGTGTCACAAAGGGGTACCTCTATGCCGCCTGTACAAAGGTCTAAGGAGAAAGCTCACATTGGATTTCTCGCTTTTGATTATTCTCAACTTAAACATCCATACCGGGACAACATAGACAACAGATAATGGACTCCTCTTTAGTGCTTAAGCATTTAGAAACAATTAATGTTCTCATATGAGATTGAGGATATTTGTCCAAAACTGAAACTTCCACCATGATTCATGGCTTTAGTTAGCGGCCCAATGTTCTTCTCTAACATTATGCATGCTCTAACCATTAAATAAGTGGTAAATCTCCCTTACTTCAGACAAGACGGACATGCATAGCAACTCACATGATATTCAACAAAGAGTAGTTGATGGCGTCCCCAGAAACATGGTTATCGCACAACAAGCAACTTAATAAGAGATAAAGTGCATAAGTACATATTCAATACCACAATAGTTTTTAGGCTATTTTTCCCATGAGCTATATATTGTAAAGGTAAAGGATAGAAATTTTAAAGGTAGCACTCAAGCAATTTACTTTGGAATGGCAGAGAAATACCATGTAGTAGGTAGGTATGGTGGACACAAATGGCATAGTGGTTGGCTCAAGTATTTTGGATGCATGAGAAGTATTCCCTCTCGATACAAGGTTTAGGCTAGCAAGGTTATTTGAAACAAACACAAGGATGAACCGGTGCAGCAAAACTCACATAAAAGACATATTGTAAACATTATAAGACTCTACACCGTCTTTGATACGTCTCCGACGTATCGATAATTTCTTATGTTCCATGCCACATTATTGATGATACCTACATGTTTTATGCATAATTTATGTCATATTTATGCATTTTCTGGCACTAACCTATTAACGAGATGCCGAAGAGCCAGTTGTTGTTTTCTGCTGTTTTTGGTTTCAGAAATCCTAGTAAGGAAATATTTTCGGAATTGGACGAAATCAATGCCCAGGGGCCTATTTTGCCACGAAGCTTCCAGAAGACCGAAGAGGAGACGAAGTGGGGCCACGGGGCGCCGCCACAGTAGGGCGGCGTGGCCCAAGGGGGGCCCGCACCGGCCTAGTGTGTGGGGCCCCCATGCGGCCCCCTGACCTGCCCTTCCGCCTACATATAGTCTTCGTCGCGAAACCCCCAGTACCGAGAGCCACGATACGGAAAACCTTCCAGAGACGCCGCCGCCGCCAATCCCATCTCGGGGGATTCAGGAGATCGCCTCCGGCACCCTGCCGGAGAGGGGAATCATCTCCCGGAGGACTCTTCACCGCCATGGTTGCCTCCGGAGTGATGAGTGAGTAGTTCACCCCTGGACTATGGGTCCATAGCAGTAGCTAGATGGTCGTCTTCTCCTAATTATGCTTCATTGTCGGGTCTTGTGAGCTGCCTAACATGATCAAGATCATCTATCTGTAATGCTACATGTTGTGTTTGTTGGGATCCGATGGATAGAGAATACTATGTTATGTTGATTATCAATCTATTACCTATGTGTTGTTTATGATCTTGCATGCTCTCCGTTATTAGTAGAGGCTCTGGCCAAGTTTTTACTCTTAACTCCAAGAGGGAGTATTTATGCTCGATAGTGGGTTCATGCCTCCATTAAATGCAGGACAGGTGTGAGAAAGTTCTAAGGTTGTGGATGTGCTGTTGCCACTAGGGATAAAACATTGATGCTATGTCCGAGGATGTAGTTATTGATTACATTACGCACCATACTTAATGCAATTGTCTGTTGTTTGCAACTTAATACTGGAAGGGGTTCGGATGATAACCTGAAGGTGGACTTTTTAGGCATAGATGCATGCTGGATAGCGGTCTATGTACTTTGTCGTAATGCCCAATTAAATCTCACTATACTCATCATATCATGTATGTGCATGGTCATGCCCTCTCTATTTGTCAATTGCCCAACTGTAATTTGTTCACCCAACATGCTATTTATCTTATGGGAGAGACACCTCTTGTGAACTGTGGACCCCGGTCCATTCTTTTACATCGAATACAATCTACTGCAATACTTGTTCTACTGTTCTCTGAAAACAATCATCATCCACACTATACATCTAATCCTTTGTTACAGCAAGCCGGTGAGATTGACAACCTCACTGTTTCGTTGGGGCAAACTACTTTGGTTGTGTTGTGCAGGTTCCACGTTGGCGCCGGAATCCCTGGTGTTGCGCCGCACTACATCTCGCCGCCATCAACCTTCACGTGCTTCTTGGCTCCTACTGGTTCGATAAACCTTGGTTTCTTACTGAGGGAAACTTGCCGCTGTACGCATCACACCTTCCTCTTGGGGTTCCCAACGGACGCGTGTTGAACGGAAAGACAATACGTCATGTACGCGCAGCAAGCAAAATTTCTGGCGCCGTTGCCGGGGAGATCAAGACACGCTGCAAGGGGAGTCTCCACAATCCAATCTCTTTACTTTGTTTCTGTCTTGCTTTATTTTATTTACTTTCTTGTTTGCTGCATTATATCAAAACACAAAAAAATTAGTTGCTAGCTTTACTTTATTTACTGTCTTGCACTCTATATCAAAAACACACAAAAATTAGTTACTTGCATTTACTTTATCTAGTTTGCTTTATTTACTATTGCTAAAATGGGTACTCCTGAAAATACTAAGTTGTGTGACTTCACAACCACAAATAATAATGATTTCTTATGAACACCTATTGCTCCACCTGCTACTACAGCAGAATTTTTTGAAATTAAACCTGCTTTACTGAATCTTGTTATGCGAGAGCAATTTTCTGGTGTTAGTTCTGATGCTGCTGCTGCCCATCTCAATAATTTTGTTGAATTGTGTGAAATTCAAAAGTATAAAGATGTAGATGGTGATATTATAAAATTTAAATTGTTCCCTTTCTCATTAAGAGGAAGAGCTAAAGATTGGTTGCTATCTCTGCCTAAGAATAGTATTGATTCATGGACTAAATGCAAGGATGCTTGTATTGGTAGATATTATCCCTCTGCTAAAATTATATCTTTGAGGAGTAGCATAATGAATTTTAAACAATTGGATAATGAGCATGTTGCACAAGCATGGGAAAGAATGAAATCTTTGGTTAAAAATTGCCCAACCCATGGACTGACTACTTGGATGATCATCCAAACCTTTTATGCAGGACTGAATTTTTCTTCGCGGAACCTATTGGATTCAGCTGCTGGAGGTACCTTTATGTCCATCACTCTTGGTGAAGCAACAAAGCTTCTTGATAATATGATGATTAATTACTCTGAATGGCACACGGAAAAAGCTCCACAAGGTAAGAAGGTAAATTCTGTCGAAGAAACCTCTTCCTTGAATGATAAGATTGATGCTATTATGTCTATGCTTGTGAATGGTAGGACTAATGTTGATCCTAATAAAGTTCCGTTAGCGTCATTGGTTGCTCAAAAAGAATATGTTGATGTGAATTTCATTAAAAATAACAATTACAATGATTCTAGGCCGTATCCTGCTAATGGTAACTCTTATGGTAGATATGTTTCACCTAATAAGGAAAAGATGTTAGAAATTGAAAGATCCACCAAGAGCTTTATGCAATCACAATATGAGCAAAATAAATTGTTTACTAAAACTATGAATGAACAATCTACCCTGTTGAAGAATATAGGAAATCAACTTGAAAATCTGAATATGGAGATCTCGGGGTTACAAACTAAACTTGCAAATGCTGAAAACCGAATCTCATACATATCTGCGTCACAATCTTCTTTAATTAATAAAAGGGCTGCTAAACCTGAGGATATTGATAATAAAATTGTTACTACAGCAAATGCCATCCAAGTTAGAATTAATGAGAATATAAGATTGATGGCCGAATTGCGTGCTAGGTGGGAGAAAGAAGAAAATGCTAAAGAAGATAATATAGCTAAAGTTTGGACTATTACCACCACTAGCAACGCTAATGCTTCACATGTTGCTGCACCTCCTACTAATAATCCTATATAACTAAGAAGTTCATCCCCACTAACCTATTTCTCTTAACATGCAGCCTATCCACCTAAGCAGTGTGCCACCTCAGCAAGTTTAGTCCGTTTGCTTCCCATTTATTTTCCGTTTCCTTCCTATTTATTTTCTCTAAGAAATCCCTGCTCAGCTGCGTGTTTGATCCTTTTGGTGTTCCGACTAGAGCTCAACCGTCCAGCCTATTAAGCAGCCCACGAACGATGGAACGCACCACTGGAATGCTCTGGATTCACGGAGTAGGAGTTGTATTGACGTTTTGCCCTCCCGATCAATCTTCGCCAAAGCTCTATGTCTTCCTCTCCCCCGTCCACTCAGAGCAGAATTCAATACAACAAGCAACGATTCTTCTCCCCTTCCTCAAAACACAATTCACTAGAGGAGAATATAAATAGTATGGTGTATGCAGCGACTCCTTCATTCGTAGTTCACTGCAGCCTTCCTTTTCTTCTTCCTCCTCCCCAATCACCGTGACTCCAACTACAATTATAAGAGGTCGCTACCATACTAGCTTGTCGCCCGTCGGTCCCCCTGCAGCAGTCTGTCGTACACCCAGCCACGGCCGGCTGCGTCGCGACTTACGTCTGTAGTACTGCAGCAGCCATATCAACCTATATACGCCAAGCTAGGTAAGCACACCAGATGAACACAACGCGAGTCAGCACATTAGGGCTCTTCCAATGTTTGAATATTCTTTCTTATACTGGTTCTTTTGATCTTCTCCATGTCTAATCAAATGCAGTACGTACCAGTTTAGTAGTAGTACTCATTCAGGTGATTCTAATTTTAAATTATGATAAGTGTGATACACTGCCTGTCACTGAATTTATAGTCTGGGTATTCTCTCTGCAATGCAACCTGGCAAGCCATTTTATTTAGATTTCTACTATTCATACTTGAGTGCTAGATGAAATTTTCCAGTAAGTGTTCTAATGATTTACCTTATCAAATATAGCTCCATTATTTATCTTATTCCTTGCCAAATAACTAAAACACTAACCGTACAAAATCATGTAGGTATAAACAGGAGAAACTTGAGCAAGATGAGAAATTATTTAACTTGGAGACCTCATCAGCACTGCGAAAAATACTTTGTGTGATAAATTGGTGATGATAATTTGAGCCACAATCTCAGTTTGTATTTACATGGCTAAATAATCCCAACCTGTGTTTTCTCTTCGCAGATCACAATATTTATTTGAAAATAATAGTACCTTTCGCTATCTATGAACTATTGGGTTATCTACGAACATTGTCTAAAGAGGTTTGTTCACTTTAATGTTTAACTTGTGATATTACTATTGAATGAAGTACCATCTGACTCGAGAGAAACCTCTATATACACATATTTAGACGTTTACACGTCAATGTGTTGGTCATTTTCGTATATAGGTGCACCCGGTCATTTTATATCCCAGGTCCACTCCTGGAGCGAGAGATGCTCGATGGAATGGTTTGACCAAGCAGGTAATAAGTAAGAAGTTTTAGAAGGTGTTTATCCTTGATGTTTAAAGGAGACGATGTTGTATCATCTATGCAGACTAAAGAGAATTCTGTCTAAAGTTCTTCGCCAACGAATGGAAAGAAGGACATTTTCATATAAAACTACTGTCAACCAGATATCAACTCTGGTCATATCCGCATTGCTTTACCTTGCAAATATGTATTGTATTTTCAAATCACTGTACTAATAACACCATCTCAATTTGTGTCAATTTTATGATGTCATCGTTGCAGTTAGATACCACATGGTTAAGCTGTGAGAACAATGATTGAAGCCAGGATGGATTTTACTTTGCACTGCATTCTCTATCTTTGTTAAATATAAGGCGGACACTATCCGGACTTTCTATTAATAGCGGCTGTTATTTTGTTCTTTTTGCACTTCGAGTATTTGTTTCAGATGCCAGTAAAAAAAAGGATACTCTGCGTTTGTTTCAGATGCCAATAAAAAAAGGATACTCTTCGTTTGTTTCAGATGCCATCAAATGTTCCCATTAGTGGCTGTTATTTTGTTCTTTTTGCACTTCGAGTATTCGTTTCAGATGCCAATAAAAAAAAGGATACTCTGCGTTTGTTTCAGATGCCAATAAAAATAGGATACTCTTCCTTTGTTTCAGATGCCATCAAATGTTCCCATTAGTGTAACCTTTTGTGGTGACCCGGCATACCACTGCATGGTGTAGTATGCAAGTCTGATATAACACCAATGAAACACCGTTCCACTCGTATTATATCGCTCAGAGTGGTACAACAGAAACATATGCGGGTCCAAGGCATGTCTATAGAATTACAACATTTACTTTGTTACATAAGATTATCACAGCCTCCTACTTTACAATGAGGTAAATCAGCAAATAAACTCCAGAAAAACGACTCGTAGTCTAATCCTATCACGAACTCTATTTGTAGAGTATTTGACTAGCTGTAGGGGCTATGAATAGATTCTAGCTAAATAGGAGCTAGGTTTAGGAAGCTAGTTCCTTTCTATGGCTATACTAGGTTTTCTCCTTGTTGGACGTGGTATCTGACTCCTCTGACATGGTCCTGTCTCTTGAAGTAGTTGTTGACTCCTCGGTCTTCGAGTTGCACTGTAGATCCTCCATCGTGGCCTCCATATCTAAGCAGGGGATTTAAGAGTGGGATGAGTACGAGCGTACTCAACAAGTTCATTATAGGAAAGAGGTGTTTAATGCACTAGCTACGGCATTAGACCAGAAAGTCTAATACCAATGCAGGTTTTCGTAACCATTACTTCAAAAGGTTGCTTTTATTCAGAAGAACTATGTCCGTCAGCCTTCACCGGTTTACTAGAACTTCATGGAGCTCCTTTCCGGCCGCGTTCGCAGTTCCATATCCCGGAACAGGGAGTGACAGGTCACGGTTCTTTACACTCTGCAGAGGTGTGTTGCTTTACCCATAAGAGATCTTAACCTTGGTGCCAACCGAGCTTAAGTTCTCGTCCACACTTCCTTTGGTGTGAGGCCCGGTATAAGGTCTAGCCAATCATTTTCCTCCGCTACCTCGAACACCCACCCTTTGTTGCATACCCCGACCCTGGGTCCTCGTCGGTCCTCTTATACCACTTAAGGATGGACCCCGACCACGACAACAGTTTGGGACTCGTTAACCAAACTCCTTCACGGTAGCTGCAACCCATCATAGACCGCAATACCGTGGGGACTTTAGGCTTCCCCAGCCCACCGCTTGCACTTCGAGCGACAAGTGTCTACGGACTATGCCGTGGGGACTTAAGGCTTCCCCAGCCCACCGCTTGCCCTGACAGATACAAGTGTCTACGGTAAAGCGCATCCGTTGATGAACGAGAGGTGGAAACACTTTTGACTACTCCGTCCCACTCCGGATCTTATGGTTAACACGGATATTACGGCACAAGAATCACTGGCGACATTTGTTGTTTAATCCTAGATGGATATAAGCCCGTGCAATGGAACCTCCACCATATCAACACAATCCATGGTTCCATTGCCCACCACATAGTCATATTCATAGTTATGAAAGTAGTGGTTTTGATTTTTGTGCAATAGTGATAACCATAATACTTTGCAAGTAATTTGATAAAAATACTCAAATGACATGAGCAAGTGATGAACTTGCCTTTCTTGGCTGCAAGATTATGCAGACAAGGTCTTCGATACGCAATAACTCCAAATTCTGAAATAGCATCATCGTCCGGTAAGGACGATGTTTAAAAGATTGGCAAGGATGCAATAATGCATAATTATGAGATGCAATCGTTCTAAGCGTGTCCTAACCCCGATGATTTAGGATTAGTGAGTGGTAATGATTGGTTCAGGGTGTGTTGCACTTTTAGAATGATTCACAAACAAGGTTCTTATTAAGAATTGGTTGCTTGTTATCATAAGCAGGTGCTGTAATAAATCATAATAATAACAATAATAGCACACAACAATAAGGTTTGGTGTAATCCTAACAGGTACTGAATAGTGGTTAGTTTTAGTACTATATGTCATGGTTAATGATTGATTATTATATACTTTAAAAAGAATAACTTTTAAAGAACATGTTCTTTAATAAAGAACAAGTATGATAATTAGGTTGAGGGGGTTCTATGGTTGACTATGGTTTTATTTAGTTTCTGGAGTAAGTATTAGATGGATTCTAACAAGGTTGGAAGCACATCTTAGGCAATTCATTAAACATGGGTGCTATCAAGGTTGGTATACCTTGATGGTGATAGATGGCTAGGTTTATAGGTCCTATAAAGCTGGTTGGATGGCTACTCCTTATTTACTTCAAAAGAATAACTTTTGAAGAACATACTTCTTAAGGAATAAGAAGTATATCAATTAGTGTTGAGGTTTTCTAGGTTTTATTATTGGTTTCACTAAGTAAAGAATGGTTGGCTCTTAGATGGGATGGTTTCTAAGTATCTCACACTAGTAGGGTTTAGTGGAGTATGGTATGTACTGCTAAACATTAGATATGATTGCTATTAGAATTCATCACGATGGTGTGATGCTAAGTAGGAATGATTAAGGTTGGTGTTTTAGTAATAGGATCTAGGGTTTACACTTGGCTCACCCTACTTGATTAACTAGGTAGGATAGGTATGCATACATGGAATACTGAATTATTGATAATAGGGCTCCTACATTTTATGTGAACATGGTAAGTATTTATTTGCTAATTATGGTTCTATGGATCAGAGGAAAAATATCCTGATCACTTATCCTAACCTAGGGTTTAGGTTAGAAACAAATTAGAGTTCATATGAATAAATGGAGCTAGGTTTCCTAATAGTATTAGGGTTTTAGGGTCCCACATTAAATTATGGGTTCCTGGTTCTATTACTTATGAAATTAGGGTTTTCTAAATACCCTAAAGTTCTTGAATTAATAACTTCACTATAAGGTTGAAGTTATTAATAACTTTGAAATAAAATTAATATTGGATTTGGCATTTTATTATTTTTAAATAATTAATAATTAAGGTAATTATTAATTAGGGTTTAAAATCCTCCAAATAAGGATTTAATAAATTAGTAGAGAAGGAAAATTTATTTTATTGTTTTCCTTATTTACTTTACTGGTTTTTATTTATTTTATACCTTTTTCCTAATTATTGAATTTTAATTGAATTTAGAATTAAAATTAAAGGCTTAAATATCAAGTATTAAATAATTGAATTTTTATTAAAAATAAAAATTCCATTTTATATTTTTATTGGATAGAGTTTAGTTTTATAAGAATTTTGATATATTACTTTCATTTTTCTGAGTTAATATGGATTTTATATAATTTTGCAGAGTTGCAGTAATTTTTGAATTGAAATTTAAAACAGAAAACTACTAAACCTACCCAGACTAGAGTTACACACGGCCACTGACCAGTGGGTCCAGGACCACGTCAGCTGCCACCGTGGCTTGACTGGGTCAAAATCGAGTTCATGTCCAGGGGTCACTGCCGGCGGGAAATCCACGACGGCGCCGCCGATCCCGGGCTCCCGTGGACGGGGGATTAATTCTACTCGACTTAGCTTGCTAAGGGACGTCGAATGAGGTTCGCGCCGCCCGCTAATGGCCACCGGAGCATGCTCAACGGCGAGGTACCGCGGCGGCGGACAAAGATCATCGGCACGGGCATGATTCAAAGCGCTAGGAGGGATGCTAGGATGCTCTGGGGATTCAGTGGCTCACCGTGATCAGGCTGGAAGCAACGACGAGGTCACTGGAGGCTTGCATCGCCGGAATTGCTCGATGCCGGCGTCGGAGAAGACGAGTTCGTCGGCGTCGATCTCGGACACCACAGCTCGATTCCTTCCGCGGGGTTAGCTTGTCGAGGACGGCGGTCACGGTGGTGTGCACGACTTAGCTCGGGGAGGCCTCGCTCGCCGGCGGTAAGAGAGACTGGCGGAGCCAGGGTCTCGGCATGGATGAAATTGGAGAGGAACGAGGGGAAACGGAGATAATTCGTCGACTAGGGTACTTATAGGGCTCGAGGCACGCCTTGTCATGCTCTCAGACGAGGAGAGGTCGACAGCGACGAGGTGGAGACGGCCACGGCGTCGCGCTGGCCACCATGCACGAAGAAAGGGATGAGGACGATCCTCTCCAGGATATTTAGACGAAGAGGTAAGTTGGGCTGCTGGTGGGCTGTCTTTGGCTGGTGCGGTTTGGGCTGGGCACGGCTTCTCTTGGGCTCCCAGGTTGAGGCTATGCGGCAGTAAGCTCTCTTTCTTCTCTCTTTTATCTATTTTCTTTTTCTCGCTTTAATTTCTTTTGCTATTTTTATACTTGTGTATTTCTGGTTTGAATTTTAAACCAGTGTTGATTGAGTTCAAATGGTTGGCTTCTTCTTATCAGGAAATAAGTTGCCCCTAATGTGAATATGTTTCATAATTGAGGTGCATTGGTTATATGGTTGAATTTAATTTTAAATATGTGACAAAACAAGGATTCTTTCTATTTCACATATTTTAGTGTTCAAAGAATATTGTTGAGGTTTTAAATAATCCCCTCATCATGGTTAAGCTTTTATTATGTATTACTTTATAAATAAGTTATTTATAAAATAAGGCTTATTTTTAGGTTCTCTTTTGAGAAGAGGATTATTTGAACATTATTTTATGTGCCTATTTAATTTAAGGACTTGGAAAATTGTCTAGGGCTATTCTAGAGTTACTAGTATTGCTTTCTTAAACCTTGGTTTCAAATGCTTAGGTATATCCTATTCCTCTCATGAGACTTCTATTTATTGGGAAACAATAGTTAGTTGTACCTACATTGGTATGGCTTTAATGATAGGTCAAGTTGATATCTTGATTCCTTTTAGGGTTGGCTAAACAATGCCCTTATTCCTATTTTAGCTTAAACATGGTTTTAGGTTTATACTTGTGATCCCCATGTGATGCATAAGCTAGAGATGAGATAACATCATATTGCATTTGCTAGGGTTTAATCTCCCCTAACCAAGATAATATGGTTACTTTCTTAATTGCTTTTGTGCTCATTTAATTACTGAGAATTTGAGAATTGGTTTTTATCTACTACCAATTAACTACAATTATTATCCTTAATTTATCATTAAATTAACTACATTGGTTATAGTTCTTTTTATAGTTAACTTTGGTCTTATGGATGAATGTTTCTCCCCATTTAGAGTATAGAGTTTGACTCTTAATGTTTTCTTGTGGTTCTTAAGTGAAAAATAGGTGGAATGTAGTTGTGGTAGAATTCTACTTATGAGCACCAAGTGATTCACAAGTTAAGGTTGGAATATAAGCATATGGTTGCTTACTAGTGATCTCCCAGTAATTTCATGTGGAAATGAGATCTACTTATCCTATTAGGGTTTATTCTCAATACCTCAAGTTCTTAGGGTTTATGATCATCACTGAGTTAATAATGATCGAGGTTTGGCTTCCTAAGGGATCTCTCATTAAATGGGTTTCTTACTTCCATGATCAAGCATTGTCTTGATCAACTAAATATAGACTTTCTTTTATAGTTTCTTGAATAGACATAATTATGGTTGTCTCAATAATTTATATCCCAGGAGATTGCCTGAGATAATTACTTAGGGTTTTACTCAAGGAATAATGGTTTAACCATTTGGATATTTGAATAAATCTCTCCCTTGAATCCAAGTGTTTTCTCAACTAACTTGAGTGTAACACCTTAGCTTGAGCTCTCCCATTTAAGAACAGTTATTCTAGGGTTTATGGTGTACTCCCTATATGTATTTAGGTAGCTAAGCTAAAGATTCAATTGTCTAACTTAGTTGGTTTATCTTTCTAGGAATTGTCTTGGATGATATCCTAGGGTTTCTCTTAGAGATGATGATCTGAATACTTGGATGTATATCCAAGATTTAACTCAAGTTTTGTTATTGCTTCTTTAATAATATAATAGAACTCTCACCTCTCTAGGTTTGATGTATAATAATATAGAATAGAGAAGGATATATATTTCTAGAGTTGATCTCCTTGTTATGTTTCCAAGATTGAAATAAAAAAAAATACCATGAGGTTCATGGTAAGATCAAGGATTAGTTTAAGACATGGAGAAGATAAGTGAAGAATGGTTTCTCCATTTATTGTTACTTGATTTGCAATTGAATTGGTGTTCATCTGTTATGACCAGGATTACCATAATATAATTCTTTTATCAGATCAAGCAATTGATCAAAGAGTAAAGTGTTGTTGAGTTGATTATTGGTTCCATTTGATCTAACCCCTTAGATCAAATCATCTCTACCCAAAACAATGTTTTAACAAAGTCACATTGAGGTTTATAACGCTTGACTTGATGAGCTACTTCAATTCCACCAAGGTCAAGTGAAACTTCAGTTGTTGTGACTGTTTTACTTTAAAGCGCGAAAATTCCCCAGATTTTCTATGCATGAATGCAATGCACACATCTGTTTCCTCTATTTTTGTAACCCCATTACCTGGGATATTACAGTCTCTACCCCTTAAACTAAACTTCGTCCTCGAAGTTTGAACTCTCTCACGTTTCCGAAGTGTGGATCTGGCTTGTGCAGACTACGACTTTCCTCGAACTCCATATTGATCTCACTAGATATAATTGAATATATCCCTTGTCCAGATTTTTCCTGGAATCCATTAGTATCTGTCTCTGAACATTAATTCTTACTCCAGTTCTATGATTTTTCTCTGGAATCTAATAATACCGTCTCTGAACCATGGTTCTTACTTTGATTCATTGATCTATTCCAACTTTATAAACTTGTTTCCTTTCTCATTGAATATTCAATGATTAGGACTTCTTCTGGTCCTGACAGTCTTAATTGAGGACTAATTGGATAACAATCTCCTATTTGATAAAATAGGTCTTTGTTCTCCCTTACTACCAAAAGTGCAATAATGGTACTTGGTAAGGTACTCTACCATGGAATTATTCGTGATGGTTTATTTCCCTAAGATTGGATTAGACTCTTTTAGTCCATCCAATCATGGTTTATAGTTGATACCCATAACTATTTTGGGTTATTTAGGTTCCATGAAAGGAATCATTCTATTAGTCTATGGTTTTGGTATGGTCAATTTCCTTCGGTCTTTGGCCTTCTTGAGCTGTATTTGGTCTCTGACATTTCCTTCGTCCAACTTCTTTATTTTTGACTTACTTGAGCTTTCGTACTTCTGAATAGATATTACTCACTTTCTCAAGTTATAGTCCAATTATTACTTCCTCGAGGTATAATCCTCGGCTTCTGGTCTGACATCCTTCTGAAAGTAGTGTTCACAATCTTATGAAAATAAGTTCGAACTTCCTCTCATTTCAGACCTTCTGTTTCTATCTAACTTAAAGTATTGAGTCATTGTACATCCAACTCAATCTTTACTCTACCCCTTAGAGTTTACTTATGTTCTTCGACTCCTTTTTATTCCAACCATTGGATTGATGGTTAGAATATTAGTCTAGGTGTAGCTTGTGGTTTATATTCATCTAAGGTCTTGTGAAGAATCCTTGTGGTGTGTCCACTCAATTGTGGACATCCAATGTGAATCCTTTGACTAGATGTTTATAGATCTAGCTATTTGACTGACAAGATTTTTATTTGTTCACAAACTTTTGTAACAACTAATTAAATCGTGGACTATTTGTAATACCAACTGATACCAGCTGTGGTTGTTATACCAACTGTGGCTATTTGATATCTAAAAAATGGATTCTATTATAGGTTCTGATCAACTGGACGAGACATCTTCTACTTTATCTCGCAGTATTTATACTATACCAATTGTGGTCTTCTGATATCAACTATGGTCTTCTTATATCTGCTATAGTTTTATATATCATCCTCCTTCATTCAGGGTTTATTTTGCAAGAAAACCCACTAGCTGACACTATGAATATAGTATCCTAAGTGATTTCCCATGCATTCCCTTTTCCCTAATGACTATGGTTCTACTTCTACTACTCCACAGTCATCATATTTCTCACCTTCATGCTTCTTATGTACTAAAGTACTCCTCTATTGAGGCAAGCATGAGTTTTGGTTGATACTTTTTTCGGAGTTTTGTGGTTTCTTCCCACAACTTTACTTCCTTTTTATGATGAACCTTCATCTTGTCTTTAAGATCTTCAGAGTTCGTCACTTCCTCACACATTTACCATCACCCTCTAGATCTATAACACCAAGTAAGGACCTGATATTGCAACATGCATTTGCATATCAAAGTCAAACTTCATGTATGGATCTAGTCAAACAATGAAAATCCAATAAAATCCAAGAAGATTCAGCTTTGTGTTTATAATACACACCATCATAAGCCTGAATATAATAGTTGAGTATGACATCTCTAAACATCAGGCTGAGATGTGTAGTATAAAACACCACATAAGATAGGTTTATATCGTGATACTTAGCACGAATATATGGGATTCTACTATTTGTCTCAACATTTACCTTAATTGCACATTTGCAATGAGATAAACTTGAAACAAAGTGGTCTAGGATAGTTAAGGTTAACCTAATTTTCTTTGGAAGTACTAATTTAGCTTCCCATGTTGTTGAGGAATACCTCACATGATATCTTTAGGCTCCCACATCGTTACTCTAAACACATAACTATTGGAATATAACTATAATACTTCCATGTGTTCTATCATAAGACTATGGTCAAGATGTGCTTGGCACACTTCCCATTGTTTTGGGAACACAATTCTTGCACTGTTGTTGAACAACTGGCTTCTTATTTACTTCTCCTAAATATTTATGAGGCTCTAGTACATCACATAATGATTCTCAGGTGAATCATACATGATTTCAGTCTCTACCATGTAAGTAGGCATATTTTATTCCTATCTCTCTTCCTTACCTCCCATAATTGACTTATCAAAGTCTATACTACCTCAGATGACTCCTAGTTATCACTTACTATCAATTGTTTCACCTGACTAGATAATTTTACTTACTCATTACTTAACTTGGTCTACATCTTCTATTAAGATATCTTAATGATTATCATCACTTGATATTACTCCTATTACAGGTCTGGATAACTTTTACTTAATCCTAACATATGTTGGTACACATCTTCCAATAGGATATTTCCCTTATGGTTGTATCCTCTCTTTGGACTACCATGTATTGTATACCAACTGTGATCTACTCATCTATTGTTTAAGGACTTAATGGTATACTTCATACTTGGGATTAGCTAACTAACTTTACTTTATCTTGATAAGCTATATAAGAAATGTTGACTCAAATGTGTCAGGATTATTCTCAAGTGAATATCCATCTCAAGTCATAAGAAGTATTTGGTTTACCTAGGATAACTTCCTATAGACACTACCAATCCTATAGGTCTCCTTTAAAGGGTTTTAATCCTAGGGTCAAAGCATTGGCTCTGATACCAACTGTGGTGACCCGGCATACCACTGCATGGTGTAGTATGCAAGTCTGATATAACACCAATGAAACACCGTTCCACTCGTATTATATCGCTCAGAGTGGTACAACAGAAACATATGCGGGTCCAAGGCATGTCTATAGAATTACAACATTTACTTTGTTACATAAGATTATCACAGCCTCCTACTTTACAATGAGGTAAATCAGCAAATAAACTCCAGAAGAACGACTCGTAGTCTAATCCTATCACGAACTCTATTTGTAGAGTATTTGACTAGCTGTAGGGGCTATGAATAGATTCTAGCTAAATAGGAGCTAGGTTTAGGAAGCTAGTTCCTTTCTATGGCTAAACTAGGTTTTCTCCTTGTTGGACGTGGTATCTGACTCCTCTGACATGGTCCTGTCTCTTGAAGTAGTTGTTGACTCCTCGGTCTTCGAGTTGCACTGTAGATCCTCCATCGTGGCCTCCATATCTAAGCAGGGGATTTAAGAGTGGGATGAGTACGAGCGTACTCAACAAGTTCATTATAGGAAAGAGGTGTTTAATGCACTAGCTACGGCATTAGACCAGAAAGTCTAATACCAATGCAGGTTTTCGTAACCATTACTTCAAAAGGTTGCTTTTATTCAGAAGAACTATGTCCGTCAGCCTTCACCGGTTTACTAGAACTTCATGGAGCTCCTTTCCGGCCGCGTTCGCAGTTCCATATCCCGGAACAGGGAGTGACAGGTCACGGTTCTTTACACTCTGCAGAGGTGTGTTGCTTTACCCATAAGAGATCTTAACCTTGGTGCCAACCGAGCTTAAGTTCTCGTCCACACTTCCTTTGGTGTGAGGCCCGGTATAAGGTCTAGCCAATCATGTTCCTCCGCTACCTCGAACACCCACCCTTTGTTGCATACCCCGACCCTGGGTCCTCGTCGGTCCTCTTATACCACTTAAGGATGGACCCCGACCACGACAACAGTTTGGGACTCGTTAACCAAACTCCTTCGCCGGTAGCTGCAACCCATCATAGACCGCAATACCGTGGGGACTTTAGGCTTCCCCAGCCCACCGCTTGCACTTCGAGCGACAAGTGTCTACGGACTATGCCGTGGGGACTTAAGGCTTCCCCAGCCCACCGCTTGCCCTGACAGATACAAGTGTCTACGGTAAAGCGCATCCGTTGATGAACGAGAGGTGGAAACACTTTTGACTACTCCGTCCCACTCCGGATCTTATGGTTAACACGGATATTACGGCACAAGAATCACTGGCGACATTTGTTGTTTAATCCTAGATGGATATAAGCCCGTGCAATGGAACCTCCACCATATCAACACAATCCATGGTTCCATTGCCCACCACATAGTCATATTCATAGTTATGAAAGTAGTGGTTTTGATTTTTGTGCAATAGTGATAACCATAATACTTTGCAAGTAATTTGATAAAAATACTCAAATGACATGAGCAAGTGATGAACTTGCCTTTCTTGGCTGCAAGATTATGCAGACAAGGTCTTCGATACGCAATAACTCCAAATTCTGAAATAGCATCATCGTCCGGTAAGGACGATGTTTAAAAGATTGGCAAGGATGCAATAATGCATAATTATGAGATGCAATCGTTCTAAGCGTGTCCTAACCCCGATGATTTAGGATTAGTGAGTGGTAATGATTGGTTCAGGGTGTGTTGCACTTTTAGAATGATTCACAAACAAGGTTCTTATTAAGAATTGGTTGCTTGTTATCATAAGCGGTCTTGTAATAAATCATAATAATAACAATAATAGCACACAACAATAAGGTTTGGTGTAATCCTAACAGGTACTGAATAGTGGTTAGTTTTAGTACTATATGTCATGGTTAATGATTGATTATTATATACTTTAAAAAGAATAACTTTTAAAGAACATGTTCTTTAATAAAGAACAAGTATGATAATTAGGTTGAGGGGGTTCTATGGTTGACTATGGTTTTATTTAGTTTCTGGAGTAAGTATTAGATGGATTCTAACAAGGTTGGAAGCACATCTTAGGCAATTCATTAAACATGGGTGCTATCAAGGTTGGTATACCTTGATGGTGATAGATGGCTAGGTTTATAGGTCCTATAAAGCTGGTTGGATGGCTACTCCTTATTTACTTCAAAAGAATAACTTTTGAAGAACATACTTCTTAAGGAATAAGAAGTATATCAATTAGTGTTGAGGTTTTCTAGGTTTTATTATTGGTTTCACTAAGTAAAGAATGGTTGGCTCTTAGATGGGATGGTTTCTAAGTATCTCACACTAGTAGGGTTTAGTGGAGTATGGTATGTACTGCTAAACATTAGATATGATTGCTATTAGAATTCATCACGATGGTGTGATGCTAAGTAGGAATGATTAAGGTTGGTGTTTTAGTAATAGGATCTAGGGTTTACACTTGGCTCACCCTACTTGATTAACTAGGTAGGATAGGTATGCATACATGGAATCTTTGAATTATTGATAATAGGGCTCCTACATTTTATGTGAACATGGTAAGTATTTATTTGCTAATTATGGTTCTATGGATCAGAGGAAAAATATCCTGATCACTTATCCTAACCTAGGGTTTAGGTTAGAAACAAATTAGAGTTCATATGAATAAATGGAGCTAGGTTTCCTAATAGTATTAGGGTTTTAGGGTCCCACATTAAATTATGGGTTCCTGGTTCTATTACTTATGAAATTAGGGTTTTCTAAATACCCTAAAGTTCTTGAATTAATAACTTCACTATAAGGTTGAAGTTATTAATAACTTTGAAATAAAATTAATATTGGATTTGGCATTTTATTATTTTTAAATAATTAATAATTAAGGTAATTATTAATTAGGGTTTAAAATCCTCCTAATAAGGATTTAATAAATTAGTAGAGAAGGAAAATTTATTTTATTGTTTTCCTTATTTACTTTACTGGTTTTTATTTATTTTATACCTTTTTCCTAATTATTGAATTTTAATTGAATTTAGAATTAAAATTAAAGGCTTAAATATCAAGTATTAAATAATTGAATTTTTATTAAAAATAAAAATTCCATTTTATATTTTTATTGGATAGAGTTTAGTTTTATAAGAATTTTGATATATTACTTTCATTTTTCTGAGTTAATATGGATTTTATATAATTTTGCAGAGTTGCAGTAATTTTTGAATTGAAATTTAAAACAGAAAACTACTAAACCTACCCAGACTAGAGTTACACACGGCCAGCGACCGGTGGGTCCAGGACCACGTCGGCTGCCACCGTGGCTTGGCGGGTCAAAATCGAGTTCATGTCCAGGGGTCACTTTGGCGGGAAATCCACGACGGCGCCGCCGATCCCGGGCTCCCGTGGACGGGGGATTAATTCTACTCGACTTAGCTTGCTAAGGGACGTCGAATGAGGTTCGCGCCGCCCGCTAATGGCCACCGGAGCATGCTCAACGGCGAGGTACCGCGGCGGCGGACAAAGATCATCGGCACGGGCATGATTCAAAGCGCTAGGAGGGATGCTAGGATGCTCTGGGGATTCAGTGGCTCACCGTGATCAGGCTGGAAGCAACGACGAGGTCACTGGAGGCTTGCATCGCCGGAATTGCTCGATGCCGGCGTCGGAGAAGACGAGTTCGTCGGCGTCGATCTCGGACACCACAGCTCGATTCCTTCCGCGGGGTTAGCTTGTCGAGGACGGCGGTCACGGTGGTGTGCACGACTTAGCTCGGGGAGGCCTCGCTCGCCGGCGGTAGAGAGGCGGCGGAGCCAGGGTCTCGGCATGGATGAAATTGGAGAGGAACGAGGGGAAACGGAGATAATTCGTCGACTAGGGTACTTATAGGGCTCGAGGCACGCCTTGTCATGCTCTCAGACGAGGAGAGGTCGACAGCGACGAGGTGGAGACGGCCACGGCGTCGCGCTGGCCACCATGCACGAAGAAAGGGATGAGGACGATCCTCTCCAGGATATTTAGACGAAGAGGTAAGTTGGGCTGCTGGTGGGCTGTGCTGGCTGGTGCGGTTTGGGCTGGGCCTGGCTTCTACTGGGCTCCCCAGTTGGGCTGCTGCGGCAGGTAAGCTCTCTTTCTTCTCTCTTTTATCTATTTTCTTTTTCTGCTTTAATTTCTTTTGCTGTTTTTATACTTTTGTATTTCTGGTTTGAATTTTAAACCAGTGTTGATTGAGTTCAAATGGTTGGCTTCTTCTTATCAGGAAATAAGTTGCCCCTAATGTGAATATGTTTCATAATTGAGGTGCATTGGTTATATGGTTGAATTTAATTTTAAATATGTGACAAAACAAGGATTCTTTCTATTTCACATATTTTAGTGTTCAAAGAATATTGTTGAGGTTTTAAATAATCCCCTCATCATGGTTAAGCTTTTATTATGTATTACTTTATAAATAAGTTATTTATAAAATAAGGCTTATTTTTAGGTTCTCTTTTGAGAAGAGGATTCGCTGAACATTATTTTATGTGCCTATTTAATTTAAGGACTTGGAAAATTGTCTAGGGCTATTCTAGAGTTACTAGTATTGCTTTCTTAAACCTTGGTTTCAAATGCTTAGGTATATCCTATTCCTCTCATGAGACTTCTATTTATTGGGAAACAATAGTTAGTTGTACCTACATTGGTATGGCTTTAATGATAGGTCAAGTTGATATCTTGATTCCTTTTAGGGTTGGCTAAACAATGCCCTTATTCCTATTTTAGCTTAAACATGGTTTTAGGTTTATACTTGTGATCCCCATGTGATGCATAAGCTAGAGATGAGATAACATCATATTGCATTTGCTAGGGTTTAATCTCCCCTAACCAAGATAATATGGTTACTTTCTTAATTGCTTTTGTGCTCATTTAATTACTGAGAATTTGAGAATTGGTTTTTATCTACTACCAATTAACTACAATTATTATCCTTAATTTATCATTAAATTAACTACATTGGTTATAGTTCTTTTTATAGTTAACTTTGGTCTTATGGATGAATGTTTCTCCCCATTTAGAGTATAGAGTTTGACTCTTAATGTTTTCTTGTGGTTCTTAAGTGAAAAATAGGTGGAATGTAGTTGTGGTAGAATTCTACTTATGAGCACCAAGTGATTCACAAGTTAAGGTTGGAATATAAGCATATGGTTGCTTACTAGTGATCTCGAGTAATTTCATGTGGAAATGAGATCTACTTATCCTATTAGGGTTTATTCTCAATACCTCAAGTTCTTAGGGTTTATGATCATCACTGAGTTAATAATGATCGAGGTTTGGCTTCCTAAGGGATCTCTCATTAAATGGGTTTCTTACTTCCATGATCAAGCATTGTCTTGATCAACTAAATATAGACTTTCTTTTATAGTTTCTTGAATAGACATAATTATGGTTGTCTCAATAATTTATATCCCAGGAGATTGCCTGAGATAATTACTTAGGGTTTTACTCAAGGAATAATGGTTTAACCATTTGGATATTTGAATAAATCTCTCCCTTGAATCCAAGTGTTTTCTCAACTAACTTGAGTGTAACACCTTAGCTTGAGCTCTCCCATTTAAGAACAGTTATTCTAGGGTTTATGGTGTACTCCCTATATGTATTTAGGTAGCTAAGCTAAAGATTCAATTGTCTAACTTAGTTGGTTTATCTTTCTAGGAATTGTCTTGGATGATATCCTAGGGTTTCTCTTAGAGATGATGATCTGAATACTTGGATGTATATCCAAGATTTAACTCAAGTTTTGTTATTGCTTCTTTAATAATATAATAGAACTCTCACCTCTCTAGGTTTGATGTATAATAATATAGAATAGAGAAGGATATATATTTCTAGAGTTGATCTCCTTGTTATGTTTCCAAGATTGAAATAAAAAAAAATACCATGAGGTTCATGGTAAGATCAAGGATTAGTTTAAGACATGGAGAAGATAAGTGAAGAATGGTTTCTCCATTTATTGTTACTTGATTTGCAATTGAATTGGTGTTCATCTGTTATGACCAGGATTACCATAATATAATTCTTTTATCAGATCAAGCAATTGATCAAAGAGTAAAGTGTTGTTGAGTTGATTATTGGTTCCATTTGATCTAACCCCTTAGATCAAATCATCTCTACCCAAAACAATGTTTTAACAAAGTCACATTGAGGTTTATAACGCTTGACTTGATGAGCTACTTCAATTCCACCAAGGTCAAGTGAAACTTCAGTTGTTGTGACTGTTTTACTTTAAAGCGCGAAAATTCCCCAGATTTTCTATGCATGAATGCAATGCACACATCTGTTTCCTCTATTTTTGTAACCCCATTACCTGGGATATTACACCTTTTTCTTTCTAACTATGACATGCCAATAAAAATAAAAATATTCGGTGTTTGTCTCAGTTGCCATCAAATATTCCCCGTTGGTGTTATTTTTGGTCTTTTTTAACGATGACAAGCTCTAATTAGTAATCTGCCTTCGTTTCAGATGCCAATGGAAAAGAATGTTTGTTTCAATAAGGAAATGCCAAATTGATGGGCTTCATTGGTTAATAGCAAAATTCATTGAACAGTATGGATGGAAGGCCAGTATTCCTGATAGTAAAGTTCAGCCATAATTTTTGCACATGCATTGTTTCTTTTCTGTTGGATGTCGAACTTATTAAAACTATGTACCACTTGAAGCAATGATATACTCAAATTGCCCCCTTAGTTGTATTCAACAATTTGAGGTATTGAGAACGGTGATTCATCCCAATTACGTTTTATATATGCCTCATAGTTTATAAGCCTCATTTTTGGTCCATTGATGCCCTGCAGCAACGCGCGGGGTATCATCTAGTAATAAAAGAATTGGTGTTGGCAATGTTTCCACTTCTAATGCAAAGCGCGAAAAACTGCCTGAAACTGCTAAAACTGCTGAAACTGCCTGTGATAAAACTGCTGAAATTTTTTTCAACATTGGGGATGATGATCCCATTGCTTTAGATTATAATGGTTTGGATTTTGATGATTGCCACATCTCTGAAGTTATAAAGTTCTTACAAAAACTTGCTAAGAGTCCTAATGCTAGTGGTATAAACTTGGCTTTCACGAAACATATTACAAATGCTCTCATAAAAGCTAGAGAAGAGAAATTAGAACGCGAAGCTTCTATTCCTAGGAAGCTAGAGGATGGTTGGGAGCCCATCATTAAGATGAAGGTCAATGACTTTGATTGTAATGCTTTATGTGATCTTGGTGCAAGTATTTCTGTTTTGCCTAAGAAGATTTATAATATGCTTGACTTGCCACCATTGAAAAATTATTATTTGGATGTTAATCTTGATGATAATTCTACAAAGAAACCTTTGGGGAGAGTTGATAATGTTCGCATTACCGTTAACAATAACCTTGTCCCCGTTGATTTTGTTGTCTTGGATATTGAATGCAATGCATCTTGTCCCATTATATTGGGAAGACCTTTTCTTCAAACTGTTGGAGCTATCATTGATATGAAGGAAGGGAATATTAAATATCAATTTTCTCTCAAGAAAGGTATGGAACACTTCCCTAGAAAGAGAATGAAGTTACCTTTTGATTCTATTATTAGAACAAATTATGATGTTGATACTTCGTCTCTTGATAACACTTGATACACACTTTCTGCGCCTAGCTGAAAGGCGTTAAAGAAAAGCGCTTATGGGAGACAACCCATGTTTTTACTACTGCACTTTTATTTTATATTTGAGTCTTGGAAGTTGTTACTACTGTAGCAACCTCTCCTTATCTTATTTTGTTGCATAGTTGTGCCAAGTAAAGTCTTTGATAGTAAGGTTCATACTAGATTTGGATTACTGCGCAGAAACAGATTTCTTTGCTGTCACAAATTTGGGCCTAATTCTCTGTAGGTAACTCAGAAAATTATGCCAATTTACGTGAGTGATCCTCAGATATGTACGCAACTTTCATTCAATTTTAGCATTTTCATTTGAGCAAGTCTGGTGCCTCTTAGAAATTCGTCTTTACGAACTATTCTGTTTTGACAGATTCTGCCTTTTATTTCGCATTGCCTGTTTTGATATGCTTGATGGATTTTTCGATTCCATTAACTTTCAGTAGCTTTGTGCAATGTCCATAAGTGTTAAGAATAATTATGTCACCTCTGAACATATAAATTTTAATTGTGCACTAACTCTCTAATGAGTTGTTTTGAGTTTGGTGTGGAGGAAGTTTTCAAGGATCAAGAGAGGAGGATGATACGATATGATCAAGGAGAGTGAAAGCTCTAAGCTTGGGGATGCCCCGGTGGTTCACCCCTGCATATTTCAAGAAGACTCAAGCGTCTAAGCTTGGGGATGCCCAAGGCATCCCCTTCTTCATCGACAACATTATCAGGTTCCTCCCCTGAAACTATATTTTTATTCCATCACATCTTATGTGCTTTGCTTGGAGCGTCGGTTTGTTTTTGTTTTTGTTTTTGTTTGAATAAAATGGATCCTAGCATTCATTGTGTGGGAGAGAGACACGCTCCGCTGTTGCATATGGACAAATATGTCCTTAGGCTTTACTCATAGTATTCATGGCGAAGGTTGAATCTTCTTCGTTAAATTGTTATATGGTTGGAATCGGGAAATTCTACATGTAGTAATTGATAAAATGTCTTGAATAATTTGATACTTGGCAATTGTTGTGCTCATGTTTAAGCTCTTGCACCATATGCTTTGCACCTATTAATGAAGAAATACATAGAGCTTGCTAAAATTTGGTTTGCATAATTGGTCTCTCTAAAGTCTAGATAATTTCTAGTATTGAGTTTGAACAACAAGGAAGACGGTGTAGATGACATAGGCATCCCAAATGGGCCTGCCGAAGATAGTACCCGGGGTTTACTGAAGGCCCACTACCCGAAGAATAAGAAGATTCGGGAGCCCAAGATATATCAAGGAAAGTTAAGAGTTGTAATAGGAAGTGTTATTTGTAATATGGCGGGATGAGTTAGAAACCGTCCCGGACTCTATAAACTTGTATAGCACGAATCCCTCGGCTCCACCTCCTATATAAAGGGGGAGTCGAGGGACGACGAATCAATCGAATCATTGTCTGCAAACCTTAGTTTTCATAATCGTCGAGTACTTTTCGGCTGAAACCTTCGAGATCTACTTACCCTCTACTTCCAACTAAACCCTAGCCTACAATCCATAGGCATTGACAAGTTGATACCTTGTCAATTGGCGCCGTCTGTGGGAACTAGAGGCGTAAGGATCTGATCTCGATGGCACGTTCAAGATCTTCGACATCGTCAACCGCAAGCAACACAATGGATCGAGGTAAACAGATCGCTGCTGGTCTTGTCGATTTTGTTCCTCACCCACCCTCCCGTTTGGATGCATATGCGTATCTGGCGGAGCCCATGGAGATGACGTTCGGAAGGTTTCACTTTCGCGTCGAGAAGGAAGGATCGTATCGTGTCGAGATTCCGGTTTCGTCGGGATCGTCGGCGGTCGATTCTGATTTTTCAAGCTATGCATCGTCAACCGAGTCAGGAGAAGAAGAAACTTCGGCGACACGATACGTCAGCACCAGAGCAAGAGAGAAGCTCGCCAAGATCTTCAACGACATGTCGTTTGAGTCATCTGCGGACTCATATATAAGCGATGGCTCAAGCGATGTCGACAGTTACGACTTCATCGACAAATCTCTCACAGTGGGCAAGGTCTTCATCAATCTCAACGATGATGTCACCAAACCCAACGTAGATCTGAGTACAAAGTATCATCAGATTTACGCCATTGAAGATCAAGAGGAGACATCTGAGGCTTTCGACAGTCTGGGAAATCCATACGTCGATCCCTCCAATCTGCGACAAGGCCTGGGCAACAAATACGTCGGGCCAGAGCCGCGAGATAGAGTTCAACTTTCACAAGCAGCGTGGGACAGAGCCGCGAGAGCTATGAACGGCACAGAACCAATGGCTACCACAGCCACACCAGAAGAATTGCAAGCATATCAATATAGGCTCGCACGAGCTGCCAGGGAATTGGAAAAACAGACAGCTGAGTTGAATAGGAGGAAGGAGGCAGCTTCTGCATCCAGCAGGAGAAGGGCAGACCTAAGTCGACAATCGAGAACCACGGGTGATAGCCACAGGGAGGCGCGGAACAGAGCAAGATCAAGGCTGCAACATATACCCGAAGCAGAAAGAGAGCACTTGGTCCAAAACCTCGACATGTCCTTTATGTCGATAGATACAAGAGGAAACATCATCCCTAAGACACCAGAGGCTGGGTATATGGCGACACATGCTTTTATCCTTGCATCTAAACCACCTCCAGGTGATCCAAGGGAAACACTGTACAATATGGCGGTAGCAGGAGTTGGAGCTATGGGGACAGCGTTTGTATCAACGCCTCCCGAAGGAGCGGCAAGGCAAAATAGTCCACGACCCGCAGCAGCAACAGCGGTAGCACCCGAAGGGCCAAGTGGAGCAAGAGACACAGCAGCACAAGCAAGAGTCGACAGAGCGCGGCAAAGCAGAAGGGATCATCGGCAATCTCCGGAGCTGACCGATGAAGATATGTGTGGCTTGCCATGCTTTACGAGGAGAGTTCGGAAAACTCGAGTCCCCTCAAGATTCAAGTTACCCGATAATTTCAAGAAGTTCGACGGCCTTCAAGATCCAGAGGATTGGCTAGTCGACTATCTGGAGACGGTGAAGCTCACAGGAGGAACTAGGGCAACAGCCATGCAAAGCATCCAGGTGCATTTGAGTGGAGCTGCACGATCTTGGATAAAGAAACTCGCTCCAGGGTCCATCGACAGCTGGGAAAGTTTCGAGGATGTGTTCGTCAAGAACTTCAGATCCACGTGCAAAAAACCCGCGTCGTTAGAAGAGTTGAGAGCATGTCGACAAAAGCCAGATGAGCCAATGAGAAAGTACATCCAGAGGTGGAATATCATCAAAAACTCGGCAGAAAATATATCTGACGAGAGAGCAATAGATGCGTTTGTCGCAGGAGTCAGGCGTGGAGATTTTGTCGAAGATTTGGGAAGGACCAATCCAAAGACAGTATCCGCGTTAATGGAGATAGCAAATAAATGGGCAGATGGAGAAGACGCTGTCCACAACAAACGGCACAGGTCGCCAGAGGAGGACCGTGGACGAAACTATCAACCGAGGCGAAGGTTTCCTCGGCAGTACCAGAACTACGACGCTCCAGGACAAATTTCGGCAGGATTTCGGACAAATACAGGAAAGCAATAGAGATGATTACCAGAGAAGCCATGAACAGCGAGGTGATAACAGGGATGATTCACGCAACAGGCAAAATAGCGGGCCTAGGTTCCCAAGGCCTTTCGTGTCCCCTGAAGAGATGATGAATGGACCGTGCCAGATGCATTTTTTCCTCGACAGCAACGGTAAAAGACAGTCAGGGCACTTGCAGAAAGATTGTCGAAATTTTCAAGCAATGTTAAGGTATGCAGAGAACGCTAATGCGCGGGCAGCACAGAGAAATCCTCGAGAACCCAGAAGCGAGATTCACTTGCCGCCTCCTCCCGCGATTACAGACGACAATCGGCATCAGCTCAGAATAGCGGCAGCACCTCCACCACCACCTTATGTTGATCCTAACTCCAACGGAGCAGTGTCGATGATTCAGAAAGGAAGGCCGTCCAATAGAGCTCAGAAAGTAATCTCACGACAGGTGTTTATGGCAGAGAAAATGCCTCCACCAACAGTTGAGTACCTTAATTGGTCAGGACAAGATATCGGCTTCACAATAGCAGATCATCCGCAGCAAGTTCCTCGACCAGGGCAGTCAGCACTTATTCTGCCAGCAGTTATCGCGGGATTTGATGTTTCTCGAGTGTTCATAGACGGCGGCAGCAGCTTAAACCTTATGTATGCAGATACATTGAGGAAGATGAACATATCCTTAGCAAACTTGAAACCAACAGACACAAGGTTCCACGGCATCACACCGGAGAAACCAAGTTATCCACTGGGAAAGATCAATCTCGACGTTCAGTTTGGGACCCGAGAAAATTATAGAATCGAGAAGCTCGAATTTGAAGTCGTGGATTTTCCGTCGCAATACCACGCTCTGTTGGGACGACCAGCATATGCTAGATTTATGGCGGTGCCACACTATACATACCTGTTGTGGAGGATGCCTGGACCAAAGGGACCAATCACAGTCAAAGGAAGCTTTGCTTTAGCCGATAAGTGCGACAAGGATTTCCACCGGTTGTCAGAAACTTTCGGGATGCAAGCTGAGTACTTGGCGTCAAAAAGCATGACTGATTACGACGTACTGCCAGATGTTGGAAGGCCAAACAAAGAATCAACTTTCAGTACCGAGAAAAATTCAAAAGAGGTGCAGATTCACCCGACAGACCCGAAAAAGACGACATCTATCGCAAACGACATGGATATCGCATAGGAAAGCGCGCTCGTCGAGTTCCTCCGTGAGCACTGGAAAATCTTCGCATGGTGTCCAGCTGACATGCCAGCAGTACCCAGGGAACTTGCCGAGCACCACCTAAACTTGGATCCACTAGCGAGACCAATCAAACAACCTTTGCGGCGTTTTTCGGAACCAAACCGCAAAGCCATGCTGTCAGAAATCAATCGGCTACAAGAAGCTGGTTTTATCAAAGAGATATTCACAGAAGCCACATGGGTAGCAAATCCTGTGTTGGTGCCGAAGAAAAACACTAAGGTCCTTCGCATGTGCGTCGACTTTACGTGTCTCAATAAACATTGTCCAAAGGATCACTTTCCCCTCCCGAGGATCGATCAAATTATCGACTCCACGGCTGGATGTGAACGTCTTTCCTTCCTGGACGCATATTCTGGTTATAACCAGATCAGATTGAAAGAAGAAGAAGAAGTAAAGACCGCGTTTATTACACCTTACGGCGTGTTTTGCTACAGAACAATGCCCTTTGGTCTAAAAAATGCGGGAGCAACATATCAGAGGATGATGCAGAAGTGTTTGGCGACACAGATTGGGAAGAACGTGCAAGTATACATTGATGATGTCGTCATAACGTCAAAAAAGGGGGCAACGCTGATCGAGGATCTCAAGGAAACCTTCGACAACCTTGATAAGTTCTGCCTCAAATTGAACCCGACAAAGTGTTCTTTCGGCGTTCCAGCAGGAGAACTTCTGGGATTCCTAGTCTCAGCAAGAGGGATTGAAGCAAATCCCGATAAAATACAAGCTATCGTAACAATGAGGAAGCCAACAAAGTTGAAAGAAATACAACAGCTAACTGGGCGAGTCGCAGCTTTGAGCAGATTCGTCGCGAGGTTGGGAGAAAAAGCGTTGCCGTTCTACGCTTTGATAAAACAAGGAGATAAATTCCAGTGGAACGAAGAAGCCGACAGAGCTTTCGAGGATTTGAAGCGCACAATTTCGACACCACCAATTCTGGTGGCGCCAAAAGAAAGGGAACCTCTCCTGCTGTATATCGCAGCCACGCCCCAAGTGGTGAGCACGGTGCTAGTTGTCGAAAGGGAAGAAGAAGGAAAACTCCACGGCGTGCAGAGGCCAGTATACTTCGTCAGCGAAGTTTTATCGCCCTCAAAACAAAGGTATCCTCAGTACCAAAAAATAGCATATGGAGTGTTCACGACAGCACGAAAATTGCGCCACTATTTTTCGGCACACCCGATCATAGTGGTCAATGAAGCTCCTTTGTCAAATATATTGAACAACCCAGAAGCTACGGGTCGTGTCTCCCTTTGGGGAATAGAACTTTCCCCTCGGGACATCACGTATGAAAAAAGAAAAGCAATAAAGTCGCAAGTTCTGCCGGACTTCATCGCAGAGTGGATGGAGTTGCAAAACACAGGACCCCCAGATTTATCGAGAACCTGGACCATGAACTTTGATGGGTCCAAGAGACTAGAAGGGGTTGGCGCAGGAGTAGTACTCATATCACCTGAAGGCGACAAATTGAAGTACATCCTTCGGATGACGTTCCCTAACGCATCTAACAATGAAGCAGAATATGAGGCCCTCATACACGGGATGAAGATGGCGAAAGCCTGTGGTGCAACTCGACTGAAAATCTTTGGCGACTCACAGTTGGTGGCATAGCAAGTTATGAACCAATGTGACGCAGTCAATGATAGCATGATGGCATACAAGGAGGTGTACAACGAGCTCGAGAAGTTGTTCGATGGATGCGAAGTAAATCATATTAGTATATTGAGCAACGACGAAGCCGACGTTCTTGCAAACATCGGGTCGCAATGCCTTGCAGTCCCGCCAGGGGTATTCTGGGAAGAGATAACAGAAAGATCCACTAAGTCGACAAAATCAAAAAAGAAGGAGAAGAAATCCTCGGGGGCTACCAAGGAAAAGCAAGAGGAAGAAGAAGAAGATCAGGACCTGGTCATGGTGATACAGATACCGTGGATGCAGCCGTACATATCATACATCCTCAGGAAAGAAATACCCGACGATCCAGTCGAGGCAAGGCGAGTAATTCGACGCTCCAAAGCTTTCACGGTGGTCAAGGGAGAATTGTATAAGCGAAGTATTTCAGGCATCTTGCAAAGGTGCGTCACACCCGAAGAAGGAAGAATAATTCTGAAGGATGTACACGAAGGAATATGTGGCCACCACGCAAGTAGTCGAGCTATCGCAGCCAAGGTCTTTCAGGCAGGATTCTACTGGTTGACAGCAATCGAGGACGCCAAGGACATAGTAAGAACTTGCGACGCGTGTCAAAGGTTTGCCGCAAAACCTCACTCTCCAGCAGCAGAGCTAGCACCAATACCATTGTCATGGCCCTTTGCTCAATGGGGACTTGATATGGTGGGCAAGTTACACAAATCTTGGCCAGGAGGAAAGGAGTACATGCTGGTAGCTGTCGATAAGTTTACAAAGTGGATAGAAGCGAAGCCGATAAATTCACCAGACGGAGCATCCGCAGTAAAATTCGTAAAAGGCCTCGTCTTCAGATTTGGAGTGCCCCACAGCATCGTCACAGACAACGGCAGTAACTTCACATCCCATGAATTCAAAGATTATTGTGCAGAGGTGGGTATCAAGCTGAACTTTGCGTCAGTTGCACATCCTCAAACCAATGGGCAAGTCGAGAAAGCCAATGGCATCATCTGCAATGGCATCAAGAAGCGCTTGTTAGGACCACTGGAAAAAGCTCGACATACTTGGCCAGAAGAACTACCAAGCGTGTTGTGGAGCATCCGAACAACACCAAACACAGCAACGCAGGAAACTCCATTTTTCCTGGTTCATGGAGCAGAGGCAGTACTACCAATCGAGATAGAGCACAACTCTCCACGTGTCGCTGAATATGATGAAGAAACGTCGAGAAGAGCGTTAGAAGACGACGTCGACGCACTTGATGAAGCTCGAGATGAAGTACTATCTCGGGTAACCAAATATCAACAGGACTTGAAGAATTACCACAGTCGATGTTTGCGGCCAAGATCTTTTCAGGTGGGAGACCTAGTTCTTCGACTCACGCAAAAAGTCATGAAAAACTCGAGTCACCATGGCTTGGCCCTTACATTGTCACGGAAGTAATCGGAGGAGGAGCATACAGGATAAAGGATAAGAAGACAGGGGTGGAGGAGCCAAACCCCTGGAACGTGGCGCAACTTAGGCGGTTCTACGCCTAGAGTCGAAATATAGTCCTTGTAAAACTTCAATGTACTGAAACGCCCGCGAGTTTTCAGACGCACTCTTTTCCTTTTTCGGGGCACCGAGTGGGGCCGGAGAAGGTTTTTAATGAGGCGGGCTCGCGGTGCTGCAATATAATAAAGATAGTGGCAATATAACTTTTCTTCTTTATCGACATAATCAAAGTATTTGCTCCGACGAATTTCAATATAGTTCATCGACAAAAGAAAAGCCTTGCCTTGGTATTCAAATACCTCGTGAGTCAATAAAAATACAAAATAGTACTCAATAAAAAGCTCGGGGGCTCATATTCGCCATAAATATATAAATGCCTTGGTTCAAAACCTCGCAAATATACAAATACAGTAAAGAGTCACCGAAACACTCGGGGGCTAGACAAACAGAGAAATATAATGATTGCTTTACAATATAGTCATGGATTACAAAGAAGAAATATCTACAAGAGGAAAATAACTAGTCTTGATTCAATATGTCATCAAGAGTAACTCTGTCTTCTTCAGGGGCAGCACCAAGAAAATCGGCATAATGGCCATCGGCAAAAAAGTCAGCATCCATCCGAAGAAGGTCCTCAATCATTTCTTCGGCTATAGGCGTAACCTTCGTGTTAATCCTGTCAACACCAACTCTTCGACGTTTTACCTTTTGATGAACTTTCGCGACAACTTGGGTAAGGTCAAGATTCGAGTGGCAGATCTGGAGCATGATAAGAGCAAATCTGGCGCCAGCTACCAGTTGAGCTTTGACAAAATCATGGATACTGCGAGCATCCTTGAACCTTTCCATCAATTCAGAAAGAGTTTTTGGTTGGACGTTCCGAGGAAACATGGAGTTGTAAACCATGGACAAGGTCTTGGTACAGAAGTCAAGGAAATCACGAGTTTGAGAGGTGCGATCTTGAAATCTGACAATTTGGCGAGTCCTCTCTGGGGTAGCCCAAAACAAAGAACCATGGTCCAGGGAAAGATTAACAAGGAGGTTCGTCCTGGCATTTACCCTTTCTTCCTCGGCAGCAGCATCAGTAAAGGCACCTATCAAAACAACGAAGTGGAAACCTTTAAGAGACAATAGCATGAAGATGAAAGATATCAAAGGATGAAACAAGCATACCCGACATATCTGCACTGGCTTCATTCATTAATTCGAGCATGAAATTTTCTCGAGTAGTCGCCTTTTCAGCCTCGGAAGCAGCAATTTCCTTAGCAGCCACGGCCTCGCGAGCTTGCTGAAGAGCAACCTTTTCGGCTTCAGATGACTTACGAGATTGCTCCATCATCACAAGTGTTTGCTTCTTCGCATACTGAAGTTGCTGTCGAAGTTCATCCAGTTCTTGCGACAAGGTATCGTCGACAGGTGCAGCATCAGCAAAAGCTCTCCTCGCGCGAGAAGAAGAAGGCGAAACATTGGAAGGAGCGGAAGATGGAGTATAGTTATCAAATATCAACTGAAATTTAAACAAGACAACATCAAACAACAAGCAAAGATAGAGTTTTCATTAATCTCTTGGAATAATTACAAGGGCATTACAGTGGAGCTAAGGAAGTACATGTCGCCAAATGACTACTTTGGCGACAAGAGCAAAAGAAACAGAAAGAAAAACAGAGGCATGCAACTAGACCTCCGGCCTTGACGAGCTAGGAGTCGACGATGGCTTAATCCCGAGATAGGCCAAGATCTTCTTTGTGTTGGGCTTGGCTGCCTTAATCAGCGACTTCCACCTTGATTGCTCTATCTGCTCGGTGTCGCCAACTTTCATCCAGTCAATAGTCTGTCGACTGTCAGCAACCAACGCGACAGTGTTCTCAACGGCAACCTTCATATTTTCTTGGCGCATCTTCAGTCCAAGGTCTTCCGGTGTATTGAACATCTTGGCAAGGTTGAGGAAAGTCGCAGGCTCCTCTTTCTTCGGGAAGAAGTAGGGGAACAATGCCGACAATACTGCGCTAGCATTCGACACACCTTCACGAATCTCGGACCCATGAAGCTCCAGATAGGAAAGTGCGTCAAGGACAGGATCATCGACAGGATTCGTCAGATCAAAATCCTGGTTTGTTTGGGCTGTCAAGGAAACAAAGCATTAGTGAAAAGACAAGAAACAACGATTCTCATAAAAATAGAAGGGATCAGCAAAATTACTGAAAGTGCGGCGGCTTTGAGTTTTCAGACGCTTGAGGATTCCTTCTTCACGAGAAGCTTGCGCAGCTTTGTGCTCATCTAAGGCAGCTGTCGCATCCTCAAGTTTTTTCTGCAGTTCCTCGACACCAGCAGCTTTCGCCTTGGCTTCATCAGCTTCGGCCTTGGCTTTGCTAGCAGCGAGTTCGGTTTTCTTGCGAGCCGCTTCACTTTGCTCAAGTTTTCGAGCAAGTGCGTCGGCGCGTTCGTTGGCCTCTGCAAGTTTCTCTGTCGAGATATGGAAAAGAGAGAGAAGAAAGATCAAAAATCGCGACAAGCAACAGGAGTAAAAAATCAAGGAAAAACAGCAAGTATAAAAGTCGTTACCTTCGGCTCTATTAGCATATTCACGGTACCCAATAAATTGGGAACCGATGCGGAGAAGATCCTTGATCATAGGCTGTTCAAGGTGAACACAGCAAGAGAAACATTGGCATGAAAAAAAGAAAAGGTGTAAAAAAAAAAAATAAGGAAAATATAGATGTCGACAAGCTTACATCATCTAAGAGCAGAGTCGACGAACTGCCCAACTGAGGGGCAGGTTCAACAATCTTTTCAACCCTTGTCCTTTTTGGTGAAGGAGCAAGGGGGCTTGATGGTGGAGTAGTGGTGACGACGTTTTGTTGAGGAGGCGAGGTTTCTTCTCCTTCAACTAGCGTGTCTGAGGCAAGTACAGTACGTGACGTGCTTGTCCGAGGAGCCACGTCAGTAGTTGGAATTTCCTCCTCGTCATCACTATTGATCAAAAAATCGGCAGCATAAAAAGCAAGACAAGATAAATATTTCGAGTACAAAAATAGGGAGAAATAAAGACGACTTACGAGCTGACGAGGGATTCAACATAAGGATCGTAAGCTGCCTTCGGATGAGAAGGAACAACTTCTTCAGCCTTAGAGGTGCCAGAATCCTCGGCATCAGTTCTTTTCCTTTTGTTCCTTGGAGAAACAGCAGGAGGAAGGGATTGCGTCGATTCACTGGCTTCAGACTCAACTTCTTTTTCATGAGAAGCCGCAGATTTGTGAGAACCCGCGACTTCACTTTCAGGAATAGAAGAACCTTGAGTATCTTCGGCAACAATGGCCTGTTCTTCGACTTCTCCACCCTCCGGAAGAGGAGGAAGGGAAGTCATAGTAGGATGGTTACGTAAAAATAGTGACCAAAGGAAAATTAAAGAGATGACAATATAATGAGATGCAGAGAAAGTGCGAAACAAGATAAAAACTCGGGAAGACAAAATACCTCGGGGAGTGGATTGGCGGCGCTGTACGGTTCCACGCGACAAGAGGAAGGAATTGGGTCTTTACCCAGGCGAGAAAGTCTTCGAATCAACTTCTCCAAGTCCTTGGTGGAAAGATCACCGGAGATTCTGTTGGCGTCATTTTTACCAGAATACGTCCAAAGGGGATTTTTGCGAGCCTGAAGAGGCTGCACTCTAATCCTAAGGAAGTAGGCAGTGATTTGAACACCAGACAGCTCTTTGCCTCGAGTGTTTTGAAGCTGACGAATACGAGACATGAGTGCCTCTGTCGCCTTTTTCTCTTCCTCGGAAGCTTCGGCATCCCAGGAGCGGCGGCGCTGAATTCTGGCACTTCCGTCGAAAGGAACTATGTTGTGCTCAACGGAGTTGGCGCTTTCTTCGTGAATGTAGAGCCACTTTTTGCGCCATCCTTGGACAGAATCAGGAAATTTGACGTCGAAATAGTCGACATCAGTACGAACACAGATAACAACACCACCTATGTTATAAGTGACGTTGTGGGAGCCATTGCGGCGGAGGCAGAAAATGCGTTTCCACAGAGCCCAATTGGGAGGGATTCCGAGGAAGCATTCGCAAAGTGTGATGAAAATAGAAATGTGAAGGATGGAATTGGGGGTCAACTGGTGCAGTTGAATCCCATAAACGAAAAGAAGGCCGCGGAGGAAATCGTGAATTGGGGCCGAAAGGCCGCGGATTAGGTGATCAACAAAACTAACCCGATACTCCATTGGAGGCTTGGGGTAGCTTTCTTCGCTGGGAAAGCGGATGGCGTCCTCCTTCTTCATGAGGCCAAGCCTCTTGACATGTTGGTGTCTTGGTTGGAGATTTTGGATCTCTCCCACTCAAGATCCTCGGCGGCCATCTTGGATTCAGTGCCGTGGCGAGTCGGACGCGCGCGCGGTGGCATCAACGGCAATGGGCAGAGCAATGTATGTGAGTGCGGAAGATCAGAGAGAGTTGGGCGCAGGGGAAGTTTTGCGAAGAGGAACATGTGAGCGGCGCAAGCGAGGGGATGAACGGAGGTTGAAGAAAGGTTTATATAAGAATCAGGTGAAGCAGTGTGCCGTTGGATGAAGAAATCGTGTGGTGAGAATAGATCTTCTAGAAACAAGGGTAAAAAAGGTATTTTTATAGAGATAGGCGTTACCGTACGTGCGCCAGAAAAAGCGGAGGACGTGTGTCCCCCACTTGCACGACGTGTCAACGTGGTGGAAGCAATGGACCCACAGGGCAGAAAAATCACGACTATTCACCAGGGATGAAGAAAATTTGATTAAGGGAAGCATGTCGACAAGAAAAATAAAAGAAGATTGGCGACAGGAGGAATTATTAAAAACTTCGGGAGCCTTTGATCAAATACAAGTTTTTGCCCAAATGCTCGGGGGCTACTTCGACAAAAAGTAAAATTTCGAGTATGGCAATATAGAAATTGCGGGAGCCTACAACCAAGCACAAGTCCTTGGCTGTAGCCTCGGGGGCTACTCCCATCGGGAGCGCTGTTCGCGCACCCGAGAGATAAAAAAAGAGAAGAAGAAAGAGATCATATTGGGAAAATAATGACAATATAGCGACAAGGTGGACTAAAATGTTGAGCCTACAACCAAGCACAAGTTCTTGGTTGTAGCCTCGGGGGCTACTCCCATCGGGAACGCTGTTCGCGTGCCCGATGGAATTAACAAAGGAAAAATAGAAAAGCAAGAGAGTATATTTCGAGTTATAGTTAACTCTACATATACTCCCATCGGGAGAGCAATATAAGTCATATTTGACTCGATAAAATGTGCCATTCCAACAGCCGGAAAAGCACTCGACAATATATTCTCAGAACGCCGAAGTTGCGATCAATTTCTGAATGCCGCAAATTTGCGAAGGTAAGACCCCAGATCCGTTCTGCTGGGCGTGGCATCGCCAAAGACTACGCTCTGCTACCTTTATCCGTATCAACAGATACGAAGAAAAATCCTAACGGACGCGTTAGGTACCCGATAAATTTGACTGGGACTCGACAGAATGGTAAGACCTTAAGCGGCACCTGTCGAAGTTTACACCAGTATCCCGAGATCATGTCCAGGGACGTGATTTTGAAGTAGGTTTTTGCGGATTGCCACTAGAGCAGTTAACTAGTACCTGATCCGTCAGATGAACTAGCCCCAACTACCATTATCCCTGTACAATATAGAATCTTATGTGAAGAAATATAAAAAAGTTAAAGCTTTCGAATAAAAATAAACAGTGGAGATTTTCCCTGATTCTACGATTCAAGCAAAATCTCGGGGGCTACTGACATAGGCATCCCAAATGGGCCTGCCGAAGATAGTACCCGGGGTTTACTGAAGGCCCACTACCTGAAGAATAAGAAGATTCGGGAGCCCAAGATATATCAAGGAAAGTTAAGAGTTGTAATAGGAAGTGTTATTTGTAATATGGCGGGATGAGTTAGAAACCGTCCCGGACTCTATAAACTTGTATAGCACGAATCCCTCGGCTCCACCTCCTATATAAAGGGGGAGTCGAGGGACGACGAATCAATCGAATCATTGTCTGCAAACCTTAGTTTTCATAATTGTCGAGTACTTTTCGGCTGAAACCTTCGAGATCTACTTACCCTCTACTTCCAACTAAACCCTAGCCTACAATCCATAGGCATTGACAAGTTGATACCTTGTCAGTAGAGTCTTATAATGTTTACAATATGTCTTTTATGTGAGTTTTGCTGCACCGGTTCATCCTTGTGTTTGTTTCAAATAACCTTGCTAGCCTAAACCTTGTATCGAGAGGGAATACTTCTCATGCATCCAAAATCCTTGAGCCAACCACTATGCCATTTATGTCCACCATACCTACCTACTACATGGTATTTCTCCGCCATTCCAAAGTAAATAGCTTGAGTGCTACCTTTAAAATTTCTATTCTTCACCTTTGCAATATATAGCTCATGGGACAAATAGCCTAAAAACTATTGTGGTATTGAATATGTACTTATGCACTTTATCTCTTATTAAGTTGCTTGTTGTGCGATAACCATGTTCCTGGGGACGCCATCAACTACTCTTTGTTAAATATCATGTGAGTTGCTATGCATGTCCGTCTTGTCTGAAGTAAGGGAGATTTACCACTCATTTAATGGTTAGAGCATGCATATTGTTAGAGAAGAACATTGGGCCGCTAACTAACGCCATGAATCATGGTGGAAGTTTAAGTTTTGGAAATATATCCTCAATCTCACATGAGAACACTAATTGTTGCTACATGCTTATGCATTAAAGAGGAGTCCATTATCTGTTGTCTATGTTGTCCCAGTATGGATGTCTAAGTTGAGAATAATCAAAAGCGAGAAATCCAATGCGAGCTTTCTCCTTAGACCTTTGTACAGGCGGCATAGAGGTACCCCTTTGTGACACTTGGTTAAAACATGTGTATTGCGATGATAATCCCGGTAATCCAAGCTAATTAGGACAAGGTGCGGGCACTATTAGTATACTATGCATGAGGCTTGCAACTTGTAAGATATAATTTACATGATACATATGCTTTATTACTACCGTTGACAAAATTGTTTCTTGTTTTCAAAACCAAAGCTCTAGCACAAATATAGCAATCAATGCTTCCCTCTGCGAAGGGCCTTTCTTTTACTTTTTTGTTGAGTCAGTTCACCTATTTCTCTCCACCTCAAGAAGCAAACACTTGTGTGAACTGTGCATTGATTCCTACATACTTGCATATTGCACTTGTTATATTACTTTACAATGAAAATATCCATGAGATATACATGTTATGAGTTGAAAGCAACCGCTGAAACTTCATCTTCCTTTGTGTTGCTTCAATACCTCTACTTTGAATTATTGCTTTATGAGTTAACTCTTATGCGAGACTTATTGATGCTTGTCTTGAAAGTACTATTCATGAAAAGTCTTTGCTTTATGATTCAGTTATTTACTCATGTTGACATAGGCATCCCCAATGGTCCTGCCAAAGATAGTACCCGGGGTTTACCGAAGGCCCACTACCCGAAGAATAAGAAGATTCGGAAGCCCAAGATATTATTAAGGAAAGCTAGAGTTGTAATAGGAAGCATTATTTGTAATCTTGCGGGATGAGTTAGAAACCTTCCCGGACTCTGTAACTTGTACAATACGAATCCCTCGGCTCTGCCTCCTATATAAGGGGGAGTCGAGGGACAAAGAAAGCATCGAATCATTGTCTCTCAAACCCTAGTTTTCATAATCGTCGAGTACTTTTCGGCTGAAACCTTCGAGATCTACTTGCCCTCTACTTCCAACTAAACCCTAGTCTACAACCCGTAGGCATTGACAAGTTAATACCTTGTCAATTGGCGCCTTCTGTGGGAACTAGAGGCGTCAAGGATCTGATCTCGATGGCACGTTCAAGATCGTCGACTTCATCAACCGCAAGCAACGCGATGGATCGAGGTAAACAGATCGCAACTGGTCTTGTCGGTTTTGTTCCTCACCCGCCCTCCCGTTTGGATGCATATGCGTATCTGGAGGAGCCTATGGAGATGACGTTCGGAAGATTTCACTTTCGCATCGAGAAAGAGGGATCGTATCGTGTCGAAATTCCGATTTCGTCAGGATCGTCGGCCGTCGATTCCGATTTTTCAAGCTATACATCGTCAACCAAATCAGGAGAGGAAGAAACTACGTCGTCACGCTTCATCAGCATCAGGGCAAGAGAAAAACTTGCCAAGATCTTCAGCGACATGTCGTTTGAGTCATCTGCGGACTCCTATATAAGCGATGACTCAAGCAGTGTCGACAGCTACGACTTCATCGACAAATCTACTACAGTGGGCAAGATCTTCGCCAATCTTCATGATGGTGTCACCAAACCCAACATAGATCTGAATACAAAGTATCATCAGATTTATGTCATCGGAGAGCCAAGTCGTGATCAGGAGGAAACATCTGAGGCTTTCGACGATTTGGGAAATCCATACGTCGATCCCTCTGATTTGCGACGAGGCCTAGGCAATAAATATATCGGGCCACAGCCGCGAGACAGAGTCCAACTTCCGCAAGCAGCATGGGATAGAGCCGCAAGAGCTATGGATGGCTCAGAACCAATGGCCACCACAGCCACGCCAGAAGAGTTACAAGCATATCAATATAGGCTCGCACGAGCTGCAAGGGGATTGGAAAAACAGACAGCTGAGTTAAACAGAAGAAAGGAGGCAGCTTCTGCATCAAGTAGGCGCAGGGCAGAGCTGAGTCGACAATCTAGAACTTCGGGTGATAGCCACAGGGAAGCTCGGAACAGAGCAAGATCAAGGTTACAAAACGTACATGAAGGAGAAAGAGAGCACTTGGTTCAAAACCTCGACATGTCTTTTATGTCGATAGACACAAGAGGAAACATCATCCCCAAGACACCAGAAGCTGGGTATATGGCGACACAAGCTTTCATCCTTGCATCCAGACAACCCCCAGGAGATCCAAGGGAGGCATTGTATAACATGGCAATGGCAGGAGTTGGAGCCATGGGGACGGCGTTTGTATCAACACCTCCCGAAGGAACAGCAAGGCAAAATAGTCCACGACCTGCGGCAGCAACAGCAGCAGCTCCCGAAGGACCAAGTGGAGCAAGGGACACAGCAGCACAAGCAAGGGTCGACAGAGCGCGACAAAGCAGAATGGAACATCGGCAGTCCCCAGAGTTAAACGACGAGGATATGTGTGGTTTGCCGTGCTTCACAAGGAGAGTTCGAAAAACTCGAGTCCCTTCAGGATTCAAGTTACCCGATAACTTCAAGAAATTCGACGGCCTTCAAGATCCAGAGGATTGGCTAGTTGATTACCTCGAGACGGTGAAGCTCACAGGAGGAACCAGAGCAACAGCTATGCAAAGCATCCAGGTGCATTTGAGTGGAGCCGCACGATCTTGGATAAAGAAACTTCCTCCAGGATCTATCGACAGCCGGGATAGCTTCGAGGACGTGTTCGTCAAGAATTTCCGGTCCACATGCAAAAAACCTGCATTATTAGAGGAATTGAGAGCATGCCGACAAAATCCAGATGAGCCAATGAGAAAGTATATCCAAAGGTGGAATATCATCAAAAACTCGGCAGAAAATATATCTGACGAGAGAGCAATAGATGCGTTTGTCGCAGGAATCAGGCGTGGAGATTTTGTCGAGGATTTGGGGAGGACCAATCCAAAGACAGTATCCGCACTAATGGAAATAGCAAATAGATGGGCAGATGGAGAAGATGCTGTTCACAACAAACGACATAGGTCGCCAGAGGAAGACCGCGGTCGAAATTATCAACCAAGGCGACGATTTCCTCGGCAGTACTCGAGCTATGATGCTCCAGGACAAATCTCGGCTGGTTTCCGAGCAAGCGCAGAAGGAAACAACAGAGATGAGTACCAGAGAAGCAACGAGCAACGAGGCGACAATAGAGATGACTCTCGAAACAATAGGCAAAATAGCGGGCCAAGGTTCCAGAGGCCCTTCGTGTCTCCCGAAGAGATGATGAACGGGCCGTGTCAGATGCACTTTTTTCTCGACAGCAACGGAAAAAGACAGTCAGGACATCTGCAGAAGGATTGTCGCAATTTCCAGGCAATGCTAAGGTATGCAGGGCATGCTAATGCTCAGGCAGCACAGAGAAATCCTCGAGAACCCAGGAGTGAGATTCACTTGCCACCTCCTCCCGCGATTACGGACGACAATCGACATCAGCTCAGAATAGCGGCAGCACCTCCACCACCGCCTTACGTGGATCCTAACTCTAACGGAGCGGTCTTGATGATTCAGAAGGGAAGGCCATCCAATCGATCTCAGAAAGTAATCTCGCGGCAGGTGTTCGTGGCAGAAAAAATGCCTCCACCAACAATCGAGTATCTTAATTGGTCAGGGCAAGACATTGGCTTCACCATAGCGGATCATCCATAGCAAGTTCGTCGACCAGGGCAGTCAGCACTCATACTACCAGCGGTCGTCGCAGGATTTGACGTATCTCGCGTGTTTATAGATGGCGGCAGCAGGTTAAACCTTATGTACGCAGATACATTAAGGAAGATGAACATATCCCTAGCAAACCTGAAGCCAACAGACACGAGATTCCATGGTATCACACCAGAGAAGCCAAGCTATCCGCTGGGGAAGATTAATCTCGACGTTCAGTTTGGGACCCGAGAAAATTACAGAATCGAGAAATTGGAGTTTGAAGTCGTAGATTTCCCGTCACAGTACCACGCTCTGTTGGGACGACCAGCATATGCTAGATTTATGGCGGTACCACATTATACGTACCTGTTGTGGAGGATGCCTGGACCTAAGGGACCAATCACAGTCAAAGGAAGCTTCGCCCTAGCCGATAAATGTGATAAGGATTTTCATCGAATATCAGAAACCTTCGGGATGCAAGCTGAGTATTTGGCGTCAAGGCTCATGACTGACTACGACGTGCTGTCAGACGTTGGAAGGCCAAATAAAGAGTCAACTTTCAATACCGAGAAAAATTCTAAGGAGGTGCAGATTCACCCGACAGACCCGAAAAAGACGACATCCATCGCAAACGACATGGACCTCGCATAGGAAAGCACGCTCGTCGAGTTCCTCCGTGAGAACTGGAAAATCTTCGTATGGTGTCCAGCTGACATGCCAGGAGTACCCAGGGAACTTGCCGAGCACCACCTAAACTTGGATCCACTAGCGAGACCAATCAAACAACCTTTGCGACGTTTTTCAGAACCAAACCGCAAGGCTATGCTGTCAGAAATTGATCGACTAAGAGAAGCTGGTTTTATCAAGGAGCTGCACACAGAGGCCACATGGGTAGCAAATCCAGTGTTGGTGCCGAAGAAAAACACTAAGGTCCTTCGCATGTGCGTCAACTTTACGTGTCTCAATAAACATTGTCCAAAGGATCACTTTCCCCTCCCGAGGATCGACCAAATTATCGACTCCACGGCAGGATGTGCACGTCTTTCCTTTTTGGACGCATATTCTGGTTATAACCAGATCAGGTTAAAAGAAGAAGATGAAGTAAAAACAGCGTTCATCACACCTTACGGTGTGTTTTGCTACAGAACAATGCCCTTTGGTCTGAAAAACGCGGGAGGAACATATCAGAGGATGATGCAGAAGTGTTTGGCGACACAGATTGGGAAAAATGTGCAAGTGTAAAGGGGGCGACGCTGATTGAGGATCTCAAGGAAACCTTTGACAACCTCGACAAATTCTGCCTCAAGTTGAACCCGACGAAGTGCTCCTTCGGCGTCCCAGCAGGAGAACTTCTTGGGTTTCTAGTTTCAGCAAGAGGGATTGAAGCAAATCCCGACAAAATACAAGCTATCGTAACAATGAGGAAGCCAACAAAGTTAAAAGAAATGCAGCAATTAACTGGGCGAGTCGCAGCTTTAAGCAGATTCGTCGCCAGGCTGGGAGAAAAAGCGTTACCGTTCTACGCTTTAATAAAGCAAGGGGAGAAATTCCAGTGGAATGAAAAAGCCGATAGAGCTTTCGAGGATTTGAAACGCACAATCTCGACACCACCAATCTTGGTGGCACCGAAGGAAAAGGAACCTCTCCTGCTGTACATTGCAGCCACACCCCAGGTGGTTAGCACGGTGCTAGTCGTCGAAAGAGAAGAAGAAGGGAAACTCCATGGAGTGCAAAGGCCGGTATATTTCATCAGTGAAGTTTTATCGCCTTTCAAACAGCGGTACCCGCAGTACCAGAAACTAGCATATGGAGTGATTACAATGGCAAGAAAGTTGCGCCATTATTTTTCGGCACACCCAATAATAGTAGTCAATGAAGCACCTCTTTCAAATATACTGAACAATCCAGAAGCTACAGGGCGTGTCTCCCTTTGGGGAATAGAACTTTCCCCTCGGGACATCACGTATGAAAAAAGAAAGGCAATCAAGTCGCAAGTTTTGCCAGATTTCATTGCAGAGTGGATGGAGCTGCAAAACACAGGACCCCCAGATTTGTCGAGAACTTGGATCATGAACTTTGATGGATCCAAGAGAGTAGAAGGAGCTGGCGCAGGAGTAATACTTATATCACCCGAAGGCGACAAGTTAAAGTATGTCCTACGGATGACGTTCCCAAACGCATCCAACAATGAAGCAGAATACGAAGCTCTCATACACGGGATGAAGATGGCGAAAGCTTGCGGTGCAACTCAACTAAAAATCTTTGGCGACTCACAATTGGTGGCTCAGCAAGTTATGAACCAATGTGATGCAGTCAATGATAGCATGATAGCATATAAGGAGGTGTACAATGAGCTTGAGAAGCTGTTTGATGGATGCGAGGTAAATCACATCAGTAGGTTGAGCAATGATGAAGCCGACGTTCTCGCAAACATCGGGTCGCAGTGCCTTCCAATCCCGCCAGGTGTATTTTGGGAAGAAATAGCGGAGAGATCCACAAAGCCGAAGAAGGCGCAGAAAAAAGCAAAGGAAGAAAAAACTTCGGCGCCCCTCAAAGAGGCCGTGGAGGACAAAGAAGACCAAGAGCTTGTGATGATGGTAGAAGTTCCTTGGATGCAAGCGTACATATCGTATATCCTTAGGAAAGAAATACCCGACGATCCAGTTGTGGCAAGGCGGATTATTCGACGATCCAAAGCTTTCACAGTGGTCAAAGGGGAGTTATACAAGCGAAGTATTTCATGCGTCCTGCAAAGGTGCGTCACACCCGAAGAAGGAAGGATAATCTTAAAGGATGTGCATGAAGGAATATGTGGCCACCACGCGAGCAGCCGAGCTATTGCAGCCAAGGTTTTTCGGGCAGGATTTTACTGGTTGACAGCAATCAAGGATGCAAAAGAGATAGTACGAACCTGTGACGCGTGCCAGAGATTCGCCGCAAAACCTCACTCTCCGGCGGCAGAGCTAATGCCAATAGCATTGTCGTGGCCCTTTGCCCAATGGGGACTCGATATGGTGGGTAAGTTGCACAAAGCTTCGCCAGGAGGATATGAGTACCTGTTGGTTGCTGTCGACAAATTCACCAAGTGGGTAGAAGCGAAGCCAATAAATTCACCAGATGCAGCGTCGACAATAAAGTTTGTGAAAGGCCTCGTTTTTCGGTTCGGAGTGCCTCATAGCATTGTCACAGACAACGGTACTAACTTTACAGCTAAGGAGTTCAAGGCATACTGCGCAGAAGTAGGCATTAAATTGCACTTTGCGTCAGTAGGACATCCACAAACCAATGGCCAAGTCGAAAAAGCCAATGGTATCATCTGCAACGGCATTAAAAAACGTCTGCTAGGACCGCTTGAAAAAGCCCGACATACCTGGCCAGAAGAATTGCCAAGTGTTTTGTGGAGCATCCGAACAACACCAAATACGGCGACACAAGAAACTCCGTTTTTCCTCGTCCACGGAGCCGAAGCAGTACTACCAATTGAAATAGAGCATGATTCTCCAAGAGTGACAGAGTATGACGAGGACACATCACGAAAAGCTCGGGAGGACGATATGGATGCACTCGATGAAGCTCGAGATGAAGTACTATCACGAGTCACCAAGTACCAGCAGGACCTGAAAAACTACCACAGTCGACGATTGCGGCCCAGATCTTTCTAGGTCGGCGACTTGGTCTTACGGCTTAACCAACAAAGTACTGAAAAGCTCGAGTCACCATGGTTGGGACCTTACGTCGTCACGGAAGTCATCGACGGAGGAGCATACAAGATCAAGGACAAGAAGACAGGGGTTCCCGAGAAAAACCCCTGGAACGTGGCGCAGCTCAGGCGGTTCTACGCTTAGAGTTGAAATATAGTCCTCCTCTGTAAAAATACAATGTACTAAAACGCCCGCGAGTTTTCAGACGCACTCTTTTCCTTTTCGGGGCACCGAGTGGGGCCGGAAAGGTTTTTAATGAGGCGGGCTCGCGGTGCTGCAATATAATAAAGATAGTAGAGATATACTTCTTATTCTTCGACACGCTCGGGGGCTCAACGCCTTCAAGTTACAAAATATACACAATATAGATAAACTAGACTTACCGAAATATTTCGCCTTGGTACAAAAATACCTCGCCAAATAGAACATCGGAAGCTAACAACTTTAAATATAGTGTACTCATCAAAATTTTACTGCTTTGGTCTGAAAACCTCGCAACAAAAATATAGAACGTCACAACCAAGACACTCGGGGGCTCGTACCCATCGACAGCAAAATATATATATCTTCTTGCAATAAGAGAAAAATCTTCGGGATAACAAAACAGTATAAACTCCAGCCAAAGGCTCGGGGGCTCAACGGTCAAAAATAGAAACAATACATATTTACAGAGGTGACAGCTTTACAAATACACAAAGACGTATCAATGGTGAAACTACATCAAGAAAAAGGAAAAAACCCTCATTGGATACCTAGCACATGGTCTATGGTTATTTGCTCATTGGAAGGACGAGTACTATGCTCGGCATAGCTACCCTTCACAAAGAACTCAGCATCCATCCGAAGAAGTTCGTCCATCATATCTTCGGCTACAGGAGTCACCAGATCATCAATCTTGCCCATGTTTCTCTTTTTCTTGGACATTTTAGCCAGGCACGTGGGAACAATTTGATTCATGGGCAATTTTGGATAGCAAATCTTTATCATCATCATAGCAAATCTTGCGCCAGCAGAGAGTTGAGCCCGCACAAAGCCATGGATTCGAGGAGCATCTCGAAATTTTTCCATTAAAGCAGGAAGAGTTTATGGCATCTTGTTGCGAGGGAACATGGTTCCATAAACTAAAAATAAAGTCTTCGTACAGAAGTCAAGGAAGTCACGGACCAGAGCCGCGCGATCTTGGAATCTGACAATTTGGCGGGTACGCTCAGGAGTAACCCAAAAATTAGAACCATGTTGTGCAGCCAGTCTAAGCAGAACATTGGCTCGAGCTTCAACTCGTTGATCTTTGGCAACAGTATCAAAAAATGAGCCTGGTACAGCAAATAAATTGTCAAGGGAGGAAAAATAGCAAGAACAACATCCAGCATGGTTATGAACAGGAAACATACCTGTCATGTCCAGGCTGGCGTCAGTCATTAGCTGAAGCATATAATTTTCTCGAGAAGAAGCTTCGGTAGCCTCAGTAACAGCAGCATCCTTTGCAGCAATGGCTTCTTTCGCCTGTTGAAGAGCAATTTTCTCTCTCTCGGATGCTTGTCGAGATTGCTCCATCATCACAAGAGTTTGTTTCTTCATGGATTGGAGTTGTTGGCGAAGTTCTTGCAAATCTTGCGTCAAATGTTTACTGGAAGAATCTTCGATAAGGGTTTTCTTCGAGAATGAAGAAGCAGGCAAAGTATCGGCAGAACAAGGATTGGCGGAGTAGTTATCAAATATCAACTGGAAAAAAAATTTCAATATCAAATGATTGCGCAAGACAGAATTCCATTGATCTTCAGGAAATTTACATGGATATTACAGGAGTTCTTCAAAGGGACTACTAAGGTAATTGTCGCCAAAGCTAATATGGCGACAATAGCAAAAGAAGTAGAAAAAACAAAGAAAGAAAATGAAGAGGCATTCAACTAGACCTCCGGCTTTGATGAGCTAGGAGTCGAAGATGGCTTGATCCCGAGATAGGCCAAGATTTTCTTCGTGTTGGGCTTTGCCACCCTGATCAGCGATTGCCATTTTTTGGTCTCCATCTGTTCTGTGTCGCCTACTTTTGCCCAGTCGATAGTTTGCTGGCTGTCAGCAACCAAGGCAACAGTACTCTCGACAGCAATCTTCATGTTTTCTTGGCGCATCTTTAGTCCAAGATTTTCCGGTGGATTGAAGTCCTTGGCAAGAGCAAGGAAAGTCTTGGGTTCCGTTTTCTTCGAAGAAGTAGGGGAACAGCCGAGACAATCCTGCTTCAGCCTGTTCAATGCCTTCATGAGCTTCGGTTCCATTAAGCTCAAGGACAGAGAGCGCGTCAAGAAGAGGATCGTTGTCGGGATCTTCAAGCTCAAATTCTTGGTTTGTTTTACCTATCGCAGAAAATATATGTTGGTCGACAGTAAGTAAAGAAAAGCAAGTCTGAGAAAAATAGAATGGATCGACAAAATTACCGACAAAGCGCCGAATCTGCATGTTCAAGCGCTTGATGATCGCCTTTTCACGAGTAGCCTGTGCGGCTTTGTGCTCGTTCAAAGCAGTTTCGGTATCATCAAGTCTTTTTTGCAGATCTTCGACACCAGCAGCTTCTGCCTTGGCCTTATCAGCCTCCGCTTTAGCTTTGACAGCATCAAGTTCAGCCTTCTTGCGAGCCGCTTCACTTTGCTCTAATTTCTGAGCAAGCGTGTCGACAAGCTTGTTGGCTTCCGCAAGTTTTTCTGCCAAAATAGTTAAGAATCGTCAAAATTGCGACAAAACAGGAGCAAGAAGTTATAAACAAGGGCCAGTAAAGAATTATTACCTTCAGTTTTGCTGGCATACTCACGGTACCCAATGAATTGGGCACCGATGTGAAAAAGCTCTTTGATCATAGGCTATCAAAGAAGGAAAAAAGAAAGAAAACGTCGGTATGGGGAAAATATGATGGCATAAAGAAGCAAACAGAGGAAATATAGACAGTGACAAGAAAATTAAGAACTTACATCATCCAAGAGAGGATTAGAGGAGCTACCCAATTGGAGAGTAGGCTCCGGGATTGTTTCAACTCTTGTCCTTTTTGGTGAAGGGACAAGGGGGCTTGAAGGAGGAGTAGGAGCGCCGACGTTTTGTTGAGGAGGCGAGGATTCCTCTCCTTCAACTGGCGTCTCTGAAACAACTAGAGTATGTGACGTACTCGTTCGAGCAGCCACATCAAAAGCTGGTACTTCTCCCTCATCATCACTGCAATTAAATGTCGGCAGCATAAAAAGCAAGATAGACAAAAATCTTCGAGTACAAAAATAAAGGGAAATAAACAGTGACTTACGAGCTGATGAGGGCCTCGAGGTATGGATCATAAGCTGCCTTCTGACGTGAAGGAACATCTTCTTCGGCTTTGGAGGTGCCGGAATCTTCGACATCATCCCTTTTCCTTTTGTTCCTTGGGGAAACAGCAGGAGGAGGAGATTGTGCCGATGTAGTGCCTTCAGAGGCAGCCTCCTTTTCAGAAGATCCCGCAGATTTTTGAGAATCTGCGGGTTCATTCACAAAAGAGGGGGCATCTTGGTTGTCGTCAGTGACAACGGCCCTTTCATCGACTTCTCCACCTTCAGGAAGGGGAGGAAGCGAGACGAGATTTGGATGGTTCTATACAAAAAACAGGGGAAGATGTCAAAAAAGGAGTTACAAAAAGATAGCAAGGCAATAACAAATCAATCGACAAAGTTTACCTTGGGAAGCGCATTGGTGGCGCTATACGGTTTTACACGACAAGAAGAAGGGACGGGATCTTTTTTGCTGAGAGAGGAGATTTTTCGGACAAGCTTCTCTAAGTCTTTGACCTCGAAATCCACTGACAACCGATCTGCGTCCTTGTCGCCAGCATACTTCCAGAGAGGGTATTTGCGAGCCTGAAGAGGCTGCACTCTGGTTCTAAGAAAATACGCTGTGATTTGGATACCTGACAACTCTTTGCCGCGAGTATTTTGCAACTCATGGATGCGAGTCATTAGGGCCTCTGTCGATAATTTTTCTTCCTCGGTAGCCTCTGCATCCCAGGAGCGGCGGCGAAGGATTTTCTCGGCACCATCGAAAGGAGGGATGTTGTCTTCAGCAGATCCATGGTTCTCCTCCTGAATGTACAACCACTTCTTGCGCCACCCTTGAACTGAGTCAGGGAGTTTGACGTCGAAGTAATCGACTGTGGGGCGAACGGAAATAACAACGCCGCCTATATTATAGGCGACATTGGGAGAGCCATTGCGGCGACAAAAGAAAATGCGCTTCCATAGCGCCCAGTTAGGCTGGACGCCAAGGAAGGCCTCGCAGAGGGTGATGAAAATGGAAATATGGAGGATAGAATTGGGCGTGAGGTGGTGAAGTTGCAGACCATAAACAAAAAGCAATTCGCGGAGGAAAGGATGAATGGGGGCGGAAAGGCCGCGGATGAGATGGTCGACGAAACTTACCCGATACCCCATTGGAGGGGTTGGGTAGCTTTCTTCACTAGGGAAGCACAGCGCCTTGGGCTTCTTGCTGATCCCCAGCTTCTTCAAGAGATTGATGTCCTGGGTGGAAATTTTGGACCTTTCCCACTCCGCGCTTCCCAGATCTACGGCAGCCATTGACAACTCCGGCGTGCTGTGTTTGGTCAACCGACGCGGTGGCATCAACAATGGCGCGGGAATGCAGTTTGGAGAAGATGAGCTCAGGGAGTTGTGGGCGCAGGAGAAAGTTTTGCAGAGGAAAGCAGGGGAACGGCGCGAGCGGAAGTGCTCGAGGAAGAAGAAGGGGATCTTATATAGAGGTGCGGTGAAGCGGCTGACCGTTGGATGGAAAAAGTGTGCGGCAGATGATAACCATGTCAAAACAGGGGTAAAAAAGTATTTTAACATTGGAGAAGTTACGGTACGTGCGCCAGGAAAAGCGGAGGACGTGTGTCCCCCACCTGCACGACGTGTCAAGATAATGGATAAATTGGGCCCGCAAGGCAGTGGGAGAGGACTTCTCGCGATTTTTGGACTTGCAATGGTGGCTATCGTCAGCAATAACATCACTTTAGCAGGAGAAAAATTCGACTCAACAGCTGCATAAAAAGGCGACATGCAAAAATATTGGAGAGCCTTTGATCAAATACAAGTTTTTGGTCAAATGCTCGGGGGCTACTTTGAAAAAATGAAAAGATCAAGAAAGACAAAATAGAAATGGCGTGAGCCTATGATCAAATACAAATATTTGCTCATAGCCTCGGGGGCTACTCCCATCGGGAGCGCTGTTCGCGCACCCGAGAAATTGTAAAACTTCGGGAGAGAAAGAAAATATAGCGGCATAAGACGTGGAGCCTACAAGCAAGCACAAGTCCTTGGTTGTAGCCTCGGGGGCTACTCCCATCGAGAACGCTGTTCGCGTGCCCGATGAAATTATAAAAAAGAAAGAAAGAATGAGAAGAAGAAAGATAGAAGAGCAAAAGAGTATATTTCGAGTTATAAATAACTCTGCATATACTCCCATCGGGAGAGCAATATAAGTCATCTTTGACTCAATAAAATGTGCCATTCCAACAGCCGAATAAGCACTGGATAATATATTCTCAGAACGCCAAAGTTGCGATCAATTTCTGAATGCCGCAAAACTTTGCGAAGGTAAGACCCCAGATCCGTTCTGTGTGGCGTGGCGCCGTCTCTGACGTCGGTTTGCTACTTTTATCCGTATCAACAGATACGAAGAAAAATCCTAACGGACGCGTTAGGTACCCGATAAATATGACTGGGACTCGACAGAATGGTAAGACCTTAAGCGGCACCTGTCGAAGTTTACACCAGTATCCCGAGATCATGTCCAGGGACGTGATCTTGAAGTAGGTTTTTGCGGATTGCCACTAGAGCAGTTAACTAGTACCTGATCCGTCAGATGAACTAGCCCCAACTACCATTATCCCTGTACAATATAGAAATTTATGTGAAGAAATATAGAAAATTTTTAAGTTGTCGAGTAAAAATAAACAGTAGAGATTTTCCCTGACTCTACGATTCAAGCAAAATCTCGGGGGCTACTGACATAGGCATCCCCAATGGGTCTGCCAAAGATAGTACCCGGGGTTTACCGAAGGCCCACTACCCGAAGAATAAGAAGATTCGGAAGCCCAAGATATTATTAAGGAAAGCTAGAGTTGTAATAGGAAGCATTATTTGTAATCTTGCGGGATGAGTTAGAAACCTTCCCGGACTCTGTAACTTGTACAATACGAATCCCTCGGCTCCGCCTCCTATATAAGTGGGAGTCGAGGGACAAAGAAAGCATCGAATCATTGTCTCTCAAACCCTAGTTTTCATAATCGTCGAGTACTTTTCGGCTGAAACCTTCGAGATCTACTTGCCCTCTACTTCCAACTAAACCCTAGTCTACAACCCGTAGGCATTGACAAGTTAATACCTTGTCACATGTCATTACCACTGTTTTGATCGCGGCATTCATTACATATGCTTACAATAGTATGATCGAGGTTATGATGGCATGTCACTCCAGAAATTATCTTTGTTATCGTTTACCTGCTCGGGACGAGCAGAAACTAAGCTTGGGGATGCTGATACGTCTCCGACGTATCGATAATTTCTTATGTTCCATGCCACATTATTGATGATACCTACATGTTTTATGCATACGTTATGTCATATTTATGCATTTTCCGGCACTAACCTATTAACGAGATGCCGAAGAGACAGTTGCTGTTTTCTGCTGTTTTTGGTTTCAGAAATCCTAGTAAGGAAATATTCTCGGAATTGGACGAAATCAACGCCCAGGGGCCTATTTTGCCACGAAGCTTCCAGAAGACCGAAGAGGAGACGAAGTGGGGCCACGGGGCGCCACCACAGTAGGGCGGCGCGGCCCAAGGGGAGCCCGCGCTGGCCTCCCTCGTGCGGCCCCCTGACCTGCCCTTCCGCCTACATATAGTCTTCGTCGCGAAACCCCCAGTACCGAGAGCCACGATACGGAAAACCTTCCAGAGCCGCCGCCGCCGCCAATCCCATCTCGGGGGATTCAGGAGATCGCCTCCGGCACCCTGCCGGAGAGGGGAATCATCTCCCGGAGGACTCTTCACCGCCATGGTCGCCTCCGGAGTGATGAGTGAGTAGTTCACCCCTGGACTATGGGTCCATAGCAGTAGCTAGATGGTCGTCTTCTCCTAATTATGCTTCATTGTCGGGTCTTGTGAGCTGCCTAACATGATCAAGATCATCTATCTGTAATGCTACATGTTGTGTTTGTTGGGATCCGATGGATAGAGAATACTATGTTATGTTGATTATCAATCTATTACCTATGTGTTGTTTATGATCTTGCATGCTCTCCGTTATTAGTAGAGGCTCTGGCCAAGTTTTTTACTCTTAACTCCAAGAGGGAGTATTTATGCTCGATAGTGGGTTCATGCCTCCATTAAATCTGGGACAAAGGATGTAAAGTTCTAAGGTTGTGGATGTGCTGTTGCCACTAGGGATAAAACATTGATGCTATGTCCGAGGATGTAGTTATTGATTACATTACGCACCATACTTAATGCAATTGTCTATTGTTTGCAACTTAATACTGGAAGGTGTTCGGATGATAACCTGAAGGTGGACTTTTTAGGCATAGATGAATGCTGGATAGCGGTCTATGTACTTTGTCGTAATGCCCAATTAAATCTCACTATACTCATCATATCATGTATGTGCATGGTCATGCCCTCTCTATTTGTCAATTGCCCAACTATAATTTGTTCACCCAACATGCTATTTATCTTATGGGAGAGACACCTCGAGTGAACTGTGGACCCCGGTCCATTCTTTTACATCGAATACAATCTACTGCAATACTTGTTCTACTGTTCTCTGCAAACAATCATCATCCACACTATACATCTAATCCTTTGTTACAGCAAGCCGGTGAGATTGACAACCTCACTGTTTCGTTGGGGCAAAGTACTTTGGTTGTGTTGTGCAGGTTCCACGTTGGCGCCGGAATCCCTGGTGTTGCGCCGCACTACATCTCGCCGCCATCAACCTTCACGTGCTTCTTGGCTCCTACTGGTTCGATAAACCTTGGTTTCTTACTGAGAGAAACTTGCCGCTGTACGCATAACACCTTCCTCTTGGGGTTACCAACGGACGCGTGTTGAACGGAAAGACAATACGTCATCTACGCGCAGCAGTCTTCCTTGTTGTTCAATCTTACTAGAAATTATCTAGACCTTAGAGAGACCAATTATGCAAACCAAATTTTAGCAAGCTCTATGTATTTCTTCATTAATAGGTGCAAAGTATATGGTGCAAGAGCTTAAACATGAGCACAACAATTGCCAAGTATCAAATTATCCAAGACATTTTACCAATTACTACATGTAGCATTTCCCGTTTCCAACCATATAACAATTTAACGAAGCAGATTCAACCTTCGCCACGAATACTATGAGTAAAGCCTAAGGACATATTTGTCCATATGCAACAGCGGAGCGTGTCTCTCTCCCACACAATGAATGCTAGGATCCACTTTATTCAAACAAAACAAAAACAAAAACAAACCGACGCTCCAAGCAAAGCACATAAGATGTGATGGAATAAAAATATAGTTTCACTAGAGGAACCTGATAATGTTGTCGATGAAGAAGGGGATGCCTTGGGCATCCCCAAGCTTAGACGCTTGAGTCTTCTTAAAATATGCAGGGGTGAACCACCGGAGCATCCCCAAGCTTAGAGCTTTCACTCTCCTTGATCATATTGTATCATCTCCCTCTCTTGATCCTTGAAAACTTCCTCCACACCAAACTTAAAACAACTCATTAGAGGGTTAGTGCACAATCAAAATTTACATGTTCAGAGGTGAAATAATCATTCTTAACACTTCTGGACATTGCACAAAGCTACTGAAAGTTAATGGAATCAAAAAATCCATCAAGCATAGCAAAACAGGCAATGCGAAATAAAAGGCAGAATCTGTCAAAACAGAACAGTTCGTAAAGACGAATTTCTAAGAGGCACCAGACACGCTCAAATGAAAATTCTCAAATTGAATGAAAGTATCGTACATATCTGAGGATCACTCACGTAAATTGGCATAATTTTCTGTGTTACCTACAAAGAATTCTGCCCAAATTCGTGACAGCAAAGAAATCTATTTCTGCGCAGTAATCCAAATCTAGTATGAACCTTACTATCAACGACTTTACTTGGCACAACAATGCAACAAAATAAGATAAGGAGAGGTTGCTACAGTAGTAACAACTTCCAAGACTCAAATATAAAATAAAGGTACTGTAGTAAAATCATGGGTTGTCTCCCATAAGCGCTTTTCTTTAACGCCTTTCAGCTAGGCGCAGAAAGTGTGTATCAAGTATTATCAAGAGACGATGCATTAACATTACCTTGGGATTTACACTTACCCTTCTTGTTCTTTTTCTTACTCTTTGATTTAGGGAATACATGTCTACCCCCCGGTGTAGAGGTGAATTTCAGGGTGCCTTCTCCCATATCTATGACTGCTCCCAATAGTTTCAGCAGGGATCTTCCGAGTGTGATTTGTCCTGTTCCTACACATTCAATAACAAGATAATCAATGGATATTGTTCTTCCAAGAATGGTTGTATGCACACCTGCGGCTATTCCCTTAGGAATTATAACAGAGTTATCAATAATAGCTATTCCTTCTCCCCCTTCAACGAGTCCCCATAGTGTCAAAGATTCATGAATACTTTTAGGCATAAGGCAAAATTCAGACATAATATCACAATTGGCATAAAAAGTTTGACCACATATAACAATTTTAATAGTAGGGTCCCATAATGAAGGTTCAGAGTTCACTAAAACTTGATCAAGACGGTTACGAACATAGCTATAATTTTCGTTCAAGCGAGATGCACTTGTCTCAAGAGTGTTTAATCTATTATAAATGCTAATAAGGGCTGAATCAAAGTTATTAGCTGAATCATGTGATGCAACCAACTTCTTTATGGCATTAAAAGCTTGATCCCCATTGCAATGAAGGAAATATCCTCCCACTACAGCATCTAAGGCATATCTATAGCGAATCATAAGACCAAAATAAAAGTTACTAAGGAGCAAACTTAGAGTCATTTGAGGTTCAGCTTTACGATAAGAAGTAAAAATTCTGGACCAAGCATCTTTAAAACTCTCCTCATCCCCTTGTTTAAAAGTGAAGACTAATTCTTCAGGTGAAGAAGTAACAGGTGCAGAGCTAGACATGGTAACGAAAGTAAAATGCAAGTAACTAATTTTTTTGTGTTTTTAATATGGCAAACAAGATAGCAAATAAAGTAAAACTAGCAACTAATTTTTTTGTGTTTTGATATAATGCAGCAAACAAAAAAGTAAACAAAATAAAGCAAGACAAAAACAAAGTAAAGAGATTGGATGTGGAGACTCCCCTTGCAGCGTGTCTTGATCTCCCCGGCAACGGCGCCAGAAAATCTTCTTGCTGCGCGTAGATGATGTATTGTCTTTCCGTTCAACACGCGTCCGTTGGGAACCCCAAGAGGAAGGTGTGATGCGTACAGCAGTAAGTTTTCCCTCAGTAAGAAACCAAGGTTTATCGAACCAGTAGGAGTCAAGAAGCACGTCGAAGGTTGATGGCGGCGGAGTGTAGTGCGGCGCAACACCAGGGATTCCGGCGCCAACGTGGAACCTGCACAGCACAACCAAAGTACTTTGCCCCAACGAAACAGTGAGGTTGTCAATCTCACCGGCTTGCTGTAACAAAGGATTAGATGTATAGTGTGGATGATGATTGTTTGCAGAGAACAGTAGAACAAGTATTGCAGTAGATTGTATTCGATGTAAAAGAATGGACCGGGGTCCACAGTTCACTAGAGGTGTCTCTCCCATAAGATAAATAGCATGTTGGGTGAACAAATTACAGTTGGGCAATTGACAAATAGAGAGGGCATGACCATGCACATACATGATATGATGAGTATAGTGAGATTTAATTGGGCATTACGACAAAGTACATAGACCGCTATCCAGCATGCATCTATGCCTAAAAAGTCCACCTTCAGGTTATCATCCGAACCCCTTCCAGTATTAAGTTGCAAACAACAGACAATTGCATTAAGTATGGTGCGTAATGTAATCAATAACTACATCCTCGGACATAGCATCGATGTTTTATCCCTAGTGGCAACAGCACATCCACAACCTTAGAACTTTCTGTCACTGTCCCAGATTTAATGGAGGCATGAACCCACTATCGAGCATAAATACTCCCTCTTGGAGTTACTAGCAAAAACTTGGCCAGAGCCTCTACTAACAACGGAGAGCATGCAAGATCATAAACAACACATAGATATAAATTGATAATCAACATAACATAGTATTCTCTATCCATCGGATCCCAACAAACACAACATATAGCATTACAGATAGATGATCTTGATCATGTTAGGCAGCTCACAAGACCCGACAATGAAGCACAATTAGGAGAAGACGACCATCTAGCTACTGCTATGGACCCATAGTCCAGGGGTGAACTACTCACTCATCACTCCGGAGGCGACCATGGCGGTGAAGAGTCCTCCGGGAGATGATTCCCCTCTCCGGTAGGGTGCCGGAGGCGATCTCCTGAATCCCCCCGAGATGGGATTGGCGGCGGCGGCGTCTCTTAAAGGTTTTCCGTATCGTGGCTCTCGGTACTGGGGGTTTCGCGACGAAGGCTATAAGTAGGCGGAGGAGATAGGTGAGGGGGCCTGACAGGGGGCCCACACACTAGGCCGGCGCGGCCAGGGCTTGGGCCGCGCCGCCCTAGTGTCTGGCCACCTCGTGGCCCCACTTCGTGACTCCTTCGGTCTTCTGGAAGCTTCGTGGCAAAATAAGACCCTGGGCGTTGATTTCGTCCAATTCCGAGAATATTTCCTTACTAGGATTTCTGAAACCAAAAACAGCAGAAAACAGCAACTGGCTCTTCGGCATCTCGTTAATAGGTTAGTGCCGGAAAATGCATAAATATGACATAAAGTATGCATAAAACATGTAGGTATCATCAATAATGTGGCATGGAACATAAGAAATTATCGATACGTCAGAAACGTATCATTGCGCCGCACAACACTCCGCCGCCATCAACCTTCAACGTGCTTCTTGACTCCTACTGGTTCGATAAACCTTGGTTTCTTACTGAGGGAAACTTACTGTTGTACGCATCACACCTTCCACTTGGGGTTCCCAACGGTCACGTGTTGTACGCGTGTCAAGCTCTTTTTCTCGCGCCGTTGCCGGGGAACGAAGAAAAGTTACACCACAAAGATTTTCAACTCCCACGTCAACAGCTCTTTTTCTAGCGCCGTTGCCGGGGAGATCAAGACACGCTGCAAGGGGAGTCTCCACCTCCAATCTCTTTATTTTGTTTTTGTCTTGCTTTTATTTTATTTACTTCTTTGTTTGCTGCACTAAAACAAAACACAAAAAATTAGTTGCTAGTTTTACTTTATTTACTATCTTGTTCTCCATATTAAAAACACAAAAAATTAGTTACTTGCATTTACTTTATCTAGTTTACTTTATTTACTATTGCTACAATGGGTACTCCTGAAAATACTAAGTTGTGTGACTTCACAAACACAAATAATAATGATTTCTTATGCACACCTATTGCTCCACCTGCTACTACAGCAGAATTCTTTGAAATTAAACCTGCTTTACTAAATCTTGTTATGAGAGAGCAATTTTCTGGTGTTAGTTCTGATGATGCTGCTGCCCATCTCAATAATTTTGTTGAACTATGTGAAATGCAAAAGTATAAGGATGTAGATGGTGACATTATAAAATTAAAATTGTTTCCTTTCTCATTAAGAGGAAGAGCTAAAGATTGGTTGCTATCTCTGCCTAAGAATAGTATTGATTCATGGACTAAATGCAAGGATGCTTTCATTGGTAGATATTATCCTCCTGCTAAAATTATATCTTTGAGAAGTAGCATAATGAATTTTAAGCAATTGGATAATGAGCATGTTGCCCAAGCTTGGGAAAGAATGAAATCTTTGGTTAAAAATTGCCCAACCCATGGACTGACTACTTGGATGATCATCCAAACCTTTTATGCAGGACTGAATTTTTCTTCACGGAACCTATTGGATTCAGCTGCTGGAGGTACCTTTATGTCCATCACTCTAGGCGCCGCAACAAAGCTTCTTGATAATATGATGGTTAATTACTCTGAATGGCACACGGAAAGAGCTCCACAAGGTAAATTCTGTTGAAGAAACCTCCTCCTTGAGTGATAAGATTGATGCTATTATGTGTATGCTTGTGAATGGTAGGACTAATGTTGATCCTAATAATGTTCCGTTAGCTTCATTGGTTGCTCAAGAAGAACATGTTGATGTGAACTTCGTTAAAAATAATAATTTCAACAACAATGCTTATCGGAATAATTCTAGTAACAACTATAGGCCATATCCTTATAATAATGGTAACGGTTATGGTAATTCTTATGGGAATTCTTATAGCAATAATAGGAATACACCCCCTGGACTTGAAGCCATGCTTAAAGAATTTATTAGTACACAAACTGCTTTTAACAAATCTGTTGAAGAAAAGCTTGGGAAAATTGATATACTTGCTTCTAAAGTTTTTTTTTTTTTTTGACCCTGGACTGTGAGGCAAAGCCTCACAGTATTTTTTCTTTATTTAAAAAAGAACAAGTCTGCAATATATACAAAAAAGAGAGGAAGCTAAAAAACTACCAAACCAAGAACTAGGTCTCTAAGGTAGAGACTTTATCCAAGAAAGAAAACTATCCCTGTGCTTAACTTTAATCCTATATTGTAACAAAGTGATTTCATGAATAAACTTGCTTCTCCACTTAGTGAAAGAGCTCCTCTCATTTCTGAAATTTTTTTCATTCCTGATTATCCAAATGTTCCAGCAGGCAACCATCATTACTTCCATAAAGAAAGGATGTCCAAAGCTTCTCCTTGCCTGGTCTAACACCTCTTGCATCTGATCATGGGGATGCCATTCTATCTGTAAATAATTCCATATTTGCACACTGAAGTTACACTCAAAAAACAGGTGTATTCTATCCTCATAGATCCTTCCTGGGCATAATACACAGTGGGTATCATCTGTCACCTTCCAATTCCTTCTTTGCAGCAAATCCCTGGTATTCAGCCTATCCACCAGTAGCAACCATGCAAAAACCTTTGTCTTCATCATACAACCAGACTTCCACAACCACTTATATGCCCTGGGTACTTGTATATGTGAATGTATATGCTCATAGAAGCTTCTAGAAGTATATTTGTCACCCCAACAGTAGTTCCAAACATCCTTATTCTCACTTAATGGATTATTTTGCATAATGATTTGCAGGTCCAAAAGCTCTTGATAAGCCTGTGTTGAGAGAGGTGTATGAAACAGATTCCCCAAGTCTTGGGCCTGATACATATGAGCCACTGAACAATTTTCATCAATCAGAAAAGAATATAATCTTGGAAATCTTCTATACATTGGCCTAGATGAATTCTGTACTTGCTTCTAAAGTTGATAGTCTTGCTGCTGATGTTGATCTTTTGAAATTGAAAGTTATGCCTAATGAAGATAAAGAATTAAGTCATTTGCTACAGCAAATGCCATTCAGGTTAGAATTAATGAGAAAATAAGATTGATGGCCGAATTGCGTGCTAGATGGGAAAAAGAAGAAAATGCTAAAGAAGATAATATAGCGAAAGTTTGGACTATTACCACCACTAGCAATGCTAATGCTCCACATGTTGTTACACCTCCTACTATCAATGGTAAAATAATTGGTGTTGGCAATGTTTCTACTTGTAATGCAAAGCCCGCAAAACTGCCGAAACCTGCTAAAACTGCTTGTGATAAAACTGCTGAATTTTTTTCCAACATTAGGGACAATGATCCCATTGCTTTAGATTATAATGGTTTAGATTTTGATGATTGCCACATCTCTGAAGTTATAAAGTTCTTACAAAAACTTGCTAAGAGTCCTAATGCTAGTGCTATAAATTTGGCCTTTACAAAACATATTACAAATGCTCTCATAAAAGCTAGAGAAGAGAAATTAGAACGTGAAGCTTCTATTCCTAGGAAGCTAGAGGATGGTTGGGAGCCCATCGTTAAGATGAAGGTCAATGACTTTGATTGTAATGCTTTATGTGATCTTGGTGCAAGTATTTCCGTTATGCCTAGAAAAATCTATAACATGCTTGACTTGCCACCATTGAAAAATTGTTATTTGGATGTTAATCTTGCTGATAACTCTACAAAGAAACCTTTGGGGAGAGTTGATAATGTTCGCATTACTGTTAACAATAACCTTGTCCCCGTTGATTTTGTTGTCTTGGATATTGACTGCAATGCATCTTGTCGCATTATATTGGGAAGACCTTTTCTTCGAACTGTTGGTGCTATTATTGACATGAAGGAAGGTAATATTAAATATCAATTTCCTCTCAAGAAAGGTATGGAACACTTCCCTAGAAAGAGAATGAAGTTACCTTTTGACTCTATCATTAGAAAAAATTATGATGTTGATGCTTCGTCTCTTGATGTTACTTGATACACACTTTCTGCGCCTAGCTGAAAAGCGTTAAAGAAAAGCGCTTATGGGAGACAACCCATGATTTTACTACAGCACTTTTGTTTTATATTTGAGTCTTGGAAGTTGTTACTACTGTAGCAACCTCTCCTTATCTTATTTTTGTTGCATTGTTGTGCCAAGTAAAGTCTTTGATAGTAAGGTTCATACTAGATTTGGATTGCTGCGCAGAAACAGATTTCTTGCTGTCACGAATTTGAGCAGTAGTCTCTGTAGATAACCCAGAAAATTCTGCCAATTTACGTGAGTGATCCTCAGATATGTACGCAACTTTCATTCAATTTGAGAATTTTCATCTGAGCAAGTCTGGTGCACCTAAAAAATTCGTCTTTACGTACTGTTCTGTTTTGACCGATTCTGCCTTTTATTTCGCATTGCCTGTTTTGCTATGCTTGATGGATTTCTTTATTCCATTAACTTTCAGTATCTTTGTGCAATGTCCAGAAGTGTTAAGAATGATTATGTCACCTCTGAACATGTGAATTTTGATTATGCACTAACCCTCTAATGAGTTGTTTTGAGTTTGGTGTGGAGGAAGTTTTCAAGGATCAAGAGAGGAGGATGATACAATATGATCAAGGAGAGTGAAAGCTCTAAGCTTGGGGATGCCCCGGTGGTTCATCCCTGCATATTTCAAGAAGACTCAAGCATCTAAGCTTGGGGATGCCCAAGGCATCCCCTTCTTCATCGACAACATTATCAGGTTCCTCTAATGAAACTATATTTTTATTCCATCACATCTTATGTGCTTTACTTGGAGCATCTGTATGTTTTTATTTTTGTTTTGTTTGAATAAAGTTGGATCCTAGTATTCATTGTGTGGGAGAGAGACACGCTCCGCTATTGCATATGGACAAATATGTCCTTAGCTTTACTCATAATGTTCATGGCGAAGGTTGAACTGCTTCGTTAAATTGTTATATGGTTGGAAACGGGAAATGCTACATGTGGTAATTGGTATAATATATTGAATAATGTGATACTTGGCAATTGTTGTGCTCATGTTTAAGCTCTTTCATCATATACTTTGCACTAATTAGTGAAGAAATACATAGAGCTTGCTAAAATTTGGTTTGCATGATTGGTCTCTCTAAGGTCTAGATATTTTCTAGTAAGGGTCGAACAACAAGGAAGACGGTGTAGAGTCTTATAATGCTTACAATATGTCTTTTATGTGAGTTTTGCTGTACCGGTTCATACTTGTGTTTGCTTCAAATAGCCTTGCTAGCCTGAACCTTGTATTGAGAGGGAATACTTCACATGCATCCAAAATCCTTGAGCCAAACACTATGCCACTTGTGTCCACCATACTTACCTACTACATGGTATTTCTCCGCCATTCCAAAGTAAATTGCTTGAGTGCTACCTTTAAATTTCCATTATTCGCCTTTGCAATATATAGCTCATGGGACAAATAGCCTAAAAACTATTGTGGTATTGAATATGTACTTATGCATCTTATCTCTTATAAGTTGCTTGTTGAGCGATAACCATTTTCCTGGGGACGCCATCAACACTTTGTTGAATATCATGTGAGTTGCTATGCATGTTCGTCTTGTCTGAAGTAACGGTGATTTACCATGATTTGAATGGTTTGAGTATGCATATTGTTAGAGAAGAACATTGGGCCGCTAACTAAAGCCATGATCCATGGTGGAAGTTTCAGTTTTGGACAACAATCCTCAATCTCTTATGAGAATATTATTTGTTGCTAAATGCTTATGCATTAAAGGGGAGTCCATTATCTGTTGTCTATGTTGTCCTGGTATGGATGTCTAAGTTGAGAATAATCAAAAGCGAGAAATCCAATGCGAACTTTCTCCTTAGACCTTTGTACAGGTGGCATAGAGGTACCCCTTTGTGATACTTGGTTAAGACATATGTATTGCAATGATAATCCAGGTAATCCGAGCTAATTAGGACAAGGTGCGGGCACTATTGGTATACTATGCATGAGGCTTGCAACTTGTAGGATATAATTTACATAATACATATGCTTTATTACTACCGTTGACAAAATTGTTTCTTGTTTTCAAATTAAAAGCTCTAGCACAAATATAGCAATCAATGCTTCCCTCTGCGAAGGGCCTTTCTTCTACTTTCATGTTGAGTCAGTTTACCCATTTCTCTCCATCTTAAGAAGCAAACACTTGTGTTAACTGTGCATTGATTCCTACATACTTGCATATTGCACTTATTATATTACTTTATGTTGACAATATCCATGACATATACATGTTACAAGTTGAAAACAACCGCCGAAACTTAATCTTCCTTTGTGTTGCTTCAATACCTTTACTTTGAATTTATTGCTTTATGAGTTAACTCTTATGCAAGACTTATTGATGCTTGTCTTGAAAGTACTATTCATGAAAAGTCTTTGCTCTATGATTCAATTGTTTACTCATTGTATTTACCATCGCTTCGAATCGCTGCATTCATTACATGTGCTTACAATAGTATTGATCAAGATTATGATAGCATGTCACTTCAGAAATTATCTTTGTTATCGTTTACCTACTCGGGACGAGTAGGAACTAAGCTTGGGGATGCTGATACGTCTCCAACGTATCAATAATTTCTTATGTTCCATGCTTGTTTTATGATGATACTCACATGTTTTACACATACTTTATGTCATATTTATGCATTTCCCGGCACTAACCTATTAACGAGATGCCGAAGAGCCAGTTGCTGTTTTCTGCTGTTTTTGGTTTCAGAAATCCTAGTAAGGAAATATTCTCAGAATTGGACGAAATCAATGCCGAGGGGCCTATTTTCCACGAAGCTTCCAGAACACCGAAAGGGAACCGAAGTGGGGCGATGAGGTGCCGCCACACTAGGGCGGTGCGGCCCAGGGGGGCCCGCGCGGCCCTAGTGTGTGGCCCCCTCGTCAGCCCTCCGACTCCGCCCTTCCGCCTACTTAAAGTCTTCGTTGCGAATACCCTAGTAAAGAGAGCCACGATACGGAAAACCTTCCAGAGACACCGCCACCAATCCCATCTCGGGGGATTCAGGAGATCGCCTCCGGCACCCTGCCGGAGAGGGAAATCATCTCCCGGAGGACTCTTCACCGCCATGGTCGCCTCCGGAGTGATGTGTGAGTAGTTCACCCCTGGACTATGGGTCCATAGCAGTAGCTAGATGGTCGTCTTCTCCTAATTGTGCTATCATTGTTAGATCTTATGAGCTGCCTAACATGATCAAGATCATCTATTTGTAATGCTACATGTTGCGTTTGTTGGGATCCGATGAATAATGAATACTATGCTATGTTGATTATCAATGTATTATCTATGTGTTGTTTATGATCTTGCATGCTCTCCGTTATTAGTAGAGGCTCTGGCCAAGTCATTACTTGTAACTCCAAGAGGGAGTATTTATGCTCGATAGTGGGTTCATGCCTCCATTAAATCTGGGACAGTGACAGAAAGTTCTAAGGTTGTGGATGTGTTGTTGCCACTAGGGATAAAACATCAATGCTATGTCTAAGGATGTATTTGTTGATTACATTACACACCATACTTAATGCAATTGTCTGTTGTTTGCAACTTAATACTGGAGGGAGTTTGGATGATAACCTGAAGGTGGACTTTTTAGGCATAGATGCATGCTGGATGGCGGTCTATGTACTTTGTCGTAATGCTCATTTAAATCTCACAATACTCATCATAACATGTATGTGCATGGGCATGCCCTCTTTATTTGTCAATTGCCCAACTGTAATTTGTTCACCCAACATGCTATTTATCTTATGGGAGAGACACCACTAGTGAACTGTGGACCCTGGTCCATTCTTTTACATCGAATACAATCTACTGCAATACTAGCTCTACTGTTCTCTGCAAACATCATCATCCACACTATACATCTAATCCTTTGTTACAGCAAGCCGATGAGATTGACAACCTCACTGTCACGTTGGGGCAAAGTAATTTGGTTGTGTTGTGCAGGTTCCACGTTGGCGCCGGAATCCCTGGTGTTGCGCCGCACTACACTCCACCGCCGTCAACCTTCAACGTGCTTCTTGACTCCTACTGGTTCGATAAACCTTGGTTTCTTACTGAGGGAAACTTACTGTTGTACGCATCACACCTTCCACTTGGGGTTCCCAACGGTCGCGTGCTGTACGCGTGTCAGTAAACAAGCTCCACAACATCCGGAGTTCATATTAAAGTAACCTCTAGAGTGTATAATAGACCGTTGCAATTTAGACCGAGTACTAACATAGCATACACACTGTCAACAATAGCTATGAAATGGGGAATAGATCGCATCAATACTATCATAGTAATAGTTAACTTCATATTCTACAAGAGATTACAATCATAACCTACGCCAAGTACTACATGATGCACACACTGTCAACATTACATCATGGAGGAGGAATAGACCACTTTAATAACATCACTAGAGTAGCACATAGATTAATAGTGATACAAAGCTCATGATCACATAAAGATCATACCATGGGAGAGAGAGATGAACCACATAGCTACCGGTAGAGCCCTCAGCCTCGGGGGAGAACTACTCCCTCCTCATCATGGGAGACAGCAACAGCGATGAAGATGGCGGTGGTGTCGATGGAGATGACTCCGGGGGCAATTCCCCGTCCCGGCAGGGTGCCGGAACAGAGACTTCTGTCCCCCAAAACGGAGTTTCGCGATGGCGACGGCATCCCTGGAGTATTTCTGGAGTTTCGTCAATTGGTATCGAGTTTTTAGGTCACGAGGGGTTATATAGGCGAAGAGGCGAAGTCGGAGGGCCCAGGGGGCTCCCTCCCCATAGGCTGGCGCGGCCAGGGGGCCACCCGCGCCGCCTTATGGTGTGGCCCCCCTGCTGCCCTTCCTCGTCTCCCCTTCGGACTTCTGGAACCTTCCGTGAATTATAAGATCGTGGGCTTTTGTTTCGTCCAATTCCGAGAATATTGCCCGAACAGCCTTTCTGGAACCAAAAACAGCAGAAAACAGGAACTGGCACTTCGGCATCTTGTTAATAGGATAGTTCCGGAAAATGCATGAAATCATTATAAAGTGCGTGCAAAACATGTAGGTATTGTCATAAAACTAGCATGGAACATCAGAAATTATAGATACGTTTGAGACGTATCAAGCATCCCCAAGCTTAGTTCCTACTCGCCCTCGAGTAGGTAAACAATAACAAGGATAATTTCTGAAGTGACATGCTATCATAATCTTGATCAACACTATTGTAAAGCATATGAGATGAATGAAGTGATTCAAAGCAATGGTAAAGACAATGATTAAACAACTGAATCATATAACAAAGACTTTTCATGAATAGTACTTTTCAAGACAAGCATCAATAAGACTTGCATAGGAGTTAACTCATAAAGCAATAAGTTCTTAGTAGAAAGTTTTGAAGCAAAACAAAGGAAGATATAAGTTTCAGCAGTTGCTTTCAACTTCAACATGTATATCTCATTCATAATTGTCAACACAAAGTAATATGATGAATGCTTATGTAGGAATCAATGCACATAGTTGACACAAGTGTTTGCTTCTAAGATAGAAAGAAGTCGGTAAACTGACTCAACATAAAGTAAAAGAAAGGCCCTTCGCAGAGGGAAACATGAATTACTATTTTTGTGCTAGAGCTTTTATTTTGAAAACATAGAAACAATTTTGTCAACGGTAGTAATAATTCATATGTGTGATGCATAAGACATCCTATAAGTTGCAAGCCTCATGCATAGAATACCAATAGTGCTCGCACCTTATCCTAATTAGCTTGGATTTACATGGATTATCATTGCATAACATATGTTTCAACCAAGTGTCACAAAGGGGTACCTCTATGCCGCCTGTACAAAGGTCCAAGGAGATAGATCGCATTTGATTTCTCGTTTTTGATAAATCTCAACTAAGGACATCCATATCGGGACAACATAGAAAACAGATAATGGACTCCTCTTTAATGCATAAGCATTCAACAACAGATAATATTCTCATAAGAGATTGAGGATTAATGTGCAAACTGAAACTTCCACCATGATACATGGCTTTGGTTGGCGGCCCAATGTTCTTCTCTAACAATATGCATACTCAAACCATTTGATCATGATAAATAACCCTTACTTCAGACAAGACGAACATGCATAGAAACTCACATGATATTCAACAAAGGTGTAATAGTTGATGGCGTCCCCAGAAACATGGTTACCGCTCAACAAGCAACTTATAAGAAATAAGATACATAAGCTACATATTCTTTACCACAATATTTTTAAGGCTATTTTCCCATGAGCTATATATTGCAAAGACAAGGAATGAAATTTTAAAGGTAGCACTCAAGCAATTTACTTTGGAATGGCAGAGAAATATCACATAGTAGGTAGGTATGGTGGACACAAATGGCATAGGTTTTGGCTCAAGGATTTGGATGCACGAGAAGTATTCCCTCTCAGTACAAGGCTTTGGCTAGCAAGGTTGTTTGAAGCAAACACAAGTATGAACCGGTACAGCAAAACTTACATAAGAACATATTGCAAGCATTATAAGACTCTACACTGTCTTCCTTGTTGTTCAAACACCTCACCAGAAAATATCTAGACTTTAGAGAGACCAATCATGCAAACCAAATTTCAACAAGCTCTATGGTAATTCTTCATTAATGGGTGCAAAGTACATGATGCAAGAGCTTAAACATGATCTATTTGAGCAAAACAATTGCCAAGTATCAAATTATTCAAGACCATATACCAATTGCCACATGAAGCATTTTCTGTTTCCAACCAAATAACAATGAACGAAGCAGTTTTCAACCTTCGCCATGAACATTAAAAGTAAAGCTAAGAACACTAGTGTTCATATGAATGAGCGGAGCGTGTCTCTCTCCCACAGAAGCATGATAGGATCAGATTTATTCAGATAACTAAGATAACAAAACAAAAATAAAAGCACACAGACGCTCCAAGTAAAGCACATAAGATGTGACGGAATAAAAATATAGTTTCACTAGAGGTGACCTGATAAGTTGTTGATGAAGAAGGGGATGCCTTGGGCATCCCCAAGCTTAGATGCTTGAGTATTCTTGAAATATGCAGGGATGAATTACGGGGGCATCCCCAAGCTTAGACTTTTCACTCTTCTTGATCACGTTATATCATCCTCCTCTCTTGACCCTTGAAAACTTCCTCCACACCAAACTCAAAACAAACTCATTAGAGGGTTAGTGCATAATCAAAAATTCACATATTCAGAGGTGACACAATCATTCTTAACACTTCTGGACATTGCTCAAAGCTACTGAAAGTTAATGGACCAAAGAAATCCATTCAACATAGCAAAAGAGGCAATGTGAAATAAAAGGCAGAATCTGTCAAAACAGAACAGACCGTAAAGATGAATTTTTTAGAGGAACTTAACATGCTAATATGAAGAAGCTCAAATTGAATGAAAGTTGCGTACATATCTGAGGATCACACACGTAAATTGGCAGATTTTTCAGAGTTACCTACAGAGAGGCCTACTCAAATTCGTGACAGCAAGAAATCTGTTTCTGCGCAGTAATCCAAATCTAGTATCAACCTTACTATCAAAGACTTTACTTGGCACAACAATGCAATAAAATAAAGATAAGGAGAGGTTGCTACAGTAGTAACAACTTACAAGACACAACAAAACAGTAGCAAAATAAAAACATGGGTTATCTCCCAAGAAGTGCTTTCTTTATAGCCATTAAGATGGGCTCAGTAAATTTAATGATGCACTCGCAAGAAATAAGAGTTGAAGCAAAAGAGAGCATCAAAAAGCAAATTCAAAACAAATTTAACCCTAACCCGCTTCCTATGCATAGGAATCTTGTACACAAATAAATTCATGAAGAACAAAGTGACAAGCATAGGAAGATAAAACACGAGTAACTTCAAAATTTTCAGCATGTAGAGAGGTGTTTTAGTACCATGAAAATTTCTACAACCATATTTTCCTCTCTCATAACAATTTCCAATAGCATCATGAACAAACTCAACAATATAACTATCACATAAAGCATTCTTATCATGAGTCTCATGCATAAAATAATTACTACTCCCAACATAAGCATAGTCATTCTTATTAATTGTAGTGGGAGCAAATTCAACAAAGTAGCTATCATTTTTATTCTCATCACCATAATTATCAAATATAGGAGGCATAGTATAATCATAATAAACTTTATCCTCCATAGTAGGTGGCACCAAAATACCATTATCATTATAATCATCATAAATGGGAGGCAAAGTATCATCAAAGTAAATTTTCTCCTCCATGCTTGGGGGACTAAAAATATCATGCTCATCAAAACCAGCTTCCCCAAGCTTAGAATTTTCCATAGCATTAGCAACAATGGTGTTCAAAGCATTCATACTAATAACATTGCCATTAACATGCATATAAAGTTCCATAGGTTTTTTAATTTTCTCTTCAAACACCTTATGTCCTAACTCATGATAAATTTCATAAAGATCTCTAATTTTTTTGTTGTTTTCCATTAAGCATAACTAGTGAAAATAAAAACAAGAAACAAAAAGATACAATTGCAGGATCTAAAGGAAATAGCTTCGAGCACTCACACATCGGCAACAGTGCTAGGAAATAGCTTAGTAGTCGGAGGATGTGAATACCTTTTACCTTACCTCCCCAGCAACGGCGCCAGAAAATAGCTTGATGTCTACGCACGCTTCTATTCCTGTAGACAGTGTTGGGCCTCCAAGAGCAGAGGTTTGTAGAACAGCAGCAAGTTTCCCTTAAGTGAATCACCCACGGTTTATCGAACTCAGGGAGGTAGAGGTCAAATATATCCCTCTCAAGCAACCCTGCAATTACGATACAAGAAGTCTCTTGTGTCCCCAACACGCCTAATACACTTGTCAGATGTATAGGTGCACTAGTTCGGCGAAGAGATAGTGAAATACAAGTAATATGGATGATTGTAAGTAGTAATTGCAATCTGAAATAAAGATGACAGCAAACAAACATGTAACATAACTTGTTGGAAACGGTGTTTCAATGCTTAGAAACAAGGCCTAGGGATCATACTTTCACTAGTGGACACTCTCAGCATTGATCCCATAACTGAATAAATAAATGCTACTTTCTACACTCTCTTGTTGGATAACAAACACCATTCATTGTGTAGGGCTATAAAAGCACACCTCAAGCCGGAGTAAACAAGTTCCACAACATCCGAACTTCATATTAAAGTAACCTCTAGAGTGCATAATAGACCGTTGCAATTTAGACCGAGTACTAACATAGCATACACACTGTCAACAATAGCTATGAAAGGGGGAATAGATCGCATCAATACTATCATAGTAATAGTTAACTTCATAATCTACAAGAGATTACAATCATAACCTACGCCAAGTACTACATGATGCACACACTGTCAACATTACATCATGGAGGAGGAATAGACCACTTTAATAACATCACTAGAGTAGCACATAGATTAATAGTGATACAAAGCTCATGATCACATAAAGATCACACCATGAGAGAGAGAGATGAACCACATAGCTCCCGGTAGAGCCCTCAGCCTCGGGGGAGAACTACTCCCTCCTCATCATGGGAGACAGCAACGGCGATGAAGATGGCGGTGGTGTCGATGGAGATGACTCCGGGGGCGATTCCCCGTCCCGACAGGGTGCCGGAACAGACACTTCTATCCCCCGAAACGGAGTTTCGCGATGGCGGCGGCGTCCCTGGAGTCTTTCTGGAGTTTCGTCAATTGGTATCGAGTTTTTAGGTCACGAGGGGTTATATAGGCGAAGAGGCGGAGTCGGAGGGGCCAGGGGGCTCCCTCCCCATAGGCTGGCGCGGCCAGGGGGCCACCCGCGTCGCCTTATGGTGTGGGCCCCCTGCTGCCCTTCCTCGTATCCCCTTCGGACTTCTGGAACCTTCCGTGAATTATAAGATCGTGGGCTTTTGTTTCGTCCAATTCCGAGAATATTGCCCGAATAGCCTTTCTGGAACCAAAAACAGCAGAAAACAGGAACTGGCACTTCGGCATCTTGTTAATAGGTTAGTTTCGGAAAATGCATGAAATCATTATAAAGTGCGAGCAAAACATGTATGTATTGTCATAAAACTAGCATGGAACATCAGAAATTATAGATACGTTTGAGACGTATCAGGCTGCTGCATCCAGGGGCATTTGGGCACCTAGGAAGGCAATGGATATGTTGTAGGTGGAGGTTAGACCTGAGCCGGCACCGACCACTGGTCCCATGGTGATGGAGGTGGACGTGGAGGTGGTGGCATGCACGATTCATCCATGGCCATCCTCAGGGCCTCCTCCTTGGAGAGGCATGGACTAATATAACTTAGGTATACAAGAAACATGCCCCATGACTGAGTGAATGCAGAGATATAAATACACAAGGAAAAATGTCGCTAGGATTTTATGCAAATATTGAAGATGATTTACAGAAAGACACACAGTTCATACACATAGTTCAATATATATTGAAGATGATTTATAGAAAGACACATAGTTCATACACACAGTTCTTTAAATGTTGAGACGATCAACATGGCTATTGTAGCCAACTAGCTCCCAATAAATCCTAGCCATCTCGAAGCCCAGACGAACATCCAGAGCGGCATAACGCACTTGCTCATAGCTCAATGGAACATTGGCCCACCTAAATATCAGTTCATCTTCTTTTTCTTCCTCGGGTCCTTCTTCTTGTACTTCTTCCTCTTCTTCTTCAGATGAATAGTTGTTCCAATGATAGAATTCGCAAGATCATATAGACTCGAAATGGGATTTTTGGTGGGATTCGGGAGTATCTTCTGGAGGTCGAACGCATAAGTAATATGAATACCGTAGGGACTCAACATTTCCACATCCTTGCCAATAGCTAGCCGCGCCACAGAATCTGATGCTCTTTTCCTGCAAGAACTCCTTAAGAACTTGTGGCACTTCATCAGCCCAACAAATTTGGAATACCAAATTATCGGACGCCACCGAGAGTTGAAGGACGTCGGCGCGCTGATCAACCTCGCGAGGGTGGGTGAATTCGCAGTCCAAGCCGACGCACTTGATTGGTGTGTTGTCAAGATAGTCCCTTTTGACGGTGCGGATCCACTTCTCCACCCTTCTTGCATGGAGAGCGACTGTGATCTTGAAAGACATCCCTTCGGCCATGAGGTGGTATATCCGAGATCGAGGAGCTAGGTCACGCGCGAGGTGCTCCATTGAGACTGAAACATCGATGGAGAGAGAGCTTTTTGGTAGAGGAGGTGATGGAGATGTGAAGAATGTGTGTGGCAGTGGTGCAGAACATGTGAGACATATAAAGGAAAGTAAGATGAAGATGAACAGGCCAGCCACCGGGTGATCGATTCCCGTGGCTGGCCGCCGGCGCCGGTGACCCAAATTCCCGTGGCCGCGCGGCGTGTGACAATCGATTTCCGTTCCAGTAATGGCGAGGACGATCGGTTTCTGCTTGAAAGAACCGTTCGACTTTATGTCCCGGCTCGTGTCATCAGCCGGGACTATAGAGGGTGTCTGCAGACACATCGAGCCACAAAACCCTTTAGTCCCGGTTTGAGGTACAAACTGGGACAAATGGGTTCTAACGAACCAGGACCTATGGGTGTCGTACGATTGGGCGGATTCGAGGCGACGTGGCCAGGCCTTTTGTCCCGGCCCAGAATACGGCCGGGACCAAAGGGGCGTGACGAAAGGCCTGTTTTCTACTAGTGTTACTTATATATTTTCCATGGCAAAATGAGAATAGTTCAAAGGAGCTATGGGGTTTGTCAATAAAATGGGTGGGTTCGTGCGAACGTCCTCATATCGAGATGATCGCGAAGAGTTGGATTAATTGGATGGATTCACATGAGCTAGAATTGCATACCACCATGCTCCATGCTGCCCGAGGTTAGGGCATCTCCCGGTATGGCCACCCATTTGGTTTGAATATGTCCGTGTATGTGCGGAAAGAAGGCAAGGCCCAATGGCTGGAAGGCAAACCCTAGTGACACGAATAGTTGTCAGAATCATGACTTTAATATACGATTCTACAACTTTACGATCCAAATTGAGTGAAACGATTCGATTCAATGATCCTTCTAGGTAAAATCTAAGATTTACGATTCTAAAAGTTAAGGTTCTACGGTTTACGATCCTACATAGAGGTTCCGATCCGATGCATAATCACGATTCTGACAACATTGCTGGCACGACCTATTTTGTGCCCGTCTGTTTTTCTATCAGCGTGGATCGAAATCCAGAGAAAATTTGCCTCCGCGGATACCTTTCTTGTCTTCCCATGTCCTTTCCCTGCCCGCTAGTTGGTGACCCAAGCACCATTCAGCCCACCCTTTCCCCGTAATTCCCATCCTCCAAACCTCCCCTCCGTCGGGTCGTGACCAGCGACTTTCCTTTCTAATTCCGCCACACGTCATCGCTGCCGATAGCCGAACGAGTTCAGGGCTCATTGTCAGAGGTGTTTGTACTTCTTGCCAGAGATAGAGAAGCTCGGTCCATGTAGCGACCGCCGGCGCCATCCCGTGTCATTGGCATTGCCGCCACCTCAATCCATGCCTTCGTCGAAGGAGGTCAACTTCGATGGTTATGCTACCCTTTCTAGCGAGGACATGTTTCCTTCGCTATCCGTAGGCCTCTCCCAAGCCTCGCGAACTGCATCACCCTCAAGGTGTTTGGCCGATTTCCTACCTAGATAGTTTAGAGATATGGATTTATCGCACTTTCTCTGCGAGAATGCTCTAGTCACAAATATGTGGGGTTTCATTTCATTTATTCACTTGCATAGATCATGGCTGACAACTTCAACGATTTTTCTACGATCATTTCATTTATACATCATCCGATGAAGACTATGACGATGGTACCGATATTTTGATGGAGGTTTCTCTTCTCATCCATGACCACACTAAAAATCAGTTTCCAAGATTGAGGGGCTCGATAAAGGGCCATGCGACGGTCTTGGATCATAAAGATAAGCCAAACATGTGCAAATCTTCACCGACTACTTCCACCTTACCGAGCAACTATAATCTACCTATATATTCGAGATACGTTTCCATATGTCAAGGCCGGTGTTCCTACGTATTCTACAGGGATTGAGGAGATATGATGATTGTTTCTAATGCAAGAAAAACGTTGTTGGTAAGATTATCTTTCCTTGTTATAAAAAGGCACCTCAGATGTTGTGATGCTTGCCTATGAAATTGTAAGCGATCTAGTTGATGAGTACATATACCTATGAGAGATTCTACAAGCCTTAATTAAATCAATGCCTTGATTCTGCGAAGTTGTTGTTCATGTGTTTGGTGGAGAATAGTTGAGAGAACCAAATACTGCAAACACAACCCAGTTGTTGTCAATCAACGAGTCAATAGTGTTTCCTAAAATATAGATTGCATACATTTAGAGTGGAAGAACGGTCCATTTTCCTTAGCAATGGTAATATAAAAGAAATGTTAGCAATGGTAATATAAAAGAAATGTTGTAGAGTGCACAGTCATCTTTGAAGCCTGGCATCACAAGATCTATGGATTTGACACTCCTTTTTTTTAGCATGGCAGGTTCACATAGTGACATCAAGGAACTTCAACGCTCTCCGGTTTTCTGTAGTCTTGCATAAAACAACTTTCTAGTCATAGTTGTCAGATTCATGATTCTACTATGCGATTCTACGACTTTACGACCCATTTTGAGTGGAATAATTCAACAATTCTGCTAAGTAGAATATAAGATTTTACGATTCTAAAAGTTAAGATCCCATGTTTTGCGATCATACCATAGATATTCCGATCCGATTCAGAATCACGATTCTGACAACATCGTTTCCAGTGGTCAACTATGATATCAAGGCCATCAATACAATAAAGAGTAGTATCTAGATGATGGTATCTATCCATTGTGGCTTACATTTGTGAAGACAATCCCCAATCCCCAACAAGAGAAGGGCTAGATTCATAAATAACAAGAGAGAGCTAGGAAGGGTGTGGAGCAGGCATTTGGTGTGCTTCAAACTTATTCGGCAATTGTTCGGCACCCTGCTAGAAAATGGAGCGCTGATACAATGTGGGAGGAGATCATGCACAACACGATCCTTGAGGAATGGCCGCGACGGAATCAATCTATCACCTCGTAGACTAATAGTTACTTTCCACAAGGATGTTTTCATCACTCAACTTCCTTACCAACGGGGATTTGGCAGAAAAGATGCAACATTATGGATACCATGACCGATCACCATCGAGAAAGAATCATTTTTATAAATCGCTTCAGGTGAGCGGGGCCTTCAAGCGTCTTCCTCCTAAATACGCCGAGGTTTTAAATTACAAACCTTTCATAATCTTTTAGAAAATATGAACGATCCTTGAATCAAGAATTTCATTATATCAATAATGATGTCTTTTAAATGCATGGCCTTATTTTCGCATTTTGAAACTTTAATAGAACATCTTTTGATCGAGGAGGGGGGCATGTCTAGTCTACAAATGACTCCAACACCCTTCTTATCGCGTTGGGACAATCAGGGCGAGTTGATTGCGACCCATGGTCGATGTCTACCACACATGAACATAGGACCCCACCTTTGTCTCAGATATCCCATAAGGATAAAGTTACAATAAAAAATTATCCTTTTTGTGTGCGACATTGTATATTGGTGTATTATATTAAAATTGTATGCATAATATGTACAAAGTTATCTAGTCCATAAGTTTCCCCTACAAGTAGTAAATGAATTATTGAACATAAAGATTCCCCCCAAAAGAGTGAAAATGAAATACTAATCTTTATTACGTATGTAATTGATCAAACCTTCTACTATACATATTCCAAATCGAGGGAAGCATCTATTGATTCACGAAGAAAGACATAAATTCAGCATTTATTACATTGCTTGTTTGATCACGACATGTCCTACTCACTCGTTGCCGAAGTCCTTCCTCATCATGCCGGCGAACTCGTACACCTTCTGTGGTGAGTAGAGGCTATTGGAGACACTCTCCCTCTCTAGGCATCGTGCTGCCCACGCTACAAGCTTGGGTGCCACTTCTGCTACTTTGATCCCCCAGTACTTATCAAAACTCTCAAACCAAGCGGTGAATGGTATGAGCGCGACATCCACGAACCCGAAGCCATGCTCCCCTCCAAAGAATTCCTTCTCCGCAAGCTCCCCTTCTAGTGTCTTCAAAATCTCCACCATCTCTTTGTTAGTCTGCATCTGCGGCTCTGTATACATCTTCGAGCCAGATCCGTATACCTTCTTATCGACGTAGTCGGCCCAGAAGCGGGCATGTGCGCGTTCGTAAGGGTTTTTTTTTTAGAAAACAGGCAACAAGGCCCGACTTTAAATTAATAAAGCCACACGGTAACACGCGTTCGTAAGGGTCGGCGGGAAGGAGGGGGTGGGTGTCAGGAAAAAACTCGTCGAGGTACTGGAGGATGATGAGGGACTCAATGAAGGTGCGACCGTCGTGGAGGAGGACGGGAATCTGCTTGTAGACCGGGTTGGAGCGGAGGAGGCGGTCGCTCTTGACGGCCATGATGTTCTCTTCAACATACTCGTAGGGGAGGCCTTTCTCCGCAAGGGCGATACGGCAACGCTGCCCGAAAGGGCTCACCCAGAAGTCCAGCAACACCAGGCCAGCATTCTTCTCACCTGCCATTTGCTAATCTCCAATTAGATTCGTTTCTTTCTCCTTGGTTTGTGTTTGTTGTTTTGGTGTGCGGTGAGGACTGAAGAGGTGAGAGGATGCGGATGAGAATTTATAGGGAAGAGCTCGTGGGTTTCCCTTTTTGGTAAACATTAAAAATCTTTCCTTTTGACTGGAATATGTTTTCTTTAATGTCTTTTTGACTGGACTTTGTTGGTAGGATGACAAGATCAAATCGAAAGTTCTGTGCCGTACGTGCGTGCGTAGTTCCAGCTGAAAATTTTGGTGTATGGTCCGGTCTCCCTTCCGTCACCTCTTGCGTTAGAGCATCTCCAACAGGCGCGCTATATAGGTCACGCGCTATATAAATTGTTGCTTTGCAGCGCGCGGGCGCAAAATTGCCCCTCCAGCAGGTACTGCAAACGGCGCGGCGCTGCAATTTTTTGGGGGGTGGGCTGGTTTGCACCATCCCAAACGCTAAATTTTGGGCGCCGGCTACAGCGCGCGTCATCGCTCGATGCACGCGCGAAGAAACCCCGCGCTAAAACTTCCCCCCACGCCTCGTCGCCCCCCCCCCCCCCCCGCCCAATCCCTCGCCCCCGCGCGGCTGCCGGCGCAATCTCGGCGATGGACGGGCCCTCCGGCACCCCACCAACTCCTCCCTACTTCGTTCCATCCGCTGCCGCCGCCTCCGTCGCGCCACCGCTCGATGCGCCAAACCCTAGCGGTGGTGCCGACGCCGGCAACACAACCGCCGCTGCCCGTGCTCTCTTCGTCCCGCCGCGCACGACGCTGGAAAATGCGGAAGTGTGAGATGCATTTGTGATATGCAAATTGTGTGTTGCACTTTGTGTCTATTTGAACCATATGTTGTGTGTCGTTGTTAAACTGCATCATGTTGTGTGTCGTTTTTGAACTATGTGATGTATGTTGCACTTTGTGTTCATTTGAACTATGGTAGATCATTTGTTTCATGATTTATATGTGAGTGTTTGATCTTGTTGAATGCATAGTAGTATATAAAGTTGTTTTCCGCTTCTGTGCACTGTATTTTGGTGCGCGACGGAGGAGTCATTTTACCGCCCGAGCACGCGCTGCATTTTAGCGCGTCCGACGGGACAAATTTCCGCCCAACGCGCGCTACACATTTACAGTGCAACGAAAGCAAGGTTTAGTGCGCCGAAATATAATGCTCTTACGGACGGATCAGCAACTCGGTGTCTCGGAAGAGGCACTTGGAACACGTAGGTATCAAGCTAGCAGGCATGGCCGCATGGCCCGCATGGCAACCACTGGTGAAAAAAGGGATTTTGGTCGCGGTTCGCAACTGCCATTAGTCGCGGTTGCGCAACCGCGACCAAATTAGCGCGACTAAAGGCACCCCCCTTAGTCGCGGTTGCTTACGAACCGCGACTAAAGGCCCGTCCACGTGGGCGCCAAGCGACCGTCGGGGCGGAGGACCTTTAGTCGCGGTTCTTCTGGCCAACCGCGACTAAAGGCCGCCGCAGGTTTAGGGTTTTAGGCCCCCCTAAACCTGCCCCCCCCCCCTAAACCTGTTTTCTGTTTAATTTGTATTGTTTTATTTTTTTGTGCTTTATTGTAATTTTGAAGGAGTTTCACATATTCTACGGTACTACATACATGCATATGAATGTACAATTTCAAACAAATTTGAAATTAGAACCAAAAAGAATTCAAGAGGAATATGCAATATATATTCAATATCATCGGATGACCATATACAAGTTTGAACAAGTTTCCATACATAATTTAATGCATGTATAGTTCTACGTCCTCGTAATGGTGTTCTCCTTTAGGATCGAGGACTTCCCTCCTGAACCATCCAGCTAGTTCCTCTTGAAGTGGTCGGAAGCGAGCTTCTGGACTAAGCATCATCCGGAGGTTATTCCTCTGAGCATTGAGATCACTCGGAACGCGCTCAGAGGTGTATCTCCGGATCATCTCACAGACATAGTATCCACACAGATTGGTTCCCGGTGGCTGAATATCGCTACCATTCTTAGCCTTTGACCGCATGAAATTTAGCTCTTTTTTGAATTGACCGACCTTTGTATCTAAGAACCGTCTCCTAACCCTACGAGGCAAAGAAAATTAAATGAACAAGAGAGTTATTAGTTAATTACTTGAAGCTTAATTAGGAAAATGAACGAAATAGGCCGATCGATATAGAGCGCAAATGAATGAAAACAATTACTTTTGAATCATTTGTCTCATGTCGGCCCACTCCGCCTTATCCATATTCAGAGAGTCGTGGACGAGACATTCTGATTTGTCAACTTTAATTACTAGCAGAATCCAGTGGAACCTGCGGACACGATACATGCACAGTACGTCATGCATAACTCATCGATTAGCCGGCCACATACCATGCATGGAGTAAACAAAAGAGAATGTGCTCAAGACATAAACACTCACCCAAAATGGTAAGGAAATAGAATATCACTTTTGAGTTCCTGCTTTTCAAGAAACCGCCACAGGTCTTCCTCCACGTCGGCGGGGTGATGCTGTAACGTATATCCATTAACGATGTGTGGGTCAATGAACCCAACATCATGGATGTTCCTTACTCTGCATTCCTTAATCTTCAATCTGCATGTATAATAGCGGACACAACAATATAGTTAGGACATATATATATATATATATATATATATATATATATATATATATATATATATACATACATACATATATATAAATATATATATATATATATATATAGTGCAGGCAATATGAACGAGATGGGGTAGAAATAAATCACTTACAGAACGTAGCAACTGATGATAGATTTGTCGAGCTCGCGCAGATTGAAAAGCTGGAACAATTCACTCAGATGAATTTTTACAGAGTAACGTTTGAAGTGATGCTCATATCCAACTTCCGCAAAAATATAATCTTTGGCGTTTTTATGTTTTATGTAACCCTTGTACCAGTTCAGCAGACCTTTCATTTGTGGAGGTAGATCATCTTCCTGCGCAGACTCGACGAGAGGCCCATTCTTCACATATGTAAGTACTACCTCCTTCACTAGCGCCTCATCAAGGCCTAACAGTTCACGAAGAGTAATACCTAAGTTGGCCGCTTGTTCTCTGGCACTCGTTACAGTCAATCCCTGTGCTGCCGCAGCTTCTATGATATCGGGGGCATCCGGACCGGCGGCTGTCACTATAAGAGGGGCAATCGATTGTTTACTTTGTTCCCCGAGCTGGGCAACTCGTTTCCCGCTTTGTGCACTTTCTAATTCCGCTTTCTCGGCCTCCTCTTTCTTCTTCTTGAACATGCGTGCCTGATTCTTTAGTTCACGTGCATAGTCGCCAGGCAGATTCTTCGCGGCTTGGGACGGTGTGTTCAAAAATGACTTAGCCCACTTCTTTTGCTCATCAGAAAATACTGGCTTGGGCTCGGGCTCTCTTTTCTTCTTGCAGCCCGCCTTCCATTTCTCTAATTCAGCAGTCGCGGCCGCCTCGACTTCCTCGGCACTACGTTCCCAAGGCCTCGTGGGGAGAGGCTTCAGTGATGGCTCCGGTACATTTGTTTTCTTAGGTACATAAGGGTCCGCGTTAATAATCCAGGACTGCTGCTTCTGCTTCTTCGCCGGAGGTGGATTGGGGGGCGGCGTCTGCTTACCCGCCCGGGGCGGACTAGGGGGCGGCGGCTGCTTACCCGCCGGAGGTGAATTGGGGGGCGGTGTCGGCTGACGTTAAGGAGGTGTAGGTGAAGCACCACCACCACCACCGCCACCGCCGCCACCACCACCACCGTAGGGGGTGGACTTGTTGGCGCCTCGCCTGGAAACTTGATAAACTTCTTCTGCCATAAAATGAACTGGCGCTTGACATCTCCAAGTCTTGTCGCCCCTTCAGGTGTAGCAATGTCAATGTCCAGGTCCTCAAACCCTTGGACTATGTCCTCCACCGTGACACGAGCATAGCCATCTTGAATGGGGTTGTTGTGGTGGAGTGCTCCAGGTGGTAAAGCACTGCCGATGGCTACCTTCATGGACATGTTCCCGATAGGATAATATAGATGACATGCTTTCATCTCCTTTATATCGTCCACGGGGTAGCGAGGAGGCTCCGGTGCAGTAATTTCGACCACCAGAGGCTCCGGTGCAGTAATTTTGATCGTCGGTGCACCAGCCGGTGGGGCCTCCGTGGAAGCCACGCTGCTTCTCCGCTGCTGGCTTCCGAGATACAATGGATGATCTTCATGCTGCGCCTGAGCTGCATCTCTTTCGGCTACTAGTACACTCACAGTTTTCTTCATCACATCCATTTCCGATGCCAACCGCGCCACAACATCTGCTTCCCGATCCATCTTTCTCTTACGGCTTCTGTAACCGTACGGGTCATCGTTCTGGGGGAACCCTACTTTCCACGGAATGTGCCCCATGCCTCGTACACGTCCTCCGTGTTCAGGATTCCCGAGGGCTTTTGTCAGGGCGTCGTTCTCTCTGTTGAACTTGATCCTCCCCTCTTGAGCATCCCTCATTGCCTCAATAAGCTTTTGGGTGGGTTTAATTATTTTGCCCTGGTAAACACACTCCCCTGTCTCCGGGTTCAGCGATCCCCCATGCCCGTACCACCAGCTTTTGGCCCTTGGGTCCCATCCCTCCGTACCTGGACGGATTCCTCGCGCCCTCAGCTCGTTCTCCATCTTCTCCCACCTAGGCATCTAAAGGCGATACCCTCCTGGCCCCATAATATGATTGTACTCCTTCTTAGCCGCATTTTCCTTATTTTTTCGATATTTGAAGGAACTGCTCCGATTTCTTTTGCTTCACAAATTCTGGCCAATCATGTTGCAGTTTCTCATATTGTCCTTTGAAATCCGGAGTCTTGTTCTGCTTGACAAAGTCATGGGCTAGATTTTGCTTGTATTTCCGGAATGCGTCGGACATCTTATTAAGAGCGAACTGTTTGACTAGCTTGCACCTCTCCTTGTTTTCCTCAATCTTGTTACCCTCCTCATCGTATTTGTGGTATTCCGGAGGTAGAACGAAATGTTCCATAAGCTTGTTGAAGCAATCTTTTTTTGTTCTCTTATCGACAAAAGTGAAACCAAGACGTGCCTTCTTTGGCTCATTCCACTCCTGGACGGTGATCGAGACGTTGTCTCTAACAACGGCTCCGCATTGGCTGATAAACTTGGTGGCGTTCTTGCGGGGCTCCAGCGGCCTGCCGGTTGCTTCCTCGACAACCTCGATGGTGCATGTTTCTCCTGGTTTCATCGTCTTGGTTGCGCCACGCTTTGATGACGTACTCGATTGTTTCGACGATCCGGCCGAGGGCTAAAATAAGAAAGAGAGTCGCGCGCGTTAGTACACACATATTTATTCAAATCAGTTAGTTTGTATCACCAGAGCTCAATGTATATATATACCTCGGCGCCGAAGGTGGTTGCTACTTCTAATTGAAGATTGTCGCTTATCGACGTTTCTTCCGCATCATCTTGATGACGGCGCCCTTCATCTTCACCCTCAAGGTTCAGATAAGAAGAGATATCATCTTCTTCTTGTCCGGTCGGCACATATAGAATATCGCCGTTTATGATGCCGAACATATGGTCTTCAGCGTCCGGATCATAGTTCTCCATAATCGGGTCAGCTCTATCGTCCGCCATATGTCAGTCCTGAAAACATGTAGTCAAAACAAATTAATTAAGTGAAGAAGGGGGGGCGGTGGCTGCTGGCGCAAAGTTGACGTGGGAGTTAGAGATCTCTGTGGTGTAACTTTTCTTCAGTTCCCCGGCAACGGCGCCAGAAATTTGCTTGATGCATGTGGTTGACACGTCCGTTGGGAACCCCAAGAGGAAGGTGTGATGCGCACAGCGGCAAGTTTCCCTCAGTAAGAAACCAAGGTTTAATCGAACCAGTAGGAGTCAAGAAGCACGTTGAAGGTTGATGGCGGCGGGATGTAGTGCGGCGCAACACCAGAGATTCCGGCGCCAACGTGGAACCTGCACAACACAACCAAAGTACTTTGCCCCAACAAAACAGTGAGGTTGTCAATCTCACCGGCTTGCTGTAACAAAGGATTAACCGTATTGTGTGGAAGATGATTGTTTGCGTAAAAACAAAACAGTATTGCAGTAGATTGTATTTCAGTATAGAGAATTGGACCGCGGTCCACAGTTCACTAGAGGTGTCTCTCCCATAAGATAGACAGCATGTTGGGTGAACAAATTACAGTTGGGCAATTGACAAATAAAGAGGGCATGACCATGCACATACATATTATGATGAGTATAGTGAGATTTAATTGGGCATTACGACAAAGTACATACACCGCTATCCAGCATGCATCTATGCCTAAAAAGTCCACCTTCAGGTTATCATCCGAACCCCATCCAGTATTAAGTTGCTAACAACAGACAATTGCATTAAGTATTGCGTGTAATGTAATCAGTAACTACATCCTTGAACATAGCACCAATGTTTTATCCCTAGTGGCAACAGCACATCCATAATCTTAGAGATTTCTGTCACTTCCCCAGATTCATGGAGACATGAACCCACTATCGAGCATAAATACTCCCTCTTGGAGTTACAAGCATCTACTTGGCCAGAGCATCTACTAGTAACGGAGAGCATGCGAGATCATAAACAACACATAGACATAACTTTGATAATCAACATAACAAGTATTCTCTATTCATCGGATCCCAACAAACGCAACATATAGAATTACAGATAGATGATCTTGATCATGTTCGGCAGCTCACAAGACCCGACAATTAAGCACAATGGGGAGAAGACAACCATCTAGCTACTGCTATGGACCCATAGTCCATGGGTAGACTACTCACACATCACTCCGGAGGCGACCATGGCGGCGTAGAGTCCTCCGGGAGATGATTCCCCTCTCCGGCAGGGTGCCGGAGGCGATCTCCTGAATCCCCCGAGATGGGATTGGCGGCGGCGGCGTCTCTGGAAGGTTTTCCGTATCGTGGCTCTCGGTACTGGGGGTTTCGCGACGGAGGCTTTAAGTAGGCGGAAGGGCAGGTCAGGGGGCCACACGAGGGGCCCAGATGACAGGGCCGTGCGGCCAAGACCTAGGCCGCGCCGCCCTATAGTCTGGCCGCCTCGTGGCCCCACTTCGTCTCCTCTTCGGTCTTCTGGAAGCTTCGTGGCAAAATAGGACCCTGGGCGTTGATTTCGTCCAATTCCGAGAATATTTCGTTACTAGGATTTCTGAAACCAAAAACAGCAGAAAACAGCAACTGGCTCTTCGGCATCTTGTTAATAGGTTAGTTCCAGAAAATGCACGAATATGACATAAAGTGTGCATAAAACATATAGATAACATCAATAATGTGGCATGGAACACAAGAAATTATCGATACGTCGGAGACGTATCAGCATCCCCAAGCTTAGTTATGCTCGTCCCGAGCAGGTAAAACGATAACAAAGATAATTTCTGGAGTGACATGCCATCATAACCTTGATCATACTATTTGTAAAGCATATGTAGTGAATGCAGCGATCAAAACAATGTATATGACATGAGTAAACAAGTGAATCATATAGCAAAGACTTTTCATGAATAGTACTTCAAGACAATCATCAATAAGTCTTGCATAAGAGTTAACTCATAAAGCAATAATTCAAAGTAAAGGCATTGAAGCAACACAAAGGAAGATTAAGTTTCAGCGGTTGCTTTCAACTTATAACATGTATATCTCATGGATAATTGTCAACATAGAGTAATATAATAAGTGCAATATGCAAGTATGTAGGAATCAATGCACAGTTCACACAAGTGTTTGCTTCTTGAGGTGGAGAGAAATAGGTGAACTGACTCAACATAAAAGTAAAAAAGAATGGTCCTCCATAGAGGAAAAGCATCGATTGCTATATTTGTGCTAGAGCTTTGATTTTGAAAAACATGAAACAATTTTGTCAACGGTAGTAATAAAGCATATGTATCATGTAAATTATAGCTTACAAGTTGCAAGCCTCATGCATAGTATACTAATAGTGCCCGCACCTTGTCCTAATTAGCTTGGACTACCGGATCATCTCAATACACATGTTTTAACCAAGTGTCACAATGGGGTACCTCTATGCCGCCTGTACAAAGGTCTAAGGAGAAAGCTCGCATCGGATTTCTCGCTATTGATTATTCTCAACTTAGACATCCATACCGGGACAACATAGACAACAGATAATGGACTCCTCTTTTATGCATAAGCATGTGGCAACAATTATTTTTCTCAGATGAGATTGAGGATATTGTCCAAAACTGAAACTTCCACCATGAATCATGGCTTTAGTTAGCGGCCCAATGTTCTTCTCTAACAATATGCATGCTTAACCATAAGGTGGTAGATCGCTCTTACTTCAGACAAGACGAACATGCATAGCAACTCACATGAAATTCAACAAAGAGTAGTTGATGGCGTCCCCAGTGAACATGGTTATCGCACAACAAGCAACTTAATAAGAGATAAAGTGCATAAGTACATATTCAATACCACAATAGTTTTTAAGCTATTTGTCCCATGAGCTATATATTGCAAAGGTGAATGATGGAATTTTAAAGGTAGCACTCAAGCAATTTACTTTGGAATGGCGGAGAAATACCATGTAGTAGGTAGGTATGGTGGACACAAATGGCATAGTGGTTGGCTCAAGGATTTTGGATGCATGAGAAGTATTCCCTCTCGATACAAGGTTTAGGCTAGCAAGGTTATTTGAAACAAACACAAGGATGAACGGCGCAGCAAAACTCACATAAAAGACATATTGTAAACATTATAAGAATCTACACCGTCTTCCTTGTTGTTCAAACTCAATACTAGAAATTATCTAGACCTTAGAGAGACCAAATATGCAAGCCAAATTTTAGCATGCTCTATTTCTTCATTAATGGGTGCAAAGTATATGATGCAAGAGCTTAAACATGAGCACAACAATTGCCAAGTATCACATTATCCAAGACATTATAGCAATTTACTACATGTATCATTTTCCAATTCCAACCATATAACAATTTAACGAAGAAGAAACTTCGCCATGAATATTATGAGTAAAGCCTAAGGACATACTTGTCCATATGCTACAGCGGAGCGTGTCTCTCTCCCACAAAGTGAATGCTAGGATCCATTTTATTCAAACAAAACAAAAACAAAAACAAACCGACGCTCCAAGAAAAGCACATAAGATGTGATGGAATAAAAATATAGTTTCAGGGGAGGAACCTGATAATGTTGTCGATGAAGAAGGGGATGCCTTGGGCATCCCCAAGCTTAGACGCTTGATTCTTCTTAGAATATGCAGGGGTGAACCACCGGGGCATCCCCAAGCTTAGAGCTTTCACTCTCCTTGATCATATTGCATCATACTCCTCTCTTGATCCTTGAAAACTTCCTCCACACCAAACTTAGAACAACTCATCAGAGGGTTAGTGGACAATAAAAATTAACATGTTCAGACGTGACACAATCATTCTTAACACTTCTGGACATTGCATAAAGCTACTGGACATTAATGGATCAAAGGAATTCATCCAACATAGCAAAAGAGGCAATGCGAAATAAACAGGACAGTTCGTATTGACGAATTTTATCGAGGCACCAGACTTGCTCAAATGAAAATTCTCAAATTGAATGAAAGTTGCGTACATATCTGAGGATCACTCATGTAAATTGGCATAATTTTGTGAGTTACGTACAGAGAAAACAGCCCAGATTCGTGACAGCAAAGAAATCTGTTTCTGCGCAGTAATCCAAATCTAGTATGAACTTTACTATCAAAGATTTTACTTGGCACAACAAAACACTAAACTAAGATAAGGAGAGGTTGCTACAGTAGTAAACAACTTCCAAGACACAAAATAAAAACAAAGTACTGTAGTAAAAACCATGGGTTGTCTCCCATAAGCGCTTTTCTTTAACGCCTTTCAGCTAGGCGCAGAAAGTGTGTATCAAGTATTATCAAGAGATGGAGCATCGTTATCATGAACTCCCCCACCCGGAGTGGTACTAAGGGCTTTGTAAATTTTAGGCCTATAATAATACTTCTTTGGTTTAGGCACCTTAGAGACATACATAAACTTTTGCTCCTTACCCACATAAGCTTTCTCCTTATATTTAAGAGAAGAAAATGTTGAACCCAAGGTTCCCATAGCTTTTTCAAGTTCGTCAATCCTATTGGTTTGATCATCATGGAAAACACAAGTTCCTAGGACACTAATTCTTTCATCAATTCCTTCTAAGGATTTATCAAGTTCATCAGTTTTATCAAGTAACATTTCCAATTTAGTTTCAATACTTGGAAAAAATTTCTCTATGGTTTCCAATTTTTTCATAACATCTTCAAGAGAGATTTCAGTTTTAACTTCGTCAACAGGGGGTATTCCAAATAGACTCTCAATAATGCAACTAGCTTCTAGTGAAGGAGTACTTAGGAAGTTACCTTTCGCGAGACTATCAGGAACATACCTATTCCAGCTAGAGATACCAACATAAAAATTCCTGAGTAGGATAGTGGTGGAGTGTTTCTTAGTGCACCTATTATGGGCATCAATAATTCTATACCAAGCATCTCTTAAACATTCTCCCCCTCGTTGCTTAAACGTACGAACTTCAACTTCAGGATTACTCATTTTAGCAGTAGTAAATAAAGCAAACTAGATAAAGTAAATGCGAGTAACTAATTTTTTTGTGTTTTTGATATAGCAAACAAGATAGCAAATAAAGTAACACTAGCAACTAATTTTTTTGTATTTTGATTTAGTGCAGCAAACAAAGTAGTAAATAAAACAAAGCAAGACAAAAACAAAGTAAAGAGATTGGGATGTGGAGACTCCCCTTGCAGCGTGTCTTGATCTCCCCGGCAATGGCGCCAGAAATTTGTTGCTGGCGCAAAGTTGACGTGGGAGTTAGAGATCTCTGTGGTGTAACTTTTCTTCAGTTCCCCGGCAACGGCGCCAGAAATTTGCTTGATGCGTGTGGTTGACACGTCCGTTGGGAACCCCAAGAGGAAGGTGTGATGCGCACAGCGGCAAGTTTCCCTCAGTAAGAAACCAAGGTTTAATCGAACCAGTAGGAGTCAAGAAGCACGTTGAAGGTTGATGGCGGCGGGATGTAGTGCGGCGCAACACCAGAGATTCCGGCGCCAACGTGGAACCTGCACAACACAACCAAAGTGCTTTGCCCCAACGAAACAGTGAGGTTGTCAATCTCACCGGCTTGCTGTAACAAAGGATTAACCGTATTGTGTGGAAGATGATTGTTTGCAGAAAACAGTAAAACAGATTGCAAAGAGATTGTATTTCAGTATAGAGAATTGGACCGGGGTCCACAGTTCACTAGAGGTGTCTCTCCCATAAGATAAACAGCATGTTGGGTGAACAAATTACAGTTGGGCAATTGACAAATAAAGAGGGCATGACCATGCACATACATATTATGATGAGTATAGTGAGATTTAATTGGGCATTACGACAAAGTACATAGACCGCTATCCAGCATGCATCTATGCCTAAAAAGTCCACCTTCAGGTTATCATCCGAACCCCCTCCAGTATTAAGCTGCTAACAACAGACAACTGCATTAAGTATTGCGCGTAATGTAATCAGTAACTACATCCTTGAACATAGCACCAATGTTTTATCCCTAGTGGCAACAGCACATCCATAATCTTAGAGATTTCTGTCACTTCCCCAGATTCACGGAGACATGAACCCACTATCGAGCATAAATACTCCCTCTTGGAGTTACAAGCATCTACTTGGCCAGAGCATCTACTAGTAACGGAGAGCATGCAAGATCATAAACAACACATAGACATAACTTTGATAATCAACATAACAAGTATTCTCTATTCATCGGATCCCAACAAACGCAACATATAGAATTACAGATAGATGATATTGATCATGTTCGGCAGCTCACAAGACCCGACAATTAAGCACAATGGGGAGAAGACAACCATCTAGCTACTGCTATGGACCCATAGTCCAGGGGTAGACTACTCACACATCACTCCGGAGGCGACCATGGCGGCGTAGAGTCCTCCGGGAGATGATTCCCCTCTCCGGCAGGGTGCCGGAGGCGATCTCCTGAATCCCCCGAGATGGGATTGGCGGCGGCGGCGTCTCTGGAAGGTTTTCCGTATCGTGGCTCTCGGTACTGGGGGTTTTGCGACGGAGGCTTTAAGTAGGCGGAAGGGCAGGTCAGGGGGCCACACGAGGGGCCCAGATGACAGGGCCGCGCGGCCAAGACCTAGGCCGCGCCGCCCTGTAGTCTGGCCGCCTCGTGGCCCCACTTCATCTCCTCTTCGGTCTTCTGGAAGCTTCGTGGCAAAATAGGACCCTGGGCGTTGATTTCGTCCAATTTCGAGAATATTTCGTTACTAGGATTTCTGGAACCAAAAACAGCAGAAAACAGCAACTGGCTCTTCGGCATCTTGTTAATAGGTTAGTTCCAGAAAATGCACGAATATGACATAAAGTGTGCATAAAACATGTAGATAACATCAATAATGTGGCATGGAACACAAGAAATTATCGATACGTCGGAGACGTATCAGTGGCGGTGGCGAAAGGGCGGTGCCAAAAGGAGGGGGCCGGCGAGCTGGAAGGGGTGGGAGAGGGTGTCGCGGAAGAGCGCGTGTGTGCGCCGGGAGAGATTGGAGGGGCCGGGGCGCCGGCGGGCGCCGCCCTAGCTATTGCATGTGTGCGTGTGTGGCGCGCGCCCCCGTCCGGCCGCCGGCCTCCCTCTCCCCCTGTCTGTGTGGCGCGCGCGCGGCGGCGCCGGTGGGGAAGGACGACGGTACGGGGAAATTTTGTAGTTCTTTTTGACACAAAATTTTAAGTCTCAATTATTTATTTTTTAATTCAAATTGTAGTCTCAAATTATTTAGTTAATTTTAAGTCTCAAATTTTAAGTCTCAAATTTTAAGTCTCAAATTTTTAAGTCTCAAATTTTAAGTCTTCTTTTAGTTTTTTAAGTCTCAAAATTTTAAGTCTCAATTATTTAGTTAATTTTAAGTCTCAAATTTTAAGTCTCAAATTTTAAGTCTAAAATTTTAAGTCTCAATTTTTTAAGTCTCAAATTTTAAGTCTCAAATTTTAAGTCTTCTTTTAGTTTTTTAAGTCTCAAATTTTAAGCCTCAATTTTTAGTTAATTTAAATTTCGAAATTAACAAGAATTAAAACTAAAAAAAAAGAAAAATAAATTGGCCAGTGCGTGCGCCGCGCGCGCGGCGCTTCAGATTGTGGCCGGCGCGCCTCTCTCGGCCGGCGCGCTTCTCTCTCGGCCGGTGGCGCGCGCGGCGCCCATCTTGTGGCCCGCGCCTCACTCTGGCGGCGGCGCGCCGGGGGTACGTGCGCGGCGGCTGCGGCGACACGGCGCGGCGGCGGCGGTTTGGATGATTGGATCGATCCTTACGGGCTACGGCGAGCTGGAAGGGGCGGCGCGGTCATCGCGGGTGGCGGCGGTCGATGGCGCTCGGCGGCGTGCAGGGTCTGCGTCGAGGAGGCGTCGCCGGCGTCGTCGAGGAGGCGTCGGTGTCGTCGTCTCTCACAGTACACGAACGGGCGGAGGAAGAAGAACTGGCGCGGCCGTTCGGCCGCGCGATATTTATAGCGAGAGGGATTTAGTCGCGGTTGGGGTCACCAACCGCGACTAAAGGCTACCCTTTAGTCGCGGTTGGTGACCCCAACCGCGACTAAAGCCTTTTTTCGCCCCATTTGAGGTTCCCGCGGAAAATGACATTTAGTCGCGGTTGGCCTGGCCAACCGTGACTAAAGGCTTTTTTCGAAATTATTTCATTTTCTATATGTGAAAAATAAAACTAATTCATGTCTAAATGTGAAAAATACAAATAATATATCAAAAAATTCAGAAAAATAAAACTAATTCATTTCAAAATGTTTAAAATACATATAATATATCAAAAAATTCATAAAAATAAAACTAATTCAATTCAAAATTTTAAAAATACAAATAATACATCAATAAATTCAGAAAAATAAAACTAATTCAATTCAAAATGTTAAAAATACAAATAATATATCAAAAAAATTCAGAAAAGTAAAACTTATTCAATTCAAAATGTTAAAAATACAAATAATATATCAAAAAAATCAGAAAAATAAAACTAATTCAATTCAAAATCTTAAAATACAAATAATATATCAAAAAATTCAGAAAAATAAAACTAATTCAATTCAAAATGTTAAAAATACAAATAATATATCAAAAAAATTCAGAAAAATAAAACTTATTCAATTCAAAATGTTAAAAATACAAATAGTATATCAAAAAATTAAGAAAAGTAAAACTTATTCAATTCAAAATGTTAAAAATACAAATAATATATCAAAAAAATCAGAAAAATAAACCTAATTCAATTCAAAATTTCTTCCCTGCCGCCTCTGTCTTCTCGTTGGCCCCCTCTTCCCGCCTCTGTCTTTCCGCCGACCCCCTCTTCCCGCCTCGTCTTCCCGCCATTTCTTCCCTGTCTTCCCGCCTCTTTCTTCCCGCCAATTTTTTCCCGCCAATTTCTTCCCGCCTCTTTCTTCCCGCCACTTTCTTCCCGCCTCCTATCTTCCCGCTCCCATTTTTCCCGCCATTTGTCACTCCATATATGTAGCCCGGCTTGGCCAGCATTATTATATCTCTACAATCTCTCATCACTCTCTCATGGCTTCCACCGCACCCACTCTAACCTACCAGCAGGTGGAGGAGCTTTGCGCCTCGAACTAGCCTTGCCCACCGGGCTACCGTGTCCCCGCCGGCTGGAGCCTAAGCGCCGGCGGCGTGCCGGTCCCTCCCGTCCCTCAGGGTACTGCGCGCCGGGCGGCCATCACGAACCACTACTACCTCGACCTCACGCCGGAGCAGCGGATGAATCCCCGCTGGCATCCCGATAACCAGCATACTTGGGACGCCTTCTTCATCAATCGGCATGAGAGGGCGCTCGCCAGGTATGAGGAGGACGGTCTGCCTCCTGGGAACTTCCACGAGGCCGGCCGTCGGCTATGGTGGTACGGCCGGACTCTGCAGAGCGTCATGGACTACATCACGGCCGGCGATATCCCCCGCCTGCGCTACCCTCAGTTCGAGCCACGAGCGCCGCCCGACGACAGCGACGACAGCAGCGACGACGACGGCGGCAACTTAGAAGGCGACGACTACCAGTACAACGGCGGCGGCTATGAAGACTACGAGTATGCATATTATACACCTAGGCAGGAGTATGACTGAATCACTCCAAATTTTATGTATCATCAGTGCTATCTCGAGTCAATTGAATCATTCGAAAATGGACACCAAACACATCACGGGTAATATAATTCACATGATCCATTCAACAAAGTTTGGTACAATAAATTATTACACATCATTTCTTTCCTTGTGTCCCTGCTTGCTTACGATTGTGCCGTATCCATGGAGCATCCTCATCATTTAACTTAATGCTTGGGTCGGTGTTCACTTTGAAGGGCGGAATTTCAGCAAACATATTATAATCTTCTGACATGTCTGGCTTGTCCTCCACTCCCACGATGTTTCTTTTCCCTGAAAGAACAATGTGGCGCTTTGGATCATCGCATGATGTACTGATCGTTTTCTTATCTTTCCGTTTCCTCGGTTTGCTACTCATGTCCTTCACATAGAAAACCTGAGCGACATCTTTCGCTAGGACGAATGGTTCGTCAAGGTAACCAAGATTGTTGAAATCCACCATTGTCATTCCGTATTGCTGGTCCACCTTTACCCCACCTCCTGTTAGCTTGAACCATTTGCACCGGAACAAAGGGACCCTAAAGGAGGGTCCATAGTCAAGTTCCCATATCTCCTCTATGTAACCATAATATGTGACCTTTTGCCCATTCTCGGTTGCTGCATCAAAGCGGACACCACTGTTTTGGTTGGTGCTCTTTTTATCTTGGGCGATCGTGTAAAATGTATTCCCATTTATCTCGTACCCTTGGAAAGTCGTTATAGTCGAAGATGGTGTCTTGGCCAACATGTACAGCTGATCTACAACATGATCGTCATTCATTAAATGTTTTCTCAACCAACTGCCGAAAGTCTCCATGTGGGCCTTCCTAATCCAGGATTCAGGCTTCCCAGGGTTGTCCGAGCGTAAAATATTCTTGTGTTTCTCAAAGTACGGAGCCACCAAGCTGGAATTTGTCAGAACTGTGTGGTGTGCTTCAGTCAGAGAATGGCCGTCCATACATATCGTTGATTTCCTTCCGATCGTGCCTTTTCCACTTAGTCTCCCCTCGTGCCGCGATCGAGGAAGACCAATCGGCTTAAGGTCAGGAACAAAGTCAACACAAAACTCAATTACCTCCTCATTTCCATAGCCCTTGGCGATGCTTCCTTCTGGCCTAGCACGGTTACGAACATATTTCTTTAATACTCCCATAAACCTCTCGAAGGGGAACATATTGTGTAGAAATACAGGACCGAGAATGGAAATCTCATCGACTAGGTGAACCAGGAGGTGCGTCATAATATTGAAGAAGGATGGCGGGAACTGATGTCTACGTTCCCCCTCCTTTCCTGTAGACAGTGTTGGGCCTCCAAGAGCAGAGGTTTGTAGAACAGCAGCAAGTTTTCCCTTAAGTGGATACCCAAGGTTTATCGAACTCAGGGAGGAAGAGGTCAAAGATATCCCTCTCATGCAACCCTGCAACCACAAAGCAAGAAGTCTCTTGTGTCCCCAACACACCTAATAGGTGCACTAGTTCGGCGAAGAGATAGTGAAATACAGGTGGTATAAATATATATGAGCAGTAGCAACGGTGCCAGAAAAGTGCTTGGCGCGTAATTGGTGGTGGTGGTATTGCAGCAGTAGTAACACAGTAAAACAGTAAACAAGCAGTAGTAACTCAGCAGTATTTAGGAACAAGGCCTAGGGCTTAGACTTTCACTAGTGGACACTCTCAACATTGATCACATAACAGAACAGATAAATGCATACTCTACATTTTTGTTGGATGATGAACACATTGCGTAGGATTACACGAACCCTCAATGCCGGAGTTAACAAGCTCCACAATAATGCTCATGTTTAAGTAACCTTATAGTGTAAGATAGATCAACGCTACTAAACCAAGTACTAGCATAGCATGCACACTGTCACCTTCATGCATATGTAGGAGGAATAGATCACATCAACATTATCATAGAAATAGTTAACTCCATAATCTACAAGAGATCATGATCATAGCACAAACCAAGTACTAACACGGTGCACACACTGTCACCATTACACACGTGCAGGAGGAATAGAACTACTTTAATAACACATCACTAGAGTAGCACATAGATAAATTGTGATACAAAACTCATATGAATCTCAATCATGTAAAGCAGCTCATGAGATCATTGTATTGAAGTACATAGGAGAGATTAACCACATAGCTACCGGTACATCCCCGAGCCTCGATGGAGAACTACTCCCTCCTCATGGGAGCAGCAGCGGTGATGAAGATGGCGGTGGAGATGGCAGCGGTGTCGATGGAGGAGCCTTCCGGGGGCACTTCCCCGCTCCGGCAGGGTGCCGGAACAGAGATCCTGTCCCCCAGATCTTGGCTTCGCGATGGCGGCGGTTCTGGAAGGTTTCTGTGGTTTTCGTCAATCGGTATAGGGTTTTCTGATCCAGGGGCTTTTTATAGGCGGAGAGGCGGCGCAGGAAGGTCGAAGGGGGGCCCACACCCTAGGGGGGCGCGCCCCCCCCTAGGCCGCGCCGGGGTGTGGTGTGGTGGCCCTGCCTCCCTTCTCTGGCGGTTCTCGTGTGTTCTGGATGCTTCCGGGTAAAATAGGAACCTGGGCGTTGATTTCGTCCGATTCCGAGAATATTTCGTTACTAGGATTTCTGAAACCAAAAACAGCAGAAACAGAACGGCACTTCGGCATCTTGTTAATAGGTTAGTTCCAGAAAATGCACGAATATGACATAAAGTGTGCATAAAACATGTAGATAACATCAATAATGTGGCATGGAACATAAGAAATTATCGATACATCGGAGACGTATCAGCATCCCCAAGCTTAGTTCTGCTCGTCCCGAGCAGGTAAAACGATAACACAGATAATTTCTGGAGTGACATGCCATCATAACCTTGATCATACTATTTGTAAAGCATATGTAGTGAATGCAGCGATCAAGACAATGTGTATGACATGAGTAAACAAGTGAATCATATAGCAAAGACTTTTCATGAATAGCACTTCAAGACAAGCATCAATAAGTCTTGCATAAGAGTTAACTCATAAAGCAATAATTCAAAGTAAAGATATTGAAGCAACACAAAAGAAGATTAAGTTTCAGCGGTTGCTTTCAACTTGTAACATGTATATCTCATGGATATTGTCAACATAGAGTAATATAATAAGTGCAATAAGCAAGTATGTAGGAATCAATGCACAGTTCACACAAGTGTTTGCTTCTTGAGGTGGAGAGAAATAGGTGAACTGACTCAACATTGAAAATAAAAGAATGGTCCTCATAGAGGAAAAGCATCGATTGCTATATTTGTGCTAGAGCTTTGATTTTGAAAACATAAAGAGAGCATAAAAAGTAAAGTTTTGAGAGGTGTTTGTTGTTGTCAACGAATGGTAATGGGTACACTAACTACCTTGCCAGACAAACCTTCAAAGAGCGGCTCCCATTTTATTTTATTTTTGGATGGCACTCCTTCTAACCTTTCTTTCAGAAACCATGGCTAACCGAATCCTCGGGTGCCTGCCAACAATCTCATACCATGAAGGAGTGCCTTTTTATTTTATTTTTATTATGATGACACTCCTCCCAACCTTTGCTTACACAAGCCATGGCTAACCGAATCCTTCGGGTGCCGTCCAACAATCACATACCATGGAGGAGTGTCTATTTAAGTTAATTAATTTGGGACTGGGAATCCCATTGCCAGCTCTTTTTGCAAAATTATTGGATAAGCGGATGAAGCCACTAGTCCATTGGTGAAAGTTGCCCAACAAGATTGAAAGATAAACACCACATACTTCCTCATGAGCTATAAAACATTGACACAAATCAGAGGTGATAAATTTTGAATTGTTTAAAGGTAGCACTCAAGCAATTTACTTTGGAATGGCGGAAAATACCATGTAGTAGGTAGGTATGGTGGACACAAATGGCATAGTGTTGTTTGGCTCAAGGATTTGGATGCATGAGAAGTATTCCCTCTCGATACAAGTTTTAGGCTAGCAAGGTTATTTGAAACAAACACAAGGATGAACCGGTGCAGCAAAACTCACATAAAAGACATATTGAAAACATTATAAGACTCTACACCGTCTTCCTTGTTGTTCAAACTCAATACTAGAAATTATCTAGACCTTAGAGAAACCAAATATGCAAACCAAATTTTAGCATGCTCTATGTATTTCTTCATTAATGGGTGCAAAGTATATGATGCAAGAGCTTAAACAGGAGCACAACAATTGCCAAGTATCACATTACCCAAGACATTTATAGCAATTACTACATGTATCATTTTCCAATTCCAACCATATAACAATTTAACGAAGGAGAAACTTCGCCATGAATATTATGAGCTAAGAACACATGTGTTCATATGCAACAGCGGAGCGTGTCTCTCTCCCACACAAGCATGATGTAATCCAATTTATTCAAACACAAACAAAAACAAAAGCACACAGACGCTCCAAGCAAAGCACATAAGATGTGATGGAATAAAAATATAGTTTCAGGGGAGGAACCTGATAATGTTGTCGATGAAGAAGGGGATGCCTTGGGCATCCCCAAGCTTAGACGCTTGAGTCTTCTTGATATATGCAGGGGTGAACCACCGGGTGCATCCCCAAGCTTAGAGCTTTCACTCTCCTTGATCATGTTGCATCATACTCCTCTCTTGATCCTTGAAAACTTCCTCCACACCAAACTCGAAACAACTCATTAGAGGGTTAGTGCACAATATAAATTGACATATTCAGAGGTGACACAATCATTCTTAACACTTCTGGACATTGCATAATGCTACTGGACATTAGTGGATCAAAGAAATTCATCCAACATAGCAAAAGAGGCAATGCGAAATAAAAGGCAGAATCTGTCAAAACAGAACAGTTCGTATTGACGAATTTTAAAATGGCACCAGACTTGCTCAAACGAAAATGCTCAAATTGAATGAAAGTTGCGTACATATCTGAGGATCATGCACGTAAATTGGCTTAATTTTCTGAGCTACCTACAGGGAGGTGGACCCAGATTCGTGACAGCAAAGAAATCTGGAACTGTGCAGTAATCCAAATCTAGTACTTACTTTTCTATCAACGGCTTAACTTGGCACAACAAAACACAAAACTAAGATAAGGAGAGGTTGCTACAGTAGTAAACAACTTCCAAGACACAAAATAAAAACAAAGTACTGTAGCAAAATAACACATGGGTTATCTCCCAAGAAGTTCTTTTCTTTATAGCCATTAAGATGGGCTCAGCAGTTTTAATGATGCACTCGCAAGAAATAGTATTTGAAGCAAAAGAGAGCATCAAGAGGCAAATACAAAACACATTTAAGTCTAACATGCTTCCTATGCAAGGGAATCTTGTAAATAAACAAGTTCATGAAGAGCAAAGTAACAAGCATAGGAAGATAAAACAAGTGTAGCTTCAAAAATTTCAGCACATAGAGAGGTGTTTTAGTAACATGAAAATTTCTACAACCATATTTTCCTCTCTCATAATATCTTTCAGTAGCAACATGAGCAAACTCAACAATATAACCATCACATAAAGCATTCTTATCATGAGTCTCATGCATAAAATAATTACTCTCCACATAGGCATAATCAATTTTATTAGTTGTAGTGGGAGCAAATTCAACAAAGTAGCTATCATTATTATTCTCATTATCAAATATAGGGGGCATATTGTAATCATAACAAAATTTACTCTCCATAGTAGGTGGCACCAAAAGACCACTATCATTATCATCATAAATAGGAGGCAAAGTATCATCAAAGAAAATTTTCTCCTCAATGCTTGGGGGACTAAAAATATCATGAAAACCAGCTTCCCCAAGCTTAGAACTTTCTATATTATTGTCAACAATGGTGTTCAAAGCGTTCATACTAATATTACTACCAGCATGCAAACAAGATTTCATAGGTTTTTTAATTTTCGCATCAAACAATCCATGTTTTAAATCAGGAAATAGAACAAGAAGCTCACTCTTGTACATTATGCCAACTAGTGTAAACAAGAAACAACAAGATGCAATTGCAGGATCTAAAGGAAATAGCTTCGAGCACACACACGATGGCGCCAGAAAAATACTTTACCTGGGACCGTAGTATGAGTGCCTTTTACCTTTCCTCCCCGGCAACGGCGCCAGAAATTTGCTTGATGTCTACGTTCCCCCTCCTTTCCTGTAGACAGTGTTGGGCCTCCAAGAGCAGAGGTTTGTAGAACAGCAGCAAGTTTTCCCTTAAGTGGATACCCAAGGTTTATCGAACTCAGGGAGGAAGAGGTCAAAGATATCCCTCTCATGCAACCCTGCAACCACAAAGCAAGAAGTCTCTTGTGTCCCCAACACACCTAATAGGTGCACTAGTTCGGCGAAGAGATAGTGAAATACAGGTGGTATAAATATATATGAGCAGTAGCAACGGTGCCAGAAAAGTGCTTGGCGCGTAATTGGTGGTGGTGGTATTGCAGCAGTAGTAACACAGTAAAACAGTAAACAAGCAGTAGTAACTCAGCAGTATTTAGGAACAAGGCCTAGGGCTTAGACTTTCACTAGTGGACACTCTCAACATTGATCACATAACAGAACAGATAAATGCATACTCTACACTTTTGTTGGATGATGAACACATTGCGTAGGATTACACGAACCCTCAATGCCGGAATTAACAAGCTCCACAATAATGCTCATGTTTAAGTAACCTTATAGTGTAAGATAGATCAACGCTACTAAACCAAGTACTAGCATAGCATGCACACTGTCACCTTCATGCATATGTAGGAGGAATAGATCACATCAACATTATCATAGCAATAGTTAACTCCATAATCTACAAGAGATCATGATCATAGCACAAACCAAGTACTAACACGGTGCACACACTGTCACCATTACACACGTGCAGGAGGAATAGAACTACTTTAATAACACATCACTAGAGTAGCACATAGATAAATTGTGATACAAAACTCATATGAATCTCAATCATGTAAAGCAGCTCATGAGATCATTGTATTGAAGTACATAGGAGAGATTAACCACATAGCTACCGGTACAGCCCCGAGCCTCGATGGAGAACTACTCCCTCCTCATGGGAGCAGCAGCGGTGATGAAGATGGCGGTGGAGATGGCAGCGGTGTCGATGGAGGAGCCTTCCGGGGGCACTTCCCCGCTCCGGCAGGGTGCCGGAACAGAGATCCTGTCCCCCAGATCTTGGCTTCGCGATGGCGGCGGTTCTGCAAGGTTTCTGTGGTTTTCGTCAATCGGTATAGGGTTTTCTGATCCAGGGGCTTTTTATAGGCGGAGAGGCGGCGCAGGAAGGTCGAAGGGGGGCCCACACCCTAGGGCGGCGCGCCCCCCCCTAGGCCGCGCCGGGGTGTGGTGTGGTGGCCCTGCCTCCCTTCTCTGGCGGTTCTCGTGTGTTCTGGATGCTTCCGGGTAAAATAGGAACCTGGGCGTTGATTTCGTCCGATTCCGAGAATATTTCGTTACTAGGATTTCTGAAACCAAAAACAGCAGAAAACAGGAACTGGCACTTCGGCATCTTGTTAATAGGTTAGTTCCAGAAAATGCACGAATATGACATAAAGTGTGCATAAAACATGTAGATAACATCAATAATGTGGCATGGAACATAAGAAATTATCGATACGTCGGAGACGTATCAGGAACACCAACTCGAAACTGAGAAGACATTGGATCACATCGTTCTGTAACCGTGGTAGAACTTCTGGATTGATTACCTTCTGAGAGATTGCATTGAGGAATGCACATAGCTTCACAATGGCTACTCGAACATTTTCCGGCAGGAGCCCCCTCAAAGCAATCGGAAGCAATTGTGTCATAATCACGTGGCAGTCGTGAGACTTCAGGTTTTGGAACTTTTTCTCCGCCATGTTTATTATTCCCTTTATATTGGACGAGAATCCAGACGGGACCTTCATACTGCTCAGGCATTCAAAAAAGATGACCTTCTCTTCTTTGGTCAGAGCGTAGCTGGCACGACCTTGAAACCGTTCCGGATGCCGGTCATCAGGGTCTTTCAAACGTTGCTGGTCCTGCCGTGCTTCCTTTGTATCATTTGTCTTCCCATACACGCCCAAGAAGCTTAGGAGGTTCACGCAAATATTCTTCATAACGTGCATCACGTCGATTGCAGAGCGGACTTCTAGGACTTTCCAATATTCTAGCTCCCAGAATATAGATTTCTTCTTCCACATGGCTGCGTGCCCGTCAGCTCCCTTCGGAACTGATTGTCCGCCAGGACCCTTTCCAAAGATGACTTTCAAATCCTTGACCATATCAAATACCTTAGCACCAGTGTGTTCCGCAGGCTTCGGCCGGTGATCTGCCTTGCCGTTGTAATGCTTGCCTTTCTTTCTTACTGGATGAATTTTCGGAAGAAATCGACGATGCCCAAGGTACACGTTCTTCTTACAATTTGGCAAATGTACACTTTCAGTCTCATGTAAGCAGTGCGTGCATGCATTGTATCCCTTATTTGACAGTCCCGAAAGGTTACTAAGAGCAGGCCAATCGTTGATGGTTACGAAAAGCAACGCTCGTAGGTCAAATTCCTCTTCTTTGTGCTCATCCCACACACGGACACCAGGTCTGCCCCAGAGCTGTAAAAGTTCATCAACTAATGGCCTTAGGTACACATCGATGTCGTTGCCGGGTTGCTTCGGACCTTGGATGAGCACTGGCATCATAATGAACTTCCGCTTCATGCACAACCAAGGAGGAAGGTTGTAGATGCATAGAGTCACGGGCCAGGTGCTATGGCTGGAGCTCGTCGCCAAAAGGATTCATGCCATCTCGTACTTAGACCAAATCTTATGTTCCTTGCGTCAGCTGCAAAATCTTTGAACTCTCTGTCGATCTTTCTCCATTGCGTTCCATCTGCGGGGTGTCTCAACTCCTCGTCCGACTTACGGTCCTCTTTGTGCCATCGCAACAACTTGGCATGCTCTTTGTTCCTGAACAGACGTTTCAACCGTGGTATTATAGGAGCATACCACATCACCTTGGCGGGAACCCTCTTCCTGGGTTTCTGGCCCTCAACATCGTCACCAGGGTCATCGCCTCTAATCTTATAACGCAATGCAGTGCATACCGGGCATTCATTCAAATTCTCGTATTCACCGCGGTAGAGGATGCAGTCATTGATGCATGCATGTATCTTCAGAACCTCTAAACCTAGAGGGCAGACAACCTTCTTTGCTTCGTACGCATGCGGCGGGCAACTCGTTATTCTTTGGAAACATATTCTTCAACATTTTCAGCAAGTTTTCAAATGCCGAGTCAGCTACACCTGCCTGTGCCTTCCATTTCAGCAAATCCAGTGTGCAGCCCAGCTTTTTCAGACCATCATCGCATCCGGGGTACAACGCCTTTCTGTGATCCTCTAACATGCGATCCAAATTCTCCCTCTCCTTTTCAGTTTCGCAGCGTCTCCGTGCATCAGCAATGGTCCGACCAAGATCATCAACGGGATCATCACGTGCCTCTTCTTCACCTTCCCCTTCACCTTCCCCTTCACCTTCAGCATCCTCCATGAAAGTATCACCGAAATGAGCAAGATAGCTTTCATCGATGAAATCATCCCCTTCTTCATCTTCTTCCATTATAACCCCTCTTTCTCCATGCTTGGTCCAACAATTATAGCTTGGCATGAAACCGTGCTGAAGCAGGTGCATGTGAACATCTCTTGAGGAAGAGTAACCCTTCTGATTCTTAAAGTTAACACATGGACAGATAACAAAACCCCCCTGCTTGTTCGCATTAGCCACTACGAGGAAATCTTTCAAAACCGTAGTGAACTCGCCGGAGAGTCGGTTACCGTACATCCATTGCCGATTCATCTACATTATTATAATATAAAATATATAATTAACCATCATGCATTTGTTAAACTAACTAGCTACAAACAATATAAATTAAACAATGAACTACACACATGCATATTTTATCAATGACACATCAAAGGTTCAAGTTGCTAACCGCGATCGAGGAGGAAAAAATAAATGAGAAAGCTCAAGTGTGGCTCCAACACTTCATATCATGTTTGTTTCATGCTCTTGGGGCATTTCATCAAACACCTTATGTGCATAAGAGGAACCAAAAGCAAACCTAACACCCACTTGTGAAGTTTGTGAAGAGAATGGCTCCAAATGGCTAAGTGTTGGCTGCTGGATGGGTATATATAGGGGAGGGGCTTTAGTCCCGGTTGGCCCAACTGTGACTAAAGCCCCCCACGTGCACCAGCTGGCCACCGAGCGCCCTGGGCCCAGGCCTTTGGTCGCGGTTCGCCTCCCGAACCGCGACTAAAGGTCCCATTAGTCGCGGTTCCTATAGCTTCGCGACTTATGGGGCTGGACGGAAGCCTGTTTTTCTACCGGTGAACGTTTGGTGCGAGTCGCATGTAAATTCCAGACCACGGACACGTCCCGCACAGAGGATCGCGGCTGGTGGACGAGGCAAAGATGTGATATGTGGTGACGACATCAAAAGCAGCAGGAGCCATGTTTTACTTTTCCTTATTCCGCACCCACAATTCAACGTAGAGAATGGGTGGACGGTTATTAAAGGGAAACCGGCCAAAAGCCGGTACAGACACCCTCAGGTCGTGAGGGCACACACAGCCGCAACTCCAACTTTCCTGAAGAAGCGACTGAAAGGAAGACCTCGCTGAAGTGGCGCAGTGAAGCTCCAGCAAATGCTAAACAAGTGGCTCCACGTGAAGTCGTGAAGGGGTATGCAGCTCCGACTCTAATGAAGAGCTCCGGAGAGGAAATGCGTAAGACCTGTGCCAATGAAGAACTTCACCCGTCCACCCCTCGCAGGTCATCGCACACTGCTCATATGAGATGCTCGAAGGACATAGCAGCTCCGACGTCACAAAAAGGGAAGACCAACATGAAGAAACTCGGACACGCCAGGGCAGAGCCGACTATATAACAAGGTCTTGCCGCGACCAAACCACTACTTCAACGCCATCGTTGCCACAAAAACCATCACACAGAACTCACACATTACCGGCCAATTGTGAACCGCGATGTTGTGCAAGCCTAGCCCAGGGAATCACGATGTCCAAAAGTAACGCCCTCAAAAGGGGAAGCGACGAGGAACAACACCGTCATTCCACCCTGCATGGTAGGGTCTGGGCCTTCACCTGGAGAGGTGACCCGAGCTGGAGGGGAAAGGAGAGCTCTAGGATGATCCCCAAGGAGGAAAGTGACGGTCACGGACAACGCGTCATCAGTATTTAGCCGGGAGAAGGCCAAATCCCTCAACCCCACGCGGACCAAGACGGGGGAAGACCCGCAGCGCCACCGACTTGTAATTGTAACATCCCAAATTTCCAAACAAAGAAGAAAATGAAATTTTCTTTTTCTAAAAATTGGAGCCAACAAAAACTTTATTTGAGTTCTATAGTATGCATAGTGCTCATACCCAATTGTTGTGAGCTTTGCCATGATACTTGTGTGGAGTATTTTGAAATGTTTCTAAACCCTAAACCCTACCCTTTTCAAGTCCAAAGAGGAACTCTTAAAAAGAAAAAAAATAAGGGTGAGGCATATGTGGGCTAATGGCTATTTCTCCAAATAATGGTATATGCCCTATTTACCTTACCTAAATGGTTGGAAACCATGAGTAAACTTAACCTAACACTCTTTGAACCCAAAACAAGGACCTTTGGTCAAAATAAAAAAGAAAAGAAAATAAAAACTTGAAATCCACATATGAGGCTATGGCCATTTTTGTAAATCCTTAACCTAGGCCATTTTGAATGGTGCCAATGGTTGTGAAACATCAATGAACCAATAACAAACACTTTGAATCAAAGAAACCCAAATAAAATCAAAGGAAAATTCAAAAACAAGTTACATGTGATAATGGTCACATGTGGCAATTTAACATCTTACCCACTTTGAGCCCCTGGATTAAGAGATTCTTAAACCAAACTACCCCAAATCTTTGCACCTCATCCAAGACCTCATCAAGGTGAACAACTTTGATCTTGACCACTTTGACTAACTACTTTTCTATTGCTTATTATAAGAGTGCCAAGTGGCAACATCAAATCAGATCTTAGATCATACCACTTTTGGTTTTTCTCAAATCAGCTCCTCTTGATCAACCAAGACCATCAAGGTGTGCTAAATATTAGTTGAATCACAACCCTAAAAGGATTTGCCAAAATTCAAATTTTATTTTCTTTCGGCCATTTCATCAAACACATGGTGGGCAACAATCTGATTTGATCATACTCTCTAATATCCACTGGATTTTAGACTGAACAAGCCCCACTCTGATCATCATTGACCTCTCCTTACACCACTGGAACAAAGTAAAGCGTTGGTACCATAGTACAAGGAGAGAAATGATCAAAATCATGCCATGCCGAGCAACCTTGACATCACCATGCCACCCCACCTCACCTGCCCTCTCTGGTCACCCTCACCATGTCAACTAGGCTCACCTCATCCTCCTAAGCACGCGCGTACCCTCCCTGGCCAAAGACGAGCACGACATTGGCCGGAAATCGACGTGCCCAGACGCGCCCACGACGCCCAGGTCATGCCAGAGCGCGCCCAGACATGACACTGGACGCGCCAGTGCGCACACTCGCCTCGTCGTTGTCGTCCTCCCCTCGCTCCCTCCTCTCGCATGCGCAATCACCACCCCACCAGCTCCCTCCTGGACAACCCCATTGGCCGGCGCTCGCCCTGTCGCCGTCGACATCATCACCGTCCTCCGCCTCAGTACTGCGAAGACAACGAAGTCGCCAGCACGCTCTATTCCTCCATCTGCTGCGCCATGATGCGCGTCAGGACAGCCTTGACATCACCAACACGACGCGCCCACTCCCTTGCCCCTTCGCCGCTCCAAACGTCGTCACCATGATCGACCGCCTCCATGCGCCTCGGCCACCTCGCGATTCTATAAAAGGAGGGCCTCCCCGAGCTATTTCTTCACACCAGCGCCCTCCCCACTCACCTCTGACTATCCTCAACCCTCTCCACATTACCACCGGAAGCTCGCCAATCGCTCGCCGGAGCCCGCGAATCCGCCGCAAACGAAGCCGTTGATTGCCGCCGCCCCAGGACCAACCGCTTGTACCAGGAGCTTCCCCATCCTCCGCAACATCGTCCTGCGCCAACGCCGACGATCGCCAGCCGCCGGTGAGCTTGCCAACCCCCTACCCTCGCCGTGCCAGTAGCCTCCTCTCGCCAGAGACGACGACGCACCTCGTCTGCACGATCCTCTTCTAATCCTATGGTGGATAGCGCGTACCGTTTCAGTAACGCTAAGTAGAGGCTGATGCGTGGGTCCCCCGTTGTCAGGAGGCCCGCTTCGCATTGACACACAGCTGGGCTGGCCCATTTAACCCCTCTCTGGCCCAACTTCGTTTCCCGCCTAGGCCCAAAATTTTGAATTCAATTTAATTCAGTTCAGTCAAATTGCATACTGGTACTTTACTATATTTTGAATAAAACAAAATCCACAAATCCAATTTGAGTGAAACCAAGTTTGAGTGAAAGCTAATGAATATATCTATCCAACCCCACTGGTCTCAAACCCTAATTCTTCATAGATCATCTGCAACAAAAATGACAAGGCAGTAACTTTTCAAATTTCAAACAATTATTAAAAATCAACCATAAGTGATTTTGAGTTGATTCCAACTCTCATAAATCACATTTCATTATGTTTAATTGTTTATGCAAAAAATGACAGGGTTGATTCATATGATCGTGAGCTAGATCCAAATAATGGCTATGTAGTCATTTCTAGCTCATTTAAATCATTTCAAATTTTGAATTTCAAATCTATGAGATGTAGCATCTCATTTAAATCTTCTTCCCAAGTAATGTGAAGTAAGGTGATGACCTTAGTGGCAGGGTCTCATCATGATGGGATTCGTAGCATAGAAAACAAAAAATTCCTACTGCGAGAACGCAATCCAAGCCAAGATGCAATCTAGAAGATGGGAGCAACGAGGGGATGAACGAGACTAACCCTTGAAGATTTCCAAAGACTACGAGAGTAGGCTCTCGTTGCTGTGGTAGACGATCACTTGCCGCTTTCAAAAGCGCGTAGAAGATCTTGACGGTGCCACAATCGGGCAGCACCTCCGTACTCGATCACACGTTCAGTGTTGATGAAGACGACTTCCTTCTCCCTGTTCCAGCGGGCAGCGGAACTAGTAGATCCTCCTCGGAATCCCGGCAGCACGACGGCGTGGTGGCGGTGGTGGTGGAGATCTCCGACAGAGCTTCGCCTAAGCTATGTGGGAGAGAGGGGGAGGAGGGAACCGCTAGGGTTTCTGGGAGAGGGGGCACTTGGGGGGGGGGTGCGGCCATGGTGGTCTTGGTGTGGCCGGCCAGACCCTCCCCTCCCCTCTTTATATAGGTGGAAGCCCCAAAGATTAGGTCAAAAGTCTCCGAATAAGACCCCAACATAAACCTTCCATATGATCAAACCTAGGGGGAGTAGGACTCCCCCCTTTCCTTTGGTGGGGTGGCCGGCCACCATGGAGAGGAGTCCACTTGGGACTCCTCCTCCCATAGGCTGGCCGGCCAAGGTGGGTGGAGTCCCTCCACCTTCCATGCCGATTTCTTCCGGACTCTTCTAGAACCTTCTAGAACCTTCCTGGAAAAATACCGGATCATTTTCAAACCTAGAAAATGACTTCCTATATATGAATCTTATTCTCCGGACCTCCTCGTGATGTCCTGGATCCCTTCCGAGACTCCGAACAAAACTTCATACTCCATTCCATATTCCATATCTACTTAAAACGACATCAAACCTTAAGTGTGTCACCCTACGGTTCGCGAACTATGTAGACATGGTTGAGACCTCTCTCCGGCCAATAACCAATAGCGGGATCTGGAGATCCATAATGGCTCCCACATATTCAATGATGACTTTAGTGATCGATGATACGTCTCCGACGTATCAATAATTTCTTATGTTCCATGCCACATTATTGATGTTATCTACATGTTTTATGCACACTTTATGTCATATTCGTGCATTTTCTGGAACTAACCTATTAACAAGATGCCGTGCCGATTCTGTTTTCTGCTGTTTTTGGTTTCAGAAATCCTAGTAAGGAAATATTCTCGGAATTGGACGAAATCAAAGCCCAGGGGCCTATTTTCTCACAAAGCTTCCAGAAGTCCGAAGGAGAGATGAAGAGGGGCCACGAAGGGGCCACACCATAGGGCGGCACGGCCCCCCCCCTTGGCCGCGCCGGCCTGTAGTGTGGGGCCCCCGTGCCGCCTCTTGACCTGCCCTTCCGCCTATAAAAAGTCTCCGTGACGAAACCCCCAGTACCGAGAACCACGATACGGAAAACCTTCCAGAGACGCCGCCGCCGCCGATCCCATCTCGGGGGATCCAGGAGATCGCCTCCGGCACCCTGCCGGAGAGGGGAATCATCTCCCGGAGGACTCTACGCCGCCATGGTCGCCTCCGGTGTGATGTGTGAGTAGTCTACCCCTGGACTATGGGTCCATAGCAGTAGCTAGATGGTTGTCTTCTCCCCATTGTGCTATCATTGTCGGATCTTGTGAGCTGCCTAACATGATCAAGATCATCTATCTGTAATTCTATATGTTGCGTTTGTTGGGATCCGATGAATAGAGAATACTTGTTATGTTGATTATCAAAGTTATGCTATGTGTTGTTTATGATCTTGCATGCTCTCCGTTACTAGTAGATGCTCTGGCCAAGTAGATGCTTGTAACTCCAAGAGGGAGTACTTATGCTCGATAGTGGGTTCATGCCTGCATTGACACCGGGACGATGGACAGTAAAGTTCTAAGGTTGTGTTGTGCTGTTGCCACTAGGGATAAAACATTAGTGCTATGTTCAAGGATGTAGTCACTAGTTACATTACGCACCATACTTAATGCAATTGTCTGTTGTTTGCAACTTAATACTGGAAGGGGTTCGGATGATAACCTGAAGGTGGACTTTTTAGGCATAGATGCAGTTGGATGACGGTCTATGTACTTTGTCGTAATGCCCAATTAAATCTCACTATACTCATCATGATATGTATGTGCATGGTCATGCTCTCTTTATTTGTCAATTGCCCAACTGTAATTTGTTCACCCAACATGCTGTTCGTCTTATGGGAGAGACACCTCTAGTGAACTGTGGACCCCGGTCCAATTCTCTGTACTGAAATACAATCTACTGCAATACTTGTTCTACTGTTTTCTGCAAACAATCATCTTCCACACAATACGGTTAACTCTTTGTTACAGCAAGCCGGTGAGATTGACAACCTCACTGTTTCGTTGGGGCAAAGTACTTTGGTTGTGTTGTGCAGGTTCCACGTTGGCGCCGGAATCCCTGGTGTTGCGCCGCACTACATCCCGCCGCCATCAACCTTCAACGTGCTTCTTGGCTCCTCCTGGTTCGATAAACCTTGGTTTCTTTCTGAGGGAAAACTTGCTGCTGTGCGCATCATACCTTCCTCTTGGGGTTGCCCAACGAACGTGTGAAATACACGCCATCAAGCTCTTTTTCTGGCGCCGTTGCAGGGGAGATCAAGACACGCTGCAAGGGGAGTCTCCACTTCTCAATCTCTTTACTTTGTTTTTGTCTTGCTTAGTTTTATTTACTACTTTGTTTGCTGCACTAAATCAAAATACAAAAAAATTAGTTGCTAGTTTTACTTTATTTGCTATCTTGTTTGCTATATCAAAAATAAAAAAAAATTAGTTTACTTGCATTTACTTTATCTAGTTTGCTTTATTTACTGTTGCTAAAATGGCCAACGCTGAAAACAGTAAGTTGTGTGACTTCACAACCACAAATAATAATGATTTCTTATGCACACCTATTGCTCCACCTGCTACTACAGCAGAATTCTTTGAAATTAAACCTGCTTTACTGAATCTTGTTATGCGAGAGCAATTTTCTGGTGTTAGTTCTGATGATGCTGCTGCCCATCTTAATAATTTTGTTGAACTATGTGAAATGCAAAAATATAAAGATGTAGATGGTGATATTATTAAATTAAAATTGTTCCCTTTCTCATTAAGAGGAAGAGCTAAAGATTGGTTGCTATCTCTGCCTAAGAATAGTATTGATTCATGGACTAAATGCAAGGATGCTTTTATTGGTAGATATTATCCCCCTGCTAAAATTATATCTTTGAGGAGTAGCATAATGAATTTTAAACAATTAGATACTGAACATGTTGCTCAAGCTTGGGAAAGAATGAAATCTCTGGTTAAAAATTGCCCAACCCATGGACTGACTACTTGGATGATCATCCAAACCTTCTATGCAGGACTAAATTTTTCTTCACGGAATTTATTGGATTCAGCTGCTGAAGGTACCTTTTGATTCTATTATGAGAACAAATTATGATGTTGACACTTCGTCTCTTGATAATACTTGATACACACTTTCTGCGCCTAGCTGAAAGGCGTTAAAGAAAAGCGCTTATGGGAGACAACCCATGTTTTTACCTACAGTACTTTGTTTTTATTTTGTGTCTTGGAAGTTGTTTACTACTGTAGCAACCTCTCCTTATCTTAGTTTTGTGTTTTGTTGTGCCAAGTTAAGCCGTTGATAGAAAAGTAAGTACTAGATTTGGATTACTGCACAGTTCCAGATTTCTTTGCTGTCACGAATCTGGGTCCGCCTCCCTGTAGGTAGCTCAGAAAATTAAGCCAATTTACGTGCATGATCCTCAGATATGTACGCAACTTTCATTCAATTTGAGCATTTTCATTTGAGCAAGTCTGGTGCCATTTTAAAATTCGTCAATACGAACTGTTCTGTTTTGACAGATTCTGCCTTTTATTTCGCATTGCCTCTTTTGCTATGTTGGATGAATTTCTTTGATCCACTAATGTCCAGTAGCATTATGCAATGTCCAGAAGTGTTAAGAATGATTGTGTCACCTCTGAATATGTCAATTTATATTGTGCACTAACCCTCTAATGAGTTGTTTCGAGTTTGGTGTGGAGGAAGTTTTCAAGGATCAAGAGAGGAGTATGATGCAACATGATCAAGGAGAGTGAAAGCTCTAAGCTTGGGGATGCACCCGGTGGTTCACCCCTGCATATATCAAGAAGACTCAAGCGTCTAAGCTTGGGGATGCCCAAGGCATCCCCTTCTTCATCGACAACATTATCAGGTTCCTCCCCTGAAACTATATTTTTATTCCATCACATCTTATGTGCTTTTTCTTGGAGCGTCGGTTTGTTTTTGTTTTTTGTTTTGTTTGAATAAAATGGATCCTAGCATTCACTTTATGGGAGAGAGACACGCTCCGCTGTAGCATATGGACAAGTATGTCCTTGGTTTCTACTCATAGTATTCATGGCGAAGTTTCTCCTTCGTTAAATTGTTATATGGTTGGAATTGGAAAATGATACATGTAGTAATTGCTATAAATGTCTTGGGTAATGTGATACTTGGCAATTGTTGTGCTCATGATTAAGCTCTTGCATCATATGCTTTGCACCCATTAATGAAGAAATACATAGAGCATGATAAAATTTGGTTTGCATATTTGGTTTCTCTAAGGTCTAGATAATTTCTAGTTTTGAGTTTGAACAACAAGGAAGACGGTGTAGAGTCTTATAAATGTTTTCAATATGTCTTTTATGTGAGTTTTGCTGCACCGGTTCATCCTTGTGTTTGTTTCAAATAGCCTTGCTAGCCTAAACCTTGTATCGAGAGGGAATACTTCTCATGCATCCAAAATACTTGAGCCAACCACTATGCCATTTGTGTCCACCATACCTACCTATACTACATGGTATTTTCCGCCATTCCAAAGTAAATTGCTTGAGTGCTACCTTTAAAATTCCATCATTCACCTTTGCAATATATAGCTCATGGGACAAATAGCTTAAAAACTATTGTGGTATTGAATATGTAATTATGCACTTTATCTCTTATTAAGTTGCTTGTTGTGCGATAACCATGTTCACTGGGGACGCCATCAACTTTTCGTTGTTGAATTTCATGTGAGTTGCTATGCATGTTCGTCTTGTCTGAAGTAAGAGAGATCTACCACCATATGGTTAAGCATGCATATGTTAGAGAAGAACATCGGGCCGCTAACTAAAGCCATGCTCCATGGTGGAAGTTTCAGTTTTGGACAACAATCCTCAAATCTCAAATGAGAAAATTATTAATTGTTGGTATATGCTTATGCATAAAAGAGGAGTCCATTATCTGTTGTCTATGTTGTCCCGGTATGGATGTCTAAGTTGAAGAATAATCAATAGCGAGAAATCCAATGCGAGCTTTCTCCTTAGACCTTTGTACAGGCGGCATAGAGGTACCCCTTTGTGACACTTGGTAAAAACAATGCATTGTGATGATCCGGTAGTCCAAGCTAATTAGGACAAGGTGCGGGCACTATTAGTACACTATGCATGAGGCTTGCAACTTATAAGATATAATTTACATGATGCATATGCTTTATTACTACCGTTGACAAAATTGTTTCATGTTTTCAAAATCAAAGCTCTAGCACAAATATAGCAATCGATGCTTTTCCTCTATGGAGGACCATTCTTTTACTTTCAATGTTGAGTCAGTTCACCTATTTCTCTCCACCTCAAGAAGCAAACACTTGTGTGAACTGTGCATTGATTCCTACATACTTGCTTATTGCACTTATTATATTACTCTATGTTGACAATATCCATGAGATATACATGTTACAAGTTGAAAGTAACCGCTGAAACTTAATCTTCTTTTGTGTTGCTTCAATGCCTTTACTTTGAATTATTGCTTTATGAGTTAACTCTTATGCAAGACTTATTGATGCTTGTCTTGAAGTGCTATTCATGAAAAGTCTTTGCTATATGATTCACTTGTTTACTCATGTCATATACATTGTTTCGATCGCTGCATTCACTACATATGCTTTACAAATAGTATGATCAAGATTATGATGGCATGTCACTCTAGAAATTATCTGTGTTATCGTTTTACCTGCTCGGGACGAGCAGAACTAAGCTTGGGGATGCTGATACGTCTCCGACGTATCGATAATTTCTTATGTTCCATGCCACATTATTGATGTTATCTACATGTTTTATGCACACTTTATGTCATATTCGTGCATTTTCTCGGAACTAACCTATTAACAAGATGCCGAAGTGCCGATTCTGTTTTCTGCTGTTTTTGGTTTCAGAAATCCTAGTAAGGAAATATTCTCGGAATTGGACGAAATCAAAGCCCAGGGGCCTATTTTCTCACGAAGCTTCCAGAAGTCCGAAGGAGAGACGAAGAGGGGCCACGGAGGGGCCACACCATAGGGCGGCGCGGCCCCCCTTGGCCGCGCCGGCTCGTAGTGTGGGGCCCCGTGCCGCCTCTTGACCTGCCCTTCCGCCTAGAAAAAGTCTCCGTGACGAAACCCCAGTACCGAGAACCACGATACGGAAAACCTTCCAGAGACGCCGCCGCCGCCGATCCCATCTCGGGGGATCCAGGAGATCGCCTCCGGCACCCTGCCGGAGAGGGGAATCATCTCCCGGAGGACTCTACGCCGCCATGGTCGCCTCCGGTGTGATGTGTGAGTAGTCTACCCCTGGACTATGGGTCCATAGCAGTAGCTAGATGGTTGTCTTCTCCCCATTGTGCTATCATTGTCGGATCTTGTGAGCTGCCTAACATGATCAAGATCATCTATCTATAATTCTATATGTTGCGTTTGTTGGGATCCGATGAATAGAGAATACTTGTTATGTTGATTATCAAAGTTATGCTATGTGTTGTTTATGATCTTGCATGCTCTCCGTTACTAGTAGATGCTCTGGCCAAGTAGATGCTTGTAACTCCAAGAGGGAGTACTTATGCTCGATAGTGGGTTTATGCCTGCATTGACACCGGGACGTGTGAGAAAGTTCTAAGGTTGTGTTGTGCTGTTGCCACTAGGGATAAAACATTAGTGCTATGTTCAAGGATGTAGTCACTAGTTACATTACGCACCATACTTAATGCAATTGTCTGTTGTTTGCAACTTAATACTGGAAGGGGTTCAGATGATAACCTGAAGGTGGACTTTTTAGGCATAGATGCAGTTGGATGACGGTCTATGTACTTTGTCGTAATGCCCAATTAAATCTCACTATACTCATCATGATATGTATGTGCATGGTCATGCTCTCTTTATTTGTCAATTGCCCAACTGTAATTTGTTCACCCAACATGCTGTTCGTCTTATGGGAGAGACACCTCTAGTGAACTGTGGACCCCGGTCCAATTCTCTTTACTGAAATACAATCTACTGCAATACTTGTTCTACTGTTTTCTGCAAACAATCATCTTCCACACAATACGGTTAACTCTTTGTTACAGCAAGCCGGTGAGATTGACAACCTCACTGTTTCGTTGGGGCAAAGTACTTTGGTTGTGTTGTGCAGGTTCCACGTTGGCGCCGGAATCCCTGGTGTTGCGCCGCACTACATCCCGCCGCCATCAACCTTCAACGTGCTTCTTGGCTCCTCCTGGTTCGATAAACCTTGGTTTCTTTCTGAGGGAAAACTTGCTGCTGTGCGCATCATACCTTCCTCTTGGGGTTGCCCAACGAACGTGTGAAATACACGCCATCAATCGACTGAACCATTTACATACGATACCGATTCCCTTTGTCACGCGATATTTTACTTGTCCGAGGTTTGATCATCGGTATCTCTATACCTCGTTCAACCTCGTCTCATGACAAGTACTCTTTACTCGTACCGTGGTATGTGGTCTCTTATGAACCATTCATATGCTTGCAAGCTATTAGACGACATTCCACCGAGAGGGCCCAGAGTATATCTATCCGTCATCGGGATGGACAAATCCCACTGTTGATCCATATGCCTCAACTCATACTTTCCGGATACTTAATCCCACCTTTATAACCACCCATTTACGCAGTGGCGTTTGATGTAATCAAAGTACCTTTCCGGTATAAGTGATTTACATGATCTCATGGTCGAAAGGACTAGGTAACTATGTATCGACAGCTTATAGCAAATAACTTAATGACGTGATCTTATGCTACGCTTAATTGGGTGTGTCCATTACATCATTCATATAATGACATAACCTTGTTATTAATAACATCCAATGTTCATGATCACGAAACCATGATCATCTATTAATCAACAAGCTAGTTATACAAGAGGCTTACTAGGGACTCCTTGTTGTTCACATAACACACATGTATCATGTTTCGGTTAATACAATTATAACATGGTATGTAAACATTAACGTAAACAAAAATATATATTATAATAACCATTTTATTATTGTCTCTTGGGTATATCTCCAACAGTCTCCCACTTGCACTAGAGTCAATAATCTAGTTTACATATGAAAAGATATAACACCTTGGCCTTCCGGTGCTTTATCATGTTTTGCTCACGGGAGAAGGTTTAGTCAACGGATCTGACATGCTCAGAAACGTATGTATTTTGAAATTCATTTGCGTCTCAACGCATCACTCATTTTCTAAATGAGTCGGCATTAAATATGTTTGGTCTTTCGGTGGAACCTTAATTCTGCGGTCTGAAATATGTCACTAATATTGTCACACACAATATAGCTTCAAAGTTCTAACACTATTGGAACTACACCAAATTCTCAAAGAACCTCTTGACTTAACATCCTTAGTCATTGTCAAAACAATAACATACTCTGCCTTCATTTGTAGAATCCATCACAATATTTAGAACTCTTCTAAATCTAGCATAGACAACTTCTAGCTCATTGTGCTACCTTTTAAACAACACTTAGTCTAATTTGATATTGAAATTTTATTTTTATATATGACAAAACAAATATCGGTGCAACACCTTACCGTGATTTGTTTGTTATTTCTCCATACAAAACTATATATATATCCTTGGTTCTTCTTAAGTACTCAAGAATATTCTTACTATTTTTCAATGATCATCACATGAATCATTCTGGTACATGCTCATAACACATTTAGAGCACAGGACATCTGATTGTGTACATATTATTCGTGATCTATAATCACTCATGTGTTTCTACTCATTGAGTGTCAGATACACTCAAGTCTTGAAACCTTCACATGATAAGAACATTTTCTTAATATTTCTATATTGAACTACTTCAATATCCATTCTATGTACTTTTACTTAAACTTATTATGTGTTTCAATCTATCTTCATAGATCTTGACACTAAATTTGTTTCAGTCCAAATCCTTTCATTGAAGTTAATTTCTCAATGAAATCTTTTAATCAAGTATATAATTACATCATTTATAACCAACTATATGTCATCTACATAAAGTATTATAATTATGTCTCAGCGCTCCCACTTAGTTTCTTGCAGATGCAAGCCTCTTCATCGTCTCTGATGAAATCAAAAACTCTTTGACTATTTCATCTAGTGAAGATTCCAACTCCGAGATACTTACTTCATTCAATTGAAGTTCGTATACCTATCTAGTATTCCACGGACTAGCAAAACTCTTGGTTGTATCTTGTATACACCTTTAATACACACTTCTGATAAGTAATGTATTTTGCCATCCTACTAGCATATCTTATAAAAGAAATATGTAGTGATTACTAGAATAATCCATATAGACTATAAGCATTGCTACGGAAGATCTAATTTTATCGTAGTCAACTCTTTGAATTTTGTCGTAAACAACTTTTCGACAAGTCGAGCTTCTTCAAGGATATTTCATCCAAGTCCATCAATTTTATAGATCCATTTACTTTCAAAAAGTATTCATCTATCTTGGATTTCATGGCATATAGCCATTTTAACGGAGTCAGGGCCCATCATAACTTCTTTGTTTGTAGTTGGTTTATCATTGTTCAAAATCAATCCTTTGTACACAAATCATTTATTTGATCACAAAGTAAACCACACCTACAAGGTTCAATATGTACTTCGATCTCCATGGCTAAAACACTTTGTAGTCATGGGAGCCATGATCGTTGTGGCCGCTTCCGGAACCAATTCCGATGCTGCGCTACTCTGATCATTATGCTCAGGTTCATACACCTTATCAAGTTCTATTGTCCTCCCACTCAAATACTTCACTAGAAACAATTTCTTGGAAATAAGAAACATTGACAATTCCCAATCAAATCTCTGGGATAACCAACAAAGACATTCATCCGATTTTGGTTGTAAACTCTTAGACCAAAATTTAAAGAAAAGACTATTAGGGTTTATACCCAAGCCATAACTTGTATGGTGTCATTTCAACGGATCATGATGATGCTCTATTTAGTGTAAAAGCGGTAGTCTCTAAAGCACAATCCACAAAAATATAATGGCGTTAATATTTTATCTCATCATTGACCCAACATGGTTTGGATACATCTCCTAGATACTATATCATCACTATGATACCCCAAGAAATGTGAGTTGTAGAACAATTTCATAACTCTCTAAGATGTTCGCTAAAACTCGTAATTCAAATATTTTTCCAATGATCCAATCATAGATATTTGACTTTTCTATTACGATGATTTCCACTTCATGCTGAAATTTATTTGAATCCATTCAAATGTTTCAAACTTCTTCCTTATCGAATATATCCACATATATATACTCAATTCATTGTTGAAAGTTTTCATAAAGTAGAAGAATCTCCCGCACACAACTATGCCCAGTGAACCACATATATCATCATGTATGTTTTTACTAAGTTAGTTGCCCATTCAACTCTTAGCCTATGAACGGTATTTTAGTCATTCTCTTTAGAAAAGATTTGCAAGCGCTAAACGATTCAAAAAATCAAATGACTCCAAAAATCCATTTGCATGGAGTTCCTTCATGCGTTCCTTTCTAACATGACCTAAATGGCGGTTCCACAAATAAGTGGAATTCAAATCATTTGCCTTATGGCATTTTAGCGTCAGTGTTATGTATGAGTGTTTCACCATTAAGATTTATAATAACTTATCCATCGTACATGGAGTAATGTCATAATTTGAACAACTTATTGTTTTCATTTGACTAGAGTAAAAAAAAATTATAAAGTTCTTTATTATAAATTCTAAGGGCTAGATAGAATGCCAACGATGAACATAATAACATTTTATTTTTGTTCCAGACGTGCATTCCTATCATATTCCTTGTCAGTCACTTAGGCCATTGTATTCTTGTATTGCGTTGTTTTGTATGACACTTCATACCAACCAATATAGTACTAATACCCAAGAATTTCATAGTGTGACCTAACTAGGAATACAACCATAACATGTATATCATTTATATACACCTGAGCTAGACTCTCTAGTCTTTTCTTTCTTTCTGCCAATAATCTTTTGTAGTTTCTCTTTTAGCTTTCCTCATTATTCAGAAAACACTTCATATTTAATAACTTCTAGGTTTGTTGTTCAAATACCAATAACCTTGAGGTTCTTACTTTGAAGTTGATCATCATATGACAAGTGTTCCGGATTTCACTATTAGTAACCTTTTAATATGATGAACAATTTCACTCATAATTTTATCCATCATATCATGATGACTTTTCGAGACCATGTCTGTACATGCTAGGCTCGTAAAGTTTAACCTCAGTATTTGTATGTGCAAATCTGGCTTGCACCCGTTGTATGCACACGTAGAATCTATAACACCCGATCATCACGTGATGCTTCGAAACGACGAGTCATAGCAACGGTGCATAATAAGGATGATCACTTCATGGATATGCGAATATCGTTAGTGCCCCAATAGTTGGAGGATTGGGACGCCTTGCGTCTTCAACCTTCGTATATTCCCATAAAACTTATGAGTTTATGTAGTCTCACCAAATTATATTCTATCATCTTGCAATAAGGTCTTAGATATCACATATATCTCATACCTTGATTATTTCTGAAAACTAAATTTTCAGCTCCTTACTTTTCAAACAGATTTGAACTTCAAGTTTCACGGAGACAAGATAACTTTAGGTACTAATTGAAACCATAGTTCTTTGAATCAACAATGTGAGGTTTACTAAAAGTTTGCAATAGGACTTAATCATTTCTTGATTCTTTAACAATACGGTACCAGTCCGTAAAGTTTCTTGTCAGACTTAACAGTATTTCTATCTCAATTACAAGACTAACGCATGGTAGAAAAACGGATGCAAATACTACAAAATTAATTCAAAATACTACTCAGACTATGTTCATGATAATTAGTTCATGTTTTAATCTAATTACTAATGAACTCCCACTTAATACAACATCCCTCATAGTTGTTAAGTGGTACACGATCCACATCCACTACACCAAAACCGATCATCACGTGAGATGATGTAGCTTCAATGGTGAACATCAACATGTTGATCATATCATCCATATGACTCGTGTTCAACCTTTCGGTTTCCGTTGTCCCGAGGCCATGTCTGTACATGCTAGGCTCGTCAAGCAAACCCAAGTATTCCGCGTGTGCAAGATGGCTTACACCCGTTGTATGTTGAGTTTATCACACCCGATCATCACGAGATGTTTCAAAATGATGAACAATGCAACGGTGCATACGAGGGGAGAACACTTTATTATCTTTATATTAATGTGAGGGATCATCTTATAATGCTACCGTCGCGTTCTAAGCAAAATAAGATGCATAAAGGATTAACATCACATGCAATTCATATGTGATATGATATGGCCCTTTAGTCTTTGCGCCTTCGATCATCATCTCCAAAGCACGTACATGATCTCCATCATCAACGGGGCATGATCTCCATCATCGTCGGCGTAGCGTCAAGGTCCATGGCGCCGTCCTTCATGGTTGTTCACCTCATGTAGCAACTATTACAACTACTTTGAAATACTACTCAACATGAAATTTAAAGACAACCATAAGGCTCCTGCCGGTTGCCACAATACAATAATGATCATCTCATACATATTCATCATCACATCATGGCCATATCACATCACCAAACCCTGCAAAAACAAGTTAGACGTCTCAAATTTGGTTTGCATATTTTACGTGGTTTAGGGTTTTCGAGTAAGATCCAATCTACCTACGAACATGAACCACAACGGTGATACTAGTGTTTTCAATAGAAAGAGTAAATTGAATCTTCACTATGGTGGGAGAGACAGACACCCGCAAAGCCACTTATACAATACAAGTTGCATGTCGAACGTGGAGCAAGTCTCATGAACGCGGTCATGTAAAGTTAGCCCGAGCCGCTTCATCCCACCATGCCACAAAGATGCAAAGTACTCGAACTAAAGACAACAAAGCATCAACACCCACAAAACAATTGTGTTCTACTCGTGCAACCATCTATGCATAGACACGACTCTGATACCACTGATGGGATTCGTAGCATAGAAAACAAAAAATTCCTACTGCGAGAACGCAATCCAAGCCAAGATGCAATCTAGAAGATGGGAGCAACGAGAGGATGAACGAGACTAACCCTTGAAGATTTCCAAAGCCTACGAGAGTAGGCTCTCGTTTCTGCGGTAGACGATCACTTGCCGCTTTTAAAAGCGCGTAGAAGATCTTGACGGTGCCACAATCGGGCAGCACCTCCGTACTCGGTCACACGTTCGGTGTTGATGAAGACGACGTCCTTCTCTCCGTTCCAGTGGGCAGCAGAAGTAGTAGATCCTCCTCGGAATCCCGGCAGCACGACGGCGTGGTGGCGGTGGTGGTGGAGATCTCTGACAGTGCTTCGCCTACGCTATGTGGGAGAGAGGGGGAGGAGGGAACCGCTAGGGTTTCTGGGAGAGGGGGCACTTTGGGGGTGCGGCCATGGTGGTCTTGGTGTGTCCGACCAGCCCCTCCCCTCCCCTCTTTATATAGGTGGAAGCCCCAAAGATTAGGTCAAAAGTCTCCGAATAAGACCCCAACATAAACCTTCCATATGACCAAACCTAGGGGGAGTGGGACTCCCCCCCTTTCCTTTGGTGGGTGGCCGGCCACCATGGGGAGGAGTCCACTTGGGACTCCTCCTCCCTTAGGCTGGCCGGCCAAGGTGGGTGGAGTCCCTCTGGGACTCCACCTTCCATGCCGATTTCTTCCGGACTCTTCTAGAACCTTCTAGAACCTTCCTGGAAAAATACCGGATCATTTTCAAACCTAGAAAATGACTTCCTATATATGAATCTTATTCTCCGGACCATTTCGGACCTCCTCGTGATGTCCTGGATCCCATCCGAGACTCCGAAAAAAACTTTGAACTCCATTCCATATTCCATATCTACTTAAAACGACATCAAACCTTAAGTGTGTCACCCTACGGTTCGCGAACTATGTAGACATGGTTGAGACCTCTCTCCGACCAATAACCAATAGCGGGATCTGGAGATCCATAATGGCTCCCACATATTCAACGATGACTTTAGTGATCGACTGAACCATTTACATACGATACCGATTCCCTTTGTCACGCGATATTTTACTTGTCCGAGGTTTGATCATCGGTATCTCTATACCTCGTTCAACCTCGTCTCATGACAAGTACTCTTTACTCATACCGTGGTATGTGGTCTCTTATGAACCATTCATATGCTTGCAAGCTATTAGACGACATTCCACCGAGAGGGCCCAGAGTATATCTATCCGTCATCGGGATGGACAAATCCCACTATTGATCCATATGCCTCAACTCATACTTTTCGGATACTTAATCCCACCTTTATAACCACCCATTTACGCAGTGACGTTTGATGTAATCAAAGTACCTTTCCGGTATAAGTGATTTACATGATCTCATGGTCGAAAGGACTAGGTAACTATGTATCGAAAGCTTATAGCAAATAACTTAATAACGTGATCTTATGCTACGCTTAATTGGGTGCGTCCATTACATCATTCATATAATGACATAACATTGTTATTAATAACATCCAATGTTCATGATCACGAAACCATGATCATCTATTAATCAACAAGCTAGTTATACAAGAGGCCTACTAGGGACTCCTTGTTGTTCACATAACACACATGTATCATGTTTCGGTTAATACAATTATAGCATGGTATGTAAACATTATCATAAACACAAAGATATATTATAATAACCATTTTATTATTGCCTCTTGGGCATATCTCCAACACATCATTGCTTACTTGAGGATATTAAATCAAAGTAGGATTTAAATTGCATGAGGTGTAGTACCTCATTTAAATATTTTTTCTCAAATGCTAAATGTGAAGTATTGACCTTGGTCAACATGATCTCACACTTATTAATTGAGGAGATTAAATCTTAATAAGATTTCAATGAGAGGAAATTATTTCTTCTTACAAGTTTTATGAAAAGAAAACCAATCCAACCACCTTGTTATTAGTGTGTGATGATAGGATAGCTTGTGTGATCTGTGTGAGTGTTAAGTCTAGCACTTAAGCTTTGTGTGGTGATTGTATACCTCGTGTCCGTTTATAGACGCTAGTACTGAGGACTACCAGGAGGAGGTATTCTACCAGGAAGAAGAAGAAAGCTTTGATCACTATACCAATCAAGGCAAGCTATACTCTTGCAAGTTACCCTAGTGCAAGCTCAACTTGAGCAAGGCACTCATACCATACTACTTTGTGTTTACTTTACAAGTCCCTGTTTTTATCTCTCAAAGCTTTTACTTTGATTTCCCAAGTTTTACTTTTATAGTTAACTTGAGTCTAGATAAGAAGTAGTGTAAGAATATCAAAGTTAGCCCAGAGAGCTACAAGCTAGTTAGCACCCCTCATGACTAGTTGCTAGTGCTAAACTAAAAGTGACTACTCTAGCTGGAAACTGGTGAAACTTTTGAATTTGAAAACCTTGGAATGATGAGTCATTCTATTGAAAGTTTTTGAAGGTGAATGTGACTTGAATGAAATGGTGGTTTTGATAAAAACTGATGATTGTGTTCGGATGCGATACCATTCCAATTCTTGAGTACCCCCACAATACCTGATTATGGGTAAGGCTTTAGCTGGAAATTTATGTGTCTTAGTATGGGTTCCCTCTGAACAAACGCCATAGAGGTTATGCCGAGGCTGCCTCCGTTGAAAGTGAAATGACGTGAAAAGAGTTGAATATACTACCCAAGCCCTGTGCAGTTCCCAGGATAGCAGTTGGTTATCACTGGGAGGCCAAACTCATGGGGGAGGTGCCTATACTAGGATGTGTAAGTGAAAGGTTAATGGTTGTGATCCGCATACTGAGTTATGATTATTCAGGGTTATCCCTGACGGATGTAATCAAATGTTGTGGCACAAGTGTGCAACCTCTGCAGAGTGTAAACCTATTCGAATAGCCGCGTCCGCGGTCATGGACAGTTGGAAAGGTCATACTGTTCCGTCATCAGAACTTTTCCAAAAGGTGACTTGTGAATTGAACTTGAAAGGTGACTTTGACTTGAACCACAACAGAGTGGTGGGATTGACACTAATGTTCCCACTTGAGTTAAGTTAGGCAATTGAAGAGTCTTTGATTTACTAAATGCTTACGAAATAAAACTGGCTTGATGCAAATGAACTTAGAGCTTAGAACTCTTCCACAAAAACTGTTAGTACTTACACTAGTATTAGTTTGCGAGTACTTGAAAGTACTCACGGCTGTGTCCCTGGCTATTCAAATGGCCAGACTATGAAGAGGAGCACTACTACCACGAAGATGGACAGCAGGACGTCTACGATAACTAGGACTACTCCTGACGTCAACAGTTGCATGTGGAGCAGATGGACCGCTACTACGTTTCTTCTGTTGTGTGTGTTTTGTAAGTGATCATTAGATCAACTATTATTGTAAGACTGGATCATGTGATCCTTTGTTGTAAGACAATTATGAGTTGTAATGAATGATGTTCTTTGATATCAATCTATTATGTCTCGCAAAAACAATATTCATGGGATTGCGATGAATGGCATAATAGGCATCTGGACTTAAAAATCCGGGTGTTGACAGTAATCCCACTAGAAGAAGCACCTCCGAACATGACAGTGGCATTACCAGCATGCAGGAGCCACTATCGTCACCACCGATGAAGGCCGGCGGGCCAGACTAGGGCGCTGACCAGATCTGGCACCCCAAGCTGCAGATGCTCGTCGAACCTCGCCGGTCAGCCTCCAGCCCACCCGATACGGTGAGCAAGGATCTTGCTAGCGGCCTCCGAAGATGACCGCGAGGGGGGCGCTGCACAAGCCGAGGGCACCGGAGAACACCGCCTGGACGCGCAGGTCTCGGAACATGAGGGTGAGCATCCCCCGCCGGTCGGGCTTCTTATGGCGGTTTCCTCCACCGGTGGTGGCGCGGATGGCGTGGGAAGAAGGGGGAGGGGTGGCGCGCGTGGCGGGTTTGGGTCCCCGAGCTTCCCTGGAAGGCGACGGGAGAGCATCTCAAGCAGCCGTTGGCGCTCCCCACGGCCAAATCCGGTGCTAAATAGCGCTGGATTGGACGAAAGTTTCGATCGGGGAGCACCAAAGTTCCAGCCGTCTCCCCGGTAGACACCCGGTGTTCGGCGTTTTTCAGAAGAAAAAAAACATCCCTGGAAACGACCAAAATCAAATATCCAACATAGTTTGGCGAATTTGACCAGTTTTGCCAACATTTGGATTATTTTTACAAATAAACATTACACTTCAACAAAATAAGACAAGTTTTCAAACAAATAAAATGGAAACTAGTTGGTATTGCCTCGAAGCATCCATATGTGCTCCACTAGATCATCATGCAGCTGTTGATGCATTGTGGAGTCTCGAATTTCTTGACGCATAGCGATGAACGCAGCCCACGATGTCGGCACCTGGTGGTTAGGTTGTGCAAGAGGACCCTCTCTGTCATATGGTGCAGCTTGTTCGCTCAGAGGAACCGTATACTTCCGCTCATTCTCGATAATCATGTTGTGTAAGCACACACAACAGTTCATCACCTCCCACATCTGATCTTTGGACCAAGTCAAAGCAGAGGACACCAAATGCACGCTCGACGTCCTTTCGGCAACCTTCTTGTTCCTTGACAAACTCCACCTCCTTCGGGAGGACGGCGCCTGAGATAGTCTTCATAAATGTTGCCCACTTCGGATACATACCGTCTGCAAGATAGTATCCCTTGTTGTAGTGTCGGCCATTGATCACAAAGTTAACCGGGGGAGCATGACCCTCAACAAGCTTGGAGAAGATCGGCGAGCACTGCAAGACACTGATGTTGTTGTTGGATCTCGGCATACCAAAGAAGGAGTACCAAATCTAGAGATCATGGGTAGCCACTGCCTCAAGTATCACAGTGCAGCCTTTTTTGTGACCCTTGTACATTCCCTGCCAAGCAAACGGACAGTTCTTCCATTTCCAATGCATGCTGTAAATGCTTCCAAGCATCCCTGGAAATCCTCGAGTTTCATTGACAGCGAGGATCTTAGCAGTGTCTTCGACAGTGGGTGATCTCAAGTAGATGTCCCCGAAAACTGCTATCACCGGTAGAAACAATCAAGGGCGGTGGACTCTGCCATCCGAAGATAGTCATCAGCAAAATCACCTGGAGCTCCATATGCCAGCATCCGCATAGCCACCGTGCACTTTTGGAGGGCGGAAAACCATGCCATGCAGGTGCAATCCAACTTGCATCTGAAATAGGAGTCGTACACTCGAAGGGCATACACAATTTTCAGGAAGAGCTTCCGGCTCATCCTGAAACGACGCCTAAAAAACAGCCTCATCGTGCAATGGATCATCGGCGAAGTAGTCAGCGTAGAGCATGCAGTAGCCCTCCATTCATTGCCTCGGCTTGCACTTCTAGCGACCTGGTGCCGACCCACCACAGTGACCAATGGCCGACTCGGCGTACAAGCAGGACAGGCAAGCTAGGATCAACATGTGATCCTCGTCTTGGGCGGCGGCTGCCATTTCTTCTTCAAAAAGCTCGGCGAACTTCTGCTCCTCCTCCTCGTCGGAGTACATGTCCGGTCAGGCAATTGGACGAACACCTGCCGGGCGTGTCGACGAGGAGCGATGCGACGGATCTGCCCGACGGTGAAGAATAGGCAGAGGGCACGACGGGCGGCGGAATATAGGCTGCTGGGTGGAGAAATGGCGGAGTTGAGGCAACCAGCCGGCGGATTGGCGAGGAGTGGTGCCGGCGGCGACAGAGCAACGGGAGGGAAGGGGGGATTTGCATCGACAAAGTGGTGGGCTTTGTCTGTTCTCTCGCCGACAGAGCGGGCCCGTCCACACTTTTCTCTCGTCCGAAGTCCCCGAGCGCACCCGGGGGGGCGTAGATGGCCTGGGCTCTCCAGATGGATTAAAGGCCAAATCCGAGGGAAAACGAGGAGCCGGAGGCGCGACTGAGCCGAATAACACCATCCGAATGTAAAAAACAGCTTTCGGGAGCCTCATCGGGGAGACGGCTAGAGATGCTCATACCACGCCTTTTGTCAGGGCGGCTGGCTGGCCTTCTCTTCCACGCGCCTCCGCCCTCCTGTGCATAGCGACCGGCTCAGCAAAATATTGCCTCGATCAGGACCTTTGCGGCTTTGCTCGGGCTACTCAGGGCGCGTTTGGTACCCTGCATCCCCCTTGGCTCGCATGGGGCGACCAATTTTTGGCCCGTTTGGATGCTTGGGCCGAGCCGCGTTCTTGCATTAATCGGTTCTCAAAGCACCCCTGGGACAGGCCCCGGAGGAACGCCCGGAATGGAAGTTTCTCCGGGGCCAGGCCCGTTGCGGCCAGAAGGCTGCACGCGTGGGGAAGGGAGGCGGAGACGCCGCGTCCCTTCGGGAACACGCACCATAATTAGCCTCACCTCTCCCCTCTCCTTCCTCTCACTCGCGACCGCACTCTCACCTTCCCCAAACTGTCACATCACCCGGCGGTTCCCCACCGACCAATCTGCCGCACCGACGCAGGGAGGAGCACCGCTACCGGAGGAGGAGACGTCGGCGACCAGGACCTCGACATTGGCCTCAATCTGCTCCGCATTCTTCATCGGCATCTTGTCTTCACCCGCGACCTTGAGCTCGTCCTCGGTTGGAAGAATGGCGGTAAGGACCTCTCCTTATCACCTTCGTACTCGTTCTGGCAGAACATGCCATTCTCGGGCATTTCTGACGACATGCACATTAGATCTGCTAGGGTTTCCGTTAGGATAGCGGTCGGATTGATGTTGTGCAAGGTGTTCATCCCCATTTCTTGCTGTTCTTGTCCTGTTCTTGCATTTCACGGTCTCGATTTGCTTAGATCTGTTATTATAGTGTCGGATTGCGGTAGATCCTTCCTAGACCGGCCTTTGGATTGCTGAAACTGGTAGATCTTACTGTGCATGCATAGAGCGAAGGTTTTTTTGTGTTCGGGTTTAGCATGTTGTGATTGTTGTGCGAAAATTTGACCTGAGTCGCGCTAGTTTGTTCAGACGCAAGAGGAGTGGGAGGACTTGAAGAAGGAAGTTGCAATGCTCAAGAATATGCAGCGAACACAAGAACAAGTGAACAGGGCTAAGAAACAGGAATGGGAGGCAGAAAAACAGGCTTTGGAGGCTGAGAAGAGAAAGCTAGAGTATGAAATATACGATCTGCTTCAAGTGAACTTTGCAATGAATGACAAGCTCAAGAGGATCAGGGCTACTTGTGACGAGTGATGAATGTGATGTAGATGTACCGTATGAGAATTTGTAATGTGGCCTAAGTACAATTTGTTATGTACCCTAAGTACCACTCGTAATGTACTCAATTTGAAGTGCCAATTGTGTTGTTTCTTGATTGAACTAGGCCAATGATTATAACCTGGGATCATAGTATGAGGAGATGATTGATCAGAACCTATGGCATGACTTAACATGACCAAGTCATTGGTTCTGTTCAAACATCTCCTACATATGTCCTCATTGTATGAGGCCTCTGATACCCTGCTTTTCTATGTTTCTGCTTCTTCAGTTCTGCACTGGCCAATGATTCAACTATGGCACAACGACAGGCATGGTGCTGCCCTCAAACTTAGTCATGTGTGCCATATTACTGACACACTAGACTTAGTTCGGGGATAGTCCCTCTGCCTGCCGTGTGATCCTACATATGAGGCCTCGTTTTCGTATGTCTGGTGCATTGGCCAATGATTCAACAAAGGAACAATGGAATGCTAGGTGGTGGCCTCAAACTTAGTCATGTGTGCCACTGTCGTAGCACACTACACTTAGTTTGTGGCCACTCCCTATGCCTGCCGTGTAAGCAAATGTATGAGGCCTTATTAATGTTATCAATGTCCGTTTTCATCTACACTACTTGTGAGCACGCACACCTCTAATTGTTTGTGTTCTTCCGTCAGACTGAGAAGATCATGCCTGGGTCACCTACTGAGGTTCCCGGCGAGGGACCGATGAAGAAGCGTCGTGGAAGGCCGGCTAAGGTCGGCCACTTCCACGACGAGCCAGGGCCGGACCACTTCCTCAAAATCATCTTCAAGCCCACCTTCGGCCGCCTCATGATCTCTAAAGCTTTCATCAAGTGGTTCGGAGAAATCCCTTCCAACATTATTGTCACCACCAACACCGGATGCAACAGGAGGATGACTACGAGGAGAGAAGGCAATGACGCATTCATCGACTAGGGATGGTCGGCCTTCATTGTCGCTCATCATCTCAAGGTAGGCCAGTTCATCACCTTCAGAAGGGTGTCCTCCTTGGAGTACAATGTGGTCATCTTCGACCACACCTGCACTGAGGTGGTGAGCAGGTGCCTGTACCATGGCGATGACACCAGGTGCATCGTCTCTGAGCACCATGTCTGAAGCTAACCTGGTGCCATGTCGTGTCTAGTTGCTGGTTGTGTCTAGTGTGTTGAACTATGATCTTGTCTGCCATGTCCAGAACTATGATCGTGTCTGCAAAATGTTGTGTCGTGAACTTTTGTCGTCTATGATCACTGCTAAGTTATCTGTCATCTATGATTGTGTTCTTACTTGTGTTGTTGATCCCTGGTAAGCTCACCACTGAAGAGAAGAGGTTACCAGAACCGGATTATGGGTTGCAACCAAACAGCAGGGGCGCCGTTCGGGGCTGCTACAAGGCCTGAAAACCAACGCACCAAACGGTCAAAGTCCAAATCTTCACGGGGCCGAAAAATCTCCGTGCAGGCCACCAAAAAAAGTCGCTTTTATGGCAAATGGCTCGTCTTGGATGCACAGGGACTTCTTCCCGCTACGCCAGTAATGCAGAAAATCGGTCTAGGCAAGCAAAAGCATCCTCAATCGAGGAGAGCAAAAACTGGTCCAACTGCTCCTCTCTAGGCCACCAGCCCAGGCCTGTCTTGGCCCATTATTCATTTAGGCTGATTCTAGACCTTCTGGTTACCCGACCGCACCAAGGAATACTGATTCGATCCCTCAAAAAATCTCCAATCGAGCGTCTTCCAGTTCGTGAAACCCTCGTCCCAGGTCGCCCGATGCCCGACGGCGAGCTTCTGCGGCCACGAGCCGTCCATGCCCGAAGCTCCGGCAATGTCCTCCGGCAACGTCGGTGACGGCGGCGAGTATTCAGGGCATCGCGTCGCACCTAGCGCCGCGCAGCCTGCGGCGGCCGCCGTAAGCGGAAACGAGGCAGCGGTGTGACGGCGACTTTGGCGGCCGGGAGGGACGAGGCTGCTCCGGCAAGCGGCAGCTCGAACCAGGGCCGACGGGCTGGCTCGATCTCGTCAGCTTCAGGCAGAAGACAACTAGGTATCAATTTCTTCCCAGATTTTTTTATCACCGCCGGATGTTCAATTTTAGATTAATATGGTGTCTAAATTGTTGAAATGAACTCCAATCACTTATTGTTGAACATAAAATTGTTTAAATTTCAGACATGATAAGCTTTTTGATTGACACAAGAAGCTTACCACAACAAGAAACGAGGTGGAGATGCATGATTTTAATCCGGATGATATAATTAATGATTACCATCCGGATGTTTAAGACCAAGTGAGAAGAGCATATATTTTGAAGGGTCCAACACAACCAATTGTAAACTTTCCTAAGAAGGGTTCAAGGGGGTTTTCAAAAGATTGGTATCACAAGTATGATTGGATAGAATATAATGAGTCTCAAGATAAGGCATATTGTTTTCATTGCTTTCTTTTTAAGCAAATGGGAAGCTACAGAACGTTTTGGTCATGAAGTCTTCACCAAAACCGGTTTTAATGATTGGAAACATGCTTACAAAGCTTTGTCCGGCCATATTGGAGGCATAAGTAGTGACCACAATAATGCAAGATTGAATTGTGATGCTTTTCGCAATCAAAGACAAAGTGTGTCTAGCAAGCTATCTCGTGCAACGAAGAAGTCCGAAGAACTTTATAAAATCCGTTTGACCTCCTACATGAGTTGTGATAGATTTCTCATTGGCCAAGGCTTGTCCTTTCGTGGCCATAATGAATCTCTTGGTTCATTAAACATGGGCAACTTTGGTGAGATGGTTGAATGGTATAAAGGGAAGGATGACAAGGTAAAGCATGCTTATGTGCATGGTAGAAATTGCAAGATGGTTTCTCAAAAAATTCAAAAGGATCTTTCCAAGTGTTGCGCACAAGAAGTTACCAAAGTAATTATGGGAGAATTTGGTGAAACGAACTTCTCCGTTCTTATTGATGAGTCACGTGATATATCTGTGAAAGAGCAAATGGCGGTAATGTTGAGGTTAGTATTGTTGCATTTGCCTATTGTTTCATTTGCCTATTGTTCCATTTTCCTATTGTTCCATTTCTCTATTGTTGCATACTTTCATTTAACATTTTGGAATCATGTTGTTGTAGGTATGTGAGCAATGAAGGGAAGGTTGTGGAACGATTTCTTTCTATAAATCATGTCCGTGAGACTACATCGGAGGCACTAAAGGTAGCTCTTCTTGGTATATTAGATCACCAAAAGCTATCTATTCATAGAATACGAGGGCAAGGTTATGATGGGGCCTCAAATATGAGGGGTGAATTTAATGGCCTACAAAAAATATCTTAGAAGAGAATCCTTGTGCTTTCTACGTTTATTGTTTCTCCCACCGCTTACAATTGGTTGTTGTCTCCGTTGCTCAATCTTGCTCATACATTCATGATTTCTTTGAGTACACCTACTTGATTGTGAACACTTCAAGTGCATCTTGCAAAAGAAGGGATGTGCTTATGGAAGAACATCATCAAAATTTATTGGATATGCTTGAGAGGGGTGACCTATCTAGTGGAAGAGGTTTGAATCAAGAAACAAATCTCACTAGACCCAGGGATACAAGGTGGGGTTCACATTATACAACTTTGCGTTGTTTGGACAATATGTGGTTGGCAACATTAAAAATCCTTCGTTTGGTCAATGATGAGAGTCGTGGACTATCACAAGCGACGGGTTCAATTGAGAAGATGGAGGACTTCAAATTTTCTTTCATTTTGAAGCTTATGATAAAGTTGCTTGCTATCACAAATGAGCTCTCACATGTCTAGCAAAGTAAGGACCTAAATATTGTTCATGCAATGGAACTAGTTAAGGATGCGAAAGATCGGTTAGTATCAATGAGAGAAAGTGGTTGGGAGGCCTTGTTTGATGAAGTGCAACAATTTTGCATTGCCAAGGGTATTCCGGTGCCACATATGGATGAGCAAGTACCGGTTCGAGGTCATTCAAGGCTTGATGGGATGACATACACTAAGCTTCATTTCTACAAAGTTGAGATTTTCTATGTTGCCCTTGACAAGATATGTGTTGAGATGAACCATCGTTTTGGTGAAGCTTCTAATGAGGTATTAGATTTCTTCTCTTGCCTCAATTCGAAGAACTCTTTCTGAATGTTTGATGTGGAGAAGCTTGCTCGCTTATCTACCATATATCATGCGGATTTCTCTAATGGTGACCGTGCAACCATAAGAGGGCAACTTGAGACTTACATTCACAATGTGAGAATCCATTCCGCCTTCTCTACTTGCGAAGATCTTGAAAGTTTGGCCATGAAGATGGTTGAAACGGAGAACCATTTAGTTTTCCCATTGGTGTACAAACTTATGGAGTTGGCTTTGATATTGCCGGTGTCAACGGCATCCGTTGAGAGGGCTTTCTCGGTCATGAAGACTATCAAATCAAAATTACGTAACAAGATGAAGAATGTTTGATGATATGTTACACGGAGCAGGAGATATTTAGGGAACTTGATAGTGATGATATTGCTAAAAGGTTCCAAACCATGAAGACAAGGAAAGGACATCTACCTAAAAGGCCTAGGCCTAGTTAGGACATGATTGACGGTATGTTTATTACTTTATTATCAGTGATGAATGAATCTAATATATTTGCTATACTTTCTAGTACATATCAGATATTTTAAGACCTCTCATGGCACACTGAAAGCTTTTTTCATGAGTGCGTGAAATAACGGCGACGTCGAATAATTTAGGCCGTGTGCGCGTGGTTCAGGCAGTTCCCAACGCGGTACAATGCACACGGAAATGCTTTCAAAACCGTAACAGGAAATTCGCACACGACCCAACCTAGAATAAGTGTCACGTCCACCATCACAAACGATTGCTAGATTTTTCAATGTGTGTAGACTTTCTATGACATTTTCTTGAATGAGACCGTCTTGTTTTATTCTACCCATCATAGACATTGGTAAATTAAAAGTCATGTGTATCGCCTCCTGGTATTTCGTCGACGTGTGCATCCTCTTCTCCATCCTCCCGTGTGTCACATACGCGTCTCCTACAACTCGGTTTCATCGGCCGTGCCACATAAATCACCCTCCGCCACCGCCTTGTTTACACACACCACGACTACGGTAGACACACAAAACTTTGACATGGTTCACAACAAGAAGACCGCTCGCCTATATTTCATCTAGAAGCACCCACCAGCGTAGCTTTGTCGTGTTGAGCAGGTACCCCCAGTGAGGAGGAACAAGCATCTCCGATCACAGAGGAAGATCAGTCCCTCCCTCCAACTGACCACCAAGCCTGCTCCTCCCTCTCGTACTTCGATTGGTCCTCTGACAACGACAAAGGCGAAAGGAATTTGGAGGACGACGAAGATCGCAGACGTTTTTTATATGGAAACCGTAAGCGATGGTATGTTTCACACACAGTTTCAGATATGTATCAAAAACATTGAATCTATAGAAAATAGTTTGTGAATAATTTGGTCATGAAATATTTTTCATTGGAAATGTGAATAATTGTTTAGATCCTCGCCTATAAAATATGTCGCTCAATCTTTCCTGCTGGCAGGCTCCCCACATATCCACCATGCCTCCATGTGAATCTCCTCTAGGTTGCACCGTCCTTGTGATGTCAGATTCAGATGAGGAGCATTTCTCATAGCAAAGCAGTGATGGGGGAAGCATCGTTGTCCTCACGGGGTCTGACTCAGAGGAGTAGCACGCTCCAGAGTAGGAGAAGCACGCACACTCCAGAGGAGGAGGAGCTAGCTGGAATGCAGGAGGAAAACTTGGAGGAGCATATGGTGGATTGGTGGTGAAAGACCATTGCATCGGTACGGAGTGAGGAACAAGTTGAGCATCCCATGGTGAAGGACTCCTTCGAAACTCTCCACAAGGAAGGGCTACATGCATTCATGCTACGCCAAGAAGAAAGGTAAGAAGTCCGACCACACAGCAGGTGTTCTGCAGTTTCCCGCTAACAAGCTTGTGGAGCTGTGGATGACCGCACTCGCAAGGCACGAGGCCTCCTGTTAAGCACAGGCATCAGGCTCTAGGAGCAAGTTTTACAATGATCCCAAGGCATCATCCTCTAGAGAGGACGTGGCCGGCTATCAATTAATGATGCAGATGAATCATACACTGGCAATGGCATCGAAGTCATGGTGATAATGAGGAGGACATTTAATATAGTTATTTGCAGTTTTATTAGGCCCAATTTTCTCCCATTTATGTTGTATAGGAACAGAAAGATGGAAGGTGCATATGTAACGCGAAGAACTTTCACATAACTCATGTGTGACGCTGGTCGAGGTGTCGGTGTAACACATATGTGTTCTATGTAGCACAAACGTCTCCATCTTGTGACAGCTAGATAATCGGTTAAGGTAGCGTATTTGTGATTCAAACATCATGTCGAATTACTTAAGGCTATATTATGCTGATTCTTAATTCAAAATTTCTTGGATTTTTCTCTTTCTTGAGGAGTATAAGAGAGATGTTTTGCATCATCTCTATGTTAGGACATGATGCACATATGAATTCTTATCAAATACATGTTGATGTTCCACCAATATTATATTTTTGATGAATTGTTTGTGTCCATTACAACTTAAAAAGATATTAGAAAAGTGAACCCATGGACCTCGATCCATTTTAAACCATAAGAAACAACTTTCCAACAAACTATCACACTTTATATATTATGCAATTTATTAATCCGAAAATACAAATACAACTTTCTTCACTTGCAAACACATACAAAGATACTATCCTTTCATTGCTTTTATCTTGCTTGCCTAGTTTACATTCTTTACTTGACTTTATATTTATATTTCATATTGATAATATGAAACCTTGTGCTTGACAACAATATAGTGGAGTTGGGGACACAAGATTTTTTTTTGATTTGCAGGTTGCTAGAAGAGGAGAAGAAGAATCAACCTCTAGCCAATTCCCCGAGAGTTCAATATAAACCCTCGAGTCACCCTTGTGGGAAAAGACGCTTGCTACAACACTCTAGACATGGAGTCTCAATGAGTTGTTACACACGGAGTTGTTGCCATCAACAACCCTACCGCAATCCTTGCTACACTCGATCTCCATTAGCAAGGGGTAGGGGCGCCCCTTCAAATAACACCTTGACTGCTTCGGGATGATAAGCATATACAAGTAATTGTTTTCCAACTGGACACAGAAGCGCTTAGGGCGACAATTGGTGGCATGGGGGCCGACCCTCGTAGGTTGGCCTCTCGTTTTGACATAAGAACCTACCGACTTGTGGGGAGAGCATCTTGATTTCCCCCTCGAGGTGGTCCGCAAAATAGAATGTGGACTTCTTCATCATGATAATGGGGACATCATCTTGATTGCCCCCTCAAGGTAGTCCGCAAAATAGAATATAGATTTCTTCATCATAGCAATGCAACCCTCCCTCGAGATAATGGGTATAATAACATCTGCAATGCCCTCTGCACGAGGTATGTCAAACGGTCTGCGAATTTCTACATCAAAATTACCATTGCATGAGAACTTGGCAGTACGGAAACAATCCACAATATATGCATTAGTCAAATCATAGTAAAGAGCACAATGCATCATCAAAATTAGCTAAATAGCATGATACATCATCAAATTAAATTATCAGAACAACACAAGCTAGGCACCATCTAAGTCGTTGGACTAGCCAACACAATAATGCATTACGAAAGTTACCTCAACATATACATCATCAAAATTGTCTGAACAACAGCTGAGGAATCAAAGTAAATTGATTAAATATTAGACTTAATAAATCATCAAAACTTGCATAAGCATGCACCATAATTAATGCATCATCTAATATACATAATAAACATCACAATGCATTACTGATACAAATGTACAAAAAAACTTGATGCATTATTGTGCATCATAAAAAATAGTTAAACAGATAGCACAATGCATCATCACAATTTACTAAATAACACAATGAAGCATCTATTTAAATGTAAATAAACTTCTAAATTAATTAAGCAGTTCAGCAACAGACATGCACTACACATTACCCCATTCTGAGTACGTGCACATCGGATTTGTATTAAAACTCCACTCCACAAAATATAACCTCATTGCAGTTGTTGGATACCAAACTAGATAAGGGGTCGATGAATACAATAGATGGACCAGGCGTCGCCGAGGATGAACCAACCACAACCACCGAGGAAGAAAAAGCCGCCCCTAGTGAAGCGGGGGCACCAATAACGGTATCAGCGTGACCAATCTGAAATTTTGCGCAAGCAATGGAGTAGAACAACTCGTCTCTAGAGTCCAGTCTAGGTTTTCCCGCAACCAGAACGCAGCTGGCGAGGGAGGATTCAGGGATAGCTCGGCGGCTGATGAGAGTTCCGACATAGCCATCCAGAATGCCAATGGCAAAGGATGCTTCAGAGAGGGGTCGATTGGCACAATCGAGAACGGCGACAGATGCTTAAGGGATGGTGATGCTACTGATGAGGGTTCAGAGGGACCGATGGAATCCAAGATATCACCTGTAGCTGCAAACTAGAGCCGTAAGAAGATCCCAGCTCCGACTCCAACAAAGGTTCCGGCGCGTCTGGAGGAAACGAAGATGGCACCAGCTGCTTCGAACCAGACCCCAAAGAGGATCATAGCCGCTACCGACAAAGGTTTCGGCATGGCCGAAGGAAACGAAGACGCCACCAACAGCTTCGAAGCAGCCCTTGAAGATGATCCTAGCTCCGCCACCCACAAAGGTTTCGGCGCGGTCGGCGAAGGAATACTCCGCAAGGGTGGCGGTACAACACATGGATCCGCTTTCTCTACAACTACTTGCTAATCACGGACCCGTTCGGCCCTCGCAAGGTCTTCCTTCGACGAAGTGAATTCATCAACCAAAGGATGTATTTCGTTCATCATCCTGAGGCTGGTCATAGTGGTAAGTATCATATAGTAGTATCATGCATATGATACTTGTGTATAATACTATCTCTATAGTGGTTAGTATCATGAAGTAGTATCATAGTCATGCTATATTTATTGCTTTTTAGAATCTCAATGCAAATTTGTGCACAAGATTTGTTTGGCATTAATTTTTCTCGTGACATGCGCTATGATACAGTATCTACCTATGTTACTCTAATCTCCTCTCTCCTCCTTAATTAGCTGCCACATCAGCATTTTTGTGGGACCAATATGCATGATATACTAGCTATGATACTAGCACTATGGCTAGCCTGAGGGAAAACGAGTGACAGTGGGGCAGTGTATGCGAGGGACACGAGAGACTGAGTGGTGGACTAATAATAAGTACTCCTAGGTACTAGCGCAAGAGACGTTGTGAGAGTGATTAATAAACACTATAAACACCGTCATGAATTGTCTGACTTTGCCCCTCTAACTTCTCTCTGACTTTCAGTCACTGGACTATGGGTTGCCAGTCCTAGGACCCAGGTGTCAATAACCCAAAGGACGTTTGCTCCAGTACAACCCCCTCCCTCTAAAGTCAGAGCAAACTCAAACACATACCCCTTCGTCATTAAAACAAAACAAATATACGAATCCCTGTAAAACCTGTATGGCCCAACTAAATTATACGTGTGTTGTAATGTACGTAGCACATCATATATGATGTTGTCGCTTCACGATGGCGGCTTTTCCAGGCGATGGCGTTCATGGCCGGCGGGCCAGAGGGCACGACAACGCGACGTTGTGCCGGCCACGATTCATAATGAGAGGTGCTGTTTGGCAAGATTAGGTAGGACTGTAGGATGTAGGAATGGCGGCGCGGCGGCGTGCAGGAGCGGCAATGGGAAGCCAGCCTGTCTGCCCATGGTGGTTGCCCTATCCGGGCAAGGATTTGCAGAGCGTCAGGTTGTTGCCGACCTGGCCGGTTGTGACCGCCGACTTGTTCAACTGTGACTTTATGCCGCATGTAGAATGAAAGATTGAAGTTCTCGAAGTTGGGTGCTCAATATTGTTTGGCTAGTTGAAAAATAATTCACTTAGGAAAGTCACAACCTTGAGCTGCACAGGCCGGCGATTAACATATGAGATTCACTTAGGAAAACCATTTTGTTGGCGTGTCTGATGCATGCTGGACAGACCAGCGAATGGTACCGGACATGTCCGGCTATGTACCTGCCATAGCCTGTGAGCTGCGACAATGAAACCTACCATTGTTGGGCGAGGTTGCAGAGAATGATGGAGGAGCTCAGGGGCGTGTGGGGGCGGGAGGAGCTCGGGGGCATGTGGGGGTGGAATAATCTCGGGGGCGTGGGGTAGGAGAAGCTCGGGGCGACGTCGTCCACGGGGCTACGACAAGGTCGAGCTAGGACTCGCGTTGTCCGGCAGCGGAGCAGCACATGGCCGGCGTTAAGGTGAGGATCAGCAGCGGTGGCTCGACTGTGGAGATCGTGATCAACAGCTCTCGGTATACAATACCGAGTTTGGAGATGGGTTTGGATCTGGGCTCAGAAGCCCAAACTGAGTTTGGGGAGGGGGTTGTACCGGAGCAAGGCTCTAACCCAAAGTCAAGATTGGCTAAGTAAATCACATGTTATTCACCTTTGGCTTTCTTCAGAAAAATCGGCAGAAACTCGCTTAATATATATCTAGACATGTTTGTTAACTAGATACATACGTGTCTAAACAAAGTTGAGTCAATTAATATGAACTGAAGAGAGTTAGACATCTAGAAAATTCGTCACTTCCAGGAATTTGTCATCCTATATTGTTTACTTCGTATGAACAATCGAATGTGTCCGTTTTGCACCTTATTTTGTTTATAACTGCCTTCATGAAAAATACACATTTTGCTCTAACTTTTCACTGCCATATTGAAAAATTATTTCTATATAAAAAATAAGATGGAAATTCTCGCAATGTTATTTGTCATGACAAATATTCACAACATCCCAAGCTTGGGGTGATTAGAGCATCCACTTTATGGGGAAAAAACACCACCATATATAAGGCATGTGTGGCAATGCTTGTGGTCTACCTTATATTTCAGTTGCAGGATCAACTACTGTCCGAGAACCTATGTTTTTGGATGGGCAACTTTTGAGGAAGAGGAAGATGAAGAGGATCAGGGACAACACTAGGAACATGAACAACATGAAGACAAAGAGGATGCAACTGGCGATGACAACAACGGGGATGAAAGTGGTACGAATGATAATAGTGAATCTGAGACTTTGGATGGTGCTGATGATGCCGAGAAATAAGGTAAATAATGCAACTGAGCTACATACTGGTAAGATGGTGCAAAATGAGCTACATCTTAGATACATACAGATAGTGCAAACTGATCTTCTGACTGCATCTTACATACATACACAAATATAACATAGTTTAGTCCTACTCTGATCTTCATGCGTGCATCCTTGAAACATGTAGTGCTAGTGAGGAATGGGAGGAAAGTGTGGGTCCTACTAAGATGAGGTAAGTAACTAGGAGTGATGAGATATTTAAAATATCCGTCAAATTCAATAGATTAGGCCAATCTTGTGGTATACAAGCAGCCAAATTCGCTAACTATATCACGTACCAAAAAAGGTGACATATCCTTTAGGCACACAGATTGGAGGAAACTTGATCAGAAGCACAAGTTGTGGGACCTACTGAACGCAATTAAGCTTTTCTGGCAACCCTTCTTGCTATGTTACATACTTACATTAGTCTTATTTATCCTGACCATTTCAATATTTATCCTATGTGTAAATATTGGGTGATGAGGTCAGCTGTAAAGAAATGGCATGATTTCAAGAGCACGCTGAAGAATGGCCATTTCAAACCTAAATTATTTTTTAGGAGAAGATTGCAAATGGTTGCAAGGGAAGAATCCTCGCTAGTGATTGGGAAACGCTTTGTGAGTATTGGAGTTTTGAGTCCACTATGGAGAAGGCTTGGAAGAATGCTTTGAAACGTGCTAATAAAAAATGCCCTTCATACTTCTGGATGAAGGAGTTTTGCCAGGATGAGATACATTGGGGTGATCGAGTATCATCTATATATAACTGTCCACATCATGATTTTGCTGCATCATGATAATTCATTTATATGTTGTTTTTTATGTTTACATCATTTACCAAGAGACAACTCATAATCGTTCAATTATGAGAACTGAATTATACAGAGCCACACACAAACACGACCAAAGAAAAAGTACATGTTGATGAAGTGGCTGAGGCAAATACAGTCAGGTCTTCTTCACTAACATGATTCAGGTCTTGAGTACTAACTGCTAGTACTAGCTCATACTCATATCCTACGCCAAAAGGCAAGAACTTAAGAATGATGCAAGTCTTGAGTACATAGATATTGAAGAAGGTGATATTTATTGAAGTGTCTTCCCTAAAGATACCAAAGGCAGAGTTCATGGATTGGGGTAGTTACGTCATGCCTTAGTGTCGGTTGGGGTTGCAAAACAATCTGGTAACAAGAAATGGAAATGGAGAATACCAGGTTTAGGGCATGTAATGTTGAACTTATTTGTAGGATGGATGTCCTGGCTAGGAAAACGGAAGTAACACAGAGAAGGTGGGATAGTCAATGCAACTATGTTAACCACTCAGTCGTAGAAGGGAAGACCCATGTCCCAGACAGACATTCTCAACCTGAAGCTAGTGTGTAGTCCCTTTTTCGTAGGATACCTAATGCTCGGCAACCTATCCTCGATGCACCTTTCGGTCAAAATTCCTGATGTGCCAACCTGTCCTGTGCTAACTCCTCGAAGTGCTGCAACTCCTACTCCTACCATAATTGTTGAGGTGGCACCTCATCTTATCATAACTTGTCCCCTTTGCTTTCTGCATATCATCTATTGTCTTGTTTCTAAATTATGTTTTGATATGTCCAGCAAGTTGAATCATTGCAATTATAGTTTGCATGTCTTGACAACACACATTGCTTAAGTTACTGCTTGTATACCGCCTATTGTATTTGACACATGTGTAAAATAATGTACATACATACGCACACATGAAATAGACTAAAAATATGTTGATATCACATTTCATTAACAATCCACACATAAAATAAGTTGTGGGTGAAACTCTGTCGAAAGGTTTGATGATAGACAAATCCGGGAAGCTCACGCATAGCTTGTATGTCGGCTAGTGTACAAATTACACGAGAAATACACTCAATATGGCAAAATATATACGATGGTTTAAACGGCGAAATGCTCTGTAATCGGTGGTATGTCAGATTGTTTTGCATTTGTTTGGATCTCGCCATAGAAGTACGAAACGAAACCCCACAGTGAGAGTCCGAGAGCGACTCCTTTGGTGCCATTGAAATGTTCATGGAAAAATATGACTGCGAACACCTCCGTAACTGATATGAGCAAGGTCATGATGACACCAGCGAGAAGCGCTGAGCCATAGAAGATAGCACCAATTATGCCAAGGAAGAAGAACTGGAAAACAATGGCGGCTCCAACCAACAAAGAGTAGTAGCCCACTTGGCCAAGGCCAAACTCCTGGGCTTCGCGTGGGATAGCCTGCATTGTGACACAATCCTTAACTTCTTCCAATATAGTTCATGTTCAACAAAAGTAAAACATAAATGTATAATCATTGGATTAGAAAGTATGCTGAATATGGAAAATTGAACCAAATTCTACTATATGAACCACGTGCACCATGCATGAACTAAAAGTATGACATTATCTTGCCTCGTGTGAAAGAATTCTTTGCACCCGACTCACCAGACACAGTCTGTACATAAGTTTTAAGCATGAAAGCTAAGGATTCTCATAGCCACATATTCCTTACACCCTCGGGTGTCTTAAGGGCCAAATAGACAGAATTTAAAGACATCAAAGATTTGCTTATTTCTTTTAGATTCTATATTTCTAATCGCTAAAGAAAACTTGAGTATCACTATTATGTACTACTTGATACAATAAATATGTATGGTATTGATTGTAAAAAAAAACTGATAACTAATTGTACTTTAACCCATGAATGAGATTCTTGCACACTTTCTTAAAAAAGTCTAACACTCCCTACCTTGTTCAAAAAAAAAAAAAACACTCCCTACCATCCCGAGTAGTAGGACAGATCAGAATTTGTAAACAAGAAGAATTTTGATACCATGTTTTTTACAAAGATAAAAATTAACCCATGATGTTTTTGAGATGGATGGAAAGAAAGAGTAAACATAATTAGTAGCTAGATTGGAAGGTTATGTTTGTGAAGTGGAGAGGACGTCATCTACATGTTGATAAGTACATGAACATGATTTTTACGGACGGGCAGGCTCATCATGACACACGCGGACGACCGATGACGAATTGAGGATCATGCATGATTCAGATCCTTAGAGCATCTCCAGCCGCGTACCCCAAAGAGATTTGGGGGACGCCGACAAAAAATCGTCCTAGTCACGCACTTCAAAGGCCGCTTCGGGCCGAACGTGCCCCAAATATTATCCGGCGTCCCTAGCCCATCCCCGGTGTATAGAGTCTCTATCAGGAACGCCGGATACAATTTTTACACTTGTTTTTCATTTGGAGGTCACGTTTGGGGGACGCGGCTAGTAACGGGTGCCCCCCAAACGCGAATTCGGTCCGGACATCCCCCAAACAACCAATCCAGCGCTTTTTTTCGGACATCGTTTGGGGGATACGTGTGGAGATCATGCATGGAGCTAGCATGCAATCATACACCGTTAGCTGCCTGGACATCTAGGTGCTACTACCTCGGTACACTGTATTATATTATAAGGTCAGAGATCCTAGGGACTACTAGGTGCTACTAACTCACTTGTATAACCGATTGAAGATAAGATAAATATTATGCAATAAAAAAATTGATAGAATAGTGAATAAAAAATTGTCCTAAGAAATGTCTTAACTCATTTACTCTCTCGATTATGGGCTACTTGACGTTCTCGGTGTTCTCAAATATGCCATATATATTTTGGGCCGGACACCATCTCCAAGATGTACCTTTGATTTTTTTATATAAATATATTAGAAAATACAAACATAAAGTAATTATTTTGTTCAAAAGTTTAATGATACTATTTTGTTTTATCTCTGTGATATTCTAGAATTCGACGTATATTGAATCGAAGGCAGTCTTAGTTTTATATGTTTTCACTGCTTGACACTTCGACCCGTTTGTTCTACAATCCCATTCACATGCATATTTTTGTACTACCATATTATGATATGATAACTCTATGGTAAACATACAAAAAAACTGTTTTCGCTAATAATTTTTGGTCCCAACGATTCCCCTAATTTTCCATTTGGCTTTGAACTGTGTCTAATTAAACATCACTTGAAACAATAAATTAAGCTATACTATATATAAAAGTGAAAAATCTGTAGTTGTACGCCCTTCATAAAGGTTTACTATTTTTACTATTTCTTAAATCATATTCACCTTATTTGCTCCAAGTATTTGTGATCCAACCAATACTCAAACTTTGCCATTTCAATTATGAACCATGTCTAATTAAGCATCACTTTAAGCAAATAATTAATTATAATAGTATGTTTACAAATCTATAAATAATGTATAGATGTATAGCCTGCATTGAAGGCTGCAGTATTTGGAAAATGATGTTCTAGGATTAACCATAAATTTATCAATTATATTTTTGATAATATTTAAAATTTCACAGATATAAGTAATTTTCTTGTCATCTATGTATAGTAACCATAAAATACACACACCTATATATTGAATGGTTTAATTTGTCATGTTCATGTGAGATACTGAGAAGGCATTAATCAAAAACAGATATATTGACATAAGATGATGCCTCAGACAAGAACGTCAAACTGATGGAGTATACATATGCATGTACAAGAAGTATCTAGCTCTAGGCTCTCTATTGCAAATACTCCCTTCCTTCCAAAATAAGATGCCCAAAATGAGATAGTCTTAAATGTGATTTTTTTAACCTTTTGCCCCCCCCCCCCCCCCTAGCACTTCTTGCCTACCTCCGCCACTGGAGTACGCACGAATTCTTTGTGCTTGCTCATGCGAGCAATCTCCGTGCATGGAGTGGATGATCATGCTCAGCCTTTTTTTGAGAAAAAGAGAGATAATCAAAAGCTTGGCCAGTTTATATTTTATTTATATCCAGTCATTACTACCGAGCCACCACGTTCTAAGCTTGGTAGAGTATGCTTCTTTTCTTTTCTTTAACGGACGCGAATATAGTGACTCCGTGTGAAGATATGTTTTTGACACAGTAATGTAATTTAAATTGTAAACAACTCTATAGAGCTGATTCGTTTTTTACATCTTCTCTGGTCCGGTAGTTTCCAATTCTCCATATTTTATACGTTCGGTCATGCAAGAGACCTTGTCAGAGGACCTAGGTTACACACAGTTATGTGAGTAATTATCTGTTGTTAATTTAAGTCATAATAACCATTGTTTTTATATGTAACTACTACAGTTGATTCAAATGGTAGAACTTTTTTGCGAAAATAAATAAATGATAGGCTTGTATATTGATTTTAGTGTATACCACTTTGTTCCATAATACAAGCCGTTTTGGCAAACTATTTTAGTTTGCCAAAACGGCTTATATTATGGAATGGAGGTAGTAATTAATAGATAATAGATAGATACATGCCCCGGGCAGTAAATCATTCAAAATGTACACACACGAAGAATTTAGATTCCATGAATTTTCATAAAAATGAAGTAATCATGATCTTTTTCAATGGATGGAAAGAAACAATCAATAGAATTGATAGCTAGAGTGAAAGGTATTTATTTATAAAAACTTGTGAAATTTGAGTTTTTGGCGGGTGAGCCCATCAGGGGATACTGGGACCAGTACCCATGGGGATCATGCATAGTTAAGACTGTGACGATCATGTATACTTGTGGCATGCAATGATGTACGCGCTATTAAGTGCATGGACATCTTCGTAACTACCCACGAGGGGTGATGTACCAACACGGAAACAGGCAGTGTCATGTACTCCTCCGGGTTTTTTGTTGTCTCCTGTGCTCTGGCCATCCATATCATTCCTGCAGTGCAGTTGACAATATGCAAGGTTGACTACGTACTTGGAAATCCTTGTTGACGATCATCCCGATGATGCAGAAAGCGGTTGCGCCGATGCCGATGACGACCTGCATCTCCAAGACGAGGCTGTACGAGCCGGCCGACCTGCCAGCGACAGCGAGCCGTGCCTGGCTGAGCTCCATGAGGGGCAGCACGAGGCCGTACGTGGCCGCCGAGCCGATCGTCATGGCGAAGCCAACATAGTACGCGGCACGCGACACCCCCTCCGGGCGGTCGGATCCGGCGCCGTTCATCCCCAGCATGGCGGCGCCGACCGTGAGCAGCACGACGGCGTTAATGGAGAATGAGGTGAAGCGCTGGCGTACGACGACCAGCGCGAAGAAGGCCGTGAAGACGAGCTGCGTGGAGATGAGAATGGAGGAGGTGGACACCGGGAGGTCGGCGAGGCCGTAGGCGTAGAGGAAATCGCTGAGCCCGATCCCGACACCCAAGGCGGCCGACACGGCGAGGAGCCAAGGAGGCAATAGGAAAAGAGGCGAGCAACAGTCTTTGCGGCGGCGGAAGATGAGATGCGGGAGGAGAAGGGGCCATCCGGATGTCTGGAGGAAGCTGGAGAGCCACTTGCGGCTACCGCCGTGGACGAAGTAGGAGCGGAGGATGAGCGGGCCGGCCACAGCGCCGATGCCGATCATCACGATATTGACGATGGCGAGCGGGTTGCGGTGGAGAGGCGGCTGCTGCTGCGGGGCTGGGGTACTAGTTTCTACCTCCATGGCGAGCGGAGCTGGGCTGCTTTCTGCTTCCATCGAGCAAGACCAAAGACGTGCATACACTACAGCCTACACAGTCGATTACATACTTATAGTAGTATTATACAGTATAGCACACTTGCTCAAGTGTATTACCAATACGGGGAATACAATATTATTATTCCAATTTAGGCAGTGCATTGAAGAAATCTCAACGCTCAGCCTTCCAACTAACTTATTCAATGCCACTAAGTGTACCTACCGTGTCTCACCCGCGGCCTCACACATTTTCTACGAGATACGGTTCAAGTCCGCATCCACCATGCCACTACACAAATCTTGACTACCCACTTGCATACTGAGAATTGTCGGCGATTTCTTCCGTGTGAATATCACTACCGAAGAATCCGCCGTGTTCTGCGAACACTCTTTATAGTACTGTAGTAACCAGCTGGTGAGCCACATTATTTAATTTGCGCCGTTACATTCAGCAAAGTATACCTTCTAGTATTGATTCTTTGTCAATATTAAATTGATGAGCTAGCTAGTTCACTCAAAGTCTGAACTGTTACAATAGACATGTAAAATTACATATGAATACTTCTCCTTACATCAAAGCTGAAAATACGAGAATACTGTAGCTTTTCGAAAGACCTTAAACGCTGGATGCGTTGGTTGGATCTTGAAATTGAAACGCTTTACTATCTCTGAAACCATACTGAATTGATAAGCCAATTAATTCAGCCAAAACACGGAACACTGCTGGAGATAGGCCGCTAATGTATATTTCAACGGTCAAATGTTTGTCATATTCTAATTGTTATTTGATCAAGTGTTTTCTCCCCGCACTCCTTATCCACACGCTGTCGTTCTCAACCCCAAATTTTTTTCTCCCAAAATTATGCATCAAAAGTAAAGTCTAATAGATTGTCCGTGCCAACGTCTCTCACAGATCGTAGCTCGTTGATCCGTCAACATCTCTCACGCATCATAGCTCGTTGATCCTTAGCGTGCCAATTTGTTGATCCTCTGTTTCAATAATAAGGTTTATATATTTTCTAAAAGTCAAACTACACAAAAGTTTGACCAAATAATTAGGTATGATATCTTTATACTATCGTTGTTCTTGATAGTTTTTTTTAAAGTTTGATCAAATTAATTTTACTTAGCTTGACTTTACTAAATAATATAAGTATGCGAGAGTGATGGTTTGGCTCTTGGGTGCATATGCTCCTTTTATTTTGAAATGCATATTTCATATATTTAGAAATATAAAAAAAAAAAAAAAAATTCACGTGTACATCTTCACATGCAACGCGCGTACAATCGTTCCATGAAAAACCGACTTATCATTTGAAGTGTGTAAAAATAACAAAATTTGGTGCTAAAAATAAATCTTTTTCTGAGACATGTTTTGTATTTTTCACGTCGGCCACACAAAACATCAATTTTTCGTGAAACTATACGGACGCACCACATAGGTCGTTGAGATATACATGCAAAAAAAAAAATTTGTTGGACGCACATAGATTGTCATGGGTGGACTTGCCGCTAAGACACTAGCTAAGCAAGGAAAGGAACTTCATCAACATGCAACATGCAGTGGTACGGACACCGGGCGATCAGCCCAACCTTGAACCTTCCGCCACCGTGGTGTGCCGACCATAGTAGTGAAGGCTATCTCCAATCATGGGTGCCCTCATTGGTCAATGCAACCAAAGCGTACCTAGCGTGTCTCCCCCGCGGCCTCATACAGTTGGAGTCGGCATCCACCATGCCACTACCTAGGCAAATCTTGACTACTAGTGGTACTTGTATGCTGAGAATTATCGGTGATTTCTTCCGTGTGAATATCACTACGGGAAGAGTCCTTTGCCGTGTTCCGCGAACAGCCGAACACTCTCAAGAGTAGCAACTAGCTGAGTGATGCACATTTGCGCCGCAAGATTCGACAAAGTACATTTCTTTGTCAATAAAATTGACGGCCTAGCCAATTTACCCCAAAATCCGACCTGTTGAAAAAGGCCGATGAGAGATACTCCGTACATGTCAACACTTCCCCTAATAACAAGGCTGGAAATACGGAAAGAATCAATAAGTTAACTAATTCAGCCAAAATATGAAACTGTTTGAGAAAGATGGGTAACCTTTTTATTTCAACGGTCAAATGTTTTGTCCTTATTCTAATTATTATTTGATGAAGTGTTTTCTTCCCCGCCCCTTATCCATGCACGCTGTCAATCTCACCCTGATCTTTTTTTCTCACAAAATTCCACTAACGATAAAGTCTAATATGTTATCCTTGTCAACATCCCTCACAGATCATAGCTCGTCGTCTCTCGCACATCATAGCTTGTTGATCCTTAGCGCGTGCCAATTTGAATTTGTTGCATATCTATTATATATTAAAAGCAACATGTGGTATATAATAGAGGCTAGGCCTATAAGTGGTCACGGGTTGAACACGTCGCCGTTGCCAGGCCCATCCCACTTAATTTAATTTGTCAATTTACCACCCACAAGCAAGAACAAAATCTTCAGGGATAGCCATGGCGTGTCTGCTACCACCGCCTCCACGCCACATCGATACTTACCCCCAAGGTCCAAGCGAAAGAGAGTAGCTCACTGACCGGCGGCTGGGCTCTCTGAGAGAACGACCAACTGCAGTGTCGTGCCGCTGGTAAAGATGGGCGACCGCGCGCACTGTTTGAGATAGACATGAGCGGATTGCGAGCAGTCGGCGGGAAAAAAAACAATTACCATGCATGCACATCACATGGGGCGCTAGGTTGCAGGGAGATCCGCCGAACCTTCCGCTAGCATGGTGGGCACCGGTCGTCTCCGAGTGGCCTAGTTGCTAACACACTAGCCAAACTAGAAAAGGAATTCCATCAACTTGCAATTGTATGGGCACCGGGCTATCGGCCGAACCTTCGCCTCTATGGTGGGCACTGGTTATCCCATCATGGGTGAGGCGACCATAGTCGTGAAGGTTATCTTCGGTCATGCGTGCCCTCGTTGGTAACACACTAGCCAAACCATCTTGACTTGTTTAATTTAGCGATTTTTTGTTGAAAATATGATAAAAATGACAAGGTGTGCAATAGGTGAAGGTCATGGTGAAGGTAGATGATATTTCCTTCCTATTTAGGTAGTGAAGTTAGTGGGTTTAAATAGGCAAACAAATGCTGCTTAGGGCATGCACAATGGTAGACAAGACATGCCTTTTTTAGCCTTCCATGTCATCTAGAAAAAGTCGTAGATATAATAAGTCATACAATGCATTATCTCTTATTGTCATCCCTAGTAATTAATGATAAATAACTAATTTTAAGTAAGAAATTAATTTGCTAAGGGAAACACATCGCACGACGCATAATGGCCTTCTCTTATTTTCTAAGAGATGATCCCTTAGCTAGAGTGGAAGACAATCTTCTCTTTCTTATTTCTCTCTCTTCCAACTAAGCAAAAACTCTATGTAGCTATGCTAAGAAAAGCCTGACATCACCATATTATACATGTCCTTATCATTTGTAGATCTAAACGGATGGAAGTGGCAAATGCATTAGTTTATAATATGGGAAGAGGTGGGTCAGCTAGTAGGCAGGCGTGGCCATATCTAGTTCCAGGATGAACTGAAGCACCGTGTTGAGCAACATCATAGAATTAATCTATCTATATTTTTATTACATACTAAAAGCACTATCCGGTCCTCATAAAGGCATTACTTTGAGCCACACCATAAAAAAAGTTGTTTTAAATAGTCAGTGGTTAAGATTCAATAAGAGAATAGTAGTCGTATGTGAATAGTACATGTTTGTAGGAAGGATATTCCAGCCGTCTAAATACATAAACACAGAAAAAAATCTTTGTAATGGTACCTATCTCCACTGGTGTCGGGTTAAGCCAAATAGGGTATAACAAGATAGGGACCTAGCATAGCATGTCCACGTGGCCTATTTGGGTAGCGGAGATATAGATGTAGCCGAGAAGCCCAGTTGCTAGAAGATGAAGGTTTAAGACGACTAAGGAAGGTCCAAGCTGGATTCCATCAGATTCAGGAAGATGGAAAACTTGAAGTACAAGACACGACATACTTGAAGGGATAGATTAGAACTCATTAGCAGGTTAGGTCTTTACCTCCATCAAGTGGTTCTCGCGCCTGTATAAGCTAGCCTAGTGGAAGACTTTAGGACAGAAGAACTCAATAAGCCTAGATCTCATCACATCATTATGATTTGCACTTTGTGCCAATAGGAAATTCTAGCAAAACGATCCTCCACCAAGGGAAACGTGAACATGGGTAAGCTGCCAAGTCACACCGTCCCGAGCATCCCGTCGTATAGTTTCACTACTAACACTATGTCATGAGTACCCCCTCATGGAACTATGTCGACGAGGCAACGATAGTTGGCGCCCACCGTGGGGCTAGCAACATTTGGACTCGAGTTTCGGACGGAAATTCTTGGAGGCATCGACAATACCATGATGAACACCACTTTGCAGGCCATGTTGACTCAATCCCGGGGAGTGCGAGGACAACTACTTAGACGTAAGTACTAGTACTACAAATGCCCGTAAGGAGAAGAGCGACCATGAGGGTGAATTTGAGACGTCCGATGAAGACTAAGATGATTAAGATAACTTTGTTCGAAAAAACCAGCTGTTGTGGGTATACTTCATGGGTGTACCATCGACAGTGCCTAGATCCGGCAAGCCCGGGTGGCCCACAGACGGTGATGAGGCATGTGGCCCATCGGGCGGCCCAGTTGCTGTTGATCATGAAGGAAGAAGTCCAGCCCAGGATCAGCAGGCCGGATCCGCACCGACCTAGGAGTGACCCGGATCCAGGGAGGCCCGTGAGGAACCCGGATCCAGTACGACATGTATGGAAGGCGGATCCGTGACGTGCACGGCAAGATATTGTATCGTAGCTAGGCTATCTGTAATCCGGCTAGGACTCTCCGTGTAAACCCTAGATCCGTGCGCCTTTATAAGCCGGATCCCGGGAGCCCTAGGGGCACAACCACAACTCATTGTAACAACGCGAAAGCGCCCAGATAATTCCAGACAAGCAGCAGTAGGCCCTGTCATCGTGCAGGTGTTCCGAAGCTGGGTAACTCGCGTACCACCGTCCCGAGAGCACTCCGCCCTATGGCCCCTACTTCTTCTCCCCCTCGTGAGGATCCCTCCTCCGGGGTACCGTCGATTAGGCAACGACAGTTGGCGCCCACCGTGGGGCCTGTGGCGTCTGGAGGCCGGAACCGGGAGGGTTCCGCCATGGGAAGCTACGACGACACCATCGCTGTGGGGCGCGTCCTTTACGCCGGGAATCTGCCGATCGTCCCTCCGGATGAGTGCTGGATTCCGGCTAGGACAAACCCCGTCAAGCTCTCCATCGTCCCAATTGGCGGCATTCACATCTTCATCGGGGAAACCGTCGATTCCGACGGAAACCCACTGGTAAGTAACGCAGACGCGACCGTCGCAGAGCTGGACGCTGTCGCGAAGATCCGATCTGAGATGCAGGAGCTTCCCAAGGAAGATTCCGCCTTGGATCTGGAAATTTCAAAGCCCACCCAATCCGCCCCTGAGCAGGAAACAAAGGTGGAAGACCAATGCAGATCCGCCTGGGTCTCCCAGGTGTTAGAAAAGCAGAGGTGCCACTTCGTACACTTCTTGGCCCACACCGCCGGAACCGCCCCTCAAGCAGTCGGAGCTGGTCCCGAGCAGGTAGAGGCACCGGAGCACAACGCGGATCCGGGTCAGGCTCAGCTTGTCGGAGAAAGCGAAGTTCCGGTCGAAGAATCGATTTTGGGCAATCTGAGCCCAATTTCCGGCGACACCCCGTCCACGGAATCTGATGACTTCGTTCGCAAGATAAGGGAGTACGGATATGGCGATCAGCCTGAAGTCGACTCCGCCCAGCCCAAGCAGGTTCTCGCCACGGTAGCGGCCACTGGGCAACCGGATCCGGAGACCAAGTCAGCCAATCTGACCCCCAACCATCCCATCAAGGATCTCCATTGTCTCGGTGCGCCCCAAAGGGATTCTCCCTCGGAGGAAATCTTGTCAGCAGAAGAGGTGGCCGCGCGAGCAGTTCTTAACACACCTATAACCCCGGGCGACGCCGCAGATCTGGAGGCCCTAGAGACCGCCAGAAAGGAAATGCTGGCCACAGCCAAGAGACTCGCCGACACCGAAGCTGCGTTAAGGATAGGAAGGGCAGATCATGCGGCCTGGACGGAAAACTTCGAGAGACAGGACCGCGAGATTACTGCCACACTCGAGCAAGTCAAGAGCATGAGGGCTGAGTGGGAGGTAAAGATGACCTATGCGCAGGCGGAGGCCGATCGAATTATTAGAGAAGCAATTCCGCCTCGCAGGATACCCTTCAACACGCCCGCAGATCACCAGCCGCTGGAAACTCCCAAGGACAACATACAGAAAGCAGCGGAATTGCTGAAGAAGAAGGACGAAGAAGTTGACATCAACTATCTCCGCACACTTGTCGCTTCAGCAAGGCCGCCGCCGAGCAAGGCAGACACTTCGCGCAGGGTGGAATCCAATCCGGATAACCGTGTATCTACCGCGAAGGACGATGAATCGCACACCGGATCGTCGGAGCGCGAGAAGAAGGGCCAGGGAGCATCCAAATCCGATCCCCGTTCCGTCACACGTACGCCTCCGTCGGATCCAAGGAAGGGAAAGGACGCGAGGTACTCCGGAAGAGACAAATACCGCAACCCCTCACCTCCACCCAACGGTTACCCGCGACCCCCTCGCCGCCGTAGTCCAGCCGGAAACACCAGGCCCGTAGGGCATGGTGCGCTTGTTATCCGCGACAACGTGCTGCCAAGAAACAGAAACAGGGAGCGCTCGCCGGAACCTCGCCGGAATCAGAACAATGTTCATGAGCCCGAGCCCAGGAGGAGTCGGAATGAAGACCGCGGTCCAGAGCCTCGCCGGAACCGCGATCCAGAACCTCGTAGGAGCCGGGACCCAGAGCCTCGTCGGAGCCGTGACCCGGAGCCTCGCCGGAACGACCAGGGCAGCCAGCGCCAAGGCGAAGGCAGCCACAGGAGCCGGAGTCAGCACCAGGAAGGCCGAGGAGATTCAGATGGCGGAAGCAAGAAGTCAGACCGCCCACCTCGCAGGTCTCCCTCCCCACCACCTAGCGGTGGCGGCGGAGGTGGAGGCGGAGGCAATGGCCGGAGATCTCGCTCTCGCTCAAAGTCTCCTCGCCACGGCTCGCGCGACGCGCGGGACCGCCTTAACGAGTACAGAACCGACTACATTGGCCCGAAGTGCTTTGGCAGGATGATTCGAGAGGAACCAAAGCCAAGGATGAACCTCAAGCTACCCGGAAATCTGAAGCACTATGATGGCACCGAAAGGCCGGATACCTGGATCGAGGATTACTACAATGCTGTAACCTTCGCCGGAGGAACCCCTAATATCGCCTGCCGCATGCTCCAGTTGTACCTTGTAGGTCCAGCCCGGATGCGCTCGGTGACCTCGAGAAGCACTCCATCATTCGCCGGTTCGACCGGACGCATGCTTTCGAGTCACACTTCAGGGGCACCTACCAGAGACCAGCCCCACCCACCGACCTACCGGCTTGCATCCAGAAGAAGGGCGAAACATCGAGAAACTTCCTCACCCGATGGTTGGCGTGCAGAAACGAGTGCGAGAACGTTGACAACCGCACAGCAATGCACGCCTTCATTGGGGGCTTGCAGCGAGGAGGATTGCTGCGACACAAGCTAACCTGCATGGTCAATGCAAATCAACTGACGTTGGATGACATGATCACCATCGCCAGCGACCACACTGCCGCCGATGACGACGCAGGCGGTGATCTCGCAGCTACAGCAATCCCCCTGCACCAACAAAAGAAGAACCGTGACAATGGCGGCAGCAGCAGCCATAAGCGCAAGAACCCTGATGACCAGAAGAGTGGCGGATCCGAGATGGTCGCCATGGCGTTTCAACGCGGAGGTCCAGGAGGCGGAAGAGGACGCGGACGCGGAGGCGGAGCCGGCAGGGGTCAGCAGCATACCTCCGAGGTCACTGCTGCCGGATCCCGCGCACCGCAAACATATGAGGAGTACAGAGACATGCCCTGCCTGGCCCATCTGGATCCGGTTACAGGGAAGTCCACTCATACCAACCGCAACTGCAAGTGGGTCAATGATCTAAAGAACGACCCGGAGGCCGGATACAAGCGCGCCCGGAAGCACCGTCCTCGCGGAAAAGGTGGCAAGGGCAAGAACAAGGACAAAGAGGATGATAGTTCCGAGGCGATGGATGAGGATGATAACTCGCCGGATCCCAAGGCAGGATCCGCAGGAAAATCCAACCCATTCGACAAAAAGAGCGTGGGGCTTACCACACTTTCCTCGGAACCCCAACGATCTGACGCGCCTCCAAGTCAGCTACCCGGATCCTGAACGCCATAGTTCCGGCTGTGCCGCAGTACGTCAGGTGGTCGGAAATTCCGTGCACATTTGATCGGAAGGATCATCCCGCAATTGTGCCAAAGGAGTGCTACGCCTTGGTTGTAAGTCCCCGCATAGACGGGTATGACTTCTCCAAGTGCCTCATGGATGGCGGAGCTAGCCTGAACATCATGTACTGGAGACTCTAGAGCGGATGAACCTCACCAAGGAACAGCTCAAACACAGCACCACTGAGTTTCATGGCGTGGTTCCGGGTAAGAAGGCGAACTCCCTCGGCAGCATCACACTTCCCGTGGCTTTTGGCGATGTTCATAATTTCCGCGAAGAGAAGATCACGTTTGAAGTTGTGCCCTTCAAGAGCTCCTACCACGTCATCTTCGGCAGGCCCACCTACCACAAGTTCCACGCAAGAGCGTGCTACATCTACAACAAGCTCAAGATTCCGGGTCCTAAAGGTATGATTACCGTATCCGGAGACTACAAAAAGGCTCATGAGTGCGAGTTAGGCGAAGCCGCCTTCGCAGAGTCCGTGATATCCGGAGAAGAGCCGAAAGGCTATAGAGCCGCGGTGGATCCGGCCGAGATGCAGACCACCAAGAAGCAAATCTCCGAGCAGAAAACCTCCTTCAAGCCCGCGATAGAAACCAAGAAGCATGACCTCATTCCAGGTGACTCTTCCAAGCAGGTTTCGATCGGAGCCAACATGGACCCCAAATAGGAAAGCGCGCTCGTCGAGTTCCTCCGCGCTAACATGGATATCTTCGCATGGCAACCTTCGACATGTCCGGAGTACCTAGGGAACTCGCCGAGCACTACCTCAACATAAATCCGGGGCCAAACCGGTGAAGCAAGCTATGCGACGCTTTGGAGATAAGAAGCGCCGCGCCATAGGGATGGAACTAGCAAAGTTATTAGAAGCAGGTTTTGTAATGGAAGTTATCCACACCGATTGGGTCGCGAATCCCGTCCTTGTACCCAAAAAGAACACTGAAATACTAAGAATGTGCATCGATTACTCTGGCTTGAACAAACACTGCCCGAAGGATCCGTTCCCCTTGCCGCGCATTGACCAAGTCATTGATTCGACGGCGGGGGCGGAACTTCTGTGTTTTCTTGATGCGTATTCCGGGTATCATCAGATCCGGATGAAGGAATCCGACCAAAAGGCGACTTCATTCATTACCCCGTTCGGTACTTACTGCTATGTTACTATGCCCTTTGGTTTGAAAAATGCAGGTGCTACCTACCAGCGTACGATGCAGCGGTGCCTGAAGGACCAAATTGGCCGGAACGTGCACGCTTACGTCGACGACATCGCGGTCATGACCCGGAAAGGATCCGACTTGATCAGCGACCTCACGTAAAACCTTCGACAACCTCCGCAGGTACAAGATGATGTTGAATCCGCTGAAGTGCGTCTTTGGCGTGCCAGCCGGAAAACTCCTTGGCTTCATAGTCTCTCATAGAGGCATTGAGGTTAACCCGGAAAAGATCAAGGCAATCCTGTGCATCAAAAGGCCAACTTGTCTCAAAGATGTGCAACGACTAACTGGTTGTGTTGCAGCAATCAGTAGGTTTGTTAGCCGTCTTGGCGAGAAGGCACTACCTCTCGTACAAACTGCTGAAGAAAACAGACAAATTTATGTCCGGGACGACGCATGGTGATGCAGCTCTTCGAGGGTTGAAGGAAATACTCACCTCCCCGCCTATCTTGGCAGCTCCAGAGAGTCAGAGCCAATGCTCCTTTATCTGGCAGCTACCAACAAAGTCGTCAGCCTCGTCATCGTGGTGGAGCGAAAGGAAGAAGGTCATGAATATGACGTCCAGAGACCTGTCTACTACATCAGCGAGGTGCTGACGGAATCAAAACAGAGATATCCTCACTTTCAGAAGCTAGCTTATGGCGTGTTCCTAGGCAGCCGGAAGCTGAGGCATTATTTCCAAGAGCATCCAAGAATAGCGATTGTGAGCAAGGCTCCGCTGTCAACAATTCTCAACAACGCTGACGCAACAGGACGTACGGCTAAATGGGGCATCGAATTATCCGCCTTCGACATCGCTTACAAGCCAAGGACCGCGGTAAAATCCCGTGTTCGGCGGACTTCGTTGCAGATTGGACAGAAGCTCCGGATGCAAGTCCGGAGCCGGAACCGAGAGACATGGGTCATGCACTTCGACGGATCCAAACAGCATCAAGGCTCGGGAGCCGGAGTCACCTGAAATCCCCTACCGGAGAAGAATTGCAGTATGTTCTGCAGATCCACTTCAAGCTACCAACAACATGGCGGAATATGAGGCTCTATCGCACGGTCTGCGCATCGCTAAGGAAATTGGGATCAAGCACATCATATCTTGTGGAGATTCCGACCTGGTGGCACAACAAGTAGCCGGAACCCGGAACGCCGAAATTCCGTCATGGCGGCCTACGAGACGAAGTTGACGAGATTGCCAAGAGCTTCCTCGGATACGAAGTCAAGTACGTCGGGAGAGACGATAACACAGCGGCAGACATGCTATCCAAGCTCGGATCCGGCAGAAAACCAATTCCGCCCGGCATTTTCCTGGAGCATCTCCGGGATACCCTCGATTAAGGGCGCTAACCCGGAAAACCCAGAGGTGGCGGTGTCTCCGGCTAGGGAAGTGATGGCTATCATTCCGGCTTGGACCCAGCCCTTCTGGACTACCTCATCGATCAGAAGTTGCCGAGGACGAGGTCCTCGCACGACGCATCATCGACGAGCAAGAACCTACACAATAGTTGATGGACAGCTCTACAAACGAAGTGCAGCAGGGGTATTTCTTAAATGCGTCTCCAATCAAGATGGCATTGAAATCCTCAGAGAGATCCACGCAGGGGATTGCGGGCATCACGCCGCTCCCAGATCACTCGTTGCAAAAGCTTTTCGGTTAGGTTTCTATTGGCTTACAGCTAAAGAAGACGCTGATAAAATAGTCAAGACCTGCCGAGGTTGTCAGTACTACGCTACTCAACCAAACGCTCCAGCCCAAGAGCTGAAGACCATACCTATCACCTGGCCATTTGCGGTGCGGGGGCTCGATATGGTTGGTAAGTTAAAAAGATCATCTCTGGCGGTTTTGAGTACCTCCTGGTCGTCGTTGACAAGTTCAGCAAATGGATCGAGGCTAAGCCAGTGAGAAAAGCCGACGGTGCTACGGCACTAAAATTCGTCTGCAGCCTCGTGATGAGATTCGGCATCCCGCACAGCATAATCACAGATAATGGCACGAACTTTGCTCAAGGAGAATTGAGGGATTATTGTGAGACAAGGGGGATACGACTGGACCTCGCATCTGTGGCTCAGCCACCGTCGAATGGTCAGGTTGAAAGGGCTAACGGCCTAATATTATCAGGAATTAAACCACGCCTGGAAGGACCGCTGCGACGAGCAGCCGGAGCTTGGGCTGATGAGTTGGAGGCTGTTACGTGGAGTTTACGAACTACCCCTAACAGAGATCAACGGGGTTTACCCCTTTTTCTGGTATACGGATCCGAAGCCGTACTTCCCTCCGACATCATCCACGATTCACCGCGAGTTTCCGCCTACAATGAAGAAACAGCTGACGAGGCCAGACAGCTATCTGTGGACCTGATCGAGGAAGCTCGGAACTTAGCAGATCAGAGATCCGCCATCTATCAGCAAAAGCTCCGACGTTATCACAGTCGTCGAGTTCGGAAACGCTCCTTTATGGCAGGAGACCTGGTCCTCCGCCTTCGACAGGTGAAAGACCATAAGCTGCAATCTCCATGGGAAGGACCCTTCGTCGTTAGCAAAGTGCTTCATAACGGGTCGTACTACCTTGTTGATTTCCGCGAGTTAAGGGATAGACCTGCTAACTGGCACCGGAAACGCAAGCGTGAGGATCCGGATGACATCTACGATGAAACAGATCGCCCTTGGAATATCGCACAGCTACGTCCTTTCTACACTTAGCATATATTTTCCGAGTTATAAACTCTGTAATAGTTATACATGATCAATGAAATAAAGCTTCTGGTTCACTTTTGAGTCTTTTACCTCCTTTACTTGTTCATTTTAGATCGTGTATGTTTTTTCCGACTAAAACCGCAGAGCTGGATTTTTTCCGCCTAGGCGTGTATGAAAGTTGTGATTTTTCAAAATCGTCCTTTAGGACGTAAGCTTAAGTTTTCTGATTAAGTTGTTATCTGTTGCGAACTCGTGGATTCCTAGTAGCGATCTCCGGCACCTATGCCTGGGGGCTTGTTTCCGCGGTTATGGACGGACTGCCATTGGGCTTCGTCGCCGCTGGCGAGCGTTTCCGGCTAAGGTTTTCCGGCTCGTGGAAGGTCAAGCGAGCAAGCCGGAAAATAGCGAAATCAGCACTTGCTTTCCGACATAAAACGAAACATGCACATAATATTTAACGGATAGCAGGATAAGTGTTTCCGCCCCATGCATTATCGTTTCATTCCTAGCTACTTAAGAATTTAGCCTTATTACAAACCCTCGCTGGGGCCAAAATGATGCAACTTTTTTCAATGTTTCAAACAGGAACTCTACTCGGAGTCCTCCTCTTCAGATTGCTGGTAGCTGGAGCCGTCGTCACTGCCACCAGATCCGGCTTCAGAGTCGTCTCCAGAGTTTTCTCCGGAGAGCTCGCTGCTGGACCCGGATCCTTCCCCATAATACTCTGGCTCGCCCGCTTCCTCCTCCGCATCGGAAAAACCTTCGGGCAGATTGTGCTGCTTGTACCAGAACGAGTGATCCACTCGCCTGACAAACAGCTCTTCATAGCCTTCAGTTTCCGCGAGGAGGGCGCTCATGTCGGAACTCTCGGGGGCTCCGCGTGCAGCTTGCGCCAGGTTGAGTGGGGGGAAGAAAGCCTTGCAGGTGGCCAGGACTAAGGAGGCGGCTCCGCGCGCTGAAGACTTTTGCCAGTCCTTCATAAACTCCGGCACCTGTCGCATAAGTTTGGTCATCGTGTCGATGACACTGGTTTTGGCCTTCTTTAGCCGCAGAGCCGTGGCGATTCCGCGACAAGCTCCAAACAGCGCATCAATTGATTTCCGCGCTTCTTCGTACGCCTCCGTCCTCGTCAGATTTGAATCCTTTGTCCATTCAAAGCCAAGGCTCGCTGCGGAAGAAAGAGGGTCAGTTTCATCAGAGAAAATATGCAAAGGTGGTCGGAGCAACGACGCGGAAACATGCTTACGGAAGATAAGTTTGTCAATGGTTTCCGCCTCCGCTTCCAGGGCTTTGTTCTTGGTAATTAGGGAGAGCGCGCGACCTTGGCTTTTCTCCAGCTTGTCGATCAGTTCCGCCTTCTCACGAGCATGCTTCTCGGAGAGCTCCTTCCTCGCCTCAGTCTCTTTGCTTGAAGATTCTTTCATGAAGTTTTGGAGGGACTCGTTCTCCGCCTCAAGCACCTTGACCTTGGCGGATAGTTCATCAAGCGAGGAATGCTTGGCAGTTTCTTCTGAAAGCAGAATTGAACATGTTATGCACCCTGAACAACTGTCAGCACAAGTGAATATCCGGATCTCGTACCTTGAAGTCGGGTCTCAAGCAGCTGGATAGCCTTCTGGCTATTTTCCGCGTGTTCGCGCAGTCCCTCGATCTCCTTGATTTGCTCCAGCACGTGAATGCGCAAATCTTCGTGCAATTTCCGCGTGGACTGAGAAGCAGCAGAGAGTTAGTCGGATATTAAAATCTGGGGGCTGGCGAAGATTTCAGACTTGGCGAAGATTTCAAATTTCCGCCTAACAGTACATTTTTGAGAAAGCATTTGCTAATACATTTTACTCGAAACTATATCACCCAATGCTTGGGGGCTAGTATTACCTGCCGCACTTCCTTGTGCTTGGCGAAAAATTCCTTCAGGCTATCCTCCAGTTCCGCGAGATAACCCACTTCCTCCTCCGGTTTCCCCCATACCTTGTTCAGCATGGCGGAAACTTCCGCGTGACGCTCTGCGAGGGTAAGTTTTCGGAGGGACGGAGTTGGCTCGAGGCTGACGCGGGTCGCATTGGTAACTTGGAGGAGCTTGGCCTTTTGCTCTTGCTCCTCATCAGTAGGTCCCGCGAAGGCGGAACTTGGTTGATCTGGTGGAGGCATGGGAGAGGAGGTCCCCTGGGTGGAGTCGCCATGGTGGGCAGGGCCTTCCGGAAGGTCATCAAGGTCAATGATGTCCTTCGGATCCGGCTTGCTGGCAGATGAAGCCTTAGGTGGAACTTCCACTTCAGGAGTGATAGGGAAGGAAGCCGGAGATGGTTTGGCCTTCTTCTTGATGACCCTTGGGGCCTTGGGAGGCTGGCTTCCGGAGCTTCAGGAAAAACATACAAATATAAGAGCAAGTGTTAACCAGAACTTGGGTCTAGGAAGAAGACGCTTACCCGGAAGGCTTGAAAAAGTGCTGGATGGCAGGCTGCCCCTTGTTGCTGGTATTGATCAGCGCGAGGCGCTTCTTTTCCGCCTCAGCTTTCCGGGTAGCCGCGATGCTGAGAGTTTCGCGGGGGCGTTTCGCGTAAGGGCTGGAAGGGGCTGGCTTCTTCCTCTTCGCGGGACGTGGAGCTTCAGGAGCTTCCGCCTCTGACGTGGCTTCCGGATCCGTGAGGCCGATGGATGGGACTCGGAGGAGAGTTCCGAGCTCATTTTCCTCAAGCGCCTCGAGCTAGTTCAAAGTTACACTTAGCCAAAAGTTTGAAGAAAAGCGATAAACCAAAGTCAAGACGACGTACCGCAGTTCCGGATCCCTCCGTGTGGATGTCTTTGTTGCATACGTGAACGTGGAGTTCACGTGGGATCTTGATGAGGACCCGGATCCTTTTGTCGATGGCGTCGGCGGAGAGGTTATCCTTGGTGGCGCGCATCGGATCGTCGCGCCCTGTGTATTCAAACATCAGGCGGTCCCGATGTTGCAGCGGCTGGATCCGCTTCGTAAACCACGAGAGGGTTAGGTCTTTTCCCGTCAGCCCCTCTTCCGTAAGCTTGCAAATCCGCCTGACAGCGCGGGTCAGCTGAGGCGAGTCGGAGAAGTGGGGGCAGTGCGTCCAAGACGGAAGCTCGGTGGCGGGGCAGTTCTTGAAAGGTGGTAGCTTCTTGTCGCTCGCAGGGTCGGAGACGTCCTTCGAGATAGAAGAAGCCCCTGCACCGTATCTCGCGGATTCGTGGCGGTCGGTGGGGGGGTAAATGCGGCCCGGGCGGATGATGAAGGTGATGGATCCGCAAGTCGCCAATTCGGAAGTTTGGCGGATCTTCTCCTTCTTGACAGAAAAGTAGTATTGGAAGAGAGAGAGCTCTGGGGTTACCCGGAGGTGGCCTTCGCAGAGAGCAACGTGGTTGCTGATGGCGAGCACGCTGTTCGGAGATATGTTGTGAGGTTGGAGTCCGTATGTCTTCAGAATCTCCTGGAAGAAATCTGAAGGCGGAAACGAAAATCCGCGCTCCACCAGTGCCTTCGTCAGCACCATCTCGTTGTCCCTTGGAGCCGGAGCTGGTTCATTTGGAACTGTTCTCCAGCTTCCGGGTTGCAGGAAGCCCTCTGACTCGAGATTTCTTAACTCCATCTCGGTGGTGGTACAGGGCCACCACTTCCCCTTAGCTTCGGAGTCGCGCTTCCGAGCTTTTGATTTCTTGGCAGCCTCTTCTGTTTGCTGCTCCGACTGGCCCGCCTCGGAGGTTTTCTCCGGGTGAGCAGAGGTCCCCTCAGTCTCCTTGCCGGAATCCTTTGTAGGATCCAGCCTGATGGGAACAAAGGGAGGAGGGGCGGAGGAAAGGGGCGTCGCCATGATCGGTTCCGAGCTCGGAGGCGGAGTCGTCGAAGACATCTGAAGAAAAAAAAGGTTGGCGGAAACTTTCCTTAGTCGGATCTCAATTTGTCTTCCCCAAGTTCATCCCTACCAACTACGACGCGAAGTTTGAGCTCGAGGATTTACCGTAATGGCGCGTGCGGTGGTCGGGGTTGCCGGCGACGAGTTTTTCCGCGCGGTGGTTCGCCGGAGTTAAGAACACGAAGAACACTGCGGCGGAGGGCTTGCTCCGGCGATGCTCCGGCGACTTTCCGGCAGGTTCCGGCGCGGCGGAGAAGAGGCTCGCAGGCGGCGCTCGGAGGAGAGGTGAAAAGGGGGTGAATGGGGTGAGAAGGGGTCGACGGCCGATATTTATAGGCTGAGGGGATAAGATTCGTGTTCCGCATCCTGTGGTCGGAACGCAAGCGTCGCGCCGTTGGATGCGTGACACGTGTCCCAAACCCTAGCGGTAAAAATGGCTAGAGATAAGTTACCGCGCAAATCGCGCGAAAATGGCGCCAGAATTGGCGGAACCGTTTGAGTCTTTTAAGATTCCGGGTGATTGCGTGAAGATAGGTTGGCTCTTGTTCGCAAGCAGGGAGTAACCCGGAAATGTTCTTTGGAACGTCGATGGATGAAGTCCCGCAGGATGAGAGCATTTTCCGGCTATAAGTTGGAAAAAGAAGAAAATGCAAAGTTTGAGCTCTTCAAGTTTCTCCGCGTTGCCGACGATGCCGGAAACCTAAGAAACAAGCATGGCGGAAACTGCTGGCGAAACTCGGAGAACTCTGGGGGCTACTGTTGTGGGTATACTTCATGGGTGTACCATCGACAGTGCCTAGATCCGGCAAGCCCGGGTGGCCCACAGACGGTGATGAGGCATGTGGCCCATCGGGCGGCCCGATTCTTTGTTGATCATGAAGGAAGAAGTCCAGCCCAGGATCAGCAGGCCGGATCCGCACCGACCTAGGAGTGACCCGGATCCAGGGAGGCCCGTGAGGAACCCGGATCCAGTACGACATGTATGGAAGGCGGATCCGTGACGTGCACGGCAAGATATTGTATCGTAGCTAGGCTATCTGTAATCCGGCTAGGACTCTCCGTGTAAACCCTAGATCCGTGCGCCTTTATAAGCCGGATCCCGGGAGCCCTAGGGGCACAACCACAACTCATTGTAACAACGCGAAAGCGCCCAGATAATTCCAGACAAGCAGCAGTAGGCCCTGTCATCGTGCAGGTGTTCCGAAGCTGGGTAACTCGCGTACCACCGTCCCGAGAGCACTCCGCCCTATGGCCCCTACTTCTTCTCCCCCTCGTGAGGATCCCTCCTCCGGGGTACCGTCGATTAGGCAACGACACCAGCAAGCCCTCTCGGGAAAGCCATAATTCCTTCATAGACGGTAGTTGTGATCATCACACAAACCGCCACTGGAACAGAGGAAAGCCCACCTTAGACTATTGAAACCCCTGCTGCAACACTTCGAGCACCGCCTATTCCTCGCACAGATTCCGGCATTAACTCGCCTGAAGCACATGGAGCCACACACAAAAAAGTCGGTCAACATCTCACATCTTTACCTTCTTGAGTTTCTCTCATAGATATTATGGAATCTAACAAAGAAAATCTAGAGGAGATAAGGAAGATACTGGCACAACAAGCAGTAGGCAGAAAAACTAACAGCCGAGAAGATGCTAGACAAAATCGACAAGGCTCGCTTGGCCTTTAATTGGCTTCATCCCGAGCTTTACTAGTAAATCTGAAGATGGCGAGCAGCGCAAGATCCTGCCATCACGCGCCGTCTATTCACCCTACACGAGGAGGTTATAGGCCTATCAAAGACTGTTGAGGTCTGTAAGGGCAGTGAAAGCAACTACATTGAAAACACACCGGTTAATAACATCATCCTAGCAAGAGAAATTCTAGATAGAGACAGAACGCCGGTAGCCCTAGCCCAAGTTAATATACATATGTTGAAGACTCTGCAAGAAAATGAGTGTGCTAACTACTCTATGACCGGCCGGGTTGCTTCCAAGTCGGACGAATATCGTACTTCTGCGCAGAAACTACCAGCTCGCAAAAAATCGCCTAGGCGGTCTCCCCGGGTGAATATAAACACAAGCACCGGCGATAGGATGATGAGCCGGTAACTAGACCAAATGCAGCTAGGCGATGCAATGATACCCAATAGCTACCACATCTGCCTCGCCGTAACAATAACCGGGACATGCCGCCTCCCAGCAAACATCACAATTCCTGCAAGGACAACAATCCACCACGAAATGGTAGTTGAGGGAGTTGCCGTAATGATATACCCCCACCTCCTCTCCCGCCAGTGTTAGGTGGTGACAATATTAGTAGCCGGGGTGCTAGAGGCGGTGACGAGGGATATCCTCGGCAATGCCCACTATGAGGGGCTTAGGGTTGACGGAATCCTGGAAGTTAGCACGCGACATCGGATACCAAACAAACATAAGGCGATATTTTACCCAGGTCCGGGGCCCTCGATGAGGTAAAACCCTTACTCCTGCTTGTCTGATCTTGAATTATCAATGAATTTTTTTACAATGGGGCAGCCGATAGACTGCGTTGTGGTGAACTCGCCGAAGGGCAAGGTTTCTAGGGTTTTTTTGTATGCGGGAGTGCGTAGAATGATTTTGATGTCTTCGACAGCCCTCTCCTAGCATTTATATGTGAAGCCATGTCCCGTGAGTCCTGCTCGGATTCAAATAAGTTACTTCTTTCCTTATTCGATGTTTCCTTGTCTTGTTTATCAAGAATTCGTCTCCTTCTGTCTTTCCTTTATAGCAACCAATGTATTGATCATCCTTGAGCCACAGTGATCTTCATGGGTCCCTTGCTGGGCCAAAGTAGGTAGGCCAATGTCGGGTACCTGAAGGATAATGTCCACATCAGTAGCCCCCGATTGACTAGCTGAAATGAAGCTTCGGGCAGGGACTAAAAGGTTTCTTCATCCGAATATCTTGATCAGTCGAAGAATATTGAGTCTTGTGCTTGATGTGAACTTGAAATCGTTTGCTTATCGGGTGCACGAACCGCGCTCCCAATGGGAGTAGCCCCCGAGTCTATGGATGGATACTTGCAACCGTGCGTAGACTCAAGTTGTACTACTCGAAGATCTTGTTGTCGACATGTTTGAACTTTCTTCTTCATCCGATGTATTTTGAATGTATCAGTTCCTCAAGGAATGCAGACTTCGAGAGAAACTGAATAATCAATCGTACGTAAGGGATAAGAGTAATGACCCAGTTTTACTCGGTGGACCAAGACTGGTTAACTGCCGAAGCTAAACAATGTTACCATACATAGATTCAAGTCCCTGGGCTCGAACCAGATTGTTAGAACCTTCGGGTCTATTCTTCATTGAATTATTTTTTCGTCAATGGTAGCTCTATTGTTTTATCGGGTGCGCGACCAGCGCTCCTGATGGGAGTAGCCCCCGAGCTTGTGGATGACTACGAAGTAGTCCTGCGTAGGCTTTGATTCGAATATCATAGATTTCTTTGAGTTCTGATAACATTCGGGTACTCCTTCATAGAGGACCCGACAATATTGATGATGGCATCAATAGCGTGACAACAGCTGCAGCGTGATTGACAGGACATGACCTAGCGGGCCCACACTATGCTTTGCATGGTCAGTTAGGAAATGACCGAACCTTGCGCGTTGACCGAGGTGTTTCCTTGATTCTCATGCATAGTGGAAGTAGTGGGCCGCTTGTTTGTCTCCCATTGCGAACACGTGTGAAGTTAGATTCCCATTCATTTTTTGATGGTTAAGCTCTGAAGTAACTTTTCCCCTTATAAAAATGGTAAAGGTTAATCTAGTATGCTCTTACTCCAGTGATCGTCTTCATCCGTGCCTCTTGCTTATCATTGCGAATGTGCTCAAAACTTTGAAGCTCGAAAGAGAACTCCCCAGCTCTATGGTTAAGAAGAGGACCGACGCGTCTTCCAGCGCTTCTGTGAGCGCTACTGGTTCACAGGCGCTCGCCGCCGCGCAGAGGTCTGCCGCCGTCGTCAGGGATCTTCAGTGTGATTCGTCAGCTTCCGTCATCACCAAGCATGATGAAAATAAGCTGAGGAGCTTGGGGCTGATTTCTTATGATGAAAAGGATGTCCGTTTCCCAGGTTCTAAATCTCATCCTGATTCTCCTGATGGATTTACTGTCATGTTTCATGCCTTTCTGCACCGTGGGTTATCTGTTCCAGCCCACGAGTTCCTTCGCTGCCTCCTCTTTTTCTATGGCATTCAGCTTTGGCAGCGGACGCCAAACTCCATCTTGCATCTGGCGATCTATATCACTGTCTTCGAGGATTTCCTCGGTATCGACCTCCATTGGGGCCTATGGAGGAAAATATTCTACGTCAAGCGCCACAGCAGTGGCGGCGGCCCCCATGTTGTCGAAGGGGGCGACTTTGTCGGACGGAAGGAAATTAACTACTTCAACTTCCCGATGTAAGAATCCGTTCAAGGCTGGGGATCAAAGTGGTTCTACCTCAGGGACCATCCAGCATAGGATCACCACTCCAACCTGCCAGCATTCGAAGATGTCTTGGAGGCAGTGCCAAAGAAATCTTGGCAGAACAACTTGATTACCGAAGAAAAGGCAATAGCTGGCATTTTATATGAGAATATCCTGAACCTTAAGAATGTTGGTGGTCGAACAATGTGCGGTACTGAGGTTGTTGCTTTGTTTCTGAATTGTAGAATCCAGCCAGTGATGTCCAGGAGACACCAGATGTGGTTGTATATTAGCCCCGAGGATTTGACTCAAATCAATGCAACAAATTTCATGGAGAAGGAGCTTCTTAATGAACTTAGGCGTCTAACGCACTTTAGCCAAGAAGACTCCATTTCCTTGGTGGCAACCCAAGCCCCGTATGATTTTCTCCATCATCTTCGGAGGGGAACGTAAGTGTCGTCTTGTTTCCCTTTTTCTGATAACCCGTACCCGAATAGCCCCCGAGCCTACAGTTGGCTGGTTGTGGCCGAGTGTTGGCTTAATGGTTCTTCGAATGCTTAACCAGTACTTTGTTTCTTTATTTTAGCCCATTCAAGCCACGATAGACATGGTAGTAGATTTTACTACCCAGTTTGTCAACCTTGAAGCCGGGAACGCCTGTCTCCGAGAAGCTGCCAAGTCTTCATTTGAGCAACTCGAGAAAGTGAACAAGATGGCAACCGAAGCTCAAGGAGAAGCTGCAAAGTTGAGGAAGAAGTAGGATCAGTTGAAGGAAAAGCTAGAGGAGGAGGAGAAGCAGAGGACAGAGGCCCAAGCCCGAGCAGACAAAAAGGAGGGCGATCTCTGCAAATCTATTGAGACCCTTCTGGGTAAATTGCTTCAACTCTCTTTATTCCTCTTTACTTTCCAAATTGCTTTAATTTTTTTCGTATATCTTCATATTGTTTTAGGTGCTATTGACATGCCCATCCACCGTTCAAACAGGCTTCGGGTCGACTCCATGCCCAACGCTATTTCCTTCGCAATATACTCCATTGATCAAATCCAAGAATTACTGAAATAGACCAAGGAAGCTTTGTCGAAGCTATTTTACTTAATATTCCCGGAGTTGGAACAAAAGAAATCCTTGGAAGAGCTGGTGAACACCTTAGATGTGCGCGCCAACTCCTCAAGTTGGTAGAGGCTCATAAAAAAACAAGTTGCTTCCGAAGTTGCCCCGGGTGCTTCCACGCAAACTCAGGCTCCTTGATCATGTTTAGCTATAATTTGATACCTTTGAATGTCTTTTAATCAATTGTTTTGTAACGAATCATGCTAGCTTTGTTGCCAGCGCCTACGCTTCTGGATGCACTTCTGAATGGAATACTTTTTATATGACGCTCCCGATGGGAGTTAAAATTTGTAATCATGTTGTTGATTTTCTGAATACACATGCCTGATGATTTGCTTCAGGAGGATTCAATTATTCCCCACGCCGATTGTTCTTTGGCTCCTTCGGTTAGCAATGAATCTGAGCTTGTGCAACAGCTACGCAGAAAAATATCCCATATGGAGAAATTAATACTTGATTGGTACTTGTGCTATGGCAGCAATAGTGAAGAAGAAGGGCGAACAAGCCACCGAAGTCGAGCAATATGCACGACACGAGCTTTAAAAGGCCACCGAAAACCTGGACTGTAAGTAATCGATATTACTTGTCTTCCGGGTTCTTTTGTAGTCATTGCTTTGAATATACTAGAGGAAAATAAGCATGTGCACAAGAAGAACGAAGCTATGACCGAACTGTTGCAGCTTCAGAGCACAATCGGGACCAATAGGTCAAAGGCTACGATTGTTGCCAAGTTTAAGTATCGGGTAGAGCAGGCACTAGTGGAGAAACGTCCATTCGTACCGGTTCCAGAGGGGCATTCGTACCGGTTTTGCAACCGGTATAAAAGATCCGGTACAAAAGCCCCCCCCCCCTTTCGTACCGGTTCCTTACGAACCGGTATTAAAGGGGCCTCCACGTGGGCCACCAGGAGAGCTCAGGGTTAGGGATCTTTGGTACCGGTTTGTAATACGAACCGGTACCAAAGGTTGCCACCGGCGACAGAGAAAATGCATGAATCTCTGCCGCGGCAGAGAATTCAGGATTTAGGGTTTTTGGAGGGGTTTAGGGGTATCAGAGCGTTTCATATCGTGTCAATGCACCAGAAACGCGTTTGGGTTTAGGTAGTACATGAAGATCAAGGTGATGCATGATACGTCTCCAATGTATCTATAATTTCTGATGTTCCATGCTTGTTTTATGACAATACTTACATGTTTTGCTCACACTTTATAATGTTTTTATGCGTTTTCCGGAACTAACCTATTAACAAGATGCCACAGTGCCAGTTCCTGTTTTCTGTTGTTTTTGGTTCCAGAAAGGCTGTTCGGGCAATATTCTCGGAATTCGACGAAACGAAGACCCAGTATCTTATTTTTTCCGGAAGACCCTAGAACACCGAAGGAGAGTCGGAGGCGGGCCAGGGGGCCACCACACGCCAGGGCCGCGCGGGCTCCACCCTGGCCGCGCCGGCCTACTGTGGGGGCGCCCTGGTGCCCCTCCTGCACCGCCTCTTCGCCTATATAAGCCCTTTCGACCTAAAAACGCGAGACGGATTGACGAAACTCCAGAAAGACTCCAGGGGCGCCGCCACCATCGCGAAACTCCAATTCGGGGGACAGAAGTCTCTGTTCCGGCACCCTGCCAGGACGGGGAAGTGCCCCCGGAAGCCATCTCCATCGACGCCACCGCCTCCATCATGCTCCGTGAGTAGTTCCCCCATGGACTACGGGTTCTAGCAGTAGCTAGTTGGTACTCTCTCTCCCATGTACTTCAATACAATGATCTCATGAGCTGCCTTACATGATTGAGATCCATCGGATGTAATCTGTGTTGTGTTTGTTGGGATCCGATGGATGATACATTATGATTAGTCTATCTATAAAGTTTGTGAAGTTATTGTTGCTGCAATCTTGTTATGCTTAATGCTTGTCACTAGGGCCCGAGTGGCATGATCTTAGATTTAAGCTCTATAATTATTGCTTACATTGTATCTACAAGTTGTATGCACATGTCTATGTCTGGAACCAAAGGCCCCAAAGTGACATAAATTGGGACAACTGGAGGGGAAGGCGTAGGTATGAGGATCACATGTTTTCACCAAGTGTTAATGCTTTGCTCCGGTGCTCTATTAAAAGGAGTACCTTAATAGCCAGTAGATTCCCTTGAGGCCCGGCTGCCACCGGCTGGTAGGACAAAAGATGTTGTGCAAGTTTCTCATTGCGAGCACGTACGACTATATATGGAAAACATGCCTACATGATTAATAATCTTGATGTTCTGTCTTAATGCTATTTCAATCCTATCAATTGCCCAACTGTAATTTGTTCACCCAACACTTGTCACTTGTTATTGGAGAGTTACCACTAGTGTAGATCGCTAGGAACCCCGGTCCATCTCTCATCATCATATACTCGTTCTATATATCATTGGAAGTAGTATCAACTATTTTCTGGTGCCATTGCTCCTGTGTTATTGCTACTGCTGCTGTGTTACTTTTACTATTGCTCTCATATAACTGTTGCTTTCACATCACCCCTGTTACTAGTGCTTTTCCAGGTGCAGCTGAATTGACAACTCAGTTGTTAAGGCTTATAAGTATTCTTTACCTCCCCTTGTGTCGAATCAATAAATTTGGGTTTTACTTCCCTCGAAGACTGTTGCGATCCCCTATACTTGTGGGTTATCAATGCATATCAAGTTGGTGCATATAATATTACACATGTAATTTCATAAGATCGCAAATTAAGTAGTACATGCATGAAGATCGATCTTCATGCATAGTGGTACTCTCCGAGGCGTACTCTATATATGTCTATTACATGTAGCATAGTGGTACTCTCCGACCCAAACTATATGTAACATGTACATCTTCATTCATAGTGGTACTCTGCGTATGGTGGTAAGACGTCCCGAAGGAAAAATCCCGCCAATTCCTCGCCTATTGCTATGAAGCGGTCCTCGATTGAGAGCTTGTTTCGCTTGCTTGCCAACTATAAAAGAATAAGATACAAATGAATACATGAGCTATGTGTGTGTGTGTGTATATATATATATATATATATCAAATCACAATCAAACAACTATTACTGAAACTCGGCACAACTTATGATAAGAAAATAAATTTGTGAATATTGTTTTCGTACCTCTTTATTTCTTTCATTATTCGTTCTCTCGCTGACAATTCTGTGGATGTACTCGCAAACATAGTATCCACAGAGATCAGTCCCTTGGGGTTGTTGCAGGCATTTATTTACAAGAATATAATTCAATCAAACAATAATCAAGTATGATAAATGTGTGTGGATCTAGGTAGTACTACTTACTTTCGCGCGCCATCGCAGCTTCGGTTGCCATTCATGGGACTTATCTTCCTTGATGAAAGTTTCCCATAAGCTGCCCGACAAAAGAAAATGCATAAAAGAGTTATCAATTAGTTGATAGCAGGAAATTAACGAAACAAACCGATAAGAATTGAAATTACCTTCTGAGCATAAGAAAACAAGACTTGTATAGTTCTGATTTTTTGCTTAGTGAGTCAAAGACTTCAACTTCTCCATCGTACATTTTGATGACGAGAAGAATAAAGTGAAACCTACGCACATTTAAATATGTAGTGTCATATATATAAGTCATCAGTTAAAATTTTGACATACGGTGAGCAAAATATAATGTGTTATAAGACAGTAAGACTCACTGGAAGTTGTTAGGCCAAATTATTAGCCTTTTATCACGTTGTCGCTTCAAAAACCTTAGCAAAGTCTCCAGTGTATCTTTGTTATAGAGGGGTTCTTCTATGGTTCTAACATGCATTGTGTCTGGGTCAATGAACCTAATGTTCGTGATTTTGTCCCTTTTGCATTCGAGCATCTTCGATCTGCATAATATAGCGCACAAAATATTATAATTTGCAGACAATGAACGAGCTGAGCTAAAGACTTGTAAAATTAAATAAATCAATTACAGACAATAGCAAGTGATGATAGATTTGTCGAGGGCCCGGAGATTGTATAACTGGAAAAGCCCGTTGAAGTCAACGTTCACACAGTATTCCTGGAAGTAGTGGTCTTCCCTAACTCGCACCATGATAGTATTGGTCCCTTCCTTTGAGGCATTAAGGTACCACGAATGCAAGTTACACATACGTGTTGGTAGCTTCCTGAGATTATCGACCAAATCTTTCCTTTGAACAAATTGATATGCTCGTTCAGCGAAGGCGTAATCGGTTGTGTTTTGTAGAGAACTTTGAACGGCCTTCCCGTCAAACACCTTCAGAGGGGAGACCGATTGAACGGGTTGTTGTCCGAGCTGGTAGACTTGGTGTATCCCTTTAATCTCCTTGACACCCGATTGAACGGGTTTTGTCGCCTCGATCATCTTGTCATACGACCTTTCAATAGAACGCCTATAGTCAGATGGCGGCGATGGTACAGGGTCATATAGAGTCTCAATGGTACGAATAACTTTCACCAGATCTAGTGTCTTCTCAAAAGGTATCTCTGGCACTTTCGGTGCAAAAAAGGCTTTCAGCTCGGACTCAATGGTTTCCCTGTTTTCCTCTTCACTTTTTTCCCAAGGTAACTTCTCAATGGGCGGCTGTGGTTTCTCCTTTCTAGATCTCTTCCTAGGCGGCGTACCGTTCCACTTAACGGGCATTGTCTTACACGGAGGATCTCGAGATGGTGGACTCACGCTGGGGTCCCTCTCTGGTAGGTGTGGACTTGGCTGCTCACGAGGACTGCTACCACGAGGAGTCGATGGCATCTGCTGCTCATGTGGAGGAGTCGGTGGCCTTTGCAAAAGGACGATGTACTTCTTCGGCCATAGGGCGAAACCGTGCTTGACATCGGCCAGTGTCCTCTCATCGTCACCTCTAGGAATATCAAGATCCACTGTTTCAAAACCCGGAACAACTTCATCCACCCCGACACGAACACAGCCAGGTGGAATGGGCATATGATGGTGCGTTGCTCCATCTTCACTTGGGTACACATAGCCGACCGCCACCTTAACGGAGGCGGTCCTGAATAACATATGTAGCTCGCAATCTGTCTTCTCCGTGACATAATCCACGGGGTAGCTTCCTCCACATCCATCAAGATGCGAGGAACCGACACTGCTTTTTCGGTGAGATGGGGCAGCATCGGCATGTGGATCCCGTTGAAACAACGGCTGATCAGGTGCCCTCTGATTTTTCTCAAGCACCTCCACCCTATTTAACAATTCCGTTAACGTGTCAGCGTCCTTCTTCTTCTTTCGCGAACGGCTTCTATAAGTGTTAGTGCTGTCCGGCCACGCTTCCTTCAGGGTGAGACCTGGGCGAGCTCGTACCCGTCCAACGTGTTCAGGATTTCCCAGAGCGAGTGTCAGCTCGTCATTCTCTCTATCGGGAATGTACTCTCCCTTTCTGACCTTGTCAATTGCATCTACAAGCTTCGGTACGATTGCCTCAATTTTTTCCTTCCATTTTCCCTGCGCAACAATCAGCCCTGTCTTTGGGTCCAATCCTGCCCCATGCGCGAACAACCAGAACTTGGACCGTTCGGGCCAGTCCCATGTCTGTGGACTGATTCCTGCATTCATCAGGTTATTTCCAAACGCTGTCCACTTCGGAATGGCAGTCTGGTAGCCACCTGACCCCAAATGATGCCAAAGTTTCTTCTTTGAAGCATTTTTCGTATGTGTGACCGATCGGGACACAAAAGTAGATGATTGCTTATACCTCTTAAATGCGGGCCAGTGATCTTTTATCTTCACTATATTATCATCGAATACTGGATCTTCATTCTTAAATTTGTCCCATAAATTTTTCTTCCAGGTCTGGAATTGTATGGACATCTTCTTCCATGTCCATTCCTTGAATTTATTCTTCTGGCCTTCCGTCATGTCTTCCGGTAGACTGAATCGTGTCAGTAGACTGTCCCAAAGAAAAAAAAATTCATCGCGTCGTTGACATAACTAGCTTCAGTCCCTACTTTCTTCGGCTTATTCCACTCTTGAATGCTGATCGGTACATGGTCCCTAACAAGAACTCCGGCTTGATTTGTAAATGTGCGGCAGTGCTCTTTGGGATGCTCCGGTCCACCATTAGCCTTAAATGCCGTGAGGGCTAACCTTACCTTGCCCTTTCACACTCTCATCGGGCCTCGTTTTGTTTTAACAGACTTGCTCGATGATGCATAAGGCTAAAAGAAAAAAATATTCGTTAATAACTGCAATACAAATAAATGAATGCATCTAGGGATGAACATAGACTAATTGATACATAAATATACACCTCGCTGGAGTTTGTTATGGACACTTCGTTGTCTCTTCTAATTTGTTCAGACTCAAGTCCCTCGCCAAAATCATTCAGAAAGTCTTCGAACTCGTTGTCATCTCCATCGGGTTCTGTACCACGGGCACTCTCATAGATCAATTTCTGCACCGCTTCTTCCCCCTCCTCATCTCGGACGAAGGTGCCGTCCGCCATACCTCAATGTCACTACAAAATTAAGGAAGCAATTACTTCATTCATCCGAGTCATTTAGCTAGCAATTCATTATTTGAAATACATAAGTTGTGACAAGTTAATAGCGTAATCCTGTGAAATACAAAAACATATACCCTTAGGATATACAATAGCATTTCAATTAACGGCCCTCCTATGCAGTAAATCCATTTGCAATACGCAAAGGAATCTATCTAGACTTGCTTCTTTTGCTTTATTCGTGCTTAGTATTAAGGACTTAGTATTAGTGGGTTTCCTTTTGAAATGAATATGCCAAACCAAAACACAAGCAAGCATTTCTTGAAAGCTATAAACAGTAACAACTACATAGCCCCCCATCCTTCGTCTTGCCAACCATAAACGTGTGAGTTTGTCCTTCCAAGTAGGGCAGTGGCATCGACACATTTCAATAGCATTTCTAGGGAGGTGGCATCGGTGGTGGCTCCATCGTCCCCACCCTCCTTCCTCTCCGCCAACACAGTGGAGACGTCAGTAGCGTCTAGGAGGTGGAGACGGCGGCGTCGTTCAACAACACCCTCGTCTGCATCCTGCTCGCCGCAGCAGCCGTCTCCTTCCTCCTCACGCTCTCCGCCTCCGCAGGCGCCCTCACCCTCTCCGCCTTCGTCGAGCCGCTCATCATCTTCCTCATCCTCGTCGTCAACGCGACCATCGGCGTCTGGTAGGAGACCAACACCTCGAAAGCACTCGACGCGCTGCGCCGGATCTAGTCCGTCCTCCGTGACAACATTGGCTGCCCGCGCTCCCGGCCCGCGAGCTCGTCCCCGGCGACGTCGTGCAGCTGCGGGTTGGCGACAAGGTCCCCGCCGACATGCGGGTGGCGCGGCTCATCACGTCGACCCTGCGCGTCGAGCAGGGGTCCCTCACCGGCGAGACCAACTCCGTCAAGAAGACCGCGCGTGAGGCGTGTTCTCGGGGGGCATTTCATCGAACAAGTTAGGGGCCGGCCGGGGAGCGGGGGCGTGTGCAACGGGGTGGCCGGGGAGCGGGTGTCTGCGAGGCGCATGCGGCGTCGGCGAGGCGGACGGCGGCGTCAGCGAGGTGAGCCGACGTCGTCGGCGAGGCGGACGGTGGCGTCGGCAAGAGGCGGCGCCGGCCTGGACTCCGGAGCGCGCACGAGCAGGTTAGGGAAAGAAGGGGGCCGAAGAACTTACCTGCGGTGCCAGGGAGGGGGGCGGCGGCAAACGGCAAGGCGCTGCGGACGGCGGCCGACGTCGTGGCTGCGGACGGCGGCGGAGTGCGACGGCGGCTTGGCCTCTGTGCATCTGTTGGCGGATGGTCGTCTGTGCGCGACGACGGTGGCTTGTTTTCTTTTTTCTTTTACTGTTTTCTTTTCTTTTGCTGTTTCTTTTCTATTTCTTTTTTCTTTTCTGTTTCTTTTTTCTTTTTTCTTTCTTTTTTCTTTTCTTGTATGTTTCTTTTTTTTTTCTTTTCTATTTCTATTTCTTTATCTTTTCTGTTTGGTTTTGTTTCTATTTCTTTTCTATATATTTTTTCAATTTCTTTTCTATTTCTTTTTTGTTTCTTTTCTATTTCTATTTCTATTTCTATTTCTTTTTTCTTTTCTGTTTCTTTTTTCTTTTCTTGTATGTTTCTTTTCTTTTCTTTTCTATTTCTATTTCTTTATCTTTTATGTTTGTTTTTGTTTCTATTTCTTTTCTATATCTTCTTTTCTATTTCTTTTTTGTTTCTTTTCTATTTCTTTTCTATTTCTTTTCTGTTTCTTTTCTATTTCTTTTTCTTATTCTTTTCTTTATATTTTCTATTTCTTTTTTCTTTACTCCCGCCCCGACGTCGCGCGGGAAACTTTCCCGCCACGACGCCGCACGTGGGAGAAAAAAAGGCGGGAAAGAAAGGGCGGGAATAAAATTTTGTTAAGATTGAACTCGAATTAAAAGTACATAGCTCAATTGAAAATTAAGATACATGGCCAGATTCGACTGTTGGAGTCATTCAGTCATACTCGTGCCTAGCCCTATAGTAGTCGCCACTGTAGTCGTCGTAGTCGCCGTCATCATCGTCGCTGGCATCGGGGTCGCGGTAGTCGAACCTCAGCGGGAGAGCACGCGTGGGCTGGGACTGAGGGTAGCGCAGGCGGGGGCCACGGTAGGCCATGACGCCCTGGAGAGTCCGGCCGCGCCACCACAGCCGACGGCCGGCCTCGTTGAAGTTCGAAGGAGGCGGGCCGCCCTCCGCGTGCCTGGCAAGCGCCCTCTCATGCCGATTGATGAAGAAGCTTTCCCAAGTCGGGCTGTAGTCGGGATGCCACTGGGGATTCCTCCGCTGCTCTGGCGTGAGCTCGAAGTAGTAGTGGTTCGTGATGGCCATCTCGCGCGCCACACCTATAGGGACTGGAGGGACCGGTACGCCTCCGATGCTCAGCAACCAGCCGGTCGGGACAAGGTAGCCCGGCGGGCAGGGGTAGTTCGAGGCGCAAAGCGCCTCCGCCTCCCGGGGGGTTAGAGATACGATGGAAGCCATGGAAGAGAATAATGAGGTTTGCAGATATGAGTCTAGATGTGATATGTAAATGGAGGCCAAGCCTACATATATATAGTGAAAAATGGCGGGATGACGGAGGTGGGAAGACAGAGGCGGGAACCGGTGGAAAGCGTGGGAAGAAAATAGGCGGGAACGCAATGGCGCGGCAAACCTTTAGTACCGGCTGGTGGGTGCAACCGGTACTAAAGGTGGTTTTTCTTTCATGTAACAAAACTGTCGGTGGGATAAGGACGCGTGGGTAACCTTTAGTACCGGCTGGTGGGTGCAACCGGTACTAAAGGTGGTTTTCTGTCATGTAACAAAACTGTCGGCGGGATAAGGACGCGTGGGTAACCTCTAGTATCGGCTGGTGGGTGCAACCGGTACTAAAGCTGTCGGCAGGATAAGGACGCCTTGCTCGATGAGATAAAGCATGTAGCGCACGACTCCCTGTCGGAGGAAGAAGACAAAGTAGAAGCGGCGTCGTGCCTATAAAAGGAGCATCGATACGCCATGGCAAGCAGCTCAACAAGCCAACATGGATGGAGAGTTTCATCCCCATGGATGGAGGAAAGGGTTGGGAAATCTCCCGTGGCGGAACTTCTCGAAGATGCCCTTGGTGCACATGCCCTATGGCATCTTCGGAAGTTCCGCCTCGGAAAAATTTCCCTGCAAGCCCGTGAAAGACTCCATCTCCTCTAACAATGTTGGGGAAAGGGTTGGGAAATCTCCTGTGGCGGAACTTCTCGAATATGCCCTTGGTGCACATGCCCTATATATCGCATATTCGGAAGTTCCGCCTCAGAAAAATTTCCCTGCAAGCCCGTGAAAGCTACTTAACTAGTAAAACAAGCCAACCATCTCCATTGTTAATATCTTACATACAGTAACATCATTACACAAAAGTGATTTCCATATTGAGATACACAAGTTATGATCCCTATCTAGCTATTCTTCTGAGTTTTCTTCGTGTGTTTCCCTTTCTTATGACTGCGACGCAACCATGGACAATCTTCATTATTTAAGATGATGCTTGGGTCAGTTTTTACCTTGAAGGGTGGAATATCATCAAACTTATTATAATCTTCTGACATGTCTGTCTTGTCCTCTACTCCCACGATGTTTCTTTTTCCTAAAAGAACTATGTGCCGCTTTGGTTCATCGTATGATGTGTCCTCTTGCCTTTCATTTCTTTTTTTTCGGTTTGCTAGACATGTCCTTCACATAAAAAACCTGAGCCACTTCACTGGCTAGGACGAATGGTTCGGTGTCGTACCATAGATTCTTGAGATCCACTGTAGTCATTCCGTATTGCAGGTCTACCTGTACCCCGTCTTTCAGGTTGAACCATTTGCACCAGAACAAAGGGACGTTGAAATTAGGTCCATAGTCAAGTTCCCATATCTCCTCTATGTACCCATAATATGTGACCTTGTTCCCATTGCTCTTTTTGTCTTAGGCGAACGTGTAAAATGTGTTCCCATTAATCTCGTACCCTTGAAAAGTCGATATAGTCGAAGATGGTTGATTGGCCAACAAGTACAACTGCTCATCATCAGTGAAATTCATGAGACGTGTTTGCAAACAACCGCCGAAAGTCTTCATGTGTTCTCCATCAATCCAATCTTCACGTTGCTCCGGGTATTTAGACCGTAGGATATCCTTGTGTTCCTCTTTGTACGGAGCCACCAAGATGGAATTATGTAGAACCGTGTAGTGTGCTTGAGTGAAAGAATGTCCGTCCATACACATTGTTTCTTTCTTTCCTAGCGTGCCTTTTCCACGCAGTCTCCCCTCATAGCGCGATTCAGGAACACCGATCGGCTTAAGGTCAGGAATAAAGTCAACACAAAACTCAATGACCTCCTCTGTTCCATAGCCCTTGGAGATGCTTCCTTCTGGCCTAGCACGGTTATGAACGTACTTCTTTAAGACTCCCATGAATCTCTCAAAGGGGAACATGTTGTGTAGAAATACAGGACCGAGAACGCCAATCTCTTCGACCAGGTGAACTAGGAGATGTGTCATAATATTGAAGAAGGATGGTGGGAACACCAACTCAAAGATGACTAGACATTGGACCACATCCTTATGTATATTTTGTAGAGTAAGTGGATTGATCACCTTCTGAAAAAATTGCATTAAGGAACGCACATAGCTTCACAATGGATACTCGAACATTTTCTGGCAGAAGCCCCCTCAATGCAACCGGAAGTAATTGTGTCATAATCACATGGCAGTCATGAGACTTTAGGTTTTGAAACTTTTTCTCTGACATGTTTATTATTCCCTTTATATTCGACGAGAAGCCAGACGGGACCTTGATGTTACTCAGGACTTCAAAAAAGATCTCCTTCTCCTCTTTGGTAAGAGCGTAGCTGGCAGGACCTTGATACTTCTCTGAATTCAGGTTGTTTCCTTCGTGGATACTTTGTTGGTCCTGCCGTGCATCCGGTGTATCTTTTGTCTTCCCATACACGCCCAAGAAGTTTAGCAGGTTCACGCAAAGATTTTTTTTCATGTGCATCACGTCGATTGCAGAGTGAACCTCTAAGAATTTCCAGTAGGGTAGCTCCCAAAATATCGACTTCTTCTTCCACATGGGTAAATGTCCTTCAACATCATGCGGAACAGATTGTCCGCCAGGACCCTTTCCAAAGATCACTTTTAAATCCTTGACCATATCATATATAACTTCCCCAGTAGGGCGGGTAGGCTTCGTTCGGTTATCTGCCTCACCTCCGAAATGCTTTCCTCTATTTCTTACGTCATGTTGTTTTGGAAGAAATCAACGATGCCCCAGGTACACATTCTTGTTTCCCAAATATTTACGGTCAGTCTCACCTAAATAGTGTGTGCAGGCATTGTATCCCTTGTTTGACTACCCTGAAATGTTACCAAGAGCAGGCCAATCATTGATGGTTACAAATAACAACGCTCGTAGGTTAAATTCCTTTTGTTCATGCTCATCCCACACAGGTACACCTTCTTCACGCCACAACTCTAAAAGTTCTTCAACCAATGGCCTCAGGTACACATAAATGTCGTTGCCGGGTTGCTTCGGGCCTTGGATGAGCACTGGCATCATAATGAACTTCCGCTTCATGCACAACCAAGGAGGAAGGTTATAGATACATAGAGTCACTGGCCAGGTGCTATGACTGGAGCTCTGCTCCCCGAAAGGATTAAAGCCATCTGTACTTAGACCAAATCTTAAGTTACTTGCATCATCTGAAAATGACTTGAACTCTCTGTCGATTTTTCTCCACTGCGACCCGTCAGCGGGGTGTCTCAGCATCACATCTTTCTTACGGTCCTCTTTGTGCCATCGCAACAACTTGGCATGCTCTTTGTTCTGGAACAAATGTTTTAACCGTGTTATTATAGGAGCATACCACATCACCTTCGCAGGAACCCTCTTCCTGGGGTTGGACTTGCCCTCAACATCGCCAGGGTCATCTCGCCCGATCTTATACCTCAATGCACTACATACCGGGGATGCATTCAAATTCCCGTACTCCCTGCGGTAGAGGATGCAGTCATTGATGCATGCATGTATCTTCTGCACCTCTAATCCTAGAGGGCAAACAACCTTCTTTGCTTCGTATGTACTAGAGGGCAATACGTTCTCCCCTGGAAGCATCTTCTTTATTATTTTCAGCAACTTTTCAAATCCCTTGTCAGAAGTACCATTCTCTGCCTTCCATTGCAGCAATTCCAGCGTGGTACCCAGCTTTTTCTGGCCATTCTTGCAATTTGGGTACAACAGTTTGTTGTGATCCTCTAACATTTTCTCCAACTTCAACCTCTCCTTTTTTATTTCCGCAGTTCATCTTCGCATCAAGAATGGCCCGACCCAAATCGTCATCCGGGTCATCAAAAATGGGCTCTTCTTCAGCTTCGTCTTCCCCCATTCTACTATCACCGTCTTCAGTGAATATAGGATAGTTGTCACTATCCTCTTCTTCTTCGTTGTCTTCCAATATAACCCCTCTTTCTCCGTGCTTTGTCCAACCATTATAGCTGGGCATTAAACCGTTCTCCAGCAGGTTGACGTGAATGGTCTTTGAGGGAGAGTAATCCTTCATATTCTTACAGGAACTACATGGACAATAGATGAAACCATTCGACCGCCTGTTTGCCTCAGCCACGTTGAGAAAATAATGCATGCAATTAATGAACTCGGGATGGCACCAGTCACCGTACATCCATTGTCGACTCATTTGCATTTTATATGTATATCAAAAATCATTAATTACACAACATCGTGGATATATGAGTGACCAACTTAATTAATATTCAAGTTCATCACATAAAACTAATTTTTTTTATAAAAAAGAAGAGGCTCACCGAGGTGGTACGGTGCCGGCTAGGGGACGACGCTGGCGATCGACGGCGGTGAGGACGGGGATGGTACTAAAACCTACAAAACATAATATAATTTCAGCTCAAATTGCATATAAAAAAATCTCTAACTTAGGCATTTCATCAAACACCTTGCTAGCAGTAGAAAAATAGTACGAGTTAAAACTACCAAAGAAATGAGCTAAATTAGGAACGCCGGAAGAAAGGATGATATTGCTAACCCTTGGATAGATGGAGGTCGTTAATCTTGTTTAAATGGTGGAGAAAAAAATGAAAATTTGCTGGAGTGTGAGAGGTGCAAAAGTTTTAGAAATGTGAGAGAGATGAGAAAATGAGAATGGATAGGGGGCGGGGGGGGGGGGGGGGGCAGTGAGCATATGAGGCACCCTTTAGTACCGGTTCCTAACACGAACCGGTACCAAAGGTCCAACCCTGGCCCCACCCTCACCTGCAATTCTGGCCGAAGACCTTTCGTACCGGTTCCTAACACGAACCGGTACGAAAGCCCGTAACGAACCGGTATGAATGCTCCTCGCCCGTCTGAGCGCCCGAACCGGTACAAATGACACCGTTAATACCGGGAACCGGTATTAAAGTCTAAAAAATTTGCCCCTTTTTCTACTAGTGAGGTGCATGGTTTTCTTTGATAAGTGCCATGCGATTTTGACTATGGTGTGGAAAAATATGTTCCCTCTTGATCCAGTCCCTTCGACTTTGTTGACTTTGATGGCGAAATTCAAGAACGTCGCCAGTATTCGGGCTTTGGTACGCAAGCAGCTTCTTGGTAGAGCCAAACTTGCTTTTGCCATTGTATTAGCTCACTTCCCGACGCTTGATCTGGAGCTGATCGCTAAAGCCGATCTGTAGCTTCATCAATATTATCCTATCGCGAGAGACCATGCTTCAATTATAGTGGCCATGTTGGAGGCGGGCATTAAGGCAGATTTGCAGGCCTTGACTGATCAAGTGGCAGGAAAATCCACTTAGCATAATCTTGTAATTGATAAATCATATTGATTTCTTTAACCCCTGATTGTTGGGTCGTACTGTAATTTTACGAAATATTAGAAGTTTCGTGTATCGGCGACAGCCCCCGAGTGTTTGGGTTAGCTGTAAGTTTGGCGAGTTGGCTCGAGTATGGTAAGAACGATGTTTGGGCGCCTAACTATTTTTAGTTTGTATGCTGTCGACAACAACTTTATGAGTGATCGAGTCATGTTGCAAGTTCGACGGCCCCATAGAAATTGCAATATGTTTGAAGAGTCGTATGTATTTTGTTTGAGTTGTATCGGCAGCAGCCCCCGAATCATCGAGGGAACCGTGTGCACGATGGGCTTTGTAGCTTAGGTATCATAAGAACGATGTACTGGAGTGTGCCGCTGTTTATGTAGAATTATGTCGGCGGTAGCTTCCGAATGTTCAGGTGCACTGCGAGGTTCGATGAAATCGTAATGTTTTTATCGTAAGGATGATGCACCACGCGGAGACGCACATTTAGTATTTGATATTTTATGGGCCAACGCTCCCGATGGGAGTAAATGTAGCAGTCGAAGTGACTTCCAGGAGCTCTCGAGTATTCTTGTTGTGTCGATGATTCAGAAAATTTTATCGTATAGCCGATGTTTATCTTGTGAGCCAGCGCTTCCGATGGGAGTAAACGCGGCAATTGAATAAGTTTCGAGGAACTCCAGAGTGGCTTCGGGGTGTCTTGATACGAAAAAAATTCTTGTATGGACGAATTTCGAACTGTGTTGATAATCTGCAACTGATGTATACATTGGACTCTTTGATATGGCTGAGAAGCCTTATTGAATGAAAAATAGATCAAGGTAAACAATTCTAAACATAGAATCGTCGAATTGTGCAATGTTCCATGGGTTGCCCTCCATCAATGCAGTTATTGTATTCTTGATGCGGTAAGCACCACCTGGGATGACCTCGGTGATAATGTAAGGTCCTTCTCAAGAAGATTCTAGCTTCAGATGTCCTTTTTATTTCAGCTGTAACATTAGATCACCCACGTTGAAGCTTCTTCTGCGTACCCTTCGGTTGTGATAGTTACGTATCGCCTGCTGGTAGACGGCTGTTCTGGCCAAAGAAATGTCGCGAGCTTCATCCACGAGATCCACTACATCTTGGAGTGCTTGAATAGATGCGCTCTTGTTGTATGCAACAACCCGAGGTGCTTCAAATCAGACATCGGTAGGTAGGATAGCTTTGGCTCCATGTACCATAAAAAGGGTGTATATTGCATTGATCTATTTGACGTGGTGCGTAGGCTTCAAAGTACTGACAGCAGCTCTTCAACCCACGCACCAGCTTCCTTTGTGAGGCGTTTCTTTATTCCATCACAAATTAGACCGTTAATCTTTTCCACTTGACCATTGGTTTGAGGGTGTGAGACTGAAGCAAAGCTGAGCTTGATGCCAAGCTTTTCACAAAATTGATTGAACTCATCAGAGGCGAAGTTTCTTCCATTGTCCGTGATGATGCTATGTGGTACACCAAAACGACAAGTGATACCGTTAAAGAACTTGATATTTGTTGCAGTTGTTTGATTGGTGACTGTATCGCTTCCATCCACTTGGTAAACTTGTCAACTGTGACCAAAAGGTAAGTATGCCCTCCTGGCAAAGATTTCGGCATTGGCCCGACTTGATTGAGTCCCCACTATGCGAAGGGCCATGCGAGAGGTATTGTCATCAGGTATGTGGCTGGAGTGTGCGGTTTTGGGGGAAGAGTTCACATGGATCGCACTTCATGACTAGCTCCCGGGCGTCTGCGACTTCTGTCGGCCAGTAAAACCCAACTCTGAAGGCTTTGGCAACGAGAGCTCAGCTACTTGCGTGGTAGCCGCACGTGCCTTCATTCTCTCGCAACAAAGCTCTTTTTTTAGGCGGTCGACATCCATTATGTGGCATAGGTGTTACATCCCGTATACAACTTAATCGCACACCGCTTTTAGCAATGGCTCGTAATGCGGCATCTCTTCCACTACCAGCACCCTTTACCATAACTTCTGCTCGTTGCAAACCTACTGTACGAATAGCATCTACTGATGTTCTTTGACCAGCATAAGGTGATGCTTTTCTTGAGCTTTTGAATCCACAAGTACCCGCAGAGGACCAGAAAACTACCCGACCTTGTGGGTCTGTAACAGTTATAATGGTATTGTTGAAACTAGCTTGAACATGAATAACCCCTTTTGTTATTCTACACGCACTCTTCCGTAAACTAAAACGTGCATTCCTACGTAAACCAATACGCACTTTCTTACGTGAACCAATTTTTGGTATAGCTTTTGCCATATTTTATTATCTTTTCTATCTAGGAGTGCGATGCACCGTTGGAATATGCATGATATACTTCATTTGTAGAGTTTGCCTACTACCACCATGTATGACTTAGATCGGCGTACAATACATCGTGCTTCTGCGAGTGCGATTCAATCGACAAAGAAATCTGGGAGGACCTGAGATTTGATGGCTATTCGGTTGGTGTAGGAGATATCATGTGGTGCCAAATCGATGGCCCACTGAGATACTTGACATGTGGCATCTGGATTGGTGAGTATATTATTCAATGGAGCTTCGGTCACGACGATAATAGGATGTTCCGCAAAACAGTGTCGCAGCTTTCGTGCTATCATCCATACAACATATGCTAGCTTTTGATAATGCGGGTACCGCTGTTTGGCTGGGGTGAGTACTTCGCTAAGGTAGTAAACGTGACACTGTGCGCTGTGGACCTTCCCTGCTTCCTCGCGTTTGACGACCATCACGGTACTAACCACCCGACTTGTGGCAGCGATGTAGAGTAGCATTGGTTCCCTACTGCGCTGGGTGATGAGAACCGGGGAAGTCGATAAGACCTCTTTAAGATTGTCGAAAGCGTCCTGGGCCTCTGAGGTCCACTCAAACTTTTCTGATTTCTTCATCAGTTGATAGAAGGGCAATGCCGTTTCTCCTAGCTTGGTAATGAATCTGCTAAGAGCTGCCACCCAACCTTCCAATTGTTGCACCTGCTGAAAGCTTCTTGGCAGCTCCATGTCGAGGACGGCCTTAATTTAAGAGGGTTGGCTTCAATTCCTTGGGAAGATATAAAGTACCCAAGCACTTGGCCTCCAGGTACTCCGAAGAAACATTTCTTCAGTTTCAGCTTAATTTTCTAACGGCCGGGGTTGTCGAAGTTTTCGAAGATCGTCGATGAGCGTGGCGGCGTTCCTAGTTTTGATGACAATGTCGTCGATGTAGACATCGGTATTCCTACCTATTTGCTCCCCGAGACAGGCTTGCATACACCATTGATAGGTCACACCTGCATTCTTTAATCCAAAGGTCATATGTTGTAGCAGTAGATATCGTGCGGTGTGATGAACACTGTTTCCTGATCTTCTTCTTTCAACTTGATTTGATTGTAGCCGGAGTAGGCATCGAGGAAGGAGAGACGATCGCAACCTGCCGTAGAGCCGACGATTTGGTCGATGTGGAGTAGCGGAAAGTGACCCTTTGGGCAATGCTTGTTATGGCTGGTGAAGTTGATGCACATGCGAAGAACTGTCGTATCCTTCTTTGGCACCATTACTAGTTAGCTACCCACTTGGCTTCCTTGAGTTCGCGGATGAATCCAGCCTTGCAGAGTCAATTAACTTCTTCTTCGATGGCCTTGTGCCTTGGCTCCGAAAGCGGTGTAGTGTATGCTGGACAGATTTGGCTTTGGGGTCAACATTGAGGGCGTGCTCAGCAAGTTCCCTGGCAATACCTGGCATTTCAGATGGGTCCCATTCAAATATTTCGCAGCGCTCATGGAGGAATGATACGTCTCCAACGTATCTATAATTTCTGATGTTCCATGCTTGTTTTATGACAATACCTACATGTTTTGTTCACACTTTATGATGATTTTATGCGTTTTCCGGAACTAACCTATTAACAAGATGCCGAAGTGCCAGTTCCTGTTTTCTGCTGTTTTTGGTTTCAGAAATCTTACACAGGAAATATTCTCGGAATTGGACGAAATCAACGCCCAACATCTTATTTTTCCCGGAAGCTTCCAGAGCACCGAAGAGGGGCCAGAGAGGAGCCAGGGGGCCCCACATGCCAGGGCGGTGCGGCCAAGGGGTGGGGCGCGCCCCCCTATTGTGTGGCCCCACCAGGGCTCCTCCGAGGCTGCCCTTCCGCCTACTTAAGGACTCCGTCGCGAAAACCCTAGAGGAATAAGCCACGGTACGAGAAAAGTTCCAGAGCCGCCGCCATCGCGAAGCCAAGATTCGGGGGACAGAAGTCTCTATTCCGGCACGCCGCCGGGACGGGGAAGTGCCCCCGGAAGGCATCTCCATCGACACCACCACCATCTTCATCACCGCTGTTGTCTCCCATGAGGAGGGAGTAGTTCTCCATCGAGGCTAAGGGCTGTGCCGGTAGCTATGTGGTTAATCTCTCTCTCCATGTACTTCAATACAATGATCTCATGAGCTGCCTTACATGATTGAGATCCATATGATGAGCTTTGTAACCTAGATGTCGTTATGCTATTCAAGTGGATTTTACTTATGTGATCTCCGGAGACTCCTTGTCCCACGTGTGTAAAGGTGATAGTGTGTGCACCGTGTGGGTCTTTTAGGCTATATTTCACAGAATACTTATTCACTGAGTTATGATTTGAGTTGGATGTCTCTATGAAATTGTGGTGTGTTAGTACCTCCTATGAATGCTCACAGTGACAGCATGGGGTGTTTATTAGTACTTGGGAATACATCTTTAAGGTTTGCCTACATGATGAATTAGAGTTCGTTATCTTGCCAGAGAGTAATTCAGAATAGCATAGTGAAGTGTTTATTTATATTCCTTTATGATTGCAATGTTGAGAGTGTCCACTAGTGAAAGTATGATCCCTAGGCCTTGTTTCTAAGCATTGAAACACCGTTTCCAACAAGTTCTGCTACATGTTCGCTTGCTGCAATTTATATTTCAAATTGCAATTACTACTCATATACATCCATATTACTTGCATTTTACTATCTCTTCGCCGAACTAGTGCACCTATACATCTGACAAGTGTATTAGGTGTGTTGGGGACACAAGAGACTTCTTGTATCGTGATTGCAGGGTTGCTTGAGAGGGATATGTTTGACCTCTTCCTCTCTGAATTCGATAAACCTTGGGTGATCCACTTAAGGGAAAACTTGCTGCTGTTCTACAAACCTCTGCTCTTGGAGGCCCAACACTGTCTACAGGAAAAGAAGCCAGCAGTAGACAACAAGCTATTTTCTGGCGCCATTGCCGGGGAGGTAAGGTAAAAGGTATTCACATCCTCTGACTACTAAGCTATTTCCTAGCATTGTCGCCGGTGTGTGAGTGCTCGAAGCTATTTCCTTTAGATCCTGCAATTGCATCTTTTTGTTTCTTGTTTATCACTAGTTGGGCATAATGGAAAATAACAGTGAGCTTTTTTATCTATTTCCTGAGTTAAGACATGGATTGTTTGATGCGAAAATTTAAAAACCTATGGAACCTTATTTGCATGCTAGTTGCAATGATATTAGTATGAACGCTTTGAACGCCATTGTTGCTAATGATATAGAAAGTTCTAAGCTTGGGGAAGCTCGTTTTGATGAGCATGATATTTTTCCCCCAAGCATGGAGGAGAAAATTTTCTTTGATGATACTTTGCCTCCTATTTATGATGATTATAATGATAGTGGTCTTTTGGTGCCACCTACTATGGAGGATAAATTTTATTATGATTATACTATGCCTCCTACACTTGATGAGAATAATAATGATAGCTACTTTGTTGAATTTGCTCCCACTACAATTAATAAGAATGACTATGCTTGCGTGGAGAGTAATGATACTTTTATGCATGTGAATAAGAATGCTTTATGTGATAGTTATATTGTTGAGTTTGTTCATGATGCTACTGGAAATTATTATGAGAGAGGTAAATATGGTTGTAGAAATTTTCATGTTACTAAAACACCTCTCTATGTGCTGAAATTTTTTAAGTTACACTTGTTTTATCTTCCTATGCTTGTCACTTTGCTCTTCATGAACTTATTTATTTACAAGATTCCTATGCATAGGAAGTGGTTTAGACTTAAATGTGTTTTGAATTTGCTTTTTGATGCTCTCTTTTGCTTCAACTCTTATTTATTGCGAGTGCATCATTAAAACTGCTGAGCCCATCTTAATGGCTATAAAGAAAGCACTTCTTGGGAGATAACCCATGTGTTTATTTTACTACAGAAATTTTGTTTTATATTTGAGTCTTGGAAGTTATTACTACTGTAGCAACCTCTTCTTATATTTATTTTATTGCATTGTTGTGGCAAGTAAAGTCTTTGATAGTAAAGATGATACTAGATTTGGATTACTGCGCAGAAACAGATATCTTGCTATAACGAATTTGGGCTGGGTTCTCTGTAGGTAACTCAGAAAAATCTGCAAATTTACGTGAGTGATCCTCAGATATGTACGCAACTTTTATTCAATTTGAGCATTTTCATCTGAGCAAGTTAAGTGCCTATAAAAAATTCGTCTTTACGGACTGTTCTGTTTTGACAGATTCTGCCTTTTATTTCACATTGCCTCTTTTGCTATGTTGGATGGATTTCTTTGTTACATTAATTTTCAGTAGCTTTGTGCAATGTCCAGAAGTGTTAAGAATGATTGTATCACCTCTGAACATGTGAATTTTTGATTATGTACTAACCCTCTAATGAGTTTGTTTCGAGTTTGGTGTGGAGGAAGTTTTCAAGGGTCAAGAGAGGAGGATGATACAATATGATCAAGAAGAGTGAAAAATCAAAGCTTGGGGATGCCCCCGTGGTTCATCCCTGCATATTTCAAGAAGACTCATGCATCTAAGCTTGGGGATGCCCAAGGCATCCCCTTCTTCATCGACAAAATTATCAGGTCACCTCTAGTGAAACTATATTTTTATTCCGTCACATCTTATGTGCTTTACTTGGAGCGTCTTTATGTTCTTGTTTTTGTTTTTGTTTGAATAAAATTGGATCCTAGCATTCATTGTGTGGGAGAGAGACACGCTCCGCTCGTTCATATGAACACTGGTGTTCTTAGCTTTACTTTTAATGTTCATGGCGAAGGTTGAAACTGCTTCATTCATTGTTATATGGTTGGAAACAGAAAATGCTACATGTGGTAATTGGTATAATGTCTTGAATAATTTGATACTTGGCAATTGTTGTGCTCATATAGATCATGTTTAAGCTCTTGCATCATATACTTTGCACCTATTAATGAAGAACTACATAGAGTTTGTTAAAATTTGGTTTGCATGATTGGTCTCTCTAGAGTCTAGATATTTTCTGGTGAGGTGTTTGAACAAGAAGGAAGACAATGTAGAGTCTTATAATGCTTGCAATATGTTCTTATGTAAGTTTTGCTGTACCGGTTCATACTTGTGTTTGCTTCAAACAACCTTGCTAGCCTAAGCCTTGTATTGAGAGGGAATACTTCTCGTGCATCCAAATCCTTGAGCCAAAAACTATGCCATTTGTGTCCACCATACCTACCTACTACATGGTATTTCTCCGCCATTCCAAAGTAAATTACTTGAGTGCTACCTTTAAAATTCTATTCTTTGTCTTTGCAATATATAGCTCATGGGAAAATAGCTTAAAAACTATTGTGGTATTGAATATGTACTTATGTATCTTATTTCTTATAAGTTGCTTGTTGAGCGGTAACCATGTTTCTGGGGACGCCATCAACTATTACACCTTTGTTGAATATCATGTGAGTTGCTATGCATGTTCGTCTTGTCTGAAGTAAGGGTGATTTATCATGATCAAATGGTTTGAGTATGCATATTGTTAGAGAAGAACATTGGGCCGCTAACTAAAGCCATGAATCATGGTGGAAGTTTCAGTTTGGACATTAATCCTCAATCTCTTATGAGAATATTATTTGTTGTTGAATGCTTATGCATTAAAGAGGAGTCCATTATCTGTTTTCTATGTTGTCCCGGTATGGATGTCCTTAGTTGAGATCTATCAAAAACGAGAAATCAAATACGATCTATCTCCTTGGACCTTTGTACAGGCGGCATAGAGGTACCCCTTTGTGACACTTGGTTAAAACATATGCTATACAATGATAATCCATGTAAATCCAAGCTAATTAGGACAAGGTGCGAGCACTATTGGTAATCTATGCATGAGGCTTGCAACTTATAGGATATCTTATACATAACACATATGCTTTATTACTACCGTTGACAAAATTGTTTCTTGTTTTCAAAATAAAAGCTCTAGCACAAATATAGTAATCCACGCTTCCCTCTGCGAAGGGCCATTCTTTTACTTTATGTTGAGTCAGTTTACCTACTTCTTTCTATCTTAGAAGCAAACACTTGTATCAACTGTGCATTGATTCCTACATACTTGCTTATTTGCATTCATCATATTACTTTGTGTTGACAAATATCCATGAGATAAACATGTTGAAGTTGAAAGCAACCGCTGAAACTTATATCTTCCTTTGTGTTGCTTCAAAGCTTTCTACTATGAATTTATTGCTTTATGAGTTAACTCTTATGCAAGACTTATTGATGCTTGTCTCGAAAGTACTATTCATGAAAAGTCTTTGCTATATGGTTCAATTGTTTATTCATTGTCTTTACCATTGCTTTGAATCACTTCATTCATCTCATATGCTTTACAATAATATGATCAAGATTATGTTAGTAGCATGTCACTTCAGAAATTATCCTTGTTATCGTATCTATAATTTCTGATGTTCCATGCTTGTTTTATGACAATATCTACATGTTTTGTTCACATTTTATGATGATTTTATGCGTTTTCTGGAACTAACCTATTAACAAGATGCCGAAGTGCCAGTTCCTGTTTTCTGCTGTTTTTGGTTTCAGAAATCTTACACATGAAATATTCTCGGAATTGGACGAAATCAACGCCCAACATCTTATTTTTCCCGGAAGCTTCCAGAGCACCGAAGAGGGGCCAAAGAGGAGCCAGGGGTGACACGCGTACATCACGCGACCGTTGGGAACCCCAAGTGGAAGGTGTGATGCGTACAACAGTAAGTTTCCCTCAGTAAGAAACCAAGGTTTATCGAACCAGGAGTCAAGAAGCACGTTGAAGGTTGATGACGGCGGAGTGTAGTGCGGCGCAACACCAGGGATTCCGGCGCCAACGTGGAACCTGCACAACACAACTAAATTACTTTGCCCCAACGTGACAGTGAGGTTGTCAATCTCACCGGCTTGCTGTAACAAAGGATTAGATGTATAGTGTGGATGATGATGTTTGCAATTAACAGTAGAATGAGAATTGCAGTAGATTGTATTCGATGTAAAAGAATGGACCGGGGTCCACAGTTCACTAGTGGTGTCTCTCCCATAAGATAAATAGCATGTTGGGTGAACAAATTACAGTTGGGCAATTGACAAATAAAGAGGGCATGACCATGCACATACATGTTATGATGAGTAGTGTGATATTTAATTGGGCATTACGACAAAGTACATAGACCGCTATCCAGCATGCATCTATGCCTAAAAAGTCCACCTTCAGGTTATCATCCGAACCCCTTCCAGTATTAAGTTGCAAACAACAGACAATTGCATTAACTATGGTGCGTAATGTAATCAACAAATACATCCTTAGACATAGCATTGATGCTTAATCCCTAGTGGCAACAGCACATCCACAACCTTAGAACTTTCTCATCCTTGTCCTGCATTTAATGGAGGCATGAACCCACTATCGAGCATAAATACTCCCTCTTGGAGTTACAAGTAACGACTTGGCCAGAGCCTCTACTAATAACAGAGAGCATGCAAGATCATAAACAACACATAGATAGATTGATAATCAACATAGCATAGTATTCCATATTCATCGGGTCCCAACAAACGCAACATATAGCATTACAAATAGATGATCTTGATCATGTTAGGCAGCTCACAAGATCCAACAATTATAGCACAATTAGGAGAAGACGACCGTCTAGCTACTGCTATGGACCCATAGTCCAGGGGTGAACTACTCACACATCACTCCGGAAGTGACAATGGCGGTGAGGAGTCCTCCGGGAGATGATTCCCCTCTCCGGCAGGGTGCCGAAGGCGATCTCCTGAATCCCCCGAGATGGGATTGGCGGCGGCGGTGTCTCTGGAAGGTTTTCCGTATCGTGGCTCTCGGTACTGGGGTATTCACGACGAAGAATTTAAGTAGGCGGAAGGGCGGAGTCGGAGGGCTGACGAGGGGGCCACACGCTAGGGCCGCGCGGGCCCCCCTTGGGCCGCGCTGCCCTAGTGTGGCGGCGCCTCGTCGCCCCACTTCGTTTCCCTTTCGGTCTTCTGGAAGCTTCGTGGAAAAATAAGCCCCTGGGCGTTGATTTCGTCCAATTCCAAGAATATTTCCTTACTAGGATTTCTGAAACCAAAAACAGCAGAAAACAGCAACTGGCTCTTCGGCATCTCGTTAATAGGTTAGTGCCGGAAATGCATAAAAATGACATAAAGTATGTATAAAATATGTGTGTATCATCATAAAACAAGCATGGAACATAAGAAATTATCGATACATTGGAGACGTATCAGCATCCCCAAGCTTAGTTCCTACTCGTCCCGAGTAGGTAAACGATAATAAAGATAATTTCTGAAGTGACATGCCATCATAATCTTGATCAATACTATTGTGAGCACATGTAATGAATGCAGCGATTCGAAGCAATGGTAAATACAATGAGTAAACTATTGAATCATATAGCAAAGACTTTTCTTGAATAGTACTTTCAAGACAAGCATCAATAAGTCTTGCATAAGAGTTAACTCATAAAGCAATAAATTCATAGTAAAGGCATTGAAGCAACACAAAGGAAGATTAAGTTTCAGCGGTTGCTTTCAACTTGTAACATGTATATCTCATGGATAGTGTGGTCAACATAAAGTAATATAATAAGTGCAATATGCAAGTATGTAGGAATCAATGCACAGTTAACACAAGTGTTTGCTTCTAAGATAGAAGGAAATAGGTAAACTGACTCAACATAAAAGTAGAAGAATGGCCCTTCGCAGAGGGAAGCATTGATTGCTATATTTGTGCTAGAGCTTTTATTTTGAAAACAAGAAACAATTTTGTCAACGGTAGTAATAAAGAATATGTATTATGTAAATTATATCCTACAAGTTGCAAGCCTCATGCATAGATTACCAATAGTGCCCGCACCATGTCCTAATTAGCTCAGATTTACATGGATTATCATCGCAATACATATGTTTTAACCAAGTATCACAAAGGGGTACCTCTATGCCGCATGTACAAAGGTCTAAGGAGAAAGCTCGCATTGGATTTCTCGCTTTTGATTATTCTCAACTTAGACATCCATACCGGGACAACAGATAATGGACTCCTCTTTTATGCATAAGCATTCAACAACAAATAATATTCTCATAAGAGATTGAGGATTGTTGTCCAAAACTGAAACTTCCACCATGGATCATGGCTTTAGTTAGCGGCCCAATGTTCTTCTCTAACAATATGCATGCTCAAACCATTCAACTCATGATAAATCTCCCTTACTTCAGACAACACGAACATGCATAGCAACTCACATGATATTCAACAAAGTGTTGATGGCGTCCCCAGAAACATGGTTATCGCTCAACAAGCAACTTAATAAGAAATAAGATACATAAGTACATATTCAATACCACAATAGTTTTTAGGCTATTTGTCCCATGAGCTATATATTGCAAAGTCAAAGAATGGAATTTTAAAGGTAGCACTCAAGCAATTTACTTTGGAATGGCGGAGAAATACCATGTAGTAGGTAGGTATGTTGGACACAAGTGGCATAGTTTTTGGTTCAAGGATTTGGATGCACGAGAAGTAATCCCTCTCAATACAAGGCTTAGGCTAGCAAGGTTATTTGAAACAAACACAAGTATGAACCGGTACAGCAAAACTCACATAAAAGACATATTGCAAGCATTATAAGACTCTACACCGTCTTCCTTGTTGTTCAACCCTTACTAGAAAATATCTAGACCTTAGAGAGACCAATCATGCAAACCAAATTTTAGCAAGCTCTATGTATTTCTTCACTAATAGGTGCAAAGTATATGATGCAAGAGCTTAAACATGAGCATAACAATTGCCAAGTATCACATTATTCAAGATATTATACCAATTACCACATGTAGCATTTCCCGTTTCCAACCATATAACAATTTAACGAAGCAGTTTCAACCTTCGCCATGAACATTATGAGTAGAGCTAAGGACATATTTGTCCATATGCAACAGCGGAGCATGTCTCTCTCCCACACAATGAATGCTAGGATCCACTTTATTCAAACAAAACAAAAACATACAGACGCTCCAAGCAAAGCACATAAGATGTGATGGAATAAAAATATAGTTTCGCTAGAGGAACCTGATAATGTTGTCGATGAAGAAGGGGGTGCCTTGGGCATCCCCAAGCTTAGATGCTTGAGTCTTCTTGAAATATGCAGGGATGAACCACCGGGGCATCCCCAAGCTTAGAGCTTTCACTCTCCTTGATCATATTGTATCATCCTCCGCTCTTGATCCTTGAAAACTTCCTCCACACCAAACTCAAAACAACTCATTAGAGGGTTAGTGCATAATCAAAATTCACATGTTCAGAGGTGACATAATCATTCTTAACACTTTTGGACATTGCACAAAGCTACTGAAAGTTAATGGAATAAAGAAATCCATCAAACATAGCAAAACAGGCAATGCAAAATAAAAGGCAGAATCTGTCAAAACATAACAGTCCGTAAAGAAGAATTTTTTAGGTGCACCAGACTTGCTCAAATTAAAATGCTCAAATTTAATGAAAGTTGCGTACATATCTGAGGATCACTCACGTAAATTGGCAGATTTTTCTGAGTTACCTACAGAGACTACTGCTCAAATTTGTGATAGCAAGAAATCTGTTTCGGCGCAGTAATCCAAATCTTTTTTTTTTGAAACATCAGTAATCCAAATCTTGTATGAACCTTACTATCAAAGAATTTACTTGGCACAACAATGCAACAAAACTAAGATAAGGAGAGGTTGCTACAGTAGTAACAACTTCCAAGACTCAAATATAAAACAAAAATACTGTAGTAAAATCATGGGTTGTCTCCCATAAGCGCTTTTCTTTAACGCCTTTCAGCTAGGCGCAGAAAGTGTGTATCAAGTATTATCAAGAGATGAAGCATCAACATCATAATTTGTTCTAATAATAGAATCAAAAGGTAACTTCATTCTCTTTCTAGGGAAGTGTTCCATACCTTTCTTGAGAGGAAATTGATATTTAATATTGCCTTCCTTCATATCAATAATAGCACCAACAGTTCGAAGAAAAGGTCTTCCCAATATAATGGGACAAGATGCATTGCATTCAATATCCAAGACAATAAAATCAACGGGGACAAGGTTATTGTTAACAGTAATGCAAACATTATCAACCCTCCCCAAAGGTTTCTTTGTAGAGTTATCAGCAAGATTAACATCCAAATAACAATTTTTCAATGGTGGCAAGTCAAGCATGTTATAGATTTTTCTAGGCATAACGGAAATACTTGCACCAAGATCACATAAAGCATTACAATCAAAGTCATTGACCTTCATCTTAATGATGGGCTCCCAACCATCCTCTAACTTCCTAGGAATAGAAGCTTCACGTTCTAGTTTCTCTTCTCTAGCTTTTATGAGAGCATTTGTAATATGTTTGGTAAAGGCCAAATTTATAGCACTAGCATTGGGACTTTTAGCAAGTTTTTGTAAGAACTTTATAACTTCAGAGATGTGGCAATCATCAAAATCTAAACCATTATAATCTAAAGCAATGGGATCATCCCCAATGTTGGAAAAAATTTCAGCAGTTTTATCACAAGCAGTTTCGTAGCTTTTAGCGGTTCATAGCTTTTGCAGGGCTTTGCATTAGAAGTGGAAACATTGCCAACACCAATTATTTTACCATTGATAGTAGGAGGTGTAGCAACATGTGAAGCATTTTCATTGCTAGTGGTGGTAATAGTCCAAACTTTAGCTACATTATTATCTTTAGCATTTTCTTCTTTTTCCCACCTAGCACGCAATTCGGCCATCAATCTTATATTCTCATTAATTCTAACTTGGATGGCGTTTGCTGTAGCAAATGACTTCATATCTTTATCTTCATTAGGCATAACTTTCAATTTTAAAAGATCAACATCAGCAGCAAGACTATCGACTTTAGAAGCAAGTATATCAATTTTACCAAGCTTTTCTTCAACAGTTTTGTTAAAAGCAGTTTGCGTACTAATAAATTCTTTAAGCATAGCTTCAAGTCCAGGGGGTGTATTCCTATTATTGTTGTAAGAATTCCCATAAGAATTACCATAACCGTTACCATTATTATAAGGATATGACCTATAGTTGTTACTAGAATTATTCCGATAAGTATTGTTGTTGAAATTATTATTTTTAATGAAGTTCACATCAACATGTTCTTCTTGAGCAACCAATGAAGCTAACGGAACATTATTAGGATCAACATTAGTCCTACCATTCACAAGCATAGACATAATAGCATCAATCTTATCACTCAAGGAGGAGGTTTCTTCAACAGAATTTACCTTCTTACCTTGTGGAGCTCTTTCCGTGTGCCATTCAGAGTAATTAATCATCATATTATCAAGAAGCTTTGTTGCGGCGCCTAGAGTGATGGACATAAAAGTACCTCCAGCAGCTGAATCCAATAGGTTCCGTGAAGAAAAATTCAGTCCTGCATAAAAGGTTTGGATGATCATCCAAGAAGTCAGTCCATGGGTTGGGCAATTTTTAACCAAAGATTTCATTCTTTCCCATGCTTGGGCAACATGCTCATTATCCAATTGCTTAAAATTCATTATGCTACTTCTCAAAGATATAATTTTAGCAGGAGGATAATATCGACCAATGAAAGCATCCTTACATTTAGTCCATGAATCAATACTATTCTTAGGCAAAGATAGCAACCAATCTTTAGCTCTTCCTCTTAATGAGAAAGGGAACAATTTTAATTTTATAATGTCACCATCTACATCCTTATACTTTTGCATTTCACATAGTTCAACAAAATTATTAAGATGGGCAGCAGCATCATCGGAACTAACACCAGAAAATTGCTCTCTCATAACAAGATTTAGTAAAGCAGGTTTAATTTCAAAGAATTCTGTTGTAGTAGCAGGAGGAGCAATAGGTGTGCATAAGAAATCATTATTATTTGTGGTTGTGAAGTCACACAACTTAGTATTTTCAGGAGTACCCATTTTAGCAATAGTAAATAAAGTAAAGCTAACAACTAATTTTTTTGTGTTTTGTTTTAGTGCAGCAAACAAAGTAGTCAATAAAATAAAGCAAGACAAAAACAAAGTAAAGAGATTGGAGGTGGAGACTCCCCTTGCAGCGTGTCTTGATCTCCTCGGCAACGGCGCCAGAAATTTAGCTTGACACGCGTACAGCACGCGACCGTTGGGAACCCCAAGTGGAAGGTGTGATGCGTACAGCAGTAAGTTTCCCTCAGTAAGAAACCAAGGTTTATCGAACCAGTAGGAGTCAAGAAGCAAGTTGAAGGTTGATGACGGCGGAGTGTAGTGCGGCGCAACACCAGGGATTCCGGCACCAACGTGGAACCTGCACAACACAACCAAATTACTTTGCCCCAACGTGACAGTGAGGTTGTCAATCTCACCGGCTTGCAGTAACAAAGGATTAGATGTATAGTGTGGATGATGATGTTTGCAGAAAACAGTAGAATGAGAATTGTAGTAGATTGTATTCGATGTAAAAGAATGGACCGGGGTCCATAGTTCACTAGTGGTGTCTCTCCCATAAGCTAAATAGCATGTTGGGTGAACAAATTACAGTTGGGCAATTGACAAATAAAGAGGGCATGACCATGCACATACATGTTATGATGAGTGGTGTGAGATTTAATTGGGCATTACGACAAAGTACATAGACCGCTATCCAGCATGCATCTATGCCTAAAAAGTCCACCTTCAGGTTATCATCCGAACCCCTTCCAGTATTAAGTTGCAAACAACAGACAATTGCATTAAGTATGGTGCGTAATGTAATCAACAAATACATCCTTAGACATAGCATTGATGTTTTATCCCTAGTGGCAATAGCACATCCACAACCTTAGAACTTTCTGTCACTGTCCCAAATTTAATGGAGGCATGAACCCACTATCGAGCATAAATACTTCCTCTTGGAGTTACAAGTAACGACTTGGCCAGAGCCTCTACTAATAGCGGAGAGCATGCAAGATCATAAACAACACATAGATAGATTGATAATCAACATAGCATAGTATTCCATATTCATCGGGTCCCAACAAACGCAACATGTAGCATTACAAATAGATGATCTTGATCATGTTAGGCAGCTCACAAGATCCAACAATGATAGCACAATTAGGAGAAGACGACCATCTAGCTACCGCTATGGACCCATAGTGCAGGGGTGAACTACTCACACATCACTCCGGAGGCGACCATGGCGGTGAAGAGTCCTCCGGGAGATGATTCCCCTCTCCGGAAGGGTGCCGGAGGCGATCTCCTGAATCCCCCGAGATGGGATTGGTGGCGGCGGCGTCTCTGGAAGGTTTTCCGTATCGTGGCTCTACGTACTGGGGTATTCGCGACGAAGACTTTAAGTAGGCGGAAGGGCGAAGTCGGAGGGCTGACGAGGGGGCCACACGCTAGGGCCGCGCGGGCCCCCCTTGGGCCGCGCCGCCCTAGTGTGGCGGTGCCTCGTCGCCCCACTTCGTTTCCCTTTCGGTCTTCTGGAAGCTTCGTGGAAAAATAAGCCCCTGGGCGTTGATTTCGTCCAATTCCGAGAATATTTCCTTACTAGGATTTCTGAAACCAAAAACAGCAGAAAATAGCAACTGGCTCTTTGGCATCTCGTTAATAGGTTAGTGCCGAAAAATGCATAAAAATGACATAAAGTATGTATAAAACATGTGTGTATCATCATAAAACAAGCATGAAACATAAGAAATTATCGATACGTTGGAGACGTATCAGGGGCCCCACACGCCAAGGCGGCGCGGCCAAGGGGTGGGGCACGCCCCCCTATTGTGTGGCCCCACCAGGGCCCCTCCGAGGCTGCCCTTCCGCCTACTTAAGGACTCCGTCGCGAAAACCCTAGAGGAATAAGCCACGGTACGAGAAAAGTTCCAGAGCAGCCGCCATCGCAAAGCCAAGATTCGGGGGACAGAAGTCTCTGTTCCGGCACGCCACCGGGACGGGGAAGTGCCCCCGGAAGGCATCTCCATCGACACCACCGCCATCTTCATCACCGCTGCTGTCTCCCATGAGGAGGGAGTAGTTCTCCATCGAGGCTAAGGGCTGTACCGGTAGCTATGTGGTTAATCTCTCTCTCCATGTACTTCAATACAATGATCTCATGAGCTGCCTTACATGATTGAGATCCATATGATGAGCTTTGTAATCTAGATGTCGTTATGCTATTCAAGTGGATTTTACTTATGTGATCTCCGGAGACTCCTTGTCCCACGTGTGTAAAGGTGACAGTGTGTGCACCGTGTGGGTCTTTTAGGCTATATTTCACAGAATACTTATTCACTGAGTTATGATTTGAGTTGGATGTCTCTATCAAATTGTGGTGTGTTAGTACCTCCTATGAATGCTCACAGTGACAGCGTGGGGTGTTTATTAGTACTTGGGAATACATCTTTAAGGTTTGCCTACATGAAGAATTAGAGTTCGTTATCTTGCCAGAGAGTAATTCAGAATAGCATAGTGAAGTGCTTATTTATATTCCTTTATGATTGCAATGTTGAGAGTGTCCACTAGTGAAAGTATGATCCCTAGGCCTTGTTTCTAAGCATTGAAACACCGTTTCCAACAATTTCTGCTACATGTTCGCTTGCTGCAATTTATATTTCAGATTGCAATTACTACTCATATACATCCATATTACTTGCATTTTACTATCTCTTCGCCGAACTAGTGCACCTATACATCTGACAAGTGTATTAGGTGTGTTGGGGACACAAGAGACTTCTTGTATCGTGATTGCATGGTTGCTTGAGAGGGATATCTTTGACCTCTTCCTCCCTGAGTTCGATAAACCTTGGGTGATCACTTAAGGGAAAACTTGCTGCTGTTCTACGAACCTCTGCTCATGGAGGCCCAACACTGTCTACAGGAAAAGAAGCCAACAGTAGACAGCAAGGAACTCAATGAGCGCCTTCCTATGCGATAGTAAGGTCGGCCGACGTGTTGACTGTTTTCTTCGGGTTAGAAGGATGCACTTGATGTTTCTTTGCTTCTTTGGTAGTGTCAAACTCGTTGGTTTTTGTGGTCCGATTATCGGTAGGTGGCTGCTTGTGATCGGTGAGTACGCTAAAGCATTGAGCTCCTCCCTGACCCCGAATTTTGAGGCGATCTTCTGAAAGTCTTTGTCGCAATTATCGGACCGAGAAAAACTTCCATGGACAGTGATTGTGGTCCCGTTATTGCCTAGCATCTTGAGCTTCAGGTACGCATAATGGGGTATTGCCATGAACTTGGCGTATGCTGGCGTTCCGAGAATAGTGTGATACTATGATTCTCAATTTACTATCTCGAACTCGAGTCGTTCCTTCCGGAAGTTATCGGGTGTACCAAAGACAACGTCCAATGAAATTTTTCCAAGAGGGTATGCGGGCAGGGTCGGGATGATGCCGTGAAAGCCTGTGTCGAATTCTTGTAGCATGTCGATTGTCATGCCGATTTCTTTCATTGTGCTTGCAAACAAAAGGTTTAAACCGCTGCCTCCATCCATGAACACTTTACTCATATTGAACCCACCAATTTGTGCTTCGAGTACTAGAGCGGCGTGTCCTGGCCTAGGAACGGCCATTGGGTGATCGGCCCTACTGATTAGAATGCTCTAGTTAGACCAATCGATGTACTCTGGGATTTTTGCCATGGCGACTTCTGCGAGATTTATCTCTCGCGTGAGTTTTGTTTAGTTCCCTCTTGGAAACGCCAATCTTGTGGATCATGTTTACTTGTCCCCACGGTGTAGGAAAAACTTCAGCCGGCACGCGAGGCTGATCTTGCTGCAGTGCGTGCGGTTGAATGGTCGTTTTGTATCACCAGGTGCGCTTGTGTATTAGGGTAGGACCTCAATGATTCGCATAGCTTCTAAAGCTCGAGGAACTATCGGTGGTCCTTGAGAAGGTGAGATGCTTTCTTGAGATTTCTTTTTGGGGGCGATGTATGCGTGTACATAATAGGGAGAGCTTAGTTGCTCCATGCCTGGCAGATCGGGCATCCTAGGAAGGTGATTTTGTCAGCTGCTCCCGGATCCGGTGTTATCCCTACGATCATTTTGTTGCTTGTTGTATTGATCACTTCATCGATCATCGTAGCGGTTGATAACCATGTTGGTCTGATCGATTGCTTCGTAGTTGAGACCTCTTCTCCTCTTTCGGCGCTCCTGCCGGCTCCCGAAGTTGTTCGGTCGTCTTGGATTACTGTGATTGTTGTGTGGGGGGAGGTTCTCACGTGCGATCTTCGCCATCAGCCCAACTGTTGGTGGTCTCCATTAGTTTGGTGATGGACTTCAATAGATTAGCCGCCAGTCAACACCGATTGAGCTCTGATTGCTCTCTGACTAGTCGAACGCACCTTTTTGTTGCATCCCACTCCATTTGAGAGACTTGAAAGGACACGGATGCCACCTAGAGGGGGGGTGAATAAGTTGGTTAAAACTTTTACGAATATGTTTTAACAAATACGGAATAAAACTAATGTTTAATTTGTCAAGCACAAAACCTATATAAATTGCGTTCACCTATGTGAACCAACAACTTATGCTAAGCAATACAAGTAACTATGTGATAGCAAGATATATATAACTTCAAGCACAAAGGCTATCACGAAGTAAAGTGCATAAGTAAAGAGCTCGGTTATAGAAATAACCGAGGTGACGCGAAAACAACGACATATACCCAAGTTCACATTCTTGCATGTGCCACTCTCCGTTGGAGCGGTGTGGAGGACAAGTCACTCCAAACTCCATGAAGGCCACCGTATTCTCCTCGATAATTCCCACCAAAAGGGATGTCCTCGATCCACTATGGAACCTTAGGGTGGTCACCGAACCCGCACAAAGCTTGGGGCTATCTCCACAACTTAATTGGAGGCTCCCAATAAATCGCCACAAAGTCTTTGGCCTTGAAGAATCTCCACAACTTAATTGGAGTCCCGAAAAACACCACAAAGACCACTAAGCCATATAGGGTTCCAAGACCCGAGAGGAACAAGCTTCCGAAGTGAATATCTCACGAACTTTCACCTCCACGTATCACCGCGGAGAAGTTAAACCTATGCACCAAATGCAATGGCTAGAACACCACAAAGATGATCAAATCCTTCTCTGTCAAATTCCAACAAAGCTACAAAAGCTATTGGGGAATAGGAGAGGAAGAACAAAATAATAAGAGGAACACAAAATTTCTCTCCAAGATCTAGATCTAGAGATTTCCTCACAAAGAGGGGGATTTGATTGGTGCAAATATAGATCGAGATCTCATCTCTCTTTTCCTCAAATATGGGCAAGAATCATGGAGGGATTTGAGGAGGGGGAGCTCTCATGTGTTTTAACAATGGTGGAGAGCTAGTGTGAGAGAGTGAGGAAGAAGAAGCACAAAGAAGAGAGAGAGAGAGGGCTTAAATAGAGGGGCAAGATTTTTTCCCGTTGGGGCTGGCCAGCTAGGGCCAGTAGTACCGGACAGCCCCGGTGGTACTACTGCCCGGGCGCGAGGCATGCAACATGGAGTGCGCGGGGAACATGCATGGGGTTGTGCGCGCGGGAGTGGGGAGGGCGTCAGTACTACCAGCCCTTGGTGGCCGGTACTACCAGCGAGGCTGGGGGAGCGCGGGGGTGGTGTGAAAGGCGTGGTCGCGCATGGGGAGAGGAGGCCGGTACCACCGGCCATGGTACCGGTCGTGGTACCAGCCACCGTCGTAAGGCTACTGGGAGAAATTCCTCGTTTCCGGTACCAAGGGCGGTACCCAGGGCGGTACTATCGGCCGTGGCCTGGCGGTGGTACATGCCCAGCTAGGGTGGTACTACCGGCCAGCCCAAGCACTTCTATTTTTCTATTTAAACCAAATACGTCAATCTTGTAAAATCAAGAACTTAAGATTGGGAGATCTGAATCGAGTGAAATATGGAAACTAGTGGTTTTCTATGATTTTTAGAGGGACAGCCCCTCAATACAAGAAACAGAGAAAATCACCCAACTCAAAACCAAACAAATGATATGTGCGAAATATGTTTTTGATGAACTAGAGCTTGTCATAGAAATAACCACAAGCTCTAAAACACCACATGGGTAAGATCCAAATAGAAACCAAGAAATATGATGCAAGGATGCAAAGGTTTGGCCGCACTCCGAATGATACGATCGACTTACTCACTCGAGAGCCCCTTGATAGTTCGACACCTAGCCTATAAACCGGTCTCCCAACTAAACCATGAGCCCGATAAGAAAGAAATTCTATCAATAGCAAACCTTAACCTTGCGCATTCCACTTGAGCTCGATGATGACGATCTTGACCGCAACAAGATGGAACGCCTTTCTTGATTGTGCTTGCTTAATGATGTCTTGCGGATTGCTCCCCTATAATTCACTATGGGAGAGCTTCTTCTTCGGTGCATCTTCACATACCCATGAACACCATATGAATGGAAAGATGCAAGCATATGATCTCTCTGAGTTGGCTTACCTTGAACTTGCACCTCGATCATTTCATCTTATTGCAACCTTGAATCCAACATATGGTTCAAGCATTGCATATGGAAAACTCCTACAAATATAACACAATGCAACCATTAGTCCATAGGGATTATCATTAATTACCAAAACCACACATGGGGGCTCCATGCACTTTCAAGACTAAGATAATAGTGTCGCTATTGCTAGCTTTGTCACCCTGCCATTGATTGCTTCCGTCATGCATAATGTTGTCGGCAGCATGAGTTTTGCTTCTGGTTTCTTAGTCAAAGGTAACGCAGAACTGACGTTGCGCCGATTGTGCCGTGGACAGGATGATATTGTCGTTACGCTTGTTGATGCTTTCTTTGTTAGAGGAATACACGGTGCCGCACACAAATGGAGGAGCGTCCAAGCCAAGCTTGAAAGTGCATGGAGCCCCCATGTGTTGTTTCGGTAATTAATGACAATCCCTATGGACTAATGTTTGCATTGAGTTATATTTGTAGGTGTTGTCCATAGGCAATGATTGAACCATTTGTTGGCTTCAAGGTTGCAATAAGAAGAAATTGATGAAGGATATCAAGTGTCAAGTATGTCTTGAATATGAAGATGAAGTGAGCCCTCAAGTTACTTCAAGACATCAACATAATGAAGTGCAAGTTCAAGATGAGCCAACTCGAAGAGATCATAAGCTTGAAGCTTGCCATGAAGAAATGCTTGAACCATTTGTTGGCTTCAAGGTTGCAATAAAAAGAAATTGATGAAGGATATCAAGTGTCAAGTATGTCTTGAAGATGAAGATGAAGTGAGCCCTCAAGTAACTTCAAGACATCAACATAATGAAGTGCAAGTTCAAGATGAGCCAACTCGAAGAGATCATAAGCTTGAAGCTTGCCATGAAGAAATGCTTGAACCATTTGTTGGCTTCAAGGTTGCAATAAGAAGAAATTGATGAATGATATCAAGTGTCAAGTATGTCTTGAAGATGAAGATGAAGTGATCCCTCAAGTTACTTCAAGACATCAAGATAATGAAGTGCAAGTTCAAGATGAGCCATCTCGAAGAGATCCTTTGCTAGACTCTTGCCATCCATATGGTGATCATGGATATGTGAAGATGAGCCGAAGAAGAAGCTCTCCCATGGTGGATTATGGGGCAGCAATCCATATGGTGATCATGGATATGTGAAGATGCGCCGAAGAAGAAGCTCTCCCATGGTGGATTATGGGGGAGCAATCCACAAGACTTCGTCAAGCAATCACAATCAAGAAAGGAATTCCATCTTGTTGAGGTCAAGATCGTCATCATCGAGCTCAAGTGGAATGCACAAGTATAAGGTTTTCTCTTGATAGGGTTTCTTTCTCACCGGTCTCATAGTGTAGTTGGAGACCGGTTTATAGTTTAGTTGCCGTACTATCAAGAGGGCTCTCGAGTGAGTAACTCGATCGTATCGTTCTGAGAGAGCTCAAACCTTTGCATCCTTGCATCATATTTCTTGGTTGTTATTTGGATCTTATCCATGTGATGTTTTAGAGCTTGTGCTTACTTCCATAGCAAGATCTAGTTCATCAAAAACAGATTCCGCATGAATCACTTGTTGCGTTTTCGATATTGGAGTTTTTCTCGGTTTCTCGTATTGAGAGGTTTCACTCTAAAATACATAGAAAAACCTACCCCACTTGTTCTTAAGCTTTTCAATCTTTCTGGGTAGCTATTTTCATCCCCTTTACAACAAATTTGGTTTCACCTAAATCCGAGTTTCCTAACTCAACTTGTTGTGTTTCGAGGATGGAGGTTTTACCGGTATGTCTTTTTTAGATAGGTCAAACCTTTCATCATTTATTTCTTTCCTACCTTACTGGACTATGATGGTTCCATGCATGATCTTGTACAGATTGTTACTAGCTTCGAAACGAGCCCAAGATCATCAAAATCGGAGTCCGGATGCAAAAGTTCTTAAGGTTTTCGTATCGGGTGTTTGGGTAAAAACAGGGGGGCCGAAACTGCCGCCGGGAACACCCTGGCACTGCCGCCGGCACTGCCGGTGGAAAAAGTCCAGCACTACCGGCCACCCCGGCACTTCTGGTGGAACAAGGCCGGCATTGCTGGCCTGTCGCGATTTTGGCCCCAACGGGCAGAAATCTAAGACCCATATTTAAGGCCTTCTTCCTCCTCTTTCTCCCCACTTCTTCTTCCTCCTTTTGCTCTCCACCATTGTTGACCTTCTTTGATGTTGCTATCTTCCTCTCCCTCCAATGATTCTTGCATCCATTTGAGAGAAAGATAGAGGAGATCAAGAGCTACATCTTCACCAATCAAATCCCTCTCTTTGTGAGGGGAATCCACTAGATCTAGATCTTGGAGAAATTTGGTGTTCCTCCTTCTTATTTGTTCTTCCTCCCTTATTCCCCCAATAATTTTTGTAGCTTTGTTGGAATTTGAGAGAGAAGGACTTGAGCATCTTTGTGGTGTTCTTGCCATTGCATTTGGTGCATCGGTTTGAGTTCTCCACGGTGATTCGTGGTGGTGAAAGCAAGAAGGTTGTTTCTCTTGGGTTCTTGGAACCCTAGACGGATTCTAGGCCTTTGTGGCGATTTGTTGGGAGCCTCCAATTAAGTTGTGGATGTGTGCCCCAATCTTTGTGTAAGGCCCGGTTTCCGCCTCGAAAGAAATCCCTTAGTGGAACCGTGACCTAGGCCTTTGTGGCGAGGGTCACCGGAGAATAAGGTGCGGTGCCTTCGTGGCATTTGGTGTGTGGTGTGAGTACTGCATCTTGGGGTGAGGCCTTTGTGGCGTTGGTGTGCATCGAGCAACCACACCTCAAGGTGAGCCTATTGTGGCGTTCGGGAGCACTAAGCCACCGCACCTCTCCAACGGAGATTAGCACTCGCAAGAGTGTGAACTTCGAGATAAATCTTCGTCTCCCGCGTGCCTCGGTTATCTCTATACCCGAGCTCTTTACTTATGCACTTTACCTTGTGATAGCCATCGTGCTTGAAGTTATATATATATCTTGCTATCACATAAGTTGCTTGTGTTGCTTAGCATAAGTTGTTGGTGCACATAGGTGAACCATTGCTTAGAATAAGTTGTTGGTGCACATAGGTGAACCATAGTATATAGGCTTTGGGCTTGACAAAGTAAACGCTAGTTTTATTCCGCATTTATTAAGCCCATATCGTAAATTTTTTAAACCGCCTATTCACCCACCCTCTAGGCGACATCCGTGTCCTTTCAATTGGTATCAGAGCAAGGTCTCTCATTCTTAGGCTTCACCGCCTTGAGAGTAAAGATGTCGGTTAGGGGATTAGTGCACAAAAACTTGTTTATATTTGATGGCACAAATTATGATCTATGGAAAATTTATGTGCTTAATATTTTACGGGGTATTTCCCCAGACATGGAGCGATTTCTTGACATGGGTTTTTCTTCTCCTAAGGATCCTCGAAATTTATCTCTTGAGGAGAAGAAAAACTCTTGCCTCGATGCTCTTGCTTCTCATGTGTTTTCCATGGTTGTGAGCAATGTAGTTACTTCATCAATCATGCCTTTTGGGAGCTCTCATGAATTATGGACAAAGCTTTAAGATAAATATGAAGTGTCCAATATTATTGAGGATGATTGTATTGCTTCCACTTCCGGCCGTGATGAGTTCTCATCTTCATCCACTTCACCAATGTGTGTCAAGACACAAGGTAATGATATAGTGAGTGGTGATGGAAATTGCAATGTTGATATTGAGCTTACTATTGATGATCCTTCATCTATATCTCATTGCAATGGTTCATCTTTGGACTTAAACACATCTAGCACTAGAAATGATTTACATGCTTGTGTTGATAGTCCTTGCATATCATGTGTGAGTTGCTTGAATAAATCTAATTATGATATGCTTGCTCTTTCATGTGGCCATGATAAAAATGCTTCTATTTCCTCTAGTTGTTGTGTGACTAACAATGTAGAGGAAACCAAAGATTCTATTGGTCAAGACAAGATCTTGAAAGGAGCCTCGAGTAACTCCTCATCTTTATCTCACGGTTCTCATATGTGCCTTATGGCCAAGGGTTCCACGGTATCTCATACCATGGAACCTCATACTTCTCGTGGTGATAAGGATGAGGATGAGTATGAAGAAGAGGATTGGGTTGTCTCTCTACGCGATAAGGGTAAGAGTGTATTCAAGGTTCTTTGCAAAGATAAATTGCTAGCGCTCACTTCTTTGAAATCTTGACTACCGCTATTGAGAGCCAAAAATGTATTTGGTTGCATGAGAACACCATTGATAAAATAGGTGCTCTTGAAAGTGAGTACGCCAATGATGTGGCATCTCTAAAGGATGAACTTGAAGAAGAAAAAACCACCAAGGAAGCTCTTGAGGAGACCTTTGCTCTAGAATTGTCTAGAGAAAAGGAAAACCATGATAGCGCTCTTGAGGTGGAAAATGAACTAAAGCTAAAAAATGATAAGCTTGTGTTTGTTAATGCTAAACTCCTTGAGGATTTTGAGCAACTCAAAAAGGGCTCAAGGGTCATTGAGAGTGCGCTCACCAAACTCACCGAGTCGCATGAGAAACTTAATGATTCGTATCTAAAAGAGCATGCCAACTTGCCTTCTCCTATTTCTATTAATAATGATGCTTGTGCTACTAAATCTACTTCTTGTGAAGCATATATCTTGAAGGAGAATGTTGAGCTAAGGGCTCAACTTGAATTTCTAACTAGCAATTATGGGAAATTGGAAGAAAAACATGGAAAGCTTTCTAGCTCCCATGAGGATCTTCTAGCTTCTCATGATAGGACAAAGTTAGCTCATGAGGCTATCATATCTAAGGCAACACCTTGTGAGCCTCATGTGGATACTAGCACTACTACTCAAAATGCTATGCCATGTTCTAGTCCTAGTAATTCATCCACTCATAGTATTGCTAAATCTTGTGATGAATTATCTTCATAGACTTGTTGTTCTAACAATTAAGGCTCTACTTCCTCTAGTACTTGTGTTGTTACTAACCATGTAGAGGAAATCAAAGAGCTCAAGGCCCAAGTCACTTCTTTGAAGAACGACTTGGTAAAGGGTCGTGAAGGGAAATGCAAACTTGACAAGATGTTGAGTGTGCAACAATCCCCCAATGACAAGAGTGGACTTGGATTCAACTCCAACAACAAGAACAAGTCCAAGAACAACAACAAGAAGAAGGGCCAAGTACAAATCAAAGACCCGGCCAAGATTGTTTGCTTCAAGTGCAAAATTAAAGGGTATCATGTTAGATCTTGCCCTTTGAAGAAGAAGCAAAAAGGGAAGCGGCCCCAAGCTCAAACTCATATTCAACCTCAAGTTGAAGAAATGCCACTTCCCAAGAAGAATCAAGCCAATGCTCCCATTGTGGAGAAATCTAGTGAGAAGAAGGAGAAGAAAAGAACTTGCTACATATGCCGTGAGAAGGGCCATATCTCCTCCTTTTGCACTATTGGTGCCTCATCCAACTCTATCACCATTGATGATGTTTATTCTCTTCGTAAGGATGAGGGTGGCAATGTGTTTGCCAAATATGTTGGTGCTCAAAGTGGTGTCAAGAAAAGAACCATTTGGGTTGCCAAGCCTATTGTGACTAACCTCTTATGACCCAACTTAGTTGGGGACCAACAATCCAAAACTTTACCAATATGTGCTTGTTGGAGGACATTGGAGACTTGGCTACATCATGAAGAATTAAGGGATCTTCATCATTTATATTATCTCAAGCCAAGTCTTTTGGTTATCTTGATTCTATCATTTATATTATCTCAAGCCAACTCATTTATATTGAAAGTTACTCGCCCATTTGCATGTGTTAGTTTTGTTCCTAACATGTGTTTGTATATGTTGTGCTTCCTACTTGTTTTGCTTGAGAAATCAAGTCTATGCATGTTGGGTTGCACACCATGTATTTGTGTTTGTGTTGGAGCCTCTTTGCATCTTGTTGTATCTTATATGGCTCTTATGAGCGATTAATGGACTATCCCATTTTGGGGGAGTGATATTCCTTTGAAAACTTCATGATCCTAAACAATGTGTGTACATGAGGAATATCACTTAGAATTGATATTGCGATATTATCTAGTCGCTATGTGGTATGTCATCTTCATGAGAAATTCAAATTCTAATGTCCATTAATATCTCTAGTTGTATCTTATTTGCCTCTTGTGAAAATAAATTCCTTATCACATCATGGGGGAGTAATAAGCTTTGTGCATATTACAAGCCTAGAAAATGTGAACATTCGAGGTTGTGTCACATAGAATTGATACCGTAAATTATCTCTCTCCTATGTGGCATGTTTGCTCAAACAAGTTCCAATTTGCTTAAATGGCTTCATTGCTAATATCTTTGTGGATCTTATTTGTAAAAGTTTTTCTTGGCATGGTTTTTCACAACATGTACCTCAATACACTTTTGGGAAACCATGTGCTTCAAGTCATTCTATTAATTGCTTTGCATGTTGGCATGAATGCTATTAATTTCTTTGCATGTTGGTATGACTAATTGAAGCTATCAAGAAACTCTCTTTGCATGATGGTTAACTCTTATCTTTTACCATATGCTTTATTTGTTGTAAATATGATCTTTCGTATACCTACAAACTACCACCGGGAAATATTTCCTAATACCTCTTGTCCAAGGACAATTGGTAATCTATTATGAGGTAGATTTTTATTGATCATATTTACATTGGCTCTTGTGTTCAAATTGCATTATTTATTGCCATGAATTTGTTTTTCTTTGACTCCCATGTGTCTTCCTTGCATCTTATGGATCTAATTTGTCTATTCAAACTTTCTTAGCATTTTAGTAGATATAGGTAGTGTGATGATCCTAGTTTTGTGCATTTTGTATTCATATGAAAAATCCTAGATAATGCACTAATCTTGGGGGAGATCTTCTATATTTGTTAGAATTCTTAACATCTCTTGATCATTATCAAAAATTTGGTTTTGGGAGACATAAATTTTTCTTTTTGGTACTATGTGCCATCATAAAAAGTGTTGAGGGTTTGGTTTATTTGTTGGAACCTTGCTCTCTTGGAAGTTGGTTATCTCATTCCTTGTTTTTAGGTTTAATTAGCTTCTTATAATGAGATAAGTATTTGGAGTCAATCTTTTGTTGATTTGATTCTTTGATATAATTTGGGCAACCATTGTCTCTTGATTTATTCTGTGTTTTGTCCAAATTGTATCTCCATTTGGTTCTTGAAAGTATTGTGCATGCATATTTAATATATGTATATCTTATGGCATGTGTTACTTTCTTTGATCCAATATATAGGGTAAACTCCATCAAATCCTAATTTGGCTAAGATGTGCATGAAATTCAATTTCATATCTATATGCACATAGAATTGTGGAGTTTGTCCTATATGTTGTAGTGTGTCTAACTACTTCGGACCCAATTAGTTTGGGGACCATTTTGTACTTACCTTTGTGTTAGGTACAATGGATATGCATTGGATGCTTGTCTCACTCTTGGGAAAAAGTGGTGACTCAATGGTAACTTGAGGCAAGCTAGGATGGTCAACGAACACATATCTACTACATCCACACCAATGCTATCTCGGTAACAAGTATCTTCTCATGCATATTTTTCTAGCATCCAACCATGTGGTTGCATCTTGGCATGAATCTCTTGATTTGCAAATATTATGCTTCTTGCAAAGATTTCAAGGAAACCTCTTTATTGCAAATGTGAGTAATTTGAGATGAGCACATATGTTGGGAAGTATATTAAATCATGCTCATGATTCATCCATCCCAACTATGCCTATCTAGCAATTCCATTGCATACCAATTCCTCAAGGCTCTCACATGTGCAATATAGATGAAAGTGCAAATTTAGTTACTTCTTTTGGGATCCTCGTTTGTGATACTTGTTGCCTTTCTCAATGCATCCCAGCTATCTTCTATCCCTTGTTGATATTTGTGATGTATTTTAGTTGTTTGTAGTTGAAGTTCATGAATGTACAATAAGGTAAAACTGAGCCTTTGGCCATGCTATTAAACAAAAATTCTTATTGGTATATTGCATGACTTCGTCTTGGATATCATACTATATTTCTTGAGTATCTATTTTGTGTGTACATGTTTCTTTGTGGATAAACATCTTAGTGATTTTCTCCACTTGGTGAATTTATACACATAAGAGATGATACATCTCCATTGGATATCTTATTTATTTGTTGCATGTTGATTGGTCATGCTAAGCAATATAATTCATTGAAGACTATGATGATGCTATTTTCTCATCCTTGTAATAGTCATATAATATGCTTTGTCATGCCTTTCACATATCCTCTTGGTTGAGCCTTTTATTATGGTGCCTCTTACTTGTTGCTCAACCATTTGTTTGTTGCAAGTGTTAAGCTTAATTTTCTATCTATGATCTATTGCAAATGTTTGTGTTTTAAATGGTAATGAGGGGGTGAGGATTCCGTGTTATGCATAATGTATTCAAATGCAACATTTTATTTTATACATGTACCTTGGGGAGCTTCCTCATTTTATTTAAGGCACTATTTTGTGGTGATCATTAGAGTTTGATTCACTTGGTACCTTTTGTTTTTGAATGATATTATGGGAGTGATGATTCCATGTTTGTGCACTTTATACTCCAATGCAAATTGTCTAGTTTTGTGCACAAACTTTGGGGAGCTTCCTCATATTATTTAGAGCAGTCTTCTTGATCTTATCATAATATCTATCTTTCTTTTGGTATCTTCTTTGTGGTTCATTTGGTTGCTTGCTTCATTTGTTGAAGCTTCTTGACTTCGTTATCTTTTTGCGATCTTTGATCCTATCTATAGTGTGATTCCTTCCGAATAATCTTCATTGGATACGTGCATTTGATTCCACTCAAATTATGAGAAATGCACACGCTATGGAGGAACTCTCACTATATTGGCCTTCTAAATTTTTCACCCATTTCAGCAATTGGTGCCAATGGGGAGAAGTTTGGAGGGCTTAAGGGAATTTGGTTATGTCTTTGCTTTGTGCTTAAGCATGTGCCTTTATTGCATTGCATCTTGTTGCTTTGCAGAGTTGAATATTTAGAGGAAACTCCACTAGGCTTTGAATGCCAATATATGCAATGAAAGTCAAGATCATTCACACATGCATATATTATGGGGGAGTTTGCTCTATATATTCAACTTATTTGTTACTTAAATTCCTTATATAAACCCTCTCAAAGAGATTGTCATCAATTACCAAAATGGGGGAGATTGAAAGTGCATGGAGCCCCCATGTGTGGTTTTGGTAATTAATGACAATCCCTATGGACTAATGTTTGCATTGAGTTATATTTGTAGGTGTTGTCCATCGGCAATGCTTGAACCATTTGTTGGCTTCAAGGTTGCAATAATAAGAAATTGATGAAGGATATCAAGTGTCAAGTATGTCTTGAAGATGAAGATGAAGTGAGCCCTCAAGTTACTTCAAGACATCAACATAATGAAGTGCAAGTTCAAGGAGCCAACTCGAAGAGATCATAAGCTTGAAGCTTGCCATGAAGAAATGCTTGAACCATTTGTTGGCTTCAAGGTTGCAATAAGAAGAAATTGATGAAGGATATCAAGTGTCAAGTATGTCTTGAAGATGAAGATGAAGTGAGCCCTCAAGTTACTTCAAGACATCAACATAATGAAGTGCAAGTTCAAGATGAGCCAACTCGAAGAGATCATAAGCATGAAGCTTGCCGTGAAGAAATGCTTGAACCATTTGTTGGCTTCAAGGTTGAAATAAGAAGAAATTGATGAAGGATATCAAGTGTCAAGTATGTCTTGAAGATGAAGATGAAGTGAGCCCTCAAGTTACTTCAAGACATCAAGATAATGAAGTGCAGGTTCAAGATGAGCCATCTCGAAGAGATCCTTTGCTTGACTCTTTCCATCCATATGGTGATCATGAATATGTGAAGATGAGCCGAAGAAGAAGCTCTCCCATGATGGATTATGGGGGAGAAATCCATATGGTGATCATGGATATGTGAAGATGCGTCGAAGAAGAAGCTCTCCCATGGTGGATTATGGGGGAGGAATCCACAAGACTTCGTCAAGCAAGCACAATCAAGCAAGGCATTCCATCTTGTTGAGGTCAAGATCGTCATCATCGAGCTTAAGTGGAATGCGCAAGTATAAGGTTTGCTCTTGATAGGGTTTCTTTCTCACCGGTCTCATAGTGTAGTTGGAGACCGGTTTATAGTTTAGTTGCCGTACTATCAAGAGGGCTCTCGAGTGAGTAACTCGATCGTATCGTTCGGAGAGAGCTCAAACCTTTGCATCCTTGCATCATCTTTATTGGTTGTTAGTTGGAACTTATCCATGTGATATTTTATAGCTTGTGCTTACTTCCATAGCAAGCTCTAGTACATCAAAAACGGATTCCGCATGAATCACTTGTTGCGTTTTCGATATTGGAGTTTTTCTCGGTTTCTCGTATTGAGAGGTTTCACTCTAAAATACATAGAAAAACCTACCCCACTTGATCTTAAGCTTTTCACTCTATGTGGGGTAGCTCTTTTCATCCCCTTTACAACAAAATTGGTTTCACCTAAATCCGAGTTTCCTAACTCAACTTGTTGTGTTTTCGAGGTTGGATGTTTTACCGGTATGTCTTTTTTAGATAGGTCAAACCTTTCATCATTTATTTCTATCCTACCTTACTGGACTATGATGGTTCCCTGCATGATCTTGTAGATCTTGTTAATAGCTTCGAAACGAGCCCAAGATCATCAAAATCGGAGTCCGGATGCAAAAGTTCTTAAGGTTTTCGTATCGGGTGTTTGGGTAAAAACAGGGGGGGCGAAACTGCCGCCGGGAACACCCCGGCACTGCCGCCGGGCCGGCACTGCAGGTGGAAAAAGGCCAGCACTGCCGGCCACCCCGGCACTGCCAGTGGAACAAGGCCGACACTGCCGGCCTGTCGCGATTTTGGCCCCAACGGGCAGAAATCTAAGACCCATATTTAAGGCCTTCTTCCTCCTCTTTCTCCCCACTTCTTCTTCCTCCTTTTGCTCTCCACCATTGTTGACCTTCTTTGAGCTTGCTATCTTCCTCTCCCTCCAATGATTCTTACATCCATTTGAGAGAAAGATAGAGGAGATCTAGATCTACATCTTCAACAATCAAATCCCTCTCTTTGTGAGGGGAATCCACTAGATCTAGATCTTGGAGAAATTTGGTGTTCCTCCTTCTTATTTGTTCTTCCTCTCTTATTCCCCCAATAGGTTTTGTATCTTTGTTGGAATTTTAGAGAGAAGTACTTGAGCATCTTTGTGGTGTTCTTGCCATTGCATTTGGTGCATCGGTTTGAGTTCTCCACGGTGATTCGTGGTGGTGAAAGCAAGAAGGTTGTTTCTCTTGGGTTCTTGGAACCCTAGATGGATTCTAGGCCTTTGTGGCGATTTGTTGGGAGCCTCCAATTAAGTTGTGGATGTGTGCCCCAATCTTTGTGTAAGGCCCGGTTTCCGCCTCGAAGGAAATCCCTTAGTGGAACCGTGACCTAGGCCTTTGTGGCGAGGGTCACCGGAGAATAAGGTGAGGCGCCTTCGTGGCGTTCGGTGTGTGGTGTGAGTACCGCATCTTGGGGTGAGGCCTTTGTGGCGTTGGTGTGCATCGAGAAACCACACCTCAAGGTGAGCCTCTTGTGGCGTTCGGGAGCACTAAGCCACCGCACCTCTCCAACGGAGATTAGCACTCGCAAGAGTGTGAACTTCGGGATAAATTTTCGTCTCCCGCGTGTCTCGGTTATCTCTATTCCCAAGCTCTTTACTTATGCACTTTACCTTGTGATAGCCATCGTGCTTGAAGTTATATATATCTTGCTATCACATAAGTTGCTTGTGTTACTTAGCATAACTTGTTGGTGCACATAGGTGAACCATTGCTTAGAATAAGTTGTTGGTGCACATAGGTGAACCATAGTATGTAGGCTTTGGGCTTGACAAAGTAAACACTAGTTTTATTCTGCATTTGTTAAGACCATCTCGTATAAGTTTTAAACCGCCTATTCACCCCCCTCTATGCGACATCCGTGTCCTTTAAAAGCTAGTACCTAGCGTAGCATTCATGGCAATAGTATGACATCAGATCTGATGACTCAGAGTCGTCAAACTCGATGGACATGGTGGACATAGTGCGACGTGTTGACGATGATGAGGCTAGAGTTAGTGTAATCGATGTCGATGACATGGCAATTGTTGAAGTAGCTCCTGATGAATCATCCACAGTTGGTGATGAAGCGGCGGTCGCGATAGTCGGTGAAGTCATGGCTTATATAGGACCCGAAGTGTTCGAGTCCAGGTGCCGCAGAACGCCACCAGCGCTGATGTTGAGGTGGACGCTACCGGACGTTATGTCCATCCCGCCATGCAGGCTTGAGAAGGTTGAACATCTCGCGATGGCGTGCGGGGTGAACTCGAAGGACCCGAAGCGGATCGAGCCCTCCGAGATCGACGATGATTGAGCCGATGGTGATGGAGATGCCGGCGAAGGTTTAGCCAACATTATCGGAATAGCCGATGAGGTGCCTTGAACTAATAGGTTTCCCACAGATGGCAACAATTGATGAGGGAGCTCCTCAGCAATGCCCACTATGAGGGGCTTAGCGTTACGGAATCCTGCAAGTTAGCACGCGACATCAGATACCGAACGAACAGAAGGCGAGATTTTACCCAGGTTCGGGGCCCTCGATGATGTAAAACCCTTACTCCTGCTTGTCTGATCATGATTTATTGATGAAAATTATAACACTGGGGCAGCCGATAGACTACATTATGGTGAACTCGCCGAACGGCAAGGTTTCTAGGGTTTTTTGTATGCGGGAGTGTGTAGGATGATTTTTATGTCTTCCGGCAGGCCCTCTCATGACCTTTATATAGGAGGCTAGGTCCCGAGAGTCCTACTCGGATTCAACTATGTTACAATGAGATCTAATCTATTCTTTCCTTATTCGACGTTTCCTTGTCTTGTTCATAAAAAATCCGTCTCCTTCTCTCTTTCCTTCATAGCAATCGACGTATTGATCCATCTTAGGCCACGGTGATCTTTATGGGTCCCTTCCTAGATCAAAGGAGGTAGGTCAATGTCCTGTACCCAAAGGATAATGCCCATATCAGACGGACAACTTCCCCAAGGTGGCCAAGGACCACGTCTTCGTCCCCTACCACCATCGGGTGGCGATGGAGGTGGTGGATGCAGCGGCAACCATCACTCGGCTCGTTCCAATGCTACCGGATGCCCTGGGTCTGCGAGACATTATAATGATCAAGCCAACCATGGAGCCAGCACAACTAGTGGATGTGTCTGACCTGAGGAATAAACTCAACCAAATCCGATAGGACAAGGTCCAGCCGTCCGCAGACAGGCATACCTATCTAAGTTATGTTTGCCCAAGCATATACTGGTTTATGATGGTGTATCCAAACCAAAACCTGGCTCCAAGAATACACCAATGTTGTCAAAATTGCCAACGGCAACGGCCTAGCACGGTCTGATATATCCCGATTATGCTCACGGGAACAACTAGGGCTTAGATTGACACCTTGCTCAATAATTCAATAAAAAGCTAGAAAGATATGGAGGATGCCTTCACTCAAAACTTTGCCGATACATACAAGCGCCCACATATAGCTGTACATCTTTATTGGTTCATCTAGCTGAAAGACAAGACTTGTTCCGAGGAGATGGCTACAAACGCATTCTTTCATGGACTAGTATGAGGAAGCAATTTTGCGGCATAAGCTTCAAAGGGAAAAGCTCACTGAACTAGGTAGAACGATTGCCAGTCCCAGCCGCCTTGCATTTCTTGGACGGTTGGGCTTCGATCTCCAGGGATAGAGCTATTCTAGCGCTGGCCTTCTGTTTCTTCGTCGTTTCCTCGGCAGTCGTAACAGCCTTGCATTTCTTGAATAGTTGGGTGCTGGCCTTATAATCGGAAGGGGACACACTGGTGGAATATTCCTAAGTGGGATACGCCGTACGTTCTCGTCGATAGCAAGGCACATGTGGCGACTTCGTCAATCACATGCATCTTGGCACAAAAAAAACTGTTAAAAACGTGCATCTGGATTTAACATTAGACTGGCAGAATGGAGGAGCGCAGCGAGTGAGCGCTGCGAGTGAGCACAGCGAGTGAGCGCTGCGAGTGAGCACAGCGAGTGAGCGCTGCGAGGCGAGGCCCCCTCCTCCGCCCGTCGCCGCGGCGACGGCGTACCCCTTCCCGGCCAAGCATGGCCTCGCCATCCCCTTCCCCAACCCCTTCCCCGGCGCCGTGGGCAAGCCCGCGCGGCCGTGAAGACCGCTGGCGCGGCGGCCGCGGTTCTGACTCCGAGGACACCCCACGCTCGTACAAGGAGGTGCTGGCCGGCGGCTCGGAGGATGAGCACGCCGGTGCGCAGGAGTCCTCTCGACGCCGCCCGGGGGTAAGATCTGTGGTGCGGCGCGAGGAGGCGAGCACCGCCATCGACGACCTGGACGATTCCGACGATCTGCTCGACGAGGAAGAAGAAGCTGCCCCGTGGGAGGAGCCCACACACGTCACCCGCAAGCGCGCCAGGGGCCACCGCGGGGGCAAGAAGGTTGCGGCGAGGACGGTGCGGCCCGTGCGCGACGTCAGCGCCTACGCGGAGTTTGACGGACTCTGCCCACTCTGCACTCAGTCGGGCCACCGCGCCAACGACTGCTTGATGGGGCCGGTCTGCCTCCGCTGCGGCGAGGTCGGCCACATGGCAAGGGAGTGTTCGCTCCCGCGCCCGCCACGACCTGTGTCGCCGCCTGGTGGTGGGGAACCTGCGAGGAAGAGGATGAACGATGGGCGGTTCCGCTAGGAGGGTGTCGGCGCCAGTGGGCTCCGTGCGCATGCGCCGGAGCCGCACCAGGCAACCATGGTGCAACGGGCGCAGCGCCGCGAGGTGGCGCCGTTGCGTGCGGACGGCGACAGGAGGCTGGCGCCACGTCACGCTCAGGCACCGCTCCGGTCCGATGATGGGGCGCGCCGCGGTGTGGCCTCTCACACTGCCACTGCGGGGCCTCGCCGTGATGCTGTGCCGTCGAGGCTTGCCCAAGGAGTCGCCTTGGTGCGCCGCGACACACAGGGTGCTGGTGCTGCGCGCGCGGTCGCTCTCGTGCCGATCCATGGTGGTGCGCCTCCGTCCAACGAGCGGGCCATGGCGCCCGTGCTGGCGGTGGCCCGTCGTGTCGCGGATGTTGCGCGTCCACGCAGGGGTGCAGATAAACAGGTGGCGCCCCTGGGTCTGCGCACGACGGCGGTGGGTGGTGAGTTGGCACGGCGCCCTGCGCGCGCTGTCTGCGTGCTCCCGCGCACGCCTGAGATGGATGAGGCCGAGGAGGCGCTCTCCAAAGCCCTCCTGGCGGTGATCTCCGGGGTTCGCCGGACCGTCACGACGGAAGAGGTGGCGTCGGTGCTCGAGGACGTGCATGGGCTCGTGCCTGGCACCTTCTCTGTGCATTGTCACCGCCCCAGGGACTTCCTGTTGTTCTTCGTCGTGCATGAGGATCGTGATCGTGTGCTCGCGGATGGGGTGCTCGCCTCCCCGTTTTTCCGGCTGCTCCTTCGACCTTGGTCACGGCGCACCCACGCGGCTTCGGGAGGCCTGTGCTTCCACACCGAAGTTGAGATCGAGGGGATTCCGGCCAACGCTTGGAGCCTAGAAACAGCGGAGGCTGTCCTCTCTCCGTCGGCGTGGTTGGAGCGCCTCCATCCTCTGACCAGAAGCCGCACGAACATGGGTGTCATGCGGCTCACGGCCTGGTGTCTCGACCCGGCGGCGATTCCGCGCGAGGTTGACATGCACGTCGTCGAGCCTGACGAGCCACCCTCTGTGGCAGACATGGCGGCGCCGGCGCAAGCGGTTGTCCCTCCCCACATTAGCACACTCGCCTACCCCCTCCTCATCCACATCACTCGCACTGTCGATTTTCGGCGTCCTACGCCGGGCGGCGCGGCGGCGGGTGGCGGCAACGATGGAAGAACGGCGGGCTGGCCAACACGAAGGCAGTACCAATACACCAGGGGTGTGCCGGACGTGCTCCATGGGTGCGGCGGCGGCGGCTCTGCTCCGTCGTCGGGCCAGGCCGGCGGTAGTGGGACGGGGACTGATACGTCTCCGACATATCGATAATTTCTTATGTTCCATGCCACATTATTGATGATATCTACATGTTTTATGCATACTTTATGTCATATTTATGCGTTTTCCGGAACTAACCTATTGACGAGATGCTGAAGGGCCAGTTGTTGTTTTCTGCTGTTTTTGGTTTCAGAAATCCTAGTAAGGAAATATTATCGGAATCGGACGAAATCAACGCCCAGAGTCTTAGAATTGGACGAAGCTTCCAGAACACCCGAGAGTCGCCAGAGAGGGGCCACAGGGCCACCAGATGACACCCTGGCGCGGCCAAGGGGGGGCCCGCGCCCCCCTAGTGTGTCGTCGCCTCGTTGACCTTCTGACGCCGCCTCTTCGCCTATAAAAAGGTCCCTGACCTAAATCTTCGATACGGAAAAGCCACGGTACGAGAAACCTTCCAGAGCCGCCGCCATCGCGAAGCCAAGATCTGGGGGACAGGAGTCTCTGTTCCGGCACGCCGCCGGGACGGGGAAGTGCCCCCGGAAGGCTTCTCCATCGACACCACCGCCATCTTCATCAACGCTGCTGTCTCCCATGAGGAGGGAGTAGTTCTCCATCGAGGCTCGGGGTTGTACCGGTAGCTATGTGGTTAATCTCTCTCCCTATGTACTTCAATACAATAATCTCATGAGCTACCTTACATGATTGAGATTCATATGATGATGCTTGTAATCTAGATGTCATTATGCTAGTCAAGTGGATTTTACTTATGTGATCTCCGGAGACTCCTTGTCCCACGTGTGTAAAGGTGACAGTGTGTGCACCGTGTGGGTCCCTTAGGCTATATTTCACAGAATACTTATTCACTGTTATGAATGGCATAGTGAAGTGCTTATTTATATCTCTTTATGATTGCAATGTGTTTTGTATCACAATTTATCTATGTGCTACTCTAGTGATGTTATTAAAGTAGTTTATTCTTCCTGCACGGTGTAATGGTGACAGTGTGTGCATCGTGTAGTACTTGGCGTAGGCTATGATTGTGATCTCTTGTAGATTATGAAGTTAACTATTGCTATGATGGTATTGATGTGATCTATGCCTCCTTTCGTAGCGTGAAGGTGACAGTGTGCATGCTATGTTAGTACTTGGTTTGGTTATGTTGATCTGTCATGCACTCTAAGGTTATTTAAATATGAATATCGAATATTGTGGAGCTTGTTAACTCCGGCATTGAGGGTTCGTGTAATCCTACACAGTTAGTGGTGTTCATCATCCAACAAGAGGGTGTAGAGTCTAGCATCTATCTATTTATTCTGTTATGTGATCAATGTTGAGAGTGTCCACTAGTGAAAGTATGATCCCTAGGCCTTGTTTCCAATACTGCTATCGCTGCTTGTTTACTGTTCTACTGCATCTGTACTGTCCGCAATATTACCACCATCATCCACACGCCAGTCCTGGGCAGCAAAGCACTTTTCTGGCACTGTTGCTACTGCTCATATATATTCATACCACCTGTATTTCACTATCTCTTCGCCGAACTAGTGCACCTATTAGGTGTGTTGGGGACACAAGAGACTTCTTGCTTTGTGGTTGCAGGGTTGCTTGAGAGGGATATCTTTGACCTCTTCCTCCCTGAGATCGATAAACCTTGGGTGATCCACTTAAGGGAAACTTGCTGCTGTTCTACAAACCTCTGCTCTTGGAGACCCAACACTGTCTACAAGAATAGAAGCTCCCGTAGACATCAAGCACTTTTCTGGCGCCGTTGCCGGGGAGGAAAGGTAAAAGGCACTCATACTCCGGTTCAGTGTAACAAGATTTCTTTCGGCGCCATTGTGTTTGTGCTCGAAGCTATTTCCTTTAGATCCTGCAATTGCATCTTTTTGTTTCTTGTTTACACTAGTTAGGCATAATGGAAAACAACAAAAATATGAGAGATCTTTATGAACTTTATCTTGAATTAGGACATGATGTGTTTGAAGAGAGAATTAAAAAACCCATGGAACTTTATATGCATGCTAATGGGAATGTTATTAATATGAATGCTTTGAACACTATTGTTGCTAATGCTATGGAAAATTCTAAGCTTGGGGAAGCTGGTTTTGATGAGCATAATCTTTTTAGTCCCCCAAGCATTGAGGAGAAAATTTACTTTGATGATACTTTGCCTCCTATTTATGATGATTATAATGATAGTGATCTTTTGGTGCCACCTGTTATGGAGGATAAATTTGATTATGATTACAATATGCCTCCTATATTTGATGATGAGAATAATAATGATAGCTACTTTGTTGAATTTGCTCCCACTTCAACTAATAAAATTGATTATGCTTATGTGGAGAGTAATAATTTTATGCATGAGACTCATGATAAGAATGCTTTATGTGATAGTTATATTATTGAGTTTGCTCATGATGCTACTGAAAGTTATTATGAGAGAGGAAAATATGGTTGTAGAAATTTTCATGTTACTAAAACACCTCTCTATATGCTAAAATTTTTGAAGCTACACTTGTTCTATCTTCCTATGCTTGTTACTTTGCTCTTCATGAACTTGTTTATTTACAAGATTCCTTTTCATAGGAAGCATATTAGGCTTAAATGTGTTTTGAATTTGCCTCTTGATGCTCTCTTTTGCTTCAAATACTATTTCTTGCGAGTGCATCATTAAAACTGCTGAGCCCATCTTAATGGCTACAAAGAAAGAACTTCTTGGGAGATAACCCATGTGTTTATTTTGCTACAGTACTTTGTTTTATATTTGTGTCTTGGAAGTTGTTTACTACTGTAGCAAACTCTCCTTATCTTAGTTTTGTGCATTGTTGTGCCAAGTAAAGTCGTTGATAGTAAGGTTCATACTATATTTGGATTACTGCGCAGAAACAGATTTCTTTGCTGTAACGAATCTGGGCCTAATTCTCTGTAGGTAACTCAGAAAATTATGCCAATTTACGTGAGTGATCCTCAGATATGTACGCAACTTTCATTCAGTTTGAGCATTTTCATTTGAGTAAGTCTGGTGCCTCAATAAAATTCGTTTTTACGGACTGTTCTGTTTTGACAGATTCTGCCTTTTATTTCGCATTGCCTCTTTTGCTATGTGGGATGGATTTCTTTGTTCCATTAACTTCCAGTAGCTTTGGGCAATGTCCAGAAGTGTTAAGAATGACTGTGTCACCTCTGAACATGTGAGTTTTTGATTATGCACTAACCCTCTAATGAGTTGTTTTGAGTTTGGTGTGGAGGAAGTTTTCAAGGATCAAGAGAGGAGGATGATACAATACGATCAAGAAGGGTGAAAAGTCTAAGCTTGGGGATGCCCCGGTGGTTCATCCCTGCATATTTCAATAAGACTCAAGCGTCTAAGCTTGGGGATGCCCAAGGCATCCCCTTCTTCATCGACAACATTATCAGGTTCCTCCCCTGAAACTATATTTTTATTCCGTCACATCTTATGTGCTTTGCTTGGAGCGTCGGTTTGTTTTTGTTTTTGTTTTGTTTGAATAAAATGGATCCTAGCATTCATTGTGTGGGAGAGAGACACACTCCGCTGTTGCATATGGACAAATATGTCCTTAGGCTTTACTCATAGTATTCATGGCGAAGTTTCTTCTTCGTTAAATTGTTATATGGTTGGAATTGGAAAATGATACATGTAGTAATTTGCTAAAATGTTTTGGATAATGTGATACTTGGCAATTGTTGTGCTCATGTTTAAGCTCTTGCATCATATACTTTGCACCTATTAATGAAGAAATACATAGAGCTTGCTAAAATTTGGTTTGCATAATTGGTCTCTCTAAGGTCTAGATAATTTCTAGTATTGAGTTTGAACAACAAGGAAGACGGTGTAGAGTCTTATAATGTTTACAATATGTCTTTTATGTGAGTTTTGCTGCACCGGTTCATCCTTGTGTTTGTTTCAAATAACCTTGCTAGCCTAAGCCTTGTATCGAGAGGGAATACTTCTCATGCATCCAAAATCCTTGAGCCAACCACTATGCCATTTGTGTCCACAATACCTACCTACTACATGGTATTTCTCCGCCATTCCAAAGTAAATTGCTTGAGTGCTACCTTTAAATTTCTATCCTCTACCTTTGCAATATATAGCTCATGGGACAAATAGCCTAAAAACTATTGTGGTATTGAATATGTACTTATGCACTTTATCTCTTATTAAGTTGCTTGTTGTGCGATAACCATGTTCCTAGGGACGCCATCAACTACTCTTTGTTGAATATCATGTGAGTTGCTATGCATGTTCGTCTTGTCTGAAGTATGGGAGATTTACCACTAAAATGGTTAGAGCATTGCATAATGTTGGAGAAGAACATTGGGCCGCTAACTAAAGCCATGATCCATGGTGGAAGTTTCAGTTTTGGACAAATATCCTCAATCTCATATGAGAAAATTAACTGTTGTTGAATGCTTATGCATAAAAGAGGAGTCCATTATCTGTTGTCTATGTTGTCCCGGTATGGATATCTAAGTTGAGAATAATCAATAGCAAGAAATCCGATGCGAGCTTTCTCCTTAGACCTTTGTACAGGCGGCATAGAGGTACCCCTTTGTGACACTTGGTTAAAACATGTGCATTGCAATGATAATCCAGGTAATCCGAGCCAATTAGGACAAGGTGCGGGCACTATTAGTATACTATGCATGAGGCTTGCAACTTGTAAGATATAATTTACATGACACATATGCTTTATTACTACCGTTGACAAAATTGTTTCTTGTTTTCAAAACCAAAGCTCTAGCACAAATATAGCAATCGATGCTTTCCTCTGCGAAGGGCCATTCTTTTACTTTCATGTTGAGTCAGTTCACCTATTTCTCTCCACCTCAAGAAGCAAACACTTGTGTGAACTGTGCATTGATTCCTACATATTTGCATATTGCACTTGTTATATTACTTTACATTCACAATATCCATGAGATATACATGTTACAAGTTGAAAGCAACCGCTGAAACTTCATCTTCCTTTGTGTTGCTTCAATACCTTTACTTTGAATTTATTGCTTTATGAGTTAACTCTTATGCAAGACTTATTGATGCTTGTCTTGAAAGTACTATTCATGAAAAGTCTTTGCTATATGATTCATTTGTTTACTCATGTCATTTACCATTGTTTTGATCGCTGCATTCATTACATGTGCTTACAATAGTATGATCAAGATTATGATGGCATGTCACTCCAGAAATTATCTTTGTTATCGTTTACCTGCTCGGGACGAGCAGAAACTAAGCTTGGGGATGCTGATACGTCTCCAACGTATCGATAATTTCTTATGTTCCATGCCACATTATTGATGATATCTACATGTTTTATGCATACTTTATGTCATATTTATGCGTTTTCCGGAACTAATCTATTGACGAGATGCCGAAGGGCCCGTTGCTGTTTTCTGCTGTTTTTGGTTTCAGAAATCCTAGTAAGGAAATATTCTCGGAATCGGACGAAATCAACGCCCAGAGTCTTAGAATTGGACGAAGCTTCCAGAACACCCAAGAGTCGCTAGAGAGGGGCCACAGGGCCACCAGATGACACCCTGGCGCGGCCAAGGGGGGGCCCGCGCCCCCCTAGTGTGTCGTCGCCTCGTTGACCTTCTGACGCCGCCTCTTCGCCTATAAAAAGGTCCCTGACCTAAATCTTCGATACGGAAAAGCCACGGTACGAGAAACCTTCCAGAGCCGCCGCCATCGCGAAGCCAAGATGCGGGGACAGGAGTCTCTGTTCCGGCACGCCGCCGGGACGGGGAAGTGCCCCCGGAAGGCTTCTCCATCGACACCACCGCCATCTTCATCAACGCTGCTGTCTCCCATGAGGAGGGAGTAGTTCTCCATCGAGGCTCGGGGCTGTACCGGTAGCTATGTGGTTAATCTCTCTCCCTATGTACTTCAATACAATAATCTCATGAGCTGCCTTACATGATTGAGATTCATATGATGATGCTTGTAATCTAGATGTCATTATGCTAGTCAAGTGGATTTTACTTATGTGATCTCCGGAGACTCCTTGTCCCACGTGTGTAAAGGTGACAGTGTGTGCACCGTGTGGGTCTCTTAGGCTATATTTCACAGAATACTTATTCACTATTATGAATGGCATAGTGAAGTGCTTATTTATATCTCTTTATGATTGCAATGTGTTTTGTATCACAATTTATCTGTGTGCTACTCTAGTGATGTTATTAAAGTAGTTTATTCCTCCTGCACGGTGTAATGGTGACAGTGTGTGCATCGTGTAGTACTTGGCGTAGGCTATGATTGTGATCTCTTGTAGATTATGAAGTTAACTATTGCTATGATGGTATTAATGTGATCTATGCCTCCTTTCGTAGCGTGAAGGTGACAGTGTGCATGCTATGTTAGTACTTGGTTTGGTTATGTTGATCTGTCATGCACTCTAAGGTTATTTAAATATGAACATCGAATATTGTGGAGCTTGTTAACTCCGGCATTGAGGGTTCGTGTAATCCTACACAGTTAGTGGTGTTCATCATCCAACAAGAGGGTGTAGAGTCTAGCATCTATCTATTTATTCTGTTATGTGATCAATGTTGAGAGTGTCCACTAGTGAAAGTATAATCCCTAGGCCTTGTTTCCAATACTGCTATCGCTGCTTGTTTACTGTTCTACTGCATCTGTACTGTCCGCAATATTACCACCATCATCCACACGCCAGTCCTGGGCAGCAAAGCACTTTTCTGGCACTGTTGCTACTGCTCATATATATTCATACCACCTGTATTTCACTATCTCTTCGCCGAACTAGTGCACCTATTAGGTGTGTTGGGGACACAAGAGACTTCTTGCTTTGTGGTTCCAGGGTTGCTTGAGAGGGATATCTTTGACCTCTTCCTCCCTGAGATCGATAAACCTTGGGTGATCCACTTAAGGGAAACTTGCTGCTGTTCTACAAACCTCTGCTCGTGGAGGCCCAACACTGTCTACAAGAATAGAAGCTCCCGTAGACATCAGGGACCACCAGGGTGTTGGCATCTGGCGCGGTCCTTGGCACCCTTGACCCGTCCACGTCGCCCCAGGGCGGGAAAAGCAAAAGGAGAAAACGCGGAGGCAGGAAGGTCCGTGCTCTGCGGGAGAAGGCTGCGGCCGCTGTCCTTAGCGCCGACAAAGTTGCTGTGGGTGGGGCTTCTGATAGAGCCCTTACCCTGGTTTCCACCTTCTGCGAGCCGTTGGACGCGCAGGATCCGGTCCACTCCGACACCCTGCCAGTGGTCGTGGAGGAGGACAACGGAGCGGGCGTGTCAGTCCGTGCTGTGGAAGGTGCGGTGCAGCTGGGCGCTGAGCTGCGGGTGGGCTCGGTCGTGGTCATCGCTGTAGCGTCAGCAGCCAGTCAAAAGGAGCTCTCCCCCGTCCAGGCTCACGCAGCGCCCGTGACTGGCAGTTCGCTGAAGGAGACGATGACAACATCTACGTCGCTCGCCCCCATGTTGGGCTCGCCCAGCCTCGGCCCAGGCCCAGCTGCGGGGTCTCCATCCTTGGCGCTGGCCACGTTGGCTGCCAGCCAGTTGGGCCAGGCCCAGGTTGGATCCGTGGCAGTCACTGTGGGCTGCATGGGCCAGTCCTAGGAGGGCGATCTGCTGCCCGCTGAGGACGCGCGGGAATCTGCTTCGGTGGGGGATTAAAATTCGACCCCCTCGATCGATGTTACCGCTGCTCCAACAGTTGCGATAGGTCTGATAGTCGCCAGCGGTACTACCCTGGTTGGTCTCCACGATGCGGATACCCATGTGTTGCAGTTGGCTACGGTTGTCGCGGTTGCGGCCCCCATGGAGGCGCGCCTCTCCGATGAGGATGACTCCGATGATGATCGAGTGGATGAGGAGATTGTGGTTGATCTGCACCCAGCACGTGTTGCACACGACGCGGCCCCACCTGCTGCTACTCCGGCAGTATGCCGCTTCGCTTCGCCACCTTTGGTGTTCCAAAGAGCTCGACAGCCTCCCCCTCCGCGCCCTCTGCCGGCGGTGGCCAGGCCTCGGACCCTAGGGGAATTCCTCACTGCGGCGAAATCACGCTCGGATGCTCTCCTACAGACCCCGGCTGTTCGACGCAGACTCGTAGAGCTCAACTTCCATCCTTGTCGGAGTTCGAGGATTGCTGGGCAACCGGGAGGTCTTAGTGCTGAGATGAAGGCTGTGCGCAACCTGTTGCGCAAGCTTGGTCTTCTCCAGGGGGATGAGGCGCCGTCAGAGGCTGCCCTTGAGGCTTACCATAAGATGTATGAGCTTCCCCTGACAGACGACATGATTGAGGCGATTGCTGAGTTCTACGGGGGGTTGCTTACGACGATCAGAGGCTGCTCTCCACCACTGCTGGGGGTGACGGGTGGTCGCCTCATTGAGGCCTGACCCCGGTGGTGGTCCACAGGTGTTTCTGCGTTGTTCCAATGTTATACGAACCTAAAGTTTTCGTGGCCAATGTGCGAGGCCTCAATGATTGTGAACGGCGTACGGGTGTTAGGAGTGTAGTGAGCACTACAGGTGCATCCATTGTATGTCTCCAGGAGACAAAGCTATATGTTGTAACTCAGGCTATCGTAATAGAAGCGCTTGGCGCAGAGTTTGACGCTTACTTCTGCTTGCCTGCGGCTCACACTCGGGGGGGGGGGGGTATTATTGTGGCTTGGGTTAGCCGGGTGGTGCAGCTCGACAGTGCACACTATGGAGCTAACAGTGTTACGGCAAGGGTCTCTCCCGTGGGTGGTGGTGCTGAGTGGTGGCTGACTTGTGTCTATGGACCTCAGGCTGAGGCTGACAAGGTCGCCTTCTTAGAGGAGCTCCGCGATGTCCGCAGAGGTCACCCTGGACCTTGGGCCCTCTGCGGGGATTTTAACTTGATATACCGGGATGAGGACAAGAACAATGGTAACCTCAACCGTAGGATGATGGGCAGATTCCGGCGCTTTCTGAATGATTGCGAGCTGAAGGAGATCTATCTACATGGACGGCGGTACACTTGGTCGAACGAGCGGGAAACGCCCACTCTGGTGCGGCTGGATCGGGTGTTTGTTTCGGTTGCCTGGGAGGAGTTGCATAGTAGCTGCATGTTGCGCTGCTTGGCAACGGTGGTGGCCGACCACTGCCCACTCCTCCTGGATTGCACCACCAAATCGGCAGGGCGGAAGAGGTTCCAGTTCGAATGCTTCTGGCTAAAGTTGGAAGGTTTTGAGGATGCTGTGCGAAGCGCCTGGGATGCTGTGGAGGGTGACCCAGCCCCTTCCGGCAGCTCACTGCAAAGCTGAAGCGCACGGAGCGCAACTTGCTGAGCTGGAGTGACAAAAAGGTAGGAAGTGTCAAACTGCAGCTGATGATAGCGCGGGAGGTCGTCTTTAGGCTGGATGTGGCCATGGAGTCTAGACAACTTTCACCGAACGAGCGCCGACTCAGGGCGCACCTCAAACACGCTTACCTGGGCCTGGCTTCGCTTGAACGCACTATGGCAAGGCAGCGGGCCAAGATCGCATGGCTGGAGGAGGGGGACGCCAACACAGCCTTCTTCCATCAACACGCGGCATACCGTCGCCATAAGAACGTGATCCACAGCCTGCAGGTGGGAGGCGCGGTCATTTCTGACCAGGCGGCCATGGTTGAAGCTGCTTTCACACACTTTGAGGGCCTGCTTGGCACCTCGGTGGATAGACAGCATTCGCTGGACTTGGACTTCCTGGATACCCACTCTGAGGACCTCGCAGAGCTGGAGGCGGTGTTCACAGAGGACGAGATCTGGGAGGTGATTCGGCGACTGCCCGGGGGCAAGGCGTCGGGGCCCGACGGGTTCACGGCTGAATTCCTTCAGAAATGCTGGGGAGTGGATAAGGGTGACTTCATGGCATCCTTCGACAAGTTGTTCACGTTGTGCGGGCGCAGGTTCCAAGGTCTCAACCTGGCCTTGCTGACCCTACTTCCTAAGCGCCCGGATGCGGCTGCGCTCGACGACTACCGCCCAATCAGCCTGATCCATATCTTTTTCAAGCTGGTTGCGAAGGCGCTCGCCACTCGTCTAGCCCCTAGGATGGAGTCGCTGGTGGATCGTAACCAATGCGCGTTCATTCGCAAGCATTGTATCCACGACAACTTCATGTTGGTCCAGCAGACAGCTAGATTTTTACACCGGGAGAAGGAGCTGCAGGTGATGCTCAAGTTGGACACTGCCGGCGCCTTTGACTCCGTTTCTTAGGCTTTCCTTTTGGAAATCTTTCGCAAGTTAGGGTTTGGGCCTAGGTTCCGCGAACTAGTGTCCATCCTCCTATCCACTGTGAGTACCAGGGTGATGCTCAATGGTGAGCCAGGCCCCCCGATTTGGCATCATAGGGGCCTGAGACAGGGAGACCCCTTGTCGCCAGCGCTGTTTGTACTGATGATGAACACCCTCAACAGGTTGTTGGCTAAGGCAATCGAGTTCGGGGTGCTGAGGCGCTTAGCACGGCGGGACTTAGTGACGTCTGTATTGCTCTATGCGGATGATGTTGTGATTTTCTGACACGCAGATGAGACGGATCTACGCGCTGTTCGTGGGATCCTGGAGCTCTTTGGCCATGCTTCGGGGCTGCGCACCAACTTCGCCAAGTGCTCGGTTTCCCCCATCGCCTGCTCTGAGGATGAGGCCGCGGGCGCTGCTGAACTCATGGAGTGCCAGCTAGCGCCGTTTCCAGTGAGATACCTTGGCATCCCGCTGTCTATCAGGAGGCTGACGGCTGCAGCATTCCAGCCCCTCATAGACCGTCTAGCCGACAAGCTACTTACCTGGAGGGCATCGATGATGCCTCGGGCAGGACGCTTGGCGCTAATCCGTTCGGTTCTCGCAGCGATACCGTTGCACCAGCTGATGGTGCTGAGTCTTGATAAGAAAGCACTCAAGCAGGTCAACAAAATCTTGCGAGGATTCCTTTGGGCTGGCAGGGCAGACGAGGCGCTTAGCACGGCGGGACTTAGTGACGTCTGTATTGCTCTATGCGGATGATGTTGTGATTTTCTGACACGCAGATGAGACGGATCTACGCGCTGTTCGTGGGATCCTGGAGCTCTTTGGCCATGCTTCGGGGCTGCGCACCAACTTCGCCAAGTGCTCGGTTTCCCCCATCGCCTGCTCTGAGGATGAGGCCGCGGGCGCTGCTGAACTCATGGAGTGCCAGCTAGCACCGTTTCCAGTGAGATACCTTGGCATCCCGCTGTCTATCAGGAGGCTGACGGCTGCAGCATTCCAGCCCCTCATAGACCGTCTAGCCGACAAGCTACTTACCTGGAGGGCATCGATGATGCCTCGGGCAGGACGCTTGGCGCTAATCCGTTCGGTTCTCGCAGCGATACCGTTGCACCAGCTGATGGTGCTGAGTCTTGATAAGAAAGCACTCAAGCAGGTCAACAAAATCTTGCGAGGATTCCTTTGGGCTGGCAGGGCAGACGCCAATGGCGGACATTGCCACGTCAACTGGGCAAGGGTGTGTAGGCCGTTGCGGCTTGGGGGGCTGGGAATCCCAGATCTCGCACACAAGGCTATCAGCCTCAGGGTGCACTGGATCTGGAGGAGGCACGCCGACCCCCTGCGACCTTGGCGCGGGTTGGACATGCATTTCTCGAAGACGGAGCTGGATGTCTTTGCGGCTTCTACCCCCATGGTAGTCGGCAACGGGGAGTCCGCCCTCTTCTGGGAGGACAGATGGCTGGACGGCAGGTCCATCAAGGAGATGGCGCCGGAGGTATACGCTTTGGTTCCAAAGCACCGGCGAAAGGCGCGCACAGTCCGTGAAGCGCTGGTTGACCGTACCTAGATCCCCGATATTGTAGGTGCACCGAGCGCCCTGGCAATGTGGCAGTACGTCCAGCTGTGGGGTAGGCTCAGGGGCATTCAACTATCGGGGGACCCGGACAGGTTGGTTTGGCGGTGGATGACGGATGGAGTATACAGCTAGATCCTGTTATGACACCCTTTTCCAGGGGGCAATCATCTCAGGGTCCTGGAAGCTCAACTGGAAATCCTGGGCGCCACCTAGGGTGAAGTTCTTCATCTGGTTGGCCTGCCTCGACAGGTGCTAGACGGGTGAGAGACTGGCACGGCGGGGGCTGCCGCATGCGCCAAGATACCCGTTATGTGACCAGTCTGCCGAAACCATGAGACACCTCCTTACAGGATGTTCCTTCTCTAGGACGGTGTGGTTTGAGGTCCCGTCGTGGATCCGATCCACCTCAGGCCCGCCCATGGCTGAGGGTGACTTCGCGGAGTGGTGGTCGCTGGTGCGAACCGCCCCTCGCCAGCTGCGCAAGGGCACTTCGTCGATTATCATGCTCACGGCATGGTGGATTTGGAAACACCGGAACGCTGTGGTCTTTGATAACGCGCGGCCTTCGGTGGCATCCTTGTTCAACGACATCACTGCCGACGCGCGGCTTTGGGCGGACGCGGGAGCCCGGGGTGTGCGCCAGTTACTCCCCTAGTTTAGGTTTTTCCATTTTCTTGGGTCGAGTTGTACGGCGTGGTGTGTCCGTCCATCGGGCTTGTACATAAACTCTTCTTTATCTATCAATGCATCGGAACCGCAAGGCTTTTGCGTTTTCGCGAAAAAATTCATGTGTTCAATCCATCTATATGTAGCTTTTGAGGCATTGATTCATCAGTTCTGGTATATGGGCTCATGAGTAAGTGTTGATGAATAATTCTGAGTAGGGCCGAGCCGGAAAAATTAAGAGCTCTGTGTGAAACTCTAAAATGGGCCCTATCTTCATAGAAATTTTGAATTATTCAACAAATATAATGTATATAGCATAATGTCTTACATAACAATTAGATATACTAGTCATCAACCCGTGCATCCGCACGTGTCATGGGTAGAATGTTTCAAGAATATATATAAGATTGTAAATGAAATTTCACAAAACACGGTTAATCACAAATTATTATAAATCTGATTTAGTTTCATATATTTGTCAGAGATTAAATTTTCTTACTTGGTTGTAGGGTTTTGAAAGTATGTATGACACTTTCTTTCTTCTATATTAAATCCACGGAAACCAAGAGGACTCATTTTGTGGCGGGACTGCAAAATTGATTTAGACAGAGGCCTCACATTTGATTAAATTCACTATTGTTCAATTCTCCAAATTTGTTCTTCGCAGCCATTAAAGGATAAACAAATAAATAAAAAACAATTGTGGTATGTCATTAAAATTTCAAGAGATATTCTCAAAAGTAAGAAAAATCATCCAGTGAAAAAAATCTTGAAATAGGCTGAGAGTTGTAAAAATATGTACCTTTAAGTTGTTGTCGCAAGATAGTCAAAATGCCATACAGACTACCAACAACAAGCTATTGTTCGGAGTACTTCAAGGATTTACCTGTTTTATTCCATCAAAACTGTTAGAAGCTACTGTTTGGACCCTTCAATTCGCAGCAAGAAATTTCAAAGATCTGTATATATATAAAACTTTTAAAAGGAAAATTTTACGATTTTAAAGAATGAGCAATAATGTTTGTCGTCATACGGAGAAGCAGACTGACCTGGAAAAATCTTCAGAAGTGAACGGGCAGAACTACTGCTTGTTTTAGCAATGAAAAATGATATAAAAAAACTAACCATGACTGATTAAATTGGAGGTTGATCTGGTAATTGCTGAATTCATCCTCGCATGCCTACAAACGCGAATTAGTCGGAGCAAACATCTGTGTTTTTAACTGAAAGAACCATAAATTTGATAGCTTAATTTACCTTACCACATCAGTGAGTTTCCTTCACAAATATTAACACATTATTGTTCTCATATTGTGTAAATAAAATTTATCATATTGTACATGTAGAAATGAGATCTATAAAGTCTACCGGATGGCTTCCTTACTTTGATCATAATAAATATATTCACATGGACGACCACTTAAATCATACAGTTTCCTAGAAAATTAAAATTATAGAGTCCTCAGGTTAGCAGGACTATGTATAAAATTAATTGTTAACTATAATCTACGTAGCACTTAGATACTACCAAGCTTGGGGAGGGGGTGGTGCGTAATGGTGTGCATATCAATCACGGATCAAGGCCCCTATACCGATACCATGCACACAGTACGTTGTAACGTCCGTTGGTTCCCCCCCCCCCCCCCCCCCCCCCTCTGTAGCAGCTACAGGGTTTGAGAGTCCACCGCTTGAGGCCGGGCCTCCCCAGGGCCTCCTCCGCCGGAATAGCCGGCCGGAGCTGGTCAGGGATAGGCGCCAGAGTAGCTACGAGTAGATGTAGGTTCAGATCTAGTAGTCTTCTTAGATTTACCCCAGTGGAGAATGGCGATATGCCCTTGGGGGCTTGGCCACGGCGGAGCTCGAGCTGCTCCCGGTGGTTGTTGGTTGTGTGGCTGCTCTCTGCGGCGCTCCGGTGGACGGAGCCAGAAGCGGAAGGCGGTGGCGCTTCCTCACCCCCTTCAATAAAGCTCGTTGGCTTCTCCCACGATCTGGACGGATCTAGCCGAGATCCTCCCTTTCTTCGCCACCATGGAGGTGGAAAGGAAGCTGGGGGTCAAGGTGGTGCCGTTCTTGGCAGATTGCCGGAGAGGCGGCCTGGAGCAGAAGATCTACCTCGTGCGCAACACATGGCGACCGAGTTCGTCGCCATGATCCACGGCCAGCATGGTGGCCCAACCTCAACCTCCAGATCAGAGGCCCTTCGATTCATCTGCTGGAGCTCGACGCTTCCAGAGGACCAAGTGGTGCGTCCCCGGTCTTCTGGTGGTTGCCAGCGGCGGAATCCTCACGTCGGCATGTAGTATTCGAGCATGCAGCTCCTGGAGCTCGGTGGAGACGCCTGGAGCTCGCCGGCGACTGGTGGCAGAGGCACTGTACTCGATTTCTTTTTCTCATGTAATTTCAGGGTGCTTTCTGTAAAGTGCGAGGTCCTTATTTCAAATAGTAGGTTTGTTAGGGCAAGAGATGACATAGGACTTCGCTGCAAAATGTACCTGCCACATGTGTATCAATAAATGCTCCTCTGGGGTCGCTGACCCCACCTTGTGTTCAAAAAAAAAAGTTGTATCGTCCAAGGTAATATCGTGGACGGTTGCAGCCGCGAAATCATCTATCAGCAATTTTGGAGAAGTATAGATACCTAATCAGTAGAGACTACTGCAAGATCGATCTAGGTTGTCGCCAAACTCCAAGATGACGGGGATGAACAGACATTTCCTGCTGCGGCCAGATGCGCACGGTGAGGTATGGCTAGATCGCCGCATTCCAAACTCCAGGATGTTGGGATGGGCAAATACTAGCCGCCGGCAAGAGGTGGATGCGAACTCCTTCTTGATGGAAAGTCATCGTCCCAGCCAGATCCGCCAACAATCCGGCATACTCTTTTTTTTGCAACTTTTTTTTCCTTTGTTAGGGTGATCGGGAGTGGGGAAAGGACACGCGGGTAAGCGGGAATAATTGTATATCATCTAACGACCTGAGTTGATTATTATTAGATCGGACGGACGTAATATCTCTAATCTCTAGGATTAACGTGGTGTCTTGTTGGGAGTCTCCAATTAGTAAATATAAAATTAAGAACCATACCTGCGTCAACTTCCGGTTGCATAATGTTCATTTCATTATTTGAACAATAGCATTTTTCTAAGGTTGAAATGCTGATTGTGGGAGGACACATGCGTTTCTTTTACAATAATACTAGACTTACGGATATGTTATGCTACGGAAACGTTACGGACACACATGTTGCGGGTTGATTGGCTGTGATTTCTAGCCTTGCTGAAAAATCGGATCGCACTCTGATTTCTAGCCTCCGTAAGTGAATTTTGTAAAAGTAGTCCGTACGTGTAGCATTGCTCTTTCTTTTATGATAAACCTGTCAGTAGCTTCCTTAATTTTCAGATTTAATTTGAACGCCTTTCTTTTCCTTTCTCTTAAACTTTTTTTTTGTATCTGATTCGTACCCCACGTTGAATCAAATCTAGATTCTGAAACACTACATAGAAAAGATAAAATAATAAAATCAGCCGCGGTTGATTGGCTTTGCCCATCAGCCTAAAAGATGTACTACTGTTTTGCTCACACGCCGTGGCCGATCAGGGTCCAGGGAAGATGGGACGGAACTCGCCTCATCTCTCTCTGCCTCTCTGGCCGGCTGGCGTTGATGGCTGACGTCTCAAGTCTCAAGAACAGCGAATTGGCAATCAATCATGGCATCGCGGCCTCGTCGCGGGAGTCAGCGAGTCAGACACGGGCCGCAGGTTTCCTATACGTCGATCGATCAGATCCAGCGGAGGGTTCGCTCGCTCAAGACGAGTCCGTGCAGGACGTGGGTTTGTGTCAGGTATAAGGGCATCTCCAACCGGCTGACCCAAACGGAAGCGCTGGGCCGTCCGTTTTGAGCCGTTTGCGTGGCCGGCCAGACACGCGGACAGCGCCCCGCGTCCGCGTGTCCGTTTGGGTCGCACGCTGCGCCCAACGCAGCGGCCACCCATTTGGCCATTTGGCCTATTTCTTTTGGAAATAGGCCATCTGGCCACACATACTTATAAATAGTATGTAACAAATATAGAAATAATATCTAACAATTATAGAATAATATCAAATAGCATAAAACAATATCAAATAAAATGTTGCATGATGAAGAAATAAAATGTGCCATAGTTCGAACAAATATAAAAATTACAAATTGAGATTGTCAACTCAATTTGGACGCTCTAGGATCTCCTTCTGCCTCTTCTCGAACCAAGCTCTCTTCGCCTCGCTCATGTTGGTCAAGTCGGCGTTCATGATCAGGTTGTCCTCGGCTTGGCGTTTGAGCTCAACTTCCTTCGCCTTCAACTCCACCTCTTGGGCCCTTGCCGATCTTTGTGAGCTCAAGTTCTCTCTCTTTGAGCTCAATTTCTCTAGCTTTGGTCTTGGCCTTGACCTCTTCTATCTCAAGCTTCTTCTTTTGGATATCGAAGTAGTTCTTCCTGTCCTCCTCTTTCTCCCGGCGCCTTCTCTCATCCCTCTTGTTCGTGGACACCTCTCTATCGGCATGCAGCTCCTTCAAAGTGCCAAACAATAACATGGACGAGGCATCACGCTTCAAGTCGGCTTTGGTTGCCTTGTGGCCGCGAGGACGACTTGCACGAGAAGCGGAGCTACCGCAAGGCTGGCCACCATCAAGGTCAATGACCGTCGCATCTTTGGCGGTCTTGTTGCCAGTCAAGGTCGCCATGTACCCCTCGTACCCCTCCTGGAACTTGGGGGTGCCATGGAGTATCTTCCAACAATGAGGGAAGGCAAAGGTCTTTTCTCCATTGACCGATTTGTACCAATCCAAAGCTTGCCACGCCTAGAGCAAAGCGAGACAAGAACGATAAACATATGTGCAAACACCGAATGAACGAGTTGAGGTTAAGAATCATACCAAGTCCTTCATGCCCATGCCGCTAACGGGGAGCCGCTTCGCGTGATCATACGCCGCCTAGAATTTGTTGCATTCCGTTTGAATTGTTCCCCACCTCTTTTGGAGCGATATTTCGCTGCGGTCGCTCTCAAATGGATCTTGTTCGTATTTGCGATGCCCATGAAAGTATTCATAGATCCGGCGCCAGAATGTGGTCCCCTTCTACTCGGCACCCGTCAATGCATCTTGCCCGATGATCAGCCATCCTTCGACCAGCACCTTGTCCTCCTTCTCCGTGTAGTTGGCGGTTCGTTTGCTTACGCGGCGAGCTCGAGCTTGTGCAGCTGCGGCTTGCGTCAACTCCTGAGCGAACAACGGCTCCTCCTCGATGTTAATGCTGCCGGGACAGGCAGTGCTGTCCTGATTTGTGTCAACGGGAGGCGGCTGGGGAGCCTGCTCGGTCGAAGCAGAGGGCATGGTGGTCGGCATTGGCTGCGTGTACACCGGAGGGGCCTGCACAGTGGACAATTCGTCGAGCAGGTTCCGTGCGCCGGCCATCGCTGCTGGTCCCACGTGCTTGGGGCCTTTGGAGTTTGCCGGCGCACGGTTCAGGTCAATGGACGAAGGAGACGGCCCCGTGAACGACTCGCCCACCTCCGGTGACCCATCCCGTGACGGGTACGCGTACCGCGCCGATGGCGTCCCCAATTCGTGCGCGCCGGGCGTGTACCCAAACGGGGCTACCGGCAGGGATGTTGACCTTGGAGGAAGGGGCCGGGTCGAGGACAAGGACGAGCTCCCCCCCGAGGCCGTGCCGGCGGCAGGGAGGATCAAGTGCTGAGCGAGCGCTTGGTGGCCATAAAAGAGCATGGCATGCTCTTGCAAGACGTCCGCCTTGGCCTCCGTCTTGAGTTGGAGAAGCTGCTCCGCCGCCCGCTGCCGCTCCTCCGCGGCAGCGATATCCCTCTTCCTTTGGTCGAGCGCCCTGCGGCGGTCGGCCCTCTTCTTGCTCTCGATCTTCCTCTGCTCCGCGGTGAGGTCGGGCTTCGCCTTCTTGGTCGCCGGCCCGGGCTCCACGACCACCGGCCCGGCCAGTTGAGGAGCCTCCGCCAAGGGAGGACCGGCAACGGCCGCGACCTGTGCCTCGTCTCCGATGGTGGCGGTGGCGGCGGCAGTCGCTTCGTCGGCCATCTCTAGGTTTTGGGAGTGGAGTGGACTGGGTGTGTTTTGGGAGACAGACAGGCGGGCCAGGGGCGGACAAGGGGAGGACGCGAGCGACCAGCATCCGGCGTCCGCGGCCACGCAAACTCGTCCCAGATTTGGGCCGGGTTTGGGTCGTCCCGGACGCCGCGGCCATCCGTTTTAGGGATAGGTCCGCGCGCTAGGCCGCGTTTTTGTCCGGCTCGACCCAAACGGACGCGCGGGCGCGGTTTGGGTCGCGCGGTTGGACATGCCCTAAAGTGCCCAGCAGCCTAGGTAAGGACTGCTTCCCTATTCTCTGTTCTATTTTTTTTTTCCAAAACTTGTTACCTGCAAATGGGAGGTCATGGGTACCACTAGCTAGAGACCGTCTTTCACTAACGAAAACTTACATACGGTTGCCACGTATGAGCCCCGCGTGAAACATCCTCCCGTGCGAGTAGAGCAGCTCTAGTATTTACATCCACGAGCGTACAACCGCGTATATTCCGTCGAGCGCATACAGCTATGCATAGCACGAGTACAATGGATGACGAGTACAACATAATAAACACCCGAGTACAGTTACATAGATGAGCGGATATAGTCGCGCACACGAGATAGGTACAGTCGCGTGCACGAATAAATACAGCCACGCACACGAACGAGTACATGTACAGTCACGCGCACGAGACAGGTACAGTCGTGCACACGAGTAAGTACAGTCGCGCACACGATCAAGTACAGGTACAATCGCGCAAACGAGACATGTACATTCACGCACACGAGTAAAATGGAAAATACACCAAATACATTCAAAACAAAAGTACTTATCAGCTCATGCACAAATATAGTTAAATACATACCACGAGTACAATCATACTAGTATAGGAAGTACAAAAAAATATATCTTAAAACCTATCAACATGAGATCTAGTTTTTAAGATCTCAACGAGAGGATCTCAAGATATTTTATTTAAAAAATGAATCTAAGAATAAAAGGAAAAAGCTTCCACTGTCTTCTCTCTTCTCCCTCATCTTCACCTTGCTTCCCCTTGCGACACGTGGCGAGCAGGGAGACCACTTCCAAAAGATTTTCTGGCACCATAGTACGCCACTTGTCGTGTGGGGAGCGAGTCGTCTTTCCTTCGCTAAGATCGGCTTTTTTCTAACGATTTCGAAAACATATTCATCGCTTCAGTCGGGAGCTAATAAGCTTCGCACGCAGCGAGACCTTACTGGGCCGCGGCCCATTTCTATATCGTGCTTTGATGGTTTCTTTGGTTTTCTACTGGTTTTCGTTTTTCTGTGTTTTTTGCTTCATTTATATTTTTTGAAAATTCTGAACTATTTTAAACAAAATTTTCAAATTTCAATATTTTAAATTCGAGCAAATTTCAAAGCTAAGCAAATTTAAATTTGAGAAAATTTCAAAATAAGCAAATTTTAAATATGAGTAAATTTTAAATCTGCGCAAATTTTAAATCTAAGCACATTTCAGATTTGGAAATTTTTAAAATATAAGAAAATTTAGAATCTAACCCAATTTAAAAACGGGGCAAATTTCAAAATTGAATTTTTGTCCGTACGGGCAAACAGAACCACGATCCATCCAAACTGTAGCAAACAATAACACAACTAAATGGGCCAAGCCTAGCTACAGCCCCGTGCGTGCAATGCGTACAAACGCAACGCACTCTAACGGCGTTCTATAGGTGCACCCGGTTCTATACATCATCCTGGTCGGTGCGGACCGGGTGCCGCACACCAAACGTGGGTGTTGGGCCGGCCTAACCATGTTTTGTTTTTTCCTTTTACCCATTTTTCTCCTTTTCTACTATTTTTTTCTTCTTTTTTCTACTTTGTTAAAAATTAAAAAAACTAATCTAAACTTTTTATGGAAAACTAAAACTTTCTAAAATCTAAATATTCTAAAAAAATTGAACATTATTTAAATATGAACATATTTTAAACTTATTTATTCTTAAAAATTTGAAAACATTATTTTCGAAAATTTACTATTTTTATATATGTACAATTTTCGAATCTGAACATTTTTTGAATTTAAACAATTTTAGAATTTAAATAATTTTATATTTGAACAATTTTCAAATTTTAGTAGTTCTCAAATTTGAACAATTTATGAGTTTAAACAGAAAAATAATCAGAAACAAAGCAGAAAACAAAAAAGAAATAACAAATAAAAGGAAAAAACAGAAACAAAAAACAAAAAAGAAAATCTAAATGGGCCAGGCCCAATACCCTACCAAGGTGTGCGGCTTGGTAGGCACCGACCTATTCAATGTATAATGTATAGGACTGACACCTGTATATAGGCCTATATAAAATTTTAGGGCCTTGTGCGGGCTGCAAATTCTGAACATGTGCAGGCTCTGCTGGCTTAACCCATGCAAGATATTTCGTTTGGCTAGACAAAAACGGGAAAGATCATATGGGTTCGTTTATTGCCCGGGCAAGCACTCTGCTTGTGGCGGAGGCAGATTTCGGAAAATGGGTGTAGATGAACCCAAAAAAAAGGCAAACATTCTAGCTTACACGATGCTAGCACTTGCGAGAGGAAGCCGAGCCCGGGCAGCCCGATTGAAGCTCCGCCCATGTCCGCAAGCACACAATAGTCAAAACCGCCGCACTCCAAGTGCAATTCATCCATGTCATCATGCCCCGACGCAGCGTCAATCCAAACCACTCCAATAGTTTGGACTCCACAAGCCTCTTGCCAACGTCAGCAACACCTCCGACAAGAAGGAGCATGGACTAGGAGACCATTCTTTTTAGAAGCACCATCAACATCTGCTCCACCATAACGCTGATAGAGGAATCACGAAATTCTAAAATACCTAGGACTAAAACACGCATAGACGAGAACCAGACTTCCTCTCCCCCTCGTGATTCCTAGACAGCAATCGGAGGGGAAGAGGAGCGACTGAATCGCCGACAAGAGCGCTGGAGTTTGGCCTGGAACCGCCCCCTCGTGCGGTTGTCTGTTACGCGAGAACTCCGACAGACTATTCTCAACGTTGGGAGAAATAAACACGCCAAGCCATTCTTTTGAGAGAACTTCGAACTTTATTAAATCAAACCAATCTGGTTACAATCAGCAACAATGTTGTCAACTAAGAAATCCGGGCAAACGCCAATCCACTCATGCATTACATTGTCAGTCCAGATTTACATCAGGCCCCCGCGTCGCTCCTCCCCTGGGCGACACGGGCGGCGACACCACCCGCCAGCAACCACCCCTCCCCCTCCGCCTCCTCCTCACCTGCCGTCGCCGGTGGTCTCCGCCGGGCAAAGCCCGCGCGGAGCGGCGGCGGCAGGACCTGTTCTCTCTCCGGCCGGCGGAGGCTAGCTCGCGGTTTGGGGGAACCGCGGCGGCGGTGTGCGATGGGCGCGGCGTGCGGCGGCGCGGCGGCGCAGCTGACTACGAGCTGCACGTGGAGGCCGTGCGGGTGTGGCGGGGCGCGGCGCGGCGGCGCCGGGAGTTGTTGGGCTCGGTCGGGCCGGATCCGGGCCTTGCGGGCCAGCTCGGGCGCGTGAGGTCCGGTGGGTGCGACCACGGGCGGCGCGGCGCTTCTGGCAGCGGGCGGCACCTGGAGGCCGCGTTGGCGTTGGCTCTGGCTCTGGCCCTCTCCGGCAGCGCGCGGAGGTTGGCCGGTGGTGCTGCCCAGGGCCAGGGCGGGTGGGGTGGCCGTGGTGGAGATGGGGGATGACGGTTGAAGGTGGGTCTGGCTAAGAGCACGAAGCAGGATGGCGCGACAAGGTTCCGGGCAAATGCCCTGTCCTCGGTGGCTGGCCGGCCGGCAGCTGGCCGAGGCCGGCCATGGCGACGGCTTCGGGCGCTGCTTCCTTCTTGAAGGCATCGCCGAGGTGATGTTTTGTCATCCTGTCTGGGAAAGCTCCGGGGTAATCCCTAGATCCGCCGTGATCGGTCGATGGCGGCGCTCTTGTGTCGTCTTCCCTCTTGAGGGCATCGATTTGGAGCTGCTTTGGTCGGAGGGACCCGTGGAAGATGGTTGGTGTTGGCATTGTGGGCTGCGTGGCAACGATGACAATGGTGAGCGGATCAGGTTTGCGGCATGTCCTTCGTCACCCCTCCCGTGATGGTGAAGTCGGAGCTGCGAGGCGACTTGTGGCAACGATGCCACTTGATTGGTGCTTGCGTCGGTGCAAGGCGTGCAACTTACTCCTATGAAGGTCACGGTTGAAGTCGGAGCTGCCTCCTCCTCGACGTGCTTGGGGGTCGACTGTTTGGCATAGGCTCGCATGGGCTCCAGTGTCGTTCGCGGCAAGGGTCTTGGTGGCGGTCGTCTACGGTGAAGTCGGTACCGCTGGCTCGTGGAGGAGTGACGACGATGACGCCCGATGACATCCTCATCGATGGTCTTTCTTCTCGGTGGCGTGTGTGCTCCGTGTGGGTAGCCAGGTTGGCCGGGGTGTCCAGTGTGTGTTGTTGGTTTTCGCCCGATTTTCTCCTAAAAATTGGGCACTTTCTTCTTTATTAATGGATGAGGCAAAGCTTTTGCCTCCGTTTCAAAAAAAAAAAACATTGTCAGTCCTAGCCAACCTGGCACATAAATGAGCCAGCCACTGTTGCCCCACCAACCTATAAAGTTTAAAGAAAACTTCTGAAACATGAGTCTTAGGCTGGCTATAGTGGTACGTATCATGTAGTAGTATCATACATATAATACTTATATATGGTAGTATCTCTATACTACTTAGTATCATGAGTATCATAGTCATGCTATATTTATTGTTTTTTAAATATCAAAACAAATTTGTGCATAAGATTTGTTTGGTATTAACTTTTCTTGTGACATTCGCTATGATACAGTATCCACATATGTTACTCTAATCTTCTCTCTCCTCTTTAATTAGTTACCACATCAGTATTTTTGACGGACTAATGTGCATGATACTAGCTATAATACTAGCACCATAGCTAGCATTACTAAGACTGGTCATAGTGGGGAGTAACTTAGACTAGTAACATATGCCATGTTACTAGTCTAGGTTACTACCTTCATAGTGGGTAGTAACTTATATGTGGTGTCATATATTGTATCATTTAATATGTTGTAGACTCATCTTGCCTTGAGGTGTGTGATGTTAGGGTAACATAGATAGTTACCACCTCACTTTTTTTTCATTTATTAGCATACCATGTCACCAAAATACCTTGAGATGTGTGATGTTATTAGCTATGTTACTTCCACTATGAGCATTCTAAGTTCATTTCATAGAGCAGAGGTGCTACCGTCCTCTCACGAGTTCTAGCTTCCCAACACCTCACTAGCTCCTCGCAGTCTACTTCAAACACGATTGCCTGAAACCCTCTTACACGCGCGAAGATTACCGCGTCACGAAACGCTAGCGCTTCCGCAATGAACGAGTCTCCAAAACAGGCCAAGCCATTAGTTGCATCTCGCATGCCTGGTGCACCAATCGTCTTCTTTCGCCCGCTGACGTGTGGCCCGATTCCTGCGACGCACCGTCGTAATTAAGTGATCAGAAGATTTACGACGTGTACATATCAGTTTGTATTGGACTCGGAAGCCACTCTTGGGACGAGATTCGGAGCTGGCTATAAATAAGATCAGTTCGGGCGTCCACCATTGTCAGCTTGGGTTTTTCTTGTTCTGTTTGAGACCGGATCAACATGAAGGGACGACGCCGCCGCTGCCGTGATGTAAGTCGTCGTTGCTCTGTGTTTTCTTCACCTTCTTGTATCCATCAGGCATCATGCATTCATGCAACCCCACCTCTCCGCGTCCTAAGTGTAGTCACGGCAAGCAACAAGAAACAACGGGGACGACAGACTAAGCCGGCTGCCCGACGACGCGCTGCTCAACATCCCCGAGCGGCTCGGCACGCTGGACGCCAACAGGACTTGCATCCTCTCCAAGAAGATGCTCAAGCTGCCCACCATGCTCTCGCAGATCTTTATCGCGACTTCTATTCTGCTATGTGCGCCAACGATCAATGCATCACGACCACGCGAGACGTGGCCTGGATCAACGGCGCGGTGGCCGACGTGACGGACAGGATCCTGATCAGCACGAGATCACCACTGATCCCCATTCGCAACCTGAAGCTCAGCTGGTTCGTCCTGAGGCGCTATGACTACCTCTCCATCGGCAAATCTGTTGTCCGCGCCATGGCAGCGCGGAAGCTAGACAGGGCCGTTGAGTTCGAAGTGCTGATGGAGTGTGGTTTCCTCGGCTACTGTCCCGACTGCGTCGACGCCGATCTCCGCCACTTCGGAAAGCAGTTCAATACTTTCCTCGGCGACTGTCCCGACGCATTCGCCTATCTGACGCGGCTGAATCTGCACAATCTGAGGTTTGGCGAAGCTGACATCCCCAAGGTCCTCGGCGCCTGCGAGCGGCTGGAGTCTCTGCGTCCCCATAATTGTGACGCAGGGATCAGTTCGGTGGTGAGAGTTGAGCATCCGAGACTCGTCGGTCGAGCTCCAGATCTTCTATGGGGAGTTTGAGACGTTGGAGCTCGTCTATCTACCCAACCTCGAGAGGATGAACTATACTAACTGGGTCTACGACGAAGATCCCTTGTATTTGGGTGACGGCCCGCAACTTTCGAAGCTAAGCCTAACAAAGGTTTGCCTTTGGGGCCGGACCATGGAGCTAAGTCGGCTGCTTGCCAATGCCCCCACCGTAACCGATCTGCATCTGGATTTTCAAAGTGAAGAGGTATCGTTGCCTATTCGACGGTACTGCAAAGGAGGGATCTTCATGGAGGGAAATAGTAGAAGTTATTGGACGGAGAGTCCTTAGGACGGTGGTACGCGAGTTATCCAGCTTCAGAACACCTGCACGAGGACAGGGCCTACTGCTGCTTGTCTGGAATTATCTGGGCGCTTTCGCGTTGTTACAATGAGTTGTGGTTGTGCCTCTAGGGTCCCCGGGATCCGGCTTATAAAGGCGCACGGATCTAGGGTTTACAAGAAGAGTTCTATCCGGAATACAAGTTATCTAACTACGGAATATTACATTGCCATGCACGTCAAGAATCCGACTTTCCTTATACGTCGTACTGGATTCGGCTACCCCTGATGGGCCAGGCCGGATCCGACCTGCAGAATCGGTTAGTGGATCCGGCTCTTTGTTCCTGGGCTGGACTTCATCCATCTTGATCTACATCAACTGCGCCGCCCGATGGGCCATATGCCACCATCACCGTCTGTGAGTCACCCGGACTTGCCAGATCCAGTCACTGTTCACCCATGAACTATATCCACAACAAGAGGTACTCATCCACGTCCTCTCTGTCTCGCGATGCAGTCGACTCATAAGATTGTTGTTATTATATCATTATTATTGGAAAAAAAACAGATTCTAAACATAGGTTTTACTTGCATGTATGTACAATAGTGTAATTGAGACTTCATTACCACTTCCGGAGGATGTAATTTATGTGCATCATACATTCGCTAATCCATCGTTTCATCGTTTGTCGCAGATATGGGTTCGACCAGAGAGCTCGAGACTGCTTGCTCCTGTGCTTGACCAATTGCGCCATTTGAATATGGACTTCCTTCCTGAAGGTTGTGACATTGCCTGGACAATGCTCTTTCTTGAAGCTGCACCATCCCTGGACGAGCTCAGGGCCGGTCCTATGATTTTTAGGGCCCGGGGCGAAACAAAAAATTAGGGCCCTTAAAATATTTATTACGCAATAATAAATTATTTTCACCTTCTGATGCATAAAGTAGTAGATATCGGTTTAAATTATCGATAAATATCTATGCATCGCTTGACTAATTATTTTTCACCGACCAATTCATAAATTTTAGATGACACGACTATTTGATGCGATATTTTTTTGATAAATCCGAGCTTTGGGGAAACTATTTTTTGTCACAACCCTTCACAAATCTATTTTGGATTCTTACACCTAGGTTTGGCGCCATTTAGAATGCAGTTGCAGTCGTGCAGATCAGCGCATGGAAAGGCAACCGTGAAACACTCGATTGTGTTGTGAAGTGTATATGTGGATTGCCTAGCCCTTTCCATCAGTTCGGACTTTTGGTTCAAGTGGCTAGTGCATGAAGCTTAACATGGTATCAGAGCCGCAGGTCTCAAGTTCAAATCCTGTCTTTCACATGGTTTTCGCAATTAAGCCTAAAAATTGCTGTTGCCCCCCTCTTTAGCCACCGCTGTTTCGGTGTGCTCTTCTTCTTTCACGTGTTGACTTTCTATTTTCCCGTCACACGCGAGTGGGGGTGTTGTGAAGTGTATATGTGGATTGCCTAGCCCTTTCCATCAGTTCGGACTTTTGGTTCAAGTGGCTAGTGCATGAAGCTTAACAGATTGCACCGATCTGCTCAATTTTGACTTCATTCTCAATATTTTGAAAGACATATCGAAGCTGATAAATTATTGTTTTTAGTTATTCTGAACGGAGGAAAAATCAAATCAGCAACTTTACCCTTCTTTGACCCGGGGCCTATGAGTGTAACAATAATAAATTATATATGTATGATGAGGTCTAAGACCCCGTGTGTGGCCCGATCTTGCGGTTGACCCGAAATCCAAAGGAGGGAGAGAGGGAGAGCGCGAAGAACACGATGAACACGATGAACTCACGCACGCACACCAACCCGATACAATCGATACTTACCCCGTGGCTCGATGGACCACGCCAATAGAATCAACCCGGAAGAGACACGCGGTAGAATTCCGAGCGGAGAGATTGGTGAGGGAGATGAATCTAGGAGTGGGAGAGAGAGTGGGTAACACTAGAATCTCACACACCAAATCCAATCATCCAACATAGGTAGCCTTGATACAAAGGGGATGAAACCCTAGGGAGACAAAGCTCATCTTCATGTCTAAGCTATCATCTTGTCTAAAGAGGTAAGGGGGCGACCGGGGTGCTTATATAGGCATACAAGGCAGCATGGGTCGAAAAGGTACAAGTTGGTGGGTCAAACCCGACGAATCCGGTCACAGGGCCGGTCGGACCGGGCCTGGGACCGGCCCATCCGGTCAACAACCGGATCCTGGACCGGACGGTGACCGGGCGAGGCTTCGGGAGCCCCGGGATGGCTTCCGGATGGCACCGGTCGACGTTCCGGTCGAAAACCGGCCGGGCCGGTCAGGGGGCCGGTCATCCGGGCCTGTGACCGGGTGGGCCAGTCAGGGGGCCGGTCAACCGGGCCTGTGACCGGCCGGCCTCCCTCCTCCCGCTTCTTCTTCCTCTTCCTTCCTTCTTCCTTCCTTCTTCTTCTTCTTCCTTCTTCCTTGCACCATGATGAATGGCTCCTCTTCCCTTCCCTCGCTTCCTTGCACCATGGGTGTTCCTCCTCTCCGGTCCTCGATGACTCTTGTACCTAATGACATATAACATGCTGACATGAGGTAGCATTCCATTCAAGGTATCTACGAGGTCGAGTATCGAGAGGAAGGAGTTCACCTTGACGCGTGTAGCGTGGGTTAGGGTTGAAGGTCCACTTGGGGGACTCTTTGGCCATGGTGTAGCGTCGACGATAGGCGGGGCTGCACTTGATGGTCTTGGTGTAGCGACGTCGGTGACCGGGGCTACATCATCTCCCCCCCCCCCCCTTGGGGAAGAGTCGTCCTCGACTCTTGTTCTTTCTCACCGACGGTGTAGTCCATGACGACTCTCCCATGTTGTGGTAGAGGGATAAAGTCGCGGTCGAAGAAGAACTTGGAGAAAAAACCACTTGCGAAGGGAAAGCTCCAAGAGGCATTTGGCAAAAATGGGAACCACAAAAGTGTGGGTGTATCCAACATGTGGAAGGGCAAAAATTTGTGCATGTAAGAGTTGTATGGTGTGAAGAATGTGTGTTGTGGCCTTGTCCCAAGCAAATGGAACAAACAAAAGGCAAGTATCGGCGGCAAAATTTGGGGCAAAATTGTTATGTGCAATGGCAAAACTATGGAGACTTCTAACTTGGGAAAGTGTGGTCGGCGTGAGCCAAGTATGGGTATCCTCAAGTGTCAAAGAATCCAATGCAAATGCCAAAGATGAAATAAAAAATTCAAAGAAGGGCAACTTTTTGTGTGACATGTGGCACAAGATGCATAAGGTATCTCTCACATGTACGACATGGTCCTTGAGAATCTCGGAGTGTATGATGAAAGCATCAAGACATACAACAATCATTGTGCCAACAAGATGTGTCAAGATATGTTGCATAAGAGGCAAAAGAGGCGACGAGGAGTTGGACCAAACCGGAAACTCGACAAGGCAAGTCGGAAACACATGAGGGCGAAGGCTTGTGGGAACATACCCTTTGGTGTGATTCCCACGGGTTAGGTCCTTGTTGGGGTAGCTCTCAATTGCGCGTTTCGTGAGCTCATGCTCCGTAGCGGTGGAGGTTAATGGTCGGGTACCTACACATGGAATGAGCAAAACAAAGAGCGTATGTGCATGGTAGAGGAACACATCATCCATCATGATGTTCCAAGACTTGTGCACATCACCATTAGTGTCAAGCAAGATAGTATGAAATGCATGGCGATAGTGCAAATGGCATGAAGGTGCATGTGTGGTATGTGGGAACTCATGATCATCAAAAATGGAGAAGGCTATGGGGGCCATCTCATGTACAATGAAATAAGCATTTTTGCATACCAAGCATAAGAAAGGTGAATTGTTCACAATCTTGGATGCAACGATCATGGAGTAGTGCAAACATTTTGGGCAAAGCATGCGGAAGCTAATATCATCATTGTCATTGCAAGCAATACATGGTAAAGAGCAAGTGGTCGACATATTGCAAGCAATGGTGGAAAAATTGAAGCTCTCATAGCATGGCATGGTCATGGTATCACAAGCAAGCAATTTCACATGATCAACAATGTTATCAAGCAAAGTATCACATGGGAAAGTGAAAGTAGCATGTGACGTAGCAAATGTATCATCAAGATCATGCATGCATTCATGAGTCATCATGTCCACTAGTGGGATCATGGCATCATCAACACCTATGTTGTTACCTTTGTAGGCCGACTCATTTGAAGTAGGTGTTGTGGAAGTGGGAGGATCCATGTGGTCGACATGTCCATCTTGGAGCAAGCATGGTGAGATATCATCATCTTCATGCACCATGTACATCGTCTCCATGAGCGGGAACTCGTCCTCCGTGGAACCTAGTGCAACATAAGAAGACACAAACGAAGGAGAGGTTAATGTGTTAGCAAAGGCGGTGTCCTCCATGGACCTATCATCTACCTCTCTCAACTCACTTTGTGTATCACTCATGTCCTCCAAACGGAAGCACTCAAACTCACATATGGGGTGGAAGTCACTCATCTCACTATCACTCTCACTCAAGTGGGCTAAGTGGCTCTCATCCTCACATGGGATTGGTACCAACTCATCAATCAAGCATATAGGAGTAGGCTCGACTTTCGCATCTCCATGCGCCTCCTTGGTTGAAGGGAAGTTCCCATGCTCAACCATCTCAACTCCGTGCGCCTCCTTAGGTGAAGGGAGAATCCCATGGTCACCATGCTCAACTCCATCGCCTCCCAAGTCGTCCTCAAGTGGTGGCGTCGTGGTGTAGTAGAGAGCTAGGCTCGAATCCACATCAACCTTGAGTTGACCTTGGCGATCTTCATCTTGAAGTGTGGGCGTGATAGGCATCTTGGAGACTTGTGCATTGAGCTCGTCGAAGTAGAGCTTCTTGGCGCTTGGCGTTGTGCATTGCCATGCCACGTGACCCTTGGCCTTGCACACCTCACATAGGAGATTGGGACATTCCCGTGGAGGGTGGCCTTGTTGCTTGCACTTGTAGCATCGGAGTCCATAGGCATGTGACGAGGTAGGGGCCATTGTGGTGGTGGCGCAAGAGGTAGAAGTCGCCTCATGAGGAAGGTATGCGCGATGTGCACTTGCCGTCCTTGTAGTGGTGGACACCCTATCATGGTGTTTGTCGCCTTCATGTCGAGGCTCTCGTCTTCGGGCATCATCACCATGGCTTGAGTGGTGTCGTCGAAGACTCGTGGAAGATGTTGGTCGATGGCGATCATGAAGTGGCTTGTGGCGGCGAAGCTCATGTGGTGACGTATGTCGATGACGGTCCTTGCCATACCTAGATGATGGCTCATGCGACTTGGCATGTTGCTTGTGGCGCCTTGTGGAGCTTGGAGAAGAGTGTCGATGACGCTCATGATGGGGACGCTCTCGATGCTCCATATGGTGTACTTGAAGTCGACGATCTTGTGCATAAGCACTCTCATGGTGGCGCCTTGTGGAGCTCGTAGGCGAGTGTCGATGACGATCATGATGAGGACGCTCTTGACAATCCATATGATGGTGCCCTCGTGGAGGTCCTCCATCTTCATATGTAGCTCCAATGGCCAAGTGGTGGTACTTGGGAGCATCGTCGTTGCTCCTTGTGGAGACTAGGTGAGGTTCCGCCATGGTGTCGATGTCGTAGGCGTGGCGTTGCTCCACCAAGTCGTCGATGTCGTACTCGTGGTGTTTCTCCGCCATGTCGTCGAGGTCGTAGTCGTGGCGTTGCTCCACCATGTCATCCATGCTTGAGGAGCCATTGTCGATGTAGAGCTCGTCGATGTCCTCCTCAAGGTGGTGCTCCACCATGTCGTCGATGCTTGAGGAGCCATTGTCGATGTAGAGCTCGTCGATGTCCTCCTCAAGGTGGTGCTCCACCATGTCGTCGATGCTTGAGGAGCCATAGTCGGTGTCGGGCTCCACATGTTCCTCCACATCCGCGGTGCTTGAGGAGGTGTCCTCCTCGAAGTGTTCCGTGTACTCCTCCGTATCCTCATCTTCGCTATCCATGTTAGCACGATGGTATGTATATGGTGTATGTTAGTGGAAGAACACTACCTCGCAATCTTACCGTGGTATGACAAGATTGGGGTGATCCAACAAACCGAGAGTTAGAACAATTGTATCGGGCACTCACACAAAGACACACGCAAAAGCTAGCAAATATGGTGGTAGGTGAGTGTGGTCGAAAGCCAAAAGACGAAATCCGAAATCAAGTTTGTTGTTAAGAGTGGGTGAAGTCCAACGAAATCAAATGTCAAAGCGATGATCACTAGAAACACGGAAAAGATATGGAACACACACACGAGATGAACGGGGTTAGTGCGACCAAAAAGTGAGCGGAAAAGTGTATGAAGCCCTTAAGCAAGGGTGCTCGATGTCACACTAACACAAGAAGAGATCAAAGCTTTGGTTGCAACGAAGAGACAACAAGATTTACACGCGGCCTCTCTTCTCTTATCTCTCTTTTGGTTAAAAGCTTATGACTCTTTTGTGTATGGTGGCACTTGACACTTTTTTGTATCTATGGTGGCACTTTGTACACTTTTGTATGTATGGGCGTATGGATGTATGGATGTATGGATGTATGGTGCTACTCGCACTCTTTTTGTGTTTTTGGGGTTTTTTTTTCACGCACTATGTTAGCGTTAGCCTCGCTTTTGCTATCTTGCCACACGAGTGTTTGCTTGGGTGCCTTACTCAACGCGACACACACACCTCACAATGCGGGGCCACGTGCAATGTCGCGCAACACTAGATAAGCAATGCTCGATAGGATGGATCGCAAAAGAAGAGGGGTTACAAGGTGGGGTGCAAGTTATACCTAGATGTTAGGCGGTGTCGGAACACACAACTTGCGATGAAGGCGGTGATGTCAAGAGTACGTTTGCAAGTCCGGGGTGCCGAGGATGTCGTCGCTTGCTTCGGAGCTGCGGGTTAGTTTCACAAACAAGGCACTCAAACCGGAACAAGCAAACACAAGTTAGCGGAAGAAAACGGTCAAAGTAGCTTGGCGGTGGTGGCGGTGGTAAGCCGGTGGTGGTGGTGTCGATGCTCTTGCGTATGCGGCGGTGTTTGTTGGGGCCGCGGTGGTGTTTGCCGGTGGTTGGGGATGATAGCGGTGCTTGCCGGCGGAGGAGAGGAGTGGCGGTGGTTGGCGGTGGAGGTGGAAGGGTGGCGCCCGGTCCAGGGGCCGGTTGGGCCGGACCTGGGACCGGCCTGGCCGGTCACACGGCCGGTCGACCGGGTTCTGGGCTGGCCCGGCCGGTCTGCAGCCCGGTTGACCGGATTCTCAACCGGGACGCAGTTTCTCTCTCCTGTTCTTCACGAAAACCAAGCCAAAATGACCAAATCGGAGGGGAAACGATGGAATTGGGGGCTAAAAGTTGGGGAGATAGTAGATCAAGCACTCCAACACCAAATCCATGGACCAAAACCACTCAAAACGCAACGAAATCGCAGATCGGTCAAGAGGCAAATTAGGGCTATTTTTGGGGATTTTTTGGGGAAAAATTTTAGAGACGAAATTGGATGGGTGGGGGGTCAAATCCGCGGAAACCAAAGGCTGCTGATACCATATGATGAGGTCTAAGACCCCGTGTGTGGCCCGATCTTGCGGTTGACCCGAAATCCAAAGGAGGGAGAGAGGGAGAGCGCGAAGAACACGAAGAACACGATGAACACGATGAACTCACGCACGCACACCAACCCGATACAATCGATACTTACCCCGTGGCTCGATGGACCACGCCAATAGAATCAACCCGGAAGAGACACGCGGTAGAATTCCGAGCGGAGAGATTGGTGAGGGAGATGAATCTAGGAGTGGGAGAGAGAGTGGGTAACACTAGAATCTCACACACCAAATCCAATCATCCAACATAGGTAGCCTTGATACAAAGGGGATGAAACCCTAGGGAGACAAAGCTCATCTTCATGTCTAAGCTATCATCTTGTCTAAAGAGGTAAGGGGGCGACCGGGGTGCTTATATAGGCATACAAGGCAGCATGGGTCGAAAAGGTACAAGTTGGTGGGTCAAACCCGACGAATCCGGTCACAGGGCCGGTCGGACCGGGCCTGGGACCGGCCCATCCGGTCAACAACCGGATCCTGGACCGGACGGTGACCGGGCGAGGCTTCGGGAGCCCCGGGATGGCTTCCGGATGGCACCGGTCGACGTTCCGGTCGAAAACTGGCCGGGCCGGTCAGGGGGCCGGTCATCCGGGCCTGTGACCGGGTGGGCCGGTCAGGGGGCCGGTCAACCGGGCCTGTGACCGGCCGGCCTCCCTCCTCCCGCTTCTTCTTCTTCCTCTTCCTTCCTTCTTCCTTCCTTCTTCTTCTTCTTCCTTCTTCCTTGCACCATGATGAATGGCTCCTCTTTCCTTCCCTCGCTTCCTTGCACCATGGGTGTTCCTCCTCTCCGGTCCTCGATGACTCTTGTACTTAATGACATATAACATGCCGACATGAGGTAGCATTCCATTCAAGGTATCTACGAGGTCGAGTATCGAGAGGAAGGAGTTCACCTTGACGCGTGTAGCGTGGGTTAGGGTTGAAGGTCCACTTGGGGGACTCTTTGGCCATGGTGTAGCGTCGACGATAGGCGGGGCTGCACTTGATGGTCTTGGTGTAGCGACGTCGGTGACCGGGGCTACATCAATGTATCTATAAAATTATACAAATAAACAATTTTACCTATATTTATACCAAATTAATTTTAGATAACATATCATAATTTTCAGCTTTGCAACTATTAGTGAAATGAACAGTCGATGCAAAAGGAATATGAATCAATTTTTTTGTTGGGCAGGAAGATGCGTTGGTTGTGTTGCTGGACCGGCTCCACCCATGGCCCCCAGCGATTTTAATACCTTTGTACATATATTTTTTTAAAGGGTAAAATGTCAAAGGCTAACCAAATGAATAAGCCCCATGTAACGAAAACGAAAAGGGGCACAAGATATTTCACTAGAGCCTTCGTGTATAACGCTTCGTCTCTGTTGTACCAGCAAGGAAAAAATAGCACGCTATAACAAAATAGCGTCGGCCGAAAAATTTGCTATTAGCGTGCTAATAGCGCGCTATAGCACCGAAATGATGTAGCGTGGGCTGTCTAAAAACGCTATAGCGTGCTATTAGCGCCGAAATAACGTGCTATTTTTTTTCCATGGTCAGTAGAGAAATTCTCCTACGGCCAGCTCTAATGGTGTCGTCGCCGCAGCATAACATATCTAGCTGCCTAGCTGGGACCTAGGGCCCCCTTGGGTCCAGGGGCCCGGGGCGGCCACCCCTCCCGCCCCCCTAGGGCCGGCCCTGGACGAGCTCTGTCTCATAGGGTGGGATCTTTGGTGTGGCGCAGAGAAACTACACGGCACCAGGAAAATGGATGTCAAGTGGCAGCCATCTACTCACGATTTCAAGCACAAGAGTTTAACCAAGCTAACTATCTATGGCTTCCAGTCAGACGACAACTTCACGGGATTTGTTTGGCGTGTCATGGAAGCTACGGCGAACGTTCAAGCGATATCTCTATATGATAGGAAGGTGTGCAAGTTCTGCACTGAAGAATTTGAGGATTATGAGACCGAGGTATTTCCATGGATAGATCCAAGGACAAGCCAGGAGAAGGATTCTTCGAGGGGGAAAATTACGAACGGGCTGATAATGGCTTCCCCCGATGTGATTCACTTCAGGTCCTAGAAAGCCTTTGGAAATCACTCGAAATATCATTCATGGAATGGTAATGATCTATCTTTTGTAGTTGGAATAATGAGTTACCGAACTCTAGAATAAATTTGCTACTGCGTGTGCATTCTTTGATTTCCTTTGCATTGACGCATGTACTGTTGCCTAATGGACTTCCTCATATGAAATGTCTCAGCCCCTCCTACCATTATTTGAATGAAACTCTATTTTGTTAGAATTAAACAGATCAGTAAACACTTTTGCTTTAAAATGAAAATGACTAATATTAGGTTCAGGGAGAATTTCCATTAGTTGATGAGAAAGTAAACCTAATGGTGATGATTAGCTTGTTGAAATGGAAATTGGCTTAATTCTCACTTAGATTATATATGTCACCTAATCTGTAACCGGGAAAACCTGAGTTGCAACTCACGTGTAACTAGAAGAAACTGATTTGCAACTCATGTCCAACCCATGTGTAACTAGGACAATCGATTGTAATTTCAAAAAAAAACTCAGTTATTTGAGCTGCAACTTGTAATTTCAAAAAATCTCAGTTACAACTCTCGAGCAACACATATGTAACAAAAAAAAATCTTACTTGCAATGCCACACGATTCATGCTGCAAACCTGACAATTTTAAAGTTGAATGAGCTCTAACTTAATTATCACTCAATTTTTTTTAGCAAAACCATAAATAAATTTGTGTTAATCCATCCATTTTCACAAGTCAGGACGACGGAGCGAGCGCCGCATGTACGAGGCTAGTATCTTTCCAAATCCATTGATTGAGAAAGGCCTAGGCAAAAAAGTAGGAAATATATCTAAAACTTTGATTGAAGCAAGCCTAGGCAATTTATATCGAGAACATGTTTGGAATCATATATCTGGGCGCAAACTCAAGGTGCCCATACTACTATACTAGGGTAGGGAGGGCAATTCTAATTCTGATGTTACCACGTGACAACTTGTCATGGGGTCGCGCCCTAAATCACCGCCAATAATTGGCAACAATCCATAGCGCTACCCAACAGAAAATTGTAGCAGTTACTAAAACGCATAAATGGCATTTGGCCAGTCTGAAATACTCTTTCTTTAGAGGCCTCTGATATACTTCCTCCTACCCTAACTAAGTTGGATATAAAGTTGAAATCTATTTTTAAATTATATGCATTTAGTATAGGAGTAGTCTTTGTATTATTATCTATTTATTTTTTGTCAAAGTTTGCAAAATTTGATTCGCACGAAAAAGTTAAGCACAACGCAGTGGGCAGCAGGAGGGAGTAAAGTTGCAAAAAAAAAAAAAATCAGCACAAACACTCACTGATTGTTCCACTCAAACGACCATCTTTTATTTTGTTCCACAAGGGAATCACACGAGGCAACTCGATGGTGCCCCGCGAGAGACACCCGTTTTGACGCACACACACATGCACAACACGAACCCACCCACACAAGGCAATGAAACAGGGACCAAGCACCAACCACACGGAAGGAAACGGTGCAGTACCTCACACTACTCCACGAACAAATCCAGCTGCGCGAAAACGCATGGCACCCACACTGAGCCGCCCATCGTCGCTCCCTGCCAGATTATTGCCGAATCTACTCGATGCCGTACATCTTCTTGAGCACGCCGATGAAGTCGTAGACCTTGTCCGGCGAGTAGAGGCTCTTGGCCACGCTCTCCCTCTTGCCGACCCTCTCGGCCCAGGCCGCAATCTTGGGCGCAACCTCAGCGACCTTGAACTCCCCGTACTTCTCGTAGCTCATGAACCACGGCGTGAAGGGCGCGAAGGCGGCGTCGACGAACCCGAAACCATGCTCCCCGCCGAAGAACTCCTTGTCCCCGAGCTCCGTCTCCAGGGTCTTGAGGATCTCCAGCATCTCCGCGCGCGCTTGTGCCTGCGGCTCGCCCTTGAGCTTCCAGAGGCGGGAGCCGCAGTCGTAGACCTTCTTGTCGACGTAGTCGGCCCAGAAGCGGGCCTGCGCGCGCGCGTAGGGGTCGGCCGGGAGGAGGGAGGGGGTGTCCGGGAAGGCCTCGTCGAGGTATTGCACGATGATGAGGGACTCGTTCACGGGCTTGCCGCCGTGGAGGAGCACCGGGATCTTCTTGTGCACCGGGTTCGACTGCAGGAGGCGGTCGCTCTTGCCGGCGAGCAGGTCTTCTTCGACGTACTCGTAGGGGAGGCTCTTCTCGGCCAGCGCGATGCGGACGCGCTGCCCGAACGGCGAGACCCAGAAGTCCAGGAGGGTTAGGTCGGAGCTGCTCTTCTCGGACGCCATTGTTGGTGCGGTGGAGGGATGTCGATCGGTTTGTGTTTGTGGATGTGAGTGTTGCGAAGATGTGGAGTGAGGATGGTGTGTGGATGTTGGTGAGCAACTGAGCATTTATAGGGGCGCGCGCGCGGGAAGACGAGAGGGTGGATGAGCTAGGTGAGGTCGTGCATGTTCCGGAATGGTCTGGTTATATGTTTTGACTCCCGATCGAGAGAGCACGGCAAGATCGAATCGAACTGGTGGTGCGTACCGATCTGGGAATTCCGGGGTGGGTGTCAGTGTCTGGCATGGGCGCACGTTTGTGTGTGTGCGACGGACGAGTACTCGGGTGAGAATGGAGGACCGTGCACGGCTCTCGGGCGCAGAGGATCGGGGATGATCTGGGGTGGAGCTGATATGTGTGCTGACGTACGCAATCCAAAGATTTTCTTCTAAACAGACAGCACAGGACAGCATGTGTATTTGATCTTGTTCTCGGATGGTAATGCGATGGTAATCGTCACAAAAGATTGAAGAGGGCACTACAGAAACAAAAAGAATACTGGTAGGGTCTGCAAATACTTTTTCCTACAGGACCTATACTCTCTTGTGTGGCCGAACCTAAGATCAGGCATACAGATGCTTTGGTAGAAGCTGGATTTTTTTAGGTTGGCTGGTTCGCCTGCTCTTGACTCAGTTGACATGTTTGGTTTGACGCCGCAAGGAAAAAATTGCTCTGCTTGCGGTACGTACGTCAGCACCTATGCAACCGGATTAGTGCTCGAGAACAACCTCTAATTGGATGGTTAGCGTGACACTGCCACTCCTAGTCTGTTAGAGTTCAAACCCGACATATTGATGTCTCATAAAGAAGTAATGTTTTCTTCAATGGTGACTCATCAATCTCAAGATCTGTACAATGAATTTAGAGGTACTCATAGAGGTAGGGTGTTATTGCGTGCGCTCATAGATGTGACTGTATATTTGTATGTATGATCGTTTCGTTTGTATTGTGTTTCACAAAAAATACCCAGGATTAGTGCTCCGGACTTCACCAGTCCACCACACAGTGGTCTACGTCGATGGGACTGAAAAACAAAGAAAGGGCAGCTTGTACTAGAAAGTGTAGCTCGAGCTACATATAGATTCTTTTTGAAGAATAAAAATAATCTTAAAACGTTAAATTGAAGATTTTAAAAAAAAATGCATATTCAAATGGAATGTTCCATTAATATGAAAAAAGAAACAACTCTAGATATACATTATATTATATTCTTGGTGACACAAGAAAGACATTTTAAAGCACACTCTTTTGTAGATAAAGACTAAGGCTAAACGTCCACTTATTGAGAACGGAGAAAGTATGTTGCTTTCCGGAGGAGGCAGAGAAAGAACCATTTTATCTCTCCTTTAGATTTCTGGTAGTTGTGTCATTGTAACTTGAGTTGATATTAAATCACTGAAGTCTATTTAGTGATGTGAGGTAATATTTAAATTTATGTTAGGAACACTAGTAGAAAATAGGTCTTTCGTCAGGCCCCTTTAGTTTCGACCCAGACTACGGCCGGGACTAAAGGCATGGCCATGTCGACCCAAAACCGCCCACGCGTATGGCACCCTTTGATCCCGGTTCATTAGAATACCAACCGGGACTAAAGGGGTGGCGGAAGGCTGCCTGCGGGCAAAATCCTTTAGTCAACCGAGACTAAACTATTTTTACGTTTTTTTGGCTCTTCACGCACCTTCACCCCACCCCCCCCCCCCCCGGATCTCATTTTTTAGCTTTGTAAAATACAAAAGAAAATAATAGAAAAATTAAAAATAAAATATAAAATATTCATGTATGTTACGCAACCTCCTATTAGGGAAAATTAAATTTTTGAATTTCAACTTTTTATGCAAAAAAGGTTTACAAAAAGGTAAAACGGGATTTCTGGTTGCATACGACGTCGAAAAAAACATATAATATATCAAAATGATCATGGGAAAAAATTACATCCGAATTCACCTGGGTTTACCTAGTTAGCCAATTTTTAGATCCTCAAAATTCCAAAGGGGAATATGAAAGCAAGAAGATTTTAGTTTTTGCCAAAAATTTAGGATTTGATATTTTTTTATTTTAAATTAATAATCAAATCATGCATAAAGATTACTCTTACTTAACCATAAAAGAGGTTAGCCACTTTTAGGTTTGGCAAAAAAAATTATTAGTGACATCATTAATGTTTATTTTAAAAAATTATTAGTGACATCATTAACGTTTATTTATTTATTCAAGATTATTATTACATCATTAATTTTGTTTATTAAAAGAATTGTTTGGATTCAAACAAGAAACACTTGGACGTCCTTCGCCTCGGCACGCTCCGCGGCGCCCACGTGGAGGGCCTTTTGTCCCGGCAGATAATCGGGCCGGGACTAAAGGTTCGGCCTTTAGTCCCGCATGTTTAGTCCCGGTTGGGGACTAAAGCGCCTTACGGGACGGGATTGAAGGGCCTGTCTTCACTAGTCGAAGCTCATTGTTCTCAAAACCAGAATACCAAAATTTCAAATATGCAAAAGAAAACTGCCATTTTGGAGAATGCGTCGGGTTTTAAACTACACTATTCACTGCACCCAAAAACTTAATAAATTATATAATATGGCATTATTTTTGGAAATCATGGTAGTCTCAGAATACTTCAAACATAATTCAATGCCACACGGACACTAAGATCAGCTAATAATTTGAGAAAAGCATTCTGATTTTATTTATTTATGAAAGTTCAGCATAGTTTTCTAAGAGGTGTTCGTCCATGACTCCATGTAATATTGGAAAGTTGTACCCCATATAGAGGTTGTTGATAAGAAATTTCCAAAAGTTCATCATCTTTTTTGAAGTTTATCCATTAAATAATGAAATCCGATCTCCAGTTCTCATTTTAGGCTGGTGCCAATGCATCACAGGCTATAGCCTCGCCACGTCAGCTTTTACCCTCACTCTCACCCCACGGTGCCAGTGCACGGGCTATAGTGCCAGCTCTCATTTCTCTCTCCTCCATATCACCGTTATGCATTTTTCCACCGTTATGCATTTTTCCTGTTTTTAATTGCTCTAAAATTACTGCTCCCATACACGCACAAGTGCAGATCAAGAACATGCTTCAATCAACTTGAGCCAACTTCTATCGAGAGTTCTCTGCCCATATCCTGCTATTTTGGCATGTAAAAAATTGGTCACATGCTGAACTAGGGGCAGAAACGTCATTTTACGTTTCAAGCTAACACCGTTAGTGCTCAGAATGCACTAGAGTGTCATATAGAGAAAAAAATAAAGTTTACATGTCAAATAGGGAAGAAAAAGTTTTTCAGGGCCAAATAAGGAATTGAGACTTTAGGTAGTGTCAAATAAGGATTTCTCTCTATAATTTATATTTTATTGACTAAATTAGTGGTCAAACTTTATCTTAAACTGCATGCGCGCCTGTTAAACCGGTCCAGGAGTAGAGTAAAAGAGAACGGAGGGACTATATTCTTTGTCAAAGTTTGTAAAGTATGAGTTGCACCGACAATATGCTGCATAGTAAGAGAGAGTAAGTTGGGAAAACAAAATGCAGCACAAACACTCATCAATTGTTCCACCAAAAGGACCAGCTTTCCTTTTATTTATTCCACACGATGGAATCACACGAGGCAACTCGATGCTGCCCCGCGAGAGACCCCGCTTTGACGCACACACGTATACGATACGCACCCACACAAGGCAATCAAACAAGGACAAGTACCTACCGCACGACGAAACGGTATCTCACACTACTCCACGAACAAATCCAGCAAACGTATGGCACGCACTGAGGCGCCCATCGCTCCTAGACAGATTATTGCCGAACCTACTCGATGCCGTACTTCTTCTTGAGGACGCCGATGTGGTCGTAGACCTTGTCCGGCGAGTAGAGGCTCTTGGCGACGCTCTCCCTCTTCCCGACCCTCTCGGCCCACGCCGCAATCTTGGGCGCAACCTCAGCGACCTTGAACTCCCCGTACTTCTCGTAGCTCATGAACCACGGCGTGAAGGGCGCGAAGGCGGCGTCGACGAACCCGAAGCCATGCTCCCCGCCGAAGAACTCCTTGTCCCCGAGCTCCGTCTCCAGGGTCTTGAGGATCTCCAGCATCTCCGCCCTGGCCTGCGCCTGCGGCTCGCCCTTGAGCTTCCAGAGGCGGGAGCCGCAGTCGTAGACCTTCTTGTCGACGTAGTCGGCCCAGAAGCGGGCCTGCGCGCGCGCGTAGGGGTCGGCCGGGAGGAGGGAGGGGGTGTCCGGGAAGGCCTCGTCGAGGTATTGCACGATGATGAGGGACTCGTTCACGGGCTTGCCGCCGTGGAGGAGCACCGGGATCTTCTTGTGCACCGGGTTCGACTGCAGGAGGCGGTCGCTCTTGCCGGCGAGCAGGTCTTCTTCGACGTACTCGTAGGGGAGGCTCTTCTCGGCCAGCGCGATGCGGACGCGCTGCCCGAACGGCGAGACCCAGAAGTCCAGGAGGGTTAGGTCGGAGCTGCTCTTCTCGGACGCCATTGTTGGTGCGGTGGAGGGATGTCGATCGGTTTGTGTTTGTGGATGTGAGTGTTGCGAAGATGTGGAGTGAGGATGGTGTGTGGATGTTGGTGAGCAACTGAGCATTTATAGGGGCGCGCGCGCGGGAAGACGAGAGGGTGGATGAGCTAGGTGAGGTCGTGCATGTTCCGGAATGGTCTGGTTATATGTTTTGACTCCCGATCGAGAGAGCACGGCAAGATCGAATCGAACTGGTGGTGCGTACCGATCTGGGAATTCCGGGGTGGGTGTCAGTGTCTGGCATGGGCGCACGTTTGTGTGTGTGCGACGGACGAGTACTCGGGTGAGAATGGAGGACCGTGCACGGCTCTCGGGCGCAGAGGATCGGGGATGATCTGGGGTGGAGCTGATATGTGTGCTGACGTACGCAATCCAAAGATTTTCTTCTAAACAGACAGCACAGGACAGCATGTGTATTTGATCTTGTTCTCGGATGGTAATGCGATGGTAATCGTCACAAAAGATTGAAGAGGGCACTACAGAAACAAAAAGAATACTGGTAGGGTCTGCAAATACTTTTTCCTACAGGACCTATACTCTCTTGTGTGGCCGAACCTAAGATCAGGCATACAGATGCTTTGGTAGAAGCTGGATTTTTTTAGGTTGGCTGGTTCGCCTGCTCTTGACTCAGTTGACATGTTTGGTTTGACGCCGCAAGGAAAAAATTGCTCTGCTTGCGGTACGTACGTCAGCACCTATGCAACCGGATTAGTGCTCGAGAACAACCTCTAATTGGATGGTTAGCGTGACACTGCCACTCCTAGTCTGTTAGAGTTCAAACCCGACATATTGATGTCTCATAAAGAAGTAATGTTTTCTTCAATGGTGACTCATCAATCTCAAGATCTGTACAATGAATTTAGAGGTACTCATAGAGGTAGGGTGTTATTGCGTGCGCTCATAGATGTGACTGTATATTTGTATGTATGATCGTTTCGTTTGTATTGTGTTTCACAAAAAAATACCCAGAATTAGTGCTCCGGACTTCACCAGTCCACCACACAGTGGTCTACGTCGATGGGACTGAAAAACAAAGAAAGGGCAGCTTGTACTAGAAAGTGTAGCTCGAGCTACATATAGATTCTTTTTGAAGAATAAAAATAATCTTAAAACGTTAAATTGAAGATTTTTTTAAAAAAAATGCATATTCAAATGGAGTGTTCCATTAATATGAAAAAAGAAACAACTCTAGATATACATTATATTATATTATTGGTGACACAAGAAAGACATTTTAAAGCACACTCTTTTGTAGATAAAGACTAAGGCTAAACGTCCACTTATTGAGAACGGAGAAAGTATGTTGCTTTCCGGAGGAGGCAGAGAAAGAACCATTTTATCTCTCCTTTAGATTTCTGGTAGTTGTGTCATTGTAACTTGAGTTGATATTAAATCACTAGTCTATTTAGTGATGTGAGGTAATATTTAAATTTATGTTAGGAACACTAGTAGAAAATAGGTCTTTCGTCAGGCCCCTTTAGTTTCGACCCAGACTACGGCCGGGACTAAAGGCATGGCCATGTCGACCCAAAACCGCCCACGCGTATGGCACCCTTTGATCCCGGTTCATTAGAATACCAACCGGGACTAAAGGGGTGGCGGAAGGCTGCCTGCGGGCAAAATCCTTTAGTCAACCGAGACTAAACTATTTTTACGTTTTTTTGGCTCTTCACGCACCTTCCCCCCCCCCCCCCCCCGTGGATCTCATTTTTTAGCTTTGTAAAATACAAAAGAAAATAATAGAAAAATATAAAATAAAATATAAAATATTCATGTATGTTACGCAACCTCCTATTAGGGAAAATTAAATTTTTGAATTTCAACTTTTTATGCAAAAAAGGTTTACAAAAAGGTAAAACGGGATTTCTGGTTGCATACGACGTCGAAAAAAACATATAATATATCAAAATGATCATGGGAAAAAATTACATCCGAATTCACCTGGGTTTACCTGGTTAGCCAATTTTTAGATCCTCAAAATTCCAAAGGGGAATATGAAAGCAAGAAGATTTTAGTTTTTGCCAAAAATTTAGGATTTGATATTTTTTATTTTAAATTAATAATCAAATCATGCATAAAGATTACTCTTACTTAACCATAAAAGAGGTTAGCCACTTTTAGGTTTGGCAAAAAAAATTATTAGTGACATCATTAATGTTTATTTTAAAAAATTATTAGTGACATCATTAAGGTTTATTTATTTATTCAAGATTATTATTACATCATTAATTTTGTTTATTAAAAGAATTGTTTGGATTCAAACAAGAAGCACTTGGAGGTCCTTCGCCTCGGCACGCTCCGCGGCGCCCACGTGGCCGGGACTAAAGGTTCGGCCTTTAGTCCCGCATGTTTAGTCCCGGTTGGCCAACCGGGACTAAAGCGCCTTACGGGACGGGACTGAAGGGCCTGTCTTCACTAGTCGAAGCTCGTTGTTCTCAAAACCAGAATACCAAAATTTCAAATATGCAAAAGAAAACTGCCATTTTGGAGAATGCGTCGGGTTTTAAACTACACTATTCACTGCACCCAAAAACTTAATAAATTATATAATATGGCATTATTTTTGGAAATCATGGTAGTCTCAGCATACTTCAAACATAATTCAATGCTACACGGACACTAAGATCAGCTAATAATTTGAGAAAAGCATTCTGATTTTATTTATTTATGAAAGTTCAGCATAGTTTTCTAAGAGGTGTTCGTCCATGACTCCATGTAATATTGGAAAGTTGTACCCCATATAGAGGTTGTTGATAAGAAATTTCCAAAAGTTCATCATCTTTTTTGAAGTTTATCCATTAAATAATGAAATCCGATCTCCAGTTCTCATTTTAGGCTGGTGCCAATGCATCACAGGCTATAGCCTCGCCACGTCAGCTTTTACCCTCACTCTCACCCCACTCTCACCCCACGGTGCCAGTGCACGGACTATAGTGCCAGCTCTCATTTCTCTCTCCTTCATATCACCATTTCTTTTTCAGATTAAGTTATTTCACTCAATTTTTTTTAGACATTCAAAATAATGCAAGAAAATTATTTTATTCAACTCAAAATGTTACCGATTACATAATAATTAATAAAATTGCATAATAAATTTTAAAAATTACATAAAAAATAAAAAATAAATTCTAATTCTCTTCCTCCTCCTCCTCCTCGTCGTCATCATCTTCCAGACCAAGCTCTTTTTCCACTATCTGGATGGCCTTCGCATGTTCGTGCTTTTCTGCTTCGTTCATGTCGGCGGTTGATCGGTCTTTCATTTTGTTCCATTGCTTGAGTAGCTTAGCCTTCACTAAACCATTCCACATGTTCTTCATCGCGAAGGATTTACTTGCTACCTCACTGCTTGGTGAGGATTCCTTCCCCTTCCTCCTATGCTTACGTGATGCGGCCTTGGCCCTATCGCGGCCCGTTGGACGCTCCTCCTCCGTCGCCGCCTCGCTAGAGCTATACTCACCAGAAACTCCCAGACGGCTTCTCTTGGCAGTGGAATCGGATCCACTACCAGGACCATGTTGTCCTTTCCACTTCGCTTCATTGCGGACAGCTTCCCACCAGTGGTGCCGTTTGAACGGCTGAGTCACTCTTTTGTCACTCGCGTACCTCGCCATTGCCGCCTTCATGACCATTGCATCGTCTGCTCCACTCTGACGTAACGCTTCTTCTTGGATGTGGTATGCATTGAACAGGGACACCTCCTTGTTGTAGGCTTTCCAATGATCCTTCAGTTGCTTCGAGGTCCGATGACGGGCAGGATCCGAGGTAGAGTTGAAGGTTGCAGCTATCTGACCCCAAAAACTATTACCGGTCTTGCAATTACCGGCGACAGAGTCCTTGGAGTTAAAAACCCAAGCATGAACCTACCCCGAAATAGATATTGTTAGTGAAAAATCCAAGCAAGAACCAACCCCGAAATAAATATGTGATGGGTAAGTAAAGTACCAGTTTTTCCTCGTCCGCAGTTGTCTAGTCAAGCCTCTTTGGACGCGTTGGTAGGATTGTTTCCGCGGCATCAGACTCCAAGCTTGGAGCACTGGCTTCAGGAGGTGGTGGGGGTACGGACCATATGGCGCGTATGGATACGGAGGTGGAGCGTATGAACCGTACGAAGGTGGTGGGTAAGGAGGTACAGTCCCACTCCCGCTACCTGTAGGTAGAGCATGTGGAGGTGGTGGGGGGTTGGATACGGAGGCGGAGGGTATGAACCATATGGCGCCGGAGGTGGAGCGTATGGCCCATATGGCCCCGGAGGTGGTGTGCCGGAGGAGTATAAAACTCGGGGAAGCGGCGAAGAACCGACATTGGAGCGACGATGTGTCGGAGAGACATCATCTAGTTGTACGGCTGGTGACCCGTCGGGCTGCAAGAGATCCGTGAACGAGGTCAAATCTGGAGTCCAACCAGACATGGTGGAGAAGATTTGAGAGAGTGAAGGAGATGAATAAGATGAAATGGGTGTGGAGTGAGTGAAACCATATGGGGGGTATTTATAGGGGGTGGGGATGAAATTTTGGGGTTTTTGGCTTTTTTTCGAATTTTTTGAGCCAGCAACGGCTACCCCAACGGTTAGCTGACGTGGACGAATCAAATCGCGCCACGTCAGCTAGCCGTTACCCCTTCCCTCTCGCCCCCACTCTCGCCCCGACGCGCCACGTCAGCTAGCCGTTACCCCTTCCCTCTCGCCCCCACTCTCGCCCCGACGCGCCAACGTTGTCGCTCCCCTCTCGCCCCCCTCTCGCCTCCCTCTCCGCGCCAGAGCGGGCGGCAGCCGGGCGGTAGCGGGCGCTACCGCCGGGCGGTGGATCCACCGCCCCGCGCTGCCGTCTCGCCCGCCTCTCGCCCTGTCGCGGGCGGTACCGCCTCCTCTCCAGCCCGCGTTGGCACCAGCCTTAGAACTATAATCAATAACCACCCTTCCAGCTTCTGTTGATGTCGTCACCACCTACCTCATATTTTCCTGGGATACCAACCGCGATCAACTGTGTTGCACATGTGTCATCCTCGCCCACTACTCATACTGTTACAGGCTTGACATGCGACCAACTAGATGCCCACATAATACATCTTCAGAGGCGCTGATCTCCTCAGAAAGGCCGGGGAAGCCCTCCCGTACGTGACGCAGGCGGTGACACACCGGACCAAACCAGCAGTAAATTCGATTCAAACCAACCACACACGAGCTCAACCTCTCCAGCTCCCCTATAAATCCTCACCCACGTCCTCACCTCCTCCTCAATCCATATTGAGTAATGCTACATCTACAGGCAATTTACTTACAAAACAATCTTACGGACTGACGTGTCAAACCAAGGGTGCATCAGTGTGAGCAAATTTCGGAACAACAACCGGATCTCTCCAACTGCAGGAGGCCACGTTCGTCCGTAAGTTTCATCCGTAAGTCATTTTCCGTAGGTCTGGGATTACCGATCCATATTCCATACACACAACACGTCAACACACACACGTATACAGAGTACGTACAGACTCGAGAGAGAAATCCATCTAATCAGCAATGGCGGGTGAGAAGAATGACGGCCTGGTGCTGCTGGACTTCTGGGTGAGCCCGTTCGGGATGCGCTGCCGCATCGCGCTTGCCGAGAAAGGCCTCCCGTACAAGCACGTGGAAGAAGACCTCTTCGGCGGGAAGAGCGACCTTCTCCTGCGCTCCAACCCCGTCCACAAGAAGATCCCCGTCCTCCTCCCACTACATCACGGTATAAAATTTGGGGCATTTCAAAGTGCCCCAAATTTGAACCAAAGTGCCACTAATTAGCTATAGGGGCACTTTTTCAAGTGCCACCTTTACTTGGGTCTCTAAAAGTATTTGGGGCACTACCTAGTGGCACTTTGCCAAGTGCCACTAAATGCAATTAGGGGCACTTCTAAAAGTGCCACTAAATCCAATTAGGGGCACTTTGCCAAGTGCCACTAAATGCAATTAGGGGCACTTCTAAAAGTGCCACTAAATCTAATTAGGGGCACTTTGCCAAGTGCCACTAAATGCAATTAGGGGCACTTTGCCAAGTGCCATTAAATCCAATTAGGGGTACTTTGCCAAGTGCCACTAAATGCAATTAGGGGCACTTCTAAAAGTGCCACTAAATCCAATTAGGGGCACTTTGCCAAGTGCCACTAAATCCAATTAGGGGTACTTTGAGATGTGCCCAATATACTCAAATACCATTTCATATACTCAATTAGGGGACTGTCATACAAGAATGAGCACACAACATGAACATTATGTCATACAAGAATGAGCACATACTGTCATACAAGAATAAGAACAAACAGTACCAACATATATACTATCGTACACACTGTCATACAAGAATCCAATACACTTTGTCGCGTCCAACATAATATCTCTCTATGTCTCACAGAGCAAAACGGAGACGGAAATTATGACACTCTCAGTTTGTATACTGTCAAATCATCACCATGTTTCGACTTCGAACATCATAACTGATCAATATCATCTTCAGTTGTACCCAGACGACTGAGACTGTACGGCATCAGTGAGCAGCATCACCTTGAGTATTGAGCATTGTACCTTGAGTATTGAGCATTGTACCTTGAGTATTGAGCATTGTACCTTGAGAGAAATAGTAATATGATTCAACAAAAAGTAGATGAAAAATAGAAGTGCACTGTCCATGCTCAGATGACAGTAAGTAGTTAACCAAGTAGTAAAAGATAGATACCCAATATCTCCATCTACAGTATGCATTTCTTCAGAAAAGTAAGAAGAGAAAGAGGGGCTTGGATTAATGCAAGTACCAGCCTGCCCGTGTGAAGTACTTTTTCCTAGCATGCAAACTGAGGGTCATTTAATAAATGCTTTTTTCGGTACTTTTTCTGCCCGCTTTAGTATGCAAATATGCAGAGCAAGGGTAGTGATGCTGGACATGCTAAGGGCTTGTATGTTGGGTTACAGAGAAGTGAAGATGTTATTAAAATGGATGGATGAAGTACTTGATCCAATAAGTTCATGCAAAAGCAAAACACTATAGGAACAATCTGTTGTTTGGACAAAAAGCAACTAGTCTGTCCATCTGAGCTTCAAGAAAAATGTACATACACGACAATTTTCGATTCTTCACTTAACTAATATAAATTCAGTTAACAGTTCAGGGGTAGTGATGTTGGGCTTGTATGTTGGTTTCAGAGAACTCAAGTTAGTGATGCTGGACATGCTTAGCCCTTAGAAATGCTGTCATAAAGAACACACAGGGTGTTCAAAAGAAGGGGGCTGGATTAAGAGGAGGAGGGGCTGGAGGTGGATCAGAAGCACCCAGATGGTTTGTGGAATGGTCGCAGGGCGAGGGACTGGAAGAAATGGAATGGTCACAGGGCGAGGGACTGGAAGAAAACAAGGCTTGCAACTTGGCAGTGCAAGAGTCAAGGGCAATGGGTTTGGAAGTCCTTGAAACAGCATTGTTTGTCAAGAAGAAATCACAGAGCGACGGAACAAACAGGAATGATGCCATGGACAGTGCGGAGGATAAGAACCAGAGCAAGGCTTTCCCAGTCCCAGGAAGCTGCAACGATGAGAAGGCCAAGCATGCACCAATCATTAGCGGCAGCAAGACGTCTGACAATGCAGCATGGGATCACTCTCCTCCTGCTCAACCTAAGCAATAGCACCGGGTAGTCAGCGTCGACAGAAAAGAAGCAGCCACCAGCGGAGGCACAGCTCATTCACCCATGACCTCAAGAGAGCGGCCTCGTGGCTGGGAGGCAAGCCATCAGGCGAGAGCACAAAGATGGATGAGTTGTACCATTTGACCTAAATGACGGCGACCACCAGAGCAGAACGATGATGCCCAATAATGGCATCCCGCTGGAGCTGGGTGACAACGGCAGCGTCCCGGCTCTGAACCCGGTGCCTACCCCTGTTGATTCGCCCGCGTACGGTGTACCTGGCCCCGACATGGGTCATGTCTGTAGTTCTTCAGAGGTTTGAGGCCAATGACTGTTACGTCCATTTGTTGTAGTTTACACACTTGGACCATTTCTATTTATTAACTTTATGAAATATGTAGAGCAAGGGTAGTGATGTTGGGCATGATAAGGGTAATAAGACTGATTATCAAGTTTGGTTGTCTGTAACAGGCTGTAACTATTCACATGTGACATGTGGGACAGGTACCAGATAAATGCATAGATAATTGTCATGCAGCAGATAAATTATGAGGGGAAAATCAGGAATCAATAATGACAAAGCAAGAAGTCAAAGCAAGGTTCAAAAATAATGCAGTGAAAATTAGCTAGGAGATAATAGCAGGGCTAATATTCTGCATAGCATTGTTTTAGATGGTCATGGTATGTGCACAAATCTACTAATAGTTAAGTGACATTTGTACCTTGTGGTTTACTACTTGTCCTCTTCTTGCACTTCACATCTCGAGGGTCATTTTCCCACAGCTCTTTCTCCACCTTTCTCACAACTTCTTTATTTATGCTATCCAGTTCTAGCTCTGTCAGCTGCAAGTCAATGTCAGATAGCTAAAAGTTTGTCAGCCATAATTTTTGTAAATGTGTCATGGCAGCATTTAGATGTGAAAAGAATATTTTAGTGCAGTCATCGTCACCTACATGTTTTTTTGGCCACGGTATGCAGTGCGCTTCAGCTTGTCCTACATTTTTTATCTTGCCTTTAGCTTTAGGAAGTACTGTGGTTTTCTTGTAAACAATGTTAACAAGAACTTCAACAAATTCTTCGCTTTCTACATCTTGTACTGTTCCTAGTGCAACCAACTGTAAGCTGTTTGGTGAGGTCAATCCCACTTCCATCCCTGTTTTGATTTTGTCAACCTGACCATTAAGATACAACATAACTATGTATACTCATATCAAGTACTACTCAATAATTTCAAGTTTTAATATTGTAAGCTTACCTTCATTGCTTTTCTTGGTGGAAACCAAGCTTTCTGCTTCTTACTTGCAATGATTTCTTCTACCTTCTCTTCCTTAATTTTGATCGATTCTTCGCAGCCTTCTAACAACTTCTTGTATGATGTCTTGGGTTTTGGTTTTGCACAGTCTGGTGCAACCACACATTGTAGCTCCCCAACTTGAGAATCAATGATATTCTGCAGTTTCTTAGTCTTGGGTGGTACTGTTGCTTCTTGGCTTGTTTCATCTACTTGTGTATATGCTTCTGTTGTTATCTTCAAGCAATCAGTTGTTGTTGACTTGAAGGAGTCAGCTGCACTCCTTTTCTTTTTCTTGGGTAGTGTTGTTGCTTCTTTTGTTGTTGCTTTGCTTGATTCCATGTACTGAATACTTGCTGTTGTTCCTCTGACTTGACTTGATTCAGTTATTTCTGTAGGTCCTTTTTCTTCTACTGCTCTCCTCTTGTTTAGGCCAGCTTTGTTGCTCTTTTCTATGGTTCCTGGTAACTTTATTTCAGTGCTTTCCTTGACGGTTTGTTTCGGTTGGCTTGCTGCATTTGTTTGCTGCGAGTGCTTGCCTCCTCGGATTGCTTCATCTTTGTTAGCTTCAGTTGCTTGTCTGCACCTTTTTATTGATGCTGCTGCTGCTCCTTCAGTTGCTTCCACTTGCTCAGTCTCGGGCAACATTTGCTCGGCAATGGTTGCCTCTTCTTGTGCTGTAGAGGTGGATTTCAGCTCTTGAGTTGCTATGAACGAGTGCTTCAACTGCTTCCCTAGAAGTTGGCTTGCTGCATTTGTTTGCTGCGAGTACTTTGCTCCTTGGCTTGCTTGAGCTGCTTGTTTCAAGTGCTTGGCTCCTCTGATTGATTCCTCTGTTTGCTTCAAGTGCTTGCCTCCTCGGATTGCTTCATCTTTGTTATATTCAGTTGCTTGTCTGCACCTTTTTATGGATGCTGCTGCTGCTCCTTCAGTTGCTTCCACTTGCTCAGCCTCGGGCAACATTTGCTCGGCAATGGTTGCCTCTTCTTGTGCTGTAGAGGTGGATTTCAGCTCTTGAGTTGCTATGAAGGAGTTCAATTTATCTTCTATTAGTTGACTCCTCTCTGTTAGAGCTGCCTGGCTTGCCAGTAGTGTTTGTACCAGGCCTCTGAGTTGCAGGTTCTCTTCTTTTGAATCTCTAAATGCAGATACAGCTTCACTTAGCAGTACACTTGACTTTCCACCAACCACTAGCCCGAATCCATGCATTCTTGACTTGCTGGGATTTGGGAAGATGTGAGAATATAGATCTTCTCCGTGTTCTTCACGTATCAGTGATGGTTTCACATGGAAAGCAGCAGTTATCTCCTCCTGTCAACAGAAGCACGCAACGACACTTTTTAAAAACTTCTTGTCAGCCAACAATGCTATCAGTTGTATACACAAGAGAATGGTACATACAATTTTAGCTGCAGAATAATCGTCTACTAGAAGTCCATCTTTGTTTGTATGGACAATACGGTACAGTTGAGACCTAGATACAGGCTGTCCTTGCTTAATTTCCTGTAATTTGCACAGTACAACAACTTCAAATGAAAATTGCTTCTCAGATTGCACACAATTATATGGAAATTGCTTATCAGTAATAGTCCATACTTGCTGGGAAATTGCACACAAGTATGAATCAACTATACCACCAAAAAGCACACATACCATAACCAGGAAACCTACCTCCTGTTCATGCACAACCACGAAGCTCCTAGTACCAACAGTATGTCGAGCATTGTTCTGATTTACCCTTGTTGCTTTATTTACTGCCGACATTGCCTGTAAGATTATGTAAGTCCATGGACAAGCACATGTGAACAAGTTAAATAATCATGTAGTAATACATCAGAACTGACCATTGTCTTTTTCTTTCGCTCACATAGTCATCCTCCTCGCTCACATAGTCGTCGTCCTCGCTCACATAGTCGTCTCCATCATCACTGATATCCTCATCTAAATCACTGAAAAATGTTCAATCAAATGACGAATAGGCTTATCATTGAAATGTTACCAAGCCTTATCATTGAAAAACTTCAGAGGTGCTCAATCATAATATGTGATTCTATAAAACCTGACAGTACAACATAGCATATTGATTTTCTAGTAAGACGTTGCTTATGCCATTGATAATATAATATGATTCTCCAAAATCTGACAGAGAAATGACAACTAACTGAATTTGTGTTGTACCAAAATTGTGCTGTACCAAAATCTGACAGAGAAATGACAACTAACATGATCATTATAGGAGGATGGAAGGGAGGCATACATCGTTGGCGGACGACGCGCTGTTGGAGTAGGCTGCGCAGGTGGCTGAGGGAGCGCCGGTGGCAGAGGACGCGCCGGTGGAGTAGGCTGCGCAGGTGGCTGGGGGAGCGCCGGTGGCAGAGGACGCGCGGATAGCTGAGGGAAAGCCGGTGGTTGATGCCGCGCCGGTGGCTGAGGACGCGTCGGTGGCTGAGGACGCGTCGGTGAAGGATGCCGCGCCGGTGGAGGAGGCTGCGCGGGTGGCTGATGACGCGTCGGTGGCGGATGTTTAAACTCAGAGGTGGACACACCAAAATCTGAATTGCTATACAGTAAAGAAATATGGTTCAGTCAGTACCACTAGTACTGTTTAACTGATCAACTATGAGTTTGTCTAGTCGAACAATCATTTGTTATCTTTTTTCCTCTTACATTTTTATTCAGTAATAATGAAGTGGTGGGAGTAGTCACATAAGAAATAACAACAAAGTTTGAAATCTAAAGGAATGTTGCACTTTAGCAGGAGGAGAGAAGGGAGGCATACATGATCTCCTGCGCTGTTGGAGTAGGACGCGCCGGTGTAGGATGCTGCGCAGGTGGCTGGGGGAGCGCCGGTGGAGGAGGCCGCGCCGGTGGAGGAGGATGCATGGGTGTGGCTGAGGACGCGTCGGTGAAGGATGCCGCGCCAGCGGAGGAGGCTGCGCCGATGAAACCCTGCATTTTTCATTGTCATGTCAGCTTCTTTTAAGTGCTGCTGAATAGAAAGTTATGCCTTAAATTTGTTTCTAAATCAGCCCAAGTGCTGAATGCATGTCATAGGAGAATATGCTTTCTGAATGGGCCCAGATAAATGGTTCTTAGTTTTTAGTACAATATTCATCCAGCCCATCTGCTTATACTGTTAGCAACCTGCTGATACTGTTAGCACATCTCCTAGCTATGTTTACTTGTTGTAATACATACATGAAAAAGGCATGCTGTTTTTTCGTCTCTGTTTGCTGAATTGAAGTACTACTTCTTTCAAGTTACAATAATGAAGACTGGGATCAACTGAAGGTGATGCTGATCAAATTGTGAAGGTGTCTGAATAGGAAACATAGTGATCATGTTGACAGAGTGTACATAGTGAGATACTTGCATGTCATCTGCATTTTTCATTGTCATGTCAGCTGCTAGCTCATGAGATATATGCATATATACGTCTGCATAATCATTTCGATATATCTTCTGAGGAAAAAAACATCTTAAGAGATCTGAGACATGTAAGGGCTTCTTGGTTGCACACTAATGATCATGCCCTCCACGTACTGACTTTGGTTATAAAATCATACTACAATATATTTCCTAAAAGTGCATGGGTGAGCGACAAAGAACAGTGATCCAGATGTAGCTTTACAGTAATGCAAAAGGTGATCCTTAATTTTTGTACAACTTGCTGCATTGCACCACTTTTAATCTGTTTCTTAATTAGTTTGTGCCCCAAAAATCAATTAATTAAGAATTGAGCATGAAGGGGTTATGGAGAGTATGCTTACAGCGTAAAGGATGGTGAAGATCTCGGAGCTGGAGTGGAAGACCCATGCGGTGGTGGAGGAGGCTGCGCGGGTGGCTGACGACGCGTCGGTGGCGGATGCCTCACCGGTGGAGGAGGCGTAGGTTGCTGAGGCCGCGCCGGAGGCGGATGCTACGCAGGTGGCCACGCTGGTGGCTCGGGCCGCCTCGGTGGCTGAAGCTGCGGCTGGGGGAGGCCCTGCGTCGGCGGTGACTTAAGGCGCGGAGGATTCCATGGAGCACATAGGTACGGGTGGAACCGTCGCGGAGGTGGCGCCATGGATTCCGGTGGTCGGAAATTGGGAATTTCTGGTCGCGGAGGTGCGGTCGGAAATTGGGAAATTGGGAAGGTGGCGAATTTTGCAATGAAACCCAGAAACAATAAGGAAAATACCTGAGGGTTTCGTGGAGGGTTTGTCTAGTTTTGATACAGAAATACCTGAGGGTTTGTTTTGCAAGAACGAAAATATATATGCCTCCTCGCAGTCTCTTATCCCCTTTCGTCTCTTCATTACTAGGGTTCTTCGTTCTGTCCGGCGAAGGGGAGAAGGCGAAGAGGAGAAGGCGCCACTGCGACATCGAGCGATCTCCACCGGGGAGGGTGAGGAGCGGGTACCACCACGCGGCTCAGGTTAGCTTCTCATCCCCATCCTATGCTCATGCATTCTAGATTTGGGCTAATGCATTCTAGATTTGGTTGGCTGCTCATCCCCATTCTCTGGCAGATTTGGTTGTTTCCAATCAGTACATTCTTTGGCACTTTGAGTGATCTTAGGCTGGTGAACTCTGAATCTTTCAGTTGTAACAGATCTATAATTGAATCGAACTAAAGGAACCTGTGCAATACAAGTTTTGCTGAGGCTTATCTACAATATCTACTATCACTAAACTAATAATAGACAAAGAAATAGGATATGAGCAATGTGCTACCTAGCAGTAACAAAAAAGGAGATGGGTGCATGGTATTACTAGCGAAATCATGGGGTACATAATCTTAAAAAGGTTGCGAGAAATAGCATAAATTAAAAAAAACACATAATCATCCGACGAAGTCCTATCTTTGTTCACGGCAATCACATTAAAAAACACATAACCATCCAAAGTAAATGTCAATAAGCAAATAGTTAGTCCGGACCAAGTGACTTCAAAATTACTTGATATGTTCTTGGCAATGGTTCATGTCCTGATGACTGCATCTTATGAAATACCATATTACTTATAACAATGGTTCATGTCCAAATTACTTATACCACTGTTGCTGCTATAGGTGCTTGGCCAAGTTGCTGCATATATGTGTGTACCTGTTTGAATGCCATATTTACGCATCTGCGTGGACGAACTACTAGTGTGTATGTGTGTGTGATCTTAAGCTGCTGCATGGTTAACTGTTAAATTTAAATCAACTAAACATAGGCAGAGAAAGAGATTGTCTTAAAGCCTTATGCTCATAGCTTGTACAGATACAATCTATGACCATGATGTGCTTCTTGGCACAGCAGGGATCTCCTGAGTGTAGATATTTATGCCAAACCAACTCATTTTTTTGGCAGAGCATCACTAATAATCTCAGCCACATTTTATCTCATATAGCTATTTATTTCATTGATGTCGCCTTGCACGTAATGCTTGGCTGGCTCTCAGTATGTACATGTCCTACCAGCAGATGCTTGTTTACAGGCATCAGTTCTTGTACTGTAACCAAAGATTGCACTCACTTGTGTGTCATAAAAAGGATGAATGTGCATCTGTCGCAACACATGGAAATCAAGATAATTTGTTCATCTTATTTCTTGTGGAGCATTATTGCTCTGACCTTTATACTACTCATTGGTTATTTTTTCTTTTTGTTTGTGTGTATTACCTTTTTTGCTTGACTAGAACCAAAAGTCTATATAGTCATCTACTGTGCCTAGAACCATAAACATGATGTTTTAGTCCATCTCAAAATCAAGTTTGTTTATGTGTGAGTAACATGTTGTTTTATCAATAATCAGAAGAGAAGAAGTCACCCAGTGAGTAACAATGGTGACTTGATGTTTTACTCCATCTCTTTCTTCTACTCTATGTCCTCATTTCAATCAAGCTTTGCTTTTGGACTGTGCATCTTTAAAATTGTAGAGCTCATTTTTTTACACCTTGCACAATATGTACAAAACCATGTATGTTAATATATTATTAAAAATCAATTCAACATTGTTTTATTTAATACCTTGCTACATTTCAGAGATGGAGGTGGGGAGCACGATGTTAAATCCTATCGTGCTCTCTGATGGTGAAGAGGAGATGCAGATGGAAAGTGATTCGGACATGAGTGATTCGGACATGGACGTCCCGGTGCAGCAGCCTGTGGTGGTTCATAGGGGTATGTGTCTTCACATGCCTACAAATATGTCGATTACGAGATAAACAGATATGTCTCTCACACAAATATGTACAACTATTATCTGCAGGACCGCGTATAACTGGCAACGAGGAGTTTGATAAGCACTGTGTTTGGGGAAACAATCTCGTACTCAATGAAGACCAATGCAAGGCCCTCACAAAGATGGTTCGTCAGTTCCCAGGAAAACCAATCAAGTACTATGTGTACAGGATGAGCAAATCTTCTGTCATTCAAAAGAACTGCAAAATGGTGTGTACTAATTTTAACTCCTTGCATAATTTCTAAAAAAAAATACTAGGTACTGCTAGTTTGCTACTTTGTGGTGCTTTGATCTAATTCATGCCCCCACTCTGTATAAAGCTTTTTGCTTCAAAAATGTTTATATTGGGCATGCAGTTGGAGATTTACTTTTCTTGTTGGAAGCAGACATTGGTACTGTTATTCCTGTGTTAGTATGTCATCTTTCTTAAATATAGATTTTACAAATCCAATATCGATTAAATCTATATTTGCCTTCTGCATGTTTAATCATCACTTACTAATTACTAATTTACTACCAGTAGTTATAACTGCCGCTTTACACTCAGCTTTTGTAGGGTTTGTTAGTGTTGTTGTTTCCTTAGGTGATCATGTGCTACTTGTTGATCTGTTTTGTTTCCTTAGGTGATCATGTGCTACTTGTTATCTGTTGTTTTCTTAGGTGACATTGTTCTAGTAGTTTATATATGACAGACAATCTGTATTTATATAATCTTGTTTTTTCTTCAAATTGTGTAATTTTAGTTGTGCCTCTTCTCCTGATGTAAAGAAGCAGACAAATATACTAGTACTTTAGGAAGAATACAAATATTCTTTCCTAATGATTCTCAAATGTTTCTATTTTGCAAGGAATTTTCCGCAAAGTTCACAGAGAGGTACCTCAAGAAGTTCCTCAGTGATGCAATTGAGCTACCAGTCCAATGTGCGGGATATAAAAAGTACTACAGTGTCAAGATGAGGCTAGGAATAGATCTAAAGAGGGCAATGCTGACAAGTGGCTGGGCGAAGGCTGTAAGGAGGTTCGGCTTAGAAGAAGGTTGCGTCTACATCTTCTGCTTCTCTGTCGATAAGAAGGGCCATTACCCTTGGCTTCTCATCGACCCCCTGGAAGCATGAAGACGGTGCCAACGGTGCCAGTGGTAACATTTTGGTTTGGTGGTAGCATTTCTCATAGCACTGTTGTGCTAGTTTGAAATGTTGGACTTCAGTAATCTAGTTAAAATATGGACTGTTAAGTAATGGACTGTTAAGTAATGGACTGCTAAGTACCGACTGTTAAGTGACTGTTAAGTACTGCTAAGTATGGACTATTAGAAATGAACTGCTATGTGTCTATGCTACTGTTAAATACTGCTACTATGCAATGTTAGTATATATATGTATGGAATGTTGCTTCCATGTGCAGCTTTTCCTCTTTCTATCAGCTTTGAAGTCTGAATGAACTGCAATGTTAGTATATAGTTGACAATCCCTGTTAAGTATAGGATTACCAACGCTACTGGTGGCTGATATAGGATGTTTGTATATGCTAATGTTATGTTTCTATCCCTGTTAACTATATGCTAGCTATAGCATTGTTTTATCCCAGAAATGATCAATTGTGGCATTTAAAAGTGCCCCAAAAGGTATACATCTATTGGGGCACTTCAAAAAGTGCCTTGGTAGGTATACACATATTGGGGCATTTGAAAAAGTGCCCCAAATGATCAATTGTGGCATTTAAAAGTGCCCCAAAAGGTATACATCTATTGGGGCACTTCAAAAAGTGCCCTAGTAGGTATACACATATTGGGGCATTTGAAAAAGTGCCCCAAATGATCAATTGTGGCATTTAAAAGTGCCCCAAAAGGTATGCATCTATTGGGGCACTTCAAAAAGTGCCCTAGTAGGTATACACATATTGGGGCATTTGAAAAGTGCCCATATAGGTATACAATTAGGGGCACTTCGGAAAAGTGCCACGCTAATTGGCTACTATTAGGGGCACTTTGACAAGTGCCACTAGGACAAGTGCCCCTATATCTATACCGTGGTGTAGTGTCCACGACGGCAAGCCCGTCAACGAGTCCCTCCTCATCCTCCAGTACCTCGACGAGGCGTTCCCGGAGACCCCGTCTTTGCTCCCCGCCGACCCCCACGCGCGCGCGCACGCCAGGTTCTGGGCCGACTACATCGACAAGAAGGTGTTCGAGTGCGGCACCAGGATCTGGAAGCTCAAGGGCGAGCCATCGATGCAGGCGCGGGCGGAGATGCTGGAGATCTTGAAGACTCTGGAGGCGGAGCTCGGCGAGAAGGAGTTCTTTGGCGGAGAGCACGGGTTTGGGTTTGTCGACGCTGCGTTCGCACCGGCAACGGCTTGGTTCCAGACCTTTGAGAGTTATGGGGAATTCAGCGTGGCGGAGGTGGCGCCAAGGCTAGCGGCATGGGCGTCGCGCTGCGGGGAGAGGGAGAGCGTTGTCAGGAGCCTCTACTCGCCGGACAAGGTGTATGACTTCATCGGCGGGATTAGGAAGAAGTTGGGCGTCGAGTGAGAAGGAGCGAGAGGGAAGGATTAAAATTATTGTTTTGAATTTGAGGTTTTTTTTTTACATTGTGTACTCTACACTAGTGGAAAAGAGGCCTTTCGTCCCAAGCTTTAGTCCCCGTTTTGAACCAAACCGGGACCAATGGGGGCATTGGTCCCGGTTCATCACGAAAACCCTTTAGTCCCGGTTCGTTTGGACCCTTTAGTCCCCCTTCGTATTACGAACCGGGACTAAAGGGTGGTCTATGGGGCAAAACCCTTTAGTCCCCCTTCGTATTACGAACCGGGACTAAAGGTCTACCCTTTAGTCCCGGTTCGTAATACGAAGGGGGACTAAAGGGTTTTTTGCCTCCCCATGCACCTCCACCCCCCCCCCCCTGGATCGCCTTTTTTAACACTGTAAAATATAAAAGAAAATGATAGAAAATTCAAAAAATAAAATCTTTTCAGATTCTTGTATGTTATGCAACCTACTATTAGGGAAAATTAACAAATTTGAGTTTTCATTTTTTTTCCAAAAAAGGTTTGAAAAATGGTAAAACCGCATTAACTTTTGCATACAACGTCGAAATAAACGTGTAATATATCAAAATCATCGTGGAAAAAAGTTACATCCGAATTCACCGGGGTTTACCCGGTTAGCCAATTTTTAGATTCTCAAAATTCCAAATGAAAATATGAAAGCAGGAAGATTTTAGTTTTTGCCAGAAATTCGGAATTTTATATTTTTAAATTTTTTAAAATAATAATTACATCATGCATAAAGATTACTATTCGTTAACCATAAAGTTAGCCAATTTTTAGACTTTCAAATTTTCAAGTTTGGCAAAAAAATATTAAAAAATAATAAATTAAAAACTATTATAATACAAATTAAAAAATTATAATTATAATACCATTACCACAACATGTTATTAAGTGCTTAGTTTTGTTTATTACAATAATTATTTGGAATTCGAATAATAAATAAGTGTGACATCGACCAACATGTTAATAGAATTGATATGATACTAGTATCACAACATGCGCGCGAAGCACTTGGAAGCGAAATGGGAAAGGAACTTGGAAGTTAAGCATGCTAGTGCTGGAGTAGTGGGATGATGGGTGACCGAGCGGAAAGTTGGACCACAGGTAAGTAATTTGACTATTGATTAAGCGTAGTTAGAGATTAAGTGTAGTTAGAAACTAAACTAGTCAAATAAGTGAAATACTAGAAATTCTGAAAAAATAGAAAAAAAAAGAGGAGCGAAAAATAATTGGACATAACCAAATGGATTAAAAAAATAACGAAATAACCTTTAGTCCCGGTTCGTGTTACAAACCGGGACTAAAGGTTATTTTCCTCGACGCGCGCCAACAGCTCACGTGGCGAGACCATTAGTCCCGGTTTGTTTTACAACCAGGACTAAAGGGGGGACCTTTAGTCCCGCCTAATTGGTCCCGGTTTGGAAACCGGGACTAAAGGCTCAAACGAACCAGGATTACAGGCCCGTTTTCCACTAGTGCTAGTAATATAGTACGTTGTTTGGTTTTACGGTTACATCGTCTTGTGTGAAAAGTTTGTATTCCGTGTTGCTGAGATGGCTCGGCAGTTAAATGGGTTCTAATTATTTCACAAAAAAAGTTATAGGGGTTTTCCTTATAAACACACATCGACGTAGACCGCTGTGCGCTGTAGTCGTGAGCACTCGTACGTCCTCCTCACCGGATGCGTAGGTGCTGACGTACATACCGCAAACGGAGCAATTTTTCCCTTGAGGTGTCGAACCAAAGCTGTTGCTACAAAGAAACATGCGGCGCGTTTGGTAGGCTGCATGTCCTTTGGCACGCATCGGCCTAGCTTTGTTCGGCCTGTTTCGTTATCTTGTCGACGTCGTGTTCTTACAGGAATCGATTCTCAAAGCACCCTCGGACTAGGTCCTGGAGGAACGCCGGTTCGGCCCTTTCTAGCAAGCCACCCCCGTTTCCGCAGAAGTGGAGAACGCGGCGTCCTCGCAGAGCCACCGCGGGAGATGGCAGGAACTCGCGCGGGACGGCCAAATCTCGGCGCCATGAATTCGGTCACTGCGCTTGAACTTTCGCCACAGTATAAAGGGGCCGCTCTCTCATCGGCAAATCCAAATCCCCCATTTCCCCCCGTACAAGCACGTGGAAGAAGACCTCTTTGGCGGCAAGAGCGACCTTCTCCTGCGCTCCAACCCCGTCCACAAGAAGATCCCTGTCCTCCTCCACGACGGCAAGCCCGTCAACGAGTCCCTCGTCATCCTACAGTACCTCGACGAGGCGTTCCCGGAGACCCCGTCTTTGCTCCCCGCCGACCCCCACGCGCGCGCACGCCAGGTTCTGGGCTGACTACATCGACAAGAAGGTGTTCGAGTGCGGCACCAGGATCTGGAAGCTCAAGGGCGAGCCATTGATGCAGGCGCGGGCGGAGATGCTGGAGATCTTGAAGACTCTGGAGGCGGAGCTCGGCGAGAAGGAGTTCTTCGGTGGAGAGCACGGGTTCAGGTTTGTCGACGCCGCGTTCGCGCCGGCAACGGCTTGGTTCTACACGTTCGAGAGTTACGGGGAGTTCAGCGTCGCAGAGGTGGCGCCAAGGCTAGCGGCGTGGGCGGCACGCTGTGGGGAGAGGGAGAGCGTTGCCAAGAGCCTCTACTCGCCGGAGAAGGTGTACGACTTCATCGGCGGGCTCAGGAAGAAGTTGGGCATCGAGTGAGTGAGAAGGTGCGAGGGAAGGAATAAAATTATTGTTTTTAATTTGATGGTTCTTTTTTTACATTGTGTATCTCTACTACTTAAAAAGACTAAAGTGGTTCCTTATTCTGCCCACCACCAATAATACGTCAAGAAGTTTCGTTGTCACGCGGTACATCGGTTTCATCCACCCCTCGCTGCACATTTTGCACTTTAGCCCCTAATGAGTAATGACTTGAAAAATCGTCCAGCACTTCAACCTCCCTTCATTTTCCCAACCCCAGGGCGCAACCCTCCCTCCTCCCTCGCGCGTCCTGCGCCGCCGCCGCTTGGAGTCTTGGAGAGTGGAGCCCCTCTTCTCCAGCCCTCGATGGCGACCTCTCCTGCGCCAACCTCCTCCCGTCGTTCCCTGTCCTTGGGAACGCCAGATGCCGCCTCCGCGACGTGACGCCGCCGCCGCCCCGGAGCCCCATGCTTTCCAAGATCTGCCTCTTGTTGGCGGCCGCCAGCAGCCCCTTCAGGGAGCCCCACGACTCGGCATCGTCCCTAAGGACACCCCATGGCGATGACGGTCGGCAGGCCGCGGTGGTGGACGGGAGCCACAGGGCCGACGCTCTTCCCGGCGCTATGCTCTGCTCCCACCAGCCACTCACCTTCCTCGGCCTGCACCGCACCGGTAAATCACCATCATGTCACATGCCTCCCTTTCCCCTACCTTACTGAGTAATTGAATCGGTTTTATGAATCCCTGCAAAAAATATGAATCCCTGCAAAAAAAAAAAACATAATCTTATGAAGACAATCCTGAACATATGCTGTAGTTCGTGTTGTAGTTCTTTTAAGACAATCAGAGAATTGAACAATGTGGTCAAGTTTTCGGTGGCTTTGGTAGTCATGTAGTCAATGAAAATATAGTCATTTTTGGCTACTTCCGATTACAAACTAAATGCAAGAAAAATGCTTCACGCACCTTCTTCATATAATTATGGATGTGTCATGCTCAATCAAATGAAGTTGAATCAACATTGCCATCTATTCTTTCGATGCCAATTTAATTTGCCATGGCCTGCTGGACATATATATATATCATGCAGCATATATATGGATGCCACAATGATTACATTTTTTTAATGAAGTGAGTGTTGCCTAATACTTGCTCTTCATTTTTATTTTGTACACATCAACTGGAGTTGACGTTTATTATGATGCAGTTGTTGGCTTAGCAGATGCAACTACTCTCTTCTGTGTCGTAATACTTATGTCTCCTCTTTAACATAAACTTGCTACTATTAAAATTATAGACTGGTGTGAAGTACTGATATGTTAAATCTTTGTTATGTATTTGTTAAAATTAGATGACTCATCTCCTATGTTTTCTGAAGAGAGTCATCCAAGTGTATATATGGCTGAAGTATTAAATATTCTTTTTTTTTTCATTTTTACAATTCCAGGCACTTGGGGTAACCATTCATAGGCTGGTCAAATCATGTCAAGTTCATTTGTCTGCAGACTTTTCAGGTTATATTGTTGCTCAACCATTTATAGAGTTAGTGTCTCTTGGAAGTGTCCTCTTTCTTGCATACGGTTGACACTACTATCATTAGCAAATAACATTAGGCATTGCCATGTGGTATAGAAAAATGAAACAACTGTGGTTAATCTTCTTTCTGTTCCAGATACATCCAATCAAAACCTTCAGGTTTTGAGCTTTCTTTTTTATTTTTAGATCAAATGATGGAGAGGTCTCTTGGGTTGCTCATGCAAATATTTGTGAAGCTGTTCCTCACCATGGAGGTGGGAAATTTTGTATTTCCTTACTTTTCTTTTCTAGATTCATGGTGTGTGGAACTGTGGTTGATTGGTATGACATCTGTACATGGAGCAGGTTGACATGGAGCAGGTTGACGTGTTGTATTTCCTTACTTTTCTTTTCAAGATTCATGGAGCAGGTTGACGTGATCTTACTTTGCTTCATCTTCAGAGAAGGCCATGAGGAGTCGAGTATGAGAAGTTGATACCCATATTTCCACTATTTAGTTCTGCAGCTATATGAGTACTGATACTAATAAAAAAGAAAGCTAATTTTGTTTCTTCTATGGGTGATACAGCTAAAGTCAGGAGATTGTATGACATTGCAAATGTGTTGTCTTCACTGAAGCTCATTCAGAAGGTAGGCTACAATAAAATTACTGACAAGCCGGCTGCACTTGAGTGTTAAGCGATGTTTCTGAATCTGTTCTTGAATCTTGTCAGTCCGATAGGTACCGAGCGGCTCGACAATATTATGTCATATTAAGCGTTGAACAGCTATATGCATCTTTTTTTTTCTTATTGCCCTCTTCTAGAGGTTGCAAGTACTAACATTATATGTGTTCCATGAAAATTAGTGTTCCATGCATATGTGTGATTTTGAAATACTAGCTGTAGGATGCATCTATTTTCGATAACTTCACTGCAGGAGTCTCCTACTGCTTAATGGATTGAAGAAAATAGGTAGTTACATCATTTAGATAACTGCAATCTTGGGCATTTTAGTTTCGTATTCTTATCAGTTTATTTTGTCAGCGTGTCTTCACATCGGCATCTGATTCAGTTCCTGCGAACAGAGGAAGATGCTAGAAGCTTTTGCGTCGGGAACTCTTCCACGACTGCATGTTATATTGACAGCAATAGCTGCTTGATGCGTCTACTTGAGCGATTTAGCATGGCGTGGAGAAAACAAGATGGAAAGCATTAATGATTGTGTCCATGAGTGTGCTTTGTTGCTGGTTGGGGATATTCTTTGGAGAGGAGACTCATCAGCTCCTCTATTGTTGATATGATAGGTATTTCCATCTTTTGCTGATACACATCTATGTTATGGGTGCCTGGTTAGTTAGTTTTTCTCCCTTCAATGTTGGTACAATGAGGACATGCAAAATATGGGCTTAATTTCTGAGATGAAAATTTAGTGTGGATGGCCATGTCTTTTTTTTTGCGGGTAGTGTGGATGGTGTCTACCTCCCTTTCAGAACCCCCTCACGGACATCCATGTCGCGAGAGCGTGTCAATGTGCGTGTAGTGCTGCGAATCGTGGAGGGACAGGTGCATGGGGATGACACGAGTCAGTGGGAATGGGAATAGGGATGTGAAGCGACTATCCTTGCTGCTTGGGGAGGGGGGATCGGAACGACGACGACCGCGTCGGGGAGGAGTCTGTGGAAACACAGAATTCAGCGAACAAAGAAACGAACTAAAGTAATGAACATGATACTGGAATTACTTTGCTTCGTTGAGAATTCTCTCGGCCCTTCTATTTTTTTACCCATCAGGCACTATTTTATTCACATGTAAAATTTGGGCCATCGATGAGCCTACAGAACAGATCTCCAAGCATGTAGTTTTTAAAATAAGCCAAGGATAACGACAAGAAAGACTCATCATTTTCCTTTGCACGGTGCAGAAAGATGCACTGCTAATGATTTACTGGAGCTTTTTGGTCGTCTTTGGCTGATGTTTTCCTAGGTTTTCATCCATTAGAAGGCCTAAATAATTCAATGGTTATGATTAGTGCTACAGTATTTCTATTATTAAAAAAATCCACTGTGTTCTAACTTCTAGATCCGGTATAGAAGACATTTGATAACATGTCTATGTATTTTAGTTTGGCTCCCACTACTATCAAGCATAGGTGTGGAAATACTTGACAATGAGATTGATGAGATATTTTAGCAGGTTGGTGACATACCAGTGTAGCATTAGGGAAATCTTCATCAGTTGCTTCCTCTCTTTTCCTAAGAACAGGATGCACCTGTTATTTAACTCTATCTCTTTATGCAAATGTCCAACAGGAACAAGTTAAGTTCTTGATTGGCAGGACACACCACCTCCTCCGCCGGCTAACTAAGAGAAGCCTGGGTTATCCGCAAATTCTGAGTTTAGTCATGTAAAATAGTACTCCATGTATGTGGATTATTTTAAAATACAAATGATAGATGCATCTATTTTTTGACAACTTCACTGCAGGAGTCTCCTACTGCTTTATGTCTTAAAGAAGATATGTAGTTACAATATTACATAGCAGCCTTTCTGGCCTAGATGGGGAGGAACACCTTTTACAAGTTTTACAAGTGTAATCTATGAATATACATCACAAGACATTTACTATGCTCCTATTGTACTCTACAAATATATATACATATTTTTTTTTCGAGAATACTAGGTAGATACCATTTTCATAGTAGCTCAAATAAATGTACCTGGTACCATGAAAGGAATAGTTACCCACTTAATACTTGCAAATACTGGACCTTAAAGAAACTGTACTTTAAGATCTAGAAAGAGTAGCTATATTCATGTGAATAGAGCATCAGATTTGATACAAAATAGTTTTTAGTGGTGCTCGTTCCCTTAGAATAATAAGTTAGTTTAGGATAATTTGAAAGCATGGAAATCTCACATCTATGCAAAAATAAAGAAATTAGTTTTGTGTAGATGTGCATCCTGTGTTTGATTCATGAATAGGAATTGCATTGACATTGATTGCGCTAGAAGATACTTTACTTTGTCAGCCTCGTAAACTTCACCTCATCTTATTTATGCATATTTGCATATTGTTAGTTTTAGTTGTGGTCTGGTAAATGGTGCTGCATAGTAGTTTAAATAAATGTATCTGGTACCATGAAAGGAATGAGTACCGAAAGAATTTATTTTTTGAACAAGAGTATTAATATTTGCCATGCTAGACCTTAAAGAAGTTGTACTTTAAAATCTTGAAAAGAGTAGCTGTATAAATGTGAATGAGTTGGTATATTATAATTTAAAATCATGGAAATCTCTCATGTATGCGGAAATAAGGTGATCTTATTTGTTAGCAGGCACTGGAAGTGTTTTATACCACTTCAGTATGAACTTTTGTTTGTTATTGCTTTTACAGAGAGATACACATGACTTTTTCTCGATAACTCAATATATTTCATCAATTGAGCGTTCCCGACTCGAGCCTCTCCATAAAATTCTGATGAAACATTATCTTTTTTGGGTCAGAGTTGGCTTTTTTTCTACTCATCATTGTCAATTACATTGCAGGTATGATCGTGTAGATGTGTCCTTCAGTTATTCTTAGATGGATTCACTAGACTTTGTACATCGTATATTAAAGAACACTGAATGTTTAGAGATAACAGATGGCTCAGTTAACTTATTTTTTCTGTACCACAGATTTTCTATCTGTGTAAGCTTCTAGGATGTCAACTATGTTCTTATTTAAATTTTGGGGTGCATCATTTTTCTTGGGAATTATTTGTATTTGTATTGATTTATTAATATTTGGTTATGCTTGAAGGGAAGAATTGTGGTATTTTTATGGATCACGAAGCACAATGGCGGCACAATATGCATGGTGAAAGTGGTGAAGCTGATGGGCTGGTGAGGAAGGGGTGATAAATGCATCATTGTCATTGCTTTGCAGTTATCTGATTTTTCTGTGCGTGTATCAGTGACAGAAAATATATAGTACAGATAAGTAACCCAAAATATGATATTTCCCTCGGTTGGACGATATATTCATTTAAATATTAGAATCTTATTATATGTTCACATGTGAGATAAATAAAAAAACATCTGAGATTTAAAGATTCTTCCTTCACATATTTTAAACATACCGGGCTAACTTTTTTTAGGTCCCCCTTGCCCAGTCAAGGGCTGTGCCATCGTATGGAAGTTTTCTAATAGAAAGGAAGGTGATATATTACTTATACTAAGAAAGGGGAGAACACATATTGGGTGTCGTCATGCTAGGAGGCACTTCTGCATTGTCCATAGTCCAACTATTTCTTGCTACTTATTTTATAGTTTGGTGGAAGTTGCTTAAAATATTGATGTTATCCCCTATTTTGTAATTGAGTTTGGGCATATTTAACGTACTCATGTCCTGTGTTGTCCAATTTTTGAGCATATTGTTGTATTTTTTCCAAGTTAGTATGGCAATGTTAACTAAAATGTTCAGATATGATTTCTTAGTGTTTAGTACTTATGCTATTTTCACATTCTCGGGAGACACATTTCAATGGGCTATTTTTTTAGTTTGTTAAACCTAAACTCCTTGCTGATGCCTAAGAATGAATGTAAGACTCATCTTAGGGCATCTCCAACGGGGCGACCCATCCCGCGCCCGCGCGTCCGGATGGGTCGAGCCGGACAAAAAAGCGGCCCAACGCGGGGATGCACCGCAAAAGCGGACGGCCGCGGCGTCCGGAATGACGCAAACCCGGCCCAAATCTGGGCTAGGTTTGCGTGGCCGCGGATGGCACGCAGCGTCCACTCGCGTCCGGGCGCTTGTCGCCTCGTCTCCCTTGGGCCCACCTGTCGGTGACTGGGGAGGCTATTAAATGGGGACTGGAGGGGATCTGTCCCTCCACTCCAGTCCCCACTCCACTCCCCGAGCGAAACCATCGTCATGAAGCGACGGTTCGCTCCCGGAGCCAACGACGACGAGGCGAGCAGCAACCGCCGTCCTCCGCCGGTGCTGCGGCCATCCGGAGGAAACCGAGGTGGCCTCCACATCGGAGAGGCCGCCCGCGGCGGCGCGGCATTGCCGCAACCGCCACCGCTGCTGCTCGAGCCCAAGCCCGAGTCCTCGGAAGAGGACCCCGACCTCAGCGCCGCGCTGCTCATCTCGGCGGCGGAGGAGGATGCGAAATGGCCGCACCTCCATGTGGCCATTCGCACCTCCGAGATGGAGGAAGCGTCCCGGCGGGAGGTGGAGGAAGCCGAGGCCTGGGAGCTGTACGCCCAGGCCCGCCGGGCGCGACGGGAGGAGGAGGAAGCCGCGCGGCGGTAGGAGGTCAGGCGCCGCGCGGAGGAGCAGTGGCGGCAGGAGGCAAGGCGCCACGCGGAGGAGGATCGACGCCAGAAGGCCAGGCGCCGCGCCTCGCAGGAGAGGGAGCAGCGCCTCAGGGAGGAGGCGCTGCTCCGTGCGCCGCCGCTTCCTCGGGTGGCTCCGGACCCCCACTTGGCCTGGGAGGAGGCCGTGTGGTCTCCGTGGCCGGAGTTCCCGGCGCGCTCGAGCCACAACAGTGCCTCGCCCTCCGGGGACGTCGTCGACGCCGACGACGACGACGACGCCGCCGCCGACGACGCCGCCGACGCCCACAGGGGCTAGGCGGCGCACCGGCGGCCAGCGCGCCGTCGACCAAACCCTAATAGAGGGTTTTTAGTTTAAATTTTAAAGCCCATATAGAGGGCTTCTTTTGTTAGTTATTTGCCCAAAATAGGGCTATGTACAAATTTGCCCAAAATAGGGCATATGTTTAATCAAATTTCGTTTAAATTTGCATTTTTTCTTTTGTTTTTCTTTTTCTTCGATTATGCGCTGAGTCCGCGCGTTGGGCGCAGCGTGCGACTCAAACGGACACGCGGACGCGGGCCGCTGTCCGGGTGTCCGCGCGGCCACCCAAACGGTCCAAAACAGACGGCCCAGCGCGTCCGTTTGGGTCGCTCGGTTGGAGATGCCCTTATCTAGAGTTGTATCGCTAGCCTTTTCCAGTGAGAGGCATGTAATGGCTACTTACTAGAGGATAGAAACAATTTATAATAAACGGTTGTATGCATTGCAAAAAATTATAAATTGTCAATATAGTTACTATACAATACTTATCAAAAAAGCACAAAGTGTACAAAAGAGAGACACTATACATTTTTTTATTTCCTTTTTCATTTTGTATTATTGTCTAATATTGTTGCACTTTTAGGAGTCAATTTAGTATCAGCAAATCATAGTACTTTTATGGCGCAGCAAAATGAAACCACATCCTTTTTATGTTTTGTTTTCCCGTGGCAACGCACGGGCATTTTACTAGTACTCTAGTAATAGTTGTTTGGTTTTGCGGTTACATTATCTTTTGTGAAAAGTTTGTATTCTGTGTTGCTGAGATGGCTCCGGCAGTTAAATGGGTTCTAATTATTTCAGAAAAAAAGTTATAGGGGTTTTCCTTATGAATACACATCGACGTAGACCGCTGTCTGCTGTAGTCGTGAGCACTCGTACGTCCTCCTCACCGGGTGCGTAGGTGCTGACGTACATACCGCAAACGGAGCAATTTTTTTCCTTGTTGTGTCAAACCAAAGCGGTTGCTACAAAGAAACATGTCAACTGACAACTGATCAAGAGCAGGCGAGCCAGGCAGCCAACCTAATTTTCTTTCCAGCTTTTAGCAAAACAGTCAAACTGACAACTGATGCCTGGATCTTAGGTTCGGTCACACAAACATAAGAAGAACTAATTACAAATTTTAATCCTTGAACTTGTATAGCATGTGATGATTTGGTCCTAGAACATGCAAACCGTGAAACAACCATCCTAGAACTTGTAAATCGGGTTTATTAATTGTCCTAGCAAATCAGGAGTAGCCACTTGGCATCCATGCTAATAGTTTTTGGGCCGTGGTCGATGTCGTTCTTACTAATAACCCCATGGCATTGTTCTTTTTTGTGGTTGAATCCCGTCAATTATTTCCCGTTGGAAAAAAGAGCAAAACTCCCGCGGCGTTGCCCGACGGCGAGGTTGAGCGGTTGCATGGCGAGAGAGGGTCGGGGAGCTGCTCGGCGAGAGTGGAGCAGCGAGTTGTGGTAAGGCTGAGGCTTTCGTTGGGCTCGTCCTCCAATGGTGTCGACGGTAAGAGGGCCGAGGAATGGTGGTGGTGGAGGAAGCACATGGGCATTGGAGGAGTGGAAGGAGACATCGGTCGTGTAATACAGTGCGTCATTGAGGGCGCCGTTGAGGACGCCGGTGAGAGTTGCTGCCCCAGGATCTACGGTAATTGCTTCTTCCCCGTTGTTTCCCCTGTTCTCTCGTATCTCCGTAGGCTGTATTTTAGCCGATTTTGAATAAAAAATTGTTTTTCAAATTCGCAAGAAAAACTGGATGAAGTCGTGATTGAAGGTGTGCACAACATTAGAAGCATGAATTTCAGAGACATGTGAAGAAAATCAGCAGCCGATTAGAAGTAGAGATTGTACATAGATTTTAGTGTTGACCATTGTATCATGTTGTTTGATCCATATTGTGTTTGTGCTTTGATGATCACGGGGTTTGTGTGAGCCATCCATGTATCATTGTACTTGTTATTGGTGAAATAAAATTGTACTCTCAGAATAAATGTGTGGTAAAGCATAGCATAAATTCACAAGTAGGTTCACACAATCCAAGTAGGTTCACACAATCCAAATTACATAAGTTACATAAGATTATGCTTTGCACTGTCGAAATTGTCACACAAGATGATTACACTATGAATCTCATCTATATATCATCTAATGATGGTGCATTCTGACTTAGTTGCATTCCTTGTACATTCAACTCTGGAATGTAGTATTCATTTAAATCTAGGAAACCATGTTGTTGTTGGTTGTCATCTCCAAAACGCATGAAACAAGACATTGTCAGTTGATACGTCTAATTTGCATCACTATTTTATATCATAATTTACTGTTATTCATTGATATATTTCATATTTAGAGATTATACTTATGTTATTCCATCTATTTTTGCATGTTTGACGATTATTGGAAAATTAACTGTCGGAGCCAGTATTCTGCTGGAAAAAGAACAATAATTTCCAGAAAATATACAGAAAATCCTATTTCGCCAGATGACGAAGGAAGCCAGAATGGGAGGCAGAGATGGGCCAGGAGTGCGCCAGACCACCCCTAGGCGCGGGCCCACCCCTGGTCGTGCCTAGGCATGGTCTGGGCACCCTGGGCCCCCTCTGATATCGCCCCCACGCGTATTTCATCCCCCGAGAACCCTAACATCGGGGGAGCGACTAGAGAAATATTTCGCCACAGCTACGGGGTGGAAAACCAAAATCTGTTCGGCAGGCATGAATCTGCTGGGGAAATTCCTACCCTGTCGTCGTGGTGAACAGACAGATGCCATAGGATGGCTTAGATTGGGGCCGAATGGACGCTAGAGGATTCGGGGGAGGGTTTGCGACTAGATGGGATGAACTTCCGGATGCTTTCCTCAAGAACACAACCAAAGGCCGGTATGCAAGAAGAGAGACAAGAGGAAGAACTCTTTACTAGATCGCTTGCTTCATTGATCTCAACATGATTACAAGTGCTTGGATACAAGTTCTATCGTCTAATCTCCTCTGTGGACACGCGCCTGTATGAGGCAGTACCCCCTCTCCTTATATAGGGGAGAGGGTGGCTTACAGAACAAGAAACCCTAATGGCATCTTTGACTGGACAAACTACTTTACAAAGCTACTTTAATCATAGATGACGCCGGAGTCTTCTTTAATCAGGGATGCTGACGTCCTCCGGCTTCTTTCAGCGTCATCTCTCTCTTTGGCGCCAGGGCTCTGATTAAAGCCGCTTTGCTTAGCTCATCCTTGTCTTCTTGCTCTGAAGAGAATCTTTGACCAGTCCCGCCGACAGGCCCTTCTCTCCGGTATCTTCTTTACCGGGTTCCGGCATACCCCCTTGGGGATACCGGCTTAGCTTCATTTAGCCCAAACTCTTACCTTTGTGTTCCGGTAAGAATATTAAACCGGTATCTCGATGTCTCAAACCATCCGGTTTGGCATGCCTTTGGCATACCGGGGGTAATCCCCCCAACATTAGTCCCCGAAGCTGGTATAGTCTGGCGGATTCTATCCTACAGACCATGCCCGGTTTTTATCCTTTTAGGATACCGGTTTAATCTCTCCGGCTTCGAACTGGATCTGGCATCTTTGCCCTTATTTGTCTTTTCTCTCTTTGCAAGGCATCCCCCGGCATCTCTTTTCTCCGGTATCATTCGCATTTACTCTTTCCTCGGCGAAGTCGAGAATATTTCGGGCCCCGCGCCTGTCAGTGACATGCGCACTGTTAACTGGCGCGCCAGTGTCAGTTGTCACTTCGCTTCGACTCCCGCGCGTTCATTAAATGCACCACTGCGGATCCCACTAGCCACTTCGGATCTTGTGTGTGCCTCCGTGTGGCTTCTTATTTTTTCGCGTGTATTTCCTCGCCACGTGGCGGCCCGTGGTGCGAACCGTCACGGGCCGCGAGGCGAACCGCCGCGGCCCGGCGGTTTTCGGCCCATCTTCTCTCTTCTTTATAAGGAGAATTGCCCTTTCTTCTTCCTCTTCTCGCATTCCCCAACCTTCGCGCACAGTACTCCTCGCCTCTATGCCTTCGCCGCTCTTCGTCCGCCGTCGTTCGCTTGAGCTCTGTCGCCCGGCGAACTCACGCCGCGTTTCCGCCGGACCTCGCCGTGCGGAAATCTTCCGCAGCACCTCCGTCGCGCCCGCAGCATTCTTGCTTCTTCGCGTCCTTCTCCGCTTCACCGTCGACGGTGCTCGTCGGCGACAGTAGGTCCGCTCCTTCGCCGGCGAACGTCTTCCCCAGTGACTGCGCCGCTCGAGGTTAGTGCCAATCTCACTTTGCTTGCCATTTGCTTGTTTTCTAGATCTTGGGTCGATAGTGTTCTTATTTCCTCTTTTTCTTTGATTTTCTTCTTACTCGTAGATCTTCGCGCGGGGTTCAACTGTGGGATTTCTGTTTTTTCGCCTCCAAACCTATGTCTAGCGAGGAATCTTCCTCTGCTTCTTCTTCTTCCTCCTCCGGTAGCCGGCGTAGACAATCTTCCGGTGGATCTACGGCTTCAGATCCGATGGATACCGATTCCGGCAACCAGCAGGGATCCGGTAGCCGCCAAGAATCTGGTAGCCATCTAGAATCCGGTAGCTCTAGCCAAGCATCCGGTAGCCACCTAGAATCCAGTAGCTCTAGCCAAGCATCCGGCGGAGAGCCTTCCCCCATCACTCGTGGAGCCTGGATGGGCTCCAATGTTACCGAATACGAGATCGATTGGCTATACCGGTCCCGCAGGATTCCGGAAGGAGTAACCTGCCGGCTTCCCGGTGACGAAATTGAACCGGAGCCCCAGCCCGGTGAACATGTTGTTTTCCTTGCTCATTTTGAGCGTGGCTTCGGCCTTCCTGCCTCGCCTTTTTTCCGGGAGTTCTTAGATTTCTATGAACTCCAACCTCACCACCTTCCTGGCAATGCCATCTTTTACCTTTCCTGCTATGCCACCTTCATGGAGGCCTACATCGGCATTCGTCCCACTCGTGAGATGTTTGCTCGCTTCTTTTCTCTGCGGATTAATTCCGTTCAGGGCAAGGAAATTCCTAAGCCCAAGCCGCCTGTGGAGTGCGGGTCCTGCATCGTTGGATCCCGCCAGGGGAGTCCTTTCTTTAAGTTCACCGGCCTCGAGTCCTGTCGCGCCTGGCAAGGAACTTTCTTCTACGTGAAGAACAACGGCCGCGCAAATCTCATTGATCTTCCGCCGTTCAAAGTGGGGCCTCCCAGTAGAGCCAACTGGAGCTATAACCCGAAGACGGATCATACCGAAACCAACCGGGTGGTACGCTTCATGGCCACTTTGAAGAAAGAGACCAACATCTGCTCAGATGATATCATCCGCACTTTCATTTCGCGCCGGGTGCTTCCTCTCAAGCGCCGGATGCATAGGATGACCAAGATCACAGGCCGTCCCCTTAGCAAGAAGGACGTCGTTCGCAAGGCTAGGCAGATCTGCCAAACTGCCATGCCGTTTGACTGGGAATGGGGCCTCCTTCCCCTCAGCACTACTAACCCTCCGACCCAAGAAGTAAGAGACTACGCAATTAGGGTCGGTTTTGCCGGTAACTTTTTTGCTCTTGTTAACCCTCTTTTTTCGTGTTTCAGGCCAAGGACCGCTTCCCCCTCATTCAAGCAGAGCGGCGTGGGATCTGCGTGAAGCGCGCCCTTGACTCCGTCGACCCAGATCCCTATATTTTTTGGAAAGATCTGAAGATGGGCAAGACCCCAGCCTCGCGCCTTGGCAGGTCTCCGCCGAAGCCAACCGGTTCTTCGGATGATCTGACCATGCTTGAGGTATTTTTCTTTTCCGGTTTCTTCTTCTTTTTTCATTGTTGCTTTTTTGCGAATCGCTTGTTAGCCATTTTTAACTCATAGGTCCACGAGCACGTGCCGCCCTTGCGCACCGAGGCCGGCTCCGAGTTTGTGGACAAACTCATGGCCCAGGGCCAAAAGAACAAGATGCCGGCATCTGACGCCGGTTCCAGTCAGGCCCCTCCCTCCAAGCGCTTCCGGGCTGAGCCCTTGGGGGAGAAGGAAGTGGGCATGCGTCGCTACAGGCGCAAGCAGATGCCGACTGCCTCCGGGTAAGTTTCTTGTTTTCTTGCTTGCCTCTTTTTGCCAAGTTCTTTTTCCGGTTGCTTTTCTCCAACTGTTTTTCTTTCTTTTTCTCAGCCCTGCACTCAAGCTTGGCTCAAGGCCAGCGGGCTCTGAAGGTTCCGCAAGGACCTCAACCCCTCCTCCTCGCTCAAGCCCGGCACCATCTGGTGCCGGCAACACCTCTGCCTCCCCTCTGGGGGGCACAACAAGTTTGGGGCGTGCGGCCCCTACACCGCCAGAACACCGCACGGAGGAGGATCTTTCCTTCCTTCCAGAGAACCAGGATACCGGCGCCAGCAACATCGGCGCCGAGGAAGAAGCTGCCGGGCGGGCGGAGCCTTCGGCTCCTCCCGTCCTTGAAAAGAAGACAACTTCCACGCCGGGAACTTCCGCGCCGGAAAGTTCCAACCTGGGTGACGCGCCTAGCGCTCCCCCTTCTCCACGAACTGCTCTAATGCCACCGCCAGGTGCCCCTCGCATCAAGCCCTCCGGGGCTGCTCCAACTGCGCCGCCGCCCAAGATCTCCAAGCTTGTCAAGGGGAAGGCGACGGCCTCCAACGCCCCTTCTGGCGGCCAGCAGCCCCTGGTGCTGCACGTCTCCAAGGCCGCCAGTGCTGCTAGCAAGAAGGCCACCGGCCTGCTTGGCCGTATCACTGAGTTCCAGCGCAGGGGCCGGGAGCTGGGGCATCTGCTGCCCTACGCCCAGAAGTGGAACGCCGCAGATATGACTCCGGCGACCCGCGGTATGGGCAAGGACAGGCTGCCGGCACCTGACCCTGTTGGGGACCGGTCTTCCGAGGAGCACTTCATGCGGCTTCGCTGCGCCGTGAAGGAGCTCGACAGCGCGTGGTATGATGCCACGAACAACTTGATGGTATGCTTTACTAACTCTTTTCAACTTTTACCGGTTTCCTTGCTTCCGGATTTTTTCTATCTTTTCTTTAGTTTCATGCCGGTTCCTCTCTTGTCTATCTTCCCAGTCCCCGAGTTTTGTGGTGAGAGCGCAGCTTTTAGCACAAAACTTTAACTTAAAAACTTAGCGTGAAACCGGTACTGCCAGTCCCCGAGTTTTGGGTTAAGAACTTTGTTCTTAGCGCGAGACTTAACTTAAAAACGCGCAAAACTAGCACTGCCAGTCCCCGAGTTTCGGGTTAAGAACCTTGTTCTTAGCGCAAAACTTAGCTTAAAAATGCGCAAAACTAGCACTGCCAGTCCCCGAGCTTCGCGTTAAGAACCTTGTTCTTAGCGCAAAACTTAGCTTAAAACGCGCGAAACTAGCACTGCCAGTCCCCGAGTTTCGGGTTAAGAACCTTGTTCTTAGCGCAAAACTTATCTAATCTCTTTTTCTTGAACAGCTCACGGCTGACGCTCGGAAGGTCCTCTTTGAGGAGCTTCTATGGGAACATCGGGACCTCGCTGAGGCACATGATAAGTGCCAAGGTAAGTTTTTGTACCACCGGCATCTTCTTACCGGAAACCTTTTTTCCTCCTAACATTTATAATTTTTGCTTAACAGTGATCCCGGAAGCTTCCATTGAGGCTCTCAAGGAGCAGCTCGCCGCTGCCCAACGTACAATTTTCCCTCTTTCCTGTTTAGCTTGGTTTTCTTTTCATCTTAACCAGCACAATTTTGTTAACACCTTCTTTTCCGGGTTTCAGGGGAGAAGGACCAGCTCATCCGGCAGCATCAGGAGGAGCTGAGCGCCCAAAAGACCAGCTATCAGGAGCTCAAGTCCCAGTTCATCCAGCTTGGGCTTGATCATGCTAAGGCTTTCAAAGCTGCTGAAGCTGATGTAGCGGCCAAGATGGATGAGGCTCTTGAAGATGCCGGCAACGCCAACATGGTGTTGCAAGCTGAGCTGGAGGAGCTGGCCAAAGCCCGGAAGGCTACCGAGGAAAAAGCTGCACGGCTGGAGGCGGAGCAGAAGGAGTACAACCGGCTGGTCATGCAAACTGACGCACATGCCTACCGTAAGTCTTTTCCTTTTGCACTTTCCGATTACTGCCCACAAGCCTTTTTTCTTCCGATCGCATTTTCTTTTCGTTATCTTTCCTTCCGGTTGCATTTTCTTCCGGATTCCTTTCCTTAGCCTTTTTCTTTCTTTGCACAGGCCTCTTCCCGGACTCTCAGAGGTTTGCTGTCAAGAAGGTTGACGAGCACTGCACTGCCCAGGGCCAAGAGAATCTTGGCGTGCCATGGACCCCCTATGACCATCTGGTCGCGCTGAGCGCGCGGGTGTCTCATATGCGCGCCATAGATCGCAACCTGTCTGACATTCCTGATGTAGCTACCCAGCTCTTCAGGACTCTGTGGCCTGGCGAGTAGGTGCCGGATACTTTCTCACTGATCAGCGACCGCCTTAAGGGCGCCGGCAAGAGGATCCGCGAGTGGCAGTGCTCTGCTGCCCGCGCTGGAGCAGACTCTGCCCTCCGCGTTGCTTGCTCATGGTATCCGGAGCTGAACTTGGATGCCCTCACCGGAGTGCGCGAAGGCGCGGAAACCGATCTGGACCCGATTCTTACCGCTAAGCGGCAGGATCGCGCGTACCACATCGCGGAGTACGCTGACATGCGCACCTTCATCCCTCCCCCTCCTGACGTCCAAGATTATCTCAACGAGGAGGAGGATGAATCCGAGGAGGAGCCTCTGGGCGATGCCGGTGCTGGCGATGCCCCTCCTGAAGCCCCCGCTGCCTGATCATCCACTTGCTTGAAAATTTACCTGTGTTATGCTCTTTGGTCCTGCTTATCTCAAAACAATGTCCCGTTAAATTCTACCCCGGTATGCCGGGGTTTATGATGTAAAACTCTAAGTTCGCTTTTAGTTGCCGTACAACAGTTTATGCCGGTAAGTTATACCGGTAGTTAATTATCTTAAGTTTGCCTTAGCATATTTGCTTTTGGTTTTGCTTTTATCCTGCACTGCAAAGATTTCCAAATTGTTTCCGCATCCAATTCGATGCACACTTGGTTCTTTTGCCTTGGCTCTGCCTGCCTTCTCTGGGCGTTCTTTGGCATATGAGCGCAAGGTTCTTTCACCAAACAAGCATTTTCTTGAACTCAGAAATAACTTCGAAATTTTGCAAAAAACCGGTTTAACCGGGGTTAGTTAAATTTTTCCGGATTATTTGTTCCCACTCTCTCTCTTCGCGGTTCGCGTGCTTAGTTGCTACCGGTTTATCTTGCTTGCCATGAAGCCGGTTTGCGGACAACAGCAGAGTCGAAGACTCCGGTAGTTTTAGCACGCTACTAAACCGAAAACAAAAAATGTTCACCAAGCAATCGGTGAACTGAAAAAATAAACATGTTGCATGCAACTTAGGTTGGGGTAGTCCCCGAGATTCATTTGAGGTTCAGACATCTTTTATTCATAGCATGTAAGGTACAAAAAGGAACTTCTTACTCCACAACTTCAAGAGTATAAAGGACGCAACAGAGCTACGTTCCATGGACGCTTGCTCTCCTCTCCGGACCTGTCCGCCTTTCCTTTTTTCCACTCATGTGCATCGATCAAGTAGTATGCATCATTGTGAAGCACTTTGCTTACAATGAAGGGACCTTCCCATGGTGGTGAGAGCTTATGCCGCCTTCAGTGCGCTGCACTAGGCGTAGCACCAGATCTCCTTCCCGGAAAACTCTCGGGTTAACCTTCCGGCTATGATAGCGTCTGAGATTTTGCTGGTAAATGGCTGTTCTTGCCAAAGCCAGCTCTCTTGCTTCTTCTAGCAAGTCCACATCATTTTCTCTGGCCTCTTTGACCTCTTGCTCAGTATAGAGCTGTACCATTGGCGAATCATGAATGATGTCAGTTGGTATAACTGCTTCTGCTCCGTATACCATGAAGAATGGAGTGTACCCAGTGGACCGGTTTGGAGTTGTTCTTATGCTCCACAACACTGATGGTAGCTCATCAAGCCAACGCCCCGGTAACTTTTCTACCGCCTCAACGAGCCTTGGTTTGATACCGGAAAGTACCAAAGCATTCATTCTTTCCACTTGGCCATTGCCTTGTGGGTGTGCCACTGAGCACAAATCCAACCGGATGTTGTTGTCCTCACAAAACCTTTTGAACTCACCTTGAGCAAAGTTGGTTCCATAGTCAGTGATGATGCTGTGCGGGTATCCATACCGTAAAATGACATCTTTTAAGAACTTCACCGCTGTATGCCCATCACATTTTGCGATAGGTTTCACTTCTAGCCATTTGGTGAATTTATCCACCATAACCAAGATGTGAGTCATGCTGCTCCTTGCAGTTTTGAATGGGCCGACCATATCGAGGCACCAAACGGCAAACGGCCATGTTAATGGTATTGTTTTTAAACCGGACGCTGGGGTATGATTTTGCTTGGCGTACCTCTGGCACCCGTTGCATTTTCTTACTAAATCCTCAGCGTTTTCCAACGCAGTGGGCCAATAAAACCCATGCCGGAATACTTTTGCTACCAGCGCCCTTGATGAGGCATGATGCCCACATTCTCCTTGGTGAATCTCCTCAAGCATTTCTTTCCCTTCTTCCGGTTCCACACATCTTTGAAGGACACCGGTAACGCTTCTCTTGTACACCTCACCATTGATGAATGTATATGCTTTGGACCTTCTTTGGATTCTCCTTGATTCATTTTCGTCATCCGGCAAGGTGCCGTTGATCAGAAATTCCTTAATAGGTTTAACCCACGACGTTGTCTCTCGAACCAAAAACACCGGTGCATCTATCTCCATGCCCTGAAATGTACTTGCAAAACATACCGGAGGTGATCTCCTTTTGGCGAGGTAAGCACCACACCAGCACCTAGACCCTCTTTGAGTTTGGATCCATCAAAGTGCATTTTCCAGTACTGTACCCTTTGGTCTGAGGGCTTGTATTGCATTTCCACCCAATCAACCAAGAAATCAGCTAAAGCTTGTGATTTTATGGCATCCCTTCTTTCATATACTGGCACATACGGTGACAACTGGATTGCCCATTTTGCAATCCGGCCGCTGGCGTCTTTATTGCACATGATATCGGAGATGGGTGCCTCACTCACCACCTTCATGGGGTGCTCCTCAAAGTAGTGCTTGAGCTTCGTGGCGGCCATGAACACGCCATAAGTCATCTTTTGGAAGTGCGGGTAGTTTTGCTTCGAGGAGGAGAGCACTTCGCTCAGGTAGTACACCGGCCTCTGCACGGTTTTTCCTTCCTCTTCTCTTTCAACCACAACCACTACGCTCACAACCCGGTGTGTTGCTGCTATGTATAATAGCATCGGCTCTCTTTCTAGAGGTGAAGCCAGTATAGGTGTTGTGGCCAACATTGTTTTCAGTTCTTTAAACGCTGCGTCTGCCTGAGGGGTCCAGACGAACGTGTCAGATTTTTTCATGAGAGCATAGAGTGGCAGAGCTTTTTCTCCCAACCTGCTTATGAACCGGCTTAGCGATGCCAAGCTACCGGTAAACTTTTGCACGTCTTTTAGTTCTCGTGGGATAGTCATTCTTTCTATTGCCCGGATTTTTACCGGATTGACTTCAATGCCCCGGCTTGACACAAGGAAACCGAGCAGCTTGCCGGCAGGGACACCGAAAGTGCATTTTGCCGGATTAAGTTTCATCCGGAACCGTCTTAGGTTATCGAATGTTTGCCGAATGTCACTGATTAAGGTGTTCTTTACCTTAGTTTTTATCACAATGTCGTCTACATAGACTTGCACATTCTTTCCGATTTGATCAAACAAGCATTTTTGCATACAGCGCTGGTACGTTGCACCAGCGTTGCGCAAACCAAAGGGCATAGTGACATAGCAGTAAGCCCCATGCGGGGTAATGAACGCAGTTTTTATTTGATCTTCCTTTTTCAAGGGAATTTGGTGGAAACCGGAATACGCATCCAGGAAGGACAACAACTCACACCCAGCAGTTGAATCAATCACTTGATCGATCCGTGGCAAAGGGAAAGGATCTCTTGGGCAAGCCTTGTTTAGGTTGGTGTAGTCGATGCACATGCGCCACACCTTTGGAGCTTTTGCCTCCAGGTTCTCATCTTTTTTCTTTTCGACCATTACCGGATTGGCCAGCCACTCTGTGTGCGTGACCTCCACAATGAATCCGGCAACGAGCAATTTAGTCACTTCTTCTCCAATAATCTTCCTCCTATCTTCAGCGAACCGGCGCAAAGGTTGCCGCACCGGCTTGGCGTCTTTCCGGACATTTAAAGAGTGCTCAGCCAGCTCCCTCGGAACACCCACCAAGTCGTCAGTTGACCAGGCAAAGATATTCCGATTCTCACGGAGGAAACTGACGAGCGCGTTTTCCTATGCTTGATCGAGTCCGGCACCGATGCGAACGGTGCGCTCTGGGTAAGCCGGATCCAGCACAATGTCCTTTGTTTCATTTGTCGGCTTGAATGCCGGTGAGCCCAAGCTTCCACTCATTGCCGCTAAACTCAACTGTGAGGACTGAGCCAGCGCAACCGCGGTTTGCATTCTTCTTTTTTCCTCCGCGATCACCAGCGATTCCGCTAGGTTTGATCCGGCAGATGCAGTTTCCAGTGAGACCTTATAGTTCCCCACCACAGTTAAGGGTCCACGAGGTGCCGGCATCTTCATTTTGAGGTAAGCTGTATGAGTCGTAGCCATGAAAGCTGCCAACGCTGGTCTTCCCAGCAACGCATGGTAAGGACTGTCTAGGTCCACCACCTCAAACTCAACATTTTCAACCCGGCAATTGTCACGTCCTCCAAACGCTACGTCCACCCGAACTTTTCCTACCGGAGCACAGGACAAGCCCGAAACGATTCCGTGGAAAGTCGTACGCGTTGGCTGAAGCATGTTTTCTGTTATGCCCAGTGTATGCATGGTATGCTTGTACATGATGTTTATGCTGCTGCCGTTGTCTATCAGCACCTTGCTGAATTTTACTCGGGTTTGCGGCCCTTTCATGATTGGGTCCACAACAAGAGCGTATCCACCCGGATTCGGCATGATTTTGGGGTGATCCTTAAATGACCAGGTAATTTCCTGATCTGACCACAGCATGTATCTGGGAACCGCCGGCATCACGGCGTTTACCTCCATGGAGCGGCGATGCACACTCTGCCTGTCTGTCGGCTCAGTGACAAAGACAACACAGCACAGATGCGGGCCCTCGTAAACATTCCGGCCTAAAGGTGCCGGTGGAGGTGGTTGATCATCGTTTTGCTCCACCTGGTTAACTTGCTGGTATTGTTGCCTATTTGGCTGATGCTGTACCGGTAAAGCATTTGCTCCGGTGAGTGGTGGCGGTGGTGGTAGTTGTTGCTGACGCAGCATATCTTGCGAAGGTAGCAACACTGTTGAGCACCCTTGTGCTTGCGCGTCCTTTACCGCTCCCTTTTGCATCAAGTACTTGGTACAAGAACAATCCTTCGTCAGGTGATTTGACGGGTGATCCGGGTTTGGCGTGTGCCACCGGCAAGGTTGATCCATGGCGGCTTCCATGGTGTATTTTGCGGGTTCCTGCCAATTCTTTTTCTGGCCCCAGGGTTTCTTTTCGACCCACTGCTTTTTTGGACCCGCCCATGGCTGCGATCCGGTTTTTTGCCTTTGGCTGCCGCCGGCATCATAATTTTCTTGCACGACAGCAACGTGCTACGGAGCGTACCTTCGATCCGGGAAATCTTCCCTTCTCTTGTTGTTCCGGTTATCCCGGTATTGTTCCTGTCGCTGCTCCGGCTCAGCTTGTACTGCTGGTTGCAATGGGTCTCCCAATGCATAGCTATCCGCCACACGTATCATCTCTGCCAAGGCTGCTGGCATGCTTCTCTGCAGCTTTTGCCACAGCGGTGATCCTCTCCGGCATCCTTGACTGAACCAAGCAATTGCTTGTGCTTCAATCACTCCTTCACACGTGTTTCTTGTTGAGTTCCATCAGGTAAGATAATCCCTGTCTGTCTCACCGGCACGTTGCTGGCATAAAGCGAGCTGCTGGGGCCGGTTTGGCCTCTTGTAAGTGCTACTGAAGTTGTTCACGAAGGCTTCCTCAAAGTCCAGCCATCCGTTAATGCTTCCTGCCGGCAAGTTGTTAAGCCAAATCCGTGCAGGGCCTACCAGGTAGGACGGTATGATTCTCACCGCCCAACGCCGGTTCACTCCACCACCAGCTACAAAAACAGCTGTGACATAGTCCGCCAGCCAATCTTCCGGCTTGGTCGTGCCATCATACGTTTTTGTGTCTCGGGGCAGCTGGAAATTGCGTACCGGTGGCTCTTCTCCCATGATCCGTGGGCCAAAACATTTTGGGCCAGGAGGACCCTCAGATTCGATCATTTCAGAAAGATGTACTCTGTCCAGCCTGTGCCTCGCATCCTGGTCTGGCAAACATCTCTCCCCCAGGCGATCCCCCAAGGGGTTCCGGTAGACTCTTGTTCGTTCTACTTCGGAATCTCCCTCTCCGTATCTTTCCGGTTCCGCGGCTCTTGCCTGCCGGTACCTTGGTGGTGGCATCTCCTCATTCGCTGCCCTTGCAGCTCGATAATTTTGCCCGGTTTCATATTTACCGGCATGATTGTTTCCGACATAGCCTCCTCTGGCGTAGCCTCGACCTGCCCCTTGGCTTTTTCTACCGGCATCGTGTTGCCCGGCTTGTTGTTTTCCGGCAAGAACCGGATCGTACACAGTCATCTGCTGTGCGTTCATCTCTTTTTCTCTTCTTCTGTCCGGATGGGGGGACGATGCCTGCCCATGGGACTTACTTCCGGCATTCTTTGTTGAACGCACAGATTTTGAGGCCGTGGCCTTGTTCAGCTTAGCCAGTTGCTCAGCATTCTGCTGCTCAATAGTTTCCAGCAGCTCTCTAACACGCTCTTGCTGTTTTGCCAAAGCATCTCCGGAAAGCGATTCACATAGCTCTACTGCAGCTTTAGCAGCTTTTATAGTTTTATCCGGGCTACTGTACTTAGGTTTTCCCACGATGCTAAGATGCAGAGGTACTTTTGCCGGCAAGAATTTCTTTGCGCAAATCCTGATCTAGGTTGCGAGCTTTTAGCCGGTTCTCCGGTATCCTAGCAGCATGAGCGCTAACAGAAGCAAAGCCATGGGCAGCGTTATACTCACGTAGGGTTAGGTTCAGCTCGCGCTGCGCCCGGACGATGTCGGCGCCGTTGGCGAGCAGCTTCTGGCGTTGTGCCTCCAGCTCCGCCTGAGCCGCTGCCGGGTCGATGTTCTGCGCGATGGGCGTTGCCAGCACGTTCATCGCCGCTTGGAGTGGCGTTGCCGGTGGTGCGGAAGACGCTCCCGCAGCGCCAGCATCGCGCTCCAGCGGTGGCTTGGCCGCACGGGTCGAAGCCGCACGACCAGCACTTTCATCCACAGCTTCTTTTCCTGCACCAACCACGCCAGTCATCATTACCTCGACGCTGCCGGCGGCGCGGCCAGCACAGAGCCACCTTGGCGGGTCCGGTGCCACCAGCACCGGCGAGAGGCGCTGGCGCACAGGGACGGTGCCGAAGTAGACGCGGTGACTGCCGAACTCGATGGTGCGGCCGTTCTTGGGGAAGATGCCGCCGTTGGCGAAGCAGCGCGCGTTGTCGTTGATGAAGTCCATGTCGTAGATGCGCTGCACGAGCGCGAACATCGTACGCTCGCCGGCGACCTCGAGGATGCCCGCCCGAATGTGAACTCCTGCAAGCGCCACTTCATGCCCCACGGTGGGCGCCAACTGTCGTCGTGGTGAACAGACAGATGCCATAGGATGGCTTAGATTGGGGCCGAATGGACGCTAGAGGATTCGGGGGAGGGTTTGCGACTAGATGGGATGAACTTCCGGATGCTTTCCTCAAGAACACAACCAAAGGCCGGTATGCAAGAAGAGAGACAAGAGGAAGAACTCTTTACTAGATCGCTTGCTTCATTGATCTCAACATGATTACAAGTGCTTGGATACAAGTTCTATCGTCTAATCTCCTCTGTGGACACGCGCCTGTATGAGGCAGTACCCCCTCTCCTTATATAGGGGAGAGGGTGGCTTCTGAGTAACAAGAAACCCTAATGGCATCTTTGACTGGACAAACTACTTTACAAAGCTACTTTAATCATAGATGACGCCGGAGTCTTCTTTAATCAGGGATGCTGACGTCCTCCGGCTTCTTTCAGCGTCATCTCTCTCTTTGGCGCCAGGGCTCTGATTAAAGCCGCTTTGCTTAGCTCATCCTTGTCTTCTTGCTCTGAAGAGAATCTTTGACCAGTCCCGCCGACAGGCCCTTCTCTCCGGTATCTTCTTTACCGGGTTCCGGCATACCCCCTTGGGGATACCGGCTTAGCTTCACTTAGCCCAAACTCTTACCTTTGTGTTCCGGTAAGAATATTAAACCGGTATCTCGATGTCTCAAACCATCCGGTTTGGCATGCCTTTGGCATACCGGGGGTAATCCCCCCAACATACCCAGAGAGGGGAGATCGTCGCCATCGTCACCGTCATCAAGCTGGATTTCATCGGGATCATCCTCATCATCATCTCCACCACCAGCACCATCATCACCGTAGTCTCCACTCCATCCCGCTGCATCAATTTGGGTTTGATACTTGTCTAGTACATAGGGGAAACTTTCCCGGTGTTGATTACCTATTGTAGTTGATGTTATTGGGTGGAACCATTGAATTAAGGTTTATGTCCAAATTGTTGTTCATCATTATATCACCTCTAATCATGATCCATATGATGTCTCGTGAGTAGTTCGTTTAGTTCTTGAGGACAGTGGAGAAGTCATGATGTTAGTAGTGGAGCTATGTTGAATATTATTTAATGGTATGATATTTAAGTTGTGGTGCTATTCTTATAGTGTTGTCATGTGAACGTTGACTACATGATACTTCACCTTTATGGGCCTAGGGGAATGCATCGTGTATTTGGCTACTAATTATGGGGTTGCGGGAGCGACAGAAACCCAAACTCCCGTTAGGAAACCGGTGCACGAGGGAGTGTAGGATCTCAAAATTTAAGGTTGTGGTTAGATTTATCTTAATTACTTTCTTGTAGTTGCGGATGCTTGCAAGAGGTATAATCACAAGTATGCATTAGTCCAAGTATGGGGTAGTGCATTATCATAGGTTCACCCACACAACACTTACCAAACCAATGGAGATTATTCAGCTATGTGAAGCGAAAGCACTTGACGAAATTCCCGTGTGTCCTCAGGAACATTTTGTCATCATAAGTAAAACAACCGGCTTGTCCTTTGCTCTAAAAAGGATTGAGTCACTCATTGCAATTACTATTACTGTCTTTTATTTACTCATACTTTACTTATATGCAATACCAAATACCCCTGCAAACCTGTTTGCTAGTGTTTACAGTGAATCCTTGATCAAAATTGCTCGTCAATACCTTCTGCTCCTCGTTGAATTCAATACTCTTATTTATCGAAAATACTACGATACACCCCATATACTTGTGGGTCTATTTGCACCTCTCTCTGATAGCAGGTGCATCATCATGTTCTGCTGCGGTTGCACTTGTGGTAACATATCCAGTTCTTTTTTTTGCCAACATGTGCATCATGATGTTGGGTTGCAGTTCCACTTGTGTTGGCATCTCTAGTTCTTTTGTTGCCACTTCTTCTAGTTGATTTTTCCCTTTCTCTTCCTCTGGCTGAATATGTAGTTGTGTTTGTTGTTGCTTTGTTTCTTCCTCTCTTTGAATTTTCTCTTGCTCTTCCTCTACCTCTAGTAGTTGCAGTAGTCATTTCCTGGCATTAACAACAAATTCACTTTCTGGCAGTAGCTCATGAGCTCTAGCTATTGGTATATGAGTTGCTGCATGTACAAGTAATTTTACTTACTCCTTTGTGTCATAGTAGCTAGTACACATAAATTAATAGGAGTAATAAAATAAGAGGCATGTAGTTGCTTTCTCGGATATATAAATAGGAAGAATCATTTCACTTATCATATTTATTTCACTCTACACATTCACTATCACTATGAACTGAATCACCCCGTGCCTACTTTTTCATCTGCAGAAACCAATTTATTTATTATTAGCTATTTACTTTTCTGAACTTTACTTTATTTTATTACCAATACTCCAAAATCTTATCATTTACATTCAACATTTTCCATTTCAATTATTGGAGTCAATTCACCTAAGACTTGTGACAACTTGAGTGTGACAAAATCACCGCAGATAAACATCCTCCTACACTCCTTGTTGGGACACGATATAAAAACCGTAAATAATACTTCCACAAAAATATGAACGAATGACCATGTATTATTGCAGGCCATCATTGTGTAGTTGTCTTTTTCAGATAAATAGCAGCTACTGCATTGTTGTTTGCAAATAGAAGTCGTGGAGTATAGTCATAGGTCCAGTGGTTCTAGGACACAAGAACCTGCTCCTACTCATCCCCTAGTGCACCACAAAGAAGTGCAAGAGAGAGGGAGTTGGAAGATGAGAGGAACATAGCATTCAGGGAGCAAGAAGATGTGAGTGGTTTGGAGCAACTAGGTTAATGTCTTGTGAGAATCACTTTCATGGTACTGCCTGCTCCAAATGCTCCACCTCACATTAGAATGGCATGTCGACCTAGTATCTCATCCATGGCTGAGCTGCCAAGAAGAGTGGATGGACTACATCCTAGGAAGACAAGGAATCAACAAATTTGTGAGTACCCTCCCTTATAACACTTCGAGAGGGCCCTTGAAGGACAACACCTGCATGCATTGATACCTCCAGAAATAGATAAAGAAGTGGTTGCTTCAACTGTACTATGCAAGATCAAGAGGGCTATGAAGATATGGTTGGTTAGGGTGAGGAACAAATTAAGGAAGCAGTAGTGTGTGTAGCTGCAACCATGTAGTGTGTGTCTTTTCAACCATACTATGCACCTAAAAAGAGGAATCAATGATAGATGGTGTCATGCTCTGGAAGATCAAAAAAGACATCCAAGGGTTTGCAAAGAAGGTGGCCATCAGTTGTTAGCCACATAATGAGTAATTTTAAGACTAGTTTCTATAATTCCTAGCAGTTCATGTGTTACTACTAGATACCAATGGCCTGCATTGTACCTTTGTTTGCTAATGTTATATGAGAATAATGTAATCTTTTAATGTTCTTGGAAAAACTCTGAATTTTTCTATAACTCAGAACTGAAATTGCAGTAACACCAAAATTCAGATTTAACACTTCTCCAAACATGCTTAAAATTTGCAAATTTTGGTTTTATGGGATGACAAGACTCAAACTAACATATATACCACTAGATTATCACAAAAAACTATCGATTCTCCGATTCAACTAGAATAGTCTCCGCTTTTTTCGCGAAACAGGACATCTCTACCATGTACAAAATAGCCAACTACGATGAAGACTCGTGGACACGGTCGACATTGTCATTGATTATGCGTTGTTTCAGCGCAAAAACTTGAAGATCATGATTTCAATCGAACACTCACCAAGAACGGATTTCCTATCCATGTCGAGAAGGAGCAAAAATAGAGGGAGAAGAAAGAAATGAGGACAGCGAGCCGTACCGTAGACATGCGAATCATCCTTCTAGAGCCTCTCGCGAATCTTCGGCAAGTTCATCGCGTGCAGCGGTGGGAGCAGTGCCAGGAGCAGCTGCGTGTGTGCGAGGAATAACAGGACGACTGCACCACTAATTTTGGTTAAGAAAAAGAACTGCCTTTTGCCAACGAGCCAGCCAGCGGGAGGAGAGTAAAACGAGAGGCATGTTTACGAGTGGCTTCTTTGCAAAATAACCATGCAGAAATCACGTGGCGACCAATTCGGACTCCACTGTGGTAGAATGTGATTTTGAGGACCAAATCATCACATGTTATATAAGTTCTAGGACGGCTGTTTAACATTTCGCAAGTTCTAGAACCAAATCATCATTGTTATACAAGTTGTTGGAGGAAATGTGTAATTAGCTCACACAAGAAAGTAATTACAAATAAGAATTTAAAGACTCTACCAGAAACGCCCGACGAAACAAGTATTCTAGTGTCTTCAACGAAAAGTCATATTGGATCATGGGCACCAGTGCTCTTATCGTATTAAAAAATTCGAAAATTATATTTATATGTTTAAAAAAATTATGTAACAAAATTCGAAAATTACCTAATGATGTACCCCACTAACCTACAAAATCTTAATTTCAAATGTTTTGTTTTTTGACCTATACAAAAATGACAAAATCTGTTTTCTTTTTGTAGATTTGAATCACTATACTCAAATCTGTGCATTTGTTATTTTTGTGGAGTCTAAAATACACATTATTTTCAGTTGAAAATTTACACGATTATGGGATACAATACCGACTACGTCATGATTTATTTTCAGATTTTTATGAAGCTTAGAAATATGATTTTTATTTATTTTTTGAAGTGAGGTGCTCATGTGCACCAAATATATGTCCAACCTTTTTCTGGCGATTGCCACCGCATTACCATCCGAGAACAAGAGCAAAAAAACGCATGAGGTGGTGCCTGTCCTGTCCAATCTACAAGAAAATCCTTCGATGGCGTCACAGCACATATCATGTCTACCCTCATCACCGATCCTCTGCGCACAGTCCTCCAGTCATCCAGTGTCACCCGCTCGTCCGTCCCACTCTACACACAACCAGACGGAAACCTTGGAAGATTTGGGTGACGCCCGCGAACCACCAATTCGATTTTGCCATGCCATCTCTCGAGTCAAAACGTGCTACACCATTCCGGAAGCCGCACGGGCACCCGCTCATCTTCCCGGCCGGACGGCCCCTATAAATGCTCACCCACATCCTGATCAGTTACTCATCTGCACAACACTCAGAACCCACAAACACCAACAATGGCGCCCGAGAAGAACAGCTCCGACCTCGTCCTCCTGGACTTCTGGGTCTCGCCCTTCGGGCAGCGCGTCCGCATCGCGCTGGCCGAGAAGAGCCTCCCCTACGAGTACGTCGAAGAAGACCTCGCCGGCAAGAGCGACCGGCTCCTGCAGTCCAACCCAGTCCACAAGAAAACCCCGGTGCTCCTCCACGGCGGCAAGCCCGTGAACGAGTCCCTCATCATCGTGCAGTACCTCGACGAGGCCTTCCCGGACACCCCCTCCCTCCTCCCCGCCGACCCCTACGCGCGCGCGCAGGCCCGCTTCTGGGCCGACTACGTCGACAAGAAGGTCTACGACTGCGGCGCCCGCCTCTGGAAGCTCAAGGGCGAGCCGCAGGCGCAGGCTAGGGCGGAGATGCTGGAGATCCTCAAGACCCTGGAGACGGAGCTCGGGGACAAGGAGTTCTTCGGCGGGGAGCATGGGTTCGGGTTCGTCGACGCCGCCTTCGCGCCCTTCACGTCGTGGTTCCAGAGCTACGAGAAGCTCGGCGAGTTCAAGGTCGCTGAGGTTGCGCCCAAGATTGCGGCGTGGGCGGACAGGGTCGGCAAGAGGGAGAGCGTGGCCAAGAGCCTCTACTCGCCGGACAAGGTCTACGACTTCATCGGCGTCCTCAAGAAGAAGTACGGCATCGAGTAGGTTCGGCAATCTTCTGGTAGCGAGCGATGGGCGGCTCAGTGCGTGCCATACGTTTGCTGGATTTGTTCGCGTAGTATGCGGTTGGTACTTGTCCTTGTTTGATCGCCATGTGTGGGTGCGTGTTGTATACGTGTGTGCGTCAAAGCGGGTTGATTCCTTTGTGTGGAACAAAATAAAAGCTGGTCGTCGTTTTAGGATTTATGCATCGGTCTCCTCCGCATTTAAACTTTGGTGAACCGAAACACATTCAGAACTGAAACACATGAACGGCCAAAATCTTTTTTTATACCTCTTCGTAACTAGGGGCGCACTGACTAAAAGTGAATATAAAGACATAAATACAAGCCTAGAGGAGCCCGTATAAACACATAAATACAAGCCTAGACGAGCCCATATAATCTGTTTAAGTCTATATTATTCAGTAGTAAGACGCGTAGATAACGTACGCTGAAAACAGAAACGTGTGGATAAAATATTCCGTCGATCACAACGGCTGGTAGGAACATTGAATACGCCTAATATATCTGTACGAGAGAATATGAAGCTTGATATGGGTTTTTGTGGACCAAGAAAAGAAGCACCAAGGAAAACTTACTCATTCAAGTTTTGGTGAGGGGGAGACCGAAGCAAGCCTCTCGTCTTAGTGCAACAATTGATGAGTGTTTGTGGTGCTGCATTTTCCTTTTACAACTTATTCCCTTCTGCTGCCCACTATGTTGTGAGTAACTTCTCGTGCAAATCAGATTTTGCAAACTTTAAGAAATAATAAATAGATAATAATATAAAGATCTACTATACTAAATGCATATTATCTAAAATTATATTTCAACTTTATGCGCAACCTATTTAGAGTAGGGGGAAGTATAGCATCTAAAGAGTATATTAGACACGACTCATTAGCAGTCGACTGTTATTTTAAAGCAACCAATTTCACTCAATGGCCGGATGGCAATTATGCAATTTTAGCACTGCCACAACTTTTATTGGGTACTGCTCTGGATTGTTGCCAAATATTAGTGTCGATTTAGGGTGCGACCTCATGACAAGTTGTTGCGTGGCAATGTCAAAACAAGAATTGCGTGACAACGTCAGAACAAGAATTGCCCTCCCAACCATAGGGTGGGCAACTTGGCTTTGCACCTAGATATATGATTCCCAACATGTTCTAGGTATAAATTTCCTAGGCTTGTTCCAATCAAAAGGTTTGGATAATTTTCCTTTTCTTTTATCTCGGCCTTTTTTTAATCGATGTATTTGGAAAAGATATCCAGCATCGCGTCAGCGAAGCATGTAAACACGGCCACGTGCATATGCGGACACTGGCTACGCTGTTAAGCTGAATTTTCAATTCAAAATCGCGCACTACAGGAATGGGAGGCTATGCCGAGGGCCAGGCTATACGCCGACGGCCAAAAGTCGGGGCCGTCGGCGTATGGCCCGGCCAGGCCAGCCTGCCCTTTCAACACTCGGCGAAACGTGGCCGTCGGCGTAGCGACCTCTACGCCGAGGGCAGCCCTCGGCATATCTTTGGCCCTAGGCGTAGACAGGGCTACGCCGACGGCCACCCTCGGCGTAGGCTATTTTTCAAATTTGTCTAATTTTGTAAAAATCATAACTAATTCATATGATGTCAGAAAAATGCGTATGAGGTATCAAAATGTTCAGAAAAACATCCTCTATCCGTTTATGTCAAAATCATGCATATTTAAATCATGTAGAATAACATGTTAACATAGAAACAATTCAATCACTTTCTTATATGTTCTCAGGTTCCCGTTTTAGCCAGATGGCAATTTAAACGAACTCAGAAAATCTCGCGGAGCCGCATGACATCATTTTATGTGTCCTAGTAACCACTCCAAAAGATGGAATTGGGATACGACAATTATTTTGGAAAACCCTTCACGAACAGGGCTATCAAGTCCGGATTTCTATGGCTTTTAGGGCAATGAGTAGGAAACGGCCCGTGACACCGCATAGTTTGTCGGAACGAGACCATATTTGGCACGTGCGTGGTCCCTGGGATGGGAAGCAATGCCCCGGGAGCGCATTTCCAATCCGACCCATGGGCGATGGTTTTTTTATTTTCGGGGTGCCAAAACAGGTTTTTTTGTGAAGGAACTACATGGGGCGCATTTTAGTATTGCGCGAGACCTCTGCGTAGTGGTAGGACACCGCCTTCGCACCCCATATCACATGCCATATGTGCGCGCTAGCTATCTAGGAATCCATGCGGCTTCCTGCGGTGTCCCGCCGAATCCGCTGGAAAGTGACCGGATTTGAACTAGGGCTACACTTTCCGTCGCTCAATAAATTCCGCAAAAATTGTTTTTAGGTCTATGACATATCAGTTTATGTGCTAATTTTTGTCCGTTTAGCGCGATGGTAAACGGGTGCACCAGCGCGCCCGGTACGGCCATACCGCATCTCCGTGGGGGCCCTTTTTGGCCAAATGACAATTTAAACAAAGTCAGAAAATCCCGCGGAGCCGCATGGCGTCATTTTATGTGTCCTAGTAACCACTCCAAAAGTCGGAATTAGGATACGGCAATTATTTTGGAAAAGCCTTCACAAACAGGGCTATCACGTCCGGAGTTCTATGGCTTTTAGGTCAAATGAGTAGGAAACGGCCCGTGACACCGCATAGTTTGTCGGAACGAGGCCATATTTGGCACGTGCGTGGTCCCTGGGATGGGAAGCAAGGCCCCGGGAGCGGATTTCCAATCCGACCCATGGACGATGGTTTTTTCATTTTCGGGGTGCCAAAACGGGTTTTTTTTGTGAAGGAACTACATAAGTCGCATTTTAGTATTGCGCGAGACCTCTGCGTAGTGGTAGGACACCGCCTTCGCACCACATATCACATGCCATATGTGCGCGCTAGCTATCTGGGAATCCATGCGGCTTCCTGCGGTGTCCGCGAATCATTGGAAAGTGACCGGATTTGAACTAGGGCTACACTTTCCGTCGCTCAATAAATTCCGCAAAAAATGTTTTTAGGTCTATGACATATCAATTTATGTGCCAATTTTTGTCCGTTTAGCGCGATGGTAAACGGGTGCACCAGCGCGCCCGGTACGGACATACCGCATCTCCGTGGGGGCCGTTTTGGCCAAATGACAATTTAAACAAAGTCAGAAAATCCCGCGGAGCCGCATGGCGTCATTTTATGTGTTCTAGTAACCACTCCAAAAGTCGGAATTAGGATACGGCAATTATTTTGGAAAACCCTTCACAAACAGGGCTATCACGTCCGGAGTTCTATGGCTTTTAGGGCAAATGAGTAGGAAACGGCCCGTGACACCGCATAGTTTGTCGGAACGAGGCCATATTTGGCATGTGCGTGGTCCCTGGGATGGGAAGCAAGGCCCCGGGAGCGGATTTCCAATCCGACCGATGGGCGATGGTTTTTTCATTTTCGGGGTGCCAAAACGGGTTTATTTTGTGAAGCAACTACATGGGGCGCATTTTAGTATTGCGCGAGATCTCCGCGTAGTGGTAGGACACCGCCTTCGCACCACATATCACATGTCATATGTGCGCGCTAGCTATCTGGGAATCCATGCGGCTTCCTGTGGTGTCCCGCCGAATCCGCTGGAAACTGACCGGATTTGAACTAGGGGTACACTTTCCGTCGCTCAATAAATTCCGCAAAAAATGTTTTTATGTCTATAACACATCACTTTATGTGCTAATTTTTGTCCGTTTAGCGTGTTGGCGAACGGTGCACCAGCCCGCCCGATACGGCCATTTCGCATCTCGCGAGGGGGCTGTTTTGGCCACATGGCAAATTGGGCGTCATATTTGGATTCCTCTAATTTTTAGGTTCAAATGATGATATGTATGTTATATTTAGATTCCTCTCATTTTTCTGATCGATTTAGACATATTATTTGTGGAATTTTGATTTTCCGATTTAAAGATATTAATTATTCAATATTAAATAGAAAAAAGACCAAAAAATAAAATCATTTTATTTTTATTTAAATTCAATATTATTATTACTTATATATATTCATTGTTGTCTACTTAAGTAATTGTTTGGGATTCAAAAATAAAGAAGTGTGCATCACGGTTCAAGGGTTAATAGGGTTGATATGCTATTATTATCAGCAAGAGGTGTCAATTCTATAATGGAAGCTCATCCGAATGGAACCAAGAAGTTAAGCGTGCTGAGGCTGGAGTAGTGTGAGGATGGGTGACCGACTGGGAAGTTTAACCATGATTGTAATTTGACATAAGATTAAGTGTAGTTAGAGTTAAAAGTGTATTGGGTGAAAGATAAAAAAGTAAAAAAAAGAAAAAAAAGGAAAAAAGGAAAAAATTGTGTAAAAGAAATTAAAATTTTAAAAATTTTAAAAGTCTATGCCTAGGGTTTTGCCGTCGGCATATAGAAAAAAATATTTTTTTTTCGAATTTTTTTTTTTTTTGAATTTTTTTGGAAACGGGAAATTTGAATTTTTTTAAAAGTCTATGCCGAGGGTTTTGCCGTCGGCGTAGCGTGCTACGCCGAGGGCCGGGCTACGCCGACGGCGATAGTGCCTTTGCCGAGGGACTTACACGCCGAGGAGCTATGCCGAGGGCGGCCCTCGGCATAGCCTACGCCGAGGGCCAAAGCATGCTACGCCGAGGGTTCCCAGCCCTCGGCATATAGCCCCATTCCTGTAGTGGCGTAGGGTTTTTTCATGATATAATCACGTGCGTAACACGTCGAACTGTTTCTGAACAAACACCTACCCCTGCGTGTGCCCCGCAGGCGGCTGGCTGAAGACTGACGGGAAGCAGCCCCGGCCCCATGATGCACACTGATTTCCACAAGGATGGCGCTATATGGAGGAGACAAGTCGGGATGTTTCGAGAAGGAGGGCGGCCAGATGGTCCAGGTGGACTGGTTTTGGTCCTACCAGCCAACCACGTGTACAGCTCACTCCGCTGTCCCGACTTGTGGAAATGGATCACTTTAACTAAATCTAAATATCCAACACAAATTTATTTATGGTTTTGCTAATTATTGTTGTAAGAATTAAGTTACAGCTCATTTTTCAACTTCAGAATTTCCAATCATGATTCGCATGGCATTGCAACTTTGGCAAGTGAGAATTTTTTCAATTACATAGGTACAACTTAGATTGAGCGGTGCTGCCTACCGTCGTCTTCATCGCCGTCTACTTCGACCCGTCGTCAACAACGTTGTCATCAACAACGTGACTGCTACGACATCATCTACCACACCTCCATCGCCACCTCCACCGGATCGGTACGTGCGGCATATCTCGATCTGTTTAGCGAATGATGTTGTGTTGTTTGCCTTGCTACTATTCATGTTGATTAATGAATCTAGTATGTTTGAATTTCACATGTTAGTACTTGATGTCGTCATGTTTCATATTCTGAAATTAATCATGGAACTTTTGTCTAATTATCCAACAGAATGAAGCTAATTCCCATTTGAACAAGCTAGTCATCACCATTAGAGGTTACTTTCTCATCAACTAAATGGAAATCCTCCCTGAACCTAATATTAGTCATTCTTTTTTACACAAAAGTGTTTATTTATCTGTTTAATTATAACAAAATAGAGTGTTATTCGAATAATGGTAGTAGGGGCTGCATTTCATATGAGGAAGTCCGTTAGGCAACAATACAGGCTTCAATTCAAATGAAATCAAAGAGTACAAACAGAGTAGCAACTTTATTCTAGAGTTTAGTAGCTCCTTCAAACCACAAAAGATAGATCATTGTGATTCCATGAATGATATTTGCAGTGATTTCCAAAGGCTTCTAGGACCTGAAGCGAATCACATCGGGGGAAGCCATTATCAGCCCGCCGGTAATCTTTTCCCTCAAAGAATCCTTCTCCTGGCTCGTCCTTGGATATGTTGATGGAAATACCTCGGTCTCATAATCCTCAAATTCTTTGGTGCAGAACTTGCACACCTTCCTATCATACAAAGATATCTCTTCAACGTTTGCCGCAGCTTTCATGACACGCCTAACAAATCTCGTGAAGTTGCCGTCTGACTGGAAGCCGTAGATGGTTAGCTTGGTTAAACTCTTGTGCTTGAAATCGGGAGCAGGTAGCTGCCACTTCACATCCGCTTTCTTTCTGCGAATGCTTAGTTTCTCTGTGCCACACCAATGATCCCACACCGTGAGACAGAGCTCGCCCAGGGATGGTGCGGCTTCAAGGAAGAACATTGTCCAGGCGATGTCACATCCTTCAGGAAGGAAGTCCATATTCAGATGGTGCAGTTTGTCAAGCACAGGAGCAAGCAGTCTCGGGCTCTCTGGTCGAACCCATATCTAGGACAAACGAAACAATGGATTAGCGATTGTAGAATGCACATAAACTACATCCTCAAGAGGTGGCAATGAAGTCTCAGTTACACTATATTGTTACATACATGCAAGTAAAACCTATTTTTAGACTTTTTTTGTCAATAAAATGATATAATAACAACAATCTGATGAGTCGATTGCGTCATGAGACAGAGAGAACGTGGATGATTACCTTTTCACTTTGAAAATCCAGATGCAGATCGGCTACGGTGGGGGCATTGGCAAGCAGCTGACTTAGTTCCATGGTCTGGCCCCAATAACAAGTCTTTGTTAGGCTTAGCTTCGAAAGCTGTGGGACGTCGCCCAAATACAAGGGATCTTTGTCGTAGCGGAAATGCTGAACGTACGGACTGTTTCTACGGAATGAAACTTACGGGATTAGGTGGAAGTTGTTGGTTGGTGCAAATCTAATCTTCTCCCGTGATTCAAGGGGCTGCAACTGTTTTGATTTGCTACACGTCATTCTGTAAGGAGATTTTGTAACATTCCGTCCGTAGTTGTAGCATTGCTCTTGTCGGACCCGGTTAGTGTAATTCATCCGCTGGAGCTTGGGTAGACAGACGAGCTCCACCGTCAGAAACTCCCCATAGAAGATCTCGAGCTCGACGAGTCTCGGATGCTCAACTCTCAGCACCGAACTGTTCCCCGCGTCACAATTATGGAGACGCAGAGACTCCAGCCGCTCGCAGACGCTGAGGACGTTGGGGATGTCCGACTCGCCACCGAACCTCAGATTATGCAGCCGCACCCGCGTGAGGCAGGCGAACGCATCCGGGCAGTCACCGAGGAAAGTATTCAACTGCGTCCCGAAGTGGAGGAGACCGCCCTCGAAGCAGTGCTCGAACTTGCACTCCGTCAGTATTTCGAACTCCACGGTTCCGTCCAGCCTCCGTGCCGCCATGGCGCGGGCAACAGATTTTCCGATGGAGATGCAGTCGTAACGTAGCAGGACGAACCTGACACTGGTGGAAAAAGGGCCTTTGGTCGCGGTTCGCAACTGCCATTAGTCGCGGTTGCGCAACCGCGACCAAATAAGCGCGACTAAAGGCCCCCCCCTTTAGTCGCGGTTGCTTACGAACCGCGACTAAAGGCCCGTCCACATGGGCGCCAGGCGACCGTCGGGGCGGAGGACCTTTAGTCGCGGTTCTTCTGGACAACCGCGACTAAAGGCCGCCGCAGGTTTAGGGTTTTAGCCCCCCCTAAACCTGTTTTCTTTTTAATTTGTATTGTTTTATTTCTTTTATGCTTTATTTTAATTTTGAAGGAGTTTCACATATTCTACGGTACTACATACATGCATATGAATGTACAATTTCAAACAAATTTGAAATTAGAACCGAAAAGAATTCAAGAGGAATATACAATATATATTCAATATCATCGGATGACCATATACAATTTTGAACAAGTTTCCATACATAATTTAATGCATATGAAGTTCTACGTCCTCGTAATAGTGTTCTCCTTTAGGATGGAGGACTTCCCTCGTAAACCATCCAGCTAGTTCCTCTTGAAGTGGTCGGAAGCGAGCTTCTGGACTAAGCATCTTCCGGAGGTTATTCCTCTTCTCATTGTTATCACTCGGAACCCGCTCAGAGTTGTATCTCTGGATCATCTCACAGACATAGTATCCACATAGATTGGTCTCCGCTGGCTGAATATCGCCACCATTCTTAGCCATTGACCCCATGAAATGTAGCTCTTTTTTGAAATCACCGACCCTTTCATCTGAGAACCGTCTCCAAACCCTACGAGACAAAGAAAATTAAATAAACAAGAGAGTTATTAGTTACTTGATATTAGGAAATGAACGAAATAGGCCGATCGATATAGAGCGCAAATGAATGAAAATAATTACTTCTGCAGCATTCTTCTCATGTCGCCCCAAAGCTTTGAATCCAGAGTCAGAGAGTCGTGGACGAGACATTCTGAGGTGTCAAATTTAATTACTAGCAGAATCCAGTGGAACCTGCGGATACGATACATGCACAGTCATGCATAACTCATCGATTAGCCGGCCACATACCATGCATGGAGTAAACAAAAGAGAATGTGCTCAAGACAGAAACACTCACCCAAAATGGTAAGGAAATAGAATATCACTTTTGAGTTCCTGCTTTGTAAGAAACTGCCACAGGTCTTCCTCCACGTCGGCGGGGTGATGCTCTAACACATATCCATTAACGATGTGTGGGTCAATGAACCCAACATCAAGGATGTTCCTTACTCTGCATTCCTTAATCTTCATTCTGCATATATAATAGCGTACACAACAATATAGTTAGGACATATGTATAGTGCAGGCAATATGAACGAGATGGGGTAGAAATAAATCACTTACAGAACGTAGCAACTGATGATAGATTTGTCGAGCTCGCGCAGATTGAAAAGCTGGAATAATTCACTCAGATGAATTTGTACATAGTAATGTTTGAAGTGATGCTCATATCTAACTTCTGCATAAATATATTCTTTGGCGTTTTTATTTTTTATGTAACCCTTGTACCATTTCAGCAGACTTGTCATTTGTGGAGGTAGATCCTCTTCCTACGCAGGCTCGACGAGAGGCCCATTCGGCACATATGTAATTACTACCTCCTTCACTGGCACCTCATCAAGGCCTAACAGTTCACGAAGAGTCATACCTAAGTTGGCCGCTTGTTCTCTGGCACTCGTTACAGTCAATCCTTGTGCTGCCGCAGCTTCTATGATATCGGGGGCATCCGGATCGGCGGCTTTCACTATGAGCGGGGCAATCGATTGTTTACTTTGTTCCCCGAGCTGGGCAACTCGTTTCTCGCTTTTTTTACTTTCTAATTCTTTCTCGGCCTCCTCCAAGGCTTTCTTCTCCTGCTTCTCCGCCCGCTCTTTCTTCTCCTTGAACATGAGTGCCTGCCTACGAAGTTCACGTGCATAGTCGTCAGGCAGATTCTTCGCGGCTTGGGACGGTGTGCTCAAAAATGACTTAGCCCACTTCTTTTGCTCATCAGAAAATATTGGCTTGGGCTCGGGCTCTCTTTTCTTCTTGCAGTCCGCCTTCCATTTCTCATAATCAGCAGTCGCGGCCGCGTCGACTTCCTCGGCACTACGTTCCCAAGGCCTCGTGGGGAGAGGCTTCAGTGATGGCTCCGGTACCTTTGTTATCTTAGGTACATAAGGGTCCGAGTTAATACTCCAGGACTGCTTCTGCTTCTTCGCCGGAGGTGGATTGGGGGCGGCGTCTGCTTACCCGCCCGGGGCGGACTAGGGGGCGGCGGCTGCTTACCCGCCGGAGGTGAATTGGGGGGCGGCGTCGGCTGACGTGAAGGAGGTGTAGGTGAAGCACCACCACCACCACCGCCACCGCCACCACCACCGTAGGGGGGTGGACTTGTTGGCCTTGGCGCCTCGCCTGGAAACTTGATAAACTTCTTTTGCCATAGAATGAACTGGCGCTTGACATCTCCAAGTCTTCTCGCCCCTTCAGGTGTAGGAATGTCAATCTCCAGATCCTCAAACCCTTGGACTATGTCCTCCACCGTGACACGAGCATAGCCATCTTGAATGGGGTTGTTGTGGTGGAGTGCTCTAGGTAAACATGGTAAAGCACTGCCGATGGCTACCTTCATGGACATGTTCCCGATTGGATAATACAGATGACATTCTTTCATCTCCTTTACATCGTCCACGGGGTAGCGAGGAGGCTCCGGTGCAGTAATTTCGATCGCCGGAGGCTCCGGTGCAGTAATTTCGATCGTCGGTGCATGTGCACCAGCCGGTGGGGCCTCCGTGGAAGCCACGCTGCTTCTCCGCTGCTGGCTTCCGAGATCTGCTGGATGATCTTCATGCTGCGCCCGAGCTGCATCTCTTTCTTGTACTAGTACATTCACGGTTTTCTTCATCTCATCCATTTCCGATGCCAACCGCGCCACAACATCTGTATCCCGATCCATCTTTCTCTTACGGCTTTTGTAACCGTACGGGTCATCGTTCTGGGAGAACCCTATTTTCCACGGAATGTTCCCCATGCCTCGTACACGTCCTCCGTGTTCAGGATTCCCGAGGGCTTTTGTCAGCGCGTCGTTCTCTCTGTTGAACTTGATCTTCCCCTCTTGAGCATCCCTCATTGCGTTAATAAGGACTTGGGTGGGTTTAAACATTTTTCCCCGGTAAACACACTCCCCTGTCTCCGGGTGTAGCGTTCCCCCATGCCCGTACCACCAGCTTTTGGCCCTTGGGTCCCATCCCTCCGTACCTGGACGGATTCCTCGCGCCCTCAGCTCGTTCTCCATCTTTTCCCACCTAGGCTCCCAAAGGCGATACCCTCCTGGCCCCATAATATGATTGTACTCCTTCTTAGCCGCATTTTCCTTATTTTTTTTGATATTTGAATGAACTGCTCCGATTTCTTTTGCTTCACAAATTCTGGCCAATCATGTTTCAGTTTCTCATATTGTCCTTTGAAATCCGGAGTCTTGTTCTCGTTGACATAGTCACGGGCTAGATTTTGCTTGAATTTCCGGAATGCGTCGGCCATCTTATGAAGAGCGAATTGTTTGACTAGCCTCCTCCTCTCCTTGTTTTCCTCAATCTTGTTACCCTCCTCATCGAATTTGTTGTATTCCGGAGGTAGAACGAAATGTTGCATAAGCTTTTTCAAGCAATCTTTTTTTGTTCTCTTATCGACAAAAGTGAAACCAAGACGTGCCTTCTTTGGCTCATTCCACTCCTGGACGGTGATCGAGACGTTGTCTCTAACAACAGCTCCACATTGGTTGATAAACTTGGTGGCGTTCTTGTGGGGCTCCAGCGGCTTGCCGGTTGCACTGACAACCTCGATGGTATAAGTTTCTCCTTGTTTCAGCGTCTTGGTTGCGCCACGCTTTGACGACGTACTCGATTGTTTCGATGATCCGGCCGAGGGCTAAAATAAGAAAGAGAGTCGCGCGCGTTAGTACACACATATTTATTTAAATCAGTAAGTTTGTATCACTAGAGGCTCAATGTATATATATACCTCGGCGCCGGAGGAGGTTGCTACTTCCAATTGAAGATCGTCGTTTATCGACGTTTCTTCGTTATCATCTTGCTGACGGCCTTCATCTTGACCGTCAAGGTTCAGATAAGAAGAGATATCCTCTTCTTCTTGTTCGGTCGGCACATAAAGAATATCGCCATTTATGAGGCCCATTATATGGTCTTCAGCGTCCGGATCATAGTTGTCCATAATCGGGTCAGCTCTATCGTCCGCCATATGTCAGTCCTGAAAACATGTAGTAAAAACTAATTAATTAAGTGAAGAAGAGGGGTGGCGGTGGCGAAAGGGCGGGGGCGGTGGCGAACGGGGGGCGGCAGTGGCGCAAGGGGGGCTGCGGTGGCGAAAGGGGCGGTGGCGAAAAGACAAGAGAGAGGAGATCAGAGAGAAACACCGACTACCCCACTCGTATACGCGCGGCGTCGGTGTACGCACGTTTCTCTCTCTCTGTCGCCAAAAAACAACAAAAAAAAAACCCCGCGCGTATACGGAGGGGGGCGCGGCGAGGGGCCCGGGCGGCGAGGTGCGCCGCCCCCTTGCCCCCCTCCGTATACGCGCGGGGTTGCTTTCTCCGATTTGTTGTGTTGTGTTAAGTTAAAAACAAAAAAACTAATTCATTTTGTTATAAGTTTTTTTGTTAAGTTAATTAAGATTTTTGTTATAAGTTTTTTGTTAAGTTAATTAAGTTCAATTTTTTGTTAATTAAAAAAAAGGGAGATGGAGGGGCCGGAGCGCCGCCGAGCGCTGCCCTAGCTACGTGTGCGTGTGTGTGGCGCGCGCCCGGCCGGCCGCCGGCCTCCCTCCCCCCGTGTGTGTGGCGCGCGCGGCAGCGCCGGCGCCGGCGGGGAAGACGACGGGGAAAAGATCGAGCAGTACACGCCGGCGGGGAGCGACGTCGTAGCGGTACGTACGGTGGCGGCGCGCGTGTGTGGCGACGGCGTCGAGGGGCGGTGCGCGGCGGCGGCAGTCGGCGAGGGCGGCGGTCGGCGAGGGCCCTGGTGGCGGTCGGCGAGGGCGGCGCAGTCGGCGAGGGCGGCGGTCAGCGAGCGCGCAGCCTAACGGCGTCCCCTGCAGAGTTCCTTCGCGCGCGGATCGTTCGGAGAAGAAGAGACTGGGGCAGCGGCGGTTCGGGCGCGGAGTTTTATACTGGGCGACCTTTGGCCGCGGTTGGGGACCCCAACCGCGACTAAAGGGGGAAAACTAATTCAATTCAAAATCTTAAAAATACAAATAATATATCAAAAAATTCAGAAAAATAAAACTAATTCAATTCAAAATCTTAAAAATACAAATAATATATCAAAAAATCAGAAAAATCCAATTTCTTCCCTCAACTTTCTTCCTGCCCCCCGCTTCCCCGCTAGTTCTTCCCGGCCACCTCTGTCTTCCCACAAGTTCTCCCCGGCCTGTCTTCCCGCCAGTTCTTTCCCGCCTATGTCTTCCCGCTATTTCTTCACGCCTCTGTCTTCCCGCCTCTGTCTTTCATGGGCTTGCAGGAAAAAAATTCCGAGGCGCAACTTCCTGATGACCCACAAGTATAGGGGGTGTATCGTAGTATTTTCGATAAGTAAGAATATCGATCCCAACGAGGAGCAGAAGGTGTTGACAAGCAGTTTCGATGAAGGATTCACTGTAAATGCTCAGAGACAAGTATTCAGGGGGTTTTGATGTAACAGATGAATAAAGTACGAGTAAGTAAAGTGCGAGAGTAACAATTGCAGCGAGTGGCCCAATCCTTTTTAGCACAAAGGACAAGCCGGGTTGTTTACTTATAATGACCAAACGTTCTCAAGGACACACGGGATTTTAGTCTAGTGCTTTCGCTACATACGGCTAATTAATCTTCATTGTTTTGATAAGTGTTGTGTGGGTGAACCTATGCTAATGTACCGCCCTTCCTAGGACTAATACATACTTGTGATTATACCCCTTGCAAGCATCCGCAACTACAAGAAAGTAATTAAGATAAATCTAACCACAGCCTTAAACTCTGAGATCCTGCTATCCCTCCTGCATCGATATACCAACGGGGGTTTAGGTTTCTGTCACTCCGGCAACCCCGCAATCGGCAAACGAGTACAAGATGCATTCCCCTAGGCCCATAAAGGTGAAGTGTCATGTAGTCGACGTTCACATGACACCACTAGAAGAATAACACCACAACTTAAATATCATAACATTGAATATTATTCAACCATAGTTCACTACTAGCATTTAGACTTCACCCATGTCCTCAAGAACTAAACGAACTACTCACGAGACATCATATGGAACATGATCAGAGGTGATATGATGATGAATAACAATCTGAACATAAACCTTGGTCCAATGGTTTCACTCAATAGCATCAATAACAAGTAGAAATCAATACCGGGAGAGTTTCCCCTATCAAACAATCAAGATCAAACCCAAATTGCTACGGCGGTGACGATGTCCAGCGGTGGAGACGGCGGTGATGATGGTGGAGATGATGATGATGGTGATGGAGATGATGTCCAGCTCGATGATGGTGGCGATGGCGTCGATTTCCCCCTCCGGGAGGGAATTTCCCCGGCGGATTTCAGCCGCCGGAGAGCTCTTTTCTCTCTGGTGTTCTCCGCCCCGCAGAGGCGGCTGTAACTCTTCGTGAGGTACCCTCTGTGGCTTAGGTCTTCGGGACGAAGGATTTCACGAAGAAAAGGAGGCGAAAGGGGCTGTGGGGCCCCCTCACCACCACGTGGCGCGGCCAGGCCATGGGCCGCGCCGCCCTATGGTCTGGGCCCATCTTGGGTCCAGCTGGCTCCCCCTTCTGGCTTCCTTCGTCATCTGGAAAAATAGGATTTTTGGTATAATTTCCTTCCACAGTTGATCTTCCGAAATATTGCGTTCTGACGGTGCTTTTTCCAGCAGAATCCCGGCTCCGGTGCTCGATCCTCCAATAATGATGAAACATGCAAAATAGATGAAATAACATAAGTATTATGACTAAATATGAAATATATCAATGAATAACAGCAAATTATGATACAAAATAGTGATGCAAATTGGACGTATCAACTCCCCCCAAGCTTAGACTTCGCTTGTCCCCAAGCGAAACTGAACTCAGTAAACAGGACCACATGTTTATGGAGTGAAGAGTCGATAAATAAAATACGGACAAGAAGCATCACATTCATTCACACAAGACATTTTAGTAAACAACTTCCTCATATAACTCAACTTGAAACAAGTATAAGGTAATCACAAGTAAAGGTGCATAAGAAACCATAGTGGTGATGGCAAACTTCGTTCTTGGTCAGAGAACAATTAACAGGTTATACTTATCTATCGAGCAATGCACTCATGTTAAAGTTTATATTGCACAACTTGCATACTCAATCATAATAGTCTCCTCATAATCATTGATAACTTGCAAAGCTATATTCATTCAGATAAAACTTGTACTAAACAAAGAAGAAATAAGGACATGATGAAGCAAATCACAATATAATGGTTTGATCACAACTACTCAAATGCTTGCTTGAGATGGAGGGAAATAGGTTTACTGACTCAACATAAAGTAAAAGACAGGCCCTTCACAGAGGGAAGCAGGGATTAAATCATGTGCTAGAGCTTTTTCAGTTTTGAAATCATATAGAGAGAATAAAAATAACATTTTGAGAGGTGTTTGTTGTTGTCAACGACTGGTAGCGGGTACTCTAACCCCCTTGCCAGGCAAACCTTCAAAGAGCGGCTCTCATTTTATTTTTATTTTGTGTGGCACTCCTTCCAACCTTTCTTTCACAAACCATGGCTAACCGAATCCTCGGGTGCCTGCCAACAATCTCATACCATGAAGGAGTGCCTTTTTATCTTAGTTTTATTATGATGACACTCCCCCCAACCTTTGCTTACACAAGCCATGGCTAACCGAATCCTTCGGGTGCCGTCCATCAATCACATACCATGGAGGAGTGTCTATTTAGTTTAGTTAGTTTGGGACTGGGAATCCCATTGCCAGCTCTTTTTGCAAAATTATTGGATAAGCGGATGAAGCCACTAGTCCATTGGTGAAAGTTGCCCAACAAGACTGGAAGATAAAACACCACATACTTCCTCATGAGCTATAAAACATTGACACAAATAAGAGATAGTAAATTTTGAATTGTTTAAAGGTAGCACACGAAGTATTTACTTGGAATGGCAGAAAATACCATGTAGTAGGTAGATATGGTGGACACAAATGACATAGGTTTGGGTTATGGTTTGGATGCACGAGAAGTATTCCCTCTCAGTACAGGTCTTTGGCTAGCAAGGTTAATTAGCAAGCATAAGAGTTGAAGGAAACAAACAAATATACATGTGATAGAAACAATCATGCATCTTCCTTATAAGCACAAACAATTTTAACTTCAGAATAATAAGCTATGAGCTAACAAGAAAGAAAGACAATGAAACAACCACATGTATTTCTCTTTTCTACTTAAACCTCAAAGTGTTGTTGCTATTGACCAATGCTAAGTTTGCCAAAACCAAATAGATTTATTCAATGCTCCCAAAGTGAAACCAATACTAACAACAAGGTAAATCATATAGTAGAGATTGCAAACTAAAATAAAATATGCAATATGTAAATGATAAAACTTCTCATTGATATTCCATAACGATAACTCACACCAAAGGATACATAGACAACCAACTAAAGGAGAGATACTTCCAAACTGCAACCCATCTTATATGATAACTTCCCTACTCATGATATGACACTACTTGACAGTAAAAAGTAAAAGGTAGTGATGATGTGATACCGCGGCACTCCCCCAAGCTTGGAACAAACCAAGGGGATGCCAATACCGATGATGAATTACTCCTTCGGCGATGGTGGTGATGAACTCCCGTCATCAAACTTCCAAGGAAGAGGCTCTCCATCAAGAAACGACATCTTGGTCTCGGGGATCCTGAAACTAGCAGCACGCGGCTTATGTATTTAAACCTGTTTTCATACTCACAGTTCTGATTCTGAACGTCATAGAGTTGTGCTTGGAGTTTATTGGTGGTGTCGTGAAGTGAGAGGATGTCGCCCCATAGCTTTGCAGTTTCCTTCTCGTGTTCAGCAATGAGTTCAGACACAATCTTGTGGAAGATGTCCACTTCACGCTCAGCCATCTTCTTGTATTTGAAGACCTCTTGTTCTAGCTTCTCCATCCTGTCTTCCAAGCTTCCCTCTCCTTTAGGACCCTAAACATCCTTGATCTACAGTTCTCCCTCGACGAGCATCAACTCCTTTGGGTACATCCTCAGCTCCTCCATGTACAAGTTGCCAACATCCTTGCAAGAGCTGTCCTTCGGAGTTCCCGACCAAGACATGATGGCTCTAGATCCGAAGCAAATCCTGGCAGAAACAGCTCGAAACAAAACACGTCGAGAAAACGATATACGGACCTCCAGGGGTCCGGGGGATTATATAGCAAAAAAATTCACGACAAGAGGAAAGTACCAGGTCGAACCAGAGTCGGAAAGGGGCGATGAGGCGGCCAGCTCATAGGGCGGCGCGGGCCCAGGCCAGGCCGCGCCGACCTATGGTGGCACGCCCTCGTGCGTCTTTTCCACTCCGTTTCGATCTCGTAATTTCTCATATTTTCCAAAAACAGCAAAAATATTGTTCGGAAAGTAAATTGCGAACTTTTCATTACCAGTACTGTTACCTATTCAAAGTCGAGTTCTGGCGGACTGTCAATTTGCTCTTTGATGAAAGCCTCCGGTGTTTCCACTCGAATAATATCAACATCAACATTATAGGAATCACCTGAGATATAATGCTTGAATCTTTGTCCATTCACCACTTGTGTGGCATTGCCTTGGAGAGAGCTAATTTTAATTGCTCCTGAACGATACACCTCCTCAACAACATACGGTCCTTCCCATTTCGAGAGTAATTTCCCTGCAAAGAATCTGAGACGAGACCGATACAATAGGACTTTATCCCCAATATTAAATTATCTTTTGATAATCCTTCTATCATGCCATTTTTTAACTTTCTCTTTAAAGAGTTTAGCATTTTCATAAGCTTCACTTCTCCATTCATCTAGAGAACTCAGTTGCAACAACCTCTTATTATCGGCAAGTTTAGGATCTTTATTTAATTCTCTAACTGCCCAATAAGCCTTGTGCTCTAGCTCTAAAGGTAAATGACAAGCTTTCCCATAAACCATTTTATAAGGTGACATTCCCATGGGATTTTTATAAGCAGTTCTATAAGCCCATAGTGCATCCTTCAATTTACTAGCCCAATTCTTTCTAGTTTTATTAACAGTCTTTTGCAAGATAGATTTAATCTCTCTATTTGATAATTCTACTTGCCCACTAGTTTGAGGATGATATGCGGAAGCAATTCTATGATTAATACCATATCTAGCAAGAGTTTTTCTAAAACCACCATGAATAAAATGAGAACCTCCATCAGTTATAATATATCTAGGAACTCCAAATCTAGGAAAAATAATATCTAAAAGCATTCTTAAAGAGGTCTCACCATCGGCACTTTTTGTAGGTATGGCTTCCACCCATTTAGTAACATAATCAACAGCAACAAGTATATGAGTGTTACCTTCTGAAGAGGGAAAAGGTCCCATGAAGTCAAATCCCCAACAATCGAACGGTTCAATAACAAGAGTATAATTCATAGGCATTTCATTGCGTCTGGAGATATTACCAACCCTTTGACATTCATCACAAGATAAAATAAACTTTCTTGCATCTTTGAAGAGAGTTGGCCAATAAAAACCTGATTGTAGAACTTTTTGTGCGGTTCTTTCTCCGGCGTGATGTCCTCCATAAGCACTACCATGACATTTACTCAATATCTCTTGTTGTTCATATTCGGGAACACATCTTCGCATAATACCATCAACTCCTTCTTTATATAAGTGTGGGTCATCCCAAAAATAATGCCTCAAGTCATAAAAGAATTTCCTCCTTTGCTGAGCTGAAAAGGTTGGAGGCAAGTACTTGGAAACAATAAAGTTAGCATAATCAGCATACCAAGGACTGTCTCGCGAACTCACCTTTATTGCAGCCAATTGTTCATTTGGAAAACTATCATTAACAGGTACAGGATCATAAGCAATATTTTCCAATCTAGACAAATTATCAGCAACAGGATTATCAGCACCTTTCCTGTCTACAATATGTAAATCAAATTCTTGCAACAGAAGTACCCATCTAATAAGCCTTGGCTTAGCATCTTTCTTTTGCATAAGGTATCTGATTGCAGCATGATCAGTATGTATAGTAACTTTTGAATCAACAATATAAGATCTAAACTTATCACAAGCAAAGACTACAGCTAACAATTCCTTTTCAGTAGTAGCATAATTTCTTTGAGCAGCATCAAGAGTTTTACTAGCATAATGAATAACATTCAATTTTTTATCTACTCGCTGTCCAAGAACAGCGCCCACAGCAAAATCACTAGCATCACACATAAATTCAAATGGTAAATTCCAATCAGGAGGTTCAACTATAGGAGCAGTTGTTAAGGCTTTCTCTAGAGTTTCAAAAGCTTCCTTACAATCATCATCAAAAACAAATGGTACATCTTTTTGAAGAAGATTAGTAAGAGGCTTTAAAATCTTGGAGAAATCTTTAATAAACCTCCTATAAAACCCAGCATGACCAAGAACACTACGAATACCTTTAACATCCCTAGGATAGGGCATCTTCTCAATTGCTTCAACTTTAGCTCTATCAACTTCGATACCTCTCTCGGAAATTTTATGTCCCAATACAATTCCTTCATTAACCATAAAGTGGCATTTCTCCCAATTAAGAACAAGGTTAGTTTCTTCACATCTCTGCAAAACTTTATCAAGGTTCCGCAAGCAATTATCAAAAGAATTCCCATAGACAGAAAAATCATCCATGGATACCTCTACAATACTCTCGGAAAAACCATGAAAAATAGCAGACATGCATCTTTGAAAAGTAGCAGGAGCATTACATAAACCAAAAGGCATACGTCTATAAGCATAAGTTCCATAGGGACAAGTGAAAGTGGTTTTCTCTTGATCCTTAGCTTTAACAGCAATTTGTGAAAACCCAGAATAACCATCAAGAAAACAAAAATGAGTATTTTTAGATAACCTTTCTAACATTTGATCAATAAAAGGCAAAGGGTAATGATCTTTCTTAGTAACCTTATTAACTTTTCGATAATCAATGCACATTCTATAACCTACAACTACTCTTTGAGGTATGAGCTCATCATTATCATTAGGCACAACAGTCATTCCTCCTTTCTTAGGAACACAATGCACAGGACTAACCCATCTACTATCAGCAATAGGATATATAATACCAGCTTCAAGAAGTCGTAATACCTCATTTCTTACCACATCCTTCATCTTAGGAATTAGACGACGTTGAGGTTCAACAACAGGCTTCGCATCATCTTCCATATTAATGGCGTGTTGGCAAATAGAGGGAGAAATCCCCTTCAAGTCAGCAAGAGTGTAGCCAATAGCACCTCGGTGTTTCTTCAATATTTGCAATAGCCTTTCTTCTTCAAACTCTGAAAGCTTAGAACTAATAATAACAGGATATATTTTCTTATCATCAATATGAGCATATTTAAGATTATCAGGCAAAGGTTTTAAATCAAAGACAGGATCTTCCTTTGGTGGCGGTGTTGTACCCAGATCTTCCACCGGTAAATCATGCTTGAGAATAGGTTGGCGAAGAAAAATTTCCTCAAGCTCATCTCTTTCTTTCCTAAAAACTTCACTCTCGCTATTCTCCAAATGTTGCTGCAAAGGATTATTAGGAACAAGAACAATAGATGCACACTGTTCCATTTTAAAATCTTCATTAGGGAAATCAGCTTTATAAGGAGTTTTGGTAAATTTAGAGAAGTTAAACTCATAAGATTCACCAGCAAATTTAGTCAAAATTTTCTCTTTCTTGCAATCTATAATAGCTCCACAAGTATTTAGAAAAGGTCTACCAAAAATGATAGGACAATAATCACTAGCAGCAGAACCAAGTACCAAAAAGTCAGCAGGATATTTAATCTTACCACATAGAACTTCCACATCTCGAACAATACCAATTGGAGAAATAGTTTCTCTATTAGCCAGCTGAATAACCACATCAATATCTTCAAGTTCACAAGAATCAATTTCGTGCATAATCTCCGTGTAAAGCTCATAAGGAATAGCACTAACACTTGCACCAATATCACATAAACCATAACAGCAATGATCACCAATTCTAACAGATAGCATAGGAACACTAACTTGTTTGGGTTTATTAGGATGTGAAACAATATTAGAAGCATCTTCACAGAAAATAATATGACCTTCCTCCAAATTTTCAGTCACAAGATCTTTAACTATTGCAACAGCAGGTTCAACTTTTATTTGTTCTTCAGGTTCTATAGGTTTCTTTTCACTTTTATGAACCGCACTATTTATAACAGAGTACTCCTTGATTTTAGCATGGAAAGGAGTTTTTTCAATATAAGCTTCAGGAATAACATGATCAACAGTTTCAACTACAACGCATTTATTAATAGATGGATCAATTTTATCTTTATACGGTTCATGATACTTATCAAAATTCTTCTTAGGCAATTCATAATGAGAGGCAAAAGCTTTATAAAGATTTGCAGCAACTTGAGAATCAAGACCATATGTAGCACTCATATTACGAAATTTATCAGTATCCATAAAAGCTTCAATGCATTTGTAATCATAATTTATACCTGATTCTCTATCTTTGTCGATCTCCCATCCTTCAGTATTTTCCTGGATCCGATTAAGAAGGTCCCTTTTAAACTCTTCCTTATTGCGCGTGAATGATCCAGAACAAGAAGTATCCAGCAAGGTCTTGTCTTCAAAAGAAAGTCTTGCATAGAAATTATCAATAATAACATTACCAGGAAGCTCATGAATGGGGCATTTGAGCATTAAAGACTTCAATCTCCCCCAAGCTTGGGCAATACTCTCTCCATCATGAGGCCAAAAATTATATATGCGGTTCCGATCCTTGTGAATTTCACTTGGAGGATAGAACTTAGAATAAAACCGGGGCACAATATCGTTCCATGCAAGAGAATCCCCATTATCCAGTAATTTATACCAATGCGCCGCTTTACCAGACAGCGATGTAGAGAATAATTTCTTCCTCACTTCATCCATAGCAATACCTGCACACTTGAATAAACCGCATAATTCATGCAAGAACAATAAATGATCTCCAGGGTGGACAGTTCCATCCCCTGTATAACGGTTATTCACTACGCGTTCAATAATTTTCATAGGTATTTTGTATGGTATTTCTTCCTCACCTGGCGCCTCATCCACTACCTTTGCAGTAGTAGTGGATTTCCCAAATAAGCATTCTAAAGGAGATCTCTCCATAATGAATTATGGCAGCAGGCAGAAATAAAATCAGCACAAACAGTAGATATTTTCCTTACCAATTCCACTTACCAATAGCGCTTCACTCCCCGGCAACGGCGCCAGAAAATAGTCTTGATGACCCACAAGTATAGGGGGTGTATCGTAGTATTTTCGATAAGTAAGAATGTCGATCCCAACGAGGAGCAGAAGGTGTTGACAAGCAGTTTCGCTGAAGGATTCACTGTAAATGCTCACAGACAAGTATTCAGGGGGTTTTGATGTAACAGATGAATAAAGTACGAGTAAGTAAAGTGCGAGAGTAACAATTGCAGCGAGTGGCCCAATCCTTTTTAGCACAAAGGACAAGCCGGGTTGTTTACTTATAATGACCAAACGTTCTCAAGGACACACGGGATTTTAGTCTAGTGCTTTCGCTACATACGGCTAATTAATCTTCATTGTTTTGATAAGTGTTGTGTGGGTGAACCTATGCTAATGTACCGCCCTTCCTAGGACTAATACATACTTGTGATTATACCCCTTGCAAGCATCCGCAACTACAAGAAAGTAATTAAGATAAATCTAACCACAGCCTTAAACTCTGAGATCCTGCTATCCCTCCTGCATCGATATACCAACGGGGGTTTAGGTTTCTTTCACTCCGGCAACCCCGCAATCGGCAAACGAGTACAAGATGCATTCCCCTAGGCCCATAAAGGTGAAGTGTCATGTAGTCGACGTTCACATGACACCACTAGAAGAATAACACCACAACTTAAATATCATAACATTGAATATTATTCAACCATAGTTCACTACTAGCATTTAGACTTCACCCATGTCCTCAAGAACTAAACGAACTACTCACGAGACATCATATGGAGCATGATCAGAGGTGATATGATGATGAATAACAATCTGAACATAAACCTTGGTCCAATGGTTTCATTCAATAGCATCAATAACAAGTAGAAATCAATACCGGGAGAGTTTCCCCTATCAAACAATCAAGATCAAACCCAAATTGCTACGGCGGTGACGATGTCCAGCGGTGGAGACGGCGGTGATGATGGTGGAGATGATGATGATGGTGATGGAGATGATGTCCAGCTCGATGATGGTGGCGATGGCGTCGATTTCCCCCTCCGGGAGGGAATTTCCCCGGCGGATTTCAGCCGCCGGAGAGCTCTTTTCTCTCTGGTGTTCTCCGCCCCGCAGAGGCGGCTGTAACTCTTCGTGAGGTACCCTCTGTGGCTTAGGTCTTCGGGACGAAGGATTTCGCGAAGAAAAGGAGGCGAAAGGGGCTGTGGGGCCCCCTCACCACCAGGTGGCGCGGCCAGGCCATGGGCCGCGCCGCCCTATGGTCTGGGCCCACCTTGGGTCCAGCTGGCTCCCCCTTCTGGCTTCCTTCGTCATCTGGAAAAATAGGATTTTTGGTATAATTTCCTTCCACAGTTGATCTTCCAAAATATTGCGTTCTGACGGTGCTTTTTCCAGCAGAATCCTGGCTCCGGTGCTCGATCCTCCAATAATGATGAAACATGCAAAATAGATGAAATAACATAAGTATTATGACCAAATATGAAATATATCAATGAATAACAGCAAATTATGATACAAAATAGTGATGCAAATTGGACGTATCACTTCCGAAGATGTCGTAGGGCGTGTAAACCAACGACATCTTCGAGAAGTTGCGCCACGGGAGATTTTCCAACCCTTTACCCAACAATGTTAGAGGAGATGAAGTCTTTCATGGGCTTGCAGGAAAATTTTCCCGAGGAGCAACTTCCGAAGATGTCGTAGGGCGTGTGCACCGACGACATCTTCGAGAAGCTGCGCCACGGGAGATTTTCCAACCCTTTACTTCATCCATGGGGATGAAACCCTCCCTACCTGCTAGGTTGGCTTGTTGGTCTGCTTGCCAAGGCGTATCGATGCTCCTTTTATAGGCACGGCGCCGCTTCGGCTTTGGCTTGTTCCTCCGACAGGGTGTCGTGCGCTACATGCTTTATCTCATCGAGCAGTGCGTCCACCCACGCGTTCTTATCCTGCCGACAGCTTTAGTCATGGTTGCACCCTCCAGCCGGGACTAAAGCTTACCCAAACATCCTTATCCCACCGACAGTTTTCATAGATGACACAAAAACCACCTTTAGTCCCGGTTGCACCCACCAGCCGGGACTAAAGATTAGATGACCAGCTCTGGATTCCTCTTCTTCCCGCCATTTCTTCCCTGTCTTCCCGCCTCTTTCTTCCCGCCTCTTTCTTCCCGCCACTTTCTTCCCGCCACTTTCTTCCCGCCTCTTTCTTCCCGCCTCCTGTCTTCCCGCTCCCATTTTTCCCGCCATTTGTCACTACATATATGTAGCCCGGCTTGGCCAGCATTGTCACATCTCTACAATCTCTCATCACTCTCTCATGGCTTCCACCGCACCCACTCTAACCTACCAGCAGGTGGAGGAGCTTTGCGCCTCGAACTACCCTTGCCCACCGGGCTACCGCGTCCCCGCCGGCTGGAGCCTAAGCACCGGCGGCGTGTCGGTCCCTCCCGTCCCTCAGGGTACTGCACGCCGGGCGGCCATCACGAACCACTACTACCTCGACCTCACGCCGGAGCAGCGGATGAATCCCCGCTGGCATCCCGATAACCAGCATACTTGGGATGCCTTCTTCATCAATCGGCGCGAGAGGGCGCTCGCGAGGTATGAGGAGGACGGTCTGCCTCCTGGGAACTTCCACGAGGCCGGCCGTCGGCTATGGTGGTACGGCCGGACTCTGCAGATCGTCATGGACTACATCACGGCCGGCGATATCCCCCGCCTGTGCTACCCTCAGTTCGAGCCACGAGCGCCGCCCGACGACAGCGACGACAGCAGCGACGACGACGGCGGCAACTTAGAAGGCGACGACTACCAGTACAACGGTGGCGGCTATGAAGACTACGAGTATGCATATTATACGCCTAGGCAGGAGTATGACTAAATCAATCCAAATTTCATGTATCATCAGTGGTATCTCGAATCATTCGAAAATGGACACCAAACACATCACGGGTAATATAATTCACATGATCCATTCAACAAAGTTTGGTACAATAAATTATTACACATCATTTCTTCCCTTGTGTCCCTGCTTGCTTACGATTGTGCCGTATCCATGGAGCATCCTCATCATTTAACTTAATGCTTGGGTCGGTGTTCACTTTGAAGGGCGGAATTTCAGCAAACATATTATAATTTTCTGACATGTCTGTCTTGTCCTCCACTCCCACGATGTTTCTTTTCCTTGAAAGAACAATGTGGCGCTTTGGATCATCGCATGATGTACTGATCGTTTTCTTATCTTTCCGTTTCCTCGGTTTGCTACTCATGTCCTTCACATAGAAAACCTGAGCGACATCTTTCGCTAGGATGAATGGTTCGTCAAGGTAACCAAGATTGTTGAAATCCACCATTGTCATTCCGTATTGCTGGTCCACCTTTACCCCACCTCCTGTTAGCTTGAACCATTTGCACCGTAACAAAGGGATCTTAAAGGAGGGTCCATAGTCAAGTTCCCTTATCTCCTCTATGTAACCATAATATGTGACCTTTTGCCCATTCTCGGTTGCTGCATCAAAGCGGACACCACTGTTTTGGTTGGTGCTCTTTTTATCTTGGGCGATCGTGTAAAATGTATTCCCATTTATCTCGTACCCTTGGAAAGTCGTTATAGTCGAAAATGGTGTCTTGGCCAACATGTACAGCTGATCTACAACATCATTGTCATTCATTAAATGTTTTCTCAACCAACTGCCAAAAGTCTCCATGTGGGCCTTCCTAATCCAAGATTCAGGCTTCCCCGGGTTGTCCAAGCGTAAAATATTCTTGTGTTTCTCAAAGTACGGAGCCACCAAGCTGGAATTGGTCAGAACTGTGTGGTGTGCTTCAGTCATAGAATGGCCGTCCAAACATATCGTTGATTTCCTTCCGATCGTGCCTTTTCCACTTAGTCTCCCCTCGTGCCGCGATCGAGGAAGACCAATCGGCTTAATGTCAGGAACAAAGTCAACACAAAACTCAATTACCTCCTCATTTCCATAGCCCTTGGCGATGCTTCCTTCTGGCCTAGCACGGTTACGAACATATTTCTTTAATACTCCCATGAACCTCTCGAAGGGGAACATATTGTGTAGAAATATAGGGCCGAGAATGGAAATCTCTTCGACTAGGTGAACCAGGAGGTGCGTCATAATATTGAAGAAGGATGGCGGGAACACCAACTCGAAACTGACAAGACATTGGACCACATCATTCTGTAACCGTGGTAGAACTTCTGGATTGATTACCTTCTGAGAGATTGCATTGAGGAATGCACATAGCTTCACAATGGCTACTCGAACATTTTCCGGCAGGAGCCCCCTCAAAGCAATCGGAAGCAGTTGCGTCATAATCACGTGGCAGTCGTGAGACTTCAGGTTTTGGAACTTTTTATCCGCCATGTTTATTATTCCCTTTATATTGGACGAGAATCCAGACGGGACCTTCATACTGCTCAGGCATTCAAAAAAGATGACCTTCTCTTCTTTGGTCAGAGCGTAGCTGACACGACCTTGAAACCATTCCGGATGCCGGTCATCAGGGTCTTTCAAACGTTGCTGGTCCTGCCGTGCTTCCTTTGTATCATTTGTCTTCCCATACACGCCCAAGAAGCTTAGGAGGTTCACGCAAATATTCTTCGTAACATGCATCACGTCGATTGCAGAACGGACATCTAGGACTTTCCAATATTCTAGCTCCCAGAATATAGATTTCTTCTTCCACATGGCTGCGTGCCCGTCAGCTCCCTTCGGAGCTGATTGTCCGCCAGGACCCTTTCCAAAGATGACTTTCAAATCCTTGACCATATCAAATACCTCAGCACCAGTGCATTCCGCAGGCTTCGGCCGGTGATATGCCTTGCCGTTGTAATGCTTGCCTTTCTTTCTTACTGGATGAATTTCAGAAGAAATTGACGATGCCCAAGGTACACGTTCTTCTTACAATTTGGCAAATGTACACTTTCACTCTCATGTAAGTAGTGCGTGCATGCATTGTATCCCTTATTTGACAGTCCCGAAAGGTTACTAAGAGCAGGCCAATCGTTGATGGTTACGAAAAGCAACGCTCGTAGGTCAAATTCCTCTTCTTTGTGCTCATCCCACACACGGACACCAGGTCTGCCCCACAGCTGTAAAAGTTCATCAACTAATGACCTTAGGTACACATCGATGTCGTTGCCGGGCTGCTTCGGACCTTGGATGAGCACTGGCGTCATAATGAACTTCCGCTTCATGCACAACCAAGGAGGAAGGTTGTAGATGCATAGAGTCACTGGCCAGGTGCTATGGCTGGAGCTCTGCTCGCCAAAAGGATTCATGCCATCTGTACTTAGACCAAATCTTATGTTCCTTGCGTCAGCTGCAAAATCTTTGAACTCTCTGTCGATCTTTCTCCATTGCGTTCCATCTGCGGGGTGTCTCAACTCCCCGTCCGACTTACGGTCCTCTTTGTGCCATCGCAACAACTTGGCATGCTCTTTGTTCCTGAACAGACGTTTCAACCGTGGTATTATAGGAGCATACCACATCACCTTGGCGGGAACCCTCTTCCTGGGTTTCTCTCCCTCAACATCGTCACCAGGGTCATCGCCTCTGATCTTATAACGCAATGCAGTGCATACCGGACATTCATTCAAATTCTCGTATTCACCGCGGTAGAGGATGCAGTCGTTGATGCATGCATGTATCTTCAGAACCTCTAAACCTAGAGGGCAGACAACCTTCTTTGCTTCGTACGTACTGGCGGGCAACTCGTTATTCTTTGGAAACATATTCTTCAACATTTTCAGCAAGTTTTCAAATGCCGAGTCAGCTACACCTGCCTGTGCCTTCCATTTCAGCAAATCCAGTGTGCAGCCCAGCTTTTTCAGACCATTATCGCATCCGGGGTACAGCAACTTTCTGTGATCCTCTAACATGCGATCCAAATTCTCCCTCTCCTTTTCAGTTTCGCAGCGTCTCCGTGCATCAGCAATGGTCCGACCAAGATCATCAACGGGCTCATCACGTGTCTCTTCTTCACCTTCCCCTTCACCTTCCCCTTCACCTTCAGCATCCTCCATGAAAGTATCACCGAAATGATCAAGATAGTTTTCATCGATGAAATCATCCCCTTCTTCATCTTCTTCCATTATAACCCCTCTTTCTCCATGCTTGGTCCAACTATTATAGCTTGGCATGAAACCGTGCCGAAGCAGGTGCAGGTGAACTTCTCTTGAGGAAGAGTAACCCTTCTGATTCTTACAGTCAACACATGGACAGATAACAAAACCCTTCTGCTTGTTCGCATTAGCAACTACGAGGAAATCTTTCAAACCCATAGTGAACTCGCCGGAGAGTCGGTTACCGTACATCCATTGCCGATTCATATGCATTATTATAATATAAAATATATAATTAACCATCATGCATTTTTTAAACTAACTAGCTATAAACAATAGAAATTAAACAATGAACTACACACATGCATATTTTATCAATAATGACACATATGAAAGGTTCAAGTTGCTAACCGCGATCGAGGAGGACAAAATAAATGAGGAAGCTCAAGTGTGGCTCCGACACTTCATATCATGTTTGTTTCATGCTCTTGGGGCATTTCATCAAACACCTTATGTGCATAAGAGGAACCAAAAGCAAACCTACACCCCCTTGTGAAGCTTGTGAAGAGAAGTGGCACCAAATGGCTAAGTGCTGTGAGCTGAGGCCCTTTTATAGGGATGGGCCTTTAGTCCCGGTTGGCCTGGCCAACCGCGACTAAAGGCCTTCGGGCCAGGCCTGAGGACCGTCCACCAGCTGGCCAGCGAGCGCGCTGGGCTCAGGTCTTTAGTCGCGGTTCGCCACCCGAACCGCGACAAAAGACCCCATTAGTCGCGGTTCCTATATTTTGGCGACTAATGGGGCTGGACGGAAGGCCATTTTTCTACCAGTGTGAGCTTCAGTTTGCGAACGGGGATTCGTGACGGTCTCGTGCTCAGGAACCTGGCCGTCACGTCGGCCACCGCGCCGTTGATCCGGGCCACGTCTCCTGTAGTCGTACGGGTTATATCGATATCGTCGGAATGCAAAGCGGAGTAGAAGTCAATGAAGATCTGCGAGAGCATGTCGGGTAGCTGGAGCATCTTCTTGGAGAGTATGCAGGTTCTGATGGCATCGAGCGTGCCCAGCCGCTCTAGGATGTTGAGCAGCGCGTCGTCGGGCAGCTGGCTTAGTCTGTCGTCCCCGCTGCATGTTGCTGCTTGCCGTGACTGCGGGTAGGACGCGGAGGGGCGGGGATAAGTGGTGGATGAGGGATACATGAACCAGAAGGAAACGCAGAGCAGCGACGACTTACATCACGGCAGCAGCGGCCCTTCATGTTGATCCGGTCTCAGACAGGCCAACAAAAACACAAGCTCACAATGGTGGACGCCTGAACTGGGCTTATTTATAGCAAGCTCCGAGTCTTGTCCCAAGACTGGCTTCCGAGTCCAATACAAACTGATGTACAAGTCGTAAATCTCCTGGTCTACTTAATTATTACGATGGTGCGTGGCAGGAGCCGGGCCACACATCGGCGCGCGAAAGAGAGGCGATCATCAGGCATACGAGATGTGACCAATGGATTGTGGCACGTTCAATTCTCCCAACTTTAAGCCTGATTGGTTGCTAGCGAAATTTTGCTATTTATGGTTTTGACTCGCTCTATGCTGCACGAGGAGAAATGAAGCTTGGCCCTGTTTATCCCCTACCTTTGAATTCCGACAAAGTTTCATGGTGCAGTTTCGGTCCATCAATTGGTAGGCAACAATCACCGATATGATGGCTAACGATGGAAGGATCGGGCTGTTTGGTTTTGTGGTAACCAGCGATGTAGTTACACCCCCCCCCCCCCCCCCCCCCGCCCGCCCCTTTAAATGGTGTCTCACCCCTAAATAGCCGCAACATAACAGAGTAAGGACACGTGACAACAGACATAAGCTAACTGCATCACATATTCAGCATTAACAGGGCAAGCTATAACGCCTTGATCAAAACTCAAAAGCAAGGTCGTTCCAGGGGCATAGAAGCCCGTAGAACCCCTTGATCAAAAGCCACGAGCACTATCTTAACACCAAAGGTTCAGAACGATCAATTTCCACTAAAACTACATATGGATATCATTAACAGGCATAGAAATTAAGTAGGGCCGCCGCCTAGCCGTGATCGGGGCAGGTGTAGAGCCTCGCGGTGGAGGAGTCGGTCTTGTAGATGATCATCTTCATGACGAAGGCCTAGAGCTTGAACTCCACGACGTCGCCGTGATGTAGATCATACTTGTACTCCATTGCGGCCAGTTCTGCCAAAGACCATCTGGCCACCATAGTTGGTGACTTGCGCCCACTCATCACAAAAGTGGCAGGCAGAGAAGGCCACACTGTGTGGTAGTGGGACCTAGATCCACTCCCGCGGCGCGTGCTGGAACCATGGTGGCACGACGAGTATGTGGAGGTCGTCAGTGCTTAGCTGCACATAGAACCTTTGCGGTATCATCGCCCTGGTGAGGTGCCCCAGCTTAGGCTGGCGACCCACGGTGGGAGGTGGCATCAGCACAGCCTCCACCCTCCCAGATACGTCCGGCTTCAGCGCCCTCGTCCATCAGTTCAAGACGATGTGGTCCTGGTAGCCGGGTGGAGGGAAGAAAAGCAACTGGGTGTTAGAGCAATGAAGATGGCATAGCCATTGGCAACACAGTGGCATGATCATGCCATTGCCATTGCCAATGGCAACACAGTGGCATGATCATGCCATTGGCAGTGGCAATACAGTGAAAAGACAATGGCATGGTTTTGAACCAATCTTGATTATGCATTTGTCTTGCTAATTCATGGCACTTCAATGATTTCCCAATCCCCAATTTTGGTAGTGCAATCATTTGACATACCGGCATTTGCACTCCCTAAATTGGGAAATCTAGAATCCACATGTACTAACTCGAGAATCTAACCTACAAGCACATGCATTTCAGTCCTAACGACCTATGTCCGCTGGCCAGAGGAGATAGGTCATATGGTCCATGCTCCATGGTGGACTAGCCCAATTAGGTCTCCACCTAACGGGATTTTTGCTTCATGTGCTTCATCTTTGATCTTGTCTTGATCATTGACTTGTAGACCATGTCATGACCGGGCGTCCTTGTTAACTAGTCTTGGCTTGACTTTATTTGACTTATGTCCACGTAGGATTCTAGTAGACTTGTAGGTCCCGTTAGGAGGATGCTACACATTTCTACAACATGACATTTCAAATAAACGTTGTTAACGTGGTTGGCCAGTCGATGGCCCATTTCTAGAACACACATAATATTTTAACCATGGGCTTTCTCGCTAACGGCTGATACGTATCAAACGTATCTACAATTTTTGATGATCCATGCTTGTTTTACACCAATTTATATATGTTTTGTTTACACTTCGATGCAGTTTTATATGATTTTCGGCACTAACCTATTAACAAGATATCAAAGTGTCAATTCCCTGTTTTCTGTTGTTTTTTGTATTTCAGAAAAGTTGTATAGAAAATATTCTCGGAATTGGACGAAACAAAAACCAAAGTCAATATTTTACCGAAGCGAAGGCGAAGTCCGGAGGGGGGGGGTCGAAGAGGCGCCACAGGCCGGCCACACCTGCCCTTGGCGCGTCAAGGCCTGGGCCCACACCAAGGCATGGTGTGGGCCCCCCAGGTACCCCACCAACCTAAATCCTCCACCTATTTATACATCTTCTCGAAAAAACCCTGGATACCTGAGCCTCCATCCATGAAAAGTTCCGTCGCGGCCGCCATCGCAGAACCCATTTCGGGGGTTCTGAAGCTCTTCCCGACACCTTACCGGAGGGGTAAATCATCGCCGGAGGCATCTACATCGTCATGCCCGCCTCTGAAGTGATGCGTGAGTAGTTTATCCCTGGACTACGGGTCCATAGCAGTAGCTAGATGGTTGTCTTCTCCAATTTGTGCTTCATGTATAGATCTTGTGGGTTGCCCTAGTTGATCAAGATCATCCTTATGTAATCCTCCAAGTTGTATTTGTTGGGATCCGATGAATATTGTATACTATGTTAAGGTCGATTATATATTCATGTCATATGTTATTTGTGATCTTGCATGCTCTCTGTTGTTAGTAGATAATCTGACCAAGTAGATGCTTGTGACTTCAAGAGGGGGTATTTATGCTCGGTAGTAGGTTCGTGCCTCTATTTTTCTGGAAGCGTGACAATAACTTCTAACATTGTAGATGTGTTGTTGCTACTAGGGAGAGAACAACAATGTTTTATCCGAGAATAATTCTATTATTTAATTTACACACATTGCTTAATGCAATAATATGTTGCTTGCAACTTAATACTCAAAGGGGTTCGGACGATAACCGGAAGGTAAATTATTAGTCATAGATGCAGTTGGATTACGGTCTATGTATTATGTTGTAATGCCCAAACAAATCTCATAGTAATCATCTTGTCATGTGTGGTCGATATTTTGTCAATTGTCCAGCTGTAATTTGTTCACCCAACATGCTATTTATCTTTATGGAGAGACACCTCTAGTGAACTGTGGACCCCGGTCCTTTCCTTTACACTCATAAATTCAACCACTACAATCTTGTTCTGTTTACTTACTGCAATTCATGTTCTCTTTAATTTCTGCAAATATCTCTTTCCACTCGATATGTCTAATTCTTTGTGTTCAGCAAACCGGTGAGATTGACAACCTCACTGTAAGTTGGGGCAAAGTACTTTGGTTGTGTTGTGTGCAGGTTTCACGTTGTTGCTGACGCCGGTAGTGCGCCCTGCCACTATTCAGCTAGCAACACATTCAGAAATCACGCCTTTCTCCTACTGGCCGATTAAACCTTGGTTTCGTACTAAGGGAAAACTTGTTGTTGTGCTACCTTCCTATTGGGGTTTACTAACCGCTTCCACAACAACCGCCACCAAGATTGTCTGGCACCATCACCGGAGTACCATCAAGATTTCCTGGCGTTGTTGCCAGGGAGAAAGGGGATTTTCTGCAAAGGGAGTCTCTCATCTCTAATATTTTTACTTTGATTTTTTTGCTTAGTTTATTCCATGCTAACTTTCCATGTTGATGTTTCTTGTTTTTATTTTCACTAGTTAGGCTTAATGGAAAACAACAAAAAATTAGAAAGTTTTATAGTATTTATCTTGAGTTAGGACATGAAGTGTTTGACGAGAAAATTTAAAAACCTATGGAACTTTATTTGCATGCTAATAGAAATTTTATGAGTACGAATTCTTTGAACACCATTATCGCTAATGCTATGGAAAATCTAAGTTTGGGGAAGATAGTTTTCATGAAAATGATCTTTTTACTTCCCCCGCTTTAGAGAAGAAAATTTGCTATGATGATTACAATGATGAATATGATATTTTCAGTCCACCTAATATTGAGGAGAAAATTAATTATGATTACAATATGTCTCGTATATCTGATGATTATGATGATGAGAATAATAATGATAGCTATTTTGTTGAATTTACTCCCACTACAATTAATAAGAATGACTATGCTTATGTGGAGAGTAGTAATTATTTTATTCATGTGGCTCATGATAAGAATGTTTTATGTGATAGTTATATTGTTCATTTTATTCATGATGCTACTGAAAGTTATTATGAGAGAGTAAAATATGGTTGTAGAAGTTTTCATGGTAGTAAAACACCTCTCTATATGCTGAAAGTTTTGAAGTTACTCTTGTTTTATCTTCTTATGCTTGTTACTTTGTTCTTTGTGAATTTAATTGTGTACAAGATTCCTATGCATGGGAAGTGGGTCATACTTAAATGTATTTTGAATTTGCTACTTGATTCTTCTTCACTTGATAATACTTGATGCTACCACTTTTTCTGCGCCTAGCTGAAAAGCGTTAAAGAAAAGCACTCTTGGAAGATAACCCATGTTTATTTTCCGTCTTTCTTTTTCTTAAGTCTTAGAAGTTATTACCTCTGTAATGATATCTTCTTATCATTTTTATTTCTTTTTTTTCTAAGAATAGCCTCTAATAGAAAGAATGTAAGATTTGGGGAAGTTCCTGTCCTGAAAACAGATTCTATCCTGTTACCATAAAAATTCGTATAAACAGCCAGAGCGTAATTTTGAGCTGTTATTTTTTATGAATATGCTCCAGGTTATTATCTAACTTTCGTTAGTTGACCACTTTTAGATATGAGATTTTCTAAAAAAATCGATCTTTACCTCTTGTTCTGTTTTGACAGATTTCTGCACTATTTGCATTTGCTTCTTAAATCTCTTTCTTTTTGAGTTCTTTTGACAAAAGAGCTTTTTGAAATGTTGCTACAGTAGCTAATGCTTTAATATGTTTTTTATATATGTTATCACTGAATCCAAGTGGATTTTTTTATTTTGATTTTACTAATGCTGCTAATAGAGAATTGTGTGAAGTTTTGTACGAAGGAAGTTTTCAAATGTAGGGAGAGAAGAATGATGTGATGGGATGAAGAATGGACAAAATCTCAAGCTTGTGGATGTCCCTGCACCCCAAGAAACATTCAAGAGGTACAAGCGTCAAATCTTGGGCATCCCCTCTTCATCAACAAAGCAACAGATCATCTCTCTATGCGCTATATTTTTATTGCTTCATACGCTATGTGTTGTTTTTCGAGTGTCTTTATTTTTTTGTTTGTTGTAGCATATGTTGGATCCCGACACATTTATTTTGGAGAATGACCCGCTCCGTTTTAATTGCATAGAACACTCTAGTTTTCTAGTACTATGTTTAGCTCTTGTTCTTTCACTTGAATGTTGTTCAAAGATCGTTAGTATTTTTTATTTATGTATGATTAGCTTTCTTGTCCATAATGTATTTCATCTCTGAGAGTTATTTCAAATAAGTTTATTGGTGTTGGAGACGAGCAAAAAGTTTCATGACTATAGTGATGCAAAAGGAAGCTTGTCTAGACTGTGAGATGGACTTTGGCATGTCATGTTGGATGCTATTATTGTCATATGCTTACTATTTATTGGTGTGACATGATTTGTCTCAAATGTCTGAGAGTGCATAATGAGTCATTGAAAGAATCATGTGTTGTTTTCATCATAAAGCATAATATTGTGGTATTCTCCTTTGATGCTTTATTGGGTTGACTTGGCACATGCTTATACCATGTTATGACTATAACCAGTCAACTAAAGCCTCTATGATTATTTATTTTTTGACTTGTAATATCATTTTATGCTTTGATTGATAATGTTTTGTCGCTATGCATGATTATGGCCATTATTGCTCTCTTAGTTGGTCACCTCCCAGTCTTTTGCTAGCTTTCGCATGTACTAAGTATGAACTCTACTCGTGCGTCCAACCACCAATAACCAAAGTTTGCCAATTGTGCCCACCATATCTACCTACTAGCTGACATAGGCATCCCCAATGGGCCTGCCGAAGATAGTACCCGGGGTTTACTGAAGGCCCACGACTCGAAGAATAAGAAGATTCGGAAGCCCAAGTTGATGTTCAGGAAAGTTAGAATTGTATTAGAGATGATGTTTGTAATCTTGCGGGATGAGTTGTAAATCGTCTCGGACTCTGTAACTTGTACAACACGAATCCCTCGGCTCCACCTCCTATATAAGGGGGAGTCAAGGGACAAAGAAAGCATCGAATCATTGTTTCTCAAACCCTAGTTTTCATAATCGTCGAGTACTTTTCGGCTGAAACCTTCGAGATCTACTTGCCCTCTACTTCCAACTAAACCCTAGTCTACAACTCGTAGGCATTGACAAGTTAATCCCTTATCAATTGGCGCCGTCTGTGGGAATTAGAGGCGTCAAGGATCTGATCTCGATGGCACGTTCAAAATTGTCGACCTCATCAACAGCAAGCAATGCGATGGATCGAGGTAAACAGATCGCAACTGGTCCTGTCGATTTTGTTCCTCACCCGCCCTCCCGTTTGGATGCATATGCATATCTGGAGGAGCCCATGGAGATGACGTTCGGAAGGTTTCACTTTCGCGTCGAGAAAGAGGGAGCGTATCGTCTCGAAATTCCGATCTCGTCGGGATTGTCGGCGGTCGATTCCGATTTTTTGAACTCAACATCGTCAATCGAGTCGGGAGAGGAGGAAATTTCATCGCCACGCTTCGTCAGCACCAGGGCAAGCGAAAAGCTCGCCAAGATCTTCAGCGACATGTCGTTTGAGTCATCCGCGGACTCTTATATAAGCGATGACTCAAGCAGTGTCAACAGCTTCAACTTCATCGACAAATCCACTACAGTGGGCAAGGTCTTCACCAATCTTTATGATGGTGTCACCAAACCCAGCATAGATCTAAATACAAAGTACCATCAGATTTATGTCATCGGAGAGCCAAGCCGTGATCAGGAGGAAACATCTGAGGCTTTCGACGACTTGGGAAATCCATACGTCGATCCCTCTGATTTGCGACGAGGTCTAGGCAACAAATATATCGGATCTGAGCCTCGAGATAGAGTTCAACTTCCGCAAGCAGCATGGGATAGAGCCGCAAGAGCTATGGATGGCTCAGAACCAATGGCCACAACAGCCACACCAGAAGAGTTGCAAGCTTATCAGTATAGGCTCGCACGAGCTGCCAGGGAATTGGAAAAACAGACAGCTGCTTTAAACAGAAGAAAGGAGACAGCCTCTGCATCAAGCAGGTGAAGGGCAGAGCTGAGTCGACAATCTGGAACTTCGGGAGATAGCCACAGGGAAGCTCGGAACAGAGAAAGATCAAGGTTGCAAAACATACCTGAAGGAGAAAGAGAGCACTTGGTTCAAAACCTCGATATGTCTTTTATGTCGATAGACACGAGAGGGAACATAATCCCCAAGACACCAGAAGCTGGGTATATGGCGACGCAGGCTTTTATCCTTGCATACAGGCTACCTCCAGGAGATCCAACAGAGGCATTGTACAACATGGCAATGGCAGGAGTTGGAGCCATGGGAACGGCGTTTGCATCAACACCCCCCGAAGGAACAGCAAGGCAAAATAGTCCACGACCTGCGGCAGCAACAGCAGCAGCTCCCGAAGGACCAAGTGGAGCAAGAGACACGGCAGCACAAGCAAGGGTCGACAAAGCGCGACAAAGTAGAAGGGAACATCGGCATTCCCCAGAGCTAAACGACGAGGATATGTGCGGTTTGCCATGCTTCACGAGGAGAGTCCGAAAAACTCGAGTCCCTTCAGGATTTAAGTTGCCTGATAACTTCAAGAAATTCGACGGCCTGCAGGATCCAGAGGATTGGCTAGTTGATTACCTCGAGACGGTGAAGCTCACAGGAGGGACCAGAGCAACAGCTATGCAAAGCATCCAGATGCATTTGAGTGGAGCCGCGAGGTCTTGGATAAAGAAACTTCCTCCAGGATCTATCGACAGCTGGGATAGCTTCGAGGACGTGTTCGTCAAGAATTTCCAGTCCACCTGCAAAAAACCTGCGTCACTAGAGGAATTGAGGGCGTGCCGACAAAAGCCAGACGAGCCAATGAGAAAATATATCCAAAGGTGGAATATCATAAAAAACTCGGCAGAGAATATATCTGACGAGAGAGCAATAGATGCGTTTGTCGCAGGAATCAGGCGAGGAGATTTTGTCGAGGACTTGGGGAGGACCAATCCAAAGACAGTATCCGCATTAATGGAGATAGCAAACAGATGGGCAGATGGAGAAGATGTTGTTCACAACAAACGGCATAGGTCGCCAGAGGAGGACCGCGGCCGAAATTATCAAAGTAGGCGATGATTTCCTCGGCAGTACTCGAGTTATGATGCCCCCGGGCAAATTTCGGCTGGCTTCCGAGCAAGCGCCGGAGGAAACAATAGAGATGATTACCAGAGGAGCAACGAGCAGCGAGGCGACAATAGAGATGACTCTCGAAACAACAGGCAAAGTAGCGGATCAAGGTTCCAGAGGCCTTTCGTGTCTCCCGAGGAGATGATGAACGGGCCGTGTCAGATGCACTTCTATCTCGACAATAACGGAAAAAGACAGTCAGGACATCTGCAGAAGGATTGTCAAAATTTCCAGGCAATGTTAAGGTGGGCATGGCATGCTAATGCCCAGGCAGCACACAGAAATCCTCACGGACCCAGGAGTGAGATTCACTTGCCACCTCCTCCCGCGATTACGGACGAAAATCGACATCAACTCAGAATAGCGGCAGCACCTGCACCACCGCCTTATGTTGATCCTAACTCTAACGGAGCGGTCTCGATGATTCAGAAAGGAAGGCCATCTAATAGAGCTCAGAAAGTAATCTCGCGACAGGTATTCATGGCAGAAACGATGCCTCCGCCAACAGTCGAGTATCTTAATTGGTCAGGGCAAGATATTGGCTTCACCATAGCGGACCATCCACAGCAAGTTCCTTGACCAGGACAGTCAGCACTCATCTTACCAGCAGTCATCGCAGGGTTCGACGTATCTCGCGTGTTCATAGATGGCGGCAGCAGCTTAAACCTTATGTATGCAGATACATTAAGGAAGATGAACATATCCCTAGCAAACCTGAAACCAACTGACACGCGATTCCACGGTATCACACCGGAGAAGCCAAGTTATCCGCTGGGGAAGATCAACCTCGACGTTCAGTTTGGGACCCGAGAAAACTACAGAATCGAGAGGCTGGAGTTTGAAGTCGTAGATTTCCCATCCCAGTACCACGCTTTGTTGGGACGACCAGCATATGCTAGGTTTATGGCGGTACCACATTACACGTACCTGTTGTGGAGGATGCCTGTACCTAAGGGACCAATCACAATCAAAGGAAGCTTTGCCCTAGCCGATAAGTGTGATAAGGATTTTCATCGACTATCAGAAACTTTCGGGATGCAAGCAGAGTACATGGCGTCAAGGCTCACGACTGACTATGACGTGTTGCCAGATGTAGGAAGGACAAATAAAGAATCAACTTTTAACACTGAGAAAAATTCTAAGGAGGTGCAGATTCATCCGACAGACCCGAAAAAGACGACGTCCATCGCAAAAGACATGGACCTCGCATAGGAAAGCGCGCTCGTCGAGTTCCTCCGTGAGAACTGGAAAATCTTCGCATGGTGTCCAGCTGACATGCCAGGAGTACCCAGGGAACTTGCCGAGCACCACCTAAACTTGGATCCACTAGCGAGACCAATCAAACAACCTTTGCGGCGTTTTTCGGAACCAAACCGCAGGGCTATGCTTTCAGAAATTGATCGACTAAGAAAAGCTGGTTTTATAAAGGAGCTGCATACAGAGGCCACATGGGTAGCAAATCCAGTGTTGGTGCCGAAGAAAAACACTAAAGTCCTTCGGATGTGCGTCGATTTTACGTGTCTCAATAAACATTGTCCAAAGGATCACTTTCCCCTCCCGAGGATCGATCAAATTATCGACTCCACGGCAGGATGCGAACGTCTTTCCTTTCTGGACGCATATTCTGGTTATAACCAGATCAGATTGAAAGAAGAAGATGAGGTCAAAACAGCGTTCATCACACCTTACGGCGTGTTTTGCTACAGAACAATGCCTTTTGGTTTGAAAAACGCAGGAGCAACATACCAGAGGATGATGCAGAAGTGTTTGGCGACACAGATTGGGAAAAACGTACAAGTGTACATCGACGATGTCGTCATAACATCAAAGAAGGGGACGACGCTAATCGAGGATCTAAAGGAAACCTTCGACAACCTCGACAAGTTCTGCCTCAAGCTGAACCCGATGAAGTGTTCCTTTGGCGTCCCTGCAGGAGAACTTCTTGTGTTTCTTGTTTCAGCAAGAGGGATTGAAGCAAATCCCGAAAAAATCCAAGCTATCGTAACAATGAGGAACCCAACAAAGTTGAAAGAAATACAGCAGCTAACTGGGCGAGTCACAGCTTTAAGCAGATTCGTCGCCAGGTTGGGAGAAAAAGCGCTACCGTTCTACGCTTTAATAAAGCAAGGAGAGAAATTCCAGTGGAACGAAGAAGCTGATAGAGCTTTCGAGGATTTGAAACGCACAATTTCGACACAACCAATCTTGGTGGCGCCGAAAGAGAAGGAACCTCTCCTGTTATACATTGCAGCCACACCTCAGGTGGTTAGCACGGTGCTAGTCGTCGAAAGAGAAGAAGAAGGAAAACTCCATGGAGTGCAAAGGCCGATATATTTCATCAGTGAAGTTTTATCGCCTTCCAAACAGCGGTACCCGCAGTACCAAAAGTTAGCATATGGAGTGATTACAACAGCAAGAAAATTGCGCCACTATTTTTCGGCACACCCGATAATAGTAGTCAATGAAGCGCCTCTATCAAATATACTGAACAATCCAGAAGCTACAGGGCGTGTCTCCCTTTGGGGAATAGAACTTTCCCCTCGGGACATCACGTATGAAAAAAGAAAGGCAATCAAGTCGCAAGTTCTACCAGATTTTATTGCAGAGTGGATGGAGCTGCAAAATACAGGACCCCCAGATTTGTCGAGAACTTGGACCATGAACTTCGATGAATCCAAGAGAGTAGAAGGAGCTGGCGCAGGGGTGATACTCATATCACCTGAAGGCGACAAATTGAAGTATGTCCTACGGATGACGTTCCCAAACGCATCTAACAATGAAGCAGAATATGGAGCCCTTATACACGGGATGAAGATGGCGAAAGCTTGCAGCGCAACTCGACTAAAAATCTTTGGCGACTCACAATTGGTAGCTCAGCAGGTTATGAACCAATGTGATGCGGTCAATGACAGCATGATAGCATATAAGGAGGTGTACAACGAGCTTGAGAAGCTGTTTGATGGATGCGAAGTAAATCACATCAGTAGGCTGAGCAATGATGAAGCCGACGTTCTCGCAAACATCGGGTCGCAATGCCTTCCAATCCCGCCAGGTGTATTTTGGGAAGAAATAGCGGAGAGATCCACAAAGCCGAAGAAGGCGCAGAAGAAAACGAAGGAGGAGAAAACTTCGGCGCCCCTCAAAGAAGCTCCAGACGAAGAAGAGGACCAGGAGCTGGTGATGATGGTAGAAGTTCCATGGATGCAAACGTACATATCGTATATCCTAAGGAAAGAAATACCCGACGATCCAGTCGAAGCAAGGCGAGTTATTCGACGATCGAAAGCCTTCACAGTGGTCAAAGGGGAGTTATACAAACGAAGTATTTCGGGCATCCTGCAGAGGTGCGTTACACCCGAAGAAGGAAGGATAATCCTAAAGGACGTGCACGAGGGAATATGTGGTCACCACGCGAGCAGTCGAGCTATTGCTGCCAAAGTTTTTCGGGCAGGATTTTACTGGTTGACAGCAATCGAGGATGCAAAAGAGATAGTACGAACCTGCAACGCGTGCCAAAGATTTGCCGCAAAACCCCACTCTCCGGCAGCAGAGCTGATGCCAATACCATTGTCTTGGCCCTTTGCCCAATGGGGACTCGATATGGTGGGAAAATTGCACAAGGCTTCGCCAGGAGGATATGAGTACATGTTGGTTGCTGTCGACAAATTCACCAAGTGGATAGAAGCGAAGCCGATAAACTCACCGGATGCAGCGTCGGCAATAAAATTCGCGAAGGGCATCGTTTTTCGGTTTGGAGTACCTCATAGCATCGTCACAGACAATGGCAGTAACTTTACATCTAAGGAGTTCAAGGCATACTGCGCATAAGTAGGCATCAAATTGCACTTCGCGTCAGTTGGGCACCCGCAAACCAACGGCCAAGTCGAGAAAGCCAATGGTATCATCTGCAACGGCATTAAAAAGCGCCTGCTAGGACCGCTTGAAAAGGCTCGACATACCTGGCCAGAAGAATTGCCAAGTGTTTTGTGGAGTATCCGAACAACACCAAATACGGCGACACAAGAAACTCTGTTTTTCTCGTCCACGGAGCTGAGGCAGTATTACCAATCGAAATAGAGCATGACTCCCCAAGAGTGACAGAGTATGACGAGGAAACCTCAAGAAAAGTTTTGGAAGACGATGTGGACGCACTCGATGAAGCTCGAGATGAAGTACTATCACGAGTCACCAAGTACCAGCAGGACCTCAAAAACTACCACAGTCGTCGATTGCGGCCAAGATCTTTCCAGATCGGCGATTTGGTCCTACGGCTCAACCAGCAGAGTACTGAAAAGCTCGAGTCACCATGGTTGGGCCCTTACGTCGTCACGGAAGTAATCGAAGGAGGAGCATACAGGATTAAGGACAAGAAGACGGGGGTTCCCGAGAAAAACCCCTGGAACGTGGCGCAGCTCAGGCGGTTCTACGCTTAGAGTCGAAATATAGTCTTCCTTTGTAAAAATACAATGTACTGAAACGCCCGTGAGTTTTCAGACGCACTCTTTTCCTTTTCAGGGCATCGAGTGGGGCTGGAAAGGTTTTTAATGAGGCGGGCTCACGGTGCTGCAATATAGTAAAAGATAGTGATGAGATACATCTTTTTTCTTCGACAGGCTCGGGGGCTTATAACCCATCGACAACAAAATATATATATTCTCGCAAAAAAGAAAAATCTTCGAGATAACAAAATAGTATAAGCTCCAGCCAAAGGCTCGGGGGCTTCACAATATAGACTACACTTTACAATATAAACAACTTCATCAATACAAAAGAGTTCGACAAAAAATATAGACATAACTTTTCGCAATATAGTACAACTCAGTCAAGGCCTAATATACTATCTATGGATAAACCTTTGGTTGTCTTGTGCTCAGCATAGGTCCCCTTGACGAAGAATTCCGAATCCATCCGAAGAAGTTCATCCATCATCGCCTCGGCCACAGGAGTCACCATATCATTGATTGCGTCAATGTTATTTTTTCGCCGCGATTTCTTGGCCAAGCAGTCAGCGACAATCTTCGTCAGGTCCAATTTGGGATGGCAAATGTGTATCATGATCATGGGGAATCTTGCTCCAGCAGTTAACTGAGCTCGCACAAAGTTATGAATACGGGGGGCATCTCTGAATTTCTCCATCAATCCAAGAAGAGTTTCGGGAGCCTCGTCTCGAGGGAACAGAGTTTTGTAAACAAGGGTCAAGGTTCTCGTGCAGAAGTTAAGAAATTCGCGAACCTGACAGGCGCAATCTTGGAACCTGACAATCTGTTGGGTTCGCTCGGGAGTGGCCCAGAACAGACAACCATGGTTAAGTGAAAGATTAACGAGGAGGTTCGTTCTCACATTCACTCTTTCATCTTCAGCAGCAGCGTCGAGAACCAAATCTATTGAGCGACATAGCAAGAAATTTAAGGGGAGGTACAGCAAAAAGCAGAAGCAGTGCTAAGTTGGAAAAACATACCTAACATATCCACACTAGCTTCAGTCATTAGCTCGAGCATACTATTTTCTCGAGTAGTTGCTTTCTCAGCTTCCGAAACAGCAGCGTCCTTGGCAGCTATGGCTTCTTTAGCTTGTTGAAGAGCAATCTTCTCTCTTTCGGATGCTTTTCGAGATTGCTCCATCATCGCCAGAGTTCGTTTTTTCATGGATTGAAGTTGTTGGCGAAGATCTTGCAAATCCTGCGAGAAGTGCTTACCCGAAGAACTTTCGATAAGGTTATCCTCGACGAGTGTTTTCTTCGAGAAGCAGGAAGCAGGAGAAGTATCGGCAGGATGAGGATTTGCAGAGTAGTTATCAAATATCAACTGGAAAAGAAAATTTCAATATCAAATGATCGCGCAAGATAGAATTCCATTGATCTTCAGGAAATTTACACGGATATTACAGAAGGAGTTCTTCAAAAGGACTACTAAGACAATTGTCGCCAAAGCTACTGTGGCGACAACATCTAAAGAAACAGTAAAAATAAAGAAAGAAAAAGACAGGGCATTCAACTAGACCTCCGGCTTCGACGAGCTAGGAGTTGAAGTTGGCTTGATTCCAAGATAGGCAAGGATTTTCTTCGTGTTGGGCTTCGCAGCCTTGATCAGCGATCGCCACTTCGTGGTCTCCATCTCTTGTGTGTCGCCCACTTTAGTCCAGTCGATGGTTTGCTGGCTGTCAGCAACCAAGGCGACAGTGCTTTCAACAGCAATCTTCATATTTTCTTGGCGCATCTTCAGTCCAAGATCTTCTGGTGGATTGAAGTCCTTGGCAAGAGCAAGGAAAGTCGCGGGTTCCTTTTTCTTCGGGAAGAAGTAAGGGAACAGCCGCGACAATCCTGCTTCGGCCTGCTCAATGCCTTCACGAGTTTCTGTTCCATGAAACTTAAGGACAGAGAGTGCGTCGAGGAGAGGATCGTTGTCAGGATCTTCAAGCTCAAATTCTTGATTTGTTTTCCCTGTCGAGGAAAAAATATGTTGGTCGACAAGCAAGTAAAGAAAAGCAAGTCCAAGGAAGGCAAAATAGATCGAAAACTTACTGACAAAGCGCCAATTTTGCGAGTTCAAGCGCTTGAGGATCGCTTCTTCACGAGCAGTTTGTGCGGTTTTATGCTCGCTCAAGGCAGTTTCGGCGTCATGAAGCCTCTTCTGCAGATCTTCGACACCAGCAGCTTCTGCCTTGGCTTGTCAGCCTCTGCCCTAGCTTTACCAGCATCAGATCCAGCCTTCTTGCGAGCCGCCTCACTTTGCTCTAATTTTTGAGCAAGCGTGTCGGCAAGTTTGTTGGCCTCCGCAAGTTTTTCTACCAAAATAGTCAAAAATAGTCAAAATTGCGATAAAACAGGAGCAAGAAGTCATGAACAAAGGCAAGCAGGGAGTCATTACCTTCGGTCTTGCTAGCATACTCGCGGTACCCAACGAATTGGGCACCGAAGCGAATAAATTCTTTGATCAGAGGCTGTCAAAGAAAGATAAAGAAAGAAAGCGTCGGTATGGGAAAAACACAACGGCGCAAAGAAGCAAACAGAGAAAACATAGACAGTATCAGAAAGGACTTCGGGACTTACATCATCCAAAAGAGGAGTCGAGGAGCTACCCAATTGTAGGGTAGGCTCCGTGATTGTTTCAACCCTTGTCCTTTTTGGTGAAGGGACAAGGGGGCTTGCAGGAGGAGTAGGAGCGTCGGTGTTTTGTTGAGGAGGCGAAGATTCTTCTCCTTCAACTTGCACCTCAGAAACAACTAGAGTATGCGACGTACTCGTTCGAGCAGTCGCATCAGTAGCTGGCATTTCTTCCTCGTCACCACTACAATTAAATGGCGGCAGCATAAAAAAGCAAGATAGACAAAAAATCTTCGAATAGCAAAACAAGGAGAAACAAAAGATGACTTACGAGCTGACGAGGGCTTCAAGGTATGGATTAAAAGCTGCCTTCCGACGTGAAGGAGCAGCTTCTTCGGCTTTGGAGGTGCCGGAATCTTCGACATCAGCCCTTTTCCTTTTGTTCTTTGGAGAAACAGCAGGAGGAGGAGACTGTGCCAATGTAGTAGCTTCAGAGGCAGCCTCCTTTTCAGAAGATCCCGCAGATTTTTGAGAATCTGCGGGTTCATTTTCAAAAGAAGGGGCATCTTGGTTGTCATCCGTGACAACAGCCCGTTCGTCGACTTCTCCACCTTCAGGAAGGGGAGGAAGCGAGACAAGATTTGGATGGTTCTATATAAAAACAAGGGGAGGTGTCAATAAATAGTTACGTAAAGGATGGCAAAACAAAAACAAATCAGTCGACAAAGGTTACCTTGGGAAGCGCATTGGTGGCGCTATATGGTTTTACACGACAAGAAGAAGGGACAGGATCTTTCTTGCTGAGGGAGGAGATTTTCCGGACAAGTTTTTCTAAATCCTTGACCGGTAAATCCACTGACAACCGATCCGCATCATTGTCGCCAGCATACTTCCAGAGAGGGTATTTGCGAGCCTGAAGAGGCTGCACTCTGATTCTAAGGAAATACACCGTGATTTGGATACCCGACAGCTCTTTGCCGCGAGTGTTCTGCAACTCGTGGATGCGGGTCATCAATGCCTCCGTCGACGTTTTTTCTTCCTCAGTAGCCTCTGCATCCCAGGAGCGGCGGCGATAGATTTTCTCGGCACCGTCGAAAGGAGGAATATTGTCTTCAGCACATCCATGGTTCTCCTCACGGATGTACAGCCACTTCTTGCGCCACCCTTGAACTGAGTCAGGGAATTTGACATCGAAATACTCGACATCGGGGCGAACGCAGATAACAACGCCGCCTATGTTATAGGCGACATTGGGAGAGCCATTGCGGCGACAAAAGAAAATGTGCTTCCACAGCGCCCAGTTAGGCTGGACGCCAAGGAAGGCCTCGCAGAGGGTGATGAAAATGGAGATGTGGAGGATAGAATTGGGTGTGAGGTGATGAAGTTGTAGACCATAAACAAAAAGCAATCCCCGAAGAAAAGGGTGAATGGGGGCAGAAAGGCCGCGGATGAGATGGTCGACAAAACTAACCCGATACTCCATTGGAGGGGTTGGGTAGCTTTCTTCGCTGGGGAAGCACAGCGCCTTGGGTTTCTTGCTGATCCCCAGTTTCTTCAGAAGATTGATGTCTTGGGCGGTGATTTTGGATCTCTCCCACTCAGCGCTTCCCAGATCCACGGAAGCCATCGTTGATTCCGGCGTGCTGTGTCTTGTCAGTCTGCGCGGTGGCATCAACAATGGCGCAGGAGTACAGCTCGAAGGAAGTGGAGCTCAGGGAGCTATGGGGCGCAAGAGGAGATTTTTGCAGAGGAGAGCAGGAGAGCGGCGCGAGCGAAGGTGCTCGAGCAAGAAGAAGGGGGATCTTATATAGAGGTGCGGCGAAGCGGCGTACCGTTGGATGGAAAAAGTGTGCGCCAGATGATGACCACGTGGAACAGGGATAAAAAAGTAATTTAACCCTGGAGGAGTTACAGTGCGTGCGCCAGGAAAAGCGGAGGACGTGTGTCCCCCACTTGCACGACGTGTCAATATGATGCGTAATTTGGGCCCGCAAGGCAGCGAGAGAGGACTTCTCGCGATTTCAGGAATTGCAATCGTGGCTATCGTCAGCATTGACGTTAGGAGAAAAATTCGACTTAACAGCTTCATAAAAAGGCGACAGCAAAAAAAAATTATATAGAGCCTTTGATCAAATACAAGTTTTTGATCAAATGCTCGGGGGCTACTTTGGAAAAATGAAAAGTTTGAGAAAGACAAAATATAAATGGCGTGAGCCTATGATCAAATACAAATATTTGCTCATAGCCTCGGGGGCTACTCCCATCGGGAGCGCTGTTCGCGCACACGAGAGATTTGAAAAATTGCGGGAGAGAAAGAAAACATAGCGGCATAAGGCGTGGAGCCTACACCCAAGCAAAAGTCCTTGGTTATAGCCTCGGGGGCTACTCCCATCGGGAACGCTTTTCGCGTGCCCGATGAAATTATAAGGGAAAAGAAGAAAGATAGAAGAACAAGAGAGTATATTTCGAGTTATAAGTAACTCTACATATACTCCCATCGGGAGAGCAATATAAGTCATTCGTTGACTCAATAAAATGTGCCATTCCAACAGCCGAATAAGCACTCGACAATATATTCTCAGAACGCCAAAGTTGCGAACAATTTCTGAATGCCGCAAAACTTTGCGAAGGTAAGACCCCAGATCCGTTATGTGTGGCGTGGCGCCGTCTCTGACATCGGTTTTCTAATTTTATCCGTATCAACAGATACAAAGAAAAATCCTAACGGACGCGTTAGGTACCCGATAAATATGACTGGGACTCGACAGAATGGTAAGATCTTAAGCAGCACCTGTCGAAGTTTACACCAGTATCCCGAGATCATGTCCAGGGACGTGATCTTGAAGTAGGTTTTTGTGGATTGCCACTAGAGAAGTTAACTAGTATCTGATCCGTCAGATGAACTAGCCCCAACTACCATTATCCCTGTACAATATAGAAATTCATATGAAGAAATATAGAGAAGTTTTAAGTTATTGAGTAAAAATAAAAAGTGGAGATTTTCCCTGACTCTACGATTCAAGCAAAATCTCGGGGGCTACTGACATAGGCATCCCCAATGGGCCTGCCGAAGATAGTACCCGGGGTTTACTGAAGGCCCACGACTCGAAGAATAAGAAGATTCGGAAGCCCAAGTTGATGTTAAGGAAAGTTAGAATTGTATTAGAGATGATGTTTGTAATCTTGCGGGATGAGTTGTAAATCGTCTCGGACTCTGTAACTTGAACAACACGAATCCCTCGGCTCCACCTCCTATATAAGGGGGAGTCGAGGGACAAAGAAAGCATCGAATCATTGTTTCTCAAACCCTAGTTTTCATAATCGTCGAGTACTTTTCGGCTGAAACCTTCGAGATCTACTTGCCCTCTACTTTCAACTAAACCCTAGTCTACAACCCGTAGGCATTGACAAGTTAATCCCTTGTCACTAGCATTATTGCTATTCCAAGTAATTCATCATGTTTTTTTATCTTCCAAATTAAATTTTGGCATGAGAAAATTAGTCAGTAAAGCTCTCACGAACTTGATGGCACATTTACTTTCTTGCATTTAATAAACTTGATCATTGTGACTATCTTATGAAGTTTATATGTTTGCAAATTGCAAGTTGGGAGTTAGTATAACCATTCTTTCATGGGGAACACTTTCGACATTGCACTTATATTTAGTTGACTTCATGTTCTTTTGTTTATGGATGCCTAGCGGTGCGAAATAAAATGGAAACTTGTAAGTCCATGGAGTTTGTATATGAGTTAGAGAAACGCCTGGGCCGCTAATCTAAGCCATGCATCATTCATGGTGGAAATTTACAGCTAAACCATAGTGAGTATTCTATGAAGCATTTGCAATAAAAAAAACTATACCCATAGTAAATAAAAAATTGCTGAGATGCTCATTGTCTGTTTGTCTTGTCATTTTGGCATGGGATTGCTCTTACAAGAGTACCTCCATAACATCGGGCAAGAGGTACCTCGTTGGCGGTTCTCAATGATATATGTATACTTACAATGACAAGAACTTATTTGGGACCTAAGTTGAGTATCATGAGGTTTAGGTACTCGCATTCAAGGGGCATGAGATTTTCAACATGTGATTTGCAAGCATATAGCTCATTTTTGACTCACATTAACTTTAACCATTCAAGATGCTTATGATAGGGGCAATGGGAGCTCAAAGCTAATAAATACCATACTTTTTGGAAGGTTTATAAAACTTGATAATCTTTCTTACTCTGCAAAGAGTCTCTCTTTTACTATTATATTGAGTCTTCATCTTCTATTTTATGCACCAATTAAGAGAGCATAGTTTTCATTCTTAGTGCAATGTGTGCATAGTCCCAAAATTATTAATGATTGATTCATGATTATCTATTGCTTGTTCTTAAATTACTTGTATCTAGTCACCCTTTGAACTTTAAAGGTATCCTAGCATTTATGTTTTGCTACACCATAAAGGACATGTTGAGTACCACTTTGTTATGTTTACTCTATGCTCATAAACAAACAGTTGCTTTCCATGCACTATTATTCATGATCCTTTGTTTGAGTTACTATTAATGTTATAACATAGTTGCTAATTGACAAGGGATTAACTTATCAATGCCTACATATTGTAGACTAGGGTTTTAGTCGGAAGTAGAGGGCAAGTAGATCTCGAAGGTTTCAGCCGAAAAGTACTCGACGATATGAAAACTAGGGTTGCGTGAAACAATGAATCGATGCTCTCTTTGTCCCTCGACTCCCCCTTATATAGGAGGTGGAGTCGAGGGATTCATAATACACAATTTATAGAGTCCGGGAGGGTTTCGAACCCATCCCGCAAGATTACAAATATATCTTTCCTAATACAACTCTAGCTTTCCTCAATACTAATTTGGGCTTCTGAATCTTCATATCCATCGAGTCGTGGGCCTTCCGTAAACCCCGGGTATCAACTTCGGTAGGCCCATTGGGGATGCCTATGTCAGTAGCCCCCGAGATTTTGCTTGAATCGAAGAATCAGGGAAAATCTCCAACTTTATATTTATTCAATAACTCTGTCCAATTTATCACATATCTTTGGATACGCAATTATATATTGTACAGGGATAATGGTAGTTGGGGCTAGTTCATCTGACGGATCAGGTACTAGTTAACTGCTCTAGTGGCAATCCGCAAAAACCTACTTCAAGATCACGTCCCTGGACATGATCTCGGGAAACTGGTGTTAACTTCGACATGTGCCGCTTAAGGTCTTACCATCTGTCGAGTCCCAGTCTTATTTTATCGGGTACCTAGCGTCCGTTAGGATTTTTCTTCGTATCTGTTGATACGGAAAAAAGTAGCAAACCGACGTCAGAGATGGCGCCACGCCGCTCAGAACGGATCTGGGTTCTTACCTTCGCAAAGTTTTGCAGCATTCAAAGTTTATTCGCAACTTTGGCGCTCTGAGAATATATTGTCGAGTGCTTTTTCGGCTGCTGGAATAGCACATTTTATTGAGTCAACGGATGACTTATCTTGCCTTCCCGATGGGAGTATATGCAGATTTATTTGTATAACTCGAAATATGCTCACTTTTTATTCTTCTCTCTCTCTTTTTTTTATAATTTTATCGGGCACGCGAACAGCGTTCCCGATGGGAGTAGCCCCCGAGGCTACAGCCAAGGACTAGTGCTTGGTTGTAGGCTCAACACTTTAACGCCTTATGCCACTATATTGTCATTCTTTCTCGAACTTTTCATACCTATCGGGTGCGCGACCAGCGCTCCCGATGGGAGTAGCCCCCGAGGCTATGAACAAATGCTTGCATTTGATCATTGGCTCTCGCCATTTCTATTTTGTCATATTCGAATTTTTCTTTTTTCCAAAGTAGCCCCCGAGCATTTGATCAAAAACTTGTATTTGACCAAAGGCTCCCGAAATAAGCAATAATCTTCTACTGCCGCCATTTTTATGAATCTTCACAGCCGAGATTTTCTCTTGCCAAGGTGACATCATTGCTGACGATAGCCACGATCACTGTATCGGGAAGACGCGAGTACCGCTCTCTCTTTGTCTTGCGGGCCCAAAATTCTTATCAAATTGACACGTCGTGCAAGTGGGGGACACACGTCCTCCACTTTTCCCGGCGTACGCACTGTAGCGCCTGTTCCTTTCCTTCATAGTGAAATTACGTTGTTACCCCTTATCCACGTGTACATCATCCATCTCACAATCTTTCCATCCAACGGTGCGTCGATTCGCCGGACCCCTATTTAAGGTCATCTTCTTCCTCCGTTCGCCCTTTCGCTCGCGCCGCACCTCTGCTTTCCTCTGCAAAAATCATCCATTGCGCCCATCACTTCTTGAGCTCAGCCACACTTCGCACTTTTCGCCTAAGTCATTGTTGATGCCACCGCGCGCACGGCTCACTAGGCACAACACCCCCGAGTCGAAGATGGCGACTGAAGATCTGGAGTGGGAGAGATCCAAAATCTCCAACCAAGACCTGAACCTGCTGAAGAAGCTCGGGTTCACGAAGAAGGACAACGCATTGCGCTTCCCCAAGGAGGAAAGCTATCCATCACCTCCAATCGAATATCGGGTCAGTTTCGTTGACCACCTTATTCGCGGCCTCTCTCCCCCTATTCACGAGTTCCTCCGCGGTCTCCTCTTTGTTTACGGGCTGCAGCTGCACCAGCTGACGCCCAACTCCACGTCTCGATTTTCATTACCCTCTGTGAATGCTTCCTCGGAGTCCATCCTAATTGGGCTTTGTGGAAGCGCATCTTCTGCCTCCGCCGCAATGGCTCCCACAATGTCGCCTACAACATAGGCGGCGTTGTCATTTGCGTTCGCCCTGATGTCGAGTATTTCGACGTCAAATTCCCCGACTCCGTCCAGGGGTGGCGCAAAAGGTGGCTCTATATGCACGAAGAAAGCTCCGACTCGGTGGAGTACAACATTGCTCCTTTCGATGGAGGTGCCAAGATTCTTCGCCGCCGATCCTGGGACGGTGAAGCCACCAAAGAAGAAAGAACGGCGACAGAGGCACTGATGTCTCGTATCCATGAGCTTCAAAACACCCGTGGCAAGGAATTGTCGGGTATCCAGATCACAGCCTACTTCCTTAGGATTAGAGTGCAGCCTTTACAAGCTTGCAAAAATCCCCTTTGGATGTATGCTGGTGAAGAAGATGTCGACAGGCTCTCCAAAGACATTCCTGTAAAGGACTTGGAGAAACTGATCCGAAGAATTTCATCACTCAGCAAGAAGGATACTATTCCATCCTCTTGCCGCATCGAGCCATATAGTGGCACCAACGCCCTCCCCGAGGTAATTTTTCCCTCGACTACTATTTTGTTCTCTCGATTTTTTAGTATTTGTCGACTACTATTTTGCTAACATCCCTTGCGTAACTTCTTGTTGACACTCCATGCCTTTGTAGAACCACCCAGTTCTAGCTTCTCTTCCTCCTCTTGCTGAAGGTGGAGAAGTCGAAGAACGGACTGTTGTCACCGACGACATCCAGGGCACTTATCGCCCTGAGAGTGAAGTCGCGGGTTCTCAGAAATCCGCGGCTTGCTCTGAAAAAGAAGTCGAATCTGAGGCTACCGCATCGACACACTCCCTCCCCTCCGCTGTTTCTCCAAGGAACAAGAGGAAAAGGGACGAAGTCGCCGATTCTGGCACCTCCAAAGCCGGCGCATCTCCTGCCGAAGAAGTTGGTCCTTCTGAAAAAAGGACAACTTTCAACCCTTACGAAGATGCTCTTGTCAGCTCGTAAGTTCCTGCTGCTCTTTGTTTTTGCTCTCAATATTTTGTCTATTTTGTTTCTTATCTTGTCGCCTTTTTATTGTAGTGATGATGAGGATGAAAACCCACCTATTTACGCGACTGCTCGAACGATTACGTCGCGTACTTTAGTTGTCTCTGAAGCTCAGCCTGATGGGGATGAAACCTCGCCTCCTCAGCAAAACATCGAGCATCCAACTCCAGTTGCAAGCCCCCGTGCCCCTTCGCCAAAGAGGGCTAGGGTTGAGCTGGCCAAGGAGCCTACCTTGCTAATTGGTAGTTCCACGACTCCTTCAATGGATGATGTAAGTTATTCACTTCTTCTTTTATGTTCCGAATATTTCAATGCTTTCGACTCTCCTCTGTTTTTTGCATCTCCCTTTTTTTGTTGTTGTCGAACTTTTCGCTTCATATATTGATTTTTCTTTCTCTATTTTTCTTTGATCCTTTGATGAAGGAATTTATTCGTCTCGGTACCCAATTCGTCGCGTACCGCAACCATGCTAAAAAGCTTGAAGGTACTATTTTTGCTGCTTCTTCTGGTAAATGACCTCCCCATCATTCTTTTGTCATGACATTTATTACTGTCGATTGTTTTACCAGCAAATCTTGCGGAAGCCAACAAGCGCGCTGATTCTCTTGCTCTTAAATTGGAGCAAAGCAAAAAGGATCGCAAGAAAGCTGAAACAGATGCTGCCGCTATTGAGGATCTTCGAAAAAGACTTCACGATGCGGAAACTTCTCTAAGTGACAACATAGCTCAGCAATCTGCTCGTGAAGATGAAATCTTCACTCGATTGGAATCACAGAGTCGGCGTTTTGTCAGTAAGTATTCCAAACCATTGTTTATTTTTTCGGGTGATCATATTCTTCCTGGCGCACTTTCTTGACAAGCTTTCTTTTGCTTATTTAGGGAGGACACACCAAGATTATGATCTAGAGAATCCTGAAGGCGACCGCCTCCTTGACGCGCTCTCACTCCTTGAGATTCATGGCGATGAGGCACGCCAAGGCCTTACTGACGACAGGGCAGGTCTGTCACGGCTTTTTCCGTACTTCTTCATGAAGAAAGAAGAACCCGAGACTTTTGTTGCTCTCGCCAAGTGCTTCAATTCTAAAGAAGATCTTGGGCTCAATCTTCGACAAGAAGGCCTGAAGATTTGTGTTGAAGGCACCATTGCCTTGGTTGCTGATAGCCAACAAGATGTCGACTGGGCTAAAGTTGGCGATGTCAAGGAGATGGAGACGAAGAAGTGGCAGTCTTTGATTAAGGCTGCCAAGCCACAGTCGAAGAAAATCCTTGCCTTCCTTGGATGCAAGCCAACTCCAGTTCCTAGTTCATCGAAGCCGGAGGTCAAGTAGACCACCTTGCCTCTTCTTTTGTTTTGTTTTTCTTTTGCTGTTGTCGCCATAATAGTTTTTGGCGACAACTATTCCACTAGTTCAGTAGGAACCCTCCTTTGTAATAGCCATGTAACTATCTGACCTTATTAATGAAAAGCTATGTTGCCGAGTGATACGCGTGAAGCACACGTCCGTTGGGAACCCCAAGAGGAAGGTGTGATGCGTACAGCAACAAGCTTTTCCTCAGTAAGAAACCAAGGTTATCGAACCAGTAGGAGTCAAGGAACACGTGAAGGTTGTTGGTGGCGGAGTGTAGTGCGACGCAACACCAGGGATTCCGGCGCCAACGTGGAACCTGCACAACACAATCAAAGTACTTTGCCCCAACGTAACAGTGAGGTTGTCAATCTCACCGGCTTGTTGTAAACAAATGATTAAATGTATAGTGTGGAAGATGATGTTTGTTTGCGAAGAACAGTAAGAACAAGTATTGCAGTAGATTGTATTTCAGATGTAAAAGAATGGACCGGGGTCCACAGTTCACTAGTGGTGTCTCTCCAATAAGAAATAGCATGTTGGGTGAACAAATTACAGTTGGGAAATTGACAAATAAAGAGGGCATAACAATGCACATACATATCACGATGACTACTATGAGATTTAATCAGGGCATTACGACAAAGTACATAGACCGCTATCCAGCATGCATCTATGCCTAAAAAGTCCACCTTCGGGTTAGCATCCGCACCCCTTCCAGTATTAAGTTGCAAACAACAGACAATTGCATTAAGTATGGTGCGTAATGTAATCAACACAAATATCCTTAGACAAAGCATCGATGTTTTATCCCTAGTGGCAACAGCACATCCACAACCTTAGAACTTTCTGTCACTGTCCCAGATTCAATGGAGGCATGAACCCACTATCAAGCATAAATACTCCCTCTTGGAGTTACAAGTATCAACTTGGCCAGAGCCTCTACTAGCAACGGAGAGCATGCAAGAACATAAACAACACATATATGATAGATTGATAATCAACTTGACATAGTATTCCATATTCATCGGATCCCAACAAACACAACATGTAGCATTACAAATAGATGATCTTGATCATGATAGGCAGCTCACAAGATCTAACATGATAGCACAATGAGGAGAAGACAACCATCTAGCTACTGCTATGGACCCATAGTCCAAGGATGAACTACTCACACATCAATCTGGAGGCGATCACGGTGATGAAGAGTCCTCCGGGAGATGATTCCCCTCTCCGGCAGGGTGCCGGAGGCGATCTCCTGAATCCACCGAGATGGGATTGGCGGCAGCTGCATCTGTGGAAGGTTTTTCGTATCGTGGCTCTCGGTACAGAGGTTTTCGCGGCGGAGGCTATAAGTAGGCGGAAGGGTAGGGTTGGAGGCGGTGCGAGGGCTCCACACCATAGGGCGGCGCGGGGCCCACCCTGGCCGTGCGGCCCTGTGGTGTCGGCGCCTCGTCGCCCCACTTCGTATCCCCTTCGGTCTTCTGGAAGCTCCGTGGAAAAATAAGACCCTGGGCGTTGATTTCGTCCAATTCTGAGAATATTTCCTTTGTAGGATTTCTGAAACCAAAAACAGCAGAAAACAGCAACTAGCTCTTCGACATCTCGTCAATAGGTTAGTGCCGGAAAATGCATAATAATGATGTAAAGTGTGTATAAAACATGTGAGTATCATCATAAAAGTAGCATGGAACATAAGAAATTATAGATACGTTTGGGACGTATCAAGCATCCCCAAGCTTAGTTCCTACTCGCCCTCGAGTAGGTAAACGATAACAAAGATAATTTCTGAAGTGACATGCTATCATAATCTTGATCAATACTATTGTAAAGCATATGAGATGAATGCAGCGATTTGAAGCAATGGTAAAGACAATGATTTAAACAACTGAATCATATAGCAAAGACTTTTCATGAATAGTACTTTCAAGACAAGCATCAATAAGACTTGCATAAGAGTTAACTCATAAAGCAATAAATTCATAGTAGAAAGCTTTGAAGCAACACAAAGGAAGATATAAGTTTCAGCGGTTGCTTTCAACTTCAACATGTATATTTCATGGATAATTGTCAATACAAAGTAATATAATGAATGCAAATAAGCAAGTATGTAAGAATCAATGCACACAGTTAACACAAGTGTTTGCTTCTAAGATAGAAATAAGTAGGTAAACTGACTCAACATAAAGTAGAAGAATGGCCCTTCGCAGAGGGAAGCATGGATTACTATTTTTGTGCTAGAGCTTTTATTTTGAAAACATAGAAACAATTTTGTCAACGGTAGTAATAATTCATATGTGTTATGCATAAGACATCTTATAAGTTGCAAGCCTCATGCATAGATTACCATTAGTGCTCGCACCTTGTCCTAATTAGCTTGGATTTACATGGATTATCATTGCATAACATATGTTTCAACCAAGTGTCACAAAGGGGTACCTCTATGCCGCCTATACAAAGGTCTAAGGAGAAAGTTTGCATTGGATTTCTCACTTTTGATTATTCTCAACTTAGCCATCCATACCGGGACAACATAGAAAACAGATAATGGACTCCTCTTTAATGCATAAGCATTCAACAACATATAATATTCTCATAAGAGGTTGAGGGTTAATGTCCAAACTGAAACTTCCACCATGGTTCATGGCTTTAGTTAGCAGCCCAATGTTCTTTTCTAACAATATGCATACTCAAACCATTTGATCATGATAAATCACCCTTACTTCAGACAAGACGAACATGCATAGCAACTCACATGATATTCAACAAAGGTGTAATAGTTGATGGCGTCCCCAGAAACATGGTTACCGCTCAACAAGCAACTTATAAGAAATAAGATACATAAGCTACATATTCTTTACCACAATAGTTTTTAAGCTATTTTCCCATGAGCTATATATTGCAAAGACAAGGAATGAAATTTTAAAGGTAGCACTCAAGTAATTTACTTTGGAATGGCAGAGAAATACCATGTAGTAGGTAGGTATGGTGGACACAAATGGCATAGTTTTTGGCTCAAGGATTTTGGATGCACGAGAAGTAATCCCTCTCAATACAAGGCTTAGGCTAGCAAGGTTGTTTGAAGCAAACTCAAGTACGAACCGGTACAACAAAACTTACATAAGAACATATTGCAAGCATTATAAGACTCTACACTGTCTTCCTTGTTGTTCAAACACCTCACCAGAAAATATCTAGACTCTAGAGAGACCAATCATGCAAACCAAATTTTAACAAGCTCTATGTAGTTCTTCATTAATAGGTGCAAAGTACATGATGCAAGAGCTTAAACATGATCTATTTGAGCACAACAATTTCCAAGTATCAAATTATTCAAGAAATTATACCAATTACCACATGAAGCATTTTCTGTTTCCAACCATATAACAATGAACGAAACCGTTTCAACCTTCGCCATGAACATTAAAAGTAAAGCTAAGAACACATGTGTTCATATGCAACAGCGGAGCGTGTCTCTCTCCCAAATATTTTTTTTGAGGTAAAAACATAATATATTAAGCAAGCAAGCCGCCTCATTAAAAACCTTCCAGTCCCCTTAGATACCCTGGTAAGGAAAAGCGTGCGTCAAAAACTTGCTGCTCCAAGCTCAAAGTATAGTTACATCATCTAGAAGGGTTTGGGTAATAAACCTAGGGGGCTCATCGACTCAAATACAAGAAATATGTGAAATAAAACTATTCCTAGCAATCAAATGAGCCACTTCATTAGTCTCCCTCGGACAATGCTTGTACTCGACCTTCCCTATCATACTTGTTATGGTAATACAGTCTGCATAAACCGCGGTTGCCTCATTCCACATCTCCACTTCTCCTGAGCAGTAGGTGATAACCTCTATCGAGTCTGACTCGGCTTCGAGTGCATTACATCCGATAGAATTTGCCAATTCAAGGCCTTGAATCATTGCCTGAGCTTCCGCATCGCTGGTGATGATACATTCTGTAAGAATTTTGATGATGCAATTACAAAGTTCCCATGCGCATCTCGAATGACCGCACCCACAGCACCTGACATATCATCAACGCTAAATGGTGCATCTACATTTAGTTTCAAGAAGGAAGATCTTGGTTTCTCCCATGTATGTTTGAACACCACTCTAGGCTTCCCCTCAGCCTTAGCATAATTGGCCACTAGAGCTCTAATAGATGATATACACTTATGAACTGGCGGTGCAGACTCACCATGGGTCTGACGGCGGCGAAGCCACCAAATATACCAACAAGTTGTGGCAATTAGTTCTGGAACCATGATAGAAGAAAATCCGGGCACACAAGTTGATGGTTCCTGGAGTAATATCTCCAGTACAACCGACCCCGATCGATCAGCCCGCATCACATGATTGACTAGATTCTCAAGTCCCAGACCTCTCCATATACTTGTTGCACGTTGGCACCCAAACATCATATGCAATATATCCTCGGCATGCAGACTACAGAGAGGACACTGACCAGACGTACCGATATGTCGACCAGCTAAAATAGACTTCAGAGGTAATATTCCATGCATTGCTCACCAACAAAAGATTTTGACCTTAGCCGGTACATTCAACTTCCATAAAATTCCCCAAATCTGATTATCAATCGACGTGCCTTGCACCAGAGCTCGACATGTCTGCCCCTTGTACTGATGCCTCTATTCAATATGGTAGGCTGATCTTAAAGAGAAAATACCTGTCTTAGTACCATGCCAGGATAAAAAATCATCAAAAGCACCAAGATTTAGTGGAATCTGCAGTATACGTTTAGCATCCAAGGGATTAAAAATGGACCGGATGAGTTCCTCATCCCAATTACCAGTAGTCGGATTGATTAGCTCATTAACTTTTGAAAGCAAACAACCACCCTTCTGCGTCATAATCTTTCGATCAGCACTTGATGGAATCCATGGGTCATTCCAAATATGAACTGATTCACCATTGCCAATACGCCATATACAGCCTCTTTTAAAAGTTTGGATTCCAGCAACTATGCTCTGCCATGTGAATGAAGAACCAGCTTTAGGACCCGCTTTCAAAATATCTCCATCGGGATAATATTTAGCTCTCAAAACTTGAGCATATATAGAATCAGGGTTCGCAATCAATCTCCACACCTGTTTCGAGAGCATAGCTAGGTTGAAAGAATATAAATCTCGGAAACCCATACCTCCCTCCTTCTTTTGAAAACATAATTTCCACCACGCATACCAATGCATCCTTTTACCTTGGTCATCATCACCCCACCAAAATTGAGCAATCACATCTGTAATTTTCTTGCAAATATTCTTTGGCAATTTGAATACAGACATGGCATACACAGGAATAGATTGTATCACTGCCTTGAGAAGAATTTCCTTACCACCAGTGGGTAGTTGTTTCTCCTTCCAACCTTTTATACGCTGAATGATTCTTTCCAGAAAGTGCAAAAAACAGTCACTCCGATCCGCACCAACAAGGGCAGGTAAACCCAAATATTTATCAGACAGTGCTTCTGTATTGATATGGAGAATATTACAAATCTCCACTCTAGTATCAACCCCAGTATTAGGACTAAAAAAGATGCTAGACTTTGCCACACTTACCAACTGTCCTGAATTTGCACAGTAATCATGAAGAACTCGTTGCAATGAGGTTGCATTAGTCATATCTGCCTTCAAGAGAACTAAAGAATCATCAGCAAATAATAAGTGAGAAACTGATGGTGCACCCCTGCACACTTTAATCCCTTCAATGCCACGAACCTCCTCTTCATGCAACAAACAACTTGACAGACCCTCCGCACAAAGCAGAAAAAGGTAAGGGGAAAGGGGATCCCCTTGTCTTATACCTCTTGTAGGAACAAACTCCTCGGTTGTTTGGGAATTGAATCTAACCGAATAAGTCACAGAAGACACACAAGCCATGATAAGATCAACCCACTGAGTATGGAACCCAAGCTTGATCATCATATTCCGTAAGAAAATCCATTCCACCCTATCATACGCCTTATGCATATCTAATTTGACCGCACAAAGCCCAGTTTTGCCTTTTCTTTTATTCTTTATTTTATGGATACATTCATAAGCAACTAAAACATTGTCCGTAATGAGTCTTCCCGGGACGAAAGCACTCTGTGTTGGAGAAATAATCTCAGGAAGAATCACCTTCAGCCTTGCTGCCAACATCTTAGAAATAATTTTGTACACTACATTACAAAGTGAGATCGGCCAAAACTGTGTGACTTCCTCTGGGTTCTCAACTTTAGGGTATTGTTTCATTCCAACCACTTGGAATTACACGGTCATTTATTGCCTGCAAAACTGCACTGGTAATATCAGTACCCACAAGATTCCAGAATTTTTTATAAAACAAGGCGTGCAAACCATCAGGGCCGAGGGCCTTTAAATCCCCAATACTGAAAACTGCTTTTCTTACATCTTCTGCAGTGAACTGAGCAATAAGCCTTTCATTCATGTCATCAGACACCTTTGGCGTAATTTTCTCCAAGAAGTCCGGGTCTATTCTATTTATCTCCGAAGAAAACAACGTAGTAAAATAATCAGAGACAAGTGGATTCAGATTTTCCGTACCTTCTACCATATTCCCATTTGCATCCCTCAGTTTCTTTATGAAATTCCGCTTCTTCCTTGCTGACGCAAAACTGTGAAAATAGGCTGTGTTACGATCTCCATTTTGAAGCCAATTTGCCCTGGCACGTTGGTTCCATTTGATTTCTTCTTGCTCCAACAACTTCTCAATCTGCTGAGCAAGAACTAGCTTTTTTTGTTCATTGTCGTCCGACAACGGGCCTCACATAACCATATCGAGATCACGTTGGGCATTACAAAGCTGCTTCTTCGGCTGTCTCAACACCCGCTGATCCCATGCATGCAGCCCAGTATGCATCGTTTTCAACCTTTGCAATACGTCGATCACGTTTGTCTCCGAACCTGCGGCAGACCAGGCCTCTTCTACTACTTCTGAGAATCCTTCTTCTTTAAGCCACTTCGCCTCAAACCTGATTGGTTTTTCCACTGGATTAGATGGTGGTACAGCGTAGAAGTCAGTGTCTAGCAATAGTGGTCTGTGATCCGAATGATTATACTCAAGATGCTGCACCGCTGCATTCTCCTGCATTTGGATCCAGCTTGTACTTCCCAAACCACGATCAAGCCTTTCTCTCATGGCTCTTCTATGCCACGTAAAAACATCACCAATAAAGTTCAAGTCCTCCAGACCACACGGAATTACGAAAAGCCTCCATAAAACGTTGTGGCCTTGGGTTACCCCCTTCCTTTTCATGAGAATAAGCAATCTCATTAAAATCACCCATAACACACCATGGAAGATTATTCTGGCTGTGCAGATTACCCAATCTCTCCCACGTTTTATATTTGCGAGCCCAGCGAAAGTCTCCATATATGCCTGTAAATCTCCAGATACGATTTTCGCTCTCTTCAATTGAAACATAAATATAATTTGGATCATTAAAAATCTGTGTCAATTTCACCTCCTTTTTCCACATCATTATTAGACCTCCACTTCTCCCGTCACTTAGAGTTACAATTTTAAAATCCATCTTCACTCTTCTTCTCAAACATTCAGCTGGATAAACTTCTAAGTGAGTCTCTGATAAAAAAAATAACATCTGGGTTATAGCGCTTCAAGACGTCCAGAAGCGCACGAACTGCCGCGTCATTCCTCAAGCCACGGCAGTTCCAACACAAGAGTTTCATTGCGACCGGTCGAGTCCCTCCTGGGAACTCGCCGATCCTATTGAAGAGGAGTCTGCTCTAGTCTTCTTCGAGCGTTTTTTCCTATCCTTCCCATCACCCAGATTTGGAATCAAAGCATTAGGAAGTGTATTTCCATCAGTCACCATTGCTACTGGTACGTTATCCTCCACAGCATTCACAACGCCATCCATATCAGTAAAGCCAATATTTCTCTTTGCTCCAGAACCTGTACTATCACCCACTTGCATATGGATACTCCCATTTTTAATCGGACTAGTAGCGGTATCAGAAAGTTCAATGTCAGTATTTCTACCATTGCGTTCTGGGTGGTCACGCCAGTCCACGAAATTGCCCCTGCCCCGGCCAGGATTTTCTCCAAAATCACCTCGCCCACGACCTATTGGGGATTCTCCCCTTCCACCCTGCATTGCCTGAGCGCTACCTCCTCGGAGACCCCCTTGACCATAGCCTCCTCTTCCTCGACCAGTAGGTTCCGCATGTAGCCACTCCCCAAATTTTAACTTTGCTTCATCAAACATGCCATCACCACATTCCTTGAAGTCATGCCCTATCAGCCCACATGCAAAACAGATTTGACCAAGCTTTTCATATTTGACTTCAAATAAGTTCCGTTTGTTGGCCAGAACAATCGATACAAACCTTGTCAAGGGTTTGCGGACATCATGTTTCACCGTAACTCTGACATAGTCACCCCGGAAACCTCCAATAGGTTTCATCTCGACTTTGATGATTTCGCCCGCAGAGCGGCTAATAAGCTTTTTGACCACTTCTTACTATCTATATCCTTCTGGTATCTTATGAACTCGTAACCATACAGGCATGAAATCTAATTCAAATCGATCAGGATCTGAGAGCCCATCATATGGTGCCATTATCACTGGCCAATCACGAAATAGCCAAGGACCTCTCTCTGTGACCTTCTCCCAATCCCCTAAATAGAAACATTGGATTACAAATCGGTTAACACCTACTGGCCTGATATTTATCTCCTTCGCAGGATTCCAAGCAATCCGCATCTGCTGGAAAAAGGCTTCATGGCTGAACGATTTAGGGCAATGAACTCTGGCTACAGCCATCCAGCGAGTACTCTCCAGAATTTTAGCTTCATCCTCTTCCAGCACGAGATCGTCAAATTCATCTTCATCAATCTCTAGGGCGATTAAACAGAGAGGAAATACCTGCAGATCGGGAACCAATGCCAACAAATGACGAAGCATCATCACCCGCTGAGACAGATTTCAACTTCTCTTTACGCAGCTCCATCACATCGGCGGCTTGAGGATCCATCACGGGACATATCCCAAACCCTAGCTTTCCACCAACAGACAAGACAAGCAGGCTCGTGCAGTCTCCCTTAATTCCAAAGGTGAAGGAATATGACAAGGGATGGGACAGAATTCTCGTCGGAAACGGCCATGGAAACGGAGGTGGACGTGGACTCGCCTCCTGTATCGCCAGGCGGGAGGACAGAAACCCTATGGGTACCTCGGTCAGCAGACATTGTCTCTCTCCCAAATAAAGAATGCTAGGATCCGATTTTATTCAAACACAAACAAAAATAAGAAACATACAGACGCTCCAAGTAAAGCACATAAGATGTGACAGAATAAAAATATAGTTTCACTAGAGGTGACCTGATAAGTTGTCGATGAAGAAGGGATGCCTTGGGCATCCCCAAGCTTAGATTCTTGAGTCTTCTTAAAATATGCAGGGATAAACCACGGGGGCATCCCCAAGCTTAGACTTTTCACTCTTCTTGATCATATTGTATCATCCTCCTCTCTTGACCCTTGAAAACTTCATCCACACCAAACTCAAAACAAACTCATTAGAGGGTTAGTGCATAATCAAAAATTCACATATTCAGAGGTGACATAATCATTCTTAACACTTCTGGACATTGCACAAAGCTACTAAAAGTTAATGGAACAAAGAAATCCATCAAACATAGCAAAATAGGCAATGCGAAATAAAAGGCAGAATCTGTCAAAACAGAACAGTCCGTAAAGACGAATTTTTCTGGGGCACTTAACTTGCTCAGATGAAAAAGCTCAAATTGAATGAAAGTTGCGTACATATCTGAGGATCACGCACGTAAATTGGCAGATTTTTATAAATTACCTACAGAAGGGACTGCTCAATTTCGTGACAGTAAGAAATCTGTTTCTGCGCAGTAATCCAAATCTAGTATCAACCCTACAGTCAAAGACTTTACTTGGCACAACAATGCCATAAAATAAAGATAAGGAGAGGTTGCTACAGTAGTAACAACTTCCAAGACTCAAATATAAAACAAAAGTGCAGAAGTAAAATAATGGGTTGTCTCCCATAAGCGCTTTTCTTTAACGCCTTTCAGCTAGGCGCAGAAAGTGTGAATCAAGTATTATCAAGAGATGAAGCATTAGCATTCTTACTTTCATAATTTGTCACAATAGGTATATTAGATGCTCCCTCATCCATAGTGGTACTAAGGGCTTTGTCAATTTTAGGCCTATAATAATTTTTTGGCTTAGGCACCTTAGAGACATACATGAACTTTTGCTCCTTACCCACATAAGCTTTCTCCTTAAACTTAAGAGAAGCAAAAGTTGAACCCAAGGTTCCCATAGCTTCTTCAAGTTCACTAATCCTATAGGTTTAATTATCATGAGTAGCACAACTTTCTAAGACGACAATTCTCTCATTAATTCCACCTAGAGATTTATCAAGTTTATCAGTGCTATTAAGTAATATTCCCAACTTGGTCTTAATACTTGGAAGATTTTGCTCTATGGTCTCCAACTTTTTCATGACATCTTCAAGAGAGATTTCAATTTTAACTTCATTAACAGGTGGTATTCCAACTAGACTCTCAATAATGCAACTAGCTTCTAAAGCCGGAGTGCCTAGGAAATTACCTCCCGCAAGAGTATCAAGAACATACCTATTCCAGCTAGAGATACCAACATAAAAGTTCCTAAGTAGGATAACAGTGGAGTGTTTCTTGGTGCACCTATTATGAGCATCACTAATTCTATACCAAGCATCTTTTAAACATTCTCCCCCTTGTTTCTTAAATGAACGAACTTCAACTTCAGGATTACTCATTTTAGCAGTAGTAAATAAAGCAAACTAAATAAAGTAAATGCAAGTAACTAGTTTTTTTGTGTTTTTAATATGAAGAACGCAAACAAGATAGTAAATAAAGTAAAGCAAGTAACTAATTTTTTTTGTATTTTTGATATAATAAACAAACAAAGCAGTAAATAAAATAAAGTAAAGCAAGACAAAAACAAAGTAAAGAGATTGGAAGTGGGAGACTCCCCTTGCAGCGTGTCTTGATCTCCCCGGCAACGGAGCCAGAAAAAGAGCTTGATACGCGTGAAGCACACGTCCATTGGGAACCCCAAGAGGAAGGTGTGATGCGTACAGCAGCAAGTTTTCCCTCAGTAAGAAACCAAGGTTATCGAACCAGTAGGAGTCAAGGAGCACGTGAAGGTTGTTGGTGGCGGAGTGTAGTGCGGCGCAACACCAGGGATTCCGGCACCAACGTGGAACCTGCACAACACAATCAAAGTACTTTGCCCCAACGTAACAGTGAGGTTGTCAATCTCACCGGCTTGCTGTAAATAAAGGATTAAATGTATAGTGTGGAAGATGATGTTTGTTTGCGAAGAACAGTAAGAACAAGTATTGCAGTAGATTGTATTTCAGATGTAAAAGAATGGACCGGGGTACACAGTTCACTAGTGGTGTCTCTCCAATAAGAAATAGCATGTTGGGTGAACAAATTACAGTTGGGCAATTGACAAATAAAGAGGGCATAACAATGCACATACATATCATGATGAGTACTATGAGATTTAATCAGGGCATTACGACAAAGTACATAGACCGCTATCCAGCATGCATCTATGCCTAAAAAGTCCACCTTCGGGTTAGCATCCGCACCCCTTCCAGTATTATGTTGCAAACAACAGACAATTGCATTAAGTATGCTACGTAATGTAATCAACACAAATATCCTTAGACAAAGCATCGATGTTTTATCCCTAGTGGCAACAGCACATCCACAACCTTAGAACTTTCTGTCACTGTCCCAGATTCAATGGAGGCATGAACCCACTATCGAGCGTAAATACTCCCTCTTGGAGTTACAAGTATCAACTTGGCCAGAGCCTCTACTAGCAACGGAGAGCATGCAAGAACATAAACAACACATATATGATAGATTGATAATCAACTTGACATAGTATTCCATATTCATCGGATCCCAACAAACACAACATGTAGCATTACAAATAGATGATCTTGATCATGATAGGCAGCTCACAAGATCTAACATGATAGCACAATGAGGAGAAGACAACCATCTAGCTACTGCTATGGACCCATAGTCCAAGGATGAACTACTCACACATCAATCTGGAGGCGATCATGGTGATGAAGAGTCCTCCGGGAGATGATTCCCCTCTCCGAAAGGGTGCCGGAGGCGATCTCCTGAATCCCCCGAGATGGGATTGGCGGCGGCTGCATCTCTGGAAGGTTTTCCGTATCGTGGCTCTTGGTACAGAGGTTTTCGCGATGGAGGCTATAAGTAGGCGGAAGGGTAGGGTTGGAGGCGGCTCGAGGGCTCCACACCATAGGGCGGCGCGGGGCCCACCCTGGCCGCGCGGCCCTGTGGTGTCGGCGCCTCGTCGCCCCACTTCATATCCCCTTCGGTCTTCTGGAAGCTCCGTGGAAAAATAAGACCCTGGGCGTTGATTTCGTCCAATTCCGGGAATATTTCCTTTGTAGGATTTCTGAAACCAAAAACAGCAGAAAACAGCAACTGGCTCTTCGGCATCTCGTCAATAGGTTAGTGCTGGAAAATGCATAATAATGATGTAAAGTGTGTATAAAACATGTGAGTATCATCATAAAAGTAGCACGGAACATAAGAAATTATAGATACGTTTGAGACGTATCACCGAGATATTGATATCGAAGTATTTCTTTGCAGTTAATTTTTGACAACTATACTGTGGTGCCTCCCTCGGCTGCTTTGCCTGCTACATCTTATTCAAAAAGGTCTCCCGCTGACGAGTTTATTGGAGAATCGTCGAGTGCTACACAGAATGAAGACTTGGACGAGCTTCGTCAACAACTGCAGTCGATGAAGAAACAAGCTCTCGTAATAATGGAACAATCTCGGAGGTCATCTGAGAATGAAAAACTGGCTGTTCAGCAAGCTCGGGAAGCCATAGCATTGTAGGAAACTGCGGTTGCTGAAGCTGCTGAAGCTGCTAAAGCTACTTCCCGAGAGAATTTTATGCTTCAACTGATGAACGATGCTAGCTTGGATATGACGGGTACGTTCCGCAAACGTAGTCATGCTGTCTTTTATTCTTACTGTCTCGATTTCTTACTGATGCTCTTACTGAAATAGGTTCTTTTTTGGATACTGCTGCCGAAGATCAACGCGTGGAAGCCCGAACCAATGTGCTTCTCCGGCTTGCTCGTCAACATGGCTCCAACTTTTGGGTTACTCCTGAGCGTACTCGCCAAATAATCAGATTTCAAGATCGCGCGAGTCAGGTCCGCAATTTTCTCGACTTCTGCAGAAGAACCTTATCTCTAGTTTATAGTACCATGTTTCCTCGGAACAAAATACCAGACACTCTCCCTGCTCTGATGGAGAAGTTCCGAGATGCCCCTCGTATCCATAAATTTGTACGGGCTCAACTATCTGCTGGGGCAAGATTCGCCATGATTATGATACAAATCTGCTACCCGAAATTAGATCTGACTCAAATTGTCACCAAGTGTCTGGCCAAGCAAACGAAGCCGAAGAGGAACATCGACAAAATCAACGACACTGTAACCCCTGTAGCCGAAGAAATTATGGACAAACTTCTTCGGATGGACTCAGAATTCTTTGTAAAAGGTAGCTATGCTGAACATAAAACTGGTGCTGCAAACAATGAAGGTGTAAACATAGATGATATACTAGGTAGCAGCTGAGTTTTACTATATTGCGGGAGTTCATATATATTTTTTCTATGTCAAATTTTTCTTGATGATGAGGTTGTCTATATTGTAAAATATAATCTATAATGTAAAGCCCCCGAGCCTTTGGCCGGAGCTCGAGTTATATTTGCGCCTCGATGAATATACTATTTTGCGAGAGTATATATATATATATTGTTGCCATGGATTATGAGCCCTCGAGCCTGTTGACGAAAAAAGATGTATATCACCAATATCTTTTACTATATTGCAGCACCGCGAGCCCGCCTCATTAAAAACCTTTCAGCCCCACTCGGTGCCCTGAAAGGAAAAGAGTGCGTCTGAAAACTCGTGGGCATTTCAGTACATTGTATGTTTACAAGGAGTACTATATTTCGACTTCAAGCGTAAAAACACCGTAGCTGCGCCACTTTCCAGGGATTTTGCTCAGGAACCCCTGTCTTCTTGTCCTTTATCATGTACGCTCCTCCTTCAATTACTTCGGCGACGATGTAAGGGCCAAGCCACGGCGACTCGAGTTTTTCATGGCTTTTTCGATTGAGCCGTAGAACTAAGTCACCGACTTGAAAGGATCTTGGTCGCAAACGTCGACTGTGGTAATTTTTCAAGTCTTGCTGGTACTTAGTGACCCGTGATAATACTTCTTCTCGAGCTTCGTCAAGTGCATCGACATCGTCTTCCAATGCTTTTCTGGAAGTTTCTTCATCGTATTCCGTAACTCTTGGAGAATCATGCTCTATTTCTATTGGCAGTACTGCCTCAGCTCCATGGACCAGGAAAAACGGAGTCTCCTGTGTCGCTGTATTTGGTGTTGTTCGAAGACTCCATAACACACTCGGCAACTCCTCTGGCCAAGTATGTCGAGCTATTTCCAATGGTCCTAACAAGCGCTTCTTGATACCATTGCAGATGATACCATTGGCTTTCTCGACTTGACCATTGGTCTGCGGGTGCGCAACTGACGCGAAGTGCAGTTTGATGCCCACCTCTGCACAGTATGCCTTGAATTCCTTGGATGTGAAATTACTACCATTGTCCGTGACGATGCTATGAGGTACTCCGAACCGAAAGACGATGCTTTTCACGAACTTGATTGCCGACGCTCCGTCTGGTGAGTTTATCGGCTTTGCTTCTATCCACTTGGTAAATTTGTCGACAGCGACGAGCATATACTCGTATCCTCCTGGCGAGGCATTGTGTAATTTTCCCACCATATCGAGACCCCACTGAGCAAAGGGCCAAGACAACGGTATTGGCATTAACTCTGCTGCTGGAGAATGAGGCTTTGCGGCAAATCTCTCGCACGCGTCGCACGTTCGAACTATTTCCTTCACATCCTCGATTGCTGTCAACCAATAACATCCTGCTCTGAAAACCTTGGCTGCTATAGCTCGACTGCTTGCGTGATGACCACATATTCCTTCGTGTACGTCCTTCAGAATTATCCTTCCTTCTTCGGGTGTGATGCACCTATGTAACACTCCCGAAATACTTCGCTTGTACAACTCACCTTTGACCACAGTAAAGGCTTTAGATCGTCTAATTACTCGCCTTGCTTCAACTGGGTCGTCGGGTATTTCGTTCCTTAGGATGTATGATATGTACGCTTGCAACCATGGAATTTGCACCATCATTACTAGGTCCTGTTCCTCTTCTTCTTCTAGTGCTTCTTTTGTAGCCCCCGAGGGTTTCTCATCCTTTTGTTTCTTCTGCGCTTTCTTCGGTTTTGTAGATCTCTCGAATATCTCTTCCCAAAACACGCCTGGTGGAATCCCGAGACACTGCGACCCAATGTTTGCAAGAACATCGGCTTCATCATTGCTCAGCCTACTGATGTGATTTACTTCGCATCCATCAAACAGCTTCTCTAGCTCGTTGTACACTTCTTTGTATGCGACCATACTATCATTGACTGCATCACATTGGTTCATTACTTGCTGGGCCACCAATTGTGAATCGCCAAATATTTTTAGTCGAGTTGCACCACAAGCCTTCGCCATCTTCATCCCGTGTATAAGAGCTTCGTATTCTGCCTCATTGTTAGACGCGTTTGGAAACGTCATCCGTAAGACATACTTTAATTTGTCGCCTTCAGGTGATATTAATATCACGCCTGCTCCAGCTCCCTCTAATATCTTGGACCCGTCGAAGTTCATAGTCCAGGTTCTCGATAAATCCGGGGGTCCTGTATTTTGTAGCTCCATCCACTCTGCGATGAAATCTGGTAGAATTTGTGACTTTATTTCTTTTCTTTTTTCATACGTGATGTCCCGAGGAGAATGTTCTATTCCCCAAAGGGAGACACGACCCGTAGCCTCTGGATTGTTTAGTATGTTGGATAAAGGTGCCTCGTTGACCACTATTATCGGATGCGCCGAAAAATAGTGCCGCAAATATCTTGCGGTCGTAAACACTCCATATGCTAGCTTCTGGTACTGCGGATACCGCTGTTTTGAAGGCGAGAAAACTTCACTGATGAAATATACCGGTCTCTGTACTCCATGGAGTTTTCCTTCTTCCTCTCTTTCGACTACAAGCACTGTGCTGACCACCTGAGGTGTGGCTGCAATGTATAATAAGAGGGGTTCCTTCTCCTTAGGCGCCACCAGGATTGGTGGTGTTGAAATTGTGCGCTTGAGATCCTCGAAAGCTCTATCTGCTTCTTCGTTCCATTGAAACTTCTCGCCTTGCTTGATCAAAGCGTAAAACGTCAAAGCCTTTTCTCCCAGTCTAACGACGAATCTGCTTAAAGCTGCGACTCGCCCAGTTAACTGTTGTATTTCTTTCAACTTTGTTGGCTTTCTCATTGTTACGATAGCTTGAATTTTTTTCTGGATTAGCCTCGATCCCTCTTGCTGAAACTAGGAACCCGAGAAGTTCTCCCGTAGGGATGCCGAAGGAACACTTTGTCGGGTTCAGCTTGAGGCAGAACTTGTCAAGGTTGTCGAAAGTTTCTTTTAAATCCTCGATCAAGGTTGTCCCCTTTTTTGTTGTTATGACGACATCGTCAATGTACACTTGTACGTTTTTTCCAATCTGTGTTGCCAAACACTTCTGCATCATCCGCTGTTATGTTGCTCCCGCGTTTTTTAGACCAAAATGCATCGTTTTGTAGCAAAACACGCCGTAAGGTGTAATGAACGAAGTCTTGACCTCATCCTCTTCTTTTAACCTGATCTGGTTATAACCAGAATATGCGTCCAGGAAGGAAAGACATTCACATCCTGCCGTGGAGTCGATGATTTGGTAGATCCTCAGGAGGGGAAAGTGATCTTTTGGACAATGTTTGTTGAGACACGTAAAGTCGACACACATGCGAAGGATTTTCGTGTTTTTGTTCGGGACCAGCACTGGGTTTGCTACCCACGTGGCCTCTGTATGCAGCTCTTTAATAAAACCAGCTTCTCTGAGTCGATCAATCTCTGGCAGCATAGCTTTGCGGCTTGGTTCCGAAAAACGCCGCAAAGGTTGTTTAATTGGTCTCGCTATTGGATCCAAGTTTAGGTGGTGCTCGGCAAGTTCCCTGGGTACTCCTGACATGTCAGCTGGACACCATGCGAAGATTTTCCGGTGCTCACGGAGGAACTCGACGAGCGCGCTTTCCTATGCGAGGTCCATGTCTGTTGCGATGGATGTCGTTTTCTTTGGATCTGTCGGGTGGATCTGCACCTCCTTGGAATCTTTGGTAGTGTTAAAGGTTGGCTCCCTGAGAGGCCTCCCTACATCTGGCAACACATCATAATCAGTTGTGAGCCTTGACGCCATATATTCTGCTTGCATCCCGAAAGTTTCTGACAGTCGATGAAAATCTTTGCCGCATTTATCGGCTAACGCAAAACTTCCTTTGACTGTAATTGGTCCTTTAGGTCCAGGTAACCTCCACAACAGGTACGTGTAGTGTGGTACCGCCATAAACCTGGCGTATGCTGGTCGTCCCAACAAAGCGTGATACTGCGACGGGAAATCCACGACTTCAAACTCCAGCCTTTCTATTATGTAATTTTCTCGGGTCCCAAACTGAACGTCGAGATTGATCTTCCCCAACGGATAACTCGGCTTCTCTGGCGTGATACCATGGAAACGTGTGTCAGTTAGTTTCAGATTTGCTAAGGATATGTTCATCTTCCTTAGTGTATCTGCGTACATAAGGTTTAGACTGCTTCCTCCATCTATAAATACTCGAGATACGTCGAATCCTGCAATCACTGCTGGTAAGATAAGTACTGACTGCCCTGGTCGAGGAACTTGCTACGGGTGATCCGTTATTGTGAAGCCAATGTCCTGTCCCGACCAATTTAGGTACTCAATCGTTGGTGGAGGCATCTTCTCTGCCATGAACACTTGTCGCGAGATTACTTTCTGAGCTCTATTGGATGGCCTAGCCTTCTGAATCATCGAGACCGCACCGTTGGAGTTGGGATCGACATATGGAGGTGGGTGTGGTGCTGCCGCTATTCTGAGCTGGTGCCGATTTTCGTCCGTAATTGCGGGAGGAGGTGGCAAGTGGATCTCACTCCTGGGCCCTTGGGGATTTCTATTAGTTGCTTGAGCATTGGCTTGCCCCGCAAACCTGAACATTGCTTGAAAATTTCGATAGTCCTTCTGCAGATGTCCTGACTGTCTCTTCCCATTACTGTCGAGATAAAAATGCATCTGACACGGCCCGTTCATCATATCCTCGGGAGACACGAAAGGTCTCTGGAACCTTGGTCCACTATTTTGCCTGTTATTTCGGGAGTCATCTCTATTGTCGCCTCGCTGCTCGCTGCTCCTTTGATATTCATCTCTATTGCTTCCCCCGGTATTTCCTCGGAAACCAGCCGATATTTGGCCAGGAGCATCATAACTCGAGAACTGCCGAGGAAATCGTCGTCTATTTTGAAAATTTCGACTGCGGTCCTCTTCAGGCAACCTGTGCCGCTTATTGTGAACAGCATCCTCTCCATCTGCCCACCTATTTGCTATTTCCATCAATGCTGATATTGTCCTTGGGTTGGTTCTCCCCAAGTCTTCGACAAAGTCTGCTCGTCGAATTCCTGCTACGAACGCATATATCGCTCTTTCGTCAGATATGTTCTCTGCCGAGTTTTTAATGATGTTCCACCTTTGGATGTACTTTCTCATTGATTCATCATGCTTTTGTCGACACGACCTCAACTCTTCTAGTGATGCGGGATTTTTTGCAGGTGGATCGGAAATTCTTGACGAACATGTCCTCAAAACTGTCCCATCTGTCGATGGAACCTGGCGGAAGCTTCTTTATCCAAGATCGCGCGGCTCCTCTCAGATGTACTTGAATGCTCTGCATGGTTGTTGCTCTGGTTCCTCCTATCAGCTTCACCGTTTCAAGATAATCAACTAGCCAATCCTCTGGATCTTGCAGGCCGTCGAATTTTTTGAAATTATCGGGTAATTTAAACCCTGAAGGAACTCGAGTTTTCCGGACCCTCCTTGTAAAGCATGGCAACCCACACATATCCTCGTCATCTATCTCTGGGGAATGCCGATGTTCCCATCTATTTTGTCGTGCTCTGTCCACCCGTGCTTGTGTTGCTGTGTGATACGTCTCCGACGTATCGATAATTTCTTATGTTCCATGCCACATTATTGATGATATCTACATGTTTTATGCATACTTTATGTCATTATTATGCGTTTTCCGGAACTAACCTATTGACGAGATGCCGAAGGGCCAGTTGCTGTTTTCTGCTGTTTTTGGTTTCAGAAATCCTAGTAAGGAAATATTCTCGGAATCGGACGAAATCAACGCCCAGGGTCCTATTTTTCCACGAAGCTTCCAGAAGTCCGAAGGGGAAACGAAGTGGGGCCACGAGGTGGGGACACAGTAGGGCGGCGCGGCCCAAGCCCTGGCCGCGCCGGCCTAGTGTGTGGCCCCACCAGGACTCCACCGACCTTGCCCTTCCGCCTACTTAAAGTCTCCGTCGCGAAACCCCCAGTACCGAGAGCCACGATACGGAAAACCTTACTGAGACGCCGCCGCCGCCAATCCCATCTCGGGGGATTCTGGAGATCTCCTCCGGCACCCTGCCGGAGAGGGGATTCATCTCCCGGAGGACTCTTCACCGCCATGGTCGCCTCCGGAGTGATGAGTGAGTAGTTCACCCCTGGACTATGGGTCCATAGCAGTAGCTAGATGGTTGTCTTCTCCTCATTGTGCTTCATTGTTGGATCTTGTGAGCTGCCTAACATGATCAAGATCATCTATCTGTAATACTATATGTTGTGTTTGTCGGGATCCGATGGATAGAGAATACTATGTTATGTTAATTATCAAGTTATTACCTATGTGTTGTTTATGATCTTGCATGCTCTCCGTTATTAGTAGAGGCTCTGGCCAAGTTTTTACTCTTAAATCCAAGAGGGAGTATTTATGCTCGATAGTGGGTTCATGCCTCCATTAAATCTGGGACAGTGACAGAAAGTTCTAAGGTTGTGGATGTGCTATTGCCACTAGGGATAAAACGTTGATGCTATGTCTAAGGATGTAGTTATTGATTACATTACGCACCATACTTAATGCAATTGTCTGTTGTTTTGCAACTTAATACTGGAAGGGGTTCGGATGATAACCTGAAGGTGGACTTTTTAGGCATAGATGCATGCTGGATAGCGGTCTATGTACTTTGTCGTAATGCCCAATTAAATCTCACTATATTTATCATGTCATGTATGTGCATTGTTATGCCCTCTCTATTTGTCAATTGCCCGACTGTAATTTGTTCACCCAACATGCTTTTATCTTATGGGAGAGACACCTCTAGTGAACTGTGGACCCCGGTCCTATTCTTTACATCGCATACAATCTACTGCAATACTTATTTTACTGTTTTCTGCAAACAATCATCTTCCACACAATACGGTTAATCCTTTGTTACAGCAAGCCGGTGAGATTGACAACCTCACTGTTTCGTCGGGGCAAAGTACTTTGGTTGTGTTGTGCAGGTTCCACGTTGGCGCCGGAATCCCTGGTGTTGCGCCGCATTACATTCCGCCACCATCAACCTTCAACGTGCTTCTTGACTCCTACTGGTTCGATTAAACCTTGGTTTCTTACTGAGGGAAAACTTACTGCTGTGCGCATCGCACCTTCCTCTTGGGGTTCCCAACGAACGTGTCAATTATACGCGCATCAAGACTGTTTTCTGGCGCCGTTGCCGGGGAGGAAAGGTAAACGGCACTCACACACTGGATCCCGGCAACGAAGCTATTTTCTGGCGCCGTTGCCGGGGAGGAAAGGTAAAAGGCACTCATACTCCGGTCCCAGGTAAAGTACTTTTTTGTTGCCGTTGTGTGTGTGCTCGAAGCTATTTCCTTTAGATCCTGCAATTGCATCTTTTTGTTTCTTGTTTACACTAGTTAGGCATAATGGACAACAATGAGCTTCTTACTTTATTTCCAGATTTAAGACAAGGATGGTTTGATCCGAAAATTAAAAAACCCATGGAACATGTTAGCATGAATACTTTGAACACCATTGTTGCTAATACTATGGATAAGTCTAAGCTTGGGGAAGCTAGTTTATATAAAAATAATCTTTTTTGCTCCTCAGCTTTGGAAGAACTATTTCACTCTGATAATGCTTTATCTCCCATATGCGATAACTCTAATGATGCTTCTGATATTTTAAATCCACCTGCTGAAAGTATTCCGTATAAAATACCTATGAAAATTATTGAACGCGTTATGGATAACCGTTATACAGGGGATGGAACTGTCCACCCTGGAGATCATTTATTGTTCTTGCATGAATTATGCGGTTTATTCAAGTGTGCAGGTATTGCTATGGATGAAGTGAGGAAGAAACTATTCTCTATATCGCTGTCTGGTAAAGCGGTGCATTGGTATAAATTACTGGATAATGGGGATTCTCTTGAATGGAATGATATTGTGCCCCTGTTTATTCAAATTTTATCCTCCTCATGAAGTGCATATTGATAGGAATTATATTTATAACTTTTATCCTCGTGATGGAGAGAGTATTTCTCAAGCGTGGGGGAGACTAAAGTCACTAATGCTCAAATGTCCCATTCATGAGGTCCCCCGTAATGTTATTGTTAACAATTTTTATGCGAGACTTTCAGGACAACACAAGGACTATCTGGATGCCTTTTCAGAGGGATCTTTCACAAGCAAGGAGGTTGAAGCTAGGTGGGATCTTCTTGATCGGATTGAGGAGAATGCTGAAGGATGGGAGAACAACAAAGGTGAAGAGTCAGGTATAAATTATGATTATGAATGCATTGAAGCTTTTATGGATAGTGATAAATTTCGAGATATGAGTGCTACTTATGGTCTTGACTCTCAAGTTGCTGCAAATCTTTATAAAGCCTTTGCTTCTCATTTTGAATTGCCTAAAAAGAATTTTGATAAGTATCATGAACCTTTTAAAGAGGCTTGCATGAAGGATGAAATTGTTGTTAATGATTGCAATAAGCATGCTCAAACTCCTAAGAATGCTATTTCCTATAAGCATGTTAATTTTTGTGGAATGCATAGACCTTGTGGAATTAATCAAATCAAAGATGAATATTGTATCCATCATATTAATGAAAAAACTAGAAAGTGGTTTAGGGCTCTAGATGATCTTGGTAAAAAAATTTGTGCCCTCTATCCTTTTATTTGTGAAGTTTGCCATGAAGTGGGTCATTTTAATTTTCAATGCTCCTCCAATGATAATTTGAACCCAATGAGTGCTGCAAATTTGTATTGTGATGATGAAATTACTCCTAATCAGCATGATGAACTTACTTTATTTTTGGGGTGTGAAGAACTGTCGAGAAAAATCTCTTTGTTACATATGAGTGATCTTGATATTGATGATGTCCTGCATGGGTGTTTTTCTTATTGCATTGATAATAGCCATACAAATACTTACATACAAAATATTTTAGAAGATGACACCTTGCCAAAATATGATAGGACCGCTGTGTGTTTTCAACTAATTAATGAAAAGGAGGGATCCTCCCAAGTTTCTTCTATTGTTTCTGAAAGTAAATCAGGTTATGCGGACAAGCCACCCTTCAAGCCTTTTCCTCCTAAAGAAGGGAACGAGGAGAAGGAAGAGAAGAAGAAGAAGAAGAAGAAGAAGGGAATGAAGAAGAAGAAGAAGGAGAATAAAAAGAAAGAGGTAACGGCGTATCCCCGCGTGAATGAGATAACGCTAGGTAACCGTAAGTATGTTGCTCCTAATGATTATTGTGATAATGAATCTGAATACGATGATCTTCCTATGCCCTTTACATACATTAGTGATCATGATTTGAATGAGCACACTACTTTTGATATTGCAAATCTCTGGGAAACTAATTCTGAAAATGATGATGATAATAATTGCTATAGTGCCAGTGCTATCCATGCTTCCTCCCATAATGATATAGAAAGCTCTAAGCTTGGGGAAGAGGTGTTTGAAAATCCTTTTGCTACTGATCATTATGTGTTTGATACATCTCCTTCTAATAACAATGATGGTATGGACACAGATAAACCAACTGTGAAAGATAACTATTCTATTTCTTATGATGACATTGTGCCTCCGACCTTTGATGATTATTATAAAGAATGCTATGATATAGGTTATAACTATCCTTATGAAACTTGTCATAGTCATGATTGGATTACCAAAAACAATTCCCTTAGTATGCAACTTGTTTACCATGTTCAAATTCTTGATAATAATCTTGCTCCAATTACTATTAATGAGAATAACTCTTCTTATGCCAAATTTAATGATACTTCTATGCATATGAACCATGATAAGAATGTTTTAAGTGATGGGTATATTGTGGATTTCATCAATGATGCTACTGAAAGTTATTATGAGAGAGGGAAATATGGTTGTATGCATCTTAATAATATTAAGTTTCCCCTCTTTATGTCGAGAATCTTGAAGTTACTCGTGTTTTATCCTCTTATGCTTGTCACTTTGTTCTTCATGAATTCATTTGTGTACAAGATTCCTATGCATAGGAAGCATGCTAGGCTTAAATTTGTTTTGAATTTGCCTCTTGATGCTCCTTTTTGCTCCAAATACTATTTCTTGCGAGTACATCATTAAAACTGCTAAGCCCATCTTAATGGCTATAAAGAAAGAACTTCTTGGGATATAACCCATGTGTTTATTTTGCTACAGTACCTTTGTTTTATATTTGTGTCTTGGAAGTTGTTACTACTGTAGCCACCTCTCCTTATCTTAGTTTTGTTGCATTGTTGTGCCAAGTAAAGTCTTTGATAGTAAGGTTCATACTAGATTTGGATTACTGCGCAGAAACAGATTTCTTGCTGTCACGAATCTGGGCCTAATTCTCTGTAGGTAACTCAGAAAATTATGCCAATTTACGTGAGTGATCCGCAGATATGTACGCAACTTTCATTCAATTTGGGCATTTTCATCTGAGCAAGTCTGGTGCCACTTTAAAATTCGTCTTTACGGACTGTTCTGTTTTGACAGATTCTGCCTTTTATTTCGCATTGCCTCTTTTGCTGTGTTGGATGGATTTCTTTGTTCCATTGACCTCCAGAAGCTTTGTGCAATGTCCAGAAGTGTTAAGAATGATTGTGTTATCTCTGAACATGTGAATTTTTGATTATGCACTAACCCTCTAATGAGTTTGTTTTAAGTTTGGTGTGGAGGAAGTTTTCAAGGATCAAGAGAGGAGTATGATGCAATATGATCAAGGAGAGTGAAAGCTCTAAGCTTGGGGATGCCCCGGTGGTTCACCCCTGCATATTCTAAGAAGACTCAAGCGTCTAAGCTTGGGGATGCCCAAGGCATCCCCTTCTTCATCGATAACATTATCAGGTTCCTCCCCTGAAACTATATTTTTATTCCGTCACATCTTATGTGCTTTGCTTGGAGCGTCGATTTGTTTTTGTTTTTTTTTTGTTTGAATAAATGGATCCTAGCATTCATTGTGTGGGAGAGAGACACGCTCCGCTGTTGCATATGGACAAATATGTCCTTAGGCTTTACTCATAGTATTCATGGCGAAGGTTGAATCTTCTTCGTTAAATTGTTATATGGTTGGAATTGGGAAATGCTACATGTAGTAATTCTAAAATGTCTTGAATAATTTGATACTTGGCAATTGTTGTGCTCATGTTTAAGCTCTTGCATCATATACTTTGCACCCATTAATGAAGAAACACTTAGAGCTTGCTAATTTGGTTTGCATATTTGGTCTCTCTAAAGTCTAGATAATTTCTAGTATTGAGTTTTGAACAACAAGGAAGACGGTGTAGAGTCTTATAATGTTTACAATATGTCTTTTATGTGAGTTTTGCTGCACCGGTTCATCCTTGTGTTTGTTTCAAATAACATTGCTAGCCTAAACCTTGTATCGAGAGGGAATACTTCTCATGCATCCAAAATCCTTGAGCCAACCACTATGCCATTTGTGTCCACCATATCTACCTACTACATGGTATTTCTCCGTCATTCCAAAGTAAATTGCTTGAGTGCTACCTTTAAAATTTCCATCATTCACCTTTGCAATATATAGCTCATGGGACAAATAGCTTAAAAACTATTGTGGTATTGAATATGTACTTATGCACTTTATCTCTTATTAAGTTGCTTGTTGTGCGATAACCATGTTTCTGGGGACGCCATCAACTACTCTTTGTTGAATATCATGTGAGTTGCTATGCATGTCCGTCTTGTCTGAAGTAAGAGAGATCTACCACCTTAATGGTTGGAGCATGCATATTGTTAGAGAAGAACATTGGGCCGCTAACTAAAGCCATGAATCATGGTGGAAGTTTCAGTTTTGGACATATATCCTCAATCTCATATGAGAACACTAATTGTTGCCACATGCTTATGCATTAAAGAGGAGTCCATTATCTGTTGTCCATGTTGTCCCGGTATGGATGTCTAAGTTGAGAATAATCAAAAGCGAGAAATCCAAAATGCGAGCTTTCTCCTTAGACCTTTGTACAGGCGGCATGGAGGTACCCCATTGTGACACTTGGTTAAAACATGTGTATTGCGATGATCCGGTAGTCCAAGCTAATTAGGACAAGGTGCGGGCACTATTAGTATACTATGCATGAGGCTTGCAACTTGTAAGATATAATTTACATAACTCATATGCTTTATTACTACCGTTGACAAAATTGTTTCATGTTTTCAAAATAAAAGCTCTAGCACAAATATAGCAATCGATGCTTTCCTCGTTGAAGGACCTTTCTTTTACTTTTAATGTTGAGTCAGTTCACCTATTTCTCTCCACCTCAAGAAGCAAACACTTGTATGAACTGTGCATTGATTCCTACATACTTGCATATTGCACTTGTTATATTACTCTATGTTGACAATTATCCATGAGATATACATGTTATAAGTTGAAAGCAACCGCTGAAACTTAATCTTCCTTTATGTTGCTTCAATACCTTTTACTTTGAATTATTGCTTTATGAGTTAACTCCTATGCAAGACTTATTGATGCTTGTCTTGAAAGTACTATTCATGAAAAGTCTTTGCTTTATGATTCATTTGTTTACTCATGTCATTACCATTGTTTTGATCGCTGCATTCATTACATATGCTTACAATAGTATGATCAAGGTTATGATGGCATGTCACTCCAGAAATTATCTTTGTTATCGTTTACCTGCTCGGGACGAGCAGGAACTAAGCTTGGGGATGCTGATACGTCTCCGACGTATCGATAATTTCTTATGTTCCATGCCACATTATTGATGATATCTACATGTTTTATGCATACTTTATGTCATTATTATGCGTTTTCCGGAACTAACCTATTGACGAGATGCCGAAGGGCCAGTTGCTGTTTTCTGCTGTTTTTGGTTTCAGAAATCCTAGTAAGGAAATATTCTCGGAATCGGACGAAATCAACGCACAGGGTCCTATTTTTCCACGAAGCTTCCAGAAGTCCGAAGGGGAAACGAAGTGGGGCCACGAGGTGGGGACACAGTAGGGCGGCTCGGCCCAAGCCCTGGCCGCGCCGGCCTAGTGTGTGGCCCCACCAGGACTCCACCGACCTTGCCCTTCCGCCTACTTAAAGTCTCCGTCGCGAAACCCCCAGTACCGAGAGCCACGATACGGAAAACCTTACTGAGACGCCGCCGCCGCCAATCCCATCTCGGGGGATTCTGGAGATCTCCTCCGGCACCCTGCCGGAGAGGGGATTCATCTCCCGGAGGACTCTTCACCGCCATGGTCGCCTCCGGAGTGATGAGTGAGTAGTTCACCCCTGGACTATGGGTCCATAGCAGTAGCTAGATGGTTGTCTTCTCCTCATTGTGCTTCATTGTTGGATCTTGTGAGCTGCCTAACATGATCAAGATCATCTATCTGTAATACTATATGTTGTGTTTGTCGGGATCCGATGGATAGAGAATACTATGTTATGTTAATTATCAAGTTATTACCTATGTGTTGTTTATGATCTTGCATGCTCTCCGTTATTAGTAGAGGCTCTGGCCAAGTTTTTACTCTTAACTCCAAGAGGGAGTATTTATGCTCGATAGTGGGTTCATGCCTCCATTAAATCTGGGACAGTGATAGAAAGTTCTAAGGTTGTGGATGTGCTGTTGCCACTAGGGATAAAACGTTGATGCTATGTCTAAGGATGTAGTTATTGATTACATTACGCACCATACTTAATGCAATTGTCTGTTGTTTTGCAACTTAATACTGGAAGGGGTTCGGATGATAACCTGAAGGTGGACTTTTTAGGCATAGATGCATGCTGGATAGCGGTCTATGTACTTTGTCGTAATGCCCAATTAAATCTCACTATATTTATCATGTCATGTATGTGCATTGTTATGCCCTCTCTATTTGTCAATTGCCCGACTGTAATTTGTTCACCCAACATGCTTTTATCTTATGGGAGAGACACCTCTAGTGAACTGTGGACCCCGGTCCTATTCTTTACATCGCATACAATCTACTGCAATACTTGTTTCTTGTTTTACGCAAACAATCATCTTCCACACAATACGGTTAATCCTTTGTTACAGCAAGCCGTTGAGATTGACAACCTCAGCATTTTCGTTGGGGCAAAGTACTTTGGTTGTGTTGTGCAGGTTCCACGTTGGCGCCGGAATCCCTGGTGTTGCGCCGCATTACATTCCGCCACCATCAACCTTCAACGTGCTTCTTGACTCCTACTGGTTCGATTAAACCTTGGTTTCTTACTGAGGGAAAACTTACTGCTGTGCGCATCGCACCTTCCTCTTGGGGTTCCCAACGAACGTGTCAATTATACGCGCATCACTGTGTCTCTTGCTCCACTTGTTCTCTCAAGACCTGGTGCTGCTGCAGTAGGTCGTGGACTATTTTGCCTTGCTGATCCTTCGGGAGGCGAATTTATAAACGTCGTTCCCATGGCTCCAACTCCTACCATAGCCATATTGTACAATGCTTCTCTTGGATCTCCGGGAGGTGGCTTGGATGCGAGGATGAAAGCTTGTGTCGCCATGTATCCAGCTTCTGGTTTCTTAGGGATAATGTTCCCCCTCGTGTCTATTGACATAAAGGACATGTCCAGGTTTTGAACCAGATTCTCCTTGTCTGCCTCAGGTATATTTTGCAGCCGATATCTCGCTCTATTTTGAGCTGCTCTGTGACTATCTCCCGAAGTACCAGATTGTTGACTCAAGTTAGATCTTTGCCTGCTTGACGCAGAAGCTGCTTCCTGCCTCCTATCCAACTCGATTTTCTGCTTCTCGAGCTCCCGCCTAGTACGTGCAAGCCTATATTGATACGCTTGTAACTCCTCAGGTGTCGCCGTTACGGTCATTGGCTCTGTACCATCAATAGCTCTTGCGACTCGATCCCATACTGCCTGCGGAAATCGCACTATCTCTCATGTTCCCGGTCCGATATATTTTGTTCCTAGACCTCTCGTGAGATCTGCAGGATCGACATATGGATTTCCCGCCTCATCGAAGTTCTCTGATGTATCCTCCTGTGGGCGACTCGGATCTCCAATTGCATAGATCTGATGATATTTTGGATTCTGAACTTTGTCTGGTTTGGTGACACCATCATAGAGATTGGTGAAGACCTCGCCGACGATAGTGGATCTGTCAATGAAGTTGAAGCTGTCGATGCTGCTCGAGTCACCGCTTATATCGGAGTCCGCAGATGACTCGAAAGACATGTCGCTGAAGATCTTGGCAAGTTTTGCGCTTGCCATAGTGCTGATGAAGCGTGGCGATAAAATCTCCTCGTCGCCTGACTCGATTGACGATGTTGAACTCGAAAAATCGGGATCGACCGCTGATAATCCCGACGAGATCGGAATTTCGAGACGATACGCTTCTTCTTTCTCGACGCGGAAGTGGAACTTTCCGAACGTCATCTCCATGGGCTCCTCTAGATACGCATATGCATCCAAACGGGAGGGCGGGTGAGGAACAAAATCAACTAGACCAGTTTCGATCTGTTTACCTCTGTCCATCGCGTTGCTTGCAGTTGACGAAGTCGACGATCTTGAACGTGCCATCGAGATCAGATCCTTGACACCTCTAATTCCCACAGACGGCGCCCATTGACAAGGGATTAACTTATCAATGCCTACAGATTGTAGACTAGGGTTTTAGTCGGAAGTAGAGGGCAAGTAGATCTCGAAGGTTTCAGCCGAAAAGTACTTGACAATATGAAAACTAGGGTTGCGAGAAACAATGAATCGATGCTCTCTTTGTCCCTCGACTCCCCCTTATATAGGAGGTGGAGTCGAGGGATTCATAATACACAAGTTACAGAGTCTGGGAAGGTTTCCAACCCATCCCGCAAGTTTACAAATATATCTTTCCTAATACAACTCTAGCTTTCCTCAATACTAACTTGGGTTTCCGAATTTTCATATCCATCGAGTCGTGGGCCTTCCGTAAACCCCGGGTATCAACTTCGGCAGGCCCATTGGGGATGCCTATGTCACTAAGTTCTATTGTTATAATTATAGCTATCATGTCTATGCTTAGAGTACTTTGATCCCAGCTCACAATGCTTTACATGCTTGATCAAGATTGTGTTGGCTTCATGTCACCTTAAAAATTATTTTGTTAACACTTACCTACTCGAGGACGAGCAGGAGTTAAGCTTGGAGATGCTTGATACGTCTCAAACGTATCTATAATTTTTGATGCTCCATGTTTGTTTTACACCAATTCATATATGTTTTGCTTACACTTCGATGCACTTTTATATGATTTCCAAAATTAACCAATCAACAAGATGCCACAGTGCCAGTTCCCTGTTTTCTGCTGTTTTTTATATCATAAAAGTTGTACAGGATATATCCTCGGAATTGGACGAAACAAAAGCCAAAGTCAATATTTTACCGAAGCGAAGGCGAAATCCGGAGGGGGGGTCGACGAGGCGCCACAGGGCGGCCACACCTTCCCTTGGCGCGTCCAGGCCTGGGCCCACGCCAAGGCATGGTGTGGGCCCCCCAGGTACCCCACCAACCTAAATCCTCCGCCTATTTATACATCTTCTCAGAAAAATCCTGGATACCCGAGCCTCCATCCACGAAAAGTTCCGTCACGGCCGCCATCGTAGAACCCATTTAGGGGGGTTTTGCAGCTCTTCCCGACACCTTACCTGAGGGGTAAATCATCGCCGGAGGAATCTACATAGTTATGCCCGCCTCCGAAGTGATGTGTGAGTAGTTCATCCCTGGACTACGGGTCCATAGCAGTAGCTAGATGGTTGTCTTCTCCAATTTGTGCTTCATGTATAGATCTTGTGAGTTGCCCTATATGATCAAGATCATCCTTATGTAATCCTACATGTGTTGTATTTGCTGGGATCCGATGAATATTGTATACTATGTTAAGGTCAATTATATATTCATGTCATATGTTATTTGTGATCTTGCATGCTCTCTGTTGCTAGTAGATACTCTGACCAAGTAGATGCTTGTGACTTCAAGAGGGGGTATTTATGCTCGATAGTAGGTTCATGCCTCTTGTTTTCTGGAAGCATGACAATAACTTCTAACATTGTAGATGTGTTGTTGCTACTAGGGAGAAAACAACAATGTTTTATCCGAGAATAATTCTATTATTTAATTTACACACATTTCTTAATGCGATAATCTGTTGCTTGCAACTTAATACTGAAAGGGGTTTGGACGATAACCGGAAGGTGGATTATTAGTCATAGACGTAGTTGGATTACGGTCTATGTATTATGTTGTAATGCCCAAATAAATCTCATAGTAATCATCTTGTCATGTATGGTCGATGTTCTGTCAATTGCTCAGCTGTAATTTGTTCACCCAACATGCTATTTATCTTTATGGAGAGACACCTCTAGTGAACTGTGGACCCCGGTCCTTTCCTTTACACTCATAAATTCAACCACTGCAATCATGTTCTATTTACTTACTGCAATTCATGTCCTCTTTAATTTCTGCAAACATCTATTTCCATTCGATACGTCTAATCCTTTGTGTTCAGCAAACCAGTGAGATTGATAACCTCACTGTAAGTTGGGGCAAAGTACTTTGGTTGTGTTGTGTGCATGTTCCACGTTTTTGGTGACGCCAGTAGTGCGCTCTGCCACTAGTCAGATAGCAACACCTTCAGAAGTCACGCATTTCTCCTACTGGTCGATTAAACATTGGTTTCGTACTGAGGGTAGACTTACTGCTGTGCTCATCACACCTTCCTCTTGGGGTTTTCCAACCGCTTCCACAACAATCGCCACCAAGATTGTCTGGCGCCATCACTGGAGCACCATCAATGGCCATTGGGGGTATCCTTAGCTTTTGCTTCGTACTAATGGTGGCATCATATTTGACAACTTCCATAAAGGGGACCATGTCTAATTCATATCAGTAGGCCCTCGAAACTCGTGTTTCATCCACTTCCTTGTGCAAAGGAGAAAGGGCAGCCGCCGGAAGAGGGACATTCATCATCCTCAACACACCGAAGCCCTACCGCCATCACCACCTCGCATCCATCTCTGCAACCATATTTTAGCCATCTTCATAGCGATATTCTATTGTACTGTTTGATTACCTTGAGACTGGCGTAGTTCTCTCCATTGATAAAACCACAAAATATAATCATGTTGCTCTAGGTAATAAAAAACATAATAATTTAATAGGAATCACCTTTCCAAGCTTAATCACTTCCTGGTTTGAAAAAACCTATGTCTCTAGGAAAAAATCTTTTCTATAGCCCAAAACAGGTTAAAGGTATCAAGGACCGTACTGGATGTGGATTAATTGAATTGGTTACTTGGCCAAGATTCGGACGACTTTTGAGCGGAGCTTCCTATTCGTCGTAGCGGGCCCACTGAACAGGAAATAAACAAAAAAAATTGTCAAGTTCCAAGCAACAAGACCGTCCATGTCAAAACTAGGTAAATGGGTAGTGAGAAGGTTTTGACCTCAGCTAGTAAAAACTTTGCGTGATGCACTTTGGGGAATCCATTCATCACCCCAAATATCAATCATATTGCGATCTCCCACTTTGGGGAGGCGTGGGTACAGGTGAAAACCGAGCTCCAATTCTAGTCATGGCGGGCGAGGAAGGTGTGTTGCGTCGTTACCTTGATGAAGGCATCACCATTGCAGCTATTGTCTTCCCACTAGTGCTGCTCTAGGAGAAACCCTAGATCTCGGTCTCCTAGGCCGGACGATGGCGGTACTCAGTGTCGTTCTACCTCTTGGGACATCATTTTTGGAGCAACGGCTAGCTAGATGGTGGAGGCAAGAGGTGGAGTGGTCTACATCTAACGCGTCGACTTCGGCGCAGCGGGGCCTCGGTGAAGGATGTGGCATGATAGACCCGCGCAGGTTGGGGCATTGTCTTGTGCCATGGCGGCGTCGATGGGAGGCCTGGTGAGGGCTATGCGGATCTCAACCCTAAAGATGGACCAATGTTTCATGGCGGCGACAACTTCTACTGCGGGTGCATTAGGTGCTTTCTGTGGGTCTGCTAGATCAGATGTGTACTCCTTTTTTTGCCTTTGTGTTACTCGAGATGCCCCCGGTATTTGGCTGGTGGGCTTTGTTTGTGTTTTTGGAGCACAAGTATCTGATGTCATGTTTTTCACCCATCGTAGTGTTTGTAGTTGTTTAGTGGTGGTTTGGGGTTTTATGATGTATACTCTTAGCATATCTTTGTTCAATAAAATCTAAATAAAGGCTGTATGCAATTTTTCGATGCAGAGGTGGCTGAGGATCTCATTTTGAATAAGATGTAACCTTTTCTCGTTGTTTAGATACATGTACGTCCACATACTTTGCCAAGCAAAGGAGCTTCCTTCTTCGTACGCAACCAAAGGTAGACTTGTTTCCCAAAACTCGGCAATAGTCTGGCCTAAGAGGGGGGCACGTTGCATAAATCCACCCAACACAGTTTCTAAAACAAAAGAATTACAGCTCCCACAGCTAGGTCTGCCTGTCTTGCCTAAAACTGCCGAAAAAACTTGTACACATCCATCATCTGAGAGAAGGAAAAAAAAATGCAGCCCATGATTCCCTAGATAAATGGCAGCAGGGTCCATGTACGGCGACCAGAGTAGAGTTGGAAGAACGATGGGTGATCATCCAGCTCCAAGGACACAGACAGTCGTTGCCATAAACTCCTAGGCAGCAGCTCCACTCGACGAGGTGAATATTATTGCCGATGCGGAAACATATTCAGGAAACATCGATATCTTCTGTTCCTGCAAGTTGAAAGATAGTGATTGAGAAGCTAGATAAGTTCCTGACTGCACCACGAATGGTATAATATGATATACGTATTTTTTTTTTTCAATATGTCACTTGCAAGCATCAATAGTAATACAACATTCCACCTCACAATTGCACAATCACCACACAATGTAATAAAACTAGCACCGTGCACACCGCTTCAAGAAGAAGCGCACAATTTCAGACCATCTTTTATTACGTCCTTGAGCATCGCGTGCCCTACTCACTCAAAGCCAGCATCCTTCCTCATCCCACTGATGAAAGCGTGCACCTTCTCTGACGAGTACAGGCTTTTGGAGACGCTCTCCCGCTTCATGCACCGTGCCGCCCAAGCTGCCAGCGTTGGCGCCACCTCCTCCACATTGACCCCCCAGTACCTATTAAAGCTCTCAAACCAAGTTGTGAAAGGCATAAGCGCAACATCCACGAACCCGAATCCATGCTCCCCTCCAAAGAATTCCTTCTCCCCGAGCTCCTCTTCTAGTGTCTTCAAGATCCCCGCCATCTCTGTGCCCGCCTCCAGCTGTTTCTCAGTATAGAGCCGGGAGCCACAGCCGTAAACCTTCTTATCGACATAGTCGGCCCAGAAACGGGTATGCGCGCGCTCGCTTGGGTCGGTGGGGAGGAGGGAGCGGGTGTCTGGAAAAACCTCATCGAGATACTGGAGGATGATGAGAGATTCGATAATTATGCAACCGTCATGCAGGAGCACGGGGATCTGCTTATAGATCGGGTTGGAGCGGAGGAGTCGATCGCTCTTGGTGGCCATGATGTTCTCTTCAACGTACTCGTAGGAGAGGCCTTTCTCCGCTAGGGCGATGCGGCACCGCTGCCCAAATGGGCTCACCCAGAAATCCAGCAACACCAGACCTACGTTGTTCTCACCTGCCATCACTAATCACTGATCAGATCGGTTTCTCTGTGTTTGTATTTGTGTTTGTGATTGTTGTATGGGTGTGGGTGAGGAGTGAGATGATGCGGGGTGAGGATTTATAGGGGGGCAACCAGAGTGGGTGAGCTGGGATGTTTCCGGGATAGTGCGTAAGTAATTTTTTACTGGAGTTTATTACTGGCACGATGACAGGATCAAATCGAACGGCCGGCTCCGTGCGTGCGTAATGGTTCTCGAGAATTCCGGTGTTTGGTCCGGTGTGTCACAGGGGATCAGCGCCTCGGTGAGTCGGAAAGAAGCACAGAGGATCAGGCGAAGATGTGATATGTGGTGACGATATCACAAATAGCAGCCGTTTCTTATTTTAGCCTTTCCTTTTGGAGCACTACGGTAGGATTGCATTTTTTTCCAAAAGGTAACAGCAAAAACGCGACAGGCTTTGATAGTTATTTTTTCCTTTGCTTGACTTGATGAGACACACGCGGTACTTTATTTTTTTGCAGGTAGAAAGAAACTTTATTAAGCAAGAAGGGTTACAAGGCGATCATCATGATCTAAGACCTGAAGAACAACATCAGGTCCAGAGCCTAACCAAGTAGCAGTGTGGCGTTGTGACCTCGCGTAGTTTAAGTGGACAAATTTACATCAGGTCCAGAGCCCTAAACTGCGATTGTTCTTCAGGTTAGGGCTCTGGACCCGATCTTCGTGTCTACATTCGATTTTGGAGATTAGGAACTTGTCCACTCAAGCTAGAATTTGTAACCTGCGATCGTTCCACTTTTACAAATTTACAAATTCTTTGCCTTTGATTTTGTTGCTTCAATCAACTGAAGACAGTCTGATTCAATGATGGCCGGCAGCTGGCTAAACTATATAGATAGCTCTAGCACTTCAAGACAAGCATACAACTCTGCTTCATATGGAGAATCACAATCTGGCATGTACCGGCAGGCAGACACCAATTGCCAGCCCTCCTCATTACGAAGCACTATACCTACACCAGCCATTTGATCTCCCTCATGGAAAGATGCATCAATAGTTAATTTCACCCATCCGGCTGGTGGTTTAGTCCATTGTTTAACTGAAACATGTGTCTTACAGCGAGGGACGTGCGAAGGTCCCTCCTCGGCGATCAGCTGTTTACCCTTGATCAGGGGGTCAGTAGGTGTATGCTTAACATCGCGGATCAGCCGCAGATAGCTGCTTAGAAAGCGTTTAGAACTTTCAATTGCTGATAGGGGCTTCTCATGAGTAACTTCATTCCTTCCATACTAGTAGTGTCATCTCTACCATATGATTAGGAATCTAAACGAGAACTGACTTGAACCAGTTACTCGGGGGCACTGAGAGATCTGCATCTGAAGGTAAACTCCAAACCTTCCTCATCTCTGACCATAGTTGGTGCGCATGTGGGCACCGAAACAATTCATGCGCAACATCCTCAATCTCCATGCAGCATATGTTGCAATACCCTGTGACCCGTATGTGGCGCCATAGCTTGTTCTCCTCCGTGGCCAGCCCATTGGACGCCACCTTCCAAGCGAAGATTTTGACCTTCGGGGGAACTGATGAGCGCCTTATTTTAGTCCAACAAACATTCTGTCCGTCAGGGTTGTCACTGCTAGCCGCCATCGCACACTGCTCTGGGTGTTCAGCTACAGCGAGCTTGTATGCGCTCTGTACAGAAAACACACCTGTGGTTAAGCTATGACGTCTTCATCCCCATGTCGGGACGGTTTAATCTTGAGAATTGCTTCAGCATCAATAGACACACGCAGTACTTAGAGGACCAATGTTTAAAATAGCGTGTTAAAGAATAGCGGTAGCGTTCCTTCAAATACTATACAAGCTATTGTATAAGTAGCGTATTGAGAAAACAAAATTAAAATATAGTCTAAAAGTATAATATTTTAGCAAAAAATAATATGATACAGACCAAAAAATGGCAGAACATTCATACATAGCCATATAAAAAAATAATTCTCCAATTTTATAGAAGCCTAACATTGGCATTAACATAGCATAAATTATTTATTCAAAATCATCAGCATTGGCGATGTCGATCATCTTCCGATTCAGAAGAGATGAATCAACAAATTGCAGTTCATGACCAATATAAACACAAAGCAACTTCTCCTTCTTCTTCCTAAGGAGGAGAATTTATATCTTTGGACCAATAGGCTAGAAAAAATAACATGCTAAGCTACGATGTTTTAGAGCTACATAGCATGCTATTTCAAAAATAGTGTCATAGTGAGTAAAATTGCTGAAATTTAGCGCGAACTCTTCATATAATTTATAGCAAGCTATTAGTCTGAAATAGAGCGTTATTTTAAACATGAAACGAACACCTTTCTCATCCATTGTGTGAACGACCTGCAATATGCGTTGGATTAAATTACTTTTAGGACAAAACTGAGAGATTTGGGTAAGCTGAATATTGCACACCACCAGGCTGTCAAAGTTGCTGCTCTATCCGCATAGTAAGCAATTAATTTGACGGCCTTTTCCTCATTTTTTATAGCTCACTCCCTCCGTCTTTAAATAATTCTTTAAATAATATAGTAATTTTATATCACAAAAGTTTCTATTTTCTGTAAAAGTTTAGTCAAATTTAAATATGTTTGACTTTCAAAAAGGAAAACGTCCACTTATTCCCTGACGGAGGGAGTTGCGGGAAATGGTCAAACCATCTTTGCGAAGGCATGTTCAATGGAAGAAGCTTATGATCACATGGGGTTCGTGTTCCTTTCCTCCGGCTCATACACGTGACGCGTGTCCTCCAAGATCGTGACAACGATGGGACCATCACAACCTTAGGCCTCAAGTTTGTCATAGTATCTATGGATGACTTTGAAACAACAACGGTATGTTTTAGTTCAATATGTTGTGTCTCTCAGTTGTTCATATATACTACCTCCGTTTCAAGGAATAAGGCGCCCTCGTTTTACGAGCTTTTTGTTTGACCAAGAATTACTTCAAATAGATAAGGATTATTTGTATGAAATTAGTATCATAAAAAAGTGCTTTTCAATACGAATCCAACGATACTAATTACATATAATATAATCAAGATTTTGTTGTTTAATTTTTATGGTCAAAGTTCGTCTTGAAATACGTGTGCGCCTTATTCCTTGAAACAGAGGTAGTAGTTGCATTGACTTGTGTCTTTGATCTAAATTGTTGTTTCTTCTGTATAATTGCGTCTAGGCTATCCCCTGTAGCGCAACATGTGGAGCATATACATAAAAACATTAACTATCCTTCGACTGCCGCTGCCGCAGCTCCTTCTCCAATAAAACCTGTAAGTCTTTTTCTATTTTAATGTAGCATCTCCTGAATGGACCTTGATTAAATTACTAGTTCTTAAACTAATAACTGTTTTTCCTTATTTCTTAAGGATTTGCGAGCTATCATTTCCTCCCTAGAGACTTTTGCCTCCCAATATACTTCTCTGGAAGTTGACAAGGCCCAGCTGAAAAAGGAGGTCAAGTCTTCTTCCTCGAAATTAGAGGGCGCAATAAAAATGGCTGCCGAGACTCGCCAGGAAGTCGATTCCTTGAAGGAGGAGCTCGAAGGGCTGAAGAGGAGGCTGAAGGATGAAGAGGCGTCCAGGCTAGCCGCTGAAGCTCGGGCGATCGAAAAGGATGATATTCTTCGCCAATCTTCCTTAGCATTGCTCAGTAATTCCCTCTCTACTCTTTTGGTTGATTATTGCTTTGCGAGCTCCTCTTATTTCGTTCTTCACAGAGGCTGCTGATACCCCTGTCGAGTCTCTGGACAAGCTCCCGAGCAATTCTCTGGCAAATGCTCTGTCGACGACCCTTGCTTCTCACCAGCTCTTTCAAGACCTCCTCCAGAAGGGCCAGGGAGCCATGGTACGGGTTGTCGTCGTGGTGAACGAGCAGATGCCATAGGATGGCTTGAGTGTGGGCCGGATGGACGCTAGAGGATTCGGGGGAGGGTTTGTGACTAGATGGGACGAACTTCCGGATGCTTTCCTCAAGAACACAGCCAAAGGCAGGGATGCAAGAAGAAACACACAAGGAAGAACTCTGCTCTAGATCACTATCTTCATTGATCTCAACATGGTAACAGGTTTTTGGATACAAGGTTCATCTAGAGACTGATCATCCCGAATACGGGTGTGCCCCCTCTCCTTATATAGGGGAGAGGGTGGCTTACAGAGCAAGAAACCCTAATGGCATCTTTGACTGGACAAACTACTTTACAAAGTAACTTTAATCATGGATGACGCCGGGGTCTTCTTTAATCAGGGAGGCTGACGTCCTCCGGCTTCTTTCAGCGTCATCGCTCTCTTTGGCGCCAGGGCTTCGATTAAAGCCACTTTGCTTACCTCAGCCTTGTCCTCTAGCTCTGAAGAGAATCTTTGACCAGTCTTGCCGACATGCTCTTCTTTCCGGTAGCCTGGTGTCTTCTTCATCCGGTTCCGGTATACCCCCCTGGGGATGCCGGCATGGCTTTACTTAACCAAACTCTTATCTTTGTGCTCCGGTATAAACATTAAACCGGTATCTTGATAGACCAAACCATCCGGTTTGGCATGCCTTTGGCATACCGGGGGTCATCCCCCCAACATTAGTCCCCGAAGCTGGTATAGTCTGGCGGATTCTATCCTACAGACCATGCCAGGTTCTCTTGTTTTTAGGATACCGGTTTAATCTTTCCGGCGCTGAGCTTGGATCCGGCATCTTTGCCCGGACTTACGTTTTCTCTCTTTGCAAGGTATCTTCCGGTATCTTTTTCTCCGGTATCTTAGCCATTAACTCTCTCCTCGGCGAAGTCGAGAATTTCTCGGGCCCCGCGCCTGTCAGTGACATGCGCACTGTAACTGACGCGCCAGTGTCAAGGGTCACTTCCCTTCGACTTCCGCGCGCGTATTAACTACCTCACAGCGGATCCCAGTCACCATTCCGGATCCATGTGTACCTTCCTGTGGCTTTCCCTTTCCACGCGTGTATCGCCGCGCCATGTGGCGGCCTGTGGAGCGAACCGTCGCGGCCCGCGGAGCGAACCGCTGCGGCCCGAAGGTTTTCGGCCCACCTCTCTCTCTTCCTTTATAAGGCTAAACCGCCCCCTCTTCTTCCTCTTCTCGCATTCTCTGCTTCCTCGCGCACAGTGCCATTCGCCCTCTGCGCCTCCGTTGCTCTCCGTTCTTCGCTTGAGCTCCGCCGCCCGGTGAACTTACGCCGCTGCTTCGCCGGACTTCACCGTGCGGAGATTCTTCGCGGTGCTCCTCTCGCGACCGCTGCATTCGCGCTTCTTCGAGCTCTTCTCCGCCCCGCCGTCGACGGAACTCCTCGTCAACCGCAGGCTCGCTACTTCACCGGCGAACCCCTTCTACTGCGACTCCGCCGCCTCAGGTTAGGCTTAATCTGAGTTTACTCCTCTTTTGCTTGCTTCCTAGATCTTGGGTCGGTAGTGTATTTACTTCTCCTTTTCTTTTGCTTTTTCTCTTACTCGTAGATCTTCGCGCGGGGGTAGATCTTGGGATTCTTGTTTTTCCGCTCCTGTACTCATGTCTAGCGAAGAGTCCTCTTCCGCTTCATCTTCCTCTGCCTCCTCTTCCGATAACCGGCATAGCCAATCCTCTGACAGATCAACTGCCGATCTGGTCCAGATGGACACCGACTCCGGTAGCCACCAAGAAGCCGGTACCTCTAGCCAAGTTTCCGGCGTAGATCCTGCCGGTGTCACACGCGGGGCCTGGATGGGTTCCAATGTTAGCCAGTATGAGATTGACTGGCTTTACCGGTCCAGGAGGATTCCGGAGGGAGTATCCTGCCGGCTTCCTGGCGACGAGATTGAACCGGTGCTTGAACCCGGTGAACATGTCGTTTTTCTTGCTCACTTCGAGCGCGGCTTCGGCCTTCCCGTCTCCGAGTTCTTCCAGAAGTTCTTAGATTTTTACGAACTTCAACCTCATCATCTTCCCGGCAACGCCGTTTTTTACCTTTCTTGCTTTGCCACCTTTATGGAGGCTTATGTCGGCATTCGTCCCACCCGCGAGACGTTTGCCCGTTTCTTTGCTCTTCGGATCAATTCCGTTTAGGGCAAGGAAATCCCTAAACCCAAACCCCCCGTTCAATGCGGGTCTTGTATCATCGGCTCCTGTTGTGGGTATACTTTATGGGTATATCAACGGCATGGCCTAGATCCGGCAAGCCCGGGTGGCCCATAGTTGGTGGTGAGGCATGTGGCCCATCGGGCGGCCCAGTTGCTGTAGATCATGAAGGATGAAGTCCAGCCCAGGAACAGGAAGCCGGATCTCAACCGACCTACGAAGGAGGCCGGATCCGTGACAGCCCATGAAGTATCCGGATCCAGCTCGGCCTAGAAGGAAGGTGGATCCTTGACGTACACGGCAAGATATTGTACCGTAGTTAGGTAACTTGTATTCCGGCTAGGACTCTCCATGTAAACCCTAGATCCGTGCGCATATATAAGCCGGATCTCGGGAGCCCTAGAGGCAGAACCACAACTCATTGTAATAACGCGAAAGCGCCCAGATAATTCCAGACAAGCAGCAGTAGGCCCTGTCATCGTGCAGGTGTTCCGAAGCTGGGTAAATCGCGTACCACCGTCCCGAGAGCACTCCGCCCTATGGCCCCTACTTCTTCTCCCCCTCGTGAGGATCCCTCCTCCGAGGTACCGTCGATTAGGCAACGACAGTTGGCGCCCACCGTGGGGCCTGTGGCGTCTGGAGGCCTGAACCGGGAGGGTCCCGCCATGGGAAGCTACGACGACACCATCGCTGTGGGGCGCGTCCTCTACGCCGGAAATCTGCCGATCGTCCCTCCGGATGAGTGTTGGATTCCGGCTAGGATAAACCCAGTCAAGCTCTCCGTCGTCCCAGTTGGCGGCATACACATCTTCATCGGGGAAACCGTCGATTCCGACGGAAACCCACTGGTAAGTAACGCAGACGCGACCGCCGCAGAGCTGGACGCTGTCGCGAAGATCCGATCTGAGATGCAGGAGCTTCACAAGGAAGATTCCGCCTCGGATCTGGAATTTTCAAAGCCCACCCAATCCGCCCCTGAGCAGGAAACAACGGGGGAAGACCAATGCAGATCCGCCTGGGTCTCCCAGGTGTTAGAAAAACAGAGGTGCCACTTCGTACACTTCTTGGCCCATACCGCCGGAACCGCCCCTCACGAAGACGGAGCTGGTCCTGAGCAGGTAGAGGCACCGGAAAACGACGCAGATCCGGATCAGGCTGAGCCTGTCGGAGAAAGCGACACTCCGGTTGAAGAGTCGATTTTGGGCAATCTGAGCCCAATTTCTGGGGATACCCCCTCCATGGACACTGATGAGTTTAACCGCAAGCTAGGGGAGTACGGTTTCGGTGATCAGCCTGAAGTCGACTCCGCCCAGCCTAAGCAGGTTCTCGCAACCGTAGCAGCGCTGGGGCAACCTGGATCAGAAGAGGCAACCAACCAATCTGACCCTCAGCCATCCCACCAAGGATCTCCAATGTCACGGGAGCGACCCCGCAGGGATTCTTCCTCGGAGGAACTCCTGTCAGCTGAAGAGATGGTTGCGCGAGCAGTTCTTAACAAACCTATAACCCCGGGCGACGCTGCAGATCCAGAGGCTCTAGAGGCCACTAGAAAGGAAATGCTGGCCACAGCCAAGAAGCTCGCCGATGCCGCAGCCGCATTAAGGGATGAAAGGGCAGAAGCTGCAGGTTTGGTGGACCAATTCGACAGACAGGATCGCGAAATTGCTGCCACACTCGAGCATGTCAAGAGTATGGCGCAAGAGTGGGAAGTAAAGATGACCTATGCGCAGGCGGAGGCCGATCGAATTGTTAGAGAAGCAATTCCGCCTCGCAGAATCAACTTCGCCACGCCCGCAGAGCAGCAGCCGCTGGAAACCCCAAAGGACAACATGCTAAAAGCTGCGGAGCTGTTGAAGAAGAAGGACGAAGAGGTTGATATCAACTACCTCCGCAAACTTGTCGCTTCTGCAATGCAGCAGCAAAGCAAGGCGGATACTTCGCGCAGGTTAGAATCCAATCCGGATAACTGTGTATCCACCGCGCAGAAGGACGCTCGTGCCGATCGGCATCCCGATGATGAATCACACACCGGATCCTCGGAGCGCAGAAGAAGAACCAGGGAACACCCAAATCTGATCCCCGTTCCGTCAAAGACGCCTTCGTCAGATCCAAGAAAGGGAAAGGATGCAATGTACCCTGGACGAGACAAATATCGCAACCCCTCTCCTCCACCTAATGGTTACCCGCGACCCCCTCACCGCCGTAGTCCAGCCGGAAACACCAGGCCCCCAGGGCATGGTGGGATTGTTATCCGCGACAACGTGCTGCCAAGAAACAGAAACAGGGAGCGCTCGCCGGAACCTCGCCGGAACCAGAACAACGATCATGAGCCCGAGCCCAGGAGGAGTCGGAATGAGGAACGAGACGCAGAGCCTCGCCGGAGCCGCGACCCGGAGCCTCGCCGGAGCCGGAACGACCAGGGCAGCCAGCGCCATGGCGAAGGCAGCCACAGAAGCCGGAGTCAACACCGGGAAGGCCGAGGAGAATCGGAAGGCGGAAGCAAGAAATCGGACCGACCACCTCGCAGGTCTCCCTCACCACCACCTAGCAGCGGCGGTGGAGGTGGAGGCGGAGGCGACGGCCTGAGATCTCGCTCTCGCTCACAATCTCCTCGCCACGGCTCGCGCGACGCGCGGGAACGCCTTAACGAATACAGAACCGACTACATTGGTCCGAAATGCTTTGGCAGGATGATTCGAGAGGAACCAAAGCCAAGGATGAACCTCAAGCTACCCGGAAACCTGAAGCATTATGATGGCACCGAAAGGCCGGATACCTGGATTGAGGATTACTATAATGCAGTAACCTTTGCCGGAGGAACCCCTAACATCGCCTGCCGCATGCTCCAGTTGTACCTTGTAGGTCCAGCCCAGATCTGGCTCAGTGACCTCGAGAAGAACTCCATCTTTTGCTGGTTCGACCTGAAGACCGCTTTCGAGAAACACTTCAGAGGCACCTACAAAAGGCCTGCCACGGCAAGCGACCTGCAAGCCTGCATCCAGAAGAAGGGAGAAACCTCAAGAAACTACCTCACACGATGGTTGGCATGCAGGAACGAGTGCGAAAACGTCGACCACACCACCGCCATGTACGCCTTTATTGGTGGACTGCAGAAGGGAGGATTGCTGAGGCATACGCTCACTCGTTTGGCTAACTCAAACAAGCTGACTTTGGATGAGATGATCTCCATTGCCAGTGATCATACTGCCGCCGATGATGACGCAGGCGGTGATCTCGCAGCTACAGCAATCCCCCTACATCAACAAAAGAAGAACCGTGATAACGGCAACAGCAGCAGCCATAAGCGCAAGAACCCTGATGACCAGAAGAGTGGCGGATCCGAGATGGTCGCCATGGCGTTTCAACGCGGAGGTTCAGGAGGCGGAAGAGGACGCGGCCATGGAGGCGGAGCCGGCAGGGGTCAGCAGCATGCCACTGAGGTCGCAGCTGGCGGATCCCGCGCCCCGCAAACCTACGAGGAGTACAGAGACATGCCCTGCCTGGCCCACCTGGATCCAGTTACAGGGAAGTCCACTCACACCAACCGCAACTGCAAGTGGGTCAATGATCTAAAGAACGACCCGGAGGCAGGATACAAGCGAGCCCGGAAGCACCGCCCACGCGGCAAGGGAGGCAAGGGCAAGAACAAGGACAAAGAGGAAGATAGTTCCGAGGCGATGGATGAGGATGATAACTAGCCGGATCCCAAGGTAGGATCCGCAGGTAAATCCAACCCATTCGAGAAAAAGAGCGTGGGGGCTTACCACACTTTCCTCGGAACCCCAACAGTCCGCGCTGCCAAGTCAGCTACCCGGATCCTGAACGCCACAGTTCCGGCTGTGCCGCAGTATGTCAGGTGGTCGGAAATCCCGTGCACATTTGATAGGGAGGATCACCCTGCCATTGTGCCAAAAGAATGCTACGCCTTGGTTGTAAGCCCCCGCATAGACGGGTATGACTTCTCCAAGTGCCTCATGGATGGTGGAGCCAGCTGGAACATCATGTACCTGGAGACTCTAGAGCGGATGAACCTCACCAAGGAACAGCTCAAACACAGCAACACTGAGTTTCATGGCGTGGTTCCGGGTAAAAAGGCGAATTCCCTCGGCAGCATCACACTTCCCGTGGCTTTTGGCGATGTTCATAATTTCCGCGAAGAGAAGATCACGTTTGAAGTTGTGCCCTTCAAGAGCTCCTACCACGTCATCTTCGGCAGGCCCACCTACCACAAGTTCCACGCGAGAGCGTGCTACATCTACAACAAGCTCAAGATTCCGGGTCCTAAGGGTATGATTACCGTATCCGGAGACTACAAAAAGGCTCATGAGTGCGAGTTAGGCGAAGCGGCCTTCGCAGAGTCTGTGATATCTGGAGAGGAGCTGAAAGGCTACAGAGCCGCGGTGGATCCGACTGAGATACCAGCAGAAGCTCCGACGCTATCACAGTCGTCGAGTTCGGAATCGCTCCTTCATGGCAGGAGGCCTGGTCCTCCGCCTTCGACAGGTGAAAGACCATAAACTGCAACCTCCCTGGGAAGGACCCTTCGTTGTTAGCAAAGTGCTTCATAACGGGTCGTACTACCTTGTTGATTTCCGTGAGCTGAAGGATAGACCTGCTAATTGGCACCGGAAACGCAAGCGTGAGGATCCGGATGACATCTACGACGAGACAGATCGCCCTTGGAACATCGCACAGCTACGTCCTTTCTACACTTAGCATATTTTTTCCGAGTTACAAACTCTGTAATAGTTATACATGATCAATGAAATAAAGCTTATGGTTCACTCTTTGAGTCTTTTACCTCCTTTACTTGTTCATTTTAGATCATGTATGTTTTTTCCGACTAAAACCGCAGAGCTGGATGTTTCCGCTTAGGCGTGTATGAAAGTTGTGATTTTCAAAATCGTCCCTTAGGACGTAAGCCTAAGTTTTCTGGTGGAAAATTTTTTCGTTGCGAACTCGTGGATTCCTGGTAGCGACTTCCGGCACCTAGGCTGGGGGCTTGTTTCCGCGGTTATGGACGGACGCAATTGGGCTTCGTCACCGCAGGCGAGCGTTTCCGGCCAAAGGTTTTCTGGCTCGTGGAAGGTCAAACGAGTAAGCCGGAAAATTAACAAACCAGCACTTGCTTTTAACAAACGAAACATGCAAATAATTCTAACGGATAGCAGGATAAGTTTTCCGCCCACGCATAATTGTTTCGTCCCTAGATACTTAAGAATTAAAGTTATATTACAAACCCTCGCTGGGGCCAAAATGATGCATTGTTTCTCCCGCAGGAATAAAAGTTTTCACTCCCCCTTAGCCGGAGAAGTCTTGCCCTCTGGATCTTTTTTCCTTGGCGTCTTCGGCCGGAGATGACACGTCTTCATCACTTTCTTCCTCTTCTTCAGAAGCTGCAGCGCTGGTCTTGGGTTCCTCTTGGGGAGCGTCCTTGGAGCTGGTCCAGGTAAATTGGGTTCTGGATTCCGCAGGTCGCGCCTCCGCGTCGCGCTCCTTTTGAAGTTCAGCTTCCAAGGGCTCGTCCGCAGGAAGAACGACCTTGTCGTAGAATTCATCATGCCGGATCCCGCGCGCGATACGGGTGTCGTAGCCGCTCACTGCATCCAGGAGCGCGTTAACATCCGCATCCGGAGTAACGCCCGTGGTTACCTGCTCAAGATCAAGCTCCGGGTTATGTGCTAAGCACATAGTTAAGGTCATTGCAGCTGCGCCTCGGGCTGATGATGCTTGTAGATCCGTCACTAGCTCCGGAAGAACGTCCACTTTTCTAACAAGTTTGCGAGCGTTGCAAGTGCGACTCCTCTTGATGGATAAGTTGTAGCATATCTTGCGGGAGGCGGAGATGAGATCTTTGCAATCATCGCCTGCAAGTTGAAGAAGGTCGTCTCGTGGGAACAAATTCCGACGCTTTTCTGGATACCCAAGCGGCTCTGCATAAGATAATCAGGATATAAGCATGCAATTTGAGCACAAAGAAAAAGGTCGGAGCAAACATCTAGACAAGGTTTCAGCGTAGTACCCAAGATGTTCTCGTTGAGCAAGTCCCAGTGATGTTCCGCGGTCTCCATATATTTCTGGAACCCATAGAGCTCTTTCTGCTGCCTCTTGATGGTCTCGCTGTCAGCATTTCTTTTCAATATAAATTCGCCCTTTTCCCTGATGTGCTCGGAGTTTTTCTCCACCAGCTGTTTCTCGGCCTGCTCCATCTTTAGTTCCGCCTCCTTTAGTTTCGTTTCCAATTCTTGGTACGAGGAGCGCAGGTTCTCAAGTTCCGACGAGGCTGTAGCAAGGGAAGAGGATGCGCCTATAATAACATAAGTCAAAAGCAAGTTCAAAGCCGGAATGTGAACTAATGACGAAAAAGATGGAAACCAACCTTGGGCGTCCGCCAGTTGTTTGTTCAGTTCCGCATTCGCATCTTTCAGAGTCCGGATATTTTCCGCCTGATTCAGAGTAACGCGGCGCTGAAGGGCAATGTTCTTGTGCAGCTCGTAATGCAGCGCCTGCTGTTCCTGTAAAACATAGACAGGGCAGGAGTAAAAATTCGGCTTGTAACAGTGGTTTCCTTCAAAGCATTATTGCCGGAACCTTTCCGCCATAATACTTGGGGGCTACTGATCCAATTTAAAAACTTTCCCGGAAGTAATCTTTCTCTAAGCATCTAAGCGCTAACTATTCTTTGAGTTTCCGCCTACATGCTTGGGGGCTACTGGGGAGTACCTTTTGCTTGCAGATGAGTTTGTCGAAGAACTGGCCGACATCCTTCTTAAAGTCCTGGATTTCCGATGTCGCGACGTCAGGCTTCCCCCAGGCGTTGTTCAGCATGGTGTTGAGCAAGTTGATGGCGTGTAACTCACACGTTCGTTGGGAACCCCAAGAGGAAGGTATGATGCGCACAGCAGCAAGTTTTCCCTCAGAAAGAAACCAAGGTTTATCGAACCAGGAGGAGCCAAGAAGCACGTTGAAGGTTGATGGCGGCGGGATGTAGTGCGGCGCAACACCAGGGATTCCGGCGCCAACGTGGAACCTGCACAACACAACCAAAGTACTTTGCCCCAACGAAACAGTGAGGTTGTCAATCTCACCGGCTTGCTGTAACAAAGGATTAACCGTATTGTGTGGAAGATGATTGTTTGCAGAAAACAGTAGAACAGTATTGCAGTAGATTGTATTTCAGTAAAGAGAATTGGACCGGGGTCCACAGTTCACTAGAGGTGGCTCTCCCATAAGATAAACAGCATGTTGGGTGAACAAATTACAGTTGGGCAATTGACAAATAAAGAGGGCATGACCATGCACATACATATCATGATGAGTATAGTGAGATTTAATTGGGCATTACGACAAAGTACATAGGGCCACTTCTTTTGGGCTTCTCCGGTGGCTTCTGGGAGAAGCTTCTCCCCACCAGCTTCTCCCAGAAGCCCGGACCCTAAAAAATTTCTGGCTTATATTCTAGTTTAGGCTAAATAAGATTATAAGCCAGAACATATTTGAGGTTCGAGCTTCTGGGAGAAGCTGGTGGGGAGAAGCTTCTTCCAGAAGCCGCTGAAGAAGCCGAAAAGAAGTGGCCCATAGACCGCCATCCAACTGCATCTATGCCTAAAAAGTCCACCTTCAGGTTATCATCCGAACCCCCTCCAGTATTAAGTTGCAAAGCAACAGACAATTGCATTAAGTATGGTGCGTAATGTAATCAACAACTACATCCTTAGACATAGCATCAATGTTTATCCCTAGTGGCAACAGCACAACACAACCTTAGAACTTTCATCCTTGTCCCAGGTGTCAATGCAGGCATGAACCCACTATCGAGCATAAGTACTCCCTCTTGGAGTTACAAGCATCTACTTGGCCAGAGCATCTACTAGTAACGGAAAGCATGCAAGATCATAAACAACACGTAGATATAACTTTGATAATCAACATAACAAGTATTCTCTATTCATCGGATCCCAACAAACGCAACATATAGAATTACAGATAGATGATCTTGATCATGTTAGGCAGCTCACAAGATCTGACAATGATAGCACAATGGGGAGAAGACAACCATCTAGCTACTGCTATGGACCCATAGTCCAGGGGTAGACTACTCACACATCACACCGGAGGCGACCATGGCGGCGTAGAGTCCTCCGGGAGATGATTCCCCTCTCCGGCAGGGTGCCGGAGGCGATCTCCTGGATCCCCCGAGATGGGATCGGCGTTGGCGGCGTCTCTGGAAGGTTTTCCGTATCGTGGCTCTCGGTACTGGGGGTTTCGTCACGGAGGCTTTAAGTAGGCGGAAGGGCAAGTCAGGAGGGGGCACAGGGGCCCCACACCATAGGCCGGCGCGGCCAGGGGGGCCGCGCCGCCCTAGGGTTTGGGCACCCTGTGGCCCCACTTCGTTTCGTCTTCGGACTTACGGAAGCTTCGTGGAAAAATAGGCCCTGGGCGTTGATTTCGTCCAATTCCGAGAATATTTCCTTACTAGGATTTCTGAAACCAAAAACAGCAGAAACAAAGAATCGGCACTTCGGCATCTTGTTAATAGGTTAGTTCCAGAAAATGCACGAATATGACATAAAGTGTGCATAAAACATGTAGATAACATCAATAATGTGGCATGGATCATAAGAAATTATCGATACGTCAGAGACGTATCAGCATCCCCAAGCTTAGTTCTGCTCGTCCCGAGCAGTAAAACAATAACACGAGATAATTTCTGGAGTGACATGCCATCATAATCTTGATCATACTATTTGTAAAGCATATGTAGTGAATGCAGCGATCAAAACAATGTATATGACATGAGTAAACAAGTGAATCATAAAGCAAAGACTTTTCATGAATAGCACTTCAAGACAAGCATCAATTAAGTCTTGCATAAGAGTTAACTCATAAAGCAATAATTTAAAGTAAAGGCATTGAAGCAACACAAAAGAAGATTAAGTTTCAGCGGTTGCTTTCAACTTGTAACATGTATATCTCATGGATATTGTCAACATAGAGTAATATAATAAGTGCAATAAGCAAGTATGTAGGAATCAATGCACAGTTCACACAAGTGTTTGCTTCTTGAGGTGGAGAGAAATAGGTGAACTGACTCAACATTGAAAGTAAAAGAATGGTCCTCCATAGAGGAAAAGCATCGATTGCTATATTTGTGCTAGAGCTTTGATTTTGAAAACATGAAACAATTTTGTCAACGGTAGTAATAAAGCATATGCATCATGTAAATTATATCTTATAAGTTGCAAGCCTCATGCATAGTGTACTAATAGTGCCCGCACCTTGTCTTAATTAGCTTGGACTACCGGATCATCACAATGCACTGTTTTAACCAAGTGTCACAAAGGGGTACCTCTATGCACTTTGTACAAAGGTCTAAGGAGAAAGCTCGCATTGGATTTCTCGCTATTGATTATTCTTCAACTTAGACATCCATACCGGGACAACATAGACAACAGATAATGGACTCCTCTTTTATGCATAAGCATGTAACAACAATTAATAATTTTCTCATTTGAGATTGAGGATATATGTCCAAAACTGAAACTTCCACCATGGATCATGGCTTTAGTTAGCGGCCCAATGTTCTTCTCTAACATTATGCATGCTTAACCATAAGGTGGTAGATCTCTCTTACTTCAGACAAGACGGACATGCATAGCAACTCACATGAAATTCAACAATGAATAGTTGATGGCGTCCCCAGTGAACATGGTTATCGCACAACAAGCAACTTAATAAGAGATAAAGTGCATAATTACATATTCAATACCACAATAGTTTTTAAGCTATTTGTCCCATGAGCTATATATTGCAAAGGTGAATGATGGAATTTTAAAGGTAGCACTCAAGCAATTTACTTTGGAATGGCGGAAAATACCATGTAGTAGGTAGGTATGGTGGACACAAATGGCATAGTGGTTGGCTCAAGTATTTTGGATGCATGAGAAGTATTCCCTCTCGATACAAGGTTTAGGCTAGCAAGGCTTATTTGAAACAAACACAAGGATGAACCGGTGCAGCAAAACTCACATAAAAGACATATTGAAAACATTATAAGACTCTACACCGTCTTCCTTGTTGTTCAAACTCAATACTAGAAATTATCTAGACCTTAGAGAAACCAAATATGCAAACCAAATTTTAGCATGCTCTATGTATTTCTTCATTAATGGGTGCAAAGCATATGATGCAAGAGCTTAATCATGAGCAAAACAATTGCCAAGTATCACATTACCCAAGACATTTATAGCAATTACTACATGTATCATTTTCCAATTCCAACCATATAACAATTTAACGAAGGAGAAACTTCGCCATGAATACTATGAGTAGAAACCAAGGACATACTTGTCCATATGCTACAGCGGAGCGTGTCTCTCTCCCATAAGGTGAATGCTAGGATCCATTTTATTCAAACAAAACAAAAACAAAAACAAACCGACGCTCCAAGCAAAGCACATAAGATGTGATGGAATAAAAATATAGTTTCAGGGGAGGAACCTGATAATGTTGTCGATGAAGAAGGGGATGCCTTGGGCATCCCCAAGCTTAGACGCTTGAGTCTTCTTAATATATGCAGGGGTGAACCACCGGGGCATCCCCAAGCTTAGAGCTTTCACTCTCCTTGATCATGTTGCATCATACTCCTCTCTTGATCCTTGAAAACTTCCTCCACACCAAACTCGAAACAACTCATTAGAGGGTTAGTGCACAATAAAAATTAACATATTCAGAGGTGACACAATCATTCTTAACACTTCTGGACATTGCATAATGCTACTGGACATTAGTGGATCAAAGAAATTCATCCAACATAGCAAAAGAGGCAATGCGAAATAAAAGGCAGAATCTGTCAAAACAGAACAGTTCGTATTGACGAATTTTAAAATGGCACCACACTTGCTCAAATGAAAATGCCCAAATTTAATGAAAGTTGCGTACATATCTGAGGATCATGCACGTAAATTGGCTTAATTTTCTGAGCTACCTACAGGGAGGTGGACCCAGATTCGTGACAGCAAAGAAATCTGGAACTGCACAGTAATCCAAATCTAGTACTTACTTTTCTATCAACGGCTTAACTTGGCACAACAAAACACAAAACTAAGATAAGGAGAGGTTGCTACAGTAGTAAACAACTTCCAAGACACAAAATAAAAACAAAGTACTGTAGGTAAAAACATGGGTTGTCTCCCATAAGCGCTTTTCTTTAACGCCTTTCAGCTAGGCGCAGAAAGTGTGTATCAAGTATTATCAAGAGACGAAGTGTCAACATCATAATTTGTTCTCATAATAGAATCAAAAGGTACCTTCATTCTCTTTCTAGGGAAGTGTTCCATACCTTTCTTGAGAGGAAATTGATATTTTATATTACCTTCCTTCATATCAATAATAGCACCAACAGTTCGAAGAAAAGGTCTTCCCAATATAATGGGACAAGATGCATTGCATTCAATATCCAAGACAACAAAATCAACGGGAACAAGGTTATTGTTAACGGTAATATGAACATTATCAACTTTACCCAAAGGTTTCTTTGTAGAATGATCAGCAAGATTAACATCCAAATAACAATTTTTCAGCGGTGGCAAGTCAAGCATATCATAAATTTTCTTAGGCATAACAGAAATACTTGCACCAAGATCACATAAAGAATTACAATCAAAATCTTTAATCTTCATCTTAATGATGGGCTCCCAACCATCCTCTAGCTTTTTAGGAATAGAGGCTTCGCGCTCTAGTTTCTCTTCTCTAGCTTTTATGAGAGCATTTGTAATATGATGCGTGAAAGCCAAATTTATAGCACTAGCATTAGGACTTTTAGCAAGTTTTTGCAAGAACTTTATAACTTCAGAGATGTGGCAATCATCAAAATTCAAACCATTATAATCTAAAGCAATGGGATCATCATCCCCAATGTTGGAAAAAATTTCAGCAGCTTTATCACAGGCAATTTCAGCAGTTTTAGCAGTTTCAGGCAGTTTTTCGCGCTTTGCATTAGAAGTGGAAACATTGCTAACACCAATTCTTTTATTAGTATTAGTAGGAGGTGCAGCAACATGTGTAGCATTAGCATTACTAGTGGTGGTAATAGTCCAAACTTTAGCTACATTCTTCTCTTTAGCTAGTTTTTCATTTTCCTCTCTATCCCACCTAGCACGCAGTTCAGCCATTAATCTTATATTCTCATTAATTCTAACTTGGATGGCATTTGCTGTAGTAACAATCTTATTATGATGATTTTCATTAGGCATAACTTTTGATTTCAAAAGATCAACATCAGCAGCAAGACTATCGACTTTAGAAGCAAGTATATCAATTTTCCCAAGCTTTTCTTCAACAGATTTGTTAAAAGCAGTTTGTGTACTAATAAATTCTTTAAGCATGGCTTCAAGTCCAGGGGGTGTGTTCCTATTATTATTGTAAGAATTCCCATAAGAATTAGCATAGCCATTGCCATTATTATAAGGATATGGCCTATAGTTGTTACTAGAATTGTTCCGGTAAGCATTGTTGTTGAAATTATTATTTTTAATGAAGTTTACATCAACATGTTCTTCTTGTGCAACCAATGAAGCTAATGGAACATTATTAGGATCAATATTAGTCCTATCATTCACAAGCATAGACATAATAGCATCAATTTTATCACTCAAGGAAGAGGTTTCTTCGACAGAATTTACCTTCTTACCTTGTGGAGCTCTTTCCGTGTGCCATTCAGAGTAGTTGATCATCATATTATCAAGAAGCTTTGTTGCTTCACCAAGAGTGATGGACATAAAGGTACCTCCAGCAGCTGAATCCAATAAATTCCGTGAAGAAAAATTTAGTCCTGCATAGAAGGTTTGGATGATCATCCAAGTAGTCAGTCCATGGGTTGGGCAATTTTTAACCAGAGATTTCATTCTTTCCCAAGCTTGAGCAACATGTTCAGTATCTAATTGTTTAAAATTCATTATGCTACTCCTCAAAGATATAATTTTAGCAGGGGATAATATCTACCAATAAAAGCATCCTTGCATTTAGTCCATGAATCAATACTATTCTTAGGCAGAGATAGCAACCAATCTTTAGCTCTTCCTCTTAATGAGAAAGGGAACAATTTTAGTTTAATAATATCACCATCTACATCTTTATATTTTTGCATTTCACATAGTTCAACAAAATTATTAAGATGGGCAGCAGCATCATCTGAACTAACACCAGAAAATTGCTCTCGCATAACAAGATTCAGTAAAGCAGGTTTAATTTCAAAGAATTCTGCTGTAGTAGCAGGTGGAGCAATAGGTGTGCATAAGAAATCATTATTATTTGTGGTTGTGAAGTCACACAACTTAGTATTTTCAGCGTTGGCCATTTTAGCAACAGTAAATAAAGCAAACTAGATAAAGTAAATGCAAGTAAACTAATTTTTTTGTGTTTTTGATATAGCAAACAAGATAGCAAATAAAGTAAAACTAGCAACTAATTTTTTTGTATTTTGATTTAGTGCAGCAAACAAAGTAGTAAATAAAACTAAGCAAGACAAAAACAAAGTAAAGAGATTGAGAAGTGGAGACTCCCCTTGCAGCGTGTCTTGATCTCCCCGGCAACGGCGCCAGAAAAAGAGCTTGATGGCGTGTAACTCACACGTTCGTTGGGAACCCCAAGAGGAAGGTATGATGCGCACAGCAGCAAGTTTTCCCTCAGAAAGAAACCAAGGTTTATCGAACCAGGAGGAGCCAAGAAGCACGTTGAAGGTTGATGGCGGCGGGATGTAGTGCGGCGCAACACCAGGGATTCCGGCGCCAACGTGGAACCTGCACAACACAACCAAAGTACTTTGCCCCAACGAAACAGTGAGGTTGTCAATCTCACCGGCTTGCTGTAACAAAGGATTAACCGTATTGTGTGGAAGATGATTGTTTGCAGAAAACAGTAGAACAGTATTGCAGTAGATTGTATTTCAGTAAAGAGAATTGGACCGGGGTCCACAGTTCACTAGAGGTGTCTCTCCCATAAGATAAACAGCATGTTGGGTGAACAAATTACAGTTGGGCAATTGACAAATAAAGAGGGCATGACCATGCACATACATATCATGATGAGTATAGTGAGATTTAATTGGGCATTACGACAAAGTACATAGACCGCCATCCAAGCTGCATCTATGCCTAAAAGTCCACCTTGAGTTATCATCCGAACCCTCCGGTATTAAGTTGCAAAGCAACAGACAATGGCATTAAGTACGGTGCGTAATGTAATCAACAACTACATCCTTAGACATAGCATCAATGTTTTATCCCTAGTGGCAACAGCACAACACAACCTTAGAACTTTCTCACATCGTCCCGATTGTCAATGCAGGCATGAACCCACTATCGAGCATAAGTACTCCCTCTTGGAGTTACAAGCATCTACTTGGCCAGAGCATCTACTAGTAACGGAAAGCATGCAAGATCATAAACAACACGTAGATATAACTTTGATAATCAACATAACAAGTATTCTCTATTCATCGGATCCCAACAAACGCAACATATAGAATTACAGATAGATGATCTTGATCATGTTAGGCAGCTCACAAGATCCGACAATGATAGCACAATGGGGAGAAGACAACCATCTAGCTACTGCTATGGACCCATAGTCCAGGGGTAGACTACTCACACATCACACCGGAGGTGACCATGGCGGCGTAGAGTCCTCCGGGAGATGATTCCCCTCTCCGGCAGGGTGCCGGAGGCGATCTCCTGGATCCCCCGAGATGGGATCAGCGTTGGCGGCGTCTCTGGAAGGTTTTCCGTATCGTGGCTCTGCACCGGGGGTTTCGTCACGGAGGCTTTAAGTAGGCGGAAGGGCAAGTCAGGAGGGGGCACAGGGGCCCCACACCATAGGCCGGCGCGGCCAGGGGGGCCACGCCGCCCTAGGGTTTGGGCACCCTGTGGCCCCACTTCGTTTCGTCTTCGGACTTCTGGAAGCTTCGTGGAAAAATAGGCCCCTGGGCGTTGATTTCGTCCAATTCCGAGAATATTTCCTTACTAGGATTTCTGAAACCAAAAACAGCAGAAAACAGCAACTGGCACTTCGGCATCTTGTTAATAGGTTAGTTCCAGAAAATGCACGAATATGACATAAAGTGTGCATAAAACATGTAGATAACATCAATAATGTGGCATGGAACATAAGAAATTATCGATACGTCAGAGACGTATCACAAGTCTTGTTCAAGCTCCCATTTCTCCGCCTCGGTTAACTTGTTGAAAAACTTGGTAGCATATGCCTTGGGGGTGGAAGTGGTGTCAGCCGGATCTCCAAAGTTTTTCGGAAAAATGACGATGTCGCCAGCGCCGTTTCCGGCCTTCTCAGAAGAAGTGACTTCAGCCTCTCCTTGGCCTTGTTCTTCTGCGTCTTCTTGGGCAGGGCCTTTGGCCTTAGGATCTTCTCCGCCCACTTTCTCGCTGCTAACCGGAATTATTTCCGGTGGAGTGTTTGCGGCAGGAGGGGGAGATTGATCAGCCTGAGGGGGAGACGGCCGAGGAGTAGGGTGGGAGGTACTTGGCGGAGCTGGAGTAGTAGGACCAACTGCCGGAGACTTTTTCATGTATTTAGTAATAGGCTCTTGGCTGATGGTCCGCGTGGCAGTGGTACTCGGATTCCTGCAAACAAGTGAAAGGGATCGAATAAGAAATAATTTCGCCAAAATAGAGGTGCACCATATTCGGAAACTTACGGGGCGCCGGGGATGATGGGGCGCGAGCGTTTGCCAGCTGTTGAAAGCATCTTCAGGCGTGCACGTTCCGCTTTCCTCGAGTCTAGCGGAGGTGGCCTTATGATCTTGGACTTCTTGGCGGAGGCCTCGCCGCTAGCTCCGGCTTCTGAGCCGGAAGCTTTGGCGCGGGGACGCTTCGAAGGTCGAGGGGCTGCCTTGCGGGGTGCCTGTTCCTCTTCCTCCTCTTCGTCTTCCGGAACCTCCTCCGCCGCGTCGCCGCTGACAGGGACACGAAGAATGGTGCGGAAGTTTTCCTCCGCCAAAGTGTTGAGCTGGGAGGAATATGAATAAAAGTCAAAGTTAAACACTTAGAAAGTTGTGAAAGGATAAAGGAATGCGAAGGATTAAGCGCTTACCGGAGGACAGTTGTCGTGTGTGCTAATATCCTTGATCAGTTCCGGGACCTGTTGGCCCCTAGGAATCTTCACCAACGTCTTGAACCTTCTCTTGAGGGAGTCGGCCGGAAGATCGTGGCGAGTGACTCGGAGGGGATCGTCCGCCCCAGTATAAGCGCACATCAGGCGTGCGTTGTAGCGCAGGGGCTGGATTCTCCGGGAAAACCAGCTAAGGGTAAGCTGAGCTCCGGTTAGCCCATCATGGACTAGCCAGGAGATTCTCCGCGCTGCCTTCTCCAAGGTAGGGGTTTGGGCGAGCGAAGGAACAAAGCTCCAGCTTGCGAGCTCTTCCGGAGGCTCGTTGATGAACTTGGGCAAGCCATCGTGGATGTCCGGAACTGAGGCGTTCTTTTCATAGAACCATCCGGCGTTCCAGTACCGGACGGATTTGTGCGAATCGTGAGGAGGGTACATGTGGCCAGGTCGGAGCATGAACGTCATACTCCCACAGTTCACCATTGCTTTGTCTTTCGTTTCCTTCTTCACCCGGAAGAAGAACTGCCATAATCTGACATCTGGTCGGATCCCAAGGTGCCCTTCGCAAAGAGTTACGAAGTTGGAGAGGAGGAGGTATGAGTTTGGGCAGATGTTGTGGGGCTGGAGCCCGTATGTGTTGAGGATGGAGAGGAAAAACTCCGAGCAAGGGAGTGATAGTCCGCGTTCCACCCAAGCCTTAGTCATGACGATTTCTCCGGCTTCGGGCTTGGGGACGTCGAAATCGCGTGTGAAGCTCCAGTGAGTGGAGATCATACCCTCGTTCTGGAGCTCTCTAAGCTCCACATCAGTAGTTTCGCAGGGCCACCACTGACCCCACTCTCCTTCATGGATCCGGGCCTTGGACGCCCTCTTGTTTTCCGCCTCCTGTACTTTGGCTACCATCCTAGCTTGTCCCTCGAGTTCTTCTTGAAGCTCTTTGAGGGAGGGGATCCGTCCTGGAGCGGTGCTGGAAGATGCGGAAAACGGTTGAGCTAACCTAATGTCGGAAACATATGGTGGCAGGTATGCTATGGGATCCGTACATATTGGTTCTAATGGATTGGGATCCGGGCAACTCGGAGAGCTACCAGTACAGTGCGACGAATCAAGTGGCATGCTTCCGGCTGCGCCCATGCAAATTATTTGAGTATCCGGATCTACACTAAGTTTGTCTTCTACGAGGCCGGCGCACGTACCGTTAATGGCGCGGTGGCTCGACGGAGCTCCGGTGAAGTCGAGGTCGCCGGACTTGCAGGAAATCACCTCGCGTGACCACGAATCGGTGGCGGGAAGGATTTCCCATTCAATCGAAGGGGTCTTGGCGCGAGGAGAGGCTTGGACTGGCGGCGCGCGGAGTTCACCGTGGCGAGGTTCACCGGGGATGAGATCCGTCGGGCGGCGCGGCGCGAGGAAGAAGACGATGAGGGTGAGAAGGTGAAAGAATGAGAAGTTACCGCGGGCGAGAGTTATATATAGACCCCGCGCGGAGATTCGTGTTTCGGATCTAACGGCGGAAACTGAACAGTCACGCCGTTGGATGATCGACACGTGTCTTAGGTCAAATAATGGTAAAATGACGTGGAGGTAACTTAACTGTGCGCTCCCGAAAATTCCGGCTAAAAGATTCGCATCTCCGAAGATTTAGCGTGGGAAAAAAGGAAGTTGTGCGCGGGAAAAGTGGGATTTCCTTTTCATTATCGATCTAGAAGTAAGGAAGATTTCCGAATAGATGATACCGGAAACAAGAGAAAGTTTTTTAAGTTCTTCAAGATTCTCTTCGGATCCGAGCTGAATGAAGTCGGAGGAATGATGAATCTCGGAGAACTTCGGGGGCTACTGTTGTGGGTATACTTTATGGGTATATCAACGGCATGGCCTAGATCCGGCAAGCCCGGGTGGCCCATAGTTGGTGGTGAGGCATGTGGCCCATCAGGCGGCCCAGTTGCTGTAGATCATGAAGGATGAAGTCCAGCCCAGGAACAGGAAGCCGGATCTCAACCGACCTACGAAGGAGGCCGGATCCGTGACAGCCCATGAAGTATCCGGATCCAGCTCGGCCTAGAAGGAAGGCGGATCCTTGACGTACACGGCAAGATATTGTACCGTAGTTAGGTAACTTGTATTCCAGCTAGGACTCTCCATGTAAACCCTAGATCCGTGCGCATATATAAGCCGGATCTTGGGAGCCCTAGAGGCAGAACCACAACTCATTGTAATAACGCGAAAGCGCCCAGATAATTCCAGACAAGCAGCAGTAGGCCCTGTCATCGTGCAGGTGTTCCGAAGCTAGGTAAATCGCGTACCACCGTCCCGAGAGCACTCCGCCCTATGGCCCCTACTTCTTCTCCCCCTCATGAGGATCCCTCCTCCGAGGTACCATCGATTAGGCAACGACAGCAACTTTCTGACATGTCCGGAGTACCTAGGGAACTCGCCGAGCACTACCTCAACATAAATCCGGGGGCTAAACCGGTGAAGCAAGCTATGCGACGCTTTGGAGACAAGAAGCGCCGTGCCATAGGAATGGAACTAGCTAAGTTACTAGAGGCAGGTTTTGTAATAGAAGTTATCCACACCGATTGGGTCGCAAATCTCGTCCTTGTACCCAAAAAGAACACTGAAATACTAAGAATGTGCATCGATTACTCCGGCTTGAACAAGCATTGCCCGAAGGATCCGTTCCCCTTGCCGCGCATTGACCAAGTCATTGATTCGACGGCAGGGGCGGAACTTCTGTGTTTTCTTGATGCGTATTCCGGGTATCATCAGATCCGGATGAAGGAATCCGACCAAAAGGCGACTTCATTCATTACCCCGTTTGGTACTTATTGCTATGTTACTATGCCTTTTGGTTTGAAAAACGCAGGTGCCACCTACCAACGTACAATGCAGCGGTGCCTGAAGGACCAAATCGGCCGGAATGTGCACGCTTACGTCGACGACATCGCGGTCATGACCCGGAAAGGATCCGACTTGATCAGCGACCTCGCAGAAACCTTCGACAACCTCCGCAGGTACAAGATGATGTTGAATCCGCTGAAGTGCGTCTTTGGCGTGCCAGCCGGAAAACTCCTTGGCTTCATAGTCTCTCACAGAGGCATTGAGGTTAACCCGGAAAAGATCAAGGCAATCCTGTGTATCAAACGGCCAACTTGTCTCAAAGATGTGCAACGACTAACTGGTTGCGTCGCAGCAATCAGTAGGTTTGTTAGCCGTCTTGGCGAGAAGGCCCTACCTTTGTACAAGCTGCTGAAGAAAATAGACAAATTAAATGCCGGGACGACGCAGTGACGCAGCTCTTCGGGGGTTGAAGGAAATACTCACCTCCCCACCTATCTTGGTAGCCCCAGCAGAGTCAGAGCCAATGCTCCTTTATCTGGCAGCTACCAACAAAGTCATCAGCCTCGTCATCGTGGTGGAGCGAAAGGAAGAAGGTCATGAATATGACGTCCAAAGACCTGTCTATTACATTAGCGAGGTACTGACGGAGTCAAAGCAAAGATACCCTCACTTTCAGAAGCTAGCTTATGGAGTGTTCCTAGGCAGCCGGAAGCTGAGGCATTACTTCCAAGAGCACCCAGTAACAGTTGTGAGCAAGGCTCCGCTGTCAACAATTCTCAACAACGCTGACGCAACAGGACGTACGGCTAAATGGGGCATCGAATTATCCGCCTTCGACATCGCTTACAAGCCTAGGACTGCGGTTAAATCCCAAGTCTTGGCAGATTTCGTCGCAGATTGGACAGAAGCTCCGGATGCAAGTCTGGAGCCGGAACCAGAAACATGGGTCATGCACTTCGATGGATCCAAGCAGCATCAAGGCTCAGGAGCCGGAGTCACCCTGAAGTCCCCTACCGGAGAAGAACTGCAGTATGTTCTGCAGATCCACTTCGAAGCTACAAACAACATGGCGGAATACGAGGCTCTACTACACGGTCTGCGCATCGCTAAGGAAATCGGGATCAAGCACATCATATGCTGTGGAGACTCCGACCTGGTGGCACAACAAGTAGCCGGAATCTGGAACGCCAGAAACTCCGTCATGGCGGCCTACAGAGACGAAGTTGACGAGATCGCCAAGTGCTTCCTCGGATACGAAGTCAAGTACGTCAGGAGAGATGATAACACAGCGGCAGACATGCTATCCAAGCTCTGATCCGGCAGGAAGCAAATTCCGCCTGGCATTTTCCTGGAGCATCTCCGGATACCCTCAGTTAAAGGCGCTAACCCGGAAAACCCAGAAGTGGCAGTATCTCCGGCTAGGGAAGTGATGGCTATCATTCCGGCTTGGACACAGCCTTTCCTGGACTACCTCATCGATCAGAAGTTGCCAGAGGACGAGGTCCTCGCGCGATAGATTGTCAGACGAGCAAGATCCTACACAATTGTTGAGGGACAGCTCTACAAACGAAGCGCAACAGGGGTATTTCTCAAATGCGTCTCTAATCAAGATGGCATTGAAATCCTCAGAGAGATCCATGCAGGGGACTGCGGGCATCATGCCGCTTCCAGGTCACTCGTTGCAAAACCTTTTCGGCTAGGTTTTTACTGGCTCACAGCTAAAGAAGATGCTGACAAAATAGTCAAGACCTGCCGAGGTTGTCAGTACTACGCTACTCAACCAAACGCTCCAGCCCAAGAGCTGAAGACCATACCTATCACCTGGCCATTTGCGGTCTGGGGGCTCGATATGGTTGGTAAGTTAAAAAGATCATCTCCTGGCGGTTTTGAATACCTTCTGGTCGCTGTTGACAAATTCAGCAAGTGGATCGAGGCAAAGCCAGTGAGAAAAGCCGATGGTGCTACGGCACTAAAATTTGTCCGCAGCCTCGTGATGAGATTCGGCATCCCACACAGCATAATCACAGATAATGGCACAAACTTCGCTCAAGGAGAGTTGAGGGATTATTGTGAGACAGTAGGGATTCGGCTGGACCTTGCCTCTGTGGCTCACCCACAATCCAATGGTCAGGTTGAAAGGGCTAACGGCCTAATACTATCAGGAATTAAACCGCGCCTTGAAGAACCACTGCGACGAGCAGCTGGAGCTTGGGCTGACGAGTTGGAAGCTGTGTTGTGGAGTTTGCGAACTACCCCTAATAGATCAACAGGGTTTACCCCATTTTTCCTGGTATACGGATCCGAAGCCGTGCTTCCCTCCGACATCATCCACGATTCACCGCGAGTTTCCGCCTACAATGAAGAAACAGCTGACGAGGCCAGATAGCTATCTGTGGACCTGATCGAGGAAGCTCGGAACTTAGCTGACCAGCGCTCCGCCATTTACCAGCAGAAGCTCCGACGCTATCACAGTCGTCGAGTTCGGAATCACTCCTTCATGGCAGGAGACCTGGTCCTCCGCCTTCGACAGGTGAAAGACCATAAGTTGCAATCTCCATGGGAAGGACCCTTCGTCGTTAGCAAAGTGCTTCATAACGGGTCGTACTACCTTGTTGATTTCCGCGAGCTGAAGGATAGACCTGCTAATTGGCACCGGAAACGCAAGCGTGAGGATCCGGATGACATCTACAACGAGACAGATCGCCCTTAGAACATCGCACAGCTACGTCCTTTCTACACTTAGCATATTTTTTCCGAGTTACAAACTCTGTAATAATTATACATGATCAATGAAATAAAGCTTATGGTTCACTCTTTGAGTCTTTTACCTCCTTTACTTGTTCATTTTAGATCGTGTATGTTTTTTCCGACTAAAACCGCAGAGCTGGATGTTTCCGCCTAGGCGTGTATGAAAGTTGTGATTTTCAAAATCTTCCCTTAGGACGTAAGCCTAAGTTTTCTGGTGGAAATTTTTTTCATTGCGAACTCGTGGATTCCTGGTAGCGACTTCCGGCACCTAGGCTGGGGGCTTGTTTCCGCGGTTATGGACGGACACCATTGGGCTTCGTCACCGCAGGCGAGCATTTCCGGCCAAAGGTTTTTCGGCTCGTGGAAGGTCAAACGAGTAAGCCGGAAAATTAACAAACCAGCACTTGCTTTTAACAAACAAAACATGCAAATAATTCTAACGGATAGCAGGATAAGTTTTCCGCCCATGCATAATTGTTTCGTCCCTAGATACTTAAGAATTAAAGTTATATTACAAACCCTCGCTGGGGCCAAAATGATGCATTGTTTCTCCCGCAGGAATAAAAGTTTTCACTCCCCCTTAGCCGGAGAAGTCTTGCCCTCTGGATCTTTTTCCTTGGCGTCTTCGGCCGGAGATGACACGTCTTCATCACTTTCTTCCTCTTCTTCAGAAGCTGCAGTGCTGGTCTTGGGTTCCTCTTGGGGAGCGTCCTTGGAGCTGGTCCAGGTAAATTGGGTTCCGGATTCCGCAGGTCGCGCCTCCGCGTCGCGCTCCTTTTGAAGTTCAGCTTCCAAGGGCTCGTCCGCAGGAAGAACGACCTTGTCGTAGAATTCATCATGTCGAATCCTGCGCGCGATACGGGTGTCGTAGCCGCTCACTGCATCCAGGAGCGCGTTAACATCCGCATCCGGAGGAATGCTCGTGGTTACCTGCTCAAGATCAAGCTCCGGGTTATGTGCTAAGCACATAGTTAAGGTCATTGCAGCTGCGCCTCGGGCTGATGATGCTTGTAGATCCGTCACTAGCTCCGGAAGAACATCCACTTTTCTAACAAGTTTGCGAATGTTGCAAGTGCAACTCCTCTTGATGGATAAGTTGTAGCATATCTTGCGGGAGGCGGAGATGAGATCTTTGCAATCATCGCCTGCAAGTTGAAGAAGGTCGTCTCGTGGGAACAAATTCCGACGCTTTTCCGGATACCCAAGCGGCTCTGCATAAGATAATCAGGATATAAGCATGCAATTTGAGCACAAAGAAAAAGGTCGGAGCAAACATCTAGACAAGGTTTCAGCGTAGTACCGAAGATGTTCTCGTTGAGCAAGTCCCAGTGATGTTCTGCGGTCTCCATATATTTCTGGAACCCATAGAGCTCTTTCTGCTGCCTCTTGATGGTCTCGCTGTCAGCATTTCTTTTCAATATAAATTCGCCCTTTTCCCTGATGTGCTCGGAGTTTTTCTCCGCCAGCTGTTTCTCGGCCTGCTCCCTCTTTAGTTCCGCCTCCTTTAGTTTCGTTTCCAATTCTTGGTACGAGGAGCGCAGGTTCTCAAGTTCCGACGAGGCTGTAGCAAGGGAAGAGGATGCGCCTATAATAACATAAGTCAAAAGCAAGTTCAAAGCCGGAATGTGAACTAATGACGAAAAAGATGGAAACCAACCTTGGGCGTCCGCCAGTTGTTTGTTCAGTTCCGCATTCGCATCTTTCAGAGTCTGGATATTTTCCGCCTGATTCAGAGTAACGCGGCGCTGAAGGGCAATGTTCTTGTGCAGCTCGTAATGCAGCGCCTGCTGTTCCTGTAAAACATAGACAGGGCAGGAGTAAAAATTCGGCTTGTAACAGTGGTTTCCTTCAAAGCATTATTGCCGGAACCTTTCCGCCATAATGCTTGGGGGCTACTGATCCAATTTAAAAACTTTCCCGGAAGTAATCTTTCTCTAAGCATCTAAGCGCTAACTATTCTTTGAGTTTCCGCCTACATGCTTTGGGGCTACTGGGGAGTACCTTTTGCTTGCAGATGAGTTTGTCGAAGAACTGGCCGACATCCTTCTTAAAGTCCTGGATTTCCGATGTCGCGACGTCAGGCTTCCCTGTGCGTTGTTCAGCATGGTGTTGAGCAAGTCTTGTTCAAGCTCCCATTTCTCCGCCTCGGTTAACTTGTTGAAAAACTTGGTAGCATATGCCTTGGGGGTGGAAGTGGTGTCAGCCGGATCTCCAAAGTTTTTCGGAAAAATGACGATGTCGCCAGCGCCGTTTCCGGCCTTCTCAGAAGAAGTGACTTCAGCCTCTCCTTGGCCTTGTTCTTCTGCGTCTTCTTGGGCAGGGCCTTTGGCCTTAGGATCTTCTCCGCCCACTTTCTCGCTGCTAACCGGAATTATTTCCGGTGGAGTGTTTGCGGCAGGAGGGGGAGATTGATCAGCCTGAGGGGGAGACGGCCGAGGAGTAGGGTGGGAGGTACTTGGCGGAGCTGGAGTAGTAGGACCAACTGCCGGAGACTTTTTCATGTATTTAGTAATAGGCTCTTGGCTGATGGTCTGCGTGGCAGTGGTACTCGGATTCCTGCAAATAAGTGAAAGGGATCGAATAAGAAATAATTTCGCCAAAATAGAGGTGCACCATATTCGGAAACTTACGGGGCGCCGGGGATGATGGGGCGCGAGCGTTTGCCAGCTGTTGAAAGCATCTTCAGGCGTGCACGTTCCGCTTTCCTCGAGTCTAGCGGAGGTGGCCTTACGGTCTTGGACTTCTTGGCGGAGGCCTCGCCGCTAGCTCCGGCTTCTGAGCCGGAAGCTTTGGCACGGGGACGCTTCGAAGGTCGAGGGGCTGCCTTGCGGGGTGCCTGTTCCTCTTCCTCCTCTTCGTCTTCCGGAACCTCCTCCGCCGCGTCGCCGCTGACAGGGACACGAAGAATGGTGCGGAAGTTTTCCTCCGCCAAAGTGTTGAGCTGGGAGGAATATGGATAAAAGTCAAAGTTAACATCCAAAAACTTGTGAAGTTTGAAGCAACGAAAAGAACAGAGCTTACCGGAGGACACTGGTCGTTTGTGTAGATATCCTTGATCAGTTCCGGGACCTGTTGGCCCCTAGGAATTTTCACCAACGTCTTGAACCTTCTCTTGAGGGAGTCGGCCGGAAGATCGTGGCGAGTGACTCAGAGGAGATCGTCCGCCCCAGTGTAAGCGCACATCATGCGTGCGTTGTAGCGCAGGGGCTGGATCCTCCGGCTAAACCAGCTGAGGGTCAGCTGGGCCCCGGTCAGTCCATCATGAACTAACCAGGAAATCCTCCGCGCGGCCTTCTCCAATATGGGTGTTTGGGCAAGCGTGGGGATGAAGCTCCAGCTCGCCAATTCTTCCGGAGGCTCGTTGATGAACTTGGGCAGGCCATCGTGGATGTCCGGAACTGAGGCGTTCTTTTCATAGAACCATCCGGCGTTCCAGTACCGGACGGATTCGTGCGAATCGTGAGGAGGATACATGCGGCCAGGTCGGAGCATGAACGTCATACTCCCACAGTTCACCATTGCTTTGTCTTTCGTTTCCTTCTTCACCCGGAAGAAGAACTGCCATAATCTGACATCTGGTCGGATCCCAAGGTGCCCTTCGCAAAGAGTTACGAAGTTGGAGAGGAGGAGGTATGAGTTTGGGCAGATGTTGTGGGGCTGGAGCCCATATGTGTTGAGGATGGAGAGGAAAAACTCCGAGCAAGGGAGTGATAGTCCGCGTTCCACCCAAGCCTTAGTCATGACGATTTCTCCTGCTTCGGGCTTGGGGACGTCGGAATCGCGTACGAAGCTCCAGTGAGCGGAGATCATACCCTCGTTCTGGAGCTCTCTAAGCTCCACATCAGTAGTTTCGCAGGGCCACCACTGACCCCGCTCTCCTTCACGGATCCGGGCCTTGGACGCCCTCTTGTTTTCCGCCTCCTGTACTTTGGCTGCCATCCTAGCTTGTCCCTCGAGTTCTTCTTGAAGCTCTTTGAGGGAGGGGATCCGGCCTGGAGCGGTGCTGGAAGACGCGGAAAACGGTTGAGCTAACCTAATGTCGGAAACATATGGTGGCAGGTATGCTATGGGATCCGGACATATTGGTTCTAATGGATTGGGATCCGGGCTACTCGGAGAGCTACCAGTACAGTGCGATGAATCATGTGGCATGCTTCCGGCTGCACCCATACAAATTATTTGAGTATCCGGATCTACACTAAGTCTATCTTCTACGAGGCCGGCGCACGTACCGTTAATGGCGCGGTGGCTCGACGGAGTTCCGGTGAAGTCGAGGTCGCCGGACTTGCAGGAAATCACCTTGCGTGACCACGAATCGGCGGCGGGAAAGATTTCCCGTTCAACCGAAGGGGTCTTGGCGCGAGGAGGGGCTTGGACTGGCGGCGCACGGAGTTCACCGTGGCAAAGGTTCGCAGGAGATGAGATCCGTCGGGCGGCGCGGCGCGAGGAAGAAGATGAAGTGGTGAGAAGGTGAAAGAATGAGAAGTTACCGCGGGCGAGGGTTATATATAGACCTCGCGCGGAGATTCGTGTCTCGGATCTAACGGCGGAAACTGAACAGTCACGCCGTTGGATGATCGACACGTGTCTTAGGTCAAATAATGGTAAAATGACGTGGAGGTAACTTAACTGTGCGCTCCCGAGATTTCCGGCTAAAAGATTCGCATCTCCGAAGATTTAGCGCGGGAAAAAAGGAAGTTGTGCGCGGGAAAAGTGGAATTTCCGTTTCATTATCGATCTAGAAGAAAGGAAGATTTCCGAATAAGATGATACCGGAAACAAGAGAAAGTTTTGAAGCTCTTCAAGATTCTCTTCGGATCCGAGCTGAATGAAGTCGGAGGAATGATGAATCTCGGAGAACTTTGGGGGCTACTGTTGTGGGTATACTTTATGGGTATATCAACGGCATGGCCTAGATCCGGCAAGCCCGGGTGGCCCATAGTTGGTGGTGAGGCATGTGGCCCATCGGGCGGCCCAGTTGCTGTAGATCATGAAGGATGAAGTCCAACCCATGAACAGGAAGCCGGATCTCAACCGACCTACGAAGGAGGCCGGATCCGTGGAGGCCCATAAGTATCCGGATCCAGCTCGGCCTAGAAGGAAGGCGGATCCTTGACGTACACGGCAAGATATTGTACCGTAGTTAGGTAACTTGTATTCCGGCTAGGACTCTCCATGTAAACCCTAGATCCGTGCGCCTATATAAGCCGGATCTCGGGAGCCCTAGAGGCACAACCACAACTCATTGTAACAACGCGAAAGCGCCCAGATAATTCCAGACAAGCAGCAGTAGGCCCTGTCATCGTGCAGGTGTTCCGAAGCTGGGTAAATCGCGTACCACCATCCCGAGAGCACTCCGCCCTATGGCCCCTACTTCTTCTCCCCCTCGTGAGGATCCCTCCTCCGAGGTACCGTCGATTAGGCAACGACAGCTCCCGCCAAGGGAGCCCTTTCTTCAAGTTTTCCGGTCTCGAGTCATGCCGGCTATGGCAAGGGACCTTCTTCTATGTGAGGAACAACGGTGCCGCAAATCTCATCGATCTGCCGCCTTTCAATCCGGCGCCGCCCAGTAAAACCAACTGGAGCTACAACCCGAAGTCGGATCATGCCGAAACCAACCGGGTGGTACGCTTCATGGCGAACCTGATGAAGGAGACTAACATCTGCTCCGATGATATTATCCGCACCTTCATCTCGCGCCGGGTGCTTCCTCTCAAGCGCCGGTAGCACAAGATGAGCGAGATGTATGGTCCCGGTGATCCCACCAAGATCACCGGCCTTCCTCTCAGCAAGAAGGACATCGTCCGCAAGGCTAGGCAGATCTGCCAGACTGCCATGCCGGATGATTGGGAATGGGGTCTCCAGCCTCTCAGTTCTACTAACCCTCCGACCCAAGAAGTAAGAGATTACACAACTCGGGTCGGCTTACCGGTAACTTTTATGCTGCTGTTAACCTTCTTTTTTCTTGTTTTCAGGCCAAGGACCGCTTCCTCTGCATCGACGCGGACCGCCGAGGCCCCTGCGTGAAGCGTGCCCTGGACTCTGTCGACCCGGATCCTTACATCCGTTGGCAGGACCTGAAGATGGGCCGAACCAAAGCTTCGCGCCTCGGCAAGTCCGTGCCGGAACCATCCGGTTCCTCGGACGACCTGACCTTGCTCGAGGTAATTTTCTTTTTAATTTCTTATACTTTTTCATTATCATTACTCTGTAGATGTTCCCTCAGCTAGCTCGAACCTGCAGATCCACGAGCATGCGCCGCCCCTGCGGGCCGAGGCCGGTCCCGAGTTCGTGGACAAGCTCATGGCCCAGGGCCAGAAGAATAAGGTGCCGGCATCTGACGCCGGTTCCAGTCAGGCCCCTCCCCCGAAGCTCTTCCGGACGGAGCCTTTGGCGGGGAAGGAAGCGGGCGTGAGGCGCTACAAGCGCAAGCAGATGCCGACCTCCTCTGGGTAAGCTCCCGTTTCCCTGCTCGTTTCTTTTTACCAAGTTCTTTTGCCGGTTGCTTTTTTCCAACTCTTTCTTTTTCTTTCGTTCAGCCCTGCGCTCAAGCTTGGCCCAAGGCCTGAGGGCTCTGAGGGTACCGCGAGGACCTCAACCCCTCCTCCTCACTCAAGCCCGGCACCGTCTGGTGCCGGCAACATCTCTGCCTCCCCTCTGGGAGGCACTTCAAGTTCGGGGCGCGCGGCCCCTACACCGCCAGAACACCGCGCGGAGGAGGACCTTGTCTCCCCTCCAGAGAACCAAGACACCGGCGCCAGCAACATCGGTGCCGAGGAAGAAGCTGCCGGGCGGGCAGAACCTCTGGTTCCTCCCGTCCTAGAAAAGAAGAAGAAGAACAACAACAAGACGTCTCCCCCTCCCAGAGCCGTGCCGGAAACTTCCGTGCCGGAAAGCTCCAACTTGGGTGACGCGCCTGGCGCTCCCCCTTCTCCAAAAACTGCTCCAACGCCACCGCCGGAAGCTCCTCGCACCGAGCCAGCCGGCGCCACTCCAACTCCGCCGCCGCCCAAGACCTTGAAGCTCATCAAGGGAAAGGCAACGGCCTCTAGCGCTCCCTCCGGCAGCCAGCAGCCCTTGGTGCTGCACGTTTCCCGCGCCGCCAGCGCTGCCGGCGAGAAGGCCACCGGCCTGCTTGGCCGGATCACCGAGTTCAAGCGCGAAGGCCGGGAGCTGGGGCACCTGCTGCCCTACGCGCAGAAGTGGAACGGCGCGGACATGTCCCCGGCGACCCACGGCATGGGCAAGGACAGGCTACCGGCGCCTGACCTTGCTGGAGACCGGTCCGCCGAGGAGCACTTTATGCGGCTGCGTCGGGCCGTCAAAGAGCTGGACAGCGCGTGGTATGATGCCACGAACAACCTGATGGTAAGTTCCACCAACTTTTTTCAACTCTTGCCGGTTTCTCTCCTTCCGGATCTTTTCTATCTTCCCTTCAACTTTTAACTTCATGCCGGTTTCTCTCTTTTTTGCTGAATCTTGTCTATCTTCCAAGTCCCCGAGTTTTGTGTTGAGAGCGTAGCTCTTAGCACGAAACTTAGATAGAAAACACGCGAAACCGGCATAGCCAGTCCCCGAGTTTCGGGTTAAGATCTTTGCTCTTAGTGCGAAACTTAACTTAGAAACGCGCGAAACCGGCATAGCCAGTCCCCGAGTTTCGGGTTAAGATCTTTGCTCTTAGCGCGAAACTTAACTTAGAAACGCGCGAAACCGGCATAGCCAGTCCCCGAGTTTCGGGTTAAGATCTTTTTTGTTAGCGCGAAACTTTAACTAATCTCTTTTTCTTGAACAGACCACGGCTGACGCTCGGAAGATCCTCTTTGAGGAGCTTCTTTGGGAGCACCGGGATCTTGCTGAGGCACACAGCCAGTGCCAAGGTAAACTTTTTGTACCTCTAGGATCCTTTTACCGAAAAGTTTTCTCTTTCTCAACACTTATGATTTTTTGTTTAACAGCTATCCCGGAAGCTTCTATCGAGGCCCTCAGGGCTCAGCTTGCCACCGCCCAAGGTACCGCTTCCTTTTTTCCGGTTGAGTTACTCTTTCTTTACTGTATGAGTGCAACTTTGTTAACATTTCCTTTCCGGGTTCCAGAGGAGAAGGACCGGCTTATCCAGCAGCACCAGGAGGAGCTGAGCACCCAGCGAGCCACCTCCAAGGAGCTCAAGGACCAGCTTATCTAGCTTGGCCTCGACCACCACAAGGCGCTGAAGGCCGCCGACGCCGCTGCGGAGACCAGGCTGCACGAGGCGCTGGAGGATGCCGGCAATGCCAATGCGGTGTTGCAGGCTAAGCTGGAGGAGCTTGCCAAGGCGCGGAAGGCTGCTGAGGACTAGGCCGCGCGGCTAGAGGCGGATCAGAAGCAGCATGACCTTCTGGTCACGCAGACTGATGCGCTTGCCTTCCGTAAGTTTCTTCCTTTTTCTTTTCCGGTTTCTGCTTATAAGCTTGTCTCTTCCGGTTGCATTTTCTTAGGTTCTTTCCTTCTTCGTGTAGGTATCTTCCCGGAGTCCCAGGCGTTTGCCATGAAGAGGGTTGAAGAGCACCGGGTTGCCCAGGCCTATGAGAATCTTGGTGCGCCATGGGACCCCTATGACCATCTGGTTGCGCTGAACGCGCGGGTTTCCCATATGCGCGCCATAGATCGGAACCTCTCCGACATTCCTGACGTGGCCACCCAGCTTTTCCGGAGTCTCTAGCCTGGGGAAGTGGTGCCAGACACCTTCTCCCTCATCAGCGACCGCCTGAAGGGTGCCGGCAGAAGGATCCGGGAGTGGCAGTGCTCTGCTGCCCGTGCCGGGGCAGACTCCGCGCTTCGCGTTGCCTGCTCCTGGTACCCGGAGCTGAACCTGGATGCCCTCGTCGGAGTGCGTGAAGGAGCTGAAACCGACTTGGTCCCGATCCTCACCGCGAAGCGGCAGGATCGCGCGTACCACATCGCGGAGTACGCTGGCATGCGCACCTTCATACCCCCTCCTCCAGACGTCAAGGATTATCTGAGCGACGAGGAGGAAGGTGAAGACGACGAGGAGGCCGGAGCCGACGACGAGCCTCTGGATGGTCCTGGCGCTGGCGACGCTCCCCCTGAAGCCCCTACTGCTTGAGCCTCTGCTGTTATCTGATTACTTATGAAATGCTTGTTGGTCCTGCTTGACTCAAAACATTACCCGTTAAATTCTACCCCGGTATGCCGGGGTTCGTGATTAAAACTTTAAACTCCCTTTTGTTGGTTGTGGCACAACAGTTTTATGCCGGTATGCTATACCGGTAGTTAATTATCTTATGTTTACCTTAACATATTTGCTTATTGTTTTGCTTTTATCCTGCACTGCAAAGATTTCAAAGTTGTTTCCGCATCCAATTCGATGCACACTTGGCTCTTTTACCTTGGCTCTGCCTGCCTTCTCTGGGCGTTCTTTGGCGTATGAGCACAAGGTTCTTTTACCAAACAAGCATTTTCTTGAACTTAGAAATAACTCCAAAAAATTTCCAAAAACCGGCTTAGCCGGGGTTAGTTAAACTTTTCCGGATTGTTTGTTCCCACTCCCTCTTTTCGTAGTTCGCGTGCTTAATTGCTACCGGTTTATCTTGCTTGCCATGAAGCCGGGTTGCGGACAGCAGCAGAGTCGAAGACTCCGGTAGGTTTAGCACACTACTAAACCGGAAAGAAAAAATGTTCACTAAGCAACCGGTGAACTGAAAAAATAAACATGTTGCATGCAACTTAGGTAGGGGTAGTCCCCGAGATTCATTCGAGGTTCCGACATCTCTTATTCATAGCATATAAGGTACAAAAAGGAACTTCTTACACCACAACTTCAAGAGTAGAAGGGACGCAGCAGAGCTACGTTCCACGGACGCTTGCTCTCTTCTCCAGACCTGTCCGCCTTTCCTTTCTTCCATTCATGTGCATCGATTAGGTAATAGGCATCATTGTGGAGAGCTTTGCTCACAATGAAGGGACCTTCCCATGGTGGTGAAAGCTTATGCCGGCCTTCAGTGCGCTGCACTAGGCGTAGCACCAGATCTCCTTCCCGGAATACTCTCGGGTTAACCTTCCGGCTATGATAGCGTCTGAGGTTTGCTGGTAAATGGCTGCTCTTGCCAATGCCAATTCTCTTGCTTCTTCTAGCAAGTCGACATCATTTTCTCTGGCTTCTTTTACCTCTTGCTCGGTATAGAGCTGCACTCTTGGTGAGTCATGGATAATGTCGGTCGGTATGACCGCTTCTGCTCCGTAGACCATAAAGAATGGAGTGTATCCGGTGGACCGGTTTGGAGTTGTTCTTATGCTCCACAACACTGATGGTAGCTCATCAAGCCAACACCCTGGTGACTTTTCCACCGCTTCGATGAGTCTTGGTTTGATACCGGAAAGTATCAATGCGTTCGTTCTTTCCACCTGGCCATTGCCTTGTGGGTGTGCTACCGAGCACAAATCCAACCGGATGTTGTTATCCTCACAGAATCTTTTGAACTCTCCTTGAGCAAAATTGGTTCAATTGTCTGTGATGATGCTATGCGGGTAACCATACCGCAAGATAACATCTTTTAAGAATTTCACCGCTGTGTGCCCATCACATTTTGCGATAGGTTTCACTTCTAGCCACTTGGTAAACTTATCTACCATGACCAAGATGTGGGTCATGCTGCTCCTTGCAGTTTTGAATGGGCCAACCATATCAAGGCACCAAACAGCGAAAGGCCATGTTAGCGGTATGGTTTTTAAGCCGGATGCTGGGGTATGATTTTGCTTGGCGTACCTCTGGCACCCATTGCATTTTCTTACCAAATCCTCAGCATTTTCCAAAGCAGTGGGCCAATAGAACCCATGCCGGAACACTTTTGCTACCAGCGCCCTTGATGAAGCGTGGTGCCCACATTCCCCTTGGTGAATTTCTTCAAGCATTTCTTTTCCCTCTTCCGGCTCCACACATCTTTGAAGGACACCGGTAACACTTCTCTTGTACACCTCGCCATTGATGAATGTGTATGCTTTGGACCTCCTCTGGATCCTTCTGGATTCGTTTTCGTCATCCGGCAAGGTGCCGTTGATCAGGAATTCCTTAATAGGTGTAACCCATGATGGTGCTTCTCGAACCAGAAACACCGGTACGTCTATCTCCATGTTATCCACCAGCATTGTTTCTTCCAGTATGGTCGCGACAGTCCCTGAACTTACCGGAACAGTCCCCGAGCTTGCCGGAACAGTCCCCGAGTTTCCTTCATCGATATCCATGGGCACTACATGTGATTCCGGTACAAAAATTGATTCCGATTCCGGGCTTGGTTTGATCGACGGTACTCTTAAGTGTGCCAAGGCTATGCCGGGAGGAATTTCTTGCCTAGATGAGCCCAGCTTGGACAAAGCATCCGCGGCTTCATTTTCTGCTCGTGGCACATGATGAAATTCACAGCCCTCAAAGAAGCCCGCAATCTTTTGCACGTGAAACCGGTACGAAGCCATGTTAGCATCTTTTGCGTCCCAATCTCCAGAACATTGTTGCACCACAAGATCTGAATCTCCATAGCAAATGATCCGGTGCGCACCGATTTCTTTTGCGACCTTTAGCCCATGGATCAAAGCCTCATATTCAGCGACATTGTTTGATGCCCTGAAATGTACTTGCAAAACATACCGGAGATGATCTCCTTTAGGTGAGGTAAGAACCACACCGGCACCTAGACCCTCTTTTAGCTTGGATCCGTCAAAGTGCATTCTCCAGTATTCTATCTTTTGATCCGGCGGCTTGTATTGCATTTCCGCCCAATCAACAAGGAAATCAGCCAAAGCTTGCGACTTTATGGCATCTCTTCTTTCATACACCAGTACGTATGGTGATATCTGGATTGCCCACTTTGCAATCCTTCCGCTAGCATCTTTGTTGCACATGATATCAGAAATGGGTGCCTCGCTCACCACTTTCATGGGGTGCTCCTCAAAGTAATGTTTAAGCTTGGTGGCGGCCATAAACACGCCATAAGTCATCTTTTGGAAGTGAGGGTAGTTTTGTTTTGAGAGGGAGAGCACCTCGCTCAGGTAGTATACCGGCCTCTGGACGGTTTTTCCTTCCTCTTCTCTTTCAACCACAACTACTACACTCACAACCCGGTTCGTCGCTGCTATGTATAATAGCATAGGCTCCCTTTCTAGAGGTGAAGCCAGTATAGGCGCTGTGGCCAGCATTGTTTTTAGCTCCTTAAACGCTGCGTCTGCCTGAGGGGTCCAGACGAACGTGTCAGATTTCTTCATGAGAGCATAGAGCGGCAGAGCTTTTTCTCCCAACCTGCTTATGAACCGGCTTAGCGATGCCAAGCTTCCGGTAAACTTCTGCACGTCTTTGAGATCGCGCGGTATAGTCATTCTTTCGATTGCCCGGATTTTTACCGGATTGACCTCAATGCCCCGGCTTGATACGAGAAAGCCAAGCAGTTTGCCGGCAGGTACACCAAAGGTACATTTTGCCGGATTGAGTTTCATCCGGAATCTTCTCAAGTTATCAAATGTTTGCCGGAGGTCATCGATTAAGGTTTCTTTTACCTTGGTTTTTACCACGACATCGTCTACATAGACTTGTACATTTTTTCCAATTTGATCAAACAGGCATTTTTGCATACAGCGCTGGTACGTTGCACCAGCGTTGCGTAAACCAAAAGGCATAGTGACATAGCAATAAGCCCCGTGCGGGGTAATGAACGCAGTTTTTATTTGATCTTCCTTTTTCAGGGGGATTTGGTGGAAACCGGAATAAGCATCCAAGAAAGACAACAGTTCACAACCAGCAGTGGGATCAATCACCTGATCGATCCGGGGTAACGGGAAAGGGTCTTTCGGGCAAGCTTTGTTCAGGTTGGTGTAGTCGATGCACATGCGCCACACCTTTGGAGCATTTGCTTCTAGGTTCTCCTCTTTCTTCTTTTCGACCAGCACCGGATTGGCTAGCCACTCAGTGTGCAGTACTTCCACAATGAAACCGGCAACCAGTAACTTTGTCACTTCTTCTCCAATGATCTTTCTCCTGTCTTCAGCAAACCGGCGCAGCGGCTGCCTTACCGGCTTTGCATCTTTCCGGACATTTAAGGAGTGCTCAGCCAGCTCCCTCGGAACACCTACCAAGTCATCAGTAGACCAGGCAAAGATATTCCGGTTCTCACGGAGGAAGCTGACGAGCGCGCTTTCCTATGCCTCATTCATGTCGGCACCGATACGAACGGTGCGCTCAGGGTAAGCCGGGTCCAGCACAATGTCTTTTGTTTCTTTTGTTAGCTTGAATGTCGGTGTTCCCAGGTTTGCACTCATTGCTGCTAAGCTCAGCTGTGAGGACTGAGCCAGCGCAACCGCAGTTTGCATCCTCTTCTTTTCCTCTGCGATCACCAGCGACTCTGCCAGGTTTGATCCGGCGGAAGCTGTTTCCAGTGAGACTTTGTAGTTCCCTACCACAGTTAAGGGTCCACGAGGTGCTGGCATCTTCATCTTGAGATATGCCGTGTGAGTTGAGGCCATGAAAGCAGCCAGCGCCGGTCTTCCCAGCAACGCATGGTAAGGACTATCTAAGTCCACCACCTCAAACTCAAGGTTTTCAACCCGGCAATTGTCACGTCCTCCAAACGACACATCCACCCGGACTTCTCCAACCGGTGCGCAGGACAAACCCGGAACGATTCCGTGGAACGTTGTACGCGTTGGCTGAAGCATGTTTTCTGTTATGCCCAGCATGTTCATGGTGTGCCGGTACATGATGTTTATGCTGCTCCCATTGTCTATCAGCACTTTGCTGAACTTGACTCGAGCGTTTGGCTCCTGCATGATTGGGTCCTAGACAAGAGCATAGCCACCCGGGTTAGGCATTATCTTGGGGTGATCCTTGAACGACCAAGAGATCTCCTGATCAGACCACATCATGTATTTTGGCACTGCCGGCATCACCGCGTTCACTTCCATAGAACGGCGATGCAGGCTCTGTCTGTCGGTTGGCTCAGTGACGAACACAACGCAGCACATATCTGGGTCATGGTAAACATTCCGGCCCAAAGGTGCTGGTGGAGGCGCTTGGCCATTGCCTTCTCCCACCTGGTTCACTTGCTGGTACTGCTGCCGGTTTGGCTGAGGCTGTACCGGTAAAGCGTTTTCTCCGGTAAGCGGTGGTGGTGGTGGTAGCTGTTGTTGCCGCAGAATATCTTGTGGCGATGGCTGCACATCTTTTACTGCTCCCTTTTGCATCAAGTACTTGGTCCAAGAGCAATCCTTCGTCAGATGGTTTGATGGGTGTGCCGGATTCGGTGTGTGCCACCGGCAAGGTTGATCCATGGCAGCTTCCATGGTGTACTTCACAGGTTCCTGCCAGTTCTTTTTCTGGCCCCAGGGTTTCTTTTCTACCCACTGTTTCTTAGGACCCGCCCATGGCTGCGATCCGGTTCTCTGTCTCTGACTGCCGCTGGCCTCAGAGTTTTCTTGTACAGCAGCAACTTGCTGCGGACCGTACCTTCGATCCGGGAAATCTTCCCTTCTTTTGTTATTCCGGTTATCCCGGTTTTGCTCTTGGCGCTGCTGCTCCGGCTCAGGTTGTACCGCCGGCTGCGTTGGGTCTCCCAACGCATAGCTATCCGCCACACGTATCATCTCTGCCAACGTTGTCGGCATGTTCCGCTGCAGCTTTTGCCACAACGGTGAACCTCTTCTGCACCCACTGCTAAACCATGCAATGGCTTGTGCCTCTATCACCCCTTCACAGGAGTTCCTTGTGGTGTTCCACCGGGCCAGATAATCCCGGTCTGTTTCATTTGGGCGCTGCACGCACAGAGCGAGCTGCTGCGGCCTGTTTGGCCTCCGGTATGTGCTGCTGAAGTTACTCACGAAAGCCTCCTCAAAGTCCAACCAGCCATTTATGCTTCCTGCCGGCAAGTTGTTTAGCCAGATTCTTGCCGGTTCGACCAAGAATGACGATATGATCCTCACGGCCCAACGCCGGTTTCCTCCTCCAGCTACGGTTCCTCCGCCGTCGGCGACGTATACCGCGGTCACGTAATCCGCGAGCCAGTCTTCCGGCTTAGTCGTGCCATCATATGTTTTTGTGTCACGGGGCAACTGGAAGTTGCGAACCGGTGGTCCTTCTTTCACGATTCTTGGACCAAAGCACTTTGGGCCTGGAGGTCCTTCTGCCTCGATCATTTCTGACAAGTATACTCTGTCCAGACGGTGCCTCGCATCCCGTTCTGGCAGGTATCTTTCTCCCAAGCATTCCGCCAATGGGTTCTGGTATGCTGCCGGTCTTGCTGAATCAACCTCGTCTTCATATTCCGGTACCGCGGCCCTTGCCTGCCGGTACCTTGGAGGATCTATTTCCTCCTCATCATACACTGCCCTTGCAGCTCGATAGTTTTGCCCGGTTTCGTGTCTACCGGCATGATTGTTTCCGGCATAGCCTCCTTTGGCGTAGCCTCTGTCTGCCCCTTGGCTTTTTATACCGGCATCGTGTTGCCCGGCTTGTTGTTTTCCGGCAAGAACCGGATCATACACAGTCATCTGCTGCGCATTCATCTCTTTTTCTTTTCTTATGTCCGAATAGGGGGACGAAGCCTGCCCATGGGACTTGCTACCGGCATTCTTTGTTGAACACGCGGATTTTGAGGCCAGAGCCTTGTTTAACTTAACTAGCTGCTCAGCATGCTGCTGCTCGATAGTCTCAAGCAGTTCCCGGACGCGCTCTTGTTGCTTTACCAGAGCGTCCCCGGAAAGCGACTCACACAGCGCTACCGCGGCTTTAGCAGCTTTCATGGTTTTATCCGGGCTACTGTACTTAGGTTTTTCTACAATGCTCACAGATGCCGAGATACTCTTGCCGGCAACAATTTCTTTGCGCAGATCCTGATCTAGATTGCGGGCCTTAAGCCGGTTCTCCGGTATCCTAGCAGCATGTGCGCTAACAGAAGGAAATCCATGGGCAGCGTTGTACTCACGTATGGTTAGGTTCAGCTCGCGCTGCGCCTTGAGGATGTCCTTGCCGCTCTCGAGCACCTTCTGGCGCTGCGCCTCCAGCTCCGCCTGAGCCGCTACCGGGTCGATGTTCTGCGCGATGGGGGTGGCGAGGACATTCATCGCCGCTTGGAGTGGTGTTTCCAGTGGTGCGGATGATGCTCCCGCAGCGCCTGCGTCATGCTCCAGCGGTGGCTTGGCCGCACGGGTTGAAGCCGCACGTCCAGCACCTTCTTCCACAGCTCCTTTGCCAGCGTCGACCGCGCCTGCCATCATCACCTCCACGCTACCAGGAGCGCGGCCAGCATGTAGCCATCTTGGCGGATCCGGCGCCACCAGCACCGGCGAGGGGCACTGGCGCACAGGGACGGTGCCGAAGTAGATGCGGTGGCTGCCGAACTCGATGATGCGGCTGTTCTTGGGGAAGATGCCGCCGTTGGCGAAGCATCCCGCGTTGTCGTTGATGAAGTCCATGGCGTAGATGCGCTGCACCAGCGCGGAGACCGTACGCTGGCCGGCGACGTCGAGGATGCCCGCCCGAATGTGAACTCCAGCAAGCGCCACTTCATGCCCCACGGTGGGCGCCAACTGTCGTCGTGGTGAACGAGCAGATGCCATAGGATGGCTTGAGTTGGGGCCGGATGGACGCTAGAGGATTCGGGGGAGGGTTTGTGACTAGATGGGACGAACTTCCGGATGCTTTCCTCAAGAACACAGCCAAAGGCAGGGATGCAAGAAGAAACACACAAGGAAGAACTCTGCTCTAGATCACTATCTTCATTGATCTCAACATGGTAACAGGTTTTTCGATACAAGGTTCATCTAGAGACTGATCATCCCGAATACGGGTGTGCCCCCTCTCCTTATATAGGGGAGAGGGTGGCTTACAGAGCAAGAAACCCTAATGGCATCTTTGACTGGACAAACTACTTTACAAAGTAACTTTAATCATGGATGGCGCCGGGGTCTTCTTTAATCAGGGAGGCTGACGTCCTCCGGCTTCTTTCAGCGTTATCGCTCTCTTTGGCGCCAGGGCTTCGATTAAATCCACTTTGCTTACCTCAGCCTTGTCCTCTAGCTCTAAAGAGAATCTTTGACCAGTCTTGCCGACATGCTCTTCTTTCCGGTAGCCTGGTGTCTTCTTCATCCGGTTCCCGTATACCCCTCTGGGGATGCCGGCATGGCTTTACTTAACCAAACTCTTATCTTTGTGCTCCGGTATAAACATTAAACCGGTATCTTGATAGACCAAACCATCCGGTTTGGCATGCCTTTGGCATACCGGGGGTCATCCCCCCAACATCCGGCTGCTGATATCCCTGTCGAGTCTCTGGACAAGCTCCCGAGCAATTCTCTGGCAAATGCTCTGTCGACGACCCTTGCTTCTCACCAGCTCTTTCAAGACCTCCTCCAGAAGGGCCAGGGAGCCATGGTACGGATGCACTCGATGATTTTCCTAAAGATCAATCAAGACAAGACTTTGGGGCAACTGATCGACGCTTTTGCCGTCAACACAAAGGATGTTATCGAGGTATTCAAACGTACTTCGCGTACCTATGGTGCCCTCTTAGCCTTCCAGCTTATGATGGGTCATGGCTTCAAAGCCAATATTGAAGAGATGTCCCGAGAGCTGCCGAAAGAGCAAGATGGGCCATTTGTTGACTTGGGCGTCTTCAAGACCTCGGCTCTTAAATGTGCTCGACAGCTACTTGATCTGGTCTCGGCAAAGAAATCATCCGTTGGTCCAAGCTTGTCAAACCAGACCCAGGCCCCTTGATTCTATTCTTGTAATTTTGCGCAGTAAAAACAATGTCCTGCCATAAGACTTGTGTGGTTGTAATGAATCCCATGCTGGCAATGTTGCCAGTGTAATCTTGTTATGACATTTTTATTTGCATGCTCCCGATGGGAGTAATTTCCAGTGTTGAATCCATATAATCCATCATGCCCTTTAACAATGTTTTGCAGGTTTTCCCTGTGCCTGCATTTGTCGATGATTCTTCGGGTGCTTGCTCTGAGAGTGACCGGCTTCAGCGTATGAAGGATCGGATCGCGCATATGGAAAAGGATATGCACAGTACTTATGCCTTGGCTGCTATTATCAGAAAGAAGAATGAGTTTGCGGCTGATGCAGAGCGCTATGCTCTTACTGAATTGCATAGAGCCACAGAAAGTTTGAACTGTAAGCACCATTGTCTCCTTGCTCCTTGTTTTTCCACAAAATGCATCTTCTTATCTTCCCTTGTTTCTTTTTCTAGTAATAGCTCTGAACCCCGCTGAGGAGAACAAGCGGATTCACGAGCGTGTAAACACATTGACTCGGCTGTCATCATCAGATGAAGTTTTCTGGAAAGAGCACTCGAAGGCTTTGTTGTCGCAAAGTTACAAGATCGGGTCCAGCAAGTCCATCGTTTCTTCGACAAGTGCTATAAGGGACTGAGAGTAATCTGGAAGACAATGTTCCCTTTAGACGCTGTCCCTCCCACGCTGTTGACTTTAATGTCAGAATTCAGTAACGCCAAGAAGATCCGAAACTTGGTTCGAGCGCAACTTCTTGCGGGGGCTAGAGCCGCACTTTCCCTTGTTCTTGTATGTCATCCTTTGGTAGACCTGATGGCGATTGCCAATGATGTAGGTGAATTGGGGCCACCTTACCCGAGAGTGGACCTTCCTGCCGCAATTGTTGTTTAGAGACTCGAAGGAGCTTCGGTGGCATCCGAAGAAACAGTGGCTCCTCAAGAGTAGACAAAACGCCCTTGTTGTAAGTAGGGAACCTCGATATTTGTTGTATCCGAATGTTTGGATGTTTAACACAAAACTATTTTATCGGCAGATGCACATGCGTACCTCTGCCATGTTGATGATGTTAGCACATTTTGGAGCAGTAAATCTTAATTACTCGTTTTTGCATCCGCGTTAGGATGTATATTTATGTTTAGTTGGTAGCAAATTATGTGAGTGATCAGCTCGTGTTGCGGGTCTTGCTAAACCCGTTGTATGTGCAAATTTGCTTTCAACCGATGTATCTCTTGACAGCAGCTCCCGGTCGAGTCGGTGGCACTAGATCTACCGATGACTCCGTCACTCTTTGATACTTCCGTGATTTTAAAGTATCGAGCGTGGGTCATTTTCGTTACGTGTTTCACGATCCTTGCTATGCACGGCACTCTTTGAGGCATCTATAGCAAAGGATGAGAGCGAAGTCCCCGTTGGTTTTGCATCATATCACTCGTAATTGCAGAGGCTTTTTCTAGAGTACAATCCCCGAGGCTATTTTTTCCATTGAACTGATGTTCATTGATATATGGACAAAATCTCTGATAATGTTGTTCGGGTACCCCGAATTACTGCAATTCTTCAGAGAAACGAAACATAAGTCTTTATTAATAAAGTAAGAAGGCTAAAGGCTAAAAGTGGCCCTGCTTATAAGAGAAAAAAGAAAGAAACTAAGCATGATGCTGCATCCTTTTAGGCAAGGGGAGGTTTCTCATCTTCAAGCTTGTCTGCTGCACCGGTGGTTTTGGAAGCATCACTGGTTTCAGCAGGGGCTATTGCGGTGATTCCGGAGTTTTCTTTTCTTCCATGACGATCTTGTCGCCAGCTGTCGAGGTTTTCACTGTCGAAGCTTCCGGGGCGAGGTCGGCTGGCATCTTCTTCAACTTCGTGACATGTTCATCTTCTTGACTGTCGATTGCTAATGATCTTGAAGGGAAGTCGACAGGTTCCTGTTTGAGCCCGAACTTCACAGCGATCCTCTGAAACTCGCGATCACAATTATCCGAGCGTGAGAAACTTCCATAGACTGTGATATTTATTCCATTGTTCCCAGGCATTTTCAGCTTGAGGTATGCGTAATGTGGCAAAGCCATGAACTTGGCATAAGCTGATCTTCCAAGTATAGTGTGGTACTGTGATTCCCAGTTTACTACTTCAAACTCGATCTTTTCCTTTCTGAAGTTGTCGGGTTTGCCAAAGACAATGTTTAGATAAACTTTGCCAAGAGAGTACACCGGTAAGGTGGGGAGGATCCCATGGAAACAGGTATCCGTCTCTTCTAGCATCCTCATTGTGATTCCCATGCTTTTGATCGTGTCGAGGAATATCGGGTTTAATCTGCTTCCTCCATCCATGAAGACTTTGCTCATCTTGAACCCTCCGATTTGCGCCTCAACTACTAGGGCAGCGTGCCCCAGTTTTGGGATTGTCATCGGATGATCCGCTCTGCTGAACATAATGCTCTGAGATGACCATTCGATGTGTTCGGGAATGTTGGCCATAATACTTTCTGCCAGATTGATCTCTTGAGTGAGCTTCTTCATCTCCCTTCTCGAAACACCAGTCATGTGGATCATGCTCATCTGCCCACGCTGTGGCGGAAAAGACTCGTTGGGGTTGTGAGGCTAGCTTGCTGGATTTGGTGCTGAGGCGGGGGCGGAGGTGGAATTGGCTGCTGCTGCTGCTGTTGTATGAGCTTCTGCATCTCGATGAACTGTCGACAGTATCTGAGTAGATGGCTGGACTTTTTCTTGTTATCTTTTTGGTTGATGTAAGTGTGCAAGTAGCAAGGAGCGTTTATCTGCTCAGCGAAGGGTAACTCTGGGGTCCTCTGCGGTCGTGGTTTGTAGTTGCCACAGTTCCAAGAATTACTTCGGTTGCCGTCCTGCCGATCGTCTCGACTATCGTCGTAACGATCGTCCTGTCAATCGGAATATCCTGCGGCTACCAGATTGATGTCATCGTAACTGCGGTCCTTCCTTTTCTTACGACGATCCCTTCGACCGCCCGAATCGTGCTTCGGCTGATCATCTTCTTCGTCATCGCTGCGTTGTCATGGCCTCCGTACATTGTCTTCACCATCAGCCCAGCTGTTAGCGATTTCCATCAACTTGGTTATAGTCTTTGGCCTCTTGCGCCCAAGTTCCTCTATGTAGGTCTCACGTCGGATGCCGTCGCTAAAGGCGTCGATTGCTCTGTCGACGGAAACATCTTCGGCGGTGTTCAGGAGTTTAGTGAATCTCCCGATGTATGCGCGCATCAACTCCTTCGGTTTCTGCTGGCAATGCCGTAATTCTTCGATCCCAACATGTAGGGATTCGTTGCATAGAAAACAAAAAATTTCTTACCGCTAGAACGCAATCCAAGCCAAGATGCAATCTAGAAGACGGGAGCAACGAGCGGATGATCAAGACTCACCCTTGAAGATTTCCAAAGCCTATAAGAGTAGGCTCTTATTGCTGCGGTAGACGATCACTTGCCGCTTGCAAAAGCGCGTAGAAGATCTTGATCACGGTGCCACAATCGGGCAGCACCTCCGTACTCGGTCACACGTTCGGTGTTGATGAAGACGACGTACATCTCCCCGTTCCAGCGGGCAGCGGAAGTAGTAGATCCTCCTCGAAATCCCGGCAGCACGACGGCGTGGTGGCGGTGGTGGTGGAGAACTCCGGCAGGGCTTCGCCTATGCGCTGCGGGAGTTTGTATGTGGAGGAGGGGAGGCTAGGGTTTGGGGAGAGGGGGCTATGGGCGCCGGCCTCAAGGGGGGCAGGGGTGGTGCGGCCAAGCCATGGGCTGCCCCTCCCTCTCATCCTCATTATATAGGTGGAACCCCAAGGGTTTGCCCAAAGTCTTCGAATAAGACCCCAACAGAAAAACTGCCTTATGGACGAAACCTAGAGGGACAGGGACTCTCCACTTCCCCCTTTTCTTGGCCGGCCAAGGAGGTGGACTCCACCATGGACTCCACCCTTCCACTTGGTTGGCTGGTTAGGGTTTGTGGAGTCCCTCCGGGACTCCTCCTTCCATAGTGATTTATTCCGGATAATTCTAGAAACCACCTTCCATAAATTCACCGGATCATTTCCAAACTTGGAAAGTGACTTCCTATATATGAATCTTATTCTCCAGACCATTCCGGAACTCCTCGTGATGTCCTGGATCCCATCCGAGACTCCGAACAAAACTTCGAACTCCATTCCATATTCCATATCTACTTAAACGACATCAAACCTTAAGTGTGTCACCCTACGGTTCGCGAACTATGTAGACATGGTTGAGAACTCTCTCCGACCAATAACCAATAGCGGGATCTGGAGATCCATAATGGCTCCCACATATTCAACGATGACTTCAGTGATCGAATGAACCATTCACATACGATACCAATTCCCTTTGTCACGCGATATTTTACTTGTCCGAGGTTTGATCATCGGTATCTCTATACCTCGTTCAACCTCGTCTCATGACAAGTACTCTTTACTCGTACCGTGGTATGTGGTCTCTTATGAACCATTCATATGCTTGCAAGCTATTAGACGACATTCCACCGAGAGGGCCCAGAGTATATCTATCCGTCATCGGGATGGACAAATCCCACTGTTGATCCATATGCCTCAACTCATACTTTCCGGATACTTAATCCCACCTTTATAACCACCCATTTACGCAGTGGCGTTTGATGTAATCAAAGTACCTTTCCGGTATAAGTGATTTACATGATCTCATGGTCATAAGGACTAGGTAACTATGTATCGAAAGCTTATAGCAAATAACTTAATGACGTGATCTTATGCTACGCTTAATTGGGTGTGTCCATTACATCATTCATACAATGATATAACCTTGTTATTAATAACATCCAATGTTCATGATCACGAAACCATGATCATCTATTAATCAACAAGCTAGTTATACAAGAGGCTTACTAGGGACTCTTTGTTGTTCACATAACACACATGTATCAATGTTTCGGTTAATACAATTATAGCATGGTATGTAAACATTATCATAAACACAAAGATGTATTATAATAACCTTTTTATTATTGCCTCTTGGGCATATCTCCAACAGTCTCCCACTTGCACTAGAGTCAATAATCTAGTTTACATTTGTAAAGATATAACACCTTGGCCTTCTGGTGCTTTATGATGTTTTGCTCACTGGAGAGGTTTTAGTCAACGGATCTGACATGCTCAGAACCGTATGTATTTTGTAATTCATTTGCGTCTCAACGCATCACTCATTTCCAAATGAGTCGGCATTAAATATGTTTGGTCTTCTGGTGGAACCTTAATTCCGCGGTCTGAAATATGTCACTAATATTGTCACACACAATATAGCTTCAAAGTTCTGACTTTGTCGGAACTACACAAAGTTCTCAAAGAACCTCTTGACTTTAACATCCTTTGTCATTGTCAAAACAATGACATACTCTGTCTTCGTTTGTAGAATCCGTCACAATATTTAGAACTCTTCTAAATCTAGCATAGACAACTTCTAGCTCATTGTGCTACCTTTTAATCAACACTTAGTCTAATTTGAGATTGAAATTTTATTTTCATATGTGACAAAAACAAATATCGGTGCAACACCTTACAGTGATTTGCTTGTCATTTCTCCATACAAAACTATATATATATATATCCTTGGTTCTTCTTAAGTACTCAAGAATATTCTTACTGTTTTTCAATGATCATCACATGAATCATTCTGGTACATGCTCATAACATTTTTTAGAGTACGTGACATCTGATTGTGTACATATTATTTGTTATCTATAATCACTCATGTGTTTTTACTCATTGAGTGTTAGATACACTCAAGTCTTGTAAAAACTTCACATGACAAGAAAATTTTCTTAATATTTCTATATTGAACTACTTCAATATCCATTCTATGTACTTTGACTTAAACTTATTATGTGTTTCAATCTATCTTCATAGATCTTGACACTAAATTTGTTTCAGTCCATATCTTTTCATTGAAGTTAATTTCTTAATGAAACCTTTTTAATCAAGTATATAATTACATCATTTATAACCAACTATATGTCATCTACATAAAGTATTATAAATATGTCTCAGCACTCCCACTTAATTTCTTGCAAATGCAAGCCTCTTCATCGTTTCTGATGAAATCAAAAAACTCTTTGACTATTTCATCTGGTGAAGATTCCAACTCCGTGATACTCACTTCATCCAATTGAAGTTCGTATACCTATCTAGTATTCTACGGACTAGCAAAACAATTGGTTGTATCTTGTATACACCTTTAATACACACTTCTGTTAAGTAGTGTATTTTGCCAACCTACTAGCATATCTCATAAAAGAAATATGTAGTGATTACTAGAATAATCCACATAGACTATAAGCATTGCTACGGAAGATCTAATATTATCGTAGTCAACTCTTTGAACTTTGTCGTAAACAACTTTTCGACAAGTTGAGCTTCTTCAAGGATATTTCATCTAAGTCCATCAATTTCATAGATCCATTTACTTTCAAAAAGTATTCATCTATCTTGGATTTCATGGCGTATAGCCATTTTAATGGAGTTAGGGCCCATCATAACTTCTTTGTTTGTAGTTGGTTTATCATTGTTCAAAATCAATCCTTTGTCCACAAATCATTTATTTGATCACAAAGTAAACCATACCTACAAGGTTCAATATGTACTTCGATCTCCATGGCTAAAACACTTTGTAGTCATGGGAGCCATGATCGTCGTGGCCGCTTCCGAAACCAATTCCGATGCTGCGCTACTCTGATCATTATGCTCAGGTTCATAAACCAAATTATATTGTCCTCCCACTCAAATACTTCACTAGAAACAATTTCTCGGAAATAAGAAATATTGACAAACACTTTTGTCTTTGTCTCGTGGGAAGAATTCCCAATTAAATCTCTGGGATAACCAACAAAGACATTCATCCGATTTTGGTTGTAAACTTTTAGACCAAAATTTAAAGAAAAGACTATTAGGGTTTATACCCATACCATAACTTGTATGGTGTCATTTCAATGGATCATGATGATGCTCTATTCAGTGTAAAAGTGGTAGTCTCTAAAGCATAATCCACAAAAATATAATGGCATTAATATTTTATCTCATCATTGACCCAACAAGGTTTGGATACATCTCTCGGATACTTCATCATCACTATGATACTCCAAGAAACGAGAGTTGTAGAACAATTTCATAACTCTCTTAGATGTTCGCTAAAACTAGTAATTCAAATATTTCCACTATGATCCAATCATAGATATTTGACTTTTCTATTACGATGATTTCCACTTCATGCTGAAATTTATTTGAATCTATTCAAATGTTTCAAACTTCTTCCTTATCGAATATATCCACATATATATACTCAATTCATTGTTTGAAGTTTTCATGAAGTAGAAGAATCTCCCGCACACAACTATGTCCAGTGAACCACATACATCATCATGTATGTTTTTACTAAGTTAGTTGTCTGTTCAAGTCTTGGCCTATGAACGGTATTTTAGTCATTACTTTTAGAAAAGATTTTGCAAGCGCCAAACGATTCAAAAATCAAATGACTCCAAAAATCTATTTGCATGGAGTTCCTTCATGCGTTCCTTTCTAACATGACCTAAATGGCGGTTCCACAAATAAGTGGAATTCAAATCATTTACCTTATGGCATTTTAGCGTTGATGGCGTGTAACTCACACGTTCGTTGGGAACCCCAAGAGGAAGGTATGATGCGCACAGCAGCAAGTTTTCCCTCAGAAAAAAACCAAGGTTTATCGAACCAGGAGGAGCCAAGAAGCACGTTGAAGGTTGATGGCGGCGGGATGTAGTGCGGCGCAACACCAGGGATTCCGGCGCCAACGTGGAACCTGCACAACACAACCAAAGTACTTTGCCCCAACGAAACAGTGAGGTTGTCAATCTCACCGGCTTGCTGTAACAAAGGATTAACCGTATTGTGTGGAAGATGATTGTTTGCAGAAAACAGTAGAACAAGATTGCAAGAGATTGTATTTCAGTAAAGAGAATTGGACCGGGGTCCACAGTTCACTAGAGGTGTCTCTCCCATAAGACAAACAGCATGTTGGGTGAACAAATTACAGTTGGGCAATTGACAAATAAAGAGAGCATGACAATGCACATACATATCATGATGAGTATAGTGAGATTTAATTGGGCATTACGACAAAGTACATAGACCGCCATCCAACTGCATCTATGCCTAAAAAGTCCACCTTCAGGTTATCATCCGAACCCCCTCCAGTATTAAGTTGCAAAGCAACAGACAATTGCATTAAGTATGGTGCGTAATGTAATCAACAACTACATCCTTAGACATAGCATCAATGTTTTATCCCTAGTGGCAACAGCACAACACAACGTTAGAACTTTCTGTCACTGTCACAGGTGTCAATGCAGGCATGAACCCACTATCGAGCATAAGTACTCCCTCTTGGAGTTACAAGCATCTACTTGGCCAGAGCATCTACTAGTAACGGAAAGCATGCAAGATCATAAACAACACATAAGTATAACTTTGATAATCAACATAACAAGTATTCTCTATTCATCGGATCCCAACAAACGCAACATATAGAATTACAGATAGATGATCTTGATCATGTTAGGCAGCTCACAAGATCCGACAATGATAGCACAATGGGGAGAAGACAACCATCTAGCTACTGCTATGGACCCATAGTCCAGGGGTAGACTACTCACACATCACACCGGAGGCGACCATGGCGGCGTAGAGTCCTCCGGGAGATGATTCCCCTCTCCGGCAGGTGCCGTAGGCGATCTCCGGATCCCCGAGATGGGATCGGCGTTGGCGGCGTCTCTGGAAGGTTTTCCGTATCGTGGTTCTCGGTACTGGGGGTTTCGTCACGGAGGCTATTTGTAGGCGGAACGGCAGGTCAAGAGGCGGCACGGGGGCCCCACACCATAGGGCCGCGCGGCCAAGGGGGGGGGGCCGCGCCGCCCTAGGGTGTGGCCCCCTCGTGGCCCCTCTTCGTCTCTCCTTCGGACTTCTGGAAGCTTCGTGGAAAAATAGGCCCCTGGGCTTTGATTTCGTCCAATTCCGAGAATATTTCCTTACTAGGATTTCTGAAACCAAAAACAGCAGAAAACAAGAATCGGCACTTCGGCATCTTGTTAATAGGTTAGTTCCAGAAAATGCACGAATATGACATAAAGTGTGCATAAAACATGTAGATAACATCAATAATGTGGCATGGATCATAAGAAATTATCGATACGTCGGAGACGTATCAGCATCCCCAAGCTTAGTTCTGCTCGTCCCGAGCAGGTAAAACGATAACACAGATAATTTCTGGAGTGACATGCCATCATAATCTTGATCATACTATTTGTAAAGCATATGTAGTGAATGCAGCGATCAAAACAATATATATGACATGAGTAAACAAGTGAATCATAAAGCAAAGACTTTTCATGAATAGCACTTCAAGACAAGCATCAATAAGTCTTGCATAAGAGTTAACTCATAAAGCAATAATTCAAAGTAAAGGCATTGAAGCAACACAAAAGAAGATTAAGTTTCAGCGGTTGCTTTCAACTTATAACATGTATATCTCATGGATATTGTCAACATAGAGTAATATAATAAGTGCAATAAGCAAGTATGTAGGAATCAATGCACAGTTCACACAAGTGTTTGCTTCTTGAGGTGGAGAGAAATAGGTGAACTGACTCAACATTGAAAGTAAAAGAATGGTCCTCCATAGAGGAAAAGCATCGATTGCTATATTTGTGCTAGAGCTTTGATTTTGAAAACATGAAACAATTTTGTCAACGGTAGTAATAAAGCATATGCATCATGTAAATTATATCTTATAAGTTGCAAGCCTCATGCATAGTGTACCAATAGTGCTCGCACCTTGTCCTAATTAGCTTGGACTACCTTGATTATCACCGCAATACATATGCTTTCACCAAGTATCACAAAGGGGTACCTCTATGCCGCCTGTACAAAGGTCTAAGGAGAAAGCTCGCATTTGGATTTCTCGCTTTTGATTATTCTCAACTTAGACATCCATACCGGGACAACATAGACAACAGATAATGGACTCCTCTTTTAATGCTTTAAGCATTCAACAACAATTAATTCTTTTCTCATTAGAGATTTGAGGATGTTTGTCCAAAACTGAAACTTCCACCATGGATCATGGCTTTAGTTAGCGGCCCAATGTTCTTCTCTAACAATATGCATGCTCAAACCATTCAACTCAGTGCAGATCGCCCTTACTTCAGACAAGACGAACATGCATAGCAACTCACATGAAATTCAACAATGAATAGTTGATGGCGTCCCCAGTAAACATGGTTATCGCACAACAAGCAACTTAATAAGAGATAAAGTGCATAATTACATATTCAATACCACAATAGTTTTTAAGCTATTTGTCCCATGAGCTATATATTGCAAAGGTGAATGATGGAATTTTAAAGGTAGCACTCAAGCAATTTACTTTGGAATGGCGGAAAATACCATGTAGTAGGTAGGTATGGTGGACACAAATGGCATAGTGGTTGGCTCAAGTATTTTGGATGCATGAGAAGTATTCCCTCTCGATACAAGGTTTAGGCTAGCAAGGCTTATTTGAAACAAACACAAGGATGAACTGGTGCAGCAAAACTCACATAAAAGACATATTGAAAACATTATAAGACTCTACACCGTCTTCCTTGTTGTTCAAACTCAATACTAGAAATTATCTAGACCTTAGAGAAACCAAATATGCAAACCAAATTATAGCATGCTCTATGTATTTCTTCATTAATGGGTGCAAAGCATATGATGCAAGAGCTTAAACATGAGCACAACAATTGCCAAGTATCACATTACCCAAGACATTATAGCAATTACTACATGTATCATTTTCCAATTCCAACCATATAACAATTTAACGAAGAAGAAACTTCGCCATGAATACTATGAGTAGAAACCAAGGACATACTTGTCCATATGCTACAGCGGAGCGTGTCTCTCTCCCATAAAGTGAATGCTAGGATCCATTTTATTCAAACAAAACAAAAACAAAAACAAACCGACGCTCCAAGAAAAAGCACATAAGATGTGATGGAATAAAAATATAGTTTCAGGGGAGGAACCTGATAATGTTGTCGATGAAGAAGGGGATGCCTTGGGCATCCCCAAGCTTAGACGCTTGAGTCTTCTTAATATATGCAGGGGTGAACCACCGGGGCATCCCCAAGCTTAGAGCTTTCACTCTCCTTGATCATGTTGCATCATACTCCTCTCTTGATCCTTGAAAACTTCCTCCACACCAAACTCGAAACAACTCATTAGAGGGTTAGTGCACAATAAAAATTAACATATTCAGAGGTGACACAATCATTCTTAACACTTCTGGACATTGCATAATGCTACTGGACATTAGTGGATCATAGAAATTCATCCAACATAGCAAAAGAGGCAATGCGAAATAAAAGGCAGAATCTGTCAAAACAGAACAGTTCATATTGACGAATTTTAAAATGGCACCAGACTTGCTCAAATGAAAATGCCCAAATTGAATGAAAGTTGCATACATATCTGAGGATCATGCACATAAATTGGCTTAATTTTCTGAGCTACCTACAGGGAGGTGGGCCCAGATTGGTGACAGCAAAGAAATCTGGAACTGTGCAGTAATCCAAATCTAGTACTTACTTTTCTATCAACGGCTTAACTTGGCACAACAAAACACTAAACTAAGATAAGGAGAGGTTGCTACAGTAGTAAACAACTTCCAAGACACAAAATAAAAACAAAGTACTGTAGCAAAATAACACATGGGTTATCTCCCAAGAAGTTCTTTCTTTATAGCCATTAAGATGGGCTCAGCAGTTTTAATGATGCACTCGCAAGAAATAGTATTTGAAGCAAAAGAGAGCATCAAGAGGCAAATTCAAAACACATTTAAGTCTAAAATGCTTCCTATGCATAGGAATCTTGTAAATAAACAAGTTCATGAAGAGCAAAGTAACAAGCATAGGAAGACAAAACAAGTGTAGCTTCAAAAATTTCAGCACATAGAGAGGTGTTTTAGTAACATGAAAATTTCTACAACCATATTTTCCTCTCTCATAATAATTTTCAGTAGCATCATGAGAAAACTCAACAATGTAACTATCACATAAAGCATTCTTATCATGAGTTTCATGCATAAAATTATTACTCTCCACGTAAGCATAATCAATTTTATTAGTTGTAGTGGGAGCAAATTCAGCAAAGTGGCTATCATCATATTTAGGAGGCATATTGTAATCATAAAAGAAAATTTTCTCCTCAATGCTTGGGGGACTAAAAAGATCATGCTCATCAGAGCCAGCTTCCCCAAGCTTAGAATTTTCCATAGCATTAGCAACAATGGTGTTCAAAGCATCCATAGTAATAGCATTCCCATTAGCATGCATATAAAGTTCCATGGGTTTTTTAATTCTCTCTTCAAACACATCATGTCCTAATTCAAGATAAAGTTCATAAAGATGTCTCATATTTTTGTTGTTTTCCATTATGCTTAACTAGTGAAATAAAAACATGCATGATATTAAGTAAAGTAAAACAAGTAACTAATTTTTTTGTGTTTTTGATATAGCAAACAAGATAACAAATAAAGTAAAACTAGCAACTAATTTTTTTTATATTTTGATTTAGTGCAGCAAACAAAGTAGTAAATAAAACTAAGCAAGACAAAAACAAAGTAAAGAGATTGAGAAGTGGAGACTCCCCTTGCAGCGTGTCTTGATCTCCCCGGCAACGGCGCCAGAAAAAGAGCTTGATGGCGTGTAACTCACACGTTCGTTGGGAACCCCAAGTGGAAGGTATGATGCGCACAGCAGCAAGTTTTCCCTCAGAAAGAAACCAAGGTTTATCGAACCAGGAGGAGCCAAGAAGCACGTTGAAGGTTGATGGCGGCGGGATGTAGTGCGGCGCAACACCAGGGATTCCGGCGCCAACGTGGAACCTGCACAACACAACCAAAGTACTTTGCCCCAACGAAACAGTGAGGTTGTCAATCTCACCGGCTTGCTGTAACAAAGGATTAACCGTATTGTGTGGAAGATGATTGTTTGCGTAAAACAAAGTAGAACAAAGATTGCAAGAGATTGTATTTCAGTAAAGAGAATTGGACCGGGGTCCACAGTTCACTAGAGGTGTCTCTCCCATAAGACAAACAGCATGTTGGGTGAACAAATTACAGTTGGGCAATTGACAAATAAAGAGAGCATGACAATGCACATACATATCATGATGAGTATAGTGAGATTTAATTGGGCATTACGACAAAGTACATAGACCGCCATCCAACTGCATCTATGCCTAAAAAGTCCACCTTCAAAGTTATCATCCGAACCCCTCCAGTATTAAGTTGCAAAGCAACAGACAATTGCATTAAGTATGGTGCGTAATGTAATCAACAACTACATCCTTAGACATAGCATCAATGTTTTATCCCTAGTGGCAACAAAGACAACACAACCTTAGAACTTTCTCACATCGTCCCGGTGTCAATGCAGGCATGAACCCACTATCGAGCATAAGTACTCCCTCTTGGAGTTACAAGCATCTACTTGGCCAGAGCATCTACTAGTAACGGAAAGCATGCAAGATCATAAACAACACATAAGTATAACTTTGATAATCAACATAACAAGTATTCTCTATTCATCGGATCCCAACAAACGCAACATATAGAATTACAGATAGATGATCTTGATCATGTTAGGCAGCTCACAAGATCCGACAATGATAGCACAATGGGGAGAAGACAACCATCTAGCTACTGCTATGGACCCATAGTCCAGGGGTAGACTACTCACACATCACACCGGAGGCGACCATGGCGGCGTAGAGTCCTCCGGGAGATGATTCCCCTCTCCGGCAGGGTGCCGGAGGCGATCTCCTGGATCCCCCGAGATGGGATCGGCGTTGGCGGCGTCTCTGGAAGGTTTTCCGTATCGTGGTTCTCGGTACTGGGGGTTTCGTCACGGAGGCTATTTGTAGGCGGAAGGGCAGGTCAAGAGGCGGCACGGGGGCCCCACACCATAGGGCCGCGCGGCCAAGGGGGGGACCGCGCCGCCCTAGGGTGTGGCCCCCTCGTGGCCCCTCTTCGTCTCTCCTTCGGACTTCTGGAAGCTTCGTGGAAAAATAGGCCCCTGGGCTTTGATTTCGTCCAATTCCGAGAATATTTCCTTACTAGGATTTCTGAAACCAAAAACAGCAGAAAACAAAGAATCGGCACTTCGGCATCTTGTTAATAGGTTAGTTCCAGAAAATGCACGAATATGACATAAAGTGTGCATAAAACATGTAGATAACATCAATAATGTGGCATGGATCATAAGAAATTATCGATACGTCGGAGACGTATCAAGCGTCAGTGTTATGTATGTGTGTTTCACCATTAAGATTTATAATAACTTATCCATCGTACATGGAGTAATGTCATAATTTGAACAACTCATTGTTTTCATTTGACCAGAGCAAAATAACAATTATTAAGTTCTTTATTATAAATTCTAAGGGCTAGATAGAATGCTTAATGATGAACATAATAACACTTTATTTTGTTCCAGACGTGCATTCCTATCATATTCCTTGTCAGTCTCTTGGCCATTGTATTCTTGTATTGCGTTGTTTTGTATGACACTTCATACCAACCAATATAGTACTAATACCCAAGAATTTCATAGTGTGACTTAACTAGGAATACAACCATAACATGTATATCATTTATATACACCTGAGCTAGACTTTCTAGTCTTTTCTTTTCTTTTTGCCAAAATATCTTTTGCGCTTTCTTTTAGCTTTCCTCATTATTCAGAAAAACACTTTAACATTATTAACTTCTAGGTTTGTTGGTCAAATACCAATAACCTTGAGGTTCTTACTTTAAGTTGATCATCATATGACAAGTGTTTCAGATTTCACTATTAGTTACTTTGTAATATGATGAACAATTTAACTCATAATTTTATCCATCATATCATGACGACTTTCCGAGACCATGTATGTACATGCTTGTAAAGTTTTAACCTTGGTATTCGCATGTGCAAATCTGGCTTGCACCCGTTGTATGCACACGTAGAATCTATCACACCCGATCATTACGTGATGCTTCGAAACGACGAGTCTTAGAAACGATGCATACTAAGGACGATTACTTCATGGATATGCGAATATCGTTAGTGCCCCAATAGTTGGAGGATTGGGATGCCTTGCGTCTTCAATCTTCGTACATTCCCATAAAACTTATGAGTTTATGTAGTCTCACCAAATTATATTCTATCATCTTGCAATAAGGTCTTAGATATCACATATATCTCATACCTTGATTATTTCTGAAAACTAAATTTTCAGCTCCTTACTTTTCAAACATATTCGAACTTTCAAGTTTCACGGAGACAAGATAACTTTAGGTACTAATTGAAACCATAGTTATTTGAATCAACAATGTGAGGTTTACTAAAAGTTTGCAATAGAACTTAATCAATTCTTGATTCTTTAAAAATACGGTACCAATCCGTAAAGTTTCTTGTCAGATTTTAACAGTATTTCTATCTCAATAACAAGACTAGCGCATGGTAGAAAGCAGATGCCAATACTACAAAAATTATTTCAAAATACTACTCAGACTATGTTTATGATAATTAGTTCATGTTTTAATCTAATTACTAATGAACTCCCACTTAATACAACATCCCTCATAGTTGTTAAGTGGTACACGATCCAAATCCACTACACCAAAACCGATCATCACGTGAGGTGATGTAGCTTCAATGGTGAACATCAACATGTTGATCATATCATCCATATGACTCGTGTTCAACCTTTCGGTTTCCGTTGTCCCGAGGCCATGTATGTACATGCTAGGCTCGTCAAGCAAACCCAAGTATTCCGCGTGTGCAACATGGCTTACACCCGTTGTATATGAACGTTGAATCTATCACATCCGATCATCACGAGATGCTTTGAAACGACGAACTTTGGCAACGGTGCATACGAGGGGAGAACACTTTATTATCTTGATATTAATGTGAGGGATCATCTTATAATGCTACCGCCGCGTTCTAAGCAAAATAAGATGCATAAAGGATTAACATCACATGCAATTCATATGTGATATGATATGGCCCTTTTGTCTTTGCGCCTTCGATCTTCATCTCCAAAGCACGGACATGATCTCCATCATCAACGGGCAAGATCTCCATCATCGTCGGCGTAGCGTCAAGGTCCATGGCGCCGTCTTCATGGTTGTTCACCTCATGTAGCAACTATTACAACTACTTTGAAATACTACTCAACATAAATATAAAGACAACCATAAGGCTCCTGCCGGTTGCCACAATACAATAATGATCATCTCATACATATTCATCATCACATTATGGCCATATCACATCACCAAACCCTGCAAAAACAAGTTAGACGTCTCTAATTTGGTTTGCATATTTTACGTGGTTTAGGGTTTTCGAGTAAGATCTAATCTACCTACGAACATGAACCACAACGGTGATACTAGTGTTGTCAATAGAAGAGTAAATTGAATCTTCACTATAGTAGGAGAGACAGACACCCACAAAGCCTCTTATGCAATACAAGTTGCATGTCGAACGAGGAACAAGTCTCATGAACGCGGTCATGTAAAGTTAGTCCGAGCCGCTTCATCCCACTATGCCACAAAGATGCAAAGTACTCAAACTAAAGACAACAAGAGCACCAACGCCCACAAAACCATTGTGTTCTACTCGTGCAACCATCTATGCATAGACACGGCTCTGATACCACTGTAGGGATTCGTTGCATAGAAAACAAAAAATTTCTTACCGCGAGAACGCAATCCAAGCCAAGATGCAATCTAGAAGACGGGAGCAACGAGGGGATGATCAAGACTAACCCTTGAAGATTTCCAAAGCCTATAAGAGTAGGCTCTTATTGCTGCGGTAGACGATCACTTGCCGCTTGCAAAAGCGCGTAGAAGATCTTGATCACGGTGCCACAATCGGGCAGCACCTCCGTACTCGGTCACACGTTCGGTGTTGATGAAGACGACATCCATCTCCCCGTTCCAGTGGGCAGCGGAAGTAGTAGATCCTCCTCGGAATCCCGGCAGCACGACAGCGTGGTGCCGGTGGTGGTGGAGAACTCCGGCAGGGCTTTGCCTATGCGCTGCGGGAGTTTGTATGTGGAGGAGGGGAGGCTAGGGTTTCGGGAGAGGGGGCTATGGGCGCCGGCCTCAAGGGGGGCAGGGGTGGTGCAGCCAAGCCATGGGCTTCCCCCTCCCTCTCCTCCTCATTATATAGGTGGAACCCCAAGGGTTTGCCCAAAGTCTTCGAATAAGACCCCAACAGAAAAACTGCCTTATGGACGAAACCTAGAGGGACAGGGACTCTCCCCTTCCCCCTTTTCTTGGCCGGCCAAGGAGGTGGAGTCCACCATGGACTCCACCCTTCCACTTGGTTGGCTGGTTAGGGTTTGTGGAGTCCCTCCGGGACTCCTCCTTCCATAGTGATTTATTCAGGATAATTCTAGAAACCACCTTCCATAAATTCACCGGATCATTTCCAAACTTGGAAAGTGACTTCCTATATATGAATCTTATTCTCCAGACCATTCCGGAACTCCTCGTGATGTCCTGGATCCCATCCGAGACTCCGAACAAAACTTTGAACTCCATTCCATATTCCATATCTACTTAAACGACATCAAACCTTAAGTGTGTCACCCTACGGTTCGCGAACTATGTAGACATGGTTGAGAACTCTCTCCGACCAATAACCAATAGCGGGATTTGGAGATCCATAATGTCTCCCACATATTCAACGATGACTTCAGTGATCGAATGAACCATTCACATACGATACCAATTCCCTTTGTCACGCGATATTTTACTTGTCCGAGGTTTGATCATCGGTATCTCTATACCTCGTTCAACCTCGTCTCATGACAAGTACTCTTTACTCGTACCATGGTATGTGGTCTCTTATGAACCATTCATATGCTTGCAAGCTATTAGACGACATTCCACCGAGAGGGCCTAGAGTATATCTATCCGTCATCGGGATGAACAAATCCCACTGTTGATCCATATGCCTCAACTCATACTTTTCGGATACTTAATCCCACCTTTATAACCACCCATTTACGCAGTGGCGTTTGATGTAATCAAAGTACCTTTCCGGTATAAGTGATTTACATGATCTCATGGTCATAAGGACTAGGTAACTATGTATCGAAAGCTTATAGCAAATAACTTAATGACGTGATCTTATGCTACGCTTAATTGGGTGTGTCCATTACATCATTCATACAATGATATAACCTTGTTATTAATAACATCCAATGTTCATGATCACGAAACCATGATCATCTATTAATCAACAAGCTAGTTATACAAGAGGCTTACTAGGGACTCTTTGTTGTTCACATAACACACATGTATCAATGTTTCGGTTAATACAATTATAGCATGGTATGTAAACATTATCATAAACACAAAGATGTATTATAATAACCTTTTTATTATTGCCTCTTGGGCATATCTCCAACACAACAGGCCTCTTGTATGTTGCTTGGAAGTTCGCGACGAAGGCGTCCACCAGGTCGTCCCATGACTTGATAGAACCATTCGACATGCCTCTCAACCAGGCCCGTGTGAATCTTTCAGGTAAAGTTGCAAACATTGCATCGCTGCTATCTGATTTCCTTTGTGCAGGATCATGGTTTGTAGGTAATCGTCTATCCATGACCTCGGCTCCTGCTGTCCATCGTAATTAGCGGCGTCAGTAGGGGTAGGTTTGAACTTCTTGGGTGGCATCGTTTCACGGATCTTGTAGCTCAAGCAGTCAGCTCCCCTCAACTCGCCGTCGTATTCCTGGCTTTCTTCTGAAGCATTGCTATCATACTCCTCCCTCGCAGCTCGCCGTCGTCTCGCTCTATCGATTCAACTCTGGGTGATTTCGTCTCGGGCGTCTCTCGAACGGTGCTTCGAGCCACTGGCTTGGAGTGTAGTTTTTTCCTTCCGTGGAACCAGGTTATCTCCTAGGATTGCGAGGCTTTCCAGGGCGCCTCGATGAGCTTGAGTCATAGGACCTTCGGGTCGTTTATTTATGAGGTATGCCGCGAGGTTGGCGGTTGCTCCTTCAACGGTTTTTTGCCTTAGCATGCCCGCAGTGTCCGTAGTCATGAAGGATCTGGACAGGTGTCAACACCCGGATTTTTAAGTCCAGATGCCTATTATGCCATACTTCGCAATCCCAGGAATATTGTTTTTGCGAGACATAATAGATTGATATCACAACACATCATTCATTACAACTCATAATTGTCTTACAACAAAAAGGATCACATGATCCAGTCTCATTACAACACTTGATCTACTGATCAATTACATAACACAATAGCGGGAAATACATAGTAGAGGTCCATCTGTTCCACAGGCAACTGTTGACGTCAGGAGTGGTCCTAGTTGTCGTAGACATCTTGCTGTCCTTCACCTTGGTACTGGTGATCATCTTCATAGTCTGGCCATTTGAATAGCCAGGGACAAAGCCATGAGTACTTTAAAATACTCACAAACTAATACTAATGGAAGTAATATCAACTATGGTAAGGGGGAGCTAAGCTCTAAGTTCATTTGCATAAAGCCAGTTTTATTTCGTAAGTATTTAGTAAACAAAGACTCTTCATTTGCCTAACTTAACTCAAGTGGGAACATTAGTGTCATTCCCACAACTCAGTTGTGATTCAAAGTCAAAGTCACATTTCACTTTCAAGTCAAAAGTCACAAGTCACCATTCATATTTTGGAAAAGTTCTGATGATGGAACAGTATGGCCTTCCCAACTGTCCATGACCGCGGACGCGGCTATTCGAATAGGTTTACACTCTGCAGAGGTCGTACACTTGTGCCAGAATAATTGCAATAGTCCGTCAGGGGTAACTGGCCCTGATTTATCACACTCAGTGCGCGAACTACCAATCCTAACCTTTCATTTACATACCCTAGTATAGGCACCTCTCCCCATGAGCTTGGCCTCCCAGTGAAGACCAACCGTCAACCTGGGAACTGCACAGGGCTTGGGTAAGACATTCACCTCACTTCACGTCATTTCCCTTTCGGAGGCAGCCTTGGCATAACCCCTATGACGCTTGTTCAGAGGGAACCCATACTAAAATACATAAGTTTCCAGTTAAGCCCTACCCAGATTCAGGTATTGTGAGGATACTCAAGAATTGGAATGGTATCGCATCCGAACCCAACCATCAGTTTTTGGTAAAATTCACCAAGTCATTCACAAGTCATATTCACCTTCAAAATCTTTCAATAGAATGACTCATCATTCCAAGGTTTTCAAAGTCATTTGTTTTCACAAGTTCCCATCTAGAGTAGTCAATTTTAGTTTAGCACTAGCAACTAGTCATGAGGGGTGCTAACTAGCTTATAGCTTTCTAGGCTAAGTGTGATGCTCTTGTACTACTCCATAACTAAACCAAGTGAATCATGAATCAAAAATAAACTTTGATAAACCAGGGTTAAGAACTTGTAAGGTAAAAACTTGGGATAGGATCATTAAGCATAAAGTAATATGTAATGGTGCCTTGCTCTTGTACAGCTTTGCACTAGGTCAACTTGCAAGAATATTAGCTTGCCTTGATTGGGGTAGTGATCAAAGTTCTCTTCTTCTTCTTGGTAGAATACCTCCTCCTCTTGATAGTCTCTGGTACTAGCGTCTATAAACGAATATGAGGATACAATCACCAATCAATACTTAAGTAGACTAGTTTAGCCTTAAGGGCTCACTCAAAATGATCTAGCATCATCACTTTGCATTGCTACCCAAAAATTATGCTAGGGTTTTCTTACTTAGTGTTAGGAAAATATTTTCCTCTCATTGAAATGTGGATTAGGGTTTCTCTTTAGTTTGGAGAAATAATTTCCTCTCATTGAATCTTATTAAGATTTAATCTCCTCAAATAACAATGTATGTTTATATGTTGACCAAGGTCAACACTTCACACTTATCATTTGAGAAACATGCTTTAAATGAGGTTCTATACCACATGCAATTTAAATCCTATTTGATTTAATATCCTCAAATGAGCCAACATGAGACCATGCAACAAGGGTCATCATATTACTTCATACCACTTGGGAACATGATTTAAATGAGGTGCTATACCTCATAGATTTGAAACCCTAATTTTGAAATAGTTTAAATGGGCTAGAATTTGACTACATAGCCAATATTTTGCTCTATCCCATGATCATATAAAGTACCCATATCATATTTTTGCATAAACAGTTATAGTTTCTGAAATTTGAATTATGAGAATTTGAATCACCTCCAAACTCATTATGTTGATTTTATAAATTTATTTGAATTCTGAAAACACTCTGACTTGTTATTTTTACTATTCAAATTCTGTAATGTACCTAGGGTTCAAACCAGTGGGGTTGGATAGAAAATTTCATGAGCTTTCCAATTATATAAAGTTTGTCAAATTTGGTTTAGTAGATTTGAAGTTATTTGATTTTGAACAAAGCATCTATGAGGAAAATAAATGAAAAGATTAAATACACATTTGAATTTCAAACGTGGGCGGGAAGCTAGCTGGGCCTATGAGAGAAAAAAGGAATGGGCCAGCCCAACTACGCGCAGATGCACCGTGGGCTGCCTGACAGTGCGGGCCCCAGCTGTCAGCCTGTCTTAAAACCCGAAACGGTAAGGAGAAATGGTGAACGTAGGATTAGAGGGGCGATCGACGGCTCACGTGCATCGTCTACATCGACGAGAGGGGAGGTGCTGGCACAGCGGAGGAAGGGGGTCGGCGGCGATCCTGGGCTCCGGCGATGATCAGCGACGACGCCCGGCGATGTTGCGGACGACGGCGGGTCTTCTGGTACCGGCGGCGACTCTGGAGGTGGCGGAAATCAACGGATCCTTCTGCAGCACCGCCGCGGTCTTCAGCTGGCGATTGGCGGTCTACCGGCGGCAATGTGGCAAGGTAATGGGTGGAGGAGGATCAGAGAGAGGAGGGAAGTCGATTGGTGTGTTCAATTCGTCCCGGGTGTGCTCCTTTTATAGCGACGCGAGGTTGCCAGGGGCGCAGAGCAGGTGAGTGGTGATGACGGCGAGGGAGGTCATGCGGGGCCAGGGGAGTAGGTGGGGACGGTGCAGCAGTGTTTGGTGATCGTCACGCGCGTGCTGGCGAGGACGGGGGTGGACTGAGGCGGTCGTCATCTCCGCGCGACCTTGCAGTACTACGGCGGAGGTCATCGTCGTGGGCGTCGGCTACAGGGCACCGGTGAGCCAATGGCGGTGTCTGGGAGCTGGCTGACGTCGAGGAGAGCAGGTGGGTGAAAGGAGGGAGGGAGAGATGATCTGAGGTGACGAGGCACTGCCGTGCTCTGTCGTGTCCAGAGCGTCGTCGTGCACGCTCTGGCACGACCTGGCCGTGGTGACCACATCACGTTCCAAGCGCTGCAAGGCATCTACTGGCCAGGGCATGCGTCAGTAGGGTCAGGGTGATGAGGTAAGCTTCCAGGACATGGTGAGAGAGAGAGAGGGGAGGAGAGGAGCAGGTGTGCATGGTGGTGGTGACCAAGGGGGTTGGCATGGCCTGGCATGGATCTTTTGTGCCAATTTCTGGGTCTCTGAGGTCATGGCACTGGTGTGTGAGGTGAGGCTGAGGGTTTTGACAAGGTTAGCATAGTTGTAGAGGGGTAGAGAGCGCACACTGGATTTAATCTAAAGTATATGTGAATCATGCAGGGTACTAGACATAGTGGTGTGTGAGGATGATCATGGCCAAGCTATGTGAGGTCATGGTGGTGGTTTAAAGGTACAAAGTACTATAGATGAGCTCAAGATAGAGAAAAGGGGAGGTGGTACATAGTGGTTGGGGGTGGTTGTACCCTAATTTGATTTTATGTGCTCCACATATATTACAAGTAAAGGTCTTATGTGAGTTGAATTTTGACCAAAACTCTTCATAGATGTGTTCTAAATAATGTTTGGCATCTATTGGTGGTCTTGGTTTGAAATTTGGAGTGGGTTTGTGAAATTTCGAAAAGTGGAGGGAATCTAGAATCTGTTTCAATGTTGCCACTTTGCACTCTTGTACTAAGCAATGGTCAAAGATCTGGTCAAAGTGGTCAACATCAAAAGTGTTCATCTTGATGAGGTCTTGGATGAGGTGCAAAGATTTGGCAGGGTTTGGTTTGAAAATCTCTTAATCCAGGGGCTCAAAGTGGGTAAGATGTTAAAATTGTCACATGTGACCATTATCACATGTAACTAGGTTTTTGATTTTTCTTTGCTTTGATGTTGGTTTCTTTGATGCAAAAGGGATCCTTTTGAGTTTAAAAGAGTTTCCAAACCATTGGCACAATTTTATATGGCCTAGGTTAAAGATTTTCAAAAATGGCCAAAACCATATGTAAGGGTTTTGCAATTTCTCTATTCTTTTTCTTTATTTCTCTTTGATCCAAAGGATCCTTGTTTTGAGTTAAAAAGAGGTTGGGTTGGGTTTACTCATGGTTTCCAACCATTTGGGTAAGGTAGATAGGGCATAGGTCAATTATTAAAGAATTATCCATTAGCCCACATATGCCTCACATTTTATTTTATTTTCTTTTTAAAAGTTCCTCTTTGGTTTTGAGAAGGGTAGGGTTAGGGTTTAGAGAACATTTCAAAATACTTCACACAAGTATTAAGGCAAAGCTCACAACAATTGGGTAGGAGCACTATGCACCAAACTCAATTTAATTAAAGTTTTTGTCGGCTCCAATTTTTGGAAAAAGGAAATTCATTTTCTTTCTTGTTTGAAAATTTGGGATGTTACAACAGGTTTGAGGTTATTTCCCTAGCGTCGTCTTCCGAAAGCCTGACAGCCTTGATCGATGATCCCTGCACCTTGGCTGCTTCGGGACGCACTTCCTCGCGAGCCCCTTCGCCGCTCACTGGATTGTTCTCCCGCGAATAGGCGTCTTTCGAGGGTGGCCTGCTCATTCGATAGACGCTCCCGATTTTTCTCCAAGATGGAACGGTAAGCATTGAGGGTTCCAACCGAAGTACCGGCGGGAAGCGGGGTGTTATTAAGCACGGCGGCCCTGGCTGCTGCCCATTCTTCCTCTGCGATGGTGTAATCACTATTATTGTTACTGGCGCTGTTTTCAAAGCTGTGTCGCCGGCTGGAGCGCGGGGTGTGATCTCCTCCTCCCCTGTTCCTTGCGTTTCCTGTGTTATTGGCAGCATAGACTTGGTGGTGCGCTGTTTTCAAGGTAACCTCCTTGACGATGTTGTCGACACTGTCCTCTCCCGATGAATGCTGAGCACTGCAGATGAACGGCGTGTCAGTCGATCCCAACCCATGCCTGGTGTCGCATTTCAGGCAGTAGTATGAAGTCATCTCTGACGGTACGGGGTTATCGGATCCGACCAACATTGAGGACGTCGATCGAGGAGTCGATGGTGGGGATAAATCCGTCGAGTCTATTAGCCCCGCCGAGAGGTCAACTGATGACGACACGGTTGACCTTGCGGCCGATGGGAGCGATTTCCTTGTTTGTCCGGGAGCGTATTGTTCCAGTAGTCGGAGGACTCCTTCCGCGTTGACGTTGTAGTGGACGCTCCCGAACGTCATCTCCATGTTTCCTTGTAGATCCGAAAAACTTGGGCGAGAGGAGTTGTTGTGCAGGGTGAACTCATAAGAGCCGAATCGGATCGGACTTTCCAAGGTTGGTGATGACGAAGGCGTCGACGAAGCTATCGACGACATGGTTGGATCTACCGATGAAGGATCTTGTGCCAATAGGTTTCCCACAGACGGCGCCAATTGTCAAGGGTACTCCTCGGCAATGCCCTCCGATTGGGGCTTAGGGTTGACGGAATCCTGTAGACTGACATGAGACATCGGTTAACAGACAAGCGGGGAGAGCGATTTACCCAGGTTCAGGGCCCTCGATGAGGTAAAACCCTTACGTCCTGCCTGTCTAATCTTGATTATGAAAATATCGGGTTACAATGGGGTGCCGAAGGTTTCGGCTGTGGTTTCGTCGAGAGGCTAAGCGCTACTTGGTCCTAGATCTGGACTTGCAGTGGCTAAAGTTGCTAATATTGATTGTGTCCCTCGACAGCCCCTCCCGTGGCCCTTATATAAGGGGCCAGGTCCCATGAGATCTGTCCGGGTACGACTAGGTTGCAAAAGCCCTAGATCTAAACTTTCCTTGTTCGGTTCTTCTTCGTCTTGTCCTTCAAGGAAACTTCTTTGCCACCGCCATACTGGCCCACCTTGCCATTGGGTGTCTTCATGGGCCTCCAGTTGGGCCGTACAGGATAGGGCATTAACAGTTACCCGAAGGGTAATGCCCACGTTAGGGGTGCTCGGCAAGTTCCCTGGGTACTCCTGGCATGTCAGTTGGACACCATGCAAAGATTTCCCAGCGCTCATGGAGGAACTCGACAAGCACGCTTTCCTATGCGAGGTCCATGTTTGTTGCAATAGATGTCGTTTTCTTGGGATCTGTCGGGTGAATCTGCACTTCCTTGGAATCTTTAGTAGTGTCAAAGGTGGGCTCCTTGAGCGGCCTCCCTACGTCTGGCAACACGTCGTAATCAGTTGTTAGCCTTGACGCCATATACTCTGCTTGCATTCCGAAAGTTTCTGATAGTCGATGAAAATCCTTGTCGCACTTATCAGCTAGCGCGAAACTGTCTTTCACAGTGATTGGGCCCTTGGGTCCAGGGAGTCTCCACAACAAGTATGTGTAATGTGGTACCGCCATAAACCTAGCATAGGCGGGTCGCCCCAACAGAGCATGATACTGTGACGGGAAATCCACAACTTCAAACTCCAACCTCTCTCTTCTGTAATTTTCTCGGGTTCCAAACTGAACGTCGAGATTGATCTTTCCCAGTGGGTAGCTCGGCTTCTCCGGTGTGATACCATGGAAGCGCGTATCAGTTGGTAATAAGTTTGCCAAGGATATGTTCATCTTCCTCAATGTATCTGCGTACATGAGGTTTAAGCTGCTCCCGCCATCAATGAACACTCGTGAAACATTGAATCCCGCAATGACCGTTGGTAATATCAAAGAAGACTGTCTTGGTCGTGGAACTTGTTGCGGGTGATCAGCTATAGTGAAGCCGATGTCTTGCCCTGACCAGTTCAGGTACTCGATTGTTGGTGGAGGCATCTTCTCTGCCATAAAAACTTGTCGCGAGATTACTTTCTGAACTCTGTTGGATGGCCTGCCTTTCTGAATCATCGATACCGCACCACTGGTGTCGATATAAGGACCTGGTTGTGGAGCTGCCGCCAACTGCAACTGGTGCCGATTTTCGTCCGTGATTGCGGGTGGAGGTGGAAGGTGAATCTCACTCCTTGGCCCCTGGGGGTTTCTGTTTACTGCATGTGTGCTGGTATACCCTGCATATCTATGTAGTGCTAGAAAAGTTCGGCAGTCCTTCTGAAGATGCCCTGACTGTCTCTTTCCATTGTTGTCGAGGAAAAAGTGCATTTGGCATGGTCCGTTTAAGAGATCCTCGGGCGATACATACGACCTCTGAAACCTTGGTCCATTATTTTGCCAGTTGGGACGGGAGCCGTCCTTGTAATCGCTTCGCTGCTCGGCTCTCTTTTGATAATCATCTCGATTGTTTCCCCCGCCGTTTCCTCGAAAACCAGCCGATATTTGGCCGGGAGCATCATAATCTGAAAATTGTCGAGAGAATCACCGTCTATTTTGAAAGTTTCGGTTGCGCTCATCCTCAGGCGACCTGTGTCGTTTATTATGAACAGCATCTTCTCCATCTGCCCAGTGATTCGTTATTTCCATGAGTGCTGCTATTGTTTTCTGGTTGGTTCTTCCCAAATCCTCGACGAAGTCCCTCCTTCGGATTCCAGCAACAAATGCATCTACTGCTCTTTCGTCAGATATGTTTTCTACCGAGTTTTTGATGATGTTCCACCTTTGTATATACATCCTCATTGACTCATCATGCTTTTATCTGCAGGCCCTTAGCTGCTCCAATGACGCGGGTTTCTTGCATGTGGACAAGAAATTCTTCACGAATATGTCCTCGAAATTTTCCCAGCTGTCGATGGAACCAGGAGGCAACTTTTTTATCCACGACCGAGCTGCTCCACTCAAATGCACCTGGATACTTTGCATGGCCGTTGCTCTGGTTCCGCCCATCAGTTTCACCGTCTCCAGGTAGTCGATTAACCAATCATCAGGATCTTGCAGGCCATCGAACTTTTTGTAACTGTCGGGTAGCTTAAACCCGGATGGGACCCGAGTTTTACGAACTCGCCGCGTGAAGCACGGGAGCCCACACAAATCCTCCTCGTCAACCTCTGGTGAGTGTCGACGTTCTCTTCTTTCTTGTCGCGCTCTGTCGACCCTTGCCTGTGTCGCTGTATCTCTCGCCCCAGTTGTTCTTGAGGGGTCCTACACAACTGCTGTAGGGTGAGGACTATTTTGCCTTGCAGAACCTTTGGGAGGCGTGCTTGTGCCTGTGAACGCTGTTCCCATGACTCCACATCCTTCCATGATCATGTTATACAATGCTTCTCTTGGATCTCCAGGAGGTGGCATGGACGCTAGGATGAAAGTTTGTGTCGCCAGATATCCAGTTGTTCTTGAGGATTCCCTCTTGTATCTATCGACATAAAGGACATGTCGAGGTTTTGGACTAGGTTCTCCCTCTCGGCCTCAGGTATATTCTGCAACCAAGACATTGCCCTATTTCGAGCTGCTCTGTGACTATCTCCTCCCTAAGTGCCTGATTGTCGACTCAACTCAGCTCTTCGCCTGCTTGACTCGGAAGCCGCGGCTTCCTCCTTTCTAGCGCCGCTTTCTGTTTTTCGAGTTCTCACCTAGCACGAGCGATTTTATATTGGTATGCTTGTAACTCCTCAGCTATGGCGGCTGACGTGGGCATGACCCTTCGGGTACTCGACATTGCCATACCCGGTGCAAACTATGAAGCTGGACCATCACAAGGACTCGATGAGCTGGACATACACGCGCCTCAACTTGGACTACAAGGAAAGAAGACTCCAACACGAATCCTACTAGAACTATTGTAAACCCTAGCTTGGCTGATATATAAAGCCAGGCAGGCGCACCCCTTAGGGACACGCACAATCAGAAACATAGATCATAGAGGCAACACGCCTAGACACCGCAACCCGCGGATTAGAACTAGACTAGATCCAACAACTCCGTCTATGGCGGCCCCCTGTACACATATATCACTACAACACGACAGAGCTTTGGTAACACAACCATGTAACACATAGTGAAGTGTGTTATAGAGTAAAGTTGGTGTAACACATCATGTGTGTTGTACGGCAGATAGTAACACATTGTTTATATGATCCAAAAATGTGCTACTAGGGCATTGCAGTAGTAACATAAAAAATTATGTGACGCCATATGTGTTACGAACCACAAATACGGTCACACATAATCATGTGTTGTGCATAGTGTTACAAGTTATATTATCCTAGAGAAAAGGAATAATTAAATCTATGTTCGTCATGTGATATGTATAAGTGTGACCCAACATGCCTCCATCATTGAGTATTAAGAGGTGGGACCCATATATACTTGTTACATTTATATTTGAGAAACTTAGGGAACACCAGCAAAACTTGTGGAACCCAACATAGATGTGAGACAAACAACTACAAGCATGGAGAACAATCGGTTTCATTGGATGTCTAATGACCAACCTACCACAATATGTCGGTGCTCCTTACTACTAGGGTATTACCCAATGATGTCTACGGGTGCTTCTATTCTTGTAGACAGTGTTGGGCCTCCAAGAGCAGAGGTTTGTAGAACAGCAGCAAGTTTCCCTTAAGTGGATCACCCAAGGTTTATCGAACTCAGGGAGGAAGAGGTCAAAGATATCCCTCTCAAGCAACCCTGCAACCACAAAGCAAGAGGTCTCTTGTGTCCCCAACACACCTAATAGGTGCACTATTTCGGCGAAGAGATAGTGAAATACAGGTGGTATGAATAAGTATGAGCAGTAGCAATGGCACCAGAAAAGTGCTTTGCTGTCCAGGACTGGCGTGTGGTTGATGGTGGTAATATTGCAGGAAGTAAAGATGCAAGAAACAAGAAACAAGCAGCGATAGCAGTATTTAGGAACAAGGCCTAGGGATCATACTTTCACTAGTGGACACTCTCAACATTGATCACATAACAGAATAAATAGATAGATGCTAGACTCTACACCCTCTTGTTGGATGATGAACACCACTAACTGTGTAGGATTACATGAACCCTCAATGCCGGAGTTAACAAGCTCCACAATATTCAATGTTCATATTTAAATAACCTTAGAGTGCATAACAGATCAACATAACCAAACCAAGTACTAACATAGCATGCACACTGTCACCTTCACACTACGAAAGGAGGAATAGATCACATCAATACTATCATAGCAATAGTTAACTTCATAATCTACAAGAGATCACAATCATAGCCTACGCCAAGTACTACACGATGCACACACTGTCACCATTACACCGTGCAGGAGGAATAAACTACTTTAATAACATCACTAGAGTAGCACATAGATGAATAGTGATACAAAACACATTGCAATCATAAAGGGATATAAATAAGCACTTCACTATGCCATTCATAACAGTGAATAAGTATTCTGTGAAATATAGCCTAAGAGACCCACACGGTGCACACACTGTCACCTTTACACACGTGGGACAAGGAGTCTCCGGAGATCACATAAGTAAAATCCACTTGACTAGCATAATGACATCTAGATTACAAGCATCATCATATGAATCTCAATCATGTAAGGCAGCTCATGAGATTATTGTATTGAAGCACATAGGAGAGAGATTAACCACATAGCTACCGGTACAGCCCCGAGCCTCGATGGAGAACTACTCCCTCCTCATGGGAGACAGCAGCGTTGGTGAAGATGGCGGTGGTGTCGATGGAGGAGCCTTCCGGGGGTACTTCCCCATCCCGGCGGCGTGCCGGAACAGAGAGACTCTGTCCCCGCATCTTGGCTTCGCGATGGCGGCGGCTCTGGAAGGTTTCTCGTACCGTGGCTTTTCCGTATCGAAGATTTAGGTCAGGGACCTTTAAATAGGCGAAGAGGCGGAGTCGGAAGGCTGACGAGGCAGCCACACAATAGGGCGGCGCGGCCAGGGCCTGGGCCGCGCCGGGCTGGCGTGTGGGCCCCCCAGGGTTCCCCTCTGGCGGCTCTCGGGTGTTCTGGAAGCTTCGTGGAATTCTAAGATGCTGGGCGTTGATTTCGTCCAATTCCGAGAATATTTCCTTACTAGGATTTCTAAAACCAAAAACAGCAGAAAACAGGAACTGGCACTTCGGCATCTCGTCAATAGGTTAGTTCCGAAAAACACATCAAAACGATATAAAGTGTGAACAAAACATGTAGGTATTGTCATAGAACTAGCATGGAACATAAGAAATTATAGATACGTTTGAGACGTATCAAGCATCCCCAAGCTTAGTTCCTACTCGCCCTCGAGTAGGTAAACGATAACAATGATAATTTCTTAAGTGACATGCTACCAACATAATCTTGATCAACATTATTGTAAAGCATATGAGATGAATGCAGCGATTCGAAGCAATGATGAAGACAATGAGTAAACAACTGAATCATATAGCAAAGACTTTTCATGAATAGTACTTTCAAGACAAGCATCAATAAGACTTGCATAAGAGTTAACTCATAAAGCAATAGATTCAAAGTAGAAGGCATTGAAGCAACACAAAGGATGATTAAGTTTCAGCAATTGCTTTCAACTTGTAACATGTATATCTCATGGATAGTTGTCAACATAAAGTAATATAACAAGTGCAATAAGTAAACATGTAAGAATCAATGCACACAGTTTACACAAGTGTTTGCTTCTAAGATGGAAGGAAGTAGGTAAACTGACTCAACATAAAGTAAAAGAAAGGCCCTTCGCAGAGGGAAGCAGGGATTAAATCATGTGCTAGAGCTTTTCAAGTTTTGAAATCATATAGAGAGCATAAAAGTAAAGTTTTGAGAGGTGTTTGTTGTTGTCAACGAATGGTAGCGGGTACTCTAACTACCTCGTCAACCAGACTTTCAAGAGCGGCTCCCATGAAGGACGTTATCTCTACCAGCAAGGTAGATCACCCCTCTTCTCTTTTGTTTACACATGTACTTTAGTTTAGTTTTTTATTTTATTTATGGATGACACTCCTCCCAACCTTTTGCTTACACAAGCCATGGCTAACCGAATCCTCGGGTGCCTTCCAACAATCACATACCATGAAGGAGTGTCTATTTGCAAAATTAAGTTGCTTACTGATGAATCAGAGCAAAACATGTGAAAAGAATTATTAATGAAAGTTGTAATTAATTGGGGCTGGGAACCCCATTGCCAGCTCTTTTTGCAAAATTATTGGATAAGCGGATATGCCACTAGTCCATTGGTGAAAGTCTGTCAGAAGTAAATGACAAGATCGAAAGATAAAACACCACGTACTTCCTCATGAGCTATAAAACACTGACACAAATAAGAGATAATAGCTTTTGAATTGTTTAAAGGTAGCACATGAAGTATTTGCTTGGAATGGCAGAGAAATACCATGTAGTAGGTAGGTATGGTGGACACAAATGGCATAGTTTTTTGGCTCAAGGGTTTGGATGCACGAGAAGAATTCCTCTCAATACAAGGCTAGGCTAGCAAGGTTGTTTGAAGCAAACTCAAGTATAAATGGTACAGCAAGACTCACATATGAACATATTGTAAGCATTATAAGACTTTACATCGTCTCCTTGTTGTTCAAACACCTTAACCAGAAAATATCTAGACTTAGAGAGACCAATCATGCAAACCAAATTTTAACAAGCTCTATGTAGTTCTTCATTAATAGGTACAAGGTACATGATGCAAGAGCTTAAACATGATCTATATGAGCACAACAATTGCCAAGTATCAAATTATTCAAGACATTATACCAATTACCACATGAAGCATTTCCTGTTTCCAACCATATAGCAATTAACGAAGCGGTTTTCAACCTTCGCCATGAACATTAAGAGTAAAGCTAAGAATACATGTGTTCATACGCAACAGCGGAGCGTGTCTCTCTCCCACACAAGCATGAATTTATTCAAACATAAACAAAAACAAAAACAAACAGACGCTCCAAGTAAAGCGCATAAGATGTGACCGAATAAAAATATAGTTTCAAGAGAAGAAACTTGATAAATTGTTGATGAAGAAGGGGATGCCTTGGGCATCCCCAAGCTTAGACGCTTGAGTCTTCTTGAAATATGCAGGGATGAACCACGGGGCATCCCCAAGCTTAGGCTTTTCACTCTTCTTGATCATATATCATCCTCTTCTCTTGACCCTTCAAAACTTCCTTCACACCAAACTTCTCATAAACTTCATTAGAGGGGTTAGTACTCAAAAAACTTTAATCCACTTTGGTCCTGTAGTGACACATTGCAAGAACTCAATAAAACATTAGCTACAACTCTCCACATCTAGAAAGCCTCACTTAAAGTCCACAAGAGACAATGCAAAAAACAGAGACAGAATCTGTCAAAACAGAACAGCCAGTAAACACGAATTTTTAGAGGCACTGGACTTGCTCAGATGAAAATGCTCAAATTGAATGAAAGTTGCGTACATATCTGAGGATCACGCACGTAAATTGGCAGATTTTTCTAAGTTACCTACAGAGAACCCTGCCCAAATTCGTGACAGACAGAAATCTGTTTCTGCGCAGTAATCCAAATCTAGTATCAACCTTGCTATCAAAGACTTTACTTGGCACAACAATGCAATAAAATAAGATAAGGAGAGGTTGCTACAGTAGTAACAACTTCCAAGACACAATAAAACAGTAGCAAAATAAAGACATGGGTTATCTCCCAAGAAGTTCTTTCTTTATAGCCATTAAGATGGGCTCAGCAATTTTAATGATGCTCACATAAGGATGAGAGTTGAAGCAAAAGAGAGCATCAAAAAGCAAATTCAAAACACGTTTAAGTCTAACATGCTTCCTATGCATAGGAATCTTGTAAATAAACAAGTTCATGAAGAGCAAAGTAACAAGCATAGGAAGATAAAACCAGTGTAACTTCAAAAAATTCAGCATATAGAGAGGTGTTTTAGTAACATGAAAATTTCTACAACCATATTTTCCTCTCTCATAATAATACCCAGTGGCATCATGAGCAAACTCAACAATATAACTATCACATAAAGCATTCTTATCATGAGTCTCATGCATAAAATTATTACTCTCCACATAAGCATAATCAATTTTATTAGTTGTAGTGGGAGCAAATTCAACAAAGTAGCTATCATTATTATTCTCATCATCAAATATAGGAGGCATATTGTAATCATAATCAAATTTATCCTCCATAACAGGCGGTACTAAAAGACCAATATCATTATAATCATCATAAATAGGAGGCAAAGTATCATCAAAGTAAATTTTCTCCTCAATGCTTGGGGGACTAAAAATATCATGCTCATAAAAGCCAGCTTCCCCAAGCTTAGAATTTTCCATATCATTAGCAACAATGGTGTTCAAAGCGTTCATACTAATATGTTCCATAGGTTTTTTAATTTTCGCATCAAACCATCCATGTCTTAAATCAGGAAATAGAATAAGAAGCTCATTGTTGTCCATTATGCCTAACTAGTTGTTATCACCAGAATTTGACCGAGTCGGAGGTGGGCCACGATTGAGAAAGACTTGAAGATATACATGGAAGGAAAAACAAGAATTGGCCTTATGCACGAAGTTGGGCTGAATTGCCCATTGTATCTGTAATTTAGTGGATCGTATCTTTAGATTAAAAGTTAGAGTTTTACTCGTGCACGGTTAGGTGCACGTCCGAATTAGAAAGTCCGCTGGACTATAAATATGTATCTAGGGTTTGTGGAATAAACAACAACACAACGTTCACCCCAAAAACAAACCAATCTCGGCGCATCGCCAACTCCTTCGTCTCGAGGGTTTCAATCAGGTAAGCGACATGCTGCCTAGATCGCATCTTGCGATCTAGGCAGCACAAGCCCCACGTTGTTCATGTGTTGCCCGTACTGAAGCGTCTTTGATGGCGGGCAACGTAGTTATCATAGATGTGTTAGGGTTAGCATAGCTCTTCGTATAAACATGCTTACGTAGTGCAACCCTCGCATGTCTAGCCGCCCTCACGCCTATCTCAGGCGTGGTGGCGGCACCCTGCTTGTTCATCATCTAGTAGATCTGATCCGTTACGATTGCTCCTTGCTCCGCAAGGATTAGTTTAATATCTGCAATAGTTAGGCCTTACGAAGGGGGGGAGGATCCAGCGGCACGTAGGGTGGCGTTCGCAAGTCCTAAACAGGATGTTCCGATGATCAACGTCACGTTGGTTGTGTGGCCTTGTTTAGGATCGGCTTACGAGCACCGTGCGTGGCCGCGAGGCCCAACCTGGAGTAGGATGATCCGATTATGCGGTGAAAACCCTAAATCGTCGTAGATCTCATTAGCTTTATCTTGATCAAGCAGGATCACCAAGTATTCGTGCACCCCGTACGGATCATGGGTGGATCGGCTCTTTGAGCCGATTCACAGGATAGCCTGAGAGCCGATCGAGGATCTGATTTAATGTTTACGTGTATGCCATGCAGGAACTAAGCGAGGCATCCCCATCACCTTCCTGACCAGGTATAGGTCAGGTGGCACGCCCTTGCACTTCGCATCGCCGCGTGTGACCAGAAGAGCATTGCGGGCCGTCGCTCGGAGGGTCTCAGCCAGCCGCAGCTCTAGGCTCTTCCCGGCTCTACCGTGTTGACAGGCCGCTGCCCGCCGGTGGGTTTTGGCGATCAACACATTCTCGCACGCCGGTGGGACAATCATCTACATCAACCACATCGCCATCTACATCCGAGATGGCGGCGGACGGCACGCCGCTCACCTACGAGGAGCTGCTCGCCGAGCTCAAGAAGAAACATGACGAGATCAAGGCCACCCTCGAAGCCGACCTCATCGGCTCTTTCGTAGAACCCGTACCCATGGCATCGGATGGAAGGGGTTCTCACCACAAGGTGCACTCGATGGGATAGATCTCTCCGCCCGTCGGAGGAACGCACCAGGGCCCTTCGGCAGGAGATCAACTACTTGGTGGCTCACTCGCTACACCGCCACTCGAAAACTTGGTCAACGTGTTGGAGCGTCTCGCTCGCGCGTGATCCAGGAGATCATGAGCCACCAGTACTCGCCGTCAGGACCAGCTCTCGGGACGCACCAAGGAGAGTTGCCACTCCGCCTCCGTCCACCGCTGCCATACGCGTTGGCAGCACCGGCTGAAGTGCCGGCCACACCGGCATTCGTCGTTTACAAGATCGGTGGTGACCCTAGTGACTACCGAGTTCTTGGCTGAGGCGCCCAAGGAGATCCCTCAAGGATACGCATGCACGTATGTGCCGGATTGTGGCAATCGGCCACTCTCAAACCAGGCCACAACGTCGGGACTCGGCGCAAACGGGAGGAACGTCGGCAACAGAGCTTGAGGAGCGACGTGGCTAACTAAGTACGCCACCCCGACGAAACTCCCGAGCCCAGCTCCTGCAGGTTGGCTCAGAGCTGGAAAAGCAAACATGGCTGGCTAAGTACGCCACCCCGGCGAATCTTCGAATACATCTCCGCAGCCAAAGACGGTGGATCAGATCGCACCATATCGAGAGACCAGTTCGGCATTATGCCGAAAAGGAGGGCAATCGGCTATTCCAAGCCGTACTCGACGAGTACGAGATGATCCCGCTGCCACCTAAATATCGGCTCCCCGACTTCTCCAAATTCGGTGGATCGGATGGCTCCAGCTCCATCGAGCACATCGGCCGATATTTGGCGCAACTAGGACCGGCTTCGTGTCGGATCAGCTACGCGTGAGGCTCTTTTCACAGTCCCTCACAGGATCGGCTTTTGGATGGTATACCTCTTTGCCGGCAAACTCCATCCAGTCTTGGAAGCAATTGGAAGAACAGTTCCATACGCAATACCATTCGTAAGCTTCCGAGTCTAGCATTGCCGATCTAGCACAACTACGTCGAAGCGCGGAGAAACGGTGACAGAGTACATCCAGCTTCAGAATCTTAGGAACCGATGTTATTCGGTTCGTATAATCGAAAAGGAAGCGCCGAACTGGCGTAGCTGGCCTTGCAACACAGCTCAAGGACATGGCCTCCCAAGCAGATTATCCTCGCCGGCGCACATGGTTCAGAAACTATCAGCATATGAACAGCGCCACCTGCACTGTACCAAGACAAGTTCAAGCGTGCGATAGTCATGGTCGATACGAGGAAGGTGAAGTGCTGCGGGAGACCAAGAAATAGCAGTGGCTGAGTGGACTCGGGGAGGAACCCCCGTATCCCGCAAATGGGTAAAGCCACCAGGGCCGCCTGTGGGATTTGATTTTGACGTGACCAAGACTGAACAAATCTTCGACCTCCGCTTAAGGAGAAACAGCTTGACGATTCCCGAAGGTCTCAAGTTCCCTACGGCGCAAGAGCTAAACGGAAAGCCGCATCGCAAATTCCACAACTCGCTTTCCCATGCCACCAACGACCGCAGGGTGTGGCGTCAAGACATCCAAGCGGCGATAGAGAAGGGGCGTTTAATTTTCAACCAGTACGCCATGAAGGTAGACACCCAGCCCTTCCCCGCCGTTAACATGGTAGAAGTCATCTACCCCGAGGGCTGCCACCAGTGTCCCACGTTCAGCATCAACATGGTAGGGCCTGGGAACCACTCTGGCAAAGATGGAGATGAGGGCAGCTGCTCTCATAGCAAGGACACAGAAGAGGCCGCTCCACGCGATCGGCTCCATCATGATGGCAAGCGCTACGTCACAGAGGGAGAAGTGAAGAACATAAGATATCGCCGACCTCTCTCGATCACCTCCTCAACAAATATGTGAGTCAGTATGACCAACGCCGACGGTCCAACTATGATGATGAAGGAGATCGTCTGGCTAGGGAAGCCAGAAGACATCGTCGGCAGGATCGCGATGAGGAGGAGCACGAGCGCCGTGCCACGGACAGGCCAAGGGAGCAAGAAGACAACGCCAGACACTGGGATTGCCCTTTCTTCGTACATCGCTGGGATTCAGGAATGAGCCGATTGCCCACAATCGGCAATTGCCCGTAATGCAACAAGAAGAAGAAGGAGGCAGCCAACGTGTCTGTGTTTGAGCGCTTAGGGCCTCTCCCACCACCAAGCAAACGCGCTGAGTCACCTCGTTGGGCAGATCTTGAGGATTCAGAAGACGAGGGACTAGAAGAAGAAGAAGACAGGTACCACCGTCCAAGGTGGTGCCCTGACGGACTCAGCCGTTCACAGAAACGCAGGGTTCAGCGGTTGCGCGGCCTGGAGGAAGCCGAAAGGTTATACTTGCATACGCTAAGGAAGGCACGGCCTGATCTGGCTGCAAAGGTTCAGCGAGCCCTGAATGAAGAGGGTCGTCCACGGAGAATGGAGTGGCGCCCCAAACAAAGGAGAGCCGATGATGAGACATCGGCTGGCACGAACATGGTGTTCATCCTCCCTTCAGAGTTCAGTGCTCCAGGGTTAGATGAGACATCCGTGGCACAACTTGACTGCGGCCCACGGCCGGTTATCTTTGAGAAGCCACAAGATAAGAGCTACAGGCATCTGAAGGCCCTGTATTTGCGAGGATATATCGATGGGAGGCCTGTGAACAAGATGCTGGTAGACACCGGAGCGGCAGTTAACATCATGCCGTATTCTATGTTACGTCGGCTGGGACGCTCTAGCTCGGATTTCAACGGCCAAGCGTCTGAGGCACAGGGAGTTCTGAACGTGGATCTGACCGTAGGAAGGAAAACTATCCCTACAACGTTCTTCATCGTCGATAGCACGAGCAGTTATGCTGTGCTGTTGGGAAGAGATTGGATCCACGCCAACTGCTGTATTCCCTCCACGATGCACCAATGCATAATACAGTGGGATGGAGATGAGGTAGAAGTCGTCCAGGCCGATGATTCAGTTGAAGTTTCAACGGCTGGCATGAACGCATGGGAAGCAGCGGGCCAAGAACCCCTCTCAGGCATCAACTTAGACGACTGCGAACGCATCGATGTGACAAAAGGAAGGGTTAAGCTGGTTTTATCCACCGGCCTGACCATGTAGTCAAAGCAAAGCGACGTGTAACTTGGCGAGGCTGATCCTTGTGATCGGCCCCAAAGGTCTATGAAGGGACATTACAGAACCTTCAGTCAGCGCTCTAATCATTATGGAGGCCGATCCCAGCAATCGGCCAAAATTATCCTCACCACATGTTCTGCTTGTGTTCACCTTTGACCCTATCAGGAGCCGACGTGCGAGTTACAGAGCCGATATCCGCCATTCTTTAACAGATTCGGCTCGGGGGGCACCTGAATACTGGAACAGATGCAGGGGTACATGTGTGCAATGAATACTGGGGGCTGATGGGAGAAAATCGGCCAGTAAAAAAAAAACAAAAAAAATTTACAGCCGATGCAAGGGCATCGACGTTAGAATTGAAAGACAGCCGATGCACAACCATCGACTTTAGCAGAAATTATGCAATGTCTATCGAGTCTCCACCAGATCCAGGCCAACGGTGGTACCTTCTGTTGCCTCGAGTGAGTAAAACAATGGAAACTTCTTCAGCCACTTCGAGCCGATCCGGGTTCCTGAACCCCGTTGTCAAGGATTTCCAATCTTTGGGACGAAAGATTATCGGCTAACGGAGGAAGAAAAGGGATCGGCTTTGGCGCATTCTCTCTGACATTCTCGCCTCGAGTAAGGCTCGGGGGGCAGCAGGCCTGGTGGATGCTCTCTTTTGCTCTGTTTAAAGAGCCGATTGGGGATACTATCGGCTGATCCTTCATTGCAACCTTCTTCACGATGATGAGTACTGAAGAGGATTATTGGGTTTGGTTAGAAAGTTCAAAGGCTTTCCTGAAAGATCCTGCATCAGTTGAGGAAGGGAAGGGTGAAATTCAAAGAACCGGTGTGGTACTATCGGCTCATTACGCATTGGCAAAGGGGGCGAATCGGCAAGGTCAGTAGAAGGAGGAATCGGCTAAATTAAACTCAAAGGAAATCGGCAAGATCAAATTGGGGAAAGTTCTTCATTGATTAGATTTCTTACATAAAAGAGCTGATTGCTCTCAAAAGGAAGTACTAGGGGATACATTGCCCCATCTACTACTACTGGCCCTATTCTAGAGGTCCTATCTACGGGCCATCATCGCCCTCGTTGCCGCCGCTGCCGTCGCCGCTGTCGGCGCTGCTCCCGGCGGGCTCGTCGTCGCTCCAATGGCCGCCGACCGGGTCCTCGTTGTCTTCATCCTCTTCGTCAGCGGCGTCCTCGTCGCTGTCGAAGTCGCTAAGATTGCCCGGCCAAGGGCAGAACCGCTTGGCCGGCGGCTCGTCGGAGGAGCTCTCGTCGTCGTCCTCCTCCTCCTCTTCCTGCTCCTCCTCCTCCCCGGAAGAGGTGAAGTCGCAGGAGAAGCTGTCGTCGTCGCTCTCCTCCTCCGTTGCCCCAACGGCGAGGAAGCGGAGGTCGCTCTCCCCGTCCGTCGAGGACTGGTCATCCTCGGACCAGATGGAGAAGTCGTGGTCTGACTCCTCCCCGGCCGCAATGGCGCGGCGGATGTTCGCTGCATGGACCTCTGCCGGATTGTACTCCGGCGTCGGCTCACGGGATGCGGAGGATCGGGTGGAAGGACCCGATGGAGCAGAGGAGGAAGAAGACATGGTGGCAGGAGGGCTTTTGGAGTGCTAGTGCGATGGAGATACGGAGGAGAACCGTGCGTAGCGGTTAAATAAAAGGAGATATAGTGGAAATTCAATGCCACAGCAGCTTTCCGAGGAAGTGGTGCCTAAGAAGAAAAAACTGCGGATCACGCGGAGAAGTTGAGGAGGCAGGGCATCATGATGAAGGATACTGCGACGGTTCTGCCACGACATGACCCGACGAAGGAAAACAGAGTGATTTTGGAATTACCAATTCCAAAACCAGGGGGGCATGTGTTATCACCAGAATTTGACCGAGTCGGAGGTGGGCCACGATTGAGAAAGACTTGAAGATATACATGGAAGGAAAAACAAGAATTGGCCTTATGCACGAAGTTGGGCTGAATTGCCCATTGTATCTGTAATTTAGTGGATCGTATCTTTAGATTAAAAGTTAGAGTTTTACTCGTGCACGGTTAGGTGCACGTCCGAATTAGAAAGTCCGCTGGACTATAAATATGTATCTAGGGTTTGTGGAATAAACAACAACACAACGTTCACCCCAAAAACAAACCAATCTCGGCGCATCGCCAACTCCTTCGTCTCGAGGGTTTCAATCAGGTAAGCGACATGCTGCCTAGATCGCATCTTGCGATCTAGGCAGCACAAGCCCCACGTTGTTCATGCGTTGCCCGCATCTTGAAGCGTCTTTGATGGCGGGCAACGTAGTTATCATAGATGTGTTAGGGTTAGCATAGCTCTTCGTATAAACATGCTTACGTAGTGCAACCCTCGCATGTCTAGCCGCCCTCACGCCTATCTCAGGCGTGGGGGCGGCACCCTGCTTGTTCATCATCTAGTAGATCTGATCCGTTACGATTGCTCCTTGCTCCGCAAGGATTAGTTTAATATCTGCAATAGTTAGGCCTTACGAAGGGGGGGAGGATCCAGCGGCACGTAGGGTGGCGTTCGCAAGTCCTAAACAGGATGTTCCGATGATCAACGTCACGTTGGTTGTGTGGCCTTGTTTAGGATCGGCTTACGAGCACCGTGCGTGGCCGCGAGGCCCAACCTGGAGTAGGATGATCCGATTATGCGGTGAAAACCCTAAATCGTCGTAGATCTCATTAGCTTTATCTTGATCAAGCAGGATCACCAAGTATTCGTGCACCCCGTACGGATCATGGGTGGATCGGCTCTTTGAGCCGATTCACAGGATAGCCTGAGAGCCGATCGAGGCTCTGATTTAATGTTTACGTGTATGCCATGCAGGAACTAAGCGAGGCATCCCCATCACCTTCCTGACCAGGTATAGGTCAGGTGGCACGCCCTTGCACTTCGCATCGCCGCGTGTGACCAGAAGAGCATTGCGGGCCGTCGCTCGGAGGGGTCTCAGCCAGCCGCAGCTCTAGGCTCTTCCCGGCTCTACCGTGTTGACAGGCCGCTGCCCGCCGGTGGGTTTTGGCGATCAACACTAGTGTAAACAAGAAACAAAAAGATGCAATTGCAGGATCTAAAGGAAATAGCTTCGAGCACACACACAACGGCAACAGAAAAGTACTTAGTTACCTGGGACCGGAGTATGAGTGCCTTTTACCTTTCCTCCCCGGCAACGGCGCCAGAAAAGTGCTTGATGTCTACGGGTGCTTCTATTCTTGTAGACAGTGTTGGGCCTCCAAGAGCAGAGGTTTGTAGAACAGCAGCACGTTTCCCTTAAGTGGATCACCCAAGGTTTATCGAACTCAGGGAGGAAGAGGTCAAAGATATCCCTCTCAAGCAACCCTGCAACCATAAAGCAAGAGGTCTCTTGTGTCCCCAACACACCTAATAGGTGCACTAGTTCGGCGAAGAGATAGTGAAATACATGTGGTATGAATAAGTATGAGCAGTAGCAATGGCACCAGAAAAGTGCTTTGCTGTCCAGGACTGGCGTGTGGTTGATGGTGGTAATATTGCAGGAAGTAAAGATGCAGTAAAACAGTAAACAAGTAGCGATAGCAGTATTTAGGAACAAGGCCTAGGGATCATACTTTCACTAGTGGACACTCTCAACATTGATCACATGACAAAATAAATAGAGAGATGCTAGACTCTACACCCTCTTGTTGGATGATGAACACCACTAACTGTGTAGGATTACACGAACCCTCAATGCCGGAGTTAACAAGCTCCACAATATTCAATGTTCATATTTAAATAACCTTAGAGTGCATAACAGATCAACATAACCAAACCAAGTACTAACATAGCATGCACACTGTCACCTTCACACTACGAAAGGAGGAATAGATCACATCAATACTATCATAGCAATAGTTAACTTCATAATCTACAAGAGATCACAATCATAGCCTACGCCAAGTACTACACGATGCACACACTGTCACCATTACACCGTGCAGGAGGAATAAACTACTTTAATAACATCACTAGAGTAGCACATAGATGAATAGTGATACAAAACACATTGCAATCATAAAGGGATATAAATAAGCACTTCACTATGCCATTCATAACAGTGAATAAGTATTCTGTGAAATATGGCCTAAGAGACCCACACGGTGCACACACTGTCACCTTTACACACGTGGGACAAGGAGTCTCCGGAGATCACATAAGTAAAATCCACTTGACTAGCATAATGACATCTAGATTACAAGCATCATCATATGAATCTCAATCATGTAAGGCAGCTCATGAGATTATTGTATTGAAGCACATAGGAGAGAGATTAACCACATAGCTACCGGTACAGCCCCGAGCCTCGATGGAGAACTACTCCCTCCTCATGGGAGACAGCAGCGTTGGTGAAGATGGCGGTGGTGTCGATGGAGGAGCCTTCCGGGGGCACTTCCCCGTCCCGGCGGCGTGCCGGAACAGAGACTCCTGTCCCCCAGATCTTGGCTTCGCGATGGCGGCGGCTCTGGAAGGTTTCTCGTACCGTGGCTTTTCCGTATCGAAGATTTAGGTCAGGGACCTTTAAATAGGCAAAGAGGCGGAGTCGGAAGGCTGACGAGGTAGCCACACAATAGGGCGGCGAGGCCAGGGCCTGGGCCGTGCCGGCCTGGCGTGTGGGCCCCCCAGGGCTCCCCTCTGGCGGCTCTCGGGTGTTCTGGAAGCTTCGTGGAATTCTAAGATGCTGGGCGTTGATTTCGTCCAATTCTGAGAATATTTCCTTACTAGGATTTCTGAAACCAAAAACAGCGGAAAACAGGAACTGGCACTTCGGCATCTCGTCATTAGGTTAGTTCCGAAAAACGCATCAAAACGATATAAAGTGTGAACAAAACATGTAGGTATTGTCATAAAACTAGCATGGAACATAAGAAATTATAGATACGTTTGAGACGTATCACCCAACTTTTGGAATAATGCATGGCCGTTAACATGCAAAAAATAATGAGCTCCTAGAGTTCACACTTATCATGAAGCAGGACATATATGTCGACTTGTATGTCAACTAGTGGTTGGGGCGCCCCTTGGGGCGCCTCCTCGCCGTATAGTGGCGGCCCAATCTTGTCCAAAGCTTGGTTTTTCTCCACTTTTGTTGCTCCTTTACCTCTCTCTCCAGTCTCCACAGTATTCCTTCTTTAACTCCCTCTACACATTATTCCATCGTTCAGTTTTGCTGAACATCCACCACATCCTCTTCTCCTCCTGTCACAACACATGGATGTTTCATAGCAAGCCGGTGAAACATGATGTGACATACAATTCCATGAAGCGCATGACTTATACTCCCTCCTCCCTCCGATTCTTTTTAATTGACTCAAATTTAGTTTAAAGTTATACCAACTTCGAGTTAATTAAAAGAGACAGCATGGATACGTGCTAAGCTTGCAAATATATGTCACAACTATGTCACATCAATCCAGAATTAATACCTCTCAGAGACATCTTTAACTGACAACACACGGGTTATTTTTAGTTTGAACTGCAAGAGGGTAATGCACTGAGCTGCGGGAAGACAAAAACTTATATGACTCCTTATAATCCAATCTGAACTTTCCTCAGTCATATCAGGCTTCCTCTTCACCCCACTGGATGAGCTATGCCTAACTATATATAGTGTCTGATTATTGAGAAACTTGGATAATATGTATCCTCTCAATGCATTGGCAAGAATACTCACTTCATGAGATGCCTAAATAAATGTACAGAAACAAAAGTACACCGCAACATGAATTACCGTGCAAGAAAAATGAATCCTCCCAAAAGATATGAACCTCCTTCCTAAATGATACATCTGTTCTAGATCATTTCAAAATGATCCATACAGCTAAAACCATGCTATCAATAATAAGCTATGTGTTACATCACTTCCAAACATTTGCAACTAAACAATACTTGAAAATCAAAACATGCTAAACTTTCCAGTCCTGAATCTTGGATCATCTCTTATTTTGGCACGTAGAGGGGTGTGGACCAAAAGGGAAGACTTGCAGAAGGTATTGATAATTAAACGTCAGCAACGCCTTTGCTTAGTGCCTCGCTATATAGTATATATGCATGACCCTGTTTTGGCTTTCATTCCAAGTTTTTGAACAATGTGTGTGCACAAATTAAAGACATGAGTATCTGGCAGCATGAATTTTGTAGAAGGTGGCCATTTAGATTGCATAGCTCAGCATGTGAGAACAATCATCCAGTGAACACATATCATTGGATTGGTACCAGAAGGGCACAACATCAACGAGATTCTTCTAAATCTGAACCCATTACTGGCTACACAAATCATTTAGCTACAACACTGCATCACAACAAAATGCAACCACAAGTGTCGAAGATTCGTTAACTCTTGTCACTCTCAAAACAAAATTATATTAACTGTCCCCCTCGACGTGAAATACAAATATAGTTAACTTCACGAGCCACTATTATTTTAACCAACAAGTACTCAAGGTAGAAAAAAAATATTATGTTACGTGAAGTAACCTCATGATAGAGAACTGGAGCTGGAAGGAACTTAAATATACGTAAGTAGTAGGCTCTATAATCAGCAAGTGAAACAATGTGAGTGCAACCAGGCAGGAAGAACTCACATGCTTGCCGATGCATTTCCATAATTGTAATTATTGACCGGGACAATGCTCATTCCAAGTCTCATCATCAATCGTTTTAACGGATTTCTCTGCACAAAACAACTGGCGTAAGGTGTTGCTACAGTGCTAACAGAATAACAATATCTAGCACAAGAATTGTGTACAGTAATGAAGAAACATATACTATAGAATGAGTTGATTCAAAGATACAACATCTTAGAAAGCATACATTAGTGGTAGGGATCAAACACACATAAGAAATCAGTAAGAATTTCCCTACTGACATGCAGCAACCAATCTAGCATACACCTCCGGATACCAGAAAAATTATGACGGTAGATATGCAATTGTGCAGATTACCATAACTTGTCTAGTGATGTTTAATACAACAACATTTAATGATATGCCTTTCGAAGCTTATAATTAAAACATGTAAAAATTACATAAATATGTGGCTAGTCCTTTCCACAATAAATTTAAATGCATACAATCATACATAACAAGTGGAAATTAATAATCTTGAATACAATGGAAGAAATATAGTAAAATACGATTGACACGTGATCATATCAGTAACTTATGCTGATTCAGAAATGATGAAAGTGTGTATTCTTTTCAAGTCCACGCACATAATACTAACAAAAATAGCATGAAGAATATCAAGGCCATATCAATGAAAGCAGGAAAAATACTAAGTTTACCACCGTTACAGCTGCCGATGTCGATAAGAGAGATATAGTAAGTTCACCCGCAGCAATTCGTTCATTTGTCATCTCCACAGAGCACATGAATTAATCTTTGATGTGAGAAAATGATCAAAGGGAAACCCTACATAAAAGAGCACCATGTTAAAACTCAGTTAGCAAGCAAAAATAAGACTTATTATGCATGGGACTATAAACAATAAAGCTCCCCTGCTGCCTGTACCTGAGCGTCAGTCTAACCTATCCGAGACCGAGATGATGAAAATCATAAGAATACATCAACTTGAAGACAATTCCTCAAAGGAAAGACAAATACACATATAATCCACACACGCATAACAAAAACACTGGAATACTTGTTATTTAAAGGTATAAGATGTGGGAACTTTCTATTCGTGAACATAACAACCCGTTTCAGAATGTTTACCTCTGTTCTGGATGAAAGATGACTCCACCCCATCCACCGTTCCTTAGTTGCTAAACTGACAAGACTTCCAAACGAAGGTGATATTATTGTAACGCTGTCAAACTGCTGATGGGCCCTCGATAGCAAACACTGTGCAATATGTGAAGCAATAACCATGATTCAAACCTTCAAAAGATACTCCTAGCATCACCAAAAGAGTTTCTTTAGGAAGATTTTCAGGCATGAGAAAACATTGACGAGCCACATTTGTAATAGAATTTACCTGTATAGGCGTGGTACACCTGACTGTGCAATACCATATCCAATCGGAACTATTGATGGGCTAACATAGGGTGCGCAAACCTAAACAAGAAAGGCATTTTAACATTCATAACCTGGTGTTCATCATATGAAGAAAGATCAGGTGAAAAACCTGAAAGCATCATGTAATTATGATTTATACCCACAATCTATCTGAATCGTCATAGTTAGAAAAGGTTATCAATGAAATGCTACGAAGAATAACAGACCAAGTGACCATGGAAGCTAGAACAACAACCAGATCAATGGACAACAATATAAAATTCAGTGGACATACCGAGCATGTAAACCAAAACAACATCAGGTCTATAACGAACAGTATAAATTTACTGTAAAAAGGGAAACATAAAATTAATTAGTAGTACCAGAGCAGTCCAGAGTCCACAATTCAGTTGACTAAACCACACAGATTTTGTAGAGTAACCAATCCAAATTTCAAACTCAACGAGATACCACTGCCTGGCACTGGAAACTCCTCTGGCCATGAACGGGTGGTACTAACAATGCCAACTGGATTATTTAGCAACAGACAGGTTGTATGTTGCGATGAACATGGGAGCTTCAATTTTCTCATGTAGTAAATAATATCCAGTAATAATCAATCTTTCACCCTCTAATATATTTGTGGGCGACGTACAGATTTATAGAAGACATTTCTTAAAGGTCGTAAACTTCATGTCACCTGCAAAAGAACAACAGGCTCAGACAAAGATCATAAATTTACTTCACTGTAGGAAGCAAATAAAGCTAGGTGTCCACTATTTGACCAAATTATCATTAACATAGCTTAACTACATTTCCAAGCCATGTGAATCAAGCTTTGGATCAAAGCAGTTCACTTAAAACAACAGAGAAAAAAGGCCTCGTCAAAATAGAAATGAGGTCCACTGGCTCAGTTTATGCAAGTACCCCTGGAATAAACAATTTCTTGAATCAAGCCGGGCATTGGTAATTACCTTCAGAATTCAGAACTAATTATACAACATCTCAACAAAGATATATATCTCTGTGACCTGAGTATCTTGATCCAGGATATTGACGAGAGTAAGGATAAAAGGCCAATTTTAAGGGAGCACGGAGGTGGGCGAGGTTACCTAGGTGTAGAAGGAAATGAGGTGCTGCCATCCACTGTTCTCCTCTTCGGCGCGCTGGCAGCAGTATCGAACAGGGCATGGGCGACCTAGGGGAAGAGGAGCACAACGGACCGCCTTCTCTCGCCTCCTATCGGCTGAGCAGCGCCGCCGACCCAAGGGAGGAGGAGCAAGACGGCCTGGGATCTGAGGGATCTGGCGTCGGGACGGGGATGAGCTCAGGGCTGCCGTCGGTAACTCATCAACTGGACGCCGTCAAGTGGAGCAACGCGAGGAGGAGGTAGCGTCGCCGGAAAGATGTGGTTAACTTCAACACACTATGCAACCCCAAGATGTTGGTATCGTTGCTTAAAATGAAAAGCAATAAGAAAGAAAGGTAGGGCAATAATCAATGTCCAAAATCAATCAATTGAAGTGCAGCAGCACCAACAGGGAACGAGCAGCAGAGGAGAGAGGTGAGCGGGAGGTTACCATTGCCGGAGGGGCGCGGTGCAGGTCGCCGCCGTTTTCCAATTCCATCGCCACTGTCCCTAGCTGCGACCGTTGTGGGGGTTGATGCTGTCAACACTGAGGACGCCACCGCCACCAAATCGCCTCACCTTTTCCCCTGTTCGGTCTCCTTTGGGTGGGTTGTTGCGACATACGAAGCCGAGATGAAGATGGTGGCAGCGGCGGTGGCGAGTTTGAGAGTGTGATATCGTCGAAGAGAGAGAGAGAGCGCGCGCGACGGCGCAGCAGGCCGATGAATTGCAAGAACTGGACGAGCGGAAGAGTCAATTATTGTGCAAAGAGAGCAGGAAGGATGCGTCATGCGAGTCCGGCGCACCCCACCGGCGCGGGGCTCCAGACGAAAGATTCCCATACGCGTCACTCTTTCTGCGCCGCACTCCTTCTCCTTTGTTTTTTCCCTGACGCGTTTCTTGCTTCGCCCGATCAGCAACCTCCACCTAGCTATCGTGGAGCGCTCTGGAGGGGGGCAAGCACACACGCACTTGCTTGTTCTCAATGCCACTAACAATTGTGAGAAAATTAGTGAGCACAAGAAAAGAAAACTTGTGGGCCTAAATTAGTAAGCCACGAAAAAAGCTGGGGTCATTGTAGGCTGAAAATCCTAAGGCTTAACCAACCATGTTGTGCTGGTGTTTCTCCAATGGGTTGTTACTCCCTTTTCGTTTGGCTAACACACGAGTTAATTTTATTCACAAATGGCCAAACAAAGAAAATCCACGCTAACATGGAAACAATGAAAATTAGGAAGCACCAGAAATGTGGGAGCCAATTTACCTTTGTGATAAATTGATCAGGGCATGGGAAAAATAGCATTCTTGAATTCCTAACTAACCACATCAATGGCCCAAAAGCTAACCGGATAAAGTAGTCTAGGAAGTAAGGTTGTATACGGACACTCACGTTCGTCGCGGTCCACGGCGGCCGAAAACGAGGCCCATAGCTTTATCGTAAACGGACCGCGCGAGGCGAACACGTCCGTTTTTGAGCAAACCCGTTCAAATTTAGGCCGGGGTTGCGGAAGCGGAGCCAGCTCGCGGACTGGGAACACGCCCTTCGCTGACCTGCAAGTCAGTGAGAAAATAAGATTTTGACGGTGGTGAAAACTTTATTCAACGTCTTCTCAATTCTCAAGTGTAAATAAAAGCTGAGTACGACTCAGACTGATGTTGAGGATCGGAGAGTGTCTTGTTTTCTACAACAACAACAATATTTAGCTGGAATAATATTTAGAAAACAAAATTTATTAAATTTGGGACCTATGTACAAGTTAGTTGGTAAACTATAGTGTTTGTCAGCGCAAAAAATATGAATCTGAATTTTCCATTGTTTGGAGCATAATTATCCTTATTGTTAATAATTCGGGAATTCTGATAAAATGCCGAAAAAATTATGACACGTGGGGCCAACAAAAAGCAGGTCCCACCGGCAGGCAATGAATGACAAAGACCGATGTGAAAAAATTGGCGGGGACGGAGCGCGTGGGGAGTCAAACAAAAGTGGCCGCAATCAAAAAATTTGTTTCCTAGGCGGGCTATCAATTTTTTTTTTGTTCCATTTAACCCCACATCAGCCGCAATCTACTCTTTTCTGTTTAACCCGCTCTCTCTCCAACTCTTGCGCCAGCCCTAATTCTCCCTCGTCTGAAGTACCCCCTTCCCGTCGTCGATGCTGTCCGGCATCCCCACTCCTATCCCACTCCTCATGGAGCCTCCTCCGCTGCATACTAGCACGCTGCCGTGCAGATCCGTCCAAGATGGTGGATCGCCCTTCTGTCCTAGCAACACAGCGCCGCAAGCTCTTCGTTCTGATCCTCACAAGATCTCGAGAGACGGCTCACCGGCCACACGGATCTCGGTGATGAAGGCGGCAGCGGTCGCGAGGCAGCGCTGGCCTTCAACGAGATCAAGATCTCATGGGACATCAGATCTTCATCGGACCTGTATGTCAAGGAATACGGTGAGTCCAAAGTAGTTTATGTGCCTTGTCGTCCATCTGTCGTTGAGTGCCTTCACGTATCTGCCTTTCAATCTCTGGTTTCTCCCGATGTTGCAGTGCTGGGACGCGAGATCTTCAGAACCTAGCAGATCAGGTCATCCCTCCACGTCCCGCCAACGCATGAAAGGATGAGGTCTTTTCCCGTGCATTCGATCAGACATGCATGTCAAGATGAGTACGTAACTGGGAGTATCTTTTATTTTTTGGTACTGTAGAAGATAGGAATATCAAGACTTAGGGAAATTACAGTGTCTTGCAACCAACACTTCAATTACAGGTCGGAATCTGAAAACCAGGTTTCACCAACACCACTGCACACGCCGCCCCACCATGTTCATTGGCCATTTCTCCATATATTCTAAACCCTTCAAATTTTCGGTTGCAGGTCAAATTGTTTGGCGTTGTCTAGGGTATTTTTGTTGGTAACTTCATTTTTATGCTGTTGCATCACCGTTAGGAACAACTCCAGTGGAACTCACAAATTATCCATGCCGTACTGTTAGTGAACAAGTTAAGGTTCTGAACCTTCAATTTTGTAAAAGAGGCCATCTGCTGAAAAAAATATGTATACATCATAAAAATGAACGTTCTTTCTGTTTGTCAGCTAACACAAATTAATTCTTCAAAAATTGGATGGATTAGCACTTTCTTTGGTAATCACTCTACCATTATGTTTTATTTACTCCGTAAACAGTTACTGTTGGAGATTTATACTGAACACAGGTCGTGTTTTCCCCCCCTTTATTTTTTTCAGTTATACCAATAGTAAATAAAGTTTACTACTAGCATCAGCGTGTTGGTAGCATTCAAAATTAAATGCTCCTAATTAAAGGTGTTACTTATATATATGCATCTAAATCAATAACATAAACTTGGGTTCTTTTTTGAAACTTTTGTCTGTATTGTTCTGCATTGCCGTGCACATGAACACTATATTGTTGTGTATATTCCAAGAAAAGCATGGTTCATCCTTCTAGTTTATGATATTTATGGTTTTTTAATATATTATGAAAGTTTTAATTGTGTATTTGTGTTGCTCTAACAGGAGATATTATAATGACGTGAAGAGTTTATGGTTTAATGGGAATTTTCAAGAGGTGGCAATGGTGGTGGTTATAATAACAGTAATCAATGAATTATGCGGGCTGGACAATTCTTTGTGGCAGATCGAGGAAGCTGATATTCGTTGCAAAATGCAGAATATAATTTTGGATGCGTATTAGAAATTATATGCAAGAAGACGTATACTAAGATTGGAAACATGTTTATGTAAGATTGATATAGATTAGTCTCACTTTATTGTGCAATTGTGCACCAATAATATTAGTATTTTTTATTGTAATGCATATGTATCCTACAATATTGTATATTCATGATAAATATATTCAATTTCTGGATGTGTCGTGCGCCAACTTCTTTAACATTTTAATGGTGCCAAGCATCATAAAAGTAATCGATAAACATAGAACGTCGAATTATTTTATTTAAAATATGTATATTCCTAAAATTGGGTACCTAATTTTGTGTTTAGTAATAATAATGTATATTATGTTGTAATAATATATTGATGATGTTACCATAGCTAACAGATGTGTTACTAGATTGTAACAATTATTATGTTACTAATTGGGTCCTAGAGCTAAAAAATTGTTACTAATTGTGTTACTATAGGTAGAAAATTTTGTTACCACAATCTTCTATGTCTACGAAAATATGTTACTACTGGTGTTACTGTCGTTACAAAATGTGTTACCACTTCATCTGGTAACACATAATATGCATGTTACTACAACATTAATTGTAACATAGTTTTTAACATATGGTAACAATTATTGTGTGTGACTAGGGATACCTGTTAGTAACACGGCCTAATGGAACACAATTCAAAATATGTTACTACATGGTCTAGTAACAATATTGTGGACCTGTAGTAACACAAGACTGTGTTACCAAAGCCCTGTCATGTTGTAGTGTATTCATATACTGGATTGCTAGCAGGACGTAGCGATCCTCCACCGCGGGGACGTGAACCTGGGTACGTCGTGTACCGCCTCGCTCCCGGAACTTCCGTCGTCGTCTTTCTCTAAAACCCAAGTCCCTCATGGTGGGCATTACCGAGGAACCGCCTTGTCAATTGGCACCGTCTGTGGGAGAAGCGTCGGCTGGATTTTGTTATCCGGGCGAGATCTCTCTACATTATCATCAAGCTCGTCGTCAAACTGAAGTTCAACAATAAGATCGTAAAATTTGGATTTAGTTACGCGGCCCGAGATAACATTGGGCAACTACTCGTGCACGCACAGCCACGGCCATCGGCAGCGAGACAGCCAAACGCAGCTTGCAGACGATTCATGGAATACTACGTATGGTACCTCAGGCAGCTAGAGAATAAGGAAAGAAAGGAGTTCAATAACTCTACGCCAACAGCTCAAATCCCAAAGCATTGCTAGCAGATACCAAATGAAATTCCAGTTGAGAAACAAATCACTGCAAAGATCAAAGTTCCATAAAAGACCCACGTGATGTTGGATTGATAGCGAAGGAAAAAAGAGAGCTTCACATTTTCTATCGGGCGCTAAGTACTCCATGAAAAAGAAAAGGAAAAGAAGAGGCATCAATCAGCAGCTAGCTAAACTAAAAGCTTGTACGAGGTCACGAGCTTACATGATGAAGGCAACGACAAGGTGGACTTTACCCGAGCCAGCAGTACACTGAACCAACAAAACTCAGCCGCCATCCGAATAAAATCCAACTCCGTCGCAAAATTTGCCTTCCGAAACAAGGGCCATGTGCTATATTTCCGATTACATAACATTTATTTCGCTAAATATTTTTTGGCTTGCACTATTATTTGCGTGCAGTTTTTGTGCCGTAATATGTCTGTAGTTAGGAAATAATCTTTGACTGCTCTGCTCGGTCGACTGCGCCCCGCCATCGCGCACTGGTTGCACTTGGGGATTACCTGTCTTGGACCTGACGTTGCGGTCTAAATATATTCGGGTGCTCACCTGTCGCGGGTCCGCTACATCGACTGCGTCCTCTTCATCGACCACGTCAGCTAGTCGCCGCGTGGATTATCTTGGATGGCGCAACTATTTCGACTGCGCGTGCCACATGGATTATCTTCGGTGGCGTTTCAACTGCGCCCGCCATGTCAACTATTTCTGGACGGATGATTACTTCGACTGCGCCCGCCACGTCAACTATTTTTGGACGGATGATTACTTCGACTGCGCCCGCAGTGCGACCTGCTTCCATATTGGCCTCGCCGCAGCCGGGCTACCGAATTTATCTTCTTCAACTCTCGATATATCTTCTCCCGATGCACTCTCGTGTCGGTGGATTCATCATCTGGAATATTCAATGAATATCATATTATATTGACCTGATGTGCTCTTGTCGGGAGCGCTGGAATTACTCGGGAGCTCTTGGAGTATTTTCAAACTATTGCGTTTAGTTGGGAGCATTGGAATTCAAGAAGACATGAATATCACCGTCTATTTCGCTGGTTCGCTGGAATTCAAGATTTGAAGACTCTTTATACCTGAAATTGCCATCTAAAAGCCTCTAAAAATACGAGTGCGTTGAAGATTTGACTCTGCTCACGATCCCTTGAAGATTCGACTGGGCTCACAGTCCCTTAAAGATTTTACTGTGCTCACGGTCCCTTGAAGATTCGACTGGGCTCACGGTCCCTTGAAGATTCGACTAGGCTCACGGTCCCTTGAAGATTCGACTGGGCTCACGGTCCCTTGAAGATTCGACTGGGCTCACGGTCCCTTGAAGATTCGACTGGGCTCACGGTCCCTTGAAGATTCGACTGTGCTCACGGTCCCTTGAAGATTCGACTGTGCTCACGGTCCCTTGAAGATTCGACTGTGCTCACGGTCCCTTGAAGATATGACTGTGCTCACAGTCCCTTGAAGAATCGACTGTGCTCATGGTCCCTTGAAGATTCGACTGTGCTCACAGTCCCTTGAAGATATGAATGTGCTCACAGTCCCTTAAAGATTCGACTGGGCTCACGGTCCCTTGAAGATTTGACTGTGCTCACAGTCCCTTGAAGATTTGACTGTGCTCACGGTCCCCTGAAGATTATTTCGGGGACCTTGCTCTTTTCTTTCGCTATAGATGCCCCAAAGAGTGCCGTAGATAGCAAGGATCATGAAACAGCGGGGACCTTGCTCTTTTCCTTTGCTAAAGATGTCTCAAAGAGTGCCGCAGATAGCAAGGATCGTGAAACACGTACGAAAATGACCCACGCTCGATACATTAAACTGCAGAAATATCAAAGAGTGACGGAGTCATCGGCAGATCTAGTGCCACCGATCTATTCGGGAGCTGCTGTCAAGACATGCATCGGTTGAAAGCAAAGTTGCACACACAACGGATTTAGCAAGACCTGCAACACGAGCTGATCACTCAAATAATTTGCTGCCGATAAACTTACAAACAATGGCGTCAACGATGCCCAAGGTGCATTAAGAATTGCTCCTTGAAATAAACAACGATGTGTCAACGGCACCTGAAGAAAACTATAAACATCGAGTTGCTCGACTCGAGTCTACTCACGGTTGCAAGCATCAGTTCCCAGACTCGGGGGCTACTTCCATCGGGAGCGCTGGACGCGCACCCGATAAAATTATCGGCTCCTCCGGGATATCTCCTCTGGGTCATCATCCGAATCATCGGCTCCTCTTGGCCATCATCCGAATCATCGGCTCCTCCTGGGTATCATCCAAATCATCGGTTCCTCTGGGACAAGATCCAAATCATCGGCTCCTCTAGGCCATCATCCGAATCATCGGCTCCTCTATGATATCATCCAAATCGTCAAATCCTCTATCTATGAAATCATCAGAGTCATCGACATCATGTTCTCGGAACTCGAAGACATGTACGGTATTCGACTCAGCATTTTACACTCTATACATAACTGTTTCATATTCATTTACAGGCTCGGGGGCTACTCCCATCGGGAGCGCTGGTCGCGCACCCGAGAAAAAGATGGCAACCTCGCCAACGAAGAAGAATAAACTTGAAGACGTCGGCATCAACAATCAAGATCTTCGAGTAGTACAACTTGAGTCTGTGCGTGGCTGCAAGCACCTGCCCATAGACTCGGGGGCTACTCCCATCGGGAGCGCTTCACGCACCCGACAGAAAGAAACTTCGACTCTACATCAAGCATAAGATTCAACAGATGATCAAGACATTCGGCGAAGACAACTTTAGTCCCTGCCCGAAGCTTCACTTCGGCCAGACACTCGGGGGCTACTGACGTGGGCATGACCCTTCGGGTACTCGACATTGCCATACCCGGTGCAAACTATGAAGCTGGACCAGCACAAGGACTCGACGAGCTGGACATACACGCGCCTCAACTTGGACTACAAGAAAAGAAGACTCCAACACGAATCCTACTAGGACTCTTGTAAACCCTAGCTTGGCTGATATATAAAGCCAGGCAGGCGCACCCCTTAGGGACACGCACAATCAGAAACATAGATCATAGAGGCAACACGCCTAGACACCACAACCCGCGGATTAGAACTAGACTAGATCAAACAACTCTGTCTATGGCGGCCCCCTGTACACATATATTCATATACTGGATTGCTAGCAGGACGTAGGGATCCTCCACTGCGGGGACGTGAACCTGGGTACGTCGTGTACCGCCTCGCTCCCGGAACTTCCGTCGTCGCCTTTCTCTAAAACCTAAGCCCCTCATGGTGGGCATTGCCGAGGAACCGCCTCGTCAGCGGCCGTAGTCATCGGCTCCGTGCCGTCGATAGCTCTTGCGACTCTGTCCCAAACTGCTTGCGGAAATTGTACCATCTGTCGTGTCGCAGGTCCGACATATTTGGTTCCCAAACCTCGCGTAAGATCAGCGGGATCAATGTACGGATTTCCCGCATCATCGAAAGCCTCTGATATCTTCTCTTGTGGGCGACTTGCTTCTCCAATTACATAGATTTGATGGTATTTTGAACTTTGGACTTTGACGGGATTGGTGACACCGTCGTATATATCGGCGAAGACCTCTCCAACAGAAGTAGATTTGTCGATGAAGCTGAAATTGTCGACGCTATCTGAGTCGTTGCTTATACTTGAGTCCGTAGACGACTCGAAGGACATGTTGCCGAAGATCTTGGCGAGTTTTTCACTTGTCGTAGTTTTGATGAAGCGTGGCGGCGAAATCTCCTCGTCGCCTGTCTCGAACGATGATGATGATTCCGAAAAATCGGAACCGACCGCCGACGATCCCGACGAAATCGGAACCTCGAGACGATACGATCCTTCTTTTCCGACGCGGAAGTGGAACCTTCCGAACGTCATCTCCGTAGGCTCCTCCAGATACGCATATGCATCCAAACGGGAGGGCGGGTGAGGAACAAAATCGACTAGATCAGTTTCGATCTGTTTACCTCTGTCCATCGCGTTGCTTGCCACCGAAGATGTCGACGATCTTGAACGTGCCATCGAGATCAGCTCCTTGTCGCCTCTAATCCCCACGGACGGCGCCAATTGACAAGGTATCAACTTGTCAATGCCTACGGATTGTAGACTAGGATTTAGTTTAAGTAGAGGGCAAGTAGATCTCGAGGGTTCAGCCGGAAAAGTACTCGACTGCTAGAAAACTAGGGTTATATGTTGACAATGAAATCGATCCACTCTTTCTCCCTCGACTCCCCCTTTATATAGGAGGTGGAGCCGAGGGTTTTGTGATGTACAAGTTACAAAGTCCGGGAGACTCTTTGAGTTCGTCCCGTAATAGTTACATGTCGAATATTCGTAATACAACTATATTTCCAAACTATCTCTTAATTGGGCTTCCAGGCTTCATAAACTTCGGGTCGTGGGCCTTCGGTAAACCCCGGGTACCATCTTCGGCAGGTCCATTGGGGATGCCTATATCAGCATCTAAAGAGTATATTTGACACGACGCATTAGCAGTTGACTGTTATTTTAAAGCAACCAATTTTCACTCAATGGCTGGATGGAAATTATGCAATTTTAGCACTGCCACAATTTTTATTGGGTACTGCTCTGGATTGTCGCCAAATATTTGTGCCGATTTAGGGCGCGACCTCATGACAAGTTGTTGCGTGGCAATGTCAAAACAAGAATTGCGTGGCAACGTCAAAACAAGAATTTCCCTCCCAACCATAGGATGGGCAACTTGGCTTTGCACCTAGATATATGATTCCCAACATGTTCTCGGTATAAATTGCCTAGGCTTGTTCCAATCAAAAGGTTTGGATAATTTTCCTTTTCTTTTGTCTAGGCCTTTTTTAATCGATGTATTTGGAAAAGATATCCAGCATCCTATATGCGGCGCTCACTCCGTTGTCCCGACTTGTGGAAATGGATCACTTTAACTAAATCTAAATATCCAACACAAATTTATTTATGGTTTTGCTAATTATTGTTGTAAGAATTAAGTTACAGCTATCATTTTTCAACTTCAGAATTGTCAATCATGATTCGCATGGCATTGCAACTTTGGCAAGTGAGAATTTTTTCAATCACATAGGTGTTCATGAGTGTTGTAACTCATATTTTTCCAAGTTACTAGTTTCAACTCAGATTGTAATAGGTACACATAGGTTGGACCAGAGTTTTAACTCAGTTTCTGCTAGTTACACAAGAGTTGCAGCTCAGCTTTTCCCGGTTGCAGATTACGAGTAGGTGACATAATCTGAGGAAGAATGTGTTGAAATAAATGGGTTAAATCATTTGATCCATGTAGTATTTCAGTTTTGCCATAAATCTCAAAGTCCACGTAGTGGCAGCACATGTGAGTTTGAGCCCAAGTTGGTGGTAGCTCACTAGGGAGTGGCAAGAGGTGGAAAGTTTAGTCCCACATGAAAAGTTGGGAGGACGTTAGACCACCTTATAAGGTGGGTTGTTCCACCACTAGTAAGTGAGTGAGAAGACGAGTGGTACACGCGCGCTCCTCCTCCTCCTCGCTCATCTCGACTCGCCATGCGACGCAACGCGCTCGTGGTGAGTGGATTGAGCGCCTCGAGCCGAGACTTTTACGAATAGAGTCCTAAACGGACGCGTCGCAGTTAGTCGGTTCGGGTCGCTCTCGGACCGTGGCCTATCTGTAACAAACTCGAAACGTGTGTGCGATGTGGGCGTGCCCCATGTTGCCAAGGGTTTCCTAGGCCTATATAATCTCTTGCCCGACTACCGCAGAAACACATCTAATACAGGAGTTAGGGGTTTGCCACCTCTATCTGCTCGCGTCACCATCGTAGCCTACTCCATCCCACCTACCGGCGTGCACCGGCGAACGGGAGAGCAAGTCTCCGGAACCGCTCGCCTTTGTGATCATGTACGGGAGAGGGCGATATAGTTTTTTGGGAATCGCTCTACGCGACTTCTCAAGCTCTTCATCATGGGACGTCTTCCGTCCAAGTCTGGTGGTGCTGCCTACCGTCGTTTTCAATGCCGTCTACTTCGACCCGTCGTCAACAACGTTTTCATCAACAACGTGACTGCTACGACGTCATCTGCCACACCTCCATTGTCACCTCCATCGGATCGGTACGTGCGGCATATCTCAATCTGTTTAGCGAATGATGTTGTGCTGTTTGCCCTGCTACTATTCATGTTGATTAATGCATCTAGTATGTCCGAGTTTCACATGTTAGTACTTGTTGTCGTCATGTTTCATATTCTGGAATTAATCATGGAACTTGCGTCTAATTATCCAACAGAATGAAGCTAATTCCCATTTGAACAAGCTAGTCATCACCATTAGAGGTTACTTTCTCATCAACTAAATGGAAATCCTCCCTAAACCTAATATTAGTCAATCTTTTTTACACAAAAGTGTTTATTTATCTGTTTAATTATAACAAAATAGAGTGTTATTCGAATAATGGTAGTAGGGGCTGCATTTCATATGAGGAAGTCCGTTAGGCAACAATACAGGCTTCAATTCAAATGAAATCAAAGAGTACACACGGAGTAGCAACTTTATTCTAGAGTTCGGTGGCTCCTTCCAAACACAAAAGATAGATCATTGTGATTCCATGAATGATATTTGCAGTGATTTCCAAAGGCTTCTAGAACCTGAAGCGAATCACATCGGGAGAAGCCATTATCAGCCCGTATGTAATCTTTTCCCTCAAAGAATCCTTCTCCTGGCTCAGACTTGGATATGTTGATGGAAATACCTCGGTCTCATAATCCTCAAATTCTTTGGTGCAGAACTTGCACACCTTCCTATCATACAGAGATATCTCTTCAACGTTTGCCGAAGCTTTCATGACACACCTAACGAATCCCGTGAAGTTGTCGTCTGACTGGAAGCCGTAAATGGTTAGCTTGGTTAAACTCTTGTGGTTGAAATCGGGAGCAGGTAGCTGCCACTTCACATCCGCTTTCTTTCTGTGAATGCTTAGTTTCTCTGTGCCGCACCAATAATGATCCCACACCGTGAGACAGAGCTCGTCCAGGGATGGTGCGGCTTTAAGGAAGAACATTGTCCAGGCAATGTCACATCCTTCAGGAAGTCCATATTCAGATGGTGCAATTTGTCAAACACAGAAGCAAGCAGTCTCGGGCATAGTTGCCATGTTTCCGGAACGGTGGGAACGGGGGACGGATTCGGGGTACGGGAGTCGGTGGCTGTCAAAACCAGGGAACGTAAGGGGTATACATCTCTAGATCGATCCTGTTTGATCGGGGACGCGATCCCATTTGATTCGGTACGGCGAATCCGGAACGATACTGTAGGACGAGGGGAGAAATCCATCCAACAGGAGCTTTTATAGAGAATGGAAGCATAATTTCATTGATTACCATGCTTGCTGGACTCTGGAGTCGCTGGAATGAGGAGTTTATCTGGGAGAATAAGGAGTCGTTTTGGGAGATGAAAAGAAACGACGGCCATGTGCGATTAATCAACTGCTGGGATTTAATGTTAAACTGAATCCTAGCTTGTATTTGGGGACGCGAATCTGAGATGAATCGTACCGAATCCTAGCTCGTTCCCGACTCCGATTCCGGGTCACTGAATCCGGAACGTGGGACGGACCACCGTTCCCCGTTTCCGGCTGCTATGGTCTCGGGCTCTCTGGTCGAACCCATATCTAGGACAAACGAAACAATGGATTAGCGATTGTAGAATGCACATAAACTACATCCTCAAGAGGTGGCAATGAAGTCTCAGTTACACTATATTGTTACATACATGCAAGTAAAACCTATTTTTAGACTTTTTTTTGTCAATAAAATGATATAATAACAACAATCTGATGAGTCGATTGCATCATGAGACAGAGAGAACGTGGATGAGTACCTTTTCACTTTGAAAATCCAGATGCAGATCGGCTACGGTGGGGGCATTGGCAAGCAGCTGACTTAGTTCCATGGTCTGGCCCCAATAACAAGTCTTTGTTAGGCTTAGCTTCGAAAGCTGTGGGACGTCGCCCAAATACAAGGGATCTTCGTCGTAGACCCAGTTAGTGTAATTCATCCGCTGGAGCTTGGGTAGACAGACGAGCTCCACCGTCAAAAACTCCCCATAGAAGATCTCGAGCTCGACGAGTCTCGGATGCTCAACTCTCAGCACCGAACTGTTCCCCGCGTCACAATTATGGAGACGCAGAGACTCCAGCCGCTCGCAGACGCTGAGGACGTTGGGGATGTCCGACTCGCCACCGAACCTCAGATTATGCAGCCGCAGCCGCGTGAGGCAGGCGAACGCGTCCGGGCAGTCGCAGAGGAAAGTATTCAACTGCGTCCCGAAGTGGAGGAGATCGCCCTCGAAGCAGTGCTCGAAATTGCACTCCGTCAGTATTTCGAACTCCACGGTTCCGTCCAGCCTCCGTGCCGCCATGGCGCGGGCAACAGATTTGCCGATGGAGATGCAGTCGTAACGTAGCAGGACGAACCTGAGCTTCAGTTTGCGAACGGGGATTCGTGACGGTCTCGTGCTCAGGAACCTGTCCGTCACGTCGGCCACCGCGCCGTTGATCCGGGCCACGTCTCGTGTAGTCGTACGGGTTACATCGATATGGTCGGAGCCTAAAGCGGAGTAGAAGTCGATGAAGATCTGCGAGAGCATGTCGGGCAGCTGGAGCATCTGCTTGGAGAGTATGCAGGTTCTGATGGCGTCGAGCGTGCCCAGCCTCTCGAGAATGTTGAGCAGCGCGTCGTCGGGCAGCCTGCTTAGCCTGTCGCCCCCGCTGTATGTTGCTGCTTGCCGTGACTGCGGCTAGGACGCGGAGGGGCGGGGATGAGTGGTGGATGAGGGATACATGAAGGAGAAGAAAACGCAGAGCAGCGACGACTTACATCACGGCGGCGGCCCTTCATGTTGATCCGGTATGACCCAAAGCTGACAATGGTGGACGCCTGAACTGGGCTTATTTATAGCCAGCTCCGAATCTTGTCCCAAGACTGACTTCCGAGTCCAATACAAACTGATGTACAAGTCGTAAATCTCATGGTCTACTAAATTACAATGGTGCGTGGCAGGAGACGGGCCACGCATCAGCGCGCGAAAGAGAGGCGATCATCAGGCATGCGAGATGCGACCAATGGATTTTGGCACGTTCAATTCTCCCAACTTTGAGAGTGATTGGTTGCTCGCAGGGAAATTTCGCTATTTATGATTTTTACTCGTTGAATGCTGCGCGAGGAAAAACGAAGATTGGTCCTGTTTGTGCATTACGTTTGGATCCCGACAAAGCTTCGTGGTGCAATTTCGCCCATCAATTGGTAGGCAAAAATCGCCGATATAATGGCTAACGGCGGAAGAATCGGGCTGTTTTGTGCTAACCAGCGATGTAGTTACCTCCCTCTTTAAATGGTGCTCTCACCCCTAAATAGCCGTTAAGAACCACAACACAACAGAGTAAGCACACATGACAACGGACATAAGCTAACTGCATCACATATTTAGCATTGTCAGGGCAAGCTATAACGCCCTAATGAAAACAAAAAGCAAGGACGTTTCAGGGGCATAGAAGCCCGTAGAACCCCTTATCAAAAGCCACGAGCACTGTCTTAGCAGCAAAGGTTCCCAACGATCAAGTTCCACTAAAACTACATATGGACATCATTAAGATGCATAGAAATTAATTAGAGCTGCCACCCAGCCGTGAACGGGGCAGGTGTAAAGCCTCGCGGTGGAGGAGTCGGCCTTGTAGATGATCATCTTCATGACGAAGGCCTGGAGCTTGAACTCCACGACGTCGCCGTGATGTAGATCATACTTGTACACCGTCTGCGGCAATTCCTGCCAAAGGCCACCTGGCCACCATAGTTGGTGACTTGAAACCACTCCTCATAGAAGTGGCAGGCAGACAAGGCCACTCTGCGTGGTAGTGGGACCTGGATACACTCCCATGGCGCGTGCTGGAACCATGGCGGCACGACGAGCATGTGGAGGTTATCTGTGCTTAGCTTCACGTAGAAGCTTCGCAGTATCATCGCCCTAGCGAGGTGCCCCAGCTTAGGCTGGCGGCCCACGGTGGGAGGTAGCATTAGCACAACCTCCACCCTGCCAGGCACCTCCGGCTTCAGCGCCCTCGTCCAATGGTTCAGGACGATGTGGTCTTGGTAGCCGGGTGGGGGGAAGAAAAGCAACTCGGTGTTAGAGCGATGAAGACAGTGTCATGATCAAAAGCATATACATAGTGGTAAGACAATGGCATGGTGTTGAACCAACCTTGATTATGCCCTTGTCTTGCTAATTCATGGCACTTCAATGATTTCCCAATTCCGAATTTGGGAAGTGCAATCATTTGACAGACCGACATTTGCACGTTCCAAATTGGGAAATCTAGACTCCACATGTACCAGCTAGAGAATCTAATCTACAAGCACATGCATTTCAGTCCTAACGACCTCCGTCCGCTCGCCAGAGGAGATAGGTCATGGTCCATGCTCCATGCATGGTGGACTAGCCCAATTAGGTCTCCACCTAATGGGATTTTTTGCTTCATGGGCTTCATCTTTGATCTTGTCTTGATCATTGACTTGTTGACCATGTCATGACCGGGGGTCCTTGTTAACTAGTCTTGGCTTGACTTTATTTGACTTTTGTCCATGTAGGATCCTAGTAGACTTGTAGGTCCCATTAGGAGGGTGTTACCCACTTCTACAACGTGACATTTCAAATAAACGTTGTTAAGGTGGTCGGCCCGTCGATGGCCCATTCCTAGAACACACATAATTTTGTTTAACCGTGGGCTTTCTCACTAACGGCCATAGGGGGTATCTTAGCTTTTGCTCCATACTAATGGTGGCATCATATTTGACAACTTCCATAAAGAGGACCATGTCTAATTCGTATCAGTGGCCCCTCGAAACTCATGTTTCGTCCACTTCCTTGTGCAAAGGAGAAGGGCAGCCGCCGTAAGAGGGACATTCATCATCCTCAACACATCGAAGCCCTTCCACCATCACCACCTCGTCATCCATCTCCGCAACCATATTTTAGCCATCTTCATAGCGATACTCTGATGTACTCTTTGATTACCTCGAGATTGGCCTAATTCTCTCCATAGATAAAACCACAAAAGATAATCATGTTGCTCTAGGTAACAAAAACATAAGAAATTGTTAGGAATCACCTTTCCAGGCTTAATCACATCCTAGTTTGACAAAACCTATGTCTCGAGGAAAAATCTTTACTACAGTCCAAAACAGGTTAAAGGTATCAAGGACCGTACTGGATGTGGATTAATTGAATTGGGTACTGATGACCCACAAGTATAGGGGATCGCAACAATCTTCGCGGGAAGTAAAACCCAATTTATTGATTCGACACAAGAGGAGACAAAGAATACTTGAAAGCCTTAACAGCGGAGTTGTCAATTCAGCTGCACCTGGAAACAGACTTGCTCGCAAGAGTTTATCAGTAGTAACAGTTTTATAGCAGTAGCAGTAGTGAAATAACAGCAGCAGAGTAACAAAGACAGCAGTAGTGATTATAGTAAACAGCAGGATTAAAATACTGTAGGCACAGGGATGGATGACGGGCGTTGCATGGATGAGAGAAACTCATGTAACAATCAAGGTAGGGCATTTGCAGATAGTAATAAAACGGTATCCAAGTACTAATCAATCAATAGGCATGTGTTCCATATATAGTCGTACGTGCTCGCAATGAGAAACTTGCACAACATCTTTTGTCCTACCAGCCGGTGGCAGCCGGGCCTCTAGGGAATCTACTGGAAATTAAGGTACTCCTTTTAATAGAGCACCGGAGCAAAGCATTAACACTCCGTGAACACATGTGATCCTCATATCACCGCCTTACCCTTCGGTTGTCCCAATTTCTGTCACTTTGGGGCCTCGGGTTCCGGACAACAATACGTGTATACAACTTGCAGGTAAGATCATAAAACAATGCATATCATCATGAAACAATAACATGTTCAGATCTGAGATCATGGCACTCGGGCCCTAGTGACAAGCATTAAGCATAACAAGTTACAACAATATCATAAAAGTACCAATTACGGATACTAGGCACTATGCCCTAACAATCTTATGCTATTACATGACCAATCTCATCCAATCCCTACCATCCCCTTCAGCCTACAGCGGGGGAATTACTCACACATGGATGGGGGAAACATGGCTGGTCGATGGAGAGGCATCGGTGGTGATGATGGCGATGATCTCCTCCAATTCCCCGTCCCGGCGAGGTGCCAGAACGGAGTTTCTGGTCCCGAGACGGAGTTTCGCGACGGTGGTGGCGTAATGGATGGTTTCTGGCGACTTCGACTTCTCCTCTCGCGTTTTTAGATCGAAACCCTTAAGTAGTCCAGAGGGGGGCGTCAGAGGCTGGCAGAGGGGGCCACACAGTAGGGCGGCGCGCCCCCCCTCCAGGCCGCGTCGGCCTAGTGTGTGGGGGCCCTGGGCCTCCCCCAGGCCTGCCCTTCTGGCTCCGTGAATCTTCTGGAAAAATAAGCCCTTCGACATAAATTCCGGGGATTTTCCTGAAAGTTGAATTTCTGCACAAAAACGAGACACCGGGGCAATTCTGCTGAAAACAGCGTTAGTCCGTGTTAGTTGTATCCAAAATACACAAATTAGAGGCAAAACAATAGCAAAAGTGTTCGGGAAAGTAGATACGTTTTGGACGTATCAACTCCCCCCAAGCTTAGCTTATTGCTTGTCCTCAAGCAATTCAGTTAACAACTGAGTGCGATAAAAGAACTTTCACGAACACATTTGTTCATATGATGTAAATATTCTCATGATATGGAAAGTACTTAAGCAATTCATAATAAGATACATGCAAATAAAATCATCTAATAGCTATGTCAATCATGGAAAAGGTACCAACAAATTAACAATAAGCATCATGAATCATGTCTATCAGCAGGATTGCAATGTTCATAAAAGTATATGATAAAGTGGTATCTCGCTTGCCCGTATTTGTACAGCAAAACATAAATGCTCGAGCACCTTTGAAGTTTGTGGGAAGACTGTAAGTAGAGACTATCAAAGATAAAAGCATCAAAGTTATACCACAGCTAATCATATTTTGGGACAAGCATATTATACTAAGAATGACAGTTATGCTCTCAAGAAAGTGCTCAAAGAAAGGATGGAGACTCAATGTAAAAGTAAAAGATTGACCCTTCGCAGAGAGAAGCAGGGATTAACATGTGCTAGAGCTTTTCATTTTTCTAAAGACAGAAGTAAAATGGTTTTGAGAGGTGTTTGTTGTTGTCAACGACTGGTAATGGGTACTCTAACTACCTCATCAACCAGACTTTCAAGAGCGGCTCCCATGAAGGACGTTATCTCTACCAGCAAGGTAGATCATCCCTCTTCTCTTTTGTTTACACATGTATTTTAGTTTCATTATGGATGACACTCCCCCCAACCTTTGCTTACACAAGCCATGGCTAACCGAATCCTCGGGTGCCTTCCATCAATCACATACCATGGAGGAGTGTCTATTTGCAATTTAAGTTGCTTGCTGATAAATCAGGGCAAAGCATGTGAAGAGAATTATTAATGAAAGTTAATTAATTGGGGCTGGGAACCCCGTTGCCAGCTCTTTTTGCAAAATTATTGGATAAGCGGATGTGCCACTAGTCCATTGTGAAAGTCTGTCAGGAGTAAATGACAAGATTGAAAGATAAACACCACATACTTCCTCATGAGCTATAAAACATTAACACAAATTGAGAAGCATTTTGAAGGTTTTAAAGGTAGCACATGAGAATTACTTGGGATGGTTTGAAATGCCATGCATAGGTATTTATGGTGGACACTCTGAAATAACTTGGTTTTCAGGGGTTTGGAAGCACGAGCAGCGTTCCCGCTCAGTACAAGTGAAGGCTAGCAATAGACTGGGAAGCGACAATCAAGAGAGCAGTAACTGTCATAATCATGCTTGCGACAAAATAAATTAACGGAGGCATAAAAGTGATACAAGAACTCTGAGGTGAAGTAAATCATCGAGGCTTAATTGACTTTTGTTCAGTCATATGCATGCGTGAGCATGTGCCAAGTTGATTCAAGTGAATTATTCAGAGGAGGATACCACAATGTCATATCTATCTATGAATAAAGCAATGCAAGCAAATATTTATGACATGCTACTCATATTAATAAATTGGAGCTAAACATGAGAGATCATGAACTACTAGACTTTCTTAAATGACATATACCTCACATGAATCAACTAAGCATGCTCACACGGATGAGTATATGTACAAAAATGAAAGCAAATAGAGTTCATACCAGCCTCTCACCACAATCGGATTGTTGTAGATCGTCATTATTGCCTTTTCACTTGTGTAGCTTGAATAATATGGAGTGAAAACCAAGCTTCAACCACCGAAGACCACTGAACTCCATAATGAACTTTACAGAACCAAAGAAGAACAGCAAATATTTTTGGTGTTTTCGAATTGGAAACAAGAACAAAAGGAAACAAGCAAACAAAGCAAAATCTTTTTGGATTTTCTTATAGCAAACCAACGATAGCAAATAAAGCAAAATGAAAGGAAGAAACCAAAATAAGCAAATGGTAAAGAGAAACAACAGAAATATTTTTGGTCTTTTTGTGTTTTAGGAAAGAAACAAAGCAAAAAACAAGAAACTGAAAACTAGAAGAGTCACATAAACACAAAGCAGCAGGAATCTGCCAAACTTGACAGCAGTACAGTAATCGATTTTTAAGAAATTCTTCCGCTGCCCAGCTCGAAAAGTGTTCAACTAATGAAAGTTATATAACAACCTGGGGAACATGCACAAAAATTGGCTTCGCAAAATAACGTTCTGGATGTTTTTGAGAATTTTTTTGGTATCAGTCCAGAATCTGTTTTCAGGCAACACTTCCCCAAATATCACCTCCCTCTTATTAGAAAACCACTCTAAGAAGCTAAACAAGTATATACAAGTATCCAGCAACCATAATATGCAAAGAATGAGTGATGCCGGTATACCTCCCCCAAGGTTAGGCTTTTGTCCTACGTGGAGATCAATCTCATGGTGCCCATGAAGTAGCACCTCCGTAGTACGACGAAGATGGATCCTGTTCCGGGTATGTGCTGGAAGACGCACCAGGATACGTGACGGTGTAGTCATAGGAGGGCTCGGCGTCCTCGGAATCATGCTGCTGGTGAAAGCCATGTATCTTCAGCTGCTCATCCACCTCCTCCTTAGAGCGCGACCACGGTTTCCTGTGAATACTGAACAAATCTGGCTGTGGCAAAGGGATTTCCCTTTCTTCCCCGTCAGCAAACAACATTCTATAGACAATATTATCTAAGCTAGAGTCATTTGTAACAAATTGGTGACTCTTCATAGCAGCAATATCAAGCCTTATAGGAGTTAATTTCACATCAGTAGGGTCAAGAGGAAGATTTAAATATGCCAAAATGCGTGATGCAACAATTCCTCCAAAAATAGGCCCATTGTTAGACAAACGACGAGCAACAAGAGCACCAAGATGATAAGGCGTCTCTCTAATGAGTGCAGCAACTAAGAAAGCATGATGATAACTAGAGATATTGCTAGTGTTCTCCCTACCAAGAATGCTAGTAGCAATATAGTAAGCGAAATATTTAATGGCAGGGAGTTGAATGTTTCTTATCTTGCCACGCTAAATGGTGCGACAATCATCATTGGTGATTCCTCGATAGAGCTCCAGCAAAGCCTTGGCATTGTTCTCAATCTTCTTCGCTGTACCTACAGGGGCAATATCCAATACAGTACAAAAACCCTTCAACTTCATAGTAATAGGATCACCATAAATCCTGAATGCAACTGATGGGTGATAGTGCTTATTATTGAACTGAAAGCTATCAACAAAGATTTTAGTTAGCGTGTAGTATTGATCCCTCTCATCTTCCATATAGGAAGTTAAGCCCACATTATTGATAAGGACCAGGAAATCATCAAGCAACCCTGCATTACTTAAAAAGTTATAGCATGGAAAAGATGAAGCATTAGGGACTCCATTATCCTCTTCAACTTCGAAGCTCGGTGCGATGACATCCTCATTATAGGATCGTCTAATCCGAGTGGATGACCTTGAGGGTCTCCCCGTGCTTGTCGTCTGTCCTTCAAACACTTCTCCAAAGTTATAGTTATCCATCTTCCTTTTCTGAAATTTTTCAACAAACATTATAAAATTTGATTTGGTGACATATAATTGAGGGAAACTACTATAGGAACTTGCTAGGGTACTAAGCATGCATCAAAACTAGTTTTTACCACTTAGAACAAGCATGCAAGCTCACTAAACATGTTACCTACATCAGCAAAATATTCAAGATATACTCAACCAAACAAAATTCTACTTGGATAATCGGAAGAGTCACATACCGGAGAGCAAATGTACCAAATTTCAGACAGAAATCTGGGCTGAGCAAAGAGATCGAGAAATCTTGAGCTCTTGAGCAGAAACGCGAGTGAGAGAAAGTGAGTACGAGTTTTTTCGGGAGAGAGAGTGCAATGAGTGGAAAAGATGATGAAGTGGGGCAAGGAGGGCCCCACACAACAGGGTGGCGCGCCCCCCTTCCAGGCCGCGCCGGCCTGTGGGGTGCCACCCTGGGGTGCCCCACTGGTCATCCCCAGGTGTTCCCAGGTGCCTCTTCGAAAAATAAGACCAACGGTATAATTTTTGTGAATTTTTGAAAACTTTGAAAAACGCACATTTCTGGGTATTAAATTTATTATTACTGGGCAGAAAAAGATTTGCAAACCTCTAAACAACTAAAGCATCTTGCAAAATAAGTAGTGCTACAGCAAGTAAAACAAGTGGAATCAGAAAGAAATGTTGTTTAGCTCTTCTATGCATATAAAATATACTTGTTAACAAGGTTGATCAAGTCTTGCCACCAAATAAATCTTACATGTCATAGGAAGAAATAAACCTCAAATCAATCATGTTACCTTGTATTGTATTGATATGGATCCAATCACAAGAGTTTGATATTCTTCTTTAGGCTCATATATTGGACAATCAATATCTCCCACTTTGATAGATCTCAAATTAGAAATTGTATTAACTCCACATATTTTATCGATCTTCTTGGGAAAATAAACAGTATGCTCCTTATCATCGACATTGAAAGTAACTTTTCCTTTATTGCAATCAATAACAGCCCCTGCGGTGTTAAGAAAATGTCTCCCAAGAATAATAGACATATTATCATCTTCAGGCATTTCCAACACAACAAAATCAGTTAATATTAAGCAGTTATGAGTAACTTGAACAGGAACATCCTCACATATACCAACAGGAATAGCAGTAGATTTATCAGCCATTTGCAAAGATATATCAGTCGGTATCAACTTATCTAAATAAAGTCTCTTATAAAGAGAAAAAGGCATAACACTAACACCCGCTCCCAAATCACATAGAGCAGTTCTAACATAATTATTCTTGATGGAACAAGGAATAGTTGATATACCTGGGTCGCCAAGCTTCTTTGGAACCTTGCCATTGAAAGAGTAATTAGCAAGCATAGTGGAAATCTCCTCATTAGGAATTTTCCTTTTGTTAGTGACAATATCTTTCATATACTTTGAATAAGGAGGCAATTTAATAGCATCAGTCAAAGGGATTTGCAAAAACAAGGGTTTCATCCAATCACAAAATTTATTATAGTGTTCCTCTTCCTTTGATTTTAGTTTCTTAGCAGGAAAAGGCATTTGCTTTTGAACCCAAGGTTCCCTTTCATTACCATGTTTCTTAGCAATAAAATCTTCTTTGGTATACTTTTTATTTTTAGCATGCTTCTCAGGTTCTTCTTGAACCTCTTCTTTATCAGAAGCATCATTCTTATCGTTATCTTTATCATGTTCATTACCACTTTCAGTTTCAGCATTAGAAATAGAAATACTATTAGGATCATTAACAGGCTCAGAGGATTCTACAACAGTTTTATATATGTTTCTTTTTCTTTTTCTTAGATGGAGCACTAGTTTTAGTTCGTTGAGAATGTTGTTCAACTCTTTTGGGATGCCCTTCAGGATATAGAGGATCCTGAGTAGAAACACCACCTCTAGTTGTTACTTCATAAGCATGTTTTTCTTTAGAATTATTTTTCAACAAGTCATTTTGCACTTTAGTGAGTTGATCAATTTGAGTTTGAACCATATGAAAGTGTTTAACAAGCATCTTAACATCATTGGAGGTTCTCTCCACAATACCATGCAATTCACTAATAGCTCGAGAATTTCCATTAAATGATTCTCTACTCTCATATTAAAATTATTTTGCTTAACAATATAATTATCAAACCCATCTAAGCATTGAGCAGGAGGTTTTGAATATGGAATATCTTCCCTAGTAAAGCGTTCAAGAGAGTGTACCTCAATCATGGATGAAGGGGGAGTTATCTTACATAAATCTTCTATGGGAGGTAAATTCTTCACATCTTCGGATTTAATACCTTTCTCCTTAAGAGACTTCTTGGCTTCCCTCATATCTTCATCATTTAATTTAATTAAACCCCTCTTCTTCAATATCGGTGTCGGAGTTGGTTCAGGTGTAGACCAATCATCATGATTCCGGCCTATTCTAGCCAATAATTCTTCAGCTTCGTCTGGAGTTCTTTTCCTGAAAACACAACCAGCACAACTATCCAGGTATGCCCTAGACTCAATGGTTAGTCCACTATAAAATATATCAAGTAAATCATGCTTTTCCAAATCATGTCCAGGCCGAGCTCTGATAAGAGAGCAAAATCTCGCCCAAGCCTCAGGCAATTTCTCTCCATCTTCCTGGTCAAAATTATAAATTCTCTGCAAAGCAATATGTTGAGCACTAGCGGGAAAGTATTTCCGAAAGAAAACATCAAGAAAATTGATGGCGTGTATTTCACACGTTCGTTGGGCAACCCCAAGAGGAAGGTATGATGCGCACAGCAGCAAGTTTTCCCTCAGAAAGAAACCAAGGTTTATCGAACCAGGAGGAGCCAAGAAGCACGTTGAAGGTTGATGGCGGCGGGATGTAGTGCGGCGCAACACCATGGATTCCGGCGCCAACGTGGAACCTGCACAACACAACCAAAGTACTTTGCCCCAACGAAACAGTGAGGTTGTCAATCTCACCGGCTTGCTGTAACAAAGGATTAACCGTATTGTGTGGAAGATGATTGTTTGCGTAAAAACAAGAGAACAAGTATTGGCAAGAGATTGTATTTCAGTAAAGAGAATTGGACCGGGGTCCACAGTTCACTAGAGGTGTCTCTCCCATAAGACGAACAGCATGTTGGGTGAACAAATTACAGTTGGGCAATTGACAAATAAAGAGAGCATGACCATGCACATACATATCATGATGAGTATAGTGAGATTTAATTGGGCATTACGACAAAGTACATAGACCGTCATCCAACCGCATCTATGCCTAAAAAGTCCACCTTCAGGTTATCATCCGAACCCCTCCGCATTAAGTTGCAAACAACGAGACAATTGCATTAAGTATGGTGCGTAATGTAACTAGTGACTACATCCTTGAACATAGCACTAATGTTTTATCCCTAGTGGCAACACACAACACAACCTTAGAACTTTCATCGCTTGTCCCAGTGTCAATGCAGGCATGAACCCACTATCGAGCATAAGTACTCCCTCTTGGAGTTACAAGCATCTACTTGGCCAGAGCATCTACTAGTAACGGAGAGCATGCAAGATCATAAACAACACATAGCATAACTTTGATAATCAACATAACAAGTATTCTCTATTCATCGGATCCCAACAAACGCAACATATAGAATTACAGATAGATGATCTTGATCATGTTAGGCAGCTCACAAGATCCGACAATGATAGCACAATGGGGAGAAGACAACCATCTAGCTACTGCTATGGACCCATAGTCCAGGGGTAGACTACTCACACATCACACCGGAGGCGACCATGGCGGCGTAGAGTCCTCCGGGAGATGATTCCCCTCTCTGGCAGGGTGCCGGAGGCGATCTCCTGGATCCCCCGAGATGGGATCGGCGGCGGCGGTGTCTCTGGAAGGTTTTCCGTATCGTGGTTCTCGGTACTGGGGGTTTCGTCACGGAGACTTTTTATAGGCGGAAGGGCAGGTCAAGAGGCGGCACGGGGGCCCCACACCACAGGGCCGCGCGGCCAAGGGGGGGGCCGCGCCGCCCTAGGGTGTGGCCCCTCCGTGGCCCCTCTTCGTCTCTCCTTCGGACTTCTGGAAGCTTCGTGAGAAAATAGGCCCCGGGGCTTTGATTTCGTCCAATTCCGAGAATATTTCCTTACTAGGATTTCTGAAACCAAAAACAGCAGAAAAACAAAGAATCGGCACTTCGGCATCTTGTTAATAGGTTAGTTCCAGAAAATGCACGAATATGACATAAAGTGTGCATAAAACATGTAGATAACATCAATAATGTGGCATGGAACATAAGAAATTATCGATACGTCGGAGACGTATCAGCATCCCCAAGCTTAGTTCTGCTCGTCCCGAGCGATAAAACGATAACACAGATAATTTCTGAGTGACATGCCATCATAATCTTGATCATACTATTTGTAAAGCATATGTAGTGAATGCAGCGATCAAAACATTGTATATGACATGAGTAAACAAGTGAATCATATAGCAAAGACTTTTCATGAATAGCACTTCAAGACAAGCATCAATAAGTCTTGCATAAGAGTTAACTCATAAAGCAATAATTCAAAGTAGAGATATTGAAGCAACACAAAAGAAGATTAAGTTTCAGCGGTTGCTTTCAACTTGTAACATGTATATCTCATGGATATTGTCAACATAGAGTAATATAATAAGTGCAATAAGCAAATATATAGGAATCAATGCACAGTTCACACAAGTGTTTGCTTCTTGAGGTGGAGAGAGATAGGTGAAGCCCGACTCAACATTGAAAGTAAAAGAATGGTCCTCCATAGAGGAAAAGCATCGATTGCTATATTTGTGCTAGAGCTTTGATTTTGAAAACATGAAACAATTTTGTCAACGGTAGTAATAAAGCATATGCATCATGTAAATTATATCTTATAAGTTGCAAGCCTCATGCATAGCGTACTAATAGTGCCCGCACCTTGTCCTAATTAGCTTGGACTACCGAGTCATCACAATGCATTGTTTTTACCAAGTGTCACAAAGGGGTACCTCTATGCCGCCTGTACAAAGGTCTAAGGAGAAAGCTCGCATTGGATTTCTCGCTATTGATTATTCTTCAACTTAGACATCCATACCGGGACAACATAGACAACAGATAATGGACTCCTCTTTTATGCATAAGCATATACCAACAATTAATAATTTTCTCATTTGAGATTTGAGGATTGTTGTCCAAAACTGAAACTTCCACCATGGAGCATGGCTTTAGTTAGCGGCCCGATGTTCTTCTCTAACATATGCATGCTTAACCATATGGTGGTAGATCTCTCTTACTTCGAGACAAGACGGACATGCATAGCAACTCACATGAAATTCAACAATGAATAGTTGATGGCGTCCCAGTGAACATGGTTATCGCACAACAAGCAACTTAATAAGAGATAAAGTGCATAATTACATATTCAATACCACAATAGTTTTTAAGCTATTTGTCCCATGAGCTATATATTGCAAAGGTGAATGATGGAATTTTAAAGGTAGCACTCAAGCAATTTACTTTGGAATGGCGGAAAAATACCATGTAGTATAGGTAGGTATGGTGGACACAAATGGCAGAGTGGTTGGCTCAAGTATTTTGGATGCATGAGAAGTATTCCCTCTCGATACAAGGTTTAGGCTAGCAAGGCTTATTTGAAACAAACACAAGGATGAACCGGTGCAGCAAAACTCACATAAAAGACATATTGAAAACATTATAAGACTCTACACCGTCTTCCTTGTTGTTCAAACTCAAAACTAGAAATTATCTAGACCTTAGAGAAACCAAATATGCAAACCAAATTTTAGCATGCTCTATGTATTTCTTCATTAATGGGTGCAAAGCATATGATGCAAGAGCTTAATCATGAGCACAACAATTGCCAAGTATCACATTACCCAAGACATTTATAGCAATTACTACATGTATCATTTTCCAATTCCAACCATATAACAATTTAACGAAGGAGAAACTTCGCCATGAATACTATGAGTAGAACCAAGGACATACTTGTCCATATGCTACAGCGGAGTGTGTCTCTCTCCCATAAAGTGAATGCTAGGATCCATTTTATTCAAACAAAACAAAAAACAAAAACAAACCGACGCTCCAAGAAAAAGCACATAAGTTGTGATGGAATAAAAATATAGTTTCAGGGGAGGAACCTGATAATGTTGTCGATGAAGAAGGGGATGCCTTGGGCATCCCCAAGCTTAGACGCTTGAGTCTTCTTGATATATGCAGGGGTGAACCACCGGGTGCATCCCCAAGCTTAGAGCTTTCACTCTCCTTGATCATGTTGCATCATACTCCTCTCTTGATCCTTGAAAACTTCCTCCACACCAAACTCGAAACAACTCATTAGAGGGTTAGTGCACAATATAAATTGACATATTCAGAGGTGACACAATCATTCTTAACACTTCTGGACATTGCATAATGCTACTGGACATTAATGGATCAAAGAAATTAATCCAACATAGCGAAAGAGGCAATGCGAAATAAAAGGCAGAATCTGTCAAAACAGAACAGTTCGTATTGACGAATTTTAAAATGGCACCAGACTTGCTCAAATGAAAATGCTCAAATTGAATGAAAGTTGCGTACATATCTGAGGATCATGCACGTAAATTGGCTTAATTTTCTGAGCTACCTACAGGGAGGTGGACCCAGATTCGTGACAGCAAAGAAATCTGGAACTGTGCAGTAATCCAAATCTAGTACTTACTTTTCTATCAACGGCTTAACTTGGCACAACAAAACACAAAACTAAGATAAGGAGAGGTTGCTACAGTAGTAAACAACTTCCAAGACACAAAATAAAAACAAAGTACTGTAGGTAAAAACATGGGTTGTCTCCCATAAGCGCTTTTCTTTAACGCCTTTCAGCTAGGCGCAGAAAGTGTGTATCAAGTATTATCAAGAGACGAAGTGTCAACATCATAATTTGTTCTCATAATAGAATCAAAAGGTACCTTCATTCTCTTTCTAGGGAAGTGTTCCATACCTTTCTTGAGAGGAAATTGATATTTTATATTACCTTCCTTCATATCAATAATAGCACCAACAAAAGAAAAGGTCTTCCCAATATAATGGGACAAGATGCATTGCATTCAATATCCAAGACAACAAAATCAACGGGAACAAGGTTATTGTTAACGGTAATGCGAACATTATCAACTTTACCCAAAGGTTTCTTTGCAGAATGATCAGCAAGATTAACATCCAAATAACAATTTTTCAGCGGTGGCAAGTCAAGCATATTATAAATTTTCTTAGGCATAACAGAAATACTTGCACCAAGATCACATAAAGCATTACAATCAAAATCTTTAACCTTCATCTTAATGATGGGCTCCCAACCATCCTCTAGCTTTTTAGGAATAGAGGCTTCGCGCTCTAGTTTCTCTTCTCTAGCTTTTATAAGAGCATTTGTAATATGATGTGTAAAAGCCAAATTTATAGCACTAGCATTAGGACTTTTAGCAAGTTTTTGCAAGAACTTTATAACTTCAGAGATGTGGCAATCATCAAAATTCAAACCATTATAATCTAAAGCAATGGGATCATCATCCCCAATGTTGGAAAAATTTCAGCAGCTTTATCACAGGCAGTTTCAGCAGTTTTAGCAGTTTCAGGCAATTTTTCGCGCTTTGCATTAGAAGTGGAAACATTGCTAACACCAATTCTTTTATTAGTATTAGTGGGAGGTGCAGCAACATGTGTAGCATTAGCATTATTAGTGGTGGTAATAGTCCAAACTTTAGCTATATTCTTTTCTTTAGCTAGTTTTTCATTTTCTTCTCTATCCCACCTAGCACGCAGTTCAGCCATTAATCTTATATTCTCATTAATTCTAACTTGAATGGCATTTGCTGTAGTAGTAATTTTATTATGATGATTCTCATTAGGCAAAACTTTTGATTTCAAAAGATCAACATCAGCAACAAGACTATCGACTTTAGAAGCAAGTATATCAATTTTCCCAAGCTTTTCTTCAACAGATTTGTTAAAAGCAGTTTGTGTACTAATAAATTCTTTAAGCATGGCTTCAAGTCCAGGGGGTGAACTCCTATTATTGTTGTAAGAATTCCCATAAGAATTACCATAGCCGTTGCCATTATTATAAGGATATGGCCTATAGTTGTTACTAGAATTGTTAGGTAAGCATTGTTGTTGAAATTATTATTTTTAATGAAGTTTACATCAACATGTTCTTCTTGTGCAACCAATGAAGCTAATGGAACATTATTAGGATCAATATTAGTCCTATCATTCACAAGCATAGACATAATAGCATCAATCTTATCACTCAAGGAAGAGGTTTCTTCGACAGAATTTACCTTCTTACCTTGTGGAGCCCTTTCCGTGTGCCATTCAGAGTAGTTGATCATCATATTATCAAGAAGCTTTGTTGCTTCACCAAGAGTGATGGACATAAAGGTACCTCCAGCAGCTGAATCCAATAAATTCCGTGAAGAAAAATTTAGTCCTGCATAGAAGGTTTGGATGATCATCCAAGTAGTCAGTCCATGGGTTGGGCAATTTTTAACCAAAGATTTCATTCTTTCCCAAGCTTGAGCAACATGTTCAGTATCTAATTGTTTAAAATTCATTATGCTACTCCTCAAAGATATAATTTTAGTAGGGGGATAATATCTACCAATAAAAGCATCCTTGCATTTAGTCCATGAATCAATACTATTCTTAGGCAGAGATAGCAACCAATCTTTAGCTCTTCCTCTTAATGAGAAAGGGAACAATTTTAGTTTAATAATATCACCATCTACATCTTTATATTTTTGCATTTCACATAATTCAACAAAATTATTAAGATGGGCAGCAGCATCATCAGAACTAACACCAGAAAATTGCTCTCGCATAACAAGATTCAAGAAAAGCAGGTTTAATTTCAAAGAATTCTGCTGTAGTAGCAGGTGGAGCAATAGGTGTGCATAAGAAATCATTATTATTTGTGGTTGTGAAGTCACACAACTTAGTGTTTTCAGCGTTGGCCATTTTAGCAACAGTAAATAAAACAAACTAGATAAAGTAAATGCAAGTAAACTAATTCTTTGTGTTTTTGATATAGTGAACAAGATAACAAGTAAAGTAAAACTAGCAACTAATTTTTTTGTATTTTGATTTAGTGCAGCAAACAAAGTAGTAAATAAAACTAAGCAAGACAAAAACAAAGTAAAGAGATTGAGAAGTGGAGACTCCCCTTGCAGCGTGTCTTGATCTCCCCGGCAACGGCGCCAGAAAAAGAGCTTGATGGCGTGTATTTCACACGTTCATTGGGCAACCCCAAGAGGAAGGTATGATGCACACAGCAGCAAGTTTTCCCTCAGAAAGAAACCAAGGTTTATCGAACCAGGAGGAGCCAAGAAGCACGTTGAAGGTTGATGGCGGCGGGATGTAGTGCGGCGCAACACCAGGGATTCCGGCGCCAACGTGGAACCTGCACAACACAACCAAAGTACTTTGCCCCAACGAAACAGTGAGGTTGTCAATCTCACCGGCTTGCTGTAACAAAGGATTAACCGTATTGTGTGGAAGATGATTGTTTGCAGAAAACAGTAGAACAAGTATTGCAGTAGATTGTATTTCAGTAAAGAGAATTGGACCGGGGTCCACAGTTCACTAGAGGTGTCTCTCCCATAAGACGAACAGCATGTTGGGTGAACAAATTACAGTTGGGCAATTGACAAATAAAGAGAGCATGACCATGCACATACATATCATGATGAGTATAGTGAGATTTAATTGGGCATTACGACAAAGTACATAGACCGTCATCCAACCGCATCTATGCCTAAAAAGTCCACCTTCAGGTTATCATCCGAACCCCCTCCAGTATTAAGTTGCAAACAACAGACAATTGCATTAAGTATGGTGCGTAATGTAACTAGTGACTACATCCTTGAACATAGCACTAATGTTTTATCCATAGTGGCAACAGCACAACACAACCTTAGAACTTTCTGTCACTGTCCCAGGTGTCAATGCAGGCATGAACCCACTATCGAGCATAAGTACTCCCTCTTGGAGTTACAAGCATCTACTTGGCCAGAGCATCTACTAGTAACGGAGAGCATGCAAGATCATAAACAACACATAGCATAACTTTGATAATCAACATAACAAGTATTCTCTATTCATCGGATCCCAACAAACGCAACATATAGAATTACAGATAGATGATCTTGATCATGTTAGGCAGCTCACAAGATCCGACAATGATAGCACAATGGGGAGAAGACAACCATCTAGCTACTGCTATGGACCCATAGTCCAGGGGTAGACTACTCACACATCACACCGGAGGCGACCATGGCGGCGTAGAGTCCTCCGGGAGATGATTCCCCTCTCCGGCAGGGTGCCGGAGGCGATCTCCTGGATCCCCCGAGATGGGATCGGCGGCGGCGGCGTCTCTGGAAGGTTTTCCGTATCGTGGTTCTCAGACCGGGGGTTTCGTCACGGAGACTTTTATAGGCGGAATGGCAGGTCAAGAGGCGGCACGGGGCCCCACACCACGGGGCCGCGCGGCCAAGGGGGGGGCCGCGCCGCCCTAGGGTGTGGCCCCTCCGTGGCCCCTCTTCGTCTCTCCTTCGGACTTCTGGAAGCTTCGTGAGAAAATAGGCCCCTGGGCTTTGATTTCGTCCAATTCCGAGAATATTTCCTTACTAGGATTTCTGAAACCAAAAGCAATGAGAAAACAGCAGAATCGGCACTTCGGCATCTTGTTAATAGGTTAGTTCCAGAAAATGCACGAATATGACATAAAGTGTGCATAAAACATGTAGATAACATCAATAATGTGGCATGGAACATAAGAAATTATCGATACGTCGGAGACGTATCAAAAATCACTTGGACTATTAATAGAACTAGGAGGCAAACTATTATACCAAGTTTTAGCATCATCCTTTAATGAGAAAGGAAAAAATTTAGCAACAAAATAAGTACGCTTCTTAACATCATCAGAAAACAAGCTACTCAAAGTAGATAGCTCAATCATGTGTTCTACAGCACTTTCTTTTTCAGTACCACAAAAAGGTGTTTTCTCAACAATAGCTATATGAGATAGATCAAGAGAAAAATCATAATCCTTATCCTTAATATTTATAGGAGATGTGGCAAATTTAGGATCAGGAGATAGCTTATATCTAACAGTATGTTGTGCAAGCAACTTTTTAATTTTTCTTGCATCAGTAGTAGCATTGCATTTATCAATAAAATCATCATCAAGTTCCACATAATCTTCATCAGGATCATCACTAGAGTATTCAACAGACTCAGGTGAATTAACAGGTGTAGCAACATTTTCATTAGGAGTTTCAGTATTTTCAATTTGTCTAGACCTAGCAATTGTAGCATCTAGAAAAGATCGTAACGAACCATCATTATCAAGCACAGCAGAAGCATCATCAAAATTATAAGAGGAATTTTCAGATTCAGCAAAAGTACCAGCATGTGAAGCTTGTGGTGGTGAAACAAGTTTATCTATCACAGATGGTGAATCAAGAGCAGCAGAGGTACTCAGAGTTGTACCTTTTCTTGTAGTGGATGGTAATATGGCGACTTTAGTATCGCGAGGTTTACCCATGATGGAGAATTTGCAGCGAACAATATCAATCCAAGTGAACTTCCAAATAAAGCTATGCTCCCCGGCAACAGCGCCAGAAAATAGTCTTGATGACCCACAAGTATAGGGGATCGCAACAGTCTTCGCGGAAAGTAAAACCCAATTTATTGATTCGACACAAGGGGAGACAAAGAATACTTGAAAGGCTTAACAGCGGAGTTGTCAATTCAGCTGCACCTGGAAACAGACTTGCTCGCAAGAGTTTATCGATAATATGCTTTATAGCAAAGATGGCAGTAGTGAAATAACAGCAGCAGAGTAACAAAGACAACAGTAGTGATTATAGTAAACAGCAGGATTAAAATACTGTAGGCACAGGGATGGATGACGGGCGTTGCATGGATGAGAGAAACTCATGTAACAATCAAGGTAGGGCATTTGCAGATAGTAATAAAACGGTATCCAAGTACTAATCAATCAATAGGCATGTGTTCCATATATAGTCGTACGTGCTCGCAATGAGAAACTTGCACAACATCTTTTGTCCTACCAGCCGGTGGCAGCCGGGCCTCTAGGGAATCTACTGGAAATTAAGGTACTCCTTTTAATAGAGCACCGGAGCAAAGCATTAACACTCCGTGAATACATGTGATCCTCATATCACCGCCTTCCCCTTCGGTTGTCCCAATTTCTGTCACTTTGGGGCCTCGGGTTCCGGACAACAATACGTGTATACAACTTGCAGGTAAGATCATAAAACAATGCATATCATCATGAAACAATAACATGTTCAGATCCGAGATCATGGCACTCGGACCCTAGTGACAAGCATTAAGCATAACAAGTTGCAACAATATCTTAAAAGTACCAATTACGGATACTAGGCACTATGCCCTAACAATCTTATGCTATTACATGACCAATCTCATCCAATCCCTACCATCCCCTTCAGCCTATAACGGGGGGATTACTCACACATGGATGGGGGAAACATGGCTGGTCGATGGAGAGGCGTCGGTGGTGATGATGGCGATGATCTCCTCCAATTCCCCGTCCCGGCGAGGTGCCAGAACGGAGTTTCTGGTCCCGAGACGGAGTTTCGCGACGGTGGCGGCGTACTGGATGGTTTCTGGCGACTTCGACTTCTCCTCTCGCGTTTTTAGATCGAAACCCTTAAGTAGTCCAGAGGGGGGCGTCAGAGGCTGGCCGAGGGGGCCACACAGTAGGGCGGCGCGCCCCCCCCTCCAAGCCGCGCCGGCCTAGTGTGTGGGGGCCCTGGGCCTCCCCCAGGCCTGCCCTTCTGGCTCCGTGAATCTTCTGGAAAAATAAGCCGTTCGACATAAATTCCGGGGATTTTCCTGAAAGTTGAATTTCTGCACAAAAACGAGACACCAGGGCAATTCTGCTGAAAACAGCGTTAGTCCGTGTTAGTTGTATCCAAAATACACAAATTAGAGGCAAAACAATAGCAAAAGTGTTCGGGAAAGTAGATACGTTTTGGACGTATCAGGTACTTGGCCAAAGATTCAGACGACTTCCGAGCTGAGCTTCCTACTCATCATAGCATGCCCACCGAACAGGAAATAAACAATTTTTTGGTCAAGTTCCAAGCCACAAAACAATCCATGTTAAAACTAGTTAAATGGGTTGACCTCATCTAGTAAAAACTTTGCATGATGCACTTTGGGGAATCCATTCAGCACCCCAAATATCAATCATATTGCGATCTCCCACTTTGGGGAGGCGTGGGTGCAGGTGAAAACCGAGCTCCAATTCTGGTCATGGAGGGCGAGGGAGGTGTGTTGTGTCGTTACCTTGATGAAGGCATCACCATTGCAGCTATTGTCTTCCAATTATTGCTGCTCTAGGAGAAACCCTAGATCTCGGTCTCCTAGGTCGGACGATGGTGGTAGTCAGTGTCGTTCTACCTCTTGGGACCATTTTTGGAGCAACGGCTAGCTAAATGGTGGAGGCAAGAGGTGGAGGGGTCTACATCTAACGCGTCGACCTCGGCGAGTCTTGGCGGCATGGCGCAGCGGGGCCTCGGTGAAGGACGTGGCGTGATAGACCCGCGCAAGTTGGGGCATTGTCTTGTGCCATGGCCTGGTGAGGGCTATGCGGATCTCAACCCTAAAGATGGACCAATGTTTCATGGCGGCGACAGCTTCTACTGCGGGTGCATTAGGTGCTTGTTGTGGGTTGCTAGATCAGATGTGTACTCCTTTTTTGCCATAGTGTTACTCGAGATGCCCCCGGTATTTGGCTGGTGGGATTTTTTTGTGTTTTTGGACCACAAGTCTCTAATGTTATGTTTTTCACCCATCGTAGTGTTTGTAGTTGTTTAGTGGTGGTTCGGGTTTTATGATGTATACTCTTGGCAGATCTTTATTCAATAAAATCTAAATAAAGGCCTTTCGCAACTTTTCGATGCAGAGGTGGCTGAGGATCTCATTTTGAATAAAATGTAACCTTTTCTCGTATCTTTTAGGAAACCTGAGGAAGTACTTACTTAACTTGGGAAGAGTTTTCTGTTCGCTTTCTATCCGACACTGGTAAATGTTTGAACTTTGTAACTGAGAACTGTCAAATACTCTGCCATCGACGGTCCCCATGATCCTCCATCATCTACTGCGATTTCTGATACCCCTGAAGAATCATTCGACAATTATTTTATTGTGTGTTCTCTGAACTTTGTCTTGTTTCCGTCAAATTTCTTTTTCACGTGTTCAGATATGGGAATACGAAGCTCACTCTGATGACGGAGTCAGCACTAACCTACGCACGGTTGAAATCTTCAATTGTGGTAAATAAGAATCCATCACATAATTCCAATTCTGCTCTTGAATGATTGGGTTTGAAGATTAAATCGAAACAGAGATAAGGCAGAGAGGATGCTCACTAGGGGAAGAAGGTCTTGATTCTCTCGAAGTACACTACCGAGAGGACGCCGAGCTTGATCTGCAGTGGCAGTATTAAAGATTCTCCTCCTCCCCCGTCGCCCGTCGGCGCTCCTGCCGGCGGCCAGCCTCCGTACCCCGCCGCCCCTCCTCCTTCCTTGCCTACCGCCAGAGGCTGGCTCCAAACTTCCATCCTGATATCCATGCGGGGGATCGCCGAGGCAAACAGATAGCCGTCGTGAACTCTTGGACGAACGAGCGACGACAGCGAGAGAGAATCAGTGAGAGCAGACGAGCCAGACGGCAGTGAAAATGAGTGAGAAAGAGAGGAGAACGATTGACTTCAAGATTCGTGCAGATTTATTGGGTGCATGGGCCGCTCAAAAGGACGCTTGTTTCTTATAATTTATGTAAAATATTTAGAGGTTCCGGTCCCACATGATTTTGGTTCCGGTCCCATATTTACGGTTCCGTAAGTTTGGTTCCATCTTTTTTCCACCGTTAGATCAAGGTGGATGGATGGTTATTAAAAATGCCAATCACTGTAAAACTTGTATTTGAACATTGGCAATCATCAAAATAGCTACTGTGTGTATTGTTTGGTCAATTTACTGCCTACTAGAATCCTAGCCTTGTTATTCAAACCAAGAAACTACCAAGTAAGTAACTTTTTTTTTTAGACGGAAGGCTCGAAGTGAGCCCGGCTTTGAATTAACAAAGCCATCAACCGGCCAGGAGTTACACCATGAGTTACAACACACATAAGAAACGCACACCGAAAAGCTAACAACAAACGACAACACAGAGAACGCCGCCATGCGCCAGGTTGAGGGAGCTTTGTCATCTGTTGCATCGGAGCGAGCACGTCAATGTCCACGCCAACAAACCTCCTACCGCATCAACACAACAGCTCAAGGGGGACTCGACGGCGGGCCACCATCCTAGCAGAACTTGAGGATCCAAAGGTGAGGGGGTCTTGCGGCGACGCCTCCAAGAAGGTGCATGGCGCATGAATGCGTCATCGTCGTCGGCAGAGACCGAGGGCCTGCAAAGCTTTCACCTGCACCCGAACCACCACCCCCGAGCTCGGGTTAGGTCCAGACCAGAAACACAACATCTTCCAATGGCATTGGGATAGGCACACCAGCCGAGACTACGACCAGACGCCGACCTAGCAAAGCCCCCCAAGGCACTAGGCGGACCGTCAGCTACCGCAGCAAGGCCGTGTAAAAGTAGCCAGGCTGACGAGGTGAGAGGGCTGGAACACCAGCGAGAGATCAAAGGGTGATCCACAAGACACTACAAGAGAAGGTTGCCCGAAGCGGGGCCACCAAGATTAGCAGATTGAGGCGGAGGGACGGAAACCATCAATTCGAAACGGGGAATCCACATCGGGACGCCTTCAACAAGGGAACGACACCTGAAAGGTGACGCCGTCACCGGCAATGGCAAGGCCTTGCGTAGCTTTCGCCTAGATCCCACCGGGTCAAAATCTGGTCGCCGTCGCGAGGACGCAGAGCGGACAGAACATAGCTCACAACCGCACCTCCAACCCAAGCCACACTAAGACCTAGCCCCAACTAGATTCACCCACAGGAAGGACGCAAGAGCTGGTTGGCCAAGCCCGGCCAGACCCGGAACCAGACGTCGCTCGACGTTGGATCGGCGGCGCCACGACGGATGCACCAACACCAAAGACGCCAAAGACACTGCGCGGCGTGACCCAAATAGATCAGAGGGAGAGACCACAACCGCAAGAGCAGATGCAGTACGGAACATGCCGCCTACCCGGCGAGCACGCGCCGGCTTAGGAACCCTATCCCAAAAAAGCCGACCAGGACGACGCCCAGTGCATCGTCCGAGTGTCGAGAACCCCCGCGAGAACCCGAAGGACGCCGACACAGATGGGCTTCGAGGATGCCAGATTCGCAAATGTGGCCACCCCCGAATCCGAGGGCCTCAACGCCGGTCACGGCAGAAGGGAATATCGGCCGGACCCTGCCAGGCCCAGATCTGGGCCCACAAACCCAGATCTGGCTGGAGCCCTCAGGCCCAAGCCCATGGCCAACGGCGGCCAGAGCAGCACCGCGCTGGCAACACTGCCGCCAGCAGCCGCCCTGCCGCCGGGCAGAGCAAGAACTGCGCCGGCCGGAACCGACGCAGCAGCGCCCCCCCACCGTTAGCCGCGACCTGCCCCGACGGGCCCGACTGACGCGCGGGAGGAGGACGGCCAGAGGCACGACGAGGGGCTACGAGGCGCCGCCGCGACCGCACGCTCCGCCGCCCGCGACCTCGGCTACGCCGGCGCCGCCGCACTTCACCACCGCAAGGAGGGGCCGCCCGTCGGGCCTCCAAGCACGCGGAGAAGGGAAGCTCCGCCGCCGCCGGCACCGCGCGGGCTTTGCCGGCGGCTCGCGCCGGCGGCGGCGGCAAGTGAGAGGCCGGAGGAGGGACGGGGCTGGAGGAGGCGGCGCGCTCCGGTCGCCCACGGGGGCGACGGGAGCGAGGGCTCGGGTGCGCGGCGGGCCGGTGGGGAGGTTGGCGGCGCGAGCGGAAGGCGGCCGGCGGCGGCGGGCGCGGGGGTAGGGGTTAGGGTTGGGAGGAGCCCTGCTCCCGATGCCGTTCCAATTCACAATGAAAAGCCCTCCATTGTTATTGACTTGATTAGGAGCCACTCTCAAGATCTCCAATAGAGTGGAGCAGTGTCTCTTCACCAAGTAAGTAACTACAAAGTGCAAAGAATAGTTGATTTATAATCTTAATACCTTTCTATGCTTTTGGCCAGGATACGTTCAAACCATACGACGATTCGTGGAACGGTATTGTTGGCAGTTTGGGCTACCTCGATGTTGGCCAAAAGGGCTTGGATGAAGATAGGTCATCGCCGTGAACGAATACACATGTGTCTTTGCCCGAGTCAGAACAAAATGTTTGCTTTGTGACATTTGCTCTTGTATTATTCATGTTTTCTGGTGATTTGCAAGTGCTGGTATGCATCTATAAGATGCCTAGCTTGTAACACGACCAAGTACTGAAGCAAAGAAAATCAGGCTTCTTGTATGAGTAGAACCATCCGGTTTCATTGACGAGTAGATCCATGAGGCTTCTTGCATGACAAAAATTCCTTTGCCAGACGGGATTTGAACAAGAGCAAGCATAACACAGCTACTTACTACTCTGACTAGCATACTCATCAAGACTCACAGCCCCAGATTTTAGACCTAACAAGGTAGCTTTTGAGGATATGCTATTTCTCTGATCTTTCTAATCCTCTTACATGGCTTGGTCCAGGATGCTTCTATCTAAAAGAAGGTCCTGTAGCATGGTATTTCCACGATGTTGGGAACCGATATTTATTCTGACAACCTGAAAGTTATGTTATCACATAGTATTACAAGTCCTGTTCATTTGGCTTGTTCTCAAACCTGTATGATCTGTTCGTGTTTTAATTGCTGAAACCAAATGTCACAAGTAGGAGAACAACTCTGCAAATGCCAAAGTTATATTCACACGCTGTACATTAATTTCATTTGTACAATATCAAGACCCACCTTAAATAGGGGAAGACAAATTCTTAAGAAAAAAATGAAGAAAGCATCACTATCCGCAGCTACTTGAGTTGAGATCCTGAGTGTCATCTTGCTTAATGAAACAACATCTAGTGAGTGGCACACAATGCACAGAACATTCATGGGCGATGCACGATAGATGCTGTCAGAAAATTGTCACTGTCGGCGACTTCAAGCTTTCTTTAGTAACGAGATCAAGTGGATCAACCAAATTTGGTGCCTCCGTGCCATGATGTGAATACTGCATATAATGGAGAGCCCTCATTCATCAGTACAGTTGACTACCTGCATAAGATAATTTTGATCATTACAAAAACTGGCATTTGTGGTTTGCGATGAACAAGACAACAAGTACACCTCTATTCTATTTCCTTTGGTAGGGGTACACCTCAATTAGGGAGTAGAGATATAAATTCCAAAATACTGAATTTGACTCATATGTTTGCAGACATTGGACTGACGGACATACAAAACTGAATTTGAGCTGAGGCACTCGGCTGACCTAGAGAGTTGACGCAGTGGCGTACGATCCAACAGGCGATAGGGGACTATGGCCATCGACTCTGATCCCGGCAGCGAGAAGAGCGGCGGCGTTGCAGCGGGCTGGGCACCATGGCTTGCACTTGCTTCTTCCTCACTCACATCTGCTACATCGATCATCACTTCATCATGGTAACCAGCTTCTACATTGTTGTTCCTTGTAGCCCATTAACATTGTTACCTTCATCTGATACTTGCAGCTAAGAAGACATGCATTCAGCAAAAATATAAATCTAACATTTAGGAACAACACATGATATGGCACAAAGGTTAATGTGCAGAGTAGTATTCAATACGTTACAAAATAATGAAAGCGAACATATATACCAGCATGAATTTAGATTGTGCCGAACTAAGAGAATCACGAGACACCATTATAACCATTATAATATGCTACCACCCCTTCCAAAAGCTCTGCCATTACATAACTATTACAGGGGCAAAAGGTTTCATGCATCAGGAAACAATGTAACTCAAAGCTAGAATACTAAACAGGTCTCACACTTGGAGAGCCACCACTAGAATACGTTACAAGTGTCAAGCTTTTCTTAATGATGAAAATCCACAAAGATCAAACAGAGATGTACATCACATCTAGAATGCCACATTTGGGGAATCGCTGGTTGATAACTGTACTGTACATCAATAAATCTTAAAATCGGAAGGTCAAGGAATGATGGTTCAATTCAGCAATAGTACTGGTCATAGATAGAGGAAGGTTATCACAATTCACCGTACAGTAAGTTAGTGAAGACATGATCATCTGATCCTTATCCTGATCCTTGAGGGAGGGGGCGGCGGCGGCTGTGACGGAGGGAGGGCCCGACGGAGTCTGGCGGCTGCGACGGAGGGAGGAGCGGCGGCTCGCGTCTGCGATGGAGGAGAGGGCCAGCCACGGCGGCTGGCGTCCGCGATGGAGGAGAGAGGGCGGCTGCGACGGCCGGCGGCTTCGACGGAGGGAGGGGGCGGCGGAGGCAACGGCTGCGATGGAGGAGAGGGTGCGTCCGCGGCGGCTGGCGGTGCGATTGAGGAGAGGGCGGCGGCTGGGGCGGGCATTCGTGGGAAGAAGGATTTGATGATTTTTTTTTCTGATTATGATTCGATGAGTTGACCTTCAGAACGAACGGTTAGAATTGTTGAAGTATTATAGAAGTTACACACCGATTTAATCAACGGCTACGAAAAAATACATTAGACGGAACCCAGATTTAATTTCCACATACTTTGCCAAGCAAAGGAGCTTCCTTCTTCGTACGCGACCAACGGCAGACTTGTTTCTCAAAACTCGGCAATAGTCTGGCCTAAAAGGGGGCACATTGCATAAATCCACCCAACACAGATTCTAAAACAAAAGAATTACAGCTCCCACAGCTAGGTCTTGCCTGTCTTGTCTAGAACTGCCGAAAAAACTTGTACACAGCCATCATCTCAGAGAAGGAAAAAAACGCAGCCCATGATTCCCTAGATAAATGGCAGCAGGGTCCATATACGGCGACCAGATTAGAGTTGGAAGAACGATGGGTGATCATCCAGCTCCAAGGACACAGACAGTCGTCGCCATAAACTCCTAGCTAGGCAGCAGCTCCGCTCAGACGAGGTGAATATTATTGCCGATGCCGAAACATATTCAGGAAACATCGATGTCTTCGGTTCCTGCAAGTTGACAAAGATAGTGATTGAGAAGCTAGATAAGTTGTTGACTGCACCACGAATGGTATAATATGATACGTATATTTTTTTCAATATGTCACTTGCAAGCATCAACACATGCTTACAGAATTAAAGATACAGACAACTGTAAGCAACCAGTTACAGAACATTAGGGACCAGCAAAAATATGATGCCTTTAGGGGAGCAGCTTTATGCACTGAGATCGGAATGTTGATGGAGACTGACATGTCACATCTGATACTTGACACTTTAGTTTCTCATACTGCCTTTCTAACAACTGGTGCACAGCTAGCCTAATGTTAATTAGTAAAAAATCAAAAGCAAGAAGATGATTCGGAGTGTCTAAACAAGGTAGCAAACTTAAGGGGTCAAGAAGTTCATGAAACTCAAGGGTAGGATGGCTTATGATGCTCAAGTTTGCACATGGTCCCCAAGTCCCCAACCAACCTAGAAACACTTTGCCAACATCTGAAGGAAGCTATGTTAAACCAATAATGCTAACAGGATGGCTGATTGTCTAGCTCATTTTGGATAGCACAATTCATGGAAAAAAGCATGACATATATAGAACCTGTCATGGCCAATAAAACAATTTATTGATTTCCATTAGTAATATAGCAAATCCCATATGTCTGCATTATGGTTCACATCAAGCTGAAGTTGTGAAATACTATTAGAAAGGTGTGTGAAAAAATTGCAGGACTTGTGAATGGTATTATAATGATAATGAAACTGTTACACACACCTAGCCAAGAATTTTATTGCGTACAAGTAGAATTGCTCTTACTGTTCATGAAGTTTTCTGACCCAAGTACCAATTACATTCTACTTACTTGGCTACAGATCCGTGCTCCATGTCAAATTAAGATAATCTTAGTTGCTCACACCATTCCAAAGTAACTTGCGTTCTAGGTTTGTCCTAAGTCAAAATACTTTAAGTTGACCAAGTTTGTAAAAAAAAAAAGGGAGCCGATACTAGACAAACATGAGAAAAGGAGCGCGTGGCTACGTTGTCGCATCCAGGGCAGCGATAGCGGTGCTGTTTTCGGAAAAAAAGTGAAAGTCGACAGGGCACATAGGTAATTTACCCTGGCAACTTATTTTTTACATCGCGCTAAGGGCTACCATTGGCACGTTTTCCAATATAATTTCCGAACAATAAACAATTTGTAAAATAAGCATCGATTTAATTCTACTACATTCATTGTACAATTAATTTTCGTACTATGCAGATTTTGCATGTAGATATTAGTACGTTTTCCTATAACTTCGGTTAACAGCGTCACAGATTTTACGATTATTTCGTAACGGCGGGAATAAATGGCAACGAAACAACTTAATTAATTTGTGGTTGTATGAGTAGAGTATCTGCCAACTCATTTGATCTCAGCCATAGTTTAGAAAACTTCACTGAATACTTATTTAGTCCATATCATTATCCCACAACTTCTTTTCTAATATGACTATATATTATGGTTTTTATTTGAACAAATTTTTGTTTATGTAGCTGCATCACAAATTCACAATGACATCTACAGAAACTACATCCACACAGAACAATGCATTTGCCGACCTTTAAGCTGTAACCCGGATTCTGTCGCTTGTCTAATACCTATGCAGAGCATAGTCGTTTATCAGTATCAGTGTATCTAGTCCATCTGAACTTTGAATTGACTATTAAGGGAAGAGCCAGTAAGTCACAGAAAATTCCAATAAAAAAACTAAAATCACTAGTTACCAGGGGGCAAATCAGTGATTGCTACGATAATCATAAGTGAAATGGTACAAATCAGGCAATTGCATGAATGTGAGAAAAGTAGCGGTGACGTGGTTGCATCCAGGGCGAGGACGGCGGCGCTGTTTTCGGAAAGAGTGAAAGCTGCAAGGGCCCATTGGTAATTTACCCTCGCAACTTATTTTTCCCATCACACTAAGGGCTACCGTGGGCACGTTTTCCCAATATAATTTCCAAAAAAATAACCAACTTGTAAAACATGCATCACTTTAATTTCACTGCATTCATTGTACAATAAATTTTCATACTGTGCGGATTTTACGTTGCAGATATTCTAAGTAAATCAGTGATTGCTAAGAAAATCTTAAGTGAAATGGTACAAAATCAGGCAATTGCATTCGTCCTACTTTCATTAGAACAGTAACCACTACAGTGTTTTTAGTCGTACATTCAGCTTTCCAGTTCATGTTCATCCATCATGAATAATTGGATCCTCACGGTCTTTTTCCATGCAATGGTACAATAGCTAGGGGTCAGAACAATTTTAATACACTAAAAGTGCAATGCCGGGCAATCAGAGGGCTCATGTGGCTGGCCGGTCTCCTATGATGCAAAACCTCTTCCCCAAAGAGGAGCAATCGACACCTGTTTGGCCAAAAACATGCAAAGTTGAGCTAAATGCAGGCTTGATGCGGCTACGGTATCGACACCCGTCAATCGCAGCCAAACAAGCTTTGCGTTTTTCTGCGGGATTTGAAGGACACGAGGCCACCTCGAGCGCTACCAAAAAGACTGTAATCATGCGAAACGACGAATCTAGTCTTAAACTAAGGGAATTGCGACAGTGAAAGATGGAAATTCGACAGTCTTACCACCGTTTGGAGAATGTTTGGCGCGCGGGATCAGTTCTTGGTCTTCTCCTTCATGGTGGAGTGCCGGAATCCGTTCCACAGCTGCAGCGCCGCGGTGGCCGTGAGGTGGCTGCTGTCCGCGGCGACGGCGGCGGCGTTTTCATCGTAGAGGAACGGAGGGCTCGGTCCGTCGCCCAGGTCCTGGAGCTGCTGCTGGCTTGAGAAATGCGACTGCGAATTGGACAGAAGGGTCCTCCTGTTGTTGCTGCTGGCGCCCAAGAAACCCGACGACATGGAGAAGTCGAGGCTGTAGTCCCCCGCCGTAGCGGGAGCCGGAGCGGGCGCCAGCGCGTCCTGGTCGAGCGAGAAGTGGGTCATCTGGGCGGAGGTGGCGAAGTTGAAGTTGAAGGGCTGCGCCGGCACCATGCCGACCGGGGGCGCATTGCCGAATCTGAAGCCGGGATATGTCGTCGGCACCACCTGCGCGCCGGCTTTCCCTGGGTGCGCGACGCCGACGCAGTTCGAGGCGGCCGCGGACACGGGCTGCCAGGAGGGCTGCCTGGGGTCTGCGGCGCCGGCGCCGGTGAGCAGCTCGGTGAAGGACGCGGCGGACTGCGCCGGGGACGCGCTGGCCACGGTGACCTCCTTGTCGCGGCCGTCGGAGCGCGAGAGCGAGAGGTCGGACCCCTTGCTCGTCTCCGACGTGCTGCTGCACAAGGACCTGCTGCCCTGCTGCTGCTGCTGCTTGCCGGCGCGGGGGCCGGCCGGCTGCTGGACGTCCGGCATGGCGGCGAAGGCGGCTGGGTCGAGCGGCGGGAGGTCGTCGATGGCGGCGGAGGCGGCGTTGATGAGCCACTCGACGGCCTTGCTCGGCTGGTCGCAGCCGAGGCGGTCCTGCAGGTCGTAGAACTGGATGGCGGTGGGCACCGACAGGCGCACGCGGCGGTCCCGGATGCCCTTGGAGGTGTACACCTTGCTGTGCCGGTCCTTGCCGCCCGTGGCCTTCACGCGGCAGATCCGCGACGCCGCACCGAGCTGCCTCTGCCCCGGCTGCGGCGGCTGGCCCCACGGCGCCACCTCCGTGCCGCCGCTCGTCACGCCGGTGCGCCCGCGCTTGGCCGACGGTCCGCGTCCGCCCGGCGCCGCCACGTTCCCAGCCGCTGCGTCATCCTCCATCCCTCGCCGACGCAAGCGCCGTGCATACGCTACGCTCTGAGGCGGACAGCTACGGATGCTGCTATGCCGCTTTTATTGTGCTCCGGGAGCGGCGGCCGTTTCTGGTTCTGCTGGCGGTGTCTGAGTGTGTCAGAGGTAGGGTGGCAACGCCAACGGCTGGGCCTTTGTCGTCCGGCAGCAGATTTGCGCCGCCCACCCGGCCGGCGTTTTACCATCTTGCCCCTGCTACTCCTGCCTCCTTCAAAGTTGGCCACCCTATATTAATATAGCAACCACGCCGTATAACTCCTTGGGTCTGAGTATAAACAGATCCAAACAAAAAAACAAAAGAAAAAATGAGAGAAATTACAAATTAGTGCCAATAGCAGCAACTCGACGAACGAAGATGACTGGCAACCGTTGCGTCTTGCGACGAAGTCCCACCGCACTCCTAGACAGTGGCGACAGCACCAGGAGCTTGAATTAGTACGTGATGAGCTTCCATAAGTGGGGCAATGTGGCGACGAACGGGTATTATAGAGAACGACAACGATGGACAAGAACGAAATTGATCGCGGGCGATGACGGTGGCGAGGGTAGGGGACTTTCTAGAGTTGGTGTAGTCTATGGAGCGGTAACTTTTTTTTTAAGAATTTGTGGAGTGGTAAATAGATCCAATTTTAAACCGATTTCACCTTATGCTATCATAATGGAGATATCATAGGCACTATCATACATTACATGCATAAAAAGTCAGATGTCGTACCCCAATTAATAATGAGAGAGAATAGTAGTATCATAGGTAGATATCGTATCATATCACCATACAACAAAAAATATTTAATACCAAATTAATCTTGTACATATAGTTTTGCATTGAAATTCTACAAATAAATAAATATAATGAGCGTATGATACTAGTATATGATATGTAGTACCATGCACTGTAGATATAGCATACATTAGTATCAATAAGTATGATTCTAGTATATGATACTATCCTTTATAACCAATCTTGTGGGCTAATGGGATGCTTCCTCACTAAGTTGAACGGGTTAATCCTCACACAGAGGAAAATAAGGCTGCGACCAGGTTACCCATTCGCTATCGCCGGATCGATGCGTCTCCCATCGCTCTGCGTGAGGCGCGGGTCTAAAGCTTGGGCATTGCCCACTCGTCATCATCATATCACTACTCAACAATCTCTTTCGGGTGAGGAGCGCACGGCCGAAGCCTGGGCACATGCTCGGGCAACAGGGATGTTATGTCCACATGTGCTCCTTGTGCTCGGAAACAATGTGTGCCAAGCAATACCTTCAAGAAGAAATGTGACGATGACACATGTACTACACGGATAGGTTCTAGGGTTGCCCCTGTTACGCGAGGATGAGTGCGGCGGGGTACACCTGATGCCCTTCAAGAAGGAATGGTGATACCCTCAAGCGTCAACCCTTCAGTGTCGGAAGACCGATATGGATTTCTCTCAACCCTCAAAGACCGAACGATTTGTAGCCTTCCACCCATCAACGGCCCCCACCAATACGCGCCACCATGGTCTTGATGCCACCATAGTCGCCTCACTATGAAACGAGGCGAGGCCAAGAGGACGAAAAATGCAGGAGCCGACGACGGAAGTGTTGCAGCCGTGCGCGGGGGGGGGGGGGGGGGGGACTACCTCCACCCTTGTCGCGGCATCCATCCAAAATTACTGCCAACTAGCCCCACAACACTCAACTCGCCGACCACCACGCCGCCCTCACGGTTGTGGTCACCGGCCAGCACAAGAGTCATTGGCTCGCCCGCCGACCAACATGACTCCCACCTTCCAGGACCGCCGCCCCGGCTTCCCAACTCGACACCGGGCGAAAAGGAAAATAAAAGAAGGAGCATCGCATCGAGGCCGCTGGACACCGAACGAGGAGCAGGCCGGCCATCGCCCCCGACACTGCAACCGGGGATCACCACCTGCCAGAGGCCACCTGCAGCCCCATGGCTGCCGGAGCTCTGCAGATCTGAACAAAGATGGGCTCGAAATGGGCCCGAGGTCCGTGCCCCGACCCGGACTCGAGGCGGCCAGATCCCGCTAGGCCGCAGCACCCCACCACGCCGGAAGGTCCACCGTGTCAATCCGGACGGGTGCCGCGCCGCGGCACGCCGCGCTAGGAACCTACCCTATGCAGACCTCTGCCCATGGGGATAGAGTGAGCCACCGGCGATGGAGAAGGGGAAGCGAGAGAGGAGGTCGGAGAGGTCGGGTGCGAGCTACCTGCATCGCCATGGAACTAGCGTTTTTTGGGGCTCCCCCAACAGGGCATTCCACGGCCGCCTTTTTCCTGCTACTCCTTGCCTAATCGCTCGTGCTCCCTTTTTTCTCTGCCCCGATGCAGCTCAGCTCGCACGCCGCCGTGCTGCTCGCGATCGCAGTGGCAGCAGTAGCAGGGGCCCGGGCCGGCGCGGTGTCAGATCTGCCAAGCCCCAACCTAGGTACGGCGCGAGCGTCAGCGGCAGTGCTGCGCACTAGTACGACTACTGTTTGTGCTGCGGCTGCCCACACTAGCCTATGCTGCTGCGACGGCAAGGGAATACGAATGGTGTTCTCCTTTTTTTTTACCTTTTTGGTAGCATATACGACTTTGCGGCGCCGGCGGTGGCGTCGCTTTTACGGCCGACGCACGACGACGCGATCCTACTCTGTGCGACGGCGACACCCACGGCCTTAACTCGTCTATCGGCCGTACGTGCACCTCCGAGTTGTTTGGTTCGATCGCCCGGGCTCTACACGTGTTGGATCTTACCACTCGATCTAGCATCCAACAGCCGAGGGCGCTTCTTCATATTTGATGATACTTACAATGTTATCCACATTTTTTGCTCTCCTTTTTTGTTTAGCGCATTTTCACCGACGCATCCCATATAGTAGCAGGCAACATTGCCGACATAGATGTATAGCGACGACCGTCCCACACCGGCGCGTCCCATACGTTTGGCCCCCAAAAAATTGATTTTTATTTTTCATAAAATTACAATACTTTGCATAGTTTTAAATAACAACTCGAACAATATTACAGTGTTTAAACACAAAATAGTTCAAACATACAATTAAATTATTTATATAATAATTAAAGTAAATTGCCATGCAAAATAATGTGGTGTTTCCTCTCTGCACCCACAAATGCTCAACTACATCGTTCTCAACTTGAGTATGAACACCTGTATCTCGGATTTCTTGATGCATATGGAGGAAAACAACCAGCTGGGTCGGTACCTGCTCAACCTCAGCAAGAGGTCCTTGAAGATCAAATGGATGCTCATGATCATCTGACGGTGTGTCGTGCTCACTCTCGATTATTATGTTTTGCATTATAACACAAGCGTTCATGACCTCCCACATCTGAGACTCCGACCAGTTGAGAGCAGGGTACCGAACAATGGCAAAACGCTGTTGCGACACAACAAAATCCCGCTCGACATCCTTGTGGCATGCTTCCTAGCATGCCGCAAAAAAATATCTCTTATCCGTAGCAGGTTCTGCAATCGTCTTTACCAATGTAGCATACGGTGTCTAGATACCATTGGCTAGATAATACCCCTTGTTGAGTGATTGTTAATCTCAAAGTTGACGGCTGAAGCTTGTACCCCAGCGAGGCTTGCAAACACTGGAAAGCTTTGTGGCACGTTAATACCATTGTGCCCTTGCCGTGCTAAAGATGGCCAAATCTATATGTCATAGTCAGCCACTGCCTCAACTATCACACTGCACTCTTTGGAGCCGATTTTGTTTCTTTCGCCTCAACTATCAAACAGATCAAATAGATTGATGTCCGAAATGGATGGAGCCCGGTGGAGATGCTCTCAGAGCATCTCCAGCTGCGTCCCCAAATCACCCCCAAAAGGCGCCGGATTGAGCGTTTGGGGGACATGTTTCGTTCGTGCCGTGTTTGGGGGGACGTCGCTCCCCAGCCGTGTCCCCCAAACGCCGCCCTCAAACATTAAAATACTCTATTTTTTGCATTTTTATTTCAATAAAGAGAAGGAATATTCCACAAACTAATACATAATTGGGAACGTGATTTACACGAAGACATAATTTGTAACATGGTTTTCCACAAACTAATACATAGTTTGAACCATGGTTGACACAAATAAAAAATATTGCAAAAGAAATAAACCTAACTAGGCTGGGCATTGAAGGTTTCGTGTGTTCGCTGCCAAGAAAGAACACTCGAGGGCACACCCAGTCACCCAAACTGGAAAATCCAGCTGGTGAGGGTGCCCCTGTTGGTTCTTTCAAGGAAGAACATCCAGAAACCTCCGTGCATATATTCGCTGCAAAGAAACAACACTCTTCAGTCGTCGTCGTCGTCGTCGGTGTTGTCGCCGTGGTAGTTCCAGCGGCAACGCGTCCGAACACCTTGACGCTCATGTCCCTGTCGCCAAAGTAGGAGAACACGAGCACGAAGCCGGCTCCGAGGCGGTGGTAGCGCGCGAACTTCTCCCAGCCGATGTGGAGGTACATCTTGCCGCGCGCATCGTAGATCACGTCGACGATCCACCGGTAAAAGTCGCAGTCATCCTCCCGCAGATGCAGCGAGCGCGGGGCGCTCGTCGCCGGCGACGAAGTCGGCGAAGGTGTTCGGCAGCCTCTGGATTCCGTGTGGGTCGCCCTTGAGGACGACGATAAACTCGAACAACACGGGCCCCTCCTTGTCCAGCATGTCCGACGATGAGGACGAAGACGGCGTCACAAGCGACGGCGAGCGTGCAGCTCTGCCGCGGCCGCGGTCTCGGCCTCCGCCTCTACCAGCCATGGTGTCGACTCTTGAGATGGTGGTGGCTAGGGTTGGGGAGAGAGGCGCTAAGGTTTGTGTGTGAGAGGGACGATGGGAGGCGGCCCTTTTATAGGTCGGAGGGAGATGGGGGAGCAATGGCACTCATTAACGCCGGCACACAGAGCTAGGCGAGACGCTTCGCTGCGCCTCTACAGGAACTGCACCGTCGCTGCGCGCCAATAACTTCTGTCGTGAGGTAGGCGACGGTTAGGTTAAAATTCAATGTGTCGCAGATGGTGAAAGGATCGTATGCCGCACCTAGAGGGGGGTGAATAGGTGCTTGATGTCTACTTCCCCCTCCTTTTCCTGTAGACAGTGTTGGGCCTCCAAGAGCAGAGGTTTGTAGAACAGCAGCAAGTTTTCCCTTAAGTGGATCACCCAAGGTTTATCGAACTCAGGGAGGAAGAGGTCAAAGATATCCCTCTTATGCAACCCTGCAACCACAAAGCAAGAAGTCTCTTGTGTCCCCAACACACCTAATAGGTGCACTAGTTCGGCGAAGAGATAGTGAAATACAGGTGGTATGAATATATATGAGCAGTAGCAACGGTGCCAGAAAATAGCTTGCTGGCGTGTAGTTGATGGTGGTAGTATTGCGACAGAGTAACGTGATAAAACAAGAAACAAGCAGTAGTAACTCAGCAGTATTTAGGAACAAGGCCTAGGGATTACACTTTCACTAGTGGACACTCTCAACATTGATCACATAACAGAATAGATAAATGCATACTCTACACTTTTGTTGGATGATGAACGCATTGCGTAGGATTACACGAACCCTCAATGCCGGAGTTAACAAGCTCCACAATTCGTTCATATTTAAGTAACCTTTAGTGTAAGATAGATCAATATAACCAAATAGATCACATCAATACCATCATAGTGATAATTAACTCCACAATCTACAAGAGATCATGATCATAGCCTACGACAAGAACCACACGGTGCACACACTAGTCACCTTTACACACGTGCAGGAGGAATAGAACTACTTTAATAACATCACTAGAGTAGCACATAGATGAATTGTGATACAAAACTCATATGAATCTCAATCATGTAAAGCAGCTCATGAGATCATTGTATTGAAGTACATGGAGAGAGATTAACCACATAGCTACCGGTACAGCCCCGAGCCTCGATGGAGAACTACTCCCTCCTCATGGGAGTAACAGCGGTGATGAAGATGGCGGTGGAGATGGCAGCGGTGTCGATGGAGAAGCCTTCCGGGGCACTTCCCCGTCCCGGCAGGGTGCCGGAACAGAGACTCCTGTCCCCCAGATCTTGGCTTCGCGATGGCGGCGGCTCTGGAAGGTTTTCCGTATCGTGGTTCTTCGCATCAGGGTTTTCGATCCAGGGGCTTTATATAGGCGAAGAGGCGGCGCAGGAGGGTCGAAGAGGCGGTGGCACCATAGGCTGGCGCGGCCAGGGCCCAGGCCGCGCCACCCTATCATCTGGGGCCCACAGGGGCCCCCCTCTCGGCGGCTCTCGGGTGTTCCGGATGCTTCCGGTGAAAATAGGAACCCGGGTCTTGATTTCGTCCGATTCCGAGAATATTTCGTTACTAGGATTTACGAAACCAAAAACAGCAGAAAAACAGAACCGGCACTTCGGCATCTTGTTAATAGGTTAGTTCCAGAAAATGCACGAATATGACATAAAGTGTGCATAAAACATGTAGATAACATCAATAATGTGGCATGGAACATAAGAAATTATCGATACGTCGGAGACGTATCAGCATCCCCAAGCTTAGTTCTGCTCGTCCCGAGCAGGTAAAACGATAACAAAGATAATTTCTGGAGTGACATGCCATCATAACCTTGATCATACTATTTGTAAAGCATATGTAGCGAATGCAGCGATCAAAACAATGTATATGACATGAGTAAACAAGTGAATCATATAGCAAAGACTTTTCATGAATAGCACTTCAAGACAAGCATCAATAAGTCTTGCATAAGAGTTAACTCATAAAGCAATAATTCAAAGTAAAGGCATTGAAGCAACACAAAGGAAGATTAAGTTTCAGCGGTTGCTTTCAACTTATAACATGTATATCTCATGGATATTGTCAACATAGAGTAATATAATAAGTGCAATATGCAAGTATGTAGGGATCAATGCACAGTTCACACAAGTGTTTGCTTCTTGAGGTGGAGAGAAATAGGTGAACTGACTCAACAATGAAAGTAAAAGAATTGTCCTCATAGAGGAAAAGCATCGATTGCTATATTTGTGCTAGAGCTTTGATTTTGAAAACATGAAACAATTTTGTCAACGGTAGTAATAAAGCATATGTATCATGTAAATTATATCTTATAAGTTGCAAGCCTCATGCATAGTATACTAATAGTGTCCGCACCTTGTCCTAATTAGCTTGGACTACCGGATCATCACAATGCACATGTTTTAACCAAGTGTCACAAAGGGGTACCTCTATGCCGCCTGTACAAAGGTCTAAGGAGAAAGCTCGCATTGGATTTCTCGCTATTGATTATTCTCAACTTAGACATCCATACCGGGACAACATAGACAACAGATAATGGACTCCTCTTTTATGCATAAGCATGTAACAACAATTAATAATTTTCTCATATGAGATTGAGGATATTGTCCAAAACTGAAACTTCCACCATGGATCATGGCTTTAGTTAGCGGCCCAATGTTCTTCTCTAACAATATGCATGCTTAACCATAAGGTGGTAGATCTCTCTTACTTCAGACAAGACGAACATGCATAGCAACTCACATGATATTCAACAAAGAGTAGTTGATAGCGTCCCCAGTGAACATGGTTATCGCACAACAAGCAACTTAATAAGAGATAAAGTGCATAAGTACATATTCAATACCACAATAGTTTTTAAGCTATTTGTCCCATGAGCTATATATTGTAAAGGCGAATGATGGAATTTTAAAGGTAGCACTCAAGCAATTTACTTTGGAATGGCGGAGAAATACCATGTAGTAGGTAGGTATGGTGGACACAAATGGCATAGTGGTTGGCTCAAGTATTTTGGATGCATGAGAAGTATTCCCTCTCGATACAAGGTTTAGGCTAGCAAAGTTATTTGAAATAAACACAAGGATGAACCGGTGCAGCAAAACTCACATAAAAGACATATTGAAAGCATTATAAGACTCTACACCATCTTCCTTGTTGTTCAAACTCAATACTAGAAATTATCTAGACCTTAGAGAGACCAAATATGCAAACCAAATTTTAACATGCTCTATGTATTTCTTCATTAATGGGTGCAAAGCATATGATGCAAGAGCTTAAACATGAGCACAACAATTGCCAAGTATCACGTTACCCAAGACATTAATAGCAATTACTACATGTATCATTTTCCAATTCCAACCATATAACAATTTAACGAAGAAGAAACTTCGCCATGAATACTATGGGTAGAAACTAAGGACATACTTGTCCATATGCAACAGCGGAGCGTGTCTCTCTCCCATACAAGCATTTATTCAAACAAAAACAAAAATAGAAACAAACAAACAGACGCTCCAAGAAAAGCACATAAGATGTGATGGAATAAAAATATAGTTTCAGGGGAGGAACCTGATAATGTTGTCGATGAAGAAGGGGATGCCTTGGGCATCCCCAAGCTTAGACGCTTGAGTCTTCTTGATATATGCAGGGGGGAACCACCGGGGCATCCCCAAGCTTAGAGCTTTCACTCTCCTTGATCATGGTATATCATCCTCCTCTCTTGACCCTTAAAAACTTCCTTCACACCAAACTCGAAACAACTCATTAGAGGGTTAGTGCACAATATAAATTGACATATTCAGAGGTGACACAATCATTCTTAACACTTCTGGACATTGCATAATGCTACTGGACATTAGTGGATCAAAGAAATTCATCCAACATAGCAAAAGAGGCAATGCGAAATAAAAGGCAGAATCTGTCAAAACAGAACAGTTCGTATTGACGAATTTTAAAATGGCACCAGACTTGCTCAAATGAAAATGCTCAAATTGAATGAAAGTTGCGTACATATCTGAGGATCATGCACGTAAATTGGCTTAATTTTCTGAGCTACCTACAGGGAGGTGGACCCAGATTCGTGACAGCAAAGAAATCTGGAACTGCGCAGTAATCCAAATCTAGTACTTACTTTTCTATCAACGGCTTTACTTGGCACAACAAAACACAAAACTAAGATAAGGAGAGGTTGCTACAGTAGTAAACAACTTCCAAGACACAAATATAAAACAAAGTACTGTAGCAAAATAACACATGGGTTATCTCCCAAGAAGTTCTTTTCTTTATAGCCATTAAGATGGGCTCAGCAGTTTTAATGATGCACTCGCAAGAAATAGTATTTGAAGCAAAAGAGAGCATCAAGAGGCAAATTGAAAACATATTTAAGCCTAACATGCTTCCTATGAAAAGGAATCTTGTAAAGAAACAAGTTCATGAAGAGCAAAGTAGCAAGCATAGGAAGATAAAACAAGCATAGCTTCAAAAATTTCAGCACATAGAGAGGTGTTTTAGTAACATGAAAATTTCTACAACCATATTTTCCTCTCTCATAATAACTTTCAGTAGCAACATGAGCAAACTCAACAATATAACTATCACATAAAGCATTCTTATCATGAGTCTCATGCATACAATTATTACTCTCCACATAAGCATATTCAATTTTATTAGTTGTAGTGGGAGCAAATTCAACAAAGTAGCTATCATTATTATTCTCATCAAGTGTAGGAGGCATAGTATAATCACAACAAAATTTACTCTCCATAGTAGGTGGCACCAAAAGACCACTATCATTATAATCATCATAAATAGGAGGCAAAGTATCATCAAAGAAAATTTTCTCCTCAATGCTTGGTGGACTAAAAAGATCATGCTCATCAAAACCAGCTTCCCCAAGCTTAGAATTTTCCATATCATTAGCAACAATGGTGTTCAAAGTATTCATGCTAACATGTTCCATGGGTTTTTAAATTTTCGCATTAAACCATTCATGTCTTGACTCAGGAAATAGTACAAAGAGCTCACAGATGTTTTCCATTATGCCTAACTAGTGTAAACAAGAAACAAAAAGTTGCAATTGCAGGATCTAAAGGAAATAGCTTCGAGCACAAACACAATGGCGCCAGAAAAGTACTTTACCTGGAACCGAAGTATGAGCGCCTTTTACCTTTCCTCCCCGGCAACGGCGCCAGAAAAGTGCTTGATGTCTACTTCCCCCTCCTTTTCCTGTAGACAGTGTTGGGCCTCCAAGAGCAGAGGTTTGTAGAACAGCAGCAAGTTTTCCCTTAAGTGGATCACCCAAGGTTTATCGAACTCAGGGAGGAAGAGGTCAAAGATATCCCTCTTATGCAACCCTGCAACCACAAAGCAAGAAGTCTCTTGTGTCCCCAACACACCTAATAGGTGCACTAGTTCGGCGAAGAGATAGTGAAATACAGGTGGTATGAATATATATGAGCAGTAGCAACGGTGCCAGAAAATAGCTTGCTGGCGTGTAGTTGATGGTGGTAGTATTGCAGCAGTAGTAACGCAGTAAAACAGTAAACAAGCAGTAGTAACTCAGCAGTATTTAGGAACAAGGCCTAGGGATTACACTTTCACTAGTGGACACTCTCAACATTGATCACATAACAGAATAGATAAATGCATACTCTACACTTTTGTTGGATGATGAACGCATTGCGTAGGATTACACGAACCCTCAATGCCGGAGTTAACAAGCTCCACAATTCGTTCATATTTAAGTAACCTTTAGTGTAAGATAGATCAATATAACCAAATAGATCACATCAATACCATCATAGTGATAATTAACTCCACAATCTACAAGAGATCATGATCATAGCCTACGATAAGAACCACACGGTGCACACACTAGTCACCTTTACACACGTGCAGGAGGAATAGAACTACTTTAATAACATCACTAGAGTAGCACATAGATGAATTGTGATACAAAACTCATATGAATCTCAATCATGTAAAGCAGCTCATGAGATCATTGTATTGAAGTACATGGAGAGAGATTAACCACATAGCTACCGGTACAGCCCCGAGCCTCGATGGAGAACTACTCCCTCCTCATGGGAGTAACAGCGGTGATGAAGATGGCGGTGGAGATGGCAGCGGTGTCGATGGAGAAGCCTTCCGGGGCACTTCCCCGTCCCGGCAGGGTGCCGGAACAGAGACTCCTGTCCCCCAGATCTTGGCTTCGCGATGGCGGCGGCTCTGGAAGGTTTTCCGTATCGTGGTTCTTCGCATCAGGGTTTTCGATCCAGGGGCTTTATATAGGCGAAGAGGCGGCGCAGGAGGGTCGAAGAGGCGGTGGCACCATAGGCTGGCGCGGCCAGGGCCCAGGCCGCGCCACCCTATCATCTGGGGCCCACAGGGCCCCCCTCTGGCGGCTCTCGGGTGTTCTGGATGCTTCCGGTGAAAATAGGAACCGGGGTCTTGATTTCGTCCGATTCCGAGAATATTTCGTTACTAGGATTTCTGAAACCAAAAACAGCAGAAAACAGGAACTGGCACTTCGGCATCTTGTTAATAGGTTAGTTCCAGAAAATGCACGAATATGACATAAAGTGTGCATAAAACATGTAGATAACATCAATAATGTGGCATGGAACATAAGAAATTATCGATACGTCGGAGACGTATCAGTGCTAACCAATTTTTAGTTCTTTTTCAATTTAGGCTTGACACAAAGGTAAATTCTCTAGATATGGAACTAAGTGAATTTACCTATATGACAAGATAAGCAACTAAGCAAGATATAGCTACGCAATATAAGAGATAGAATAGGATAGAGGTAACCGAGAGTGGAGCACGCGATGACACGGAGAAGATTCCCGTAGTTCCCTTCCTTTGCAAGAAGGTACGTCTACGTTTGGAGGAGTGTGGTTGCTACGAAAGCCAAACCAACAGCCACGAATGCTTCACTCAGATCTCCGGTGAGCAACGCCACGAAGGCCTAGCCCACTTCCACTAAGGGATTTCCTCGAGGCGGAAACCGGGCCTTTACAAGGTTCTTGGGATACACATCCACAACTGAATTGGAGGCTCCCAAATCTGTAACAATACAACAATCAACAACAACACATCAACACAAATCAACTAGGGAACCAAATAGGAACACTGATGTCTACGCACGCTTCTTTTCCTGTAGACAGTGTTGGGCCTCCAAGAGCAGAGGTTTGTAGAACAGCAGCAAGTTTTCCCTTAAGTGGATCACCCAAGGTTTATCGAACTCAGGGAGGAAGAGGTCAAAGATATCCCTCTCAAGCAACCTTGCAATCACGATACAAGAAGTCTCTTGTGTCCCCAACACACCTAATACACTTGTCAGATGTATAGGTGCACTAGTTCGGCGAAGAGATAGTGAAATACAGGTGGTATGAATGAATATGAGCAGTAGTAATGGTGCCAGAAAATAGCTTGCTGGCATGCAGTTGATGGTAGTAATATTGCAGGAAGTAAAGATGCAGTAAAACAGTAAATAAGCGATGATTGCAGTATTTGGAAACAAGGCCTAGGGATCATACTTTCACTAGTGGACACTCTCAACATTGATCACATAATAAAACCACTCTACACTCTATTGTTGGATGATGAACACCATTGATTGTGTAGGGCTACAAGAGCACCTCAATGCCGGAGTTAACAAGCTCCACAACATTCGATGTTCATATTTAAATAACCTTAGAGTGCATGATAGATCAACACAATTATACCAAGTACTAACATAGCATGCACACTGTCACCATCAAGCTATGAAAGGAGGAATAGATCACATCAATACCATCATACTAATAGTTAACTTCATAATCTACAAGAGATCACAATCATAAACTACGCCAAGTACTACATGATGCACACACTGTCACCATTACATCATGGAGGAGGAATAGAGTACTTTAATAACATCACTAGAGTAGCACATAGATTAATAGTGATACAAAGCTCATATGAATCTCAATCATGTAAGGCAGCTCATGAGATCATTGTATTGAAGTACATAGGAGAGAGATTAACCACATAGCTACCGGTACAGCCCTTAGCCTCGATGGAGAACTACTCCCTCCTCATGGGAGACAGTAGCGGTGATGAAGATGGCGGTGGTGTCGATGGAGATGCCTTTCGGGGGCACTTCTCCGTCCCGGCGGCGTGCCGGAGCAGAGACTCCTGTCCCCCAGATCTTGGCTTCGCGATGGCTGCGGCTCTGGAAGGTTTTGTGGTGTTTCGTCAATCCGTGTCGAAGATTTAGGTCAGGAGGCAACTTATAGGCGAAGATGCGGAGTCGGAGGGGCTGCGGGGCAGCCAGACAACAGGGGGCGCCCCCCCTTGGGCCGCGCCAGCCACATGTGTGTTGGGCCTGTGGCTCTCCTCTGGTCCATCTCTGGTGTTCTGGAAGCTTCGTGAAATTATAAGATTCTGGGCGTTGATTTCGTCCAATTCCGAGAATATTTCCTTACTAGGATTTCTGAAACCAAAAACAGCAGAAAACAGGAACTGGCACTTTGGCATCTTGTCAATAGGTTAGTTCCGGAAAACGCATAAAATCATCATAAAGTGTGAACAAAACATGTAGGTATTGTTAAAACAAACATGGAACATCAGAAATTATAGATACGTTGGAGACGTATCAAACACTAGCATGAGATCCCTCAAACAAATGAGGGGGAAATGAAAAATGCTTCGGTGAGGATGTAGATCGGTGTCTTCTCCTTCGAATCTCCAAAGATCAAGAGCTTTGGTTGGGGGAGGAAGGAGATCTTGCAAATCTTGTGTTCTTGAGGTGGCTCTAATGGTGGTGAAGCTTGGCAGATTTTTCTTGCAATGATTGAGCAACTTGTCCCTTTGGAGAAGAGAGCTATTTATATGATTGGAGCTCTCAGATCTGACCGTTGGGGCGAAATTCACTAACACCGGAAGTTCCGGCCAGGAGGGCCGGAAGTTCCGGCTTGCACCGGAAGTACCAGCCAGGAGGGCCGGAACTTCCGCCTTCGTTAGACATCCAGTTCAGAAGATGTTTGGGCGGAAAAGTTCCGGAATTGTGAGAAAACCTTACTGGACTATACTGAGCCACAATTCGAGAATTCCGGAACTTGTCCGGAAGTTGGGCGGAAGTTCCGCTGACCGGAACTTCCGGCCAACTCCACCGGAACTTCCGGTCAGGGAATAACAACTGCACACAGAACTGCGCTGAGAGGATTCTGCTGGATGCACCAGGGCGGAAGTTCCGCCAGCTGAGGCCGGAACTTCCGCCAGAGATAAAAAGCCTTCATAACTTCAGAACAGCCATACCATTTCACCGATCAAATATATTTCTCGAAAACTTGTACCTGTCTACATCAACACACATAAATATATACCTAGTGTTGACATCAAACACACAAAACCCAAAAGGGCGGGAAATGTTCTTTCAATCTCCCCCTTTTTGGTGTTTGATGACAACACAAGTATTTGCAAGGAATGAATAATGTAAACCAACAATGTGAAAGATATAGAAGAGCTCCCCCTAGATATGAGCATTGGTACATAAGAAGCTCCCCCTATATCTTGCATCTGTCTTCCATGGGTTAGCAATACAACATAGTGATAAGCATATAGATAATAAGATCATGCACACAGAGATAACCATAGAAGACTCACATACGGAGTTTACCATCCACGTAGATAAGGTTCCAAACACATAGATAGAGTTTACAAACCAAATAAACTAAGAACATAGTTCGACACCACAAGGATAAATAGAATCACAAGCGATAAAAATCAAAGCCAACACGAGCTTGTGACTCCCCCATGCAAATACCCAACGGAGAGCAACCTAATAAGGTCTCACTCTCCCCCTTTGGCACCAAAGCACCAAAAAGGGATAGGAGAAGCTACACGTCCCAAGGGTCGGCGTTAGCCCAGCCGGGAGGGAGGTTCGATGTAGCGCCGGGGTAGGGAGGAGTGTGAGGAGGAGACTCGATCTCAAGACCATCCGGAGGAAGAGGAACACCATGCCGAGAAACCCACTCAGCCTCCGGAGTGATATTCTCCTCGGATCCGGGAGGAGACACTTCCACATCAAGAGCCCTCATGATGCTCTTCTGACGAACCCGAGACTTCTTGGCTTCTGCATGCTGCTGATACTGGCGGTGGTTGACTGCAGAGGTGAGGCAAAAAATCTGTCTCATGCGGCGAGCAAGCTTAGAAGCCCAGCTAGGTGGCTTCTCATCCATGGGGGGAACATCTTCTATGGGGGAGTTGTGGCGCTTGGTCCTCAGAACCTTCACTTCATGGGATGTGATGTTGAGAGGAATAGAGTGAAGGAGGGTACTCTCACAAGTATCAACCCAAGTGTCCACAATGAGCTTCATAATGTACGGAGCAAACGAGGGAAGCTTCTTCTCCATCACACATGACCACATCTCATGGTAGATGTAGTCCATCACATCAAGCCTCTCACCGGCGCCCTTCTTAGCAAAGGAGTTTGCCATTAGATCCACTTCATAAAGATGTAACTCATCAAGGTTGCCACCCTTTGGTCCAATGGTTTCCCGGTAGACTCTAAGCATAATGTCCCAAGTAGGGAGAAGATCCGCACTCTTGCCCGGAATACCCCAACCTTTGATGTAGAGGTGCTCCAAGACTTCCCTTGTTTGAGCAAATGAACTATCATGGCACCTCCAACCATTTGCATCTACGCCTGGGTAGCGAGGGTATCCAAGGGCACTTCCAAACTTTGCCAAGTTAGACTCAAGGAGCCTTTCATGAGTCATCCACTGGAATGTTCTAGATTCATCTTGTTCAAAGTGGACGGTGGCATAGAATTGTTGAATCAACCCGATATCATAATCCTTGTTGAGCTCCATAATGGGATAGAGCCCAAACTCACCACACATAGCATAGGCTTCTTCAAAGTACCTAGAAGCGGCCATCTTGGCGGTATCAATGGCATGTTGAGGGGCTAGCCCCTTCTTGAATGGCACATAGACCTCATAGAAAATCTCTTCTTGAGTCTTGTTGTGGAACCGCTTATCCCCAACCCTATTGCTCCGAGGGGTGAGGTAAGGGTTCATGTCACGGAGCTCCTTGTACTCAAGATACTGCATGTTCTTCACGGATACATGGATATTCTTGCCTCGAACAGCGGGTGACTTATGCCTCTGAGCTGCTTGCTGACGAGCGGTGAGCTTGGATGGTCTAGTTTGCTCAAGTTCTTCCTCAATCTCATCCACATGAGTCTCGCCTCTCTTCTTGGAACCACCTGGGATGGAATCAATAGGATAGGAATGATAAATGAGTGCACACTAGCAAGGAGGCCAAAACCAGAGCTTGCACATGATATTGAGTAATAGCAGAAAAACTTGCCAGGCCGGAAGTTCCGGTGAGAACCGGCGGAAGTTCCGCCCGGAGCGGAAGTTCCGGCGTGCGGGGCCGGAACATCCGGCTATTCGAAAACAGCAGCAGTTTCTCACCAGATCTGCGACAATGGCATGGTGAACTGCATTACCACAACATCCTATGCAAGATCTAGTAAGGGAAAGGCATCTAGAGATGTTCTACCATAGCTTTGCCTAGAGTATGCCCTATAGTTCATCTAGTGAGGTCTACCCACACATAGAGAGGGAGAGGGCACAAACCGGCGGCGAGCCATGGAGGAGGAGAGGGAGGGGATGCCAATCCACGGAGCCGATCCGGCGGGGGTTGCCGGAGGAGGGAGATCCGGGCGGAGGAAGGTGCAGCCGCCACAGGGAGAGAGAAGCCTTCAAACAGATCTTGGATGGGGGAAAGTGAGGGGGCAGGAACTGCCTCCCCGTTCCCGACCAGATAAGTAGTGGGATCGTAAGGGCGGAAGTTCCGCTCGTTGGAGCCGGAACTTCCGGTCCCTCAGAAACCACACCCACTGATCAGATCCAGCGGGCAGGAACTAGCAGATAGATTCCAGCCGGAAGTACCGGTCGAAACGACCGGAACTTCCGGAGAAACAGAAAAAACTGTGCCAGGAACAGGTTTTGACAGGAAAGTGGTGCACTCGAAGAGGGAAGAGGATATGGCTTAGATGAGATAGGCTTAGGACAGATGCGCCAAACTGTGAGATGGTACATGATCACTCATTTTTGCAAATAATGCAAATGAAGGCCAAAAGTGAGTGATTTCTCATAAACAAGGAGATGTCAATAAAATTCAATGAAGATCCAAATAACTCCAACTCTTCACAAAGAAGAGTGTGGTGGCCTAGGCCACCATATATGAGTGTTATGGTATGGCACCGCGAAGATATATCTTGGGTACAAACCAATACTCATCATTGAAGCTCACATATCAACATATGATATAACGAGAATGATATCTTTAATGTTGGCATTATGGGGGGAGGGATAGCTCAATAATTTAAACCGCACTCCCCCTATTTCCATGCCCACATCTAAACCAAATAAAGTTTTGAGACGAAGGTGTGTTTGCAAGATGGTCAAGCTATACTCCTTGAATCAATGATATTTAGCTCATTCCTCAAATAACTGAACCTTGCTTCATCAAGAGGCTTCATGAATATATCGGCAAGTTGATCTTTGGTAGGAACATAGATAAGCTCAATATCACCACGGGCAACATGATCCCTAATAAAATGGTTCCGGATCTCAATATGCTTCGTTCTTGAATGTTGCACCGGATTATAGGCAATCTTGATGGCACTTTCATTGTCACACAATAGAGGCACTTTGTCACAAATGACACCGTATTCCTTTAAAGTTTGCCTCATCCATAACAACTGAGTGCATCCACTTGCGGCGGCAACATATTCGGCTTTGGCGGTGGAGAGAGATATACAATTTTGCTTCTTAGAAGACCAACACACCAAGGACCTACCAAGAAATTGGCAAGCCCCGGAAGTTGATTTCCTATCATCCTTGTCTCCCGCCCAATCAGCATCGGTGTATCCATTGAGAATAAAGCTTGAGCCTTTGGGGTACCAAATACCATATCTTGGGGTATCCACCAAATACCGAAAGATTCTTTTGAGAGCCATCATGTGGCTCTCCTTAGGAGAAGCTTGATACCTTGCACACACACCAACGCTCAACACTATGTCTGGTCTAGATGCACAAAGGTAAAGCAAGGATCCAATCATGGAGCGATATACCTTTTGATCCACCTCTTTACCATTGGGATCAAGTGCAAGATGACATTTAGTAACCATAGGAGTGGCTACACCCTTCATCTCGGTCATCTTGAACCTCTTGAGCATGTCTTGGAGATATTTTTCTTGGTTGATGAAGGTTCCTTCCCTCAATTGCTTGATCTCAAAACCAAGGAAGAACTTCATCTCTCCCATCATGGACATCTCAAACCTATCGGTCATAAGCTTTGAGAATTCATCATTGAAAGCTTTGTTAGTAGAGCCAAAGATAATATCATCAACATATAATTGGCAAACGAAAAGCTCCCCATTGACCCTCTTAGTAAAAAGAGTGGGATCGATTAGCCCAACATCAAACCCACGGTCTACCAATAATTCTTTAAGGTGCTCATACCAAGCTCTAGGAGCTTGTTTGAGACCATAAAGAGCTTTATCAAGCTTGTAGACATGGTTAGGGAAGTTGAGATCCTCGAACCCCGGGGGTTGCTTAACATAAACCTCTTCATGCAAAGGACCATTAAGAAATGCACTTTTCACATCAATTTGTTGTAACTTAAAGTTATGATGCGATGCATAAGCAAGAAGGATACGGATGGACTCAAGGCGAGCCACGGGAGCATAGGTTTCTCCAAAGTCAATTCCCTCAACTTGAGAGAACCCTTGAGCCACCAATCTTGCCTTGTTCCTCACAACATTTCCAAACTCATCTTGCTTGTTCTTGAATATCCATTTAGTGCCAATAACATTGCGGCACCCCTTTGGCTTCTCTACTAAGGTCCACACTTTGTTGCGCTTGAAGTTGTTGAGTTCTTCGTGCATAGCTTCCAACCAATCCGAATCTTCAAGGGCTTCAAATACTTTCTTGGGTTCCACTAAGGAGATATAGGCATGATGATTGCTAAAGTTAGCCAATTGCCTTCTTGTGGAAACCTTTGCCCTTACATCACCAAGAACATTATCATGAGTGTGTCCATGAAGTTCAAGGTTCCTATCTCTTCTTGCTAGACGATGGGCCTCGATCTCCTCCTTGGTTCTTCTTGGCCTTGGAGGTATCACTTGATCAACTTGATCTTTTGGGTCCCCGTCTTGACCTTCAACTTGAGCAACTTCAATTTCTTGAGTGTGCTCAACCTCATGTGCTTGATCTTGGACATCATTTGGTGCGGAGCAAATATTAGATGGATACTCATCGGAGCCATCAAGAATTCTTGGTTGATCTTGTCCTTGATCTTGTCCTTGATCTTGTCCTTGATCTTGCACACAAGAGGGAGGGTCTTGTTCTTGTTCTTGGGTTGGTGCATCATTTGCTTCGCTTGATGGGGTTTGTTGATGTTGAGAAGATGAGGGCTCCACCGTAGTAGAGCATAGTCCTTCCCGAGACGCCACACCGTGTCCCTCAACGGGGCGGAAAAATCCCACACCCATTCTTACTATGGCATCTTGAGGTATTTCATCACCTGCACATACATCAACTTGCCCCACTTGGGAGCCATCATTTTCCTCGAACTTCACACTACTAGATTCGATGATAATCCCGGAGGAAATATCAAAGATTCTATAAGTGTGAGATTCGGCACCGTGACCAACAAATATACCCTCCAAAGCTTTTTTTTTGAAGCTAACTACTGCAGGGGAGTCCCCCACAGCCTTTTATTGATCAAGAACAAAAATAGAGTACAATATTTACAACATATATACAAGAGATCTAAACTAAAGGCTAACTATTTTACAACAAATTGTCAATCCATGATGACAAAGAGGCTACAGAACTCTCTTTTACCCTATGCTTAAGCATGGTAATATCATAGATGAAACCCTCTTTCCAGTTCCGAAAGGTTGGCTGTATATTCTTGAAGATTTTGTTATTCCTCTGCTTCCAAATATTCCAGCAAGCCAAAATTATGATCTCCACAAAACATGGTCCCTTAAAACTTTTCTTAGTATTTTTCAGCATTTCTGGTCCAGAACCTGATGTCCAATTAACTTGTAAATATATCCAGACCCTGACACTAAAATTGCATTCAAAGAATAAATGCGACCAATCTTCCAAAGCATCAGCTGAACATAAAACACATCTGTGATCTGAAGTAACCTGCCAATGCCTTCTTCTTAACATATCTTTAGTATTAATTCGATCATGCAAAATAAGCCAAGCAAAAAATTTATGCTTAGAGGTACATTTGCTCTTCCATATCCATTGTGATGGGAAATGTGAACTGATGTGTTGGAAGCTCATTCTATAAACTTGGTTTGGGATAAAAACTCCTGATTTGTTGCTTGTAATAAGCCATTGATCATTCTCATCCGATGTAACAACCCCTGCTAACATGTGTTGAAGAGTTCTCAATTCTGCAGCAGCCTCAGCAGATATAGGCAGATGAAAAGCCTGCTCAGGATCAATAATTTGTAATGCCTCCTTAACTGAAATGAATTTGTCCTTTGCAAAAGAAGAAAGTCTAGGAAAGATATCATCAATGACCCCATTATTCCAATTATCCGACCAGAAAAGAATTGTCTCCCCAGAACCTATCTTACAATGTGTCACTTGTCTATACAGTTCAAACATTCTCATAATGCTCCTCCACCAAAAGGAACCACAAACAGTGACAGCATGAGGTACCTCTTTATAGTAGTATGAATTCCTTATCAGTTTGACCCAAGGAAGATCCACATTATTATAAAATTTATGTAACTGTTTCATCATAAGGCACTTATTTTGGATTTTCAGATTAATAATACCTAATCCTCCTTTATTCTTTGGTTTGCATACCATATCCCAAGCTGCCAATGAGTGTACCTTCTCATCATCCTTTCTTTTCCTCCACAAGCAATTCCTTCTGGCTCTATCTATAACATCAATCACTCCATCTGGTATATCCAGTGTACTAAGGTAATGAATAGGCATTGATGACAAAACTGAATTAACCAAAATTAATCTGTCTCCATAAGACAAGAAAGATGCTGAAGCAGTGAGTCTTCTCTCAATTCTATCAGTGAGTGGGGAAAGATCTCTGATTGTTGGTTTAGTTGTGCCCATAGGAATACCAAGATATGGAAATGGCATAGATGCAATATTACACTGTATTTGTGCTGAGAGTGCCTCAGATTCCAATTGGGAAATATTTATTGGTATGAGTGATGATTTGTGATAATTGACCTTGAGCCCAGTAAAAGCTGTGTACTCAGCAAGAACTTCTTTCAAAACCTGTAATTGTTCTACTTCAGCAGGTAGCATAATAATGGTGTCATCTGCATATTGCACTATAGGATAATCAGAGCTTCCTCTATTTGGGATTGGTGCCTTTAATCTCCCTTCCCTGTATGCATGGTTAACATAGCTTTGTAATAAATCCCCACCAAGGACATATAAAAGAGGAGATAAAGGGTCTCCCTGTCTGACCCCTCTTTTGCATACAAAAGATTTACCAGGGACACCATTCAACAGTATCGTAGAAGAACCAGAATCAAGAATCTCAGTGACCCAGCTAATAAAAATTGGATCAAACCCTTTAAGTTCCATTATCTTGATGATAGCTTTATGTTCAATTGTATCAAAGGCCTTCTCAAAATCCAGTTTGAGCACAATAACTTTCCTCTTAGATTTCTGACATTGATATAGGTATTCAAAAGTCCATGCTAAGCAGTCCTGTATAGTTCTGCCCCTTATAAACCCATATTGATTTTCATGAATACATTTTGTAATTTGTATCTGAAGTCTGTTAGCAGCTAACTTTGTCAGAAATTTCTGACATGTATTTGTCAGAGAAATCGGCCTGAAATCATTCACTGTTTCTGGAGACAAGTTTTTTGGGATCAGAGTGATGTATGAACTATTAATACTTTCCAGAGGAGCTTGGCCCTTATGAAAATCCTTGCACAGATTGATGAAATTTTCCTTTATTATGGACCAACATTTCTTGACAAAAAACCCATTAAAACCATCTGGGCCTGGAGCTCTATCAGTTTTCATATACTTGACCACACCCTCAATTTCCTCTGCAGTGAACTCTTTTGACAAGACATCCAAACCCTCCACTGGAGAGATAAGGTGGGATATGTCAGCTTGTGTGGCAGAGACATTTGTAACACCCATTCTATTTTTATAACATGCCCAAAAAGCATTAGCCTTCTGATTATGCTCCACCATGGAGTTGCCTTGCTCATCCTTTATGACTGAGATAACATTATGTCTGTATCTTTCAGTTGCCTTTGCATGGAAAAATTTAGTATTTTCTCCTCCAAGTTTAATCCATCTAATGGTGCATCTATTCCTCCAATATGATGACTGTATACCCAATAATTTTTTAAGGTGTACCTTGACTATATTTCTGAAGTTAAATTCCTCCCTACTCAAATCCCTGGAATCCTCCAAATTGTCAAAGAAGAAAATGACCTTATTGCATTGCTCAATTACCAGTTTCAGATGAGACAGATTTTTCCCCCATTTCTTCAGAGCATATCTGAGATTTTTAAATTTGGCAGCCAAAACAGAGGCAGCATTAGTTTTGTGAGTTGGTAAGTCCCAGGCCTTTTGCACCACCTCCATAAAACCTGGTTGATCTACCCAAATATTCTCAAATCTAAAATTTTTTGCCTTTGGAATGGATGTAGAAATAGACACCACACAAGGAGTGTGATCAGAAGTAGATTTTGACAAAGGGAAAACCATTGTATTGGGAAATCTTAGTGTCCATTCACATGTTGTAAAAAACCAATCCAATTGTTCCATCAAGGGTGTGGCTTGCATATTAGACCATGTAAATCTTCTACCTTTCAAAGGCAATTCCAATAACCCCAGATGGCTAATAATATTATTAAATAGGAAGATATCTGCCATATCTGCCCCTGGCTTATTTCTATTATCAACAGATCTCATAAAATTAAAATCCCCAATGAGTAACCAGTTATCATGGACTGGGATATCCAAGTCATGCAACCATTGAACAAATTCATCTCTCATAATTCCTCTACAAGGCCCATACACAGTAACCAAAGTCCAACTTTCAGCAGTATGAGCAGAGGCAAATTGTATCTTAATAGCAGAATGAGTAGTTTCAAGTAGAGTACCCATAAAAACCCTACTGTTCCAAAGGACAATAATCCCCCCAGAAGCACCAATGGAAGGCACAAAAGCAAATCTATCAAATCTCTTAGGGCAAAAAGTCCTTATAAAAGAGTGCTCAAAGGATTCACATTTAGTTTCTTGCAGACATATAATGGCACAATTACTTTCATCAATTTTGTTAAACACCAGTAACCTTTTATCTTTGTCATTTAAACCTCTGACATTCCAACACAGAACATTCCAATCAACCTTCATTTGTGTACTATTCATCAGAACCAAATATAGTACAGCAACAATGGACCATGCATAACAGGCCACATAAAATAATCATGAACACCATAGTAACAGATAATATTGTCATTACAAGCACAAAGGGAGAATAAAAGTCTGACATCTCCAAAAGCTACTCTCCTAACTTCCACAAAAGCACCACTGGCTGTCTGACATAACCACTTATACTGCATTAGATGACTTCTTTTTCTTGGGGTCCACAGGATCAGCCATAAGCTTCTCTACTGTAATCTCTTCCTCAGGGATCTCCAATTGTCTTCCAATGTGCTGCAAGGTTGAAACAGGTATGAAAGGAACCACTTCCTCCTCCTCTGCATCTACTGACTTTGATGACTTTGGTTTTTTCCTTGCTGTACCCTTATCTAGCATACTCTCAAATTTGTATCCATTAGCTTTAGCCATATGTCTGGTACATCTTCTGACAGAGCTATCAGTCCAGGAGGAACTGTCTACTTCTTCAGTAAAAAGAGAAATCGCAGTAAGGGAATTCCTCTTTGAGTATTTCTTCCTATCTTGCTTCTGAGTATGCACCTGAGGTTTAAGTGCACTTCTTGTCACCCTAGAAGATGTAGGAACAAAGTTTTTCCTCTTTCTGACTATCTCTTTCCCAGTTACAGGTTCCAAGACAACATCCCCTTCCTTGATTGGTGGAGTATCAGTAATCATTGACCCTTCACTAAAACTTACTGTGTCAGAAAATAAAGGCCTACCTTCAGTGAGCCAAGCAAACTTGAGTGCAGGGATTGCAGGTGGGACTGCATTCAGGAAAATTGCAGGGATTAAACCCTTATAGACTCTATCCATAAGCATGTCCTTGGGCAAAACAGGGCCCACCATCACAGTGTTCATGCAGTTTGTATAACTAGGGAGTTGTTTATCCAAGAAAGAAATAACATCCTTGCCAAGCACCTCAAACTGTACCTCAATTCTATTAATAACCAACTGCTGTGGTATATGCAGCATATTAACTGAACCTTCTGAACTTGAGGAGTCAATAATAGCAGAATCATTGAACTGATGAATGTCTTGCTCCATAGGCTGCTCTGGGATGGCATCTTGTTGTTGCTCCTGCATCTGGACCTCCACCTCCATAACTTGGTCTTGTTCTTCTTCCAGATCAAACAGGGGATGCTGAATTCCATGATTGTGATCATTAGGCTGCACCTGTTCTTGTACATCCCATCCTATCTCAGGAAATTGTGGGTTCACAAAATTGTTCAGATTAGGCATCAGAAATCCTGGCATGGGGTGTGGATTGCCATTGAGTGGCATTTGATCCTCATCATGAGGTAAAGCATCAGCAAATTCAGCAGTAAGTATAAAGCAAGCAGCTGTCCAGGACTCTTTAACTCCACCCACAGATGCATACTTACTAAATACTATGTCCCTGGGAACCTTAGCTTCAGATGAAAAAGCCACATAGCATATAGTTCTCTCAAGCAAAACATCATCCTGATGCCAGTGCAGTAATTTCCCAAAGGAGCTAATAGCATTAGCCAGGTCATAATCATTCCTATAATCCAAGGGGATACTGAGAAACATTAACCAACCATATCTAAATCCCTGCACGGCCCTGTGGTTATCTCTATCATCATGATTGAGAAATCTAACAAACACACCCTGCTGTATCTGATAAGGGATATGATTGACCAACGCTGCTCTGGCTGCAGGGCTACGAAGACGAAAGAACCCCAACCCAAGCAAACACGGCTGCACATCCTCCAAAGCTTTAGGAGCAAATTTAGATAAACGAACTCCTTTGATTTTGTAGAAACACTTACACCCGAACACCTTGAAGTATGAGATATTAGGCTTGTTCCCGGTGAGTATTTCATATGGATTCTTGTTCAAGCCCTTGCGGAGATAGAGCCGGTTAGAGGAGTGACAAGCGGTGGAGATGGCTTCGGCCCAAAAATTATAGCGGGATTTGTACTCCGCCATCATAGATCTTGCTATATCCATAAGATTCCGGTTCTTCCTCTCTGCAACACCATTTTGTTGAGGGGTGTAAGCAGCGGAATATTGATGTTGAATCCCCTCATCATTAAGAAAATCATTGAGTGTATAGTTCTTGAACTCGGAGCCGTTGTCACTTCTTATTGCCATGATGAGGAGGTTGTGTTGGCCTTGCACCTCGGTAGCAAAGTCAATGAATATTTGTTGAGTCTCATCTTTCGTCTTGAGGAAGTAGACCCAAGTGTATCTTGAGTAGTCATCAACAATCACCAAGCAATGTTTCTTTGCACCAAGACTTGCATGAGTAACGGGACCAAAGAGATCCACATGAAGGAGCTCCAAGATCCTCTTGGAAGAGATGATGGTCTTGCTTGGATGCGGAGAGTCATGCATTTTGCCTTCAACACAAGCCCTACAAACACCATCTTTGGCAAAACACACATTATCCATTAGTCCCACAATATGGTTCCCCTTGTGAAGACTTTGCAAAGTTCTCATGTTGACATGGGCTAGGAGGCGATGCCACAACCAACCCACGTCCGCCTTTCCGAATAGGCACATCACACTTGTCGTGGTGGTCCCCGAAAAGTCCACCACATACAAGTTGTGTTCGCGATACCCAACGAAAGCGACTTTTAGAGTCTTGCTCCACAAGAGGACCACAATATCATTATCAATAAAGACGGCAAAACCCATCTTGCCAAGGGCGGAAACGGAAAGCAAATTGTAACCAAGGGTTTTGACAAGCATGACATCCACAAGAGTAATGTTGTGTGCAACCACAACCTTGCCAAAACCCAATACCTCGGATGTAGAATTATCGCCAAAGGAGACGGTGATACTATTTATGTTGGGCCTCAACTCCTTGACGAGATTATTGCCGCCGGTCATATGACTTGTACATCCACTATCAAGTACCCATTTTGACCCTCCAGCGGCATAGTCCTATGATGACCCACAAGTATAGGGGATCGCAACAGTCTTCGCGGGAAGTAAAACCCAATTTATTGATTCGACACAAGGGGAGACAAAGAATACTTGAAAGCCTTAACAGCGGAGTTGTCAATTCAGCTGCACCTGGAAACAGACTTGCTCGCAAGAGTTTATCAGCAGTAACAGTTTTATAGCAGTAGCAGTAGTGAAATAACAGCAGCAGAGTAACACAGACAGCAGTAGTGATTATAGTAAACAGCAGGATTAAAATACTGTAGGCACAGGGATGGATGACGGACGTTGCATGGATGAGAGAAACTCATGTAACAATCAAAGCAGGGCATTTGCAGATAATAATAAAGCGGTGTCCAAGTACAAAGCAATCCATAGGCATGTGTTCCGTATATAGTCGTACGTGCTCGCAATGAGAAACTTGCACAACATCTTTTGTCCTACCAGCCGGTGGCAGCCGGGCCTCTAGGGAATCTACTGGATATTAAGGTACTCCTTTTAATAGAGTACCGGAGCAAAGCATTAACACTCCGTGAACACATGTGATCCTCACATCACCGCCATCCCCTCCGGTTGTCCCGATTTCTGTCACTTCGGGGCCTTTGGTTCCGGACAGCGACATGTGTATACAACTTGCAGGTAAGATCATAAAACAATGCATATCATGATGAAATAATAACATGTTCAGATCTGAGATCATGGCACTCGGGCCCTAGTGACAAGCATTAAGCATAACAAGTTGCAATAATATCATCAAAGTACCAATTACGGACACTAGGCACTATGCCCTAACAATCTTATGCTATTACATGACCAATCTAATCCAATCCCTACCATCCCCTTTAGCCTACAGCGGGGGAATTACTCACACATGGATGGGGGAAGCATTCCTGGTCGATGGAGAGGCGTCGGTGGTGATGATGGCGATGATCTCCTCCAATTCCCCGTCCCGGCGGAGTGCCAGAACGGAGTTTCTGGTCCCCGAGACGGAGTTTCGCGATGTGGCGGCGTTCTGGAGGGTTTCTGGCGACTTCGACTTCGTCCTCGTGTTTTTTAGATCGAACCCCTTAAGTAGTCCAGAGGGGGGCGTCGGAGGCCAGCCGAGGGGGCCACACACTAGGGCGGCGCGCCCCTGGGCCGCGCCGGCCTGGTGTGTGGGGCCCTCGGGCCTCCACCTGGCTTGCCCTTCTGGCTCCCTGAGTCTTCTGGTAAAATAGACCCTTTGGTATAAATTCCGAGGATTTTCCCGAAAGTTGAATTTCTGCACAAAAACAAGACACCAGAGCAATTCTGATGAAAACAGCATTAGTCCGTGTTAGTTGTATCCAAAATACACAAATTAGAGGCAAAACAATAGCAAAAGTGTTCGGGAAAGTAGATACGTTTTGGACGTATCAACTCCCCCCAAGCTTAGCTTATTGCTTGTCCTCAAGCAATTTAGTTAACAACTGAGTGCGATAAAAGAACTTTCACGAACACATTTGCTCATATGATGTAAATATTCTCATGATATGGCTAACACTTAGGCAGTTCATAATAAGGTACATGCAAATAAGATCATCTAATAGCTATGTCAATCATGGAAAGGTACCAACAATTAATAATAAGCATCATGAATCATGTCTATAAGCAGGATTGCAATGTTCATAAAAGGGTATAATAAAGTGGTATCTCGCTTGCCCGAATTTGAACAGCAAAACATAAATGCCCAGGCACCTCTGAGGTTCATAGAAAGACTAGAAATAGAGATTGTCAAAGATAAAAGCGTCAAAGTTATACCACAGTCAATCATATTTTGGGATAAGCATATTATACTAAGAATGACAGTTGTGCTCTCAAGAAGGTGCTCAAAGAAAGGATGGAGACACAACATAAAAGTAAAAGATTGACCCTTCGCAGAGGGAAGCAGGGATTAACATGCGCTAGATCTTTTCATTTTTAAAACAGGAGTAAAATTATTTTGAGAGGTGTTTGTTGTTGTCAACGAATGGTAATGGGTACACCAACTACCTTGCCAACCAGACTTTCAAGAGCGGCTCCCATGAAGGACGTTATTTCTACCAGCAAGGTAGATCATCCCTCTTCTCTTTTGTTTACACATGTACTTTAGTTTTATTATGGGCGACACTCCCCCCAACCTTTGCTTACACAAGCCATGGCTAACCGAATCCTCGGGTGCCTACCATCAATCTCATACCATGGAGGAGTGTCTATTTGCAAAATTAAGTTGCTTACTGATGAATCAGAGCAAAACATGTGAAGAGAATTATTAATGAAGTTATTAGTTGGGGCTGGGCACCCCGTTGCCAGCTCTTATTATGAAAGTCCGTCAAAAGAAAATGACAAGGTTGAAATATAAACACCACATACTTCCTCATGAGCTATAAAACATTAACACAAATTGAGAAGCATTTGAAGGTTTAAAGGTAGCGCATAAGAATTTACTTGGAATGGTTTGAAATGCCATGCATATGTATTTATGGTGGACACTTTGGAACAACTTGGTTTTTAGGGGTTTGGAAGCACGAGCAGCGTTCCCGCTCAGTACAAGTGAAGGCTAGCAATAGACTGGGGAGCGACAAGTCAAGAGAGCAGTCACTGTCATAATCATGCTTGCGGCAAAATAAATTAACTGAGGCATAAAAGTGATACAAGAACTCTGAAGCAATGTAAATCATCGAGGCTTAATTGACTTTTGTTCAGTCATATGCATGCGTGAGCATGTGCCAAGTCGATTCAAATGAATTATTCAAAGGAGGATACCACAATATCATACCTATTTATGAATAAAACAATGCAAGCAAACATCCATGACATACTACTCATATTAATAAATTGGAACTAAACATGAGAGATCATGAACTACTAGACTTTCTTAAATGACATATACCTCACATGAACCAACTAAGCATGCTCACATGGATGAGTATATGTACAAAAATGAAAACAAATAGAGTTCATAGCAGCCTCTCACCACAATCCAATTGTCGTAGATCGTCATTATTGCCTTTCACTTGTGTAGCTTGAATAATATGAAATGAAAACCACGCTCTAGCCACCTAAGACCATTGAACTCATAATGAACTTTACAAAGCCAAAGAAGAATAGCAAATATTTTTGGTGTTTTCGAATTGGAAACAAGAACAAAAAGAAACAAGCAAACAAAGCAAAATCTTTTTAGATTTTCTTATAGCAAACCAACAATAGCAAATAAAGCAAAATAAATGCAAGAAATCAAAATAAACAAATGGTGAAGAGAAACAACAGAAATATTTTTGGTCTTTTGTGTTTTAGGAAAGAAACAAAGCAAAAACAAGAAAATGGAAACTAGAAGAGTCACATAAACACAAAGCAGCAGGAATTCGTCAAACTTGACAGCAGTACAGTAATATATTTTTAAGAAATTCTTCCACTGCTCAAATCGAAAAGTGTTCAACTAATGAAAGTTACATAACAACCTGGGGAACATGCACAAAAATTGGCTTCACAAAATATCGTCCTGGTTATTTTTGAGAATTTTTTTGGTAACAGTCCAGAATCTGTTTTCAGGCAGCACTTCCCCAAATATCATCTCCCTCTCATTAGAAAACCACTTAAAGAAACTAAACAAGTATATACAAGTATCCAGCAACCATAATATGCAAAGAATGAGTGATGCCGGTATACCTCCCCCCAAGCTTAGGCTTTTGTCCTAAGTGGAGTTCAATCCCATGGTGCCCATGAAGTAGCACCTCCGTAGTACGACGAAGATGGATCATATTCCGGGTATGTGCTAGAAGAAGCGCCCGGATACGTGACGGTGTAGTCGTAGGAGGGCTCGGCGTCCTCGGAGTCATGCTGCTGGTGGAAGCCTTGTATCTTCATTTTCTCCTCCACCTCCTCCTTAGAGCGCGACCATGGTTTCCTGTCAATACTAAACAAATCTGGCTGGGGCAAAGGGATTTCCCTCTCATCCCCGTCAGCAAACAACATTCTATAGACCAAATTATCTGAACTAGAATCAGCTGTAACAAATTGATGGCTCTTAATAGCAGCAATATCAAGCCTTATAAGAGTTAATGGCACATCAGTAGAGTCAAGAGGAAGTTCTAGATGTGCTAAAATGCGTGATGCAATAATTCCTCCAAACATAGGCCCCTTGCTAGACAAGCGGCGAGCAATAAGAGAACCAAGATGATAAGGTGTCTCTCCAGTAAATGCAGCAATTAAGAAAGCAAGATGATAGCTAGAAATATTGCTTGTGTTCTCCCTACCAAGAATGCTAGTAGCAATGTAATAGGCAAAATACTTAATGGCGGGGAGTTGGATGTTTCTTATCTTGCCACGCTGAATGGTGCGGCAATCATCGTTGGTGATCCCTCGATAGAGCTCCAACAAGGCCCTGGGGTTGTCCTCAATCCTCCTTGTTGTACCTACAGGGGCAATACCCAATGCAACACAAAATTCTTCCAATTTCATAGTAATAGGATTACCATAGATCTTGAATGCAACTATCGGGCGATAGTGCTTGTTGTCGAACTTGAAGCTCTCAACAAAGATTTTGGTGAGCATGAACTATTGCTCCCTTTCATCTCCCATATAGGCGGTTAAGCCCGCCTTATCAACGAGGGTCAAGAAATCATCCAGCAACCCTGCATTACTCAAAAAGTCATAACATGGGAAAGATGATGCGTTAGGGACTCCATTGTCTTCTTCGGGCTCGAAGCTTGGCGCGATGACATCCTCATTGTAGGATCGCCTGAATCGGGTGGCGGTCCTAGAGGGCCTTCCGGTGCGTGTCGTCTCTCTCTCAAACACTTCTCCAAAGTTAAAATTTTCCATCTTCCTTTTCTGAAATTTTTCAACAAACATTATAAAATTTGATTTGGTGACATATAATTGAGGGGAACTACTATAGGAACTTGCTAGAGTACTAATCATGCATCAAAACTAGTTTCTACAACTTAGAACAAGCATGCAAGCTCACTAAACATGTTACCTACAGCAGCAAAATATTCAAGATATACTTAACCAAACAAAATTCTATTTGGATAATCGGAGGAGTCACATACCGGAGAGAAAATGTGCCAAATTTCAGACAGAAATCTGGGCTGAGCAAAGAGATCGAGAAATCTTGAGCTCTTGAGCAGAAACGCGAGTGAGAGGAAACTGGTGCTGGTTTTTTTGGGAGAGAGAAGAGTGTGGGAGAAAGAGATAAAGAAGTGGGGTAAGGGGGAGCCCACACAACAGGGTGGCGCGCCCCCCTTCCAGGCCGCGCCGGCCTGTGGGGCGCCACCTTGGAGTGCCCCACTGGTCATCCCCAGGTGCTCCCAGGTGCGTCTTCGAAAAATAGGACCAACGGTATAATTTTGTGAATTTTTGAAAACTTTGAAAAATGCACATTTCTGGGTATTAAATTTATTATTACTGGGCAGAAAAAGATTTTGAAATCTCTAATCAACTAAGGAACTTTGCAAATCAAAAGTGCTACAGCAAGTAAAACAAGTGGAGGAAGAAAGAAATGTTGTTTACCTCTTCTATGCATATAAAAGGTATTTGTTAACAAGGTTGATCAAGTCTTGCCACCAAATAAATTTTACATAGCATAACAAGAAATAAACCTCAAATCAATCATGTTACCTTGAATTGTATTGATATGGATCCAATCATAAGATTTTGATATCCATCTTTAGGCTCATATATAGGACAATCGATAGTTCCAACTTTGATAGTTCTCACATTAGAAATGGTATTAACTCCACATACTTTATCAATCCTCTTGGGGAAATAGACGGTATGCTCCTTGTCATCAACATTGAAAGTAACTTTTCCTTTATTGCAATCAATAACAGCCCCTGCGGTGTTAAGAAAAGGTCTCCCAAGAATAATAGACATATTATCATCTTCAGGCATTTCCAACACAACAAAATCAGTTAATATCAAGCAGTTATTAGTAACTTGAACAGGAACATCCTCACATATGCCAACAGGAATAGCAGTAGATTTATCAGCCATTTGCAGAGATATATCAGTAGGTATCAACTTATCTAAATAAAGTCTCTTGTAAAGAGAAAAAGGCATAACACTAACACCGGCTCCCAAATCACATAGAGCAGTTCTAACATAATTATTCTTAATAGAACAAGGAATAGTAGGTATACCTGGGTCGCCCAACTTCTTTGGAACTTTGCCATTGAAAGAGTAATTAGCAAGCATAGTGGAAATCTCCTCATTGGGGATTTTCCTTTTGTTAGTGACAATATCTTTCATATACTTTGAATAAGGAGGCAATTTAATAGCATCAGTCAAAGGGATTTGCAAGAATAATGGTTTCATCCAATCACAAAATTTATTATAGTGTTCTTCTTCCTTTGATTTTAGTTTCTTAGCAGGAAAAGGCATTTGCTTTTGTACCCAAGGTTCCCTTTCATTACCATGTTTCTTAGCAATAAAATCTTCTTTAGTATACTTTTTATTTTTAGCATGCTTTTCAGGTTCATCTTCAACTTCTTCTTTATCAGAAGCATCATTCTTATCATTATCATTATCATGTTCATTACCACTTTCAGTTTCAGCATCGGAAATAGAAATACTATTAGGATCATTAACAGGGTCAGAGGATTCTAAAACATTTTTATGTTTCTTCTTCTTTTTCTTAGAAGGAGCACTAGGTTCAGTTCGTTGAGAATCTTGTTCAATTCTTTTGGGATGCCCTTCAGGATATAGAGGATCCTGGGTAGAAACACCGCCTCTAGTTGTTACTTCATAAGCATGTTTCTCTTTAGAATTATTTTTTAGAAAGTCATTTTGCACTTTAGTGAGTTGATCAATTTGAGTTTGAACCATTTGAAAATGTTTAACAAGCATCTTAACATCATTGGAGGTTCTCTCCACAATATCATGCAAATTGCTAATAGCTTGAGAATTTTCCATTAGATGATTATCTACTCTCATATTAAAATTTTCTTGCTTAACAATATAATTATCAAACTCATCTAAGCACTGCGCAGGAGGTTTTGAATACGGAATATCTTCCCTAGTAAAGCGTTGAAGGGAGTTTACCTCAATCATGGATGAAGGGGGAATTATCTCACATATATCTTCTATGGGAGGTAGGTTCTTCACATCTTCGGATTTAATACCTTTCTCCTTAAGAGACTTCTTGGCTTCCCTCATATCTTCATCATTCAATTTAATTAAACCCCTCTTCTTCAATATTGGCGTCGGAGTTGGTTCAGGTGTATTCCAATCATCATGATTCCGGCCTATTTTAGCCAATAATTCTTGACTTAAATCCCTGAGTTCTTTTCCTGAAAACACAACCAGCACAACTACCCAAATATGCTCTAGACTCAACGGTTAGTCCACTATAGAATATATCAAGTAAATCATGCTTTTGCAAATCATGTCTAGGTCGAGCCCTGATAAGAGAGCAAAATCTTGCCCATGCTTCTGACAATTTCTCTCCATCTTCCTGGTCAAAGCTATAAATTTTCTGTAAAGCAGCATGTTGAGCACTAGCAGGAAAGTATTTCTGAAAGAAAACATCAAGCAAATCACCTGGACTTTTAATAGAACCAGGAGGAAAATTATTGTACCAAGTTTTAGCATCATCCTTTAATGAGAAAGGAAAAAAAATTAGCAACAAAATAAGTACGCATCTTGACATCATCAGAAAACAAGCTACTCATAGAAGAAAGTTCATTCATGTGTTCTACAACACTTTCTTTTTCAGTACCACAAAAGGGTGTTTTCTCAACAATAGCTATATGAGATAGATCAAGAGAAAAATCATAATCTTTATCCTTAATGTTTATAGGAGATGTGGCAAATTTAGGATCAGGAGATAGTTTATGTCTAACAGTATATTGTGCGAGAAACTTTTTAATTTTTCTTGCATCAGCAGTAGCATTGCATCTATTAATAAAATCATCATTAAGCTCCACATAATCTTCATCAGGATCATCACTAGAATAATCAAGTTCAGGTGAATTAACAGGTGTAGCAGCATTTTCATTAGGAGTTTCAGCATTTTCAATTTGTCTAGACCTAGCAATTGTACCATCTAGAAAAGATCCCAATGAACCACTATCATCAAGCACAGCAGAAACATTATCAATATTATGAGAGTTTTCAAATTCAGCAGAAGTACCAGCAAGTGAAGCTTGCAGCGGTGAAACAAGTTGACTTATCACAGATGGTGAATCAAGAGCAGCAGTGGTACTCAGAGTTGTACCTTTTCTTTTAGTGGATGGTAATATGGCGACTTTAGGATCGCGAGATTTACCCATGATGGAGAATTTGCAGCGAACAATATCAATCCAAGTGAACCTCCAAATAAAGCTATGCTCCCCGGCAACGGTGCCAGAAAATAGTCTTGATGACCCACAAGTATAGGGGATCACAACAGTCTTCGCGGGAAGTAAAACCCAATTTATTGATTCGACACAAGGGGAGACAAAGAATACTTGAAAGCCTTAACAACGGAGTTGTCAATTCAGCTGCACCTAGAAACAGACTTGCTCGCAAGAGTTTATCAGTAGTAACAGTTTATAGCAGTAGGAGTAGTGAAATACTAGCAGCAGAGTAACACAGACAGCAGTAGTGATTATAGTAAATAGTAGGATTAAAATACTGTAGGCACAGGGATGGATGATGGGCGTTGCATGGATGAGAGAAACTCATGTAACAATCAAAGCAGGGCATTTGCAGATAATAATAAAGCGGTGTCCAAGTACAAAGCAATCCATAGGCATGTGTTCCGTATATAGTCGTACGTGCTCGCAATGAGAAACTTGCACAACATCTTTTGTCCTACCAGCCGGTGGCAGCCGGGCCTCTAGGGAATCTACTGGATATTAAGGTACTCCTTTTAATAGAGTACCGGAGCAAAGCATTAACACTCCGTGAACACATGTGATCCTCACATCACCGCCATCCCCTCCGGTTGTCCTGATTTCTGTCACTTCGGGGCCTTTGGTTTCGGACAGCGACATGTGTATACAACTTGCAGGTAAGATCATAAAACAATGCATATCATGATGAAATAATAACATGTTCAGATCTGAGATCATGGCACTCGGGCCCTAGTGACAAGCATTAAGCATAACAAGTTGCAACAATATCATCAAAGTACCAATTACGGACACTAGGCACTATGCCCTAACAATCTTATGCTATTACATGACCAATCTCATCCAATCCCTACCATCCCCTTCAGCCTATAGCGGGGGAATTACTCACACATGGATGGGGGAAGCATTGCTGGTCGATGGAGAGGCGTCGGTGGTGATGATGGCGATGATCTCCTCCAATTCCCCGTCCCGGCGGAGTGCCAGAACGGAGTTTCTGGTCCCCGAGACGGAGTTTCGCGATGTGGCGGCGTTCTGGAAGGTTTCTGGCGACTTCGACTTTGTCCTCGCGTTTTTTAGATCGAACCCCTTAAGTAGTCCAGAGGGGGCGTCGGAGGCCAGCCGAGGGGGCCACACACTAGGGCGGCGCGCCCCCCCTGGGCCACGCCGGCCTGGTGTGTGGGGCCCTCGGGCCTCCACCTGGCTTGCCCTTCTGGCTCCCTGAGTCTTCTGGTAAAATAGGCCCTTTGGTATAAATTCCGAGGATTTTCCCGAAAGTTGAATTTCTGCACAAAAACAAGACACCAGTGCAATTCTGCTGAAAACAGCGTTAGTCCGTGTTAGTTGTATCCAAAATACACAAATTAGAGGCAAAACAATAGCAAAAGTGTTCGGGAAAGTAGATACGTTTTCGACGTATCATCCTACATGAGATCAATTCTTGGATTTAGGTACCCATTTTTCAATGGGTCCTCTTTTGTTAGCCACAAGGGTCTTTGGGACCCAAATAGACCAAGCAACATAACCATCATATGGACCAACATATTTAGCATAGACATCACCATAATAATCTTTTAAAAGAACATAGTTAGGGTTATCAATTCCCGCGCCATCATCATTAATGGTTTTTCCCTTTGGGGTTTCACCATTAGTGGTGACTTTCTCATGTGCGGGCTTGGCCTTTTTCTTATTTGCCTTTTTAGCCTTGGCATTATAGCCAAGTCCCTCCTTCCCATTGTTTGACCTTTGCTTACTCAACAGATCATCCAAGGAAAGTTTACTTTGGGGAGAGGAGGCCTTAGCAAGTTCATCCTTCAACCTAGCATTTTCCTCAATAATATTTGCATGATCACATGAAGGAGTAGAGGTACTAGGTATGTTATATGAAGCAAGCCTAATTTGAAGTTGCTCATAAGACTCGGAGAGGAGAGAGTATTCACTCTTCAAGGCTTTGTGAGCCTTGTCTAGTTCATCTAGATCCTTCACAAGTTTCTCATGATCAACACCAAATTTGGACTTTTCCTTTATAAGCACTTTATTCTTAGCTCTAGCAAGATCTCTAGCTTTAGTGAGCTTGTTAAGTTTATCTTGAGGTTCTTCAAGATTTTCTAGTCTCTCTTCAAGAGATGCTATAGTTTCTTGACATTCCTCAAGAGCATTTTTAAGAGCATGTATTTCTAGAGATTCTTCCCTTTCAATTTGGCACTTTTTCTCAAGAGTAACATTTAGTTGAGCTATACGAACCATGAGACTTGAAACATGCTTCTTAGTGTTACCTTGTAGGTTAAGAATGAAATCATCAAACTCTAGCATTTCTTGTTTCACTTTTAGACTAGCAAGACCAACCCCTAGATCATTTGAAATGTTAGGCGTAGAGGGGTTAGGAGATGATACCTCGGAGGATTTAGCCATGAGGAAACTTTCTTCCTCCACATGAATGACCTCATTGGGGGATTCACTTGTTGATGAAGAGTTAGTAGAGAGGGAGGCAAGGGCAACCAATCCATTTGAGGTTGCATCTTCTTGATCATCAACATCTTCATCTCCGGAGGTATACTCTTCTTGAGTTGATAGCACAATTGATGTGTCCAAGTGAAGGAGATATGCCCTAGAGGCAATAATAAAGTGGTTATTATTTATATCTTTATGTTTATGATAAATGTTTATATGTCATGCTAAAATTGTATTAACTGAAACATTAGTACATGTGTGATATGTAGACAAACAAAGAGTCCCTAGTATGCCTCTTAACTAGCTTGTTGATTAATGGATGATTAGTTTCATAATCATGAACATTGGATGTTATTAATAACAAGGTTATATCATTGTATGAATGATGTAATGGACACACCCAATTAAGCGTAGCATAAGATCTCGTCATTAAGTTATTTGCTATAAGCTTTCGATACATAGTTACCTAGTCCTTATGACCATGAGATCATATAAATCACTTATACCGGAAAGGTACTTTGATTACACCAAACGCCACTGCGTAAATGGGTGGTTATAAAGGTGGGATTAAGTATCCGGAAAGTATGAGTTGAAGCATATGGATCAACAGTGGGATTTGTCCATCCCGATGACGGATAGATATACTCTGGGCCCTCTCGGTGGAATGTTGTCTAATGTCTTGCAAGCATATGAATAAGTTCATAAGAGACCACATACCACGGTACGAGTAAAGAGTACTTGTCAGGAGACGAGGTTGAACAAGGTATAGAGTGATACCGATGATCAAACCTCGGACAAGTAAAATATCGCGTGACAAAGGGAATTGGTATCGTATGTGAATGGTTCATTCGATCACTAAAGTCATCATTGAATATGTGGGAGCCATTATGGATCTCCAGATCCCGCTATTGGTTATTGGTCGGAGTGAGTACTCAACCATGTCCGCATAGTTCGCGAACCGTAGGGTGACACACTTAAAGTTGGATGTTGAAATGGTAGAACTTGAATATGGAATGGAGTTCGAATATTTGTTCGGAGTCCCGGATGAGATCCCGGACATCACGAGGAGTTTCGGAATGGTCCGGAGAATAAGATTCATATATAGGATGTCATTTTATGTGAATTAAAATGATCCGGAAGGTTCTATGGAAGGTTCTAGAAGGTTCTAGAAAAGTCCGGAAGAAACCACCAAGGAAGGTGGAGTCCCAGGGACTCCACCTCCATGGCCGGCCAACCCTAGAGGGGGAGGAGTCCCAAGTGGGATTCCCACCTTGGGTAGGTTTCCCTATCACATGGAAGGTTTTGGGTTCGGGTCTTATTCGGAGACTTGTAGTCCAACACTTGGGGCTTCCACCTATATAATGAGGGGCCAAGGGGAGGGGGCCGGCCACCCAAGAACCACAAGGTGGCCGCACCCCTATAGTGGCTGGCGCCCCGTCTCCCCAAACCCTAGCGGCCTCTCTCCTCCACCACATCCCGCACGCTTAAGCGAAGCTCCGCCGGATTTCTCCACCACCACCGACACCACGCCGTCATGCTGTCGGATTCAAGAGGAGCTACTACTTCCGCTGCCCGCTGGAACGGGAGGTGGACGTCGTCTTCATCAACAACCGAACGTGTGACCGAGTACGGAGGTGCTGCCCGTTCGTGGCGCCGGTGATCAAGATCTTCTACGCGCTTTTGCAAGCGGCAAGTGAACATCTACCGCAGTAACAAGAGCCTCATCTTATAGGCTTTGGAATCTCTTCAAGGGTGAGACTCGATAAACCCCTCGTTGCTACCGTCTTCTAGATTGCATCTTGGCTTGGATTGCGTGTTCGCGGTAGGAAATTTTTTGTTTTCTATGCAACGTTATCCTACAGTGGTATCAGAGCCGTGTCTATGCATAGATGGTTGCACGAGTAGAACACAATGGTTTTGTGGGCGTTGATGCTCTTGTTATCTTTAGTTTGAGTACTTTGCATCTTTGTGGCATAGTGGGATGAAGCGGCTCGGACTAACTTTACATGACCGCGTTCATGAGACTTGTTCCTCGTTCGACATGCAACTTGTATTGCATAAGAGGCTTTGCGGGTGTCTGTCTCTCCTACTATAGTGAAGATTCAATTTACTCTTCTATTTAAAACATTAGTATCAACGTTGTGGTTCATGTTCATAGGTAGATTAGATCTCTCTCGAAAACCCTAAACCACGTAAAATATGCAAACCAAATTAGAGACGTCTAACTTGTTTTTGCAGGGTTTGGTGATGTGATATGGCCATAATGTGATGATGAATATGTATTTTTTTTTTGAGGCCCCTCGATCTGTGTTACAGCTGTAGTATCTGAACTTATGCACTAACTCAACACCACACTCACACCACACACACGCACACCACTAGTGCACAAGTTAGACTCTAGAACTATACACACAGCACACATAATTTGGGTGTCCCTAGGAGCTAGTAGTTGTGGCACATGTGTGTGGAGGGGATTTTATTAGGGACCCAGAGCCCCCGGTGAGACACCCGCAAATTCGCTCCCCCTGGGAGTCGAACACGGGCGGGCTGGCTGGCCACTGCCGAGCACAGCCACTGCGCTGTCATGCGCGTCTCAATATGTATGAGATGATCATTATTGTATTGTGGCAACCGGCAGGAGCCTTATGGTTGTCTTTAAATTTCATGTTGAGTAGTATTTCAAAGTAGTTGTAATAGTTTCTACATGGAGGACAATCATGAAGACGGCACCATTGACCTTGACGCTACGCCGACGATGATGGAGATCATGCCCGAAGATGATGGAGATCATGTTCGTGCTTTGGAGATGAAGATCAAAGGCGCAAAGACAAAAGGGCCATATCATATCACATATGAACTGCATGTGATGTTAATCCTTTTATGCATCTTATTTTGCTTAGATCGCGACGGTAGCATTATAAGATGATCCCTCACTAAAATCTCAAGATAATGAAGTGCTCATCCTTAGTAGCACCGTTGCCAAGACTTGTCGTTTCGAAGCATCTCGTGATGATCGGGTGTGATAGAATCAACAAGTGCATACAACGGGTGCAAGACAGTTTTGCACATGCGGATACTAAGGTGGCCTTGACGAGCCTAGCATGTACAGACATGGTCTCGGAACACGTGATACCGAAAGGTAGAGCATGAATCATATGGTTGATATGATGAACACTTTGAGTGTTCGCCATTGAAATCACACCTTGTCTCGTGATGATCGGACTTAGGTGCGGTGGATTTGGTTCGTGTGATCACTAAGACAATGCGAGGGATATTGTTTTAAGTGGGAGTTCACCTAGATTTTTAATTATGTTGAATTAAAATTCGAACTCAATTTGTCATAAACTTAGTCTAAACTTTTGCAAATATATGTTGTAGAGATGGCGTCCCCAATCAATTTTAACCAGTTCCTAGAGAAAGAAAAACTTAAGAGCAACGGTAGCAACTTCACCGACTGGTTCTGTCATGTGAGGATCTTCCTCTCTGGCGGAAATCTGCAATATGTGCTTGATGCACCGCTAGGTGACCCTCCTGCAGAAACTGAAACCGATGAAGTAAAAGCTGTTTACGAGACTCGAAAAACTCGGCACTCTCAAGTTCAGTGTGCCATCCTGTGTAGTCTGGAATCCGATCTTCAAAAACGTTTTGAGCACCACGATCCTCATGAGTTGATGAAAGAGCTGAAAGCTATTTTTGAGACTCATGCGGCCGTGGAATGCTATGAAGCATCGAAACATTTCTTCAGCTGTATGATGGAAGAAGGCAGCTCCGTTAGTGAGCACATGCTCGCCATGACCGGGCATGCGAAGAAACTCAGTGACTTGGGAATAGTGATTCCTAACATACTGGGGATTAATCGTGTCCTTCAATCACTGCCACCAAGTTACAAGAACTTTGTGATGAACTACAATATGCAGAACATGAACAAGGAGTTACCTGAACTCTTTGGCATGCTAAAAGCTGCTGAGATTGAGATCAAGAAAGAGCACCAAGTGTTGATGGTCAACAAGACCACTAGTTTCAAGAAACAGGGCAAGTCTAAGGGGAAATTCAAGAAGGGTGGCAAGAAAGCTGCCACGCCTCCTATGAAACCTAAGAACGGCTCTAAGCCTGATGCTGAGTGCTATTACTGCAAGGAGAAGGGACACTGGAAGCGTAATTGCTCCAAGTATCTGGCTGATCTGAAGAGCGGCCTTGTCAAGAAGAAGAAAGAAGGTATATCTGATATACATGTTATAGATGTTTATCTCACTGGTTCTCGTTCTAGTACATGGGTATTTGATACTGGTTCGGTTGCTCATATTTGTAACTCGAAACAGGAACTAAAGAATAAACGAAGACTACTGAAAGATGAAGTGACGATGTGCGTTGGAAACGGATCCAAAGTCGATGTGATCGCTATCGGCACACTTCCTCTACATCTACTTCGGGATTAGTTTTAAACCTAAATAATTGTTATTTTGTACCCGCGTTGGGCATGAACATTATATCTGGATCTTGTTTAATGCAAGACGGTTATTCATTCAAGTCTGAGAATAATGGTTGTTCTATTTTTATGAATAATATCTTTTATGGTCGAGCACCAGAAAAGAATGGCTTATTTCTATTAGATCTCGATAGTAGTGATACGCATATACATAACATTGATGCTAAGCGAATTAAATTGAATGATAATTCTACTTATATGTGGCAATCGCTGCCTTGGTCATATTGGAGTGAAACGCATGAAGAAACTCCATACCGATGGATTACTTGAATCACTTGACTTTGAGTCACTTGATAGATGCGAAGCATGTCTAATGGGAAAAATGACTAAGACTCCATTTTCTGGTATGATGGAGCGAGCTACTGACTTATTGGAAATCATACATACCGATGTGTGCGGACCAATGAGCGTAGCATCGCGCAGTGGTTATCGTTATGTTATAACCTTCACAGATGATCTGAGTAGATATGGGTATATCTATTTCATGAAACATAAATCCGAAACTTTTGAGAAGTTTAAGGAATTCCAAAGTGAAGCAGAAAATCAACGTAACAAAAAGATTAAATTTCTACGATCTGATCGTGGAGGTGAATATCTGACTTATGAGTTTGGCATGCATTTAAAGAAATGCGGAATACTTTCACAATTGACACCGCCGGGAACACCTCAACGAAACGGTGTGTCCGAACGTCATAATCGAACTCTCTTAGATATGGTTCGTTCTATGATGTCTCTTAGTGATTTGCCGTTATCATTTTGGAGTTATGCATTAGAGACAGCCGCATTCACTTTAAATAGAGCACCATCAAAATCCGTAGAAACGACACCGTATGAATTATGGTTTAATAAGAAACCTAAGCTGTCGTTCCTGAAAGTTTGGGGTTGCGAAGCCTATGTAAAGAAGTTACAACCGGACAAGCTAGAACCCAAAGCGGAGAAATGCGTCTTCATAGGATACCCTAAGGAAACTATAGGGTACACTTTCTATCACAAATCCGAAGGCAAAATCTTTGTTGCTAAGAACGGAACCTTTCTTGAGAAAGAATTTCTCACTAAAGAAGTGACTGAAAGAAAAGTAGAACTCGATGAGATTGATGAATCTATACTCGTTGATCAGAGTAGCGCAGTACCGGAAGTTGTACCTGTACCGCCTACACCGGCAATAGAGGAAGCTAATGATAATGATCATGAAACTTCGAACGAGGAAACTACTCAACCTCGCAGATCGACAAGGGAACGTGCCACTCCTGATTGGTATGATCCTTGTCTAAATGTGATTGTGGATAACAATGATGAGGACCCTGCGACGTATGAAGAAGCGATGATGAGCCCAGATTCCAACAAATGGCAAGAAGCCATGAAATCCAAAATGGGATCCATGTATGATAACAAAGTATGGACTTTGGTAGATTTACCTGATAGCCGAAAGGCTGTCGAGAATAAATGGATCTTCAAGAGAAAAACAGATGTTGATGGTAATATTACTGTCTATAAAGCTCGACTTGTCGCAAAGGGTTTCCGACAAATTCAAGGAGTTGACTACGATGAGACTTTCTCACCTGTAGCGAAGCTAAAATCTGTGAGGATTTTGTTAGCAATAGCTGCATTTTTCGATTATGAGATTTGGCAGATGGATGTCAAAACGGCGTTTCTTAATGGAGACATTGAGGAAGAGTTGTATATGGTACAACCCAAAGGTTTTGTCGATCCTAAAAATGCTGACAAAGTATGCAAACTTCAGTGTTCAATCTATGTACTGAAGCAAGCATCAAGAAGTTGGAACCGACGCTTTGATAAGGTGATCAAAGACTTCGGGTTTATACAGTGTCATGGAGAGGCCTGTATTTACAAGAAAGTGAGTGGGAGCTCTGTAGCATTCCTGATATTATATGTAGATGACATATTATTGATCGGGAATGATATAGAACTATTAAGCAGTGTAAAAGGTTATTTGAATAATAGTTTTTCAATGAAAGACCTTGGTGAAGCATCGTATATATTAGGCATCAAGATTTATAGAGATAGATCAAGACGCCTAATAGGGCTATCACAGAGTACATATCTGGACAAGATTCTAAAGAAGTTTAGAATGGACGAAAGTAAGAAAGGGTTCTTACCTATGTTACTGTGCAAGGTCTTGAGTAAGACTCAAGGACCGGCTACGGCGAGAAGAAAGAGAAAGGATGAGTAATACCCCTATGCCTAGGCAGTAGGATCTAACATGTATGACATGATATGTACGAGACCGGATATATCACATGCTTTGTTAGTTTGACTAGCAGATATCAAAGTGATCCAGGAATGGAACATCGGACAGCGGTCAAGAATATCCCGAAGTATTTGAAAAGAACTAAGGAAATGTTTCTTTGTTATGAAGGTGACCAAGAGCTCGTTGTAAGCGTTTACACCGATGCAAGTTGGAACACTCATCCAGATGACTCTAAGTCACATTCTGGGTACCTGTTTATATTGAATGGTGCTCCAGAAAGCTGGTCAAGCTCGAAGCGGTGCACGGTGGCAAAGTCTTCAACGTAATCAGAGTACATAGCGGCTTCGGAGGCTTCATCGAAGCGGTATGGATGAAGAGGTTCATTGTAGAGCTCGGTGTGGTTCCTAGTGCAGTGGAGCCATTAATCATCTCTTTGTGATAATATGGGTGCCATCGCCAATGCACAAGAGCCAAGGTCACACAAGAGGCTGAAGCATATCAAGCTGCGTTACCACTCGATTCGCGAGTACATCGAAGATGGAGAAGTAAAGATTTGCAAAGTACACACTGATCTGAATGTAGCAGATCCGTTGACTAAAGCTCTCCCTAGGGCAAAGCATGACTAACACCAGAATGCCATGGGTATTAGGTATATTACAATGTAATCTAGAGTATTGACTCTAGTGCAAGTGGGAGACTGAAGGAGATATGCCCTAGAGGCAATAATAAAGTGGTTATTATTTATATCTTTATGTTTATGATAAATGTTTATATGTCATGCTATAATTGTATTAACCGAAACATTAGTACATGTGTGATATGTAGACAAACAAAGAGTCCCTAGTATGCCTCTTAACTAGCTTGTTGATTAATGGATGATTAGTTTCATAATCATGAACATTGGATGTTATTAATAACAAGGTTATATCATTGTATGAATGATGTAATGGACACACCCAATTAAGCGTAGCATAAGATCTCGTCATTAAGTTATTTGCTATAAGCTTTCGATACATAGTTACCTAGTCCTTATGACCATGAGATCATATAAATCACTTATACCGGAAAGGTACTTTGATTACACCAAACGCCACTGCGTAAATGGGTGGTTATAAAGGTGGGATTAAGTATCCGGAAAGTATGAGTTGAAGCATATGGATCAACAGTGGGATTTGTCCATCCCGGTGACGGATAGATATACTCTGGGCCCTCTCGGTGGAATGTCGTCTAATGTCTTGCAAGCATATGAATAAGTTCATAAGAGACCACATACCACGGTACGAGTAAAGAGTACTTGTCAGGAGACGAGGTTGAACAAGGTATAGAGTGATACCGATGATCAAACCTCGGACAAGTAAAATATCGCGTGACAAAGGGAATTGGTATCGTATGTGCATGGTTCATTCGATCACTAAAGTCATCGTTGAATATGTGGGAGCCATTATGGATCTCCAGATCCCGCTATTGGTTATTGGTCGGAGTGAGTACTCAACCATGTCCGCATAGTTCGCGAACCGTAGGGTGACACACTTAAAGTTGGATGTTGAAATGGTAGAACTTGAATATGGAATGGAGTTCAAATATTTGTTCGGAGTCCCGGATGAGATCCCGGACATCACGAGGAGTTCCGGAATGGTCCGGAGAATAAGATTCATATATAGGATGTCATTTTATGTGAATTAAAATGATCCAAAAGGTTCTATGAAGGTTCTAGAAGGTTCTAGAAAAGTCCGGAAGAAACCACCAAGGAAGGTGGAGTCCCGGAGGGACTCCACCTCCATGGCCGGCCAACCCTAGAGGGGGAGGAGTCCCAAGTGGACTCCCCCTATGGGGGCCAGCCACCCCCCACATGGAAGGGGGGAATCCCACCCCAAGTGGGATTCCCACCTTGGGTAGGTTTCCCTATCACATGGAAGGTTTTGGGTTCGGGTCTTATTCGGAGACTTGTAGTCCAACACTTGGGGCTTCCACCTATATAATGAGGGGCCAAGGGGAGGGGGCCGGCCACCCAAGAACCACAAGGTGGCCGCACCCCTATAGTGGCCGGCGCCCCCTCTCCCCAAACCCTAGCGGCCTCTCTCCTCCACCACATCCCGCACGCTTAAGCGAAACTCCACCGGATTTCTCCACCACCACCGACACCACGCCATCGTGCTGTCGGATTCAAGAGGAGCTACTACTTCCGCTGCCCGCTGGAACGGGAGGTGGACGTCGTCTTCATCAACAACCGAACGTGTGACCGAGTACGGAGGTGCTGCCCGTTCGTGGCGCCGGTGATCAAGATCTTCTACGCGCTTTTGCAAACGGCAAGTGAACGTCTACCGCAGCAACAAGAGCCTCATCTTGTAGGCTTTGGAATCTCTTCAAGGGTGAGACTCGATAAACCCCTCGTTGCTACCGTCTTCTAGATTGCATCTTGGATTGGATTGCGTGTTCGCGGTAGGAAATTTTTTGTTTTCTATGCAACGTTATCCTACACCAAGGTGGACCTTGCCATGAAGCAATGTGCAATCTTGAATTGAGGGTTCTCATTGGGTGAATCAAAGAGAGAGGAAGAGGGAATGTTGGTAGTGACAATGGCGGCCACTTCTCTTGAGCTTTCCTCTTCATCATCACTAGCACTTTCAATCTCATCAGAAGAGTATTCTTCTTTAGTCACTAGCACAATCCTTGAGGGCCTTTTGCCCTTCTTGTTCTTGTTATAGAATTTCTTGTTGGGGGGCTTTGAATACTTGCCCTTTGAGTCTTTGCTCTTGTCCTTGGGGATGAGCCTTCCACCATGAGTCTCCCTATTCTCATAGGGACATTCGGCAATGAAATGGCGCTTGTCATTGCCATTGTAGCAAGATCTTGTTCTTGGGCCCGAGCTTGAGGGACCCTTGAGTTGTTTCTCTTGATGTTGTCTTCTTTGGCCTTGGATGGATCAATCCAAAAGGTGTTTGCATGGAACGCCATGTGGTCATGGTAGTGGTGTTCCAAGTCTTCCGGATAGGACAAGCTCCAAGATGCCATATAAGATTCTTGAGGAATCACTTCTTCCACGGAGTTGACCACCAAGGCAAGGTTGGACCCTTTTGACATCCCAAGAGCACGATTGCGAGAATCATGAGAGTTTTGCTCAAGCACCTTGAGAGCTTGCATCTCATGCACGGCTTGTTGAGAGGTGAGAGAGGCATAGCATTCTCTACCGACAAGAGTCTTGACATCAATAGGATCAAACGGCATCATACAATCAATGTACTTTTCCTTGATCCAAGAGTCATCAATGTGAGTGGCACCAACATTCCGGAAGGCACCGGCAACGGTGAGAAGTCTTCCATACATGTCTTCATGATCTTCATCCGGTAGCCTCATGAATCCTTCGGCTTTATTCCGAAGAGCATTATACTTGTTCCTTCTTGTGCTCTCACTTCCAATGCAACTCGCGGCCAAACCATCCCAAGCCTCCTTGGCGGTGGTGAAATCCCGAACACGAGACAACTCCTTTGTCCCCACACTAGTTTGAATCATGTGCAAGGCAGTGTTGTTGAGTTGACTATCAACCGTTTCTCTTCTAGTCAACTTGTCGGGGTTGTAAGGCTTGAAGCCTTCCACGATGATTCTCCAAAGTTCATTGGAGGCACTGCGAACATGAGAGCTAAACTCAAATTGCCAAGTATCGTAATCATTAACAGAAAACTTAGGTGGGTCGCCCGGATGTTTATATGAGGATGGGGAACCGGTATATCGGGAGATAGAAAAGGTGGAGGCACTCGATTGTAGCTCTCACCTCCACTAGTTCCCCTAGGAGATGCAATGGGGGATTTGATAGTGTTTAAGTTATCACCATCCACGGGTGTGGTAGCGGAGGGTAATACCGAAGCATCACCCTCTTCTAACGCATCCGTGACATTAACCTCTTTGGTGGGAGCCACGGGACGGGGCGGAGTCAAAAGCTCGGAAATCATCTTTCTCATGCTTTCCATTTGAGCTTCTATGGATGACATCAACGAATTGAAATCATCCATGGTGACCATCTTAGCCTCCCCTTCCATAGGTCCATCGTCCGGCATACTCTTAGGCGGTTCAGCCCGAAATAAGAGCCGAGGCTCTGATACCAATTGAAAGGATCGTATGCCGCACCTAGAGGGGGGGGGGGGTGAATAGGTGCTAACCAATTTTTAGTTCTTTTTCAATTTAGGCTTGACACAAAGGTAAATTCTCTAGATATGCAACTAAGTGAATTTACCTATATGACAAGATAAGCAACTAAGCAAGATATAGCTACGCAATATAAGAGATAGAATAGGATAGAGGTAACCGAGAGTGGAGCACGCGATGACACGGAGATGATTCCCGTAGTTCCCTTCCTTTGCAAGAAGGTACGTCTATGTTTGGAGGAGTGTGGTTGCTACGAAAGCCAAACCAACAGCCACGAAGGCTTCACTCAGATCTCCGGTGAGCAACGCCACGAAGGCCTAGCCCACTTCCACTAAGGGATTTCCTCGAGGCAGAAACCGGGCCTTTACAAGGTTCTTGGGGCACACATCCACAACTGAATTGGAGGCTCCCAAATCTATAACAATACAACAATCAACAACAACACATCAACACAAATCAACTAGGGAACCAAATAGGAACACTAGCATGAGATCCCTCAAACAAATGAGGGGGAAATGAAAAACGCTTCGGTGAGGATGTAGATCGGTGTCTTCTCCTTCGAATCTCCAAAGATCAAGAGCTTTGGTTGGGGGGAAGGAGATCTTGCAAATCTTGTGTTCTTGAGGTGGCTCTAATGGTGGTGAAGATTGGCAGATTTTTCTTGCAATGATTGAGCAGCTTGTCCCTTTGGAGAAGAGAGCTATTTATATGATTGGAGCTCTCAGATCTGACCGTTGGGGCGAAATTCACTAACACCGGAAGTTCCGGCTTGCACCGGAAGTACCGGCCAGGGCCGGAACTTCCGCCTTTGTCAGACATCCAGTTCAGAAGATGTTTGGGCGGAACTAGGGCGAAACTTCCGGTGACCGGAAGTTTCGGCCAAGTTCCGGCCAAGTTCCGGAATTGTGAGAAACCTTACTGGACTATACTGAGCCACAATTCGAGAATTCCGGAACTTGTCCGGAAGTTGGGCGGAAGTTCCGCTGACCGGAACTTCCGGCCAACTCCACCAGAACTTCCGGTCAGGGAATAACAACTGCACACAGAACTGCGCTGAGAGGCTTCTGCTGGATGCACCAGGGCGGAAGTTCCGCCAGCTGAGGCCGGAACTTACGCCAGAGATAAAAAGCCTTCATAACTTCAGAACAGCCATACCATTTCACCGATCAAATATATTTCTCGAAAGCTTGTACCTGTCTACATCAACACACATAAATATATACCTAGTGCTGACATCAAACACACAAAACCCAAAAGGGCGGGAAATGTTCTTTCAGATGGGTCGGCCCTGCCACTTCCCGCCTCGCTTTTTGGTATGTACGGCGTTCCCGATGCGTGCCTGTGGGGCGAGGACGGGCTCGGGGTACCGAATAGCGTATCGGGGTGCGCCAGACAAAAAAACAGCTTTGAGGGACGCGACTTGGTAGGTTTTTTTTGTCCTACGTGCCTCAAAATCCTTTTGGGGACGGTGGGGGAACCGGCTGGAGATACTCTCACAGCACGTGTTGCACGTTGGCATGGTAGAGTTGCGGTGCAACAAAAGACGAACGTGTAGCAACATGCAAGATGCCCCCGCCTTGTTAATCATGCGGCCACCTCTTGTCTGAGACGGACGTATTTTTATGCCCGACACCGTCCGTTTGCATCGCGCTGCGGACGCTAGAATGACCGTTTTTGTCCACATGTCCGTTTGCGTCTGGGGTCTGCTCCAGCGGGGCGACGCATTAATTTTTTTTCCTTTTTTATCCCTCTTCTCCTATAATTAAACATAGTTTCAAATATTACATTTTGAAACATGATTTTACACAAACTAACACATAGTTTGGAACATGGTTTACACAAACTAACACATAGTTTGAACCATGGTCGACACAAATATAAAAAGTTTAAAAAAAGAAGTCAGTTGTGTTGATTTCCGTATGTTCGAGGGCACACCCAACCACCGAAACTGGAAAATCCAGCGGGAGGATATGATGCCCTTGTTGGTTCTACCGATGAGGCGAACATCCAGAAACCTCGACAACTAGCTTCGTCTGGCCCGTAGCCAGATTCGCTGCAAAGAAGCACTCGACGTTCTAACTATCGGTGTCGGAGCTGTAGTCGTCGGTGTGGAAGTGCATGCGGCAGGCCGTGTCGTCGAACACCTTGACGATCATCTCGCCGCCCCCCTCGTAGAGGAAGGTGAGCTGGCAGCCGGGCTCGAGGTCGAGGTCACGGGCGAACTTGTCCCACCCCGTGTGCAGGTATATCTTGCCCTTCCCGTCGAACAGGACATCCACGGTCCAGCGGTAGAAGTTGCAGCTGGCCTACCGTAGCTGCAACTGCGTCGGCTCGACGCCGTCGACAAACTCGGCGAACTTGTCCGGTAGCCGCTTGATAGAGAGTGGGTCGTCGTCGATGCGAGGAGGAACTCGAAGCAGCGCTCCTCCTGCGAGGACGAGGAGGGCGCAGGCGACGGCGAGCGTGGGGTCGTAGCTGCACCACCACGGCGGCCCCTACCCCGGCCATGGGGATGACCAGGGCCGTGGCCTCGACCGCCTCACCGGCCACCAGGACCGGCCATGGACTTCCTCGTGGGCTTGGCTGCGTCGCAGGAACACCTAGGCGGCGCTATGGTCGAGCTTTGTGGCGGCTAGGGTTTCTTTTGGAGGAATGGATGAGGAAGAAGAAGGCGCGCCCCTTTATATTGGCCGGCGGCATGCGGTGGCCGCTGGACGCGTGGCGTCGCCATTAACGTGGTTGGCGGAGGTGGGCGACCGCTCGGCAGCCGAGGCATCGTCGCCATTAACGTGGCGCAGAGTGCCGAAGCGATCCGCGCAGTCGCTGGCGCGTTTGAGAAGACGCATCGAGGCAGGGTCGCCGCCAGGCGGGCCCGATGGAACGTCCGCCAGACGCGAGCGGACGTTTCCGGACGTCCGCAGAGACGCATTCGAGGCGCATATTTGGGCCAGATTTGCGTCTCCGCAGACAGCCCGATCACTTTGCGTCGCCCTGCTAGAAGTGATACCAGACGCATTTCCAGTCATGGCGGACGAAAACTGTTGCTGAGCTTGCCGAGATGCCCTAAACACAAGGTGGCTAGCTAGCTATGGCTGCTGGCCTCCAAATAGTACTGGGACGCTGCTCATTTCTAACCAACTCAACAGTAAACACCTGCGTATTCTTGTGTGGTGCTTCCCTTTCCCTCTCAACATTTTTGGCTGCACTGCACGTGACGTGATGGCAACACGACGCGTCGGTAAAGTCGAATAATTGGACGTACAGCGTGTCATCTCCATGCATCAGTCGTACGTCCACGGACCACGGCAGCCACAGCCAGGAGGAGGTAGGGCTGGACGTGACTGTTCCCATTTCTAAGGGCATTTTTAGCGGATATTTTTTTGTGTCGATTTAAATGGTTAAAATTGATCGTGTGTCCGTTTACATTTAAAGGTGTCTCCAGCGGTCTGACATTTCTTTTTTAGATTTTCCATTTAATTGAAAAAACATAATTTACATAGGAAATAAGCGAAAATAAATACAAAACTAAAAGGTCCATGGAGCGCCTGCTACCCTAGCCTACTCCTCGTACTCGTCAATGGCGACGATCTCTGGATCGCCCACGGCCAGTTGGCAACCGGCGGAGCATACGACGGTGATGGAGGTGGATGTGGAGGTGGAGGTGGAGCGGCCGGTGTAGCCCACGAATTGAACGACGGAGGTGGAGGTGGTGGCGGGTGCGGGTGCGGGGCCGAATTCTGCAGTGCCTGTTCGAGGGCCTCATCGTCCGTGAGGCATGCTGGCATGATGTCGCTGACGTACCGGGGCAACGGCGGGGGCGCCTGCGGCACCTCCGACACGAGGATGCCGAGCCTCACGATCTCGTGTCGGTAATCGTATTCAGCAGCTGGAACTCCTGGCCCTCCTCGTCTGGAAGACGCTGCCGGCGAAGTTGTCGCAAGCATCACTAGCCTCCTCATTGTAATAGGCGAGCGCAGGGTCGTCCTGGGAAGGTGCAGGAGGGGGCGGCTGCTGTGCTCGACGAGGCGCAGTAGGGCATGCGTGCGGTCGAGGTGGACCGAACGGGTAGTTCCGGTCACCGATAAATCCGAGACTTTTAGGCCACGTTTGCCTATTGGCAGATAGCTCGGTCGTTATGCGTCGAACAGCTAGGCTAAGGTGCAGACGCATATTTTGGCCACTCGATCGCAAATGATCGTTTCATGTTTTCGTTAATGTCGAGCCGTGGATGAAGGCCCGGCCAATAAAGCCGATCGCAACGACTTTTCCTTTTCGGAGCCGGCGAGCGAAAGAAAGATCCGAATTATTGCGCCACCAGACTGAACTGACTCCTCTGGGCTCTGGCGACGCTACTCGTAGTAGCTGTGTCGAGGGGAAAGATTAAAGGTGGCAGGGCAGCGGCATGAGATGAAACTGCGTGCACATGCTGCTTCAGGTAGCCGGGCAGAGGCTGTCCCCCTCTATCCCCTCCTGCATTCATTTTATTTGATGCTTTACCTGCAGGCTCCTGCAGCTGCCCTGCGTTCGTTCACGCCGCAGACTGCACACACCAGAGCAGCGCTGCGCCGTCTGGTATGGGTGCGCATCTCCGAAATCATTTTTTTATCTTTTCCACGAGGAAACTGTACTCTTTTTCACATTTCACTATTTATTGGTCTAAGGGCATCTCTAGCGGCGCGACGCATTTCGGATGTCCAAATTGTCCGCTCGCGTTCGTTTGCATCGCCTGGCGGACGCCAAAATGACCACGAGGGGCAAAATGTCCGTTTGCGTCGGGGGCTACCTCTAGCGGTCCGACGCATTTTGGACATGCAAGTGTTTTTTTTTTTTGGTGCTACTTCTTTTCAATTTTGTTGAATGATCAAGTTTTAAACGCGAAAAAGTTATACTCAATGATTTCATGTTGGTCGAATCGAATAGATTATAGCCTAAACAATTAACCGGATACTTCAATCGACTAGATTCAAACATATTTAACATACAAAGAAGAAAAAAATTATAAACATATAAACTAAAACTATTTTTGGCTTTCTTGTTAGAAGGCCCTGCCTCGTCGTCGAAACTCCTGCGCCTCTTGCTTGTCACCTCCTCGTCGGAACTGGAGGACGACGCGCCCGTCGAGGAGTTGAAACTGGAAGAAATGACGTCTTCGTCGTCGTTGTCGGTGAATGGACGACGACGCGCCGCCCGCGCCCTGGACTTCTTCCTTGCCGCCGCCTTGTCGTCCGCCGCCTCCTGCGCCTCCAACCGGGCGAACTTGTTGTCGGGGTCCTCCTCCTCCTCCCGGCCCTCCTCCTTGTCCTCGGCGTCGCTGGCAGCGCCGCCTCCGTCCTCCTCCTGGCCTTCGCTGCCATTGCCGCCTCCGTCCTCCTCGTCCTCACTCGGCGTGGAGGCAGGGTCGCTGGGCGTGGAGCCCGGATCGCTTGGCGTCGCAGGGGATTCCCACCAATGCAGAAATCCAGGCGACTTGCCCTCGCTCTCCGAGTCGGACGACAGCGTGTAGTCGCTCATGGCGTGCCGGTGTTGGCGAAGAAGAAAAGAGGAAGAAGAAGGAGGCGGTTGAACTTGAATTACCGTAGACGCGGGGGTTATAATGTGTGCGGATTAACGACGGCGCGTATAACGAAGAGGCCGGCGGTTGCTCTTCCGCGGCGGTTCGGCGCTCCATTGATCGCCGCGGTTGCCACACCGGCGCGCGTTGTGAATTCGAGGCCGATCGAACCTAGGTCGCTGCCATGAGCATCCGCGGAGACGCAAACCTGACGCATATTTGGGCCAGGTTTGCGTCTCCGCGGAAGGTCCGGTCACTTTGCGTCACCCCGTTGGACCGCACGGACGCATTTCCGATCCGCACGGACGCAAACGGTCGCTTAGCGTCCATTTGCATCGCGCCGCTAGAGATGCCCTAAAGGCATCTCCGGCTCATCCTATTTCGGACATAATATATACTATTTGTTTTAGTTTGTTCTGGTCGGGTGGGGGACATTAAACTACTCCGTAGTTATTTGGTTACGTTTATCCGTTTAGGTTGGGCTAGCGGCCCGGCGCATTTTGATCTTATTGGTCTCATTTGATTTATTTTCATCTTATTTTCAACCCAATCTCTTCCTATGTATATGAAATAATAAAATTGCAATCAAATAAATATAAATAGCTTTGTAGCTTTATTACATCTAGATAAACTACATAGTTCAGATGCAATGTTGTGCAGGAAATAACAAAACACTAGTTCACAGTTTAAAAGATAAAGGTAAGATGGGATAACTACCCCTCATTAAGCATCTCCAGTCGCGTGCCCCAAATCGTCCCCCAAAGAACGCTGGATTGAGCGTTTGGGGACGTGTTTTGTTCGTGCCGCGTTTGGGGGACGTTGCTCCCCAGCCGCGTCCCCCAAACGCCGCCCCCGAACATTAAAAATACTTCTTTTTGGCATTTTTATTTCAATTTTCACAAACTAATGCATAATTGGGAACGTGGTTTACAGGAAGACACAGTTTGGAACATGGTTTTCCACAAACTAATACATAGTTTGAACCATAGTGGACACAAATATAAAATTTTGCAAAAAAACTAAACCTAACTAGGCCATGCATCGAAGATTTCTTGTGTTCGCTGCTAAGAAAGAACACTCGAGGGCACACCCAGACACACAAAATGAAAAATCCAGCGGGAGGATGGTGCCCTTGTTGGTTCTACCGATGAGGCGAACATCCAAAAACTTCCGTGCACGTATTTGCTGCGAATAAACAACACTCTTCATCATCAGTCGTCCTCCTCGTCGGTGTTGTCACCGTGGCAGCGCGTCTCGTCGAATACCTTGACGCTCATGTCCCTGTCGCTGAAGTAGGAGAACAGGAGGATGAAGCCGGCTTCGAGGCTGTGGTGGCGCGCGAACTTCTCCCAGCCGATGTTGAGGTACATCTTGTCACGCGCGTCGTAGATCACGTCGACGATCCACCGGTAGTAGCCGCACGCAGCCTCCCGCAGATGCATCGTGCGCGGGCAGGCATCGCCGGCGACGTACTCGGCGAAGGAGTCCGGCAGACTCTGGATGCCGCGTGGGTCGCCCTTGAGGGCGAGGACGAACTCGAACAGCACGCCCGGCTCCACGTCCATCTCCGACGGTGAAGATGACGACGTGGCAGGCGACGACGAGCGTGACGCTCTGCCGCGGCCACGACCACGACCACGACCACGGCCGCGAGGTCGGCCTCCGCCTCTACCAGACATGGCGTCGTCTCTTTTTGAGATGGTGGCAGCTAGGGTTGGGGAGAGAGGCGCTAGGGTTTGTGTGTGATAGGGACGACGAGAGGCGGCCCTTTTTATAGGTCGGAGGGAGGCGGGGGAGAGGTGGCGCTCATTAACGCCGGCACGCAGAGCTAGGCGCGACGAGACGCGTCGCTGCGCCTCTGCGGGAACTGCACCGTCGCTGCGCGCCAATAACTTCTGTTGCAAGGTAGGCGACGGTAAGATTAAAATTTATTGTGCCGCTGACGGGTCGGCCCCGCCAGTCCCCGCCCCACTTTTCGGTGTGTCCGTCGTCCCCGGTGCGTCCCCTGTGGGGCGGGGATAGGCTCGGGGCGCCGGACACCGTATCGGGGCGCGCCGGACAAAAATGGGTTTAGGGGACGCGACTGGAACCGTGCATATGAAGGAACTACTCAAACGTTGAAGCCCCAGGTTGTAGCTCAACCAAGTTGAGGTCATGGAGGTTGTCATCATTCTCTTGCTCAACGATTATGGTGTGATCACACAACAGGTCATCACCTCCCACATGGTCTGATTATTCCATGTTTTAGCGAGGTGACAAACAGTAGTCCACCGAGGTCGGAGCACACCAAATGCATGTTCTACATATTTCCTGCATGTCTCTTGCTATTTCACAAACCTCTTCTCCTTCTGTGTTTGAGGATCATGGATCGTCTTCACTAGTATGGCTCATCTAGGATAGATTCCATCAACTAAATAATATGGCTTATCATATGAATTGCAATTTATCTCATAGTGAGCCACTGGAGCATTGCCTTCAACAAGCCCGGAGAATACTGAAGAGAGACGGAGCATGTTGATGTCATTGTGGGTACCGGCTATGCCAAAGAAAGGGTTCCAAATCCACGGATCATGTGATGCAACTGCCTCAAGAATGATAGTGCATCTCTCTGCATCCCCTCTATACTACCCCTGCCATGCGAAAGGGTAGTTCTTCCACTCCCAGTGCATGTATTCTATGCTCCAGATCATCCCGGAAGCCCCCGTGCCACATTGATTGACAACATCCAGGGCAGTGTCGGTAGCTACTGTCTCTCTCAAGTAAACCTCGCCAAACAACACAATCATGGCTCGACAAACTTGTACTTCACATCGAGGTAGGTGGTCTCGTTCATTCACAGGTAATCATCACGAGATCACCCGACAATCCATATGCAAGCATATGAATAGCTGCAGAACACTTCTAATAAAAGGTGAAGCCTAACTTACAAGTGGCATCGGTCTTGCATCTGAACTAGGGGCCGTAGTCCCTGACGCCTCGTAGAATAGTCAAGATTAAGTCTCTTGGCATCCAAAAGTGGCGGTGGAACATGGTCACATTAAAGGCATGCTTCGTGGGGGTGGAAGTAGTCCCTCTAGAGTCGGTAGTGGCCAGCCTCTTGATTGCACGCCGCATTGCCCGTGTTAGGCCTCTACGAGCCCCTGCACAATAGTTGTTGCCTCTCAGTATGGTCATCGAGGAGGGAGGCCGCGGCAATCATGAACTCCGAAGAGCCGTCTGACTCCTCGTTTGATGAGTTGACCATGACGTTGTTGTAGAAGAACTCGATCAAATTGCTGAGGTCAACAAGGACGAATCAAAGGCCAGTCTAGATGGCGCAAATGGCCGAAAATGGTCTAGGTTTTTTACCCCAAAATCGGCCTCACAATTGGACCAATAGTTCTTGGGAGTCAATGCCAATGGTCAGGTCCGAGCAAGCGGGTGGCAAACAGGGTCCTAGAATGATGCCGGTGAGTTCTCTCTAGGACACTGACACCACTCATGGCATCCAAAGAGTTGCGGCCTAAACAGAGGATGCCGACAATGGTGAGGCGGCGGGGCGGGCGGTGTTGTCGCTCTAGGGCTGCAAAGGGAAGAAGGACACAATTTGGTGGCTACCAGGTTTGGTGTCCCTGGCGAGCAAGCCCTAGGTTAATTTAGAGGAACATGCATAGCCGTGGGTTGTTGTCCGTGCCAACGCAATTCGAGCCCAAATTTGGCCCGTGAATGTGCTCGCGTGGGCAGGCCGGTCATTGTGCGCCGGGACGCTCAACTAGGGTTTTGCCCATTATCTGTCGGTGCGGAGATGGCCTAACCTATTGCAGCTTCCACCCCTTGGTCATCTAATCAACGATATAACCCGATTAATAGCAAAACTAGCAAAAGTGGCACATGTGCTTCCCTAGTCAATGTTCTAATTTATACACACAGATTGTAGGATGATTAAAAAATTATAGAAAAGTAATTTCTTATCCAAAAACTGCGAAAAAATGTGGATGCACTCTAGGACATAATTGACGCGGTTTATACGAAGCATCAAAGTTCACTAGAAAAGGTTTGGCCGTTTATTTTTACAAATAGATAATCGACTCACTAAATAAATTGCACTATACTAAAACAATTAACCATCAATTTTTTATTTTATTAATGCTTTATAGGATGCAGTGAACGTATTCTCTGACATAAATTGTTTGTTTGAAAGTTTACTTTAATTGTCTTCACATAAAGCACTTATTACGTTTTCATAAATTTTGGAGGTACACTTGTTTTCTCCTGCTTTGCAAATAATCATTTGAACTTTTTTTTAGTAATTTTTTATGTTTCTTTCGAAATGAATATATTATAGCCTAGAGTGCATCCACAAAAAGTCTCAATTTTTGCATGAATAATTATTTTTCTATGAAGTTTAATCATTCTAAAATCTTTGTACATAAACTAGAGCAGTGACATTTGGACTCCACCTTTCGGTCTTAGTGTCAACCGGGGTAATATGTTGATTAGATGACACACCGGTGGATGTTGTGACAGATTAGACCAATAAGTTGTGAAATATGCACAAAAAAGGCATTCAATAAGGTGGAATGCATGCGAAGATATTTGGTTGTAAAAATGCATGCACTTCTTTTGCTCCATGTTACAAGATGTTTCAGATATTTCGATATGGAACTAGATAAGAATCGAAATGAGTGAAATGAAACACATTTAATTACATTAATTTCTATTTAAAATACATTTGTTTACAATAATAGTAAACGGAGGAAGTAGTGTTTTGGTTTACTGTTTCGCTACGTTATCTTTTCAGGCTACTCTATCTAGCTTAACTTAAACACCAAACTGTGGACGTGGCGTCGTGATCATGCAATGTTTCCCTGCCCGACGACGCCCTGATTTGTAAAGGCTTGGTCGCCATGGCATGCATATGGGGGCACGGCACCACATTCCTTGTAAAGAGGCCGCCTCGAACATCCAGCAAACTTTATCGATACGCACACGAATAAGGCCACGCAGGCAGCGATGTGACAAACCTAGGTCTACTCCTGCTACGAGGCTCCTTGATTTGGCGTCGGACTAATTCAGCAAGGGGCAGTGTACCAAATTGGGTTGGGGATAGCATACCAGGCAGCTGCTGATTGGCTCAACTCCACGCCACTTATCATGTTGCCATTGGCTATGTCGTTGGACACATGTCGGCCATCCGGAGTACTGTTGTCAATTAAGTACGGATTTTCTTTTGAAAGTGTTTCTTTTTGCTGAAATATATTTAGCATGCCGTTCACTCCACCGTGAGATCTCCACCTGAAAGTGCAGAGCTCCTCGAACACAGCTAGCTAGGTACACATTCAACCCAAATCAGCTTGCATTTTTTGGGATTGTGGTAGAGGATCACGTCATATCTCAAGTGTTTGTGCAACATGGATGCTCTTATTATTATTATTCACGGCAACCAGACTAATCACAAGTTTTTTTCCTTTTTTTTCAAACCATGTAGGAAAACTGCATGTATATATATTAGGAAGAAGAAAAAAGACCCATAAGAGATCAAAGTACATATAAAACAGGTTAACAATGAAGCGATCCGACAAACCACAAGCAAAACTAAACACAGAAGGACAAGCTATAGCGTGGCACAACCCAACTACATGTTAGGCAACACGAAGCGACCTTTACTAGCTACATGAACTTGTGATTAGTTTGAACAGATCAAGACTAATCACAAGTTCATGCATATACATAACCATAGGAATGTTTTTACAGGAAACATCTGAAGATATGTACTCTACGAAACGAGAAACAGTAATCAGAGCCCATTTTCTTGTTGTCGTATAACAACTGAATATACCTGGATAAACAATAATCAGAGCTAAACTTGTCACTTGATACCATATGTATATGGTTAAAGTATGCAATATTAAATATTCCTGGACAAATATATAGTGGAGAAAGGAATTTTGGGATACGTGGGATATGAATGCCATGCTCTCCTGCTTGTTCTCATCCTCTCCCCTTTTGCTTCCTACAGACACATTGAGTATTTGCAATCAGGAAGAAAAAATGAATCACCAGTTGAGAATACAACTCTGTCTGTTATCTTTGCACCCTAAATATCAGAAGAACCTTAATTAATTAGTCGATTTAGCTCTATCTTTTGCGATGGCCACTCATTGATATGATATTGCACTGAGATCACACCATCCGCGACAAGTAGAAAAGAACGATGCCGACATGACCGCATGATAAAGTTGGCAATCTTGAGACATTCAGCAGGCTGAGCCTCAGTGTAATTAACACACGCGCTAAAAAGACGGAGATTCTTCAACAGAGCGCAAGCGCCGTGCCACCCTGCGCCACGTTCATGGTCCATCCACCGTACGTAGTTTGCTTCACCGGAACTGCTAGCTACTGTATCAAACATCATCAGCAGCAGCAACTCATCATGCATGACAAGGTGGCGGAACAGTGCCAAACATGCATGTCCTACTCCTACTCCTACAGTCCTACCTGTAAAGTGTGAGGGCGTGTTTGGTTTCTAGCCATAATTTGCCAAATCAAAATATGGTTAGCCACAAAAGTGTGGACCAATTTGCTAGTCTCGGTCGAATTTCGTGTACCACAGGGACAGGCTCTATGTATGTTAGCCCCTTGCAAACGAGTTTCAGACCACTTTTAGCACTTAGCTTGTGAACGCTTCTTGTCGCCCGAGGCAACTCAGCCCGCTTTGTTTGGTAGGATGCCCACAGCCCACAGCCTTTCTTGCTTTGCTAGTGTAACACAGCTATTGTTTGGTTACACACATGAGGACGTAACTTTTTTTTTATTATAGTGGTGAGGTTACCCAGCTACCGTGACTGAATAATACTAGCACACTACAACAATTCAGTTTATCAAAAGGGAGTGATAATATGCAGCAACACCCTGCATAATTCAGTTTATCAAAAGGGAGTGATAATAGGCAGCAACACCCTACATAAGAGTTACCCTAATGGGTGATGCACCACGAGTAAAGCAACAATAACTCGTGATGCATTAGTGGCTCATCATAAAAGGAGTTAGTATATACCACCTCCAACAAGTTCATCATATTACAGAACATGGATTATGTTTAATCAAGCCCTAACTAAAGGAGTGATATGAGACCACCTCCCAAAATATACATGCATGATCTCTTTTACAGTTCATGACTAGCACCGATAGATGTTGAACATCAACAAAGAAGCACTAAGCAAACCATTTGCGCACACAATGTCCTAAGTCAAGCCCTCCTCTCACCTGGTAACGGCCTAGCATATTCAGCACATTCGATTTTGTGCTCAACAATGTAGTTCAGTGTCTTGATCAGAAAGTGTGGTTCGAAGAATTGCTTCTTGAAAATAAGCCCGGGCATGAAGACAATATTCATCTGAGCATAGTTCACTATGGGCTTGTTCATGAACCCATGGTGCTTTGGGTAGCACTGCGATTGACAAGGACAAAGTGTTAGTGTAGATCAAAATGTACGTATGAACAAACTCAATGCAAAACAGAGCCACACTATCTTACCAGGAGGTGCTGCCTCAGATCATAAAGCAAATGTTTTCATACATTTGAGTTTGCCTCCCTCTTTTACCTTGCAAATCATGGTCCACATGGTCCCCTACTTTCCTGGTGTGGTTGTACAGCGGAAGTGCTCACTGAGATACTAGTAGAGTCAAGAACATCATTCACATCCTTCTTCATCTGGCTCTCTTTGAAGCCATGGCTACAACTATTCCCGCTCTTGACAAGGTCAACTAACTGGTTAAGGATGAACTTTGGTGGAAATTGTTCCCAAACCATTGAAGGTTTCAGTGCATACAGTGATTTATCATGCACAAATGGGGGATGGGGGGTTGACATACATATCTTAGCTAATAGGTGAAATATTAGAGGTTTCTTAATGTCACAGGGACAACATGTAGCACTGAGATCGGGGTAGAGGGAGAATCCGGCAGGACCGCCGTAGCCATGCTCAAGGGAGAACCGGGAAGGGTCACCATTGTTGTCTTCGAGGGAGAAGACACGACCTATAATCGAAGCCATCAAATCCACCCCCATCTACCACATGCTTAGATCCGAGCTAGAACGAGGGTTTGAGATGCTTACAACCACCGAAAGATTCGGGGCAGAGGAAGAAGCTAGCACGCGGCGGCCGGTCGCCACCGCAACCTCGGTGACTTAGCCGGTGACGAAGCTCTAGCCACAACCTCGCCATGTTGATGGATTTCAAAAGGTGGAGGAGCAGGAAGAGGGCCAAATGGATTTGGATTTGGCCGTGAGAGTGGCACCTATAAATACGGCGGCGAAATTTCGGGGCGGTGACCGAATTTGTCCCGCCTCGCCGTTCTGTGCGAGCTTGCGCCATCTCCGTCACCGGCTTTGCAGGGACGCCACATTGTGGATTAGACGAAGGTGGGTCCACGGAAACGGCGAATTCAATAGTTTCTCTGCGAGCTGCCAAAGACAGGCTCTAGACATGGCTACATATGCATCTGGACCTGAAGCCTGATCGACACTGCGCTGATCGATACAGATATACGATGCAGCATCCTCCGAACTCTGTACAAGTCCTAAACAACACTCCTGCCATGCAGCACTGTCTGAATTGCCAACACAAGTGTGTTTAGTTTGGTCTGGGAAGGCACTATTTATTCCAAGAATAATTCATTTCTTCTGCTATTTTGAAGAATATTTTTTTAGATCAACATCTTTTGAACAAATGAGTAGGGCAACCAGCAGAAGAGATCAGATGATGAGATGGAAGAGACAAAATCATGATAGTGGAGACGAGACCAAATCATGGATTGAAAGCTAAAAGTCGTGGACACAAGGCAGCTTTAGGATCGATGTCACATCCAATGGCGCATGCAGCAGCTGCTGCAGCAACAGTGAAGTGATTAGTTGCTGTCTGTCCCCAGTTAAGCGTTAAGCGATCGACCAGCAGCTAGCTGAAAAGGACGCTGACCTGATGGAGCATTTGTGATGTGAGCTTCTGATCGATCTTATACATCGCGACCAGGCCAGAGTCGTCGAGTGTCACGTCCGTCTGCGACAGGATGAAGCTTCAGGAAGCAGCGAGCCTAGAATGCGTTGCATCTGTTCTCATGTGGCTGTCACATGAGGCAAGCAGACGTGCAGTGCCGGAGACTATCGGGGAAGAGGCAGCCGCGAGCTGAGACGGTTGGTGTCGTCCATGGGAGATGTGATCAAACATGGTGGACGAAGCAGGGTAAGAAGAAAATAATTATGGAATGGTGGGAGTAGTAGATTTGATTACCAACATAGAAATAATTACAGATAACTATCCATAACTGTAATGGCAGTTGAAGAATTGTCTCAAGATTTCCAGAGGATCATCTTTGAGCACCATCCACGTGAAGCAATGTTAGCTAGTTTTGCTAAACAATCATCAACCGTTGTTTGGCATGATGTACCTCCACGTTTCTTATCCCAAGTATTGTTAAATGATGTAACGCTACTTACTAGCTAATAAAATCCCTTTGGTGTTCAAAAAACTTAATACAACAAGGTACACCACGAAATATAGAGTTGTCTTCAAAATTTAGAACTAGCATAATCTTAAGCCAATTAATTAATGGTCAACATATCGAACAATGTCAATATCCTAACCGATATGTGGCACAGATGTAGCATATGCTTTCATTCCAAGTGTGAAACTGGAGATACATACACTCAATACAACATCATGTACACGGTATGCTGCTTTACATATATCCATGTATACGACACAGTAGTTTCCCTGAAGGACGCCTAAGAGCGGTAGCCTAAATTCCACGAACATGATAGTGAATTACGGACATCTTCCCACGGCAGTAATCAAGCATTTTGTTCTCCAACAGTGTGGAACCAGAAGCTGCTACTTTACCATCACCCTTCAGAAGCACGAGCATGGTGCGGCAAGGAAACCTCCGGTCGGGGTTCTACCCCGCTAGGTGCATGACAGAGTACCTGGAATATCATCTCAACTGTATGTTGTCTCAGGAACGAGGGAAGAGAATGTTTTGCAAGCGGTAATCAGGCGTATACCTTACACAAACAACTAGACGGAAACCTCAGCTACTGCTGTTTTTCCTACTCCAAGTTACATAAGCAGCATCACCATGTGGCCTGCAAATTCATTGAACTATGAGAGGAAAAATTTACCTGATCAACAAACTACAGTATATTGCATATCTGAATACGCCTGCAATAAAACAATCCAAAGGAGTTTCTGTTTACTGTTACGTGCAGTGTTAGTTAGGTTGTTATGAGAAAACAAAATCACAGGCTAGTATTTATCGCCTTCAGACAACATACTCTAAGAGAGATATACACGACGTAAGAAGGGCCATACAAGATAATTCAAAACATTCACCTTCTTGATTACCTTGGAACTTTCACATGAATCAGAGCAAAGAGAATGGACAAGAAAATGCTCAGGGAACCAGTGATCATATATGCATATCCAAGAAAGTCATTCTTGCCACCCAGCCAGGTTGATGTTGTAAGAACTAGGCTTTTCTTCCCACCAAAAGTGTAGGTGTTGTAATTATTTGTTATGTGCATGGTAATGGTTTCATCAGCTTGAATATCCTCTTCAATGACACCATAGAGCTTTCGGAATTGGGGAAGGGCAGCTGTGCGCATCCACACAATAAGATCTTCCTGATTGCTCAGCTGGCAAACGGACACAGTCGGTTAGCTAACATGAAAGAAAACTAGTAATTCAGAAACTTATCTTCTTATGGTAAACTGAAGACTGGTTATTGAATGGGCAACCGAAAAAACTTGAGATAATTGTCACAAAAAACACCACTTGAGATACAGAAGTACTCACTGGTACATTAGGGTCAAGTTTTCCTCCACCGATCAAGGATCCATTCTGAAAGTTGAAAGGATAGACATCCTTCCCAAACTTATGTTCCCGATCACTTCTCCATGAAATATTTTTCCTATCAACCATTATATCCTTTGATCCACGGGTAAAACCATAAGTATCATTGAACAAGCTCCAGGCAATCAGTCCACAGGGAACAATCGGAAGGCCATTGCTCCTTTCTATCGGACTGCATGAGCTTTCAGTGTGTTCGAGGCCACGGCGTAGTTGCTTATCGCTTCTACTTTTGACATATCTGTTCACAATGAACAAGTTTGTTTGTTCAGAAAGCGAGAGCCTAGAGTTCTTCAAGACACTGACCAGTAAATAGATCATTACCTACGATGATTCTGGTAGAAATTGTCTAGTTCATAATAGACATATATTGGAGCTTTCATACGATACCGAACCTGCAAATATACATTCTCAAGTCTGGACATTTTTTTAAAGAAGTAAAATATAAGTAATAGCAACATTAGACAGATATGACTAGAAAAATACTGTAATATGTGCCTAACGTAATCTCGAAGTCCCAAACCAAACTTAGAATTTTCAGTTATAAATGAAAAAATAATATATAGACTCTGGTCTACTAACAAGTAAATAGGAGAAATAGGGTCTAATAACAAAGTACCTGCACTTTCTGAATACATTTCTTTGAAATCGAGCTGTCTTTGATATAGGCCTGCTTATTTCCTTTGTAAGCATTAGGTACGCAATCAATATCATAACGGTGAACGATTTCTGCAACCTGCACACCCAGAACAGGGAGCACCCTAGTGCGCATTTAGCATGATACCCAAACTAATGACAGTTCAGCATCTACCATACAGAAAAAAAAAAACAATTACACTGTTTGAAGCCTGAAGACAAACTAGCCCAATAGGTACAAAAGTGATCCCAATGATCAAGAAAATGGTTATCACCTGAAACAAGGGAAGTACTACCGTGTAAGTTACAAAGCAATACATAATACCATGGGTACAAAAACCTATGGTTAGGGCCAGTGCCAACTTACACATCCTGGTGTCATTGCCGGTTTCCAAGCTGGAAGATCCTGCTGGGTGAATCTATAGAATACTGCAAAACAACCGACATGGTCAACCTGGATAGCATGAGGCAGGGAAGAAACCAGTATGTAAATGCATAAACAACATTCACTGTCTCAATGTTTACTAATCAAATTCAGTAAATTTTGACACAAGGAAGATTGCTATTAGTGCATCAACATTGCATCTCATTTCCTCAATCGATTGGCCCTATGACATGGAAGGTTTTTTTTTCCATGCGACCCACGAGGGGGATCGATTTTCGTTATCAGAATGATAACGAAAACTCAACGACGATCTCAAAAGCATCCAGGTGCTGAAAAGTAAAAGACAGGGAAAGTAAATCGCTGCCTACTGCTAGCGTCCAACGTAGTGAACACACAATGGTAGGAGTTACATATGTACAGAACATGATGGGCACAAAGGGCCATCAGGCAACTGAACCAAGCAAACACAAAAGCTTTTCTGCAGATCATCTTCCAACCAGCCCCTCTTGTATGCAATGCAAAGGCAGATTAAGGAGATTATCAGCTCCATCCCTCAACGCAATTGCATCAGCAGAATTGTGATGAAGCCCTGCCCAATACTATAACATGGAAGGTGCTCACCTAATTTCCTCCCTTGCGAAATGCTCTCTGAATGCAACACACTAACATAGCATGCCCACACCTCAAATCACGTTCGAACTACCGAACAGACAAACAGCTAAGGAGAATACTAGTACCAAACGTCGAAGCAAGTCACTAGCTAAGAGGCGATCTGTCGCAAAAAAATCTCCCGGTCGCAGAGAGCAACCAAATCCTAGCACACGGGACATCCTGCTCACGCGTACGGAAGCACCAAGAAGCTCATGAGCTACCGAATCGAAAGCGACCGGTGTGGTCGGAACTCGGCTCACCTCCCGATCTCGCCGGCGGGAAGGAGCGCCCCGCGGAGCCTCCGGATGCCGAGGTGCTCGCCTCGTCCATCACGCCCACTAGCTCGCCGCACAGCTCCCGTCCGCTCGCCGGAGTCCGTGCTTCGCACCCAGGGGATCGGAGTCGCGGAAGAGAAGAAGAAGAATAGAAAGCAGGTGGAAGAAACCCAGAAGAAAGTAACCAAGGATACGGGCCTCAATTGGGCTCGCGAGATGGGCCCATATCCGGCCCATGCAGTTTGGGCTCTGGGTTGGGCCAAGCGGGCCGTGAAGCTGACGGCGTGAGATCGGATGGAGCCACCGTCAAGCCGCTCTGCGCGTCGCGGTCCTGGAGCTCATTCTTTTCCCCAATTCCCCGAGGAGGAGAGGAGCGAGAGGGGAGCGGCGAGCGGAGATGCGGGAGGAGGTCAGGAGCTCGTCGGGGGCGGTGCCGGAGCAGCAGTTCGCCGTCGTACGGTCGTCGTCGCCGCCGCCCACCCCGGTCGCCAGGTACGCTCTCTGCCGCTCCACGCCTCCTGGTGGTAGATTCGCCGCAGCGGTGGTCGGACGAATCGAAACGAAAGCTGGATTTGTTTTGGGCACGATTCGACCAAGACCTAGGATCGTATCGTAGGTGGGGTTTCACGGGGTTGCAGAGTGTCTGTGTGAATGCTGCAGAAAGGGTAGGGCATGATCTACAGCCATCATCAAGTTGTCACTCTCCTAGTCCTAGATCAGGGTGGGCATAAAAACCATGAAACCGAAAACCGAACCGAAGCCGAAACCGAACTAACCGAAATCTCGGTTTTTTCCATTAACCGCTATTTTTTCGGTTTCCATTTATACTAACCGAATTAAATTTGGTAGAATTTGGTTTTTAGCCCCACCAACCGAACAAGACCGAATAGACCGAATTGAGTAACCTACCATCAATTTGTGCATAAACCGATCATTCCATAGAAGCCCAATTGCGTTTGATGTTCCAAAAATTGTTCATTCAATGTATGACTTTAGTCTTTGATGTACTAGCTTTTTCTAAATATAGCGTGAAGCCTGCATAATAGAACACGTCGATTGAAGTCTTAGCTACCCCTTTTAATCGCTCACGAGTGATGCATCTGTACCGCGAGTGTCGCAACCTACCAAATAGCATCCCTCCATGATTGGTGCTCATTTGTCGATTTCTTGCGCAGTTGATGCTTTTTGTGTTGATATGTCAATCACTATTTGATTTCTTCGGTGATGCCTACTATTTGTTCAGGTGAGTAGGTTCATTCGGTTTTAACCGAAAACCGAACCGAATTTGTCGGTTAACCGAATCTTCGGTTTCCTAAATTTTCATGCCAATTTCGGTTACCATTTTTGAAAACCGAATTTGTTCAAAAACCGCAAAAACCGAACTGAAATTTCGGTTAAAACCGAATGCCCACCCTGAGTCCTAGATGATATAAAAGAGATCATTTTTAGGTGTAAGCAGACGGTATTTGGTGGCTTAACTCAGCCACGGGTATCTAATGTGTGAAAAGTTAGGGGTTTAGCTGTGTACTCCCTCCATTCTTATTTAGTCTACATCCTAGACTAAAATTTTGTTCCATGTTAGCAGGGCCGGTCCACACGTATGTGGGACCCTTGGGCAAAACCACCGAGAGAGGTCCTTGTTGACACCGACTCAGAATTACTTAGTTCTCAGTCGATACCGACAACCGTCTATCTGACCTTAAGATGCATACGAGATTGCACTTTTTTGAACTCTGAGAACAAACATTACATTTTGATTGCACAATATGAACAAATTATTCAACAACACTAAACAATTTTTCTTAGGTGTGTATAAAGATATTTGTAAAAACTATGGGATAATTAGTTTCGAGTGAGTCAACAGTACATTTTTCAACTAAATTGAACAAACTATGATACAGTAAACAATTAGGATCTGTATTATAAAATTTGTGAAATTAACTGAGAGCTAATTAAGCTAAGTCAAGCGAGATTTAGACGTGCCTCAAAATGTTTTATATTTATGTTCTAGCCTTCTCATTCTTGTTGACGGCGCGGAGCACCTCGAGGAGGACTCCGGCGGTCTGGTAGGCCTTCCCAAGTTGGGCCCTGAAGGCGACATTGGCATGGGACAGGGTGTGTCATGGCTAGGATTAGATTTATAACGAGGTAGAGCTCTGGTTTGGAGCTTCAGAATTACCGGTCAGCTTGTTCCCCTTTGTCAAGTGCACGGACGTAGTTCTCGTAGTACTGCTGATAAAAACTCTCAATTTCACGGGCATCGCGCCGATGAAGCCGCGAGGGGCGCATGTTCTTTAGTAGAGTCGGATTGAGACAATCTGTCGATTCTTACCCTTTACAGGTAATGCTGGTCTCCTGGCAGGGAAAGCCCATTAGAAGCTCAATTATCTAAAGAAAAAGCGCGGTTTTCATGGGCTCGTGGGTGATTCCACAAGAGATAGGGAAAGGCCGTTCTAAGCTCCACAGATCGATGATATCTTTCCTTTAAAACTGACACGACTTCGTATCCATCAAAACACAAGAGAACTATTCCGTACCGTGATAGTAAGAATGTACTGTATGTGTAAAAATTGAAGATTGCTTTCCATGATAGTATTAAAGATTTTTTTTGTGTGACAATATACTGAGTGTGAAACTTTTGTGTTACCATGGAATATAGATGTGTTGCCTTCTTCGCACTTGGCTGCGCCTAGAGTCGTAGACCAAGTAGAGACAGTACTGAGAAAAAGATAAGAATCCATTAGTTGCTTTCTTCTTTCTGTCGAGAAAAGGCCCTTAGAATCAAGTAGCAATCGATTTGAGCGCTCCATACATCCGTAGTGGCCTTCCCTTGCATCTTGGATTGTCTAGTTAATTTTCTGAATTTACACCACAAACCTTGGCCCAAAGGGGAAAGGCCAGAAGTACTAGTACAAGTTACTACCTAGGCCGGGGCCCCTTCCTCTCGGTGGCCAAGGGCAGGCGCCCCGTTGCCCCGCCCTATCGGCTGACCCTGCATATTAGTAGTCTACATTGGATGTCATTAATTTTAATGTAGCTTGGATTGGTTGTTTACATATTAAAGTATATTTAATGACTTGCTAATTGGTCTTTAAATTTGTAGAATGTAGACTAAAAGAGATGGGAGGGAGTATGTTCCTAGCACTTCATTTTTTTTCTTCCTTTGGATGAGATCACCCATTCCATTATGATGATGAAATAACATCTAACAAGTTCAGAAACGAGCAGAGAGATAATTGAGTCCGACACACTACCAGGAAACCACCTGTTTGTACTTTTTCTCGACGCACTACCAGTACACACTACGAGGCGGAAACCTGGTAACACTATCCTACAGCCTTACTGGAAAAGTACCACCTCGGACATAAGCAATAAACTGAAAATGGAACGCCTGGCTCCGTTGTTTCTTGTGTTTCGAGATGGATGGAGCTCATAGAGACTGCAAGCAAACACAAGTAGACGTATCATACATCTGAAATCACCAAAAGAGGTGCCCCGCCATCTTGAACATGGTTTTTAGTAGAGTCCTGAGCATCCTGATCACAAACTAGTTGCAGCACCTTCTGCGTCAGCTGTTCTGTCCCTGGCTGTGAAACCCTAGGATTTGTGCTGTCTAATGGTATGGTGCCTCCGTAAAGTTGAAAAGATTAATGCGAAGTGCCATTACAACTTGATAATGCAGAACCTTATTATGTTATTGGAACTTGTGATGCCTTGTTGCTAGTCCTTTTTGTGAGATGTTAGTTTCTGGGACGTGTTTCTTCACGCTTTGCTTGTTAGAATTCTTAGAGCTATATAAGTTATTTTCATATATTTGTTTCGAGCAAAACCTGACTCTAGTATCACCCTTTTGCAACCTAGAGTCCAGCTAGAATACTTTGTTCACAATCTTGTCAAACACTCATAATTTTCCACTGCTTGCACTGAAGCCTCCTTTTGCGTTTTCAGTTCTGCTGGAGCCTCATCACCTGCTATGCAAATTAATATAGTAAGCATAGATTGGTTGGGTAGCAAACAAGCTTCCAGGGTTGATTCCTCATCACAAGTTGCACCACATGCCTATGGGCCTGCTCATAGCTTTGATGCTGTTGGAACTGCTTTGGATTCTGCACCATCTTGTCGACCATGGGAGCGTGGAGATTTACTTCGTCGACTGGCCACATTTAAGCCTTCAACTTGGGATTCTAAGCCGAAGGTCATTTCTTTTCCTTATTATATGTAGGGATTTTAAATTGTTGAAAGCAACAAGATACAACTGGTGAATGTTGTGTCTATTAATTTTGCGGTAAGAGATACTCATGGACTCATGGTACGTAAATGTACAAGCACAGTGACTTTTCCTATGATATCACTTATGATGCTTACTGCTAGCTTAGATATACAGAATTTGATAAAGATCACAGTTCCTTCCTTTGCTCGTTGTAATTGACATTTTTTTATTAGGTTTAAGTTATAATGTGATTATGGACTATTTACGAAAATTTCTACTCATGTTATCATAATTTAAGCCTAAATTAACTTTTTGTAGGCTGCTAGTTCCTTGTCTTGCGCTCAAAGAGGCTGGGTGAATGTTGATATCGACAAAATTGAATGTGAATCATGTGGTGCGCATCTTATATTCAGTGTGCTGACATCCTGGTCCCCAGCTGAAGGTATGTTTTCAGTTGGTATGCTTTTGTTGAAATTTGTTTGAGAGATAGCTGTTATGCTTGTCATCTTTATGTTTTGTCACCTTTCAGTCTAGTTAAATAGATTTGACTTGGTATCAGTGGTATTTGAAAATTTGAGATGGATCATGTTAAGTTTTGTGCTCCTTCATGATAAAAAATATATAATATATATTTATAGGCTATGCTCTCACTTGGGAATAGTTAATAGTTTGATTTGCCAGCTGTTTAACACCTGAAATTGTTATGATAAAGTAAGTGACAACATTACATACTATCAAAGATAACACATATGTCCAAGTGTCATAATGTTATTCAGCTGTGAAACCTTTCTTTATGTGTTGTATATTAGTTGCAAATGCTGGAGAAGCCTTTGCGGAGCAGCTTGATGCATCACACAAGAATAGTTGTCCCTGGAGAGGCAGTAGCTGTGCTGATAGCCTTATTCAGCTCCACCTCACGCAGTCAGCGCTTATTGGAGGTTTTAAAGATCGTTGTGATGGACTTCTACAGTTTCTCTCTCTTCCTGTGATTGCTTCATCTGCAATTGAGAATATGAGGTTGACCAGGGCTGCTCAGATTAACCGCCTATTAACCCAATCGATTACCTTCTTATCTGGGGAACTTGGTTACAAAGCTGACAGTACACCAGGAGTTGACATCCATCAAGGTTCCTCTTGTGGCTACTCGCGAGTATGTTTTTCTGTTTCTTGTATATGTGTGCGATATGTTCATTTGTGTCACTACTGTAGTTCTGTTTCTCGTATATGTGTGCGATATGTTCATTTGTGGCACTACTATAGTATTATTCTTCGGCCATGTAGCTTTATTTTATTCAAATGCTGTTTCTGTTTTGCTTTCTAGGCGCAGAAGCTTATAAGCCTTTGTGGATGGGAGCCTAGGTGGCTTCCAAATGTTCAGGACTGTGAAGAAAATTCAACCCGCTCGGCTAAAAATGCACTTTCAAATGAACCAGACGAACATCAGAAAAGTTCATTCTCGGAATCAGCCAAGAAAGATAAAGGAAAAGGCAAACGACCCCTCAAAGATTCTGGATGCAGCATGAGCTCACCTTTATTAGACTGTAGCCTGTGTGGAGCTACAGTTAGGATCTGGGACTTCAGATCTGTGTCACGTCCTCATTTTAGCCCAAATAACATTGATGCGCCAGAAACAGGCAAAAAGTTAACCCTGACACGTGGAATTAGTGCAGCCAGTGGGATCAATGGATGGGTTAATGATGGGGTGGTAAGAGATCAAGCTGAAGGGCGTGATGAAGCGGCAACTTATGAGGGAAAATTACTATCAAATGCTGGAGTAGACCTGAGTTTAACGATGGCTGGAGGACTGCCGCCAATTCATTCTGCAATGCCTGTTGCATCTGAGGGCTTTAATGGAGGAATGGGAAGAGATCTGATGATTGCACAGCCCACTGGAAGTGAAGTTGGTGATCGTGCAACGTCGTATGAGTCTCGGGGTCCAAGCTCGCGGAAGCGTAACCTTGAGGAAGGTGGGAGCACTGCTGACAAGCCACAAGACGGGGTTCAACATGCTGACAGCATAGAAGGAACTGTCATCGATCGTGATGGTGAAGAAGTTGATGATGACGTGCAAGATTCAGACATCCAGAATAAAAGATCCCGTGGGTTCAACTTTTTTGACGCCAATCTTCCATCTTGTTCTGGAGCGGGACCTAGTAGAAACCTCTGCATTGACTCTGATGTAGATACCAGTATATTCGGTCACTCTAGAGCTGTTGGTCTAGGTCCTGTTGAGCATCCATCTGCTAGAGATTCTATGAGGGCATCTTCTGTTATTGCAATGGATATTCGAAGTGCTGATGAAGATTCGATGGAGAGCGTTGAGTACCATCCAGATGCTGGTATTGATATTAACATGCCTTCATCTAGTGGGTACAGGAATATTGAAATGAATGATGCCTTTGATCTCAACGATAGCAACCAAGCACAGCAAAGTGCTTGTGCACAGCCTGCTGCTGGAAGTGACGGAAGGGAGATAGGAGGAAGCAGTACAAATGAAGGGGAGGAAGTACTTAATGCAGGCACGACTTCTGCTTTTGCAAGGGATCAACTTAGCTTAGGAATTAGTGGTGGGAGTGTTGGCATGGGTGCTAGTCATGAGGCTGAAATTCATGGCATTGATGTTTCTGTGCAAAGAACTGAGAGTGTTGTAGGCGATGCAGAACCTATTACTGACCTTACTGAGACAATGGGTCATACAGGCGAATCAGTTCCAGGACCTGGATTGATGGATGAGTTTGTACCTGAAGAAGTTGACCGGGAAGTAAATCATGGAGACAGCCAAGACATAGTGTTCCGTTCAGCAGGGCGTGCTGACAGTGGATCAAAAAATTATGGTTGTAATAAAGCTGATTCTGGTGAGAGTGGAAAAAAGATAGGACATGCCATTGGTCAGGAAAGCACCATGCATCCTTCCCTGTCTTGCAATGCTGTGATGTATAACGGTTTTGATGTGTTTAAAGAGGAAGTGACACAGGCTGGCAAAGTACCGACTACAGATGATGTGTTAATGGGGTTAGATTATGATCCGCAGAATGAGTTAGGTAATTATCATCAAGCCTTTTTCCTATTCTTATACGAACCGTATTTGCGTTATTTTGTGTGGTTGCATGCTACATTTTACTATTAAACTGCCTTTATTTGACAGCTAGAGATACTTGCTAGTCATGCTTTCTTTGAAGTTTTAAGTTGTGAAAAAATGATCTGTTGGTGACCAAGGAGCAGCCAGCTATCTTTTCAGTTTTCCCTTTTCAGCATACGTGGTATTGATCTCATATAGTTAGTTCGGCTTTGGCATCCCCTATTCCTAGTCGTCCTATACCGACTGCTCCCAGACCCCACACACATGTTTTTATTTATTGCCCCCTCTTTGTATTAATGTGCTTGTTCTTGTTCTGCTCAATTATATGTGATTTGCTCATATCAATACTCTATTGTTTGTTTCTCAGGAGCAACAAATGGAGAAAATGACTATGAACCAGGTCTTCCAGATTTTGATCCAATCAAGCATCACAAAAGTTACTGTCCATGGGTAAATGGAACTGTTGCAGCAGCTTGCTGTTACGATGCTAGTTCCAGCTCAAGCAGTTCAGAACTTTCTGGTTGGCAGCTAACAGTAGATGCGCTTGATACATTCCAGTCTCTTGGTCAAAACCAAACAATGCAGTCTGAATCTGCGGCCTCGCTAAATATGGTAACCTTTTGTCACTCAACTTTATTTTCTTTATTTTTGCTCCTTTTTGAATTTACCATGACATATTGAACTAGTTGTGGTCCATATTTGAAAACCCGAGTTAATGATCTTCATTAGCTGTGATATCTGGATGGCCCTAAGTACATAGGAGTGTGCCATGCAGATGTCAACTAGTATGTTTCCTTGTGCACCAAGCTATCCTTATGGAGCTCTCTGTCTGTGTATGGCGCAGGATGATCAAGTAGCTTCTAACCGTAAGCTGGCAAGAAGGTCTTCAGTTAGCAAAAGCCATGGGAAATGTTGAGCAAAGCTCCATCATACCCAGCCAAGCTAGTTTCACCTTCTTCTCAAACATGAATAGCATCCGGCCAAGTTCAAGATCCAGATTGGGGCATCTGGGTGCTTAATAACATGCAGTGCTGTTGCTGCCTGATGTACCCTTTCTAAATTAGGTTCGGCGCCGGCGGAAGAAAACCAGTTAATAATCCATGTCAGCTAGTCTGTAGATTGTTGTCACCTATGGTTGCACATAATCTGGCAATTTGATATATATGTTCCAGTTATTCCGGAAGAGTTGATTCAGCTCTGAACGTCACCCACCATTCCAAAAGGAACATTTGCAGAATTTGGCAAGTGAGTTGATTATTTGTCACCCCCAGGTTAAACTTATGAGCCAATGTTTGTGTTCTTGGGAATGACCTGACACATAATTCAGAGAGTGATTGTGTTCCAGTGAGTCACTCTTTGACCCTCGGAATACAGAATTCACTCATAGTAATATCAGGGCTATGCCAGAATTTTTGTTAGAATTTAGTTCAAATTTACAGAGCCCATAATTCACCTCCAGTAATGAAAAAAAATCTGTCGCCATTCTCCATTTTATTTGTGCTCTGATATTTTTTGAGGATGGAAACAAATGTCACTATTGGATTTGTTTCTGCTTGCGCTATAGCTGACAACCACACAGCGGTCACTTTCTGGTTCAAAATCTGACCGCCCAATGAGCAGCACTCGGAGTGCCAGGTCATCACCGATGATCGGATAGAGTAGTGGATGAGATGCCACTTCTCTCCAGTGTACCCCATCATCGTCTTCCTCAGCTGCGCCCCTCCAATTAATCTCCAAACCTCCAAATCAATCGGTGGAAGGGAGACAAAGCTAGCTAGGGAGAAGCTATAGCCACGGCCTGTGACAATGCCGCTCTGCAGCTTCTACGCCTCCACCTCCCTCCCCGTCGCCAAGCCCCACTCCTTGCCCTCCTCCACCAAGCTCCCTTCCACCGCCGTGGCCGCGATCACCACCGTGCAGCAGACGACGAGCCCGGTCCTGGCGGAGGCGACCACGTTACCAACTGCGAACGCGTCCACGGCGGCGGAGGTGCTGTCGTTGCACCTGCCGGAGCTGCCGTCTTCGACGCGGGACAAGATCCTGAGCCTGGAGCTAATGGGGGTGGACTACGGGCGCGCGCTATCCCTAAACCCGGACCTCCGCGACGCGTCGCCGGAGTCCATCCACGCGGTGGTGACCTTCCTCCAGTCCCGCGGGCTCCACTTCAGGGACCTGGGCCGCGTCTTCGGCATGTGCCCCTCCGTGCTCACCGCCAGCGTCCGCGCCGACCTCCGCCCCGTCTTCGCCTTCCTCACCGACGACCTCGGCGTGCCCGAGGACGCCTACCGCCGCGTCGTCGTCAAGTGCCCGCGCCTGCTCGCCTGCAGCGTCCGCGACCAGCTCCGGCCGGCGCTCTTCTACCTCCGCCGCCTCGGCTTCCGGGACAACCGCGCGCTGGCGTTCCAGGACCCCATCCTCCTGGTGTCCAGCGTGGAGCGCACCATGGCGCCCAAGCTGGAGTACCTGCGGACGGAGCTGGGCATGTCCAAGGACGAGGCGGTGGCCATGGTGCTCCGCTGCCCGGCGCTCTTCACCTTCAACGTGGAGCGCAACTTCAGGCCCAAGTTCGAGTACCTGGTGCAGGAGATGGGCGGCGGCGTGGAGGACGTCAAGGCATTCCCGCAGTACTTCACCTTCAGCCTCGAGAAGCGGATCGCGCCGCGACACCGCGCAGCTGTGGAGGCCGGCGTCGACCTGCCGCTGCCGGACATGCTCAAGGCCACCGACGACGAGTTCAGGGAGATGCTCGAGAGGAAAAGGAGCTGATGATGAAGCAGACGCTGCGTCACCGGCCGGCAGCTGAGCGAACGCGCAATCCGCCGTGCTCATGCACGCACACTGACACCTCCGGGCAGCTACGGTAGTGATCACCGGCGTTCGTGGCGACCACAGTTTGCACTGTACATAAGGATCACAATGTTTGGTGCCACGGCTCATGACTCACGTTGCCGAGTAGTCGTATTCTGTACAGTGTTTACAAGACATTAGTTGGGGCTGTAAATAAAGTCATGGAGAGTATTAACAGGTGTAAATCAGACTGAGCATCAAACTTCGGATGATAGTGCCATGACACACTGAAATCGTCTTTCTGGTCATTGGACGTCCTTTTTTGTTGTTGTTATAGTTAACAAATGGTTTTGCTAATTCTGAATTAACTTAGCTCCCAGAATTCCATTTCTTAATACCAAAACCAAAATGAACACTCTGCCTAGCGAGGACGGCCGCAAAAACTAAACTCAAAGAAGTCAAGTCCTACACCATTACATTTGCATTGTAATTCATGCACTTATGAGTTGTAAGTTATGTTGCAATTGAGATTTTCGGTTGCAACTTGCAAGTATAATGCCTCAGACCGTTAAATTTGCTTCCTAGTTCGTGCTAATATTTGATATCATCACTTGACTAATAACTAAGATTCTCATGTGACTACGAATTAGTCATACCCTTAAAAGAACACAGTAGGCCTCAAGCTCAAGTGCCGATGAACTACGAGGGGGAACGTGAACATTGGCCATGCTCACCAGAATAATCCATCCATTCCATAATTCATGTCGTGGTTTTAGTTTAAATTTAAACCAAGACAAAAACTATGAAATAGGGAGTAAGGGTTTGGGATGGTGTTCATGCTGGACATATTTGTACCCAGCCACTCCGGGAGGGCAACCTAACTATTCCTAATAGCACTTTAGGATCTTTGGACCGGAACCACATGTAAACACAAGTATTTTTGGTCTGTTTTTACTTTTTTTCTCTTTAGCGTGCGCACTCCGAAGAACTTCCTAGGAGGCCCACCCATGAGGCCATCTTCAGATTGTTCCCAATCAAGCACGCTTAACCGAGGGTTTCATTAAACCATGATGTCATAATGAAAAATAAGTGCAATACATGACGCGCAAGAGGCGGCAATAACAAAGAAATGGTAGCGTCTAGTGAGACTAGACGGAGAAGAAAGTTGAGGAAAAAAGATGACCCATTGAACCTAGGAATTAAAGATCCAGCTTGATTTAGAAGGAACAGGGTCGCATGAGCTATCCCTTCATGTAGTAAGCCACTAGAAGTCTAAAACCACGTAGAACAAGAAAAACATCGAAGCCGGAGAAGAAAACTAAAAAAATACTTTAAGCTAAATGTAAATTGTGTGAACCAAACTACTTCATAAAATAAAACCCAGATTGGTGGCAATGGTAGATGACACTCTTCCAAAATCTTGGTTTGAGATTTAAACTCCAGACGTTTCACTCCCACACCATCTAGGTGCGTCCAAAAGTCCAAACTGACCAGGAAACAAAACCTGTTTAAAAAAAAGACCAGGAAACAAAACGAGTTTAAACGAGACGGAAGGCCAGAAAAGTACAGCCGTGCTAATAACTGGCAGCCCATCGAGTAGAATAACCCATAATTGGCCCGTTCAAGCTTCACGTCGTCAAAAGGCCCATCCAAACAAACCCTAGTTCTTCTGATAAATACAGCCGCAGCCCCCTTGTCCGTCATCAAACGCCGCAAGCTCCACCGCCGCCGCCTTCAATCGATTTGTTTCTACAGGTTTTCTGCGAATTTATGCTATCTGATTTCTTGGGCTTCTTCTCTGGACGATTTTTCTCTCCCCAGCCTTCCGTTTGTAATGATTCTACCTGTTTCCGGCGTGTTTTCGATCGTTTTCTGGTTCGTCGGCCTACTGCTTTGGAGAATGATGAATAGGAATTTGTCGCCCCAGTCTTAGGATCCGGTTCGCCGGACCTGTGCTGATTGACATGTTATCTAAATCTGACTCCGGCCAATGCAGTCGTCTCTATGATGATTTTATTGCCTTTTTAAGTACAATGTGTTCCTTCTCTGACCTGTTGCGAGGATGATGATTTCATATTTGTCGCCCCAGTCTTAGGATCTGGTTCGCCGGGCCTGTGCTGATTGACATAGTTATCTAATCTGACTCTGCACGTAAATCCTTCCATCGATCATTCCTTTTTTTTCGTAGATACCTCGATGTTTTGATGCTCTTTCTCAATTGTTTTGTTCCGATTTTTCAGGCATATCGTTTGCTTGGTTACTGGACTTAGTTTGGTAAATTCCGTTCAACAATTAACAGTTCTTATTTGAAATTGGACAGCAATTATTATCATTCAGAGGGGGTTCCTGGGGGCAGTTAGTAGTCTTTTATTTTGCTTTTCTGTGTCAGTACTTGATCTAATATTAGCTGTTGTCCGATGATGATCAAACTAAAACTTTCGTTCTTCTGATGCGCTCTTTGCGCGGTGCGGAAGCAATTTGGAGACCTGAACTGAGGAAACATTTATTTACATCGTTCATTGTTCTTAAGAAGTTGTTTTTTCTCTTGCTTTTGCTGTAAAAGACATTTCCTGGTTTATGTTGCTTCACATCTGGAAGAATGGCCTGATGATAACAGTTTGGTCATCCTGTAGAGGGAAGCATAGATGAGCGGAAACACCGGCCATCATTAAACAGCACGGCACTTATATCAAACCGTGCCGCGTTACCTGTCTTCTGGTACAACTTTAAACATACAAGAACGTGGTTTGGTACTCTGTTGATGCATATGAGGAGACATGAGTTTATGGGTAATTTGCGTCTGAGGCATTTCAATGATGTCACACTCTTTTTCACCTTGGAGATCTGATGCATCCCTCCTTGCTGATTAGGTTTTCGGTTCTTTGTATTTTCTCTGATTACTTTTTTTTGCTTTCCCTTTTGTTTGGGAGACACAATGAGCAATATTTTTGCTGTTGGAATCTATGGTGTCCATAGAATGTGTTCTATCTGATCATATACCCTATGATTTCTATTTGTATTTTGGGGGAAAACCTCGTTGATGTTCTTGGTGCAGATGTGGTTTTTATTTAATGGACTTGAGATGAGATGATGAATGAGATTAATTTCCCTATTGGTTTGATTGGCCGATATGATGGCCTCAATACTGAACCGAATCTGATCATCCTTGTATTACCGCAAGAACTTTGGTTTTGTTGTATTTTATTGATGCTTGGTGTTAGTTTCTGTATGGTAGACGTAGAAGAGGTGATGAATGGCTTAGATTCTGAATTGAATTTGTTCAGTTCTACCCGTTTGTAAAGTATTCTTCAGGTTTACAGAACGCGAAGTATGACATGGATGGATTTGTTGACTCAACCTGCGCTGCTGCTCTATGCTGTCATGGCAAAGTCTATTGTACAACGCCGTCATGGCATTCTGGTCTATATTTGTTGAAACGACATTTATTTTTTCTCCAACTCCGAGAAGCACAGCTTGTATAAGAAATTTGTCCTGTAATTATTTGTGTCTGTCAAATCAAAGTTAACATCTAGTAGCTTGTTTGTGTTATTGTAATTCAGCCTTCATTATTGATACTCCCTCCTTCACAGTTTATTAGGCGTGCGCGTACCCCTAGGTCATCAATTTAATCTATATAATTTAAATTATATAATACAAAAATTATATCATTAGAAAATAGAACATCTGAACTTTCTAATGATATAATTTTTATAACATATAACTAATGCTAACTTGATCAAATTTGCGACCTAGGGGTACGTGCGTGCCTTATAAACTGTGAGAGAGGGAGTAGTTTAGTCATATGTTTAATCAATTTCTTGTAAGCCTTGTCTGTCTGCGTTGAAGCAGTATTAGTCTGCCTGTCTGAGAGCATCTCCAGCCGCGTCCCCCAAACCGGAGCGTGTGGGGTATGTGTTTTGTTTGTGCCGCGTTTGGAGACGTCGCTTCCCAGCAGCGTCCTCCAAACGCCGTCCTAAACATTTAAAATACTTCTTTTTAACATAGAACTATTTATCAAATATAGCATATGAATAAAAATGTTTGCGAGGATTGTTTTCAAATTAAATCACAACAAACAATAAAACAAGTAAACAAATATAATAAATAGGGCTAGATGCTACATCAAGGTGCCACGGTATTTTCTTTGATCCTCCACAAGTGCTCAACGAGATCAGTTTGAAGTTGGTCATGAACATTGCTGTCACGGATCTCTGCGTGCATGGCGAGAAAATCAGCAAATTCTTGCGGTCATCCTCCACATTTGGTCGTGAGACCAGCTTAGAGCAGGGTACCGGACAATGGTAAATTGTGCTTGAAGCACACCAAATGCTTGCTCGACATCCGTCCTGCAAGCCTCCTGTCGCGTAGCAAAATGGGAATTCTTCAGACCTGGTGGATTCGAGATTGTTTTGACAAAAGTGGCCCATTTTGGATATATACTATCGGCTAGATAATAGCCTTTGGTATATTCGTGGCCATTGATCTCATAGTTGCATGGTGGAGCATCCTTTCCACTAGTCTGCTGAACATCGGAGACTGCTGCAACACGTTGATGTCATTGTGTGATCCCGCCATGCCAAAGAAAGAATGTCAAATCCACATGTCATAATCTGTCACAGTTTCAAGCACCACACTGCAATATCCATGACGCCCTTTGTATATACCTTGCCAAGCAAACGGGCAGTTCTTCCATGCCCAGTGCATGCAATCGATGCTTCCAAGCATTCCAGGGAATCCTCTGGCAGCATTTTGTGCCATGATCTTGCAGTCTCTTCCTCAGTTGGCCCTCTCAAATAGTATTTGCCAAACTTTCCCACCACAGCTCGGCAAAACTTGTACATGCACTCAATGGCAGTAGACTCACTCATGCGAAGGTAGTCGTCCTGTGTATCGGCAGGTGCTCCGTATGCAAGCATCCTCATGGCGGCGGTGCACTTCTGAATGGACGAGAACCCGACAACGCCTACAGCGTCGAGCTTGAGCTTGAAGTAGGGGTCGAACTCTCGAACGTCGTGGAGGATATTCATGAACAGCCACTTGCTCATCCTGTACCGGCGCCGAAAATTGTCGGCATGTGTTGCATCATCGGCGAAGTAGTCGTTGTGCAGCATGGCATGCCCCTCCATCCTCTGTCGGGGTTTCGACTTCCTTCTTCCCGGCTGTTGTGGGTATACTTTATGGGTATATCAACGGCAGTGCCTAGATCCGGCAAGCCCGGGTGGCCCATAGACGGTGATGTGGCATGTGGCCCATCGGGCGACCCAGTTGCTGTAGATCCTGAAGGATGAAGTCCAGCCCAGGAACAGGAAGCCGGATCCCAACCGCCTACGAAGGAGGCCGGATCCGTGAAGGCCCATGAAGTATCCGGATCCAGCACGTACTTAGAGGAAGGCGGATCCTTGACGTACACGGCAAGATATTGTACCGTAGTTAGGCAAGTTGTATTCCGGCTAGGACTCTCCATGTAAACCCTAGATCCGTGCGCCTTTATAAGCCGGATCCCGGGAGCCCTAGAGGCACAACCACAACTCATTGTAACAACGCGAAAGCGCCCAGATAATTCCAGACAAGCAGCAGTAGGCCTTGCCATCGTGCAGGTGGTCCGAAGCTGGGTAAATCGCGTACCACCGTCCCGAGGACACTCCGCCCTATGGCCCCTACTTCTTCTCCCCTCCATGAGGATCCATCCTCTGGAGTACCGTCGAATAGGCAACGACAGTTGGCGCCCACCGTGGGGCCTGCGGCGTCTGGAGGCCGGAACCGGGAGGGTTCTACCTTCGGAGGCATCGGCGACACCATCGCAGTGGGGCACGTCAAGTACGCCGGAAACTTCCCGATCGTCCGTGAGGACGAGTGCTGGATTCCGGCCAAGACAAACCCCGTCAAGCTCTCCATCATCCCGATCGGCGGGATACACATCTTCATTGGCGAGACCGTCGATTCCGACGGAAACGCACTGGTAAGTAACGCTGACGCGATCGCCGCTGAGCTGGACGCAGTCGCGAAGATCCGATCTGAGTCGCAGGAACTTCCTAAGGAAGATTCCGCCTTAGATCTGGAAAAATCAAAGCCCACCCAATCCGCCCCTGAGTAGGAAATAAAGGTGGAGGACCAATGCAGATCCGCCTGGGTCTCCCAGGTGTTAGAGAAGCAAAGGTGTCACTTCGTGCACTTCATAGCCCATACCGCAGGAGCCGCCCCTCAAGAAGCCGGAGCTGGCCCCGTGCAGGTTGTGGCACCGGAAAACGGCAACGCTCCGGATCAGCAGGAGGCTGTCGGAGAAAGCAACGCCCCGGGTGAAGAATCGATCCTGGGCAACCTCAGCCCAACCTCCGACGATACCTCCTCCATGGATACCGAAGAATACGATCGCAAGTTGAAGGAACTCGGAGGTGGCGAGCAAATCGAGGTAGATTCCGCCCAGCCTAGGCAGGTTCTCGCAACCTTAGCAGCGCTGGATCAGCAGGAATCGGCAGATGAGCACACCACTTCCGACCCACAGCCATCCTATGCAGGTACTCCGCTATCGCGGGAACGACCGCGTAAGGAAGTCCTGTCCCCAGAAGAATTGGTTGAGCAGGCAGGCATGGACGCAATCGCACACTCGGCGATCCTCAACAAACCCATAACTCCTGAGGAAGCTGCAGATCCGGAGGCTCTAGAGGCCAAGAGGCAGGAGATGTTGGCAACAGCCCAGAAAATCGCTCGAACCACAGCAGCAATGCTGGATGAAAGGAAAGAAGCCGCGCACTTCGTGGAAAATTTCCACCAGCGAGAGCTGGAGGTTGACGAACAACTGGTAAAAGTCAAGGAGCTCCAACAGCACTGGAAGGACAAGGTCACCGAGCTTCAGCAGGAGGTCGATCAAATCAGGAGGGAAGCTATACCCCCTCGCAAGATCACTTTCGCGACCCCCACTGAGCAACAGCCACTCGCAACTCCAAAGGACAACATGAAAAAGGCTGCGGAGATCTTGAAAAAGAAGGACGAGGAGATTGACATCGACTACGTTCGTACGCTCGTTGCCTCAGCAATGAAGCAGCAGAGTAAGGCAGATACTTCGCGCAGGTTGGAATCCAATCCGGATCACTGTGTCTCTACCGCGCAGAAGGACGCCCACGTCAATCGCCATCCCGATGATGAATCGCGCACCGGATCTTCGGAGCGCAGAAGAAGAACCAGGGAGCGCCCAAATCCAATCCCCATACCATCAAAGACGCCTCCGTCAGATCCAAAGAAGGGAAAGGTGCAATGTACGCTGGTAGGAACAAGTACCGGAATCCGCCACCTCCGCCTAACGGGTACTCGCGTCCCCCGCCTCCTCGCCGCCGCAGTCCAGCCAGAAACACCAGGCCTGATGGGGCCGGTGGAATCAACATCCGAGACAACATGCCGCCGCCGAGAACCAGGGAGCGTACGCCGGAACCACGTTAGAACAACGATCGCGAGCCTGAGCCCAGGAGGAGCCGGAACGTGGAACATGAGCCGGAGCCCCGCCGAAGCCGGAACGACGGAGGAAACTATCACCAAGGTGAAGGTAGCCACCGGAGCCGGAGCGAGCCACGAGACGACTGCCGGGAATCCGAGGGCGGAAGCAAAAAATCTTACAGGCCCCCTCGCAGGTCCCCTTCACCACCACCAAGTGGAGGAGGCGGAGGCGGGGGCGGTGGCCGGAGATCTCGCTCCCGCTCAAAAACCCCGGACGGCGGCCCACGCGATGCCCGAGAACGCCTCAACGAGTACAAAACTGATTACATTGGCCCAAAGTGCTTTGGCAGGATGATTCAAGAGGAACCAAAGCCAAGGATGAACCTCAAGCTACCCGGAAACCTGAAGTATTATGATGGCACCGAAAGGCCGGACACCTGGATAGAGGATTACTACAATGCAGTAACCTTCGCCGGTGGAAACCCTAACATCGTCTGCCGCATGCTCCAGTTGTACCTTGTAGGTCCAGCCCGGATCTGGCTCAGTGACCTCGAGAAGAACTCCATCTTTTGCTGGTTTGACCTGAAGAACGCCTTTGAGAAGCACTTCAGGGGCACCTACAAGAGACCTGCCACGACAAGCGACCTACAGGCATGTATCCAGAAGAAGGGTGAAACATCAAGGAGTTTCCTCACCCGATGGTTGCAAACCAGGAACGAGTGCGAGAACGTTGATAACCGCACAACAATGCACGCCTTTATTGGTGGGTTGCAGAGAGGAGGACTGCTGCGGCACAAGCTAACTTGCTTGGTCAACGCAAAAAAACTGACTTTGGATGACATGATCACCATCGCCAGCGATCATACTGCCGCCGATGACGACGCGGGCGGAGATCTGGCAGCTACAGCAATTCCCCTGCATCAGCAAAAGTAGAACCGTGATAACGGTAGCAGCAGCGGCACCAAGCGGAAAAATCCCCCTGATGACCAAAGGAGTGGCGGATCCGGCTTGATCGCCATGGCCTTCCAGCGCGGAGGCCAAGGAGGCGGAAGAGGCCGCGGCCGCGGAGGCGGAGCCGAAAGGGGCCAACAGCGTGGCGATGAGGTCACCGCTGCCGGAACCCGCGCCCCCAAACTTATGAAGAGTACAGAGACATGCCTTGCCTGGCCCATCTGGATCCGGTTACAGGAAAGTCCACTCACACCAACCGCAACTGCAAGTGGGTCAATGATCTCAAATCTGACCCGGAAGCAGGATACAAACGAGCCCGGAAGCACCGCCCACGCGGAAAAGGAGGCAAGGGCAAGAACAAGGACAAAGAGGAAGATAGTTCCAAGGCGATGGATGAGGATGATGCTTCGCCGGATCCCAAAGTCGGATCCGCAGGCGGGCGCGTACCACACCTTCCTGGGAACTCCAACAGTCCGTGCAAGCAAATCAGCTCTCCGGATCCTGAACGCCACAGTACCCGCTGTGCCGCAGTATGTCAGGTGGTCGGAAACTCCGTGTACGTTTGATAGGAAGGATCATCCCACTATCATTCCGAAAGAGTGCTATGCCTTGGTTGTAAGTCCCCGCATCGACGGGTATGACTTCTCCAAGTGTCTCATGGACGGCGGTGCTAGCCTGAACATCATGTACCTGGAAACTCTGGAGCGGATGAACCTTACCAAGGAACAGCTCAAACACAGCACCACTGAATTTCATGGTGTAGTTCCGGGTAAAAAGGCAAATTCCTTGGGCAGCATCAGACTTCCCGTGGCCTTCGGCGATGCCAGTAACTTTCACGAAGAGATGATCACGTTTGAGGTCGTGCCCTTCAAAAGCTCCTACCACGTCATTTTCGGCAGGCCCACCTACCACAAGTTTCACGCAAGAGCATGCTACATCTACAACAAGCTCCAGATTCCGGGTCCAAAGGGTATGATTACCGTATCCGGAGACTACAAAAAGGCTCACGAGTGCGAGTTAGGCGAAGCCGCCTTCGCAGAGTCTGTGATATCTGGAGAGGAGCTGCAAGGCTACAGAGCCGCGGTGGATCCGACTGAGATGCAGACCACCAAGAAGCAGATCTCCGAACAGAAGACCTCCTTCAAGGCCGCGATAGAAAGCAAGAAGCACGACCTCATCGTAGGTGACGGCTCCAAGCAGGTTTCAGTCGGAGCCAACATGGACCCCAAATAGGAAGACACGCTCGTCGAGTTCCTCCGTGCTAACTTGGATATCTTCGCATGGCAACCTTCTGACATGTCCGGAGTACCTAGGTAACTCGCCGAGCACTACCTCAACATAAATCCGAGGGCTAAACCGGTGAAGCAAGCTATGCGACGCTTTGGAGATAAGAAGCGCCGCGCCATAGGAATGGAATTAGCAAAGTTACTAGAGGCAGGTTTTGTAGTAGAAGTTATCCATACTGATTGGGTCGCAAATCCCATCCTTGTACCCAAAAAGAACAGTGAAATACTAAGAATGTGCATCGATTACTTCGGCTTGAACAAGCATTGTCCGAAGGATCCGTTCCCCTTGCCGCGCATTGACCAAGTCATTGATTCGACGGCAGGGGCGGAACTTCTGTGTTTTCTTGACGCATATTTCGGGTATCATCAGATCCGGATGAAGAAGTCCGACCAAAAGGCGACCTCGTTCATCACCCCCTTCGGCACTTACTGCTATGTCACCACTTTGGTTTGAAAAATGCAGGTGCCACCTACCAACGTACGATGCAGCGGTGCCTGAAGGACCTAATTGGCCGGAACGTGCACGCTTACGTCGACGACATCGCGGTCATGACCCGGAAAGGATCCGACTTGATCAGCGACCTCACGGAAACCTTTGAGAATCTCCGTCGGTACAAGATGATGTTGAATCCGCTGAAATGCGTCTTTGGCGTTCCAGCCGGAAAACTCCTTGGCTTCATCGTCTCTCATAGAGGCATTGAGGTTAACCCGGAAAAAATCAAGGCAATCCTGTGTATTAAAAGGCCAACTTGTCTCAAAGATGTGCAACGACTAACTAGCTGTGTCACAGCAATCAGTAGGTTCGTCAGCCGTCTTGGCGAGAAGGCGCTACCCTTGTACAAGCTGCTGAAGAAAACAGACAAATTTGTCTGGGACGAGACAGCAGACGCAGCACTTCAGGGATTGAAGGAAATACTCACCTTTCAACCTATCTTAGCAGCCCCAGAAGAGTCAGAGCCCATGCTCCTTTACCTAGCAGCTACCAACAGAGTCATCAGTCTCGTCATCGTGGTGGAGCGAACGGAAGATGGTCACGAGTACAGAGTCCAAAGGCCCGTCTATTACATTAGCAAGGTACTGACGGAATCCAATCAAAGATATCCTCACTTTCAGAAGCTAGCCTATGGCGTGTTCCTAGGTAGCAGGAAGCTGAGACACTACTTCCAAGAGCACCCAATAACAGTTGTGAGCAAAGCTCCGCTGTCGACGATTCTCAACAACGCTGACGCAACAGGACGCACAGCAAAATGGGGCATCGAGTTATCTGCCTTCGACATCGCTTATAAAGCCAGGACCGCGGTCAAATCCCAAGTCTTGGCAGATTTCGTCGCAGATTGGACAGAGGCTCCGGATGCAAATCTGGAGCCGGAACCAGCAACATGGGTCATGCACTTCGATGGATCCAAGCAGCATCAAGGCTCAGGAGCCGGAGTCACCCTGAAGTCCCCCACCAGAGTAGAACTGCAGTACGTTCTGCAGATTCACTTCGAAGCTACAAACAACATGGCGGAATACGAGGCTCTACTACACGGTCTGCGCATCGCTAAGGAAATTGGGATCAAACACATTATATGCTGTGGAGATTCCGACCTGGTGGCACAACAAGTAGCCGGAACCTGGAACGCCAGAAACTCCGTCATGGCGGCTTACATAGACAAAGTTGATGAGATCGCCAATTGTTTCCTCGGATACGAAGACAAGTACGTCAGGCGAGACGATAACGCAGCGGCAGATATGCTATCCAAGCTCGGATCCGGCAGAAAACCAATTCCGCCTGGTATTTTCCTGGAGCATCTACGGATACCCTCGGTGAAGGGCGCTAACCCGGAGAATCCATAAGTGGAAGTATCTCCGGCAAAGGAAGTGATGGTCATCATTCCGGCCTGGACGCAGCCTTTCCTGGACTACCTCATCGATCGAAAGTTGCCGGAGGACGAGGTCCTCGCACGACAGATCACAAGGCGAGCAAGATCCTACACAATAGTTGATGGACAACTCTACAAACGAAGTGCAACTGGAGTATTTCTCAAATGCGTCTCCAATCAAGATGGCATTGAAATCCTCAGAGAGATCCACGCTGGGGATTGCAGGCATCACGCCGCCCCCAGGTCCCTCATTGCAAAAGCTTTTCGGCTCGGATTTTACTGGCTCACAGCTAAAGAAGATGCTGACAAGCTGGTAAAAACCTGCCAAGGTTGCCAGTACTACGCTACTCAACCAAATGCTCCAGCCCAAGAGCTGAAGACCATCCCTATCACCTGGCCCTTTGCGGTCTGGAGGCTTGATATGGTTGGTAAGTTAAAGAAATCATCTCCTGGCGGTTTTGAGTACCTCCTGGTCGCTGTTGATAAGTTCAGTAAATGGATCGAGGCAAAGCCAGTGAGAAAAGCCGATGGTGCTACGGCACTAAAATTTGTCTCCAGCCTCGTGACGAGATTCGGCATCCCACACAGCATAATCACAGATAATGGCACAAACTTTGCACAAGGAGAATCGAAGGATTATTGCCATGACGTAGGGATCCGGCTAGACCTGGCATCAGTGGCTCATACACAGTCCAATGGTCAGGTCGAAAGAGCCAACGGACTCCTCCTATCCGGAATTAAACCACGCCTTGAAGAACCGCTGCGCCGCGCAGCCGGAGCTTGGGCTGAGGAGTTAGACTCTGTCCTGTGGAGTTTGCGAACTACCCCTAACAGGTCAACAGGGTTCACTCCGTTCTTCCTGGTATACGGATCCGAAGCTGTGCTCCCCTCCGACATCATCCACGATTCACCGCGAGTCTCCGCCTATAATGAAGAAACTGCTGACGAGGCCAGACAGCTATCTGTGGACCTGATCGAAGAAGCTCGGAATTTAGCAGACCAACGTTCCATCATTTACCAGCAGAAGCTCCGACGCTATCACAGTCGTCGAGTCCGGAATGGCTCGTTCATGGCCGGAGACTTGGTCCTCCGCCTTCGCCAGGTGAAAGACCATAAGTTGCAATCTCCGTGGGAAGGACCCTTCATCGTCAGCAAGGTGCTTCACAACGGATCGTACTGCCTTGTCGATTTCTGGGAGCTAAAGGACAGACCTGCTAATTGGTACCGGAAGCGCAAGCGAGAGGATCCGGATGACATATACGACGAAACAGAACGTCCTTGGAACATTGCATAGGAAATAAGTTTTTTACTTCTCCTCAGCCGGAGAAACATCGCCCTTGCCGTCACCCTTGGGATCTTCTTCCTCCTTGCCCTTGGCCGGAGAGGAGACATCATCTTCATTCTTTTCATCATCTTCAGCCGGAGACGAGGCGCCATCCTTGTCCTTGGAACTGGTCCATGTGTATTGGCTTCCGGATTGAGCAGGTCGAGCTTCCGCCTCGCGCTTCTTGTGGAGCTCTTCTTCGAGGGCTTCGTCGGCAGGAAGAACGACCTTGTCATAAAATTCATCATGGCAGATTCTCCGGGTTGTGTGCAAGGCACATAGCCAAGGACATGGTGGCAGCGCCTCGAGCGGACGATGCCTGCAGATCCACCACCAGCTCCGGAAGCACGGCCATCCTCTTGATAAGTTCTCGAACTTCGCATGTTCGGCTCTTCTTGATGGACAGGTTGTGACAAATCTTCCGACATGCTGAGATGAGGTCCTTGCAGTCATCCCCAGCCAGCTGAAGCAAATCATCCCGAGGGAACAGGTTCCGGTGTTTCTCGTGATATCCGAGAGGCTCTGCACAAAACAAGCAAATATCAGCATACAGATCTAGCACAATGCATAAGTTGTCAAAACAAATCTCCGGATTCATACGCAGGATATCCTCGTTGAGCAGATCCCAGTGCTGTTCCGCGGTCTCCATATATCTCTGGAGTCCATTGAGCTCTTTCTGTTGCCTTTGGATAGTCTCGCTATCAGCTTTTCTTTTCATTTCAAACTCTCCAGTTCTCTGGATGAGTTCGGAGCTCTTATCCGCCAGCTTTTTCTCCGCCTCTGCAAGCTTTGTCTCTGGATCTTTTCGGGCGGAGCGCAGAGTTTCCAGCTCGGAGGATGCGGCGGCAAGGGAGGAAGAAGCACCTGTACAAGATACATCAAGATTAGTTCGGAACTCGGATCGTGAATTCTCAACAATTAAGGCGGAACCTGACCTTGAGCATCTGCCAGTTGTTTCTTCAGATCCGTGTTCTCCTGTTTAAAGTTTTTTATTTGCTCTGCCTGGCTCAAGGTAACGCGGCGTTGCAGGGTAATATTCTTATGAAGCTCATAATGCAGAGTCTGTTGTTCCTGAAAGTACATCAGAGCAGGAGTAAATTCCAGATTTAGTACAAGTAAAGTCCTTCGGAAGCATTGTGCCAGAAACTTTTTCCAACAAAATGCTTGGGGGCTACTACGGCTTTTAATTTTTCCTCTTCAGTTAAAAGTTTCTTCTAAGTATTTAGGTGCTAACTATTAACTAGTTTCCGCCTATATACTTGGGGGATACTGGGGAGTACCTTTTGCTTGCAGAGGAGCTTGTCGAGAAACTGGCCAACTCCCTTCTTGAAGTCCTGAATTTCCGAAGATTCGGTGTCAGGCTTTCCCCAGGCATTGCTCATCATGGCGTTGAGCAGGTCCTGTTCAAGATCCCACTTCTCCGCCTCGGTGAGCTTATTAAAGAACTTTGTTGCATAGGCCTTGGGAGTGGAGGTGAGATCAGCCGGATCTCCGAAGTTCTTCGGAAAAACGACGATATCGCTGGCCGCAGCTTCAGCTTTTCCCGTAGAGGTGACTTCCGCCTCCTCTCAGCTCTCAACTTCAGCCTCTTCGGGGATAGAGCCTCTGGCTCCGGAGTTCTCCTCGCCCCCCTTTTCGCTGCTAACCGGAATTATTTCCGGTGGAGTTTCGGTGGCAAGAGGAGGAGATTGCTCCGCTTGAGGAGGAGAGGGCTGGGGAGCAGCATGGGAGGTGCTTGGCGGAACTGGTGTCGCGGGACCAATGGCCGGAGACTTTTTCATATACTTAGTAATAGGCTCTTGGACATTGGTCCGCGCGGTGGTGGTACTCGGATTCCTACAAGACAGGTAAAAGGAAATAGATAAGCAACAAGTTTATCAAAAAACAAAGAGACGCACCGTGCTTGGAAACTTACGTGGTGGTGGCGCCAGGAATGTTGGGGCGCGATCGTTTTCCGGCTGTTGTCAGCAGCTTGATACATTCGCGCTCTGCCTTCTTGGAGTTAAGCGGAGGTGGCTTGGTGACCTTGGGCTTCTTGGCGGAGGCCTCGCCGCTAGCTCCGGCTTCGGAGCCGGAAGCTTTGGCGCGGGGACGCTTTGAAGGACGAGGGGCAGCCTTTCGAGGTGCTCGCCCTTCGTCTTCATCGTCGTCTTCCGGGTCCTCCTCCGCCGCGTCGCCACTGACGGGGACTCGAAGTATGTTGCGCAAATTTTCCTCCGCCAAAGTATCGAGCTGTGAGGAGGATTTGAGAATAAGTTAAAACACTTCCAAAACATGAGAAGATGAAGGATATGACAAAAGAGAAAGTTCTTACCGGAGGACACTGGTTGTTAGTATTGATGTCCTTAATCAGTTCCGGGAACGGTTGGCCCCGACCGATCTTCACCAGCGTCTTGAATCTCCTTTTGAGGGAATCCGCAGGGAGGTCATGGCGCGTAACTCGGAGAAGATCATCCACCCCGGTGTACTCGCACATTAAACGTGCGTTGTATCGCAGAGGCTGGATCCTCCGAGTGAACCAGCTGAGGGTCAGCTGAGCTTCGGTCAGCCCATCATGGACTAACCAAGATATTCTCCGCGCGGCCTTCTCCAAAATTGGTGTTTGGGCAAGTGAAGACGAAGCTCCAGCTTGCGAGCTCCTCCGGAGGTTGATTCTTGAACTTGGGCAGTCCTTCATGGACATTCGGAACTGAAATATTCTTCTCATAAAACCATCCGGCGTTCCAATACCGGACGGATTTGTGGGAGTCATGGGGCGGATACATGCGGCCAGGCCGGAGCATAAAAGTCATGCTCACGCAGTTCACCATGGCCTTTTCCTTTGTTTCATTCTTCACCCGAAAAAAGAATTGCCATAATCGAACATCTGGTCGGATTCCGAGATGCCCTTCGCAGAGAGTTGCGAAGTTGGAGAGAAGGAGATAGGAGTTTGGGCAGATGTTGTGGGGTTGAAGACCGTATGTGTTGAGAACAGAAAGGAAGAAATCCGAACAGGGGAGCGACAAGCCCCGCTCGACCCAAGCTTTGGTCATAACTCTTTCGTCCGTATCCGGCTTGGGAACGTCGGAGTCGCACATGAAGCTCCAGTGAGAGGAGATCATGCCCTCGTTCTGGAGCTCCCTAAGCTCCGCATCAGTAGTCTCGCAGGGCCACCACTGACCCCTTTCGCCTTCACGGCTCCGAGCTTTGGAGGCCTTCTTGTTTTCCGTCTCCTGGACTTTGGCTGCCATTCTAGCTTGTCCTTCGAGTTCCTCTCGGAGTTCTTGGGCAGTGGGGATCCGGCCGAGTACGGTGCTGGAAGAGGCGGAGAACGGTTGAGCTAATCTGATGTCGGAAACAAATGGTGGTAGATATGCAATGGGATCCGGGCAGATTGGTTCTACGGTGTTGGGTTCCGGGCTACTCGGAGAACTACCAGTACAATGTGGTGAACCATGCGACATGCTTCCGGCTGCACCCATGCAAACTAAGTTGAGTATCCGGAGTCTACACTAATCTACTTCTTCTTCAACAAGACCGGTGCACTTACAGTTAATGGCGCGGTGGTTCATCGAAACGCCGGTGAGGATGAGGTCGCCGGACTTGTAGCGTTGAGCCTCCAAAGACCACCAATCGGCGGCGGAGACGATTTCCCGATCAAACGTGCGAATCTCGGGTCGAGAGGGACCTTGGAACGGCGGTGGTCGAAGCTTTCAGCGCGGAGGTTCGCCGGAGTTCAGATCTGGTGGGCGGCGCTGCGCGAGGAAGAAGAAGAGGTGAAAGATGCGGTGAAAGAATGGAAGAGTTACCGCGCGTGGGGGTATTTATAGACCTCGTGCGGAGATTCGTGATTCGGATCTAATGGTGGGAACGGAACGGTGACACCGTCGGATGATTGACACGTGTCTTAGGTCAAAAGCGGTAAAACGACGTGGAGGTAACTTAACTGTGTGCTCCCGAAATTTCCGGCTAAAGATTCGCATCTCCGAAAATTTAGCGCGGGAAAAGAGGAAGTTGCGCGCGGGACAAGTAGAATCTCCGTTGCATTGCCGATTCAGAAGAAAAGAGGATTTCCGAATAGATGATACCGGAAAGAAGTAAGGCTTTGAAGCTCTTCAAGATTCTCTTCGGATCCGAGCTGAATGAAGCCGGAGGAATGATGAATCTCGGAGAACTTTGGGGGCTACTGTTGTGGGTATACTTTATGAGTATATCAACGGCAGTGCCTAGATCCGGCAAGCCCGGGTGGCCCATAGACGGTGATGTGGCATGTGGCCCATCGGGCGGCCCAGTTGCTGTAGATCCTGAAGGATGAAGTCCAGCCCAGGAACAGGAAGCCGGATCCCAACCGACCTACGAAGGAGGCCGGATCCGTGAAGGCCCAGGAAGTATCTAGATCCAACACGTACTTAGAGGAAGGTGGATCCTTGACGTACACGACAAGATATTGTACCGTAGTTAGGCAACTTGTATTCCGGCTAGGACTCTCCGTGTAAACCCTAGATCCGTGCGCCTTTATAAGCCGGATCCCGGGAGCCCTAGAGGCACAACCACAACTCATTGTAACAACGCGAAAGCGCCCAGATAATTCCAGACAAGCAGCAGTAGGCCTTGCCATCGTGCAGGTGGTCTGAAGCTGGGTAAATCGCGTACCACCGTCCCGAGGACACTCCGCCCTATGGCCCCTACTTCTTCTCCCCTCCATGAGGATACCTCCTCTGGAGTACTGTCGAATAGGCAACGACACCGGCCTTGATCCTCCGCGACGCGGCCTCTTCCTCTTCTCCGCCTCAGCGTCAAGCATGTCCTGGAGGGACGCGATGATCAGCAAATGCTCCTGCAGGTCGTCGCCGAAGGCTTGCTCGTCCTCCAGCAGCAGGGCAAGCATCTCATCGTGGCTGTCCATGGCTAAAGCAAAATCAATAGTTAAAATTGCACCGAGGCAGACGACGCAACAAACAGCGGCCAATCGCGCCTACCTGGCAAGTCGTCGAGCACCTTCTGTGCGCGGAGGTGGGGCGGATTTGACGGCGCGTTCTGGGACGCGCTGGCGAAGCGGCGGCGGCTGCATGACCGGCGGGAGCCCCAACCGCGACAACGGTGCCGACTCTCAGCAGAGATCAGACGCCCAAACGGCCGGGAAATCCAGCGGCGGCGGTGGGGTGGGAGGAAGGAGCGACGAGAAAAGAGGCGCGGGAAGGAAGGAGCGACGAGAAAAGAGGCGCGAACCAACGGTTTATGCAAATAGTCGCCGATATGTGGGAGCCCGCCTCTCTTTTCGGTGTGTCCGGCGTCCCCGGAGCGTCCCCTGTGGGACGGGGACGGGCTCAGGGCGCCGGACACCGTATCGGGCCGCGCCGAACAAAAATGGGCTTTAGGGGACGCGGCTGGAACGGTTTTTTTGTCCGGCGCGCCCCAAATCCCTTTGGGGAACGCTTTGAGGGACGCAGATGCTCTAAGCTTCCTCTTATTGTGCTTCTCTAATTCACCCATCCAAACGTAGTTGCCAAAGAATGTGTTTCAGTGCATAGTCTCGGCCGTTAAACTGGTAGTCTCAGTCGTTGAGAACCCTGCATTCCTCCTCGATCCCAGAGGTCCGCTTGGTACCGGCACCAACCACTGCCAGGCAGGTGCACGTCCCCCATCATCGACATAGCATCCATTTTTCGTACATCAGCTGCGCCATCTCGATGGGGAGAGGCACCCTGTTCGGCTGCTCCTTCTCGACGCTGCTGCCGGACGTCTTGGAGTCGTGCTTCTTCCCCATGGCGATGCTGCATCGCACGGTGGTTGGGTGGGAGACGAGGTGGCACCATTGATGGCGAAGTTTGCGGCGCAGATGTAGAAGAGACATGCTTATTGCGCGTGTAGAAGACGAAGCAACACCATTCATGGCGAAGTTTACGGTGCAGATGTAGAAGCGATGGCGATGAAGTGATGCGCTCGAAATAGGCTTCACGCCCACTTCCAGGCAAGTATGTGGGAGAAGTGAGTGGTCACGCGGTGCACGTATTGTTCGCCAAGACGCATCCGAGACGTAAATTTGGCGGCAAATGCATGCTTACTTTTACCGCATGGTCCCAAATGGCCGTTTCACGTCCATTTGTAGTGCCTCGCCCTCGTACTTCACAAGAAACGGATCTTAATTGCCTCTTCGAAAAGCGTCATTAGAGCATCTCCCGTCGCGTCCCCAAACAGCGTCGTCGGACCGAGTGTTTGGTGGAAACTTTTTCTTCGTGCCGCGATTGGGGGATGTCGTTTCCCAGTCGCGTCCCCCAAACTCTGTCCCCAAACTTGTTTATACATTAAACTGCTTTTTTTATTTTTTGCATTTTCATTTCAATAGAGAACATTACACAAACTAATACATAATCGGGAACATGGTTTTACACAAACTAATACATAGTTTGGAACATGGTTTACACAAACTAATACATAGTTAAAACATTGCAAAATGAGGAAGCCTAACTAGAGTTAGCCTCGCAGATTTCGTATGTTCGCTGCCAAGAAAGAACACTCTCAGTTACTCTCAGTCACTCAAACTGGAAAATCCAGCTGGTTATGATAGCCCTGTTGATCCAATGCATGGAGAACATACTAAAACTTCTGTGACCATTTTTGCTGCGAAGAAAGAACACTTTGCGTGTTCAATCGTTCGTCCTCTTCGTTGTCGCCGTGGTAGTGCCGGCGGCAGGATATGTCGTCGAACACCTTCACGCTCATCTTCTCGTCGCCTTGGTAGGAGAATGTGAGGACTTAACCGGCTTTGATGTCATGGAAGTGCGCGAACTTCTCCTAGCCGGTGTGGAGGTACATCTTGTCGCGCCCGTCGAAGCGCACGTCCACCGGCCACCGGCAGAAGCCGCAGCCAACCTCCCGCAGCTGTAGCGCGGCAGGCAACGAACTCAGTGAACTTGTCCGACAACGTCTGGATGCCGAGTGGGTCGCCATTGAGGATGACGATGAACTCGAACTCCCACTCCCTCTCGAAACACGACGACATCGCTGGCGACGACGACTGTGCAGGCCTTACTGCTTTACCTCGGCCTCTACCAGCCATGGAATGCCCCTCGACTCTTGAGATGGTGGCGGCTAGGGTTGGGGAGAGAGGCGCTCGGGTTTGTGTGTGAGGGACGATGCGAGAGCGCCCCTCTTTATAGACCGGAGGGAGGCGAGGGAGCGGTGGCGCTCATTGATGCCGACAAGGAGAGCTGGGAGCGACGAGACATATCAATGCACCTCTGCGGAAACTGCACCGTCGCTGTGCACCAATAACTTCCATCGCGAGTAGGTGACGATTAGGTTAAATTTGAATGTGTCAATGACGCGTCGGGCCTGCCACTCTGCGCCTCGCTTCTCGCTCTGTCCGACTTGCCTGGAGCGTTCTTTTTTTTGAGACGAACAGCTGAAGCTTTATTGATCAGTTATAGCAAGAATTACAGGTATACCCAATCCAGCAGGGGTTCCCAAGCCACACATGTCTACCAGCATCTAAGGTAGTCGTTGATCGTGCAAGACGATGGGCTTCACCATTAGCTTCACGCCGCTCGTGGATGTAAAAGACATCCTGAAAAGAACTCCTTCGAGATAAAATTTCCTTAATCACCATACAATGAGGTCCACCACTCTGTTTGCTCTGCAGTTCCTTGACAACTGACAAGCAATCTGAGGCAATCAGTAAATTACGAACATGTAGATCGGCAGCCAGAGACATTGCCTCCGCACAAGCCATAGCCTCAAGAGTAACCGGGCAAGTGATCCCGTTGATCTTTACAGAAGAGCTCCCCAAGAACCTTCCCTGATCATCCCTACAAACCGCATTGTAGGCTCCGCCTTCTTGAGATCTGGCCACTGCACCATCAACATTTATCTTAACAGACCCTGGCTGTGGAGGAGCCCACCTGGCCGTTATCGCATGTACTCCACCCCTAGCCAATTCTTTCTTCCCTCCTGTATACTCCAGCTCATCCAGGTAACGCCTGATAAAAGAATGTGTTGACAGCGGAGACTGGAACTCATCTTCGTGAATAACTTTCCTCCTTGCCCACCATATAGCCCATAATGTAACCAAGACTTCGATGAAACTCGCCTGATTCAAAATGTTGCTCAGCTGAAACAGCCAAAGTTTAGGATCGGTCGTTTCGTCGTCAAAAAGAGGTAGCGTGATGTCGTCCTCCTTCAGCGCCCATACCGACCTGGCCATGTTACACTCAAGCAAGGAGTGCCTCCAACTATCGACCGCCGCATTACAGATAGAACAAACTGCACTCGTCGACATGTTCCTCCTATGCCGAACCTCACCAGTGGGCAACGTTGAACGTGCTAGACGCCATGCAAACATCCTGAGTTTCGATGGAACTTTAACTTTCCACAATTTCTTCCAATTTTTCTCCTCCTGCTCAGTTCCAGAGGCCTCAGTACGACCCTCTAAAAAGGCCTCCCGCCGGTGTTTTGTAGCCATGATCATCCGATAAGCCGACCTGACCGTGAACACCCCGGATTTCTCATAATGCCATGCCCAGAAGTCCTGTTGCCTCACATAGCTAATTGGAATTTGTGTCACCACTTCAATGTCCATCGGCAATAAGAGCTTCTCCAGCTTCTGACTATCCCATGTCCTTGTTGCAGAACAAATTAATTCCTCCACGTACTCAGGTTTCTGTTCTTGGTCCGAAGCTATGCAGCAATACGGCCGCATACACTGATCGCGCGGAATCCAGTTGTCATCCCAGATTTTTGTTGATGCTCCATCACCAATTCTCCTGATCAGTCCTAATTTGAGCATATCCCTCCCCTCGCATAGTGAACGCCATATCAAAGAAGGTCTCGGCCCCACAGCAGCCGACAAGATATCCGTGTCAGGGAAATACACCGCCTTCAGAATGCGTGCACTTAGGCTAGTAGGTTCAGTCAAGATCCTCCAGACTTGCCGCGCCAAGAGAGCAAGATTAAAAATCTCGATATCACGAAATCCAAGCCCGCCTTTGTATTTCGGCATTGTCATCGAATCCCATGATACCCAAGCCACCTTCCTTTCTCCCTTCTTACTCCCCCACCAAAACTTCCTCACCATGGATGTAATATGCTCACATAGCCCCCGAGGTAGTTTAAACAACGCCATCGAGTAAGTCGGTATAGCTTGAACCACAGATTTTATCAAAATTTCTTTCCCTCCCATTGACAACATCATCTCCATCCAACCTTGGAGCCTTTTCCAAATTCGGTCCTTAAGGTAGCTAAAGGCACCGTTCCTCGACCGCCCAACATCCGTAGGAAGTCCAAGATACCGATCATTCATTGTCTCATTCTGAACTTGCAACACTGCTTTAATATCAGTCCTAAGAATATCCGGGCATCCCTTCCCAAAATAAATAGAGGACTTTTCATTGTTAATCCTTTGACCCGATGCATCACAATACTTCTCTAGGACTTCTCTCATCTTTGCAACATCAGCCACTGCTGCTTTACAAAATAGTATACAATCATCCGCAAATAAAAGATGGTTGATACTCGGTGCATTCACCGCCACTTGAATTCCAGCCATCTCGCCCGTGCTCATTGCGTTTTTCAGCAGACAGGATAAACCCTCCGCCGCCAAAAGGAAAAGGTAAGGAGAGATTGGGTCTCCCTGTCGAATTCCTCTTGATGGTCTAAATGATTCTGTTTTGGCTCCATTAAACACGCAAGCAAGGCTGCTTGGAGCGTTCTAAGCGCCATACACCGTATTGGGCCGCGCCGGATGAAGAGGGCCTTTGGAGCGCGACTGGTGCGCCCAAAAAAAAACCTTTGGGGGACGGGAGATGCTCTTATATGGGCCTTGTAAGGTGAAAAGCAACACAGAAACGACGTCCTTCCTTACGATGGGCCGAACCTGATACCGTCCCCACTCTCCAGCCCATCAAGCAGCCGACCAGCCTCGCCGTCGCCATCTCCCCAATTCCCCGTAGAACCACCGAAAGCCGAAGGCATCAGCTACCCCGACCACGACACCGAGCTCTCGTCTCGTCTCCAACCGCCCACGCCTCCCCCACCGCGCCGGTGCCGCTCCTCCCCGCCCGCCGCGGCGACTCGATGGGGTCGACCGAGGCGGACAAGCCGCTGCGGCGGATCGGCGCCTCGTTCGAGGACCTGGCGGCCGTCGCCAAGCAGCAGCAGCCCGCGGCCATGGCGGCGGGGGACTTCTCCCGCGCCTGCTCCCACGTATCCGTCCTCTTCGGCTGCCTCGGCATCGCCTTCAAGTTCGCCGAGATGGACTACGTTGCCAAGGCAAGACGCCGCTGCTCCCCGCTCTCTGCTCTATCTAAGCTTTCGGCTCCTGTCTTTAGGGAGGGTTAGACTACTTCGTTGTGCTTCTCTAGTTCTCTGGTATAACATAATTGAGGCGATTCCCGGAAATTTTGCTAGTTGTTTAGAGCTGCGAGGTTTGGGGGCGAAATGATGTCGATATCTCAACTGGGTCAAGGCAACAGGGCTGCCGTGCTGATTTTGTTTTGTACAGCGCAAACCTATACACCTATCTGGTAATTTGGTTGTGGAGATCCCTGAACTTTAGTTGTTTTTTGTTACTAGAAGGTCTGGGCAAAATGGTCTCAATCATATTATTCCAGCAACAATTGTGTGCACACTAGGATCAGATGCCCTGCTATGCTTGCTACCACGATGTTTGCTTGAGGTGTTAGAAACTCGTATGTATGTCTGTACTTGCTGCTGTACCATCGCTAGTATGTCCAACCAGTTCGCATGTTCAATTTGCTACTAAAACCTACTGCTACAGCGTGCTTGGTGATGACTTGGTACCCTATGTTACCTGTTTAACTGTGGCATCCCTTTCTCCAAGGCATATGTTGGTGATCTTGTCTGATTAGCACTTCCTCTTGTTCCATCGATTATAGGTCAATGATTTACTGGAGGCATCCAAGTCGGTCTCAACATTGCCCTCCATGGTTGAGCAAGACATTCAGAAGGGCACTGTAAGAGTGGCGGGCAGCCACACGAGGAATCTGCTCAGGGTTAAACGTGGGATTGATATGGTCAAAGTTCTGTTTGAGCAGATACTGGTTACAGAGTAAGTGCAGCAAACTGGACAGTGGTGCCGCTTCTGTTATATTGCCAATCCCCAGTTTTGCGATTCTCATTATGCCTACTGAGAATGTTCTTATTGCCTCTTCTCAAGGGGCAACTCCCTGAAGGACGCAGCATCAAAGGCTTATGCTCAGGTGTTTGCTCCTCACCATGGCTGGGCCATACGGAAAGCAGTTGGTGCTGGAATGTATGCCCTTCCTTCCAAGTCGCAGCTCTTGAAGAAACTGAATGAAGATGGTGAGTATCCTCATCTCCAGAATACAGATCTACCACTTCTGCTGTTTACAACCTCTTGCATATGCAACCAACTCACATCATTTGCAGACATGCATGATCGCATCACATTGCTTTTCGATTGCCTTAGGAAGCATTAAATTAGTTGTTCGTTTGCGTAGCTGTTGGCTTCCATGAGTGCAGATACTCCATGAGAGTTTGTAGCCTGTGCATAGGTTAATCAGGTTGCCTAGAGAGAAAGTAACAGGGATCCTATTCATCAAAAGACAATTATATATCTTAGTTTTTTTGTTACGACGTACGAGTGGTTCTGAGGCTGCCTCTTTTAATCTTGCAGAGGCTTCAGCAAAGGCTCAAATGCAGAGTTTCGTGAGGTCATCTGGACCAGTAATTCTCTACATCGAAGACCTCTTCACCTCAAGGAATTTAGGATTAGACTGGTGAGCGAAAAGCCTATACCACGCGGTCCCAATGTACTAATGTGATCAGATGGTGCGCTGCTGTGACTCCGAAATAACTGTAGCTGGTTTCGGTGTTTGAGTTATGAGAGTGCAGGGTTGTTGTAACCTAAATTCAATAAGTTGTGCTGTATGGAGGTTCCTGACGGGTGGACAGGGAACCTTTTGTAACGAAATGCTCGCTCTACAAACCTGAAATTCTAGCTTATCTCTAGAGCTGCTAAACTGGAATGCTACTTGCATATATGGGCTATAATGGGAACTAGTGTCTAATTCAAAACTTGGTGCAGAGATTATAAGTTTTTGTAAATCTTGTGGCGGCAGATTTATGAATGTTTTGGAGTCTGGACGATCAACATTTCCATGATTTTATCTAGCAATTTATGTGATGCTAAGTTCCCTTGAAAGATAAAACAACAGGTGGATGTTCAGAAGTTCCCGTCACTCGCACTTCATTCATGTCCTTAACCTATCAGATTAACCAACTTAGTCCATCACTCTCACTATCTCAGTTTAGCTTCTTGCCATTTAGTGGTCGATGTGGCATGTTGAGTCGGGCGTTAGTGTTGAGTACATGATGTGTGAGTGGAAATCTCAACATAGCCTGAAAGAGAGGCTTTTTATTTGCCAATGTGTTATTCAGAACCACACTGTTTATTGTAGGGGAAGGGCTCAAAAATCATGTTAGATTTTAAACATCTAGAAAAATTGATACACAATCCTTCACGCATGGTTTAGCAAGTATATTTTAGAGCTCATGTTCGCATATCTAGGTTCTTAGAAGCAAAGAAAGAACTTCGGTATTCCCACCTTAGATTTTGTTTTGAGAAAATTTGCTACATGACACCGTTATTTTCTGCGCTTGCCTAAACACAGTAAGACGGTTTGTTCCGGCAAACGCAAGAAAATATATGTGTAATGTCGCAAATTTTCCCTAGTTTTTTAGTTTTCTAGATGGGTCCTTCTTTTTTATTGGTATTTTAGGTGCAAAAGCCCTCTATCTATTAGGGTTGTGACCAAAGGTTATTTTGAACATTGCAAATGAGGAAGGGGATGTTAACTCTACCATCTAGCCACCACAAGATAGAGTGAAAAAAATTTAGATAGCATTTATCGAAGAAAAGACAAGAAAACCAACAGAGAAAGGAAGAAGAGCTAGTTGAGGTAAAAAAAAACTTAGATCAAGCATCGGATGCTGTCAACAAGGTTGTGAAGTCTAGATCCACTATCTCATCTTTTTCAAGCCGCGGTTCCACCCTCTTTGATGAGATTGTTCCAATCCGTATCGCATGTGACTTAAATCATGTTGTTGCCATCTAAGATCAGTAACCGTGTGGGAATTGGGCTTTGTGCCCCTCTTCTTCTCTAAGATCCCCAACCGTCTTTGGAGTTCGATCCCCCATTGACCTGCTAGAGTTGGGATAGTTGATCGGTTCTTCTTTGCTAGCGATGGCAGGGGAAGCCATGGCAAGGAAAGCTGGGGTAGCAGTCCCAGAAGGTAGATGTGCATGAAGGAAATGGCCTCGTATGGGATGCAGGGTCGACTCTATGTGGTCTAGGTCAAATCTCGACATCGCGGGAATAGCAACTTCGTGTGTCGACATGATCATGGCAACCTGGTGGGTTCGGTCTAATTTGTATGATGTAACAGTGACACTAGAAGGTGGTTGTTGGTGGACCGTGCAGGGCATGGCATAGCGCTGGATGCTACATATGTCGTGAGGCCCTCGAGGTGTGCTTCTCCTCTCCTAATTTGTTTGGGTGTTTATCCTCTCCATTGTTTGGATGGCCCATTTCCGCTTGTCCCGTAGCGGCTTGGTTCCTCTCTCTTCTTCGGTGGTGGTTCTTGCGGTGTGGTGGGAGGTGCCTTGTCGATACTCATTTGTGTATTGGTGTGCATGGTGGTGCGTTAACTAGGCAACTCTCCTATCAATGAAAGGCAGAGCTCCTGCTAGTAACTTGAATTTTTCTTACCAGGATATGTAAATTGGCCTTAACATAATACTAGGATAGGCATAGGCCTCAACTAAACAGATATCCACCTAGGTAGCCTTACATGCTAAGTTGGAGATCGACCTAGTGGCAAAGTTTCAACAATCTTCAACTTGGATGAACCACCATTTCATCATGGCTCGAGTGAGAGATGACGGGTAGGAAAACAAATTAGATATGCTGACAAGAGACATCTGCAGGAAGAAGAAGGAGGTCAATTCCCACGAAGGCGAGGGTGAGTTCCATCCAGGCCAGAGCAGTCAAACTTATGATGCTGGAGGCAGCAGTTTCCAATCCGGGCAGAGTAGCCATGCAGCTGGTGGTCATGATGGTAGTGCCGAGGTTGATAGCGACGAAGAAGAAGAAGAAGAAGAAGAAGAAGAAGAAGAAGAAGAAGAAGAGCAGAAGAAGAACATGATAGACGAGGAAGATGAGGATCGAGTGGAGGATGAGCTTCATTCAGATCAATCCGGTGGATCCGATAATTCAGATGACAACGAGGAGGAGGATTCAATCCCCTCTTCTTGAAACCAGGATTTGTCAGAGGCAATGATAGTGGATGACCGGCATGATTCTGCCTAGGAGTACAACATGAACACCATCTCAATTGATGCTAGATATGCTGACAAGAGACATCTGCAGGAAGCAATCACTCAGTGGGAAATGAACACACAAAGGGTATTCAGAACCACCGTTTCAAGTCCGAAATTCTTGACAGTGGTCTGCAACGATGCTAGATGTCCATCAAGGGTGCATGGGTATTGTTCGAAGTATGACACAACATGAGTTGTGAGCGACTTCGTGCCACACACATGTGTCCTTAAGAGTATGCTGCTGGATCACCGAAACCTTACCTCCATTTTGCTTGCTCGCCTGTTGTACAAGGAGATTGTAGAGAATAAAGCGATTGGGGTTAAAGCCATCCAGCAGAGAGTTCACCTTAAATATGAGTATGTAATTTCATATGGCAAGGCATGGAGGGCTAAACAGACGGCACTGGAGAACAGATTCGGGACCTTCCTAGATGCTTATGACGGCGTCGTCCGTCACCTCCAGACATTGAAGGACCGGAATCCGGGCACCTATGTGGACATACAAGATTTTGGGATACCAGAGTTCCCTACTGTCAGGGTTCTGCACATGGTGTTCTTCGCATTCAACATATGCATCGAGGCTTTCAACCACTATCGTCTGGTGATGTGTGTAGATGGAACTTTTCTGACTGGCAAGTACATGGGTCAGATTCTGACAGCCATTGGCGTGGACGGCAATAATCGAATTGTGCCTCTCGCATTTGCATTTGTTGAGAGGAAGAACACTGCTAGCTTGTTAGGGTTCTTCAGGCAGATAAAAAAATCAATTGTGAAAGATCGCCCAAATGTGTGCAACCTCCACAACAGGCATGCATATATACTTGCGGCTATCAAGACGCTGAAACAAGCATGACCTGATGAAGGGACGCCATGGCAGAACATGCAGAGCAGGTGGTGCATGCATCACCTGGGGGCGGGAAGTGGTGGCGGGAAACACGACGGCGGGAAGGGGTGGCGGGAGAGGGTGGCTCGAAATGATGCTGAGAGCAAACTCGGCCAAAAATCGGGTTCCTCTAGCTCGATTTATAAAAATCGGGTTCCTCTAACCCGATTCATTATTTTTCTTTTCCCTCCGCACGGTAACACAATAAGCCGGGCTCCACTGCCCCGAATTTTTTTTTGGGTTAGACTACCCCGATTTTTGTATACTTGGGTTCTACTACCCCGATTTTTAAAAATCGGGTTCCTTGAACCTGACGGTGTATTATTTCTAGAAAAAGTCTAAACAAATATTATTTATAGAATAAGAAAAAAAAATTATTTTAAAAAAAAATCGCTCCAAGTCACGTCCAAGAACATTTATTTCCTTCCTATCGATCTGCCAAATTTGAGGGAAAAAACGTAAGATCCTACTATGGTATCGTTTCCTGAACTCGTTGGTTCTTATACTAAATCTTAATACGTACGGAAACCAGCCGGGTCCGAGTCACGTCCGACAACATTTATTTTATTTTTCTGTCAAAAAAGGGTCCACGGACCTGGACTCACTGTCGACTTCGGACCCAACCTACCTAGTATATACAGTACACACGTATGCTGGTATCCAGGGCGATCCAGATCTTGATCAAGCACTGATCGATCGATCAATGGCATCGTCGTCGTCAGTTCCGCCATGGTCTGACATCCCGGAGGACATCCTAGCCCTCGTCATCGACCGCCTAGGCTGCACCCCACCTGACCACCACCGGAGACGCCGCTGCTTCACCTTCTCAATGGCGTGGTCTCAGATCCTACACCTACACTGGAATATCTCTGTCGACCGTGACGGCTTCGAGGCCTTGTGCCATGTCCGGCAGCGCGCGCTCTCCGCTGACCGCGCTCGCTTCCGGGCGGTGTGCCGTTCGTGGCTTCAGGCTATGCGCCACCACGACGCGGCGACGCGGCTGCTGCCGTGGGTCGTCTTCTCCGATGGCTCGTTCTTGGTACCCTTCGATGATGACGATGGACACCGCTCCCTGCCTATACTTTGCCAGATAAAGCGACGTGCATTGGCTCCACCGACGACTGGCTCGCCCTTGACTGCATCGACGAAAGGAAAGCCCATACTTACTTCCTGCACAATCCTTTCTCCGACACCACGGTGCCGCTACCGGAGCTGAACACCATCATCGGCAACGTTTCCGAGCTCTTCGAGGTCCGCAAAGTGCTCATGCATTCAGGCCCTAGTGATGTCGTCGTTGTCCTGACGAACAACTGGAATCATCCCCTCATCTTGGTCAAGCCAGGGAAGGGCGTGTGGCTGCCTGAACCACAAAAGGCTCCTTTCATCTACATCATGGACGTTGCATTTCTTGGAGGCAAACTCTACGGGATCACCCACACCAAGGACCTCGTCTACCTCGGTATCGGTTTCGATGGCGATGGCGTGCCCAACGTTACCAGTATCGAGCGCCTCATCAAGTGCCCGCCCTCCCGCATATACCGTCTCCATGTATGGAGGGATGATGACAACGACAACTCCGAGGTCAGCAACGATAACGATGGCGATACAGATGAGAACGACATGGACTACATCGACGAGGAACTAACACAAGAGGAGAATGAAGAGGAATGTGCATTAGATGAACTTAGGGACAAAACTGGCGATGAGAAGGTTCTCGAGGGTATAGCCTACCTGAAAGATACTGACGTGTCACATGAATCAAAGGATTTCATTATGGTCATTTGGTACTTGGTCCAGTCACGTGGAAAGTTACTCATGGTGAGAAGACATTTGCGGGTGCCCAACGCGGAAGAAGGCATCAACCGCACTCGCAAGGTAGAGGTTTTTGAAGCTTCTATTCGCAAAGGTGTGTGGGTGCCGGTTTTAGATGGACTTGGTGGTCAAGCGCTTTTCATTAGCAAACGCTACTGCAAGTCAATTTCCGCCTATGCTGGTGTGGAAAAGGATACTATCTATTTTGCCGACACAGGCGAGCTATTCAATATCAAATCGCGAACTATGAGTAAACCACAGAGAGGCGTCGATCACTGGCAATCAACGTGGATGTTTTCCCCTGATCTTGTGGTGTAATAATCATGTAAAAGTATAGAGTTAGTTAAGCAACATCATTGTACTTAGTAGCCTAATGCAATTGTGGTAAGAACACTCGGTTCAATTCATACCTAGATGGAGTCATTTGTGTTTTTATCTCTCAAATAGTTTTAACATATATCTAATGAATCATTCAGCCTGAGCCGGCATGTGTTATTTATTGCAGAACTGAACTCTATGCATGACATATTATTTCTATAAACTAGATGAAACCCACGCGTTGCTGCAGATATGCTTAAATATGTGAGACAATGTACATAGCTGATGATTTTGCTTCTATACGTACACTCCATTGTACATCTGAATGAATCACTAACTTGTTGATTTTGTCCTCCCATGAAACACCAAACTATGTGCTATGCTCCATTAAAAGCACACAGTAGCAAGAGTCGTGTTTAATTTTCATTTCTCCAATCCCTCCACTCGAACAAACAGAAATAGAGAATAACACGTTAATTTGAGAATTCTATTTTAGCATCTGAACAATTAAGTCCTCTGGTGATCTGACTTTTGATAGTAGGGAAATTACAGATATACATTTCTCCAAAAAGGTAAAAGCTTCAAAATAAATTGTGGAAATGTAGAAATTCTGGTTAGATGCAAACTGAGCAAGTCACAATAAAGTAGTATAAAATACTGTATTTTTTTATGAGTACCTAGAGTTGTTGATCTGCTGAAATTCAAGGGGAGAGAACAAACAAAATGGTGCATTCATTCATATACGATAGGAATCCATAATTTCTTGTAGTAATGTCTAACTTTAGGTAGCCTAAGTGATTGAGTTATAGACAAATATTTATAGTAGAGAACAACAAACACTATCTCAAGACACTCTGTGTAATAATTAGAGTCATGGTGATTGAAAATATAAGCATATATAGCTTTTTTCCTTGGTCATGAAAAATGATGAGAGGGATCTTTCGGAAATTGAAACTTTTGCTCCCGCAATATCGAACAAAATGATATATAGACATTATACAATGGAATGTATATGAAATAAAATGGAGCTGAAAGTGTTGCTGTCGGCGGCCGGAGGTTCTACCATGCCACATCGGTGCTGCTACCATCGATCATCGGCGTTGCTGCAAGCGCCATCATGCCGGTGCTGCATCAGCAACGCCACATCGGGTTCTCTGGCGACAGCTGTGGCCGACGGAGGAGCAACGCCTACATGCATAGACTGGGGGATGCAGATCGTTGAGGACGGATGCGTAACAGGAGGAGGGCTGCTGCACCAGTGACCACACGGCCGCTTCTCCGGAGGACCATCAATAGAGTTGTTGCTGGTGCGAGCGGCCGGAGTCATGTGAGGATGGCGCTGTGAGATCCCACTTGTTGTGTTTTTTCTTTCTTTCGTTCTTTTTGTGGGAAAGATTGTGAACGTATACGATGGCTAAATTGTTGACAACCTATGATCGGGGGATTTGATCCCGAGGGAAACACGCTCATTTGCTGAACTCCAACTTTCGTTGTATAATTAACAAAATCCGCACTTCCGCTCCTATCTACAGCTGGCAGCCTCAAAACAACAACAGAGAGAAATAGCTAAATAGCTGCGTGAGTGCATCTCTAGCAGAGCCGTAAATTGGGCAAAACTGAATAATAACTGCCGATTTACGGGTTCAGTTCAAAAAATAGCGCAGATCAGTCATCGTAAACGAGTTAAAACCAAAAAAAAGTTTTCAGACCGAGACCGAAAACCCAACTCGGCATATATTGGTAGGGGTCGAAAGGGCAAACTTAACACAAAACTCTATTCGTGCCGCGCTGAAATTTCAGATCGAGCTAAATGCTTCCGCCGGTACCGTCGCCGGAATTCAACCAAATTCGTCGGAATCTAACCAAATTCCGGCGAGCCCGCGACGGCGTGGGGCGGCGCGGGCGGGGCGGGGCGGAGCAGGGCTGGGGCTGGCCGGGGCGAGGCGAAGCGGCGGGGCTGGTCGGTGCGGGGCCGGGGCGGGGCTGGGCGGAGGGCGCATGTGGGGCGAAGCAGGGTGCGAGCGGGGTGAGCAGGGTGGGGCGTGGCCGAGGCGAAGCGGGGCGCGGCTGGGACGGAGCAGGCCGGGGTGGCTGGAGGAAGAAGGAGGCAAGAAAAAAATGATATCATGGATCCACTGACATATTTAAGAATATGTCTTTTTACAATTTTAGTTTACGGTTTTGTTTTGCGCTGAACTCAGTTTTTAGTTTACGGAGCAGGGCGGGGCGAGCAGGGCGTGGAAGGCCACGTCCAAGGAGAAGCGGGGCGGGGCGCGGCCGGGCTGGGCGGGGCTCGCGGCTGGGGCAGAGCAGGCTAGGGTGGCTGGAGGAAGAAGAAGGAGGAGACAAGGAAAAAAACTGATATCATGAGCCCACTGACATATTTAGGAATGTCTTTTTGCAGTTTTAGTTTACGAACTCTGTTCTGCGCTAATTTTTGACCTGTAAATACGAATTTAGTGAACTGAACTCTAAATTTTTAGTTCGTGTTTTTAGTGGCTATGCTAGAGAGATGCTCTGAGATCTAGGCTATGACCAGTGGGTCCAATACACAGTCATAGAAGGTAGCGAATAGGACGGCACTGCACGGTACGGCCAAGATACTGCTGGGGCCCAGCAGTCAGCGTCCGTAGCCGAAGATCGAGCGAGCCGCATTTATCACCAGCCGCCGCATCGCTCGCTCGACCAGTCAGTCCCCTTCGCCCACCTTTCTCCACGCCAGACGAGAGCATGGCGGCGCAGATGATCATTCGGGCGTCCGGCAGGGTCTCCGCCGTCGCCCGCAACGGGACGGTCGCCGCTCTCAAGGTGGAGGTGGCCGCCGCCGGCGCCACTGCGGGCCACTACGCGACGCACGGCGCCTTCCGCGCACTCGCCGTCGCGTGCGGGGCGCTTGGGTTCGTCGGCGGCGCGGCCTACCTCTGCTACTCCAAGGGCGTCGGCTTCACCAAGTACCTCCTGTCCCCCGCTACGTCCAACGCGCCTCGACACGACCGTGAAAGGTAGACAGGGTTCGATTCGGGTACCAATGCTTGGCTTGATTCGGGGTTTAGGGTTTCTGGAGGTTCGATTCGGGGTTGTGGGTTTCGGGAGGGTTCAATTCCGCAACACGGGGGGTTTGGTTGGGTTCGATTCGGGTTTCCGTTTGGTTTTCCACAGCGGGGTTTGAGGGTTTGATTCTAAATCTTCTCCCGCACTCGCTGCTGATGACCTCCTCGCAGGGCCAACGCGCAAAAGGCGGAGTGGAGAGGAAAGCGTCTCCGCTGTACACGGGAGATCCGACGCTTGACCAGGCATTAGGACAGGTTACTTATAGGTGAGCATCTCCATTTCCGATCCACCACAGTCTGATAAGGTCCCTGTATTTGTGGTATTACTAGCATATATCAGCGCATTGCTTGTGTAACCTCAGCGCTTTGCATGTCTGCTTAAATTCATTCTGTAAAAGAGGTGCTAGATGCATATCTGGCTCTCTGGTCTGATTATATTGTTCTGCGCCTGTATCTGTGCTTGTTTGAGATGATCATATGGGTGTGACTTTGTGTGCAATAAACTTATAATTGTCTTGTTCACAAATTGTTTTGCGGACAGCGAGGACGTGTAGGACTTCTCAGCTACAGGTTAGAAGGCCTGGCCGAATGAGTAGCCTCAGTTTTGCACAAGGCATTGTTACCCGGATATGCATTGCCCATCTATGTAATCAGATTGTGGTCTATGTGAAAAACGACTGGCTTGACAAGTTAAGAGTACCATGACCTTAAGTTCTTCTGAACAATTTTACTTCTACTGCATTTTTTTATCGGGTCACTTGTTTATGGCTGGAAACTGTTGTTTATAGCTGTTATCTCATCTTTCCTTCATTTTTGTGTCGAAGAAGGGCTAATAATTACCAACCCAGTAGTAATCTGACTGTCTAATGTCAATTTGGAAGCATGTCCTGATAACACAACTTTTTTGGTTTTCTTCTTTGAGCATCTCAATTTCAGATCCACGTCAGTCTGATAAGGTCACTATATGTAGTATATATCAGCGCATTGTTTGTGTAACCTCAGCGCTTCACATGTCTGGTTAAATTGATTCTGTAAAAAGGTGCTAGATGCATATCTGGCTCTCTGGTCTGATCATCCTGTTCTCCACCTGTATATATGCTTGTTTAAAATGCCATATGGGTGTGTCTTTGTGTGCAATAAACTTATAATTGTCTTGTTCACAAATTGTTTTAGGGACAGCGAGGACGTGTAGGACTTCTCAGCTATAGGTTAGAAGGCATTGGCGAATGAGTAGAGTCAGTTTTGCACAAGGCATTGTTGCTAGGATATGCATAGCCCATCTATGTAATCAAATCGTGCTCTAACTGAAAAATGACTGGGTTGGCAACTTAAGAGTACCATGACCTTAAGTTTTGCTGAACAATTTTACTTCTCCGGCATTTTTATTGGTCACTTGTTTATGGCTGGAAACTGCTGTTTATATCTGTTATCTAATCGTTCCTTCATTTTCATGTTGAAGAAGGCCTAATAATTACCAACTTAGTAGTAATCTGACTTTCTAATGTCAATTTGAAAGCATGTTCTGATAATGCAGTGTTTTTTTTTCGTTTTTTTCTTTGAGCATATCTGTTTGTCCCTGGCCATAACAAATTGTTGTTAAGTCAAGTATGGGACGTTCAGGCACACCTTCTCGTGTTCTTCTTTCTGGTAGTAGGTGATCTTCTGGGTGCATCCGTACTTGGCGTTAGAGCAAGGAACCATGACGGATTCCATGAGATATTCCATCCCTAAACAGTGCTTGAAGGTAGTTTTGGCAGAGCATAAGTGGCACTTGTTCCGCACGAGCTTGGGACGGCAAACAGAGCATACAAAATGCCCCACATAACAGATAACACTGGAATAGGAAGAATGAACAGGGTCAGAATAAAGCTAAATAACTATGTTGTAACATGACAAATTAGTATCCCTCAAATTTATGCAACCGCTACTTTATGGGGGCAGTTTGGGTACATTCAACATGCTAGTCTACACGTTTGAAGTTTTGAACTTATAGTGCGATCGATACACTGGTGAAGCTATGATATCAAGCTTAAAGTTCTGCTTGTCTCTTGTTAGAGCTACCACCTTCCATCGCGACCAACCCTCCTTGCTTCATTGTGCAATAATGCATTAAGCTACTCAGATCTTGTACTTGTGTTTCGATGATGGTAGTACTGTACAATGTCTATTGTCGGTTTATGTTCTTTTTCTTTTGCTCAAATAAGGAATCGAATAATTTACAGTAGTGCTGACTGTTGGAGATATGTTTGGCTTGTTATCATAACTAGATTATGTGTCTAGATCATCGTGGTTAAATGTCATATATAGCTGTTCTATTGTTCTTTAACCGCCCTTTGTCTCTTTGCAGGTTTTGCACAGAGGTTCGGAGTAACTACTGATGGGATTAGTTTTTCACTAAGTATCGAATTACTACTGATGGGGATAGTTTGGTGTGACGGATCGAGGGTAAATGAAGACATAGACGAGGCCTAATACTGTTACGTCTGCCTTTTATACTACGTATATCTGTTATCTGCTTGGTCATTTGTGCGTACAAGTACTTGATTCTTGGGGATGCTGTCTATTATCCCGATGTATCTCTTTCTACAAGTACTTGATTCCTAGGGATGCTGTCTATTATCCAGAAGGCATATGATGAAACTTGGCCCTGTGTGATATATGTTTGATGAGTATGATCTTGTTTCTGAGGCCAGGCACCTCCAGTACTGTATTATTACTTTGACGCTCCTCTGATGTCATAGCTGCGCTGCCCTGGTTGCTGCCGGCGGATTCTGTGGTGCTACCCAGGAGAAGGTTGCAACACTGGAAGTGTACGATGGTGTTTGACCAATTTTGATAAACTATATGGTGATTTTTGGATGGGTCCAAAGTGCATTGGGGTCACCGCTTAGCCATAAGAACATGGATCTTCACGTTGACTGCGATGACGGCGGCAAAACGGGTTGATTCCCTGTGGCGAAGGAAGATCAGAATGAACCCAATGCTCTGTATATTGGCTATAAGCTAACTCTAGATGAGATGGCTGTTGGAGATATGCCCAAGAGGCAATAATAAAGTGGTTATTATAATATATTTGTGTTTATGATAAATGTTTGCATACCATGCTATAATTGTATTAACCGAAACATTGATACATGTGTGTTATGTAAACAACAAGGAGTCCCTAGTAACCCTCTTGTATAACTAGCTTGTTGATTAATGGATGATCATGGTTTCGTGATCATGAAAATTGGATGTTATTAATAACAAGGTTATGTCATTGGTTGAATGATATAATGGACATACACCCAAATGAGCGTAGCATAAGATCAAGTCATTAAGTTCAATTTGCTATAAGCTTTCGATACATAGTTGCCTTAGTCCTTCGACCATGAGATCATGTAAATCACTCACACCGGAAGGGTACTTTGATTACATCAAACGCCATTGCGTAAATGGGTGGTTATAAAGATGAGATTAAGTATTTGGAAAGTGTGAGTTGAGGCATTGATGGCGCGTGATGCACACGTCCGTTGGGAACCCCAAGAGGAAGGTGTGATGCGCACAGCAGTAAGTTTTCCCTCAGAAAGAAACCAAGGTTATCGAACCAGTAGGAGATGAAGGCCACGTGAAGGTTGTTGGTGGAGGAGTGTAGTGCGGCGCAACACCAGGGATTCCGGCACCAACGTGGAACCTACACAACACAATCACAATACTTTGCCCCAACTTAACAGTGAGGTTGTCAATCTCACCGGCTTGCTGTAAACAAAGGATTAAACGTATGGTGTGGAGAATGATCTTTGTTTGCGAAGAACAACAGAAAACAGAGATTGCAGTAGATTGTATTTCAGATGTAAAAGAATGGACCGGGGTCCACAGTTCACTAGTGGTGTCTCTCCAATAAGATAAATAGCATGTTGGGTGAACAAATTACAGTTGGACAATTGACAAATAAGGAGGGCATAACAATACACATACATATCATGATGACTACTATGAGATTTACTTAGGGCATTACGACAAAGAACATACACCGCTATCCAGCATGCATCTATGCCTAAAAAGTCCACCTTCAGGTTAGCATCCGCACCCCTTCCAGTATTAAGTTGCAAACAACAGACAATTGCATTAAGTACTATGCGTAATGTAATCAACACAAATATCCTTAGACAAAGCATCGATGGTTTATCCCTAGTGGCAACAGCACATCCATAACCTTAGAACTTTCTGTCACTGTCCCAGATTCAATGGAGGCATGAACCCACTATCGAGCATAAATACTCTCTCTTGGAGTTACAAGTATCAACTTGGCCAGAGCCTCTACTAGCAACGGAGAGCATGCAAGAACATAAACAACACATATATGATAGATCAATTAATCAACTTGACATAGTATTCCATATTCATCGGATCCCAACAAACGCAACATGTAGCATTACAAATAGATGATCTTGATCATGATAGGCAGCTCACAAGATCTAAACATGATAGCACAAGAGGAGAAGACAACCATCTAGCTACTGCTATGGACCCATAGTCCAAGGATGAACTACTCACGCATCAATCCGGAGGCGGGCATGGTGATGTAGAGCCCTCCGGTGATGATTCCCCTCTCCGGCAGGGTGCCGGAGGTGATCTCCTGAATCCCCCGAGATGGGATTGGCGGCGGCGGCGTCTCTGGAACTTTTCTCGTATCGTGGCTCTCGGTGATAGGGTTTTCGCGATGGAGAGAATATATAGGCGAAGGGGCAGAGTCGGGGGACGCTCGAGGGGCCCACCCCATAGGGCGGCGCACCCAGGGGTGGGGTCGCGCCCCCTAGGGTGTGGCCGCCTCGTCGCCCCTCTTCGTCTCCTCTTCGGACTTCTGGAAGGCTCCGTGCAAAATAAGACCGTGGGCTTTTGTTTCGTCCAATTTCGAGAATATTTCCTGTGTAGGATTTCTGAAACCAAAAACAGCAGAAAACAGGATCTCGCGCTTCGGCATCTTGTTAATAGGTTAGTGCCGGAAAATGCATAAAAATGATGTAAAGTGTATATAAAACATGTGAGTATTGTCATATAACTAGCATGGAACATAAGAAATTATAGCTACGTTTGAGACGTATCAAGCATCCCCAAGCTTAGTTCCTACTCGCCCTCGAGTAGGTAAACGATAACAAGGATAATTTCTGAAGTGACATGCTACTATCATAATCTTGATCAATACTATTGTAAAGCATATGAAGTGAATGAAGTGATTCGAAGCAATGGCAAAGATAATGACTAAACAACTGAATCATATAGCAAAAACTTTTCATGAATAGTACTTTCAAGACAAGCATCAATAAGTCTTGCATAAGAGTTAACTCATAAAGCAATAGATTGTTAATAGAAGGTTTTGAAGCAACACAAAGGATGATTAAGTTTCAGCAATTGCTTTCAACTTGTAATATGTATATCTCATGGATAGTTGTCAACATAAAGCAATATAACAAGTGCAATAGGCAAACATGTAAGAATCAATGCACACAGTTGACACAAGTGTTTGCTTCTAAGATAGAAAGAAGTAGGTAAACTGACTCAACATAAAGTAAAAGAAAGGCCCTTCGCAGAGGGAAGCATGGATTACTCATGTGCTAGAGCTTTTTATTTTGAAAACATGGAAACAATTTTTTCAACGGTAGTAATAATTCATATGTATTATGCATAAAACCTCCTATAAGTTGCAAGCCTCATGCATCGAATACCAATAGTGCCCGTACCTTGTCCTAATTAGCTCGGATTTCCATGGATTATTGATACGTCTCAAACGTATCTATAATTTCTTATGTTCCATGCTAGTTAAATGACAATACTCACATGTTTTATATACACTTTACATCATTTTTATGCATTTTCCGGCACTAACCTATTAACAAGATGCCGAAGCGCCAGTTCCTGTTTTCTGCTGTTTTTGGTTTCAGAAATCCTACACAGGAAATATTCTCGGAATTGGATGAAACAAAAGCCCACGGTCTTATTTTGCACGGAGCCTTCCAGAAGTCCGAAGAGGAGACGAAGAGGGGCGACGAGGCGGCCACACCCTAGGGGGCGCGGCCCCACCCCTAGGCGCGCCGCCCTATGGGGTGGGCCCCTCGAGCGTCCCCCGACTCTGCCCCTTCGCCTATATATTCTCTCCGTCGCGACAACCCTATCACCGAGAGCCACGATACGAGAAAAGTTCCAGAGACGCCGCCGCCGCCAATCCCATCTCGGGGGATTCAGGAGATCGCCTCCGGCACCCTGCCGGAGAGGGGAATCATCACCGGAGGGCTCTACATCACCATGCCCGCCTCCGGATTGATGCGTGAGTAGTTCATCCTTAGACTATGGGTACATAGCAGTAGCTAGATGGTTGTCTTCTCCTCTTGTGCTATCATGTTTAGATCTTGTGAGCTGCCTATCATGATCAAGATCATCTATTTGTAATGCTACATGTTGTGTTTGTTGGGATCTGATGAATATGGAATACTATGTCAAGTTGATTAATTGATCTATCATATATGTGTTGTTTATGTTCTTGCATGCTCTCCGTTGCTAGTAGAGGCTCTGGCCAAGTTGATACTTGTAACTCCAAGAGGGAGTATTTATGCTCGATAGTGGGTTCATGCCTCCATTGAATCTGGGACAGTGACAGAAAGTTCTAAGGTTGTGGATGTGCTGTTGCCACTAGGGATAAAACATCGATGCTTTGTCTAAGGATATTTGTGTTGATTACTTTACGCACAGTACTTAACGCAATTGTCTGTTGTTTGCAACTTAATACTGGAAGGGGTGCGGATGCTAACCCGAAGGTGGATGATGTCTACGCCCCCTCCTTTTCCTGTAGACAGTGTTGGGCCTCCAAGAGCAGAGGTTTGTAGAACAGCAGCAAGTTTTCCCTTAAGTGGATCACCCAAGGTTTATCGAACTCTGGGAGGAAGAGGTCAAAGATATCCCTCTCATGCAACCCTGCAACCACAAAGCAAGAAGTCTCTTGTGTCCCCAACACACCTAATAGGTGCACTAGTTCGGCGAAGAGATAGTGAAATACAGGTGGTATGAATAAGCAGTAGCAACGGCACCAGAAAAGTGCTTTGCCCAGGACAGTAAACAAGTAGTAGTAACGCAGCAGTAGTAACGCAGTAAAACAGTAAACAAGCAGCGATAGCAGTATTTAGGAACAAGGCCTAGGGATCCTACTTTCACTAGTGGACACTCTCAACATTGATCACATAACAGAATAGATAAATGCATACTCTACACCCTCTTGTTGGATGATGAACACCATTGTGTAGGATTACACGAACCCTCAATGCCGGAGTTAACAAGCTCCACAATTTAATGTTCATATTTAAATAACCTTAGAGTGCATGAAAGATCAACACGACTAAACCAAGTACTAATGTAGCATGCACACTGTCACCTTCACGCTACGAAAGGAGGCATAGATCACATCAATACCATCATAGCAATAGTTAACTTCATAATCTACAAGAGATCATAATCATAGCCTACGCCAAGTACTAACACGGATGCACACACTGTCACCATTACACCGTGCAGGAGGAATAAAACTACTTTAATAACATCACTAGAGTAGCACATAGATAAATTGTGATACAAAACACATTGCAATCATAAAGGGATATAAATAAGCACTTCACTATGCCATTCATAACAGTGAATAAATATTTTGTGAAATATAGCCTAAGAGACCCACACGGTGCACACACTGTTACCTTTACACACGTGGGACAAGGAGTCTCCGGAGATCACATAAGTAAAACCCACTTGACTAGCATAATGACATCTAGATTACAAGCATCATCATATGGATCTCAATCATGTAAGGCAGCTCATGAGATCATTGTATTGAAGTACATAGGGAGAGAGATGAACCACATAGCTACCGGTACAGCCCCGAGCCTCGATGGAGAACTACTCCCTCCTCATGGGAGACAGCAGCGGTGATGAAGATGGCGGTGGTGTCGATGGAGAAGCCTTCCGGGGGCACTTCCCCATCCCGGCGGCGTGCCGGAACAGAGACTCCTGTCCCCCAGATCTTGGCTTCGCGATGGCGGCGGCTCTGGAAGGTTTTTGCGGGTTTCGTCGAACGTCTCAGGGTTTTCGCGACGGAGGCTTTAAATAGGCGGAAGGGCAAGGTCGGTGGACTTCTGGGGGGGCCACACAGCAGGGCGGCGCGGCCCCCCCTCTAGCCGCGCCGGGCACACGTCTGGTGGCCCTGTGGCCCCCCTCTGACCTCTCTCGGGTGTTCAGGAAGCTTCGTGTGAAAATAGGATGCTGGGCGTTGATTTCGTCCGATTCCGAGAATATTTCTTTACTAGGATTTCTGAAACCAAAAACAGCAGAAAACAGGAACTGGCACTGCGGCATCTCGTCAATAGGTTAGTTCCAGAAAATGCATAAATATGACATAAAGTATGCATAAAACATGTAGATATCATCAATAATGTGGCATGGAACATAAGAAATTATCGATACGTCGGAGACGTATCAGCATCCCCAAGCTTAGTTCCTGCTCGTCCCGAGCAGGTAAACGACAACAAAGATAATTTCTGGAGTGACATGCCATCATAACCTTGATCATAATATTGTAAGCATATGTAATGAATGCAGCGATCAAAACAATGGTAATGACATGAGTAAACAACTGAATCATAAAGCAAAGACTTTTCATGAATAGTACTTAAAGACAAGCATTAATAAGTCTTGCATAAGAGTTAACTCATAAAGCAATAATTCAAAGTAGAGGTATTGAAGCAACATAAAGGAAGATGAAGTTTCAGCGGTTGCTTTCAACTCGTAACATGTATATCTCATGGATAGTTGTCAATGCAAAGCAATATAACAAGTGCAATATGCAAGTATGTAGGAATCAATGCACAGTTCACACAAGTGTTTGCTTCTTGAGGTGGAGAGAAATAGGTGAACTGACTCAACATAAAAGTAAAAGAAAGGCCCTTCGCAGAGGGAAGCAGGGATAAATCATGTGCTAGAGCTTTTCAAGTTTTAAAATCATATAGAGAGCATAAAAGTAAAATTTTGAGAGGTGTTTGTTGTTGTCAACGAATGGTAATGGGTACTCTAACTACCTTATCAACCAGACTTTCAAGAGCGGCTCCCATGAAGGACGTTATCTCTACCAGCAAGGTGGATCATCCCTCTTCTCTTTTGTTTACACATGTATTTTAGTTTCATTATTGATGACACTCCTCCCAACCTTTGCTTACACAAGCCATGGCTAACCGAATCCTCGGGTGCCTACCATCAATCTCATACCATGGAGGAGTGTCTATTTGCAAAATTAAGTTGCTTACTGATGAATCAGAGCAAAACATGTAAAGAGAATTATTAATGCAAGTTGTAATTAATTGGGGCTGGGAACCCCATTGCCAGCTCTTTTTGCAAAATTATTGGATAAGCGGATGAAGCCACTAGTCCATTGTGAAAGTCTGTCAAAAGTAAATGACAAGATCGAAAGATAAAACACCACATACTTCCTCATGAGCTATAAAACATTGACACAAATTAAGAAACATTTTGAATTGTTTAAAGGTAGCACATGAAGTATCTACTTGGAATGGCAGGAAATACCATGTAGTAGGTAGGTATGGTGGACACAAATGGCATGGTGTTTGGCTCAAGGATTTTGGATGCATGAGAAGTATTCCCTCTCGATACAAGGCTTAGGCTAGCAAGGTTATTTGAAACAAACACAAGGATGAACCGGTGCAGCAAAACTCACATAAAAGACATATTGTAAACATTATAAGATTCTACACCGTCTTCCTTGTTGTTCAAACTCAATACTAGAAATTATCTAGACCTTAGAGAGACCAATTATGCAAACCAAATTTTAGCATGCTCTATGTATTTCTTCATTAATAGGTGCAAAGTATATGATGCAAGAGCTTAAACATGAGCACAACAATTGCCAAATTTTAGCATGCTCAACAATTGCCAACGGACGTGTGCATCACGCGCCATCAATTATCATTGCATTACATATGTTTCAACCAAGTGTCACAAAGGGGTACATCTATGCCACCTGTACAAAGGTCCAAGGAGATAGATCGCATTTGATTTCTCAGTTTTGATAGATCTCAACTTGAGGACATCCATACCGGGACAACATAGAAAACAGATAATGGACTCCTCTTTAATGCTTAAGCATTAAACAACAGATAATATTCTCATAAGAGATTGAGGATAAATGTCCAAGCTGAAACTTCCACCATGATACATGGCTTTGGTTGGCGGCCCAATGTTCTTCTCTAAGAATATGCATACTCAAACCATTTACTTGTTTTTATTACCGTTAAAATGAATACTCCTGAGAACACTAAGTTGTGTGACTTCACTAGCACCAATAATAATGATTTTATATGCACTCCTATTGCTCCACCTGCTACTACAGCATAATTTTATGAAATTAAACCTGCTTTACTAAATCTTGTTATGAGAGAGCAATTTTCTGGTGTTAGTACTGATGATGCTGCTGTCCATCTTAATAATTTTGTTGAACTTTGTGAAATGCAAAAGTATAAGGATGTATATGGGGATATTATAAAACTGAAATTGTTTCCTTTCTCCTTAAGAGGAAGAGCTAAAGATTGGTTGATATCTTTGCCTAAGAATAGTATTGATTCATGGACTAAATGTAAAGATGCTTTCATTGGTAGATATTATCCTCCTGCTAAAATTATATCTTTGAGAAGTAGCATTATGAATTTTAAGCAATTGGATAATGAACATGTTGCCCAAGCATGGGAAAGAATGAAATCTTTGGTAAAGAATTGCCCTACCCATGGACTAACTACTTGGATGATCATCCAAACCTTCTATGCAGGATTAAATTTTTCTTCGAGGAACCTATTGGATTCAGCTGCTGGAGGTACTTTTATGTCCATCACTTTGGGTGCTGCAACAAAGCTTCTTGATGATATGATGATCAACTACTCTGAATGGCACACCGAAAGGACTCCTCAAGGTAAGAAGGTAAATTCTGTTGAAGAAACCTCCTCCTTGAGTGATAAGATTGATGTTATTATGTCTATGCTTGTTAATGGTAGATCTAATGTTGATCCTAATAATGTTTCTTTAGCTGCATTGGTTGCTCAACAAGAGCATGTTGATGTGAACTTCATTAAAAATAATAATTTTAACAACAATGCTTATAGGAATAATTTTGGTAACAACTATAGGCCATATCCTTCTAATAATGGTAATGGTTATGGTAATTCTTATGGTAATTCTTACAACAATAGTAGGAGTACACCCTCTGGTCTTGAAGTCATGCTTAAAGAATTTATTAGTACACAAACGGCTTTTAACAAATCTGTTGAAGAAAAGCTTGGTAAAATTGATGTTCTTGCTTCTAAGGTTGATAGCCTTGCTGCTGATGTTGATCTTTTAAAATTGAAAGTTATGCCTAATGAAGATAAAGATATTAAATCATTTGCTACAGCAAACGCCATACAAGTTCGAATTGATGACAATATTAGATTGATGGCTGAATTGCATGCTAGGTGGGAAAGAGAAGAAAAACTTGCTAAAGAGAATAATGTAGCTAAAGTTTGGACTATTACCACCACTAGTAATGTTAATGCTTCACGTGTTGCTAAACCTCCTACTATCAATGGTAAAATAATTGGTGTTGGCAATATTTCTACTCCTAGTACAAAGCGTGCAAAATTGCCTGAAACTGCTGAAACTGTTTGTGATAAAAGTGCTAAAAAAATTCAGAATGTTGTAGATCATAATGGTTTAGATTTTGATAGTTGTCATATCTCTGAAGTTATTAAGTTCTTACAAAAACTTGCTAGAAGTCCTAATGCTAGTGCTATAAATTTGGCCTTTACAAAACATATTACAGATGCTCTCATTAAAGCTAGAGAAGAGAAATTAAAACTTGAAACTTCTATTCCTAGGAAGTTGGAAGATGGTTGGGAGCCCATCATTAAAATGAAGGTCAATGATTTTGATTGTAATGCTTTATGTGATCTTGGTGCAAGTATTTCTGTTATGCCTAAGAAACTCTATGATATGCTTGACTTGCCACCATTGAAAAATTATTATTTGGATGTTAATCTTGCTGATAATTCTATAAAGAAACCTTTGGGGAGGATTGATAATGTTCACATTACGGTTAACAATAACCTTGTCCCCGTGGATTTTGTTGTCTTGGATATTGAATGCAATGCATCTTGTCCTATTATTTTGGGAAGACCCTTTCTTCGAACTGTTGGTGCTATTATTGATATGAAGGAAGGAAATATTAAGTATCAATTCCCTCTCAAGAAAGGTATGGAACACTTCCCTAGAAAGAGAATGAAGTTTCCTTTTGATTCTATTATTAGAACAAATTATGATGTTGATGCTTCTTCTCTTGATGTTACTTGATTTGCACTTTCTGCGCCTAGCTGAAAGGCGTTAAAGAAAAGCACTTCTTGGGAGATAACCCATGATGTTTTTATTTTGCTACTATTTTGTTGTGTCTTGGAAGTTGTTACTACTGAAACAACCTCTCCTTATCATATTGTTGTGCCAAGTAAAGTCTTTGATAGTAAAGTTGATACTATATTTGGATTCCTGCGTAGAAACAGATTTTTATCTATCACGAATTTGAGTAGATCTCTCTGTAGGAAACTCGTAAAATGCTGAAAAACTTCATGTGTGATCCTCAGATATGTACGAAACTTTCATTCAATTTGAGCTTTTTCATCTGAGCCTGTTAAGTGCCTCGAAAAAATTCGTCTTTACGGACTGTTCTGTTTTGACAGATTCTGCCTTTTATTTCGCATTGCCTTTTTTACTGTGTTGAGTGGATTTCTTTGTCCCATTAACTTTCAGTAGCTTTGGGTAATGTCCAGAAGTGTTAGGAATTATTGTGTCCTCTCTGAATATGTGAATTTTTGATTATGCACTAACCCTATAATGAGTTTGTTTTGAGTTTTGTGTGGAGGAAGTTTTCAAGGGTCAAGAGAGGAGGATGATATAATATGATCAAGAAGAGTGAAAAGTCTAAGCTTGGGGATGCCCCCGTGGTTCATCCCTGCATATTTCAAGAAGACTCAAGCATCTAAGCTTGGGGATGCCCAAGGCATCCCCTTCTTCATCGACAACTTATCAGGTCACCTCTAGTGAAACTATATTTTTATTCCGTCACATCTTATGTGCTTTACTTGGAGCGTCTGTTTGTTTTGGTTTTTGTTTTTGTTTGAGTAAAATCGGATCCTAGCATTCCTTGTGTTGGATAAAGACACGCTTCGCTTTTTCATATGAAATTGGTGTTCTTAGCTTTACTTTAATGTTCATGGCGAAGTTGAAAACCGCTTCGTTGATTGCTATTTGGTTGGAAACAGAAAATGCTTCATGTGGTAAATGGTATATGGTCTTGAATAATTTGATACTTGGCAATTGTTTTGAGCTCTCATAGATCATGTTTAAGCTTTTGCATCATGTAGTTTAAACCTATTAGTGGAGAACTACCATAGAGCTTGTTGAAATTTGGATTGCATGATTGATCTCTCTACAGTCTAGATATTTTCTGGTAAAAGTGTTTGAGCAACAAGGAGACAGTGTAGAGTCTTATAATACTTGCAATATATTCTTATGTAAGTTTTGCTATACCGGTTCATACTTGTGTTGCTTCAAACAACCTTACTAGCCAAAGCCTTGTACTGAGAGGAAATGCTTCTCGTGCATCCAAAAACCTTGAGCCAAAACTCAAGTCATTTGTGTCCACCATAACTACCTACTATGTGGTATTTCTCTGCCATTCCAAAGTAAATTGCTTGTGTGCTACCTTTAAAATTTCATTCCTTGTCTTTGCAATATATAGCTCATGGGAAAATAGCTTAAAAACTATTGTGGTATTGAATATGTTTCTTATGTATGTTATTTCTTATAAGTTGTTTGTTGAGCGGTAACCATGTTTCTGGGGACGCCATCAACTTTTTAGACCTTTGTTGAATATCATGTGAGTTGCTATGCATGTTCATCTTGTCTGAAGTAAGGGTGATTTCTCATGATTAAATGGTTTGAGTATGCATATTGTTAGAGAAGAACATTGGGCCGCCAACCAAAGCCATGTATCATGGTGGAAGTTTCAGCTTGGACATTAATCCTCAATCTCTTATGAGAATATTATCTGTTGTTTAATGCTTAAGCATTAAAGAGGAATCCATTATCTGTTTTTTATGTTGTCCCGGTATGGATGTCCTCAAGTTGAGATCTATCAAAACTGAGAAATCAAATGCGATCTATCTCCTTGGACCTTTGTACAGGTGGCATAGAGGTACCCCTTTGTGACACTTGGTTGAAACATATGTAATGCAATGATAATCCATGGAAATCCGAGCTAATTAGGACAAGGTGCGGGCACTATTGGTATTCGATGCATGAGGCTTGCAACTTATAGGAGGTTTTATGCATAACACATATGAATTATTACTACCGTTGACAAAATTGTTTCCATGTTTTCAAAATAAAAAGCTCTAGCACAGGAGTAATCCATGCTTCCCTCTGCGAAGGGCCTTTCTTTTACTTTATGTTGAGTCAGTTTACCTATTTCTTTCTATCTTAGAAGCAAACACTTGTGTCAACTGTGTGCATTGATTCTTACATGTTTACTTATTGCACTTGTTATATTGCTTTATGTTGACAACTATCCATGAGATATACATGTTATAAGTTGAAAGCAACTGCTGAAACTTAATCATCCTTTGTGTTGCTTCAAAACCTTCTATTAAGAATCTATTGCTTTATGGGTTAACTCTTATGCAAGACTTATTGATGCTTGTCTTGAAAGTACTATTCATGAAAAGTTTTTGCTATATGATTCAGTTGTTTAGTCATTATCCTTACCATTGCTTCGAATCACTTCATTCACTTCATATGCTTTACAATAGTATTGATCAAGATTATGATAATAGCATGTCACTTCAGAAATTATCCTTGTTATCGTTTACCTACTCGAGGGCGAGTAGGAACTAAGCTTGGGGATGCTTGATACGTCTCAAACTATCTATAATTTCTTATGTTCCATGCTAGTTATATGACAATACTCACATGTTTTGTATACACTTTACATCATTTTTTATGCATTTTCCGGCACTAACCTATTAACAAGATGTCGAAGCGCCAGTTCCTGTTTTCTGCTATTTTTGGTTTCAGAAATCCTACACAGGAAATATTCTCGGAATTGGACGAAACAAAAGCCCACGGTCTTATTTAGCACGGAGCCTTCCAGAAGTCCGAAGAGGAGACGAAGAGGGGCGACGAGGCAGCCACACCCTAGGGGGCCGGGAGCGGCCCCACCCCTGGGCACGCCGCCCTATGGGGTGGCCCCTCGAGCGTCCCCCGACTCTGCCCCTTCTCCTATATATTCTCTCCGTCGCGAAAACCCTATCACCGAGAGCCACGATACGAGAAAAGCTCCAGAGACGCCGCCGCCGCCAATCCCATCTCGGGGGATTCAGGAGATCGCCTCCGGCACCCTGCCGGAGAGGGGAATCATCACCGGAGGGCTCTACATCACCATGCCCGCCTCCGGATTGATGCGTGAGTAGTTCATCCTTGGACTATGGGTCCATAGCAGTAGCTAGATGGTTGTCTTCTCCTCTTGTGCTATCATGTTTAGATCTTGTGAGCTGCCTATCATGATCAAGATCATCTATTTGTAATGCTACATGTTGTGTTTGTTGGGATCCGATGAATATGGAATACTATGTCAAGTTGATTAATTGATCTATCATATATGTGTTGTTTATGTTCTTGCATGCTCTCCGTTGCTAGTAGAGGCTCTGGCCAAGTTGATACTTGTAACTCCAAGAGGGAGTATTTATGCTCGATAGTGGGTTCATGCCTCTATTGAATCTGGGACAGTGACAAAAAGTTCTAAGGTTTGTGGATGTGCTGTTGCCACTAGGGATAAAACATCGATGCTTTGTCTAAGGATATTTGTGTTGATTACATTACGCACAGTACTTAATGCAATTGTCTGTTGTTTGCAACTTAATACTGGAAGGGGTGCGGATGCTAACCCGAAGGTGGACTTTTTAGGCATAGATGCATGCTGCATAGCAGTCTATGTTCTTTGTCGTAAGGCCCTAAGTAAATCTCATAGTAGTCATCATGATATGTATGTGCATTGTTATGCCCTCTCTATTTGTCAATTGACCAACTGTAATTTGTTCACCCAACATGCTATTTATCTTATTGGAGAGACACCACCAGTGAACTGTGGACCCCGGTCCATTCTTTTACATCTGAAATACAATCTACTGCAATCTCTGTTCTCTGTTGTTCTTCGCAAACAAACATCATTCTACACACCATACGTTTGATCCTTTGTTTACAGCAAGCCGGTGAGATTGACAACCTCAGTGTTAAGTTGGGGCAAAGTATTGTGATTGTGTTGTGTAGGTTCCACGTTGGCACCGGAATCCCTGGTGTTGCGCCGCACTACACTCCTCCACCAACAACCTTCACGTGGCCTTCATCTCCTACTGGTTCGATAACCTTGGTTTCTTTCTGAGGGAAAACTTACTGATGTGCGCATCACACCTTCCTCTTGGGGTTCCCAACGGACGTGTGCATCACGCGCAATCAATTATCATTGCATTACATATGTTTCAACCAAGTGTCACAAAGGGGTACCTCTATGCCACATGTACAAAGGTCCAAGGAGATAGATCGCATTTGATTTCTCAGTTTTGATAGATCTCAACTTGAGGACATCCATACCGGGACAACATAGAAAACAGATAATGGATTCCTCTTTAATGCTTAAGCATTAAACAACAGATAATATTCTCATAAGAGATTGAGGATTAATGTCCAAGCTGAAACTTCCACCATGATACATGGCTTTGGTTGGCGGCCCAATGTTCTTCTCTAGCAATATGCATACTCAAACCATTCAATCATGAGAAATCACCCTTACTTCAGACAAGACGAACATGCATAGCAACTCACATGATATTCAACAAAGGTGTAAAAAGTTGATGGCGTCCCCAGAAACATGGTTACCGCTCAACAAGCAACTTATAAGAAATTAGATACATAAGCAACATATTCAATACCACAATAGTTTTTAAGCTATTTTCCCATGAGCTATGTATTGCAAAGACAAGGAATGAAATTTTAAAGGTAGCACACAAGCAATTTACTTTGGAATGGCAGAGAAATACCACATAGTAGGTAGTTATGGTAGACACAAATGGCATGAGTTTTGGCTCAAGGTTTTTGGATGCACGAGAAGCATTTCCTCTCAGTACAAGGCTTTGGCTAGCAAGGTTGTTTGAAGCAACACAAGTATGAACCGGTACAGTAAAACTTACATAAGAACATATTGCAAGCATTATAAGACTCTACACTGTCTCCTTGTTGCTCAAACACTTTTACCAGAAAATATCTAGACTGTAGAGAGATCAATCATGCAATCCAAATTTCAACAAGCTCTATGGTAGTTCTCCACTAATAGGTTTAAACTACATGATGCAAAAGCTTAAACATGATCTATGAGAGCTCAAAACAATTGCCAAGTATCAAATTATTCAAGACCATATACCATTTACCACATGAAGCATTTTCTGTTTCCAACCAAATAGCAATCAACGAAGCGATTTTCAACTTCGCCATGAACATTAAAGTAAAGCTAAGAACACCGGTGTTCATATGAAAAGGCGAAGCATGTCTTTCTCCAATACAAGGAATGCTAGGATCCGATTTTATTCAAACAAAAACAAAAACCAAAACAAACAGACGCTCCAAGTAAAGCACATAAGATGTGACGGAATAAAAATATAGTTTCACTAGAGGTGACCTGATAAGTTGTCGATGAAAAAGGGGATGCATTGGGCATCCCCAAGCTTAGATGCTTGAATCTTCTTGAAATATGCAGGGATGAACCACGGGGGCATCCCCAAGCTTAGACTTTTCACTCTTCTTGATCATATTATATCATCCTCCTCTCTTGACCCTTGAAAACTTCCTCCACACCAAACTCAAAACAAACTCATTAGAGGGTTAGTGCATAATCAAAAATTCACATGTTCAGAGAGGACACAATAATTCCTAACACTTCTGGACATTACCCAAAGCTACTGAAAGTTAATGGGACAAAGAAATCCACTCAACACAGTAAAAGAGGCAATGCGAAATAAAAGGCAGAATCTGTCAAAACAGAACAGTCCGTAAAGACGAATTTTTTCGAGGCACTTAACAGGCTCAGATAAAAAATCTCAAATTGAATGAAAGTTGCGTACATATCTGAGGATCACGCATGAATTTTTTCAGCATTTTACGAGTTTCCTACAGAGAGATCTACTCAAATTCTGCGCAGGAATCCAAATCTAGTATCAACTTTACTATCAAAGACTTTACTTGGCACAATAATATGATAAGGAGAGGTTGCTACAGTATTAACAACTTCCAAGACACAACAAAACAGTAGCAAAATAAAAACATCATGGGTTATCTCCCAAGAAGTGCTTTTCTTTAATGCCTTTCAGCTAGGCAGAGAAAGTGCAAATCAAGTAATATCAAGAGAAGAAGCATCAACATCATAATCTATTATATACTAAAAGCAAAATAAGGATGTTTTTCGAGCCACCATGTTAATCCACATATACTAAATAAATATAAACCGATGATTTTAATATTAATGTATGAGATTAAAAGATCATAAATGTTACGTACAACAATATATATGTACAAAAGTAACTAATGGCACGTCAACTTTTAAATATTTAATATATTAATTTATCCAACTAACATATCGTGAGATTGATCTACCGTTTCAAAAAGAGAAAAAGAAGTTTGTGCACCACACTATACCGTTTTAAATAGAAAAAAGGTGTCCATGCACAATACAAGTCGTCCTAGCTACTTACATAACGTAGAAAGAAAAAAAGGAGCTTGTGTAAAACACGGACATGTAGACGGGATATTCACTTTGGCTCATAGGAGCATTTGCTCCCATTGTGTGAATCTAAATTTCGAAGTGTCAAAAAATTCTAAACTAAAATTTTTCATGTATATCTACACATTTTATGTTCGTACAGAAGTTTTCAAAAAAAAACTATAAAAATTTGTGGCTCCAGTAAAAAAGACAGATTTTGATGCTATAACACGACTACGTACAGGACATTTTTTCTATCTTTTTTGTACACGCCACATAAAATGTTGTTTCTCCATGAAAACTTGTGTACTAACATAGAATGTCACGATGTACAACAAAAAATTTATGTCAGAACTTTTTAACATTTTTAAAATTGTTTTCTAATTATTTTGTATAATAGGAGCATTTGCTCCTATGAGCCAAAACGCCACCTCCCATGTAGACACGTTAATTTTGGTGCGTGTGCAAGTTTTCCCATTGAAAAGTAATACTCCGTTACGTGTGTTTTGTGTCCAGGTACGTATCATTAAGAGGTCATAAGGGAAATACATGCAAAATATATTTGGTGTAAACTAAGATGTAGCGGGTAATACATGCTAAACTATAAAGTGTTAAGTTATATTTAATGCATAATAATTATTATTAAAAAAAATAAACACAAAAGCCTTCACGTCAGCTGGCATAAAATTCACTTCTACACGGTTTGATTATTCCCTGAAGTTGAAATAAGCGGCGGAGATAGAAATCATGTATAATTATGGGTCCAGATTTTTTGATTAAAGAACACTATGGTTTTTGGATTTGCAGGAAATATATTACTCCATGAAATCCATATTAACTGTCGCTAATTAACATGAATGTGTCTACACACACATTTTACTTCTATATACCTCCATATTCAAGTAATATGGATTGGATGGAGTATTAATATTTTTTGGTGATTTTGGATTGTACCATCTACACTGTCCTCAAATTAATATGCAACTATTTCTTACAACCATCTAGCTTTAGTTTAAAAATGTACAATAGGTGAAATACACACACTCTTTTGATATTTATTTCCATTCCTCTCGATGATTTATGGAACACAAAAGGTAATAAGGCTTGATAGATATAAAAACGGCGGGCGATTGTCCTATTATACATCTTATTTTAAGTATAAACATTTTCAAAGTCCTACGCTAGCATAAGAAAATAAACTTATCCAACTCCATTGTTCATATTCAAGTAATCAGGAATGCATGATTGTGTATCAATATAGATTAAGCATCTAGAATATATTTGCATACTTTCCACGTTGTTTATTCTTTAAAAATAGCAAAAAAGTCGGTAAGTCATCTATAATCTAGAAATTTTTATATTTTACATTTAAATAATAACTTGCATGTTGACTGACAAACACGACTCAAATGTCTATTCCTTTGATCATCGTTGTGAAGAATGTTGATGCCTAAAGGATCATATATTTTTAATCGAAGAAGAATGACACATGTCTAAATATGTTTTCATGTCTTATTAACATTAATGATGTTTATTAAGGAAATTTATTTTCGCCTCCATTGCAAATATCACATAAACACATCATCTTGCAGTTCTCAGGTGGACTATAGTTATTTTTCGATCATGACACATACAATTTTATTGCTACTGCTAATCTAAACACTATAATTGCATAATAATCCAAATACACATCAATGTGTTGAGCAAATATCATGTATCGATGACACGAGCGGTCATTAATATTGTATTCTAGGAATGGCCCGATAATTATTAGCCTATAAATTAAAAAGATGTTCTTCACTTAGGCGCTATTTAACTTTAACATAATATTTGTGTTGATTTTATAACTCTATCGATTCCTAACGTATAATAAATATGAGTGTAAAATCATAGATTTATTTTTCATTCTTTTTTTGACACACCAAGATGATGCCCACGCATTTGCGAGGGCCACCCTGCTAGTTTGTTCTAATAATAGAATCAAAAGGCAACTTCATTCTCTTTCTAGAGAAGTGTTCCATACCTTTCTTGAGAGGGAATTGATACTTAATATTTCCTTCCTTCATATCAATAATAGCACCAACAGTTCGAAGAAAGGGTCTTCCAAAAATAATAGGACAAAATGCATTGCATTCAATATCCAAGACAACAAAATCCACGGGGACAAGGTTATTGTTAACCGTAATGTGAACATTATCAATCCTCCCCAAAGGTTTCTTTATAGAATTATCAGCAAGATTAACATCCAAATAACAATTTTTCAATGGTGGCAAGTCAAGCATATCATAGAGTTTCTTAGGCATAACAGAAATACTTGCACCAAGATCACATAAAGCATTACAATCAAAATCATTGACCTTCATTTTAATGGTGGGCTCCCAACCATCTTCCAACTTCCTAGGAATAGAAGTTTCAAGTTTTAATTTCTCTTCTCTAGCTTTAATGAGAGCATTTGTAATATGTTTTGTAAAGGCCAAATTTATAGCACTAGCATTAGGACTTCTAGCAAGTTTTTGTAAGAACTTAATAACTTCAGAGATATGACAACTATCAAAATCTAAACCATTATGATCTACAGCATTCTGAAAAATTTCAGCACTTTTATCACAAACGGTTTCAGCAGTTTCAGGCAATTTTGCACGCTTTGTACTAGGAGTAGAAACATTGCCAACACCAATTATTTTAACATTGATAGTAGGAGGTTTAGCAACATGTGAGGCATTAACATTACTAGTGGTGGTAATAGTCCAAACTTTAGCTACATTATTCTCTTTAGCAAGTTTTTCTTCTCTTTCCCACCTAGCATGCAATTCAGCCATCAATCTAATATTGTCATCAATTCAAACTTGTATGGCGTTTGCTGTAGCAAATGATTTAATATATTTATCTTCATTAGGCATAACTTTCAATTTTAAAAGATCAACATCAGCAGCAAGACTATCAACCTTAGAAGCAAGAACATCAATTTTACCAAGCTTTTCTTCAACAGATTTGTTAAAAGCAGTTTGTGTAATAATAAATTCTTTAAGCATGACTTCAAGACCAGAGGGTGTACTCCTTCTATTTTTGTAAGAATTACCATAAGAATTACCATAACCATTACCATTATTAGAAGGATATGGCCTATAGTTGTTACCAAAATTATTCCTAGAAGCATTGTTGTTGAAATTATTATTTTTAATGAAGTTCACATCAACATGCTCTTCTTGAGCAACCAATGAAGCTAAAGGAACATTATTAGGATCAACATTAGATCTACCATTAACAAGCATAGACATAATAACATCAATCTTATCACTCAAGGAGGAGGTTTCTTCAACAGAATTTACCTTCTTACGTTGAGGAGTCCTTTCGGTGTGCCATTCAGAGTAGTTGATCATCATATCATCAAGAAGCTTTGTTGCAGCACCCAAAGTGATGGACATAAAAGTAACTCCAGCAGCTGAATCCAATAGGTTCCTCGAAGAAAAATTTAATCCTGCATAGAAGGTTTGGATGATCATCCAAGTAGTTAGTCCATGGGTAGGGCAATTCTTTACCAAAGATTTCATTCTTTCCCATGCTTGGGCAACATGTTCATTATCCAATTGCTTAAAATTCATAATGCTACTTCTCAAAGATATAATTTTAGCAGGAGGATAATATCTACCAATGAAAGCATCTTTACATTTAGTCCATGAATCAATACTATTCTTAGGCAAAGATAGCAACCAATCTTTAGATCTTCCTCTTAAGGAGAAAGGAAACAATTTCAGTTTTATAATATCCCCATCTACATCCTTATACTTTTGCATTTCACAAAGTTCAACAAAATTATTAAGATGGGCAGCAGCATCATCAAGACTAACAATTTAGAAAATTGCTCTCTCATAACAAGATTTAGTAAAGCAGGTTTAATTTCATAAAATTCTGCTGTAGTAGCAGGTGGAGCAATAGGAGTGCATATAAAATCATTATTATTGGTGCTAGTGAAGTCACACAACTTAGTGTTCTCAGGAGTATTCATTTTAACGGTAATAAAAACAAGTAAAGCAAACTAAATTTAGTAAAGTAAAACAAGTAACTAATTTTTTTGTGTTTTTCATATAAAGAAAGCAAACAAAACAGAAAATAAAATAAAGTAAAGCAAGGCAATAAACAAAGTAAAGAGATTGGATGTGAGAGACTCCCCTTGCAGCGTGTCTTGATCTCCCCGGCAACGGCGCCAGAAAACAGTCTTGATGGCGCGTGATGCACACGTCCGTTGGGAACCCCAAGAGGAAGGTGTGATGCGCACAGCAGTAAGTTTTCCCTCAGAAAGAAACCAAGGTTATCGAACCAGTAGGAGATGAAGGCCACGTGAAGGTTGTTGGTGGAGGAGTGTAGTGCGGCGCAACACCATGGATTCCGGCGCCAACGTGGAACCTACACAACACAATCACAATACTTTGCCCCAACTTAATAGTGAGGTTGTCAATCTTGCCGGATTGCTGTAAACAAAGGATTAAATGTATGGTGTGGAGAATGATGTTTGTTTCCGAAGAAGAACAGAAAACAGAGATTGCAGTAGATTGTATTTCAGATGTAAAAGAATGGACCGGGGTCCACAGTTCACTAGTGGTGTCTCTCCAATAAGATAAATAGCATGTTGGGTGAACAAATTACAGTTGGGCAATTGACAAATAGAGAGGGCATAACAATGCACATACATATCATGATGACTACTATGAGATTTACTTAGGGCATTACGACAAAGAACATAGACAGCTATCCAGCATGCATCTATGCCTAAAAAGTCCACCTTCGGGTTAGCATCCGCACCCCTTCCAGTATTAAGTTGCAAACAACAGACAATTGCATTAAGTACTGTGCGTAATGTAATCAACACAAATATCCTTAGACAAAGCATCGATGTTTTATCCCTAGTGGCAACAGCACATCCATAACCCTAGAACTTTCTCACATCGTCCTGCATTCAATGGAGGCATGAACCCACTATCGAGCATAAATACTCCCTCTTGGAGTTACAAGTACCAACTTGGCCAGAGCCTCTACTAGCAATGGAGAGCATGCAAGAACATAAACAACACATATATGATAGATCAATTAATCAACTTGACATAGTATTCCATATTCACCGGATCCCAACAAACGTAACATGTAGCATTACAAATAGACGATCTTGATCATGATAGGCAGCTCACAAGATCTAAACATGATAGCACAAGAGGAGAAGACAACCATCTAGCTACTGCTATGGACCCATAGTCCAAGGATGAACTACTCACGCATCAATCCGGAGGCGGGCTTGGTGATGTAGAGCCCTCCGGTGATGATTCCCCTCTCCGGCAGGGTGCCGGAGGCGATCTCCTGAATCCCCCGAGATGGGATTGGCGGCGGCGGCGTCTCTGGAACTTTTCTCATATTGTGGCTCTCGGTGATAGGGTTTTCGCGACGGAGAGAATATATAGGCGAAGGGGCAAAGTCGGGGGGCGCTCGAGGGGCCCACCCCATAGGGCGGCGCGCCCAGGGGTGGGGCCGCTCCCCCCTAGGGTGTGGCCCCCTCGTCGCCCCTCTTCGTCTCCTCTTCGGACTTCTGGAAGGCTCCGTGCTAAATAAGACCGTGGGCTTTTGTTTCGTCCAATTCCGAGAATATTTCCTGTGTAGGATTTCTGAAACCAAAAACAGCAGAAAACAGGAACTGGCGCTTCGGCAACTTGTTAATAGGTTAGTGCCGGAAAATGCATAAAAATGATGTAAAGTGTATAAAACATGTGAGTATTGTCATATAACTAGCATGGAACATAAGAAATTATAGATACGTTTCAGACGTATCAGGCATATGGATCAATAGTGGGATTTGTCCATCCTGATGACGGATAGATATACTCTGGGCCCTCTCGGTGGAATGTCGTCTGATTAGCTTGCAAGCATATGATTGGATCATAAGAGATGACATACCACGGTACGAGTAAAGAGTACTTGTCGGTAACGAGGTTGAACAAGGTATGGAGATACCGATGATCGAACCTCGGACAAGTAAAATATCGCGAGACAAAGGGAATCGGCATCGTATGTAAATGGTTCAATTGATCACTAAGTCATCGTTGAATATGTGGGATCCATTATGGATCTCCATATCCCGCTATTGGTTATTGCTCGGAGAGGAGTCTCGACCATGTCTGCATAGTTCGTGAACCGTAGGGTGACGCGCTTAAGGTTCGATGTCGCATAAGTAGATTTGAATATGGTATGGAGAAGAAGTTTGTTCGGAGTCTCGGATGGGATCCAGGATGTCACGAGGAGGTCTGGAATAGTCCGGAGAATAAGATTCATATAAGGGAAGTTGAATATCTGGGTTTCGGAAAAGTTTGGGATTTTTCCGATGGAAGACTGGAAGGTTCTAGAAGGTTCCGGAGGGGTCCACCATGGGGCCCACGACCTAGGAGGGCTAGCATGGGCCGAGGGGATGCTCCCTGGCCTAATGGGCCGGGGGCACATGCCCCCCAAGGCCCAGGCCGGCCAACCCCTAGGCTTTCCCCAAAACCCTAGGGGGGATCAACTTGGGGGGAAGAAATCTCTCTTCCCCCCACTTGGCCGCCGCCCCCTAACCCTAGATGGGAAAGGGGGCCACCCCAGCCGACCTGGCCCCCTATATAAAGAGGGGAGGGAGTGGCCGGCCACCACCCCCATCATTAGCCCCCTCCTCTGGCCGCCTCTCTCCTCCACCATACGTTGTTCCGGCTTGGCGAAGCCCTGCAGCTTTTCTTCCTCCACCACCACCACCACGCCGTCGTGCTGCTAGAACTTGGAGGAGATCTACCACACCTCCACTGCCCGCTGGAACAGGGAGAGGAAGGGCTTACCGAGTACGGAAGTGCTACCGGATTGCAGCACCGGGGACGATCGTCTACACCAACAACGAGATTAATCTCATAGGCTTTGGATTCTTCGAGGGTTAGTCTCATCTCCATCTCGTTGCTCCGATCTTGTAGATTAGATCTTGGGTGTTCCATAGATTAGATCTTGGATTTATTCGTCTTTGCGGTAGGAAATTTTTTGTTTTCTATGCAACGAACCCCGTCAGTGGTATCAGAGCCATGTCTATGCATAGATCTGTTGCACGAGTAGAACACAATGGTTTTGTGGGCGTTGATGCTTTTGTTGCTTTAGTTTGTGTACTTTGCATCTTGCGGGATGGTGGGATGAAGCGGCCCGGGCTAACTTTATATGACCGCGTCTCATGAGACTTGCTACATGCTTGACATGCAACTTGTATTGCATAAGTGGCTTTGCGGGTGTCTGTCTCTCCCACCATAGTGAAGATTACAATTTGCACTTCTATTGTCAACACTAGTATCACCGTTGTGGTTCATGTTCGTAGGTAGATTGGATCTTACTCGAAAACCCTAAACCACGTAAAATATGCAAACCAAATTAGAGACGTCTAACTTGTTTTTGCAGGGTTTGGTGATGTGATATGGCCATAATGTGATGATGATTATATTTGATGTATGAGATGTTCATTATTGTATTATGGCAACCGGCAGGAGCCTAATGGTTGTCTTTAATTTTTGTTAAAGACATGCGTGTCTATTCATCATGTAATAGCTTTATTTCAAGTAGTTGTTATAGTAGCTATAAGTGATGGACAACCATGAAGCGGCGCCACTGACCTTGACGCCATGCTGGTGATGATGGAGATCATGTCTGTGCTTTGGAGATGGAGATCAAAAGCACAAGAAGAAAGGCCATATCATATCACACATTATGAATTGCATGTGATGTTAATCCTTTTATGCATCTTATTTTGCTTAGATCACGACGGTAGCATTATAAGATGATCCCTCTCACTAAATATCAAGATAATAAAGTGTTCATCCTTAGTATGCACCGTTGCTAAGACTTGTCGTTTCGAAGCATCTCGTGATGATCGGGTGTGATAGAATCTACATGTGCATACAACGGGTGCAAGCCAGATTTGCACACGCGGATACTAAGGTTGCCTTGACGAGCCTAGCATGTACAGACATGGTCTCGGAACACGGGATACCGAAAGGTAGAGCATGAGTCATATGAATGATATGATGAACACTTTGAGTGTTCGCCTTTGAAGCTACATCTTTTCTCGTGAAGATCGGACTTGGTGTAGTGGATTTGGTTCGTGTAATCACTAAGACAATGTGAGGGATGTTGTTTTGAGTGGGAGTTCACCTAGTTAATTTAAGAATTAAAACTGAACTCATTTTATCATAAACTTAGTCTAAACTCTTTGCAAATATGTTGTAGATCATGGCGCCCCCTCCATCAATTTTAACCAGTTCCTAGAGAAAGAAAAGCTTAAGAGCAATGGTAGCAACTTCACTGACTGGTTCCGTCATGTGAGGATTTTCCTCACTGGTGGAAGCCTGCAATATGTGCTCGATGCACCGCTAGGTCCCCCACCACCTCCTGCAGTATCCGAGGACGTAAAGAATGTTTACGAGACTCGGGTGACTCGGTACTCCGAAGTTCAGTGTGCCATCCTGTGCAGCCTAGAGACAGAGCTCCAAAAGCGTTTTGAGCACCTCGACCCTTGTGAGATGATGCGTGAGCTCAAGGTTATCTTTGAAACTCATGCGGCCGTGGAGAGCTATGAGGCATCGAAACAGTTCTTTGGCTGTATGATGGAAGAGGGCAGCTCCGTTAGTGAGCACGTGTTCGCCATGTCCGGACACGCGAAGAAGCTCAGTGACTTGGGGATGATGATCCCTAACCAGCTGGGTATTCATCGTGTCTTTCAATCACTGCCACCAAGTTACAAGAACTTCGTGATGAACTACAACATGCAGAACATGAACAAAGATTTACCTGAACTCTTCTCCATGCTGAAATCTGCTGAAGTAGAAATACGGAAGGAGAACCAAGTGTTGATGGTCAACAAGACCACCAGTTTCAAGAAGCAGGGCAAGCCTAACAAGGGCAACTTCAAGAAGGGCAGCAAGAAAGTTGCGGCGCCTCCTAAGAAGCCTAAGGCTGGTCCTAAACCTGAGACTGTGTGCTATTACTGCCAGGGGAAGGGGCACTGGAAGCGCAATTGCTCCAAATACTTGGCCGATCTGAAGAGCGGCCACGTCAAGAAGAAAGGTATATTTGATATACATGTTATTGATGTCTATCTTACTGGTTCTTGTAGTAGTGCCTGGGTATTTGATACTGGTTCGGTTGCTCACATTTGTAACTCAAAACAGGAACTGCGGAATAAACGAAGCCTATCAAGGGACGAGGTGACGATGCGCGTTTGAAATGGATCCAAGGTCGATGTGATCACCGTCGGCACGCTCCCTCTACATCTACCTTCGGGATTAGTTTTAAACCTCAATAATTGTTATTTGGTACCTGCGTTGAGCATGAACATTATATCTGGATCTTGTTTAATGCAAGACGGTTATTCGTTTAAGTCCGAGAATAATGGTTGTTCGATTTATATGAGTAATGTCTTTTATGGCCATGCACCTGAGATGAATGGTTTATTCTTGTTAAATCTCGATAGTAGTGATACACATGTTCATAACATTGATGCTAAGCGAATTAAATTGAATGATAATTCTACTTATATGTGGCACTGTCGTCTTGGTCATATTGGAGTGAAGCGCATGAAGAAACTCCATTTCGATGGACTTCTTGAGTCACTTGACTTTGAGTCACTTGATAGATGCGAAGCAAGTCTAATGGGAAAAATGACTAAGACTCCATTTTCTGGTACAATGGAGCGAGCTACAGACTTATTGGAAATCATACATACCGATGTGTGCGGACAATGAGTGTAGCATCGCGCGGTGGTTATCGTTATGTTCTAACCTTCACGGATGATCTGAGTAGATATGGGTATATTTACTTTATGAAACATAAGTCCGAGACTTTCGAGAAGTTTAAGGAATTCCAAAGTGAAGTAGAAAATTAACATAACAAAAAGATTAAGTTTTTGCGTTCTGATCGCGGAGGCGAATATCTGAGTTATGAGTTTGGCATGCATTTAAAGAAATGCGGAATACTTTCACAGTTGACACCGCCGGGAACACCACAGCGCAATGGTGTGTCCGAACGTCGTAATCGAACTCTCTTAGATATGGTTCGGTCTATGATGTCTCTTACCGATTTGCCGTTATCGTTTTGGGGTTATGCATTAGAGACAGCCGCATTCACTTTAAATAGGGCACCATCTAAATCCGTTGAAATGACACCGTATGAATGATGGTTTGGGAAGAAACCTAAGCCGTCGTTCCTTAAAGTTTGGGGTTGCAAAGCTTATGTAAAAAAGTTACAACCTGACAAGCTAGAACCCAAAGCGGAGAAATGCGTCTTCATAGGATACCCTAAAGAAACAATTGGGTACACTTTCTATCACAGATCCGAAGGCAAAATCTTTGTTGCTAAGAACGGATCCTTTCTTGAGAAGGAGTTTCTCACTAAAGAAGTGACTGGAAGAAAAGTAGAACTCGACGAGGTTGATGAACCTTCTCTCATAGATCAGAGTATCGCAGTGCCGGAAGAAGTTTCTGCGCAGCCTACGCCGATAGGAGAGGAAGCAAATGATGATGATCATGAAACTTCGAACGAGGAAGCTACTGAACCTCGCAGATCGACGAGGGAACGTACCACTCCTGATTGGTATGATCCCTGTCTAAATGTCATGATTGTGGATAACAATGATGAAGACCCTGCGACGTATGAAGAAGCGATGATGAGCCCAGATTCCAACAAATGGCAAGAAGCCATGAAATCCGAAATGGGATCCATGTATGATAACCAAGTATGGACTTTGGTAGACTTACCTGATAGCCGCAAGGCTGTCGAGAATAAATGGATCTTCAAGAGAAAAACAGATGCTGATGGTAACATTACTGTCTATAAAGCTCGACTTGTCGCGAAGGGGTTCCGACAAATTCAAGGAGTTGACTACGATGACACTTTCTCACCTGTAGCGAAGCTAAAGTCTGTGAGGATTTTGTTAGCAATAGCTGCATTTTTCGATTATGAGATTTGGCAGATGAATGTCAAAACGGTGTTCCTTAATGGTGATATTGAGGAAGAGTTGTATATGGTACAACCCAAAGGTTTTGTTGATCCTAAAAATGCTAACAAGGTATGCAAACTTCAGCGTTCCATTTATGGACTGAAGCAAGCATCCCGGAGTTGGAACCGACGCTTTGATAGAGTGATCAAAGACTTCGGGTTTGTACAGACTCATGGTGAGGCCTGTATTTACAAGAAAGTGAGTGGGAGCTCTGTAGCGTTCCTGATATTATATGTAGATGACATATTATTGATTGGGAATGATATAGAACTATTAAGCAGCATTAAAGGTTATTTGAATAAGTCCTTTTTCAATGAAAGACCTTGGTGAAGCAGCATACATTTTAGGCATCAAGATTTATAGAGATAGATCAAGACGCCTAATAGGGCTTTCGCAGATGTTATCACCAGAATTTGACCAAGTCAGAGGTGGGCCGCGATCAAGATGGGCTTGAAAAATATACATGGAAGGAATACATGAATCGGCCTTATATGCAAAGTTTGGGCTAGTTCGCCCGTGTATCTGTAATATAGTAGGATACGTGTCGGTTAGTTAGAGTTGGCTCGTGCACGGTTGGGATTATTCCCATGTTAGAAAGTCTACGGACTATAAATATGTATCTAGGGTTTATGAAATAAACAACAATCACGTTCACCACAAACCAATCTAGGCGCATCGCCAACTCCCTTGTCTCGAGGGTTTCTTCCGGATAAGCATCATGCTGCCTAGATCGCATCTTGCGATCTAGGCAGTACAAGTTTATTCGTTGTCCATGCGTTGCTCGTACTGAAGCCTTTTTGATGGCGAGCAACGTAGTTATCTTAGATGTGTTAGGGTTAGCATTGTTCATCGTATCATATGCTATCGTCGTGCAACCCTTAGACATCTAGCCGCCCTTACGCCTATCTTAGGTGTAAGGGCGGCACCCCGCTTGATCATTATTTAGTAGATCCGATCCGTTATGGTTGCTCCTTGTTCTTCAAGGATTAGTTTAATATCTGCATAGTTAGGCCTTACAAACGGGTTGAAGGATCCAGTGGTGCGTAGGGTGTAGTTTGCTAGCCCTAGACAGGATGTTCCGGGGATCAACCTCGTGTTGGTTTTTAGGCCTTGTCTAGGGTCGGCTTACCATCACCGTGCGTGGCCGCCAGGCTCAATCACGAGTAGGATGTTCCGATTATGTGGTGAAAACCCTAAATCGTAGTAGGTCGTTTTAGCTTTATTTTGATCAAGCAGGACCACCATATATTCGTACACCCCGTACGGATCATGGGTGGATCGGCTCTTTGAGCCGATCTACAGGACAACCTGAGAGCCGATCGAGGCTCGTATTTAATGTTTACGTGTATGTCATGCAGGAAACTAAGCGAGGTACATCCATCACCTTCCTGACCAGGTATAGGTCAGGTGGCACGCCCTTGCACCAGCATCGGACGTGCGTGCCGAGTCTTTGCGGGCCGTCGCTCGGAGGGACCAGGGCCAGCCGCAGTCCTGGGAGCCTCCCGGCTCTACTGTGTTGCCCGTCGCTGCTCGCCGGTGGGTTTCTGACCGCAACACATTCTGGCACGCCCGGTGGGACAATCTTCGACATCAACCGCATCGCCATCTACATCTGAGATGGCGGAAGGCACTCCAGTCACGTACGAGGATTTGACCGAGGAGCTGAAGAAGAAATATGATGAGGTCAAAGCAATCCTCGAAGCCGACCTCATCGGCTCTTTTCGCAGAACCCGCTCACATGGTATCTACTAAACGTCTTGGGCCTCTCCCATCTAAGAACAAGCAAACTGACTCCTCTCGGGAAGAAGACCTCGAGGGGTTAGAAGATGACTGTGAAGGAGAAGAGGACAGATACCACCGGCCAAGGTGGTGCCCTGATGGACTCAGCCGTTCCCAAAGGCGTAGGGTTCAGCGACTGCGTGGCTTGGAGGAAGCCGAAAGGTTGTACCTGCACGCGCTAAGGAAGGTGCGGCCTGATCTGGCCGCGAAAATTCAACGAACCCTGGACGAAGAGGGTCGACCACAAAGTAAAGTATGGCGCCCCAAATGAAGGAAAGCCGGTGATGAGACATCGGCTGGCACAAACGCGATGTAAGCCTCTTTTGAGCAATACAATCAAGATAGGGGCCGATTCCAGCAATCGCCCCGTATTATCCTTGCCATACGTTTCGCCTGTGTTCAACGTCGATCTAACAGGTGACGGAAAGCTAGGGTATGGGTTTACATCGGCTTGCGAGAGCTCGAGGAAATCGGCATTGGTCATGTCTGCAGAGCCGATGTTCAGGTATAGTCCTATCGATAACTGCAGAGCCGATATCTGCAGTAACCTAACAGATTCGGCTCGGGGGGCACATAATCAGATAGACAGACGCTATGAACATGTGCGATACATGGGCAATAAAATATTAGGGGCCGATGGAAAATTGGCCAGTAGAAAAAAAAAAGGTGTAACAAGTACAGCCGAATGTAACAAGTACAGCCGAGGCAGAGTCATCGACTTCAGAAGGTCAAGTTCAGCAAAACATTTGAATCTAAAGGCTCTACTGAAGAAACGCGCTGAGGGCGTGAAGGGCGTCAGCACGGATGCGATCCACCTCGGCGATCTCAGCCTCGTCGTCCTCGTCTTTGCCCATCACCGGTGGCTGCTCGAGTGCAATTTCAGCCAGATCGGTCTTCAGATCGGCTGTGAGGCCCTTTGCTTCCTCTTGAGAGCGGGCAATAAGGGCTTCCTTGTCTTGGATAAGCTGCTTGGTCACCCTGACCCTCTCTTCAAGGTTCTCCAGGTCCTTACGCAGGGTCTCGAGTTCGGCACTATTGGCAGAAGTGTCAGTTTTGGTGTCTAAAGCAGCCTTCTTCTCGTTGAGCCGTTGACACTTGTCTGCAATATCGGCTCTCAAGGGAAGCTGGGTGTGGAGAAGATTAATCCTTTGGCGATCCGATTGCACCCTTGACTTGAAGACCGATAGAGTCACAGCTGGCCAAAGCTTCACTTGCAGTGTCATAGGGAGATGGGGCTGGATATCTTCGAGGATGCCTTTGACTTCCTCAGAATTTTCAACCAGGGTCTCAATTGAGGAAGAGAGCAAATCCTTGAGACGCTGGAGTGGACTATGGACCGTGCTAGGGCTGGGCTCTCCACTTGCCTTGGAAGTAGTTGGTTCGATGGATTCTGGATCGAACGTCAGCAAGCTTGAGAGATCACAACCCTGACAAGACGAACAAGGTGGGGTTAGCATACAACGAAGAAAGTGATAGAGCCAAGGAAAGGGGGTGTACCTCTCCCAAGGTAGGAGGAGCAGCCGATGTTGTGATAATCGGCTTTTCCGTGGACTTGGCTAGGTTAGCCACTTGGTCAGCCATGATCGTCGAGGTGGCTAGGTCTAGCGTGGCGGACGGCATCAGTACCTCCTCGACGTCTCCGCTAGAGGTATCATTGGTCTGCAAAAGGAAGTAATTAGCCGATCCAAGTGGCAATGGGTTAGCATGAAGTGTAAACCAGGGAGATAAATACATTTGAGACCTCCTGGCTTGATGGAGAAGCTCGTGGGTCTTTACGAGCCCTTTTGACGCATCGACACTTCACGCGTGACCCCGATTTGGTCGGGGCTTGGGGAGCAGGAGGCTCGGGAATTGACCTTTTCTTAGAAGCCGGCGCTGGCGAGGCCGTCTGGCTCTGGGTGGTGGACCTCTCGGAGTTGCCCGAGCTCAAATCCCTCTGGCTGGATTCTGCGGCCCCGCTGGAGTTTTCTTCGGTGGAAGTCTGTAGAAAAGAGTACAAGCATGTTGCAAAAGACTGGGAAAGCAGATAAATGTGGACAGGGCACAAATCAACTTACGTGCAAGCTTTCTTGGGCAGGAGCTTTGCGCTTCAGGGTCTTTCTGGCAGCCACCTTCCTCACTGCCGTCCTCGCCTAAGTCGAGGCTCGGGGGGCAACTGGCCCCGAAGATGCTTTACTCTTGGGAGCCGATTTCGGTGAAATCGGCTAACTCTGCATTATGACTTTCTTCAGGGGTGGCGAGCTCTGGCAGAAGAGAACCACTGGGGCCGGAGGAAGGAATTCGAAGGGGGAGCCATCGGCTTGCGTGGGAGCTGGGCCATCCTGTTGCTGCCAGGAGATGGAGTCAGGTTACAGACAATCACCATAAGCCATTGCAAGAAATTTTTAAGTAATGGTACCTGGTCTGCAGGAACGTCATACTCGGCATCAAGTTGTATCAGCAGCGGTCCTAGAGCCCTTCTGAAGGCATGGGTCTTCCACATGGACCACCAAGTCTCGAAACCATCGGTAGTGAAGGTGAAACGGAGGTTGTGGGGAATTGGAATGGCCAAAGCATCAAAGAAGGTATAGCACCTTTGGCCAGTGAGGATGTCAGGCAGTTCAGCTCTGCTTGCTGTCAGGTGGTGTAGGAAGAAGTGTGGAGGCACCTGCCCGAGGCCAAGCTGTCGGGCTACTACTACAGGTTGGTAAGACTCATAACCAGGCTTGATGATCCGGTTTGAGGTACTCATGCCAACTGGGAGAAAGCAAGGACGAATCATAATGGAGTACAAATGCCGGGTGCTAGCGTCATCGGCAAAGTTATCCAATCGGAAGGAGACTGGGTTCTCAAAGTTCTCCGATTCAGTATAAGGAAAGAACAGGGGGTTGTCCAAACCTTGGAAGAAAATCTTGAACCACCCTGCTGCTTCCTTAGGGATCAGCCTGCTGCCTGGGAGACCGTACAAAGCTTGGCCATAGCTGGTGCATCGGATCTCCTTTCCATTAGCATCTGGGAAGGTGCAGGTGGCCAAAGGTGGGAAGTCTGGGATCTGGTTCTGAAAATACAGCTGAGCCCATAATTGAATAAACCACCAGGGGCCTCCAGTTTTAACTGTCTTTTGAGAGAACAGTTTGACAGACATCAGTTGAAGAGATCGATAGACCTCTCCAAGAAACAGTTTGCCGAGGCCAAGTTGGGTGCCTTTGGCAAGTTCATAGGCCAGGGAAAGGTAATTCTTGGTAGGGGCGAGTGATGGGCCATAGAATATGAAGTGCTCCAACCAGAAGTTCAGGAAGGCTGTGTGTTCTCTCTCTGTCACAGGGCCTTTGGTTTTCATATAACGATTGAGGTAGGCACCCCAGCTGGTACACTCTTTTTTAGAGGAAAGGGTGAAAGGAACTTTCGGCAGCTTGAATGCAGAAGGGCTTGGGGATGCAATATCTAGGCCTGTGATCATGGCCACATCCAGCAGAGTTGGTGTCATAGGGCCATGGCCAAACATGAAGCAGTTCAGTGCATCAGACCAGAAGTAGCCGATGGTTTTCAGGATATTTTCATTCTTTTCAAGGGGAGACAATGATAATGACAAGGCATCGGCTATCCCTATGGCTTCCCAGGTGGCATAGTGGGTTTTGGATACTCTATTGTACCATGCCACCCAACCCTCAGGAGGATTAGGCCAGGCTCGCAGGCAGTCGGCCCAGGAAGTCGGATCTAAGTTACGGTTCACGAAGGGGATTCTGTTAGCCTCGCATGAAATTAAGAGAGCGGAACTCTCGGAAGAACGGGGACCGAGGCACATAGAATTTGCGAGAGAAGGATGTGGCAGTAGGATGTCTGAAACCTAAAATTAGTAGCGGAACAGAACATTAATTCAGGTGTTTGCTATTAATCCTAACGTTGATTCAAGTGGCGAGAGGAGGTTAAGGATTACCTTCAGACCGGAGACCATGGCGTTGGTATTGGATGATTCCGCCATTGGATGCGCTGTAGAGTTGGGGTGGCGCGGTCGAGATCTGGGATGCGGGTGGCCGTAAGTTGGAACTGCTCAGGCGGCGATTTGGGGATCTGAGTTTGCTTTCTCAGACGGAGGTCGCAGGTTACCGTTTGGAGGGGCAGCTGGGTCGGCCTTACTCGTGTTTTTTTGGTAGAGACCGATGCGATGCCATCAGCTCTTTTGGGAGATCGTTTGACTTTGACTATCGGCAAAAAGTTGATTGGAATACTTCTTCATTAATAAAAGGAGGGTTTTTTACAATGGAGAGCCGATTGCTCAAGAAAGGGGGAACAAGAGAAGAGCCGATTGCTTGAGTACTATAGATCCTACTCTACTAATCCTCGCTGCCCTCGTCGTCGGCATCGTAGCTGCCGCCGGCGCTGCTTCCGGAGAACTCCTCGTCGCTGCTGGCCCAGCCCTCGGCCGGAGCTTCTTCCTCCTCGTCATCATCATCATCTTCACTGTCCGCCCAAGCGTGGAAGCGCTTCGCCGGCGGGTACCCAGCGGAGGAGGAGGAGTCGTCTTCCTCCTCTTCTTCCTGTTCCTCCTCTTCTTCCTCGTCTTCCTCTTCCTCCTCCTTATCGGAGGAAGTGGGGTTCCCCCAGGATTGGAGGTCATCCTCACTCTCGCTCTCCAGTTCCCCTTCAATGAGGAACTGGAGGTCGCCCTCCCCATCAGTCAGGGGCAGGTCGCCATCTGATCCGACGAGGGCTTCTGGTGGGCCATCTGACACGAAGTCGAAGTCCCACTCTGGCTCTGACATCGGCTCGCTCGAGGAAGAAGATTGGAAAGAGAGGCCGGAGGAGACGGAGGAAGAAGAATACATTGCTACAGGAAGAGAGGGTTTTTCGGTGCCGATAGCTAAAACAGAGGAGGGGGGTGAAGAGGCGAATCGGTCGGCACAGTTAAATAAGGAGAAGCCTAGTGGAGATTTAATGCCATTGCAGTTCCGGGGAAGTGATGCTAAAGCCATCAAATCTTGCAGAGGAGTTGAGAAGGCAGGGCATCATGATGAAGAATACTGCGACGGTTCTGCCACGACATGACCCGACGAAGAAAAAGCAGAGTGATTTTGGAATTATCAATTCCAAAACCAGGGGGGCATGTGTTATCACCAGAATTTGACCAAGTCAGAGGTGGGCCGCGATCAAGATGGGCTTGAAGAATATACATGGAAGGAATACATGAATCGGCCTTATATGCAAAGTTTGGGCTAGTTCGCCCGTGTATCTGTAATATAGTAGGATACGTGTCGGTTAGTTAGAGTTGGCTCGTGCACGGTTGGGATTATTCCCACGTTAGAAAGTCTACGGACTATAAATATGTATCTAGGGTTTATGAAATAAACAACAATCACGTTCACCACAAACCAATCTAGGCGCATCGCCAACTCCCTTGTCTCGAGGGTTTCTTCCGGGTAAGCATCATGCTGCCTAGATCGCATCTTGCGATCTAGGCAGTACAAGTTTATTCATTGTCCATGCGTTGCTCGTACTGAAGCCTTTTTGATGGCGAGCAACGTAGTTATCTTAGATGTGTTAGGGTTAGCATTGTTCATCGTATCATATGCTATCGTCGTGCAACCCTTAGACATCTAGCCGCCCTTACGCCTATCTTAGGTGTAAGGGCGGCACCCCGCTTGATCATTATTTAGTAGATCCGATCCGTTATGGTTGCTCCTTGTTCTTCAAGGATTAGTTTAATATCTGCATAGTTAGGCCTTACAAACGGGTTGAAGGATCCAGTGGCGCGTAGGGTGTAGTTTGCTAGCCCTAGACAGGATGTTCCGGGGATCAACCTCGTGTTGGTTTTTAGGCCTTGTCTAGGGTCGGCTTACCATCACCGTGCGTGGCCGCCAGGCTCAATCACGAGTAGGATGTTCCGATTATGTGGTGAAAACCCTAAATCGTAGTAGGTCGTTTTAGCTTTATTTTGATCAAGCAGGACCACCATATATTCGTACACCCCGTACGGATCATGGGTGGATCGGCTCTTTGAGCCGATCTACAGGACAACCTGAGAGCCGATCGAGGCTCGTATTTAATGTTTACGTGTATGCCATGCAGGAAACTAAGCGAGGCACATCCATCACCTTCCTGACCAGGTATAGGTCAGGTGGCACGCCCTTGCACCAGCATCGGACGTGCGTGCCGAGTCTTTGCGGGCCGTCGCTCGGAGGGACCAGGGCCAGCCGCAGTCCTGGGAGCCTCCCGGCTCTACTGTGTTGCCCATCGCTGCTCGCCGGTGGGTTCCTGACCGCAACAGCAGAGTACATACCTGGACAAGATTCTAAAGAAGTTTAGAATGGATGAAAGCAAGAAAGGGTTCTTACCTATGTTGCCAGGTAAGGTCTTGAGTAAGATTCAAGGTCCGGCTACGGCAGATGAAAGAGAGAGGATGAGCAAGATCCCCTATGCCTCGGCAGTAGGCTCTATCATGTATGCCATGCTATGTACTAGACCGGATATCGCACATGCTGTTAGTTTGACCAGCAGATATCAGAGTGATCCAGAAATGGAACACTGGACAGCGGTCAAGAATATCCTGAAGTACTTGAAAAGGACTAAGGATATGTTTCTTTGTTATGGCGGTGACCAAGAGCTCGCTGTAACCAGTTACACCGATGCAAGTTGGAACACCGATCCTGATGACTCTAAGTCTCGATGCAGGTACGTGTTTATATTGAATGGTGCGGCAGTAAGCTGGAGCAGTTCCAAGCAGTGCACGGTGGCGAAATCTTCAACAGAATCTGAATATATAGCGGCTTCAGAGGCTTCATCAGAAGCGGTATGGATGAAGAGGTTCATTGTTGATCTTGGTGTGATTCCTAGTGCATTGGACCCGTTAGTCATTTATTGTGACAACACGGGTGCCATCGCCAATGCAAAGGAACCAAGGTCACACAAGAAGCTAAAGCATATCAAGTTGCGTTTTCATTCGATTCGCGAGTACATCGAAGATGGTGAAGTAGAGATTTGCAAAGTACACACAGATCTGAATGTTGCAGATCCGTTGACTAAAGCTCTCCCTAGGGCAAAGCATGACCAACACCAGAATGCCATGGGTGTTAGGTACCTTACAATGTAATCTAGATTATTGACTCTAGTGCAAGTGGGAGACTGTTGGAGATATGCCCAAGAGGTAATAATAAAGTGGTTATTATAATATCTTTGTGTTTATGATAAATGTTTGCATACCATGCTATAATTGTATTAACCGAAACATTGATACATGTGTGTTATGTAAACAACAAGGAGTCCCTAGTAAGCCTCTTGTATAACTAGCTTGTTGATTAATGGATGATCATGGTTTCGTGATCATGAACATTGGATGTTATTAATAACAAGGTTATGTCATTGGTTGAATGATATAATTGACACACACCCAAATGAGCGTAGCATAAGGTCAAGTCATTAAGTTCAATTTGCTATAAGCTTTCGATACATAGTTACCTTAGTCCTTCGACCATGAGATCATGTAAATCACTTACACCGGGAGGGTACTTTGATTACATCAAACGCTATTGCGTAAATGGGTGGTTATAAAGATGGGATTAAGTATTCGGAAAGTGTGAGCTGAGGCATATGGATCAATAGTGGGATTTGTCCATCCTGATGACGGATAGATATACTCTGGGCCCTCTCGGTGGAATGTCGTCTGATTAGATTGCAAGCATATGATTGGATCATAAGAGATGACATACCACGGTACGAGTAAAGAGTACTTGTCGGTAACGAGGTTGAACAAGGTATGGAGATACCGATGATCGAACCTCGGACAAGTAAAATATCGCGAGACAAAGGGAATCGGGATCGTATGTAAATGGTTCAATTGATCACTAAGTCATCGTTGAATATGTGGGAGCCATTATGGATCTCCAGATCCCGCTATTGGTTATTGCTCGGAGAGGAGTCTCGACCATGTCTGCATTCGCGAACCGTAGGGTGACGCGCTTAAGGTTCGATGTCGCATAAGTAGATTTGAATATGGTATGGAGACGAAGTTTGTTCGGAGTCTCGGATGGGATCTAGGATGTCACGAGGAGGTACGGAATAGTCCGGAGAATAATATTCATATAAGAGAATAATATAGTCCGGAGAATAATATTCTCTAGAGCCAGGTCCGTTCTCGCCAGAAGGTTGCACACGTGGGGAAGGGAGACGGAAACACGGCGTCGCTTCGGGAACATGCGCCATAATTAGCCTCAACTCTCCCCTCTCCTTTCTCTCACTCGCGACCGCATTCTTGCCTGCCCCCCCCCCCCAAACTGTCACATCACCATGTGTTTCCCCTCCCACCGACCAATCCACCGGACCGCCATAAGGAGGAGCACCGGTACTGGAGGAGGAGACATCGGTGAGCAGCACCACGACATCAGCCTCAACCTGCTCCGCAGTATTCATCTGCATCTCGAGTTCGGCCGCGAACTCGAGCTCGTCCTCGACCGGAACAATGGTGGTAACGACCTGTTCTTGCCACCTTATTACTCGTTGTTCGATAACATGCCATTCTCGGGCCTTGCGATGACATGCACATTAGATCTGCTAGGGTTTCCATTAGGATACGGTTCAGATTGATGTTTGCAAGGTGTTCATCGCCATTGGTTGATGTTTTTGTTGATGTCTTGGTGTTCACGGCTTAATTTTCTTAGATCTGTTACTATAATCTCCAATCGCGGTAGATCCTTCCTAGATCAGACTGTGGATTGCTGAAACTGCCAGATTTTACTGTGCATGCAAAGAGGGGAATGGTTTTTTATGCTGGGGTTTATCATGTTCTGATTGTTGTGCGGAAGATTAAGATGAGTCGCGCTAGTTTGTTCTAGATTGTGTTGTTTCTGATTGAACTAGGCCGATGATTATAATCGGGGATCATAGTGTGAGGAGATGATTGATCAGAACCTATGGCATGACTGAACATGACCATGCCATTGGTTCTGATCAAACATCTCCTCCATATGTCCTCATTGTATGAGGCCTATGCTACCTTGCTTTCCATGTTTGTACTTGTTCAGTTTTACAATGGTCAATGATTCAACTATGGCACAACGGAAGGCAGGGTGCTGCCCGGCCTCAAACTAAGCCGTGTGTGCCATATTACTTCCACACTAGACTTAGTTTGTGGACAGTCTCTCTGCCTGCCGTGTGATCCTACATATAAGGCATCATTTTGGTATGTCTAGTGCATTGGCCAATGATTGAACAATGGCACACTGGAAGGCAGGGTGTTGCCCTCAAAATTAGTCATGTGTGCCATATGGCACGCCTGACTTAGTTTGTGGACAGTCCTCTGCCTGCCGTGTGATCCAATATATGAGGCTTCTTTTTATTTGTCTAGTGCATTGGCATGTGATTGAACAATGGCACAATGGAAGGTGGTGATGCCCTCAAACTTAGTCGTGTGTGTGTGATTATTTGCACACTAGACTTTGTTTGAGGGCAGTCCCTTGAGCTGCCGTGTGAGCCAATGTATGAGGCCACACTTATGTTTTCAATATTTTTTTTCATCTATATACTTGTGAGTAGGCACACCTCTAATGACATGTGTTCTTGTGGCAGGCTGAGAAGCTCAAGCTTGGGTCACCTACTGAGAGCCCCGACGAGCGACCGTCGAAGAAGCGAAGGGCGGCTAACGTCGGCCACTTCCAGGACGAGGTAGGGCCGGACCAGTTCCTGTGCATCGTCTTCAGGCCCACCTTCAGCCGGCTCCTGATCCCTCAAGATTTCGTCAGGTGGTTCGGAGAAATTCCTTCGAACATCATCGTGAAGACCAACACTGGCTGCAACCGGAGGATGACTATGATGAGAGAAGGCGATGATGCATACATCGACCAGGGGTGGGCGGGCTTCGCCGTCGCCCATCAGCTGAAGGTAGGCCAGTTCCTCATCTTCAAGAAGGTGTCCTCTTTTGAGTACAGTGTGGTCATCTTAGACCACACCTACACTAAGGTGATGAGCAGGTGCCTTTACCAGGGCGATGCCACCAGGTGTGTCGTCTTCGGAAATCATGTCTGAAGCTTACCTGGTTCTGTGTCACTGCTACCATGTCTGTGTCTAGTTGTTGTTCGTGTCGTGTGTTAAACTATGATCATCTCTGCTGTCTCCTGAACTATGACCGTGTTTGAAAAATGTTGTATCCTCAACTTGTGTCGTCTATGATCAGTGCTAAGTTTGCCTGAACTGTGATTGTGTTCTTGCTTGTGTTGTTTATCGCTGGTAACCTCACCACTAAAGAGAAGAGGTAAGCAGAAGCGGATTTTGGGTTGCAACCAAACAACAGGGGCGCCATTCTGGGCTGCTACTAGGCCTGAAAACCGACCTACCAAACGGGCAGAGCCCAAATCTCCACGGGGACAAAAAAAACTCTATGTAGACCACCAAACAACCTGGCTTTTATAGCCCATGGCCGTCTGCTACGCGCGGGGGTGCTTGTGACAGTAAAGCACACGTCCGTTGGGAACCCCAAGAGGAAGGTGTGATGCGTACAGCAGCAAGTTTTCCCTCAGTAAGAAACCAAGGTTATCGAACCAGTAGGAGATGAAGGCCACGTGAAGGTTGTTGGTGAAGGAGTGTAGTGCGGCGCAACACCAGGGATTCCGGTGCCAACGTGGAACCTGCACAACACAATCAAAATACTTTGCCCCAACTTAACAGTGAGGTTGTCAATCTCACCGGCTTGCTGTAAACAAAGGATTAAACGTATGGTGTGGAGAATGATGTTTGTTTGCAAAGAACAACAGAAAACAATGATTGCAGTAGGTTGTATTTCAGATGTAAAGAATGGACCGGGGTCCACAGTTCACTAGTGGTGTCTCTCCAATAAGATAAATAGCATGTTGGGTGAACAAATTACAGTTGGGCAATTGACAAATAGAGATGCATATACATATCATGATTACTACTATGAGATTTGCTTAGGGCATGATACGTCTCCAACGTATCTATAATTTCTTATGTTCCATGCTAGTTTTATGACAATACCTACATGTTTTATTCATACTTTATATCGTTTTGATGCGTTTTCCGGAACTAACCTATTAACGAGATGCTGAAGTGCCAGTTCCTGTTTTCTGCTGTTTTTAGTTTCAGAAATCCTAGTAAGGAAATATTCTTGGAATTGGACGAAATCAACGCCCAGTATCTTATAATTCCACGAAGCTTCGAGAACATCGGAGAGAAACCAGAGGGGAGCCAGGGGGCCCCACACGCCAGGGCGGCGCGGCCAAGGGGTGGGGCGCGTCCCCCTAGTGTGTGGCCCCACCAGGGCCCCTCCGAGGCTGTCCTTCCGCCTACTTAAGGACTCCGTCGCGAAAACCCTAAAAGAAAAAAGCCACGGTACGAGAAACCTTCCAGAGCCGCCGCCATCGCGAAGCCAAGATTCGGGGGACATGAGTCTCTGTTCCGGCACGCCGCCGGGACGGGGAAGTGTCCCCGGAAGGCTTCTCCATCAACACCACCGCCATCTTCATCACCGATGATGTCTCCCATGAGGAGGGAGTAGTTCTCCATCGAGGCGAAGGGCTGTACCGGTAGCTATGTGGTTAATCTCTCTCCTATGTACTTCAATACAATGATCTCATGAGCTGCCTTACATGATTGAGATTCATATGAGCTTTGTATCACTATTCATCTATGTGTTACTCTGGTGATGTTATTAAAGTACTCTATTCCTCCTTCATGATGTAATGGTGATAGTGTGTGCATCATGTAGTTCTTGGTGTAGGTTATGATTGTAATCTCTTGTAGATTATGGAGTTAACTATTACTATGATAGTATTGATGCGATCTATTCCTCCTTTCATAGTGTGATGGTGACAGTGTGCATGATATGTTAGTACTCGGTATAATTGCAATGATCTATTATGCACTCTAAGGTTATTTAAATATGAACATCGAATGTTGTGGAGCTTGTTAACTCCGGCATTGAGGTGCTCTTGTAGCCCTACACAATTAAAGGTGTTTGTCATCCAACAAGAGAGTGTACAGTAGTTTTATTATGTGATCAATGTTGAGAGTGTCCACTAGTGAAAGTATGATCCCTAGGCCTTGTTTCCAAACATCGAATCTCCGTTTATTTACTGTTCTGTTGCATGTTTACTCGCTGCCATATTTTATTCAGATTGCTATTACCACTCATATTCATCCATATTACTTGTATTTCACTATCTCTTCGCCGAACTAGTGCACCTATACATCTGGCAAGTGTATTAGGTGTGTTGGGGACACAAGAGACTTCTTGTATCGTGATTGCAGGGTTGCTTGAGAGGGATATCTTTGACCTCTTCCTCCCTGAGTTCGATAAACCTTGGGTGATCCACTTAAGGGAAACTTGCTGCTGTTCTACAAACCTCTGCTCTTGGAGGCCCAACACTGTCTACAAGAATAGAAGCACACGTAGACATCAAGCACTTTTCTGGCGTCGTTGCCGGGGACCTGAAGAAAAGTTACACCACAAAGATTTCTATCTCCCACGTCAACTGCACGCCAGCACCGTCACAAGCAGCACCTTTTCTGGCGCCGTTGCCGGGGAGGTAAGCTAAAAGGTATTCACATCCTCTGACTACTAAGCTATTTCCTAGCACCGGTGCTGGTGTGTGAGTGCTCGAAGCTATTTCCTTTAGATCCTGCAATTGCATCTTTTTGTTTCTTGTTTTACACTAGTAAGGCATAATGGAAAACAACTGTGAGCTTTTTATTCTATTTCCTGAGTTAAGACATGGATTGTTTGCTGCGAAAATTAAAAAACCTATGGAATCTTATTTGCATGCTAGTAGCAATGATATTAGTATGAACGCTTTGAACACCATTGTTGCTAATGATATGGAAAATTCTAAGCTTGGGGAAGCTGGTTTTGATGAGCATGATATTTTTAGTCCCCCAAGCATTGAGGAGAAAATTTTCTTTGATGATACTTTGCCTCCTATTTATGATGATTATAATGATAGTGGTCTTTTGGTGCCGCCTACTATGGAGAGTAAATTTTATTATGATTATACTATGCCTCCTACACTTGATGAGAATAATAATGATAGCTACTTTGTTGAATTTGCTCCCACTACAACTAATAAAATTGATTATGCTTATGTGGAGAGTAATGATACTTTTATGCATGTGAATAAGAATGTTTTATGTGATACTTATATTGTTGAGTTTGTTCATGATGCCACTGAAAGTTATTATGAGAGAGGAAAATATGGTTATAGAAATTTTCATGTTACTAAAACACCTCTCTATATGCTGAAATTTTTGAAGTTACACTGGTTTTATCTTCCTATGATTGTCACTTTGCTCCTCATGAATTTATTTGTGTACAAGATTCCTTTTCATAGGAAGTGGGTTAGACTTAAATGTGTTTTGAATTTGCTTCTTGATGCTCTCTTTTGCTTCAACTCTTATTTCTTGTGCGAGCATCGTTAAAATTGCTGAGCCCATCTTAATGGCTATAAAGAAAGAACTTCTTGGGAGATAACCCATGTGTTTATTTTACTACAGCACTTTTGTTTTATATTTGAGTCTTGGAAGTTGTTACTACTGTAGCAACCTCTCCTTATCTTATTTTATAGCATTGTTGTGCCAAGTAAAATCTTTGATAGCAAGGTTCATACTAGATTTGGATTATTGCGCAGAAACAGATTTCTTTCTGTCACGAATTTGGGCAGGGTTCTCTGTAGGTAACTCAGAAAAATCTGCCAATTTACGTGCGTGATACTCAGATATGTACGCAACTTTCATTCAATTTGAGCATTTTCATCTGAGCAAGTCCAGTGCCTCTAAAAAATTCAACTTTACGGACTGTTCTGTTTTGACAGATTCTGCCTTTTATTTCACATTGCCTCTTCTGCTGTGTTGGATGGATTTCTTTGTTCCATTAACTTTCAGTAGCTTTGGGCAATGTCCAGAAGTGTTGAGAATGATTGTGTCACCTCTGAACATGTGAATTTTTGATTATGCACTAACCCTCTAATGAGTTTGTTTTAAGTTTGGTGTGGAGGAAGTTTTCAAGGGTCAAGAGAGGAGGATGATATACTATGATCAAGAAGAGTGAAAAGTCTAAGCTTGGGGATGCCCCCGTGGTTCATCCCTGCATATTTCAAGAAGACTCAAGCGTCTAAGCTTGGGGATGCCCAAGGCATCCCCTTCTTCATCGACAACTTATCAGGTCACCTCTAGTGAAACTATATTTTTATTCGGTCACATCTTATGTACTTTACTTGGAGCGTATGTGTGCTTTTATTTTTGTTTTGTTATTTTCATTCTCTGAATAAATTCACGCTTGTGTGGGAGAGAGACACTCTCCGCTTTTTCATATGAACACTGGTGTTCTTAGTTCTATCTTTAATGTTCATGGCGGAGTTGAAAACAGCTTCGTTAATTGCTATATGGTTGGAAACAGAAAATGCTGCATGTGGTAATTGGTATAATGTCTTGAATAATTTGATACTTGGCAATTGTTGTGCTCATATAGATCATGTTTAAGCTCTTGCATCATGTACTTTGCACCTATTAATGAAGAACTACATAGAGCTTGTTAAAACTTGGTTTGCATGATTGGTCTCTCTAAGTCTAGATATTTTCTGGTTAAGGTGTTTGAACAACAAGGAGACGATGTAAAGTCTTATAATGCTTACAATATGTTCATATGTGAGTCTTGCTGCACCGTTTTATACTTGAGTTTGCTTCAAACAACCTTGCTAGCCTAGCCTTGTACTGAGAGGGAATACTTCTCGTGCATCCAAATCCTTGAGCCAAAAACTATGCCATTTGTGTCCACAATAACTACCTACTACATGGTATTTCTCTGCCATTCCAAGCAAATACTTCATGTGCTACCTTTAAACAATTCAAAAGCTATTATCTATTATTTGTGTCAATGTTTTATAGCTCATGAGGAAGTATGTGGTGTTTTATCTTTCGATCTTGTCATTTACTTTTGACAGACTTTCACAATGGACTAGTGGCACATCCGCTTATCCAATAATTTTGCAAAAAGAGCTGGCAATGGGGTGCCCAGCCCCTATTAATTAACTTGCATTAATAATTCTTTTCACATGTTTTGCTCTGATTCATCAGTAAGCAACTTAATTTTGCAAATAGACACTCCTTCATGGTATGTGATTTTTGGAAGGCACCCGAGGATTCGGTTAGCCATGGCTTGTGAAAGCAAAAGGTTGGGAGGAGTGTCATCCATAAATAAATAAATAAAACTAAACTAAAGTACATGTGTAAACAAAAGAGAAGAGGGATGATCTACCTTGCTGGTAGAGATAACGTCCTTCATGGGAGCCGCTCTTGAAAGTTTGGTTGACAAGGTAGTTAGAGTACCCGCTACCATTCGTTGACAACAACAAACACCTCTCAAAACTTTACTTTTATGCTCTCTATATGATTTCAAAACTTAAAAAGCTCTAGCACATGATTTAGTCCCTGCTTCCCTTTGCGAAGGGCCATTCTTTTACTTTATGTTGAGTCAGTTCACCCACTTCTTTCTATCTTAGAAGCAAACACTTGTGTCAACTGTGTGCATTGATTCTTACATGTTTACCTATTGCACTTGTTATATTGCTTTATGTTGACAACTATCCATGAGATATACATGTTACAAGTTGAAAGCAATTGCTGAAACTTAATCATCCTTTGTGTTGCTTCAATGCCTTCTACTTTGAATCTATTGCTTTATGAGTTAACTCTTATGCAAGACTTATTGATGCTTGTCTTGAACGTACTATTCATGAAAAGTCTTTGCTATATGATTCAGTTGTTTAGTCATTATCTTTACTATTGCTTCGAATCGCTGCATTCATCTCATATGCTTTACAATAGTATTGATCAAGATTATGATAGCATGTCACTTCAGAAATTATCCTTGTTATCGTTTACCTACTCGAGGGCGAGTAGGAACTAAGCTTGGGGATGCTTGATACGTCTCCAACGTATCTATAATTTCTTATGTTCCATGCTAGTTTTATGACAATACCTACATGTTTTATTCATACTTTATATCATTTTGATGCGTTTTCCGGAACTAACCTATTAACGAGATGCCGAAGTGCCAGTTCCTGTTTTCTGTTGTTTTTTGTTTCAGAAATCCTAGTAAGGAAATATTCTCGGAATTGGACGAAATCAACGCCCAGTATCTTATAATTCCACGAAGCTTCCAGAACACCGGAGAGAAACCAGAGGGGAGCCAGGGGCCCCACACGCCAGGGCGGCGCGGCCAAGGGGTGGGGCGCACCCCCCTAGTGTGTGGCCCCACCAGGGCCCCTCCGAGGCTGTCCTTCCGCCTACTTAAGGACTCCGTCGCAAAAAACCCTAAAAGAAAAAAGCCACGGTACGAGAAACCTTCCAGAGCCGCCGCCATCGCGAAGCCAAGATTCGGGGGACAGGAGTCTCTGTTCCGGCACGCCGCTGGGACGGGGAAGTGCCCCCGGAAGGCTTCTCCATCAACACCACCGTCATCTTCATCACCGCTGCTGTCTCCCATGAGGAGGGAGTAGTTCTCCATCGAGGCTAAGGGTTGTACCGGTAGCTATGTGGTTAATCTCTCTCCTATGTACTTCAATACAATGATCTCATGAGCTGCCTTACATGATTGAGATTCATATGAGCTTTGTATCACTATTCATCTATGTGTTACTCTGGTGATGTTATTAAAGTACTCTATTCCTCCTTCATGATGTAATGGTGACAGTGTGTGCATCATGTAGTTCTTGGCGTAGGTTATGATTGTAATCTCTTGTAGATTATGGAGTTAACTATTACTATGATAGTATTGATGCGATCTATTCCTCCTTTCATAGTGTGATGGTGACAGTGTGCATGCTATGTTAGTACTCGGTATAATTGCAATGATCTATTATGCACTCTAAGGTAATTTAAATATGAACATCGAATGTTGTGGAGCTTGTTAACTCCGGTATTGAGGTGCTCTTGTAGCCCTACACAATTAAAGGTGTTTGTCATCCAACAAGAGAGTGTAGAGTAGTTTTATTATGTGATCAATGTTGAGAGTGTCCACTAGTGAAAGTATGATCCCAAGGCCTTGTTTCCAAACATCGAATCTCCGTTTATTTACTGTTCTATTGCATGTTTACTCGCTGCCATATTTTATTCAGATTGCTATTACCACTCATATTCATCCATATTACTTGTATTTCACTATCTCTTCGCTGAACTAGTGCACCTATACATCTGACAAGTGTATTAGGTGTGTTGGGGACACAAGAGACTTCTTGTATCGTGATTGCAGGGTTGCTTGCGAGGGATATCTTTGACCTCTTCCTCCCTGAGTTCGATAAACCTTGGGTGATCCACTTAAGGGAAACTTGCTGCTGTTCTACAAACCTCTGCTCTTGGAGGCCCAACACTGTCTACAAGAATAGAAGCACACGTAGACATCAGGGCATTACGACAAAGAACATAGACCGCTATCCAGCATGCATCTATGCCTAAAAAGTCCACCTTCGGGTTAGCATCCGCACCCCTTCCAGTATTAAGTTGCAAACAACAGACAATTGCATTAAGAACTGTGCATAATAATCAATACAAATATCCTTAGACAAAGCATTGATATTTTATCCCTAGTGGCAACAGCACATCCATAACCTTAGAACTTTCTGTCACTGTCCCAGATTCAATGGATGCATGAACCCACTATCGAGCATAAATACTCCCTCTTGGAGTCACAAGTATCAACTTGGCCAGAGCCTCTACTAGCAATGGAGAGCATGCAAGAACATAAATAACACATATATGATAGATCGATAATCAACTTGACATAGTATTCCATATTCATCGGATCCCAACAAACACAACATGTAGCATTACAAATAGATGATCTTGATCATGATAGGCAGCTCACAAGATCTAAACATGATAGCACAAGAGGAGAAGACAACCATCTAGCTACTGCTATGGACCCATAGTCCAAGGATGAACTACTCACGCATCAGTCCGGAGGCGGGCATGGTGATGTAGAGCCCTCCGGTGATGATTCCCCTCTCCGGCAGCGTGCCGGAGGCGATCTCCTGAATCCCCCGAGATGGGATTGGCGGCGGCGGCGTCTCAGTAACTTTTCTCGTATCGTGGCTCTCGGTACTAGGGATTTCGCGACGGAGAGAATATATAGGCAAAGGGGCAGAGTCGGGGGGCGCCCGAGGGGCCCACCCCATATGGCGGCGCGGCCAGGGGTGGGGCCGCGCCACCCTATGGTGTGGCCGCCTCGCGTCCCCTCTTCGTCTCCTCTTCGGTGTTCTGGAAGGCTCCGTGGAAAATAGGACCGTGGGCTTTTGTTTCGTCCAATTCCGAGAATATTTCCTGTGTCGGATTTCTGAAACCAAAAACAGCAGAAAACAGGAACTGGTGCTTCGGCATCTTGTTGATAGGTTAGTGCCGGAAAATGCATCAAAATGATGTAAAGTGTATATAAAACATGTGAGTATTGTCATATAACTAGCATGGAACATAAGAAATTATAGATACGTTTGAGACGTATCAAGCATCCCCAAGCTTAGTTCCTACTCGCCCTCGAGTAGGTAAACGATAACAAGGATAATTTCTGAAGTGATATGCTACTATCATAATCTTGATCAATACTATTGTAAAACATATGAGATGAATGAAGTGATTCGAAGCAATGGTAAAGATGATGACTAAATAACTGAATAATATAGCAAAGACTTTTCATGAATAGTACTTTCAAGACAAGCATCAATAAGTCTTGCATAAGAGTTAACTCATAAAGCAATAGATTCTTAATAGAAGGTTTTGAAGCAACACAAAGGATGATTAAGTTTCAGCAGTTGCTTTCAACTTGTAACATGTATATCTCATGGATAATTGTCAACATAAAGTAATATAACAAGTGCAATAAGTAAACATGTAAGAATCAGTGCACACAGTTGACACAAGTTTCGCTTCTAAGATAGAAAGAAGTAGGTAAACTGACTCAACATAAAGTAAAAGAAAGGCCCTTCGCAGAGGGAAGCATGGATTACTCATGTGCTAGAGCTTTTTATTTTGAAAACATGGAAACAATTTTGTCAACGGTAGTAATAATTCATATGTGTTATGCATAAAACCTCCTATAAGTTGCAAGCCTCATGCATCAAATACCAATAGTGCCCGCACCTTGTCCTAATTAGCTCGGACTTCCATGGATTATCATTGCATTACATATGTTTCAACCAAGTGTCACAAAGGGGTACCTCTATGCCACCTATACAAAGGTCTAAGGAGATAGATCGCATTTGATTTCTCAGTTTTGATAGATCTCAACTTAAGGACATCCATACCGGGACAACATAGAAAACAGATAATGGACTCCTCTTTAATGCTTAAGCATTCAACAACAGATAATATTCTCATAAGAGATTGAGGATTAATGTCCAAGCTGAAACTTCCACCATGATACATGGCTTTGGTTGGCGGCCCAATGTTCTTCTCTAACAATATGCATACTCAAACCATTTAATCATGAGAAATCTCCCTTACTTCAGACAAGAAGAACATGCATAGCAACTCACATGATATTCAACAAAGTAAAAAGTTGATGGCGTCCCCAGAAACATGGTTACCGCTCAACAAGCAACTTATAAGAACTAAGATACATAAGCGACATATTCATTACCACAATAGTTTTTATGCTACTTTCCCATGAGCTATGTATTGCAAAGACAAGGAATGAAATTTTAAAGGTAGCACGCAAGCAATTTGCTTTGGAATGGCAGAAAAATACCACATAGTAGGTAGTTATGGTGGACACAAATGGCATAGGTTTTGGCTCAAGGTTTTGGATGCACGAGAAGCATTTCCTCTCAGTACAAGGCTTTGGCTAGCAAGGTTGTTTGAAGCAAACACAAGTATGAACCGGTACAGCAAAACTTACATAAGAACATATTGCAAGCATTATAAGACTCTACACTGTCTTCCTTGTTGCTCAAACACTTTTACCAGAAAATATCTAGACCTTAGAGAGACCAATCATGCAAACCAAATTTCAACAAGCTCTACAGTAGTTCTCCACTAATAGGTTTAAACTACATGATGCAAAAGCTTAAACATGATCTACTTGAGAGCTCAAAACAATTGCAAAGTATAAAGTTATTCAAAGATAATATACCATTTACCACATGAAGCATTTTCTGTTTCCAACCAAATAGCAATCAACGAAGCGGCTTTCATCTTCGCCATGAACATTAAAAGTAAAGCTAAGAACACCAGTGTTCAATATGAAAAAGTGAAGCGTGTCTTTCTCCCACGCAAGGAATGCTAGGATCCGATTTTATTCAAACCTAAACAAAAATAAAAACAAACAGACGCTCCAAGTAAAGAACATAAGATGTGACGGAATAAAAATATAGTTTCACTAGAGGTGACCTGATAAATTGTTGATGAAGAAGGGGATGCCTTGGGCATCCCCAAGCTTAGATGCTTGAGTCTTCTTGAAATATGCAGGGATGAACCACGGGGGCATCCCCAAGCTTAGACTTTTCACTCTTCTTGATCATATCATATCATCCTCCTCTCTTGACCCTTGAAAGCTTCCTCCACACCAGACTCAAAACAATCTCATTAGAGGGTTAGTGCATAATCAAAAATTCACATGTTCAGAGAGGACACAATCATTCTTAGCACTTCCGGACATTACCCAAGGCTACTGAAAGTTAATGGAACAAAGAAATCCACTCAACACAGTAAAAGAGGCAATGCGAAATAAAAGGCAGAATCTATCAAAATAGAACAGTCCGTAAAGATGAATTTTTTGGAGGCACTTAACAGGCTCAGATGAAAAAGCTCAAATTGAATGAAAGTTGCGTACATATCTGAGGATCACGCATGAATTTTTTCAGCATTTTACGAGTTTCCTACAGAGAGATCTACTCAAATTCGTGACAGGTAAAAATCTGTTTCTGCGCAGGAATCCAAATCTAGTATCAACTTTTTCTATCAAAGACTTTACTTGGCACAACAACGAAATAAACATGATAAGAAGAGGTTGCTACAGTAGTAACAACTTCCAAGACACAACAAAACAGTAGCAAAATAAAAAAACAACATGGGTTATCTCCCAAGAAGTGTTTTTCTTTAACGCCTTTCAGCTAGGCGCAGAAAGTGCAAATCAAGTATTATCAAGAGAAGAAGCATCAACAGAGGAGTTTGGAGTTTTCTCAACTATGCATTGTATCTTGTCTATGTAAGAAACTCCTCTTTCGTTACTATTAGGCTTACTATCTTTCTCAAACAAATTTTCAGGAACAATCCAAGCAAAATTCTTTTCTAGTTCCTCATGCATTCCTATGAGTTTATTAGGTATTGGTATTTTAATCTCCCCCTCACAATTGGTTTTATTAGTATATTTTAGCCTATTTTTTTCCATCTTTTCAAGGGTATTTGCAAAATTGGTATAACACCCAAGCATCTTATGTTTAATAAAGACTTTCCTAGATTCTCTAGCTACATCTCCAAATTCTCTAAGAAGGGTTTCTAAAACAAAATCTTTCTTTTCTCCTTCTTCCATATCACAGAGTGTAAGAAACACATGTTGCATTATAGGATTAATATTAACAAATCCAGCTTCCAACATGTGCACTAAAGAGGCAGTAGCAATTTCATAATTAGGAGCAAGTTTCATCAAGGATCTATCTTCAAAATCTTTAACCGTACTAACATGAGTGAAAAATTCTTCTATATTATCTCTTCCAATGATGGACCCATGCCCTACCGATATATCTTTCAAAGTAAACTTAGGGAGAAGCATGATGAAATAAACAAAGGTAAACTAATAAATAAAGTAAATGCAAGTAACTAATTTTTTGTATTTTTGATATAAAGAAAGCAAACAAAACAGAAAATAAAATAAAGCAAGACAATAAACAAAGTAAAGAGATTGGATGTGAGAGACTCCCCTTGCAGCGTGTCTTGATCTCCCCGGCAACGGCGCCAGAAAAAGAGTTGCTTGTGACGGTAAAGCACACGTCCGTTGGGAACCCCAAGAGGAAGGTGTGATGCGTACAGCAGCAAGTTTTCCCTCAGTAAGAAACCAAGGTTATCGAACCAGTAGGAGATGAAGGCCACGTGAAGGTTGTTGGTGAAGGAGTGTAGTGCGGCGCAACACCAGGGATTCCGGCGCCAACGTGGAACCTGCACAACACAATCAAAATACTTTGCCCCAACTTAGCAATGAGGTTGTCAATCTCACCGGCTTGCTGTAAACAAAGGATTAAACGTATGGTGTGGAGAATGATGTTTGTTTGCAAAGAACAACAGAGAACAATGATTGCAGTAGGTTGTATTTCAGATGTAAAGAATGGACCGGGGTCCACAGTTCACTAGTGGTGTCTCTCCAATAAGATAAATAGCATGTTGGGCGAACAAATTATAGTTGGGCAATTGACAAATAGAGATGCATATACATATCATGATGACTACTATGAGATTTACTTAGGGCATTACGACAAAGAACATAGACCGCTATCCAGCATGCATCTATGCCTAAAAAGTCCACCTTCGGGTTATGTTATCACCAGATTTTGGCCAAATCAGGAGATGGGCCGTAATTGATATGGGCTTGAAGAAGATGCACGTGGAAAATATCTGAAGCGGCCTCGCACGAAAGTTTGGGCTAAATTGCCCGTGTATCTATATATTATTAGATCGTATTTAGAATTAGAAGATAGAGTTTGGCTCGTACACGGTCAGGTGTACTTCCGAATTAGAAAGTCCCTTGGACTATAAATATGTATCTAGGGTTATTGAGAAAGGAGGACAATCACGTTCACAACAAACACAAACCAGGCGCATCGCCACCCCTTATTTCGAGGGTTTCTTCCGGGTAAGCATCATGCTGCCTAGATCGCATCTTGCGATCTAGGCAGTACACGTTTATTCGATTACCTTGTGTTACTCGTGCTGAAGCGTTGTTGATGGCGAGTAGCACTATTTATCGTAGATGTCTTGGGGCTTGCATTGATGCTTTTCTTATGCATATTTGCTTAGCAATGCCGTCCCTCGATATCTAGCTGTCCTTACACCTGAATAGGTGTAAGGGCAGCACCTTGCTTATTCGTTACTTAGTAGATCCAATCTGTTATAGTTGCTCCTTGTTTCAAGGATTAGTTTAATATCTGCATGATTAGGCCTTATGCTGGGGTTGGATGATCCGGTAGTGCGTGAGGTGTTGTTTTACCGTTCCTATAAGGGATGTTCCGGGAATTGACTTAACGTTGCTTTTTAGGCCTCTTTTAGGGATAGTTTCCATCATCTTTCGTATCTGCTAGGCCCAACTACGCGTAGGATGTTCCGATTATGCGGTGAAAACCCTAAACTGTCATAGATTGGTTCAGCTTTGTTTTGATCAAGCAGGATCCCCATGTCATCGTAAATCCAACGTGAACCATGGGGCGATCGGCTCTTTGAGCCGATCCACAGGGCAACCTGAGAGCCGATCGGGCTCGTATTTAATGTTTACATGTGTACCATGCAGGAGACTAGTTGAAGCAATCCAACACCTTCCTGATCAGGTATAGGTCAGGTGGCACGCCCTTGCAACCGCCAGGACGTGTGCTGGGACTTTGCGGGACGACGCGAGGCGCCAGGGCTCACTAAGCGGTCTTGGGAGTCTCCCGGCTCTTCGTGTTGCTTAACCACTGCTCGCCGGTGAGTTTTGGCAGGCAACACATTCTGGCACGCCCGGTGGGACACTTTCTACAACAACCACGTCAACATCGGCAGCCAAGATGTCGGACGAACTGATCAAGTACGAGGATCTACCTGCAGAGCATAAGAAGAAATACGATGAGCTGAAGGCCATCTTTGAAGCCGATCTCATCGGCTCTTTTGAGAAGACCCGTTCGCACGGCATCAGGTTCAAAAGATTCACACCCGAAGGCGCGTTCGAGGGATTAGATCTGTCTCTCCCTTCGGAGGAACGTACCAGAGCCCTGCGCCAAGAAATTAATTATGCTGTGGCTCATTCTCTACATCGGCATTCTGAGAGCCTGGTGAATACGCTTGAGCGAGTTGCGCTTCATGTGGTGCAAGAAATCATGAAACATCAGTATTCTCCGTCAGGACCTGCTTTAGGGACTTATCAGGGAGAGATACCATTCCACACCAGGCCACCACTGCCATTCGCGATGGCAGCTCCACAGCAACAAGGTTCACCGGCATACGTTGTCTACAAGGTTGGAGGTGATCCTGGCGACTACCAATTCTTGTATGAGCCGCCCAAGGAGATCCCATATGGATACGTGTGCACATATGTGCCGGACTGCAACAACTGGACGCGCGCGATCCAAACTTCGGCAGGAGGAATTGCCGGAGCAGGAGCGATGGTTACGGCAGGAGGGATTGCTGGAGCAGCAGGGAGTTCTGGAGCAGATGCTGAGAAACAGGCATGGATAACTAAATATGCCACTACAACGAATCCGGACAGCTCAACCTCTACAGCTCCTACTGTGGATCAGATCAGCGCAATCTTGAGAGATCAGTTCGGTATCCTGTCGAAGAAGAAAACAATCGGCTATTCCAAGCCGTATCCCAATGAGTATGACCTGATCCCGCTACCACCTAAGTATCGGCTCCCTGACTTCACAAAATTCAGTGGATCAGAAGGATCTAGCTCCATCGAGCACGTGAGCCGATACTTGGCACAGTTGGGCATGGTTTCAGCATCAGAACCGCTACGTGTGAGGTTCTTTGCCCAATCTCTCACGGGTCCAGCCTTTGGATGGTACACCTTGCTACCCCCAGATTCAGTTCGGACATGGAAGCAGCTGGAAGAGCAGTTTCACATACAATATCATTCAGAAGCTACCGAAGCGGGCATTGCCGATCTGACACAGGTTCGACAAAGGCGAGGAGAGACGGTGTCTGAATACATTCAACGTTTCAGAACTGTCAAGAACCGATGTTATTCGGTTCATTTATCTGAGAAAGAAGCAGTCGAGCTGGCCGTGGCAGGCCTCGCAGCGCCACTCAAGGATCTGACGTTCCAAGTGGAGTACAATTCGTTGGCGCACATGGTCCAGAGACTAACTTCATATGAACAGCGCCACCCAGAATTGTACCAAGACAAGTTCAAGCGCACGATAGGCCTGGTCGACGCTGAGGAGGATGAAGACCCTGCGGAAGATCAGGAAGTCGCTGTGGCTGAATGGACTCGGACGGCAGTTCCCGTGTCCTGCAAATGGGTGAAACAACCAGGGCCTCCAAAAGGGTTTGACTTCGATTTAAGCAAAACTGAGCAAATTTTTGATTTGCTGCTGAAGGAGAAGCAGCTGAAGTTACCCGAAGGCCACAAAATTCCTACGTCACAAGAGATGAACGGTAGGCCATACTGCAAATGGCATCACACGTTCACCCACGCCACCAACGACTGCAAAGTGTTGCGCGCACAGATTCAAATGGCGATAGAGTCAGGCCGATTAATCTTCAGACAATTTGCCATGAAAGTAGACACACATCCGTTTCCTGGCGTCAACATGGTGGATCTCAGTCACTCCCTAAGACGCGAGCCAGGTTTCTCTTTTGGTGTCAACATGGCAGGGCTTGGGACCCGCCATGGCAAAGATAAAGCAGAAAGCAGTCACTCCCGTGGCAAGGAGAAAGAGGAGGCCGATCCACGCGACCGGCCCCAATATGATAACAGACGGTACCTAACAGAAGAAGAAGTGAGAAGCGTGCGGTATCAACGACCACTCTCCGCACATCTCCTTAACAAATATGAGCAGTAGTATGACCGACGTCGGCGCTACGACGTGGATGACGAAAGATATCGTCGGTCTGATGCAGATGACAGGAGGTATCGTCGATATGATAGAGACGATGAAGGGTACGAGCGTCACGCTAGAGGGAAATCAAGAGAGCAAGAAGACTTGGATAGGCATTGGAACTGTCCTTTCTTTAAACACTGCTGGGACTCAGGAATGAGCTGATTGCCTACAATCGAGAACTGCCCAGAATGTAGCCAGCAGAGGAAGGGAACAAATGAAGTTTCAGTGTTCAAGCGTCTAGGGCCTCTCCCACCTCAGGACAAACGAGCTGAGTCGTCTCAAGATGAAGACTTCGAGGAGTCAGATGAAGAAGAGGATAGGTACCACCGGCCAAGGTGGTGCCCTGATGGACTCAGCCATTCTCAGAAGCGTAGGGTGCAGCGGCTACGAAACCTGGAGGAAGCCGAAGCACAGTACCTGTACACGTTGAGGAAGGCACGGCCCGATCTGGCCGTGAAAATTCAGCAAACACTGGAGACAGAGATGCGCCTGCCAAAGAAGGTGTGGCGCCCTAAACAGACAAAAGCCGATGCAGAGGCATCGGCTGATACAAACATGGTGTTTATACTCCCGTCAGAGTTTTGTGCTCCAAAAGACGAGGAAGTATCGGTGGCTCAATTCGACTGCGGTCCACGGCCAGTGATCTTTGAGAAGCCACGAGAGAGGAGCTACAGGCACTTGAAAGCTCTATACCTAAAAGGTTATATCGATGGGCAGCCTGTCAGCAAGATGTTGGTTGACACGGGAGCGGCAGTCAACATAATGCCGTATTCCATGCTACGACGTTTGGGACACTCCAATGACGATCTGATCAAGACCAACGTCACGTTAAGCGATTTCAACGGCCAAGCATCAGAAGCAAAAGGTGTTCTGAATGTAGATCTGACCGTAGGCCGAAAAACCATACCTACCTCGTTCTTCATCGTCGATAGCAAAAGCAATTACGCTGTCCTGCTTGGAAGGGATTGGATTCACGCTAACTGTTGCATCCCATCCACAATGCACCAATGCATCATACAGTGGGATGGAGATGAAGTGGAGGTTGTTCAGGCAGATGACTCAATCGAGATCTCACTAGCTGCCATGAATATTTGGGATGCAGACGACCAAGAGCCGCTCTCTGGAATCAGTTTGGACGGCTGTGAGCGCATCGAAGCTTCAAAAAACGGGGTGAGGCTGGTCTTATCCACCGGCCTGACAGAGTAGCAAGATCCAAATCAGTAGGTGTACATGGCAAGGCCGATCCCTGCGATCGGCCCCAAAAAATAAAAAGCACGAGTCTCATCTCGAGCATGTCACGTAGCCATAGTGAAGCACCAAGAAGTTGTAAACCCTCGTCAAGCATTGCAATGAAAAAGGGGGCCGATTCTGGCAATCGGCCAAAATTATCCTCGACATGCATTTTGCCTGTGTTCAGCATTGATCTAAGAAAGGATGCCCGAAGAGCCGATATCTTCAATCCATTTGAAAAAATCGGCTCGGGGGGCACTTAAACGGATAAGATATGAGGTTACGAAGTATGAAGTGGCTGTCAATGGCCAGCAGCTCAAGATATATTCCTCGAAGATGATGGACATTGGAATACCGGGGCCGATGCATAAGTAGATCGGCCGGAAAAAATATAGATTTTTTAAGCACAGCCGATGTACAGCCATCGACTCTAGAATTACAAGCACAAACGGCCACATACGCGGGCCCTACTGAAGGAAAGTTTCTAAAGCGCGGAGTGCACCAGCACGGACGGGATCCACCTCCGCGATCTCGGCCTTGTCGTCATCATCCTTGCCTTTCACCAGTTGCTTGTTCAAGGCACGTATCTCTGCCAAGTCAGTTTTCAGTTCAGCCTTGAGGCCTTCTGCTTCCCGTTGGGAGCGAGCAATGGAAGCTTCCTTGTCACAGATGAGCTCTTTGGTGACCCGCACCTGTTCTTCGAGATCCTTCAGCTCCTTTCGCAAGATCTCAAGCTCAGCAGTGCTGACAGAGGTGTCAGTCTTGGCATCCAAAGCTGCCTTTTTTTCGTTAAGCCGTTGACATTTGTCCGCAATATCGGCTTTCAGCGGGAGTTGGGTGTGGCGTAAGTCGATTCTCTGACGAGCCAACTGCACCCTTGACCTGAAGGCAGTCAACGTCACGACTGGCCAGAGCTTCAACTGTAGCGTCACTGGGACATGAGGCTGGATTTCTTCAAGAATGTTCTTCACCTCCTCAGAGTTTTCGACTAATGTCTCAATGGGTGAAGAAAGCAGAGCTTTGAGGCGTTGGAGTTGGTCAGCGATGACGCTTGGGCTCGGTTCATCACGTGATGTGGAGTGGGCCGGCTCGATAGATTCAGGGTCGAACGACAGCAAGCCTGAGAGATCACAGCCCTGACAAACAACAAAAAGCAGCATAAGTCTGCAGATCAGGGTAAGGGCAAGCCCAACAAAGGGAGCATACCTCTCCTATGACCATGGGAACAGCCGATGACGAGCAATCAGCTGTGGCATCTCCGCCTGGGGTTTGGCCAAGGTGGCAACTTGGTCAATGTCACCTTTAGAGGTTGTTACCTCCAGAGTTGTGGAGGGCATCAGAACTTCCTCGACATCCCCACTGGAAGTTTCATCAGTCTGCAAAAAAGATGGTGAGCCGATCTGGGCAGCAAAGCACAAGAACTAAGCTAGGAGGAGTTGGAAAGCCGTTACATTTGAAGCTTCTTGGTTCGAGGAAGGGGTTTGCTGATCCTTCCGAGCCCTCTTGGTGCATTGACTCTTTGTGCGTAAGCTTCCTTGCCCTGTTTTGATGGGAGCTTGAGGGGCAGCAGGTTCAGGGGCTGACCTTTTCTTGGAAGCCGATGGTGGCACATCTGGCTGTTTTTGCGTGGTGGTGTCCTCAGAGGTGCCCGAGCTTGAGCCTCGTCGGCTGGACTGCGCCTCCTCGCTGGTATTGTCTTCAGTAGAGGTCTGCAAGAGCAGGATTAATGGACACTGACATGCTATAAAAGCCTAGAAGGATGAATGGAGCAAGATGGGATATAGAACAACTTACATATAAGCTTTCTGGAGCTGGCGCAGGGTTTTTGCCCTTCAAAGTTTTCCTGGCAGATACTTTTCTCACTGCTGTTCTCGCCCTGACTGAGGCTCGGGGGGCAGTTGGCCCTGGAGAGTCTTTACTCTGGGGAGCCGATTTTATTGGAATCGGCTGGCTCTGCATCACAACCTTTTTAAAAGGTGGTGAGTTCTTGCAGAAGAGGACCACTGGAGCTGGTGGGAGGAATTGGAAGGGGGATCCATCATCATTGATAGGCTCTGGGCTATCTTGTTGCTGCAAAGAAACAGAGAGCAGGGTTATAAAGCATCACTGGAAACTATCGCAGGGGAATGAAGAGATGAACTGCTCGATGCGGTTAAATAGAAGGGGACATAGTGGAGATTTAATGCTTGAGCAGTTTTCGAGGATGCGGTGCCAAAACTGTCAAACGTGCAGAAGTTGAGAAGACAGGGTATCATGATGGAAGGATACTGAGGCGGTTCTGCTCTGCCACAACATGACCCTACGAAGGAGGAACAGAGTGGTTTTGAAATTATCATTACCAAAACCAGGGGGGCATGTGTTATCACCAGATTTTGGCCAAATCAGGAGATGGGCCGTAATTGAGATGGGCTTGAAGAAGATGCACGTGGAAAATATCTGAAGCGGCCTCGCACGAGAGTTTGGGCTAAATTGCCCGTGTATCTGTATATTATTAGATCGTATTTAGAATTAGAAGATAGAGTTTGGCTCGTACACGGTCAGGTGTACTTCCGAATTAGAAAGTCCCTTGGACTATAAATATGTATCTAGGGTTATTGAGAAAGGAGGACAATCACGTTCACAACAAACACAAACCAGGCGCATCGCCACCCCTTATTTCGAGGGTTTCTTCCGGGTAAGCATCATGCTGCCTAGATCGCATCTTGCGATCTAGGCAGTACACGTTTATTCGATTACCTTGTGTTACTCGTGCTGAAGCGTTGTTGATGGCGAGTAGCACTATTTATCGTAGATGTCTTGGGGCTTGCATTGATGCTTTTCTTATGCATATTTGCTTAGCAATACCGTCCCTCGATATCTAGCTGTCCTTACACCTGAATAGGTGTAAGGGAAGCACCTTGCTTATTCGTTACTTAGTAGATCCAATCTATTATAGTTGCTCCTTGTTTCAAGGATTAGTTTAATATCTGCATGATTAGGCCTTATGCTGGGGTTGGATGATCCGGTAGTGCGTGAGGTGTTGTTTTACCGTTCTTATAAGGGATGTTCCGGGAATTGACTTAACGTTGGTTTTTAGGCCTCTTTTAGGGATAGTTTCCATCATCTTTCGTATCTGCTAGGCCCAACTACGCGTAGGATGTTCCGATTATGCGGTGAAAACCCTAAACTGTCGTAGATTGGTTTAGCTTTGTTTTGATCAAGCAGGATCCCCATGTCATCGTAAATCCAACGTGAACCATGGGGCGATCGGCTCTTTGAGCCGATCCACAGGGCAACCTGAGAGCCGATCGGGCTCGTATTTAATGTTTACATGTCTACCATGCAGGAGACTAGTTGAAGCAATCCAACACCTTCCTGATCAGGTATAGGTCAGGTGGCACGCCCTTGCAACCGCCAGGACGTGTGCTGGGACTTTGCGGGACGACGCGAGGCGCCAGGGCCCACTAAGCGGTCTTGGGAGTCTCCTGGCTCTTCGTGTTGCTTAACCACTGCTCGCCGGTGAGTTTTGGCAGGCAACAGGTTAGCATCCGCACCCCTTCCAGTATTAAGTTGCAAACAACAGACAATTGCATTAAGAACTGTGCATAATGTAATCAATACAAATATTCTTAGACAAAGCATTGATGTTTTATCCCTAGTGGCAACAGCATATCCATAACCTTAGAACTTTCTGTCACTGTCCCAGATTCAATGGAGGCATGAACCCACTATCGAGCATAAATACTCCCTCTTGGAGTCACAAGTATCAACTTGGCCAGAGCCTCTACTAGCAACGGAGAGCATGCAAGAACATAAATAACACATATATGATAGATCGATAATCAACTTGACATAGTATTCCATATTCATCGGATCCCAACAAACACAACATGTAGCATTACAAATAGATGATCTTGATCATGATAGGCAGCTCACAAGATCTAAACATGATAGCACAAGAGGAGAAGACAACCATCTAGCTACTGCTATGGACCCATAGTCCAAGGATGAACTACTCACGCATCAGTCCGGAGGCGGGCATGGTGATGTAGACCCCTCCGGTGATGATTCCCCTCTCCGGCAGGGTGCCGGAGGTGATCTCCTGAATCCCCCGAGATGGGATTGGCGGCGGCGGCGTCTCAGTAACTTTTCTCGTATCTTGGCTCTCGGTACTAGGGTTTTCGCGACGGAGAGAATATATAGGCGAATGGGCAGAGTCGGGGGGCGCTCGAGGGGCCCACCCCATATGGCGGCGCGGCCAGGGGTGGGGCCGCGCCACCCTATGGTGTGGCCGCCTCGCGTCCCCTCTTCGTCTCCTCTTCGGTGTTCTGGAAGGCTCCGTGGAAAATAGGACCGTGGCTTTTGTTTCGTCCAATTCCGAGAATATTTCCTGTGTAGGATTTCTGAAACCAAAAACAGCAGAAAACAGGAACTGGCGCTTCGGCATCTTGTTAATAGGTTAGTGCCGGAAAATGCATCAAAATGATGTAAAGTGTATATAAAACATGTGAGTATTGTCATATAACTAGCATGGAACATAAGAAATTATAGATACGTTTGAGAAGTATCAGGGGGCTTTCTTCCTATTACGCCAGTGGTGCAGCAAATTGATGCAGGCTACCAAACACGTCCAAGGTGTAGGATTGACTCGCGACCATAGGCGTTGACGCCCGAGTATGATGGCATGGCTGGGTGCTCACATCCACCTTGGTGGCCACATCCACTGTCTCTCGTCACGAGTCCCTACCCAGAGGTGCATGACATCAACATGTTTGGGTCGCGTACCTCCAGGGCCAAATCCCAATGCCGAAATTCACGGAGATTGGATCTTACGGGGCGGTCAAGCTACTGTAAAAAAAAGCCGAGAACGGATAACCCACCGCCCCGTCCTCTAGCAATGGAATGCGGGTCAAAATAACAGTGGTAAAGATGTTAAATGGGACTGTTTCGCACCTCTCAAGGTGCGGGTGTTCTTCTGGATGCCGTACCTCCAGAAAACTAGGACGTGTGCGCTACTACACCGCCTTGGTTTGTGCCCTCCCTTGATTTCCCCTTTTGTTGTTGAGATTTCATAGCAGAAAAAAAAATTCCCTACTGACAGAATAAAGAATAACATAGCTAAGATCTATTCTATGCAGATGTAAGGTGATAGAGGGACACGGTGTTCATACCTTTGAAGTCTGAAAAGCGTTACGTTCCAAACAAATGTCGTTAATGAAGGTGTACGACGACGCCAATCTTAAGATCGTGAAGAAGTACGAGCGATGAAGCGGTCTACCTCGAAAGCCTCCGCAGTTTTACACATGCACGGTTTATGATGTCTCCCGGTCTCCGGTCCAACAAAGCAGCGATAGAAAAAGATCTGGACCGAATCCAGCAGCAGGACAGCGGTGTATGGTGGATAATACTCAACTTTGTGCATGTTCCAAACTTGGGAACACATCTTAGGAGATGAGAGGGAGAGAGAGCTCAATGAGATGAATGAGAAAGGGAGGCCAAGGGGCTCCTTTATATAGGGGTAGATGAGAGCAGGTGGGGGGCCACCAAGTCGTGGCAGCAACCCCCACCCTACCCCCATCGCGCCGCCGGCCCCTCCCTTGGGTTGGGGTGGCCAACCCCTTGTGCGCCGCCGGACCACCCTTCCCTTGGGGTGTTCCCTATTTTCTCATTTTTAATTTTAATTTCTATAATTAAATAATTAAACATGTGTAAAAAATTTCCGAAAAATTCTCGATCTCCGAAACTTATTTCGACACTTCGGAACGTTTTCGGCGTTCTCTCTTTGTTACTCCAACGATCCCGTATAATCCCTAACCATCATATAAGTGGCAATTTTTAATATGGAAAATTAATCCAATTCCTCCTGGAAACAAAAGATAATAAAGGGTTGTACTCGTATAAAAAATGTTTAGGCTCAAAATTATTTTCATGGTACCCTAGATAGAAAAAACAAGTTTATGACAAATATAAGGTGAATAGTACTTGAACATGGGGTTTGTTTGATTTTGTCTTTTTTACCCTGGATACAATGATAGTATTTTTTGACGATGTATTTTTATACAAGTACAATACTTAATCATATTTGATTTCCAAAAAGATTCGGACAGATCCTCGGACAGATCGTCGATCGTTGAATGGGAAGGGGCTACAAGAGTTTATACCCTCCTGAGGTATCCGTCAAGGGGATCCAATATCGCCGTATTGGTTTTTGCTGGCAGAAGAGGGCCTTGCATGCCTCTTAAAATTTAGAAGTGAATCATCAACCTTACATGGACTACAGGTGGCCCCCACCGCCCCGGCAGTGAACCATCTTCTCTTCGCAGATGATAGCATGTTGTTTATTAAAGCAAATGGGGAGAGTACTTTGGATGGCCGAGACACTTTGGATGCTTATTGTCGTGCTTCAGGTCAGCGAGTGAACTTGGACAAGTCTTCTATTTTATTTAGCAAGCGTTGTCCAGAGACAATAAAGCAGGAGTTAAAACTCATTCTTAGTGTCCAAAATGAGTCGTTAATTGAGAAGTACCTGGGTTTGCCCTCTGATGTTGAGAGATCGATCAATGGCGCCTTCAAGTACCTGAAGGACAGAATCTGGAAGAGGATCGAGGGGTGGATAGAACAATGTTTGTCTGGGGGAGGGAAGGATGTTTTGATCAAATCAGTTGCGCAGGCAATTACAACATTTTCTATGTCGTCTAGGCTGCCACGAGGTTTGTGCCAGCATATAAATTCTTTGATTAGGAATTTTTGGTGGGGTTCTAAGGAAGGGAAGAGGAAGACATGCTCGGTAGCATGGGAGGAAATGACAAAGCCCAAGTTCCTCGGAGGTTTGGGATTCAGAGATATTGAGTTATTTAATTTGGCTCTTTTAGCTCACCAAGGGTGGCGTATTCTGCAAAACCCCAATACCCTAAGCGCGAGAATTCTGAAGGCGATCTACTTCCCAGCGTGTGATTTCATGAATGCTGAGCTTGGGTCTCACCCATCACAGATATGACGAGCCGTCATGGAGAGTAGAGAGGTGTTAGCTACTAGCATGGATGATAATTGGATTCCCAAAGATGGAGACATGAGACCGATTGTGGGTATCAGAGTTCATTGATCGCACGGCAGGACAATGGGATATGGAGAAGCTGAACATGCATTTTCTACCAATGGATGTGCAGATTATTTGCAACATACCGATCAGCACCAGGAAACAGGCTAACTTCTGGGCGTGGCACTACGACAAAAAGGGTACCTTCAGTGTACGATCGGCTTACAGAATGTTGTCGTGCATCAAAGATCGACGCGAAGCCTGGCTGGAGGGAAATGCGACGAGCTCGAACCAAAAGGGTCTACAGAAGAACTGGACCAACCTCTGGCATATTTAGGTTCCTGCGAAGGTGAAATTGTTCTTGTGGCATTTGGTAAAACAATCTTTGCCAACATCAGATCTTCTTCATCACCGTCATATATCACCATCGATATCCTGTGGCATTTGTGGCGCCGAGGATTCATGGCGACATTCACTTCTGGACTACATGATGGCGAGGTGTGTTTGGGCTCTCTCTGATGACGATATGGTGGAGCACATGTGCCAGGTGCAGGAAAGGGGACTCGGAATTGGCTCTTTACGATGTGTGATTCCTTGTCCCAGGAGAAGGTAACCTGCATGTGTGTCACCCTTTGGGCGATCTGGCATGCGCGGCGGAAAGCGATCCACAAAGACATCTTCAAAAGCCCGCTCGATCAGCACTCATCATTTTATCAAGAATTTCTTAGCTTAGCTTAAGCAGACGAAGACGAAGTCTGGGAAGATGGCGAAGGCAGTAGTTGTGCGATAGGACCCTGGGTTCCCCCACCTCTGTGAGTGGCCAAGATCAATACGGATGCTGGTGTGGCCAGAAATGGCGATGCTGGGGCGATTGCGGTTGTCGCGCGATCGGATGTTGGTGTTTATCCGGGGGCATCCGGTGTGTCTGACCCAGAGGTACTGGACGCCTAAGGGTACGGGAAGGCGTGAATCTTGCGCAGGACCTTAAATCTACCAAGGATCAGGATAGTGACGGATTGCTTGAGGGGGGTGAAAGCTCTGAAGGAGGTTAATCTAGGAAGCTATAGCCACATCATCCAAGAAATAAAGGCAAATGCAGCGAGCCTGGTGGAGGTCTCGTTTATGCATGAGCATCGATCATCCAACACAAAAGCCCATAACCTTGCACGTTTACTGTTGTCTTCTTCTGTTGGTCGCTATATTTGGCTTGTTAATCCGCCCGAGGGCGTTTGTATTCCTCATATTTTCACATTTTAATAAAAGGGCCGGCCCTCCATGCAGCAATGTAGTACATATAAGCTTTTTAAAAGTCACGGTGTAAAGTCTGATCAAATTTATTTGATAAATTATATATATGCAATATAAAATTATACATCATGATTAATCTAATAGTATTGATTTGATATTTTAGAGTCTATGTTTTTTTCTACGTACTAGGGCAAACTTTATATATTTAACTTTTGACAAAACTTATATGTACTACATTTTTATCAAGAGAGTGGACTTTCTAAGTAGGTACTCACGTGCACGGTGCATCAAGATTCATGCTAGATTTTCTTTTCTCTCAACAGACATCTTTTTTTTCCCGCAAAAAAAAAACAGACATCTTTTTTTTACCTCTGACACTATACAATTTATGGATTTGACACTTTGCAGTTCACTGAAATATCTATGATAGACTAAAAAATAGTTCCGATTTAGATGAGTTGTTTGGAATTTTAAATATTCAAAAAAATGCACAAAAAATCCCATACAATTTTGACACATTATATTTGTAATATTTCAGTGGCATAAATCTATATACTCCATCTGCCTCAAAAAAAGTTGCACAACTTTTCTAGATATGAATGTATCTATAATTAAAATATGTTTACATACCTCTGTATCTATGTAAAGTTGAGCATTTTTTGGATGGAGAGAGTATTATATAGTTTGAGAGATACAAATAATAAAAAATCAAAAAAGTGTGGATGTGCACCTGTCATGGTGGTCACTCGAAACTTTTCCTTTTGTCAAGGAGGAACTAGATAATGTTACTTAGGAATAGCTCAAACAAAGTTCATGGTTATTATGGATAAGAACATTGTTGGGCAAAACGTATCATATGTTGAATAATAACAAGTATAGGGGAAATTCAATTCGGCTCCCGGGTACGTATGCTCCCTCTACCAACAAAATATATTTCTAAGTGTGGAAAAAAAATTATAAAAATTCTACATGTACATCTCCATAATATATGTGTGCGCGTCAAGTTTCACGAAAAAATAATATTTTTTGTGGTCTATGTAAAAAAGAGAAAACTTATCCTGTGAAAAGCATTGTTTTCAGCACTGAATTTTATCTTTTTTAGACACGTAACATGATAAGTTCATATTTTATGAAACGACTTTGTGAGTGCGTAGCACGTGAAGATGTACGTGCGAATTTTTTGTTTTAAGTTTTTTGAAATTTAAAATATATGTAAGATGCATTTCAAAATATAGGGAGCATATGCTCCCATGTTCCAAAACACCAACGGGAGTTGAAATTTGAGACCTAATTAAGTTAACATTTTTCATTCCGGCCCTCCGGGCGGTATGACTTGCGTTTCTGAAACCCGGTAAAAGTCCCCAGCACACATCATGGATAATTGTTATTGTTGTAAGGGGGAAATATATTGTTATGGACGCAGAGCACAAGTTGCTCATACTTTAGGCTGCTCTTTAGACTATCCACAATAAAAGTATTATAGCTACTATCATGCATTCATGCATGCAAAATATTGATATGGAAGTGCAATTGCAGATGAGAGAGAAACTAGTATTATAGGTAGATACCGTATCATAGCATGTACTACAAAAAAAAATCAAGTAAATCTTTTACATGTATTTATACTGAGACTCTACAAAATAATTAATATGAGAAGACTATGATACTGGTACATGATATCATGCATTGTATAGTAGTATCGCATTATGACTAGTCTTACACAAAAAACACCTCATTGACCAATTTCTCCAGATTCACCCATGATGGCCCACCTGGCAGTGCCGCCGCGGTAGCCTTCTCCTTCCACTTCGTCGCCATTCTCTTCATCTCCTTCCCCTTGTCCCCTTTCATCGTCTCCCCGATAGCCGTCTTCACCTCGTGCTGCAGCACCTCCTCCTGCGGGCACCAACTCGCCACGTGGCTCCTCGCCCTTGTCTCCTCCCAGAACTCCGGCGGCAGCGGCAGCGCCGCCGCCGCGTGGCCGCCCTTCACTTCCTCAACCCTGAGCACCCACAGGAACTCATGCCCGCTGTTAGCCAAACCCCACGCGAACTCCAGCAGCTGCTCGCTCGCTAGCGCTGCAATGCTCCCAAAGCTCACGTACACCACCGAGTTCGGCCGCTTCCCCGCCAGCCACTCCATGCAGCTGTGGTTCTCCTTCAGAAGGTTTGATCCCAGTCTGTCCGACGCGCTACCGGCGGCAGTGACCTGCTTGAGGAGCAGCGGCAGTGGTCCGACGACATAGCTAGGTGGCAGGATAGCTGACATCGCCGCCATGACTTGGCTCTCCAGCTCATCGAAAGTGTGGAAGATCACGGCGGATGGAATAGTCCGATGGCACTCCATTAGGCGCAACATCATGGAAAGGAACACGTCGTCGTGCTCCATTGTGCGGATGAAGCTCGGGAAATCCCTTAGACGCATGTCCTTGGGCATCCCTGGGACCCAGTCGACGAGCGTGCTGTCCAGGTAGCCGTTCCAAAGCTGCTCAGTATCTGTTTGTCAAAGCAGGCAGTGTTAGTTTCTTCTCCTAATAATAAGCATATTTGGATACATTTATTTATGTGGATCAAGTTCGTTATTCTTTTTACATAAAAAGGAAAACTTGGATCGATTACTTCTTTTTGTGTCATCTCATGAGGGTGATACTTCGTTCTAGTTATTATTACCTCCATCCTAAAGCTTATAGCCTATTATTTTTTAAAAAAAAGTCAAACTATGTTAAGTTTGACTAAGTTTTTACTAAAAATCATTAATATGCACCACACAAAATTGATATCATTAGATAGTAATGAAATATATTTCATATGGTATCTACAAAATATCATATTTGTTGATAGATTCTTCTAAAAATTCGATCAAATTTTATTTGGTTTGAATTTTCAAAAAAAAACTTAAGCTTTGGGATGGAAGTAGTATAATTCTTATATTATGTTGAAGTTGGTTGTCACGGAGGACGGCAAAGTAGACTACGTGCGGTGACGTCACGGCCCGAGGGGCCGGCTTGGCTGCAGGGCGCGAGTTGGTGCAGCGGCGGGCGCTGTGGCCCGAAGGGGCGACGCAACGGCAACCCGTAGCTCGATCAGTGGTAGTCGCATGCTCAACCCACCGGCGAGCAGCGGCGAGCAACATGAAGAGCCGGGAGGCTTCCAAGATTGCTGGTGGGCCCTGGTCCCTCGATGTCGTCCCGCAAATGCTCTGGCACACGTCCTGACGGTCGCAAGGGCGTGCCACCTGACCTATACCTGGTCAGGGAGGTGTTGGATCGGTTCGATTAGCTTCCTGCATGGTGGACACGTAAACATTAAATGAGCCTCGATCGGCTCTCAGGTTACCCTGCTCATCGGCTCAAGGAGCCGATTGACCCATGGTTCATGTTAGATCTTGCAATAGCATGGGTGTCCTGCTTCATTAATATTAAGCTAACTCGATCTACGACAGTTTAGGGTTTTCACCGTATAACCGGAACATCCTACGCGTAGTTGAGCCTAGCAGATACGAAAGATGATGGAAAACTAACCCTAAAAGAGGCCTAAAAACCAACATAAAGTCGATTCCCGGAACATCCCTTCTAGGATCGGTAAGCCATACCTAGCGCACTACCGGATCGTTCAACCCGTTTGCAAGGCCTAACCATGCAGATATTAAACTAATCCTTGAAGAACAAGGAGCAACTATAATAGATCGAATCTACTAAATAAAGATGAAGCAAGATGCCACCCTTACACCTAAGATAGGTGTAAGGGCGGCTAGATATCAAGGGGCGGCATAGCTAAGCAAGCATGTCAGAAGAACAACGATGCAAGCCCCAAAACATCTACGATAAGTAGTGTTACTCGCCATCAAAAAGGCTTCAGTACGAGTAACACCAGATAACGAATAAACCTATACTGCCTAGATCGCAAGATGCGATCTAGGCAGCATGATGCTTACCTGGGAGAAAACCTCGAAACAAGGGGTGGCGATGCGCCTAGATTGTGTTTGTTGTGAACGTGATTGTCCTCCTTTCTCAATAACCCTAGGTACATATTTATAGTCCGTAGACTTTCTATCTTTGGAAATACACCTAACCGTGTACGGGCTAAACTCTATCTTTTAATTCTAAACTAAGATGCAATCTACCATAATATACAGATACATGGGCCATCTAGCCCAAACTCTCGTGCAAGGCCGCTTCAGAGACGGTCCACATGTATATCCTCCAAGCCCCATCTCAAGTACGGCCCATCTCCTGATTTGGCCAAAATCTGGTGATAACACATGCCCCCCTGGTTTTGGTAATGATAATTTCAAAACCACTCTGTTTTCTTCGTAGGGTCATGTCGTGGCAGAGCAAAATCGTCGCAGTATCCTTCATCATGGTGCCTTGCCTTCTCAACTTCTCTGCACGATTTGACAGTTCTTTGGCACCACTTCCTCGGAAACTGCTGTAACATTAAATCTCTCCACTATATCCCCTTTATTTAACCGCGCCGAGCAGTTCGCCTCTTCATCCTCTTGCTCCGTACTAGCCGTCGGCAAAAAAAACCCCTTCCTCTGTAGCCATGTCTTCCTCCTCTTCCTCCTCTACCTCATCGGATCTTTCCTCTCTATCCTCTTCTTCTCGCGAGCCGACGCCAGAGTGGGGCTCGTTGGCGGCGCACGACATCCTCGCCCCAACGACATGGGACAAGGAGGACCATGATTCCTCCATCTGGTCCGAGGACGACAAGTCCTTGACCGATGGAGAAGACGACCTCCAATTCCTCGTGGATGGGGAGGAAGAGGCGGAGAGCGAGGACGACCGCTTCTCTTGGGATGACTTCACCTCCTCCGACGAGGAGGAGGAAGAGGAGGAGGACACCTCTTCATTCTCCGATGAGCCGCCGTCGAAGCGCTTCCGCGCCGGGTCGGACGATGATGATGACGACGACGAGGAGGAGGACGAGGCCCCTGCCGAAGGCTATGGCAGCAGCGACGAGTAGCTCGCCGGTAGCAGCGCCGACGGCAGTCACGACAGCACCGACGAGGGCAGCGACGGCCCTTAGACTAGGACTACTAGCATAGGACTAGTAGCAATCGGCTCTTCTTTTGTTCTTCTTGTCTTGAGCAATCGGCTCTTCTCTGTAAAAATCCTCTTTAGTAATGAAGAAAATGTTTCCATTTCAACTTTGCCTTCACACGGATTTTGCCGATTGTCAAAAAGCGAGTCAACGCGCAAAGAGCCGATGGCAGCGCATCGGCCTTCACCACAAAATGCGGGTAAGGCCAAATCAGTTGCCTATTCCAAACGGTAACCTGCAACCCTTGCCTGAAGAGTAAACTCAGATCCCCAAATTGCCGTTCGAACAGATCCAACTTATAGCCACGAGAATCTCAGATCTCAATCGCGCAGATTCAACTCCGCATCGAACCCAATGGCGGAATCATCCAACGCCAACGCTACAGTTTCTGGCCTGAAGGTAATCCTCAACCGCTCCCCTCTATCCGAGCATAGCGTTAGAATTAGCAGCAAACACCTGAATTAATGTCTCATTCCATCATTAATTTCTAGGTATCAGACATTCTGCTGCCGCATCCTTCTCTTCCAAATTCTCTCTGTCTTGGCCCTCGTTCTACTGAAAGCCCTGCCCATTTGATTTCATGCGAGGCCAATAGAATTCCCTTCGTGAACCAGAATTTAGATCTAACTTCTTGGGCCGACTGCTTACGAGCCTGGCCTAATCCTCCTGAAGATTGGGTTTCATGGTACAAGAGAATATCCAAAACCCACCAAGCCACCTGGGAAGCCACGGGAATAGCCGATGCTTTAGCTTTATCACTGTCTCCACTTGAGAAACACGAAAACCTTCTGAAAACCATCTGCTACTTTTGGTCTGATACTTTGAATTGCTTCATGTTTGGCCATGGCCCCATGACACCAACCCTACTAGACGTGGCCATGATCACCGGTCTAGACATTACATCCCCCAGCCCCTCTGCTTTTATGCTGCCAAAGGTCCCTTTCACACTCTCTTCTAAAATAGAGTGCACAAACTGGGGTGCTTATCTTCGACGCCACATGAAAAACAAAGGCCCTGTAACAGAGAAAGAACACACGGCCTTCCTGAATTTCTAGCTGGAGCACTTCATATTATGTGGCCCTTCACTTGCTCCAACCAAGAATTACCTTTCCCTGTCCTATGAACTTGCCAGAGGCACCCAGCTTGGCATTGGCAAACTGTTCCTTGGAGAGGTCTATCGGTATCTCCAATTAATGTCTGTTAAGCTGTTTTCCCAAAAGACAGTCAAAACAGGAGGTCCCTGGTGGTTTATTCAACTATGGGCTCAACTGTATTTCCAGAATCATGTCCCAAACTTTCCACCTTTGGCCACTTGCACCTTTCCGGATACTAACGGGAAGCCAATCCGGTGCACCAACTACGGCCAAGCTCTATATAGCCTTCCAGGTAGTAGACTGACCCTCAAGGAAGCGTCGGAGTGGTTCAGAATTTTCCACCAAGGCCTGGATAATCCTCTCTTCTTTCCTTATACAGAGTCTGAAAATTTCGAAAACCCAGTCTCCTTCAGGCTAGACAGCTTTGCCGATGACGCCAGTACTCGGCAATTGTATTCCATCATGATCCGTCCCTGCTTCCTTCCAGCTGGTATGAGCACCTCAAACAGGATCATCAAACCTGGTTATGAGTCTTATCAGCCGGTCGTAGCAGCCCGGCAATTTGGTCTTGGGCAGGTGTCTCCTCATTTCTTCCTCCACCACTTAACAGAGAGCAGAGCTAATCTGTCCGATGTCCTCACGGGTCAGAGGTGTTACTCTTTCTTTGACACTCTAACCATCCCAATTCCTCACAACCTCTCTTTCACTTCATCAACCGATGGTTTTGAGACTTGGTGGTCAATGTGGAAGACTCATGCCTTCAGGAGAGCTCTGGGACCGTTGCTGAAACAACTTGATGCTGAATATGACGTCCCCGCAGAACAGGTACCACTACTCACAATTTTTCTTGAAGTGGCTTCACAATGATTTCTTTCTATAATCCTGCTCTATCCTTTTGTAGCAACAAGACGGTCCAGAACCTGTACATGATGACGGCTCCCCTTTCAACTTCCTCCCACTAGCTCCGGTGGTCCTCTTCTGCAAAAACTCACCACCCTTGAAAAAGGTCGTGATGCAGGGCCAGCCGATTTCACTAAAATCGGCTCCCAAGAGCAGAGCATCTTCTAGGCTAGCTGCCCCCCCGAGCCTCAGCTAAGGCGAGAACAGCAGTGAGGAAAGTAGCTGCCAGGAAGACCTTGAAGCGCCAAAACCCCACTCCAGCCCCAGAAAGTTTGCACGTAAGCTAACCCATGCCTTAGCTGATTTTATCTATCTTTCTAGGCATCTGCAAATCATGCTTGTATTTCTTTCACAGACTTCTACTGAAGAAAACTCCAGCGAGGGGACACAGTCCAGTCGAGGGGACTCGAGCTCGGGCAACTCTGGGAAAACCACTACACGGAGCCAGCCAGACTCGCCACCGTCGGCTTCCAAGAAAAGGTCAGCTCCTGAACCTACTGCTTCCCAAGCTCCCATCACAGCAGGGCAAGGCGGGTTACGCACAAAGAGCCGATGTATCAAGAGAGCTCGCAAGGAACCGCAAACCTCTTCATCAAACCAGGCGGTTTTGGATGTAATTACTCTCCATACTCTCCTTGGCTCATATTTCATGCTAACCTGTTGCGGTTCTCATCGGCTAATCACTTCCTCTGCAGACTGATGACACCTCCAGTGGGGAAGTCGAGGAAGTAATGCCATCCGCCACCCTGGACCTAGCACCCCCTGACAGTGTGGCTGACAAGGTTGCCACCTTGGCCAAGCCCACAGCAGAAACACCAGAGCCGATCACTTCTTCATCGGCTGTTCCTCTGGTCTTAGGAGAGGTACACTCCCTTTCTTTAACTCTGTCTTTCTCTTCCGCTGTATACTGACATTGTTCTTGTTGCTTGTCAGGGTTATGACCTCTCAAGCCTGCTAACCTTCGACCCTGAATCCATCGAGCCAGCTACGTCTAAAGCAAGTGCAGAGTCAGGGCCCAGCACTACACGTGACCAACTCCAGCATCTCAAGGCCCTGCTCTCTTCCTCAATTGAGACGTTGGTTGAAGACCCCGGAGAAGTGAAGAGCATCCTTGAAGACATTCAGCCTCATCTCCCGGTGACGTTGCAGGTGAAACTCTGGCCGGTTGTGACTTTGTCTGCTTATAGGTCAAGGGTGAAATTGGCTCGTCAGAGAATTAGCCTACGCCACGCCCAACTTCCATTGAAAGCTGATATTGCAGACAAATGTCAGCGGCTTAATGAGAAAAAGGCAGCTTTGGACGCCAAAATTGACACCTCTGTCAGTACCGCTGAACTTGAGACCTTGCGCAAGGAGTTGGAGGACCTTGAAGAGAGGGTCCGGGCCAACAAACAGCTCATCCAAGATAAGGAAGCCCTTATTGCCCATTCCCACGATGAAGCAGAAGGCCTCAAAGCTGAACTGAAGACTGATCTGGCCGAAATACGTGCCCTGAACAAGCAGCTGGTGACAGGCCAGGATGAAGATGATGAGGCTGAGATCGCCGAGGTGGATCGTGTTCATGCTAACGCCCTCCATGCCCTTGAGGCATTCCTTCAGTAGAGCCTTTCTCTGTAACCTGATAACTGCTCGCTCGAGCTTGTACCTCTGCTTGTAACAGTTTGTATTTCTTGAGTCGATGGCTGCACACCGGCTTTTTATTCTAAAGTCGATGCCTGTGCATCGGTTGTGCTTAAAAATTAAAAAAAATTTATGGCCGATTGATTTATGCATCGGCCCCCATATTTCAACTGGGCACCTACTTCGTAGCCTCGTACCTTATCCGTTCAAGTGCCCCCCCCCCCGAGCCGAATCTTTCAAATAATTGAAGATATCGGCTCTCCAGTCATTTTACTACGTGACATGCTTGTGGTGAGATCATCGCTTTTTATTTTTTGGGGCCGATCGCAGGGATCGGCCTTGCCACGTACGTCTACTGGCTCTGGTCTTGCTACTCTGTCAGGCCGGTGGATAAGACCAGCCTCACCCCGTTTTTTGAAGCTTCGATGCGCTCACAGCCGTCCAAACTGATTCCAGAGATCGGCTCTTGGTCATCTACATCCCAAATGTTCATGCCAGCTAGTGAGATCTCGATCGAGTCATCTGCATGAACGACCTCTTCATCTCCATCCCACTGTATCAGGCATTGGTGCATCGTGGATGGAATGCAGCAGTTAGCGTGAATCCAATCCCTCCCTAGTAGGACAACGTAGGTGCTTTTGCTATCGACGATGAAGAACGACGTAGGGATGGTTTTCCGGCCTACAGTTAGATCCACGTTCAGAATGCCTTGCGCTTCTGACGCTTGGCCGTTGAAATCACTTAATGTGACGTTGGTCTTCATCAGATCTTCGTTAGAGCGTCCCAAACGCCGTAGCATGGAGTATGGCATTATATTGACTGCCGCTCCCGTGTCAACCAGCATCTTGTTGACAGGCTGCCCATTGATATAACCTTTTAGGTACAGGGCCTTCAAGTGCCTGTAGCTCCTCTCTCGTGGCTTCTCAAAGACGACTGGCCGCGGACCGCAGTCGAACTGTGCCACTGGCACTTCTTCAGTTCTTGGAGCATGAAACTCCGACGGCAGTATAAACACCATGTTTGTATCAGCCGATGCCGCTGCATCGGCTTTTGTCTGCTTGGGGCGCCATTCTTTCTTTGGCGGGCGCGCCTCCGTTTCCAATGTTCGCTGAATTTTCACGGCCAGATCGGGCCGTGCTTTCCTCAACGTGTACAGATACTGCACTTCGGCTTCTTCCAAGTTGCGTAGCCGCTGAACTCTGCGCTTCTGGGGATGACTGAGTCCATCAGGGCACCACCTTGGTCGGTGGTACCTGTCTTCTTCTTCTTCTTCTGACTCCTCGAAGTCTTCATCTTGGGATGACTCAGCTCGTTTACTCTGAGGTGGGAGAGGTCATAGACGCTTGAACACTGAAACTTCGCTTGTACCCTTCCTCTGTTGTCTACATTCTGGGCAGTTGTCGATTGTAGGCAATCGGCTCATTCCTGAGTCCCAGCAGTGCTTAAAGAAAGGACAATCCCAGTGTCTGTCCATGTATTCCTGCTCTCTTGACCTCCCTTTAGCGCGGCGCTCATATCCTTCATCGTCTCTGTCATATCGACGATGTTTTCTGTTGTCTGCATCAGACCGACGATATCTGTCGTCATCTACGTCATACCACCGACGTCGGTCATACTGATATTCATACTTGTTAAGGAGATGTGCGGAGAGTGGTCGTTGGTACCGCACGCTTCTCACTTCTTCCTCTGTGAGGTACCGTCTGTTATCATATTGGGGCCGGTCGCGTGGATCGGCCTCCTTCTTTTCCTTGCCACGGGAATGACTGCTCTCCTCTTTATCTTTGCCATGGCGGTCTACAGGACCTGCCATATTGATCTCGAAAGAGAAACCCGGTTGATGCTTCGTGGCATGGTTGAGCTCCACCATGTTGACGCTAGGAAACGGTTGCATGTCCACTTTCATGGCAAATTGACCGAAGATTAATCGGCCTTGCTCTATCGCCATCTGAATCTGTCCACGCAACACTTTGTAGTCGTTGGTGGCGTGGGTGAACGTGTGATGCCATTTGCAGTATGGTCTCCCATTCAACTCTTGCACCGTAGGGATTTTTTGGCCTTCGGGTAACTTCAGCTGTTTTTCCTTCAGGAGCAAATCGAAAATCTGCTCAGTTTTGCTTATGTCAAAGTCGAACCCTTTTGCAGGCCCTGGTTGTTTCACCCATTTGCAGGACACGGGTACTGCCCCCCGAGCCCATTCAGCCACAGCGACTTCTTGATCTTCTGCAGAGTCTTCAACTTCTTCTGCCTCAACCAGGCCTATCGGGGGCTTGAACTTGTCTTGGTACAATTCGGGGTAGCGCTGCTCATACGATGTCAGTTTCTGGACCATTCGCGCCAGTGAATTGTAATCCACTTGGAAAGTCAGATCCTTGAGCGGCGCTGCGAGGCCTGCCACTGCCAGCTCGACTGCTTCTTTCTCAGTTAAACGAACCAAATAACATCGGTTCTTGACAGTTCTGAAACGCTGAATGTATTCAGACACCGTCTCTCCCCGCCTTTGCCGCACCTGCGTCAGATCGGCAATGCCAGCTTTGGTAGCTTCTGAGTGATATTGCACATGAAACTGTTCTTCCAGTTGCTTCCATGTCTGAACTGAATCTGGTGGCAACGAGGTGTACCACCCAAAAGCCGGACCCGTGAGCGATTGCGCAAAGAACCTTACACGTAGCTGGTCTGATGCTGAAACCATGCCCAGCTGTGCCAAATATCGGCTCACATGCTCAATTGAGCTAGACCCTTCCGATCCACTGAACTTTGTGAAGTCAGGGAGCCGATACTTAGGTGGCAGTGGGATCAGGTCATATTCATTGGGATACGGCTTGGAATAGCCGATTGTTCTCTTCTTTGGCAGGATACCGAACTGATCTCTCAGGATTGCACTGATTTGATCCATGGTATGAGCTGCAGGGGCTGAGCTTTCATAACTCGTTCCGGTGGCATATTTAGCTAGCCACGCCTGTTTCTCAGCATCTGCTCCAGAACTCCCTCCTGCTGTAATCTGGTTCGTGTGCGCCCAGTTGTTGCAGTCCGGCACGTATGTGCACACGTATCCATGTGGGATCTCCTTAGGCGGCTCATACAAGAATTGGTAATCGCCAGGATCACCTCCAACCTTGTAGACGATGTATGCCAGTGAACCTTGTTGCTGAGCCGCAAGCGTGAATGGGAGTTGCGGCCTGGTGTGGAACGGTATCTCTCCCTGGTGAGTCCCTAAGGCAGGTCCTGACGGAGAATACTGATGCTTCATTATTTCCTGAACCACACGGAGTGCAACACGCTCAAAAGCGTTCACCAGGCTCTCAGAATGATGATGTAGAGAATGAGCCACCATATAATTGGTTTCTTGGCGCAGGGCTCTGGTGCGCTCCTCCGAAGGAAGAGACAGATCTACTCCATCGAGCACGCCTTCAGGTGTGAATCCTTTGAACCTAATGCCATGTGAACGGGTTTTTTCGAAAGAGCCGATGAGATCGGCTTCGAAGAGAGCCTTAAGCTCATCATACTTCTTCTTGTGCTCGTCAGGCAGCTCTTCGTACTTGACTGGTTCGCCTAACATCTCAGCTGCAGATGTTGACGTGGTTGTTGAAGATTGTCCCACCGGGCGTGCCAGAATGTGTTGCCTGCCAAAACCCACCGGCGAGCAGCGGCGAGCAACACGAAGAGCCGGGAGGCTTCCAAGACTGCTGGTGGGCCCTGGTCCCTCGACGTCGTCCCGCAAATGCTCTGGCACACGTCCTGACGGTCGCAAGGGCGTGCCACCTGACCTATAACTGGTCAGGGAGGTGTTGGATCGCTTCAATTAGCTTCCTGCATGGTGGACACGTAAACATTAAATGAGCCTCGATCGGCTCTCAGGTTACCCTGCTCATCGGCTCAAGGAGCCGATTGACCCATGGTTCATGTTAGATCTTGCAATAGCATGGGTGTCCTGCTTCATTAATATTAAGCTAACTCGATCTACGACAGTTTAGGGTTTTCACCGTATAACCGGAACATCCTACGCGTAGTTGAGCCTAGCAGATACGAAAGATGATGGAAAACTAACCCTAAAAGAGGTCTAAAAACCAACATAAAGTCGATTCCCGGAACATCCCTTCTAGGATCGGTAAGCCATACCTAGCGCACTACCGGATCGTTCAACCCGTTTGCAAGGCCTAACCATACAGATATTAAACTAATCTTTGAAGAATAAGGAGCAACTATAACAGATCGAATCTACTAAATAAAGATGAAGCAAGATGCCACCCTTACACCTAAGATAGGTGTAAGGGCGGCTAGATATCAAGGGGCGGCATAGCTAAGCAAGCATGTCAGAAGAACAACGATGCAAGCCCCAAAACATCTACGATAAGTAGTGTTACTCGCCATCAAAAAGGCTACATTACGAGTAACACCAGATAACGAATAAACCTATACTGCCTAGATCGCAAGATGCGATCTAGGCAGCATGATGCTTACCCGGGAGAAACCCTCGAAACAAGGGGTGGCGATGCGCCTAGATTGTGTTTGTTGTGAACGTGATTGTCCTCCTTTCTCAATAACCCTAGGTACATATTTATAGTCCGTAGACTTTCTATCTTTGGAAATACACCTAACCGTGTACGGGCTAAACACTATCTTTTAATTCTAAACTAAGATGCAATCTACCATAATATACAGATACATGGGCCATCTAGCCCAAACTCTCGTGCAAGGCCGCTTCAGAGACGCTCCACGTGTATATCCTCCAAGCCCCATCTCAAATACGGCCCATCTCCTGATTTGGCCAAAATCTGGTGATAACAGTAGTCCCGATCGATGGCGACGAAGACGGGCATGCGATGGAGACCGCGCGAGCAAGAACAGTCTGCTGCGATGCACGTAGGGGCGCCCCATGTGCGGCGTGTGCGGCTGTGCCGTGCGGTTGATGGCCGGTGCAGGTCGATGCCGTTGTCGGAGTAGAGGCGCAAGTGGGCGACGGCGATGAGCGACTCAATCCGATCTATGATCGGTAAACCAAAAAAGAAAACGTCGGTCGAGCGACCGGCGACGCAAAAAGAAAACTAATCTACGGATTGGAAAAAAAAGACTCGAGAGCAGCGGATCAACGGATCGGCGGACGAACCTTCATACAGGTTGCGCGGCCCCCGGAGAAGATCATGGAGATCGACCTCCTGGGGGCGGCGTGGAAGCTTGTACGGTGGCTAGGTCAAGGAGCGTGCCGCTCTGATACCATGTAGAAGGATAAAGGGATATGCGAAATATGATGGACGTTGTATTGAGCCTCTCGGGCGAGTATATATAAGAGTACAAATCTTGAGAGCCAAGAATGCTATCTAGAGATAAGGCAGGAGATGATTACAAATCATATACTACCAAATACACATATACCAAATATATCTCTAACACTTTTTAATTATTATTTGTACAGGGAGTAGTGGCCGCCCATGCTTCTGAAGTTCTAATCGTATCCAGGAAAAATTGAAGGACCATGTTCTACATTCTTACCATTTAGAAAGATCTCGGTATTCTTTATTCTCATGCATGATGGATTGATGGGCTCACACACTACGGGAACCCGCCGACGTGCCGACGGCCAGAATCTGTGCCGACGGCCGCCGTCGGCACAGCCTCGCTCGCCGTCAGCCCAGCAAAGTAGCCGTCGGCACAGCCTGGCCGTCGGCACAGAACCACCAGGACCGACGGCCGCCGTCGGCACACTTTGGCCGTCGGCACAAACACTATCTGTGCCGACGGCACGTAGCCTAGCCGTCGGCACATTGTCATATGGTGGGGCCACAGACAGCCACCGACAATGGCGTCAGCAGGTGGCAAACGGCGTGAAGTGGGCCGACGGCCAGGCCGTCGGCACAGCTTCCCCGCCAAATTTTCCTTCTTCCCGCCCTTATTCGCGCCATTTTTTCGCGCCACTTCCTATGTAGGCCGACGGCCAGGCCGTCGGCACAGGTTCCCGCCATTTTTCCCCCTCCTTCCCTCCCGCCATTCTTCTCGCGCCCATTCTCTCCCGCCAATTATTCCCGCCGTTTCAGCCCTCGTCGTCCTATATATAGCCATGTCTTCTCAACACTAACATCAGCAACAACATTTCTCTCCTCATCAACTCTCTCATCCAAAAAACACCACAGAATCCTCTGAGCTCAGCTGCCGTCGAGATGGCTCCTCGTCGCCGTAGCAACACGGGCTTCATCGGCGTTCGCCAGCGGGCTGCGGGCCATTTCGCGTCCGAAATCTCCGCCGGTGGTGTGCGTGTGTGGCTCGGCACCTTCTACACGAAGGAGGCTGCTGCCCGCGCATACGACGTTGCGGCTTGGAGGTTTGGCCGGTCGCGCCACGAATTGAACTTCCCGGAGGTCAGGTCTCTGGCGGAAGCCGAGAGTCTCTCTACTGAGCCGCTACTTCGCTCAGAGGGTGAAGCGCAGCGGTTCAGAGATGGCCAGCGGCGGATTGATACCACCGAGGCGGACGAGCAGTTCATGGCACAGTGGCGCAGAGACCATCCCGGAGACGTCGCGGCCACGCGCGCATTCTGGAAGGAGAAGCAGGCGTACAGGAGAGAGAGGAGGGCGGGAAAGCGGCAGAGGAGGGCCGAATATGACGCGGAGTACGCCAAAGGAGAGGCGTCGACATGGGGGGAAAATGATGAATGGTGGTTTTCGTACCTCTCAAGTACCGCTTCAGAGGACACCCCTAGCGAGGACGAAGATTTCGAGAACTGATTAGTATGTGTGTGTGTCGAGTCCATGTGTCTAACGGGTCATGTGTCGACCCAGTGTTAAGTGCTTTGTTCGTGTGTGGGTTTAGTTTTTTAAGTGTTTTGGTTTGTGTGTTAGTAGTGTAGTTTTTAAGTGCTTTGCTTCGTGTGTGGGTGTAGTTCTTTAAGTGCTTTGGTTTGTGTGTGGTCTAGTTCTTTAAGTGTTTTGGTTTGTGTGTGGGTCTAGTTACGTGTGTGGGTCTCAAGTTCTTAAGTGTATCATTATTGTGTGTCGTCAGAAATCGAGCATCGGAGGGTGGGAATGGTCCCAAAACTCAGGCAGATTATAGACTATAGGGGTAAAATCCAGGATCTGTATGTGGAAACTCCTGGTAAGCCCAACCTATGGTTTCCCATGTACATATGTCCTAAACAAACCAAAGCAAATAAAAAAATCCATTGTTACACCGTCACACGGAGAAAGCTATAGGGGTAGATCTGCGGGGTCCCCGCCCTAGGGTTTCCGAAGATACAGATCAGCGGAGCGTCGGAACCGCTTAAAAACTTGCATATGTCCCTAGCATATGTGCACAAGTGTGATGTAGGGTTTGGCTAACCTTGCATGTACCCGGCGTTGACGATTTTCGCAGACATGGGCTAGCACTTGGTGAAAATCCAGGATCTGTATGTGCAAACTCCTGGTACGGCTAAAATGGAGCCTATTTTATGGTAAAGTAAGCCCAACCTATGGTTTCCCATGTACATATGTCCTAAACAAACCAAAGCAAATAAAAAAATCCATTGTTACACCGTCACACGGAGAAAGCTATAGGGGTAGCTACAGGAAGCACAAGGTACATATATACATGGAACAACTTGCATTTATTTCCCCTCATATTACTACTTGATACACATAACATTTATCTTGCTGTGCAGGAGGCGGAACTCGGGGAGCCTCTCACCGAGGTGGGAGGGTGGCAGAAGATGAAGCTAAAGCAGCCCGATCTGAGCCAGCCTCAGCCCTCGCTGCCCGAGTACTACGGCTTTGCCGAAGAGGAGTTGGACAAGTACTGCTCGGTGTTCAAGGGTCTTCATCCGGAGGTGGATGATCCTATTGAGCAGGAGACCGACTTGACGGCGATTATGGTGGCGGGGAGCGGCGCGGAGCATGGCCGCACGAAGCTTCTTAGTGGGGTGATCAAGCCGCAGAGGACCCTCACGCAGATCAGGTCTACCCTCACCGCCGGCGACCCACCGGTCGCGCCTCCTCGACACCGTCGTACGGATGTAAGTTTTCTCATTTCCATCTTCTTTCCAACATTCATCCCTGAATGGCTAAAGTGACATGACTCCTTTTCTTGGAAATTGTAGGCTCACTTTGAGGCCGCCTACGCGGCCGCTTATGAGAACTATTTGACGGTTGTAGCAGAGTGGGACCTCAAGAGAGCGGCTTGGGAAGAGTACCAGGAGGCGACGAGTCGTGTAAGTTCCAATCTTTTATGGTTCGAAGACATGACAAGTCCCACCTCCCCTTTTTTTATATCTGCGGCGCTTGACATCTAAACTATCTTGCAGGCGGTCAGGACGTTCTTCCAGACTGGAGAGAGGATCGCACTTCCGGAAGAGGAGCCACCTAGGCCGGGGCCGACTCCAGTGTGCCCATCGAGGGAAGCTTTCGCGGCCACATACTACGCACGGACTCCGGTAAGTCATGTGCCTAACCAGTTCTCACCGCTTTCCTTTCCCATGTGTAAGATGCTAACTCTTGTCAAACATGTAGGGCACGGGAAGTTCGCGGAACCGACCCTCTCTGGTTCGTCGCGCGAGGGCACACCGATGCACCGGCCGCCATTCTCCCGGTGCTTCAGGGTTTTCACTGCCGGCGATGGTTCAGGCCATGGTTCTACTTCGGTCTACCTCGACAAAGGCCGGACGCCTGAATTTATGAGTCGGACCCCCTGATCTTAGTTTCCCTTAGCTAGGTGTCTAGCGGGTGTGCGTCGATCGTGTGTGCCATGTGTCGACGATGTATGATGATTGTGTGTGCTACATGACACATATTTGTATCACGATGATGTTGTTGCTACATTTGATGATGATTATGTGCTGTGCAACATTTGTGATGCATTTGAATGTATATTACTGCTATATATGCTGTGCGTCTTGGGCCAGAAATGCAGCGGGAAACCAAATGGTATGGTACGTGCCGGCGGCACAGCCTCGGACGTGCCAAATGGCAGGGGCTGTGCCGACGGCTATGCCGTCGGCACAGGAAGGGTGCGCCCAGCGGCAGCATGAGCGGGCGGCAGCGTCTGGGCCGAAGGACTGGGCCGACGGCTTGGCCGTCGGCACAGAGCAGGCGTGGACGCGTGGCAGCCTCTCGGTCCTCCGATGGCAGCATCTGGGCCGACGGCTTGGCCGTCGGCACAGCAGCTGAGGGCGTGGACGCGTGGCAGCCTCTGGTCCTCCGATGGCAGTGTCTAGGCCGACGGCTTGGCCGTCGACACAAGATTCCCTTGACCTAACGGCCGTTAGACGCTCCGCGGGCCCCACGTTGACCGTGCCGACGGCTCTTGTGCCGACGGCGTCGTTTGACCGTCGGGCTGGAGTGCGTGCCGACGGCAAAGGCTGGGCCGACGGCGAGCCAGTCTGTGCCGAGGCGATACTGTGCCGACGGCGGTGTGCCGACGGCGGCCGTCGGCACAGACGTGGGCCGACGGCAGGTGATGCTGTGCCGACGGCCGCCGGCCGTCGGCCCCTCCGCTGGTTCCCGTAGTGACACATGTTTGGGTGAAATAAAGAAGAGAAAGTTTGTGCACGAATTTCTTTTTCTGCATATAAAACTGATATTCAAAGGAGGTTTTGTCCCTTAGTAACTACGAGTCTACGACCATAGATTGGTAAAATCAACCCCTTATATCATTTTCTTGGATATTTCCTCCATTTTTATTTAGTTCACATTGTGTGTTTAGTTAAAGTTAAACTTTATCAAATTTAGCTGAGAATATATATTGCATAAGATGTCAACATCTATAATATCAAGTGCATATAAAATTAAAATCTAGTTTATGATGATTCTAACAATATAGATTTTACATTGTAGATGTTTTTTTTTTTTTGACGTTTCACCGGGGAGAGCAAAAAGCTCTCGCCTGAATATATTACCATTTTCAACATACTGACAGCAACATACAGGAGAGGGGGAGGCACCGCCCAACGCAACAAGGGGGCGGGCTCAAGATCAACGGCAAAGGACTACGGCCGCTCCGGGAGGAAGTAAGTAAGCCAGAGATCAACGTCTGACTGTTGCTCTAAAGGAAGCCTAGCACGCCAGAGGATGGCATCATCTCTGCACCGTTTGCGGAGCATAGAGAGAGAGGGAGGGAGCTGCTCGAAGACGACCCCGTTCCTGTGTTTCCAAAGGTGCCAGAGACAGAGGAGGCGGAGAGTAGCAGCAGTGTCAGTCGGAGCCGAGGGAGGGAGCGCGCAGTGAGCGGCATCGGCCACCGGCAGCTCAGGAGCAGGGCGAGCGCCCATGGCCGCCCAAAAACGCTGGGCAAAGGGACAATCGAACATAATGTGCGCGGCGGTCTCCAGCGGGGCGGGGCAAAGAGGGCAGCCACTCGCCGAAAGGTCCAGGATGTTTTTCCGATGCAGGTTGGCGCGGCATTGGATGCGCCCACGCACCAGTAGCCAGGCGAAGAAATGCACCCTGGACGGCGCGTGATTTTGCCAGACGAAAGCAAAATTTGCATCCTTCATGCCGCCAAAGACGCAGAGCTTGTAGAGAGCAGAGGTACGCAGCCCACCGGCACCTTTGCCGCAGAGAGGAAGGGAGCGGCGATCCGGGGCAGCGCAGAGTTGGACGCTGCGCAGCAAGTGGTGGAGCGCGTCCTTCTGGGCAGCAGCGGTGGCAGAGAGGCGGGGCACCAGGTTGTTGTCGAGCCCGGAGGCCATCATCTGGCGCACCGTGGCGCCAGGAGCAGTGCAATGCGAGAGGAGCTCGGGCATCGCAGCGGCGAGGGGGCCGGACGGCGTCCACGCATCCCACCAGAAAGCAGTGCGCGCCCCGTCCCCGATCTCAACCCGCGTGATGCTGCGGTAGAGCGGAAGGAGCCGGAGGAGGGAGGCCCAGTGGGCGCCGCAGATCAGGGCGGAGCGCCCCATCGAGTCCAGCGACGCATCGCCGATGGCGGCCCAGACCCAACGCGGCCAGGAGGCACCGGGCTCCACGTGAAGACGATGAAGCAGCTTGATCTGAAGGCAGGCATTTTGTTCAGGAAGGGAGCGCACTCCCAGACCTCCTTCTTCCTTAGTCCTGCACACCAGGTCCCAGGCCACCAGACATTGGGCCCCAGACACGCGATCTGAGCCAGCCCAGAGGAAGGCACGGCGGAGACGATCCAGTGCGGCCACCACTCCGAGTGGCAACTCCATGGCGCCCATGGCGAAAGTGGGGAGAGCGTCCAGAACGGCATTCAGAAGGACCAGCCGGCCACCCGACGAGAGGAGGAGGGCGCTCCAACCAGAGAGGTATTTGTCGGCCTTCGAGATGAGCGGCGCAAACGCGGCGAGGCGGAGTTTTTCGGCAGAGAGGGGCAGACCCAGGTAAGTCTGGGGAAACCCTTCAACGCGGCACTGGAGCTCATCCTTGATGCCATTGAGTACATCCAGGGCGACGTGCATGGGGACGATGGTGCTCTTGGAGTAGTTGATGCAAAGGCTGGTGGCGCGCTCGAATTGGTGAAGGAGGCGCCGCAGCCGCCGTGCAGCCCCAACCTCCGCCCGGAGGATAATCAGCGTGTCATCGGCATACTGGAGCACGGGGCAGGGGGCGCCGTCCACGAGAGGGTGCTGGAGCACGTCGTCGCAGCGGATCAGGCGCTGCAGCACATCCGCCGTGATGAGGAAGAGGTAGGGGGAGAGGGGATCTCCCTGCCGGAGCCCAAGCATGCAGCGGACCCACTTGCCAGGGACGCCATTGAGGAGGACGGCGGAGCGCGAGGAAGAGAAGATGTCATCCATCCAATCGCACCAGAGGACGGGAAACCCGCGCGCGATCATAATCCGCCGGAGGCTGGCCCAGCTGACGGAGTCGAAAGCCTTGGCGAAATCCAGCTTGAGGACGATGCACGGAGCGCGGCGGCGGAAGCAGGTCTGGACGAGCTCGGTGGCGTAGACGAAGTTTTCCGAGATGCTCCGGCCAGCGAGGAAGCCCGTCTGGTCCACGTCGATGATGGCCCCAATTCTCCGTTGCAGCCTGGAGGTGAGAGCCTTGCAGATGCTTTTGATGGAGCAGTTCTGCAAGGATACCGGCCGAAACGAGGCGGGGGAAAGGGCGCCGGCGAGCTTCGGGATGAGGGCGATGTGAGCCATGTTGATGCGGAGGAGGTCGGCGGCGCGGGAGTGGAATTGTTCAAACAGACGAAGAAGAGCAGGCCCAACGCTGCTCCAGGCCGCCCGGTAGAAGCCAGGCCCAAGCCCATCGGGGCCAGGAGTGCTTGAGCGGTCGAGGGAGTTCACCGCCTCAGCGATCTCATGGGCCGAAAACGGCCCAACTAGACCGTCGCCGTCGATGCGCGGGCAACCGCGGTAGAGAGCGTCGATGTCAAAATCCCAGGCGATCTCCGTCCGCCGCCCGAGCAAGTTGTTGTAGAAGGAGTAGAGGGCGGCGGCCTTGGCGTCGTGCGTGGCCACAACCACGCCGCCCACGTCGAGGACGCGGATGGAGTTGCGGCGCAGGCGCTGGGAGGCACGGGCGTGGAAGAAACGGGAATTTTCATCCCCTTCCTTGATCGCCCGAAATTTCCCCCGTTGCTTCCACCGCGCGGCACGTTGGAGCACGAGGCGCTCGAGCGTCGACCTGCACAGACAGCGCAGCTGGATCTCGTCCACAGAGAGAGGGCGAGACTCCTCAAACAGATCAAGTAGATCAATAAGGAAGGAGCAGTTATTCTCAAATTTGGGGTTAAAGCGGTGCGAGCGTCTTCAAACCTTGGCGGCAGAGCGGAAGGATTTGAGGCGAGCAGCAATGTCTCCTGCCGCGTCAGTCTTAGCTGCAGGTCTAGACCAGGAAGGGAGGGTTGTGGGGAGGAAGAGAGGATCCAGGAGCCAAGCGTTCTCAAAGCGAAAACCAGACGCACGGGGGACAGAGGTGGAGGCGGTGACCAAGAGAGGGACATGATCAGAAGTGGGGCGGGGGAGGGAGGAGAGGGAAGAGTTGGGGAGAGCCAGGTTCCAGTCCTGGTTAAACAGAGCCCGATCGAGTCGAGCGAGGACGGGGGAGTCTCGTTTGTTAGACCACGTGTAACGGCGATCAAGCAAGGGAAGCTCAAACAAGGCCAAGGTCCGGATGGAGTCGTTAAAGGAAGAAGCAAGCGCGAGGTTGAAATTGTCGTTGTTTTTGTCGCTCGGATCGCGCACAAGGTTAAAGTCACCAATGACGAGCCAGGGGACAGGGAAGAGCGGGCCGAGGGACTCCAGCTCCGCGAGAAATGCAGGCGTCAGGGAGTGGTCAGCAGGCGCGTAGACGTTAGTGATGACCAAGGTTAGGTCCGAGAGGGAGGATTGGAGGGAAGTGCAGAGGGAGAAACTGTCCCGACGAACCGAGGTCAGCGAGAACTGGCGGTGATCCCACGCGGTGAGAATCCCTCCAGAGCTCCCGATGGCGTCTAGAGATTCGAAAGAGGTGAGGCCGGAGGGGAGGATAGACGCAGCAACAAAGCCATCCATGGAGGCAAGCTTGGTTTCCTGGATACAAACAATCGAGGGGGCGGCTGAAGAGATCGCGTCACGAACAATGGGGCGTTTTTTCAAACAGCCTAACCCTTGCGTGTTCCACGAAACGATCTTGACATCACGGAGGTGTTTAATCATCGAAACGGCAAACACCGGAAGAATTACAGGGGATACAGAGGAGAGAACACACACGCACACGCACGCACAAGCAACTGAACGGCAGGAAGGGGACTACGGAACTAGGGCGGGGGAGAACAGGAGCACAAGCCGTCCACAGGAGGCAACGGCGCTGGCGCGCCAAAGAGCAGAGGGGCCGCCTAATCATCGGCACCGGAAGGCACCGAGGAGGAGCAGATGGCAGCGGCGAACGCATCGACGGCACGCTTACGGAGGGGCTTGGTGACAGCGCCCAGAGCTCCATGTTTCTGCACTTGTCGCTGTAGGGCTTCAGTGCACCCGCCCAACGCGTCTTTGAGGCCACGCAGCTTGACCGCGCGCACCTCGATCGGCTCGTAGAGCTGGGGCTCCTTGGAGGCCAGACGGGAGCTGCGCTTGACAGGAGCAGCCTCGGGAACGACGCGAGACGGGCGGGCCCGTGCCGCAGGCACGGCGGCGGGGGACGCGACCACGGGAGCAGCATCAACGACTTCCGTGATCACCACGCCACGGCGCACGGACAGGGCCAGGGGAGGGCCAGATCCCAGCTCCCTAGAGGTGGCTGACGACCCAGCACCCGCATCCCACGTGAGAGTGAGCGACGAGGAGCGGGAGGAGCCGAAGGAGGGGGCCGAGCGAGGGGGGAGAGCTCGCGACGCTGTCCAGGAAGGCGAGCAGCGCCTCGTGAGGAAGGAGAGCCCCGTCGATGTTGTCAATGTCCGCGCGAGGCGTTTTCAGCAGCAGGGGCTGGCGGCAGGCGGCCAGGCACGAGCGGGAGCCGCCCCAGCCTGCGGTTGAAAAGAGGCGGCGGAACGGGGCTGAAGAACGGAACGTACTCCCCCTCGCTGTTGTAGGAGTCCTCGACGCGCCAAGCCCGCACCTTTCGAAGCGTGAGCAAGATCTCCGCAGGCACGAACTGGGCGTGGCGCAGACACACCACAGCGCGGACAGCGGAGCAGTCCGTGCCAGAGAGGGAAGCGGCATCGACTTCCAGCGTCTCACCGAAACAGCTGAACGCGGCCGCGGCGTTCAGGTGGCTCGGGTTCTCAACAGGGACACGGCGAGCGAGGACAAGGGCAAACCACTTCAGGTTGCTGGGGATGCGGTCCACGGCTTCCTCCGGAACGAGGCGAAAGGTGGCCCCATCGCAGTGGAAAGGCTGATGGAGGAGGGCCAGCTCCCTGTCCTCTTCAGAGAGGAAGCGGGCGTAAACATCGCCCAGAGAGGAGCCCACCATGGTGACATGCAGGCCCGGCAGCTCAGCGAAGATGGCCTCCGCACAAGCACCAGCAGGCGAGGTGAAAGGAGGGAGTGAGTCAATGTAGACCACCGCCATGCGACGCGCCGCCTCCATGTCCCCTGGCGGCATGAAAACCTCCAAAGGAGGGGCAGCGTCGTCGGAGACGTCGTCAGACTCCACTTCCTCTTCATCCTCAGCCAGAGAGGAGGGGGAGGGCGCACGGAGGGGAGGCACGGGCTCGACCACGCCAATGATCCGCTCAACCACAGGCGGGGCGGGGGCTTGCGATGACTCCCCTTCTACAAAGAGCGAGCCCATGCGACGGGCGGAGAGGAGGAGCGGGCACGACGCGCGCAGAAGAGCGGCGACAAAGGAGTGAGCAGCGAGGCGGGGTAGGGGGTGGCAGGACGGCGCGGGGCAGCAGAAGGGTTGGCGGGGCGTGGGGACGAGCGCACGGGGACAAAGGTGGGCTGGGGGAAAGGCATGGTGCACTCCTTCAAGCGGTGGCCGGAGCGACCACACCCGCGGCAGCGAATCGGGTCTCTACACGAACGGACTTGGTGGCGGACAGAGAGGCAACGGAAGCAGCCGTCGAGACTAAGGTTTTTGAAAGGCGCGGAGGGTGTTTTTGGAGAAGGAAGGGGAGGGCAGCGCGCAGCGTCCAGATAAGAGCGAGGGAGCGGCGAGCAGGCAGCATTGATCGCAGGTGGGTGAGCGGCCGGAGAACCGGGAGCACCGTTGGCGGAGGCACGGGGCTCGAGGGTAGCATGGGCGCTGCGCGGAGCTCCGGAGGTAGGAGATAGGGGCGCAGACGCGTTATCCTTGAAGGAGGAGGCGATGGCAGACGCGACAGGCAACTGTGGCGCGCTTCCCTCCCCAAAACGAGCGCGAGGAAGAGGAATTAATCCTCTCCCACCGAACCCAGAGGAAGACGCGGGCATGCGCGACCAGGGGGGCAAAGGGCGACGCCCACGACGTCGTTTGGAGAGCATGACAGGTGGGGCCTGGACAGACAACTCAGCGGCGCAGGCACGAGCGTGGGGTAGGCCGTGGTGAAACCCTAGCCGAAAACGAGCGCAGTGGCGCGGGCCAACGTCCACGATGAAACGAGCCACCGCCGGCGACCCAACGACGACGTGGAAAACCCCATCCTCGACAGCAGCGGCGACCAAGCCAAGCCCAGGGCCACTAAAGAAGAAGGAGAGGATGGAGCTCAAAGAGGCGGCAGAGAAACAAGGGGATAGGAAGGGCGGTGTCACCCAGATCTCGTCGGAGGGACAGGGATGGACTGGACTGTGGGAGGGAAGCGACGAGAACCTCGACAGGACATAGTCCTGAAAAACCTTACCTGGAGACCAAGCAGCGAGACGGGAGCGGCGGTTGACATTGGCGCCGCCACCCTCCGAGGAGGGACCTTCCGGGTGAGAGCCGACAGGGAGAGAATCAGCAACGGAGAGCGTGAGCACGGCTGGGTCTGGCCGGCGCACAGGCGTGGTGGCGCTGGTGCTCTGGACGAGCAGCAACGGAGGCTGGTGGGCAGCGGCGGCGGGGGGCGCACGCGCGTCGCCAGGCGAGTCGCCAGGCGAGTCGCGAGAGCAAGACATTCCTCGCCAACCTCGACTCGACTCCAACATTGTAGATGTTGATGTTTTTTCTAAATATTTGTTCAATGATTACGAAGTTTAACTTTGACTATAACTAAAAACGCAAGCTAATTGTGGACGCAGTGAGTACTAGCAATAAGATACTGGCTGGAATTCTGAAAGTACTAATTACTCAAAGTACTTTGGTTGGTTCGGAGAGGGTCTTGATTTTACCTTTGAGGGGAATAATGCCCCTGTCGACAAGCTGTTGGCACTGCTGGAATGCCATGAAGCCACATGCGCTGATGGTGCAGAGGGCGACACTGCGGAGGCCCATCTCCTTGGAGGAGCGCAGGATTTGCTCGATGTCCGAGACGACGTGGGTCACCGGAGGGAGCTCGGAAACCAGGTCCCTGAAGTGTGGGACGAATGTCTCCAGGGAAAATAGCATGGCGACCATCTCTTCCAAAGCGTCGGGCTCGGACGACGGGAGCTGCAGGCCATCGGGGACGACCGCGAAGCGGAAACCTGGGACGCCCGCTAGCGCGCCGGGGCCTCGCGAGCGGAGGAGGCGACGGCGGTTGTGCTCGGTGTGGATAAAGGTGATCTGGAATCCGAGGCAGTGATGGAGGAGCTTGGCTAGCTGGAGCGCCGGCGTGAGGTGGCCCTGTGCTGGGAGCGGGAAGAACACCACGTGCGGCTGGTCGGCATGAGCTGCGGTGGTCGCCATGGCCGCTCCAACGCCATGCATCGGAGTTGCCCGGCCAGGCGTCTTTCCTTTTTCCTTAAATTAAACTTGGAGCGCTAACTCGCCAATCATCCATAGTTCCATACTATTATAAGAACACGACTGGAGTAGGTGATCGATCCTTTTTTGGAGCACTACCGCTGGTCGTTTTTCCACCTGCTGCATAATTGATGATGGTTATCGGCGCAAGAAATATGTCGGCACTCCACTACAAAAAGTGTTACACAAGTTTTCGTATAACATCAATTAACCTGTTGTTGTGTTGATTCAAAATTCCAAATAGAGACTCTTGAGATTAAAGGGTCTCTCTAGAGCTCACAGCAACTCTAACAACTCTAACAGAGCCCGTAAATGCCGTCGGGAATGAATTTTTCCGACGGATTTACGGGTTCGGGCCGATATCTGTGTAGAGTAGCGTCTGAATTAGGGGCCCGGCCCGAAAAACTTTCTCGGGGGCCCGAGAAACTGAGCGCGCGGCCCCTATTTATACAGGCCGCGGAGGGGAGCTCGGTTCCAAAACCCTACTCCCCTCCGATGCTCCGCCGTCTGCCGCTTCCACTTCCGACGAGCAATCGGAGCCAAGTCGCTGCCGCATCCGCTCTTCCGCGAGCTCCACCGCGACCGCATGGCTAGCGCCGGCAGCAGCGGGAAGGGAGGAGGCCAGATTGGCGGCAGCAACTCGCCCCCCCCCCCCCCCCCCCGCCCCCTCTTCCACTCGGAGGCGGAGTGGCGGAAGTGGAACCGCTCCGAGGGCGCGCGAAAGGTGAGAGCGCACTGCTGGACTAATTGGGACCTGACGCCGCTGGGGAAGCTCGCCCGCTACGCCAATAGCGGTGAGGGTTCTTCCTCCGGCGAGTCGAGCCGGACACTTGCGCGACCGTTGACTACAGCAGCGACGATGGGGAGGAGGAGGAGGAGGCGGCGCCGCACCATCTTCAACTCCGGGGACTACGTCATCAACGACCAGGAGGAGGCAACGGTGATCCAGCAGGTCGCCGTCATTTCGGAGGCTGAGGCGCGCGCGCTTCCGCCGCGAGGAGGCGGACGCCGTCCGTAGGTGCGCGAGTATGAGGCGGCGCAGAGGGAGGTCGCCGTCCGCCGCGTGAAGAAGGAGGTCGTCGACCTCGATGCCGAGTAGGTCACCGTCGCTGTCGTCCGCCGCTCGTCCTCTGCCGCGCGTACTGGCCATGGTAGTGCTGAATTTTAGTCTAAGTTAGGTCCCGCAGCAGAGGAACATCTATATGTGATGTCTATTTTGCTATTGCAATGTTAATTATGCAACTATGAAGTTTCAATTTCAGTTTAGTTTGCGATGAACAATTCTTCCGCCATATTTGATTTCATTTTTTCGGTTCCAAATACGGGTGTTGTTCTGTGCCACCTCCGAATTTGCTCGAAAAATGTTTTTTTTGGAAGACTAAACTCGCGCTTTTCAGTTCGTGTATTTACAAGCTCTGTTAAAGATGCTCTGAGTGTGTCATCGAATCCTATGTTGCAACTTACTATGGTTCTAGCTAGGGGAGCACCGGTTCAGCAAGGCAATTTTCTCCTCAGATTGACTGTCATTAGTCCAGCGTGTGAATTCAAAGATTGAGGACCGATCTTCGGTGGGCAACGTTGTGGCAAACATCAAGTTCTCAAGGGCTGATTTTTCTTCACTTTCATTCCGTCATGTTCACCGCTCTCTCAATGGGGCAGCACACACTTTAGCTAGGACTTGTGATACTTGTAGTTCAGATTCCTTGTTTGATTTTGCTCCGGATTGCATCCGGGAGACATTATGTATTGATGTTAAGTAATCAATAAAGTGATGTTTGCCTCAAAAAGAATTTACTATTAGCACGAATCACGAATAAATCTAACGGGTTGGATGCATTTTCTGTAGTTGTAACTGAAAAAATCTCAGTCACAACTCAGCTTATAATGTGCATGAATCACGAATTCTCTTAGTCTACTAAGAACTAGCAATTCTGAAAATTAAAAATACATAGCCTAAATTGTCACGATACAACAAACATTTGGCCTAAAGTCAATTTTAAGCTGTCCAGGTGCCGGTGGCCTGGATTTTCAGTTTTTACCCTAATCCAGCCCATTTGTCTCGACTGGTCCGCTGTCTCGACTGGGCTATGCCCAAACACAGTGACAACGAGCGAAGCAGCGAGACGAACCCTTTTTTTCCCTCTCCTGTGTCGCTCAGCGCCGCTCCATCGTCGCTCCGCCGCCCCCGTCTCCGCCGGCCTGACACCCAACGCCGCGCGGCCGAACCCTCCTCCGCCGGTCCCTGGTTCAGGACTGGGGCCGTATTCGGTTGTCCGCACTCGTTCACTCCGCCGCCAGCCCGTCCCCTCTGCAGCTCTGCTGCCTGCTCACAGCCTGCCCCGCGCGGCGCGACCCGGCGACAGGAGTCAGCAGCCCTGAACGCATCTCAGCTGCTCCCTCAGCTCCACCGTCGGCTCACAGGCGCTGGCCCACGCGTCGTCTTCGCCGGTACATACCACTTCATAGTCTGCACTCACCGCTCATGTCGGCTCTGTAGCTTGCATATTGCATTATTATGTGATAGACCTTCTACAGTTTTATACTTTTATTCCAGTCCATGCTGTTTATACAACAGAGAGCTCTCTGATTCACTACAGACGGGCAGCTAATGAACTTAGCAGAACTAAAAATTCAAGAACATTAGAATTAAGTAAGTTAGGGGTTCCACGTCATGAGAAAATGCATGCGGCCGAACTCACGACCCTCTGTATTTTTTATCTGACGTTGTTCATATCCTGGAAACAGTGAACAAACATATCGGCCTAAGGTGTCAAGGTGGGATCCCGGTGGGATCTCACTTTTAGTGTATTTTGCCTTTTCTAGTTCAAAATTTTGTGTCAAAATTTAACTAGAAAAAACAAAATGTACTACAAGTGGGGCTTAGGTGGGATCCCACTTGACTTCTGTATTGGTCTTGAATTAATATTCCTGAAGTATAACACCTGCAGAAGAAATTAACTGAATTTATAGTTATATATTCCTTGCTGGTTATGCTTAGTGCCTCAATGTGGCAATGCCTGATTTCCTGTTCTGTGCTTCACAGGTTCTTGGAGCATCTTAGGCTTGTGTGAATATGGCCTCTCCTGCTGAAATGATTGGAAAAAATATGCCTAGTCTTCAGATTTTTCCTGCTAATATGGTATACCTCCAGTTAAATTATCACGTAATCATGCTTCTGTTTGCTAGAGTATATGTTCATTATCATGTATGTTCTCTCCAGGGAAAACAAAGGATTAGTTTTATCTCTGCAACAAGTCCTTCCTTGAGAAGGTCACGAATGGTTCGACATTCCTTGGACCTACGTCATCTGTGCTGGTTTCCTTTTTTTTTTTTTCGAGAGCACGCAAATTCCGATCAGTGCCTGCTCAAAGTGCCACAGTATCCAGGGGTGTTAATAGTCAATTGATAGAGGAATCTGTTAATGACTTGGAATTAGTTTCAAGGATTATTCACTTTTACCGCAAACCATTTCTTCAGGAGAGTGAGACCAAGGAGTTACTTAGGAAAGTGCAGGCAAAGGTTTCTTCTAATATTATTGACATAAAGACCGAGCAATGCTTCAATGTTGAGTTGGAGAATGCACTAAGTTCTGAGAAGCTGGCAACACTTCAGTGGCTCCTAGCTGAAACTTTTGAACCTGAGAACTTACAAACAGGGAGCTTTCTGGAGGAGAAAGTTTCTGGGAACCCTTATTGTTTCGTCATTGAAGTTGGTCCTCGGATGACATTTTCAACAGCTTTCTCGTCCAATGCCGTATCGATTTGTCAAGCTCTATCGTTAACAGAAGTAACTCGCTTGGAGAGATCTAGAAGATACCTGTTGTGCCTACAACCTGGTAGTTTCCCACTTGATGAAAGCCAACTCAACGATTTTTCTGCTTTGGTTCATGACAGAATGACAGAGTGTGTTTATTCTAGCAAGCTCACATCATTTCGGTCAGATGTAGTTCCAGAACCTGTCAGTGTTATACCAGTCATGGAAAAAGGAAGGCAAGCACTGGAGGAAATAAATCTTAAAATGGGCTGGCTTTTGATGAACAAGATATCTAAAGGTATAAACGATGCCCCCCATAGGGGGTCTCACAGCGGTTAAAGCAGGTGGACCGTCGGATCTTTACAGTGCCTATCAGACATGGCATCTCGGCCGTTCGTTTCTGAACGTGGCGTGGCTTCTGGTTGGCTGCGGACCGCGCGCGAGGTTTTTACCGTCCGTCCCTAGTGCTAGGGAAAGCCATGGAATGGCCATAGTCTACCCGCATGTGTGTGTGCATGGGCTCCACGGTCGTACGGGCCCGTGCGTCAGTCGCTGGGCTCGTTTTTTGGTTGCGCTCGCGTCGTGCCGGCCGCGGAAAATATCTTCTCCACCCGAGGTAGATAGGGGGTGGTTTGGTCATTTCAGTCGGTGGTCGGTGCGGGCTGCTCGGTGGCGGCGCGCCATTAGCCCACGGGACGAGCTCTCACTGTGCGAGGCACCATACCCACGGGCGTCGTCGCCTCTTGACCCTCGCGTCTTTCGCTCTGCCGTCGGCGTCCTCTCTTCCTTGCCCGCCTGGTCGCTGCGCTGTACATCGGCTGTTGATGCGCCGCGGATCCGCCGTCGCCCGTGTCTGCCGACTGCTCCGCGCCGTCGGCGGTCGCTGGTGTTACTCCATGGCGCCGTTCTTCCCTCGATTTGGTTGAGGTGAGCTTGCCTGGTCTCTTTTCCCCTCCTCTTGATTCTTCTTCATCATGTGTCAGGGTGCCGCCTCCTGTTGATTAGGGTTGATTAGGGTTTGGTTTGGTTGAGGTGAGCTGCCGGGCCTCTTTTCCCTCCTCTTGATTATTCTCTGTCCCGTGCCAGGGTGCCGCCTCCATTGATTAGGGTTTGATTGAGCTCGTGCTGCTCGTTTCAGGGTCGTTGATTTGGTTACCTTTTTTGCTCCCCGATCCCCGTTGCCTGCAATTATTTCTTCTCTCAGTCCTCTTGTTCCTCTGCCTGGATTTGGGTATTTTTCTTGATCCTGTCCTGATTCCTTGTTCTTCTTCTTCATGTTGCCATGCTCGTTTACCTTTCTGTATCCTCAAAGCTTACCCCTGCCGTGCTTTCTTTCAGATTTATTTTCCGCCGTCGCAGGTTGTCGCCTTGCTGGAATTGCCGCCTCGGGTTCCAGCGGCTGCTTTAGTTGGACTGTTGTTCGGTTCCATCCCTGGTGAGTGTGCTCTGCTCCATCCTCCTATGTATCGGTGCAGCTGGAAGTGGGCGTGTAATGGTGTACCGGTAGAGCCAGCAAACTGTGAGTGTGTGTGCGCAGGGTAGATTGGAGCACTTCATACCAGATGAGATGAACCCCACTTCCAACCATAATTGTAATTAGCCAACGGAAGAGCTCTATAATATTTTTAGCCACACCATCGTAACTGTACATGTTTCATTCCCCAATAAGAGAAGATAATTTTGTTTCCAGCATGCAATTTTTGTTTGTGCTTCTTTACTAGACAAAACGGACTAATAGTGTTGCACTTCTGCTAAGAAGAAACTCATTTGCCTCTCTAATACATTCATTTTCTTGCTATTAGAACTACCTTCTTATAATCTATGGAGTAAATCTTTCAGATATTTAATAAGCATAAATGAATGCCCTGCTAAGAAACAAAACAAGGGACTTGTCGATGGTAAGCACAAGGGAAGACACTGAGGGAACTTGTGCACTCACTCTGGAACCTACCTACAAATTTTATTTTGTCTTGCGATGATGCTTCTGTACTTCGATTGTAAGACTAGGGAAAACACTGAAGGAGCTTGTGCAGTGAGCTCGAGAGGGCAGGAGACCATGGCGGCTAGGGTTTCCACACTTTCCCTGCACCGATGTAGACGGTGAACCTGGACATGGTTGTCCCCTGATAGGTGAGTTTGGAGGCGATGATGGCCCGTGTTGCGCCGGAGATGGAGGATCCCTTCCACAACTTAATTTTGTCCACGTCAAGCTCACCTGTAAAGGTAAGCTCCTGATCTGACCACCTTCCCCGGACCTAAAACGTGATTCAGTTCATCATTTTCTTCACCTGTGTTTGATATATGGAGTGCTTACGAATTCTTGACTTGTTTAATTAAGGTTCTAGGATTGTATTTGCATGTGTTAGGTCTGTAATATAGAACATATTTGCTGGCACTCCATAATATGAGGCCGACGATTAGTACTGTATTGTTAACACCTAACAAAAGTAACAATTTCATTGAGAAAAGCGGCTGCGAGGATCACATGGTAGTGTGATGGGGGAAGGTAGCACTATTGGTTCTATGATCTTTGTCCACTGCTAAAGATAATAAGGCTTGGATTTTTGGTTGTACTTTTCGTTGCTTGTATTTACTATCCATAGTAAGCTCCCTGGATTATCCTGTGTGGCATTCCTACCACACAACGCTTTGGCTCTGCTCCAAGCTGCTAACGAATTAATTTTATTGTTAGGTATGGTGAAATAACATGTTCCACTTTTGTATTTTCCACCAACATGCATCCTTGTCCCTGTAGATTTAAATATGATTTGAGAATTTCCACACCTCACTCTAAAATGGTTGACTTCAACCATTAGCTCCATCTTGCTCATGGTCGTGCTCGTGCTCGTGCAAATAAGTAGAAGAGCCTGACTATTCTCAGTTTTGTCAGTGGTTACCTAGATTAACGGAGTTTCGGCTAATGCAGAAGAGAGAGGAGATGGAGCAGCGTAGGGAGGAAGAGGTGAATCGGAAGATAATTTGTGGATTGATGTTTTGAATTTGTGTAATGGTTCTTTTCTCATCTGGTCTACAAGGATGTGTGGCTGATGGCGACACCTGATCCAGTGGTCACCATGGTTATCGCCGTCAGCGGTTCTCCTTGTCTTCAGGTCAGATGTGCAACTCTCAAAATTGATTGCATTTTGATTATTTTCCTGTTTTCTCATTTTCTTGAATAATATATATGTGTGTGCGATGACCGGAAGATTGATTACTGTAGTGTCATATGAGTGCATTAAAAGGATCAATAATTGGATCAGTGAAATTAATACCGAGAGTAACATCATTGTGGAAGAGAAGGGGGGAAATTAAAGTTTATGCATCAGCGAATATTTATCGAGTCGGTAATCGGCATTTATGTCATTTTTCCTAATGATAAAGTCACCTTAATTGGTATATCTTGGTTTTCTTGCAATCTGAAGAGTCAGTGAGTTCTCATGCTTACGTCTATTGAGCTTATTAAATAACTTAGTTGGTTAGCTTTCTTTCATTGTTGAGCATGTTTAGTCGTGGTTACTATTGGAATATTTCATTTGTCTCTTGTAAGAATGCCTTCAAACTATGTAACATATTGGCTTTCTGCACTGCAGGAGTACTTTCGAAAGGTCTTCAGATGTTAAGCCTATCAAGAATAATATCTCAATTATCAAAGACCTTAGAGAACTAAGACTTCATCTATAATAGAATCTCAATAATTGGCCATGGTATGAGTTGCAACAGCTTTTACTTCTATGTCATACGAATTGTCTGTAGAAAACTGAGTGCTAGCTCAATGCGGACACCACTCTCCTATTTGACTGCCCATATTTGTAAATGTGTAGCCTGTAGAGATAATAGTTCTTACCATATTTCTCATTAAGCTTGCTCTGGAGTGAGGAATCATTATGCTCTGTGGCTCTTGATATATAGAATTCTTTGAAGAACCAAATTCAGTCCAGTGCTCCAACATTGAATCGTTGATTCTTGATTTTTGATACATTTACTATTATGGTTTGAACAATGTAACTTGAATAGACTTCCCTGTTTCTCATTGAGTTATGATTTGGAACATTTTTCAGGTTTGGCTTTTGGCTGGTAACAACGTTAGTGAGGTAGATGTCCTTCACCCCCTTCTGAAGCTAAAGGTTCCGGACTGGTGCCACAACAATCTCTGGGACGAGGAGGATATACAGAGGGAGATGAAGCGATAAGAGGGGTCTCACGTAAATCAGACAAGTTGCCTTTGGTTGGCTCAACAGCCACCTGCGACCGCGGTTGTGAATATAAGCACATGGAACTCTGGCCATGGTGTTGCAGGGAGGCGACGACGAGGCTTGTGTCCAGGTCATCTTGTCCTCCATCCCTTTCCTTCATCTTTGCATTCAATTCACATATGCAATCTAGATGTCAGTTAAACCTTTCATGTGCTTTGTGTTCTCTGATTGTTTGGTGACTAGGGAAATTAACATGGCATTTAGGCCAGCAAGGAAAACCATATGCTAATTATAGCACCTATCGCACCTTAATAAGCGCATATATGGTTTCATCTCAAATTGTCTGTTTCATTTTCTAGGTGGGCCAGTTTGTACTTTAACTAGGCAGAGCTCAAAATTGCAGCATTTTACGACAACTCCGTTTGTGCTTTAACCAGGTGGAGAATTTCACAGCGGCTCTACCTCCAAACCCTGATAGTGGAGGTTCATGTCTTTTTAGAGCTCTAACAAGTAACAACAACAGAACTATGAAGTTTAACGACTATGATCAGACTAAAAGGGAGATGATGCATATTTACTTAGTAATATGTGTTATGTTCTGCATCTTTAATGTTTCATTTGTAGGCTAATAATATTAATACAATAGTTTGACCATAGTATTAAGAAATTGTTGGATGTACTAAAGATGAACTATTGAGAGAGCAATCTGCAATTTTTCAATGGTATGAGGCATTTGATTTATGTTATGAACTAATGATTCCCATTCATTTTGCAGGTTCGTGGGCCACTTGTACATTGCAGTTGTTGTAGCACAAATATCGTCTTCCTTCACATATAGACTAACTAACTCCCCATTATTAAATAGGTAATAGGTGCATTCTTTCTATACATAGGTTAATAAGAAGATCATATGTTCTACTTTTTAGCTACAGATTTTTTAGCATAAGATAGAGTATTCCTTATTTGCTGGACTTTTGCTTTTTTGTATGAAGTGTTAGCTCGCTGACATGTTTGCTAGAAAAATACTCTAATCAGGTCCTATATCTCTTTTTAAATTTAATCTTAAACTCTTCTTTGATGTATGTACCATTTTTGTATTTGAAGAAGTTTCCTCAACTTTCTTCTAATTCAGAGATATGACTGCTTTTTTTTTGCAACCACTGATTGTACCACTTCAAGAACCAGCACTCTACTTCAGTTCTGAAAATATGCACTACATGCCTTATGTTGATGCATCTTATATTTTATTTGCATATCAGGTTTCGTATATGGTGGAGTATTCAAGATTTATAAAATTAGGGCAACAATTATGGAGATATTCAAGCAGAAGAGACAACTAGAAGATGTTTTTAACTGATATGTTATCTTATCATAAACATATTCAGAGTAAAAATGATGGTACGGAGTATGATATTGTACCCTGTTCCAGCTTGTTTCTGGTTGGTCCGTATCCATTTCTTCTATTTTATTACTTAACAGCATTCCATTTGTTTATTTAGTTGGCCATTCCAGGCTTAACTCTGGCGCACAAAACAAATATTTCTCTATGAATTTGTGCTTACTGTATGGATGTAAAACTAATGTTTTCTTCTCCTATTTGATGTGAAAATATTCTCTTAATCTTGCAGGTTTATTACTATTTCAGTTTGCTACTCATTCTGATCCAACGGAACTAAATCAATGGGTTTGAAGTTGTCGTGCATGTCAGTTTAGCATATATCCATATTTGTATCAATAACCTTATAGGTTGTGTTCAGTTCTTAGTGCTTATAGTTCAATGACACTGCTATGTGTGGTTGTCGCAAGGAGTTTATTGGCTGGAAGATGGTCAGGCTACTTGCCAATAAATTTTGCTGGAAGATATCTCAATAATTACTTCAAAGTTGCTAGCATGTAAGGAACCAATAGATAGAAACAATTCTCAGGTAATCGAACCAACGTACAACTATCATCTTCCTTGTTTTGGGTTTTCCATATGAAGGGAACTGACATCACTGGGTGTATTCCGGGTCTCACCACATGCTAAAAACCTGTAAGTGTATGCTTCATTGCATTCAGTTGTTCGTTTCCCTAGGAAAAACTATCATCTTCCTTATTTTGGGTTCCCATATTCTTAGAAATGGGTGTGGCAAACACCAAAAAGTAGGTTGCCACTTCGTTTATTGATCTTGTGTGTTGCCAAGTGTGCTTGGTTGCCTCTGTGCATATTGAGATGTACCAGTTATGCAGATATAATTAGGTGCTTGAAACGTCGTGATCCTATTTCCATGAACAAATGCATGTTTTGGTAAGCCATATGTGTTAAGTTTACCCCTACTTGGTTGGACTAAAAAGTGATCATGAATGGACTGTACACTATTTTTGTAGAATGATCATTGAAGTTGAAGAGTGGACATTCTGCACTTGCAATGTTTTCCTTACTCTTCAATTTTTTAAATTGCAATGCCCTCTACTGGCTGCTATTTATTCTGAGAAAGCATATGGACACGTTATGTTTCTTGATGTATTCATTAGTGGCTTCGCTCCCATTTGTACCTGTGGGAAATAACTACTGCTTTGTTTTCTTTTTCTGTAGGCAAGAAAGGGTCTGAGTGGCATCTGAACTTGCTGCTGGTAATCAGCAACCAATGCTTTCCAGGTAGGGATAACATTTCAGTGGGCACAAAGCATCCATTTTTCATGCTCACAATCTTGCAGTTAAGTTTAGTCATGCCAGAGAAAATCATAGACCCACAAATAGTAACAGGACCATGTGGTTTTCAAGTCGTCTAGATACAACGTTATTTATGGATTTTTCTTGTTCTTTTTTCCTTACATCTGAATCGTGTCATGCCTAGAAATTATATGCGGCTTTCCCATCGATCACTGATGTGACACGCGATAGGCAGGACCACATGGATATTCTTCACAATGACAGGAAAAGCATGGAATTCAGAAGTAAATGATTCCAAGATGGACACTAAGAATACGATAGAAGAGAAGAATTTGCACAAAATTTTCGTAACCTTCAGCTTTCATTGTTTCATCATATGCACTGCTTAGTTTATTTCACTGTCAAGTTAAAGTATCCACCGAATGGTTGGCTTATGTACATTCCTTCATAGAGCATAATTAGATAGCCAACACAAATATCCTCAAGTTAAAGAATGTTTGACTTGAAAACTTTCCAGAATTACTCTTGAGTAATGGTTTTGCATCCTAAGCCTGATACTTTACGGGCTTATGACACTTATCTTTCCAGAAGTAGTTAGTACTGTGTTTTTTGTGCCTTTCTACCGTATGTTTTTGGGAGTATATGTCTGCAGGCAACAAGTGTATAAGGAGTTTCTCTTTATGTTTCCTGATTTATGTTGCTTCTTATTGCTCTAGAAAGACAACTTTATAGTGAACTACTATGTCTACAAGATTTTCTCTACCTACAACCGTTCAGTTTCTGATTATTAATCAGGCTACCAAAGGATAGCTTTACTTATATTTCAGAGCTAAAGTATGCTTTGAAATGTCATAGTTCTTTTCCTCTAGCTTTTGCTTCTTGGTTTCCTATTTTAGTTCAGATCTGCGCTGATAGTTCAGCTTCTCGCGACAGTAGAAAGAAACTAAATTTCTACGATATTGTGCAGCTCAAATTACAGATTCTAGCATATGTTGCTTCACAATACGCAAGGAAGGATAACATACATGTCGGTGTTAGCTGAATCTGCACCCGATTGAATTGTTCTTTCGGTTGCTCCTATCTCCCGTTTCTTCCTGTGGCAACAGCTTGCTCACGACATGATGCAAGCTTCTTCCTCTCTGGTTCCTCTATCTCGAGTTTAAAGTGTTTTTCCCTGAAATTATATTTCTTGCCCCTTATTGGATATTTTCAGTTTTGCCTTTCATTTCTTGGACTCCAAACTGCAGCGCCTTGGATGACACACATGCCGTGGCTACTGATCTTAATCAATAAGCGTTGGAGTCCCATGACATGCTCAAGACCATAGGGGCTTTTTCTATATTTGACTGAGTCTGAATCATCCGTGTTTAATGTTTCGTCTGAATTATATGTAAATAATGGAACAACTCTCTGCGAACCCAGATGAGATGCCTCCGTGTTATTTCGGAACCATGTATTAGTATATGTATGTAATATATTTTCCCTGTTTTCTCCTCTTCATCAGCTGATAATTTTTCTTTGTATCAAGAAAATGAAATTGATAACTGCTCTGCTAAATGTTGTCGTCTGGTTTGCACATCTTATATAAAAAATGAGGTCTATGTGAATATTTCCCTTGTTTGAATATTGGTTTGTTACATTAATCTTGCTCCCTGCTTGTGTTTGGTGTAGTACAAAAGATATGTGCATGAAGCGAGCTTTTTCCTGCAACAACATATGTGATTGCAATGACAATACAACATCGAACAAGGGGTAGAAGCTTCCCTATGATTGTTCATACCTATATTATTAGTTATGTACCTGGAAGCAAAACCATGAACAATAGTAAGATTATGTTATGCTTATTTGGCCATCGGATTTGAATGCTATTGCAATGTTGTCTTTCGGTGTGTCATTCTTTCGTGCTCGGTTGTTTATGCACTTCTTTTTGAAACACCTTACTCCAATGTGTTCATCTATAAGAAATGAACATAAGCTTCACGGGGTCGTGCGCCAAGGCGCACATCTAAATCTAGTTAAGTACTACACCCACCTATTCAGAGATGACATCAAGCGCAATCCAACTACTGTGGAACTTTTTGACATAGCACAATCCAATAGTGAGCACAGCAGACATTGGTTTTTTAACGGAAAGCTTGAGATAGATGGAGAGACCATGGCAAAAACTTTGTTTCAGTTAGTAAAGAGCCCCTTGAAAGCTAACCCTAATAACTCTATAATTGGATTCAAGGATAACTCGAGCAATAAAAGGGTATCCAGTAAATCACCTACATCCAGAACTGCCAGGTTCCACTTCGCCGTTATCCCTCATCTATGAAGCGCGGATACTTTGCTTTTCTGCCGTACCGGTATCGGATACTGCTCGGATACGGGATACTGCCCGGATACTTCCTGATACGTATCCCGTACGTATCTGCTAATTTTTGAATTAAAGAAAAATAAGAAAATTACGGACACATGAGGGATACCCAAGGGATACTTGAGCGATACTCGAGGGGTACATAAGCCAGCCCACCATCCACTCATCTTCTACCGCTGACCCTTCCACTCCACCCCATCCCCATCGAACGATTGATTTTGATCACTGAATTTATTCCTTCTCCATTCAGATAAGCAATGACTAGTGCTAGTACATCCCATCAAATAGATCTTCAGTTGGGAGCTCGAGCTAGAGCATGTACAACGGTAACAACTACAGGAAATGCATCCCAACTACTAGCTATTGATTCATGTGATTTCTAGAGATGAATTTTACTTCTTTAATTATTAAAATATCTATGTTGGATGTGGACGAAAACATCCACATCCATGTTAATCCTACGAGGAATATTTAATTTATTTATGTTTTTAAATATTTACATATATATATGAACGTATCCCCGTATCTGTGTTTTTGAAAAATTGCCGTATCACGGTATCCCCGTATCGCGTATCGGATACGTATCCAAGTATCCGTCGCGCGAACTTGGCATTCTATTCACAGCAGAAACCCATAACTTTCCATGTGCTGTGGCGCCCTACCCAGGAGCTGAAACAGGTGCAGGTGGCCGTATAAGAGACACACATGCCACTGGAAAGGGTTCATTCATCGTTGCCTCAACTGCTGGTTATTGTGTTGGGAATCTTCAAATGGAAGAATCATTTGCACCCTGGGAGGATTCATCCTTTTCATACCCATCAAACTTAGCTTCTCCCTTGCAGATTCTTATTGATGCTAGTGACGGTGCTTCTGATTATGGGAACAAGTTTGGTGAGCCTTTAATTCAGGGATTTACAAGAAACTATGGTTCGAGGTTACCAAATGGGGAGCGCCGTGAATGGCTGAAACCAATAATGTTCAGTGGAGCAATCGGGCAAATTGACCATGCACACATATCGAAAGGGGATCCAGAAATTGGTATGCTAGTTGTGAAGATTGGTGGTCCAGCATACAGAATTGGTATGGGTGGTGGTGCTGCCTCAAGTATGGTTAGTGGACAGAACGATGCTGAGCTTGATTTTAATGCAGTGCAGCGTGGAGATGCTGAGATGGCACAAAAACTATATCGCGTAATCAGGGCATGTGCAGAAATGGGAGAAAATAACCCAATCATCAGCATTCATGATCAGGGAGCTGGAGGAAATTGCAACGTTGTGAAAGAAATAATCTGTCCTAAGGGTGCTGAAATCGATATCCGCTCAGTTATAGTTGGTGATCACACATTGTCTGTGTTGGAGATCTGGGGGGCTGAATACCAGGAACAAGATGCATTATTGGTGAAGCCTGAGAGCAGATGCCTGTTGCGGTCACTTTGTGAGAGAGAAAGAGTTTCAATGGCTGTCCTTGGGGAAATTGATGGTAGTGGAAAGATTGTTTTGATTGACAGTGCTGCTGTGGAGCATGCGAAGTTGAGTGGCCTTCCTCCTCCATCGCCTGTAGTTGATCTTGAGCTTGAAAAAGTTCTAGGAGACATGCCTCAGAAAACCTTTGAATTCAAGCGAGTTTCTCGATTGAGTGAGCCCCTAGACATTGCACCTGAGGTCAAACTAATGGATGTTCTTAAGCGAGTATTGAAGCTTCCTTCGGTATGTTCAAAGCGTTTCTTGACCACAAAGGTTGACAGGTGTGTGACGGGTCTTGTTGCACAACAGCAGACAGTTGGCCCTCTCCAACTTCCACTTGCTGATGTCGCTGTAATTGCACAGACGTACACAGATCTGACAGGTGGCGCTTGCGCCATTGGAGAACAACCACTTAAGGGTTTGCTTAATCCTGAGGCCATGGCAAGGCTTGCTGTTGGGGAGGCATTGACCAATCTGGTTTGGGCTAAGGTTACATCTCTTGCTGATGTCAAGGCAAGTGGCAATTGGATGTATGCTGCAAAGCTTGATGGAGAGGGAGCTGATATGTATGATGCTGCTGTTGCAATGGCTGACTGCATGATTGAACTTGGTATTGCAATCGATGGAGGAAAAGACAGTCTTTCTATGGCAGCTCAATGTGATGGCGAGCTTGTCAAGGCTCCTGGAAACCTCGTCATCAGTGCTTATGTGACATGTCCTGATATAACCCTGACGGTTACTCCAGATTTAAAGCTTGGGAAGAATGGAGTTCTGTTGCACATTGACCTGGCTAAAGGGAAACGAAGACTTGGTGGTTCTGCTCTTGCACAAGCGTTTGACCAAATTGGAAATGACTGCCCAGATATAGAAGATGTCCCTTACTTGAAGAAAGTCTTTGAGGTTGTTCAAGAGTTGCTCAGTGAACGTCTGATTTCTGCTGGTCATGACATTAGTGATGGTGGGCTTATTGTTACAATTCTTGAGATGGCATTTGCTGGCAACTGTGGTGTTAATCTCAAAATAGAATTAAAAGATAATGACCTTCTTCAAGCACTCTTCGCCGAGGAGCTTGGTCTTGTTATTGAAGTGAACAGAGCAGACCTTGATGTCGTAAATCAAAAGCTTCAAGTGGCAGGGGTTTCTACTAATGTGATTGGAGAAGTAACTGCAGCACCAGAAATAGAGCTGCTTGTTGATGGTGAAATGCGCTTGAAGGAAAAAACATCAGACCTCAGAGATTTGTGGGAGGAAACAAGTTTCCAGCTTGAGGAGCTACAGCGATTGAAGTCTTGTGTCAAGCTTGAGAAAGAAGGCTTAAAAAGTCGAACATCACCTTCATGGCATTTGTCTTTCACTCCCAAATTTACAGACAAGAAACTCTTGACTTCATCCTCGAAACCAAAGGTCGCCATCATTCGTGAAGAAGGAAGCAACAGCTACAGGGAAATGTCTGCTGCATTCCGTTCTGCTGGTTTTGAACCGTGGGACGTCACGATGTCGGATCTCTTGAATCAGAAGGCTTCTCTAGCGGACTTCCGTGGGATCGCATTTGTTGGTGGTTTTAGCTACGCAGACGTTCTAGACTCAGCAAAAGGTTGGGCTGCGTCCATCAGGTTCAACCAGCCCCTTATACAGCAGTTTCAGGACTTCTACAATAGGCCCGACACGTTCAGCCTTGGAGTGTGCAATGGGTGTCAGCTCATGGCTCTTCTTGGTTGGGTGCCAGGACCAGACATTGGAGGCTCCCTCGGTGCAGGGGGAGACATGTCCCAACCAAGGTTCACTCACAATGAGTCTGGCCGTTTCGACTGTCGGTTTATCAGTGTGACGATTGGGGACTCTCCTTCCATAATGTTGAAAGGTATGGAAGGCTCTAGTTTGGGCATCTGGAGTGCTCATGGTGAAGGGAAAGCTTTCTTCCCAGATGAAAATGTCTTATCTGACGTCGTTAACTCTAATCTGGCCCCTCTGCGATACTGTGATGATGTTAATAACGTCACAGAGGTGTATCCCTTCAACCCCAACGGTTCTCCGCTTGGTATTGCGGCTCTTTGCTCCCCGAATGGAAGGCATCTTGCTCTGATGCCACACCCCGAGCGTTCCTATATGATGTGGCAGTATCCATGGTACCCCAAGGAGTGGCAGATTGAGAAGGATGGACCCAGCCCTTGGTTGCGCATGTTCCAAAATGCAAGAGAATGGTGTTCATAGAGAAGGTAAATCACTCTCTTGAAACACTTTCCTCCTTGTTAGTTATATCTCTGGGAATCTGGCCAGCCATTAATTGGACACTCTCCTCTACATTTAAACCACTCATTTCTGTAGATGGCATTCTTGTTGTTTTATGTTGTTAGTAATCAATCCATTTTACCTGGATCTTTACTGTATACTCCCTCTGTCCAACAAAGGATGTCTCAACTTTGTCTAAATTTGGATGTACTAGTATTGTGTTAGCTTGAACACCGCTTGTGTTTGGACATTGTTATTTGAACACCCATGATCTCTGCAATACACGCTGAGAATAGAATGAATTTTCTTTTACTCGTGGTCTCTGCAATACTGCCATGAAAACGATTTTGCTTACCATTCCTATCCTTGAACTTACAGGGACCAAATTGGTGACCTTTGCGGATGCTTATTCTAAGCTTTGGGGGCTCATGCAGCAGCTTTCTACTGTAGAACTGGCGTGGTCATGGATTAACCGAATACAACTATGTCTGCGAAACAATCATCTCGCGAAGAACTCGTGACAGACAGACAGCAGTCACCTGAAAAACTAGCGCTCCTGTATTTCCATTTCTTGCTCCCCTCGGTTGTTGAGTTGAGCTGGAACATCGGTGCTAGCTATTCTCAGTGGGACATATAAGCGCTGCCAGTGAGCATGGTTCTGTTTCAGTAGCTGAAGTGACCATATGCCTGTTGTGCACTTTTATCCAATAATCATGATACTTTGCTCTGGCAGCCCGGCAACATAAATACGTGCTCCAGGTTTTGTTTCTGGCAATACAGCCATTTTCTAATACAGTTACGCAGGAATCAACTGTCCTCTCATTTTGATACTCCGTATTATTTTTCCAGATGATCACATATGTACAAGTTCGTATTGATCCCATACCGGCTGGTGTACACGTTGAGTGCGAAACAACACGGTATGCTCCTTCATGTCACGGATTTGACTCACACGGGACGAACAAGGCGAAGGCACGCCGCACAAGAACCATCGATGACTCAGGGTGCTTGCTCGTGATGATGTCTCCATCGTTGCACTTGCCTGTGATCTGGTTCGTATCTGGAAAGTACCTCCAGGCCATGGACACTCGGTGCAGGTACAGGTTGGTCATCCAAGTCACAGCCCAGGATAGAGCATATATAAACTCGAGACATCAGCAATTTGTTTTTGCGTACAGACACAAGTATATATATAACCCATGTAAACACACAGCAACAGCATAGGAACTCCGGACATCAGCATAAGTGCATAACAACTCGGTTAAACAGACTCGTGTAACAGCCCAAACACAATAGCTCATGTAAACTGTGCATCACAAACAGGAAAAAAAATATGGATTATGTTTAGATATCAACGACAAATAGTGATTATACAGATTTGCATCTATGTCAATTTAAGCCATCATATCCCAGCACAGCACTACAAACGGAACTATCGGTTGACAGAACTGCACATGGTAATTGTTCATAACCTAACAAGTTCCAAAAAAAAGTTCAAAAAAACTGAACACGGTTTTAGATAAGGTTAAATAGCATCTTGAAACATCCGGATACTGCAAGGCTGTCCCTAGTGCGACTTGATGTATTCCTGCACTATGTTCAGACCCTACGATTCTTCACCGTAGTCCTGGTTACAGGGGTAAAGTGGCAAACGTTAGATTGGGACTAGACTCTGCTTCGCACTACACTGGAAACCAGGTTCTTCTAAGCACTACAATGGAGTAGAATTCTTACCTTCACATGAGCAGCCCACCGCATTCCTTGCCTTGCTCTCAGAGTATCTTGCTGAGCTGTATCAAATATAGCACATGGAGGTTCTTTAGAATAAAGCAGTTCCAGTTTCCACAGCTGGTTGGTTTAAAAACTGAGAATCATCAAAGAGCATGCTGAAATTTAAGCTATATAAGGTAGGCCACAACCAAAGTTGACAAACAGGTAGCAGATGTACAGACCAGTATAGTTACCTAAATATGAAATTCCACGTAGATGTAGCCAAGCTCATGTTTATGCAGATGAATAAGAGGCTAAATTTTGGGGCAAGTGCAAATAGTGTGTACTAACCCCAGCCCACTCGCCAAGAGTTTTGGCACTAGGAACAATGACCAAGTGAACGTTGTGCTCAGCATAGTGCCTTGACGAGTTTCACGACATCAGGATGGTCGCAATCCTCAGCAAGCACACATATCTGGGAAGCATTCTTCTCAATTGCATTCGAACAGCTTCACGGAGCCCCTTGACAAGGCCATCATGAGCACTTGACTTCTTCATCACAAGCTGCAGAGCAGCCATCAAGTCCATGGACTCTTCCCTGATCGAAATAAAGAAAAGACTCGATTAACAGACAAAACTAGTTACCACATGCGTTTGTTTCAGTGGAAACTTCCATATCTAAGTTTAGCCCAAACGTAGCTGCCTTCTTTTTGAGGATTAGATCATTGGAGCAACTGCAGCCTGCAGGTGAAATAAGAGACAGACAACTGTCATCTGAAAATTTTGGGCTACTGTATTTTCTTCCTAGCGCTGGAATACTGGCGCTATCTGCTGTAGTGCTGTTCTCAATTGGACATATATAAGCACTGCCCCTGAGCATATGATTGTTTTTCACTAGCTGATGTGAGCACATATGACTATTGTGTGGTTATCCAATAATCCTGATACTATGCTCTGGCTAGCCGGGGCAGCATCAATATCTCCTCTGTTTTCTTTCTGGCGCACATTCCATTATACCAAATAAATGTCTGTTGTCCGTTAAAAAGTTGATATCATGCTTGCAGATCGTCGCATATGTGAAGTGCACATTGATCCATACTAGGTGCACTCGTGAAATCACTCGTTAGCATACAATTTTTCACTAAGAATGTTTCTAACAAAGAAATCACTTAAGTGACGACATTATATAGCAAAGCCACAGACCAAGTTATTGCTGTTAGGAAATAAAATATGTGATCAATTGTGTATGGGAGGGATGCCTCCCAGGAGGTGTCTGTTGGGGAAGAGGTGTCTCCCCAACACACCCCTTCAGCCTGTATATAAGTGGGTCTCCCACATTGCAATAAAACAAGAGAATCATTTGCTCCATTTCTTTATGTCTCTTCTCTTTATACTCTAACACGTTATCAGCACATAGACTCTATCTAGAGCAATCGGCCTCGTTGGTGAAGACGCCGTAGTATTGGCCTTGTCGACCGGCAGTTGCATGCATCCCACAATCGGCTGAATAGACGCTGGAGGAAAGATTGGATAAATCGATCGTCATTAACCAATACATGCCTCGTTCGTCTGTTCTTGTTTTGGCTAAACAAATACTGTACTAATCAACTATAGTTGTTTCCACATGCACATGCATCGATTGGACAGAAGTAACTGCTACGCCAAGATGAATCCAATTTCCGCATCGCTCAGGCAGCGCAACTTCTACATCACGGAAGCACCCTCGAGTAACGCGAAGATTGCCTGAGGCATTTGGCAAGCACAAATGCGACGGTTGCGTTCAGGCACAAGGCGACGGACGTCCTCGACGCTATCGATGCCTATGGAAGCGAGGCGATCTTCTGCCCGGCGTCCGCGGCGGCGCATGGAAGATACCATCCATGCCGACTCCTGGAACGGAGGCTTGGCATGGCATACGACGTGCTCCATCCGAAGCAACGGCGAAAGGCACGCGCACCACACGCAGGGCGGCGGCGACGCCCACGACCAGGACCACCCGGCGTACACAGCAGAGAAACACTTGGTCTTCACGATCGACAGCGCGCGACGCGGTCGGCAGCCCGTTTCCGCTACGTCGGGTGGAGGCGCCTTGTCCTGCCTTTGCGTGGCTGCGTGTCCGCATCTCAGGAGGCGTCCAGGAAACTGCGTGCTCGTGCCTGGCGGCATCCATAAACCTGCGACGCAAAGGAGACGCAAAGGAGAGACGGCGGCAGGTGTACTGCTCCACACCCGATACGGAAGCGTCTCTGCCCGCAACGTCCTCGATCCAGCCCGCCCCGGCGGCGGTTCGGGTACACGACAAACCGCAGCACGGCGAGCCTCTGCCAACGCTGGTGGCGGTTTATTCTCCAATGAAATTGGTAACCGCACCGAACGGAGATTGGGATTTTCTTATCCTTTGACTGATCAGCCTCCGGGTTCTTTAATAATTCTGTGAAGTCCATGGAATTTTTGGTTTCACCCCAGATTTTTCATATGTTGAGACTTACAGAAATTGCAATCGAGTCTCGTTGGACTCTTGCCGTTTTCAGCAGTTTGACCATTAGGTTACTGTTATTTGCAAGGCTTTAAAGCAAATATACATGATAATCCATTTTATCTTGCTGAATTGCATAATAATTAATTATGCATCATTTTACGCATGTAAAATGAAGTATGTATTACATAAGTAATACTGTTGCAAAGCAATATGGTGGATCCATTATTCTAATAGAATAAGGAATTGGCTTGCAAATTTGGAAAACATCAGGTAGCAAAGTGTATGACATTTGTATAACTATATCAAGTTTATACTTGTCAATTAGAAGGTAATTGATATGTGGCATATACTACTTAACTGTAGATTATGCACTGTTACCTTAAGGTCAAAATTATATCATTATGACATAATGACCCCTTTAATTTTGCACACAACTTATGGATTGCATGATGGCAACGAATTTATTTCGTTCTCAACTGCGAGGTCTACACCGCCATGCGGTGATTACCTTCAATGTGTTTTAATTAACACAAGGTTGAAAAAGCTCCATAAGAGTGAGGTCTACACTACTTAGTAGTGATTATCTCCATGTGTTTCAAGCAAAAATGAAGGCAATAGTTATGGCATAATATCATAGCAACGAAATATTTTTCGTTTAAAACTATGATGTCTACACATGTGGTGACTACATTGATGAAGTTTTTCCAAATGCTTGGAAGATTCATAGCATTTGTCGTTGGTTGTGACTTCAGTGTCACATACTCCATCAAATGTGGAACCAAGACATTGGTGACGATAACATCGCCATGTTATGCTATGAAGATAATTGTGCAAACATACTTGCATAATTGGTGATTACCTTCCATGAAAACACAACTTATGAGACGCCATCATAGCTACGAATTAATTTTTAGGCACAACTGAGAGGTTTAACACCATCTTGTGGTGATTACCTTCATGTGTTATAAATAGCATAAAGTTGTGGAGGCTATGATCGATGAGAATGTCCATAAGAGTGAGGCACCACTAGGTGGTTGACTACCTCCATGTGTTTTAAGGAAATTAAAGGTTTGTCCCTTCTGAGGTGACTAACTTTAATTTGAAGATCTACACTACATTGTGATGTTCTTGTGGAAGGCTTGACGCATGAGTCACTACGAATCACCATGACCATGATTATGCTCAGCCATAGCATTTTCATCCTACTTAATTTACTGATGGTAAATTAATGCATGAACATTTCATGCATCATATGGCTGACCTTTCTCGAAAGGTTGCGATGAGATGACATTATGTGGGAGTAATCATTTAACATGGGTCTTGGACATTGATGATTTTGTCGACCCGTGGCCATGTCGCCACAGAAACTCCACATGGAGATAATGTCATGGCTATTTATAAGATAGCATAATCGTAATGACTCAATTCTCAAATTGAGTATTTAAATGGATGGTGAATATCCATTTTCCCTTTGGGACCCCCTTAAGGAGATATATTGGTATAAGCATCACACGAATGACTATTGATTCGTGTTTGGGACTTCAAGTCCGTTGAGGCTTATATGTCTTTTGTCTACAAATCAACATCGAGTTGACATTATATGATAAGGCAATTTCGGTTACATATCTGGTTGTAAGTCCTTACTGCACTTTACATTCTCCTATGATGGTAAATATAAATACCATTTTTATTTTAAGGTGAAAATATGATGAACTTCTTATGAAGGAACATCACCTTCAATGAGTGTTATACCATTGCCCGAAATTCATGCTAGTGCTCTTAGCGCTCAGCAATTTAGTGGTTACAAAACCACGGGGAGTTGAATGTAAAGTGAAGACAAAATGACAAATAAAAATGGAGTATATCTCTCAAAAGGGCATGAATCATTTAAGAGAAATGATCGCTATGACAACTCTCAAGTTTGTCAAAGGGGTGGTAGTACAAAATATCGTACCAATGGTTACCAATCTGTCAAGCATTGGATTGAACCATACCACCAACTCCTTATCGGAGAAGGCAAATGAATTCAATGGGATAAGATTGAAGTTCAACTTCAAAGGAATAACCAAAAATATTCTGGTACTGTAAAAGGAAAATTAAACTCCGCTACAGTGATGATATACTTGTGGATGGTTATTCCCAAGATGTCCTGGAGATCTCGTGTAGTCTCCTGGTTATCCCAAATATCATTAGCCTATAATTATGCTACTACATGTAGTATAATTCGCAACATTATGTCCCGAGGACATGATAGTTGAATTGAGTGTATGAATCATTTCATACTCAATTTTGTTGCGTACACAATAATTTTTCCTCCTTTATCACCATGGTATGGGAAGTTAGAGAAATTATTGATAATTCTGTTGACCAACACTTGACTGTTGAAAATTCCCAACAATCATAAGATTTTATGTGCATTAGACGTGCCATAGGGGAATTAATTTTAAGGCACTCTCACCTTAAAATTCAGAATGAGCCACACATTACTCTTGAAAGCATTCAAGAATGTATGTGGATTACTCAACCATTGTTTGGTGCTTCGTGGTTGCACAGATGCATCTTGAAGATGGTCTTATGTGTGTATCATTCACACAAAACCATGTGAATACTGAATTAAGTGCTCAAATTGACGAATTTAGAGCAGAGTGTCCTAACGTGGGATAATGCCATTGGAATGGAATTGTCGCTGAATTTGATTCACGAACATTCAATGGTCATATTCAGTATATTTTGTACATACCCACTATGGTTTGGCTGGATCTCTTCTGAAAGAGAGTCAAAGTTGCACGGTCAATGTTACAGAATTGTGATTTGCCAACATTTAGTTGGTGGTAACATGCGGAATCACACGCCGCATGTTTAATACTGCGTTCCTTGCAGTTTGTACGTGGAAATAAGATTTCCCATCTGCGGTAATCGGTTGCATCCGATATCACCACCCCGGCGTATGTCATGGGCCCTCACATATATTTGGGATCTATGTGAGGAATAACTGTGGTATGATTGTTAATCCGTCACATACCTTAGCCCTGAAAAGGGAGTTAGGGGCCTATACGCTGATTGTTTTTGCAATAAGGACATTTTCTGGCATTAGGGGGAGATGTGTACCACACAGAATGCCAGGAAATGGCTAAGAAATGTCGTTGACATTTGGTCCACGTACTTAAGAATATGAACTAAAGGTTCATGTTATGAGAAATTTGCATTTTATTGCAAATGATCTGCCATTATATTTACTAGTGACAAAGGTGTCATTTTGGTCATGTATCAGATTGAGTGGAGGTACCTAATAAACCACTCGTCTCCCCATATGAGAGCAAGAGGGGGAGAATTCTGATCATATGAGACTAAGTTCTCTTTGTTTTTGTTGGAACATAAGAGATGGTCTCCCAATCACCAAATGTGGTTCAACCTGAGGTTGAATGACACCTGAAGGATGTGTATCATCCAGGACCCAGCACAGTGCGCACACATTTTTGTGTGCTGGGACATCGAAACACCTTGACCCTGTTGTTATGGGAAATCACAACGAGTTGAGAGGCACAATGAGAATTCCACAAATGATATCGATTCATGAGAATCGTATGTGAGAAAGTCTACATATGTCGACATATAAATCTTCCTGGGAATTGCTAAAATCCTTTTGGGCCCTGAACCAAAATCCATGGAGAGTGTTGTTGCACTTATATTGGTTCAAATGAAAGGAAGCAATTGAGGAAGAATAGCGCTCGCTCATCAGAGAGAGGTATTTACGATAGTAAAACCCTCTCCTCATAAGTATCTCCCATAAGGGAAGAGAGAATGAGGTGGTGATAAAGCGAGGCTTTTGTAGCACAAGGGTTTTCGCAGAAACCCGACATCAGTCATGATGTGGCATACCATCTTGGTATGAGTGGAATTATGTTTCGATACTAAATGTCATTGGCAGTACGGATCCATGTGGTTGATGTATGTAGTAGTGCCTGCATACTCCCACAGATCACTCAATTTGGATTTATAGATTGAAGTCATTGCAGGACTTAATATTCTGAATCCAAAGTAAAATCGCAACATGTGTGTGGGAAACTTCTAGAGTCATTCTATGACTTGAAGTAGTCGGAGATAATTTTGTGGTACAACCGAGTGTGTGAGTTCTTCCGTGATGAGGATAACTCTAATATCAATGATTGTTGATGTGTACTCATGGATAAATCCTTAATTGGATTTTACGTCACCTAAGTGGTGTTGATGATCTTATCATCAATGTCTTTATGCGAGACATTTGAGATACACACAATCATTTTAAGACGGAGATTTGGGTCAAACCAAATCGTGCTTAAGTTTTAACTTGAGGTTGTTCCCCTAGGAATAAATGTATATCAGTCTTCATATATCCCAAAATATTGAATAAGTTCAATACGGATATATAATATCAGAGACACATATGGTCATATTATACCTAATATGGGATACCAATCCTTGTAAAGGTGGGAAGATGGTGAAGTGATAGATGGAGCTGAAGTTCCATATCTACCATCAGAGCACTGAGATATCTTGCAAAATAACTCAGGCCTGACATTATGTTTTGTTCGCAATTTATTGAGAGTGCAATCCCCCGAAAGGTATAAGGTTTGTGTATGGATTATTCCAAGATATATCCAAGGCACAAAAATCTTGATTAATTCTAGTATGAAAATCAAGATGAGACCAATGTGTGATATATGATAGTGGCTAATTATCTGATCCCAACAGTGTCATATCAAAGACTAGATTTACTGGAAGAGTATTCAGAAGGAAGCCTTCAGAATAGACTCTAAATGGATCCTTCCGGTGAACATTTTGCAGAAATCATATGAAGCATCACAAGATGTGTATGAATTCGCAGAATGATTGGCCACATGTGAGTTCATGTGGAGATTCATTCGAATCACCTATCATTATCTACCAAGATAATGTCACTTGTATTTCTTATGAGTTATATTTATCCTCATAAATTACAGAAATGTAAGAGGATAATTTGCAAACAAATATTGTGATATTCACAGTATCTCTACCAACAGTTGTATTTCATAATTAAGTTTGTGGAATTGGTATGAGACAACCTTTAGGTTTGCAATGTTGAGGGGAAGTAAAATCCCTAGTTATAACTCATTGATGATCTTCCGATCACTGATATTGTACTCTTTTTCCCTTTATGAGTTTTTCCTAAGGTTTCTCATACAAGGTTTTTAATGAGACAATATAAATACAAGTGCGGACGTATGACACATAGTTTCTCCTTAATTTTTCCCACTGGGTTTTAAAGGAGTTTTCAGTGGCATATCGTTGTAATTTCTCCTCAATTTTTCCCACAGGGTTTTTTATGAGGAGTCTTTGGATTGCAATATACAGACGACAAATTGATCAAGGGGGAGTGTTAGGAAATAAAATATGTGATCAATTGTGTATGGGAGGGATGCCTCCCAGGAGGTGTCTGTTGGGGAAGAGGTGTCTCCCCAACACACCCCTTCAGCCTGTATATAAGTGGGTCTCCCACATTGCAATAAAACAAGAAAATCATTTGCTCCATTTCTTTGTGTCTCTTCTCTTTATACTCTAACAATTGCCTGACTACCAAGAAAACAAAGGCAAATGCACCCACGCTCAAGCACCAACATCTTGCCAGGTTCATGTGCTATGCACACCAAATGACCATGCCGTTACAGTTAAAGGTTTGCATCTATCATTCATCGGATTTGCACAAGGTCCCAAACACAACAGCTCATGTAAAATCAGCAGCACAAACAGAAAAAATATTATGGCTAGATAGCACCGACAAAAAGCAATTATATAGATTTGCATCTCCATCAACTTAGTCCATCATGTCCCAGCACCAGCATCACAAACAGAACTCTCAGGTTGATAAACCGCACATGGTAATTGTTCATAAACTAACAAGTTTCAGAACTGAGCACAATTTTAGATAAGGCTAATAGCATCTCAAAACATCCAGACACTGGAAGGCGCTGTCCCTAGTGCGACTTGACGTACTCCTGCACTATGTTGAGACCCTCTGATTCTTCACCGTAGTCCTGGTTAGAGGGGAAAAGAGACAGTAGTTAGATTGGAACTAGATTCTTCTATGCAATATAAACGGATGCAAGAATCTTCTTTGCACTACAACAGAATCAAATCCTTACCTTCACAACGACACATGAGCAGCCCACCACCTTTCTTGCCTTACCCTCAGAGTCAATCTTGCAAAGCTGCATCAAATATAGCACATAAAAGTTTGTGAGAATCAAGGAGTTCCAACTTGCATAGAAGGTTGGCTTACAAACTGAGAATCATCAAACAACATGCTGAAATTTAACCTACAAGCTAAAGCCACAGACAAGGTTGACAACAGCTAGCAGATGTACAGACATAAGCATGATCATTACTATTAGGTCCATGTAATCAAACTCAATTTATGCAGATGAATAAGAGGCTAAACTTTGGGACAAGTGTAAATAGTATGTACTAACCCCAGCCCACTCGCCAAGAGTTTTGGCACTAGGAACAGTGACCAAGTGAACGTTGTGTTCAGCACAGAGTGCCTTGACCAGCTTGACGTAATCAGGCTGGTCGCAGTCCTCAGCCAGCACACAGATCTGGGCAGCATGCTTCTCAATTGCCTTGGCAACTTCACGGAGACCCTTAACAAGGCCATCATGAGCGCTTGACTTCTTCATCACAAGCTGCAGGGCAGTCATCAGGTCCATGGGCTCTCCAAGAACTGGAGTTGGAGCTGCAGCTGGAGCAGCCACCTCAACTTGGGCATTCTCCTCCCTGATCAACATAACGAAAAGAATCAATCAGCAGAAAAACTAACCACCACATGCATCAGATAATGACCAAATTATTACAACAGATTATTTTTACAATAAGAAGATCCTCTATCCACAGTAATCCTTCAACACTACATACACATGTCATACTGTACTCACAGAAATGCACCACATAATGACCAAACGAACACCTGATGATGCCTATTGTACGTGTTATATTACTCAGTAGCACATGATGCACCAAATGACCACCTTGCGGTACCTACCTTAAAGGTTGCTACTCAGCAACGCATAATAAAACCACCTTATGACCACCCTATGATACCTACCTGAAACGTTTCTACTCAAGTAATATAACCATCACAGGAAAAAGCAGTTCTTATTGCATCCACTATCCAGTTATGTTCCACAAGGCTATGATACAGTTTATACACAAGGCTATAATACAGTTTATACTGCAATCAGGAGACACCACTTCAAATGAAAGCTTTTGCACAGGAGAAAGACCATTTCAACCAACTGAAGTTTATTGGGTGACATGCTCAGAAAAAAAAGTCTAAATATTGTGAACTATGCTGCACGCCAATCAACCTAAAAGGAATCACGCATGATCAAACAACACTGCTCTTCATCGGTTACTTCACATAGCAGGCCCATGCTGTTTTTTTGCTGTAAACTACACTAAAGACCAAGCAAATCAACCTAAAGTACTTCGGCAAGTAAACAAAATAAAACAAACAAGAATACGCATCACTTGATACGTCAAAACACAACGTTTCTCCAACACAGTAGTAGGCCATTCCTCTACAAATACATCAACAACTAGCACTAACAACCATACGGCTCGATCCAGAGTCTACTACACGCCCCAAGTCCGAACGATTCGCCGCACGAGAAAACACATGGCTATGCAGCCGGATCACACGGCTACAACAAATCATAAAGGTTTCGATGGGGACTTACGCCATGTTCTCGCGCTCCGAAGGACGAACCGAACCGAGCTCAGGTAGATCTGAAACAGGAAGAAGAGATCCGAGGATTAGCGGGCGGAAGAAGAGAGGAGAGATGGGTGCGGGGAGATGAGCTCGGCGCCGCCACCTCTTGGGGACTCGGAGCTCCTGGGACGGCGGCGGCTAGGGTTCGTCTTCGAGGTTTTGGGAGAGGAGGGCTGAGGGTGCGGGGGCTCTGCCCTTTTGTTACTCGGTGAAGCCAGGCCGGCGGGCCAAGGATACGATGGGCCTTTAGGACTCCTCGTTTAGGCCCATCAGAAGATTCGGGCTTTTTTGTCGAGGTGAGCGTGAGCCTCGTTTCTTATTGCTGCGGTGTTTTAGGATTTTTCGGGCGGAAAAGGCTTGCCGTGGCGATTTGCACAAAAATAACCCAAAAGTGAAAGAAAAGCACAGACTGATCCTCCGGCGAAACTATTTCACTCATCTAACCCTTTTGTGTGGCGCCTCCCATGGGCGCCACACATGCCCATGCGGCGCCGTGCTGCCGGCTCCACAAACCCATCCGACGTGGCCCGTCGACGCTGAACTGGGGAGCCGATCCGACGTGGCAGGCAGTGTGGCGCCGCTCTCGCCGGCGCCACACTTTGAAAGTGTGGCGCCCGTGGCAAGGGCGCCACACATCCACTTAAGTTTGGCCGCGCGCGCCCGCCCAGCCCGACCCAGTTTCTTTCTCCTCCCTCTGTTCTTCTTCACTGAGCATAGGCATCCGGTTCTCTCTCTCCCCCCTCTCCCCCCACCAAATCCACCACCAAATCATCAGATCTGTCCATGGAGATCGTTCCCAACTCGTTCCTTGAGGTAATCTCCTCTGTTCCCCTTCTTTTTATCCATTGATTTTGTGTATTTGGTTGAATCTACATGTGAAACCCTAGATGTGGATTTGGTTGATTTGAGGGTGGAGATGGATTTGGTTGGATGTTAGGGTTGTTGAAGTAGGAGAAATGGTAGTGTGCTAGTTTGTATGGGTAGATTATGTTGATTATGGTAACTAATGAACACATGTGTGTATGTGTTGTTCCCATTATGCTAGGGGGATGGAAAGAATTGTTCATGTTCATCATGTGGACAAGGATGCTTTCTTGAAGGAAAACATAGAGCCGGACCCGGAAGAGGTTGACTTGGTGTTTGACCTTAGCCCTAGCTTTGCGGATGTGGTAGCACAAGTGAGGGTTGAGTTGAATTGGAATGAGCCAAATGATGATGTTGAGCTAGAGGGAAGGCATAATGTGGGGTTTGGAATGCACAAGATAAGGCTTTGGAGTTGTTTGCAACCAAGACGGCTGATGCTCGTATCGAGCTTGACCTTAACCGGCCCTCCTCCCCCGTTCGAGAGAGGAGTCCACCACCCATGAGCCAAGAAGAGGCCACCCAATCTCCCATTGTCCAATCTCCCATTGCGCAACAACCTCCGTTGGATAATGAGTATGGCGAGCATGACGATGGTGATGATGGTTTCGAAATGAATGGCAATAATATCGGTGATTTGGATAAATATTGGACGCAAGAGGAGATGGACCACTCCATTCCTTATTCCCGATGCTATGCGTCGGACTCGGATGATGATGGACCCGAAGAGGAGGTTGACGAGGATGGCTTGACGGCTAAGGAAGCCGAAAGAGCCGAGATCTTCAAGAAGGTAACCGGACGGGATATCCGGGTACCGTTGTTCCGTGATGTTAGTCTTGCGGATGGAGCCGTGGTTGATGGTGGCAAAAGTTTACTTCTTGGAGCTAGGCCATGATACGTCTCCGACGTATCGATAATTTCTTATGTTCCATGCTTGTTTTATGAACTACCTACATGTTTTGTTCACACTTTATGATGATTTTATGCGTTTTCCGGAACTAACCTATTGACGAGATGCCGAAGTGCCAGTTCCTGTTTTCTGCTGTTTTTGGTTTCAGAAATCCTAGCAAGGAAATATTCTCGGAATTGGACGAAATCAACGCCCAGAATCTTGAAATTCCACGAAGCTTCCAAAACACCTGAGAGAGGCCAGAGGGGGGCCACTGGGCCACCAGACGCCGCGCCCCCCTGTTGTGTCAATGCCTCGTCAGCCCTCCGACTCCGCCTCTTCGCCTATTTAAAGGTCCCTGACCTAAATCTTCGATACGGAAAAGCCACGGTACGAGAAACCTTCCAGAGCCGCCGCCATCGCGAAGCTAAGATCTGGGGGACATGAGTCTCTGTTCCGGCACGCCGCCGGGACGGGGAAGTGCCCCCGGAAGGCTCCTCCATCGACACCACCGCCATCTTCATCACCGCTGCTGTCTCCAATGAGGAGGGAGTAGTTCTCCATCGAGGCTAAGGGTTGTACCGGTAGCTATGTGGTTAATCTCTCTCCTATGTACTTCAATACAATGATCTCATGAGCTGCCTTACATGATTGAGATTCATATGAGTTTTGTATCACTATTCATCTATGTATTACTCTAGTGATGTTATTAAAGTACTCTATTCCTCCTCCACGGTGTAATGGTGACAGTGTGTGCATCGTGTAGTACTTGGCGTAGGTTATGATTGTAATCTCTTGTAGATTATGAAGTTAATTATTGCTATGATAGTATTGATGTGATCTATGCCTCCTTCATAGTGTGATGGTGACAGTGTGCATGCTATGTTAGTACTTGGTGTAGTTGTGTTGATCTATCATGCACTCTAAGGTTATTTAAACATGAATATCGAATATTGTGGAGCTTGTTAACTCCGGCATTGAGGGTTCGTGTAATCCTACACAATTAGTGGTGTTCATCATCCAACAAGAGAGTGTAGAGTATAGCATTTATCTATTTATTCTGTTATGTGATCAATGTTGAGAGTGTCCACTAGTGAAAGTATAATCCCTAGGCCTTGTTTCCAAATACTGCTATCACTGCTTGTTTACTGTTTTATCGTATTCGTATCGCTCGCAATATTACCACCATCAACCACACGCCAGTTGTAGCATCAAGCTATTTTCTGGTGCCGTTACTACTGCTCATATATATTCATACCACCTGTATTTCACTATCTCTTCGCCGAACTAGTGCACCTATACATCTGACAAGTGTATTAGGTGTGTTGGGGACACAAGAGACTTCTTCAATTGTGGTTGCAGGGTTGCATGAGAGGGATATCTTTGACCTCTTCCTCCCTGAGTTCGATAAACCTTGGGTGACCCACTTAAGGGAAAACTTGCTGCTGTTCTACAAACCTCTGCTCTTGGAGGCCCAACACTGTCTACAGGAAAAGGAGTGTGCGTAGACATCAGGCCACTATCCAAGAGAGATGTGGATGGTAGGATGGCTATGATCTCTAAAGGGCTCACGTTTGATACCTTCTTGGAATTGAAGATATGGTTGAAGGAGTTCTCCATTAAGCATCATCGCCCTTACCTCGTTGTTCACTCGGACTTGAAGAAGCAGTACACGCTAAAATGTGTGGATAAAAGGTGCCCATGGGTTGTCCGTGCAAGACCTTTCAAAAAAGGGCCCTCTTGGCACATAACAAGTTGTGTAGCCACTCACATGTGCCGGGGGCCGAAGCTTGATGGCAAGGATGCGCAGCCGGACCACCGTCAACTCACATCCGAGTTCATTGCATACAAGCTTGTAACACCCCAACTTCTGTAAACATGTTTCTTTATCCTTGATGCAAAAATTAGGGGGAACAAAAACATTTTCTATAGACTAATTAAGATGAATTGCCTTGATCTGCATGTTAAGATGAATTGCTTTGATCTGTTGGTAGATGTATTGTCTTGTTTTGCTTGTTGAGTTCTGTCTTGAGTTACCTCAAAGAACAACACCTCTAGTGGTCAGACAAACAACTCACCTAATAAAACACATGTGTGACTTAGGAAAATTTGTTTTCCTTTTTACAACATCAAACTCTTGTTCTGATGGCAACATGAGTGTGCCATCTTGATATTCCTCTTTGTGTTAGTTTAGCTCAAACCATCCTTGAATCCAAAATTTGGGATCATCTACCCCTCATCACATCCTTCTCTTATACCCACTCATCATGGTTGATTCTGAAGCCAAGTCAACAATCTGTTTTGGTAGGCTTATAAGTTCCAGACTTCGCTAGTTGATATCTAAGCAACCACCACTGTTATTGGTGATCTCAGTGCATGGATCCCATCTATGCAACACCCTCTTCAACCTCCACGTCTTGCATGTCTCAGTCAATCCTTGCAGCTCATATATTCAACTTGATCTTGTACCCTATTCAATGACTCAACACTAGATCACTTCCTTAAATTTTACCTCTTGTTTTTATTCAAGTTTAATCTTCACAAAACCAAGAGTGAGAATGATGGGTACATTTTGTAGTCATCATCTACCCTTGAGAACACTTCTCCCTAAATTAGTTTTCTCTCTCAAAAATCCTATTAAATTTCCTTCTCTAGATTTGATCACAAAACTACTTCTAGTTTTACTAAATCTTTTCAAGATATTTCTTCAAGGAAAACAAGGAACTGAAATGGGTTTTGTTTTTCATCCCATTTCTACCAAGTACTGATTTCTAAAACATTATTTTCTATCTTGCTTTCTTTTTAGCAAAAGGCTTGCTTATGATACCTAGACCATTTCTTGTTTTCCTCTTGTTTATTTTACATTTGAGAAAAACTCTACTTTACTTGGGAAAGTAAGTAGAATATTTTGAACTCTTATGTTCCAACTAGTTTTCTATCAACATTTTCAAACTCCATTCCACTTGAGTTCATTACCAATTGTCCCTAGACAATTGAGGTGAATCAAATACTTTTCAAATGAATTCTATTTCAAATGACAACTCTTGCACATCTTGTGTATCTCTCTGATCTACCACATTGTATCCCCTCATCCTCCAATTCTTGATCATGTAGATGATCATGTGATACTTTCAAATCACTCCCAATTGACCTCTTATTTGTAGAGCAACTTATATTTCATCATACCCATCTCAATCATCTATTCTTTTCCATCATGAATTGATGACTTATGTCAATATATTCATCCTTGTGAGTATATGATTACATCCTTCACTATCTCTCTCTAAACCTTGGACTCTTTATCACTGGAGGGAATCTATTCTCTTTGCATGACACAAGTGGTGCCGTGTGTCTTGCATAAGCACTTGAGTGCCATGTGTCTCATCTTGTTTTTGCATAATTTAAATCTCAAACCTAGTGGCGGCTATCTCCCAAATGGCCTGCACTTGAAACCTCGTACACCACCATCTCCATCATCTCCTTGGCACGAAAACCTTCAAGCCACAAATACCATCATGGTGCATATCACCATCACACTCTCCTTCCATCTCTATCTCTTTTATATTTTTGTACACATTATCTAAGCCACCATCTTGGCATGAAATAATGTGGCTCCACTATGATCAACATGTATGTTGGAAGCTCCCTTTCTATGATTCATTTTTGAGTGGCATATGAAGGAGCCGGCCATGCCATGCCATGGCACACATGTGCATCATACCTCTCCATCCCTCTCTCACACACAATTACTCCACCTTGGGAAAACCTCTCTTTTCTTTGTCTCTTCCCAATCCCACTAATAATTTCAGCTTGGGTCAATTTTCCCTTCCCCAAGCCAGCCACCCACCTCCACCAATCAAGGAAGGAGGCAGCCACCCCTCTCCCTCTATAAAAGGGGCTTGGCCGGCCACCTCCTCCCCATTTGCTCATTTTCTTCACTCTCCACTCCTTCCTCCACTCTACCCACTCCCTCCTCTTCTTCTTCCCACGAGCTGCTGCCCCCCTTGCTCACATGGCCGGCCATGACTATGAAAAACCATCCAAGAAGCAGCTCCCCTCCTCCCTCAAGCTCATCCTCACCATGAGAGCATCCCTCTCACTCTCTTCTCCCCTAACCTTTGATGAATCCAGCTCCCTTTCTCTTTTCCCCTCTCACAAGATTGGATCTTGATGCAGGTGCATGTTGGTCCAAGCATGGAGAAGGTTGAGCAATCCTTAGATCTGAAACTCTTGACCAAAGTTCGTCCAAAACCTTGCAGTAATTTCTGTAATCTTGTTGTTTCAGATTCTGGTACGATTTTGTAAAATCCGCCAAAACTCGTGTGCATATCCAAATCGAGCGATTCGAAGTTCCAAAGATAGGTACTGAAAAGATCTACAACTTGGTGTTGGTCTCATCCTCAAATTCTTTACGGATTGTCCTTGGTAAATAAAGTTCTGTAAACATGCAGAATCACTGTTTGTTAGATTTGTTCCGTTTACAAAACCTTTTTGAGCAAACTCAACTATGGGTGAAAGCCCTCTTCAGTACCTTCATTTTGGTGTTGGTTTCACTTCAAATGACCTCCTGAAATTGAAATGGTTCACAGATCAAGATCTGGTCAGATCTGACTTTGTCGAATTAAACCAGGAGCTTGGAGACGAATTTTTGAATGAAACCAATTGGGTAAGAACCAGCTTTTCAATACCTTTCAGATGCAGCTTACCTCATATTTTTATGTTTTATGTACGATTTTTGGTGAATTAAACATGTTCTGTGTGTTCTGCAGACATGGCTGTTAGCTTTTAAATCACCAAAAATCCATTTTTGAACCTAATTGAGTGATTCTAATTCTGTAGGACTACTGAATGTTTTCCTTATCATCTCAAACAAGTTTCAAACCTTTATCTGTTCTGTAACTCCAGAGGTAAAGCAAATGGTAAATACATGCAGTAACCTTGTCAATCCATTTGTGAGAGTTTCAGAAATAATTTGAACCCAAATCCAATTGTGTATGCATCTCTGTTTGAATATCTTTCAAATGCCAGTGGCCTCATATTTTTAGGATTTGTCTACAATTTATGGCTTACAGATCTTGTTTTCTGTACAGTCAGGTTCAAAGAAATTCCTAAAATTGTAGGTTTAATATTTTTGGGTGATTCTAATTGGGTTAGTCTTGTATTAGTACTGGCTATCTAGGAAAAATATTATTAGTCTCTGTTCATACATATTTGTTGATGTTAGTAATGTTTATGTGTGACATGCATTGTTGAAGCAAAACTTTTTGGTTTATTTAAAACCCTTGACCAAATCTTTTTAGTAGAGATGGGCAACCTTTGTTTTATGCTTGCAAAACAAAACCTCTGCAACCTAACATTAGCTCTTTTGTTTTGCTTAAGTTTCCAAATGATGTGGTATATGGTTTGCTTCCTATTTTTGTATAGTGTTAAGTGAGCAAATTAAATTAGGAAAACTGATTTCTACGTTTCCAAAAATGTTTGAAATTATGTTGTGAATGTTTGTGATGCCAAACTAATGCTCTTGTCTTCTTCATGATGTTATCTACCAGGGGATAATTGGTTTATACCATGGTGATAACCGAAAGAGGCAATTGCTAAGTTGTGATGCACTCATGCCTCTACTAGGTAAATAAATGGGGTTTTCTAAATTAAAACTCTTAAAGTTGTTTTGTGGTATCTATAAGTCCTTAGTATGTTATACCTTGGCTGCATGGTTAGTTGTTGATTGTTGAATGTTGTCTTGTTGGTGCAATGTGATTCATTGTGTTCCTTTTATATTTTCCGGTGATAGATGCGAACAATTCCGGAGAAGAAGAAGAAGAAGAAGTGGAATCGGACGGGGATTTTATTTATGTTGTTGGGATTCTTATATTGATGGAGTTGAAGAAGTCCAGGGACAAATAAGCCAAGGCAAGCCATCTTTGAACTCTGTTTGGTGCCTACTTGGATATCATTTGTTGATGTCCCAAAGCATCTTGTTTCCATGTGTGTTGTTCTCTCTATTTTTGTTGTCTATGTATGGTTGTAAGTGGGGTACTCCCTTGTGCTGCTATTCCACCTTTGCTCACATGTTGGAGGGATGCATGGTATCATGGCCGTGTTGTTCCTCTTGGTCTACTTGCATGCTCAACTTGAGCATATCCTATTCCAAGATGGAAGCTTACATCACACCCACAATTTTGGGTGAATCTAATGGTATCAAAGTCATGAATCTTGGTGTAATTCTCAAATCGAGAGAAGTATGCCGTGTACCCTTGTGTCTATTGGTTGGATAGTGAATCTTCACCATCCAAGTGGTATAGTAGTACCCCAAATCTGAAAATTTGATCCACCCTATGTTGCCTTTATACGTGCTTACCTTAAGCAAGTATAATCCTCTTTGAGCCACTCTCACATACCCCTCATGGCGTGATGACCCTCATCTCAGCCATGGTGTTGTATTAGTTCCTTCTCATGAAACTATAGGTTGGGAACCCCTCAAGGTTTACCTTGTTGTAAATGTTTATGAAAACCTTGGGTGAGTTAACCCAAGTGTATGGTTTATGAAAGCAAAGGATATTGATAAAGATGTTTGGGAAAGTGGTGTATGGAGGTTGGTTGAACAACCAAGGTGTTGTTGGAAAAAGGAATGGTTTCTAAAAAGGAGCACTGCGTATAAGTGTACACCAGCCCAACTTTATTCGCGCAACCACATTATCCAATATGGGCACGGGCTTAGTCCGTAGTTCGTTGAGATTGGCATAAGCACCCTTCACAACTCTCTAGGGAGGGTCACGATGACCTCCGACGCTGGGTTGCGCTCTGGAGGATGCAATACACTGTCTAAACTGATAGCCGGACGATTACTGAGGGTCTTCCGTCATGGCGCCGGAGATACGCTCAAAAGGAGGTATGCTGCCGGGGTGCCGGGAAGGGGTAAGCCCGCAGGGAAGGACTTGTGCCAATGGAGACGGGCGAAAGACTATGACTGATTATTCGAGACTCGCATACTTTCGTATGAAGATCCGGGGATGATCCCGGCGGATTTATCAGTTCTTGTGGGGAAAGTGCGCACACTCTGCAGAGTTAAATCTATTCGAATAGCCGCGTCCGCGGTCATGGACGGGTTGCAAAGGTCTACCTTAACCTGGGCTTGAGTTTTGTTTTGATAAATGTTTTGCAAAGAAAGTGTTGTGTTGGATGTACCGGAAGGGTACGGAAAAAGGGCGGGTGTCGACCATATGGAGATGGTCGTGGAAAAATAAGACCAAGTGGGGAACTTTTTCCTAATGTTTCATGTAGGGGAACTCTTCTTTAACCAAGATATAGAGATGTCATAGGACTTCTCTAGCATTCCCATCAAATGAGATGGCGGTATGCTAACTCTTCTTTAGCAAAGATATAGAGATGTCATAGGACTTCTCTAGCATTCCCATCAAATGAGATGGCGGTATGCTAACTCTTCTTTAACCAAGATATAGAGATGTCATGGGACTTCTCTAGCATTCTCATCAAATGAGATGGCGGTATGCTAACTCTTCTTTAGCAAAGATATAGAGATGTCATAGGACTTCCCTAGTGTCCGCATCAAGTGAGATGCCGGAACACTACCTCTTCTTCAAGGATATAGATATGTCATAGCTATCTTTTGAAGTATCTTCTTCAATAAAGATATAGAGATGTCATAGTACCACTATAGTATCTCCATCAATTGTGATGTCGGGATGCTATATCCGCCAGAGAAACTACTTCTCTCCTTCATGCTTTGTCCACAAGAGAGACTATTTCTCTTTCACATGCTATATCCACAAGAGAAACTATTTCTCTTCCACATGCTATTTCCACTAGAGAAATTAGCTCTTCCCTCTTGTCATCTTAGACTAGCACTTGTTATCTTGCACTCTTGCAAAGTACCTTTCTTGATGGTTTGCGAGTACAATTCCAAATGTACTCACGGCTTTGTCCCTGGCTATTTACTTGGCCAGACTTGGAGGAACACGACGGATGAAGAAGGAGTTGGCGACGTCTATGCGAGCTAGGAACGTCTTCCCAGTCAGTTGCCTGTAGGGTTATGGCAGCTGACTTGAGTACTGCGCTGCTGAAGTGATGATGCTACTCTGATGTTTAGCTAGGCCCTTCGAGGCTATTATGTAAGTATCGGTCATGTGACCATGTTGTAATTTTCTTATTCCGCTTTGTAATGTATGGTGTAATTTGATATCAGTTCGGTTATGTGTTCACGACGCACTGATCATGGGATCGTGAACTGTATACATAACAGGGAATTTCGGACAGCTAGTCCGGGGTCCCCACAAAGCTCTCGGCGGAGATATCATCACTTCCTATCATGAGCATTAAGTCCGTGCAAGATACGGTTAAATCCCGGTTTGCCTACGACGTCAAGTACGGGAAGGCATGGAAGGCCAAACAAGCCGCATTTAAGATGTTGTACGGTGATTGGGAGGAAGCATACAACCGAGTCCCTAGGTTGTTGTTAGCGATGGCCGCAACTAACCCGGGCATGGTGCATGTGGTGGAGCCTTCCGCAACCAAAATGACATTGCATGATGGTAAAAGAGTGAGGGTATTTCACCGTGCATTTTGGTCATTCGAGCAATGCACGAGGGCATTCGAACATTGTAGGCCCGTCATAGCCGTGGATGGTACCTTCTTGACCGGGCAGTACAAGGGCACACTATTGGTGGCAATAGCAAATGATGCTAGCAACCGTTTAGTACCACTGGCTTTTGCATTGGTAGAGATTGAGAACAATGATAACTGGGAATGGTTTTTCCATATATTGAGGATGAGGGTCATACCACCCTCAAAGGAAGTGTGTGTCATCTCCGATCGTCATCAAAGAATTCTCAATGCGGTGGAGCTTGCAATTCCCGGTCATGCTCCCTTGCATCACCGATGGTGCATGAGGCATTTTTGTGCAAACTTCTACCGGGCATGCAAGAGCAAAGAGTTGTCTGACCTTCTTCAAGATTGTTGCCTCGCTTATTCTGAGCGCCGCTTCGCAAACCTGTACAACGGCTTGCTGAAGCACAAAGACCTCAACGCGGGTGGTCAAGAGTTTCCTCATAGACACCTCATATTTAACTCAAAGTGGGCAAGAGCTTATGATGAGGATGGGAGGAGATATGGCCAAATGACAAGCAACATGGCCGAGTGCTTCAACAATGTGTTGAAGGGTGTCCGTGCATTGCCCGTGACGGCAATCATTCAATACACATTCGAGAAGTTGAATGTCTATTTCCAGAACTACACCGATGAAACGGAGAAGGAAATTGCTATGAATTGCGAGTTCCCAACGAAGGTTCAAGAGTTCATGGATTTTCAGGCGAGGAAGGCGGACTCCCAAACGGCTACATGTTATGACAATGTTGACTGGGTTTACCAAGTGAATGAGCCGGGAGGCACCACACAAGGTGGTGTCCAACACGGAGGCCGGGCTTTCCGTGTGTCCCTAAAGACATGTGAATGCACATGTAGGAGGCCCTCTTTGCTCCAAGCACACAAGCCCCACGGCAACAAGCTCCAACGCAACAAGCTCCAAGTCAACAAGCTCCAACGCAACAAGCTCCAAGTCAACAAGCTCCAAGTCAACAAGCTCCAAGGCAACAAGCCCCACGGCAACAAGCTCCTACGCAACAAGCTCCAAGGCAACAAGCCGCAAGGCATCAACCACAATGGCGACAAGCTCCAAGGCAACCAAGTATTCATGTAGGGCTTAGTAGAGGTCGGCATGGTGGCCATCGGGGTACTAGTATGCTACAATACCTAGCGGGGCCTTATCCGTATGTGTCTCCAAGTTACTAATTGCATTGTACTTTATATTTTCCTATTCCATGACTAACTTTGGTTTTTCAATTTGGTTTACAGCTATGCCAACTCAACCCACCAAGGGGAAGGGGGCATCGGAGGGCAATGAGAAGGAGGAGTCCATTTGGGAGGAGGAGGCAAGGACGGTGCGGAAGAGGGAGAAGGAAGAACTTGAGAGGAAGAGGCGGGAGGAGATAGATAAGAAGAAGAAGGAAGATGACCGTATGCAAAGGGGGTATGAGGAATACCTATTGCGCAACAAGAGGAGGAATGAGAAGCTGAAGGCCGAACTGGACCGCGAGGCACGGATAAAATTCCTGAGGAGCTGCCAACTTGAGCAAATTGCGAGGGAGAGGGCCAATAGGATGGACCTAGAGGAGGTGGCTAGGGAGGCTGAACGCATCAAGGAGGAGAGAGCTCAAGCGGAAGCTGCAAAGACGGAGGAGCGCCACCACTTCTTCGATTCGGTCGTTCAGTTGGCTCGTGACATAAGGGAGAAGGAAGAATTGGCTGAAGAATGTAAGAAGAAGAAGGCGAGGGGGGAGGGAGCCTTTGCCACGCAGTGATGTCCCTTTGGCTATGTTCTTGTTGTCGAACCTTTATGTTGTCGAACCATGATGTTGTGTGAACCTTGATCTTCTCGAACCTTCATGTCGTTGAACCTTATTGTAATTGGAACCTTGATGTCGTCGAACCTTATTTGTCGTTTGAACCATTATGCTGTGTCGTACATATTCAGTGCAATGTTGTACTCAAAACTGTTTGAATATGGTAGGTTATTTCATGGTTTTAACACAAGTCAATGTGTGGCGCCCTTCCCACTGGCGCCACAGTGCACTGTGTGGCGCCCGTGGCATCGGCGCCACACATGTCAACATATATCAACTTTTGGGTCGAAAACATCCAGGGGCTCCAGACGATAAGTCCTTAGCCATTTTGGCGAGGCTCTTAGTGTGGCGCCTGTGGCATCAGCGCCACACTGTGTGGCGCCCGTGGCATCGGCACCACACATGCCAACATATATCAACTTTTGGGTCGAAAACATCCAGGGGCTCCGGACGATAAGTCCTTAGCCGTTTTGGCGAGGCTCTTTGTGCGTGGCATCGGCGCCACACTGTGAGGTGTGGCGCCCGTGGCATCGGCGCCACACATAGAGCCTCGCCAAAACGGCTAAGTCCCAGACGATTTGTCTTACAGTATGTTTTGGGCAATTACAAATGGATGTGTGGCGCCGATGGGAGGGGCGCCACACAGTGCAGTGTGGCGCCAGTGTGAAGGGCGCCACACATTGACTTGTGTTAAACCATGAAAAATCCTACCATATTCCAACAAAACTGCCATCATGTTAACAGCTATTTCATACACACATCATATCAACATCAATTTCGTACACACATCATAGACATAACATCATCATACCTAACATCGTAGCACATAGTTTCATACAATTTAAGATAGAATTCAAACAACACGTAGCAATTTCCATAGAGTTCACAACACTCTAAGTTCTAACTATCGGCGTCGGAGCCGGATTCGCCGGTGTGGTAGTGCACGCGGCAGGCTGTGTCGTCGAACACCTTGACGATCATCTCGCCGTCATAGGGGGAGAAGGAATAACTCTTATTGATAACTCTGTTATAATTCCTAAGGGAATAGCCGCGGGTGTGCATACAACCATTCTTGGAAGAACAATATCCATTGATTATCTTGTTATTGAATGTGTAGGAACAGGACAAATCACACTCGGAAGATCCCTGCTGAAATTATTGGGAGCAGTCATAGATGTGGGAGAAGGCACCCTAAAAATTCACCTCTACACCGGGGGGTAGACATGTATTCCCTGAATCAAAGAGTAAGAAAAGGAACAAGAAAGGTAGGTGTAAAGCCCAAGGTAATGTTGATGCTTCGTCTCTTGATAATACTTGATACACACTTTCTGCGCCTAGCTGAAAGGCGTTAAAGAAAAGCGCTTATGGAAGACAACCCATGATTTTACTACTGCACCTTTATTTTATATTTGAGTCTTGGAAGTTGTTACTACTGTAGCAACCTCTCCTTATCTTAGTTTTGTTGCATTGTTGTGCCAAGTAAAGTCTTTGATAGTAAGGTTCATACTAGATTTGGATTACTGCGCAGAAACAGATTTCTTTGCTGTCACGAATCTGGGCCTAATTCTCTGTAGGTAACTCATAAAATTATGCCAATTTATGTGAGTTATCCTCAGATATGTACGCAACTGTCATTCAATTTGAGCATTTTCATTTGAGCAAGTCTGGTGCCTCTTAGAAATTCATCTTTACGAACTGTTCTGTTTTGACAGATTCTGCCTTTTATTTCGCATTGCCTGTTTTGCTATGCTTGATGGATTTTTCGATTCCATTAACTTTCAGTAGCTTTGTGCAATGTCCAGAAGTGTTAAGAATGATTATGTCACCTCTGAACATGTGAATTTTGATTGTGCACTAACCCTCTAATGAGTTGTTTTGAGTTTGGTGTGGAGGAAGTTTTCAAGGATCAAGAGAGGAGGATGATACAATATGATCAAGGAGAGTGAAAGCTCTAAGCTTGGGGATGCCCCGGTGGTTCACCCCTGCATATTTCAAGAAGACTCAAGCGTCTAAGCTTGGGGATGCCCAAGGCATCCCCTTCTTCATCGACAACATTATCAGGTTCCTCTAGTGAAACTATATTTTTATTCCATCACATCTTATGTACTTTGCTTGGAGCGTCTGTTTGTTTTTGTTTTTGTTTTGTTTGAATAAAATGGATCCTAGCATTCATTGTGTGGGAGAGAGACACGCTCTGCTGTTGCATATGGACAAATATGTCCTTAGGCTTTACTCATAGTATTCATGGCGAAGGTTGAATCTTCTTCGTTAAATTGTTATATGGTTGGAAACGGGAAATGCTACATGTAGTAATTGGTAAAATGTCTTGGATAATTTGATACTTGGCAATTGTTGTGCTCATGTTTAAGCTCTTGCATCATATACTTTGCACCTATTAATGAAGAAATACATAGAGCTTGCTAAAATTTGGTTTGCATAATTGGTCTCTCTAAGGTCTAGATAATTTCTAGCAAGGGTCGAACAACAAGGAAGACGGTGTAGAGTCTTATAATGTTTACAATATGTCTTTTATGTGAATTTTGCTGCACCGCTTCATCCTTGTGTTTGTTTCAAATAAACCTTGCTAGCCTAAACCTTGTATCGAGAGGGAATACTTCTCATGCATCCAAAATCCTTGAGCCAACCACTATGCCATTTGTGTCCACCATACCTACCTACTACATGGTATTTCTTCGCCATTCCAAAGTAAATTGCTTGAGTGCTACCTTTAAAATTTCTATTCTTTATATTTTTACAATATATAGCTCATGGGACAAATAGCCTAAAAACTATTGTGGTATTGAATATGTACTTATGCATTTTATCTCTTATTAAGTTGCTTGTTGTGCGATAACCATGTTCCTGGGGACGCCATCAACTACTCTTTGTTGAATATCATGTGAGTTGCTATGCATGTCCGTCTTGTCTGAAGTAAGGGAGATTTACCACTAGTTGAATGGTTAGAGCATGCATACTGTTAGAGAAGAACATTGGGCCGCTAACTAAAGCCATGATCCATGGTGGAAGTTTCAGTTTTGGACGAATATCCTCAATCTCATATGAGAAAATTAATTGTTGTTGAATGCTTAAGCATTAAAGAGGAGTCCATTATCTGTTGTCTATGTTGTCCCGGTATGGATGTCTAAGTTGAGAATAATCAAAAGCGAGAAATCCAATGCGAGCTTTCTCCTTAGACCTTTGTACAAGCGGCATAGAGGTACCCCTTTGTGACACTTGGTTAAAACATATGTATTGCGATGATAATCCAGGTAATCCGAGCTAATTAGGACAAGGTGCGGGCACTATTAGTATACTATGCATGAGGCTTGCAACTTGTAGGATATAATTTACATGATGCATATGCTTTATTACTACCGTTGACAAAATTGTTTCTTGTTTTCAAAACCAAAGCTCTAGCACAAATATAGCAATCAATGCTTCCCTCTGCGAAGGGCCATTCTTTTACTTTTATGTTGAGTCAGTTCACCTATTTCTCTCCACCTCAAGAAGCAAACACTTGTGTGAACTGTGCATTGATTCCTACATACTTGCATATTGCACTTGTTATATTACTTTACATTGACAACTATCCATGAGATATACATGTTACAAGTTGAAAGCAACCGCTGAAACTTAATCTTCCTTTGTGTTGCTTCGATACCTCTACTTTGAATTATTGCTTTATGAGTTAACTCTTATGCAAGACTTATTGATGCTTGTCTTGAAAGTACTATTCATGAAAAGTCTTTCCTATATGATTCAGTTGTTTACTCATGTCATTTACCATTGCTTTGATCGCTGCATTCATTACATGTGCTTACAATAGTATGATCAAGATTATGATGGCATGTCACTCCAGAAATATCTTTGTTATCGTTTACCTACTCGGGACGAGCAGGAACTAAGCTTGGGGATGCTGATACGTCTCCGACGTATCGATAATTTCTTATGTTCCATGCCACTTTATTGATGATACCTACATGTTTTATGCATACTTTACGTCATATTTATGCATTTTTCGGCACTAACCTATTAACAAGATGTCGAAGAGCCAGTTGTTGTTTTCTGCTGTTTTTGGTTTCAGAAATCCTAGTAAGGAAATATTCTCGGAATTGGACGAAATCAACGCCCAGGGGCCACGGGGGAGACGAAGTGGGGCCACGGGGCGCCGCCACACTAGGGCGGCGCGGCCTACAGGGGGCCCGCGCGGCCCTAGCGTGTGGGGCCCCCGTGACGCCTCCTGACCTGCCCTTCCGCCTACTTAAGGTCTTCGTCGCGAAACCCCCAGTACCGAGAGCCACGATACGGAAAACCTTCCAGAGATGCCGCCGTCGCCAATCCCATCTCGGGGGATTCAGGAGATCGCCTCCGGCACCCTGCCGGAGAGGGGAATCATCTCCCGGAGGACTCTTCACCGCCATGGTCGCCTCCGGAGTGATGAGTGAGTAGTTCACCCCTGGACTATGGGTCCATAGCAGTAGCTAGATGGTCGTCTTCTCCTAATTGTGCTTCATTGTCGGGTCTTGTGAGCTGCCTAACATGATCAAGATCATCTATCTGTAATGCTATATGTTGTGTTTGTTGGGATCCGATGGATAGAGAATACTATGTTATGTTGATTATCAATCTATTACCTATGTGTTGTTTATGATCTTGCATGCTCTCCGTTGTTAGTAGAGGCTCTGGCCAAGTTTTTGCTAGTAACTCCAAGAGGGAGTATTTATGCTCGATAGTGGGTTCATGCCTCCATTAAACTGGGACAAGGATGAAAAGTTCTAAGGTTGTGGATGTGCTGTTGCCACTAGGGATAAAACATCGATGCTATGTCCAAGGATGTAGTTGTTGATTACATTACGCACCATACTTAATGCAATTGTCTGTTGTTTGCAACTTAATACTGGAGGGGGTTCGGATGATAACCTGAAGGTGGACTTTTTAGGCATAGATGCATGCTGGATAGCGGTCTATGTACTTTGTCATAATGCCCAATTAAATCTCACTATACTCATCATATCATGTATGTGCATGGTCATGCCCTCTTTATTTGTCAATTGCCCAACTGTAATTTGTTCACCCAACATGCTATTTATCTTATGGGAGAGACACCTCTAGTGAACTGTGGACCCCGGTCCATTCTTTTAATCGAATACAATCTACTGCAATACTCGTTCTACTGTTTTCTGCAAACGTCATCATCCACACTATACATCTAATCCTTTGTTACAGCAAGCCGGTGAGATTGACAACCTCACTGTTACGTTGGGACAAAGCACTTTGGTTGTGTTGTGCAGGTTCCACGTTGGCGCCGGAATCCCTGGTGTTGCGCCGCACTACACTTCGCCGCCATCAACCTTCAACGTGCTTCTTGGCTCCTACTGGTTCGATAAACCTTGGTTTCTTACTGAGGGAAAACTTGCCGCTGTACGCATCACACCTTCCTCTTGGGATTCCCAACGGTCGCGTGTTGTACGCGTATCACTCACCTATTTGGTTGGATCTTGTGGGCTACTCAACTTTGCTTGCATATTTGGGGATCATACTAACTATGAATGCCAATATGCTTGCCTGTGATGAAATCTAGGGTTTACTGATGGTTATGTGCCTAGGATTTTCTGTGTAGTCTATATTAGCTGCTAATCATGGCAATACCTCTACTGGTGCTATCTGTGCATCAGATCTTGCTTCTGTGCACAAGATCTGTATCTGGATGGTTTCTATTATGGTGGCTTTTTAGACTAGCAGTGATCCTTGGTGAAAACCAAGTGATGATTCACCCTGTTGAGCATCTGCTCAACCCCATGACTATGTCATGCATATTTTATGGATCAGATCCATTGGATCTCTCCAGGAACTTGGTATACCTTGTTCCAGCTCCTAGTATGAAATGTTTTGTTGTTGCAGACTTGTGGTTTGTGCATAGCCCTTCACCTCCAGTTCTGGTTGATCTTCTAGGTCACCATGATCTCTGGTGGATGAGTGGTTGTTTGTGTTGGTTCTGTTCTTGAGCAAGAACTGGATGAACTTTGCGTTGCTCTAGCTTCACCCTTACCTGGTGAATTATCCTATCTGGTCGACTGTCATGGTTCTAGGGTTTGTGTTCCTTTTATATGATCCCTACTTCTACTCTGGCCATGACACACAGGCTTGGCTTGCTTTGTGACTCAGCTCTTCCATTGCCTTGCTGTGGCTTGCCCAGCTCCAGCTCTCATATGCTGAAACTTGAGCCCACTGTGGCTGCTCAGTTTTGGTCTGCCTGATCCTATCTTGTGTTGTCCAGGTTTTGGACAAGCACAAGTGTGGCACCCCCGGGATCAGGGTTAGACAAATACCAGATCTTCGTCTGACATAAGCCTAACCTAGAGCTCGAGAGACTACAGTGAGAGAATCGGTAACACAACAGTGACTCTACGACTCCAAGAAGTAATACAAGCTCATAACTGAGCGAAGAACCAAAGTATTACAAGCAGAGGTCACTGACCTGACATTACATCAATCAACGGAAGCGAAGTTATGCTATTAGACATAGCAAGATAGCAAAAGGCCTAAGAGGCCAGGAGCATAACGGCGACGTCCCAACCCATAGATTCCAGGCTGCCACCTGGGAACCCCAAGCTACTCGTCGATGTCGACTAGAAACCACCATTCTTTGGAGCGACTTCTTACGAAACAAAAGCATGCAAAGCTGAGTACAGGGACTCAGCAAGACTTAGTACAACCTTTTAGCAAAGCGGGTATGCGGGCTTTCTGTGTGGAGCTTCTTTTGCGTAAAGCCAGTTTTCCTTTGTAAGATAAGAGAGAAGAGAAGCTCGACTACTCAGAACCTTTGAAAGGGGATAAGAGAGCGACATCTCTATCTCTATTGATCATCATATTGTATCCACCAATCTTCATCATCTCGAACCACTATCCTCGGATTACCCCCTCAACACCCGAAGAAGGTATCCGTGAACACACATTGTTTGCCAAGTTTTACGATTAGGTTCAAGTTGTCTATGATCACAGAATCCATTCCCAAGTCGTCCGTAACCGTGGACACGGCTTTTCGAAAAGATTTAACCCTGCAGGGGTGCACAACTTTACCCACACGTGCCAACCGATTCTTAGTGCCAGACATTAGCTCTCTTCCTTGGAAAGCCGGCAGAGAGTGGTTGACCACGACCTTTACCTTGCTGTCGCCGAGACCATGAGTCACGCGCTAAGGATTGTTCCGCCGTAACGGGTCAAGTCCCGAAGTCGGTCCTTAACGATGTGAGGCGAGGTGGGTTTCCCCAGGGGCCTCAACCCCCAGCCACCACGGCCACGCTTACCTACCTATTATGTACCTTATCCCCCAAGCAAAATGCAATGCATATGTCCAGGTAAAGCGCAAACTATGTGACTCATGGAATCTACTAGGCAAGTTAGTGAGTCGAGAGGGTACCATAATAGGGCCTCGTGTGGTTGTACGCTCAGTCTTGGTTCAAGAGGCGAGAACTCGGTTCCTAGGGTCGGCAGAAACGAAACAACCCACCACATCCCAATGTGGCCTCTCGTCTGAGCCTTTAATCATGTTTATCAACATCTCTATACTTACCACGTCAACCTGTCATGCTATTTTCATTTCATTGTAAAGGCTCCAGTCCGAAGACCGGAGTAGTAGCGTAACAAACTAAGCATGGCTAAGCATAAGAGATAAAGGCTCTCGCGACGCACACATGCCAGACCTAGTTATGCTAGGAGCAGTGGATCATGTATTTGAGGCTACAAGGGTGAAACATGCAATAGATAGGGTAACTCTACCTATCGATAAAAGACAGTTGAATCGCATGCAATATGAAGGAACCAGAGTAAAAGCATTTGTAAAACTTATATGAACCAGGCTAGGGCTTGCCTTTGTCCCTGATAAACCGATATGGATCTTCGATAATCTTGTACTTGACTTGTTCGTCGGAGAACAGAAATTGATCATCACTGCTGTTGATCTTCGTCGTCTCAGACTCGTGCTTTATCGGTCGCAAAGAAGCGAATACTAGAAATAGAGAAATAACATTCAAAACATGGCATCGATGCAATGCGCATACAAGGATGATGATATGGCATGTGAAAGTTATTGAAACTAACCCTATTGCATCATTGTCAAATTAAATGGAATTTCGAATGCATAAAACATTGCATTTCGATGACTTCCATAAAGTGGTATTTCGTTATTCTAACAAAAGTGTTAATTGAAGTTGCTTAACTATGCATGATGATAGCATAAGTAGATAGGTTTCATTTTTCTGAACATTTTGACATATTATACATCATTTTCTGATTAAAATTGAATTACTTATGAATTTTACCAGATTTAATCATTTAAAAACATTTCTGGAAATTAGAAAAGGAAATATGACGTGGGCATGACGTCATGATGACGTCAGCCACGCCATGAGCTCCCTGTGAGCTCGGGTTGAGCTCAAATTGGCCGAATTAGGCCGCGATAGGGCCGCGCGCGAGGGGGAAACGAGGCAGGGCGATGCGGGCAACCATTTGGCGGGGGCGCCGCCCGCCAATGGTCGCCGGAGCCGGCCATGCGAAGCTCGCGCGGGCGGCGGCAGACGCGGGCGCGCGTGATACGTCCAATTTGCATCACTATTTTATATCATAATTTGCTGTTATTCATTGATATATTTCATATTGGGACACATTACTTATGTTATTTCATCTATTTTGCATGTGTCATCATTATTGGAGGATCGAACACGGAGCCGGGATTCTCATTGGAAAAAGCACCGTCGAACGCAATATTTCGGAAGATCAACTCGGAAGGAAATTATACCAAAAATCCTATTTTTCAAGATGACGAAGGGAGCCGAAGGAGGAGCCAGAGCAGCCGGGTGGGCCCACACCCTAGGGCGGCGCGCCCCAAGCCCCGGCCGCGCCGCCCGTGGTCCTGGGGGCCCACGACCCTTTTCGCCTCCTTTTCTTCGCCAAACCCTTCGTCCCGAAGACCTAAGCCACAGAGGGTACCTCGCGAAGAGTTACAGCCGCCTCTGCGGGGCGGAGAACACCAGAGAGAAAAGAGCTCTCCGGCGGGCGAGAACTGGCGGGAAATTCCCTCCGGAGGGGGAAATCGACGCCATCGTCACCGTCATCGAGCTGGACATCATCGCCATCACCATCATCATCATCTCCACCATCATCACCGCCGTCATCACCGCTGGACACCGTCACCGCCGTAGCAATTTGGGTTTGATCTTGATTGTTTGATAGGGGAAACTCTCCCGGTATCGATTTCTACTTGTTGTTGATGCTATTGAGTGAAACCATTGAACCAAGTTTATGTTCAGATTGTTATTCATCATCATATCACCTCTGATCATGTTCCATATGATGTCTCGTGAGTAGTTCGTTTAGTTCTTGAGGACATGGGTGAAGTCTAAATGTTAGTAGTGAACTATGGTTGAGTAATATTCAATGGTGTGATATTTAAGTTGTGGTGTTATTCTTCTAGTGGTGTCATGTGAACGTCGACTACATGACACTTCACCATTTATGGGCCTAGGGGAATGCATCTTGTATTCGTTTGCTAATTGCGGGGTTGCCGGAGTGACAAACCTAAACCCCGTTGGTATATCGATGCAGGAGGGATCGCAGGATCTCGTAGTTTAAGGCCGTGGTTAGAATTATTCTTAATTACTTTCTTGTAGTTGCGGATGCTTGCAAGGGGTATAATCACAAGTATGTATTAGTCCTAGGAAGGGCGGTACATTAGCATAGGTTCACCCACACAACACTTATCACAACAATGAAGATTATTTAGCCGTATGTAGCGAAAGCACTAGACTAAAATCCCGTGTGTCCTCGAGAACGTTTGGTCATTATAAGTAAACAAACCGGCTTGTCCTTTGTGCTAAAAAGGATTGGGCCACTCGCTGCAATTATTACTCTCGCACTTTACATACTCGTACTTTATTCAACCTGTTACATCAAAACCCCCGAATACTTGTCTCGTGAGCATTTACAAGTGAATCCTTCATCGAAACCGCTTGTCAACACCTTCTGCTCCTCGTTGGGATCGACATTCTTACTTATCGAAGATACTACGATACACCCCTATACTTGTGGGTCATCAAGACTATTTTCCGGCGCCGTTGTCGGGGAGTGAAGCGCTATTGGTAAGTGGAATTGGTAAGGAAAACCTTTACCGTTGTGCTGATTTTATTTCTCGCTGTCGCTATAAGTCATTATGGAGAGATCTTCTCTTCATTTTCTATTTGGGAAATCTACTACTACTGCAACGGTAGTGGATGAAGCGCCAGTGAGGGAAGTGATACCATATAAAATACCTATGAAAATTATTGAACGTGTTATGGATAACCGCTATGAAGGGGATGGAACTGTCCATCCCGGTGATCATTTACTGTTTTTGCATGAATTATGCGGGTTATTCAAATGTGCAGGTATTGCTATGGATGAAGTGAGGAAGAAACTATTCTCTTTATCGCTGTCCGGTAAGGCGGCGCATTGGTATAAATTACTTGGATAATGGGGATTCTCTTGAATGGAATGATATTGTGCCCTGGTTTTATTCTAAGTTCTATCCTCCAAGTGAAATTCATAAGGATCGGAATCGCATATATAATTTTTGGCCTCATGATGGAGAGAGTATTGCCCAAGCTTGGGGAGATTGAAGTCTTTAATGATCAAATGCCCCATTCATGAGCTTCCTGGTAATGTTATTATTGATAATTTCTACGCAAGACTTTCTTTTCAAGACAAGACCTTGCTGGATACTTCTTGTTTTGGATCATTTACACGCAACAAGGAAGAGTTTAAAAGGGACCTTCTTGATCGAATCCAAGAAAATACCGAAGGTTGGGAGAACGACAAGGATAGAGAATCGTATAATTTATGATTATAAATGCATTGAAGCTTTTATGGATACCGATAAATTTCGTAATATGAGTGCTACATATGGTCTTGATTCTCAAGTTGCTGTAAATCTTTATAAAGCTTTTGCCTCTCATTATGAATTGCCAAAGAAGAATTTTGATAAGTATCATGAACCGTATAAAGATAAAATTGATTCATCTATTAATAAATGTGTAGTGGTTGAAATCATTGATAATGTTATTCCTGAAGCTTATATTGAAAAAACTCCTTTCCCTGCCAAAATGAAAGAGTACTCTGTTATAAATAGTGCGGTTCATAAAAGTGAAAAAGAAACCTGTAGAACCCGAAGAACAAATAAAAATTGAACTCTTTGTTGCAATAGTTAAAGATCTTGTGACCGAAAATGTGGAGGATGGTCATATTATTTTCTTGAAGATGCTTCTAATATTGTTTCACATCCTAATAAACCCAAACAAGCTAGTGTTCCTATGATGTCTCGTTAGAATTGGTGATCATTGCTATTATGGATTATGTGATATTGGTGCAAGTGTTAGTGCTATTCCGTATGAGCTTTACACGGAGATTATGCACGAAATTGATTCTTGTGAACTTGAAGATATTGATGTGGTTATTCAGCTGGCTAATAGAGAAACTATTTCTCCAATTGGTATTGTTCGAGATGTGGAAGTTTTATGCGGTAAGATTAAATATCCTCGCTGACTTTTTGGTACTTGGTTCTCACGCTAGTGATTATTGTCCTATTATTTTTGGTAGACCTTTTCTAAATACTTGTGGAGCTATTATAGATTGCAAGAAAGAGAAAATTTTGACTAAATTTGCTGGTGAATCTTATGAGTTTAACTTCTCTAAATTTACTAAAACTCCTTATAAAGCTGATTTGCCTAGTAATGATATTAAAATGGAGCAATGTGCATCTATTGTTCTTGTTCCTAATAATCCTTTGCAGCAACATTTGGAGGATAGCGAGAGCGAAATTTTTAGGAAAGAAAGAGATGAGCTTGAGGAAATTTTTCTTCGCCAACCTATTCTCAAGCATGATTTACCTATGGAAGATTTGGGTACAACACCGCCACCAAAGGAAGATCCTGTTTTTGATTTAAAGCCTTTACCTGATAATCTTAAATATGCTCATATTGATGATAAGAAAATATATCCTGTTATTATTAGTTCTAAGCTTTCAGAGATTGAGGAAGAAAGGTTATTGGAAATATTGAAGAAGCATCGAGGCGCTATTGGTTACACTCTTGATGATTTGAAGGGGATTTCTCCTTCTATTTGCCAACATGCTATTAATATGGAAGATGATGCAAAGCCTCGTTGTTGAACCTCGCCATTGCGTCTAATTCCAAAGATGAAGGAAGTGGTAAGGAATGAGGTATTACGGCTCCTTGAAGCTGGTATTATATATCCTATTGCCGATAGTAGATGGGTGAGTCCGGTGCCCTGCGTTCCCAAGAAAGGAGGTATGACTGTTGTGCCTAATGATAATGATGAGCTCATTCCTCAAAGAGTAGTTGTAGGGTATAGAATGTGCATTGATTTTCGAAAAGTTAATAAGGTTACTAAGAAAGATCATTACCCTTTACCATTTATTGATCAAATGCTAGAAAGATTGTCTAAAAATACTCATTTTTGCTTTCTTGATGGTTATTCTGGGTTTTCACAAATTGCCGTTAAAGCTAAAGATCAAGAGAAAACCACTTTTACTTGTCCCTATGGAACTTATGCTTATAGACGCATGCCTTTTGGTTTATGTAATGCTCCTGCTACTTTTTAAAGATGCATGTCTGCTATTTTTCATGGTTTTTGTGAAAGTATTGTAGAGGTATTCATGGATGATTTTTCTGTCTATGGGAATTCTTTTGATAGTTGCTTGCGAAACCTTGATAAAGTTTTGCAGAGATGTGAAGAAACTAACCTTGTTCTTAATTGGGAGAAATGCCACTTTATGGTTAATGAAGGAATTGTATTGGGACATAAAATTTCTGAGAGAGGTATTGAAGTTGATAGAGCTAAAGTTGAAGCAATTGAGAAGATGCCCTATCCGAGGGACGTTAAAGGTATTCGTAGTGTTCTTGGTCATGCTGGGTTTTATAGGAGATTTATTAAAGATTTCTCCAAGATTTCAAAACCTCTTACTAATCTTCTTCAAAAAGATGTACCATTTGTTTTTGATGATGATTGTAAGGAAGCTTTTGAAACTCTTTAGAATGCCTTAACAATCGCTCCTATAGTTGAACCTCCTGATTGGAACTTACCCTTTGAAATTATGTGTGATGCTAGTGATTTTGCTGTAGGCGCTGTTCTTGGACAGCGGGTAGATAAAAAACTGAATGTTATTCATTATGCTAGTAAAACTCTTGATGCTGCTCAGAGAAATTATGCTACAACTGAAAAAGAATTATTAGCTGTAGTCTTTGCTTGTGATAAATTCAGATCTTATATTGTTGAGTCAAAAGTTACCATTCATACTGATCATGCTGCAATTAGATACCTAATGACAAAGAAAGATGCTAAGCCTAGGCTTATTAGATGGGTGCTTCTTTTGCAAGAATTTGATCTACATATTGTAGACAGGAAGGTGTCGATAATCCTGTTGTCGACAATTTGTCTAGATTGGAAAATATTGCTTATGATCCTGTTCCTCGTTAATGATAGTTTTCCAAATGAACAATTGGCTGTAATAAAGGTGAGCTCGCGAGACAAGTCTTGGTATGTCGATTATGCTAACTTTATTGTTTCCAAGTACTTGCCTCCAACCTTTTCAGCTCAAAGAAAGGAGGAAATTCTTTTATGATTTGAGGCATTATTTCTGGGATGACCCACACTTATATAAAGAAGGAGTGGATGGTATTATGCGAAGATGTGTTCCCGAATATGAACAACAGGAGATATTGAGTAAATGTCATGGTAGTGCTTATGGAGGACATCACGCCGGAGAAAGAACCGCGCAAAAGGTTCTACAATCAGGTTTTTATTGGCCAACTCTCTTCAAGGATGCGAGAAAGTTTATTTTATCTTGTGATGAATGCCAAAGGGTTGGTAATATCTCCAGACGCAATGAAATGCCTATGAATTATACTCTTGTTATTGAACCGTTTGATTGTTGGGGATTTGACTTCATGGGACCTTTTCCGTCTTCGTAAGGTAACACTCATATACTCGTTGTCTGTTGATTATGTTACTAAATGGGTGGAAGCTATACCTACAAAAAGTGCTGATGGTGAGACCTCTTTAAGAATGCTCTTAGAAATTATTTTTCCTAGATTTGGAGTACCTAGATATATTATGACCGATGGAGGTTCTCACTTTATTCATGGAGGTTTTAGAAAAACTCTTGCTAGGTATGGTATTAATCATAGAATTGCTTCTGCTTATCATCCTCAAACTAGTGGTCAAGTAGAATTATCAAATAGAGAGATTAAATCTATCTTGCAAAAGACCGTTAATAAAACTAGAAAGAATTGGGCTAGTAAATTGAAGGATGCACTTTGGGCTTATAGAATCGCTTATAAAAATCCCATGGGAATGTCACCTTATAAAATGGTTTATGGGAAAGCCTGTCATTTACCTTTAGAACTAGAGCACAAAGCTTATTGGGCTGTTAGAGAATTAAATAAAGATCCTAAACTTGCCGGTGATAAGAGATTGTTGCAATTGAGTTCTCTAGATGAATGGAGAAGTGAAGCTTATGAAAATGCTAAACTCTTTAAAGAGAAAGTTAAAAAATGGCATGATAGGAGGATTATCAAAAGAGAATTTAATATTGGGGATAAAGTCCTATTGTATCGGTCTCGTCTCAGATTCTTTGCAGGGAAATTACTCTCGAAATGGGAAGGACCATATGTTGTCGAGGAGGTGTATCGTTCAGGAGCAATCAAAATTAGCTCTCTCCAAGGCAATGCTACGCAAGTGGTGAATGGACAAAGACTCAAGCATTATATCTCGGGTGATTCTTATAATGTTGATGTTGATATTATTCAAGTGGAAACACCGGAGGATTTCATCAAAGGGCAAATTGACAATCCGCCGTAACTTCGACTTTGAATAGGTAACAAGATCGGTAATGAAAAGTACGCAATTTACTTTCCGAACTATATTTTTGCTGTTTTTGGAAAATATGAGAAATTACGAGTTCGAAACGGAGTGGAAAGGACGCACGAGGGCGCGGCACCATAGGCCGGCGCGCCAAGCCCGGGGCCCGCGCCGCCCTATGGTTTGGCCGCCTGCCGCCCCTTTCCGACTCTCGGTTCGATCTGGTACTTTCCGTATGTCGTGAAAAATTTTGCTATATAATCCCCCGGACCCCTGGAGGTCCGTATATCGTGTTTTCGACGTGTTTTGTTTCGAGCTGTTTCTCGCTGTGATCTGTTTCGCCTAGAAGCACCATGGTTTCCAAGAACAAGGGCAAGGAGTTTCCGGATGAAGATGATCGAGATCTTGGGTGGAAAGAGGAAGACAAGGACGTCAAGAAAGAAGATGAAGAAGAGGAGGAGGAAGACTCGCACGCACACCCGCGTGCTACCATCGCAAGCATCAAGGTGGTGGACAACCCTTTTAGTGCAAACAAGGAGCGCAAGAATTCGCACTGGAGGAGCAGTCCCACGTCACTACCTAGCTCCGAAAACATCTCCATCAGGCACTCATCACCCCTTCCACAATCTAATTTTCAATAATCAAATTGAAGGGACTCCCAAGGCGGCATTGCCTAGCCAGTGGGATATAGATCGCTCTAACACCGCAGAGAGAAGGAGCCCGAGGCCGAAGAGTGGGGAAATAACTCCAGGAGCTGGGACTCGCCATCAGATAGACTCTTTAACCGCGTCGAGCACAACTCAGAGATGATTCGCAATCTCATACACAGGATTGACGAGCTTCAGGAGCTTATTGAGAAGCTTGTCAGGAATTCATCACCACTATCGCCAAAGGAGTAATTCATCATCGGTATTGGCATCCCCTTGGTTTGTTCCAAGCTTGGGGGAGTGCCGCGGTATCACATTATCACTACCTTTTACTTTTATTGTCAAGTAGTGTCATATCATGAGTAGGGAAGTTATCGTATAAGATGGGTTGCAGTTGGAAGTGTCTCTCCTTTAGTTGGTTATCTATGTATCCCTTGGTGTGAGTTATCGTTATGAAATATTAATGAGAAGTCCTATCATTTACATATTGCACATCTTATTTTAGTTTGCAATCTCTATGATTCATCTTGTTGTTAGTATTGGTATCACTTTGGGAGCATTGAATAAATCTATTTGGTTTTGGCAAACTTAGCATTGGTCAATAGCAACAACACTTTGAGGTTTAAATAGAAAAGAGAAATACGTGTAGATGTTTCATTGTCTTTCTTGTTAGCTCATAGCTCATTATTCTGAAGTTAAAATTGTTTGTGCTTATAAGGAAGATGCATGATTGTTTCTACCATATGTATATTTGTTTGTTTCCCTCGGCTCTTATGCTTGCTAATTAACCTTGCTAGCCAAAGACCACATCGAGAGGGAATACTTCTCGTGCATCCAAACCTTAACCCAAACCTATGCCATTTGTGTCCACCATACCTACCTACTACATGGTATTTTCTGCCATTCCAAGTAAATACTTCATGTGCTACCTTTAAACAATTCAAAACTTAGTATCTCTTATTTGTGTTAATGTTTCATAGCTCATGAGGAAGTATGTGGTGTTTTATCTTTCAATCTTGTTGGGCAACTTCCACCAATGGACTAGTGGCCTCATCCGCTTATCCAATAATTTTGCAAAAAGAGCTGGCAATGGGATTCCCAGTCCCAAATTAATCAAACTAAATAGACACTCCTCCATGGTATGTGATTGATGGACGGCACCCGAAGGATTCGGTTAGCCATGGCTTGTGTAAGCAAAGGTTGGGGGAGTGTCATCATCATAATAAAACAAAGTAAAAAGGCACTCCTTCATGGTCTGAGATTGTTGGTGCACCCGAGGATTCGGTTAGCCATGGTTTGTGAAAGAAAGGTTGGAAGGAGTGCCACACAAAATGAAAATAATATGGGAGCCGCTCTTAGGAGGTTGTCTAGCAAGGGGGTTAGAGTACCCGCTACTGCCGTTGACAACAACAAACACCTCTCAAAATGTTACTTTTATTATCTTTATATGATTGCAAAACTGAAAAAGCTCTAGCACATGATTTAATCCCTGCTTCCCTCTGCGAAGGGCCTGTCTTTTACTTTATGTTGAGTCAAGAAACCTATTTCTCTCCATCTCAAGCAAGCATTTGAGTAGTTGTGATCAAACCATTATATTGTGATTTGCTACATCATGTCTTTTATTCTTCCTTGTTTAGTACAAGTTTTATCTGAATGAATATAGCTTTGCAAGTTATCAATGATCATGAGAAGACCATTATGATTGAGTATGCAAGTTGTGCCTTATAAACTTTAACATGAGAGCGCTGCTCAATGAGATAAATATAATCTGTTAATTGTTCTCTGACCAAGAACGAAGTTTGCCATCACCAATTATGATTTCTCATGCACCTTTACTTGTGATTACCCTATACTTGTTTCAATGTGAGTTATAAGAGGTTGTCTACTATAATGTCCTGTGTGAATGAATATGATGCTTCTTGTCCGTATTTTATTTATCGACTCTTCACTCCATAAACATGTGGTCATGTCTATCGAGCTGTTTCCGCTTGGGGACAAGCGAAGTCTAAGCTTGGGGGAGTTGATACGTCCAATTTGCATCACTATTTTATATCATAATTTGCTGTTATTCATTGATATATTTCATATTGGGACACATTACTTATGTTATTTCATCTATTTTGCATGTTTCATCATTATTGGAGGATCGAACACCTGAGCTGTGGATTCTCGCTGAAAAAGCACCGTCGAACGCAATATTTCGGAAGATCAACTCGGAAGGAAATTATACCAAAAATCCTATTTTTCAAGATGACGAAGGGAGCCGAAGGAGGAGCCAGGAGCAGCTGGTGGGCCCACACCCTAGGCGGCGCGGCCCAAGCCCCCGGCCGCGCCGGCCTGTGGTCTGGGGGGCCCACGACCCTTTTCGCCTCCTTTTCTTCGCCAAACCCTTCGTCCCGAAGACCTAAGCCACAGAGGGTACCTCGCGAAGAGTTACAGCCGCCTCTGCGGGGCGGAGAACACCAGAGAGAAAAGAGCTCTCGGCGGGCCGAGGAATCCATTGGGGAAATTCCCTCCGGGAGGGGGAAATCGACGCCATCGTCACCGTCATCGAGCTGGACATCATCGCCATCACCATCATCATCATCTCCACCATCATCACCGCCGTCATCACCGCTGGACACCGTCACCGCCGTAGCAATTTGGGTTTGATCTTGATTGTTTGATAGGGGAAACTCTCCCGTATCGATTTCTACTTGTTGTTGATGCTATTGAGTGAAACCATTGAACCAAGTTTATGTTCAGATTGTTATTCATCATCATATCACCTCTGATCATGTTCCATATGATGTCTCGTGAGTAGTTCGTTTAGTTCTTGAGGACATGGGTGAAGTCTAAATGTTAGTAGTGAACTATGGTTGAGTAATATTCAATGGTGTGATATTTAAGTTGTGGTGTTATTCTTCTAGTGGTGTCATGTGAACGTCGACTACATGACACTTCACCATTTATGGGCCTAGGGGAATGCATCTTGTATTCGTTTGCTAATTGCGGGGTTGCCGGAGTGACGAAACCTAAACCCCCGTTGGTATATCGATGCGGGAGGGATCGCAGGATCTCGTAGTTTAAGGCTGTGGTTAGATTTATTCTTAATTACTTTCTTGTAGTTGCGGATGCTTGCAAGGGGTATAATCACAAGTATGTATTAGTCCTAGGAAGGGCGGTACATTAGCATAGGTTCACCCACACAACACTTATCACAACAATGAAGATTATTTAGCCGTATGTAGCGAAAGCACTAGACTAAAATCCCGTGTGTCCTCGAGAACGTTTGGTCATTATAAGTAAACAAACCGGCTTGTCCTTTGTGCTAAAAAGGATTGGGCCACTCGCTGCAATTATTACTCTCGCACTTTACATACTCGTACTTTATTCAATCGTTACATCAAAACCCCCGAATACTTGTCTGTGAGCATTTACGTGAATCCTTCATCGAAACCGCTTGTCAACACCTTCTCGCTCCTCGTTGGGATCGACATTCTTACTTATCGAAGATACTACGATACACCCCCTATACTTGTGGGTCATCAAGACTATTTTCTCGGCGCCGTTGCCGGGGAGTGAAGCGCTATTGGTAAGTGGAATTGGTAAGGAAAACCTTTATCACAGTGCTGATTTTATTTCTGCCGTCGCTATAAGTCATTATGGAGAGATCTTCTCTTCATTTTCTATTTGGGAAATCTACTACTACTGCAACGGTAGTGGATGAAGCGCCAGGTGAGGAAGTGATACCATATAAAATACCTATGAAAATTATTGAACGTGTTATGGATAACCGCTATGAAGGGGATGGAACTGTCCACCCCGGTGATCATTTACCGTTTTTGCATGAATTATGCGGGTTATTCAAATGTGCAGGTATTGCTATGGATGAAGTGAGGAAGAAACTATTCTCTTTATCGCTGTCCGGTAAGGCGGCGCATTGGTATAAATTACTGGATAATGGGGATTCTCTTGAATGGAATGATATTGTGCCCCGGTTTTATTCTAAGTTCTATCCTCCAAGTGAAATTCATAAGGATCGGAATCGCATATATAATTTTTGGCCTCATGATGGAGAGAGTATTGCCCAAGCTTGGGGGAGATTGAAGTCTTTAATGCTCAAATGCCCCATTCATGAGCTTCCTGGTAATGTTATTATTGATAATTTCTACGCAAGACTTTCTTTTCAAGACAAGACCTTGCTGGATACTTCTTGTTTTGGATCATTTACACGCAACAAGGAAGAGTTTAAAAGGGACCTTCTTGATCGAATCCAAGAAAATACTGAAGGTTGGGAGAACGACAAGGATAGAGAATCAGGTATAATTTATGATTATAAATGCATTGAAGCTTTTATGGATACTGATAAATTTCGTAATATGAGTGCTACATATGGTCTTGATTCTCAAGTTGCTGTAAATCTTTATAAAGCTTTTGCCTCTCATTATGAATTGCCAAAGAAGAATTTTGATAAGTATCATGAACCGTATAAAGATAAAATTGATTCATCTATTAATAAATGTGTAGTGGTTGAAACTGCTGATAATGTTATTCCTGAAGCTTATATTGAAAAAACTCCTTTCCCTGCCAAAATGAAAGAGTACTCTGTTATAAATAGTGCGGTTCATAAAAGTGAAAAGAAACCTGTAGAACCTGAAGAACAAATAAAAATTGAACCTGCTGTTGCAATAGTTAAAGATCTTGTGACTGAAAATGTGGAGGATGGTCATATTATTTTCTGTGAAGATGCTTCTAATATTGTTTCACATCCTAATAAACCCAAACAAGCTAGTGTTCCTATGATGTCTGTTAGAATTGGTGATCACCGCCGTAGCAATTTGGGTTTGATCTTGATTGTTTGATAGGGGAAACTCTCCCGGTATCGATTTCTACTTGTTGTTGATGCTATTGAGTGAAACCATTGAACCAAGTTTATGTTCAGATTGTTATTCATCATCATATCACCTCTGATCATGTTCCATATGATGTCTCGTGAGTAGTTCGTTTAGTTCTTGAGGACATGGGTGAAGTCTAAATGTTAGTAGTGAACTATGGTTGAGTAATATTCAATGGTGTGATATTTAAGTTGTGGTGTTATTCTTCTAGTGGTGTCATGTGAACGTCGACTACATGACACTTCACCATTTATGGGCCTAGGGGAATGCATCTTGTATTCGTTTGCTAATTGCGGGGTTGCCGGAGTGACAGAAACCTAAACCCCCGTTGGTATATCGATGCAGGAGGGATCGCAGTATCTCAGAGTTTAAGGCTGTGGTTAGATTTATTCTTAATTACTTTCTTGTAGTTGCGGATGCTTGCAAGGGGTATAATCACAAGTATGTATTAGTCCTAGGAAGGGCGGTACATTAGCATAGGTTCACCCACACAACACTTATCACAACAATGAAGATTATTTAGCCGTATGTAGCGAAAGCACTAGACTAAAATCCCGTGTGTCCTCGAGAACGTTTGGTCATTATAAGTAAACAAACCGGCTTGTCCTTTGTGCTAAAAAGGATTGGGCCACTCGCTGCAATTATTACTCTCGCACTTTACATACTCGTACTTTATTCAACTGTTACATCAAAACCCCCTGAATACTTGTCTGTGAGCATTTACAGTGAATCCTTCATCGAAACTGCTTGTCAACACCTTCTGCTCCTCGTTGGGATCGACATTCTTACTTATCGAAGATACTACGATACACCCCCTATACTTGTGGGTCATCAGCGCGTCGCGGGGCCGACACAGAGGGAGGGAGAGGAAACGGAGGGGACCGGGAGGTTCCCCAGCTCACCAGGAGCGCGGGGAGGTTGACGACGTCGCCGGAGGTGGCCGGGAACGCCGGCGAGAGGCGGTGGACGGTGGCTCGGGCTCCGCCCGATTGGCGCGATTCCGGGCGCCTCGGCCTGCTCTGGTTGGCGGGGAAGGACGAGGGCGTCACGGCGGAGCTCGAGAGCGTCTCGGAGGGGCGCGGGGTGGCCGGCAACGGCGGCGACGGCGATGGCCGAGCGGGGCTAGGGTTTCGGTCGCGCCTGCAGAGAGAGAGAGAGAGGGTCAGGGGAGGGGGAAGATAGGGATGAGGGGGAGGGCGCGCGAGGGAGTCTCCAGGACGTCCTCCTCGTCCAGGCGGCGAGCAGGAGGTGGCCGCATCGGGGCGCCAGGGAAGGGCACGCAGGCAGCTGCGTGGCTGAGGAAGAAGACAAGGGCATTTTGCCCAAAGCCCCCTGGTTTTTGGAAATTTCGAGGAAAACTTGAAACATAGCCAAATTCAATTGTATTTTATGTTTTGAACACTTTTGAAACCCAACAAAATATCTCCAGACTTTGCATAACTATTTTGTGGCCTTCTTAAAGATATGAGAGGGACCACATAACAATATTTTGTAAGTTTGAAACCATTTCAAAATAGAGAAAGTACTTGAGAGTTAGGGTTTCAACTTTATTTGAAAAGCAATTTTTTTCCTAATGCATTTTATATGATGCTCATGATGCACAAACAACTCCTAATTAGGGTTTAGCAAAACAGGGATGTTACAACAAGTGTGCAGTGACAGTGTTCACTGTCCAAACTGAATTTCTGTGATGTTTTTCACTCTGTCCAAACTGAATTTCTAACACTTAGTATCCTGGCTAGCACTTGTGATTTGTTTTGCAGGTTTTGAAGTTGAATATGACCAGAAGATGTCCTTCAAGCATTTAGTCTAGGTTTTAGTTTAGGAAAATCTTGTAATTTTCCTTTTTCATTTCTGTTTATTATTATACATCAATTCTTGTATCAAGAATATTGTAAAGACTATGTATTCTGTGTTGATGATCAATAAAGCTCAAGTTTTTGTTTATGAGCTTTTGATTTATGTAATATTTATATCCTGAATTAAATATTGTACTTAATATTCATTGTGTAATTTCAAAGTCATTTGATTTCATAAGTTGTTTTTAAATTGGGAATTCATATTTATATTGTGTAATGCTTATTGTTAAATGTATTAACACTTGTCAAATGCAATCATTCCCCAAATCAATAAGATACAAAAGAGATCATGTCGAAATTTCCCTAACTCACATTGCCTAACCCTGAGTGCAAGATGAGAGAGAACCTCGATCCCTCTTAGGTTTAGTTGCAATAAGGCGCGAAAATTTCCCCCGTTTTGCGATGAAATGCACATCCCATTTCTAAATCTACCCTTCGTTGTTCCTATGTTCTGGGTTATTACAGCCTCTCCCCCTTAACAGAAACTTCGTCCCGAAGTTAAGATTGGTACCTGAACATCTCGGGGTAAGACTTCCGGAGTTCTTCTTCCGTCTCCCAAGTTGCTTCTCGCTCAGGATGATGTTGCCATTGAACTTTGCAGTATTTGATTGCTCTGTTCCTTAACTTCTTCCATTTTACTTCTAGGATCTTTTCGGGTCTTTCCACATAGGTTAGGTCAGATTGCAATTCTATTTCTTCATATGTAATAGGATCATCCGGTGCCTTCAAACACTTTCTGAGTTGGGATACATGAAATACATTGTGAACTTGATTTAGTTGCTCCGGTAATTCCAACTCAAAAGCTGTTCCTCGATTCTGACTAAGTATCTTAAATGGTCCTATATATCGAGGACTTAACTTCCCTTTAACTCCGAACCTCTTAAGTCCTTTCATTGGGCTAACCTTTAAATATACCATATCTCCTACTTTCGGTTCCCAAGCTCTTCTCCTTTGGTCGGCATAACTTTTTTTGACGACTCTGAGCTATTTTGAGTCTATCCCGAATCACCTCGATGACTCCTTGTCTTTCCTTGATGTAGTCCGGTGTAAACTCCTTGTTCTCTCCAGTTTCAAACCAACAAATTGGTGATCGACACTTCCTTCCGTACAATGCCTCGTACGGTGCCATCTGGATGCTACTCTGATAACTATTATTATATGAGAATTCCGCTAAAGGTAAATGGTCCTCCCATGAGCCTCCAAAGTTCAGAGCACAAGCTCTAAGCATGTCCTCAAGTATCTGATTGGTTCTTTCGGTTTGTCCTCCGGTTTGTGGATGATATGCTGTACTGAAGTCCAACTTGGATCCCAAAGCTTCTTGGAGTTGTTTCCAAAACGCTGATGTGAAAATTGAACCTCTATCCGAGACTATTTTCTTTGGTACTCCATGCTTGCTAACAATCTCCTTCACATATATATCCACAAGCTTCTCTGCAGTATCCTTTGTATTTACGGCTATGAAATGAGCACTCTTGGTAAGTCTGTCCACTATTACCCATATCATATCCTTCCTCTTACTAGTCATTGGTAGACCAGTAACAAAATCCATTCCGATTTCATCCCATTTCCACTCCGGTATCTCTAGTGGTTTAAGTAATCCAGCCGGACTTTGATGTTCAGCCTTCACTCGCTGACATGTATGGCATTCGGAGACGTATTGTGCTATCTCTCTTTTCATGTTGTTCCACCAGAACATCTCCTTCAAATCCATATACATCTTAGTACTTCCCGGATGTATTGAATAAGGGGTTTCATGTGCTTCTTTGAATATGATTGACTTTACTTCTGGATCATCCGGTACACATATCCTTTTCTGGAAGTATAATGAATCAAAATCCCCTAGATTGAATTCCGATGGTCTTCCCTCTCCAATCCTTTTGATTTCTTCTTGGATGAACAAATCATCCGCTTGTTTCCGGATAATCTCATACTTCAAGTCTGAGTACATCTCATCCATAATTCTCATGGTTGCTATACTTCCCTTAACATCACCTTGAATAAACAAAATCTGAGCATCCTCTAGCTCTTTCCGAAGTTCCTTTGGAATCTCCCATTCTGTAGGTTGATTTTCCGTACTCTTTCTGCTTAAGGCATCTGCTACTACATTAGCCTTGCCTGGTGTATAATTGATTGTAAGGTCATAATACTTAATCAACTCTAACCATCTCTTCTGTCTCATGTTTAATTCCTTCTGCGTGAAGAAATATTTCAAACTTTTATGATCGGTGTATAACTCACACTTGGATCCATATAAAAATTGTCTGCAACTCTTCAAAGCATACACAACTGCCGCTAATTCTAGATCATGTACTGGGTAGTTGTGTTCATGTGGTTTCAACTGTCTTGATCCATAAGCTATTACCTTCCGATCTTGCATAAGAACACATCCAAGTCCATTCTTGGAAGCATCACAATACACCGTGTAATCCTTTCCAGGTTCAGGAACTGCTAACACCGGTGTTGTGGTTAACTTATCTTTGAGTGTTTGGAAGCTGGCTTCACACTCATCTGTCCACTCAAATGGAGTATTTTTCTTGAGTAACTTGGTCATTGGTCCTGCAATCTTTGAAAATCCCTCTATGAATCTCCGATAATAGCCTGCCATACCAAGGAATCCTCGTATCTCCTTAGCATTTTTGGGTGATTTCCATTCCAATACTGACTGAACCTTGCTTGGATTCACCGCTATGCCTTCTTTGGTTATGACATGTCCAAGAAATTCAACACTATCTAACAAAAATTTGCACTTGCTGAACTTTGCATAAAGATGATGTTCTCTCAAAATTTGCAGAACTATCTTCAAATGCTTGGCATGTTCTTCTTTATCTTTGGAATAGATTAGAATATCATCTATGAACACTATCACAAACTTGTCCAAGTACTTCATGAATATCTTGTTCATCAAATTCATGAAAATTGCTGGTGCATTTGTTAGTCCGAATGGTATAACCAAGTATTCATGGTGTGCATACCTTGATACGAACGTTGTTTTTGGCACATCCTCCTTCTTGATCTTGATTTGATGGTATCCTGACCTTAAATCTATCTTCGAGAAGACTCCAGCTCCTTGAACTTGATCAAAAAGGTCTTGTATTCTAGGTAAAGGATACTTGTTCTTGATAGTTACATTGTTCAGATTTCTGTAATCTCCACACATTCTCTTTCCTCCATCTCTTTTATCCACAAAAATAACTGGTGTACCCCATGGTGACACACTTTCTTGAATGAATCCTTTCTGTTCTAACTCATCTATCTGAGCTTTCAGTTCCACTAATTCCTTTGGCCCCATCTTATATGGTGGTTGAGCTATTGGTGCTGTGCCTGGAATCAGATCGATTGTGAACTCAATCTCCCTATCAGGTGGCATACCCGGTAGTTCCTTAGGAAATACATCTTGAAACTCATTCACTACAGGGATATCTTCAATCCTCACCTCCTTCAGACTATTGAGTTCCAATCCTATCTCTAACTCACTGTATTTGTCTCCTTGGAAAACTATTCGGCCTCCAATGGAGTTGCGAAGTGATACTGTTTTATCTCCACAGTTAATCACCGCTCCATTCTCTGTTAACCAGTCCATCCCTAGGATGACAGATATGTCCTTCATGGGAATGATAAATAGGTCCGCGAAATACACACAGTCACATATGGTTATGACTTGTGCTTCTTTCACGTGGGTTACTAAGATCGTCCCCCCGCGGATAGAACAGTTATAGGGGTTTCTAACTCAGAACATCTAAGCCCGAATTTTTCCACAAACTCCAATGCAAGAAATGATGTGGTTGCTCCAGTATCAAATAATACTTTGCCAGGATGAGTAAGAATGCTTAGCGTACCTAAGACTGTTTGATCCGACTCTTCCGCTTGCTCCAAAGATGTGCAATTCAGCTTTCCATAAGGCTTTCCCCTCTTGTTGTTGTTGTAGTTGCGGTTGTTGTTGTTGTTGTTGTTGTTGTTGTTGTTGTTGTTGCGGTTGTTGTTGTTGTTTCCACCTCGTCCTCCGGAGCTCTGTCCACTCCAAGACGACTTGTTTGGACACTCCGGCTTGATGTGTCCATCCTTCCCACAACCATAACAGATGATTCTGGGTTTCTGACAATCCTTCTACAAATGACCCCTCAGGCCACAACTTTTGCAGATGATCTGATTAATTGGGTTCTGTCTCTGACCTCCCAGGTTGTATTGATTACCAGTAGTAGGTCGAAATCGGGGTTTGAAACTCCGATCAGGTATTGGTTTACTAATTGGGTATTTCCTTGGCTCGATACGAGCCCTCTTCCTCCTATCCTCCTGGACTTGCCTGTAATCATCCTCGAAAGTGATTGCCGAGTCAATCAGTTCCTGGAATTCGGCAGTCCGTGCCAACCTCAGTTGCATCTTCATGTATGGATTCATGCCTTTCATGGACCGCTTCTTTCTCTTCTCCTCCGTATCCACATCCTCAGGTGCATACCTGGATAGCCTGTTGAAATCCCGAACATACTGCATAATGGGTGCAGTGTTCTGACGTAGTTCGTCAAACTCCCTCTTCTTCAGCTCCACCACGCTCTCCGGAACATGAGCATCCCGGAACTTCTTCTTGAACTCCTCCCAGGTGAACACCTTATCTGGAGGGTGTACTGCTACAAGATTCTCCCACCATGAAGCTGCTGGTCCTGACAACAGATAAGTAGTATATCTAATCTTCTCCTCATCGTTGCAACCAACGGTCTTCAGCTTCCGTTCCGTATCCATGAGCCAATCTTTAGCGTCCATTGGTTCTGGAGCTGATGTAAACGGTAGTGGTCTTGCATTTTGGAAGTCTGATAGGGTTACTCCCTTGCCTTCATTACCCCTATCATTGATGACGTGGGTAAAGAAGTCTTGCATGTTCTTGCTTTGACTTTCCTGGTATCGCCTCCTATCTTCCTCCATTGCTCTCATATACTGTTGGAAGTCTGGGTGCATCATTGGGTGTGGTGGTGGTGGTGCATTCTCTGCTCTAGCTGCTGCATCTGCCTCCTCTTTTTCTCTTGCCTCCCGCTCTCTGCGAGCCTCTTCGGTTTCTACTAACGCCATGTTCCCCCTAGTCCTGTAACAAAGAGCGATTACTCATAATCACAGCATGCAAATGTTTTCTGAGCTCAACTCAATGCCCAGAACTAGTCACACAATGAAATCAAGAAGCAAATACAAAACAAACATTTATTATGCATATACTTTGTATATTACATAACATACACACACATTTATATTACATGTGGTATATATAAACCACTTATTTGGCTCAAAGCCCAAGCCAACGGAAATTTTAAAATACGTTCTATTACAATACCACCTAGATTACTTTATTCTTCCTTGGAGCTCTACTCCTCGTCATCATAACTCGCCTCCGCGTACATCCCTGGGGTCCATCCGGTACAGCGGTTTGTCTTCCGAACACCGTCCGGAATAAAGGTCCTTCCAGTAGGTATGTAGTCTGAATCGGACGAAGTGCCGAGACAGAGATCCGTCATGCCAAAGTAGCTGGATAAAGACTCATATGTATCCCCAGTGGGATACAACTCACCTTCTTCGGCCATCCATGGAGGATTCCTACTCACTTGACCTCTCATCTTCTTCTTCTTCTTTTTCTTGGTTCCCGAACTCTCACCTACAACGTACTGGGATGTTTTGGGTAATCCCATCTCCAGATCTAAAGAAATGGAGTTGGTGTCTTTCTCTTTCTGCCCAAAGCTTTGGTTAACATCTTGGTTAACCGCGCCTCCTTCATCCTCTGTATCACAAGTGATGGGTTCTCCTTCATCCCCAAATGGTTCCCCGAAACGCCAACCAGTCGAATTCTCGATTGGCGACTCCGAGCAGTTTAGATTCCTGGAATCATCTCCCCCATATCCAGACTCATATGATGCTGACGCATGCGGATAGTGTGGAACAAAGTTGGGTGTGAGTGGATCTTTATGGGACAACTGGTCACTCAAATCTACATAGCTGTCTAGGCTAAAGAAAGGTGTAGTATGTTGTGGTTGTGCCCTCAGATCATGCATCCGAGTTTGGACTTTATCAGGGTCCGTGAACTCAGTTAGCATGTGCTCAATCTCACCCCTCATCTTCATGTGTAAAAGGTACATCGTGGTCAATAAAGACTTACAACTATCCATGTGATGTCTTTGCAGACTTGTGGCTTCGTGTGCTAACACCAGATGATTTAGAGTGGGATCCTCATCTTCCTCGGCATGAGGTATATGAGAATACTCTGAACATAGCAGCTCTACTGACTTGTGTTGCCTTATCTCAAGGATTGCCTTGAATAGGGCCATGTGATAGGCGGTGGTGATGGTCTTCTCCGTATGGCATTATACGACTCATCAGCAGTTTTGTCGGTAGTTGGACCGATGCTCTGCACTTGGCTAGGATTTCCCCATCATAGTAGGTATACTTGATAACAGGTATCCGGGGGTCACAATGAAGTTCCTTCAGCATCCCACACAGGAGAGCTGTGATTGGTCCATCATAATCACCGAGCCATCCCTCAACCTTCCTCAAAGTCCTCTTAGGAAAAGTGTTCGCCATTATGGCTGTATACAAAAGCAGAATATTAGTAGTGATAATGCATCATAATAGCTATAATAAAGAATTATCGCACTAAAATATAGGGTTTTGCTATTCTCATGTGAATAATCACCATATTTCTAGAGAATTCTTTACCATTTCTACTTGACTCCTACAGGTTTCTTCCCTATACTAGGTTTTTCCAACCTAAGGTCGCAACATTTGCTCTGATACTAGCTGCGGTGACCCAGCATACCACTGCATGTTGTAGTATACAAGTCGTTGATATGATCTTTGTGAAGGGACTTCTTCACAATTTGCCATATCCCTCAGAGTGGTACAACAGAAACATTGCAGGTCATGACACTCCATACATTATTACAAACATTGTCTTAACAAGTTGGTATTCTCACAGGTCCTATGAGAACACCCTAAGATACTACTTAAGTACGATTACAACTCATAACAAATATAAAGATAGCTCAACAACTTATTTAGGTAAGTTCTATGTTGCTCGGCTCTATGATGCTAGGGTATATCACTACTCCTCCACCTCGGTGTCATCGGGTCCGTAGACTATCCCATAGTCTACTCCTTCCACTCCGCCGGTAAGATCAGGTTCCTCGTAGACCAGCTCGTAACTTCCTTCTGGTGCTCCATCGTTGATGGCCTCCACTTCCGGATCACAGTCTAGCAAGGGTGTCGAAAGAAAGTGAGTACAGAGGTACTCAGCAAGTTCTAAAAGAGTAAAAAGGTGTTTGATGCACTAGCTACGACCATTGATCAGGAAATCGCAGGTCGATGCATGTTTTGAAATCATTTCTTCAAAAGGTTGCTTTTATTATGAAAACTATGCCCGTCAGTCTTCACAGGTTGACCAGAACTTCGTGGAGTTCCTTTCTGCGCGTTCGCGATTCCCTTCCCGGAACAAGGAGTGTCAGCCACAATTTGATACACTCTGCAGAGGTGCGTTACTTTTCCCACAAGAGATCCCACCCTTTTTGCCATCCGCAGGGACTTGCCCCCGTTCACACTTCCTTTGGTGTGAGGCCAGGTATAAAGATCCAAGCCCACACCGCCTTCTCCGCGACTGCAAACCCACCCTTTTGTCCACCCGTACACCCCCAGTAGTCCCCGGTTACGGCTTTACTCACGGTGCACTTTGGACAATCCATCATAGATCGTAGAGCCTATCATCACTAATGGATGGGGATTTAAAAGGCTATCCCAACCTACGGCAGTGCCTCCAACACCCCGCCGGCTCTACCAATCCGTTGGCGTGCAGAAGGGAAAAGATACGACTGGCTTCACTAGAGCCATTATAGATCTCATGGTTAACGCGATTTGTACGGCGCTAGAATCACTGGACGGCATTGGTAATTAATCCTAGGGTGATATAACCCATGCAATGGAACCTCCACCATATCAACACATACCATGGTTCTATTGCCAGCCACATAGTCATATTCATAGTTGGAAAGTAACATTTTATTTGCGATGCAGGAATGATAAGTATATAGCTTTGCATTAAAGTAGTAGAAAATAATCAAGTTGACATGAGCAAGGGTGAACTTGCCTGTGGACTGCGAGATAGTGCAGTTCAATGCGGTTGATGGAACCTGGACCTCGGGTTCTGTAAGAAGCACCATTGTCCGGTAAGGACAATGTTATAAAATCCAAATAATGCAATCATGGATGTATTATTTTATGTTGAATCCCTTTACCCCAATGAGTTATTACAATTTAAGGTTGATTTAAGATTTATGCCTTTGGCAGTAACTTGCATTTGATTTAATGTGTAAACCATTTTAATTTACATAAAGTAAAATACTTCAAAGTAAAACTACTTTACTTGGTAATTCATTTCTTTATTCCAAAAATAATTTGAAATCATAGAGTTACCTCTATAGTTTTTAAAATAAAAAGGAATAGAGTATTTTTCTTTTTAAAAATACCTTTTTCAAATAGAAATGACTTGGAATAAGAGAATTTCCTTTTGAAATGTTTGAAAATAAGTATTTGAACTTATTTGAGATTTTTCCTTGAATTTTAATTTCAAGGAAATAATAGTTTGAAATTCCAAGTTATTATTTTAAATTCATCAAATTCATAATTTTGAATTTGTTTCTTAAATTCTATTTTATATTTTATTTAGGTTAAGATTTATTTTTCATTCACTAATCCAATTTTTAATGGATTTTTAGAGTTGTATTTTATTTACTAAAAATTGGTGAAATTCTGGCTTTTTCTAAATAGTGAAAAGACCAAAATACCCCTGGCCCCTATTGGGCCAGCCCACTAACTAAGGCCCATGGGACAGCCCACTAAGGCATGTCCCATAACGGGTCGGTGGCGCCGAAGCGGCCCACCTCGCTCACACACTCGTCTCTCTCACTCGCTCGCCCTAACCCTAACCTCTCGCGACGCCCGTGGCGATGGCGTCGCCGCCATGGCCGCCGCCGTGCTCCGGCCATCTCCGTGCTCCCCTGCCTTAGCCACTTACCAGATCTGGACCGCCGCGAGACGATCTATCGATCTGTCCGCGTGGTTTCTCCGATTTCCCCTTCTCCCGGCGAATCGCCTCCTCTCTGGATCCACTGGAGAATCGCCTCGGCGATTTGGTGATCTCCGGCGAACTCTCGTCCTCGCCGTCGACGTGCGCCCCCCTGAGACCGACCTGGTGCGGTGCTGCTTGCAGTACCAGTGCCGTCGTCTCCGTGCCGTGCTGCTGTGGTGGTGTTCGTGCTCATCGGCGTAACGCCGGCGCCTACCCTGGGCTTTGCAGCTGCTATGGCCGCGCGAGCACTGCCTCGCCATGCCATAGCCTCTGCCACCAGGCGCATGTAAGTGTTCTTCTCCTCTTCCTTCTCTTCTCCATGCTTGTGCGCCTCCCAAGCTACTGTGCTTCTTCTTCCTCCTATTCTGCTGCACTCTGGTGATCCTGTGATCACACAGAACTTTGCCATGGCTGCCTAATCTACCTATGCTTCCATTTGCTGCAAGCTATGGCCAAATTACCAATTTCTGGTACTAGCCAGTGCTGCCTTGCTTGCTGTACATGCTCTATGTTGCTTATCTATTGCTCCTAGCATGCTCTGATCTTGCTATGCTATGCTGTGCTTGCTTATGGGCTTGCTATACCATGCTGTTCATGCTTATGGCTTGCTTAAGCTTACTGGTAATCTACACTTGCTTGTTGACAAGGGATTAACTTGTCAATGCCTACGGGTTGTAGACTAGGGTTTAGTTGGAAGTAGAGGGCAAGTAGATCTCGAAGATTTCAGCCGAAAAGTACTCGACGATTGTGAAAACTAGGGTTTGTGAGACAATGATTCGATGCTTTCTTTGTCCCTCGACTCCCCCTTATATAGGAGGTGGAGCCGAGGGATTCGTATTGTACAAGTTACAGAGTCCGGGAGGGTTTCCAACTCATCCCGCAAGATTACAAACATCATCTCCTAATACAACTCTAACTTTCCTTAATATCAACTTGGGCTTCCGATTCTTCTTATTCTTCGAGTCGTGGGCCTTCAGTAAACCCCGGGTACTATCTTCGGCAGGCCCATTGGGGATGCCTATGTCAGTAGCCCCCGAGATTTTGCTTGAATCGTAGAGTCAGGGAAAATCTCCACTGTTTATTTTTACTCGACAACTTTAAACTTCTCTATATTTCTTCATATGAATTTCTATATTGTACAGGGATAATGGTAGTTAGGGCTAGTTCATCTGACGGATCAGGTACTAGTTAACTGCTCTAGTGGCAATCCGCGAAAACCTACTTCAAAATCATGTCCCTAGACATGATCTCGGGATACTGGTGTAAACTTCGACAGGTGCCGCTTAAGGTCTTACCATTCTGTCGAGTCCCAGTCATATTTATCGGGTACCTAACGCGTCTGTTAGGATTTTTCTTCGTATCTGTTGATACGGATAAAAGTAGCAAACCGACGTCAGAGACGGCGCTACGCCACACAGAACAGATCTGGGGTCTTACCTTCGCAAAGTTTTGCGGCATTCAGAAATTGTTCTCAACTTTGGCGTTCTGAGAATATATTGTCGAGTGCTTATTCGGCTGTTGGAATGGCACATTTTATTGAGTCAACGGATGACTTATATTGCTCTCCCGATGGGAGTATATGTAGAGTTACTTATAACTCGAAATATACTCTCTTGTTCTTCTATCTTTCTTTTTTATAATTTCATTGGGCACGCGAACAGCGTTCCCGATGGGAGTAGCCCCCGAGACTACAGCCAAGGACTTGTGCTTGGGTGTAGGCTCCACGCCTTATGCCGCTATATTTTCTTTCTCTCCCAAAATTTTCAAATCTCTCGGGTGCGCGAACAGCGCTCCCGATGGGAGTAGCCCCCGAGGCTATGAGCAAATATTTGTATTTGATTATAGGCTCACACCATTTCTATTTTGTCTTTCTCGAATATTTTATTTTTCCAAAGTAGCCCCCGAGCATTTGATCAAAAACTTGTATTTGATCAAAGGCTCTCCAATATTTTTTTTGCTGTCGCCTTTTTTATGAAGCTGTTAAGTCAAATTTTTCTCTTGCTAAAGTGATGTCATTGCTGACGATAGCCACGACCGCAGTTCCTGGAAATCGCGAGAAGTTCTCTCTCGCTGCCTTGCGGGCCCAAATTACGCATCGTATTGACACGTCGTGCAAGTGGGGGACACACGTCCTCCGCTTTTCCTGGCGCACGCACTGTAACTCCTCCAGGGTGAAATTACTTTTTTACCCCTGTTCCACGTGTACATCATCTGCCGCACACTTTTTCCATCCAACGGTACGCCGCTTCGCCGCACCTCTATTTAAGGTCCCCTTCTTCTTCCTCCAGCACTTTCGCTCGCGCCGCTCCTCTGCTCTCCTCTTCAAAAATCTCCTCTTGCGCCCCACAGTTCCGTGAGCTCAACTTCTCTCAAGCTGCACTCCTGCGCCATTGTTGATGCCACCGCGCAGACTGACCAGGCACAGCACGCCGGAATCAACGATGGCTTCCGCAGATCTGGGGAGCGCTGAGTGGGAGAGATCCAAAATCTCTGCCCAAGACATCAACCTCCTGAAGAAACTGGGGATCAGCAAGAAGCCCAAGGCGCTGTGCTTCCCCAGCGAAGAGAGCTACCCAACCCCTCCAATGGAGTATCGGGTTAGTTTTGTCGACCATCTCATCCGCGGCCTTTCTGCCCCCATTCACCCTTTTCTTCGGGGGTTGCTTTTTGTTAATGGACTGCAACTTCATCACCTCACACCCAACTCTATCCTCCACATTTCCATCTTCATCACCCTTTGCGTGTCCTTCCTCGGCGTTCATTCTAACTGGGCGGTGTGGAAGCGTATCGTTTTTTGTCGCCGCAATGGCTCTCCCAATGTCGCCTATAACATAGGCGGCGTTGTTATCTGCATTCGCCCTGATGTCGAATACTTCGACGTCAAATTCCCTCACTCAGTTCAAGGGTGGCGCAAAAAATGGCTGTACATTCATGAGGAGAACCATGGGTGTGCTGAAGACAACATCCCTCCTTTTGATGGTGCCGAGAAAATCTACCGCCGCCGCTCCTGGGATGCAGAGGCTACCGACGAAGAAAAAACGGCGACGGAGGCACTGATGACCCGTATCCACGAGCTGCAAAACACCCGCGGCAAAGAGCTGTCGGGTATCCAGATCACGGCATATTTCCTTAGAATCAGAGTGCAGCCTCTGGAAGTATGCTGGCGACAATGATGTGGATCGGTTGTCGGTGGATTTACCGGTCAAGGATTTAGAAAAACTTGTCCGTAAAATCTCCTCCCTCAGCAAGAAAGATCCTGTCCCTTCTTCTTGTCGCGTAAAACCATATAGCGCCACCAATGCGCTTCCCAAGGTAACCTTTGTCGACTTTCTCATTTTTGTTTGACATCCTTTCCATAACTCTTTTATTGACATCTCCCTTTGTTTTTTTATATATAGAACTATCCAGACCTTGTCTCTCTTCCTCCCCTTCCTGAAGGTGGAGAAGTCGAAGAAGGAGCCGTTGTCACTGATGACAACCAAGATGCTCCTTCCTTTGAGAATGAACCCGCAGGTTCTCGAAAATCTGCGGGATCCTCTGAAAAGGAGGCTGCCTCTGAGGCTACCACATCGGCACAGTCTCCTCCTCCTGCTGTTTCTCCAAAGAACAAAAGGAAGAGGACTGATGTCGAAGATTTCGGCACCTCCAAAGCCGAAGAAGCTGCTCCTTCACGTCGGAAGACAGCTTTCAATCCATACCTTGAAGCCCTCGTCAGTTCGTAAGTCACCTTTTGTTTCTTACTGTTTTGCTACTTGAAGATTTTTGTCTATCTTGCTTCTTATACTGCTTCCATTTAATCGTAGTGGTGACGAGGAAGAAATGCCAGCTATTGATGCGACTGCTCGAACGAGTACGTCGCATACTCTAGTTGTTTCTGAAGTGCAAGTTGAAGGAGAAGAATCGTCGCCTCCTCAACAAAACACCGACGAACCTGCTCCTCCTGCAAGCCCCCTTGTCCCTTCACCAAAAAGGGCGAGGGTTGAAACAATCACGGAGCCTACCTTACAATTGGGTAGCTCCTCGACTCCTCTTTTGGATGATGTAAGTCCTTAAGTGCTTTCTGATGCTGTCGATGTTTTCTCTGTTTGCTTCTTTTGATTTTGTGCTATCGCACTTTTTCCCCTACCGACGATTTCTTTCTCTATCTTTCTTTTAACAGCCTTTGATTAAGGAATTCATCCGCTTTGGTGCCCAATTCGTTGGGTACCGCGAGTACGCTAGCAAAGCTGAAGGTAATGTCTTTTTGCTGCTCTTTACCCTTTCCTTCTCACTCCTTTCTTGTCTTGATTTTGACTGGACTTGCCTATTTTGGCAGAAAACTGGCGGAGGCCAACAAACGTGCCGACACACTTGCTCAAAAATTAGAGCAAAGTGAGGAGGCTCGTAAGAAGGCCGAATCAGATGCTAGTAAGGCTAGGGCAGAGGCTGACAAGGCCAAGGCCGACGCTGCTGGTGTCGAAGATCTTCAGAAGAGGCTTCACGACGCCGAGACTTCGTTGAGCGAGCATATAGCCGCACAATCTGCTCGCGAAGACGCGATTACTAAACGGCTGAAGTCGCAAAACCGTCGCTTTGTCAGTGAGTACTCGAACCATTTTGTATTCTTTGGACTTGCCTTTCTTTACTCGTTTGTTGATCAATAAATTTCTGCCTCGACAGGTAAAACATCTCAGGAATTTGAACTTGAAGATCCTGACAATGATCCTCTTCTTGACGCGCTTGCTTTCCTTGAATTTCACGGAACAGAAGCACGCGAGGGCATTGATCAGGCCAAGGAAGGATTGTCGCGGCTCTACCCTTACTTCTTTCCAAAGAAAAAGGAACCCGCGACTTTTCTTGCTCTTGCCAAGGACTTTAATCCGCCAGAAGATCTTGGACTGAAGCTGCGCCAAGAAAATATGAAGGTTGCCGTTGAAAGCACTGTCGCCCTGGTTGCTGACAGCCAGCAAAACATCGACTGGACCAAAGTTGGCGACACACAGGAGATGGAGACCACGAAGTGGCGATCGTTGATCAAGGCTGCAAAGCCCAACACAAAGAAGATCCTCGCTTATCTTGGATTCAAGCCTACTCCTGCCCCTAGCTCGTCAAAGCCGAAGGTCTAATAGAATGCCCTATCTTTTCCTGTTTTTCATTTTCTTGTTTCTTTTGAAGTTGTTGCCACAGTAGCTTTGGCGACAACTATCGTAGTAATTCTTTTGAAGAATCCCTCTGTAATATTTGTGTAAATGTCCCGAAGATCAATGGAATTTTATTTTGCGTGACCATTGATACTGAAATTTTCTTTTCCAGTTGATATTTGATAACTACTCGGCAAATCCTCATCCTGCCGATACTTTTCCTGCTTCCTCCTTCTCGAAGAAGACACTTGTCGATGATGACCTTATTGAGGGTTCTTCAAGCAAACATTCCTCGCAAGATTTACAAGAACTTCGCCAACAACTTCAGTCCATGAAAAAGCAAACTCTTGCAATGATGGAGCAATCTCGTAAAGCATCCGAAAGAGAGAAGATTGCCCTTCAACAAGCTAAAGAAGCCATAGCTGCCAAGGACGCTGCTATTTCGGAAGCTGAAAAAGCAACTGCTCGAGAAAATAATATGCTCGAGCTAATGACTGAAGCTAGTGTGGATATGTTAGGTATACTTTTTCAACCTAGCACTGCTTCTGCTTTTTGCTGTAACCCCCTTTTTTTGAATTTCTTGCTCTGTAGCTCAATAGGTTCTGTTCTCGACGCTGCTGCTGAAGATGAAAGGGTGAATGTGAGAACGAACCTCCTCGTTAATCTTTCTCTTAACCATGGCTACCTGTTCTGGGCCACTCCCGAGCGAACCCAACAGATTGTCAGGTTCCAAGACCGCGCCTGTCAGGTTCGCGAATTTCTTAACTTCTGCACGAGAACCTTGACCCTTGTTTACAAGACTATGTTCCCTCGAGATGAAGCTCCCGAAACTCTTCTTGGATTGATGGAAAAGTTCCGAGATGCCCCTCGTATTCATAACTTTGTGCGAGCTCAGTTGACTGCTGGAGCAAGATTCGCCATGATCATGATACATATTTGCCATCCAAAATTGGACCTGACGAAGATTGTCGCTGACTGCTTGGCCAAAAAATCGCGACGAAAAAATAACATCGACGAAATCAATGACATGGTGACTCCTGTGGCCGAAGCGATGATGGATGAACTTCTTCGGATGGATTCCGAATTCTTCGTCAAGGGGAGCTATGCTGAGCACAAAACAACCAAAGGTTTATCTATAGATAGTATATTAGGCCTTGACTGAGTTGTACTATATTGCGAAAAGTTATGTCTATATTTTTTGTCAAATTCTTTGTATTGATGGAGTTGTCTATATTGTAAAGTGTAATCTATATTGCGAAGCCCCCGAGCCTTTAGCTGGAGCTTATACTATTTTGTCGTCTCGAAGAATTTACTTTATTGCGAGAATATATGTATTTTGTTGTCGTGGGTTATGAGCCCCCGAGCCTGTCGAAGAAAAAAGATGTATCTCATCACTATCTTTTACTATATTGCAGCACCGCAAGCCCGCCTCATTAAAAACCTTTCCAGCCCCACTCGGTGCCCTGAAAAGGAAAAGAGTGCGTCTGAAAACTCGCGGGCGTTTCAGTACATTGTATTTTTACAAAGGAGGACTATATTTCGACTCTAAGCGTAGAACCGCCTGAGCTGCGCCACGTTCCAGGGGTTTTTCTCGGGAACCCCTGTCTTCTTGTTCTTGATCCTGTACGCTCCACCTTCGATTACTTCTGTGATGACGTAAGGGCCCAGCCATGATGACTCGAGCTTTTCAGTACTTTGCTGGTTAAGCCGTAGGACCAAATCGCCGACCTGGAAAGATCTTGGCCGCAATCGTCGACTGTGGTAGTTTTTTAGGTCTTGCTGGTACTTGGTGACTCGTGAGAGTACTTCATCTCGAGCTTCGTCGAGTGCATCCACATCGTCCTCCAAAGCTCTTCTTGAAGTTTCTTCGTCATACTCTGTGATTCTTGGGGAGTCATGCTCTATTTCGATCGGTAGTACTGCCTCAGCTCCATGGACTAAAAAGAACGGAGTTTCTTGCGTCGCCGTATTTGGTGTTGTTCGAATACTCCACAGGACACTTGGCAATTCTTCTGGCCAGGTATGTCGAGCTTTTTCAAGCGGTCCTAGCATGCGCTTTTTAATACCGTTGCAGATGATACCATTGGCTTTCTCGACTTGGCCGTTGGTTTGCGGGTGCCCAACTGACGCGAAGTGTAATTTGATGCCTACTTCTGCGCAGTATGCCTTGAACTCCTTGGATATGAAGTTACTACCATTGTCTATGACGATGCTGTGAGGTACTCCAAATCGAAAAACGATGCCCTTCACGAATTTTATTGCTGACGCTGCATCTGGTGAATTTATCGGCTTCGCTTCTATCCACTTAGTGAATTTATCGACAGCAACCAACATGTACTCGTATCCTCCTGGCGAAGCCTTGTGCAATTTTCCCACCATATCGAGTCCCCATTGGGCAAAAGGCCAAGACAATGGTATTGGCATCAACTCTGCTGCCGGAGAGTGGGGTTTTGCGGCAAATCTTTGGCATGCATCGCAGGTTCGTACTATCTCTTTTGCATCCTCGATTGCTGTCAACCAGTAAAATCCAGCCCGAAAAACTTTGGCTGCAATAGCTCGACTGCTCGCGTGGTGACCACATATTCCCTCGTGCACGTCCTTGATACGCGTACAGCACGCGTCCGTTGGGAACCCCAAGAGGAAGGTGCGATGCGTACAGCGGCAAGTTTTCCCTCAGTATGAAACCAAGGTTTATCGAACCAGTAGGAGCCAAGAAGCATGTTGAAGGTTGATGGCGGCAAGATGTAGTGCGGCGCAACACCAGGGATTCCGGCGCCAACGTGGAACCTGCACAACACAAACCAAGTACTTTGCCCCAACGAAACAGTGAGGTTGTCAATCTCACCGGCTTGCTGTAGCAAAGGATTAGATGTATAGTGTGGATGATGATTGTTTGCAGAAAACAGTAGAACAGTATTGCAGTAGATTGTATTTCAGTATAGAGAATTGGACCGGGGTCCACAGTTCACTAGAGGTGTCTCTCCCATAAGATAAACAGCATGTTGGGTGAACAAATTACAGTTGGGAAATTGACAAATAGAGAGGGCATGACCATGCACATACATATTATGATGAGTATAGTGAGATTTAATTGGGCATTATGACAAAGTACATAGACCGCTATCCAGCATGCATCTATGCCTAAAAAGTCCACCTTCAGGTTATCATCCGAACCCCTTCCAGTATTAAGTTGCTAACAACAGACAATTGCATTAAGTATTGCGCGTAATGTAATCAATAACTACATCCTCGGACATAGCATCAATGTTTTATCCCTAGTGGCAACAAAGACATCCATAACCTTAGAGGTTCTTGTCACTCCTCCAGATTCACGGAGACATGAACCCACTATCGAGCATAAATACTCCCTCTTGGAGTTACTAGCATCAACTTGGCCAGAGCATCTACTAATAACGGAGAGCATGCAAGATCATAAACAACACATAGATATAAATTGATAATCAACATAACATGGTATTCTCTATTCATCGGATCCCAACAAACACAACATATAGAATTACAGATAGATGATCTTGATCATGTTCGGCAGCTCACAAGACCCGACAATTAAGCACAATGGGGAGAAGACAACCATCTAGCTACTGCTATGGACCCATAGTCCAGGGGTAGACTACTCACACATCACTCCGGAGGCGACCATGGCGGCGTAGAGTCCTCCGGGAGATGAATCCCCTCTCCGGCAGGGTGCCGGAGGCGATCTCCTGAATCCCCCGAGATGGGATTGGCGGCGGCGGCGTCTCTGGAAGGTTTTCCGTATCATGGCTCTCGGTACTGGGGGTTTCGCGACGAAGGCTATTTATAGGCGGAAGGGTAGGTCAGGGGGCGTCGCGAGGGGCCCAGGAGACAGGTCGGCGCGGCCAAGGGTGGGGCCACGCCGCCCTACCTCCTGGCCACCTCGTGGCCCCACTTCGTTGACTCTTCGGTCTTCTGGAAGCTTCGTGTGAAAATAGGCCCCTGGGCGTTGATTTCGTCCAATTCCGAGAATATTTCCTTACTAGGATTTCTGAAACAAAAACAGCAGAAAATAGCAACTGGCTCTTCGGCATCTTGTTAATAGGTTAGTTCCAGAAAATGCATAAATATGATGTAAAGTATGCATAAAACATGTAGATATCATCAATAATGTGGCATGGAACATAAGAAATTATCGATACGTCGGAGACATATCAGCATCCCCAAGCTTAGTTTCTGCTCGTCCCGAGCAGGTAAACAATAACAAAGATAATTTCTGGAGTGACATGCCATCATAACCTTGATCATACTATTGTAAGCATATGTAATGAATGCAGCGATCAAAACAATGTAAATGACATGAGTAAACAAATGAATCATATAGCAAAGACTTTTCATGAATAGTACTTTCAAGACAAGCATCAATAAGTCTTGCATAAGAGTTAACTCATAAAGCAATAATTCAAAGTAGAGGTATTGAAGCAACACAAAGGAAGATGAAGTTTCAGCGGTTGCTTTCAACTTATAACATGTATATCTCATGGATATTGTCAATGTAAAGTAATATAACAAGTGCAATATGCAAGTATGTAGGAATCAATGCACAGTTCACACAAGTGTTTGCTTGTTGAGGTGGAGAGAGATAGGTGAACTGACTCAACAATAAAAGTAAAAGAATGGTCCTTCAAAGAGGAAAGCATCGATTGCTATACTTGTGCTAGAGCTTTGGTTTTGAAAACAAGAAACAATTTTGTCAACGGTAGTAATAAAGCATATGTGTTATGTAAATTATATCCTACAAGTTGCAAGCCTCATGCATAGTATACTAATAGTGCCCGCACCTTGTCCTAATTAGCTTGGATTACCGGGATTATCGCAATGCACATGTTTTAACCAAGTGTCACAAAGGGGTACCTCTATGCCGCCTGTACAAAGGTCTAAGGAGAAAGCTCACATTGGATTTCTCGCTATTGATTATTCTCAACTTAGACATTCATACCGGGACAACATAGACAACAGATAATGGACTCCTCTTTAATGCATAAGCATGTAGCAACAATTAATTTTCTCATATGAGATTGAGGATATATGTCCAAAACTGAAACTTCCACCATGGATCATGGCTTTAGTTAGCGGCTCAATGTTCTTCTCTAACAACATGCATGCTCTAACCATTAGGTGGTAAATCGCCCTTACTTCAGACAAGACGAACATGCATAGCAACTCACATGATATTCAACAAAGAGTAGTTGATGGCGTCCCCAGGAACATGGTTATCGCACAACAAGCAACTTAATAAGAGATAAAGTGCATAAGTACATATTCAATACCACAATAGTTTTTAACCTATTTGTCCCATGAGCTATATATTGTAAAGGTAGAGGATAGAAATTTAAAGGTAGCACTCAAGCAATTTACTTTGGAATGGCGGAGAAATACCATGTAGTAGGTAGGTATGGTGGACACAAATGGCATAGTGGTTGGCTCAAGTATTTGGATGCATGAGAAGTATTCCCTCTCGATACAAGGTTTAGGCTAGCAAGGCTATTTGAAACAAACACAAGGATGAAGCGGTGCAACAAAACTCACATAAATGAAACATTGTAAACATTATAAGACTCTACACCGTCTTCCTTGTTGTTCAAACTCAATACTATAAATTATCTAGACTTTAGAGAGACCAAATATGCAAACCAAATTTTAGCATGCTCTATGTATTTCTTCATTAATAGGTGCAAAGTATATGATGCAAGAGCTTAAACATGAGCACAACAATTGTCAAGTATCACATTATCCAAGACATTATAGCAAATTACTACATGTATCATTTTCCAATTCCAACCATATAACAATTTAACGAAGAAGAAACTTCGCCATGAACATTATGAGTAAAGCCTAAGGACATACTTGTCCATATGCAACAGCGGAGCGTGTCTCTCTCCCACACAAAGAAGGCTAGGATCCATTTTATTCAAACAAAACAAAAACAAAAACAAACCGACGCTCCAAGCAAAGCACATAAGATGTGATGGAATAAAAATATAGTTTCAGGGGAGGAACCTGATAATGTTGTCGATGAAGAAGGGGATGCCTTGGGCATCCCCAAGCTTAGACGCTTGAGTCTTCTTGATATATGCAGGGGTGAACCACCGGGGCATCCCCAAGCTTAGAGCTTTCACTCTCCTTGATCATGTTGTATCATCTCCCTCTCTTGATCCTTGAAAACTTCCTCCACACCAAACTCAAAACAACTCATTAGAGGGTTAGTGCACAATCAAAATATACATGTTCAGAGGTGACATAATCATTCTTAACACTTCTGGACATTGCACAAAGCTACTGAAAGTCAATGGAATAGAAAAATCCATCGAGCATATCAAAACAGGCAATGCGCAATAAAAAGGCAGAATCTGTCAAAACAGAACAGTTCGTAATGACGAATTTTATTGAGGCACCAGACTTGCTCAAATGAAAATGCTCAAATTGAATGAAAGTGGCGTACATATCTGAGGATCACTCACATAAATTGGCATAATTTTCTGAGTTACCTACAGAGAATTTGGCCCAGATTCGTGACAGCAAAGAAATCAGTTTCTGCGCAGTAATCCAAATCTAGTATGAACCTTACTATCAACGACTTTACTTGGCACAACAATGCACAAAACTAAGATAAGGAGAGGTTGCTACAGTAGTAAACAACTTCCAAGACACAAAATAAAAACAAAGTACTGTAGTAAAAACATGGGTTGTCTCCCATAAGCGCTTTTCTTTTACGCCTTTCAGCTAGGCGCAGAAAATGTGTATCAAGTATTGTCAAGAGACGAAGTGTAAACATCATAATTTGTTCTAATGATAGAATCAAAAGGTAACTTCATTCTCTTTCTAGGGAAGTGTTCCATACCTTTCTTGAGAGGAAATTGATATTTAATATTACCTTCCTTCATATCAATGATAGCACCAACAGTTCGAAGAAAAGGTCTTCCCAATATGATGGGACAAGATGCATTGCATTCAATATCCAAGACAACAAAATCAACGGGGACAAGGTTATTGTTAATGGTAATGCGAACATTATCAACTTTCCCCAAAGGTTTCTTTGTAGAATGATCAGCAAGATTAACATCCAAATAACAATTTTTCAGTGGTGGCAAGTCAAGCATATTATAGATTTTCTTAGGCATAACAGAAATACTTGCACCAAGATCACATAAAGCATTACAATCAAAGTCATTGACCTTCATCTTAATGATGGGATCCCAACCATCCTCTAGCTTCCTAGGAATAGAAGCTTCGCGTTCTAGTTTCTCTTCTCTAGCTTTTATGAGAGCATTTGTAATATGTTTCGTGAAAGCCAAATTTATAGCGGTGAAGACGGGGACGGGGAATTACTCCCTCCTCATCATGGAGGCAGCGATGGCGGTGAAGATGGCGGTGAAGACGGCGGTGGAGATGGCTCCGGGGGCAATTCCCCGTCCCGGCAGGGTGCCGGAACAGCGACTTCTGTCCCCCGAATTGGAGTTTCGCGATGTGGCGGCGCCCCTGGAGTCTTTCTGGAGTTTCGTCAAGCGGTGTCGAAGTTTTAGGTCACGACGGCTTAAATAGGCGAAGAGTCAGAGTCGGAGGGGCCACGGGGTGCCCACACCATAGGGGGGCGCGCCCCCCCCTTGGGCCGCGCCGCCCTGGGGTGTGGGGCCCCCCTGGCACCCCTCTGGCCTTTCTCCGGTGCTCTGGAAGCTTCACGTATTTCTAAGACTTTTGGTGTTGATTTCGTCCGATTCCGAAAATATTTCCTTACTAGGATTTCTGAAACCAAAAACAGCAGAAAACAGCAGCTGGCCTTTCGGCATCTCGTCAATAGGTTAGTTCCGGAAAAAGCATAAAAATGATATAAAGTGTGAACAAAACATGTTGGTATTGTCATAAAACAAGCATGGAACATCAGAAATTATAGATACGTTGGAGACGTATCAGCATCCCCAAGCTTAGTTCCTACTCGTCCTCGAGTAGGTAAACGATAAAAGATAATTTCTGAGGTGACATGCTACCAACATAATCTTAATCATACCATTGTAAAGCATATGAGATGAATGCAGCGATTCGAAACAATGTAAATGCAATGAGTAAACAATTGAATCATATAGCAAAGACTTTTCGTGAATAGTACTTTCGAGACAAGCATCAATAAGTCTTGCATAAGAGTTACTCATAAAGCAATAAATTCTTAGTAAAGGTATTGAAGCAACACAATGGAAGATTAAGTTTCAGCGGTTGCTTTCAACTTGTAACATGTATATCTCATGGATAGTTGTCAATGCAAAGCAATATAACAAGTGCAATAAGCAAGTATGTAAGAATCAATGCACAGTTCACACAAGTGTTTGCTTCTTGAGGTGGAGAGAAATAGGTGAACTGACTCAACATTGAAAGTAAAAGAATTGTCCTCCATAGAGGAAAAGCATCGATTGCTATATTTGTGCTAGAGCTTTGATTTTGAAAACATGAAACAATTTTGTCAACGGTAGTAATAAAGCATATGTATCATGTAAATTATATCTTACAAGTTGCAAGCCTCATGCATAGTGTACTAATAGTGCCCGCACCTTGTCCTAATTAGCTTGGACTACCGGATCATCACAATGCACATGTTTTAACCAAGTGTCACAAAGGGGTACCTCTATGCCGCCTGTACAAAGGTCTAAGGAGAAAGCTCGCATTGGATTTCTCGCTATTGATTATTCTCAACTTAGACATCCATACCGGGACAACATAGACAACAGATAATGGACTCCTCTTTTATGCATAAGCATGTAACAACAATTAATAATTTTCTCATATGAGATTGAGGATGTATGTCCAAAACTGAAACTTCCACCATGAATCATGGCTTTAGTTAGCGGCCCAATGTTCTTCTCTAACAATATGCATGCTTAACCATAGGGTGGTAGATCGCTCTTACTTCAGACAAGACGAACATGCATAGCAACTCACATGAAATTCAACAAAGAGTAGTTGATGGCGTCCCCAGTGAACATGGTTATCGCACAACAAGCAACTTAATAAGAGATAAAGTGCATAAGTACATATTCAATACCACAATAGTTTTTAAGCTATTTGTCCCATGAGCTATATATTGCAAAGGTGAATGATGGAATTTTAAAGGTAGCACTCAAGCAATTTACTTTGGAATGGCGAAAAATACCATGTAGTAGGTAGGTATGGTGGACACAAATGACATAGTGGTTGGCTCAAGTATTTTGGATGCATGAGAAGTATTCCCTCTCGATACAAGGTTTAGGCTAGCAAGGCTTATTTGAAACAAACACAAGGATGAACTAGTACAGCAAAACTCACATAAAAGACATATTACAAGCATTATAAGACTATACATCATCTTCCTTGTTGTTCAAAACACCTCACTAGAAAATATCTAGACTCTAGAGAAACCACTCATGCAAACCAAATTTTAACAAGCTCTATGTATTTCTTCACTAATAGGTGCAAAGTATATGATGCAAGAGCTTAAACAAGAGCACAACAATTGCCAGGTATCAAGTTATTCAAGACATCATACCAATTACTACATGTAGCATTTTCCAATTCCAACCATATAATAATTAACGAAGCAGTTTCAACCTTCGCCATGAATATTATGAGCTAAGAACACATGTGTTCATACGAACCAGCGGAGCGTGTCTCTCTCCCACACAAGCATTTATTCAAACAAAAACAAAAACAAGAAACATACAGACGCTCCAAGTAAAGTGCATAAGATGTGACCGAATAAAAATATAGTTTCAAGAGAAGGAACCTGATAATTTGTCGATGAAGAAGGGGTTGCCTTGGGCATCCCCAAGCTTAGACGCTTGAGTCTTCTTGATATATGCAGGGGTGAACCACCGGGGCATCCCCAAGCTTAGAGCTTTCACTCTTCTTGATCATAGTATATCATCCTCCTCTCTTGACCCTTGAAAACTTCCTTCACACCAAACTTCTCATAAACTTCATTAGAGGGGTTAGTACATAATCAAAAACTCACATGTTCAGAGGTGACACAATCATTCTTAACACTTCCGGACATTGCTCAAAGCTACTGGAAGGTAATGGAACAAAGAAATCCACCCAACACAGCGAAAGAAGCAATGCGAAATAAAAGGCAGAATCTATCAAAACAGAACAGTCCGTAAAGACGAATTTTTAATAAATACTTCCGTTGCTCAGATCAGAAAACTCAAAACTAATGAAAGTTGCGTACATATCTGAGGAACACGCACGTAAACTGGCATATTTTTCTGATTTTTCTACAGAGAAAACAGCCCAGATTCGTGACAGATAGAAATCTGTTTCTGCGCAGAAATCCAAATCTAGTATCAACCTTCGATTAGAGGCTTCACTTGGCACAACAAAACACAAAACTAAGATAAGGAGAGGTTGCTACAGTAGTAAACAACTTCCAAGACGCAAATATAAAGCAAAGTACTGTAGCAAAATAACACATGGGTTATCTCCCAAGAAGTTCTTTTCTTTATAGCCATTAAGATGGGCTCAGCAGTTTTAATGATGTTCTCGCAAGAAATAGTATTTGAAGCAAAAGAGAGCTTCAAGAGGCAAATTCAAAACACATTTAAGCCTAACATGCTTCCTATGCAGAGGAATCTTGTACACAAATGAATTCATGAAGAACAAAGTGACAAGCGTAAGAGGATAAAACACGAGTAACTTCAAGATTCTCGACATAAAGAGGGGAAAATTAATATTATTAAGATGCATATAACCATATTTCCCTCTCTCATAATAACTTTCAGTAGCATCATTGATGAAATCCACAATATACCCATCACTTAAAACATTCTTATCATGGTTCATATGCATAGAAGTATCATTAAATTTGGCATAAGAAAAGTTATTCTCATTAATAGTAATTGGAGCAAGATTATTATCAAGAATTTGAACATGGTAAACAAGTTGCATATTAAGGGAATTGTTTTTGGTAATCCAATCATGACTATGACAAGTTTCATAAGGGTAGTTATAACCTATATCATAGCATTCTTTATAATAATCATCAAAGATCGGAGGCACAGTGTCATCATAAGAAATATAATAGTTATCTTTCACAGTCGGTTTATCTGTGTCCATACCATCATTGTTATTAGAAGGAGATGTATCAAGAACATAATGACCAGTAGCAAAAGGATTTTCAAACACTTCTTCCCCAAGCTTAGAGCTTTCTATATCATTATGGGAGGAAGCATGGATAGCACTGACACTATGGCAATTATTATCATCATCATTTTCAGAATTAGTTTCCCAGAGTTTTGCAATATCAAAAGTAGTGCGCTCATTCAAATCATGATTGCTAATATATGTAAAGGGCATAGGAAGATCATCGTATTCAGATTCATTATCACAATAATCATTAGGAGCAACATACTTACGGTTACTTAGCGTTATCTCATTCACGCGGGGATACGTCGTTACCTCTTTCTTTTTATTCTCCTTCTTCTTCTTCTTCTTCTTCGTTCCCTTCTTCTTCTTCTTCTTCTTCTCTTCCTTCTCCTCGTTCCCTTCTTTAGGAGGAAGAGGCTTGAAGGGTAGCTTGTCCGCATAACCTGATTTATTTTCAGAAACAATAGAAGAAACTTGGGAGGACCCCTCCTTTTCATTAATTAGTTGAAAACACACAGCGGTCCTATCATATTTTGGCAAGGTGTCATCTTCTAAAATATTTTGTATGTAAGTATTTGTATGGCTATTATCAATGCAATAAGAAAAACACCCATGCAGGACATCATCAATATCAAGATCACTCATATGTAACAAAGAGATTTTTCTTGACAGTTCTTCACACCCCAAAAATAAAGTAAGTTCATCATGCTGATTAGGAGTAATTTCATCATCACAATACAAATTTGCAGCACTCATTGGGTTCAAATTATCATTGGAGGAGCATTGAAAATTAAAATGACCCACTTCATGGCAAACTTCACAAATAAAAGGATAGAGGGCACAAACTTTTTTACCAAGATCATCTAGAGCCCTAAACCACTTTCTAGTTTTTTCATTAATATGATGGATGCAATATTCATCTTCGATTTGATTAATTCCACAAGGTCTATGCATTCCACAAAAATTAACATGCTTATAAGAAATAGCATTCTTAGGAGTTTGAGCATGCTCATTGCAATAATTAACAACAATTTCATTCTTCATGCAAGCCTCTTTAAAAGGTTCATGATACTTATCAAAATTCTTTTTAGGCAATTCAAAATGGGAAGCAAAGGCTTTATAAAGATTTGCAGCAATTTGAGAGTCAAGACCATAAGTAGCACTCATATTTCGAAATTCATCGGTATCCATAAAGGCTTCAATGCATTCATAATCATAATTTATACCTGACTCTTTACCTTCATTGTTCTCCCATCCTTCAGCGTTCTCCTTAATCCGATCAAGAAGATCCCACCTAGCTTCAACCTCCTTGCTTGTGAAAGATCCCTCCGAACACGCGTCCAGATAGTCCTTGTGTTGTCCTGAAAGCCTCGCATAAAAATTGTTAACAATAACATTACGGGGGAGCTCATGAATGGGACATTTGAGCATTAGTGACTTCAGTCTCCCCCACGCTTGAGAAATGCTCTCTCCATCACGAGGATAAAAGTTATAAATATAATTCCTATCAATATGCACTTCATGAGGAGGATAAAATTTAGAATAAAAGAGAGATGCAATTTCCTCCCAACCAAGAGAATGTCTATTCTCCAACAATTTATACCAATGCGCCGCTTTACCAGACAGCGAAACAGAGAATAGCTTCTTCCTCACTTCATCCATAGAGATACCTGCACACTTGAATAACCCGCTTAATTCGTGCAAAAACAGTAAATGATCTCTAGGATGGACAGTTCCATCCCCTTTATAATGGTTGTCCATAACACGTTCAATAATTTTCATAGGTATTTTATACGGAATACTTTCAGCAGGTGGATTTAAAATATCAGAAGCATCATTAGAGTTATCACATATGGGAGATAAAGCATTATCAGAGCAAAATATTTCTTCCAAAGCTGAGGAGCAAAAAAGATTATTTTTATATAAACTAGCTTCCCCAAGCTTAGACTTTTCCATAGTATTAGCAGTAATTGCATTCATACTAATAACATCGCTACTAGCATGCAAATAAGGTTCCATAGGTTTTTTAATTTTCGCATCAAACAATTCTAAATCAGGAAAAAGATTAAAAAGCTCACCAATTTTTTTGTTGTTTTCCATTATGCCTAACTAGTGTAAACAAGAAACAAAAAGATGCAATTGCAGGATCTAAAGGAAATAGCTTCGAGTACTTACAACGGCGGAAAATAGCTTGGTAGCCGAGGTCCGGAGTGTGAGTACCTTTTTACCTTTCCTCCCCGGCAACGGCGCCAGAAAATAGCTTGATGTCTACGCCCCCCCTCCTTTTCCTGTAGACAGTGTTGGGCCTCCAAGAGCAGAGGTTTGTAGAACAGCAGCAAGTTTTCCCTTAAGTGGATCACCCAAGGTTTATCGAACTCAGGGAGGAAGAGGTCAAAGATATCCCTCTCATGCAACCCTGCAACCACAAAGCAAGAAGTCTCTTGTGTCCCCAACACACCTAATAGGTGCACTAGTTCGGCGAAGAGATAGTGAAATACAGGTGGTATGAATATATATGAGCAGTAGCAACGGTGCCAGAAAATAGCTTGCTGGCGTGTAGTTGATGGTGGTGGTATTGCAGCAGTAGTAACACAGTAAAACAGTAAACAAGCAGTAGTAATGCAGTATTTAGGAACAAGGCCTAGGGATTACACTTTCACTAGTGGACACTCTCAACATTGATCACATAACAGAATAGATAAATGCATACTCTACACTCTCGTTGGATGATGAACACATTGCGTAGGATTACACGAACCCTCAATGCCGGAGTTAACAAGCTCCACAATTAGATGTTCATATTTAAGTAACCTTATAGTGTAAGATAGATCAAAAGACTAAACCAAGTACTAACATAGCATGCACACTGTCACCTTCATGCATATGTAGGAGGAATAGATCACGTCAATACTATCATAGCAATATTTAACTTCATAATCTACAAGAGATCATGATCATAGCATAAACCAAGTACTAACACGGATGCACACACTGTCACCATTACATCGTGCAGGAGGAATAGAACTACTTTAATAACATTGCTAGAGTAGCACATAGATAAATTGTGATACAAAACTCATATGAATCTCAATCATGTAAAGCAGCTCATGAGATTATTGTATTGAGGTACATGGGAGAGAGATGAACCACATAGCTACAGCGGAGCCCTCAGCCTCGGGGGTGGATTACTCCCTCCTCATCATGGAGGCAGCGATGGCGGTGAAGATGGCGGTGAAGACGGCGGTGGAGATGGCTCCGGGGGCAATTCCCCGTCCCGGCAGGGTGCCGGAACAGCGACTTCTATCCCCCGAATTGGAATTTCGCGATGTGGCGGCGCCCCTGGAGTCTTTCTGGAGTTTCGTCAAGCGGTGTCGAAGTTTTAGGTCACGACGGCTTAAATAGGCGAAGAGTCGGAGTCGGAGGGGCCACGGGGTGCCCACACCATAGGGGGGCGCGCCCCCCCCTTGGGCCGCGCCGCCCTGGGGTGTGGGGCCCCCTGGCACCCCTCTGGCCTTTCTCCGGTGCTCTGGAAGCTTCGCGTATTTCTAAGACTTTCGGTGTTGATTTCGTCCGATTCCGAAAATATTTCCTTACTAGGATTTCTGAAACCAAAAACAGCAGAAAACAGCAGCTGGCCTTTCGGCATCTCGTCAATAGGTTAGTTCCGGAAAACGCATAAAAATGATATAAAGTGTGAACAAAACATGTTGGTATTGTCATAAAACAAGCATGGAACATCAGAAATTATAGATACGTTGGAGACGTATCAGGGTTTCGCGACGAAGGCTTATTGTAGGCGGAAGGGTAGGTCAGGGGGCGTCGCGAGGGGCCCAGGAGACAGGTCGGCGCGGCCAAGGGTGGGGCCGCGCCGCCCTACCTCCTGGCCACCTCGTGGCCCCACTTCGTTGACTCTTCGGTCTTCTGGAAGCTTCGTGTGAAAATAGGCCCCTGGGCGTTGATTTCGTCCAATTCCGAGAATATTTCCTTACTAGGATTTCTGAAACCAAAAACAGCAGAAAACAGCAACTAGCTCTTCGGCATTTTGTTAATAGGTTAGTTCCAGAAAATGCATAAATATGATGTAAAGTATGCATAAAACATGTAGATATCATCAATAATGTGGCATGGAACATAAGAAATTATCGATACGTCGGAGACGTATCAGTCCTTTAAGATTATCCTTCCTTCTTCGGGTGTAACGCACCTTTGCAGGACGCCCGAAATACTTTGCTTGTATAACTCCCCTTTGACCACTGTGAAGGCTTTGGATCGTCGAATAACTCGCCTTGCTTCAACTGGATCGTCGGGTATTTCTTTCCTTAGGATATATGATATGTACGCTTGCATCCATGGGACTTCTACCATCATCACCAGCTCTTGGTTCTATTCTTCATCTGGAACTTCTTCGAGAGGCGTCGAAGTTTTCTCCTCCTTCGCCTTCTTCTGCGCCTTCTTTGTCTTTGTGGATCTCTCAGCTATCTCTTCCCAAAACACACCTGGCAGGATTGGGAGGCATTGCGACCCGATGTTTGCGAGAACGTTGGCTTCATCATTGCTCAGCCTACTGATGTGATTTACTTCGCATCCATCAAACAGCTTCTCAAGCTCGTTGTACACTTCCTTGTATGCCACCATGCTATCATTGACTGCATCACATTGGTTCATAACCTGCTGAGCTACCGATTGTGAGTCGCCAAAGATTTTTAGTCGAGTTGCGCCGCAAGCTTTCGCCATCTTCATCCCGTGTATGAGGGCTTCATATTCTGCTTCATTGTTAGATGCGTTTGGGAACGTCATCCGTAGGACATACTTCAATTTGTCGCCTTCAGGTGATATGAGTATCACCCCTGCACCAGCTCCTTCTACTCTCTTGGATCCATCGAAGTTCATGGTCCAAGTTCTCGACAAATCTGGGGGTCCTGTATTTTGCAGCTCCATCCATTCTGCAATAAAATCTGGCAAGACTTGCGATTTGATTGCCTTTCTTTTTTCATACGTGATGTCCCGAGGGGAAAGTTCTATTCCCCAAAGGGAGACACGCCCTGCAGCTTCTGGGTTGTTCAGTATGTTTGATAGAGGTGCTTTATTGACCACTATTATCGGGTGCGCCGAAAAATAATGGCGCAATTTTCTTGCTGTTGTGATCACTCCATATGCTAACTTCTGGTACTGCGGGTACCGCTGTTTGGAAGGTGATAAAACTTCACTGATGAAATATACCGGCCTTTGCACTCCATGGAGTTTTCCTTCTTCCTCTCTTTCAACGACTAGCGCCGTGCTAACCACCTGAGGTGTGGCTGCGATGTATAGCAGGAGTGGTTCCTTCTCTTTTGGTGCCACCAAGATTTGTGGTGTCGAAATTGTGCGCTTTAAATCCTCGAAGGCTCTATCGGCCTCTTCGTTCCACTGGAATTTCTCCCCTTGCTTGATTAAAGCATAGAACGGTAACGCTTTTTCTCCCAGCCTGGCGACAAATCTGCTTAAAGCTGCGACTCGCCCAGTTAGCTGATGTATTTCCTTCAACTTTGTTGGCTTCCTCATTGTTACGATAGCTTGGATTTTTTTGGGATTTGCTTCAATCCCTCTTGCTGAGACTAGAAACCCAAGAAGTTCTCCTGCGGGGACGCCAAAGGAACACTTCGTCGGGTTCAACTTGAGGCAGAACTTGTCGAGGTTGTCGAAGGTTTCCTTCAGATCCTCGATTAGCGTCGTCCCCTTATTTGATGTTATGACAACATCATCGATGTACACTTGTACGTTTTTCCCAATTTGTGTCGCCAAACACTTCTGCATCATCCTCTGGTATGTTGCTCCCGCGTTTTTCAGACCAAAAGGCATTGTTCTGTAGCAAAACACGCCGTAAGGTGTGATGAACGCTGTTTTGACCTCATCTTCTTCTTTCAATCTGATCTGGTTATAACCAGAATATGCATCCAAGAAGGAAAGACGTTCACATCCTGTCGTGGAGTCGATAATTTGATCGATCCTCGGGAGGGGAAAGTGATCCTTTGGACAATGTTTATTGAGACACGTAAAATCGACGCACATGCGAAGGACTTTAGTGTTTTTCTTCGGCACCAACACTGGATTTGCTACCCATGTGGCCTCTGTATGCAGCTCCTTTATAAAACCAGCTTCTCTTAGTCGATTGACTTCTGACAGCATAGCTTTGCGGTTTGGCTCCGAAAAACACCGCAAAGGTTGTTTGATTGGTCTCGCTAGTGGATCCAAGTTTAGGTGGTGCTCGGCAAGTTCCCTGGGTACTCCTGGCATGTCAGCTGGATACCATGCGAAGATTTTCCAGTGCTCACGGAGGAACTCGACGAGCGCGCTTTCCTATGCGAGGTCCATGTCTGTCGCAATGGACGTCGTCTTTTTCGGGTCTGTCGGGTGAATCTGCACTTCCTTAGAATTTTTCTCAGTGTTGAAAGTTGATTCTTTGTTTGGCCTTCCTACATCTGGCAGCACATCATAGTCAGTCGTGAGTCTTAACGCCATGTATTCTGCTTGCATCCCGAAAGTTTCTGACAGTCGATGGAAATCCTTATCACATTTATCGGCTAACGCAAAGCTTCCTTTGACTGTGATTGGTCCTTTAGGTCCAGGCATCCTCCACAACAGGTATGTATAATGTGGTACCGCCATAAACCTAGCATATGCTGGTCGTCCCAACAAAGCGTGGTACTGTGATGGGAAATCCACGACTTCGAATTCCAGCCTCTCTATTCTGTAGTTTTCTCGGGTCCCAAACTGAACGTCGAGATTAATCTTTCCCAGCGGATAACTTGGCTTCTCCGGTGTGATACCGTGGAATCGCGTGTCGGTTGGTTTTAGGTTTGCTAGGGATATGTTCATCTTCCTTAGTATATCTGCATACATAAGGTTTAAACTGCTGCCGCCATCTATGAACACTCGAGATACGTCGAATCCTGCAATTACAGCTGGTAAGATAAGTGCTGATTGCCCTGGTCGAGGAACTTGCTGTGGATGATCCGCTATTGTGAAGCCAATATCTTGCCCTGACCAGTTAAGATACTCGACTGTTGGTGGAGGCATCTTTTCTGCCATGAACACCAGTCGCGAGATTACTTTCTGAGCTCTATTGGATGGCCTGCCTTTCTGAATCATCGAGACCGCTCCGTTAGAGTTGGGATCAACATAAGGCGGTGGTGCAGGCACTGCCGCTATTCTAAGCCGATGTCGATTTTCGTCCGTAATCGCGGGAGGAGGTGGCAAGTGAATCTCACTCCTGGGTCCTTGAGGATTTCTGTGTGCTGCCTGAGCATTAGCATGCCCTGCCCACCTTAACATTGCCTAGAAATTTTGGCAATCCTTTTGCAAGTGTCATGACTGTCTTTTTCCGTTATTGTCGAGAAAAAAATGCATCTGACACGGCCCATTCATCATCTCTTCGGGGGACACAAAAGGTCTCTGGAACCTTGACCCGGTATTTTGCATGTTGTTTCGAGAGTCATCTCTATTGTCGCCTCACTGCTCGTTGCTCCTCTGGTAATCATCTCTGTTGTTTCCTCCGGCGCTTGCTCGGAAGCCAGCCGAAATTTGCCCAGGAGCATCATAATTCGAGTACTGCCGAGGAAATCGTCGCCTACTTTGATAATTTCGGCCGCGGTCCTCCTCTGGTGACCTATGCCGTTTGTTGTGAACATCATCTTCTCCATCTGCCCATCTGTTTGCTATCTCCATTAATGCGGATACTGTCTTTGGATTGGTCCTCCCCAAATCCTCGACAAAATCTCCTCGCCTGATTCCTGCGACAAACGCATCTATTGCTCTCTTGTCAGATATATTCGCTGCCGAGTTTTTAATGATATTCCACCTTTGGATGTATTTTCTCATTGGTTCGTCTGGCTTTTGTCGACACGCCCTCAATTCCTCTAGCGATGCAGGTTTTTTGCAGGTGGACCGGAAATTCTTGACGAATACGTCCTCGAAGCTATCCCAGCTGTCGATAGATCCTGGAGGAAGTTTCTTTATCCAAGATCGCGCGGCTCCACTCAAATGCACCTGGATGCTTTGCATAGCTGTTGCTCTGGTCCCTCCTGTGAGCTTCACCATCTCGAGGTAATCAACTAGCCAATCCTCTGGATCTTGCAGGCCGTCGAATTTCTTGAAGTTATCAGGCAACTTAAATCCCGAAGGGACTCGAGTTTTTCGGACTCTCCTCGTGAAGCATGGCAAACCGCACATATCCTCGTCGTTTAGTTCTGGGGAATGCCGATGTTCCCTTCTACTTTGTTGTGCTCTGTCCACCCTTGCTTGTGCTGCTGTGTCTCTTGCTCCACTTGGTCCTTCGGGAGATGCTGCTGCTGCTGCCGCAGGTCGTGGACTATTTTGCCTTGCTGTTCCTTCGGGGGGTGTTGATGCAAACGCCGTTCCCATGGATCCAACTCCTGCCATTGCCATGTTGTACAATGCCTCCCTTGGATCTCCTGGAGGTGGCCTGGATGCAAGGATAAAAGCCTATGTCGCCATATACCCAACTTCTGGTGTTTTGGGGATGATGTTCCCTCTCGTGTCTATCGACATAAAAGACATGTCGAGGTTTTGAACCAAGTGCTCTCTTTCTCCTTCAGGTATGTTTTGCAGCCTTGATCTTGCTCTGTTCCGAGCTTCCCTGTGGCTATCTCCCGAAGTTCCAGATTGTCGACTTAACTCCGCTCTTCGCCTGCTTGATGCGGAGGCTGCCTCCTTTCTTCTATTCAGAGCAGCTGTCTATTTTTCAAATTCCCTTGCAGCTCGTGCGAGCCTATATTGATATGCTTGCAACTCTTCTGGTGTGGCTGTTGTGGCCATTGGTTCTGAGCCATCCATAGCTCTTGCGGCTCTATCCCATGCTGCTTGCGGGAGTTGAACTCTATCACGAGGTTCAGGTTCGATATATTTGTTGCCTAGACCTCATCGTAAATCAGAGGGATCGACGTACGGCTTGGCTCTCCGATGGCATAAATCTGATGGTATTTTGTATTCAGATCTGTGCTGGGTTTGGTGACACCATCATAAAGATTGGTGAAGACCTTGCCCACTGTAGTGGATTTATCGATGAAATTAAAGCTGTCGACACTGCTCGAGTCATCGCTTATATAGGAGTCCGCGGATGACTCGAAGGACATGTCGCTGAAGATCTTGGCGAGCTTTTCGCTTGCCCTGGTGCTGACGAAGCATGGCGATGAAGTCTCCTCTTCGCCTGACTCGATTGACGATGTTGAGTTTGAAAAATCGGAATCGACCGCCGACAATCCCGACGAGATCAGAATTTCGAGACGATACGCTCCCTCTTTCTTGACGCGAAAGTGGAATCTTCCGAACGTCATCTCCATAGGCTCCTCCAGATACGCATATGCATCCAAACGGGAGGGCGGGTTAGGAACAAAATCGACAGGACCAGTTGCGATCTGTTTACCTCGATCCATCACGTTGCTTGCAGTTGATGAAGTCGACGATCTTGAACGTGCCATCGAGATCAGATCCTTGACGCATTCCCACAGACGGCGCCAATTGACAAGGGATTAACTTGTCAATGCCTACGGGTTGTAGACTAGGGTTTAGTTGGAAGTAGAGGGCAAGTAGATCTCGAAGGTTTCAGCCGAAAAGTACTCAACGATTGTGAAAACTAGGGTTTGTGAGACAATGATTCGATGCTTTCTTTGTCCCTCGACTCCCCCTTATATAGGAGGTGGAGCCGAGGGATTCGTATTGTACAAGTTACAGAGTCCGGGAGGGTTTCCAACTCATCCCGCAAGATTACAAACATCATCTCCTAATACAACTCTAACTTTCCTTAATATCAACTTGGGCTTCCGATTCTTCTTATTCTTCGAGTCATGGGCCTTCAGTAAACCCCGGGTACTATCTTCGGCAGGCCCATTGGGGATGCCTATGTCACTTGTCTAGGTGTACTGCTGTGCATTTGTGACACTTGTGAATGTCAGTGATGTGTGTGAGGTGCTCTGTGCCTTCTGTGTAAGCCATTGATCCATTGGATCAACCATTCCTTGTTGGCTAGCTTATCTGTGTGGATTGACTTGATTCAATTGATCCATTTGATTAATTAAATGTCAGTGCTTGGTTGCTGTTTAGTTCAGTGACTAAGGGAAGCAATTTCTTTGTTGATGCTGATGCTCAAGCATCACTATGCTACTGCATACGTGTGCTGTTGCTTATTCTAGCTCACTGGACTTGATCCAGTGGCTCTGATGCAGTAATTGGTGCTGTGTTGCCTTACAGTATGCTACTGTCAGTACTTAGCATGGATCTGTGATATATTCATGCTTGGATAAATTAATTCATGATGAACTGCTTATGCAGTGATGATTTAAATTATTTGCTTGTAAATGAATTTGTTGTTCATGATGATTTAACAAGCAAATGAATCTGAATCCAATTCTGGATGATGATGTTCTATAGTTGGCTTTACTTTAAATGGTGCTAAGTGTGATGTGACCTCAGTAGCCTTGCTACTGATTGGTTGCTCACCTATTTGGTTGGATCTTGTGGGCTACTCAACTTTGCTTGCATATTTGGGGATCATACTAACTATGAATGCCAATATGCTTGCCTGTGATGAAATCTAGGGTTTACTGATGGTTATGTGCCTAGGATTTTCTGTGTAGACTATATTAGCTGCTAATCATGGCAATACCTCTACTGGTGCCATCTGTGCATCAGATCTTGCTTCTGTGCACAAGATCTGTATCTGGATGGTTTCTATTATGGTGGCTTTTTAGACTAGCAGTGATCCTTGGTGAAAACCAAGTGATGATTCACCCTGTTGAGCATCTGCTCAACCCCATGACTATGTCATGCATATTTTATGGATCAGATCCATTGGATCTCTCCAGGAACTTGGTATACCTTGTTCCAGCTCCTAGTATGAAATGTTTTGTTGTTGCAGACTTGTGGTTTGTGCATAGCCCTTCACCTCCAGTTCTGGTTGATCTTCTAGGTCACCATGATCTCTGGTGGATGAGTGGTTGTTTGTGTTGGTTCTGTTCTTGAGCAAGAACTAGATGAACTTTGTGTTGCTCTAGCTTCACCCTTACCTGGTGAATTATCCTATCTGGTCGACTGTCATGGTTCTAGGGTTTGTGTTCCTTTTATATGATCCCTACTTCTACTCTGGCCATGACACACAGGCTTGGCTTGCTTTGTGACTCAGCTCTTGCATTGCCTTGCTGTGGCTTGCCTAGCTCCAGCTCTCATATGCTGAAACTTGAGCCCACTGTGGCTGCTCAGTTTTGGTCTGCCTGATCCTATCTTGTGCTGTCCAGGTTTTGGACAAGCACAAGTGTGCAGTGACAATGTTCACTGTCCAAACTGAATTTCTGTGATGTTTTTCACTCTGTCCAAACTGAATTTCTAACACTTAGTATCCTGGCTAGCACTTGTGATTTGTTTTGCAGGTTTTGAAGTTGAATATGACCAGAAGATGTCCTTCAAGCATTTAGTCTAGGTTTTAGTTTAGGAAAATCTTGTAATTTTCCTTTTTCATTTCTGTTTATTATTATACATCAATTCTTGTATCAAGAATATTGTAAAGACTATGTATTCTATGTTGATGATCAATAAAGCTCAAGTTTTTGTTTATGAGCTTTTGATTTATGTAATATTTATATCCTAAATTAAATATTGTACTTAATATTCATTGTGTAATTTCAAAGTCATTTGATTTCATAAGTTGTTTTTAAATTGGGAATTCATATTTATATTGTGTAATGCTTATTGTTAAATGTATTAACACTTGTCAAATGCAATCATTCCCCAAATCAATAAGATACAAAAGAGATCATGTCGAAATTTCCCTAACTCACATTGCCTAACCCTGAGTGCAAAATGAGAGAGAACCTCGATCCCTCTTAGGTTTAGTTGCAATAAGGCGCGAAAATTTCCCCCGTTTTGCGATGAAATGCACATCCCATTTCTAAATCTACCCTTCGTTGTTCCTATGTTATGGGTTATTACACGCCTCTAGCCACCAGCGCCCACCCAATCTCTGCCTTCCCTCCTCCTCAGGCTTGCTCCTCCCTGTAGCGTGACGTGACACCCGCTGCTCCTTACTTCGATTCGTTCTCCTACAGGATACGGCCACGGCTCTCCTTGGCGGTGCTACGAGGACGGCGACGCTCCTCCAAGGCGGCGACTGTCGTTGCTGCAAAGGTCAAGGTCGGCGGTCGACGAGCTGCAGTGAGAAGGGTAGCAGAAGTTGCTTTTGTTGCTGCGATGGAATGGTGGGGCTGCTACCTACGCGGGGACGCGGGGCTAGTGGTTTACCATAGTGGCAGGGGTTTGCTGCTGGCAGCGGCCGGCGTTGCTACAAAGGGCGGGTGTCGTTGCTACCGGAGACGTCCGGCGTTGCTACAAAGGGCGGGCGTCGTTGCTGCCAGGGGCGAAGGACCTTGCTGCCGGCGGTGGCCGACGCTGCTACAAAGGTCTGGCGTCCTTGCTACCGGCATTGCTACAAAGGGGCGGACGTCCTTACTGCTAGGAGCGAATGGCCTTGCTGCCGGAGGCGGCCAGCATGGCTACAAGGGTGGCCGCCGTTGTTGCTACAAAGGCATATCGGGGCTGCTACTATATGTTGCATCGATGATGCCATGTCGACTTCTCCGGGGATGGCCATGGCCAATGGAGGAGCGAGGCCGTCGTACATGGATGGGGGAGGCAGAGCGGTGAGGAGGGGTGCTGCACGGACGACACCACGACATTGATTCTCCGGCGACGACACTTTGAGGTTCTCCGGCGAGGCCATTTTCGGGCCTCTCCGGCGAGGCCACTACGAATGGGGCATCGACTACAGTGATGTCAGTGCAGGCGGCGGCCGGCTGGACTTTCGGGAGGACGACGCCATCCCCTAGTGGTGTTGTTTTGATTTTGATTTTTTTTTTTATTTTTTTGCGTGGGAACGGTTGGTCCATGTAGGACGTGGTTTGGACGGTTTGATCGCTGGCATCGTGTGGCTGCCAACCCGGGGGATCGGAGGATTTGATCCCCCGGGGGACGCTCAGCACGTTCCTTTTCGGGCTCCATTTTGTCTTCTCTATCTCTATACTTCTATATCTATATCTATATCTATATCTATATCTATATCTATATCTATATCTATATCTATATCTATATCTATATCTATATCTATATCTATATCTATATCTATATCTATATCTATATCTATATCTATATCTATATCTACATCTACATCTATATCTATATCTATATCTATATTATAAGTACGAAGTGGTTTTATTTCCTCCGGTCAAAGGTTTCGTCTTACATATTTTATCTGACCGTTTTGCCCTCCCACCAAATCTCTTCACGCAAATTGGTAAATATAATAACTTTTCCAACATTGCCACATTATATGTGCTTCTAATAATTGTTCCTTTGAAGGTTTTGCTTTCTTATGTATCCATGTGGCACTTTAACTTATTCTCCATCGATAAGCATGCATCTTCTGTGTGTGTTATTTATCCTCTTTCTGTGCCGCCATCACTGGAGAGTAAAATGATTTGGTCTAACAACATGCAATTAAAGCTACAAATAATTTCAATTTATCTAAGCGACACACTTGCATTAGCACAACCTGGTCACGTAGATCACCAGTTGGTATTCTAGAAAATCCAGACCCGTGAGAAATGAAATTTCAGGACCTGTAACAACCAACACACGGGCATTTCTACTAGTCTTAATGCAACTCTAAAAAGTGAAAGCTCGTTCACATGGCAGAGTATTCTTGCAGGTTTAGATTGCTTCAAAAGAAGATTTATTTGGTGAGTGGGTGATGGAAGTTAGATCAACATCTGGGAGGATAGCCGGGTACCATCTAGTCACAATTCAAAGATCATGAATCCGAGAGAAACTAATATTCCCACACGTTGTGTTTGATTTGATAAACCCTATAGATGGTTCTTGGATGAAGATCTAATTGAAGATATTTTTGGCCAGTTGATGCATATAGAATTTTGCAAATTCAATGGACACCACATAGAGAGGACTAGTGTCAATGGAATTACAAGTTTGGGCAAAAAAACAGAAACCATGTAGCATTGAGCATTGTAATATGGAAGCTAACCATGTAGCACATGGTCACCGTCATCGAGCTAGACTTCATCGGGATCATCATCATCTTCTTCACCACCAACACCATCATCACCACCATCACTACTCCGTCCCACTGTAACATCTTGGGTTTGATACTTGTCTAGTTCATAGGGGAAACTTTCCCGGTGTTGATTACCCCTTATAGTTGATGCTATTGAGTGAAACCATTGAATTAAGGTTTATGTCCAGATTGTTATTCATCATTATATCACCTCTAATTATGATCCATATGATGTCTCATGAGTAGTTCGTTTAGTTCTTGAGGACATGGGAGAACTCATGATGTTAGTAGTGGAACTATGTTGAGTAATATTTAATGGTTTGATATTTAAGTTGTGGTGTTATTCTTCTAGTGGTGTCATGTGAACGTTGACTACATGATACTTCACCTTTATGTGCCTAGGGGAATGCATCGTGTATTTGGCTACTAATTGTGGCTTTGCGGGAGTGACAAAAACCTAAATCCCCGTTAGGAAACGAGTGCATGAGGGAGTGTAGGATCTCAAAGTTTAAGGTTGTGGTTAAATTTATCTTAATTATATTTGTAGTTGCGGAAGCTTGCAAGGAGTATAATTACAAGTATGCATTAGTCCAAGTAGAGGTAGTGCATTAGCATAGGTTCACACATAAACACATACCAAACTGATAAAGATTATTCAGCTACGTGAAGCAAAAGCACTTGATGAAATTCTCGTGTATCCTCATGAACGTTTAGTCATCATAAGTAAAACAACTGGCTTGTCCTTTGCTCTAGAAAGGATTGGGTCAGTCGCTGCAATTATTATCACTATTTTTTATTTACTCGTACTTTATTTATTTGCAATACCAAATACCCCTGAAAACCTGTTTGCTAGTGTTTACAGTGAATCCTTGATCAAAACTATTTGTCAATACCTTCTGCTCCTAGTTGCGTGATGTCTACGCACGCTTCTATTCTTGTAGACAGTGTTGGCCCTCTAAGTGCAGAGTTTGTAGAACAACAGCAAGTTTCCCTTAAGTGGATCACCTAAGGTTTATCGAACTCAGGGAGGTAGAGGTCAAAGATATCCCTCTCAAGCAACCCTACAATTACGATACAATAAGTCTCTTGTGTCCCCAACACACCCAATACACTTGCCAGATGTATAGGTGCACTAGTTCGGTGAAGAGATAGTAAAATCCAAGTGATATAGATGAATATGAGTGGTAATAACAATCTAAAATAAATATGGCAGCAAGTAGACATGCAGTAAAACAGTAAATAAACGGTGATTCGATGCTTCGAACCAAGGCATAGGGATCATACTTTCACTAGGGGTCACTCTGAACAATGATATCATAAAGGAATATAAATATACGCACTTCACTATGCTACTCTGAAAGACTCTCCGGCTGGATAACGAACACTAATCCACTGCGTAGGTCTGCAAAAGCAAACCTTAACAATGTATTACCAAGTACTAATGAACACCCCGCGCTGCACTTTGAGCATTCATAGGCGGTACTACACACCACAATTTCATAGAGACATCCAATTCAAATCATAATTTAGTGAACAAATATTTTGTGAAATACAGCCTAATTAAGAGACCCACACGGTGCACACACTCCACATTTACACACGTGGGACAAGGAGTCTCCGAAAATCACATAAGTAAAGTTCACTTGAATAGCATAACGACATCTAGATACAAAGCTCATGATCATATAAAGATCACACCATGGGAGAGAGAGAGATAAACCACATAGCTACCGGTAGAGCCCTCAGCCTCGGGGAAGAACTACTCACTCCTAATCGCGGGAGTCAGCAACGACGATGGAGATGGTGGTGGAGTCGATGGAGATGGCTCCGGGGGCAATTCCCCATCCCGGCAGGGTGCCGGAACAGAGACTTCTGTCCCCCAAATCTTGTCTGCGATGATGACGGAGCTATGGAACTTTTCGTGGATGGAGGCCGATATATTTAGGGTTTTGTGTCGGGAGCTTTATATAGCGGAAGGGCAAGGTCGGTGGAGGCCTGGTGGCCCTAGACCTACCCTTGGCGCGGGCCAGATCCAGACCGTGCCTAGGGATGGTTTGGCCACCCTGCGGCCCTCATCCGTCTCTTCTCTGGACTCCGTCTTCACTCCGAGAAAATAGGAACTTTGGATTTTGTTTCGTCCAATTCCGAGAATATTTCATGTACAACTTTTCTGAAAAGACAAAATAGCAGAAAACATGGATCTGGAACTGTGGCATCTTGTCAATAGGTTAGTGCCGGAAAATGTATAAAAGTGTCACAAAGTGTAAACAAAACATATAGCAATTGGTGTAAAACAAGCATGGAGCATTGATACGTCTCCAATGTATCGATAATTTCTTATGTTCCATGCTTGTTTTATGACAATACCTACATGTTTTGTTCACACTTTATATCGTTTTTATGCGTTTTCCGGAACTAACCTATTGACGAGATGCCGAAGTGCCGCTTCTGCTGTTTTTGGTTTCAGAAATCCTAGTAAGGAAATATTCTCAGAATTGGACGAAATCAACGCCCAGCATCTTATAATTCCACGAAGCTTCCAGAACACCCGAGAGGGGCCAGAGGAGGGCCACAGGGCCACCACACATGTGGCTGGCGCGGCCCAAGGGGGGGCGCCCCCCCTATTGTGTGGCGGCTCCGTAACCCCTCCGACTCCGCCTCTTCGCCTATAAGAAGCCCCCTGACCTAAATCTTCGATACGGAAAAGCCACGGTACGAGAAACCTTCCAGAGTCGCCGCCATCGCGAAGCCAAGATCTGGGGGACAGGAGTCTCTGTTCCGGCACGCCGCCGGGACGGGGAAGTGCCCCCGGAAGGCATCTCCATCGACACCACCGCCATCTTCATCACCGCTGCTGTCTCCCATGAGGAGGGAGTAGTTCTCCATCGAGGCAAAGGGCTGTACCGGTACCTATGTGGTTAATCTCTCTCTCCATGTACTTCAATACAATGATCTCATGAGCTGCCTTACATGATTGAGATCCATATGATGAGCTTTGTATTCTAGATGTCGTTATGTTATTCAAGTGGATTTTACTTATGTGATCTCCGGAGACTCCTTGTCCCACGTGTGTAAAGGTGACAGTGTGTGCACCGTGTGGGTCTCTTAGGCTATATTTCACAGAATACTTATTCACTGAGTTATGATTTGAGTTGGATGTTATCTTGCCAGAGAGTAATTCAGAATAGCATAGTGAAGTGCTTATGTATATCCCTTTATGATTGCAATGTGCTTTGTATCACTATTCTATGTGCTACTCTAGTGATGTTATTAAAGTACTCTATTCCTCCTTCATGATGTAATGGTGACAGTGTGTGCATCATGTAGTACTTGGCGTAGTTTATGATTGTGATCTCTTGTAGATTATGAAGTTAACTATTACTATGATGGTATTGATGTGATCTATTGCTCCTTTCATAGTATGATGGTGACAGTGTGCATGCTATGTTAGTACTTGGTATAGTTGTGTTGATCTATCATGCACTCTAAGGTTATTTAAATATGAATATCGAATGTTGTGGAGCTTGTTAACTCCGGCATTGAGGTGCTCTTGTAGCCCTACACAATTAGTGGTGTTCATCATCCAACAAGAGAGTGTAGAGTATAGCATTTATCTATTCAGTTATGTGATCAATGTTGAGAGTGTCCACTAGTGAAAGTATGATCCCTAGGCCTTGTTTCCAAATACTGCAATCACTGCTTGTTTACTGTTTTACTGCATCTCTACTTCCTGCAATATCTCCCACATCAACTGCACGCCAGCAAGCTATTTTCTGTCGCCGTAGACAGTCAAGTATTTTCTGGCACCGTTGCTACTGCTCATATTCATTCATACCACCTGTATTTCACTATCTCTTCGCCGAACTAGTGCACCTATACATCTGACAAGTGTATTAGGTGTGTTGGGGACAAAAGAGACTTCTTGCATTGTGATCGCAGGGTTGCTTGAGAGGGATATCTTTGACCTCTTCCTCCCTGAGTTCGATAAACCTTGGGTGATCCACTTAAGGGAAAACTTGCTGCTGTTCTACAAACCTCTGCTCTTGGAGGCCCAACACTATCTACATGAAAAGAAGCGTGAGTAGACATCAAGCTATTTTCTGGCGCCGTTGCCGGGGAACGAAGGAAAGCTAACCATTTCCTCCCTCGTCAACCACGCGCCAGTCCTGGACAACATCAAGTATTTTCTGGCGCCGTTGCCGGGGAGGAAAGGTAAAAGGTACTCACACTCCGGATCTCGGCTACTAAGCTATTTTCCAGCGCCGTTGTAAGTGCTCGAAGCTATTTCCTTTAGATCCTGCAATTGCATCTTTTTGTTTCTTGTTTTTCACTAGTTAGGCATAATGGAAAGCAACTATGAGCTTTTTAATCTATTTACTGACCTAAGACATAAATGGTGTGTTGCAAAAATTGAAAAACCTATGGAACCTTATTTGCATGCTAGTATCAATGATATTAGTATGAACACTTTGAACACCATTGTTGCTAATGATATAGAAAGTTCTAAGCTTGGGGAAGCTGGTTTTGATGAGCATGATATTTTTAGTCCCCCAAGCATGGAGGAGAAAATTTACTTTGATGATACTTCGCCTCCTATTTATGATGATTATAATGATAGTGGTCTTTTGGTGCCGCCTGTTATGGAGGATAAATTTGATTATGATTACAATATGCCTCCTATATTTGATGATGAGAATAATAATGATAGCTACTTTGTTGAATTTGCTCCCACTATTACTAATAAAATTGATTATGCTTATGTGGAGAGTAATTATTTTATGCATGAGACTCATGATAAGAATGCTTTATGTGATAGTTATATTGTTGAGTTTGCTCATGATGCTACTGAAAGTTATTATGAGAGAGGGAAACATGGTTATATGCATCTTTATAATATTAAGTTTTCCCTCTTTATGTTGAGAATCTTGAAGTTGCACTTATTTTATCTTCCTAATCTTGTCACTTTGCTCTTCATGAATTTGTTTATTTACAAGATTCCTATGCATAGGAAGCATGTTAGACTTAAATGTGTTTTGAATTTTCTTCTTGATGCTCTCTTTTGCTTAAACTCTTATTTCTTGGGAGTGCATCATTTAAACTGCTGAGCTCATCTTAATGGCTATAAAGAAAGAACTTCTTGGGAGATAACCCATGTGTTTATTTTACTACAGCAATTTTGTTTTATATTTGTGTCTTGGAAGTTGTTACTACTGTAGCAACCTCTTCTTATCTTTATTTTATTGCATTGTTGTGCCAAGTAAAGTCTTTGATAGCAAGGTTGATACTAGATTTGGATTACTGCGCAGAAATAGATTTCTGTCTGTCATGAATTTGGGCAGGGTTCTCTGTAGGTAACTCAGAAAAATCTGCCAATTTACGTGCGTGATCCTCAGATATGTACGCAACTTTCATTCAATTTGAGCATTTTCATCCGAGCAAGTCTGGTGCACCTATAAAATTCGTCTTTACGGACTATTCTGTTTTGACAGATTCTGCCTTTTATTTCGCATTGCCTGTTTTGCTATGTTGGATGGATTTCTTTGTTTCATTAACTTCCAGCAGCTTTGGGCAATGTCCAGAAGTGTTAAGAATGATTGTGTCACCTCTGAACATGTGAATTTTTGATTATGCACTAACCCTCTAATGAGTTTGTTTTGAGTTTGGTGTGGAGGAAGTTTTCAAGGGTCAAGAGAGGAGGATGATACAATATGATCAAGAAGAGTGAAAAGTCTAAGCTTGGGGATGCCTCCGTGGTTCATCCCTGCATATTTCAAGAAGACTCAAGCATCTAAGCTTGGGGATGCCCAAGGCATCCCCTTCTTCATCGACAACTTATCAGGTCACTTCTCTTGAAACTATATTTTTATTCGGTCACATCTTATGTACTTTACTTGGAGCGTCTGTGTGCTTTTATTTTCGTTTTGTTATTTTCATTCTCTGAATAAATGCTTGTGTGGGAGAGAGACACGCTCCGCTGGTTCATATGAACACATGTGTTCTTAGCTTTTAATTTTCATGGCGAAGGTTGAAACTGTAACGTTGATTGTTATATGGTTGGAAACGGGAAATGCTACATGTAGTAATTGGTATGATGTCTTGAATAATGTGATACTTGGCAATTGTTGTGCTCATGTTTAAGCTCTTGCATCATATACTTTGCACTTATTAGTGAAGAAATACATAGAGCTTGCTAAAATTTGGTTTGCATGATTGGTCTCTCTAAGGTCTAGATATTTTCTAGTGAGGTGTTTGAACAACAAGGAAGACAGTGTAGAGTCTTATAATGCTTGCAATATGTTTTTATGTGAGTTTTGTTGTACTAGTTCATACTTGTGTTTGCTTCAAACAACCTTGCTAGCCTAAGCCTTGTATTGAGAGGGATTACTTCTCATGCATCCAAATCCTTGAGCCAAAAACTATGCCACTTGTGTCCACCATACCCTACCTACTACATGGTATTTCTCTGCCATTCCAAAGTAAATTGCTTGAGTGCTATCTTTAAACACTTCAAAAGTTATTACCTCTTATTTGTGTCAATGTTTTATAGCTCATGAGGAAGTATGTGGTGTTTATCTTTCAATCTTGTTGGGGCAACTTTCACCAATGGACTAGTGGCTTCATCCGCTTATCCAATAATTTTGCAAAAAGAGCTGGCAATGGGGTTCCCATCCCCAACTAATTAACTTTCATAATTTTACAAAAAAATAGACACTCCTCCATGGTATGTGATTGTTGGACGGCACCCGAGGATTCGGTTAGCCATGGCTTGAGAAAGCAAAGGTGGGGAGGAGTGTCATCTAAATAAAACTAAAATAAAAAGGCACTCCTTCATGGTATGAGATTGTTGGCAGGCACCCGAGGATTCGGTTAGCCATGGTTTGTGAAAGTAAAGGTTGGAAGGAGTGCCACCCAAAAATAAAAATGTTTCATGGGAGCCGCTCTTTGAAGGTTTGTCTGGCAAGGGGGTTAGAGTGCCCACTACCATTCGTTGACAACAACAAACACTTCTCAAAATTTTACTTTTATGCTCTCTTTATGTTTTCAAAATCAAAGCTCTAGCACAAATATAGCAATCGATGCTTCCCTCTGCGAAGGGCCATTCTTTTACTTTTATGTTGAGTCAGTTTACCCACTTCTCTCCATCTTAGAAGCAAACACTTGTGTTAACTGTGCATTGATTCTTACATACTTGCATATTTGCATTCATCATATTACTCTGTATTGACAACTATCCATGAGATATACATGTTACAAGTTGAAAGCAACCGCTGAAACTTAATCTTCCTTTGTGTTGCTTCAATGCCTTTATTTAGAATCTATTGCTTTATGAGTTAACTCTTATGCAAGACTTATTGATGCTTGTCTTGAAAGTACTATTCATGAAAAGTCTTTGCTATATGATTCAGTTGTTTAATCATTGTCTTTACCATTGCTTTGAATCGCTGCATTCATCTCATATGCTTTACAATAGTATGATTAAGATCATGTTGGTGGCATGTCACTTCAGAAATTATCTTTGTTATCGTTTACCTACTCGGGACGAGTAGGAACTAAGCTTGGGGATGCTGATACGTATCCAACGTATCGATAATTTCTTATGTTCCATGCTTGTTTTATGACAATACCTACATGTTTTGTTCACACTTTATATCGTTTTTATGCGTTTTCCGGAACTAACCTATTGACGAGATGCCGAAGTGCTAGTTCCTGTTTTCTGCTGTTTTTGGTTTCAGAAATCCTAGTAAAGAAATATTCTCGAAATCGGACGAAATCAACGCCCAGCATCTTATAATTCCACGAAGCTTCCAGAACACCCGAGAGGGGCCAGAGGAGGGCCACAGGGCCACCACACATGTGGCTGGCGCGGCCCAAGGGGGGGGGGGGCGCGCCCCCCTATTGTGTGGCGGCTCCGTAACCCCTCCGACTCCGCCTCTTCGCCTATAAGAAGCCCCCTGACCTAAATCTTCGATACGGAAAAGCCACGGTACGAGAAACCTTCTAGAGCCGCCGCCATTGCGAAGCCAAGATCTGGGGGACAGGAGTCTCTGTTCCGGCACGCCGCCGGGATGGGGAAGTGCCCCCGGAAGGCATCTCCATCGACACCACCGCCATCTTCATCACCGCTGTTGTCTCCCATGAGGAGAGAGTAGTTCTCCATCGAGGCTAAGGGCTGTACCGGTACCTATGTGGTTAATCTCTCTCTCCATGTACTTCAATACAATGATCTCATGAGCTGCCTTACATGATTGAGATCCATATGATGAGCTTTGTAATCTAGATGTCGTTATGCTATTCAAGTGGATTTTACTTATGTGATCTCCGGAGACTCCTTGTCCCACGTGTGTAAAGGTGTCAGTTGATACGTCTCCAACGTATCGATAATTTCTTATGTTCCATGCCACTTTATTGATGATACCTACATGTTTTATGCATACCTTATGTCATATTTATGCATTTTCCGGCACTAACCTATTAACGAGATGCCGAAGAGCCGCTTGTTTTTCTGCTGTTTTTGGTTTCAGAAATCCTAGTAAGGAAATATTCTCGGAATTGGACGAAATCAACGCCCAGGATCTTATTTTTCCACGAAGCTTCCAGAACACCGGGAGGGAAACGAAGTGGGGCGACGAGGCGGCCAGACACTAGGGCGGCACGGCCCAGGCCCTGGCCACGCCGGCCTAGTGTGTGGGCCCCTCGTGTCGCCCCTAAACCTACCTCTCAGGGGGCCGGCCACCCCCTCCCAAGGAAGGTGGAACTCCCACCTCTAGTGGGAGTCCTAGCTTGGGTAGGTTTCATGAGTTATGGAAGGTTTTGGTTTGGGGTCTTATTCGAAGACTTGTAGACCAACTCTTGGGTGTTCCACCTATATAATGAGGGCCAAGGGGAGGGGGCTGGCCACCCCAAGCACCACAAGGTGGCCGCACCACTAGATGGCCGGCGCCCCCTTCTCCCCAAATCCTAGCCGCCCCACTACTCCTTCTTCCCCGCACGCTTAGCGAAGCTCCGCCGGGATTCTCCACCGCCACCGACACCACGCCATCATGCTGTCGGATTCAAGAGGAGCTACTACTTCTGCTGCCCGCTGGAACGGGGAGGTGGACGTCGTATTCATCAACAACCGAACGTGTGACCGAGTACGGAGGTGCTGCCCGTTCATGGCGCCGTGATCAAGATCTTCTACGCGCTTTTGCAAGCGGCAAGTGAACGTCTACCGCAGCAACAAGAGCCTCATCTTGTAGGCTTTGGAATCTCTTCAAGGGTGAGACTCGATAATCCCCTCGTTGCTACCGTCTTATAGATTGCATCTTGGCTTGGATTGCGTGTTCGCGGTAGGAAAATTTTTGTTTTCTATGCAACGTTATCCTACAGTGGTATCAGAGTCGTGTCTATGCATAGATGGTTGCACGAGTAGAACACAATGGTTTTGTGGGCGTTGATGCTCTTGTTATCTTTAGTTTGAGTACTTTGCATCTTTGTGGCATAGTGGGATGAAGCGGCTCGGACTAACTTTACATGACCGCGTTCATGAGACTTGTTCCTCGTTCGACATGCAACTTGTATTGCATAAGAGGATTTGCGGGTGTCTGTCTCTCCTACTATAGTGAAGATTCAATTTACTCTTCTATTGAAAACATTAGTATCAACGTTGTGGTTCATGTTCGTAGGTAGATTAGATCTCTCTCGAAAACCCTAAACCACGTAAAATATGCAAACCAAATTAGAGACGTCTAACTTGTTTTTTGGGGTTTGGTGATGTGATATGGCCATAATGTGATGATGAATATGTATGAGATGATCATTATTGTATTGTGGCAACCGGCAGGAGCCTTATGGTTGTCTTTAAATTTCATGTCGAGTAGTATTTCAAAGTAGTTGTAATAGTTGCTACATGGAGGACAATCATGAAGACGGCGCCATTGACGCTACGCCGACGATGATGGAGATCATGCCCGAAGATGATGGAGATCATGTCCGTGCTTTGGAGATGAAGATCAAAGGCGCAAAGACAAAAGGGCCATATCATATCACATATGAACTGCATGTGATGTTAATCCTTTTATGCATCTTATTTTGCTTAGATCGCGACGGTAGCATTATAAGATGATCCCTCACTAAAATCTCAAGATAATAAAGTGTTCATCCTTAGTAGCACCGTTGCCAAGACTTGTCGTTTCGAAGCATCTCGTGATGATCGGGTGTGATAGAATCAACAAGTGCATACAACGGGTGCAAGACAGTTTTGCACATGCGGATACTAAGGTGGCCTTGACGAGCCTAGCATGTACAGACATGGTCTCGGAACACGTGATACCGAAAGGTAGAGCATGAATCATATGGTTGATATGATGAACACTTTGAGTGTTCGCCATTGAAATCACACCTTGTCTCGTGATGATCGGACTTAGGTGCGGTGGATTTGGTTCGTGTGATCACTAAGACAATGCGAGGGATATTGTTTTGAGTGGGAGTTCACCTAGAATTTTTAATTATGTTGAATTAAAATTTGAACTCATTTTGTCATAAACTTAGTCTAAACTTTTGCAAATATATGTTGTATAGATGGCGTCCCCAATCAATTTTAACCAGTTCCTAGAGAAAGAAAAACTTAAGAGCAACGGTAGCAACTTCACCGACTGGTTCCGTCATGTGAGGATCTTCCTCTCTGGCGGAAATCTGCAATATGTGCTTGATGCACCGCTAGGTGACCCTCCTGCAGAAACTGAAACCGATGAAGTAAAAGCTGTTTACGAGACTCGGAAAACTCGGTACTCTCAAGTTCGTGTGCCATCCCGTGCGCCTGGAATCCGATCTTCAAAAACGTTTTGAGCACCACGATCCTCATGAGTTGATGAAAGAGCTGAAAGCTATTTTTGAGACTCATGCGGCCGTGGAGTGCTATGAAGCATCGAAACATTTCTTCAAATTGTATGATGGAAGAAGGCAGCTCCGTTAGTGAGCACATGCTCGCCATGACCGGGCATGCGAAGAAACTCAGTGACTTGGGAATAGTGATTCCTAACAGACTGGGGATTAATCGTGTCCTTCAATCACTGCCACCAAGTTACAAGAACTTTGTGATGAACTACAATATGCAGAACATGAACAAGTAGTTACCTGAACTCTTTGGCATGCTAAAAGCTGCTGAGATTGAGATCAAGAAAGAGCACCAAGTGTTGATGGTCAACAAGACCACCAGTTTCAAGAAACAGGGCAAGTCTAAGGGAAAATTCAAGAAGGGTGGCAAGAAAGCTGCCACGCCTCCTATGAAACCTAAGAACGGCCCTAAGCCTGATGCTGAGTGCTATTACTGCAAGGAGAAGGGACACTGGAAGCGTAATTGCTCCAAGTATCTGGCTGATCTGAAGAGCGGCCTTGTCAAGAAGAAGAAAGAAGGTATATCTGATATACATGTTATAGATGTTTATCTCACTGGTTCTCGTTCTAGTACCTGGGTATTTGATACTGGTTCGGTTGCTCATATTTGTAACTCGAAACAGGAACTAAAGAATAAACGAAGACTACTGAAAGATGAAGTGACGATGCGCGTTGGAAACGGATCCAAAGTCGATGTGATCGCTGTCGGCACACTTCCTCTACATCTACCTTCGGGATTAGTTTTAAGCCTAAATAATTGTTATTTTGTACCCGCGTTGAGCATGAACATTATATCTGGATCTTGTTTAATGCAAGACGGTTATTCATTCAAGTCTGAGAATAATGGTTGTTCTATTTTTATGAATAATATCTTTTATGGTCAAGCACCAGAAAAGAATGGCTTATTTCTGTTAGATCTCGATAGTAGTAATACGCATATACATAACATTGATGCTAAGCGAATTAAATTGAATGATAATTCTACTTATATGTGGCACTGTCGTCTTGGTCATATTGGAGTGAAACGCATGAAGAAACTCCATACCGATGGATTACTTGAATCACTTGACTTTGAGTCACTTGATAGATGCGAGGCATGTCTAATGGGTAAAATGACTAAGACTCCATTTTCTGGTATGATGGAGCGAGCTACTGACTTATTGGAAATCATACATACCGATGTGTGCGGACCAATGAGTGTAGCATCGTGCGGTGGTTATCGTTATGTTCTAACCTTCACAGATGATCTGAGTAGATATGGGTATATCTATTTCATGAAACATAAATCCGAAACTTTCGAGAAGTTTAAGGAATTACAAAGTGAAGTAGAAAATCAACGTAACAAGAAGATTAAATTTCTTCGATCTGATCGTGGAGGTGAATATCTGAGTTATGAGTTTGGCATGCATTTAAAGAAATGCGGAATACTTTCACAATTGACACCGCCGGGAACACCACAACGAAACGGTGTGTCCGAACGTCGTAATCGAACTCTCTTAGATATGGTTCGTTCTATGATGTCTCTTACTGATTTGCCGTTATCATTTTGGAGTTATGCATTAGAGACAGCCGCATTCACTTTAAATAGAGCACCATCAAAATCCGTAGAAACGACACCGTATGAATTATGGTTTAATAAGAAACCTAAGTCGTCGTTCTGAAAGTTTGGGGTTGCGAAGCCTATGTAAAGAAGTTACAACCGGACAAGCTAGAACCCAAAGCGGAGAAATGCGTCTTCATAGGATACCCTAAGGAAACTATAGGGTACACTTTCTATCACAAATCCGAAGGCAAAATCTTTGTTGCTAAGAACGGAACCTTTCTTGAGAAAGAATTTCTCACTAAAGAAGTGACTGGAAGAAAAGTAGAACTCGATGAGATTGATGAATCTATACTCGTTGATCAGAGTAGCGCAGCATCGGAAGTTGTACTCCGTACCGCCTACACCGGCAACAGAGGAAGCTAATGATAATGATCATGAAACTTCGAACGAGGAAACCATCGAACCTCGCAGATCGACAAGGGAACGTGCCACTCCTGATTGGTATGATCCTTGTCTAAATGTCATGATTGTGGATAACAATGATGAGGACCCTGCGACGTATGAAGAAGCGATGATGAGCCCAGATTCCAACAAATGGCAAGAAGCCATGAAATCCGAAATGGGATCCATGTATGATAACAAAGTATGGACTTTGGTAGACTTACCCGATAGCCGAAAGGCTGTCGAGAATAAATGGATCTTCAAGAGAAAAACAGATGCTGATGGTAATATTACTGTCTATAAAGCTCGACTTGTCGCAAAGGGTTTCCGACAAATTCAAGGAGTTGACTACAATGAGACTTTCTCACCTGTAGCGAAGCTAAAATCTGTGAGGATTTTGTTAGCAATAGCTGCATTTTTCGATTATGAGATTTGGCAGATGGATGTCAAAACGGCGTTCCTTAATGGAGACATTGAGGAAGAGTTGTATATGGTACAACCCAAAGGTTTTGTCGATCCTAAAAATGCTGACAAAGTATGCAAACTTCAGCGTTCAATCTATGGACTGAAGCAAGCATCAAGAAGTTGGAACCGACGCTTTGATAAGGTGATCAAAGACTTCGGTTTTATACAGTGTCATGGAGAGGCCTGTATTTACAATAAAGTGAGTGGGAGCTCTGTAGCATTCCTGATATTATATGTAGATGGCATATTATTGATTGGGAATGATATAGAACTATTAAGCAGTGTAAAAGGTTATTTGAGTAATAGTTTTTCAATGAAAGACCTTGGTGAAGCATCGTATATATTAGGCATCAAGATTTATAGAGATAGATCAAGACGCCTAATAGGGCTATCACAGAGTACATACCTGGACAAGATTCTAAAGAAGTTTAGAATGGACGAAAGTAAGAAAGGATTCTTACCTATGTTACCAGGCAAGGTCTTGAGTAAGACTCAAGGACCGGCTACGGCAGCAGAAAGAGAAAGGATGAGTAATATCCCCTATGCCTCGGCAGTAGGATCTATCATGTATGCCATGCTATGTACTAGACCGGATATAGCAGATGCTGTTAGTTTGACTAGCAGATATCAAAGTGATCCAGGAATGGAACACCGGACAGCGGTCAAGAATATCCTGAAGTATTTGAAAAGAACTAAGGATATGTTTCTTTGTTATGGAGGTGACCAAGAGCTCGTTGTAAGTGGTTACACCGATGCAAGTTGGAACACTGATCCTGATGACTCTAAGTCACAATCTGGGTACGTGTTTATATTGAATGGTGCTGCAGTAAGCTGGGCAAGCTCGAAGCAGTGCACGGTGGTGAAGTCTTCAACAGAATTAGAGTACATAGCGGCTTCAGAGGCTTCATCAGAAGCGGTATGGATGAAGAGGTTCATTGTAGAGCTCGGTGTGGTTCCTAGTGCATTGGACCCATTAATCATCTACTGTGATAATATGGGTGCCATCGCCAATGCACAAGAGCCAAGGTCACACAAGAGGCTGAAGCATATCAAGCTGCGTTCTCACTCGATTCACGAGTACATCGAAGAAGGAGAAGTAAAGATTTGCAAAGTACACACTGATCTGAATGTAGCAGATCCGTTGACTAAAGCTCTCCCTAGGGCAAAGCATAACCAACACCAGAATGCCATGGGTGTTAGGTATATTACAATGTAATCTAGATTATTGACTCTAGTGCAAGTGGGAGACTGAAGGAGATATGCCCTAGAGGCAATAATAAAGTGGTTATTATTTATATCTTTATGTTTATGATAAATGTTTATATATCATGCTATAATTGTATTAACCGAAACATTAGTACATGTGTGATATGTAGACAAACAAAGAGTCCCTAGTATGCCTCTTAACTAGCTTGTTGATTAATAGATGATTAGTTTCATAATCATGAACATTGGATGTTATTAATAACAAGGTTATATCATTGTATGAATGATGTAATGGACACACCCAATTAAGCGTAGCATAAGATCTCGTCATTAAGTTATTTGCTATAAGCTTTTGATACATAGTTACCTAGTCCTTATGACCATGAGATCATATAAATCACTTATACCGGAAAGGTACTTTGATTACACCAAACGCCACTGCGTAAATGGGTGGTTATAAAGGTGGGATTAAGTATCCGGAAAGTATGAGTTGAAGCATATGGATCAACAGTGGGATTTGTCCATCCCGATGACGGATAGATATACTCTGGGCCCTCTCGGTGGAATGTCGTCTAATGTCTTGCAAGCATATGAATAAGTTCATAAGAGACCACATACACACAGTACGAGTAAAGAGTACTTGTCAGGAGACGAGGTTGAACAAGGTATAGAGTGATACCGAAGATCAAACCTCGGAGAAGTAAAATATCGCGTGACAAAGGGAATTGGTATCGTATGTGAATGGTTCATTCGATCACTAAAGTCATCGTTGAATGTGTGGGAGCCATTATGGATCTCCAGATCCCGCTATTGGTTATTGGTCGGAGAGAGTACTCAACCATGTCCGCATAGTTCACGAACCGTAGGGTGACACACTTAAAGTTAAATGTTGAAATGGTAGAACTTGAATATGGAATGGAGTTCGAATATTTGTTCGGAGTCCCGGATGAGATCCCGGACATCACGAGGAGTCCCGGAATGGTCCGGAGAATAAGATTCATATATAGGAAGTCATTTTATGTGAATTAAAATGATCCGGAAGGTTCTATGGAAGGTTCTAGAAGGTTCTAGAAAAGTCCGGAAGAAACCACCAAGGAAGGCGGAGTCCCGGTGGGACTCCACCTCCCATGGCCGGCCAACCCTAAGGGGGAGGAGTCCCAAGTGGACTCCCCAAAGGGGGCCGGCCACCCCCTCCCAAGGAAGGTGGAACTCCCACCTCTAGTGGGAGTCCTAGCTTGGGTAGGTTTCATGAGTTATGGAAGGTTTTGGTTTGGGGTCTTATTCGAAGACTTGTAGACCAACTCTTGGGTGTTCCACCTATATAATGAGGGCCAAGAGGAGGGGGCCGGCCACCCCAAGCACCACAAGGTGGCCGCACCACTAGATGGCCGGCGCCCCCCTCTCCCCAAACCCTAGCCGCCCCACTACTCCTTCTTCCCCGCACGCTTAGCGAAGCTCCGCCGGGATTCTCCACCACCACCGACACCACGCCATCATGCTGTCGGATTCAAGAGGAGCTACTACTTCCGCTGCCCGCTGGAACGGGGAGGTGGATGTCGTCTTCATCAACAACCGAACGTGTGACCGAGTACGGAGGTGCTGCCCGTTCGTGGCGCCGTGATCAAGATCTTCTACGCGCTTTTGCAAGCGGCAAGTGAACGTCTACCGCAGCAACAAGAGCCTCATCTTGTAGGCTTTGGAATTTCTTCAAGGGTGAGACTCGATAATCCCCTCGTTGCTACCGTCATCTAGATTGCATCTTGGCTTGGATTGCGTGTTCGCGGTAGGAATTTTTTTGTTTTCTATGCAACGTTATCCTACAGTTTTTGCTTTTAACTCCAAGAGGTAGTATTTATGCTCGATAGTGGGTTCATGCCTCCATTAAATCTGGGACAGTGACAGAAAGTTCTAAGGTTGTGGATGTGCTGTTGCCACTAGGGATAAAACATCGATGATATGTCTAAGGATGTAGTTGTTGATTACATTACGCACCATAATTAATGCAATTGTCTGTTGTTTGCAACTTAATACTGGAAGGGGTTCGGATGATAACCTGAAGGTGGACTTTTTAGGCATAGATGCATGCTGGATAGCGGTCTATGTACTTTGTCGTAATGCCCAATTAAATCTCACAATACTCATCATATCATGTATGTGCATGGTCATGCCCTCTTTATTTGTCAATTGTCCAACTGTAATTTGTTCACCCAACATGCTATTTATCTTATGGGAGAGACACCTCTAGTGAACTGTGGACCCCGGTCCATTCTTTAATCGAATACAATCTACTGCAATACTTGTTCTACTGTTTTCTGCAAACAATCATCATCCACACTATACATCTAATCATTTGTTACAGCAAGCCGGCGAGATTGACAACCTCATTGTCACGTTGGGGCAAAGTAATTTGGTTGTGTTGTGCAGGTTCCACGTTGGCGCCGGAATCCCTGGTGTTGCGCCGCACTACACTTCGCCGCCATCAACCTTCAACGTGCTTCTTGGCTCCTACTGGTTCGATAAACCTTGGTTTCTTACTGAGGGAAAACTTGCCGTTGTACGCATCACACCTTCCTCTTGGGGTTCCCAACGGACGCGTGCTGTACGCGTATCAAGCTCTTTTTCTGGCGTCGTTGCCGGGGAGATCAAGACACGCTGCAAGGGGAGTCTCCACCTCCAATCTCTTTACTTTGTTTTTGTCTTGCTTTATTTTATTTAGTACTTTGTTTGCTGCACTAAATCAAAATACAAAAAAATTAGTTGCTAGCTTTACTTTATTTGCTATCTTGTTTGCATACTCCATATTAAAAACACAAAAAAATTAGTTACTTGCATTTACTTTATCTAGTTTGCTTTATTTACTGTTGATAAAATGGGTACTCCTAAAAATACTAAGTTGTGTGACTTCACAACCACAAATAATAATGATTTCTTATGCACACCTATTGCTCCACCTGCTACTGATACGCGTACAGCACGCGTCCGTTGGGAACCCCAAGAGGAAGGTGTGATGCGTACAGCGGCAAGTTTTCCCTCAGTATGAAACCAAGGTTTAATCGAACCAGTAGGAGCCAAGAAGCACGTTGAAGGTTGATGGCGGCGAGATATAGTGCGGCGCAACACTAGGGATTCCGGCGCCAACGTGGAACCTGCACAACACAAACCAAGTACTTTGCCCCAACGAAACAGCGAGGTTGTCAATCTCACCGGCTTGCTGTAACAAAGGATTAGATGTATAGTGTGGATGATGATTGTTTGCAGAAAACAATAGAACAGTATTGCAGTAGATTGTATTTCAGTATAGAGAATTGGACCGGGGTCCACAGTTCACTAGAGGTGTCTCTCCCATAAGATAAATAGCATGTTGGGTGAACAAATTACAGTTGGGCAATTGACAAATAAAGAGGGCATGACCATGCACATACATATTATGATGAGTATTGTGAGATTTAATTGGGCATTACGACAAAGTACATAGACCGCTATCCAGCATGCATCTATGCCTAAAAAGTCCACCTTCAGGTTATCATCCGAACCCCCTCCAGTATTAAGTTGAAAACAACAGACAATTGCATTAAGTATTGCGCGTAATGTAATCAGTAACTACATCCTCGAACATAGCACCAATGTTTTATCCCTAGTGGCAACAGCACATCCATAATCTTAGAGATTTCTGTCACTTCCCCAGATTCACGGAGACATGAACCCACTATCGAGCATAAATACTCCCTCTTGGAGTTACAAGCATCTACTTGGCCAGAGCATCTACTAGTAATGGAGAGCATGCAAGATCATAAAAAACACATAGACATGAATTGATAATCAACATAACATAGTATTCTCTATTCATCGGATCCCAACAAACGCAACATATAGAATTACAGATAGATGACCTTGATCATGTTAGGCAGCTCACAAGACCCGACAATTAAGCACAATGGGGAGAAGACAACCATCTAGCTACTGCTATGGACCCATAGTCCAGGGGTAGACTACTCACACATCACTCCGGAGGCGACCATGGCGGCGTAGAGTCCTCCGGGAGATGATTCCCCTCTCCGGCAGGGTGCCGGAGGCGATCTCCTGAATCCCCCGAGATGGGATTGGCGGCGGCGGCGTCTCTGGAAGGTTTTCTGTATCGTGGCTCTCGGTACTGGGGGTTTTGCGACGGAGGCTATTTGTCGGCGGAAGGGCAGGTCAAGGGGCGTCACGAGGGGCCCACACTACAGGCCGGCGCGGCCAGGGCTTGGGCCGCGCCGCCCTGTAGTCTGGCCACCTCGTGGCCCCACTTCGTCTCCTCTTCGGTCTTCTGGAAGCTTCGTGGCAAAATAGGACCCTGGGCGTTGATTTCGTCCAATTCGGAGAATATTTCTTTACTAGGATTTCTGAAACCAAAAACAGCAGAAACAAAGAATCGGCACTTCGGCATCTTGTTAATAGGTTAGTTCCAGAAAATGCACGAATATGACATAAAGTGTGCATAAAACATGTAGATATCATCAATAATGTGCCATGGAACATAAGAAATTATCGATACGTCGGAGACGTATCAGCATCCCCAAGCTTAGTTCATGCTCGTCCCGAGCAGGTAAACGATAAACAAAGATAATTTCTGGGGTGACATGCCATCATAACCTTGATCATACTATTTGTAAAGCATATGTAGTGAATGCAGCGATCAAAACAATGTATATGACATGAGTAAACAAGTGAATCATATAGCAAAGACTTTTCATGAATAGTACTTCAAGACAAGCATCAATAAGTCTTGCATAAGAGTTAACTCATAAAGCAATAATTCAAAGTAAAAGCATTGAAGCAACACAAAGGAAGATTAAGTTTCAGCGGTTACTTTCAACTTGTAACATGTATATCTCATGGATATTGTCAACATAGAGTAATATAATAAGTGCAATATGCAAGTATGTAGGAATCAATGCACAGTTCACACAAGTGTTTGCTTCTTGAGATGGAGAGAAATAGGTGAACTGACTCAACATAAAAGTAAAAGAATGGTCCTTTAAAGAGGAAAGCATCGATTGCTATATTTGTGCTAGAGCTTTGATTTTGAAAACATATAGAGATCATAAAAGTAAAATTTTGAGAGGTGTTTGTTGTTGTCAACGAATGGTAGTGGGCACTCTAACCCCCTTGCCAGACAAACCTTCAAAGAGCGGCTCCCATTTTATTTTATTTTTGTTTGGCACTCCTTCCAACCTTTCTTTCACAAACCATGGCTAACCGAATCCTTCGGGTGCCTGCCAACAATCTCATACCATGAAGGAGTGCCTTTTTATTTTAGTTTTATTATGATGACACTCCTCCCCACCTTTGCTTTCTCAAGCCATGGCTAACCGAATCCTTCGGGTGCCGTCCAACAATCACATACCATGGAGGAGTGTCTATTTTTATTAATTAATTTGGGACTGGGAATCCCATTGCCAGCTCTTTTTGCAAAATTATTGGATAAGCGGATGAAGCCACTAGTCCATTGGTGAAAGTTGCCCAACAAGATTGAAAGATAAACACCACATACTTCCTCATGAGCTATAAAACATTGACACAAATCAGAGGTAATAAATTTTGAATTGTTTAAAGGTAGCACTCAAGCAATATACTTTGGAATGGCGTAGAAATACCATGTAGTAGGTAGGTATGGTGGACACAATTGGCATAATGGTTGGCTCAAGTATTTGGATGCATGAGAAGTATTCCCTCTCGATACAAGATTTAGGCTAGCAAGGCTATTTGAAACAAACACAAGGATGAACCGGTGCAGCAAAACTCACATAAAAGACATATTGAAAACATTAAAAGACTCTACACCGTCTTCCTTGTTGTTCAAACTCAATACTAGAAATTATCTAGACCTTAGAGAGACCAAATATGCAAACCAAATTTTAGCATGCTCTATGTATTTCTTCATTAATGGGTGCAAAGTATATGATGCAAGAGCTTAAACATGAGCACAACAATTGCCAAGTATCACATTATCCAAGACATTATAGCAAATTACTACATGTATCATTTTCCAATTCCAACCATATAACAATTTAACGAAGAAGAAACTTCGCCATGAATATTATGAGTAGAGCCTAAGGACATACTTGTCCATATGCTACAGCGGAGCGTGTCTCTCTCCCATAAAGTGAGTGCTAGGATCCATTTTATTCAAACAAAACAAAAACAAAAACAAACCGACGCTCCAAGAAAAGCACATAAGATGTGATGGAATAAAAATATAGTTTCAGGGGAGGAACCTGATAATGTTGTCGATGAAGAAGGGGATGCCTTGGGCATACCCAAGCTTAGACACTTGAGTCTTCTTGATATATGCAGGGGTGAACCACCGGGGCATCCCCAAGCTTAGAGCTTTCACTCTCCTTGATCATGTTGTATCATCTCCCTCTCTTGATCCTTGAAAACTTCCTCCACACCAAACTTAGAACAACTCATTAGAGGGTTAGTGCACAATCAAAATATACATGTTCAGAGGTGACATAATCATTCTTAACACTTCTGGACATTGCACAAAGCTACTGAAAGTCAATGGAATCAAAATATCCATCGAACATAACAAAACTGGCAATGCGAAATAAAAGGCAGAATCTGTCAAAACAGAACAGTTCGTATTGATGAATTTTATCGAGGCACCAGACTTGCTCAAATGAAAATTCTCAAATTGAATGAAAGTTGCGTACATATCTGAGGATCACTCACGTAAATTGGCATAATTTTCTGAGTTACCTACAGAGAAAACGGCCCAGATTCGTGACAGCAAAGAAATCTGTTTCTGTGCAGTAATCCAAATCTAGTATGAACTTTACTATCAACGACTTTACTTGGCACAATAAAACACTAAACTAAGATAAAGAGAGGTTGCTACAGTAGTAAACAACTTCCAAGACACAAAATAAAAACAAAGTACTGTAGTAAAAACATGGGTTGTCTCCCATAAGCGCTTTTCTTTAACGCCTTTCAGCTAGGCGCAGAAAGTGTGTATCAAGTGTTATCAAGAGACAAAGTGTCAACATCATAATTTGTTCTAATAATAGAATCAAAAGGTAACTTCATTCTCTTTCTAGGGAAGTGTTCCATACCTTTCTTGAGAGGAAATTGATATTTTATATTACCTTCCTTCATATCAATGATAGCACCAACAGTTCGAAGAAAAGGTCTTCCCAATATAATGGGACAAGATGCATTGCATTCAATATCCAAGACAACAAAATCAACGGGGACAAGGTTATTGTTAACGGTAATGCGAACATTATCAACTTTCCCCAAAGGTTTCTTTGTAGAATGATCAGCAAGATTAACATCCAAATAACAATTTTTCAGCGGTGGCAAGTCAAGCATATTTTAAATTTTCTTAGGCATAACGGAAATACTTGCACCAAGATCACATAAAGCATTACAATCAAAATCATTGACCTTCATCTTAATGATGGGCTCCCAACCATCCTCTAGCTTTCTACGAATAGAGGTTTCGCGCTCTAGTTTCTCTTCTCTAGCTTTTATGAGAGCATTTGTAATATGTTTTGTGAAAGCCAAATTTATAGCACTAGCATTAGAACTTTTACCAAGTTTTTGCAAGAACTTTATAACTTCAGAGATGTGTCAATCATCAAAATTCAAACCATTATAATCTAAAGCAATGGGATCATCATCCCCAATGTTGGAAAAAATTTCAGCAGTTTTATCACAGGCAGCTTTAAATAGCTTTAGCAGTTTCCAAAGTTTCTCGCTTTGCATTAGAAGTGGAAACATTGCCAACACCAATTCTTTTATTAGTATTAGTAGGAGGTCCAGCAACTTGTGTAGCATTAGCATTACTAGTGGTGGTAATAGTCCAAACTTTAGCTATATTATCTTCTTTTTCATTTTCTTCTCTTTCCCACCTAGCACGCAATTCGGCCATCAATCTTATATTCTCATTAATTCTAACTTGGATGGCATTTGCTGTAGTAACAATTTTATTATTAAGATTCTCATGAGGCATAACTTTCGATTTCAAAAGATCAACATCAGCAGCAAGACTATCGACTTTAGAAGCAAGTATATCAATTTTCCCAAGCTTTTCTTCAACAGATTTGTTAAAAGCAGTTTGTGTACTAATAAATTCTTTAAGCATAGCTTCAAGTCCAGGGGCTGAATTCCTATTATTGTTGTAAGAATTCCCATAATAACTACCATAGCCGTTGCCATTATTATAAGGATATGGCCTATAGTTGTTACTAGAATTGTTCCGGTAAGCATTGTTGTTGAAATTATTATTTTTAATGAAGTTTACATCAACATGTTCTTCTTGTGCAACCAATGAAGCTAACGGAACATTATTAGGATCAATATTAGTCCTATCATTCACAAGCATAGACATAATAGCATCAATCTTATCACTCAAGGAAGAGGTTTCTTCGATAGAATTTACCTTCTTACCTTGTGGAGCTCTTTCCGTGCGCCATTCAGAGTAATTGATCATCATATTATCGAGAAGCTTTGTTGCTTCACCAAGAGTGATGGACATAAAGGTACCTCCAGCAGCTGAATCCAATAGGTTCCGCGAAGAAAAATTCAGTCCTGCATAAAAGGTTTGGATGATCATCCAAGTAGTCAGTCCATGGGTTGGGCAATTTTTAACCAAAGATTTCATTCTTTCCCATGCTTGTGCAACATGCTCAGTATCTAATTGTTTAAAATTCATTATGCTACTCCTCAAAGATATAATTTTAGCAGGGGGATAATATCTACCAATAAAAGCATCCTTGCATTTAGTCCATGAATCAATACTGAATTCTTAGGCAGAGATAGCAACCAATCTTTAGCTCTTCCTCTTAATGAGAAAGGGAACAATTTTAATTTTATAATGTCACCATCTACATCTTTATACTTTTGCATTTCACATAGTTCAACAAAATTATTAAGATGGGCAGCAGCATCATCAGAACTAACACCAGAAAATTGCTCTCGCATAACAAGATTCAGTAAAGCAGGTTTAATTTCAAAGAATTCATTGTAGTAGCAGGTGGAGCAATAGGTGTGCATAAGAAATCATTATTATTTGTGGTTGTGAAGTCACACAACTTAGTATTTTCAGGAGTACCCATTTTAGCAACAGTAAATAAAGCAAACTAGATAAAGTAAATGCAAGTAACTAATTTTTTTGTGTTTTTGATATAGCAATCAAGATAGCAAATAAAGTAAAACTAGCAACTAATTTTTTTGTATTTTGATTTAGTGCAGCAAACAAAGTAGTAAATAAAACTAAGCAAGACAAAAACAAAGTAAAGAGATTGGGACGTGGAGACTCCCCTTGCAGCGTGTCTTGATCTCCCCGCCAACGGCGCCAGAAAAAGTGCTTGATACGCGTACATCACGCGTCCGTTGGGAACCCCAAGAGGAAGGTGTGATGCATACAGCGGCAAGTTTTCCCTCAGTATGAAACCAAGGTTTAATCGAACCAGTAGGAGCCAAGAAGCACGTTGAAGGTTGATGGTGGCGAGATGTAGTGCGGCGCAACACCAGGGATTTCGGCGCCAACGTGGAACCTGCACAACACAAACCAAGTACTTTGCCCCAACGAAACAGCGAGGTTGTCAATCTCACCGGCTTGCTGTAACAAAGGATTAGATGTATAGTGTGGATGATGATTGTTTGCAGAAAACAAGAGAACAGATTGCGAGATTGTATTTCAGTATAGAGAATTGGACCGGGGTCCACAGTTCACTAGAGGTGTCTCTCCCATAAGATAAATAGCATGTTGGGTGAACAAATTACAGTTGGGCAATTGACAAATAAAGAGGGCATGACCATGCACATACATATTATGATGAGTATTGTGAGATTTAATTGGGCATTACGACAAAGTACATAGACCGCTATCCAGCATGCATCTATGCCTAAAAAGTCCACCTTCAGGTTATCATCCGAACCCCCTCCAGTATTAAGTTGAAAACAACAGACAATTGCATTAAGTATTGCGCGTAATGTAATCAGTAACTACATCCTCGAACATAGCACCAATGTTTTATCCCTAGTGGCAACAGCACATCCATAATCTTAGAGATTTCTGTCACTTCCCCAGATTCAAGGAGACATGAACCCACTATCGAGCATAAATACTCCCTCTTGGAGTTACAAGCATCTACTTGGCCAGAGCATCTACTAGTAACGGAGAGCATGCAAGATCATAAACAACACATAGACATGAATTGATAATCAACATAACATAGTATTCTCTATTCATCGGATCCCAACAAACGCAACATATAGAATTACAGATAGATGATCTTGATCATGTTAGGCAGCTCACAAGACCCGACAATTAAGCACAATGGGGAGAAGACAACCATCTAGCTACTGCTATGGACCCATAGTCCAGGGGTAGACTACTCACACATCACTCCGGAGGCGACCATGGCGGCGTAGAGTCCTCCGGAAGATGATTCCCCTCTCCGGCAGGGTGCCGGAGGCGATCTCCTGAATCCCCCGAGATGGGATTGGCGGCGGCGGCGTCTCTGGAAGGTTTTCCGTATCGTGGCTCTCTCGGTACTGGGGGTTTCGCGACAGAGGCTATTTGTAGGCGGAAGGGCAGGTCAAGGGGCGTCACGAGGGGCCCACACTACAGGCCGGCGCGGCCAGGGCTTGGGCCGCGCCGCCCTGTAGTCTGGCCACCTCGTGGCCCCACTTCGTCTCCTCTTCGGTCTTCTGGAAGCTTCGTGGCAAAATAGGACCCTGGGCGTTGATTTCGTCCAATTCCGAGAATATTTCCTTACTAGGATTTCTGAAACCAAAAACAGCAGAAAACAAAGAATCGGCACTTCGGCATCTTGTTAATAGGTTAGTTCCAGAAAATGCACGAATATGACATAAAGTGTGCATAAAACATGTAGATATCATCAATAATGTGGCATGGAACATAAGAAATTATCGATACGTCGGAGACGTATCAGCTACTACAGCAGAATTCTTTGAAATTAAACCTGCTTTACTGAATCTTGTTATGAGAGAGCAATTTTCTGGTGTTAGTTCTGATGATGCTGCTGCCCATCTTAATAATTTTGTTGAACTATGTGAAATGAAAAAGTATAAGGATGTAGATGGTGACATTATAAAGTTAAAATTGTTCCCTTTCTCATTAAGAGGAAGAGCTAAAGATTGGTTGCTATCTCTGCCTAAGAATAGTATTGATTCATGGACTAAATGCAAGGATGCTTTTATTGGTAGATATTATCCCCCTGCTAAAATTATATCTCTGAGAAGTAGCATAATGAATTTTAAACAATTGGATAATGAGCATGTTGCCCAAGCTTGGGAAAGAATGAAATCTTTGGTTAAAAACTGCCCAACCCATGGACTGACTACTTGGATGATCATCCAAACCTTTTATGCAGGACTGAATTTTTCTTCGCGGAACTTATTGGATTCAGCTGCTGGAGGTACCTTTATGTCCATCACTCTAGGCGACGCAACAAAGCTTCTTGATAATATGATGATTAATTACTCTGAATGGCACACGGAAAGAGCTCCACAAGGTAAGAAGGTAAATTCTGTCGAAGAAACCTCTTCCTTGAGTGATAAGATTGATGCTATTATGTCTATGCTTGTGAATGGTAGGACAAATGTTGATCCTAATAATGTTCCGTTAGCTTCATTGGTTGCTCAAGAAGAACATGTTGATGTGAACTTCATTAAAAATAATAATTTCAACAACAATGCTTACCGGAACAATTCTAGTAACAACTATAGGCCATATCCTTATAATAATGGCAACGGCTATGGTAATTCTTATGGGAATTCTTACAACAATAATAGGAACACACCCCCTGGACTTGAAGCCATGTTTAAAGAATTTATTAGTACACAAACTTCTTCTAACAAATCTGTTGAAGAAAAGCTTGGGAAAATAGATATACTTGCTTCTAAAGTCGATAGTCTTGCTGCTGATGTTGATCTTTTGAAATCGAAAGTGATGCCTAATGAAAATAATAATAATATTGTTACTACAGCAAATTCCATCCAAGTTAGAATTAATGAGAATATAAGATTGATGGCCGAATTGCGTGCTAGGTGGGAGAGAGAAGAAAATGCGAAAGAAGATAATATAGCTAAAGTTTGGACTATTACCACCACTAGTAATGCTAATGCTCCACATGTTGCTGCACCTCCTACTATTAATGGTAAAATAATTGGTGTTAGAAATGTTTCCACTTCTAATGCAAAGCGTGAAAAACTGCGTGAAACTGCTAAAACTGCTGAAACTGCATGTGATAAAACTGCTGAAATTTTTTCCAACATTGGGGACAATTATCCCATTGCTTTAGATTATAATGGTTTAGACTTTGATGATTGTCACATCTCTGAAGTTATAAAGTTCTTACAAAAACTTGCTAAGAGTCCTAATGCTAGTGCTATAAATTTGGCTTTCACGAAACATATTACAAATGCTCTCATAAAAGCTAGAGAAGAGAAATTAAATCGCGAAGCTTCTATTCCTAGGAAGCTAGAGGATGGTTGGGAGCCCATCATTAAGATGAAGGTCAATGACTTTGATTGTAATGCTTTATGTGATCTTGGTGCAAGTATTTCCGTTATGCCTAAGAAAATCTATAATATGCTTGACTTGCCACCATTGAAAAATTGTTATTTGGATGTTAATCTTGCTGATAATTCTACAAAGAAACCTTTGGGGAGAGTTGATAATGTTCGCATTACGGTTAATAACAACCTTGTCCCCGTTGATTTTTTTGTCTTGGATATTGAATGCAATGCATCTTGTCCCATTATATTGGGAAGACCTTTTCTTCGAACTGTTGGTGCTATTATTGACATGAAGGAAGGTAATATTAAATATCAATTTCCTCTCAAGAAAGGTATGGAACACTTCCCTAGAAATAGAATGAAGTTACCTTTTGATTCTATCATTAGAACAAATTATGATGTTGATGCTTCGTCTCTTGATAATAGTTGATATACACTTTCTGCGCCTAGCTGAAAGGCGTTAAAGAAAAGCGCTTATGGGAGACAACCCATGATTTTACTACTGCACTTTTATTTTATATTTGAGTATTGTAAGTTGTTACTACTGTAACAACCTCTCCTTATCTAAGTTTTGTTGCATTGTTGTGCCAAGTAAAGTCTTTGATAGTAAGGTTCATACTAGATTTGGATTACTGCGCAGAAACATATTTCTTTGCTGTCATGAATCTGGGCCTAATTCTCTGTAGGTAACTCAGAAAATTATGCCAATTTATGTGAGTGATCCTCAGATATGTACGCAACTTTCATTCAATTTGAGCATTTTCATTTGAGCAAGTCTGGTGCCTCAATAAAATTTGTCTTTACGAACTGTTCTGTTTTGACAGATTCTGCCTTTTATTTCGCATTGCCTGTTTTGCTATGCTTGATGGATTTTTCTATTCCATTAACTTTCAGTAGCTTTGTGCAATATCCAGAAGTGTTAAGAATGATTATGTCACCTCTGAACATGTGAATTTTGATTGTGCACTAACCCTCTAATGAGTTGTTTTGAGTTTGGTGTGGATGAAGTTTTCAAGGATCAAGAGAGGGAAATGATACAATATGATCAAGGAGAGTGAAAGCTCTAAGCTTGGGGATGCCCCGGTGGTTCACCCCTGCATATTTCAAGAATACTCAAGCGTCTAAGCTTGGGGATTCCCAAGGCATCCCCTTCTTCATCGACAACATTATCAGGTTCCTCTAGTGAAACTATATTTTTATTCTGTCACATCTTATGCACTTTGCTTGGAGCGTCTGTTTGTTTTTGTTTTTGTTTTGTTTGAATAAAATGGATCCTAACATTCATTGTGTGGGAGAGAGACACGCTCCGCTGTTGCATATGGACAAATATGTCCTTAGGCTTTACTCATAATATTCATGGCGAAGGTTGAATCTTCTTCGTTAAATTGTTATATGGTTGGAAACGGGAAATGCTACATGTAGTAATTGCTATAATGTCTTGAATAATTTGATACTGGGAAATTGTTGTGCTCATGTTTAAGCTCTTGCATCATATACTTTGCACCTATTAATGAAGAAATACATAGAGCTTGCTAAAATTTGGTTTGCATAATTGGTCTCTCTAAGGTCTAGATAATTTCTAGTAAGGGTCGAACAACAAGGAAGACAGTGTAGAGTCTTATAATGTTTACAATATGTCTTTTATGTGAGTTTTTGCTACACCGGTTCATCCTTGTGTTTGTTTCAAATAGCCTTGCTAGCCTAAACCTTGTATCGAGAGGGAATACTTCTCATGCATCCAAAATCCTTGAGCCAACCACTATGCCATTTGTGTCCACCATACCTACCTACTACATGGTATTTCTCCGCCATTCCAAAGTAAATTGCTTGAGTGCTACCTTTAAAATATCCATTCTTCATCTTTGCAATATATAGCTCATGGGACAAATAGCCTAAAAACTATTGTGGTATTAAATATGTACTTATGCACTTTATCTCTTATTAAGTTGCTTGTTGTGCGATAACCATGTTCCTGGGGACGCCATCAATTACTCTTTGTTGAATATCATGTGAGTTGCTATGCATGTTCGTCTTGTCTGAAGTAAGGGCGATTGACCATGAGTTGAATGGTTTGAGCATGCATACTGTTAGAGAAGAACATTGGGCCGCTGATACGTCTCCGACGTATCGATAATTTCTTATGTTCCATGCCACATTATTGATGATATCTACATGTTTTATGCATACTTTATGTCATATTTATGCATTTTCCGGCACTAACCTATTAATGAGATGCCGAAGAGCTAGTTGTTGTTTTCTGCTGTTTTTGGTTTCAGAAATCCTAGTAAGGAAATATTCTCGGAATTGGAAGAAATCAACACCCAGGATCTTATTTTTCCACGAAGCTTCCAGAACACCGGGGGAGATACGAAGTGGGGCGACGAGGCGGCCACACGCTAGGGCGGCGCGGCCCAGGCCCTGGCCGCGCCGGCCTAGTGTGTGGGCCCCTCGCATCGCCCCTTGACCTACCTCTCCGACTATAAGAAGCCTTCGTCGATAATAGTTCCAGTACCGAGAGCCACGATACGGAAAACCTTCCAGAGACGCCGCCGCCACCAATCCCATCTCGGGGGATTCAGGAGATCGCCTCCGGCACCCTGCCGGAGAGGGGAATCATCTCCCGGAGGACTCTTCACCGCCATGGTCGCCTCGGGAGTGATGAGTGAGTAGTTCACCCCTGGACTATGGGTCCATAGCAGTAGCTAGATGGTCGTCTTCTCCTAATTGTGCTTCATTGTCGGATCTTGTGAGCTACCTAACATGATCAAGATCATCTATCTGTAATGCTACATGTTGTGTTTGTTGGGATCCGATGAATAGAGAATACTATGCTATGTTGATTATCAATCTATTACCTATGTGTTGTTTATGATCTTGCATGCTCTCCGTTATTAGTAGAGGCTCTGGCCAAGTTTTTGCTAGTAACTCCAAGAGGGAGTATTTATGCTCGATAGTGGGTTCATGCCTCCATTAAATATTTGATACACACTTTCTGCGCCTAGCTGAAAGGCGTTAAAGAAAAGCGCTTATGGGAGACAACCCATGATTTTACTACAGTAATTTATCTTATATTTGAGTCTTGGAAGTTGTTACTACTGTAGCAACCTCTCCTTATCTTATTTTTTTGCATTGTTGTGCCAAGTAAAGTCGTTGATAGTAAGGTTCATACTAGATTTGGATTACTGCGTAGAAACAGATTTCTTTGCTGTCACGAATTTGGGCCTAATTCTCTGTAGGTAACTCAAAAAATTATGCCAATTTATGTGAGTGATCCTACGCAACTTTCATTCAATTTGAGCATTTTCATTTGAGCAAGTCTGGTGCCTCAATAAAATTCATATTTACGAACTGTTCTGTTTTGACAGATTCTGCCTTTTATTTCGTATTGCCTGTTTTGCTATGCTTGATGGATTTTTCGATTACATTAACTTTCAGTAGCTTTTTGCAAGTCCAGAAGTGTTAAGAATGATTATGTCACCTCTGAACATGTGAATTTTGATTATGCACTAACCCTCTAATGAGTTGTTTTGAGTTTGGTGTGGAGGAAGTTTTTCAAGGATCAAGAGAGGAGGATGGTACAATATGATCAAGGAGAGTGAAAGCTCTAAGCTTAAGGATGCCCCGGTGGTTCACCCCTGCATATTTCAAGAACTCAAACGTCTAAGCTCGAGGATGCCCAAGGCATCCCCTTCTTCATCGACAACATTATCAGGTTCCTCTAGTGAAACTATATTTTTATTTCATCACATCTTATGTACTTTGCTTGGAGCGTCGGTTTGTTTTTGTTTTTGTTTTATTTGAATAAGATGGATCCTAGCATTCATTGTGTGGGAGAGAGACACGCTCCGCTGTTGCATATGGACAAATATGTCCTTAGGCTTTACTCATAGTGTTCATGGCGAAGGTTGAATCTTCTTCGTTAAATTGTTATATGGTTGGAAACGGGAAATGCTACATGTAGTAATTGCTATAATGTCTTGAATAATTTGATACTTGGCAATTGTTGTGCTCATGTTTAAGCTCTTGCATCATATACTTTGCACCTATTAATGAAGAAATACATAGAGCTTGCTAAAATTTGGTTTGCATAATTGGTCTCTCTAAGGTCTAGATAATTTCTAGTAAGGGTCGAACAACAAGGAAGACGGTATAGAGTCTTATAATGCTTACAATATGTCTTTTATGTGAGTTTTTCTGTACTGCTTCATACTTGTGTTTGTTTCAAATAACCTTGCTAGCCTAAACCTTGTATCGAGAGGGAATACTTCTCATGCATCCAAAATCCTTGAGCCAACCACTATGCCACTTGTGTCCACCATACCTACCTACTACATGGTATTTCTCCGCCATTCCAAAGTAAATTGCTTGAGTGCTACCTTTAAATTTCTATCCTTTATCTTTGCAATATATAGCTCATGGGACAAATAGCCTAAAAACTATTGTGGTATTGAATATGTACTTATGCATTTTATCTCTTATTAAGTTGCTTGTTGTGCGATAACCATGTTCCTGGGGACGCCATCAACTACTCTTTGTTGAATATCATGTGAGTTGCTATGCATGTCCGTCTTGTCTGAAGTAAGGGAGATTTACCATGAGTTGAATGGTTTGAGCATGCATACTGTTAGAGAAGAACATTGGGCCGCTAACTAAAGCCATGATCCATGGTGGAAGTTTCAGTTTTGGACAAATATCCTCAATCTCATATGAGAAAAGTAATTGTTGTTGAATGCTTAAGCATTAAAGAGGAGTCCATTATCTGTTGTCTATGTTGTCCCGGTATGGATGTCTAAGTTGAGAATAATCAAAAGCGAGAAATCCAATGCGAGCTTTCTCCTTAGACATTTGTACAGGCGGCATAGAGGTACCCCTTTGTGACACTTGGTTAAAACATATGTATTGCGGTGATAATCCAGGTAATCCGAGCTAATTAGGACAAGGTGCGGGCACTATTAGTATACTATGCATGAGGCTTGCAACTTGTAGGATATAATTTACATGATACACATGCTTTATTACTACCGTTGACAAAATTGTTTCTTGTTTTCAAAACCAAAGCTCTAGCACAAATATAGCAATCAATGCTTCCCTCTGCGAACGGCCTTTCTTTTACTTTTATGTTGAGTCAGTTCACCTATTTCTCTCTACCTCAAGAAGCAAACACTTGTGTGAACTGTGCATTGATTCCTACATACTTGCATATTGCACTTGTTATATTACTTTACATTGACAATATCCATGAGATATACATGTTACAAGTTGAAAGCAACCGCTGAAACTTAATCTTCCTTTGTGTTGCTTCAATGCCTTTACTTTGAAATTATTGCTTTATGAGTTAACTCTTATGCAATACTTATTGATGCTTGTCTTGAAAGTACTATTCATGAAAAGTCTTTGCTATATGATTCATTTGTTTACTCATGTCATTTACCATTGCTTTGATCGCTGCATTCATTACATGTGCTTACAATAGTATGATCAAGATTATGATGGCATGTCACTCCAGAAATTATCTTTGTTATCGTTTACCTACTCGGGACGAGCAGGAACTAAGCTTGGGGATGCTGATACGTCTCCGACGTATCGATAATTTCTTATGTTCCATGCCACATTATTGATGATATCTACATGTTTTATGCATACTTTATGTCATATTTATGCATTTTCCGGCACTAACCTATTAACGAGATGCCGAAGAGCCAGTTGCTGTTTTCTGCTGTTTTTGGTTTCAGAAATCCTAGTAAGGAAATATTCTCGGAATTGGACGAAATCAACGTCCAGGATCTTATTTTTCCACGAAGCTTCCTATCGGGGGAAGACCCCGGGTAGGGCAATGGACGTGGAGCAGCCGGTTGACCACTGGCCGGCTCGCGGCAAAGGCCGGCTGAGGAGCAGCCGGCTGGAGCCGTGGCCGGCTGGACCGGAAGCCGGCTGGCTCTAAGTCCTAGTCGGCCTGGCTACGGCCACCAATGCTGTAGCTGGGCCAGCTTCTACAAGCCATATCCGACTGGGGGTTTGTACCTCAGACCGACTCGAGGCTGGCGAGTCTTGCACTAGAAGGAACCGGGTAGGTGGTCCGGGTTCACAGGTCCACGCTGACTTCATCTCCCGTAAAGCGCGGGGCACTGTGGAGCAATAGTGCCACGCGCCGGACAAGCCATCATGGCGTACGTCGATCCGTACCGGCTACAGTACATGATGGCGACAGAGACGCTTCCTCTCCATACCGCTGACTCAGGCAGCCGGATGGGACAGGCCATGAGGCCTCAACGTCTACTGACGTCAGCACCTCGGGAAGGAGCGGAAGCCGGAGCCGGCCAAGCCGGCCAGTAGACTATAGGGTCTTTTATGTAAAGTGCCGGCGTCTATATAAGCCGCACCACCCCCTCTCGTGCAGGGGATCGATCATTCTCACTCCATTCCACCCTTAGCGCTGCCCTGTGAGAGAGACCATCGTCTTCCTTAGCCTCCCAGGGCAAGCCGGACACAGCTCTAGGAGCAACCTTGTATTGTGTGATCATCTTATACACTCATAGCAGGAGTAGGGGTGTTACCTCCATCGGAGGGCCTCGAACCTGGGTACGTCGCCGTGTCGCTCGTCCCCATACCCGCATCCGGATACCGCTGTGAGATCATCTAGGAACCACCTTCTTTAGCCACCCTATGGCATATGCCGTGACGATACCACGACACTTCCAGAACACCGGGGAGATACGAAGTGGGGCGACGAGGCAGCCAGACGCTAGGGCGGCGCGGCCTAGGCCCTGGCCGCGCCGGCCTAGTGTGTGGGCCCCTCGCGTCGCCCCTTGACCTACCTCTCCGACTATAAGAAGCCTTCGTCGATAATAGTTCCAGTACCGAGAGCCACGATACGGAAAACCTTCCAGAGACGCCGCTGCCGCCAATCCCATCTCGGGGGATTCCGGAGATCGCCTCCGGCACCCTGCCGGAGAGGGGAATCATCTCCCGGAGGACTCTTCACCGCCATGGTCGCCTCCGGAGTGATGAGTGAGTAGTTCACCCCTGGACTATGGGTCCATAGCAGTAGCTAGATGGTCGTCTTCTCCTAATTGTGCTTCATTGTCGGATCTTGTGAGCTGCCTAACATGATCAAGATCATCTATCTGTAATGCTACATGTTGTGTTTGTTGGGATCCGATGAATAGAGAATACTATGCTATGTTGATTATCAATCTATTACCTATGTGTTGTTTATGATCTTGCATGCTCTCCGTTATTAGTAGAGGCTCTGGCCAAGTTTTTGCTAGTAACTCCAAGAGGGAGTATTTATGCTCGATAGTGGGTTCATGCCTCCATTAAATCTGGGACAGTGACAGAAAGTTCTAAGGTTGTGGATGTGCTGTTGCCACTAGGTATAAAACATCGATGCTATGTCTAAGGATGTAGTTGTTGATTACATTACGCACCATACTTAATGCAATTGTCTGTTGTTTGCAACTTAATACTGGAAGGGGTTCGGATGATAACCTGAAGGTGGACTTTTTAGGCATAGATGCATGCTGGATAGCGGTCTATGTACTTTGTCGTAATGCCCAATTAAATCTCACTATACTCATCATATCATGTATGTGCATGGTCATGCCCTCTTTATTTGTCAATTGCCCAACTGTAATTTGTTCATCCAACATGCTTATTCTTATCGGAGAGACGCCTCTAGTGAACTGTGGACCCCGGTCCATTCTTTTAATCGAATACAATCTACTGCAATACTTGTTCTACTGTTTTCTGCAAACAATCATCATCCACACTATACATCTAATCCTTTGTTACAGTAAGCCGGTGAGATTGACAACCTCACTGTCACGTTGGGGCAAAGTAGTTTGGTTGTGTTGTGCAGGTTCCACGTTGGCGCCGGAATCCCTGGTGTTGCGCCGCACTACACTTCGCCTCCATCAACCTTTAACGTGCTTCTTGGCTCCTAGTGGTTCGATAAACCTTGGTTTCTTACTGAGGGAAAACTTGCCGCTGTACGCATCACACCATCCTCTTGGGGTTCCCAACGGACGCGTGCTGTACGCGTATCAGCCGCTAACTAAAGCCATGATCCATGGTGGAAGTTTCAGTTTTGGACAAATATCCTCAATCTCATATGAGAAAATTAATTGTTGCTAAATGCTTAAGCATTAAAGAGGAGTCCATTATCTGTTGTCTATGTTGTCCCGGTATGGATGTCTAAGTTGAGAATAATCAAAAGCGAGAAATCCAATGCGAGCTTTCTCCTTAGACCTTTGTACAGGCGGCATAGAGGTACCCCTTTGTGACACTTGGTTAAAACATATGTATTGCGGTGATAATCCAGGTAATCCGAGCTAATTAGGACAAGGTGCGGGCACTATTAGTATACTATGCATGAGGCTTGCAACTTGTAGGATATAATTTACATGATGCATATGCTTTATTACTACCGTTGACAAAATTGTTTCTTGTTTTCAAAATCAAAGCTCTAGCACAAATATAGCAATCAATGCTTCCCTCTGCGATGGGCCTTTCTTCTACTTTTATGATTGAGTCAGTTCACCTATTTCTCTCCATCTCAAGAAGCAAACACTTGTGTGAACTGTGCATTGATTCCTACATACTTGCATATTGCACTTGTTATATTACTTTACATTGACAATATCCATGAGATATACATGTTACAAGTTGAAAGCAACAGCTGAAACTTAATCTTCCTTTGTGTTGCTTTAACGCCTTTACTTTGAATTTATTGCTTTATGAGTTAACTCTTATGCAAGACTTATTGATGCTTGTCTTGAAAGTACTATTCATGAAAAGTCTTTGCTATATGATTCATTTGTTTACTCATTGCATTACCATTGCTTTGATCGCTGCATTCATTACATGTGCTTACAATAGTATTGATCAAGATTATGATGGCATGTCACTCCAGAAATTATCTTTGTTATCGTTTACCTACTCGGGACGAGCAGGAACTAAGCTTGGGGATGCTGATACGTCTCCAATGTATCGATAATTACTTATGTTCCATGCCACTTTATTGATGATACCTACATGTTTTATGCATACTTTATGTCATATTTATGCATTTTCCGGCACTAACCTATCAACGAGATGCCGAAGAGCCAGTTGCTGTTTTCTGCTGTTTTTGGTTTCAGAAATCCTAGTAAGGAAATATTCTCGGAATTGGACAAAATCAACGCCCAGGATCTTATTTTTCCACGAAGCTTCCAGAACACCGGGAGGGAAACGAATTGGGGCGACGAGGTGGCCAGACGCTAGGGCGGCGCGGCGCGGCCCTGGCCGCGTCGGCCTAGTGTGTGGGCCCCTCGCGTCGCCCCTAAACCTACCTCTCCGACTATAAGAAGCCTTCGTCGATAATAGTTCCAGTACCGAGAGCCACGATACGGAAAACCTTCCAGAGACACCGCCGCCGCCAATCCCATCTCGGGGGATTCAGGAGATCGCCTCCGGCACCCTGCCGGAGAGGGGAATCATCTCCCGGAGGACTCTTCACCGCCATGGTCGCCTCCGGAGTGATGAGTGAGTAGTTCACCCCTGGACTATGGGTCCATAGCAGTAGCTAGATGGTCGTCTTCTCCTAATTGTGCTTCATTGTTGGATCTTGTGAGCTGCCTAACATGATCAAGATCATCTATCTGTAATGCTATATGTTGTGTTTGTTGGGATCCGATGAATAGAGAATACTATGCTATGTTGATTATCAATCTATTATCTATGTGTTGTTTATGATCTTGCATGCTCTCCGTTACTAGTAGAGGCTCTGGCCAAGTTTTTGCTTTTAACTCCAAGAGGGAGTATTTATGCTCGATAATGGGTTCATGCCTCCATTAAATCTGGGACAGTGACAGAAAGTTCTAAGGTTGTGGATGTGCTGTTGCCACTAGGGATAAAACATCGATGCTATGTCTAAGGATGTAGTTGTTGATTGCATTACGCACCATACTTAATGCAATTGTCTGTTGTTTGCAACTTAATACTGGAAGGGGTTCGGATGATAACCTGAAGGTGGACTTTTTAGGCATAGATGCATGCTGGATAGCGGTCTATGTACTTTGTCGTAATGCCCAATTAAATCTCACAATACTCATCATATCATGTATGTGCATGGTCATGCCCTCTTTATTTGTCAATTGCCCAACTGTAATTTGTTCACCCAACATGCTATTTATCTTATGGGAGAGACACCTCTAGTGAACTGTGGACCCCGGTCCATTCTTTTAATCGAATACAATCTACTGCAATACTTGTTCTACTGTTTTCTGCAAACAATCATCATCCACACTATACATCTAATCCTTTGTTACAGCAAGCCGGTGAGATTGACAACCTCACTGTCACGTTGGGGCAAAGTAATTTGGTTGTGTTGTGCAGGTTCCTGATACGTCTCCGACGTATCGATAATTTCTTATGTTCCATGCCACATTATTGATGATATCTACATGTTTTATGCATACTTTATGTCATATTTATGCATTTTCCGGCACTAACCTATTAACGAGATGCCGAAGAGCCGATTCTGTCATTTTCTGCTGTTTTTGGTTTCAGAAATCCTAGTAAGGAAATATTCTCGGAATTGGACGAAATCAACGCCCAGGGGCCTATTTTCACACGAAGCTTCCAGAAGACCGAGGAGTAAACGAAGTGGGGCCACGAGGCGACGACACGCCAGGGCGGCGCGGCCCAGCCCTTGGCTGCGCGGCCCTGTTGTGTGGGTCCCTCGTGACGCCCCTTGACCTATCTCCTCCGCCTACTTATAGCCTTCGTCGCGAAACCCCCAGTACCGAGAGCCACGATACGGAAAACCTTCCAGAGACGCCGCCGCCTCCAATCCCATCTCGGGGGATTCAGGAGATCGCCTCCGGCACCCTGCCGGAGAGGGGATTCATCTCCCGGAGGACTCTACACCGCCATGGTCGCCTCCGGAGTGATGAGTGAGTAGTTCACCCCTGGACTATGGGTCCATAGCAGTAGCTAGATGGTTGTCTTCTCCTCATTATGCTTCATTGTCGGATCTTGTGAGCTGCCTAACATGATCAAGATCATCTATCTGTAATGCTATATGTTGTGTTTGTTGGGATCCGATGGATAGAGAATACTATGTTATGTTGATTATCAATCTATGTGTTGTTTATGATCTTGCATGCTCTCCGTTACTAGTAGATGCTTTGGCCAAGTTGATGCTTGTAACTCCAAGAGGGAGTATTTATGCTCGATAGTGGGTTCATGTCTCCGTGAATCTGGGGGAGTGACAGAAGCCCCTAAGGTTATGGATGTGATGTTGCCACTAGGGATAAAACATTGATGCTATGTCCGAGGATGTAGTTATTGATTACATTACGCACCATACTTAATGCAATTGTCTGTTGTTTGCAACTTAATACTGGAAGGGGTTCGGATGATAACCTGAAGGTGGACTTTTTAGGCATAGATGCATGCTGGATAGCGGTCTATGTACTTTGTCGTAATGCCCAATTAAATCTCACAATACTCATCATATCATGTATGTGCATTGTCATGCCCTCTCTATTTGTCAATTGCCCAACTGTAATTTGTTCACCCAACATGCTATTTATCTTATGGGAGAGACACCTCTAGTGAACTGTGGACCCCGGTCCATTCTTTTACATCGATACAATCTACTGCAATACTTGTTCTACTGTTCTCTGCAAACAATCATCATCCACACTATACATCTAATCCTTTGTTACAGCAAGCCGGTGAGATTGACAACCTCACTGTTTCGTTGGGGCAAAGTACTTTGGTTGTGTTGTGCAGGTTCCACGTTGGCGCCGGAATCCCTGGTGTTGCGCCGCACTACATCTCGCCGCCATCAACCTTCAACGTGCTTCTTGGCTCCTACTGGTTCGATAAACCTTGGTTTCATACTGAGGGAAAACTTGCCGCTGTACGCATCGCACCTTCCTCTTGGGGTTCCCAACGATCGCGTGCTGTACGCGTATCAAGACTGTTTTCTGGCACCGTTGCCGGGGAGATCAAGACACGCTGCAAGGGGAGTCTCCACATCGCAATCTCTTTACTTTGTTTTTGTCTTGCTTTATTTTATTTACTACTGTGTTTGCTGCACTAAATCAAAATACAAAAAAATTAGTTGCTAGTTTTACTTTACTCGCTATCTTGTTTGCTATATCAAAAACACAAAAAAATTAGTTACTTGCATTTACTTTATCTAGTTTGCTTTATTTACTACTGCTAAAATGGGTACTCCTGAAAATACTAAGTTGTGTGACTTCACAACCACAAATAATAATGATTTCTTATGCACACCTATTGCTCCACATGCTACTACAGCAGAATTCTTTGAAATTAAACCTGCTTTACTAAATCTTGTTATGCGAGAGCAATTTTCTGGTGTTAGTTCTGATGATGTTGCTGCCCATCTCAATAACTTTGTTGAATTATGGGAAATGCAAAAGTATAAAGATGTAGATGGTGACATAATAAAATTAAAATTGTTCCCTTTCTCACTAAGAGGAAGAGCTAAAGATTGGTTGCTATCTCTACCTAAGAATAGTATTGATTCATGGACTAAATGCAAGGATGCTTTTATTGGTAGATATTATCCTCCTGCTAAAATTATATCTTTGAGGAGTAGCATAATGAATTTTAAACAATTGGATACTGAGCATGTTGCACAAGCATGGGAAAGAATGAAATCTTTGGTTAAAAATTGCCCAACCCATGGACTGACTACTTGGATGATCATCCAAACCTTTTATGCAGGACTGGATTTTTCTTCGCGGAACCTATTGGATTTAGATGCTGGAGGTACCTTTATGTCCATCACTCTTGGTGAAGCAACAAAGCTTCTTGATAATATGATGATTTATTACTCTGAATGGCACACGGAAAGAGCTCCACAATGTAAGAAGGTAAATTCTGTCGAAGAAACCTCTTCCTTGAGTGATAAGATTGATGCTATTATGTCTATGCTTGTGAATGATAGGAAAAATATTAATCCTAATAATGTTCCGTTAGCTTCATTAGTTGCTCAAGAAGAACATGTTGATGTAAACTACATTAAAAATAATAATTTCAACAACAATGCTTACCGGAACAATTCTAGTAACAACCATAGGCCATATCCATATAATAATGGCAACGGCTATGGTAATTCTTATGGGAATTCTTACAAAAATAATAGGAACACACCCCCTGGACTTGAAGCTATGCTTAAAGAATTTATTAGTACACAAACTGCTTTTAACAAATCTGTTGAAGAAAAGCTTGGGAAAATTGATATACTTGCTTCTAAAGTCGATAGTCTTGCTGCTGATGTTGATCTTTTGAAATCGAAAGTTATGCCTTATGAAAATCATAATCATAAAATTGTTACTACAGCAAATGCCATCCAAGTTAGAATTAATGAGAATATAAGATTGATGGCCGAATTGCGTGCTAGGTGGGAAAGAGAAGAAAATGAAAAAGAAGATAATATAGCTAAAGTTTGGACTATTACCACCACTAGTAATGCTAATACTCCACATGTTGCTGCACCTCCTACTATTAATGGTAAAATAATTGGTGTTGGCAATGTTTCCACTTTTAATGCAAAGCATGAAAAACTGCCTGAAATTGCTAAAACTGCTGAAACTGCTTGTGATAAAACTGCTGAAATTTTTTCCAACATTGGGGATGATGATCCCATTGCTTTAGATTATAATGGTTTGGATTTTGATGATTGCCGCATCTCTGAAGTTATAAAGTTCTTACAAAAACTTGCTAAGAGTCCCAATGCTAGTGCTATAAATTTGGCTTTCACGAAACATATTACAAATGCTCTCATAAAAGCTAGAGAAGAGAAACTAGAACGCGAAACTTCTATTCCTAGGAAGCTAGAGGATGGTTGGGAGCCCATCATTAAGATGAAGGTCAATGACTTTGATTGTAATGCTTTATGTGATCTTGGTGCAAGTATTTCCGTTATGCCTAAGAAAATCTATAATATGCTTGACTTGCCGCCATTGAAAAATTGTTATTTGGATGTTAATCTTGCTGATAATTCTACAAAGAAACCTTTGGAGAGAGTTGATAATGTTCGCATTACCGTTAACAATAACCTTGTCCTCGTTGATTTTGTTGTCTTGGATATTGAATGCAATGCATCTTGTCCCATTATATTGGGAAGACCTTTTCTTCGAACTGTTGGTGCTATCATTGATATGAAGGAAGGTAATATTAAATATCAATTTCATCTCAAGAAGGGTATGGAACACTTCCCTAGAAAGAGAATGAAGTTACCTTTTGATTCTATCATTAGAACAAATTATGATGTTGACACTTCGTCTCTTGATAATACTTGATATACACTTTCTGCGCCTAGCTGAAAGGCGTTAAAGAAAGCGCTTGTGGGAGACAACCCATGTTTTTACTACAGTAATTTTATTTTATATTTGAGTCTTGTAAGTTGTTACTACTGTAGCAACCTCTCCTTATCTTAGTTTTGTGCATTGTTGTGCCAAGTAAAGTCGTTGATAGTAAGGTTCATACTAGATTTGGATTACTGCGCAGAAACAGATTTCTTTGCTGTCACGAATCTGGGCCAAATTCTCTGTAGGTAACTCAAAAAATTATGCCAATTTACGTGAGTGATCCTCAGATATGTACGCAACTTTCATTCAATTTGAGCATTTTCATTTGAGCAAGTCTGGTGCCTCAATAAAATTCGTCTTTATGAACTGTTCTGTTTTGACAGATTCTGCCTTTTATTTCGCATTGCCTGTTTTGCTATGCTTGATGGATTTTTCGATTCCATTGACTTTCAGTAGCTTTGTGCAATGTCCATAAGTGTTAAGAATAATCATGTCACCTCTGAACATGTGAATTTTAATTGTGCACTAACCCTCTAATGAGTTGTTTTGAGTTTGGTGTGGAGGAAGTTTTCAAGGATCAAGAGAGGGAGATGATACAATATGATCAAGGAGAGTGAAAGCTCTAAGCTTGGGGATGCCCCGGTGGTTCACCCCTGCATATATCAAGAAGACTCAAGCATCTAAGCTTGGGGATGCCCAAGGCATCCCCTTCTTCATCGACAACATTATCAGGTTCCTCTAGTGAAACTATATTTTTATTCCATCACATCTCATGTACTTTGCTTGGAGCGTCGGTTTGTTTTCGTTTTTGTTTTGTTTGAATAAAATGGATCCTAGCATTCTTTGTGTGGGAGAGAGACACGCTCCGCTGTTGCATATGGACAAATATGTCCTTAGGCTTTACTCATAGTATTCATGGCGAAAGAATCTTCTTCGTTAAATTGTTATATGGTTGGAATTGGAAAATGATACATGTAGTAATTGCTAAAATGTCTTGGATAATGTGATACTTGGCAATTATTGTGCTCATGTTTAAGCTCTTGCATCATATACTTTGCACCTATTAATGAAAAAAATACATAGAGCATGCTAAAATTTGGTTTGCATAATTGGTCTCTCTAAGGTCTAGATAATTTCTAGTATTGGGTTTGAACAACAAGGAAGACGGTGTAGAGTCTTATAATGTTTACAATATGTCTTTTATGTGAGTTTTGCTGCACCGGTTCATCCTTGTGTTTGTTTCAAATAAACCTTGCTAGCCTAAGCCTTGTATCGAGAGGGAATACTTCTCATGCATCCAAAATCCTTGAGCCAACCACTATGCCATTTGTGTCCATCATACCTACCTACTACATGGTATTTCTCCGCCATTCCAAAGTAAATTGCTTGAGTGCTACCTTTAAATTTCTATCCTCTACCTTTGCAATATATAGCTCATGGGACAAATAGCCTAAAAACTATTGTGGTATTGAATATGTACTTATGCACTTTATCTCTTATTAAGTTGCTTGTTGTGCGATAACCATGTTCCTGGGGACGCCATCAACTACTCTTTGTTGAATATCATGTGAGTTGCTATGCATGTTCGTCTTGTCTGAAGTAAGGGAGATCTACCACTAAAATGGTTAGAGCATTGCATAATGTTAGAGAAGAACATTGGGCCGCTAACTAAAGCCATGATCCATGGTGGAAGTTTCAGTTTTGGACAAAAATCCTCAATCTCATATGAGAAAATTAATTGTTGCTACATGCTTATGCATAAAAGAGGAGTCCATTATCTATTGTCTATGTTGTCCCGGTATGGATGTCTAAGTTGAGAATAATCAATAACGAGAAATCCGATGCGAGCTTTCTCCTTAGACCTTTGTACAGGCGGCATAGAGGTACCCCTTTGTGACACTTGGTTAAAACATGTGCATTACGATGATAATCTAGGTAATCCGAGCTAATTAGGACAAGGTGCGAGCACTATTAGTATACTATGCATGAGGCTTGCAACTTGTAAGATATAATTTACATAACACATATGCTTTATTACTACCGTTGACAAAATTGTTTCTTGTTTTCAAAACCAAAGCTCTAGCACAAATATAGCAATCGATGCTTTCCTCTTTGAAGGACCATTCTTTTACTTTTATTGTTGAGTCAGTTCACCTATCTCTCTCCACCTCAAGAAGCAAACACTTGTGTGAACTGTGCATTGATTCCTACATACTTGCATATTGCACTTGTTATATTACTTTACATTGACAACTATCCATGAGATATACATGTTACAAGTTGAAAGCAACTGCTGAAACTTAATCTTCCTTTGTGTTGCTTCAATGCCTTTACTTTGAAATTATTGCTTTATGAGTTAACTCTTATGCAAGACTTATTGATGCTTGTCTTGAAAGTACTATTCATGAAAAGTCTTTGCTTTATGATTCATTTGTTTACTCATTGCATTACCATTATTTGGATCGCTGCATTCATTACATATGCTTACAATAGTATGATCAAGGTTATGATGGCATGTCACTCCAGAAATTATCTTTGTTATCGTTTACCTGCTCGGGACGAGCAGAAACTAAGCTTGGGGATGCTGATACGTCTCCGACGTATCGATAATTTCTTATGTTCCATGCCACATTATTGATGATATCTACATGTTTTATGCATACTTTATGTCATATTTATGCATTTTCCGGCACTAACCTATTAACGAGATGCCGAAGAGCCAGTTGCTGTTTTCTGCTGTTTTTGGTTTCAGAAATCCTAGTAAGGAAATATTCTCGGAATTGGACGAAATCAACGCCCAGGGGCCTATTTTCACACGAAGCTTCCAGAAGACCGAGGAGTAAACGAAGTGGGGCCACGAGGCGACGACACGCCAGGGCGGCGCGGCCCAGCCCTTGGCTGCGTGGCCCTGTTGTGTGGGTCCCTCGTGACGCCCCTTGACCTATCTCCTCCGCCTACTTATAGCCTTCGTCGCGAAACCCCCAGTACCAAGAGCCACGATACGGAAAACCTTCCAGAGACGCCGCCACCTCCAATCCCATCTCGGGGGATTCAGGAGATCGCCTCCGGCACCCTGCCGGAGAGGGGATTCATCTCCCGGAGGACTCTACACCGCCATGGTCGCCTCCGGAGTGACGAGCGAGTAGTTCACCCCTGGACTATGGGTCCATAGCAGTAGCTAGATGGTTGTCTTCTCCTCATTATGCTTCATTGTCGGATCTTGTGAGCTGCCTAACATGATCAAGATCATCTATCTGTAATGCTATATGTTGTGTTTGTTGGGATCCGATGGATAGAGAATACTATGTTATGTTGATTATCAATCTATGTGTTGTTTATGATCTTGCATGCTCTCCGTTACTAGTAGATGCTTTGGCCAAGTTGATGCTTGTAACTCCAAGAGGGAGTATTTATGCTCGATAGTGGGTTCATGTCTCCGTGAACTGGGGTGTGAAGCCCCTAAGGTTATGGATGTGATGTTGCCACTAGGGATAAAACATTGATGCTATGTCCGAGGATGTAGTTATTGATTACATTACGCACCATACTTAATGCAATTGTCTGTTGTTTGCAACTTAATACTGGAAGGGGTTCGGATGATAACCTGAAGGTGGACTTTTTAGGCATAGATGCATGCTGGATAGCGGTCTATGTACTTTGTGAAGGAGATATGCCCTAGAGGCAATAATAAAGTGGTTATTATTTATATCTTTATGTTTATGATAAATGTTTATATATCATGCTATAATTGTATTAACCGAAACATTAGTACATGTGTGATATGTAGACAAACAAGAAGTCCCTAGTATGCCTCTTAAACTAGCTTGTTGATTAATGGATGATTAGTTTCATAATCATGAACATTGGATGTTATTAATAACAAGGTTATATCATTATATGAATGATGTAATGGACACACCCAATTAAGCGTAGCATAAGATCTCGTCATTAAGTTATTTGCTATAAGCTTTCGATACATAGTTACCTAGTCCTTATGACCATGAGATCATGTAAATCACTTATACCGTAAAGGTACTTTGATTACACCAAACACCACTGCGTAAATGGGTGGCTATAAAAGTGGGATTAAGTATCCGGAAAGTATGAGTTGAGGCATATGGATCAACAGTGGGATTTGTCCATCCCGATGACGGATAGATATACTCTGGGCCCTCTCGGTGGAATGTCGTCTAATGTCTTGCAAGCATATGAATGAGTTCATAAGAGACCACATACCACGGTACGAGTAAAGAGTACTTGTCAGGAGACGAGGTTGAACAAGGTATAGAGTGATACCGAAGATCAAACCTCGGACAAGTAAAATATCGCGAGACAAAGGGAATTGGTAATGTATGTGAATGGTTCATTCGATCACTAAAGTCATCGTTGAATATGTGGGAGCCATTATGGATCTCCAGATCCCGCTATTGGTTATTGGTCGGAGTGAGTACTCAACCATGTCCGCATAGTTCTCGAACCGTAGGGTGACACACTTAAAGTTGGATGTTGAAATGGTAGCACTTGAATTATGGAATGGAGTTCGAATATTTGATTCGGAGTCCCGGATGAGATCCCGGACATCACGAGGAGTTCCGGAATGGTCCGGAGAATAAGATTCATATATAGGATGTCATTTTATGTGAAATAAAATGTCGCGGAAGGTTCTATGGAAGGTTCTAGAAGGTTCTAGAAAAGTCCGGAAGAAACCACCAAGGAAGGTGGAGTCCACAAGGGACTCCACCTCCATGGCCGGCCAGCCCTAGATGGGGTGGAGTCCCAAGTGGACTCCACCATAGGGGGCCGGCCACCCCCCACATGGGAGGTGGAAATCCCACCTTTGGGTGGGAGTCCTAGTTGGGCTAGGTTTCCCCCTCTTATGGAAGGTTTTGGTTTCAGGTCTTATTCGAAGACTTGGACACCAACACTTGGGATCCACCTATATAATGAGGGGCCAAGGGAGGGGGCCGGCCACCCCAAGACCACAAGCTGGCCGCCCCCCATAGAGTGGCCGGCCACCCCTCCCAAACCCTAGCCAAGCTCCTCTCCTCCATATTGCCCGCATAGCTTAGCGAAGCTCCGCCGGACTTCTTCACCGCCACCGACACCACGCCGTCGTGCTGTCGGATTCAAGAGGAGCTACTACTTCCGCTGCCCGCTGGAACGGGGAGGTGGACGTCGTCTTCATCAACAACCGAACGTGTGACCGAGTACGGAGGTGCTGCCCGTTCGTGGCGCCGGAACCGATCGTGATCAAGATCTTCTACGCGCTTTTGCAAGCGGCAAGTGAACGTCTACCGCAGCAACAAGAGCCTCCTCTTGTAGGCTTTGGAATCTCTTCAAGGGTGAGACTCGATACCCCCTCGTTGCTACCGTCTTCTAGATTGCATCTTGGCTTGGATTGCGTGTTCGCGGTAGGAAAATTTTTGTTTTCTATGCAACGTTCTCCTACAGTGGTATCAGAGCCGTGTCTATGCATAGATGGTTGCACGAGTAGAACACAATGGTTTTGTGGGCGTTGATGCTCTTGTTATCTTTAGTTGAGTACTTTGCATCTTTATGGCATAGTGGGATGAAGCGGCTCGGACTAACTTTACATGACCGCGTTCATGAGACTTGTTCCTCGTTCGACATGCAACTTGTATTGCATAAGAGGCTTTATGGTGTCCTGTCTCTCCTACTATAGTAAAGATTCAATTTACTCTTCTATTGACAACATTAGTATCAACGTTGTGGTTCATGTTCGTAGGTAGATTAGATCTCTCTCGAAAACCCTAAACCACGTAAAATATGCAAACCAAATTAGAGACGTCTAACTTGTTTTTGCAGGGTTTGGTGATGTGATATGGCCATAATGTGATGATGAATATGTATGAGATGATCATTATTGTATTGTGGCAACCGGCAGGAGCCTTATGGTTGTCTTTAAATTTCATGTTGAGTAGTATTTCAAAGTAGTTGTAATAGTTGCTACATGAGGTGAACAACCATGAAGACGGCGCCATGGACCTTGACGCTACGCCGACGATGATGGAGATCATGCCCGTTGATGATGGAGATCATGTCCGTGCTTTGGAGATGAAGATCGAAGGCGCAAAGACTAAAGGGCCATATCATATCACATATGAATTGCATGTGATGTTAATCCTTTATGCATTTTATTTTGCTTAGATCGCGACGGTAGCATTATAAGATGATCCCTCACATTAATATCAAGATAATAAAGTGTTCTTCCCTCGTATGCACCGTTGCATTGTTCGACGTTTTGAAGCATCTCGTGATGATCGGGTGTGATAAACTCGACATACAACGGGTGTAAGCCATGTTGCACACGCGGAATACTTGGGTTTGCTTGACGAGCCTAGCATGTACAGACATGGCCTCGGGACAATGGAAACCGAAAGGTTGAACACGAGTCATATGGATGATATGATCAACATGTTGATGTTCACCATTGAAACTACATCATCTCACGTGATGATCGGTTTTGGTGTAGTGGATTTGGATCGTGTACCACTTTACAACTATGAGGGATGTTGTATTAAGTGGGAGTTCATTTGTAATTAGATTAAAACATGAACTAATTATCATAAACATAGTCTGAGTAGTATTTTGAATTAATTTTGTAGTATTGGCATCCGTTTACTACTATGCGCTAGTCTTATAATTGAGATAGAAATACTGTTAAAATCTGACTAGAAACTTTACGGATTAGTACCGTATTGTTAATGAATCAAGAAATGATTAAGTCCTATTGCAAACATTTAGTGAAACTCACTTTGTTGATTCAGAGAGCTATGGTTTCAATTAGTACCTAAAGTTATCTTGTCTCCGTGAAACTTGAAGTTCAAATCTGTTTGAAAAGTAAGGAGCTGAAAATTTAGTTTTCAGAAATAATCAAGGTACGAGATATATGTGATATCTAAGACCTTATTGCAAGATGATAGAATATAAATTTGGTGAGACTACATAAACTCATAAGTTTTATGGGAATGTACGAAGGTTGAAGACGCAAGGCGTCCCAATCCTCCAACTATTGGGGCACTAACAATATTCGCATATCCATGAAGTGATTGTCCTTAGTATGCACCGTTGCTAAGACTCGTCGTTTCGAAGCATCACGTGATGATCGGGTGTTATAGATTCTACGTGTGCTTCCAACGGGTACAAGCCAGTTTTGCATATGCGAATACTAAGGTTTAAACTTTATGAGCCTAGCATGTACAGACATGGTCTCAGAAAGTTATCATGAATTGATGGATAAAATTATGAGTGAAATTGTTCATCGTATTACAAATTTACTAATAGTGAAATCTAAAACACTTGTCATATGATGATCAACTTCAAAGTAAGAACCTCAAGGTTATTGGTATTTGACCAACAAACCTAGAAGTTATTGATGTTGAAATGTTTTTCTGAATAATGAGGAAAGCTAAAAGAGAAACTGCAAAAGATATTTTGGCAAAAGAAAAGAAAAGACTAGAAAGTCTAGCTCAGGTGTATATAAATGATATACATGTTATGGTTGTATTCCTAGTTAAGTCACACAATGAAATTCTTGGGTATTAATACCATATTGGTTGGTATGAAGTGTCATACAAAACAACGCAATACAAGAATACAATGGCCTAAGTGACTGACAAGGAATATGATAGGAATGCACGTCTGGAACAAAATAAAGTGTTATTATGTTCGTCGTTGGTATTCTATCTACCCCTTAGAATTTATAATAAGGAACTTAATAATTGTTATGACATTACTCCATGTATGATGGATAAGTTATTATAAATCTTAATGGTGAAACACATATACATAACACTGACGCTAAAAATGCCATAAGGCAAATGATTTGAATTCCACTTATTTGTGGAACCGCAATTTAGGTCATGTTAGAAAGGATCGCATGAAGGAACTCCATGCAAATGGATTTTTGGAGTCATTCGATTTGTTGAATCGTTTGGCACTTGCAAAATCTTTTCTAAAAGGTAATGACTGAAATACCGTTCATAGGCCGAAGAGTTGAACGGGCAACTAACTTAGTGAAAACATACATAATGATATATGTGGTTCACTGGGCATAGTTGTGTGCGGAAGATTCTTCTACTTCATGAAAACTTTCAAACAATGAATTGAGTATATATGTGGATATATTCAATAAGGAAAAGTTTGAAACATTTGAATAGGATTCAAATAAATTTCAGCATGAAGTGGAAATCATCGTAATAGAAATCAAATATCTATGATTGGATCATGGTGGAAATATTTGAATTACAAGTTTTAGCGAACATCTAAGAGAGTTATGAAATTGTTCTACAACTTACGTTTCTTGGAGTATCATAGTGATGATGAAGTATCCAAGAGATATATCCAAACTTTGTTGGATCAATGATGAGATAAAATATTGATGCCATTATATTTTTGTGGATTATGCTTTAGTGACTACCGCTTTTACACTGAATAGAGCATCATCATGATCCGTTGAAATGACACCATACAAGTTATGGCATGGGTATAAACCCTAATAGTCAACCAAAATCGGATGAATGTCTTTGTTGGTTATCCCAGAGATTTAATTGGGAATTCTTCCCACGAGACAAAGACAAAAGTGTTTGTCAATGTTTCTTATTTCCGAGAAATTGTTTCGAGTGAAGTATTTGAGTGGGAGGACAATATAATTTGATAAGGTTTATGAACCTGAGCATAATGATCAGAGTAGCGCAAAGATCGGAATTGGTTTCTAAGCGGCCACAACGATCATGGCTCTCATGACTACAAAGTGTTTTAGCCATGGAGATCGAAGTACATATTGAACCTTGTAGGTATGGTTTACTTTGTGATCAAATAAATGATTTGTGGACAAAGGATTGATTTTGAACAATGATAAACCAACTACAAAACAAAGAAGTTATGATGGGCCCTGACTCCATTAAAATGGCCATGCGCCATGAAATCCAAGATAGATGAATACTTTATGAAAGTAAATGGATCTATGAAATTGATAGACTTGGATGAAATATCCTTGAAGAAAGCTTGACTTATCGAAAAATTGTTTACGACAAAGTTCAAAGAGTTGAATACGATAAGATTAGATCTTCCGTAGCAATGCTTATAGTCTATGTGGATTATTCTAGTAATCACTACATATTTCTTTTATGAGATATGCTAGTAGGATGGCAAAATACACTACTTAACAGAAGTATGTATACAAGATACAACCAAGAGTTTTGCTGGTCCGTGGAATACTAGATAGGTATACGAACTTCAATGGATGAAGTAAGTATCGCGGAGTTAGAATCTTCACCAGATGAAATAGTCAAAGAGTTTTTGATTTCATCAGAAACGATGAAGAGGCTTGCATTTGCAAGAAATTAAGTGGGAGCGCTAAGACATATTTATAATACTTTATGTAGATGACATATAGTTGGTTATAAATGATGTAATTATATACTTGATTAAAAGGTTTCATTGAGAATTAACTTCAATGAAAGGATATGGACTGAAACAAATTTAGTGTCAAGATCTATGAAGATAGATTGAAACACATAAATAAGTTTAAGTCAAAGTACATATGATGGATATTGAAGTAGTTCAATATAGAAATATTAAGAAAATGTTCTTGTCATGTGAAGGTTTAACAAGACTTGAGTGTATCTGACACTCAATGAGTAAAAACACATGAGTGATTATAGATCACGAATAATATGTACACAATCAGATATCATGTGCTATAAAGTGTTATGAGCATATACCAGAATGATTCATATGATGATCATTGGACGACAGTAAGAATATCCTTGAGTACTTTAGAAGAACTAAGGATATATATATTTTTTTTTGTATGAAGAAATGACAAACAAATCGCTGTAAGGTGTTACACCGATATTGGTTTTGTCACATATAAAATATAATTTCAATCTCAAATTAGACTAAGTGTTGTTTAAAGGGTAGCACAATGAGCTAGAAGTTGTCTATGCTAGATTTAGAAGAGTTCTAAATATTGTGACGGATTCTACAAAAGAAGGCAGAGTATGTCATTGTTTTGACAATGACAAAGGATGTTAAGTCAAGAGGTTCTTTGAGAACTTGGTGTAGTTCCGACAGAGTCAGAACTTTGAAGCTATATTGTGTGTAACAATATAAGTGACATATTTCAGATAAATGGAATTAAGGTTCCACCAGAAGATCAAACATATATAATGCCAACTCATTTGGAAATAAGTGATGCGTTGAGACGCAAATGAATTACAAAATACATACGTTTCTGAGCGTGTCAGATCCGATGACTAAAAACCTCTCCCGTGAGCAATACATGATAAAGCACCAGAAGGCCAAGGTGTTATATCTTTACAAATGTAAACTAGATTATTGACTCTAGTGCAAGTGGGAGACTGAAGGAGATATGCCCTAGAGGCAATAATAAAGTGGTTATTATTTATATCTTTATGTTTATGATAAATGTTTATATATCATGCTATAATTGTATTAACCGAAACATTAGTACATGTGTGATATGTAGACAAACAAGAAGTCCCTAGTATGCCTCTTAAACTAGCTTGTTGATTAATGGATGATTAGTTTCATAATCATGAACATTGGATGTTATTAATAACAAGGTTATATCATTATATGAATGATGTAATGGACACACCCAATTAAGCGTAGCATAAGATCTCGTCATTAAGTTATTTTCTATAAGCTTTCGATACATAGTTACCTAGTCCTTATGACCATGAGATCATGTAAATCACTTATACCGTAAAGGTACTTTGATTACACCAAACACCACTGCGTAAATGGGTGGCTATAAAAGTGGGATTAAGTATCCGGAAAGTATGAGTTGAGGCATATGGATCAACAGTGGGATTTGTCCATCCCGATGACGGATAGATATACTCTGGGCCCTCTCGGTGGAATGTCGTCTAATGTCTTGCAAGCATATGAATGAGTTCATAAGAGACCACATACCACGGTACGAGTAAAGAGTACTTGTCAGGAGACGAGGTTGAACAAGGTATAGAGTGATACCGAAGATCAAACCTCGGACAAGTAAAATATCGCGAGACAAAGGGAATTGGTAATGTATGTGAATGGTTCATTCGATCACTAAAGTCATCGTTGAATATGTGGGAGCCATTATGGATCTCCAGATCCCGCTATTGGTTATTGGTCGGAGTGAGTACTCAACCATGTCCGCATAGTTCTCGAACCGTAGGGTGACACACTTAAAGTTGGATGTTGAAATGGTAGCACTTGAATTATGGAATGGAGTTCGAATATTTGATTCGGAGTCCCGGATGAGATCCCGGACATCACGAGGAGTTCCGGAATGGTCCGGAGAATAAGATTCATATATAGGATGTCATTTTATGTGAAATAAAATGTCGCGGAAGGTTCTATGGAAGGTTCTAGAAGGTTCTAGAAAAGTCCGGAAGAAACCACCAAGGAAGGTGGAGTCCACAAGGGACTCCACCTCCATGGCCGGCCAGCCCTAGATGGGGTGGAGTCCCAAGTGGACTCCACCATAGGGGGCCGGCCACCCCCCACATGGGAGGTGGAAATCCCACCTTTGGGTGGGAGTCCTAGTTGGGCTAGGTTTCCCCCTCTTATGGAAGGTTTTGGTTTCGGGTCTTATTCGAAGACTTGGACACCAACACTTGGGATCCACCTATATAATGAGGGGCCAAGGGAGGGGGCCGGCCACCCCAAGACCACAAGCTGGCCGCCCCCCATAGAGTGGCCGGCCACCCCTCCCAAACCCTAGCCAAGCTCCTCTCCTCCATATTGCCCGCATAGCTTAGCGAAGCTCCGCCGGACTTCTTCACCGCCACCGACACCACGCCGTCGTGCTGTCGGATTCAAGAGGAGCTACTACTTCCGCTGCCCGCTGGAACGGGGAGGTGGACGTCGTCTTCATCAACAACCGAACGTGTGACCGAGTACGGAGGTGCTGCCCGTTCGTGGCGCCGGAACCGATCGTGATCAAGATCTTCTACGCGCTTTTGCAAGCGGCAAGTGAACGTCTACCGCAGCAACAAGAGCCTCCTCTTGTAGGCTTTGGAATCTCTTCAAGGGTGAGACTCGATACCCCCTCGTTGCTACCGTCTTCTAGATTGCATCTTGGCTTGGATTGCGTGTTCGCGGTAGGAAAATTTTTGTTTTCTATGCAACGTTCTCCTACACTTTGTCGTAATGCCCAATTAAATCTCACAATACTCATCATATCATGTATGTGCATTGTCATGCCCTCTCTATTTGTCAATTGCCCAACTGTAATTTGTTCACCCAACATGCTATTTATCTTATGGGAGAGACACCTCTAGTGAACTGTGGACCCCGGTCCATTCTTTTACATCGATACAATCTACTGCAATACTTGTTCTACTATTCTCTGCAAACAATCATCATCCACACTATACATCTAATCCTTTGTTACAGCAAGCCGGTGAGATTGACAACCTCACTGTTTCGTTGGGGCAAAGTACTTTGGTTGTGTTGTGCAGGTTCCACGTTGGCGCCGGAATCCCTGGTGTTGCGCCGCACTACATCTCGCCGCCATCAACCTTCAACGTGCTTCTTGGCTCCTACTGGTTCGATAAACCTTGGTTTCATACTGAGGGAAAACTTGCCGTTGTACGCATCACACCTTCCTCTTGGGGTTCCCAACGGTCGCGTGCTGTACGCATATCAGTTCCACGTTGGCGCCGGAATCCCTGGTGTTGCGCCGCACTACACTTCGCCGCCATCAACCTTCAACGTGCTTTTTGGCTTATACTGGTTCGATAAACCTTGGTTTCTTACTGAGGGAAAACTTGCCGCTGTACGCATCACACCTTCCTCTTGGGGTTCCCAACGGACGCGTGCTGTACGCGTATCAACAGTGTGTGCACCGTGTGGGTCTCTTAGGCTATATTTCACAGAATACTTATTCACTGAGTTATGATTTGAGTTGGATGTTATCTTGCCAGAGAGTAATTCAGAATAGCATAGTGAAGTGCTTATTTATATCCCTTTATGATTGCAATGTGCTTTGTATCACTATTCTATGTGCTACTCTAGTGATGTTATTAAAGTACTCTATTCCTCCTTCATGATGTAATGGTGAAAGTGTGTGCATCATGTAGTACTTGGCGTAGTTTATGATTGTGATCTCTTGTAGATTATGAAGTTAACTATTACTATGATGGTATTGATGTGATCTATTCCTCTTTTCATAGTATGATGGTGACAGTGTGCATGCTATGTTAGTACTTGGTATAGTTGTGTTGATCTATCATGCACTCTAAGGTTATTTAAATATGAATATCGAATGTTGTGGAGCTTGTTAACTCCGGCATTGAGGTGCTCTTGTAGCCCTACACAATTAGTGGTGTTCATCATCCAACAAGAGAGTGTAGAGTATAGCATTTATCTATTCAGTTATGTGATCAATGTTGAGAGTGTCCACTAGTGAAACTATGATCCCTAGGCCTTGTTTTCAAATACTGCAATCATTGCTTGTTTACTGTTTTACTGCATCTCTACTTCCTGCAATATCTCCCACATCAACTGCACGCCAGCAAGCTATTTTCTGTCGCCGTAGACAGTCAATTATTTTCTGGCACCGTTGCTACTGCTCATATTCATTCATACCACCTGTATTTCACTATCTCTTCGCCGAACTAGTGCACCTATACATCTGACAAGTGTATTAGGTGTGTTGGGGACACAAGAGACTTCTTGCATTGTGATCGCAGGGTTGGTTGAGAGGGATATCTTTGACCTCTTCCTCCCTGAGTTCGATAAACCTTGGGTGATCCACTTAAGGGAAAACTTGCTGCTGTTCTACAAACCTCTGCTCTTGGAGGCCCAACACTGTCTACAGGAAAAGAAGCGTGAGTAGACATCAAGCTATTTTCTGGCGCCGTTGCCGGGGAACGAAGGAAAGCTAACCATTTCCTCCCTCATCAACCACGCGCCAGTCCTGGACAGCATCAAGCATCAAAAATTATAGATACGTTTGCAACGTATCATTGGGTTCGACACTCTTATTTATCGAAAGTACTAAGATACACCTCCTATACTTGTGGGTCATCACTCCCCTCCCGAGAACCCGTGGAGCCATATATATATAGTGGTTTTTAGGGCAAAAGAAGTCGATTCGCAAAAGAATCAAGCGAATCGGGCGATCGGCGATGAAAAGAGGTGGGGTGACGTGCCCCCCTTGCTGGGCGCGCCACTTTTGCCCTCTTTTGGGCCTCCAAGACCTCTAGGTCAGGTCCTAGTGCTCATACTGCTTCTCTTGATGAAAAAATGTCGCCACCGAAATCGTAGCTCAATTTGACTCTGTATAGGTATGTGAGAGTGAAAAATGCACAAAACCGTGGTTTTCTGTTCTGGAGAGTTAAAACCCAAACAAAGGGGATCATTAGTAAATTCCCATAAATCAATATAAAACATGGAAATAATATGATATATGTTGCAAATATGTGGGAATATGTGTTAATAAAATACAAAGTTCATGTATGCATTTTGCATGCATCACTTGGGCTTGTTGAGAAGCTAGCAACAAGCTCAAGAATCTCACATAGATAAACACAAATAGGCAACATGAATTAGGGAATGCAAAGTATGCAAATGATTGGACTTCCTAAGATGATGTGAGCAAGTTATCCAACCAAAGTCCCTATTGATAGTGCGGCTATCTATCATATGATCCAGTCTCGCAACAACCACCTTGAGACCGATAAAAGCAAAACCTAGCAAGACCACCTTTGTGTTGTGCATCCCGCTTAATCTTTATGATGAAGCTTCATACTTCACTCAAGCAAAATGTTTCACTTGATTATTATTGCTTCATGAAGACACATAATTTGCTCCCCATACACCAATATGGGGAAGCTTAATTAAGACACATCTTCACATGTCCATTATCACCAAATGGATGACAATCTTTAAGCATATGATCTTATCGAGATGCTCATCTTGAACTTGCCTTTCTCAACCATGATGATGATCACCACTAGATGTTATCCTCTCATGGGCTATTTGAGATCTTACTTTTGATGCATGCATGTCCATGGAAGGATACCTATAGAGAACTCTTCATTTCACTGCATGCTCTAAACCTTGGTCAACAACGACTCAACTCATGAGACATTCTGACTTCGACATAGAGCTATATCTTGAATTCATCTCTTAAAATAAAACTCTCAAGATCTTATCATCCATTGCTTAACTCATAAGTTTTTTTAGATGCTTAACTCATAAGTTAGAGCATGGATAAAATGTGTTTCGCACACGAAATCCATCTTCATTTCTTCTTCTTGATCATATCATATTTTTCTCTTCAAATCGATGATATTCATGCCAATACTCAAGGTATATCTTTATCTTCATGGCATCTACATTTGAATCCAACACATGGACTACAAGAATTACCTATAGAATATTCATTCATATAAACTCAATGAAAATATTAGTTTGTGGAGATTGTCATTAATTACCAAAACCACACATAGAGGCAATGTACCCTTACATATTTTCGTGTACCATAACACATAAAATTTATGAAAATCACTATACAAATGAACTAAATGTATTACTACATTGAATATGAGCAAGTGAAGCAAGCAACAACACATAAACTACGACGAGTTAGTTAGAAAACATGTAGAATTATACACTTACCATCTTAAGAGGATGACTATCGAACAAAATATCCATCGAGTTCTTATTTACGAATTACTTTCTTATTCCTCAAGGTTTACTCTCATGATTATTATTGAGTCGATGGGTTCATGCCAGTAACCATTTCCACCACCACCATATCTAGAAGGTTTCGATGTGTAGATCCCTATCTCATACCGATAAAGCATGTCCAGGAGAGCCGCATGATGATGATCCAGTGCACCCTCAACACACAAAGGGTGGGAATCAAACACCCACAATGGATGATTGGCAAATTCATAGGTTTTAGGCAACACTAGATCAATATGACAATGCATACAACCCAGAGAACGTCATATGGCACACGGTGGCCAGAGCATGTAGCGCACCGCCGCACAGAAGACGACGGGGCCCAACCGAAATCCAGCTAGGCATATCTCTACCAGGTACACACACTAACACCTTTCACATCTGCACAAAAATAGGATGCGTGTAATGGCACCGCATTAAAAAGGACAATTGGCAAAGATAGAGAACCGCCCCTTCCCGTGCCGCCGTGCTCATACCATTTCCAGACAGTATAACCTCTCCATCTCCTCGACCGCTCTTCACCCTCACCCCATTGCCCCCGTCGTCCCCCTCCCACAACGATGTCGAATCTGCTGCCCTCCCTCTCCTCCGGGCCCTCCTTCGGCGCACCCTCGTCGCCCTCACCGCCACCCGCCTCCTCGTCCGCTGGCACCAACGCCGCAGCGACGGCCTTAGGAAGGAGGGAGCAAAAGATGCTAGCTGTGCAACAGCTCGTGGTCGATCTCTGCGATTCGGAGCTGCGTGAGAACGCCCTCCTCGTCCTCAACAGGATTGCCCTCGATGAGCGGGGCATCTTCGAAGAGCGTGAGCTCGTCAGGCAGCCAACCAAACATGCTAAGAACTATGTGGATGTCGTTGGTGCGGAGGGGTTGCGAGAAGAAGTCGAGGTATGACTCCAACACCTCATCACCCATGATCTCACCCTACTTGGCAATTCCATGTCAGAACCCACCGGTACCGCCGCACCGGAGTCCATGCGGCAAACCAGCCCTGGGTATGACCACTTCTTCTCACCGACCCAACTTATCTCGTCCGCAAACACCCACGACGACGATGATCGGCAAGAACCTGCCATAGGTTCTAGACTAGACAACGCTAGATCAACACGACAACGCCGATGTTCTAGAGAACGTTGAGATGGCATACCGTGGGCGGAGCGAGTAGGTAGATCCTCAGGAAGAAGACGATAGAGCCAACCGAAAATACATCCAGACAAAACTACTGAGGCTGGCACACACTACGATGAGATGGTATACCGTGGGCGGAGAAAGTAGGTAGATCACCGGGAAGAAGACGATAGAGCCAACCGAAAATACATCGAGACAAAAGTACTGAGGCTGGCACACACTAACTTCTGCATATGCACAAAAACAGTATGCGTGAGCAAAGATGGAAAACCGTCCTTTACCCGTGCCGCCCCTGCTCCTCGTAGCATACCTCTTGCAGACACTTCTCCACCTCCTCCTCGACCTCGGTCGCTCTTCTTGCCTCCTGCCACTGCCCCCGCCGCTTCCCCTCCTCCCGCACCAATGGCGAATCTGCCGCCTTCGCTCTCCGTCGGGCCCTCCTTCGGCGCGCCCTCCCCACCACCTCCGCCGCCCTCGTCCTCGTCCGCCGCCGCCAACGCCGCCGCCACCGCCGCTGCCGGAGGGAGGGACCGCAAGATGGTGTCCGCGGAGCAGCTCGTGCTCGACCTCTGCGACCCGGAGCTGCGCGAGAACGCTCTCCTCGACCTCTCCAAGGTCGCTCTCCTTCCTCCTCCCACCCTCCAGCTGTCGCCCCACCGCCGAGTTTCTCTGTACACCTATCTCTGTCGCGGGGAAATTTCGCTTTTTTATGCCTCTGCTGCAGGTTTAACGGTGGAATCTATGGTGGAGAATCGGGGGATCTGTATGTGTCGTGCGGCGGTTCGTAAATCTGGAACCTTGGGGATGCAATGCCGAGTTCAGGCGAAAATAGCTTGGGACCCTGATGATCTGGTGTCAGTTTGTTGTGCAGTTCCGTAGGTACATCGGCTCACGTGGGGATCTACTCCGTAGGGTATATCAGGGCCCGCCTATATTTCCCTGTTACTCGTTGGTCCATGCTTGGTATGAAAAATATAGCTTTCCAATCTCGGGAGAGTGATCCCATGAATAGCTTGGTGCGTGCTGGGTAAATAAGTGCAACTGTGCCTGCTCATGTTCTGAAGATAGTGAGAATTCAATGATTTGAGGCAATCCTTTAGTTACTTGTCTAAAAGAAAGTACGGTTTGGCGCGCGTGGGTACATTACATGATTTTTGAATGTTTGTTCAGTTATACACCCTTTTTGAAAATGTGCTGTGCTGGCTTCTGCCTTCCGCACGGTAAGAGTTGCCTATCTCAGTTAGGCATCACTGGTATCGCGGTTTCGATGTGTGTGTCGGATGACGTTATCTGTCTTAGTTCTGCCTGCTCTGATTAAAATGGAAAATACCTCTGTCATGTCATTCAGTCTGTTAGGAACGAATACGGCAAACAATATGTGCACATTTGTTAGTACATCTGATTAAAATGGAAAATACTGCATTTGTCTTGGACATTCGCTTAGGAGTGAATACCTGAAGCAAAAGTGTATTGCTGTATTTGTTAATATCCCCTGCTTCCTAATGTGTTTATTTTTGGTAAAAGTGAACTCTAACGAATATCTTTCTGTCTGAGCTGGCTGTAAGGTTTATATTTGGCTGCTCACATTTAATTATTGCATTTGGTGGAAAAATCTTGTTCAAGGGCAGGGTGTTTTTTTGAATCCTGTACCACTGTGATGAGTTTGCAGACTTATCTCAGAGGAGCTGTTAAGAAGTGTCTAAATAGTCTAAGAACTATGTGGGGAGCCATCTGTATGTTAAAAGCAGCATGCTTTACTTGTGCAGATTATCTAGATAAGTGATAAAGTTACTAAATACTTTCCATCGCATCATCATTCTTTTCTTAGTGAAACATCAACTTTTCAAAGATAATGTCCCAAACTGGAAAGTTGGTACATGTAACTACTTCTTCACTTTAATATTTCAGTCTGGCTACAAAACCTAGGATGCACTGTCCTATTGTTGGTTAAATCAACAATTGATCATGTTATGACTTAAGCACACATCGAGAAAACACTTTTTCATGTTTGTGTGTAAGTTCTGTCAGCAGCTGTTCCAAACAAAGTACACATAGTTGCGTACAGATCCATGACATGGAGCCGACAGGAATCTTTTTCGAAACATGGTATGGTACTTGCAGGAGTCCTCTTCTTGCTATCTTTTGACATAGCCGAAATCTACGTAGACAGAGTGCGGCCCAACTGAACTTGTGAGGCCCACGAAGGGGTTTTAATGGCTTACTGTGCAAATTGAATTTATTTAATCACTTAAGATTTGGTCGGGTCATTAGAGGGGGATGGGAGGCAAATGATTTGAATCCACTCTTACCATAGATGAAATAATAAAAGTAGCAATTTGCCTGTCAGGTATTCATTTATGACAATTTGTTGTTTTAAAGATTTTCATGATGCTACTCCTTGCAGTGCTTGGTATAATATGACAATTTGATGTGTGCACATGTGCCTTGTGTGTTTGGGTGCATATGATGCGTGCAGCGCCTTTGTGTGTTTGGGTGTGTCACTGGTGCAATCTTGAGGCTTCCCCTGTTTTTTGACAATTAAATGATCTGCTTAATTACACACCGATACCCGGATGGTAACTGATCAGCAACTGGCTTCACTGTGCAGTTTTTGCAAAGAACTCTGTAAACTATTAATGAGCTGTGTACATGCCTGGATATTTATTTGGAAGCGGTAGTTGAAGATTCACTGTCTAATTGGCTTCTCAAATTTCTTCTTTCAGAAGCGAGAGATTTTTCAAGATCTGGCTCCACTCCTGTGGCACTCCTTTGGCACAGTTGCTGCACTACTCCAGGTAGGTTACAGTTCTTGCACAGTTCTAAATTTAGTTCATGAATGCGATGGTAGGAGAGTACATATGTTCTTGGGTAGTCCTTGGTAGTTAAGGTAGGGTTGGTGTGATATTGATTCTTCTTTATATGAAATTTGTTGAAGCTTCTGCACATTTTCCTCATTCAGTTTATTTCACTCATTTGAAAATGCAGGAGATTGTTTCAATCTACCCTTCACTTTCACCCCCGACTTTGTCGCCAGTTGCATCAAACCGTGTCTGCAATGCACTTGCACTTCTCCAGGTATGCTTTTACATTAGAAAGAAAGGAAACCCTCACTCCTAGTGGACCTTGTGGTGGGTTGAGAATACTGCCATTTTCGTAGCATACTACTTGCCATCTATCTCTACAGGCTCCCCAAATTTGTTATGTGCACCATGCTTCTTAAATCTAATTTTGCTTTTTTTTATTGCAGTGCGTTGCTTCACACCCTGATACCAGGATACCTTTCCTCAATGGTACTGGGCACTGCCGTTTTTATGTCAAGGCTTAAATATCCCCATAATTTGCACTGTTAACAAAGCTTTCTTCTGTTACGACTTTTCTATGGTACAACAATGAGCAAGTGATCAATAATTGAATCTTTTTCTTTGCAGCTCACATCCCACTGTACCTGTACCCGTTCCTGAATACTACCAGCAAGACAAGGCCATTTGAGTACTTGAGGCTTACCAGCTTGGGTGTCATCGGTGCTCTTGTTAAGGTATTTAAAAGTAGATACTTACGGAAATTAGGAATGGACTGTCCCATATAGATTTTTTGCTTTGTAGTGGCGGGAGGGATGAAATGAAGGGAAAGCCAATGGCGGGGAGTGGCTGTATTATTTATTTCCTTGTACAATGGAAGCTGGTTCTTTTTGTGTACTCATTACAGTAGTCAAGTCATGTTAACCAAACGGACTGGTTAGGATTTGGTCTGACAGGAACTATTACGTGGGCCAGTGATTTGTTAGAGCTCCTATTGTTTCTTTTACTGGATATCAGTTTTGCATATCATAAGATTATTTTCATTGCTTTGTTTTGTGATATATGCAGGTTGATGATTCTGAAGTAATTGGATTTCTGCTTCAAACTGAAATAATTCCTCTTTGTCTGCGTACTATGGAGATGGGCAGTGAACTTTCCAAAACAGTATGAACATTAACCCTTGCTCTATATCTATTAAGTGTCTATTTCTGTTTCTTCTGTAGCCTTTGACAATGCATCGATATGTTCCTTAAGCATGGTTAATTAATCCTGTGTGAAACTTGCATGGTGCAATAGTGAAAGCATGTAGCAACCTAATTTTGTGCATGAATCGCTCAGATTATCTGTGGTAGTTGCCTTTTGTAGGTTGCTTCATTTTTAGAGTCTAAACTTACTGGAATATTCCACCTTTTTTAGAAATTATGTAAGTTTGTAGCATTTAGATTACCTTAGTGGTAGCTAATAATGATGTGGATGTCAAGAAACTCAAACTGCTTGCTGAACTGTGATGTATTTGAAGCTGTCATGCATATATCTTACTAGACTGTTAGGTATCTTCTCTCTGTGAGATCTGTAGCTAGTGCTCTATCTCAGTGGATGTATACTACTGCTTGCAGGTGGCCACCTTTATTGTTCAGAAGATCCTGCTTGATGACATTGGTCTGCGCTACATTTGCGCAACTGCCGAGCGTTTCTTTGCTGTGGCCACTGTCTTAGCTCAGATGGTCCAGGCACTGGCTGAACAGCCCTCTGCAAGGCTGCTGAAGCACATAATCCGCTGCTACCTGAGGCTGACAGAGAATGCGAGGTTGGTGCCACCATCCTTACAAAATACAGTGTGTAGAACTGTTCACATCACGTGTAAATTGGCCGTTGTTCTAAATCAGTTTGATCTTATTATGCAGGGCGTGTGCTGCGCTGAACAGCTGCCTCCCAACCGTGCTGAAAGACGGTACCTTCAACTCCTTCCTCCAGGTGCGTTGCAGCTCACGTTTTTTGTGAACTAGACAACCTTCACGCTAACATTTGCTCCGTGAGTTTGGATTGTCGACTGAACCCTTGCTTCTTGTCGCAATAGCAGGACGATCACGTGACTAGGCGCTGGCTCCAGCAGCTGCTGCACAACATGACTGTGGCCGGGATGGCCGGAGGAAGCTCTCACGCCGGCGGCATGGGTGTAGGCCCTGCTGGCATGGGGGGCGGGAGCTCCCACGGCGGCATGGGTGGAGGCGGCCCTCACGCGGGCCTCGACCACCTCATGGGGCTGTGAACGAAGGAATGAAGCTTGCGTCCGCACCGCAGGAGACTCATCCAAGGCCCCCAAGGGTACTAGGGTGTGTGTTCGAGAGTCTGAAAACCTTTGCCGTGCGGCGCCGTCCATGTGTCTGTTGTAGTCGTCCATGTCGTCGTAACTAGCTCCGTGTTGTCTGTAGCGTCTGTTGGTGTCGTTCAAAGGAAGACTAACTTCTGCCCTTCGCGGGGGGAAGAAGAAGGTATGGTCTAGTATTGGGGTACTGCGTGTTATGCTGGCCTGGCTTACATAGCCTGTCTAGGGTGTACAAAGATAAATAAACCTGTGCAGCAGAGCTGCCCCCCTGCTCCTGGCAAAATGTCCCAAGGATGATCAGGGGGTAGTCGTCGAAGTGAACCATGTCGGTCTATACAATAAGGAAAACTTTGTGGTCAGAGATTTGTTCGAGTGGTGCTGAGCATGCTGGGGTTTCTCTGAGTGCAGGTGAAGTTGAAGTGTGTGAAGCGCCATGACACAAAGGAGTCCTTGGGACAGTGGAGGGACACCCAGGACATTCATTCTCCTGTTCCAATAGTTTGCTGTTCTCTGACGGCCGGGAGGGATGCTCAATCAATCAACACAAGCAGGCGCTGCTTGTGGCGATTCATGCGTGCATCTGAGCCAGGTTGCCTCTCTGACTTTGCGATCTGAGAGCGAGAGGCACCTCGAAGGTGGCCTTTCATGGCTTCTGAGGGCCATTTCGAGCAGCCAACCGAGGCACTCGAGCAGCCATTCCCTTCCTAGCAGCCTGCGGCCAAACGAGACTCGGCTAATCTAAGTATATCTAACAAACATCTCATCGATTAATCTATGTATCAGGGGTAGGGCTGAACAAGTTGAGCAGCTCCTCCAGGCGAATGGAAAAAAACATGTGCTTAGAAAAAACGAACGTCGCCGTCCCTTCCGTCGTCTCAAGGGCTCTCAACTCATCACTCCTCTGACTCCGATCTCCTCCCACCTATAAACCCGCCTCCGCCCCCCTTTCTCCCCCAGATCAAAACCCCGCCTTCCCCTCTCTCCGTCAAACCATCCATCAGCCAGCCATGGCGACCGCCGCTGCGTCCCAGGTACGTACGCCCGACCCCGTGCAAACCTCCCCCGATTCTTGCGCGGCGGGTGCTGACCTCTGTTTTTCCTCCCCTGCCGCAGGTGGCTTTCTCCGCGACCGCCGGCTCGGATCGCGCCGTCAGGAGCTCCGGAATCCAGGTACGGCGACTGCTCCCATGCTCTCCCTGGTACTTATCATCTATTGGTGGGATGCTGGAATCGTGTGTTGCTGCGGGGTTGGTGAGGTCCGGATTGACCCGAGGGCCAAGGCGGCAGATTGGTGCGTTCTGGGCTGTCGAAGCAGCCAGATTGGTTCGAAAGGGACCAGCTTTAGGGAATTTCGATACCACTGCGGCCGTGGCTACGTGCTACTACTTGGATAGCTACCAGTTACCGTACTGATAACTTCAGATGCACACTTAGACTATCGTAGGTTGTGAATTGACTTCGTAGGTTCTGAATTCGTAGCTCTGACTATCGTAGGTTGTGAATTGACTGAATCCTCAGCTGGCATTGCATCCCGTACAGCACTAAAATTCACCGACTGTATGCCGAAATGTCGGTTTTCTGTACTATCAGCTAATTTTTCACCATCTCCTATGCTTCAGGGCACCAACAGTCTTAGCTTCGGCAACAAATCATGGACCGGCACCACCGCATTATCATGCGAGAGCAAGGCCGCGGCGCGGCGGAGCCACGTCAGGAAGGTGCGCTGCACGGCGGTCCAGCAGTCGAGCAAGGTCTCCGTCGTGCCTCTCGACCTCGAGAGCGCCAAGGAGCCGCCGCTCAACACCTACAAGCCCAAGGGGCCGTACACGGCCACCATCGTCTCCGTCGAGCGGGCGGTGGGCCCCAACGCCCCGGGGGAGACGTGCCACGTTGTGATTGATCACGGTGGCAATGTGCCGTACTGGGAGGGGCAGAGCTACGGGATTATTCCTCCGGTAAGTGTTTTCACGCTTTCTACCGTATTATCAGGTATTAGTTAAGAGGATGTACATATCGAGATATGCTGTACCAAAATCATGTTTCCTGCTTTCTGCCATTTTAACATTTATTATTAGATAGGAGAGAGCTTACGTATCAAGATATGCTGTGCTGAAAATCATGTTCAAATCTGTAGATGCTGGTTTGAATATGCTGCTTCATGCTCTGTGTAGGACAACTGCTTTAGATTAACTCAAATACCGAATATCTATTTTATTTCATTTGCTGCTATATTGTCCATGTCTTGACTTCCCATTTCTACTTTTCTAGTCATCCCTAACTGAACCTTGTGTGCATCTGTCAGGGAGAGAACCCAAAGAAGCCTGGAAACCCACAGAATGTCCGGCTTTATTCTATTGCATCTACTCGGTATGGAGATTCATTTGACGGAAAGACTGCCAGTTTATGTGTGCGTCGTGCAGTCTATTATGATCCTGAAACTGGCAAGGAGGACCCCTCCAAGAATGGTGTCTGCAGTAATTTCTTGTGCAACTCAAAACCTGGGGACAAGATTCAGCTGACAGGTTAGTTGGACCGATATAAAGGAGTTCCTGTGTGTGTGTTACCAGTGTTATATGACGGCCTCTAAAGTCTAAATCTAAAATGACCAAGTTTTTGCGGTTACATTCTCTTAAAGTTCTGCCATGGTAGATCATCTGTTTCTGAATGCTGAGCATTAGTACATATACACAGATTGTCAGATATAAATTAATCCGGAGCAGGAAATAACCATGCAATGCTTTCATTTACATTGCCACTGCTTTACAGTCTACATTCCGACTAAAAGCAACTTCTTACATGCTAGACAGACAAATGACAAAGTATAAGTAGCAAAATGGATAGTCTCCCCTAGTCTAGTCTCTTGGCTTGGTTTTCTTTTGTACATTTTGTATATGTGTAACCTTTTTTGACAACCTTAAAGTTTTAATAAAATACTGTGGAGAGTTTACCACCACTCTTGTTCTTCCTCAAAAAAGTATAAGTAGCCAACAGCATCTTCCAGTATGTCAATTGCCTAAACTAATATGGCTACCCCACTGGATCCGTTCTATCCAATTTTTGTTATACTTGATTCTTTTCATAAAGAAACCTGCATACGATAGTTACATTTCCTTTAAAATGTGTTCTGCTTTCTGATTACCTTTGAGATACAAACTCAACACGTATGCTCATACATCTTTCCTGTAGAATTTTGCGTGCTCGGAGTTAATGCCGAACGATGGATATTCTAACCTTTAATCATCTCACATGATTTCTGTCTTATCTCAGGTCCCTCTGGCAAAATCATGCTCCTGCCTGAGACTGATCCAAATGCAACCCATATCATGATTGCCACTGGCACCGGTGTTGCTCCCTATCGTGGGTACCTACGCCGTATGTTCATGGAAGATGTCCCAAATTACAGATTTGGTGGCCTTGCTTGGCTCTTCCTTGGTGTGGCTAATTCGGACAGCCTTCTTTATGATGAAGAGTTCACAAGCTACCTTAAGCAGTATCCAGACAATTTCAGGTTACTAGATCTCATACGTCTTGATACCTGTTTAAGTTGTTATCTTTACACATGCCCCAAACAGCATTTTATCATTGCCTTGGGTGCTTCCGTCAGAGCATTATTGATATGGAGTGTACCACAACGTGAATAAAATATGTGTGTTCTTTTTGCCGGTATAATATAATTGAGTGCATTGAATATGTAGGTTTGACAAAGCACTAAGTAGGGAGCAGAAGAACAAGAGTGGTGGCAAGATGTACGTCCAGGACAAGATCGAAGAGTACAGCGACGAGATTTTCAAGCTTTTGGATGGTGGAGCACACATCTACTTCTGCGGTTTGAAAGGAATGATGCCCGGGATTCAGGATACACTCAAGAAAGTCGCAGAGCAGAGAGGGGAGAGCTGGGATCAAAAGCTATCACAGCTCAAGAAGAACAAGCAATGGCATGTTGAGGTTTACTAGGATTTGAATGTTGGGCTATCTATGATTGCTCTGCCGTGAGTTGATGTTAAGAGAAGGCAGAGAACACATAGAATGATTCTTGTGATGGTGTAAAATTGTCAAGGATTTTTCTTGGGAATCATAAAGTCATTCATGTAACTCATAAGCTTCTGCATCATATGATGCGTGAATTGGAGCATGTAACTTTTGTTCTTACATTTTCGTCCGGCGATTTACCTGGGGATGAATTTATGCACCTTTTCTGATTGCACTTGGATGAAATGCAGTGGAATATATAGCCATTCATTCAAATCTTGAAGGGTAGTATTCTATGCAGACAATCTTTTGTCTAGGTATTTAGAATTCTTTGTTGGATATCTACGATCTAAATATTTCATTGCGACTTTACTTTCTACCACACACTTCTGTAAAAAGTTACCTGCTTTGATTGCCCAATTTTCGCAACATCTTGTGCTCCATTGGGTTCCAGTAAATGGAGAAACCACAATAATAAACACCACGTCCCACACATCACTATGACAGGAATTTCAAGCAAATTGGAACAATCGAACTCTTGAATAGAGGCTGGGGACAAACAGCACATGCCTCAGATTCACACTCGGGGCTGCTAAACTCTTCAGACTAGATGCTTACGGATGAACACCTGCCCGGGGAGGACCGGGGTTAACATGTGGCCCTTTGGCAGAAGCTCAGCAAAATATTGTTCATATAGAGAGCGGCTAACAACAAGTTTCAAATCCAAATATTACATAGTTTGAGAGATACAAAAAATAAAACCTCAAAAAAGTGCGGGTGTGTAGGTGTCATGGTTCTCTCTCACAAGTTCTCCGTTAGTACTTAACAGTAGCACAACCTTACAAAAAGTCACACCCTACTACACACAAATTACAAGGGAATTCAAGCGTCCGGGATAACTGTTTGTAGCCCAACCCTGCCCGTAGAAAAGCTAAACAAGAACACATATAGTTCAAATCACCCTTGTCAGGTGCGTGAGATTACGACCGGCAGTATGGCACAAGGCGAGGCATTCAACAATAGTATGCGGCGACGACATGGAGCTGTCCAAGTTGAAGCTTGTAAGTTCAGCATCTCCATTGACGCAATAGTAGGCCTCAACATGGATAATTGCTCTCTCGTACCTTCGCTGAAGTAGACAACGTCGCCAGCAATAGAGGGGAAAACCTCCGTGGACACTGAAAGTGGGGAATGCATTCCAATGAACAATGCACCCCCACTCAAGCTCTTCGTCAGGAGCAGTTTCTTGGTGTCTAAATCCAGCTGATACACGTCGTAGTCGAAGCACATTGGATTCGTCCGAAACATATTAGGGTGCACCAATATCAATTTCCCGCTGCAGCACGCAAGGTACATGCTGTCATGAATTGGGGAAAATGGTATATGCAGCTTGAGCTTGGCAGTCGCCTCCATCCGTGGTGGCTGATTTGGAGAAAATTACAAAAAACCACCACATATCAGTCAGTCGTTTCAAAAAGCAACCACTATTCGAATTTGTTTCAAAAAACCACCACTCTACGGTTAACACGTTGCAAGGTGCACTGATTCACGCCCGAACCGATTTTAATCACGAAACTGACGAATCGGGCCCACTGTCAGGTCTACGTGGCACAACACAGATGGTGCGGTCGGAGCGCCGTTGACGACCGTTAACGGCGTAGTGGGGCCCACCACTTGGTCGTCTTTTATGGACGGATCGCGTGGAGTTGACCAGCTCACTCTCCCCTAGCCAGTGAGCTTTTGCTCGTCGCCGTCGCCGCACTGGAGTAGCGCCGCCGCCTGGAGACTTGTCGCCGTTCCCGCGAGCCACCGACGAGGGAGGCGATGCCGAGCTGGCACGACGGGTCGACGAGCTCAGAGAGTGTTGTGGGTATACTTTATGGGTATATCAACGACATGGCTTAGATCCGGCAAGCCCGGGTGGCCCACAGATGGTGATGGTGGCATACGGCCCATCGGGCGGCCAGTTGCTGTAGATCATGAAAGATGAAGTCTAGCCCAGGAACAGGGAGCCGGATCCCAACCGACCTACGAAGAAGGCCGGATCCGTGGAAGACCATAAAGTGTCTGGATCCAGTACGGCATAGATGGAACACGGATCCTTGACATGCACGGCAATGTAATGTTCCGTAGTTAGGCAACTTGTATTCCGGCTAGGACTCTCCGTGTAAACCCTATATCCGTGCGCCTTTATAAGCCGGATCCTGGGATCCCTAGAGGCACAACCACAACTCATTGTAACAACGCGAAAGCGCCCAGATAATTCCAGACAAGCAGCAGTAGGCCTGTCGTTGAGCAGGTGTTTCGAAGCTGGGTAAATCGCGTACCACCGTCCCGAAGACTCTCCGCCCTATGGCCCCTACTTCTTCTCCCCCTCGTGAGGATCCCTCTTCCGAGGTACCGTCGAATAAGCAACGACAGTTGGCGCCCACCGTGGGGCCTGCGGCGTCTGGAGGCAGGAACCGGGAGGGTTCTACCTTCGGAGGCATCGGCGACACCATCGCCGTGGGGCGCTTCATGTACGCCGGAAACCTTCCGATCATCCCTGAGGACGAGTGCTAGATTCCAGCTAAGACAAACCCCGTCAAGCTCTCCATCATCCCGATTGGCGGGATACACATCTTCATCGGCAAGACCGTCGATTCCGACGGAAACGCACTGGTAAGTAACACTGACGCGACCGCCACTGAGCAGGACGCAGTCGCGAAGATCCGATCTAAGATGCAGGAACTTCCTAAGGAAGATTCCGCCTTAGATCTGGAAAATTCAAAACCCACACAATCCGCCCCTGAGCAGGAAACAACGGTGGAAGACCAATGCAGATCCGCCTGGGTCTCCCAGGTGTTAGAAAAGCAAAGGTGCCACTTCGTGACTTCCTCGCACATACCGCTGGAACCGCTCTTCCTCAGGAAGAAGCCGGACCCATGCAGGATGAGGCTGCCGGAGCCGGCGACGCCCCGAAACAGCAAGAGGCTGCCGGAGATAGCAACGCACCGGATCAGCAGGAGGATGCCGGAGATAAAGAAGAATCAATACTAGGCAATCTAAGCCCAATCTCCGACAACGCTTCCACTATGGACACGGAAGAATACAACCGCGCCATGAAGGAGTTGGAGGATGAAGAGCAAGCTGAGGCGGAAACCGCCCAAGGAGGTCTTCACAACCATTATTGGGCTAGAGCAAGGAACCGACGAGGAAGCAACTACCTCCGACCCCATGGAGGCAAGGCCTTCCGAATCCGGGAGCAAGGATTACCTGACCCCGGAAGAGCTCGTGGAGCAAGCAGGCATAGGAGCCTTAATTCACACAGAAGTCCTCAATAAGCCTATAACTCCGGAGGAAGCCGCAGATCCGGTAGCTCTAGAAGCAGCAAGGAAGGAGATGCTGGCTACCGCCAAGAGAATTTCCACCACCGCAATGGCGATGCTGGAAAAAAGGCAAGAGGCTCGAGAAGTAATGGATGGTTTCCTCAAAAGAGAGCGCGAAGCTATAGACTCATTGCAGAAGGCCAAAAAGCTCCGAGAACATTGGGAATCCATGATAAAAGATGCTCACAAGGAAGCAGACAAGATCCGACGGGATGCCATTGCCCCCCGCAAGATCACCTTTGCGACTCCATCTGATCAGCAGCCGCTCACAACTCCAAAGGAAAACATGCAGAAGGTTGCAGAGATTTTGACCAAGAAGAATGAGGAAATCGACATCAACCACCTCCGCACACTCGTTGCTTCGGCAATGCACCAGCAGAGCAAGGCAGACACTTCGCGCAAGTTGGAATCTAACCCGGAGTTATGCATGTTCACTGCGCAGAAGGACGCCTCCAGAAGCAAGTACCGTGACGACGAGTCGCGCACCGGATCCACGGAGCGCAGAAGGAAAACCAGAGAACAACCAAATCCGATCCCCGTACCGTCAAAGACGCCTCCGTCAGACCTGAAGAAGGGAAAGGATGCGATGTACACTAGCAGGGACAAGTACCGAAACCCGTCACCTCCGCCCAACGGGTACCCGCGTCCTCCAGTCGGAAACACTAGGCCCCATGGGCCTGGTGGAATCAACATCCGCGACAACGTGGTCCCTCAGAGGAACAGGGAGCGCACGTCGGAACCTCGTCGGAGCCGGAACGAGGAGCGCGAGCCACAACCTCGCAAAAGCCGGAACGACGGAGGCGACCGTCACGAGGGTGAAGGCAGCCACCGAAGCCGGAGTCAGCATCACGAGGGACGCGGAGAATCTGAAGGCGGAAGCAAGAGATCGCATCGGCCCCCTCGTAGATCTCCCTCCCCACCACCTAGCGGTGGAGGCGGAAGAGGAGGCCGGAGATCCCGCTCACGCATAAAATCCCCCCGCAATGGCTCGCGTGACGCGCGGGAACGTCTCAACGAATACAGATCTAATTACATTGGCCCAAAGTGTTTTGGTAGGATGATCTGAGAGGAACCAAAGCCAAGGAGTCTGAACCTCAAGCTACCTGGAAACCTGAAGCATTATGATGGCAGCGAAAGGCTGGATACCTGGATCGAGGATTACTACAATGCAGTAACCTTCGCCGGAGGAAATCCTAATATAGCCCGCCGCATGCTCCAGCTGTACCTTGTGGGTCTAGCCCGGATCTGGCTCAGCGACCTCGAGGAAAACTCCATCTTTTGCTGGTTCGACCTGAAGAACGCCTTCGAGAAGCACTTCAGAGGCACCTACAAAAGGCCTGCCACAACAAGCGATCTACAGGCATGTATCCAGAAGAAGGGTGAAACATCAAGGAACTTCCTCACCCGATGGTTGCAAACCAGGAACGAGTGCGAGAACGTTGATAATCGCACAGCTATGCACGCCTTCATAGGTGGATTGCAGAGGGGAAGCCTAGTCCGGCATAAGCTTACTTTCTTGGTCAATGAGAATAAGCTGATTTTGGATGACATGATCAACATCGCCAGTAATCACACTGCCGCCGGTGACGACGCAGGCGGAGACCTCGCAGCCATAGCCATACCCCTGCATCAGCAAAAGAAGAACCGTGACAACGGCGGCGGCAGCAGCAGCAACAAGCGGAAAAATCCCCCTGATGACCAGAAGAGCGGCGGATCCGACATGGTCGCCATGGCGTTCCAACGCGGAGGTCAAGGAGGCGGAAGAGGCCGCGGTCGTGGAGGCGGAGCCGGTAGGGGCCAGCAACACGCTGACGAGGTCACCGTTGCCGGAACCCGCGCCCCCAAACCTACGAGGAATACAGGGATATGCCATGCTTAGCCCACATAGATCAGGCTACTGGCAAATCCTCTCACACAAACCGCAACTGCAAGTGGGTCCATGATCTCAAGACTGACCCGGAAGCATGTTACAAGCGAGCCCGGAAGCACCGCCCACGCGGCAAAGGAGGCAAGGGCAAGAACAAGGACAAAGAGGAGGACAGTTCCGAGGCGATGGACGAGGACGATGCTTCGCCGGATCCCAAAGAAGCTTCCGCAGCTAACAAGTCCAACCCCTTCGTCAAAAAGAGTGTTAGTGCATATCACACCTTCCTCGCAACCCCAACAGTCCGGGCCAAAAAATCGGCTCTCCGGATCCTCAATGCGAGGGTTCCGGCCGTACCTCAGTATGTCAAGTGGTCGGAAAAACCCTGCACATTTGACAAGGTGGATCACCCGGCCATCATCCCAAAAGAGTGCTACGCCCTGGTTGTGAGTCCCCGCATAGACGGTTATGACTTCTCCAAGTTCCTTATGGATGGCGGAGCCAACCTAAACATCATGTACCTGGAGACCCTGGAGAGGATGAACCTTACCAAGGAACAGCTCAAACACAGCACCACTGAGTTTCATGGTGTAGTTCCGGGTAAAAAGGCGAACTCCCTCGACAGCATCAAAATTCCCATGGCCTTCGGCGATGTTAATAATTTCCGCGAAGAGATGATCACGTTTGAGGTTGTGCCGTTCAAAAGCTCCTACCATGTAATCTTCGGCAGGCCCACATACCACAAGTTCCACGCAAGGGCATGCTACATCTACAACAAGCTAAAGATTCCGGGTCCTAACGGCATGATAACCGTATCCGGAGACTACAAGAAAGCTCAGGATTGCGAGGAGGGCGAAGCCGCCTTTGCAGAATCCGTCATCACTTGAGAGGAGCTGCGAGGCTACAGAGCCACGGTGGATCCGAAAGAGATGCATACCACCAAGAAGTAGATCTCCAAATAGAAGACATCGTTCAAGGCCGCGATAGAAACCAAGCAGGTCGACCTCAAGGTAGGCGACAGCTCCAAGCAGGTTTCAGTCGGAGCCGATATGGACCCCAATTAGGAAAGCGCGCTCGTCGAGTTCCTCCGAGCTAACATGGATATCTTCGCATGGCAACCTTCTGACATGTCCAGAGTACCAAGGGAACTCGCCGAGCACTACCTCAACATAAATCCGGGAGAAAACCCGGTGAAGCAAGCTATGCGACGCTTTGGAGATAAGAAGTGCCACACCATAGGGATGGAATTAGCAAAGTTACTAGAGACAGGTTTTGTAGTAGAAGTTATCCATACTGATTGGGTCAGAAACCCCGTCCTTGTACCCAAAAAGAATTCTGAAATACTAAGAATGTGCATCGATTACTCCGGCTTGAATAAGCATTGTCCGAAGGATCCGTTCCCCTTGCCGCGCATTGACCAAGTCATTGATTCGATGGCGGGGGCGGAACTTTTGTGTTTTCTTGATGCATATTCTGGGTATCATCAGATCCGGATGAAGAAGTCCGACCAAAAGGTGAACTTGTTCATCACACCCTTTGGCACTTAATGCTATGTCACCATGCCTTTTGGTTTGAAAAATGCAGGTGCCACCTACCAACATACGATGTAGCGATGCCTGAAGGACCAAATTGGCCGGAATGTGCACGCCTACATCGACAACATCGCGGTCATGACCCGGAAAGGATCCGACTTGATCAACGACCTCACGAAAACCTTCGATAATCTTCGACGGTACAAGATGATGTTGAATCCGCCGAAGTGCGTCTTTGGCGTGCCATCTGAAAAACTCCTTGGCTTCATTGTCTCTCATAGAGGCATTGAGGTTAACCCGGAAAAGATCAAGGTAGTTCTGTGCATCGAAAGGCCAACTTTTCTCAAAGATGTGCAACGATTAACTGGTTGCATTGCCGCAATCAGTAGATTTGTTAGCCGTCTTGGTGAGAAGGCACTACCTTTATACAAGCTGCTGAAGAAGTCAGACAAATTTGTCTGGGACGACGCAACAGAAGCAACACTTCAAGGGTTGAAAGACATACTTTCATCCCAACCTATCTTGGCGGCGCGAGCCGAGTTAGAACCTATGTTCCTCTACTTGGAAGCCTCCAACAAGGCCGTGAGCCTAGTTATCATGGTGGAGCGAAAGGAAGAAGGCTACGAGCACGGAGTCCAGAGGCCAGTTTACTACATAAGCGAGGTCTTGACGGAATCCAAGCAACGATATCCTCACTTTCAGAAGCTAGTATATGGAGTTTTCCTAGGCAGCCAGAAGCTGAGACATTACTTCCAGGAGCATCCTATGACAGTGGTGAGCAAGGCTCCCTTGTCAACCATCATCAACAATTCTGACGCAGTAGGACGCGTAGCAAAATGGGCATTGAATTATCTGCCTTTGACATCAACTATCAAGCCATAACCGCGATCAAATCTGAAGCTTTGGCTGATTTTCTCGCCGATTGGACTGAAACGCCGGAGGGCGCGCCTGACCCGGAAACTGAACCATGGATCATGCACTTTGACGAATCCAAGCAACACCAAGGCTCGGGGGCTGGAGTTACCCTGAAGTCACCAATCGGAGAAGAATTGCAGTACGTCCTGCAGATTCACTTCGAAGCTACAAACAACATGGCGGAATATGAGGCTCTACTACATGGATTGCGCATCGCTAACGAAATTGGGATCAAGTACATCATATGCTGCGGAGATTCCGACCTGGTGGCACAACAAGTAGCCGGAACCTGGAACGCCAGAAACTCCGTCATGGCGGCTTACAGAGACGAAGTTGACGAGATCGCCAAATTCTTCCTCGGATACGAAGTCAAGTACGTCAGGAGAGATGATAACACAGCGGCAGACATGCTGTCCAAGCTCGGATCCGGTCGGAAACCAATTCCACCCGGACTTTTTTTGAGCACCTACGGATACCCTCAGTCAAGGGCGCTAACCCGGAAAGCCCAGATGTGGCAGTGTCTCCGGCTAAAGAAGTGATGGCTATCATTCCGGCCTGGACACAGCCGTTCCTGGATTACCTAATCGATCGAAAGTTGCCGGAGGACGAGGTCCTCGCGCGACAGATCATCATGCGAGCAAGATCCTACACAATCGTTGATGGACAGCTCTACAAAAGAAGTGCAAATGGGGTGTTTCTCAAATGTGTCTCAAATCAAGATGGCATTGAAATCCTCAGAGAGATCCATGCAGGGGATTGCGGGCATCACGCCGCCCCCAGATCCCTCGTTGCAAAAGCTTTGCGGCTAGGATTTTACTAGTTAACAGCTAAAGAAGATGCTGATAAAATCGTGAAAACCTGCCGAGGTTGCCAGTACTATGCTATTCAGCTAAACGCTCTGGCTCAGGAGCTGAAGACCATCCCCATCACTTGGCCGTTTGCGCTCTGGGGGCTAGACATGGTCGGAAAATTGAAAAAGTCATCTCCTGGCGGTTTTGAATGCCTTCTGGTCGCTATTGACAAATTCAGTAAGTGGATCGAGGCAAAGCCAGTGAGAAAAGCCGATGGTGCTACGGCAGTAAAATTTGTTTGCAGCCTCGTGACGAGATTCGGCATCCCACATAGCATAATCACAGATAATGACACGAACTTTGCACAAGGAGAATTGAAGGATTATTGCAATGACGTGGGGATTCGTCTTGACCTAGCATCTGTGGCTCACCCACAATCTAATGGTCAGGTCGAACGAGCCAACGGCCTTATATTAGCCGGAATCAAACCTCGCCTTGAAGAACCACTGCGACGCGCAGCCGGAGCTTGGGCTGAGGAGTTAGATTCTGTTCTGTGGAGTTTACGAACTACCCCTAACAGATCAACTGGATTTACTGCCTTCTTCCTAGTATATGGATCCGAAGCAGTGCTCCCCTCCGACATCATCCACGATTCACCGCGAGTTTCTGCCTACAATGAAGAAACTGCTGACGAGGCTCGACAACTATCTGTGGACCTGATCGAAGAAGCTCGGAATTTAGCCGACCAACGCTCCGCCATTTACCAGCAGAAACTCCGACGCTATCATAGTCGTCGAGTTCGGAATCGCTCGTTCATGATAGGAGACTTAGTCCTCCGCCTTCGCCAGGTGAAAGACCATAAGTTGCAATCTCCATGGGAGGGACCTTTCGTCATCAGCAAAGTGCTTCACAACGGATCTTATTACCTCGTCGATTTCCAGAAACTAAAGGATAGACCTGCTAATTGGTACCGAAAACGCAAACGGGAGGATCCGGATGACATTTACGATGAAACATATCGTCCATGGAATATAGCACTAGCATTTACCGCATTACATGCCTTGTAATATTTATGATACAGGATCAATGAAATAAAGCATGTGGTTCACTCTTAGAGTCTTTTACCTCCTTTAGTTTTTTCATTTTTGGATCGTGTATGTTTTCCGACTAAAACCGCAGAGCTGGATGTTTCCGCCTAGGCGTGTATGAAAGTTGTGATTTTCAAAATCGTCCTTTAGGACGTAAGCTTAAGTTTTCTGGTGGATAAGTTTTTCGTAGCAAACTCATGGATTCCTGGTAGCGACTTCCGACACCTTGGCTAGGGGCTTGGTTCCGCAGTTATTGAAGGACTCCCATTGGGCTTCGTCGCCGCAGGCAAGCGTTTCCGGCTAAAGGTCTTCCGTTTCGTGGAAGGTCAAGTGAGCAAGCCGGGAAACTTAGAAACTAGTACTTGCTTTTCAAACAAATGAAACATGCAAATTTATATAAATGATCGCAGGATAAGTTTTCTGCCCACATGCACTTGTTTCATCCTTAACTACTTAAAAATACTTAAGTCTTATTACAAACCCTCAATGGGGCCAAAATGATGTATTGTTTTTTTTTCCGCAGGACAAAGTTTTACTTCTCCTCAGTCGGAGAAGAGCCAGCTCCATCTTCAGTTTGGGCGATTTCGCCCTCCGTTTCCTTAGCCGGAGACGAAACGGCGTCCTCATCATCATCATCATCATCATCTTCAGCTCCTTTTGTCGGAGAAGTGGCGCCATCCTTAGACTTGTCCTTTGAACTGGTCCAGGTGACTTGGCCTTCATCGCCGGATCCAACAGGTCGTGCCTCCTCTTCTCGCTCCTTGGCGTATTCCGCCTCGAGGAGTTCGTCAGCTGGCAGCACGACTTTGTCGTAGAACTCGGTGTGATAAATCCGGCGGGCGATCCGGGTATCATAGCCACTTCACGCCTCTAGCAGTGCATTCACGTCGGTGTTCGGAGGAACACCTGTGGTGGTGACATCTAGATCCAGACCCGGAGACCGAGCCAGGCACATAGCCAGCGACATACAGGCATCGCCCCTGGCGGAAGAAGCTTGGAGGTCCACAACCAGTTTCGGCAGCATGTCCACTCTCTCGATCAGTTCATTGATATCACAGGTGGGGCTGTCCTTGATGTTCTAGTTGTGGCAAATCTTTCGGCACGCGGAAATAAGATCCTTACAATCATCTCCGGCAAGCCGGATAAGATCGTCACGGGGGATTTCGCTGCGGCGCTCCTCATTATATCCAAGCGGCTCTGCACGAAAATGCCGGAGTCAGATATCAGTAAAGATTGATGGATCCGTTTGAAATATTTGGAGTCCAGATTCTTACCCATGACGTCGGAGTTGAGAAGGTCCCAGCCTTTCTCCGCCATAGTCATATAGTTCCGAAGGCCGTTGACTTCCTTTTGCAGCTTTTGCATTGTGTCACTATCAACCTGGCGCTTCTGAACAAAGTCCGCTTCTTTCTGAAGGAGCTCAGAATTTTTATCTTTCAGCTGTTTCTCCGCCCGCTCTCGTTTTTTGTTCGCCTCCGCCAGCTCGGTCTCCAGATTCTGGTAGGCGGAGCGTAGGCTCTCAAGCTCAGAGGATGCGGTAGTGAGGGAGGTAGATGCATGTATTAAATTATAAAGCCAAAAATAAGTTCAAAGTCAAAATTTGGAATAATGATAGACTAGGTCAGAGGCTTATTTTGGGCTTCCGCCAGCTGTTTTTGTAGCTCCGCAATCTTTTCCCTGCCGGCCTGGATATCTTCCGCTTGGTCAACTGTGACACGTCACTGCAGAGAAATGTTCTTATGAAGCTCATAGTGCAGCGCCTGCTGCTCCTGAAAAAGGCCAGAGATTCGGATTAATTTCCGGAGGCATTCACTTACGGTGTGTATGTTCCTTCGAAGCATCATTGTCGGGAAAGTTTCCGTCATGATGCTTGGGGGCTACCACAACACTTTAAAATTTTTCAGTTCATGTTACTCTAAGTATCGACGCGCTAACTATTACTAGTTTCCGCCTAGATACTTGGGGGCTACTGGGAATATTGGATTACCTTGCGCTTGACGAGAAGCTGGTCGAAGAAGTCACCCATTTCCTTTTTGTGGAGTTGAATCTCGGAAGATTCAACATCCTCCTTCCCCCAAGCGTTGTCCATCATGGAGTTCAGAAGATCCTGCTCCAGGTCCCACTTCTCTGCCTCCGTTAGTTTATGAAAAAACTTATGCGAGTAGGCCTTGGGAGTGGACCACAGGTTGGTCGGATCCCCAAAGTTCTTCGGGAAGGTTACTGCATCATTAGCCGGAGCTTCAGCCAAGTCTCGGGAGTTCACTTGTTTTTCCTCTTCTGTGGCCTTGTCCGAGGGACCTTCCGGAGTCGCTCGTCTCGCGGCGGAAGAGCTTCCGCCTCCTCTCTCGCTGCTCACAGGAATTATTTCCGGCGGAGTTTGGGCAGCTGGAGTAGGGGAGGGCGGGGCTTCGTGCGGCGGCGATGGCGGTACGGGCTGTGAGGTGCTGGGGGGTGTTGGCGTGGCTGGAGGAACTGCTGGTGATGCCTTCAAATATTTTGTAATCTGCTTCTGGATGTTAACCCGAGAAGCAGGGGCCTTCTGATTCCTGCGATAAGCAAAGGAAAAATATAAGTAATAAGCTTACATGGAAACTGAGGTGATCTCGGATACTTACGTGGCTCCGGGAATAAAGGGGCGCGACCCTTTCCCTGCATTAGCGAGCAGTTTAAGGCACTCGCGCTCTGCCTTCTTCGAGTCAAGGGGAGGTGGCTTAACTGTCTTGGCCTTCTTGGCGGAGGCCTCGCCGCTGGCACCGGCTTCGGAGCCGGAAGCTTTGGCGCGGGGACGCTTGGCAGGTCGAGGTGCAACTTTTTTGGGAGCTTGCTCCTCCTGTTCGTCGTCGTCCTCCGGATCCTCCTCCGCCTGATCATGGATCAAGGGTTCACGGAGAATAGTTTTGAAATCCTCCTCCGCTAAAGAATCGAGCTGGAGAGGTAAAGATGATAAGTACTTCCAATCTTGAGAAGTTAAAGCATAAAGATACAAACACGTACCGGAGGACATTCGTTGTTCGTCTTGATATCCATCACAATCTCCGGGACCGGTTGGCCCCGGGTAACTTTCACAAGGGTCTTGATCCTCCTCTTCAGAGAATCTGCTGGCAGGTTATCGCGGGTGAATCAGAGGGGATCGTCCACCAGGTGTAGTCGCAGATTTTCCTGCTGTTGTACTTCAAGGGCTGGATCCGGCGGGAAAACCAGCTGAGCGTCAAGTCTGTTCTGGTTAGCCCGTCATGGACTAACCTGGAGATCCTCCGCGCTGCTCTGTTCAGCTCCGGATATTGGGCAATGATGTCTACGGGTGCTTCTATTCTTGTAGACAGTGTTGGGCCTCCAAGAGCAGAGGTTTGTAGAACAGCAGCAAGTTTCCCTTAAGTGGATCACCCAAGGTTTATCGATCTCAGGGAGGAAGAGGTCAAAGATATCCCTCTCATGCAACCCTGCAACCACAAAGCAAGAAGTCTCTTGTGTCCCCAACACACCTAATAGGTGCACTAGTTCGGCGAAGAGATAGTGAAATACAGGTGGTATGAATAAATATGAGCAGAGCAACGGCACTGAGAAAAGTGCTTTGCTGTCCAGGACTGGCGTGTGGTTGATGGTGGTAATATTGCAGGCAGTAGAAACGCAGTAAAACAGTAAACAAGCAGCGATAGCAGTATTTAGGAACAAGGCCTAGGGATCATACTTTCACTAGTGGACACTCTCAACATTGATCACATAACAGAATAAATAGATAGATGCTAGACTCTACACTCTCTTGTTGGATGATGAACACCACTAACTGTGTAGGATTACACGAACCCTCAATGCCGGAGTTAACAAGCTCCACAATATTCGATATTCATATTTAAATAACCTTAGAGTGCATGACAGATCAACATAACCAAACCAAGTACTAACATAGCATGCACACTGTCACCTTCACACTACGAAAGGAGGCATAGATCACATCAATACTATCATAGCAATAGTTAACTTCATAATCTACAAGAGATCACAATCATAGCCTACGCCAAGTACTACACGATGCACACACTGTCACCATTACACCGTTCAGGAGTAATAAACTACTTTAATAACATCACTAGAGTAGCACACAGATAAATTGTGATACAAAACACATTGCAATCATAAAGAGATATAAATAAGCACTTCACTATGCCATTCATAACAGTGAATAAGTGATTCTCATGAAATATAGCCTAAGAGACCCACACGGTGCACACACTGTCACCTTTACACACGTGGGACAAGGAGTCTCCGGAGATCACATAAGTAAAATTCACTTGACTAGCACAATGACATCTAGATTACAAGCATCATCATATGAATCTCAATCATGTAAGGCAGCTCATGAGATTATTGTATTGAAGTACATAGGGAAGAGATTAACCACATAGCTACCGGTACAGCCCTTAGCCTCGATGGAGAACTACTCCCTCCTCATGGGAGACAGCAGCGGTGATGAAGATGGCGGTGGTGTCGATGGAGGAGCCTTCCGGGGGCACTTCCCCGTCCCGGCGGCGTGCCGGAACAGAGAGTCCTGTCCCCCAGATCTTGGCTTCGCGATGGCGGCGGCTCTGGAAGGTTCCTCGTACCGTGGCTTTTTCGTATCGATGTTTTAGGTCAGGGACCTTTATATAGGCGAAGAGGCGGAGTCGGAGGGCTAACGAGGCGACGACACGCTAGGGGGGCACGCCCCCCCCTTGGCCGCGCCGGCCTACCATCTGGTGGGCCTGTGGCCCCTCTCTGGCGGCTCTCGGGTGTTCTGGAAGCTTCATGCAATCCTAAGATGCTGGGCATTGATTTCGTCCGATTCCGAGAATATTTCCTTACTAGGATTTCTGAAACCAAAAACAGCAGAAAAACAGAATCGGCCCTTCGGCATCTCGTCAATAGGTTAGTTCCGGAAAATGCATAAATATGACATAAAGTATGCATAAAACATGTAGATATCATCAATAATGTGGCATGGAACATAAGAAATTATCGATACGTCGGAGACGTATCAGCATCCCCAAGCTTAGTTTCTGCTCGTCCCGAGCAGGTAAACGATAACAAAGATAATTTCTGGAGTGACATGCCATCATAACCTTGATCATACTATTGTAAGCATATGTAATGAATGCAGCGATCAAAACAATGGTAATGACATGAGTAAACAAATGAATCATGTAGCAAAGACTTTTCATGAATAGTACTTTCAAGACAAGCATCAATAAGTCTTGCATAAGAGTTAACTCATAAAGCAATAAATCAAAGTAAAGGTATTGAAGCAACACAAAAGAAGATTAAGTTTCAGCGGTTGCTTTCAACTTATAACATGTATATCTCATAGATATTGTCAATGCAAAGTAATATAACAAGTGTAATATGCAAGTATGTAGGGATCAATGCACAGTTCACACAAGTGTTTGCTTCTTGAGATGGAGAGAAATAGGTGAACTGACTCAACATAAAAGTAAATGAATGGCCCTTCACAGAGGGAAGCATTGATTGCTATATTTGTGCTAGAGCTTTGGTTTTGAAAACAAGAAACAATTTTGTCAACGGTAGTAATAAAGCATATGTGTTATGTAAATTATATCTTACAAGTTGCAAGCCTCATGCATAGTATACTAATAGTGCCCGCACCTTGTTCTAATTAGCTTGGATTACCGGGATTATCATCGCAATGCACATGTTTCAACCAAGTGTCACAAAGGGGTACCTCTATGCCACCTGTACAAAGGTCTAAGGAGAAAGCTCGCATTGGATTTCTCGCTTTTGATTATTCTCAACTTAGACATCCATACCGGGACAACATAGACAACATATAATGGACTCCTCTTTAATGCATAAGCATGTAGCAACAATTAATTTTCTCATATGAGATTGAGGATATATGTCCAAAACTGAAACTTCCACCATGATTCATGGCTTTAGTTAGCGGCCCAATGTTCTTCTCTAACATTATGCATGCTCTAACCATTAAATGAGTGGTAAATCGCCCTTACTTCAGACAAGACGGACATGCATAGCAACTCACATGATATTCAACAAAGAGTAGTTGATGGCGTCCCCAGGAACATGGTTATCGCACAACAAGCAACTTAATAAGAGATAAAGTGCATAAGTACATATTCAATACCACAATAGTTTTTAGGCTATTTGTCCCATGAGCTATATATTGTAAAGGTAGAGGATAGAAATTTTAAAGGTAGCACTCAAGCAATTTACTTTGGAATGGCGGAGAAATACCATGTAGTAGGTAGGTATGGTGGACACAAATGGCATAGTGGTTGGCTCAAGGATTTTGGATGCATGAGAAGTATTCCCTCTCGATACAAGGTTTTAGGCTAGCAAGGTTATTTGAAACAAACACAAGGATGAACCGGTGCAGCAAAACTCACATAAAATACATATTGTAAACATTATAAGACTCTACACCGTCTTCCTTGTTGTTCAAACTCAATACTAGAAATTATCTAGACTTTAGAGAGACCAATTATGCAAACCAAATTTAGCAAGCTCTATGTATTTCTTCACTAATAGGTGCAAAGTATATGATGCAAGAGCTTAAACATGAGCACAACAATTGCCAAGTATCACATTATTCAAGACATCATACCAATTACTACATGTAGCATTTTCTGTTTCCAACCATATAACAATTAACGAAGCAGTTTAAACCTTCGCCATGAACATTAAGAGCTAAGAACACATGTGTTCATATGAACCAGCGGAGCGTGACTCTCTCCCACACAAGCATTTATTCAGACAAAAACAAAAACAAAAAAAACAGACGCTCCAAGTGAAGTACATAAGATGTGACCGAATAAAAATATAGTTTCAAGAGAAGGAACCTGATAATTTGTCGATGAAGAAGGGGATGCCTTGGGAATCCCCAAGCCTAGATGCTTGAGTCTTCTTGAAATATGCAGGGATGAACCACCGGGGCATCCCCAAGCTTAGACTTTTCACTCTTCTTGATCATATTGTATCATCCTCCTCTCTTGACCCTTGAAAACTTCCTCCACACCAAACTCGAAACAAACTCATTAGAGGGTTAGTGCATAATCAAAAACTCACATGTTCAGAGGTGAAACAATCATTCTTAACACTTCTGGACATTTCTCAAAGCCACTGGAAGTCAATGGAACAAAGAAATCCATCCCACATAGCAAAAGAGGCAATGCGAAATAAAAGGCAGAATCTGTCAAAACAGAACAGTACGTAAAGACGAATTTTATTGAGGCACCAGACTTGCTCAAATGAAAATGCTCAAATTGAATGAAAGTTGCATACATATCTGAGGATCACTCACAAAAATTGGCAGATTTTTCTGAGTTACCTACAGAGAACTCTGCCCAAATTCGTGACAGCAAGAAATCTGTTTCTGCGCAGTAATCCAAATCTAGTATCAACCTTGCTATCAAAGACTTTACTTGGCTCAACAATGCAATAAAGTAAGATAAGGAGAGGTTGCTACAGTAGTAACAACTTCCAAGACACAAATATAAAACAAAGTACTGTAGTAAAATAAACACATGGGTTATCTCCCAAGAAGTTCTTTCTTTATAGCCATTAAGATGGGCTCAACATTTTTAATGATGCACTCGCAAGAAATAGTATTTGAAGCAAAAGAGAGCATCAAGAGGCAAATTCAAAACAAATTTAAGTCTAACATGCTTCCTATGAAAAGGAATCTTGTACACAAACAAGTTATGTAGGCATAATGCAAGAAGCATAGGAAAACTAGACAAGCGAAACTTCAAGATTTTTAGCATATAGAGAGGTGTTTTAGTAACATGAAAATTTCTACAACCATATTTTCCTCTCTCATAGTAATGTCCACTAGCATCATGAGCAAACTCAACAATATAACTATCACATAAAGCATTCTTATCATGAGTCTCATGCATAAAATTATTACTACTCCCAACATAAGCATAGTCAATTTTATTAGTAATAGTGGGAGCAAATTCAACAAAGTAGCTATCATTATTATTTTCATCATCAAATATAGGAGGCATATTGCAATCATAATCAAATTTATCCTCCATAACAGGTGGTACCAAAAGGCTACTATCATTATAATCATCATAAATAGGAGGCAAAGTATCATCAAAGTAAATTTCCTCCTCAATGCTTGGGGGACTAAAAAGATCATGCTCATCAAAACCAGCTTCCCCAAGCTTAGAATTTTTCATAGCATTAGCAACAATAGTGTTCAAAGCATTCATATTAATAACATTCCCATTAGCATGCATATAAAGTTCCATGGGTTTTTTAATTCTCTCTTCAAACACATCATGTCCTAATTCAAGATAAAGTTCATAAAGATCTCTCATATTTTTGTTGTTTTCCATTATGCCTAACTAGTGTAAACAAGAAACAAAAAGATACAATTGCAGGATCTAAAGGAAATAGCTTCGAGTACTTACAACGGCGGAAAATAGCTTAGTAGCCGAGATCCGGAGTGTGAGTACCTTTTACCTTTCCTCCCCGGCAATGACGCCAGAAAAGTGCTTGATGTCTACGGGTGCTTCTATTCTTGTAGACAGTGTTGGGCCTCCAAGAGCAGAGTTTTGTAGAACAGCAGCAAGTTTCCCTTAAGTGGATCACCCAAGGTTTATCGATCTCAGGGAGGAAGAGGTCAAAGATATCCCTCTCATGCAACCCTGCAACCACAAAGCAAGAAGTCTCTTGTGTCCCCAACACACCTAATAGGTGCACTAGTTCGGCGAAGAGATAGTGAAATACAGGTGATATGAATAAATATGAGAAGTAGCAACAACACCAGAAAAGTGCTTTGCTGTCCAGGACTGGCGTGTGGTTGATGGTGGTAATATTGCAGGCAGTAGAAACGCAGTAAAACAGTAAACAAGCAGCGATAGCAGTATTTAGGAACAAGGCCTAGGGATCATACTTTCACTAGTGGACACTCTCAACATTGATCACATAATAGAATAAATAGATAGATGCTAGACTCTACACTCTCTTGTTGGATGATGAATACCACTAACTGTGTAGGATTACACGAACCCTCAATGCCGGAGTTAACAAGCTCCACAATATTCGATATTCATATTTAAATAACCTTAGAGTGCATGAGAGATCAACATAACCAAACCAAGTACCAACATAGCATGCACACTGTCACCTTCACACTACGAAAGGAGGCATAGATCACATCAATACTATCATAGCAATAGTTAACTTCATAATCTACAAGAGATCACAATCATAGCCTACGCCAAGTACTACACGATGCACACACTGTCACCATTACACCGTGCAGGAGGAATAAACTACTTTAATAACATCACTAGAGTAGCACACAGATAAATTGTGATACACAACACATTGCAATCATAAAGAGATATAAATAAGCACTTCACTATGCCATTCATAACAGTGAATAAGTATTCTGTGAAATATAGCCTAAGAGACCCACACGGTGCACACACTGTCACATTTACACACGTGGGACAAGGAGTCTCCGGAGATCACATAAGTAAAATTCACTTGACTAGCACAATGACATCTAGATTACAAGCATCATCATATGAATCTCAATCATGTAAGGCAGCTCATGAGATTATTGTATTGAAGTACATAGGGAAGAGATTAACCACATAGCTACCGGTACAACCCTTAGCCTCGATGGAGAACTACTCCCTCCTCATGGGAGACAGCAGCGGTGATGAAGATGGCGGTGGTGTCGATGGAGGAGCCTTCCGGGGGCACTTCCCCGTCCCGGCGGCGTGCCGGAACAGAGAGTCCTGTCCCCCAGATCTTGGCTTCGCGATGGCGGCGGCTCTGGAAGGTTTCTCGTACCGTGGCTTTTTCGTATCGATGTTTTAGGTCATGGACCTTTATATAGGCGAAGAGGCGGAGTCGGAGGGCTGACGAGGCGACGACACGCTAGGGGGGCGCGCCCCCCCTTGGCCGCGCCGGCCTACCATCTGGTGGGCCTGTGGCCCCTCTCTGGCGGCTCTCGGGTGTTCTGGAAGCTTCATGCAATCCTAAGATGCTGGGCGTTGATTTCGTCCGATTCCGAGAATATTTCCTTACTAGGATTTCTGAAACCAAAAACAGCAGAAAACAACAACTGGCCCTTCGGCATCTCGTCAATAGGTTAGTTCCGGAAAACGCATAAATATGACATAAAGTATGCATAAAACATGTAGATATCATCAATAATGTGGCATGGAACTTAAGAAATTATCGATACGTCGGAGACGTATCAGCATCCCCAAGCTTAGTTTCTGCTCGTCCCGAGGAGGTAAACGATAACAAAGATAATTTCTGGAGTGACATGCCATCATAACCTTGATCATACTATTGTAAGCATATGTAATGAATGCAGCGATCCAAACAATGTAAATGACATGAGTAAACAAATGAATCATATAGCAAAGACTTTTCATGAATAGTACTTTCAAGACAAGCATCAATAAGTCTTGCATAAGAGTTAACTCATAAAGCAATAATTCAAAGTAAAGGCATTGAAGCAACACAAAGGAAGATTAAGTTTCAGCGGTTGCTTTAAACTTGTAACATGTATATCTCATGGATATTGTCAATGTAAAGTAATATAACAAGTGCAATATGCAAGTATGTAGGAATCAATGCACAGTTCACACAAGTGTTTGCTTCTTGAGGTAGAGAGATAGGTGAACTGACTCAACAATAAAAGTAAAAGAAAGGCCCTTCGCAGAGGGAAGCATCGATTGCTATATTTGTGCTAGAGCTTTGATTTTGATAACAAGAAACAATTTTGTCAACGGTAGTAATAAAGCATATGTGTTATGTAAATTATATCTTACAAGTTGCAAGCCTCATGCATAGTATACTAATAGTGCCCTCACCTTGTCCTAATTAGCTTGGATTACCGGGATTATCATCGCAATGCACATGTTTCAACCAAGTGTCACAAAGGGGTACCTCTATGCCGCCTGTACAAAGGTCTAAGGAGAAAGCTCGCATTGGATTTCTCGCTTTTGATTATTCTCAACTTAGACATCCATACCGGGACAACATAGACAACATATAATGGACTCCTCTTTTATGCATAAGCATGTAGCAACAATTAATGTTCTCATATGAGATTGAGGATAATTGTCCAAAACTGAAACTTCCACCATGATTCATGGTTTTAGTTAGCGGCCCAATGTTCTTCTCTAACATTATGCATGCTCTAACCATTTTAGTGGTAAATCTCCCTTACTTCAGACAAGACAGACATGCATAGCAACTCACATGATATTCAACAAAGAGTAGTTGATGGCGTCCCCAGGAACATGGTTATCGCACAACAAGCAACTTAATAAGAGATAAAGTGCATAAGTACATATTCAATACCACAATAGTTTTTAGGCTATTTGTCCCATGAGCTATATATTGTAAAGGTAGAGGATAGAAATTTAAAGGTAGCACTCAAGCAATTTACTTTGGAATGGCAGAGAAATACCATGTAGTAGGTAGGTATGGTGGACACAAATGGCATAGTGGTTGGCTCAAGGATTTTGGATGCATGAGAAGTATTCCCTCTCGATACAAGGTTTAGGCTAGCAAGGCTATTTGAAACAAACACAAGGATGAAGAGGTGCAGCAAAACTCACATAAAAGACATATTGTAAACATTATAAGACTCTACACCGTCTTCCTTGTTGTTCAAACTCAATACTAGAAATTATCTAGACTTTAGAGAGACCAATTATGCAAACCAAATTTTAGCAAGCTCTATGTATTTCTTCATTAATAAGTGCAAAGTATATGATGCAAGAGCTTAAACATGAGAACAACAATTGCCAAGTATCACATTATCCAAGACATTTTAGAATTACTACATATATCATTTTCCAATTCCAACCATATAACAATTTAACGAAGAAGAAACTTTCGCCATGAATACTATGAGTAAAGCCTAAGGACATATTTGTCCATATGCAACAGCGGAGCGTGTCTCTCTCCCACACAATGAATGCTAGGATCCAATTTATTCAAACAAAACAAAAAACAAAAACAAACCGACGCTCCAAGCAAAGTACATAAGATGTGATGGAATAAAAATATAGTTTCACTAGAGGAACCTGATAATGTTGTCGATGAAGAAGGGGATGCCTTGGGCATCCCCAAGATTAGACGCTTGAGTCTTCTTGATATATGCAGGGGTGAACCACGGGGGCATCCCCAAGCTTAGAGCTTTCACTCTCCTTGATCATATTGTATCATCTCCCTCTCTTGATCCTTGAAAACTTCCTCCACACCAAACTCAAAACAACTCATTAGAGGGTTAGTGCACAATCAAAATTTACATGTTCGGAGGTGACATAATCATTCTTAACACTTCTGGACATTGCACAAAGCTACTGAAAGTCAATGGAATCGAAACCATCAAGCATAGCAAAACAGGCAATGCGAAATAAAAGGCAGAATCTGTCAAAATAGAACAGTTTGTAAAGACGAATTTTATTGAGGCACCAGACTTGCTCAAATGAAAATGCTCAAATTGAATGAAAGTTGCGTACATATCTGAGGATCACTCACGTAAATTGGCATAATTTTCTGAGTTACCTACAGAGAATTATGCCCAGATTCGTGACAGCAAAGAAATCTGTTTCTGCGCAGTAATCCAAATCTAGTATGAACCTTACTATCAAAGACTTTACTTGGCACAACAATGCACAAAACTAAGATAAGGAGAGGTTGCTACAGTAGTAACAACTTCTAAGACTCAAATATAAAATAAAAGTACTGTAGTAAAAACATGGGTTGTCTCCCATAAGTGCTTTTCTTTAATGCCTTTCAGCTAGGCGCAGAAAGTGTGTATCAAGTATTATCGAGAGGTGAAGCATCAACATTGTTGTTGGGAGTTTTCTCAACTATGCATTTTATCTTATCTATGTGAGTTTCAGAGGCTCCCTTTTCATTATTCTTAGGTTTGCTATCCCCGTCAAACAAATTTTCAGGTACAAGCCAACCATAGTTATTTTCTAGAGCGTCACTCATTCCTAGGAGCTTACAAGGTATTGTTGTCTTAATCTCCCCACCATCATTAATATTATTAGTGTACCTTACTCTCTCCATGTCCATCTTTTCAAGGATACTAACAAAATTGGTATAAGAGCCAAGCATCTTATATTTAATAAAGACCTTTCTAGCCTCTCTTGCTACACCACCAAATTCTTTAAGAAGGGTTTCTAAAACAAAATCTTTCTTTTCCCCTTCTTCCATATCACCGAGTGTAAGAAACATGTGTTGGATTATAGGATTGAGATTAACAAATTTAGTTTCCAACATGCGAACTAAAGAAGCAGCAGCAATTTCATAAGTAGGAGCAAGTTCTACCAAGTGTCTATCTTCAAAATCTTCAACGGTACTAACATGAGTGAAAAATTCTTCTATATTATCTCTCCCAATTATAGACCCACGTCCTACCGGTATGTCTTTTAGGGTGAACTTAGGAGGAAACATGATGAAATAAACTAAAGGTAAATAAAGTAAATGCAAGTAACTAATTTTTTTTGTGTTTTTGATATAGAGTGCAAACAAGACAGTAAAATAAAGTAAAACAAGCAACTAATTTTTTGTATTTTGATTTAGTGCAGCAAACAAAGTAGTATAAAGCAAGACAAAAACAAAGTAAAGAGATTGGGATGTGGAGACTCCCCTTGCAGCGTGTCTTGATCTCCCCGGCAACGGCGCCAAAAAATCTGCTTGATACGCATACAGCACGCGTCCGTTGGGAACCCCAAGAGGAAGGTGTGATGCGTACAGCGGCAAGTTTTCCCTCAGTAAGAAACCAAGGTTTATCGAACCAGTAGGAGCCAAGAAGCACGTTGAAGGTTGATGGCGGCGAGATGTAGTGCGGCGCAACACCAGGGATTCCGGCGCCAACGTGGAACCTACACAACACAACCAAAGTACTTTGCCCCAACGAAACAGTGAGGTTATCAATCTCACCGGCTTGCTGTAACAAAGGATTAGATGTATAGTGTGGATGATGATTGTTTGCAGAGAACAGTAAAGAACAATTGCAGTAGATTGTATTTCAGATGTAAAGAATGGACCGGGGTCCACAGTTCACTAGTGGTGTCTCTCCCATAAGATAAATAGCATGTTGGGTGAACAAATTACAGTTGGGCAATTGACAAATAGAGAGGGCATGACCATGCACATACATGATATGATGAGTATTGTGAGATTTAATTGGGCATTACGACAAAGTACATAGACCGCTATCCAGCATGCATCTATGCCTAAAAAGTCCACCTTCAGGTTATCATCCGAACCCCTTCCAGTATTAAGTTGCAAACAACAGACAATTGCATTAAGTATGGTGCGTAATGTAGTCAATAACTACATCCTCGGACATAGCATCAATGTTTTATCCCTAGTGGCAACAGCACATCCATAACCTTAGAGGTTTCTCTCACTCCCCCAGATTCACGGAGACATGAACCCACTATCGATCATAAATACTCCCTCTTGGAGTTACAAGCATCAACTTGGCCAAAGCATCTACTAGTAACGGAGAGCATGCAAGATCATAAACAACACATAGATTGATAATCAACATAACATAGTATTCTCTATCCATCAGATCCCAACAAACACAACATATAGCATTACAGATAGATGATCTTGATCATGTTAGGCAGCTCACAAGATCCGACAATGAAGCACATAAGGAGAAGACAACCATCTAGCTACTGCTATGGACCCATAGTCCAGGGGTGAACTACTCACTCATCACTCCGGAGGCGACCATGGCGGCGTAGAGTCCTCCGGGAGATGAATCCCCTCTCCGGCAGGGTGCCGGAGGCGATCTCCTGAATCCCCCGAGATGGGATTGGCGGCGGCGGCGTCTCTGGAAGGTTTTTCGTATCGTGGCTCTCGGTACTGGGGGTTTCGCGACGAAGGCTATTTGTAGGCGGAAGGGCTGAGTCGGGAGAGTCACGAGGGGCCCACACGCTATGGTGGCGCGGCCAGGGCTTGGGCCGCGCCGCCCTACTGTGGCGCCGCCTCGTGGCCCCACTTCGTCTTCTCTCCGGTCTTCTGGAAGCTTCGTGTGAAAATAGGCCCCTGGGCGTTGATTTCGTCCAATTCCGAGAATATTTCCTTACTAGGATTTCTGAAACCAAAAACAGCAGAAAATAGCAACTGGCTCTTCGGCATCTCGTTAATAGGTTAGTGCCGGAAAATGCATAAATATGACATAAAGTATGCATAAAACATGTAGATATCATCAATAATGTGGCATGGAACATAAGAAATTATCGATACGTCGGAGACGTATCAGCTGCCATTCTAGCTTGGCCTTCGAGTTCTTCCTGGATCTCTTTGAGGTTTGGGATCCAGCCTAATGCGTTGCTGGAAGATGCGGAGAAAGGTTGAGCTAAGCGCGTGTCGGAAACATATGGTGGTAGGAACGCTAATGGTTCCGGAAAACTCGATTCTTTTGAGCTTGAGTTCGGGCTATTGGGAGAACTATCAATATATCTAGGTGAGTTAGTTGACATGGTTCCTGCTGCATGCATGCGATGAAATTGTTTGAGTAGCCGAAAACTAATCTAGTCTACTGCACTTCTTCTTCTACGGGTCCGGCGGACGTACATTCAATGGCGTGGCGATTCCCCGTCGCTCCGACGAAGATGAGGTCGCCGGACTTGGTGCGCCAAGCTCCGGATGATCACGAATCGGCGGTGAAGACGTTTTCCCGATCAAACGTGATGATCTCAGGTCGAGGACGGCCTTGGAGCAGCAGCGGACAAAGGTCTCCGTGCGTAAGTTCGCCGGAGTTCAGATCCGGTAGGCGGCGCTGCGGGGGGAAGAAGATGAAGTGGAAGTTGCGGTGAAAGAATGGAAAAGTTACCGCTTGTGGAGGGTATTTATAGACCCCGCGCGGAGATTCGTGATTCGAATCCTACGGTGAGAACGGAATGTACGCTCCGTTGGATGGCCGCCACGTGTCTCAGGTTAAAAGTGGTGAAACGACACAGAGGTAACTTAACTGTGCACCTCCAAAATTTTCGGTTGAAGATTCGCATCTTCGAAAATTTAGCGCGGGAAAAGAGAAAGTTGTGCGCAGATGAGCGAAAAATCTGCTACATTGCCGTCACTGAAGAACAAATGATTTCCGGGTAAAGCGATGCCGGAAACGAGGAAAGTTTGGAAGCTCTTCAAGATTCTCTTCGGATCCGAGTTGATTGAAGTCGGAGGAATGATGAATCTCGTAGAACTTCGGGGGCTACTGTTGTGGGTATACTTTATGGGTATATCAACGACATGGCTTAGATCCGGCAAGCCCGGGTGGCCCACAGATGGTGATGGTGGCATACGGCCCATCAGGAGGCCCAGTTGCTGTAGATCATGAAGGATGAAGTCTAGCCCAGGAACAGGGAGCCGGATCCCAACCGACCTACGAAGAAGGCCGGATCCGTGGAAGCCCATAAAGTGTCTGGATCCAGTACGACATAGATGGAAGGCGGATCCTTGACGTGCACGGCAATGTAATGTTCCGTAGTTAGGCAACTTGTATTCCGGCTAGGACTATCCGTGTAAACCCTAGATCTGTGCGTCTTTATAAGCCGGATCTTGGGAGCCCTAGAGGCACAACCAAAACTCATTGTAACAACGCGAAAGCACCCAGATAATTCCAGACAAGCAGCAGTAGGCCCTGTCATCGAGCAGGTGTTCCGAAGCTGGGTAAATCGCGTACCACCGTCCCGAGGACTCTCCGCCCTATGGCCCCTACTTCTTCTCCCCCTCGCGAGGATCCCTCTTCCGAGGTACCGCCGAATAGGCAACGACAGAGAGGCTCCCTGTAAGTGGCCGATTTCAATTTCTAGGGTTTCCGATTTGGGGGAGAATTTGGGGATTTCAACGCATTGGTTGATTTACTTCGATTCCGTTTGCATTTTTGCTCAATAGGAGTTCAATGACATCGACTATGCTCCTGATACAACTGAGGAACCTACATTTCACGGATTGGCCGTGGGATCTGGCAAACGATGTCGTGTCCACAACCTTGAGCCGGTGATATGTGTGGCCTTTGAAGGGACGAACACTGGGCGTCGTTTCTACCTCTGCTCCATTGAAAATGTGAGTGTAATTTTTTGCTGTTGAACCATATAAATATCTGTATGCCTCAACCATAGAAAATTGTAGTGTGTAATTATATTTGTGTAATACTCTGTAATTTAACCATAACAATTGTTTGTATATTTAGTAATTTCATAGAAAAAATCTATGTAATTGAACCATAGCATGTCAACCATTTCCCTAATTGTGCTCATTTTTATGCAGCATGTTCTGAACTGTGGCTTCCATGCATGGGTAGATAGTGAGTGGCCTGAGCCACTACAAAATGCTTTGAAAAAACTATGGGGAATCTACTACTCTAGCAATTCATGTAGAATTGATGACAAGTTAGAGCATGCCAGATTTGTTGAGGAGCTTGCTGTAGAGAAAAACAAGATTGAGAAGAAGTATGCAAGCCTGCTAGTTTATGTGAAGAAATTTGCAGAAGAGACTGCGAAAAGTGTGGTGAAGAGAAATTACAAGTTGATAACTTCAGGAGCTACTGATGAAATTAATAAGCTAAAGAAGGAGGTTGCTGAGATGAAGCAGTTGCAGAAAACACAGGCGGAGGTCATTAGGGCAAAGAAGGAGGAACTGGAGGCAGGAAGAGAAGCTTGGAAGACAAAAACTGATGCTTTGAAGAAAGAGAAGGATGCATTGAATGAGGAGAAGAGAAAGCTGGAGTGCATGCTCTATGACCTGCTGAAGCATAGCAATGGAAACAAGGAAAAGCTCAAAAGTATTAGGGAAGTGTGTGAGGAGGAGTTGATCATTTGATGTCCTACTGCAAAATTGTAATGGTTAATTGTGGTACTGGTAGTTTGTAATGGTTAATTGTGCTACTACTAAGCTGTGTAAGTGATCCCAGGTGTTGTAGGTTTGTATTTGTTGGTTTGTATGTGTTCTGTACCCATTTTATTAGGGTACACATTTGTTGGACATGTGACTTGTATGGTACTTGGTAGTATGTCAAACTTATCTTATTTGTGAACCTGTCCATTTGTTTTGTACGCATGTGTTATCTTATTTGGATTGTACTGGTAGTATGTCAAACTGGAGCTGGAAGTTATCTTCCAGGTTTTTTACAGAAAGCAACCACTTTTGGGGATGTGAATGACAGAAAACCACCACTCTGATTGAGATCTAGCAGCACAAGGTTTAGACAGTACATACATAACTGATAGACACATGGTTCAGACACTTAAATAACTGATAGACACATGGTTCAGACACTTAAATAATTGGTAGACACATGGTTCAGACACTTAAATAACTGATAGACAGATGGTTCAGTAGCTCCTGGTTCAGACACATGGTTGTGCTCATTACACATGGTTCAGACACTATCCTGGTACACATACTGACGTTAAAGAAGTTCATTGCACATACTAGGAGATCACAGAACACCTTTTTTGATATCTACCATGGTAAGGTTGTCAATGTTGCTTGCTGTCAGGTATCCCTTCATCCTAGTGCTCTCTCTCCTCTCTCTTGCTGGCCTGGGGACTTTCAATGGAGCTGCAGCAGTTGTAGCAGCAGCTGATGCTCTAGCACTTGGAGCACCAGATGCTCTAGTAGCTACAACATGAGAAGATTCTCTAGGACCTTCAGCAGTAGTACTTCCTGATGCTTCACTTGTTGCTGCTTTCTTCTTAGGAGGTGGTGCTGCTGCAGATGCTGTAGCACTTGCTGATTTCCTCTTAGGTGCAGCTGGAGCAGTTGCACCAGCAGTAGTACCTGTCTTCCTCTTCCATGGTGCTGGGTTCAGAGGTGCAGAAGCTTGAGTTGTCTTCCTCTTAGGTGCAGCAGGAGCAGGTGCTGAAGAGGCTTGGGTAGCAGCTGGAGCAGCAGTTGCTCCTGCTGGAGCAGCACTTGGTGGGGCAACACTTGCTGGTGCATCACTTGGTCCTCCTGGAGCAGCAGTTGGTCCTTCTGGAGCACTTGCTTCCTCTCTGTTCTCCTGTGAAATAAATAAACATAAGGTACTAAGATAAACATCGACACTTATCCTCGGACTTTTAGATAAACATCGACTCTTATCCTCGAACTTTAAGATAAACATCGACTCTTATCCTCAGACTTCAAGATAAACATCGACACTTATCCTCGGACTCTAACCTAAACCTCGACACTTATCCTCGGAGTCTAACCTAAACCTCGACAGTTATCCTCAGAGTCTAACCTAAACCTCGACACTTATCCTCGGAGTCTAACCTAAACCTCCACACTTAACCTAAACTTGTCAACCAAACTTATGTACAATGGAACACAAATCAAATTTAAATTAGCCATGAAATCTAGGGTTCTTACTAGGATGCTCCAGAAGCATTTTTCTTGTCACAATGCATGTGGAGCCAGGATTTGTATCTATAACTGTCCGCAAATAATCTCTAAGCCTCCTGTACTGCTTAATCTGATCTCCTAGAACAACTTGTAAAGCTTTCTTCTTTGCTCTGTATGCCATCATCTTTTTGACATCTACACCATATTTTTCTTTTGTTGTCTCCATCACTGCCTCAACCCCAGTCTTATGATCAATTCTGATGCTAGACTCACAAACCTTAGCAACCCACTTTCCTGTAACTTTGCAGTGCTCACCTGATGTGCCACAAGTGTGTTCAAGGTGACACTTTCTCAGACAGAAGGTTTTTTCATGTTTAATGACTGACCTAATCATGTAAAAAGGACAGACTTCTGTAGAGCACACTGCCATCACTCTGTCTTTGCAATTCCTGTGGTACCTGAAGTTTCTAAGCTGTGCAATATGCAGGGTTTGCAGTGCTCTTCTGAACTGGTACACATCAAGGAAACACATCTTCATGCATAAGCCTTGTTCAGGGTGCAATCTACTCTCATTATACCAGACCCTAGGGTCCATCTTCTTGGCCCTGCTCTTTCTTCCCTTTGGCAGAGCCCAGGACATTGTCTCAAAGCCATCATCATCCTCTGGGTCTAAATCACCATCTTGCCCTTCATCATCAGATGGCAGCCAATCTGCTGGTGTTGTGCTCTGTTGGCTGCAATGTGATCTGGTGGTAGGTCCTTTCCTCACTAGCAATTTCTTTTTGGTTACTGCAACTATCTCTTGCAAAACCTCACAGTCACTGTCAACATCAGAGTCTTCTGAATCACATAATATGTCTTCAGGTTCCTCATCCTCACATAACTGCTTGCTTCCACCTCTCTTTCTCTTCTTCAAATCAATAAGTTTCTCATTGAGCTCACTTTCTTCATCAGATTCTGTCTCAACTTCATCCTCTTCCATGAAATCTCCATCTTGCTCATCATCTGAACACTCTTCCTTGTCTTCTGCAATTTCTTCTTGCTCATCATCTAAATAGCCTTCTACAATTTCTTCTTCCTCATCATCTGTACGACCTTATGCAATTTATCTTTGCTCATCAACATTCTGCTTGCCCTTGTCATCAATATTGCTCTGCTGGGTGCACAGGTAAAGCATAGCTGAATCATCAGTGCATTGAACAATTTCTTCCTGGCTGGGTAGAACCACACCATCATCATCCACTGTGTAAACAACAGGGTCAGCTATTTCTGACATAGGAATTTGCTCTTCTACTGCAGGTTTGTTGATGTTTATTGGCAATGAGCTACCTCTCTTAATAACACTGATATTTATGCAACTCTCCTCCTCATATAGCTCAATCATCTGCTCCACCTTACTCATTCCATCCAGTACTTCCATTACAGCAACCCCTATGTCCCTTTCTTTCACAAAATACATGCAGTCATTGATTCCATATCCCTCTAACTCAATTATAGCTAACAAATTCAGATATGTGATGTCTGATCGGCCTAAATATTGTTCTAAATTGTCTTGTCCATCTAAATTGAACCTTACATCCCAAATTTCGTCATCCAGACTAAAAATATTGAGAGGAAGAACAATTAATTCTCTATTTTCCCTAGCACAAATCGGTTACACACTATGTCTGACAGAAAGAACAAAAGATGTGAGAAAGGAAGTACTTACTCGATGCCGCCGAGGAATCCAGATGTAAAACGACTGCTGGAGGCAGGGTTCTCCTTCCAAACCTTGGCCACAGCGGTGGCGGCTGCTTTCTCCGGTGAATAAAGCATCACGGTCGACGGATTTGAGCTCCCGCAGCAATCCACGTCCGCCGCGACCTGGCCTCCCAGATCGACAACCTCGCCGTCAATGCCATCCTTTCTTCCAGCTCCGGCACTGCCCTCACCATCAACGGCACCGTCTCTTCCAGCTCCGGCGGCGGCTGAGGTGAGGTCGGACGAATCCACCACCGAGAGTAGGCCCCCCCAAATGGCTAACTCGCCGTCGCCACCTTCTCCCTCAACGCCACCCTCTCTTCCAGCTCCGGCGCCGCCGACCGGTGAGGTCAGGCCGGACGAATTCGCCACCGCCATGGCTTTCGTGAGTCAGCGGAAGAGGGACAACTGAGGGGGACTGCCTCCAACCCTATCGGAACGGTGGAAGTTAGGGCACATGCCGTGTCGTTAACGGACGCTAACGCCCACCGTCTATGTTGTGCCACGTAGACCTGGCAGTGGGCCCGATTCGTCAGTTTCGTGATTAAAATCAGTTCAGACGTGAATCAGTGCACCTTGCAACGTGTTAACCGTAGAGTGGTGGTTTTTTGAAACAAATTCGAATAGTGGTTGCTTTTTGAAAGGACTGCATGATATGTGGTGGTTTTTTGTAATTTTCTCGGTTGATTTGCGCTCGTCTCTAGCACCATGAGATCATCCCTAGTGACGAAGTAGAAGCGACCTAAGAACACTAGTGTTGCAACAGGCGAACTTTCACCAAGTCCTGTCCTTGCTGCACGTATATGAACGATCGAAAATTACACATCAGATACTTCGTGCCAGAAATGAAGAACTAGCTCGACAAATTCAGTACTGCGCGCCCTTTCCTTAAAAAAAAACTGTATTTGGAAATGCATTAACAATGAATACCATTCTGCGTGTCACTGTAATTTCAGCATCTAATTTATTGATATCTGTTGAGAAAGACTGCCGTTTTATCATTTGTTTGTGGCACACCAGCCTGAAAGTTTTGGTTTTGTGTGTTCCCTATCATACATATTTATTTCATGGGTAAACTCCTTACACAAGATGCTTATCGAATGGTAGAATGTGTGCGCCTTTCAGCATACTAGTAAGAGAGCACGTGCAACGCACGTCTATGCAAGCAATCTCCGTTTACTATATATGGTCAAAATTTTGTTCGCATCATAAAACTGTTTGGCATTGTTGAAGTCGCACCTAGTTGCCGAAGTCACATCTCTCGCACCGGCATTTTTTTTTTGATATTCCAGTGGTACGTGCAGAAGTCACACCTCCGTCAGTGGTACTTATGCGACGGCGATGCACCCCTTAGCTTGTGTCCAAATAAAGTCATCAACCATGTTTGCTGAAATAAGGGTGTTTGGTGAAATTCACACGGGCACAAACTACAACTTGTATTTTACTTGTTCAGATTCTTAACAAATTTAAAATATGCTTTAAAATTACTTTGCAACCCCAAAACTAGCAAAACCAGCAATTCCATCAGGCCATGCCAACAAGTGAACTGCACATCCTCTCCATATCCTTTCCACTCCCTTCTCCACCACGCTGACTAAAAGAAAATCTGTCACCTACAAGGATGGTCAAGATTTTAGTAAATACTAAAGCGAAAAAGACATGTGAGCATGAATTAATTTCCCCATCAGTTAGCATGGAAAAATAGATTAAAAAGGAAATCCCGGTGCAGCACAATCTATCCCATAATCTAAACATAACATCAGTGCCTTGCATTGTAGAAAGAATGATTAAAGTTTGTCTAGACCATGTTATCCATATATCAACAGCATGGTTAAAATATTTCAACTCGTCGTTGCTATTGTTAGAACATAACTGAAGTTTATCTGGATCATAATATCCTCATATTAACACGTCCGATCAAGATGTAAAATTGTTGAATCAACACAAATGAAAGCCAAGCTATATCATAGTATTTAGGAAGTATTTTAAAATCCTTCAGTTGACATGTCTGATTAAAACGTACCAACATAAACAAACCATGTCGCGTAAGAAACCTGACAGCCCAACAAAGGGAAGCAAAAGTAACAGCTGAACAAATTTAATAGGATTGAAATTTAACAAAAATAAACTGGTAAACAGAAATGAAAAAATGGTAACTTGATATGAACAAAACAAACATCTAGGTCTGGGTTGAGATTTCCAGGACTGTATACTATATGGTATAAGCTTGGCTGAGGAAACTTATGTGCAAATATTTTATACTAATCAAAGTACTGAACTGACAATATAACCATTTACTCTGTCAACAATTCAACCAAAACGATGTGCAAATGATGAATCCTAAGTGCCCATTAATCTGAGTGGGAAAAAGAATGGTACTTGCAAGCTAAAGACAATCTGATGGTATTAACATTTTTATTTGTATGCGGCAAAGTGAATTCAACATTCCAAACGAAATATCTCAGAGAGGGACTTGTTGTCTCTCTATTATCCAAATGAAAATGCGTTTGTCGAAACTTCACCGTACAGCTTGCAGGACAAGTTTGACAAGTTGGATTTTACCATAAGAATAACAAAACAGAGATGCACAATGTAATTTTCTTCACCGAAAATATGTACTATATAATTAGATGAATAAATGCTAGATTTTCAGTACATGATCCAGAGCATTGTGGATTTTCTGTCTCATCAGAACAAGGATCTTCCGACCTTGTCAACAGTATGGCCGCCCTGTAATACACAAGCATGACCAAAAATAAGTTTAGCTTCCATTGAAGACACTCATTGATGACAGTTACTTTGCAAATGCCCACTAATATAAAAAATGATAAAAGGTTGTGAGAGGGCAAATGTCACATCATGAGACGCGTCATGCGTGCAGGATCTCCTGCTTCTCCCATTGAAACCCCATTTGCTTTTCCATCTCCCATGTCTAATCCATATACAGCGAAAATACAAGCCTCTGTCTTGGAGGAAATTCGTTGAACATCTGGGGAAAACAAAACAAACTGTCTCAGATGGCGCTTACTGATCGATTATCCAGGCGGAGTCGAAGTCCTTGGCATTGGTATGCTGACCTTGGTGGCGTCCAGTAGGACGTGCTGGACTGGTGGATTAAGCCGGAGAGAAAGCGTCGGCTCCCGCGAAGCTACGGGAGGGCGCACCAGTCCAGGGACATCCCATACATGATGGCGGCGGTTTTAGTCAGGGCGAGCCGTGAGCGCTGCGACGTGGGAGGGTCTCGGTGAGAGGAAGTAGGTGTCGGTCTGGTTCAGGCCGCAAGGGTGTCGTACGGGGTGAGGGAGGCGGCGTCGTATGGCGGCAGGCAGCAGGCGAAGCGGAGCTTCAAGATTATGGCCGTCGACGTGAGCAGAGACAAGATCTTGAGCAGAGCGGAGCCGCACCGCGGGATACATCACTGATGTGGATGGCGGCGGCGGCGGTGCGGGGCTCGTGCGATGCCAAAGGATGGCCGGATTGGTTTGTGCGCGTCGGGGCGAAGGGATGAGATGAGGGCGTAGGGAGGGGAGAACGAAGGATCGTGGACCGTGTGATGCAAGTGAATAGACGGCCTCGATTCGATTTTCCAACAGCACTTCGTGCCTTTACAAGTAGTAGAGATTAGTTTTAACTAAGAAAAATGCCCATGCGTTGCATCGAGAGGAGCAAAAAAAATACTATATTGCGAAATAAATTTTCTAGACCCTGAAGAATTTCAGTTCAAGTTTTTAGCGGGACAAAGCGAAGTTTTCATTTAAATTCACCTAGAATTTTTGAAACAATAATATATGAGAAATAGCTTAAGCGTTTAGAGAATAAATTCCAGAATATTTCTGCAGTGGTCATGCTTTCACATGCCGGTTAAAACCTGGAGGCAGTCTGTCGTGGGCGAACATTCCACACACCCAGCGAGATTACGTTGTAGGTCAATTGAAGGAATACCACACAACTCTTGAGGATTGAAGTTTCAGATACTGGTTGTATCCGGTTGCATCCTTTTTAAGTAGCTTGGCCAGGCTTTGAAGCCTTTGTAATTCCGAGTTGATGTTGCCGATTTAGAAATGCTGCATCGCAAAGACAAGTTTCAGAAAATTCTCCAAAGCAAAAGCCCGAACATGCAAATTCTATTTGAAACAATCAGCAAGACCAACACCATTATTTTGAATTGATAACTTAGTTTGCTGCTATTGCTACTGAAGGACTGCAGACAAACCAAGAGAGCTGATGTGCATCGGCTCCATGAGTTTCTTTCACATCAATATTTATCTCATTCGCAAACTCACAGGAAGCAAAAGTAGAGGGAGGACCAGATCTTACAGAAGACTCTGAATCTATGATCTCTTCCAGCCCTGCAATTTCTTTCTTAAGCCTCAAAACAGCAGATTCATATGTATATATCAACCCAGTTTTCAGCAAACTTGCGTCTCGTGCATTGAACTGATAGAAGGAAAAAATAACGTACAAGACCACGGGTTGACATCCGTTACGGACACGATTACACTAGCCAAACCAAATGGTGAACATACAACTCAAACTACTGATTCTAATGTTCTAGAATATTCCATCAAAACATAATGTTTCAGAATATAATCTCGAAGTATCACACAAGGAGAGGCAGTCGACAATGGTGTGCGGCCATGGCATGTCCTTTTTCTTCCGAGACACAGACTGGTCCAAGATGTAGTTTGCAGTTTTTATGCTTCTGTCTGGGAGATGGTAGGCCTCAATATCATTATATGTTCTCTCGGGTAAATCAAAGCTCAAGTAGATTGTGTCACTAATAATGCAGCGGGAAACCTGCTGGGACACAAAGAAAGAGAAACCATTGCCCATGAACATGGCCCGTCCATCGAAGCTGTCGACAGTGAATAGAGCCCTCTTGTCCAAATCTAGGCGATACACATCGTATCTCCTCCTCGAGTCACCGGGACGTGTACGGTGCACCAACATCAACTCTCCGTCATTGTCCACCAGGTGGACACTATCGCTTAATATGTTAACTTTGTTATGCAATTTGGCAACAATCTCCGGTGGTTGTGGTGGCCGATCTGCGCTTGTCTTCAACACCATCAAATTACTCTCGCTGATGTGGTAAAAGTTGCCTAAGAACATCATGGTAGGTTCATTTTCTGAACTGGTGTACTTCACCACCATCCAACTCTCATCCCCAGGCTTGGCAATGCCTATGATGCGGAAGTCAGGGATGCATACCACAAACGATTTAGAATCACTTGTAGTCCCAGAGCCACACCCTGTAAAATTGCCATCCCTAAAGAAGTAGGAGCACCAATTGGGATGTATCAACGTGTTCAATGGTGGGAGCTCAGCAAGGTGTCGTGTAAACGGATTCAATAGTTGAATGCGGGTGCAATTGTGGATCACAAGGAGGAGGCCCTCAGGGGTGGGCTCGAGCCTATGATCCTGGAGCTCCGGGAGCTCCAACATTATGCACTCGCCGGTAGAGACATTTATGAAGCGGCGACTGAGGGGAGTGGAGATTTGCTCCCGCAGCATGATCCAGTGCCGTGGGTGGAAGCGGCGGTCTAGGGTACTGTGCCCATGCGGGTCCGTGGTGCACCGCCGCCACGGGCGGCAAACGGCGCGGAGACGGAGATAGTCAACCACGTCGTTGGCGAGGACGAGCTCGGCGATCAACCCGGCCGGCCCATCGGAGAGATTCGCCCAATCTCTCCTACAATAACCAGGCAACGCAAATCAGAATACTGGATGGAATCAAGCTAAGAATATGGGGAAATTTTAATGGAAATAGGCCAAACAGATGCACGTACCACTCAGATTGAGCCATGGAGATGACGTGCTCTCGCCGAGATGGGCTCGTCGTCGTCGTGAGGGCGGTGTCACAAGCTCGCGGTCGCAGTCGCAGGTGACAGCTCGTTCGATCTTTTTGGAACTCGTACTCGATCTATAATATGTCGAGGGCAATCCTTTTCCGGAAAGAGTACTCTGTACCTGTACTGAATTTACGAGTTTGTTTCGCCAAAAAAAAAAAATTACGAGTTTGAGTTCAACACGAATAATCAATTTTTGGGAGGGAGATGTGGGACGCCGTGGTGGCGCGAACGTATGATGTCGACACGCGCAGCGTTGCCCGGCAGCGGTTCGTCCGCTTCATCCGGGGACGTCCAGCCGCTCCAGGAGCAGATCGCGCACGCGCGTGGAAGGGAATCAAGAATTTGGTCCCCAGAAAAAAATGCATTAACCCTAGCGTACATGTATCGACGTCCGGAGCGGCCGAACGACGGATCAAAAATTTCTGAAGCGATCGATCTATTCCTACGCCCTCAGCAGTTTATCATCCGCAAGCTCTGATGGAGTTGAGATCAGGTCGTCGCCTGCGTTCCTCCCAGCAGTTACGCAGCCCAGGCGGCGGCGGCGGGCCCGATCGCATCAGTGCCCTCTCCGACGACATGCTTCTCCTCATCGTCGGCCGAATCGGATGCGCCGTCGACGCCGTGCGCACCACCGTCCTGTCCCGCCGATGGCGCGGCATCTTCGCCCTCCACTGGGCCACCGTGAGCGAGATCGTCTTCCGCGACGTCGCCTTCTCGTCCCTTGAAGCGGCTCTCAGCCGCGTCTGTCTCTGCCACCCTTCTACCGCTGTCTACTACCTCCGGACCCGCGTCCACGGCACCTGCATCCCCGATGAGCGTGCGCACAGCTCGCTTCTTCGCGCCGCTTCACGGCTCCGGGCTAGGGAGTTCAGCGCCAGCCTCTCCTCACACGCAGGCACAGGCCTCTGCGAAGGCTCGACCTTTGTAGGCGGGTGCTTCCACAACCAGCTACCGGGCTCTGTCCGCGCCACATGCCATGTTTATCTTAGACCTGGTGAGTACGTGCGTCGGTATGCATGACTACGATATATATGCTCCTAGATAGATGAAATACACAATGATACTACTACTACTTTTTTTTTAGATAAAGGAGTATAGCTCTAGTCTCTGCATCAATAGATATACACGGCTTTACTTTATTAAATCAAAGTATGAGTTCACGAAAATTCAACTATTACATTTAAGAATAAGCTAAGGTCGATACATGAATCGACCATAAGAAAATGCGGCACACAGGTAAGCTATCTATTTGATATTCTATTAAGATGCCGTCATCCAGTAGCCTGAAAAAAGAAGTCCTTGACAACCACTACTACTATACTAGCTCTGTCCGATTTGTCAAGATACACTTTTATCTATAAGTGATTTAGTGTATAGATATATACGAAATCTAGACTAATCTATATTCCCTCCGGTCGGACAAAATTGACGCGGAGTGTGAATAGAGAACAGCTTGTGTATGTATTAGTCTGCGTCGATTAAACCGGACCAGATGAGTATATGACATCTAATTGGAAACAAAGGGAGTATAATCTTATGATTAATGTGTCTGTTTTACTTGCCAGCGGCAACAATCATAGCTCATGTAAGGACTATACATTTGAACGTTCTTATATTGACGGGAGCTTGTTTCAATTTGCTTCCTTTGCAGGATTAATACATGGCGGCCAAAATTGTCCGTCAACATGATTTTTCATGCTCATGGACGAGGCCATTCTTTCTAATGCCTGTCAACTGGTTTTCTGGATGCACATATTGTTCTCTGGTTTGGGGATTTTGCCTAGCTGCTAGCTGTCTGCTTTGCAGCGCAGCTATAGGCTACGAGTTCTCACTCCCAGTATTGTTTAATTGTGGAAGTTTATTTTTCCGAATCTATGAGTAATGTGCTTCAAGTGATCCTGTTAAGCCTATTATGTTTATTGTTATTTTCATGTCAATAGGTGGTGATAACGATCCAAACCTCTCGGGTGACGGGCCTCGCTTCACTCCGTCGCTAGCCTTCTTGTTCAATTTAGATCACAATATAACAAAAGAATCTACGTATTCTATTAAACTTCATCAAAGTATTCATTACATGGACCAGTCTTGTGAGAAACACAAAAGCTTGACATATCAATGCATTGGATCCATAGAATAAAATGTTATCATAAGCCGGCGGTAATACATGCATTCGGTTGTATCTGGCCCGGGCTTGGTCAACAAGTTACTGCCAGCGCACCAGACCAAGCGTGCGCCGGTAATAATAAAATAGCGCCGGTACACGCTCGGGCTGGTGCGCCGGCGGTAATTTGTGGACCAGGCCTGGGCCGGATGGAGAGCCACGGCCACCCTTTATCGCCGGCACACCATCCTCTTTGTGCGCCTACGGAAGCACGTTGTTCTCCAGCGCGCCATGATGCTGGTGCATCGGCGGTATTTTCCACCGGCGCGTGTCCATGCTTGTGCGCAATCATGTAATGTATATTAAATGGAAAATGATTCTTTCCCTTCGGTATCTTTAATTTAAATTCGCTCCCTTCATTTCCAAATGAAAGACATTGTGGTAGTTCAGTATTTAGCCAGGAGGCACGCAGAACGTTTGTGTCTCCATGGGTTGGATTGAATGAAAGAAACTTTTATATACAAATTCATTGTACATCAAATTAATAGAAGAAAATGTTTGGTACGAACCTACCAACAGACACCCAGCAACATATGAATTCAAGCCTCAGAGAATCCCATGTAGCCCAACTGCAAGGATGATGAACAAGTACAGGTAAAAGTGGCACACTTGAAAAATATAGAACCCATCACATAAGTAAAGCTAAATATCTGGAATAAAATCCAGAAGTATTGCACAAAGAGAGACGATCAACAAGACTATGTGGCGACGGTACAACCCTATGCGGCCAGGCCAAGGATCTGCCTAAGATGTAGTTAGCATGTTTTGTAGTCGTGTCTTCAAGGTGGTATGACTCAATTCTTTGATCCGCTCTCTCATCGAAATCGTAGCTTAGGTAGATAGCGTGATCTCTAATGGAGGGGAAAGCCAATGTGGGCAGTGAAAAAGAACAACGCATGCCCAGGAAGAGTGCCCGCCCTTTGAAGCTTGTGACAGGGAATAGGGTCTTCTTCTTCAAATCGAGACGATACACCTCATACCTCATCATGGAGCCACGTGGAAAACGGTGCACGAGCATCAGTTCCCCACCGTTGTCTACGAGGTGCATGGTACCGAACCTCGAACGAGTGATAGTAGGTAGTTGGGCAGCCACCTCGAACTCGAACCGTGGCGCGCCGGTCTCGAGCGCCATGATATTTTTCTTGGTGACACGGTAGAAACGACCCGAGAATATCAGTGGAGTTGCATCTCTCTCACTGTCATACCGAAACCGAATCACCTTCCACCGTTCGTCGCCGGGCTTTGCGATGCCTAGGATGCCGTGCCTGGCGAAACAAAACACGAACGATGTGGAGTCGCTAGCAACGCCGGAGCCCCATGCTATGTTAGACGGGAGTATCTTGGAGTTGGCATCATAAAAGGTGTAAAGCCCGCACGCAGATAGCAGCGTGGTCGCGGGCGGGAGCTCGACGAGGTGGCGCGTGAGCGGATTGAGAAGTCGAACGTGGGTAGCCTTGTGGAGCAGGAGGAGGCCCTCGGGGGTGGGCACGAGAGTGTCGTGGATGCGAAGCTCCGGGAGATCCACTTTTATGCACTCGCCGGTGGAGATGTTGAGAAAGCGGCGGCGGTGGCGAGGCATGAGGTTCTCCTGCAGCATGATCCAGTGCCGAGGGTAGAACCGGCGGTCACCGTACCTGCGTGGATTGGCGCAGCACTGGCGCCACAGGCTGCAAACGGCGCGGAAGCGGATGTAGTCGGCCACGTCGCCGGCGAGCACGCGCTCGGCGATTAGCCCCGCCGGCCCGTCGGAAAGACTTGCCCAGTCCCTTAGATTACAGCACGGATCAGAAGAAGACCAGAGTGAGGGGCGGCGCCGCCGCATGGACCGCCCTTTGTCCGTCATCAGAGCGCGCACGGCAAGTCGGCAACCGGGGCAAGGATCTCCGGCGTACGAGTGCTCGATCGATTGTAATCTGATTTGGATTGATCAGTTTCCAAAGTCGTTAGCAAGGGAGGTTAGCGTCCCTGTCGTTTTGGTTTCAATTTTTTTTTCCCATAAAGGGCGCTTTCATTACTTTAGAAAAGTATTACACCCGACATCTGCATAACACGATGCACACAGCCGCGCGCGCACACACACCAAGTACCAGTCTGTTACAATAACTGAATAAAACAAAACAAGGACACCCTCCAATGGCGCGGGAGGCTCTATCCGTAGATTACGCCGTCAACCATGTTGGAAAAAAATATCCTTCGCCACATCCTCCAATCATGTAGATACCTCCATAAAGAGGTCGCGACTCTCTACTCGTTGTAGCAAAGACCACGAACGGAGCAAAGCGGTGGACCGGTAGATAACCTGCAAACAAGAAGAGTTAATATCGTGAAAAATCTTGTCATTTTTACATAGCCATAGCGACCAAATAATGGCAATCGCCCCCACCCGAATAAAAGTTTTGAACCTACGATCCACCCCATTGAGCCAGCTGCCAAAAAGATGTGCCACGCTCCGAGGTGGGTACAAGGTAGAACCTGTTTGGGTTATTGACCATATAGATCTCGCAAATTTACATTGGAAAAAAGGTGATTGATAGTCTCATCGCGAAGACAAAAAAACACACTTTTTACTACCTTGCAACTACGTTTCACAAGATTGTCCTTAGTAAGAATAACCCCTCTACGAAGATACCAGGTAAAGACCTTCGTCTTTAATGGAATCTTCATTGACCAGATTTTATTATTATTTACAACTGGCGTATCGGATTGAATCAACGCTTTATACATAGAATCAAGAGAATTTACCACTCTCTTTTAGATTCCAGCGAACCACATCAGACCCATGCGTCAACTGGACCCTCTCGAGTCGTTGAAGCAACGTATTTCAGGATGCAAGCCTGGGCCCTATAAGGCCACGTCTGAATGACATCTCCAGTGGTGAACGTTGCAATGATATCAGACTTGTGGCGTACAATACTATATAAAGCTGGATATTGCTCCCGAAGAGTGGTATTGCCTAACCACTTATCTTTCTTTTTTTTCTTTTTAATTGTTTTTGGTTTCAATTAAAAAGAAAAAAAGAAAGAGACCCTGTCGTTTTGGTGTTGCAGAGATACATACGCCTGCGTACATATATATACACATGCATGCATACAAACGTTTTATTTTGTACCAGAGGTGAGAAGAAATCTAACCATTTCGAGCCTTGAATTGATATCGATGCCGTCGTCGGCCGTCACGCCCACGCTGCCTCTGCTCCCCGTCGCGCCGCTAGACGGAGAGAGCGGCTACCTCCGCTGGAAGGAGTCGGTGCTGCTCCGCCTCCACACCCTCGGCCTGGCGCACGTGCTGTTCGAGGAGGAGCGTCCCGCCGGCGTGAAGCAGCGGGCGGGAGACGACGCGCTGTGCCGCGGCCACATCCTCGCCACGCTCTCCGACCGCCTCCTCCCGGCGTACGCTCACCACGCCACCGCCGGTGCCGTCTGGCGCGCCGTAGGTCTCACCTACGATCTGGACCTGTCCAGGAGCAAGGCCAGCGCGTTCCGGTACGATGAGGAGTTGAGGAAGAGCCCCTCCTGGAACAGCTCGCGCTCTTGGAGGCCTTGGCCACCGTCGGAAATACCTTGGGCGTTATAGCGTTCTACGTTGACAACTCTGGGTTCCCGTGGGAGGTCGTGCAGAAGGTCCGCGAGAAGGGTCTCGAGCCGCGCATGGACGAAATCTGGAAGATCTTTCGGAAGCAGGTGAGAGACGACAGAGCAGTGCAAATTGATGACGATTCTCCGCCCGTGAAACGTTGAAGATCGCACGGAAGAAAGTGTTGGATTATTAGGCAATTTCCGTGTGAGTTTAATTACCGAAAGCAACATTACAGATGCACAAGCATACTTAACCATACACATCAGACTAAGCACATGCATCAGATCTAAACATGGAACAAATAGCAGTGCAAGGTAGGAGAGGAAAAGCACGTACATCGCGACCGGGAAAGTCGCACCAGCAGCAGCACCACCACCACCATGGGAGTTGTTGATGTCGCCCATGGTGTAGTCGGATCTGTCGATGAAGCAGCCGAACCATCGATGAAGACCACGAACAGCAGCGAGCAGTCGCGCCGAGACGCTCCCAAAAAACCTTATCGCTGTCTCCCGGTGTAGGATCTCAACGGACGGAGTTTCGGAGGCCTGCTCTCCCGGACGGCTGTGCATGCAGTCGCCGGGATGGGGAAGACTAGAGAGTAGCACATCAAAAGGAACTCCACGAGAGAGACTTAAGAGCACTGTTTTCAGATCTGATCGGTCTCCTTGTATAGCCTGGGAAGCCGACCCGCGACCGCGTTGCCACGCGTAGGAAGCCAGGGACACGCGGCGAGCATGCACATGCAGGCCGACACGTACCCAACACAGTTGGTGCACCAAGCAAAAATTTAGGCTTCCTTGAGTGTGTCTCGAACTCGAACTCGAGTCACGAAACGCGACGTGCGTGCGTGACGTGACGTGCCGTGCCGGGGCAGGCGGAGGAGGAGGAGTGCGCGAGGGCTCCTTCTATTCTCACTCACTTGGAAGGAGTAGAACAACATCCCTTATATACCACTCCAACTCACTCCCAACTAGCAATGTGGGACTAAACTTTGTCCCCCCAGGCTGTCCCAAGCTGCCAACGTGATGGGCCTTGAGATTTCAAGAATTGTAGACTATATGGGCTGCCTAACTGGGCTGCAACCCATCTACATTCAACAATCCCCCACCAGATCTCATATGCACATCAGATGACACATTAGTTCCATTCACTGTTTAATATAGCTGCACTTCGGTGGAGACTGTTAAGTTGAACTTCCACTTAGGCAAGGTGCTACGCTTGACTACAACTGAACAATGGACTATGCCTTGAATTGTCAGTCTTTGTGCAGCAAGTTTCGCTCAATGCCGGCACACGGTACTAGGCTACCTTAGCCTTCCCCTCGGGTGGAGCTTATAAGTCATACTCCTCGGCCCTTCATGAGCTTACTAGAGATTCACCCAAATCTCCCACACTATGACCAGTAGTGTCGCTCGTATAGGTGTGTTCTTCAAAAGATCGCCCTGTAGGACAGCATCTTCGCTCATCAAGAGCCGCTCAGAACACATTAAGACATTGTCAACCTGCCTTACAGTTGCTATAAGAGAATTGCATCTGCAGCGGAGTGGGAGTATTAAAATTTCTCTCAACTCAGTTGCTCCGGTTTGTTTTCCCAGGTCCTACTTCACGGAATTTCCGATCACATAGGTTGGGTTACCCCCTCAGCAACTCAAGTGGGTCTCAAACCCATCTCCATTGATGCAAGGTCTATCATATTTCTTGATAGTCCTTTTGTGAAAGGATCTGCCAGATTTTTAGCACTTTGGACATAATCCAATGCTATCACTCCGGAGTTTCTCAGTTTTCTGACAGACTTCAGTCTCCTCTTGATATGTTTGGAACTTTTCATATTATCCTTAGAACTTTTCACTTTGACAATCACAGTTTGATTATCACAGTTCATGAGGATAGCCGGTATTGGTTTTTCAACCATAGGCAAGTCCATCAAGAGCTCACGAAGTCATTCCGCTTCGACAGTAGGCCGTATCTAATCTTTGTGAGTTCTGCTTCCATAGTTGACCTCGTTAAGATGGTCTGCTTGCAAGACTTCCAGGAAACAGCGCCACCACCAAGAGTGAAAACATATCCACTTGTGGCCTTCATTTTAGCATCAGAAATCCAGTTGGAATCACTATACCCTTCAAATCCTCTTGGATACCGGTATAATGAATTCCATAACTCATGGTTCCCTTTAGATAGCGCATCACTCTCTCAAGAGCATGCCAATGATCATCTCCCGGGTTGGCCACAAACCGGCTAAGTTTGCACACAGCAAACGAGATATCAGGCCTCGTAGCGCAAGCTAAATACATGAGTGAACCAATGATTTGAGAGTATCTCAATTGATCTATAGTTGCATTTTCATTCTTTCGAAGCAAGACACTAGGATCATAAGGTGTGAGAGAAGATTTGCAATCATCATAGCCAAATCTGCTCAACACCTTCTCAACATAATGAGATTGCACAAGTGTAATCCCATTATTCTCATCTCTCAATAGCTTGATGTTCAATATAACATCAGCTTCTCCAAGATCTTTCATCTCAAAACACTGAGATAAGAAGGCTTTTACCTCCTCAATCACTTTGAGGCTTGTCCCAAAAATTAGTATGTCATCCACATACAAACATAGGACAACTCCCTCACCCCCACCATGGCGGTAGTACACACATTTGTCGGCTTCATTAACAACAAAGCCCACATATGTCAAAGTTCTTTCAAACTTCTCATGCCATTGTTTGGGTGCTTGTTTAAGACCATACAAAGATTTCTTTAATTTACACACCTTTCTCTCTTGACCTTGTAGTACGAAACCATCAGGCTGTTCCATGTAAATTTCCTCGTCCAACTCTCCATTTAGGAAAGCCGTCTTAACGTCCATTTGATGAACGAGAAGACCGTGTGAGGCAGCCAATGATAGTAGTACTCAAATAGTGGTCAATCTCGCCACAGGTGAGTAGGTATCGAAGAAATCTTCGCCTTCCTTTTGGGTATAGCCTTTGGCTACAAGCCAAGCTTTGTACTTCTCAATAGTACCATCAGCTCTAAGCTTCTTCTTAAATACCCATTTACATCCTATAGGTTTGCACCCATAAGGACGCTCAGTTAACTCCCACGTTCCATTATCTAAGATGGAATCCATCTCGCTTTGAACCGCTTCCTTCCAGTAGTCTGCATCAGGAGATGCGAGAGCTTCTGAAATGGTAGTGGGAGTATCATCCACAAGATACACAATGAAATCATTACCAAAAGACTTTGCAGTCCTTTGTCTCTTACTCCTTGTGGGAGTTTCATTGTCATCTTCATCAGAATCTGAACTCTCATCATCAGATTCCTCATCAGACTCCATAGGAGTTTCATGTATTGGATCAGATTCCCAACTAGACATGCCATGCACATCTCTCATAGGGAATATATCCTCAAAGAATGTAGCATCTCTTGATTCAAAGATGGTGCCAACATTCATGTCGTCCACTCCAGATTTCACCACAAGAAATCTATAAGTAATGCTATGGGCAGCATAGCCAAGAAAGACACAATCCACGGTTTTTGGTCCAAGCTTTCGCTTTTTGGTGATTGGCAAATTCACTTTTGCCAAACAGCCCCAAGTTCGTAGGTAGGAGAGTATTGGTCTTTTCTTTTCCCATTCCTCATATGGGGTAATCTCTTTATTCTTGGTTGGAACACGGTTTAGGACATGACACGAAGTCAATATAGCCTCCCCCACCATTCCTTGGATAAACCCGAAACATCTAACATGGCGTTAACCAAATCTGTTAAAGTACGGTTTTTCCTTTCCGCAATCCCATTGGATTGTGGGGAATTGGGAGGCGTCCTCCCATGAATTATACCATGTTCCGCACAGAATAAATTGAACTCATTAGAGAAGTACTCTCCACCACGATCAGACCGAACCCTTTTTATCTTTCTTTCAAGTTGATTTTCAACTTCAGCCTTATAGATTTTAAAGAAATCTAGAGCCGCATCTTTAGTTTTCAGGAGATACACATAACAATACCTAGTGGAATCATCAATCAAAGTCATGAAATATTTCTTTCCACCTCTTGTCAACTCACTATTCATCTCACATAGATCTGAATGTATGAGCTCTAGTGGTGCCTGTAGGAAAACGTTGCATAGAAAACAAAAAATTTCCTACCGCGAACACGCAATCCAAGCCAAGATGCAATCTAGAAGACGGTAGCAACGAGGGGTTATCGAGTCTCACCCTTGAAGAGATTCCAAAGCCTACAAGAGGAGGCTCTTGTTGCTGCGGTAGACGTTCACTTGCCGCTTGGAAAAGCACGTAGAAGATCTTGATCACGATCCCTCCGGCGCCACGAACGGGCAGCACCTCCGTACTCGGTCACACGTTCGGTTGTTGATGAAGACGACGTCCACCTCCCCGTTCCAGCGGGCAGCGGAAGTAGTAGCTCCTCTTGAATCCGACAGCACGACGGCGTGGTGTCGGTGGTGGTGGAGAAGTCCGGCAGAGCTTCGCTAAGCGTGCGGGATTTGGTGGAGGAGAGAGGCCGCTAGGGTTTGGGGAGAGGGGGCGCCGGCCACTATAGGGGTGCGGCCACCTTGTGGTTCTTGGGTGGCCGGCCCCCTCCCCTTGGCCCCTCATTATATAGGTGGAACCCCAAGTGTTGGTCTCCAAGTCTTCGAATAAGACCCGAACCAAAAACCTTCCATATGGTGGGGAAACCTACCCAAGCTAGGACTCCCACTAGAGGTGGGAGTTCCACCTTCCATATGGGGGGGTGGCCGGCCCCCTAAGGGGGAGTCCACTTGGGACTCCTCCCCCACTAGGGTTGGCCGGCCATGGAGGTGGAGTCCCTCCGGGACTCCACCTTCCTTGGTGGTTTCTTCCGGACTTTTCTAGAACCTTCTAGAACCTTCTATAGAACCTTCCGCATCATTTTAATTCACATAAAATGACATCCTATATATGAATCTTATTCTCCGGACCATTCCGGAACTCCTCGTGATGTCCGGGATCTCATCCGGGACTCCGAACAAATATTCGAACTCCATTCCATATTCAAGTTCTACCATTTCAACATCCAACTTTAAGTGTGTCACCCTACGGTTCGCGAACTATGCGGACATGGTTGTGTACTTACTCCAACCAATAACCAATAGCGGGATCTGGAGATCCATAATGGCTCCCTCATATTCAACGATGACTTTAGTGATCGAATGAACCATTCACATACAATACCAATTCCCTTTGTCACGCGATATTTTACTTGTCCGAGGTTTGATCTTCGGTATCACTCTATACCTTGTTCAACCTCGTCTCCTGACAAGTACTCTTTACTCGTACCGTGGTATGTGGTCTCTTATGAACTTATTCATATGCTTGCAAGACATTAGACGACATTCCACCGAGAGGGCCCAGAGTATATCTATCCGTCATCGGGATGGACAAATCCCACTGTTGATCCATATGCCTCAACTCATACTTTCCGGATACTTAATCCCACCTTTATAACCACCCATTTACGCAGTGGCGTTTGGTGTAATCAAAGTACCTTTCCGGTATAAGTGATTTACATGATCTCATGGTCATAAGGACTAGGTAACTATGTATCGAAAGCTTATAGCAAATAACTTAATGACGAGATCTTATGCTACGCTTAATTGGGTGTGTCCATTACATCATTCATATAATGATATAACCTTGTTATTAATAACATCCAATGTTCATGATTATGAAACTAATCATCCATTAATCAACAAGCTAGTTTAAGAGGCATACTAGGGACTTCTTGTTGTCTACATATCACACATGTACTAATGTTTCGGTTAATACAATTATAGCATGATATATAAACATTTATCATAAATATAAAGATATAAATAATAACCACTTTATTATTGCCTCTAGGGCATATCTCCTTCAGTCTCCCACTTGCACTAGAGTCAATAATCTAGATTACATTGTAATATACCTAACACCCATGGCATTCTGGTGTTGGTCATGCTTTGCCCTAGGGAGAGCTTTAGTCAACGGATCTGCTACATTCAGATCAGTGTGTACTTTGCAAATCTTTACTTCTCCATCTTCGATGTACTCGCGAATCGAGTGGTAACGCAGCTTGATATGCTTCAGCCTCTTGTGTGACCTTGGCTCTTGTGCATTGGCGATGGCACCCATGTTATCACAGTATATGATTAATGGGTCCAATGCACTAGGAACCACACCGAGCTCTACAATGAACCTCTTCATCCATACCGCTTCGATGAAGCCTCCGAAGCCGCTATGTACTCGATTCCGTTGAAGACTTCGCCACCGTGCACTTTGCTTCGAGCTTGCCCACTTCTTTGCAGCACCATTCAATATAAACACGTACCCAGACCGTGACTTAGAGTCATCGGGATCGGTGTTCCAACTTGCATCGGTGTAACCGTTTACAACGAGCTCTTGGTCACCTCCATAACAAAGAAACATATCCTTAGTTCTTTTCAAGTACTTCGGGATATTCTTGACCGCTGTCCGATGTTCCATTCTGGACCACTTTGATATCTGCTAGTCAAACTAACAGCATGTGCTATATCCGGTCTAGTACATAGCATGGCATACATGATAGATCCTACTGCCGAGGCATAGGGGATATTACTCATCCTTTCTCTTTGTTCTGCCGTAGCCGGTCCTTGAGTCTTACTCAAGACCTTGCCTGGTAACATAGGTAAGAACCCTTTCTTACTTTCGTCCATTCTAAACTTCTTTAGAATCTTGTCCAGATATGTACTCTGTGATAGCCCTATTAGGCGTCTTGATCTATCTCTATAAATCTTGATGCCTAATATATACGATGCTTCACCAAGGTCTTTCATTGAAAAACTATTATTCAAATAACCTTTTACACTGCTTAATAGTTCTATATCATTCCCGATCAATAATATGTCATCTACATATAATATCGGGAATGCTACGTAGCTCCCACTCAATTTCTTGTAAATACAGGCCTCTCCATGACAGTTTATAAACCCGAAGTCTTTGATCACCTTATCAAAGCGTCGGTTCCAACTTCTTGATGCTTGCTTCAGTCCATAGATTGAACGCTGAAGTTTGCATACTTTGTCAGCATTTTTAGGATCGACAAAACCTTTGGGTTGTACCATATACAACTCTTCCTCAATGTCTCCATTAAGGAACGCCGTTTTGACATCCATCTGCCAAATCTCATAATCGAAAAATGCAGCTATTGCTAACAAAAAATCCTCACAGATTTTAGCTTCGCTACAGGTGAGAAAGTCTCATCGTAGTCAACTCCTTGAATTTGTCGGAAACCCTTTGCGACAAGTCGAGCTTTATAGACAGTAATATTACCATCAGCATCTGTTTTTATCTTGAAGATCCATTTATTCTCGACAGCCTTTCGGCTATCAGGTAAGTCTACCAAAGTCCATACTTTGTTATCATACATGGATCCCATTTCGGATTTCATGGCTTCTTGCCATTTGTTGGAATCTGGGCTCATCATCGCTTCTTCATATGTCGCAGGGTCCTCATCATTGTTATCCACAATCATGACATTTAGACAAGGATCATACCAATCAGGAGTGGTACGTTCCCTTGTCGATCTGCGAGGTTCAGTAGTTTCCTCGTTCGAAGTTTCATGATCATTATCATTAGCTTCCTCTGTTGCCGGTGTAGGCGGTACAGGTACAATTTCCGGTACTACGCTACTCTGATCAACGAGTATAGATTCATCAATCTCATCGAGTTCTACTTTTCTTCCAGTCACTTCTTTAGTGAGAAATTCTTTCTCAAGAAAGGTTCCGTTCTTAGCAACAAAGATTTTGCCTTCGGATCTGTGATAGAAAGTGTACCCTATAGTTTCCTTAGGGTATCCTATGAAGACGCATTTCTCCGCTTTGGGTTCTAGCTTGTCCGGTTGTAACTTCTTTACATAGGCTTCGCAACCCCAAACTTTCAGGAACGATAGCTTAGGTTTCTTATTAAACCATAATTCATACGGTGTCGTTTCTACGGATTTTGATGGTGCTCTATTTAAAGTGAATGCAGCTGTCTCTAATGCATAACTCCAAAATGATAACGGCAAATCAGTAAGAGACATCATAGAACGAACCATATCTAAGAGAGTTCGATTACGATGTTCGGACACACCGTTTCGTTGTGGTGTTCCCGGCGGTGTCAATTGTGAAAGTATTCCGCATTTCTTTAAATGCATGCCAAACTCATAACTCAGATATTCACCTCCACGATCAGATCGTAGAAATTTAATCTTCTTGTTACGTTGATTTTCTACTTCACTTTGGAATTCCTTAAACTTCTCGAAAGTTTCGGATTTATGTTTCATGAAATAGATATACCCATATCTACTCAGATCATCTGTGAAGGTTAGAACATAACGATAACCACCGCGCGATGCTACGCTCATTGGTCCGCACACATCGGTATGTATGATTTCCAATAAGTCAGTACCTCGCTCCATCATACCAGAAAATGGAGTCTTAGTCATTTTTCCCATTAGACATGCTTCGCATCTATCAAGTGACTGTTATCACCAGAATTTGACCGAGTCAGAGGTGGGCCACGATTGAGATGGACTTGAAGATATACATGGAAGGAAGAACAAGAATTGGCCTTATACACGAAGTTGGGCTGAATTGCCCATGTATCTGTAATATAGTAGATCGCATCTTAGATTAAAAGTTAGAGTTTTACTCGTGCACGGTTAGGTGCACGTCCGAATTAGAAAGTCCGCTGGACTATAAATATGTATCTAGGGTTTATGGAATAAACAACAACTCACGTTCAACCCAAACAAACCAATCTCGGCGCATCGCCAACTCCTTCGTCTCGAGGGTTTCTATCAGGTAAGCGACATGCTGCCTAGATCGCATCTTGCGATCTAGGCAGCACAAGCTCCACGTTGTTCATGCGTTGCTCGTACTGAAGCGTCTTTGATGGCGAGCAACGTAGTTATCATAGATGTGTTAGGGTTAGCATAGTTCTTCATATAACATGCTTACGTAGTGCAACCCTTGCATATCTAGCCGCCCTCACACCTATCTTAGGTGTGGGGGCGGCACCCCGCTTGGTCATTATTTGGTAGATCTGATCCGTTACGATTGCTCCTTGTTCTACAAGGATTAGTTTAATATCTGCAATAGTTAGGCCTTACAAAGGGGGGGAGGATCCAGCGGCGCGTAGGGTGTCGTTCGCAAGTCCTAAACAGGATGTTCCGAGGATCAACTTCATGTTGGTTTTTAGGCCTTGTTTAGGATCGGCTTACGATCACCGTGCGTGGCCGCGAGGCCCAACCTGGAGTAGGATGATCCGATTATGCGATGAAAACCCTAAATCGTCGTAGATCTCATTAGCTTTATCTTGATCAAGCAGGATCACCATATATTCGTGCACCCCGTACGAATCATGGGTGGATCGGCTCTTTGAGCCGATTCACAGGATAACCTGAGAGCCGATCGAGGCTCGTATTTAATGTTTACGTGTATGCCATGCAGGAAATTAAGCGAGGCATCCCCATCACCTTCCTGACCAGGTATAGGTCAGGTGGCACGCCCTTGCACTTCGCATCGGACGTGTGACCAGAAGAGCATTGCGGGCCGTCGCTCGGAGGGGTCTCAGCCAGCCGCAGCTCTAGGCTCTTCCCGGCTCTACCGTGTTGACCGTCGCTGCCCGCCGGTGGGTTTTGGCAGTCAACACATTCTGGCACGCCCGGTGGGACAATCGTCTACATCAACCACATCGCCATCTACATCTGAGATGGCGGACGGCACGCCAGTCACCTACGAGGAGCTGCCTGACGAGCTCAAGAAGAGATATGACGAGATCAAGGTCACCCTCGAAGCCGACCTCATCGGCTCTTTTCAGAGAACCCGTTCCCATGGCATCAGATGGAAGGGATTCTCACCGCAAGGTGCACTCGATGGGATAGACCTCTGCCCCGTCGGAGGAACGCACTGTGGGCCTGCGGCAGAGATCAACTACTTGGTGGCTCACTCGCTACACCGCCACTCTGAAAACCTGGTCAACGTGTTGGAGCGTGTCGCTCTGCGCGTGATCCAGGAGATCATGAGCCACCAGTACTCGCCGTCAGGACCAGCTCTCGGGACGCATCAAGGGGAGTTGCCACTCCAGTCCCGTCCACCGCTGCCATATGCGTTGGCAGCACCAGCTGAAGTGCCGGCTACACCGGCATTCATCGTCTACAAGATCGGTGGTGACCCTAGTGACTACCAGTTCTTGGCTGAGGCGCCTAAGGAGATCCCTCAAGGATACGCGTGCACGTATGTGCCAGATTGTGGCAACTGGGCACTCTCAAACCAGGCCACAACATCAGGGACTCCGGCGAAAACAGGAGGAACGTCAGCGACAGAGCTTGAGAAGCGTACGTGGCTAACTAAGTACGCCACCCCGACGAAACTCCGAGCCCAGCTCCTGCAGGTTGGCTCGAGCTGGAAAAGCAAACATGGCTGGCTAAGTACGCCACCCCGGCGAATCTTGAGTGCAACTCCTGCAGCCAGACAGCGGATCAGATCAGTACCATACTGAGAGACCAGTTCGGCATGGTGCCGAAAAGAAGGGCAATCGGCTATTCCAAGCCGTACCCCGACGAGTACGAGATGATCCCGCTGCCACCTAAATATCGGCTCCCTGACTTCTCCAAATTCAGTGGATCAGATGGCTCCAGCTCCATCGAGCACGTCGGCCGATATTTGGCGCAACTAGGACCGGCTTCAGTGTCGGATCAGCTACGCGTGAGGCTCTTTTCACAGTCCCTCACGGGATCGGCTTTCGGATGGTACACCTCTTTGCCAGCAAACTCCATCCGGTCTTGGAAGCAATTGGAAGAACAGTTCCATATGCAATACCATTCAGAAACTTCCGAGTCTAGCATTGCCGATCTAGCACAACTACGTCAGAAGCGCGGAGAAACGGTGACAGAGTATATCCAGCGCTTCAGGAATCTTAGGAACCGATGTTATTCGGTTCGTATAACTGAAAAGGAAGCAGTCGAGTTGGCGTAGCTGGCCTTGCAACACAGCTCAAGGACATGGCCTCCCAAGCAGATTATCCTCGCCGGCGCACATGGTTCAGAAACTATCGGCATATGAACAGCGCCACCCGGACTGTACCAAGACAAGTTCAAGCGTGCGGTAGTCCTGGTCGATGCGAGAGGAAGACGAAGTTCCTGCGGGAGACCAAGAAGTGGCGGTGGCTGAGTGGACTCGGGGAGGAACCCCCGTGTCCTGCAAATGGGTAAAGCCACCAGGGCCGCCCAGGGGATTTGATTTTGACGTGACCAAGACTGAACAAATCTTCGACCTCCTGCTCAAGGAGAAACAGTTGACGATTCCTGAAGGTCTCAAGTTCCCCACGGCGCAAGAGCTGAACGGAAAGCTGTACTGCAAATGGCACAACTCGCTCTCCCATGCCACCAACGACTGCAGGGTGTGGCGTCAGCACATCCAAGCGGCGATAGAGAAGGGGCGTCTAATTTTCAACCAGTACGCCATGAAGGTCGACACCCAGCCCTTCCCCGCCGTTAACATGGTAGAAGTCACCTACCCTGAGGGTTGCCAGCCAGGTCCCACGTTCAGCATCAACATGGTAGGACCTGGGAACCCCTCTGGCAAAGATGGAGATGAGGGCAGCTGCTCTCATAGCAAGGACACAGAGGAGGCCGCTCCACGCGATCGGCTCCATCATGATGGCAAGCGCTACGTCACAGAGGGAGAAGTGAAGAACATAAGATATCAACGACCTCTCTCTGATCACCTCCTCAACAAATATGTGAGTCAGTATGACCAACGCCGATGGTCCAACTATGATGATGAAGGAGATCGTCTGGCTAGAGAAGCCAGAAGACATCGTCGGCATGATCGCGATGAGAAGGAGCACGAGCGCCGTGCCACGGACAGGTCAAGGGAGCAAGATGACAACGCCAGACACTGGGACTGCCCTTTCTTCAGACACTGCTGGGATTCAGGAATGAGCCGATTGCCCACAATCAGCAATTGCCCAGAATGCAACAAGAAGAAGAAGGAGGCAGCCAACGTGTCTGTGTTCGAGCGCTTAGGGCCTCTCCCGTCACAGAGCAAACGTGTTGAGTCCCCTCGGTGGGCAGATCTTGAGGATTCCGAAGACGAGGGACCAGAAGAAGAAGACAGGTACCACCGTCCAAGGTGGTGCCCTGACGGACTCAGCCGTTCACAAAAACGCAGGGTTCAGCGGTTGCGCGGCCTGGAGGAAGCCGAAAGGTTATACCTGCATACGCTAAGGAAGGCACGGCCTGATCTGGCTGCAAAGGTTCAGCGAACCCTGGATGAAGAGGGTCGTCCACGGAGAATGGAGTGGCGTCCCAAGCAAAAGAAAGCCGATGATGAAACATCGGCTGGTACAAACATGGTGCTCATCCTTCCGACGGAGCTTAGTGCTCCACGATTCTACGATGCACTCAAGGTGGACGACAGCAGGCGCATCAAGTCAGAGGTTGGGCTGGTTTTATCCACCAGCCTGACCATGTAGTTGAAGCAAAGCGATGTGCAACTTGGCGAGGCTGATCCTTGTGATCGGCCCCAAAGGTCTATGAAGGGACATTACAGAACCTTCAGTCAGCGCTCCAATCATTATGGAGGCCGGTCCCAGCAATCGGCCAAAAATTATCCTCACCACATGTTCTGCTAGTGTTCGCCCTTGACCCTATCAGGAGCCGACGTGCGAATTACAGAGCCGATCTCTGCCATTCTTTGACAGATTCGGCTCGGGGGGCACCTAAACATGGGAACAGATGCAGGGGTACATGTGGGCAATGAAATACTGGGGGCCGATAGGAGAAAATCGGCCAGTAAAAAAAAAAAATTTAACAGCCGATGCAAGGGCATCGACTTTAGAATTGAGAAGCAGCCGATGCGCAGCCATCGACTCTAGTGGAATTGTGCGATGTTTATCGAGTTTCCACCAAATCCAGGCCAGCGGTGGTGCCTTCTGTTGCTTCGAGGGAATAAAACAATGGAATTTCTTCAGCTGCTTCGAGCCGATCCGGGTTCCTGAACCTTTTTGTCAAGGATTTCCAATCTTTGGGGCTAGTTCAGCTGAGACGGAAGGTTATCGGCTGTCTGAGGAAGAAAGGGGATCGGCTTTGGTGCATTCTCTCCGATATTCTCGCCTCGAGTAAGGCTCGGGGGGCAGCAGGCTCGAGTAAGGCTCGGGGGGCAGCAGGCCTGGTGGATACTCTGTTTCGCTCTGTTTAAAGAGCCGATTGGGATACCATCGGCTGATCCTTCATTGCAACCTTCTTCACAAATGATGAGTACTGAAGAGGATTATTGGGTTTGGTTGGAAAAGTTCAAAGGTTTTCCTGAAGATCCTGCATTTTCCACCAGATTTAGAAAATCATCAGTTGTAGAAGGGAAGGGTGAATTTCAAAGGACCGATGCGGTGCTATCGGCTCATTACGCATTGGCAAAGGGGACGAATCGGCAAGGTCAGTAGAAGAGGGAATCGGCTCAATTAAACTCGGAAGAAATCGGCAAAATCAAATTGGGGAAAAGTTCTTCATTAATAGGCGAGATTTCTTACATAAAGAGCTAATCGCTCTCAAAAGGAAATACTAGGGGATACATTGCCCCATCTACTACTGCTGGCCCTATTCTAGAGGTCCTATCTACGGGCCATCACTGCCCTCGTCGTCGCCGCTGTCGGGCTGCTCCCGGCGGGCTCGTCGTCGCTCCAATGACCGCCAACCGGGCCCTCGTTGTCTTCATCTTCTTCGTCAGCGTCGTCCTCGTCGCTGTCGAAGTCGCTAAGGTTGCCCGGCCAAGGGCAGAACCGCTTGGCCGGCGGCTCGTCGGAGGAGCTGTCGTCATCGTCCTCCTCCTCCTCTTCCTCCTCCTCCACCCCCTCGGAGGAGGTGAAGTCATCCCAGGAGAAGCGATCGTCATCGCTCTCCTCCTCCGATTCCCCGTTGGCGAGGAAGCGGAGGTCGCTCTCCCCGTCCGTCGAGGACTGGTCGTCCTCGGACCAGATGGAGAAGTCATGGTCTGACTCCTCCCCGGCCGCAATGGCGCGGCGGATGTTGGCCGCGTGGACCTCCGCCGGGTTGTACTCCGGCGTCGGCTCACGGGATGTGGAGGACTGGCTGGAAGGATCCGATGGAGCAGAGGAGGAAGAAGACATGGTGGCGCAGGAGGGCTTTTGGAGTGCTAATGCGAAGGAGATGCAGAGGAGAACTGTTCGTAGCGGTTAAATAAAAGGGGATATAGTGGAAATTCAATGCCACAGCAGTTTTCGAGGAAGTGGTGCCTAAAAGAAAAAAAAAACTGCCAAGTCACGCGGAGAAGTTGAGAAGGCAGGGCATCATGATGAAGGATACTGCAACGGTTCTGCCACGACATGACCCGACGAAGGAAAACAGAGTGATTTTGGAATTACCAATTCCAAAACCAGGGGGGCATGTGTTATCACCAGAATTTGACCGAGTCAGAGGTGGGCCACGATTGAGATGGACTTGAAGATATACATGGAAGGAAGAACAAGAATTGGCCTTATACACGAAGTTGGGCTGAATTGCCCATGTATCTGTAATATAGTAGATCGCATCTTAGATTAAAAGTTAGAGTTTTACTCGTGCACGGTTAGGTGCACGTCCGAATTAGAAAGTCCGCTGGACTATAAATATGTATCTAGGGTTTATGGAATAAACAACAACTCACGTTCAACCCAAACAAACCAATCTCGGCGCATCGCCAACTCCTTCGTCTCGAGGGTTTCTATCAGGTAAGCGACATGCTGCCTAGATCGCATCTTGCGATCTAGGCAGCACAAGCTCCACGTTGTTCATGCGTTGCTCGTACTGAAGCGTCTTTGATGGCGAGCAACGTAGTTATCATAGATGTGTTAGGGTTAGCATAGTTCTTCGTATAACATGCTTACGTAGTGCAACCCTTGCATATCTAGCCACCCTCACACCTATCTTAGGTGTGGGGGCGGCACCCCGCTTGGTCATTATTTGGTAGATCTGATCCGTTACGATTGCTCCTTGTTCTACAAGGATTAGTTTAATATCTGCAATAGTTAGGCCTTACAAAGGGGGGGAGGATCCAGCGGCGCGTAGGGTGTCGTTCGCAAGTCCTAAACAGGATGTTCCGAGGATCAACTTCATGTTGGTTTTTAGGCCTTGTTTAGGATCGGCTTACGATCACCGTGCGTGGCCGCGAGGCCCAACCTGGAGTAGGATGATCCGATTATGCGGTGAAAACCCTAAATCGTCGTAGATCTCATTAGCTTTATCTTGATCAAGCAGGATCACCATATATTCGTGCACCCCGTACGAATCATGGGTGGATCGGCTCTTTGAGCCGATTCACAGGATAACCTGAGAGCCGATCGAGGCTCGTATTTAATGTTTACGTGTATGCCATGCAGGAAATTAAGCGAGGCATCCCCATCACCTTCCTGACCAGGTATAGGTCAGGTGGCACGCCCTTGCACTTCGCATCGGACGTGTGACCAGAAGAGCATTGCGGGCCGTCGCTCGGAGGGGTCTCAGCCAGCCGCAGCTCTAGGCTCTTCCCGGCTCTACCGTGTTGACCGTCGCTGCCCGCCGGTGGGTTTTGGCAGTCAACAGTGACTCAAAGTCAAGTGATTCAAGTAATCCATCAGTATGGAGTTTCTTCATGCGTTTCACTCCAATATGACCAAGACGACAGTGCCATATATAAGTAGAATTATCATTCAATTTAATTCGCTTAGCATCAACGTTATGTATATGTGTATCACTGCTATCGAGATCTAACAGAAATAAGCCATTCTTTTGTGGTGCTCGACCATAAAAGATATTATTCATAAAAATAGAACAACCATTATTCTCAGACTTGAATGAATAACCGTCTTGCATTAAACAAGATCCAGATATAATGTTCATGCTCAACGCAGGTACATAATAACAATTATTTAGGCTTAAAACTAATCCCGAAGGTAGATGTAGAGGAAGTGTGCCGACTGCGATCACATTGACCTTGGATCCGTTTCCAACGCGCATGGTCACTTCATCTTTCAGCAGTTGTCGTTTATTCTTTAGTTCCTGTTTCGAGTTACAAATATGAGCAACCGAACCAGTATCAAATACCCAGGTACTAGAACGAGAACCAGTGAGATAAACATCTATAACATGTATATCAGATATACCTTCTTTCTTCTTCTTGACAAGGCCACTCTTCAGATCAGCCAGATACTTGGAGCAATTACGCTTCCAGTGTCCCTTCTCCTTGCAGTAATAGTACTCAGCATCAGGCTTAGGGCCGTTCTTAGGTTTCATAGGAGGCGTGGCAGCTTTCTTGCCACCCTTCTTGAATTTTCCCTTAGACTTGCCCTGTTTCTTGAAACTGGTGGTCTTGTTGACCATCAACACTTGGTGCTCTTTCTTGATCTCAATCTCAAGAAATTTTTTAGCATGCCAAAGAGTTCAGGTAACTCCTTGTTCATGTTCTGCATATTGTAGTTCATCACAAAGTTCTTGTAACTTGGTAGCAGTGATTGAAGGACACGATTAATCCCCAGTCTGTTAGGAATCACTATTCCCAAGTCACTGAGTTTCTTCGCATGCCCGGTCATGGCGAGCATGTGCTCACTAACGGAGATGCCTTCTTCCATCATACAGCTGAAGAAATGTTTCGATGCTTCATAGCATTCCACGGCCGCATGAGTCTCGAATATAGCTTTCAGCTCATTCATCAACTCATGAGGATCGTGGTGCTCAAAACGTTTTTGAAGATCGGATTCCAGACTGCACAGGATGGCACACTGAACTTGAGAGTACCGAGTTTTCTGAGTCTCGTAAACAGCTTTTACTTCATCGGTTTCAGTTTCTGCAGGAGGGTCACCTAGCGGTGCATCAAGCACATATTGCAGATTTCCGCCAGAGAGGAAGATCCTCACATGACGGAACCAGTCGGTGAAGTTGCTACCGTTGCTCTTAAGTTTTTCTTTCTCTAGGAACTGGTTAAAATTGATTGGGGACGCCATCTCTACAACATATATTTGCAAAAGTTTAGACTAAGTTTATGACAAATTGAGTTCAAATTTTAATTCAACATAATTAAAAAATCTAGGTGAACTCCCACTCAAAACAATATCCCCCGTATTGTCTTAGTGATCACACGAACCAAATCCATCGCACCTATGTCCGTTCATCACGACACAAGGTGTGATTTCAATGGCGAACACTCAAAGTGTTCATCATATCAACCATATGATTCATGCTCTACCTTTCGGTATCACGTGTTCCGAGACCATGTCTGTACATGCTAGGCTCGTCAAGGCCACCTTAGTATCCGCATGTGCAAAACTGTCTTGCACCCGTTGTATGTACTTGTTGATTCTATCACACTCGATCATCACGAGATGCTTCAAACCGACAAGACTTGGTAACGGTGCTACTAAGGATGAACACTTTATTATCTTGAGATTTTAGTGAGGGATCATCTTATAATGCTACCGTCGCGATCTAAGCAAAATAAGATGCATAAAAGGATTAACATCACATGCAGTTCATATGTGATATGATATGGCCCCTTTTGTCTTTGCGCCTTTGATCTTCATCTCCAAAGCACGGACATGATCTCCATCATCTTCGGGCATGATCTCCATCATCGTCGGCGTAGCGTCAAGGTCAATGGCGCCGTCTCCAAGATTGTCCTCCATGTAGCAACTATTACAACTACTTTGAAATACTACTCAACATGAAATTTAAAGACAACCATAAGGCTCCTGCCGGTTGCCACAATACAATAATGATCATCTCATACATATTCATCATCACATTATGGCCATATCACATCACCAAACCCTGCAAAAACAAGTTAGACGTCTCTAATTTGGTTTGCATATTTTACGTGGTTTAGGGTTTTCGAGAGAGATCTAATCTACCTACGAACATGAACCACAACGTTGATACTAATGTTTTCAATAGAAGAGTAAGTTGAATCTTCACTATAGTAGGAGAGACAGACACCCGCAAAGCCTCTTATGCAATACAAGTTGCATGTCGAACGAGGAACAAGTCTCATGAACGCGGTCATGTAAAGTTAGTCCGAGCCGCTTCATCCCACTATGCCACGAAGATGCAAAGTACTCAATCTAAAGATAACAAGAGCATCAACGCCCACAAAACCATTGTGTTCTACTCGTGCAACCATCTATGCATAGACATGGCTCTGATACCACTGCAGGAAAACATTGCATAGAAAACAAAAATTTTCCTACCGCGAACACGCAATCCAAGCCAAGATGCAATCTAGAAGACGGTAGCAACGAGGGGTTATCGAGTCTCACCCTTGAAGAGATTCCAAAGCCTACAAGAGGAGGCTCTTGTTGCTGCGGTAGACGTTCACTTGCCGCTTGCAAAAGCGCGTAGAAGATCTTGATCACGATCCCTCCGGCGCCACGAACGGGCAGCACCTCCGTACTCGGTCACACGTTCGGTTGTTGATGAAGACGACGTCCACCTCCCCGTTCCAGCGGGCAGCGGAAGTAGTAGCTCCTCTTGAATCCGACAGCACGACGGCGTGGTGTCGGTGGTGGTGGAGAAGTCCGGCGGAGCTTCGCTAAGCGTGCGTGATTTGGTAGAGGAGAGAGGCCGCTAGGGTTTGGGGAGAGGGGGCGCCGGCCACTATAGGGGTGCGGCCACCTTGTGGTTCTTGGGTGGCCGGCCCCCTCCCCTTGGCCCCTCATTATATAGGTGGAACCCCAAGTGTTGGTCTCCAAGTCTTCGAATAAGACCCGAACCAAAAACCTTCCATATGGTGGGGAAACCTACCCAAGCTACGACTCCCACTAGAGGTGGGAGTTCCACCTTCCATATGGGGGGGTGGCCGGCCCCCTAAGGGGGAGTCCACTTGGGACTCCTCCCCCACTAGGGTTGGCCGGCCATGGAGGTGGAGTCCCTCCGGGACTCCACCTTCCTTGGTGGTTTCTTCCGGACTTTTCTAGAACCTTCTAGAACCTTCCATAGAACCTTCCGCGTCATTTTAATTCACATAAAATGACATCCTATATATGAATCTTATTCTCCGGACCATTCCGGAACTCCTCGTGATGTCCGGGATCTCATCCGGGACTCCGAACAAATATTCGAACTCCATTCCATATTCAAGTTCTACCATTTCAACATCCAACTTTAAGTGTGTCACCCTACGGTTCGCGAACTATGCGGACATGGTTGTGTACTTACTCCAACCAATAACCAATAGCGGGATCTGGAGATCCATAATGGCTCCCTCATATTCAACGATGACTTTAGTGATCGAATGAACCATTCACATACAATACCAATTCCCTTTGTCACGCGATATTTTACTTGTCCGAGGTTTGATCTTCGGTATCACTCTATACCTTGTTCAACCTCGTCTCCTGACAAGTACTCTTTACTCGTACCGTGGTATGTGGTCTCTTATGAACTTATTCATATGCTTGCAAGACATTAGACGACATTCCACCGAGAGGGCCCAGAGTATATCTATCCGTCATCGGGATGGACAAATCCCACTGTTGATCCATATGCCTCAACTCATACTTTCCGGATACTTAATCCCACCTTTATAACCACCCATTTACGCAGTGGCGTTTGGTGTAATCAAAGTACCTTTCCGGTATAAGTGATTTACATGATCTCATGGTCATAAGGACTAGGTAACTATGTATCGAAAGCTTATAGCAAATAACTTAATGACGAGATCTTATGCTACGCTTAATTGGGTGTGTCCATTACATCATTCATATAATGATATAACCTTGTTATTAATAACATCCAATGTTCATGATTATGAAACTAATCATCCATTAATCAACAAGCTAGTTTAAGAGGCATACTAGGGACTTCTTGTTGTCTACATATCACACATGTACTAATGTTTCGGTTAATACAATTATAGCATGATATATAAACATTTATCATAAACATAAAGATATAAATAATAACCACTTTATTATTGCCTCTAGGGCATATCTCCTTCAGTGCCAAGTTTCTTTCCTTCGCAGGCTTGTGAGGCTTGCGAGGCTGCTTTGCTTGCACACAAGCATGGCACTTAGAGCCTTTGACAAAGGTGAATTTCGGAATTAAACTCATATCAGCAAGCCGCGTCATACAACCGAAATTAACATGACAAAGTCGTGAATGCCAAACATTAGTTTCATTAACACTAGTGCTTACATGGTTCACAACATTATCACAGAAGTCTTCTAGAGAGAAGCGAAACATTACCTCACATTCATATCCCCTTCCAACAAAAGTTCCATACTTAGACAGTACAACTTTATTGGACTCAAATACCAACTTAAACCCATCTTTCATAAGACGGGAGCCACTAACGAGATTCTTCTTGATAGAAGGGTGATACGTCCATTTTGCATCACTATTTTATATCATAATTTACTGGTATTCATTGATATATTTCAAATTTAGAGGTGATACTTATGTTATTTCATCTATTTTGCATGTTTCATGATTATTGGAGGATCGCGCACCGGAGTCAGGATTCTGCTGGAAAAAGCGTCGTCAGAATGCAATATTTCGGAAGATCAACAATTGACAGAAATTATATGAAAAATCCTATTTTTCTAGAAGACGAAGGGAGACAAAAGGAGGAGCTGAGGAGGGCCGCCATGGGCCCACCTCACAGGCCGGCGCGGGCCTAGGCCTGGCCGCGCCGCCTTGTGGGGAGGGGGCCCACAGCCCCCTCTGGCCTCCTCTCCTTCGCGTACTTATTCGTCCCGAAAACCTAAGCTCCAGAGGATAGTCGCGAAGAGTCACAGCCGCCTCTGCGGGGCGGAAAACACTAGAGAGAAAAGAGCTCTCCGGCAGGCTGAAATCTGCCGGGGAAATTCCCTCCCGGAGGGGGAAATCGATGCCATCGTCACCGACATAGAGCTAGACATCATCTCCATCATCATCACCATCATCTTCATCATCATCACCGCCGTCTCCACCGCTGCACCTCGTCACCGCTGTAACAATTAGGGTTGGATCTTGATTGTTTGATAGGGGAAACTCTCCCGGTATTGATTTCTACTTGTTATTGATGCTATTGAGTGAAACCATTGAACCAAGGTTTATGTTCAGATTGTTATTCATCATCATATCACCTCTGATCATGTTCCATATGATGTCTCGTGAGTAGTTCGTTTAGTTCTTGAGGACATGGGTGAAGTCTAAATGTTAGTAGTGAATTATGGTTGAGTAATATTCAATGTTATGATATTTAAGTTGTGGTGTTATTCTTCTAGTGGTGTCATGTGAACGTCGACTACATGATACTTCACCTTTATGAGCCTAGGGGAATACATCTTGTACTCGTTTGCTAATTGCGGGGTTGCCGGAGTGACAGAAACCTGAACCCCCGTTGGTATATCGATGCAGGAGGGATAGCAGGATCTCAGAGTTTAAGGCTGTGGTTAGATTTATCTTAATTACTTTCTTGTAGTTGCGGATGCTTGCAAGGGGTATAATCACAAGTATGTATTAGTCCTAGGAAGGGCGGTGCATTAGCATAGGTTCACCCACACAACACTTATCAAAACAATGAAGATTAATTAGCTATATGAAGCGAAAGCACTAGACTAAATTCCCGTTATAAGTAAACAAACCGGCTTGTCCTTTGTGCTAAAAAGGATTGGGCCACTCGCTGCAATTATTTCTCTCGCACTTTACTTACTCGTACTTTATTCATCTGCTACATCAAACCCCCTGAATACTTGTCTGTGAGCATTTACAGTGAATCCTTCATCGAAACTGCTTGTCAACACCTTCTGCTCCTCGTTGGGTTCGACACTCTTACTTATTGAAAATACTACGATACACCCCCTATACTTGTGGGTCATCAAGACTATTTTGTGGCGCCGTTGCCGGGAAGTGAAGCGCTATTGGTAAGGGAAACTTTTACTGTTCGTGCTGATTTTATTTCTGCCTGCTGCTATAATTCATTATGGAGAGATCTTCTCTTGAATTTTTATTTGGAAAATCTACTACTACTGCAAAGGTAGTGGATGAGGCGCCAGGTGAGGAAGATGTTCCATACAAAATACCTATGAAAATTATTGAACGTGTTGTGGATAACCGTTATGCAGGGGATGGAACTGTCCATCCTGGTGATCATTTACTGTTCTTACATAAATTATGCGGTTTATTCAAGTGTGCAGGTATTGCTATGGATGAAGTAAGGAATAAACTATTCTCTATATCGCTGTCTGGTAAAGCGGCGCATTGGTATAAATTACTAAATAATGGGGATTCTCTTGAATGGAATGATATTGTGCCTCAATTTTATTCTAAATTCTATCCTCCAAGTGAAATTCACAAGGACTGGAACCGCATATATAATTTCTGGCCTCATGATGGAGAGAGTATTGCCCAAGCGTGGGGGAGATTAAAGTCTTTAATTCTCAAATGCCCCATTCATGAGCTTCCTGGTAATATTATCATTGATAATTTCTATGCAAGACTTTCTTTTCAAGACAAGACCTTGCTGGATACTTCTTGTTCTGGATCATTTACACGCAACAAAGAAGAGTTTAAAAGGGACCTTCTTGATCGGATCCAGGAGAATACTGAAGGATGGGAGAACAAAAAAGATAGAGAGTCAGGTATAAATTATGATTATAAATGCATTGAAGCTTTTATGGATACTGATAAATTTTGTAATATGAGTGCTACTTATGGTCTTGATTCTCAAGTCGTTGCAAATCTTTATAAAGCTTTTGCCTCTCATTATGAATTGCCTAAGAAGAATTTTGATAAGTATCATGAACCGTATAAAGATAAAATTGATTCATCTATAAATAAATGTGTTGTAGTTGAAACTGTTGATCATGTTATTCCTGAAGCTTATATTGAAAAAACTCTTTTCCCTGCTAAAATGAAGGAGTATTCTGTTATAAATAGTGCGGTTAATAAAAGTGAAAAGAAACCTATAGAGCCTGAAGAGCAAATTAAAGTTGAACCTGCTATTGCAATAGTTAAAGATCTTGTGACTGAAAATGTGGAAGATGGTCATATTATTTTCTGTGAAGATGCTTCTAATATTGTTTCACATCCTAATAAGTCTAGGAAAACTAGTGTTCCTATGCTATCTGTTAGAATTGGTGATCATTGTTATTATGGTTTATGCGATATTGGTGCAAGTATTAGTGCTATTCCTTCTGAGCTCTACACGCAGATCATGCATGAAATTGGTTCTTGTGAACTTGAAGATATTGATGTGGTTATTCTGCTAGCTAATAGAGAAACTATCTCTCCAATTGGTATTGTTCGAGATGTGGAAGTTCTATGTGGTAAGATTAAATATCCTGCTGACTTTTTGGTACTTGGTTCTGCTGCTAGTAAGTATTGTCCTATCATTTTTGGTAGACCTTTTCTAAATATTTGTGGAGCTGCTATAGATTGCAAGGAAGAGGAAATTTTGACTAAATTTGCTGGTGAATCTTATGAGTTTAATTTCTCTAAATTTGCCAAAACTCCTTATAAAGCTGATTCGCCTAATAATGATTTTAGAGTTGAACAGTGTGCATCTATTGCTCTTGCTCCTAATAATCCTTTGCAGCAACATCTGGAGAATAGTGAGAGTGAAGTCTTTAGGGAAGAAAGAAATGAGCTTCATGAAATTTTCCTTCGTCAACCTATTCTTAAACATGATTTACCGGTTGAAGATCTAGGTACAACATTACCACCAAAAGAAGATCCTGTTTTTGATTTAAAACCATTGCCTGATAATCTTAAATATGCTCATATCGATGATAAGAAAATATATCCTGTTATTATTAGTTCTAAACTTTCAGAGATTGAGGAAGAAAGGTTATTGGAAATATTGAAGAAACATCGAGGAGCTATTGGCTACACTCTTGATGACTTGAAGGGGATTTCTCCCTCTATTTGCCAACATGCCATTAATATGTAAGATGATGCAAAGCCTGTTGTTGAACATCAGCGTCGTCTAATTCCTAAGATGAAGGATGTGGTAAGAAATGAGGTATTAAAACTTCTTGAAGCTGGTATTATATATCCTATTTGATGGGATTCGTAGCATAGAAAACAAAAAATTTCCTACCGCGAGAACGCAATCCAAGCCAAGATGCAATCTAGAAGACGGGAGCAACGAGGGGATGAACGAGACTAACCCTTGAAGATTTCCAAAGCCTACAAGAGGAGGCTCTCGTTGCTGCGGTAGACGATCACTTGCCGCTTTCAAAAGCGCGTAGAAGATCTTGACGGTGTCACAATCGGGCAGCACCTCCGTACTCGGTCACACGTTCGGTGTTGATGACGACGTCATTCTCCCCGTTCCAGCGAACAGCGGAAGTAGTAGATCCTCCTCGGAATCCCGGCAGCACGACGGCGTGGTGGCGGTGGTGGTGGAGAACTCCGGCAGGGCTTCGCCTATGCGTTGCGGGAGTATTATGTGGAGGAGGAGAGGCTAGGGTTTGGGGAGAGGGGGTGGCTAGGGCGCCGGCCATGGGCAGCCATAGGTGGTGCGGCCAAGAGTGGCTGCCCCCTCCCTCTCCTCCTCATTATATAGGTGGAAATCCCCAAGAGTTGTAGTCCAAGTCTTCGAATAAGACCCCAACAACAAAACCTCCCATAGATGGGAAACCTACTCAAGGGAGGAGTCCTACCCAAGGTGGGACTCCCACCTTTCCCTTAGGTGGGGTGGCCGGCCACCTATGGTGGAGTCCACCTGGGACTCCACCCCTTAGGGTTTGGCTGGCCATGCAAGGTGGAGTCCCTCCGGGACTCCACTTTCTCTGGTGATTTCTGATGACCCACAAGTATAGGGGATCGCAACAGTCTTCGAGGGAAGTAAAACCCAAATTTATTGATTCGGCACAAGGGGAGGTAAAGAATACTTATAAGCATTAACAACTGAGTTGTCAATTCAGCTGCACCTGGAAAAGCACTAGTAACAGGGGTGATGTGAAAGCAGCAGTAATATGAGAGCAATAGTAATAGTAACACATCAGTAGTAACAGTAACACAGAGGCAATGGCACCAGAAAATAGTTGATACTACTTCCAATGACATATAGAACGAGTATATGATGATGAGAGATGGGCCGGGGTTCCCAGCGATCTACACTAGTGGTAACTCTCCAATAACAAGTGACAGGTGTTGGGTGAACAAATTACAGTTGGGCAATTGATAGGATTGAAATAGCATTAAGACAGAACATCAAGATTATTAATCATGTAGGCATGTTTTCCATATATAGTCGTACGTGCTCGCAATGAGAAACTTGCACAACATCTTTTGTCCTACCAGCCGGTGGCAGCCGGGGCTCAAGGGAATCTACTGTCTATTAAGGTACTCCTTTTAATAGAGCACCGGACCAAAGCATTAACACTTGGTGAAAACATGTGATCCTCATACCTACGCCTTCCCCTCCAGTTGTCCCAATTTCTGTCACTTTGGGGCCTTTGGTTCCGGACATAGACATGTGCATACAACTTGTAGATACAATCTAAGTAATAATTATAGAGCTTAAATCTAAGATCATGCCACTTGGGCCCTAGTAACAAGCATTAAGCATAACAAGATTGCAGCAACAATAACTTCACAAACTTTATAGATAGACTAATCATAATGTATCATCCATCGGATCCCAACCAACACAACACTGATTACATCAGATGAATCTCAATCATGTAAGGCAGCTCATGAGATCATTGTATTGAAGTACATGAGATAGAGAGTACCAACTAGCTACTGCTAGAACCCGTAGTCCATGGGGGAACTACTCACGGAGCATGATGGAGACGGTGGCGTCGATGGAGATGGCTTCCGGGGGCACTTCCCCATCCCGGAAAGGGTGCGGGAGAGAGAAGGGTGCGGGAGGGTACACGGAAGGGAGCTCAGCTTTACTCTTGTAACAGTAGCTGCTTGTATATGGTGTTGGCCCTTTTGCGCATCTGAACGTACTACTCACCTCGTCTCTAAATATAAAACGGTTTGGTAGTATAAAGGAGCTGAAGTAGTAGTAGTATTTATTCGTTAGGGGCGCAAAAAGCTCTGTGTCTCATTGCGTTGGATTGATAGAAAGAAACTCTTATATACAAATGCACGGTACATTGAATTGATAGAAGAAAATCTTTGATATAAACCGACCAATAGACATCCAGCAACATACCAGGTTGCAAGAGAATCCTATATATATAGCCCAACTGCATGGATGCTACAAGATGCTGCGCCACCCTTGAAAAATGTAGAACTCACATAAGTGATGCTAAATATCTAGAACATAATCCAAAAGTGTTGCATAAGGAGAGACAGTCAACAAGACTATGTGGTGCAACCCTATGTGGCCAGGCCAGGGATCTGTCTAAGATGTAGTTAGCACGTCCGGTACTCCTGTCCTGAAGACAGTAGGACTCAATTTTTTTGTCATCTCTCTCATCGAAATCGTAGCATAGATAGATGGTGTGATCTCTAATAGAGGGAAAAACCGATGTAGACACTGAAAAAGAACAAGGCATGCCCAGGAATAGGGCCCGCCCGTTGAAACTCTTAACCCGGTATAGGGTCTTCTTCTTCAAACCTAGACGGTACACCTTATACCTCATGGAGCAAGATACAAAACGGTGCACCAACATCAATTCCCCATTGTTGTCTACCAGGTGCATGGTAGACAACAATGGGGAATTTAGGAGTGCGATAGGCAATTGGGCAGCCACCTCGAACTGTGGTGTGTGATCAACGCCGGTCTCCAGCACCATGAGATTTCCCTCGGTAACATGGTAGAAACGACCCGAGAACATCAGTGGAGTTGCATATCTCCGATTTTCACATCGAAACTGAATCACCTTCCAACGTTGATCTCCGGGCTTTGCGATGCCTAGGATGCCATGCTTGGCGAAACATAACACGAACGATGTCGAATCACTAGCCACGCCAGAGCCCCATGCTTTGTGGAACGGGAATATCTTGAAGTTTTGATCGGAAAGGGTGGAAAGACCGTATGCAGATAGCAGCGTGGTCACGGGCGGAAGCTCAACGAGGTGGCACGTGAGCGGATTCAGGAGTCGAACGTGGGTAGCCTTGTGGAGCACGATGAGGCCCTCGGGGGTGGGCGCGAGAGTGTCGTGGTCGCGAAGCTCCGGGAGATCCACTCTTATGCACTCGCCAGTGGCGATGTTGAGAAAGCGGCGGCGGTGGCGAGGCATGAGGTTCTCCTGCAGCATGATCCAGTGCCGGGGGTAAAACCGGCGATCGCCGTACCTGCGCGGGTCGGCGCAGCACTGCCGCCATGGGCAGCAAACGGCGCGGAAGCGGATGTAGTCGGCCACGTCGCCGGCGAGGACGCGCTCGGCGATTAGCCCCGCCGGCCCGTCGGGAAGACTCGCCCAGTCCCTCAGATGACAGCAAGGATCAGAAGACCGGAGCGAGCAGCGGCGCCGCTGCTTGGAGTACCGCCCGTGTTGTCGGGCTACCGTGTCCGCCATCGTAGCGCGCGCGGCGCGCCAGTCGGCAACTAACCAGATGTAGGATCTGATGATCGCCGTACGAGAAGGAGAGTTCGCGGTTGTTAGCTGATCTGGATGGGATTGATCAGTTTCCAAAGTCGTTAGCGATTTCCTAGCTATACGTATAGCTAGGTTAGAGTCCCTGTCCTTTACGTGTGCGTACATATGTGCACATACCCAACGTTTTGTTTCGTAGCAGATCTTAAGAAGAAATCCAAATCATTGCCGATCGATATCGATGTCGTCGCCGGCCGCCACTCCCGCGCTGCCTCTGCTCCCCGTCGCGCCGCTAGACGGAGAGAGCGGCTACCTCCGCTGGAAGGAGTCGGTGCTGCTCCGCCTCCACACCCTCGGCCTGGCGCACGTGCTGTCCGAGGAGGAGGAGGAGCCGGAGCGTCCCGCCGGCGAGAAGCAGTGGCGGGCGCACGACGACGCGCTGTGCCGCGGCCACATCCTCGCCACGCTCTCCGACCGCCTCCTCCCGGCGTACGCTCACCACGACACCGCCGTTGCCGTCTGGCGCGCCGTGGGTCTCACCTACGATCTGGACATGGATACGGTCGTGTCCGTCAACAAGGCCGACGAGTTCCGGTACAACGAGGGCAAGCCCCTCCTGGAACAGCTCGCGCTCCTGGAGGTCTTGGCCACCGTCGGAAATACCTTAGGCTGTATGGGTCTCTACATTATTGATGAGGCGCGTGGGTTCCCGTCGGAGCTGGCACGGAAGGTCCGCAAGCACGGCCCCAACCTGTGTATGGACGAAATCTGGAAGATCGCTCGGAAGGTGGTGGTGGGGGACAAGTTGCGAGAAATTGATCAGGAGGCTAAGCGCAAGGCAGATGATTCTCGTCCCCTGAAACGAGGGAGGCACGGGAAGTAATCCAACACTCGGTCGGTCGTAATCCAACACTCGATCGGTGGTGCTAAGAGTACTAGAGTCTGAGTCAGTTTGCTTTTCGATCCTGCCCTATTGTACTAGGATTCAGTTGCCAATCTTAATTAAGTCGTTGTACTCAGATTGAGATCAGAGAAATGTGGCTGACGTAACTTCAGTCAAATGATCCCATTTGTTCCGGTAGTCAACAAAATGAAGTCAAGCTATACATCGACAGATTGGCTGTTTCACTCAATTCCCGCTTCTAGCCGAGTAAACAATCTCGTGGCCGCTGGGGCTGGCTGTGAATTGTCATGTTTCTAACTGAATTTTCATGGATGCATTTAGTGCAACGCCATGCGTTTCCATAAGTCATCTCGACAAATAAACTTCGATTAAACCAAATAGAAACTGCTTGTAATCGAACTTCACCTAAGGTGATATGAATGTAGACATTACTTAGTGTCGGAGCCGTCGTTGCTGGGATGGCGTCTCCCCCAAGCAACCTAGCGCCGCCCCCAAGCAACCTAGCGCCGCCTTCGACCACCGCCACCACCTCCGAGCAACCTAGCGCCGCCTGCGACCTGCCTCTCCCACGGCAAACTCCTCCCGCCTATGATCCCCGTGTCTTCGGAGAATCGCCGCCGCTAGTTGAGCGCGCAGTGATTCTTCGCTTTGTTCGCGATGGATTCATCATCCGCATCCCTGGGATTGCGATTTGGGATTACAATGTCTCAGTTCTTTCGACTGGATCCGCGCGGGAGATTGGTGGCATTCAAATTTTGTTCGGCCCGAGAATTGGATGTGGGTTGGACCGAATTTTTTTGGGTCGAGCCCAACGTTCTCGCTCGCCCACTGCCCGTAGATGTGAATGGATCTCCTCTCGACATGGATCCGGAGTTCCCTCAGCCCTTTCAATGGCGGTCTCTGCTGGGCCTCAGCCCAATACTATTCATCGAGGCTCACCTTTTACCTGCGCTGCGGAGAGGGTCCGGGTAAACCCTAGGTCTTTCGACACCGGAGCAGTTGTCTTCGTCGCATCGCCTCCTTCTCCCAGATCTGATCTCCTCCAATCATCCCCTCCCCGTCACTGGTCCGGGACGACCACCGGCGACAACATATCGTTCGCTCAGATCGCCGCTCTGCCGCGGATGGATCGGCTATTTGGAGGACCGCGCAGATCTCCTCCAAGGAGAAACAATTACTTCGGTTACCGGCCACGGGTTAGATCTGATGCTGATCGTAGAGATGAGCAGCGCCGTTGGGAAGAAGAGCGCCGCCGTGATGAAGACTGGCGGCGTGAAGATGAGAATCGACGCCGTGAAGAGGAGCGACGACATGCAGATCAAGAGTGTCTCCGTTTTGAAGAGCGCAGAAGACTTGATGAGCGCAGACGCCTTGATGAAGAGCGTCAACGCGAGGCGACTCTCATCTCGGAGAGGGTCACGCGCGAACGTGCCCTTGCCGAGAGATCCCGCAAGGAAGATGATCTGCGTGCTCGAGATCGATGGGCTCATCGCTCTGAGATGGTTCCTGGTGCCACCTCCAACCTCAACTCCGCTCGATCTGCTGATGTAAGTCCTATAGCCCCCTCCTTGCCATCGTCTAACACTGTAGTTGCAGACGCTTTAGTGGCTGGTTCTCAGTTGCAACCTCAACATAGATCCGCAGTAGTAGCTGATAGCTCTCAGTCTCTCGTTTCTTTCCCGGAGCCGGTGGGGTCCTCTGTACCACCACCAGCTCCTGCCTCCGTCCCTACAGTATGCAGAAGGGCTGAGATTCCTCACAGAAACCTTTCTTGTTTTAATTGTGATGGCGATCATCACATTTCTATTTGTCAAGAGAATGATCTGTGGGAATACAAGGCTCCATTCTTTGGTAGTGACGAAGATAATTATCCAGTAGAGCAGCTCAACTATGCACATATTACTGTTGAAAAAGGTTAGGTAAATTGCAGAAATATCGAGCATGAGTTTAATGTTTGGACAGAGTCAATGAAAATCAACTGTTGTTTCTTTGCTAAAGAAGTTTCAGCTACTGAGTTCAGAACAAGATTTCCTTCAGCCAAGACTATTGAAGAACTAGCTCATTTTGTAAAATTATTCATGAGGACTGTGCCTGGTGCAATCATCAGTTTGGAGAAATGAGCTGGTGACATTGAGCCAATTTCCATCATGCAAGAGGCCTGGTTCAGGATTAAAGGCATTCCTATGAAATTCAGGAACAAATCTACAGTTTACTATGCTGCCAGCCTTGTAGGCAAGCCTCTTGCACTTGACAAAAATTACCTCAGACACTTTGCTTTTGTGAGGGTGAAGATTGGTAGCCAGGATTTGGCACTGGTGCCCAATTCTAGAATTGGGGAAATCAAGAAAGGATTTTATTAATTCCAATATTCCAGAGAAATGTTTGACCTTCTTCCAATGTTGGCAACAAGACTACTGTCCCTGTTGATACATGATGACCCACAAGTATAGGGGATCGCAACAGTCTTCGCGGGAAGTAAAACCCAATTTATTGATTCGACACAAGGGGAGCCAAAGAATATTTGTAAGCCTTAACAGCGGAGTTGTCAATTCAGCTGCACCTGGAAACAGACTTGCTCGCAAGAGTTTATCAGTAGTAACAGTTTTATAACAGTAGCAGTAGTGAAATATCAGCAGCAGTGTAACAAAGACAGCAGTTGTGATTATAGTAAACAACAGGATTAAAATACTGTAGGCACAGGGATGGATGAACGGGCGTTGCATGGATGAGAGAAACTCATGTAACAATCAAAGTAGGGCATTTGCAGATAGTAATAAAACAGTATCCAAGTACTAAACAATCCATAGGCATGTTTTCCATATTTAGTCGTACGTGCTCGCAATGAGAAACTTGCACAACATCTTTTGTCCTACCAGCCGGTGGCAGCCGGGACTCTAGGGAATCTACTGGAAATTAAGGTACTCCTTTTAATAGAGCACCGGAGCAAAGCATTAACACTCCGTGAACACATGTGATCCTCACATCACCGCCTTCCCCTCCGGTTGTCCCAATTTCTGTCACTTTGGGGCCTCGGGGTCCGGACAGCGATATGTGTATACAACTTGCTGGCAAGATCATAAAACAATGAATATCATCATGAAACAATAACATGTTCAGATCTGAGATCATGGCACTCGGGCCCTAGTGACAAGCATTAAGCATAACAAGTTGCAACAATATCATCAAAGTACCAATTACGGACACTAGGCACTATACCCTAACAATCTTATGCTATTACATGACCAATCTCATCCAATCCCTACCATCCTCTTCAGCCTACAGCGGGAGAATTACTCACACATGGATGGGGGAAACATGGCTGGTCGATGGAGAGGCGTCGGTGGTGATGATGGCGATGATCTCCTCCGATTCCCCGTCCCGGCGGAGTGCCAGAACGGAGTTTCTGGTCCCGAGACGGAGTTTCGCGATGGCGGCGGTGTTCTGGATGGCTTCTGGCGATTTCGTCTGACCCCCCGTGCGTTTTTAGGTCGAAGCCTTTAAGTAGTCGAAAGGGGGGCACCTGGGGCTGCCCGAGGCGCCGCCACCATAGGCCGGCGCGGCCCAGGGGCCTGCCGCGCCGCCTGGTGGGGTGGCCGCCTCGTGGCCCCCCTCCTTCTGGTCTTCTGGCTCCGTCCCTCTTCTATGAAAATAGGCCCATTGGAATAAATTCCGGGGATTTTCCTGAAAGTTGAATTTCTGCACAAAAACGAGACACCAGGGCAATTCTGCTGAAAACAGCGTTAGTCCGTGTTAGTTGTATCCAAAATACACAAATTAGAGGTAAAACAATAGCAAAAGTGTTCGGGAAAGTAGATACGTTTTGGACGTATCAACTCCCCCCAAGCTTAGCTTATTGCTTGTCCTCAAGCAATTCAGTTAACAACTGAGTGCGATAAAAGAACTTTCACGAACACATTTGTTCATATGATGTAAATATTCTCATGATATGGACAAGTACTTAGGCAATTCATAATAAGATACATGCAAATAAAATCATCTAATAGCTATGTCAATCATGGAAAAGGTACCAACGAATTAATAATAAGCATCATGAATCATGTCTATCAGCAGGATTGCAATGTTCATAAAAGGATATGATAAAGTGGTATCTCACTTGCCCGTATTTGTTCAGCAAAACATAAATTTCATGGAAAGACTGGAAAAAGAGATTATCAAAGATAAAAGCATCAAAGTTATACCACAGTTAATCACATTTTGGGACAAGCATATTATACTAAGAATGACAGCCGTGCTCTCAAGAAAGTGCTCAAAGAAAGGATGGTGACTCAATGTAAAAGTAAAATATTGACCCTTTCGCAGAGGGAAGAAGGGATTAACATGCGCTAGAGCTTTTCATTTTTTTAAACAGGAGTAAAATTATTTTGAGAGGTGTTTGTTGTTGTCAACGAATGGTAGTGGGCACTCCAACTACCTCGTCAACCAGACTTTCAGGAGCAGCTCCCATGAAGGACGCTATCTCTACCAGCAAGGTAGATCATCCCTCTTCTCTTTTGTTTACACACGTATTTTAGTTTCATTATGGATGACACTCCCCCAACCTTTGCTTACACAAGCCATGGCTAACTGAATCCTTGGGTGCCTTCCAACATTCACATACCATGGAGGAGTGTCTATTTGAAAATTAAGTTGCTTACTGATAAATCAGGGCAAAACATGTGAAGAGAATTATCAATGAAAGTTAATTAATTGGGGCTGGGAACCCCATTGCCAGCTTTTTTTGCAAAATATTGGATAAGCGGATGTGCCACTAGTCCATTGATGAAAGTCTGTCAAAAGTAAATGACAAGGTTGAAAGATAAACACCACATACTTCCTCATGAGCTATAAAACATCGACACAAATTGAGAAGCATTTTGAAGGTTTAAAGGTAGCGCATGAGAATTTACTTGGAATAGTTTGAAATGCCATGCATAGGTATTTATGGTGGACACTTTGGAATAACTTGGTTTTCAGGGGTTTGGAAGCACGAGCAGCATTCCCGCTCAGTACAAGTGAAGGCTAGCAATAGACTGGGAAGCGACAATCAAGAGAGCAGTAACCATCATAATCATGCTTGCGACAAAATAAATTAACGTGGGCATAAAAGTGATACAAGAACTCTGAGGCAAAGTAAATCATCGAGGCTTAATTGACTTTTGTTCAGTCATATGCATGCGTGAGCATGTGCCAAGTCGATTCAAGTGAATTATTCAGAGGAGGATACCACAATGTCATACCTATTTATGAATAAAACAAATGCAAGCAAACATCTATGACATGCTACTCATATTAATAAACTGGAGCTAAACATGAGAGATCATGAACTACTAGACTTTCTTAAATGACATATACCTCACATGAACCAACTAAGCATGCTCACATGGATGAGTATATGCACAAAAATGAAAACCAATAGAGTTCATACCAGCCTCTCACCACAGTCGAATTGTCGTAGATCGTCATTATTGTCTTTCACTTGTGTAACTTGAATAATATGGAATGAAAACCAAGCTCCAGCCACCGGAGACCGCTGAACTCCCTAATAAACTGTACAAAACCAAAGAAGAACAACAAATATTTTTGGTCTTTTCGAATTAGAAACAAAAACAAAAGGAAATAAGCAAACAAAGCAAAAAAATTTGGATTTTCTTATAGCAAACCAATGATAGCAACTAAAGCAAAATAAGAGCAAGAAACCAAAATAAACAAATGGTTAAGAGAAACAATAGAAATATTTTTGGTCTTTTTGTGTTTTAGGAAAGAAACAAAGCAAAAACAAGAAAATGAAAACTAAAAGAGTCACATAAACACAAAGCAGCAGAAATTCATCAAACTTGACAGTAGTACAGTAATCGATTTTTAAGAAATTCGTCCGCTGCTCAGCTCAAAAAGTGTTCAACTAATGAAAGTTAGATAATAACCTGGGGAACATGCAAAAAAATTGGCTTCGCAAAATAACGTTCTGGCTGTTTTTGAGAATTTATTTTGATATCAGTCCAGAATCTGTTTTCAATCAGCACTCCCCCAAATATCATCTCCCTCTTATTAGAAAACCACTTTAAGAAGCTAAACAAGTATGTACAAGTATCTAGCAACTATAATATGCAATGAATGAGTGATGCCGGTATACCTCCCCCCAAGCTTAGGCTTTTGGCCTAAGTGGAGTTCAATCCCATGGTGCCCATGGAGTGGCACCTCCGTAGTATGACGAAGATGGATCCTGTTCTGGGTATGTGCTGGAAGACGCACCAGGATACGTGACGGTGTACCCGTAGGAGGGCTCGGCGTCCTCGGAGTCATGCTGCTGGTGGAAGCCATGTATCCTCAGCTTCTCATCCACCTCCTCCTTAGAGCGCGACCACGGTTTCCTGTGAATATCGAACAAAACTGTTTGCGGCAAAGGGATTTCCCTCTCATCCCCGTCAATAAACAACATTTTATATACAATATTATCTAAACTAAAGTCAGTTGTAACAAATTGGTGACTTTGCAAAACAAATAGTGCTACAGCGAATAGAACAAGTGGGGGAAGAAAGAAATGTTGTTTAGTTCCTCTATGCATATAAAATGTATTTGTTAACAAGGTTGATCAAGTCTTGCCACCAAATAAATTTTACATGGCATAGGATGAAATAAACCTCAAATCAATCATGTTACATTGTATTGTATTGATATGGATCCAATCATAATATTTTGATATCCTTGTTTAGGCTCATATATATGACAATCAATAGCTCCCACTTTGATAGTTCTCACATTAGAAATTGTATTAACTCCACATACTTTATCAATCCTCTTGGGGAAATAAACAGTATGCTCCTTGTCATCAACATTGAAAGTAACTTTTCCTTTATTGCAATCAATAACAGCTCCTGCGGTGTTAAGAAAAGGTCTCCCAAGAATAATAGACATATTATCATCTTCAGGCATTTCCAACACAATAAAATCAGTTAATATCAAGTAGTTATTAGTAAATTGAACAGGAACATCCTCACATATACCAACAGGAATAGCAGTAGATTTATCAGCCATTTGCAGAGATATATCAGTTGGTATCAACTTATCTAAATAAAGTCTCTTGTAAAGATAAAAAGGTATAACACTAACACCTGCTCCCAAATCACATAGAGCAGTTATAACATAATTATTCTTGATGGAACAAGGAATAGTCGGTATACCTAGGTCGCCCAGCTTCTTTGGAACTTTGCCATTGAAAGAGTAATTAGCAAGCATAGTGGAAATCTCCTCATTAGGAATTTTCCTTTTGTTAGAGACAATATCTTTCATATACTTTGAATAAGGAGGCAATTTAATAGCATCAGTCAAAGGGATTTGCAGGAATAAAGGTTTCATCCAATCACAAAATTTATTATAGTGTTCTTCTTCCTTTGATTTTATTTTCTTAGCAGGAAAAAGCATTTGCTTTTGAACCCAAGGTTCTCTTTCATTACCATGTTTCTTAGCAATAAAATCTTCTTTAGTATACTTTTTTATTTTTAGCATGCTTTTCAGGTTCATCTTCAACCTCTTCTTTATCAGAAACATCATTCTTATCATTATCTTTATCATGTTCATTACCACTTTCAGTTTCAGCATCAGAAATAGAAATACTATTAGGATCATTAACAGGCTCAGAGGATTCTACAATATTTTTATGTTTCTTTTTCTTTTTCTTAGAAGGAGCACTAGGTTCAATTCGTTGAGAATCTTGTTCAACTCTTTTGGGATGCCCCTCAGGATATAGTGGATCCTGAGTAGAAACACCGCCTCTAGTTGTTACTTCATAAGCATGTTTTTCTTTAGAACTATTTTTTAACAAGTCATTTTGCACTTTAGTGAGTTGATCAATTTGAGTTTGAATCATATGAAAATGTTTAACAAGCATCTTAACATCATTGGAGGTTCTCTCCACAATATCATGCAAATTACTAATAGCTTGAGAATTTTCCATTAAATGATTCTCTACTTTCATATTAAAATTTTCTTGCTTAACAATATAATTATCAAACTCATCTAAGCATTGAGCAGGAGGTTTTGAATACGGAATATCTTCCCTAGTAAAGCGTTGAAGAGAATTTACCTCAATCATGGATGAAGGGGGAATTATCTTGCATAAATCTTGTATGGGAGGTGAGTTCTTCACATCTTCAGATTTAATACCTTTCTCCTTAAGAGATTTCTTGCCTTCCCTCATATCTTCATCATTTAATTTAATCAAACCCCTCTTCTTCAATATCGGCGTTGGGGTTGGTTCAGGTGTAGTCCAATCATCATGATTCCGGCCTATTTTAGCCAATAATTCTTCAGCTTCGTCTGGAGTTCTTTTCCTGAAAACACAACCAACACAACTATCCAAATATGCCCTAGACTCAATGGTTAGTCCACTATAAAATATATCAAGTAAATCATGCTTTTCTAAATCATGTCCAGGTCGAGCTCTGATAAGAGAACAAAATCTTACCCAAGCTTCAGGCAATTTCTCTCCATCTTCCTGGTCAAAACTATAAATTTTCTGCAAAGCAATATGTTGAGCACTAGCAGGAAAGTATTTCCGAAAGAAAACATCAAGCAAACCACTTGGACTATCAATAGAATCAGGAGGCAAACTATTATACCAACTTTTAGCATCATCCTTTAATGAGAAAGGAAAAAATTTAGCAACAATATAAGTACGCTTCTTGATATCATCAGAAAACAAGCTACTCAAAGTAGAAAGTTCATTCATGTGTTCTACATCACTTTCTTTTTCAGTACCACAAAAGGGTGTTTTCTCAACAATAGCTATATGAGACAAATCAAGAGAAAAATCACAATCCTTATCCTTAATGTTTATAGGAGATGTGGCAAATTTAGGATCAGGAGACAGTTTATATCTAACAGTATGTTGTGCAAGAAGCTTTTTAATTTTACTTGCATCAGTAGTAGCATTGCATTTAACAATAAAATCATCATCAAGTTCCACATAATCTTCATCAGGATCATCACTAGAGTATTCAACAGACTCAGGTGAATTAACAGGTGTAGCAGTATTTTCATTAGGAGTTTCAGTATTTTTAATTTGTCTAGATCTTGCAATTGTAGCATCTAGAAAAGATCCTAACGAACCACTATCATCAAGCACAGCAAAAGCATCATCAAAATTATAAGAATTTTCAGATTCAGCAGAAGTACCAGCATGTGAAGCTTGTGGTGGTGAAACAAGTTGACTTATCACAGATGGTGAATCAAGAGCAGCAGAGGTACTCAGAGTTGTACCTTTTCTTGTAGTGGATGGTAATATGGCGACTTTAGTATCGCGAGGTTTACCCATGATGGAGAATTTGCAGCGAACAATATCAATCCAAGTGAACTTCCAAATAAAGCTATGCTCCCCGGCAACGGCGGCAGAAAATATTCTTGGTGACCCACAAGTATAGGGGATCGCAACAGTCTTCGTGGGAAGTAAAACCCAATTTATTGATTCGACACAAGGGGAGCCAAAGAATATTTGTAAGCCTTAACAGCGGAGTTGTCAATTCAGCTGCACCTTGAAACAGACTTGCTCGCAAGAGTTTATGAGTAGTAACAGTTTTATAGCAGTAGCAGTAGTAAAATATCAGCAGTAGTGTAACAAAGACAGCAGTTGTGAATATAGTAAACAACAGGATTAAAATACTGTAGGCACAGGGATGGATGAACGGGCGTTGCATGGATGAGAGAAACTCATGTAACAATCAAAGTAGGGCATTTGCAGATAGTAATAAAACAGTATCCAAGTACTAAACAATCCATAGACATGTGTTCCATATTTAGTCGTACGTGCTCGCAATGAGAAACTTGCATAACATCCTTTGTCCTACCAGCCGGTGGCAGCCGGGCCTCTAGGGAATCTACTGGAAATTAAGGTACTCCTTTTAATAGAGCACCGGAGCAAAGCATTAACACTCCGTGAACACATGTGATCCTCACATCACCGCCTTCCCCTTCGGTTGTGCCAATTTATGTCACTTTGGGGCCTCGGGTTCCGGACAACGATATGTGTATACAACTTGCAGGTAAGATCATAAAACAATGAATATCATCATGAAACAATAACATGTTCAGATCTGAGATCATGGCACTCGGTGACATAGGAATCCCCAATGGGCCTGCCGAAGATAGTACCCGGGGTTTACTGAAGGCCCACTACTCGAAGAATAAGAAGATTCGGAAGCCCAAGATATTGTTAAGGAAAGATAGAGTTGTAATAGGAAGCATTATTTGTAATCTTGCGGGATAAGTTGGAAACCTTCCCGGACTCTGTAACTTGTAACAATACGAATCCCTCGGCTCCACCTTCTATATAAGGGGGAGTCGAGGGACGAAGAAAGCATCGAATCATCGTCTCTCAAACCCTAGTTTTCACAATCGTCGAGTACTTTTCGGCTGAAACCTTCGAGATCTACTTGCCCTCTACTTCCAACTAAACCCTAGTCTACAATCCGTAGGCATTGACAAGTTAATCCCTTGTCAATTGGCGCCGTCTGTGGGAATTAGAGGCGTCAAGGATCTGATCTCGATGGCACGTTCAAGATCGTCGACTTCATCAACAGCAAGCAACGCGATGGATCGAGGTAAATAGATCGCAACTGGTCCTGTCGATTTTGTTCCTCACCCGCCCTCCCGTGTGGATGCATATGCATATCTGGAGGAGCCTATGGAGATGACGTTCGGAAGATTTCACTTTCGCGTCGAGAAAGAGGGATCGTATCGTGTCGAAATTCCGATCTCGTCGGGATTATCGGCGGTCGATTCCGATTTTTTGAACTCTACATCGTCAATCGAGTCAGGATAGGAAGAAACTTTGTCGTCACACTTCATCAGCACTAGGGCAAGAGAAAAGCTCGCTAAGATATTCAGCGACATGTCGCTTGAGTCATCTGCGGACTCCTATATAAGCGATGACTCAAGCAGTGTCGACATCTTCAACTTCATCGACAAATCCACTACAGTGGGCAAGGTCTTCGCCAATCTTCATGATGGTGTCACCAAACCCAGCATAGATCTGAATACAAAGTATCATCAGATCTATGTTATCGGAGAGCCAAGCCGTGACCAGGAGGAAACATCTGAGGCTTTCGACGATTTGGGAAATCCATATGTCGATCCCTCTGATTTGCGACGAGGCTTAGGCAACAAATATATTGGGTCACAGCTGCGAAATAGAGTTCAACTTCCACAAGCAGCATGGGATAGAGCCGCAAGAGCTATGGATGGCTCAGAACCAATGGCCACCACAGCCACGCCAGAAGAGTTACAAGCATATCAATATAGGCTTGCACGAGCTGCAAGGGAATTGGAAAACAGACAATTGCTTTAAACAGAAGAAGGGAGGCAGCCTCTGCATCAAGTAGGCGAAGGGCAGAGCTGAGTCGACAATCTAGAACTTCGGGTGATAGCCACAGGGAAGCTCGGAACAGAGCAAGATCAAGGTTACAAAACGTACCTGAAGGAGAAAGAGAGCACTTGGTTCAAAACCTCGACATGTCTTTTATGTCGATAGACACGAGAGGGAACATCATCCCCAAGACACCAGAAGCTGGGTATATGGCGACACAAGCTTTCATCCTTGCATCCAGACCACCCCCAGGAGATCCAAGGGAGGCATTGTACAACATGGCAATGGCAGGAGTTGGATCCATGGGAACGGCGTTTGTATCAACACCTCCCGAAGGAACAGCAAGGCAAAATAGTCCACGACCTGCGGCAGCAATAGCAGCAGTTCCCGAAGGACCAAGTGGAGCAAGAGACACGGCAGCTCAAACAAGGGTCGACAGAGCGCGACAAAGTAGAAGAGAACAGCGGCATTCCCCAGAACTAAACGATGAGGATATGTGCGGACTGCCATGCTTCACGAGGAGAGTCCGAAAAACTCGAGTCCCATCGGGATTCAAGTTGCCTGATAACTTCAAGAAATTCGACGGCCTTCAAGATCCAGAGGATTGGCTAGTTGATTATCTCGAGACAGTGAAGCTCACAGGAGGAACCAGAGCAACAGCTATGCAAAGCATCCAGGTGCATTTCAGTGGAGCCGCGTGATCTTGGATAAAGAAACTTCCTCCAGGATCTATCGACAGCTGGGATAGCTTCGAGGACGTGTTCGTCAAGAACTTCCGGTCCACATGCAAAAAACCTACGTCATTAAAGGAACTGAGGGCGTGCCGACAAAAGCCAGACGAGCCAATGAGAAATTATATCCAAAGGTGGAATATCATCAAAAACTCGGCAGAAAACATATCTGACGAGAGAGCAATAGATGTGTTTGTCGCAGGAATCAGGCGTGGAGATTTTGTCGAGGACTTGGGGAGGACCAATCCAAAGACAGTATCTGCACTAATGGAAATAGCAAACAGATGGGCAGATGGAGAAGATGCTGTTCACAACAAACGGCATAGGTCGGCAGAGGAAGACCGCGGTCGAAATTATCAACCAAGGCGACGATTTCCTCGACAGTACTCGAGCTATGATGCTCCAGGACAAATCTCGGCTGGCTTCCGAGCAAGCGCCGGAGGAAACAACAGAGATGATTACCAGAGAAGTAATGAGCAACGAGGCAACAATAGAGATGGCTCTCGAAACAATAGGAAAAATAGCGGGCCAAGGTTCCAGAGGCCTTTCGTGTCTCCCGAAGAGATGATGAACGGGCCGTGTCAGATGCACTTTTTCCTCGACAGCAACGGAAAAAGACAGTCAGGACATCTGCAGAAGGATTGTCGAAATTTCCAGGCAATGCTAAGGTGGGCAGGGCATGCTAACGCTCAGGCAGCACACAGAAATCCTCGAGAACCCAGGAGTAAGATCCACTTGCCACATCCTCCCGAGATTACGAACGAAAATCGACATCAGCTCAGAATAGCGGCAGCACCTGCACCACCGCCTTATGTTGATCCTAACTCTAACGGAGCGGTCTCGATGATCCAGAAAGGAAGGCCATCCAATAGAGCTCAGAAAGTAATCTCGCGGCAGGTGTTCATGGCAGAAAAAATGCCTCCACCAACAGTCGAGTACCTTAATTGGTCAGGGCAAGACATTGGCTTCACCATAGCGGATCATCCACAGCAAGTTCCTCGACCAGGGCAGTCAGCACTTATACTACCGGCAGTCATCGCAGGGTTCGACGTATCTCGCGTGTTCATAGATGGCGGCAGCAGCTTAAACCTTATGTATGCAGATACATTAAGGAAGATGAACATATCCCTAGCAAACCTGAAACCAACGGACACGAGATTCCATGGTATCACACCGGAGAAGCCAAGTTATCCGCTGGGGAAGATTAATCTCGACGTTCAGTTTGGGACCCGAGAAAACTACAGAATCGAGAAATTGGAGTTTGAAGTCGTAGATTTCCCATCACAGTACCACGCTTTGTTGGGACGACCAGCATACGCTAGGTTTATGGCGGTACCACACTACACGTACCTGTTATGGAGGATGCCTGGACCTAAGGGACCAATCACGGTCAAAGGAAGCTTTGCCTTAGCCAACAAATGTGACAAGGATTTTCATCGACTATCAGAAACTTTCGGGATGCAAGCTGAATATTTGGCGTCAAGGCTTATGACTGACTACGATGTGCTGCCAGACGTCGGAAGGCCAAATAAAGAATCAACTTTCAACACTGAGAAAAATTCTAAGGAGGTGCAGATTCACCCGACGGATCCAAAAAAGACGACATCCATCGCAAACGACATGGACCTCGCATAGGAAAGCGCGCTCGTCGAGTTCCTCCGTGAGAACTGGAAAATCTTCGCATGGTGTCCAGCTGACATGCCAGGAGTACCCAGGGAACTTGCCGAGCACCACCTAAACTTGGATCCATTGGCGAGACCAATCAAACAACCTTTGCGGCGTTTCTCGGAACCAAACCGCAAGGCTATGCTGTCAGAAATTGATCGACTAAGAGAAGCTAGTTTTATTAAGGAGCTGCACACAGAGGCCACATGGGTAGCAAATCCAGTATTGGTACCGAAGAAAAACACTAAAGTCCTTCGCATGTGCGTCGACTTTACGTGTCTCAATAAACATTGTCCAAAGGATCACTTTCCCCTCCCGAGGATCGACCAAATTATCGACTCCACGGCAGGATGTGAACGTCTTTCCTTCCTGGACGCATATTCTGGTTATAACCAGATCAGATTGAAAGAAGAAGATGAAGTCAAAACAGCGTTCATTACACCATATGGCGTGTTTTGCTATAGAACAATGCCTTTTGGTCTGAAAAACGCGGGAGCAACATACCAGAGGATGATGCAGAAGTGTTTGGCGACACAGATTGGAAAAAATGTGCAAGTATACATCGACGATGTCGTCATAACGTCAAAAAAGGGGACGACGCTGATCGAGGATCTCAAGGAAACTTTCGACAACCTCGACAAATTCTGCCTCAAGCTGAACCCGACGAAGTGTTCCTTCGGCGTCCCAGCAGGAGAACTTCTTGGGTTTTTAGTTTCAGCAAGAGGGATTGAGGCAAATCCTGACAAAATACAAGCTATCGTAACAATCAGGAAGCCAACAAAGTTGAGAGAAATACAGCAACTAACTGGGCGAGTCGCAGCTTTAAGCAGATTCGTCGCCAGGCTGGGAGAAAAAGCGTTACCGTTCTACGCTTTAATAAAACAAGGAGAGAAATTTCAGTGGAATGAAGAAGCCGATAGAGCTTTCGAGGATCTGAAACGCACAATCTCGACACCACCAATCTTGGTGGCGCCGAAAGAAAAGGAACCTCTCCTGCTTTACATCGCAGCCACACCCCAGGTGGTTAGCACGGTGCTAGTCGTCGAAAGAGAAGAAGAAGGAAAACTCCATGGAGTGCAAAGGCCGGTATATTTCATCAGTGAAGTTTTATCGCCTTCCAAACAGCGATACCCGCAGTACCAGAAGCTGGCATACGGAGTGATTACAACAGCAAGGAAGTTGCGCCATTATTTTTCGGCACACCCGATAATAGTGGTCAATGAAGCACCTCTTTAAAATATACTGAACAATCCAGAAGCCACAGGGCGTGTCTCCCTTTGGGGCATAGAACTTTCCCCTCGGGACATCATATATGAAAAAAGAAAGGCAATCAAGTCGCAAGTTTTGCCAGATTTCATCGCAGAGTGGATGGAGCTGCAAAATACAGGACTCCCAGATTTATCGAGAACTTGGACCATGAACTTCAGTGGATCCAAGAGAGTAGAAGGAGCTGGCGCAGGGGTAATACTCATATCACCCGAAGGCGACAAATTAAAGTATGTCCTACGGATGACGTTCCCAAACGCATCTAACAATGAAGCAGAATATGAGGCTCTCATACACGGGATGAAGATGGCGAAAGCTTGTGGCGCAACTCGACTAAAAATCTTTGGCGACTCACAATTGGTAGCTCAGCAAGTTATGAACCAATGTGATGCAGTCAATGATAGCATGATATCATACAAGGAGGTGTACAATGAGCTTGAGAAGCTGTTTGATGGATGCGAAGTAAATCACATCAGTAGGCTGAGCAATGATGAAGCCGACGTTCTCGCAAACATCGGGTCGCAGTGCCTCCCAATCCCGCCAGGTGTATTTTGGGAAGAAATAGTAGAGAGATCCACAAAGCCAAAGAAGGCGCAAAAGAAAGCGAAGGAAGAGAAAACTTCGGCACCCCTCAAAGAAGCTGCGGATGACGAAGAGGACCAAGAGCTGGTGATGATGGTAGAAGTTCCATGGATGCAAGCGTACATATCGTATAACCTAAGGAAAGAAATACCCGAAGATCCAGTTGAAGCAAGGCGAGTTATTCGACGATCCAAAGCCTTCATAATGATCAAAGGGGAGTTATACAAACGAAGTATTTCGGGCGTGCTACAGAGGTGCGTGACACCCGAAGAAGGAAGAATCATCCTAAAGGACGTACACGAAGGAATATGTGGTCACCACGCGAGCAGTCGAGCTATTGCCGCCAAAGTTTTTCGAGCAGGATTCTACTGGTTGTCAACAATTGAGGATGCAAAAGAGATAGTACGAACCTGCGACGCGTGCCAAAGATTTGCCGCAAAACCCCACTCCCCGGCGGCAGAGCTGATGCCAATACCATTGTCTTGGCCGTTTGCCCAATGGGGACTCGATATGGTGGGAAAGTTACACAAAGCTTCGCCAGGAGGATACGAGTACATGTTGGTTGCTGTCGATAAATTCACCAAATGGATAGAAGCAAAGCCGATAAATTCACCAGATGGAGAATCAGCAGTCAAATTCGTAAAGGGCATCGTTTTTCGATTTGGAGTACCTCACAGCATCGTCACAGACAATGGTAGTAACTTTACGTCCAAGGAATTCAAGGAATACTGCGCGGAAGTGGGCATCAAATTGCACTTTGCGTCAGTTGGGCACCCGCAAACCAATGGCCAAGTCGAGAAAGCCAATGGTATCATCACCAACGGTATTAAAAAGCGTATGCTGGGACCACTTGAAAAGGCTCGACATACTTGGCCAGAAGAATTGCCAAGTGTTTTGTGGAGTATCCGAACAACACCAAATACGGCAACACAAGAAACTCTGTCTTTCCTCGTCCACGGAGCTGAGGCAGTACTGCCAATTGAGATAGAGCATGATTCTCCAAGAGTGACAGAGTATGACGAGGAAACTTCAAGAAAGGCTTTGGAGGACGACGTAGATGCACTCGACGAAGCTCGAGATGAAGTACTTTCACGAGTTACCAAGTACCAGCAGGACCTCAAAAACTACCACAGTCGACGGTTAAGGCCAAGATCTTTCCAGGTCGGAGATTTGGTCTTACGGCTAAATCAAAAAAGTACTGAAAAGCTCGAGTCACCATGGCTAGGCCCTTACATCGTCACAGAAGTAATCGAAGGAGGTGCATACAGGATCAAGGACAAGAAGACAGGGGTTCCCGAAAAAACCCCTGGAACGTGGCGCAGCTCAGGCGGTTCTACGCCTAGAGTCGAAATATAGTCCTACTCTGTAAAAATACAATGTACTGAAACGCCCGCGAGTTTTCAGACGTACTCTTTTCCTTTTCAGGGCACCGAGTGGGGCTGGAAAGGTTTTTAATGAGGCGGGCTCGCGGTGCTGCAATATAATAAAGATAGTGGAGATATACTTTTGGTTCTTCGACATGCACGGGGGCTAAAAAGCCTTCAAAGTTACAAAATATACACAAAATAGACAAACCAGACTTACAAAAATATTTGGCCTTGGTACAAAAATACCTCGCCAAATAGACAATCAGGAGTTCACAGCAATAAATATAGTATACTCATCAAAATTATATTGCTTTGGTCTGAAAACCTCGCAATAAAAATATAGAACGTCGCCACCAAGACACTCGGGGGCTCACAACCCGTGGATAGCAAAATATATGTATTCTCGCAATAAAGAAAAATCTTCAATAGTACAAGCTCCAGCCAAAGGCTCGGGGGCTTCACAATATAGACTACACTTTACAATGTACAAAAGAGTTCGACAAAAATATAGACATAGCTCCTCGCAGTATAAGTACAACTCAGTTAAGGCCTAATATACTATCTATGGATAAACCTTTGGCTGTCTTGTGCTCAGCATAGGCCCCCTTGACGAAGAATTCTGAATCCATCCGAAGAAGTTCATCCATCATCGCCTCAGCCACAGGAGTCACCATCTCATTGATTGAGTCAATGTAATTTTTTCGCTGCGATTTCTTGGCCAAGCAGTCAGCGACAATCGTCGTCAGGTCCAATTTGGGATGGCAAATATGTATCATAATCATGGCGAATCTTGCTCCAGCAATTAATTGAGCTCGCACAAAATTGTGAATACGGGGGGCATCTCTGAATTTCTCCATCAATCCAAGAAGAGTTTCGGGAGCTTCGTCTCGAGCTTCAGTCATTAGCTCGAGCATACTGTTTTCTCGAGTCGCCGCTTTCTCAGCTTCTGAAATAGCAGTGTCCTTAGCAGCTATGGCTTCTTTCGCCTGTTGAAGAGCAATTTTTTCTCTCTCGGATGCTTTTCGAGATTGCTCCATCATCGCCAGAGTTTGTTTCTTCATGGATTGAAGTTGTTGGCGAAGTTCTTGTAAATCTTGCGACAAATGTTTGCTTGAAGAATCTTCGACAAGGGTTTTCTTCGAGAAAGAAGAAGCAGGCGAAGTATCGGCAGAACAAGGATTGGCGGAGTAGTTATCAAATATCAACTGGAAAAGAAAGTCTCAGGATCAATGATAGTGCAAGATAGAATTTCATTGATCTTCAGAAAATTTATATAGATATTACAGGAGAAGTTCTTCAGAAGGGCTATTGCGAATATTGTCGCCAAAGTTACTATGGCGACAACGGCAAAAGAAACAGGAAAAATAAAAAAATAAAAAAGAAGAGGCATTCAACTAGACCTCCGGCTTCGATGAGCTAGGAGTCGAAGATGGCTTGATTCCGAGATAGGCCAGGATTTTCTTCGTGTTGGGCTTTGCCGCCCTGATCAGCGATCGCCATTTTGTGGTCTCCATCTGTTCTGTGTCGCCTACTTTCGTCCAGTCGATAGTTTGTCAGCTGTCACCGACAAGGCGACAGTTGCTTTCGACAAAGAATCTTCATATTTTCTTGGCGCATCTTCAGTCCAAGATCTTCTGGTGGATTGAAGTCCTTGGCAAGCGCAAGGAAAGTCTTGGGTTCCGTTTTCTTTGGGAAGAATTAAGGGAACAACCGTGACAATCCTGCGTCAGCCTGTTCAATACCTTCACGAGTTTCTGTCCCATGAAACTCAAGAACAGAAAGTGCGTCGAGAAGAGGATCGTTGTCGGGATCTTCAAGCTCAAATTCTTGGTTTGTTTTACCTGTCGAAGAAAATATACATTTATCGACAAGTAAGCAAAGAAAAGCAAGGTTAACAAAGACAGAATAGATCGAGAAACTTACTGACAAAGCGCCGATTCTGCGAGTTCAAGCGCTTGATGATCGCTTTTTCATGAGCAGCCTGTGCGGCCTTGTGCTCGTTCAAAGAAGTTTTGGCATCATGAAGCCTTTTTTGCAGATCTTCAACACCAGCAGCTTCTGCCTTGGCCTTATCAGCCTCCGCTTTAGCTTTGCCAGCATCAAGTTCGGCCTTCTTGCAAGCCGCCTCACTTTGCTCTAATTTCTGAGCAAGCGTTTCGGCAAGTTTGTTGGCCTCTGCAAGTTTTTTTGCCAAAATAGTCAAAAATAGTCAACATATCGATAACACAGGAGCAAGAAGCCATGAACAAAAGCAAGCAGGGAGTCATTACCTTCGGTCTTGCTGGCGTACTCGCGATACCCAATGAATTGGGCACCGATGCGAATAAGTTCTTTGATCATGGGCTGTCAAAGAAGGAAAAAGAAAGAAAGCATAGGTATGAGAAAAAACACGACGGCACAAAGGAGCAAATAAAGAAAATATAGACAATGACAAGAAAGAAATTACGGACTTACATCGTCCAAAAGAGGACTCGAGGAGCTACCCAATTGCAGGGTAGGCTCCATGATCGTTTCAACCCTTGTCCTTTTTGGTGAAGGGACAAGAGGGCTTGCAGGAGGAGTAGGAGCGTCGACGTTTTGTTGAGGAGGCGAGGATTCCTCTCCTTCAATTGGCGTCTCAGAAACAACTAGAGTATGCGACGCACTCGTTCGAGCAGCCACATCAAAAGCTGGTACTTCTTCCTCGTCACCACTGCGATTAAATGTCGGCAGCATAAAAAGCAAGATATACAAAAATCTTCGAGTACAAAAATAAAGGGAAATAAAAGGTGACTTACGAGCTGATGAGGGCCTCAAGGTATGGATCATAAGCTGCCTTCTGATGTGAAGGAGCAGCTTCTTCGGCTTTGGAGGTGCCGGAATCTTTGACATCAGCCCTTTTCCTTTTGTTCCTTGGAGAAACAGCAGGAGGAGGAGACTGTGCCGACGTGGTACCCTCCGATTCAGCTTCCTTTTCAGAAGAACCCGCAGATTTTCGAGAACCTGCGGGTTCACTATCAGGGACAGGAGCATCTTGGTTGTCTTCATTGACAACAGCACGTTCTTCGACTTCCCCACCTTCAGGAAGGGGAGGAAGCGAGACAAGATCTGGATGGTTCTATATGAAAACAAGGGGAGATGTCAACAAAATAGATATGCAAAGGATGGCAAATAAAAATGAGTAAAGTCGACAAAAGGCTACCTTGGGAAGCGCATTGGTGGCGCTATATGGTTTTACGCGGCAAGAAGAAGGGACAGGATCTTTCTTGCTGAGGGAGGAGATTTTTCGGACAAGCTTTTCTAAGTCCTTGACCTCTAAATCCGCCGACAACCGATCCGCATCCTTGTCGCCAGCATACTTCCAGAGAGGGTATTTGCGGGCCTGAAGGGGCTGCACTCTGATTCTAAGGAAATACGCCGTGATTTGGATACCTGACAGCTCTTTGCCGCGAGTGTTTTGCAACTCGTGGATGCGAGTCATCAGTGCCTCTGTCGATATTTTTTCTTCCTCGGTAGCCTCTGCATCCCAGGAGCGGCGGCGATAGATTTTCTCGGCACCGTCGAAAGGAGGAATGTTGTCTTCAGCGCATCCATGGTTCTCCTCCTGAATGTACATCCACTTCTTGCGCCACCCTTGAACTGAGTCAGGGAATTTGACGTCGAAGTAATCGACTTCGGGGCGAACGGAGATAACAACGCCGCCTATATTATAGGCGATATTGGGAGAGCCATTGCGGCGACAAAAGAAAATGCGCTTCCATAGCGCCCAGTTAGGCTGGACGCCAAGGAAGGCCTCGCAGAGGGTCATGAAAATGGAAATGTGGAGGATAGAATTGGGCGTGAGGTGGTGAAGTTGCAGACCATAAACGAAAAGCAATCCTCGAAGGAAAGGATGAATGGGGGCAGAAAGGCCACGGATGAGATGGTCGATAAAACTTACCCGATACCCCATTGGAGGGGTTGGGTAGATTTCTTCACTAGGGAAGCACAGCGCCTTGGGCTTCTTGCTGATCACCAGTTTTTTCAAGAGGTTGATGTCCTGGGTGGAGATCTTGGATCTCTCCCACTCCGCGCTTCCCAGATCTACGGCAGCCATCGACGATTCCGGCGTGCTGTGTTTGGTCAACCTACGCGGTGGCATTAACAATGGCGCATAAATGCAACTTGGAGAAGATGAGCTCAGGGAGTTGTGGGGCGCAGGAGGAAGTTTTGCAGAGGAGAGCAGGAGAACGGCGCGAGCGGAAGTGCTCGAGGAAGAAGAAGGGGATCTTATATAGAGGTGCGGCGAAACGGCGGACCGTTGGATGGAAAAAGTGTGCGGCAGATGATAACCACGTGGAATAGGGGTAAAAAAGTATTTTAACCTTGGAGAAGTTACAGTACGTGCGCCAGGAAAAGCGGAGGACGTGTGTCCCCCACTTGCACGACGTGTCAAGATAATGGATAATTTGGGCCCGCAAGGCAGCGGGAGAAGACTTCTCGCGATTTTCGGACTTGCAATCGTGGCTATTGATGACCCACAAGTATAGGGGATCGCAGCAGTCTTCGCGGGTAGTATAACCCAATTTATTGATTCGACACAAGGGGAGACAAAGAACACTTGGAAGCCTTAACAGCGGAGTTGTCAATTCAGCTGCACCTGGAAACAGACTTGCTCGCAAGAGTTTATCAGTAGTAACAGTTTTATAGTAGTAGCAGTAGTGAAATAACAGCAGCAGAGTAACAGAGACAGCAATAGTGATTATAGTAAACAGCAGGATTAAAATACTGTAGGCACGGGGACGGATAACGGGCGTTGCATGGATGAGAGAAACTCATGTAACAATCATAGCAGGGCATTTGCAGATAATAATAAAACGGTGTCCAAGTACAAAGCAATCAATAGGCATGTGTTCCAATTATAGTCGTACGTGCTCGCAATGAGAAACTTGCACAACATCTTTTGTCCTACCAGCCGGTGGCAGCCGGGCCTCAAGGGAATCTATTGGATATTAAGGTACTCCTTTTAATAGAGTACCGGAGCAAAGCATTAACACTCCATGAACACATGTGATCCTCACATCACTACCATCCCCTCCGGTTGTCCCGATTTCTGTCACTTCGGGGCCATTGGTTCCGGACAGCGACATGTGTATACAACTTGCAGGTAAGACCATAAACAATGAATATCATGATGAAATAATAACATGTTCAGATCTGAGATCATGGCACTCGGGCCCTAGTGACAAGCATTAAGCATAACAAGTTGCAACAATATCATCAAAGTACCAATTACGGACACTAGGCACTATGCCCTAACAATCTTATGCTTATTACATGACCAATCTCATCCAATCCCTACCATCCCCTTCGGCCTACAGCGGGGGAATTACTCACACATGGATGGGGGAAGCATGGCTGGTTGATGGAGAGGCGTCGGTGATGATGATGGCGATGATCTCCTCCAATTCCCCGTCCCGGCGGAGTGCCAGAACGGAGACTTCTGGCTCCCGAGACGGAGTTTCGCGATGTGGCGGCGTTCTGGAGGCTTTCTGGCGACTTCGACTTCTTCCCGTGCGTTTTTAGGTCGAAGGCAATATATAGTCCGAAGGAGGGCGTCGGAGGCCGACCGAGGGGGCCACACCACATGGCCGCACGGGCCCCCCTGGGCCGCGCCGCCCTATGGTGTGGGGCCCTCGGGCCTCCACCTTATTTGTCCTTCTGGCTCCGTCAGTATTCTGGGAAAATAGGGCCTTCTGCATAAATTCCGAGGATTTTCCTGAAAGTTGGATTTCTGCACAAAAACGAGACACCAGAGCAGTTCTGCTGAAAACAGCGTTAGTCCGTGTTAGTTGCATCCAAAATACACAAATTAGAGGCAAAACAATAGCAAAAGTGTTTGGGAAAGTAGATACGTTTTGGACGTATCAACTCCCCACAAGCTTAGCTTATTGCTTGTCCTCAAGCAATTCAGTTAACAACTGAGCGATAAAAGAACTTTCACGAACACATTTGCTCATATGATGTATATATTCTCATGCTATGGCTAATACTCAAGCAGTTCATAATGAGATGCATACAAATAAGATCATCTAACAGCTATGTCAATCATGGAGAGGTACCAAAAATTAATAATAAGCATCATGAATCATGTATATAAGCAGGATTGCAATGTTCATAAGAGAGTATGATAAAGTGGTATCTCGCTCGCCCGTATTTGATCGGCAAAACATAAATGCCCAGGCACCTCTTGAGTTCATAGAAAGACTAGAAGTAGTGATTGTCAAAGATAAAAGCATCAAAGTTATACCACAATCAATCATATTTTGAGACAAGCATATTATACTAAGAATGACAGTTGTGCTCTCAAGATAGTGCTCAAAGAAAGAATGGAGACACAACATAAAAGTAAAAGATTGACCTTCGCAGAGGGAAGCAGGGATTAACATGCGCTAGAGCTTTTCTTTTAAAACAGGAGTAAAACTATTTTGAGAGGTGTTTGTTGTTGTCAACGAATGGTAATGGGTACATTAACTACCTCGCCAACCGGACTTTCAAGAGCGGCTCCCATGAATTATTTGCATGTTTATGTGGCACTCCTTCCAACCTTTCTTTCACAAACCATGGCTAACCGAATACTCGGGTGCCTGCCAACAATCACATACCATGAAGGAGTGCCTTTTTATTTAAGTTTTATTATGATGATGACACTCCCCCCAACCTTTGCTTACACAAGCCATGGCTAACCGAATCCTTCGGGTGCCGTCCAACAATCACATACCATGGAGGAGTGTCTATTTAAGTTAATTAATTCGGGACTGGGAATCCCATTGCCAGCTCTTTTTGCAAAATTATTGGATAAGTGGATGTGCCACTAGTCCATATGAGAGTCCGTCAAAAGTAAATGACAAGGTTGAAAGCTAAACACCACATACTTCCTCATGAGCTATAAAACATTAACACAAATTGAGAAACATTTTGAAGGTTTTAAAGGTAGCGCATGAGAATTTACTTGGAATGGTTTGAAATGCCATGCATAGGTATTTATGGTGGACACTTTGGAACAACTTGGTTTTCAGGTGTTTGGAAGCACGAGCAGCGTTCCCGCTCAGTACAAGTGAAGGCTAGCAATAGACTGGGGAGCGACAAATCAAGAGAGCAGTAACTGTCATAATCATGCTTGCGGCAAAATAAATTAACGGAGGCATAAAAGTGATACAAGAACTCTGAAGCAATATAAATCATCGAGGCTTAATTGACTTTTGTTCAGTCATATGCATGCGTGAGCATGTGCCAAGTCGATATAAATGAATTATTCAGAGGAGGATACCACAATGCCATACCTACTTATGAATAAAACAATGCAAGCAAACATCCATGACATGCTACTCATATTAATAAATTGGAGCTAAACATGAGAGATCATGAACTACTAGACTTTCTCAAATGACATATACCTCACATGAACCAACTAAGCATACTCACATGGATGAGTATATGTACAAAAATGAAAACAAATAGAGCTCATACCAGCCTCTCACCACAATCCAATTGTCGTAGATCGTCATTATTGCCTTTCACTTGTGTAGCTTGGATAATATGAAATGAAAACCACGCTCCAGCCACCGAAGACCATTGAACTCAAGATGAACTTTACAAACCAAAGAAGAACAGCAAATATTTTTGGTGTTTTTGAATTGGAAACAAGAACAAAAGGAAACAAGCGAACAAAGCAAAATCTTTTTGGGTTTTCTTATAGCAAACTAGCAATAGCAAATAAAGCGAAACAAATGCAAGAAACCAAAGCAAACAAATTATGAAGAGAAACAATAGAAATATTTTTGGTCTTTTTGTGTTTTGGGAAAGAAACAAAGCAAAAACAAGAAATAGCAAACTAGAAGACTCACATAAACACAAAGCAGCAGAAATTCGTCAAACTTGACAGCAGTACAGTACTCGATTTTTAATAAATTTTTACAATGCTTAAATCGAAAAGTGTTCAACTAATGAAAGTTAGATAACAACCTGGGTAACACGCACAAAAATTGGCTTCGCAAAATACTGTTCTGGCTATTTTTGAGAATTTTTTTGGTAACAGTCCAGAATCTGTTTTCGGGCAGCACTTCCCCAAATATCATCTTCCTCTCATTAGAAAACCACTCAAACCAACAAAACAAGTATATACAAGTATCCAGCAACCATAATATGCAAAGAATGAGTGATGCCGGTATACCTCCCCCCAAGCTTAGGCTTTTGGCCTAAGTGGAGTTCAACCCCAACGAGGGTCGCTGTTCCTCGCCGGTGGATAATTCATGGCGTAGTCATAGTAAAGTTCCAGTGCAGAAGAAAAGCGTGGAGGCTCCACATGCCCAACATGTTGCTGCGAGGAACTTGCTGCATCGGATGATGAGTCGAGGTGTTCCTCGGCCTCCTCCGTGTTGTCTCTTGCATGATGGCCTCCTCCCTCTATGTGTGCATTCAGTGCACCTTCTGTGACTGACCAATCCTCCCTGGAATCAAGGTTAAATAGAACAGGCGCATGCAATCTTACTAGTTTCCCAGTTTTCTTAGTTATTCTCCAGACTTTCTTATAAAATGTCATCTTGTAAAGCAGGTTACCCAAATTAGATGAAGCAGAAACAAATTCATGTTTAATCATAGAGACTATGTCAAGTTTTTCTATAGAAAGTGGAATATCAAGATGATGAGGTTCTACATTATGCAAAGCTAGTAAACGGGAGGCGATGAGACCTCCACAAATTCCACCTTTCTCACGGTTAGTAGCAAGTCTATAAGCTATCAATGCCCCCAAATTATAAGTCTTACTACCTTGCAGTGCAGCAGCTAGAAAAGCTAAATCTTGGATAGATAATTTACCTCCACTCTTTCTAGCAAGAACGCATTTAGTAACGAAATAAGCAAAGTAGCGGATAGCTGGGAGTTGAATGCTAGTAATTTTACCACCATCCTCTGAGAAACTCCTTTCATGACAAATCATCTCGAAGAGGCTTAGGAGCTCTCGCGGCGATCCCCGTATCTTCTCGCATGATCCCCATTGCGGTACTATAATTGCTGCACAAAAATCACTGAATGGCGAGTTGACAGCTTTATTATAAATCTTACATTGAACCATGGGGTTAGATCGCGACCAATTAAACTTAAAGTCCTGCACAACAGACATAGTCAATTTTGCGTATTGGCTTGGTTCTCCATCAACAAAATCACTCAACCCTGCACGAGAAATTAGACTCTGAACATCTTCCAATATTCCTGCGCTTCTCATGAAATCTGCGCACGGGTAGTAGGAGGGGTATACTCCCTCTTCACGGTTCACTCTCATGACTTGTTGCACCTCCAATTCTTGTTGGTTTAGTTGATATCTATTCCACTCCATTTTCTGAAATTTTTAACCAACAATATAAAATTTGATTTGATGACATATAATTGAGGGAAACTACTATAGGAACTTGCTAGAGTACTAATCATGCATCAAAACTAGTTTATACAACTTAGAACAAGCATGCAAGCTCACTAAACATGTTACCTACAGCAGCAAAATATTCAAGATATACTCAACCAAACAAAATTCTACTTGGATAATCGGAGGAGTCACATACCGGAGAGCAAATGTGCCAAATTTCAGACAGAAATCTGGGCTGAGCAAAGAGATCGAAAAATCCTGAGCTCTTGAGCAAAAACGCGAGTGAGAGAAAGCTGGTTCAAGTTTTTTCGGGAGAGAGAAGATTCTGGGAGGAAGAGATGCTAAAGTGGGGCAAGGAGGGGCCCACACCACAGGGTGGCGTGCCCCCCTCCTTGGCCGCGCCGGCTGGTGGTGTGGCACCCTGGGGTGCCCCACAGGTCATCCTCTGGTGCTCCCAGGTGCCTCTTCGAAAATAGTACCAACGGTATAATTTTTGTGAATTTTTGAAAACTTTGAAAAATGCACATTTCTGGGTATTAAGTTTATTATTACTGGCCAGGAAAATTTTGAAATCTCTAATTAACTAAGGAACTTTGCAAATCAAAAGTGCTACAGCAAATAAGACAAGTGGAGGAAGAAAGAGATGTTGTTTACCTCCTCTATGCATATAAAAAGCATTCGTTAACAAGGTTGATCAAGTCTTGCCACCGAATAATTTTTACATAGCATATGAAGAAATAAACCTCAAATCAATCATGTTACCTTGAATTGTATCGATATGGATCCAATCATAAGATTTTGATAACCTTCTTTAGGCTCATATATAGGACAATCGATAGTTCCAACTTTGATAGTTCTCACATTAGAAATAGTATTGACTCCACATACTTTATCAATCTTCTTGGGGAAATAGACAGTATGCTCCTTATCATCAACATTGAAAGTAACCTTTCCTTTATTGCAATCAATAACAGCTCCTGCGGTGTTAAGAAAAGGTCTCCCAAGAATAATAGACATATTATCATCTTCAGGCATTTCCAACACAACAAAATCAGTTAATATCAAGCAGTTAGTAGTAACTTGAACAGGAACATCCTCACATATACCAACAGGAATAGCAGTAGATTTATCAGCCATTTGCAAAGATATATCAGTAGGTATCAACTTATCTAGATAAAGTCTCTTATAAAGAGAAAAAGGCATAACACTAACACCGGCTCCCAAGTCACATAGAGCAGTTTTAACATAATTATTCTTAATAGAACAAGGAATAGTAGGTATACCTGGGTCGCCCAACTTCTTCGGAACTTTGCCATTGAAAGAATAATTAGCAAGCATAGTAGAAATTTCCTCATTGGGGATTTTCCTTTTGTTAGTAACAATATCTTTCATATACTCGGAATAAGGAGGCAATTTAATAGCATCAGTCAAAGGGATTTGCAAAAATAAAGGTTTCATCCAATCGCAAAACTTATTATAGTGTTCTTCTTCCTTTGATTTTAGTTTCTTAGCAGGAAAAGGCATTTGCTTTTGCACCCAAGGTTCTCTTTCATTGCCATGTTTCTTAGCAATAAAATCTTCTTTAGTATACTTTTTATTTTTATCATGCTTTTTAGGTTCATCTTCAACCTCTTCTTTATCAGAAGCATCATTCTTATTATTATCATTATCATTATCATGTTCATTACCACTTTCAGTTTCAGCATCGGAAATAGAAATACTATTAGGATCATTAACAGGTTCAGAGGATTCTACAACATTTTTATGTTTCTTCTTCTTTTTCTTAGAATGAGCACTAGGTTCAATTCGTTGAGAATCTTGTTCAATTCTTTTGGGGTGCCCTTTAGGATATAGAGGATCCTGGGTAGAGACACCACCTCTAGTTGTTACTTCATAAGCATGGTTCTCTTTAGAATTATTATTTAGCAAGTCATTTTGCACTTTAGTGAGTTGATCAATTTGAGTTTGAATCATTTGAAAATGTTTAACAAGCATCTTAACATCATTGGAGGTTCTCTCCACAATATCATGCAAATTGCTAATAGCTTGAGAATTTTCCATTAGATGATTCTCTACTCTCATATTAAAATTTTCTTGCTTAACAATATAATTATCAAACTCATCTAAGCATTGAGCAGGAGGTTTTGAATACGGAATATCTTCCCTAGTAAAGCGTTGAAGGGAGTTTACCTCAATCATGGATGAAGGGGGAATTATCTCACATATATCCTCTATGGGAGGTAGATTCTTCACATCTTCGGATTTAATACCTTTCTCCTTGAGAGACTTCTTAGCTTCCCTCATGTCTTCATCATTCAATTCAATTAAACCCCTCTTCTTCAATATTGGCGTTGGAGTTGGTTCAGGTGTATTCCAATCATCACGATTCTGGCTTATTCTAGCCAATAATTCTGTAGCTTCGTCTGGAGTTCTTTTCCTGAAAACACAACCAGCACAACTATCCAAATATGCTCTAGATTCAATGGTTAGTCCACTATAAAATATATCAAGTAGATCATTCTTCTCTAAATCATGTCCAGGTCGAGCTCTGATAAGTGAACAAAATCTTGCCCATGCCGCGGGCAATTTCTCTTCATCTCCCTAGTCAAACCTATAAATTCTCTGTAAAGCAGCATGTTGAGCACTAGCAGGAAAGTATTTTCGAAAGAAAACATCACGCAAATCAGCTGGACTTTTAATAGAACCAGGAGACAAATTATTATACCAAGTTTTAGCATCATCCTTTAATGAGAAAGGAAAATTTTTAATGACAAAGTAAGTACGCATCTTGTCATCATCAGAAAATAAGCTACTCATAGAAGAAAGTTCATTCATGTGTTCTTTTTCAGTACCACAAAAGGGTGCTTTCTCTACAATAGCTATATGAGATAGATCAAGAGAAAAATCATAATCTTTATCCTTAATGCATATAGGAGATGTGGCAAATTCAGGATCAGGAGACAGCTTATGTCTAACAGTATATTGTGTAAGAAACTTTTTAATGTTTCTTGCATCAGCAGTAGCATTACATCTATTAATAAGATCATCATTAAGCTCTACATAATCTTCATCAGGATCATCACTAGAATAATCAAGTTCAGGTGAACTAACAGGTGTAGTGGCATTTTCATTAGGAGTTTCAGCATTTTCAATTTGTCTAGACCTAGCAATTGTAGCATCTAGAAAGGATCCCAATGAACCACTATCATCAATCACAGCAGAAACATTATCAATATTATGAGAGTTTTCAGATTCAGCAGACGTACCACCAAGCGAAGCTTGTGGCGGTGAAACAAGTTGACTTATCACAGATGGTGAATCAAGAGTAGCGGAGGTACTCAGAGTTGTACCTTTTCTTGTAGTGGATGGTAATATGGCGACTTTAGAATCGCGAGCTTTACCCATGATGGAGAATTTGCAGCGAACAATATCAATCCAAGTGAACTTCCAAATAAAGCTATGCCCCCCGGCAACGGCGCCAGAAAACAGTCTTGATGACCCACAAGTATAGGGGATCGCAGCAGTCTTCGCGGGTAGTATAACCCAATTTATTGATTCGACACAAGGGGAGACAAAGAACACTTGGAAGCCTTAACAGCGGAGTTGTCAATTCAGCTGCACCTGGAAACAGACTTGCTCGCAAGAGTTTATCAGTAGTAACAGTTTTATAGTAGTAGCAGTAGTGAAATAACAGCAGCAGAGTAACAGAGACAGCAGCAGTGATTATAGTAAACAGCAGGATTAAAATACTGTAGGCACGGGGACGGATAACGGGCGTTGCATGGATGAGAGAAACTCATGTAACAATCATAGCAGGGCATTTGCAGATAATAATAAAACGGTGTCCAAGTACAAAGCAATCAATAGACATGTGTTCCAATTATAGTCGTACGTGCTCGCAATAAGAAACTTGCACAACATCTTTTGTCCTACCAGCCGGTGGCAGCCGGGCCTCAAGGGAATCTACTGGATATTAAGGTACTCCTTTTAATAGAGTACCGGAGCAAAGCATTAACACTCCGTGAACACATGTGATCCTCACATCACTACCATCCCCTCCGGTTGTCCCGATTTCTGTCACTTCGGGGCCATTGGTTCCGGACAGCGACATGTGTATACAACTTGCAGGTAAGACCATAAACAATGAATATCATGATGAAATAATAACATGTTCAGATCTGAGATCATGGCACTCGGGCCCTAGTGACAAGCATTAAGCACAACAAGTTGCAACAATATCATCAAAGTACCAATTACGGACACTAGGCACTATGCCCTAACAATCTTATGCTTATTACATGACCAATCTCATCCAATCCCTACCATCCCCTTCGGCCTACAGCGGGGGAATTACTCACACATGGATGGGGGAAGCATGGCTGGTTGATGGAGAGGCGTCGGTGATGATGATGGCGATGATCTCCTCCAATTCCCCGTCCCGGCGGAGTGCCAGAACGGAGACTTCTGGCTCCCGAGACGGAGTTTCGCGATGTGGCGGCGTTCTGGAGGCTTTCTGGCGACTTCGACTTCTTCCCGTGCGTTTTTAGGTCGAAGGCAATATATAGTCCGAAGGAGGGCGTCGGAGACCGACCGAGGGGGCCACACCACATGGCCACGCGGGCCCCCCTGGGCCGCGCCGCCCTATGGTGTGGGGCCCTCGGGCCTCCACCTTATTTGTCCTTCTGGCTCCGTCAGTATTCTGGGAAAATAGGGCCTTCTGCATAAATTCCGAGGATTTTCCTGAAAGTTGGATTTCTGCACAAAAACGAGACACCAGAGCAGTTCTGCTGAAAACAGCGTTAGTCCGTGTTAGTTGCATCCAAAATACACAAATTAGAGGCAAAACAATAGCAACAGTGTTCGGGAAAGTAGATACGTTTTGGACGTATCAGCTATCGTCAGCAATAACGTCACTTTAGCAGGAGAAAAATTCGACTCAGCAGCTTCATAAAAAGGTGACATGGAAAAATATTGGAGAGCCTTTGATCAAATACAAGTTTTTGATCAAATGCTCGGGGGCTACTTTGAAAAAATGAAAAGATCAAGAAAGACAAAATAGAAATGGCGTGAGCCTATGATCAAATACAAATATTTGCTCATAGCCTCGGGGGCTACTCCCATCGGGAGCGCTGTTCGCGCACCCGAGAAAATTGAAAACTTCGGGAGAGAAAGAAAATATAGCAGCATAAGGCGTGGAGCCTACACCCAAGCACAAGTCCTTGGCTATAGCCTCGGGGGCTACTCCCATCGGGAACGCTGTCCGCGTGACCAATGAAATTATAAAAAAAAAAGAAAAGAAGAAAGATAGAAGAGCAAAAGAATATATTTCGAGTTATAACTAATTCTACATATACTCCCATCGGGAGAGCAATATAAAGTCATCCGTTGACTCAATAAAATGTGCCATTCCAACAGCCGAATAAGCACTCGACAATATATTCTCAGAACGCCAAAGTTGCGAACAATTTCTGAATGCCGCAAAACTTTGCGAAGGTAAGGCCCCAGATCCGTTCTGTGTGGCGTGGCGCCGTCTCTGACGTCGGTTTGCTACTTTTATCCGTATCAATAGATACGAAGAAAAATCCTAACGGACGCGTTAGGTACCCGATAAATATGACTGGGACTCGACAGAATGGTAAGACCTTAAGCGGCACCTGTCGAAGTTTACACCAGTATCCCGAGATCATGTCCAGGGACGTGATCTTGAAGTAGGTTTTTGCGGATTGCCACTAGAGCAGTTAACTAGTACCTGATCCGTCAGATGAACTAGCCCCAACTACCATTATCCCTGTAGAATATAGAAATTCATATAAAGAAATATAGAGAAGTTTTAAGTTGTCGAGTAAGAATAAACAGTGGAGATTTTCCCTGACTCTGCGATTCAAGCAAAATCTCGGGGGCTACTGACATAGGCATGCCCAATGGGCCTGCCGAAGATAGTACCCGGGGTTTACTGAAGGCCCACTACTCGAAGAATAAGAAGATTCGGAAGCCCAAGATATTGTTAAGGAAAGATAGAGTTGTAATAGGAAGCATTATTTGTAATCTTGCGGGATAAGTTGGAAACCTTCCCGGACTCTGTAACTTGTAACAATACGAATCCCTCGGCTCCACCTTCTATATAAGGGGGAGTCGAGGGACGAAGAAAGCATCGAATCATCGTCTCTCAAACCCTAGTTTTCACAATCGTCGAGTACTTTTCGGCTGAAACCTTCGAGATCTACTTGCCCTCTACTTCCAACTAAACCCTAGTCTACAATCCGTAGGCATTGACAAGTTAATCCCTTGTCACTCGGTCCCTAGTGACAAGCATTAAGCATAACAAGTTGCAACAATATCATCAAAGTACCAATTACGGACACTAGGTACTATGCCCTAACAATCTTATGCTATTACATGACCAATCTCATCCAATCCCTACCATCCCCTTCAGCCTACAGCGGGGGAATTACTCACACATGGATGGGGAAAACATGGCTGGTCGATGGAGAGGCATCGGTGGTGATGATGGCGATGATCTCCTCCAATTCCCCGTCCCGGCGGAGTGCCAGAATGGAGTTTCTGGTCCCGAGACGGAGTTTCGCGATGGCGGCGGTGTTCTGGATGGCTTCTGGTGATTTCGTCTAACCCCCCGTGCGTTTTTAGGTCGAAGCCTTTAAGTAGTCGAAAGGGGGGTGATACGTCTCCGACGTATCGATAATTTCTTATGTTCCATGCCACATTATTGATGATATCTACATGTTTTATGCACACTTTATATCGTTTTTATGCGTTTTCCGGAACTAACCTATTGACGAGATGCCGAAGGGCCAGTTCCTGTTTTCTGCAGTTTTTGGTTTCAGAAATCCTAGTAAGGAAATATTCTCGGAATCGACGAAATCAACGCCAAAGCATCCTATTTTTCCACGAAGCTTCCACAACACCCGGGAAGGACCAGAGGTGGGCCACAGGGGCCCCAGGAGGGTGGCTGGCGCGGCCCAAGCCCTGGCCGCGCCGCCTTACCCCCTCACCGCCTCGTCGCCCCTCCGACTCCGCCTCTTCGCCTATATAAAGGTCCTCGACCTAAAACCTCGATACGAAAAAAAGCCACGGTACGAGAAACCATCCAGAGCCGCCGCCATCGCGAAGCCAAGATCTGGGGGACAGGAGTCTCTGTTCCGGCACGCTGCTGGGACGGGGAAGTGCCCCCGGAAGGCTTCTCCATCGACACCACCGCCATCTTCATCAACGCTGCTGTCTCCCATGAGGAGGGAGTAGTTCTCCATCGAGGCTCGGGGCTGTACCGGTAGCTATGTGGTTAATCTCTCTCCTATGTACTTCAATACAATGATCTCATGAGCTGCCTTACATGATTGAGATTCATATGAGTTTTGTATCACAATTCATCTATGTGCTACTCTAGTGATGTTATTAAAGTACTCTATTCCTCCTGCATGGTGTAAAGGGGCAGTGTGTGCATCATGTAGTACTTGGCGTAGTTTATGATCGTGATCTCTTGTAGATTGTGAAGTTAACTATTACTATGATGGTATTGATGTGATCTATTTGGTTATGTTGATCTATCTTGCACTCTAAGGTTATTTAAATATGAACATTGAATATTGTGGAGCTTGTTAACTCCGGCATTGAGGGTTCGTGTAATCCTACGCAATGGTGTTCATCATCCAACAAGAGGGTGTAGAGTCTAGCATCTATTTATTTATTCTGTTATGTGATCGATGTTGAGAGTGTCCACTAGTGAAAGTATGATCCCTAGGCCTTGTTCCCAAATACTGCTATCTCTGCTTGTTTACTGTTCTACTGCATCTGTACTGTCCGTAATATTACCACCATCAACCACACGCCATCAAGCACTTTTCTGGCGCCGTTACTACTGCTCATATACATTCATACCACATGTATTTCACTATCTCTTCGCCGAACTAGTGCACCTATTAGGTGTGTTGGGGACACAAGAGACTTCTTGCTTTGTGGTTGCAGGGTTGCATGAGAGGGATATCTTTGACCTCTTCCTCCCTGAGATCGATTAACCTTGGGTGATCCACTTAAGGGAAACTTGCTGCTGTTCTACAAACCTCTGCTCTTGGAGGCCCAACACTGTCTACAAGAATAGAAGCTCCCGTAGACATCAAGCACTTTTCTGGCGCCGTTGCCGGGGAGGAAAGGTAAAAGGCACTCATACTCCGGTTCCAGGTAACAGTACTTTTCTGGAGCCATTGTGTTTGTGCTCGAAGCTATTTCCTTTAGATCCTGCAATTGCATCTTTTTGTTTCTTGTTTACACTAGTTAGGCATAATGGAAAACAACAAAAATATGAGAGATCTTTATGAACTTTATCTTGAATTAGGACATGATGTGTTTGAAGAGAGAATTAAAAAACCCATGGAACTTTATATGCATGCTAATGGGAATGTTATTAATATGAATGCTTTGAACACTATTGTTGCTAATGCTATGGAAAATTCTAAGCTTGGGGAAGCTGGTTTTGATGAGCATGATCTTTTTAGTCCCCCGGGAATTGAGGAGAAAATTTACTTTGATGATACTTTGCCTCCTATTTATGATGATTATAATGATAGTAGTCTTTTAGTACCGCCTGTTATGGAGGATAAATTTGATTATGATTATAATATGCCTTCTATATTTGATGATAGCTACTTTGTTGAATTTGCTCCCACTATTACTAATAAAATTGATTATGCTTATGTGGAGAGTAATAATTTTATGCATGAGACTCATGATAAGAATGCTTTATGTGATAGTTATATTGTTGAGTTTGCTCATGATGCTACTGAAAGTTATTGTGAGAGAGGAAAATATGGTTGTAGAAATCTTCATGTTACTAAAACACCTCTCTATGTGCTGAAATTTTTGAAGCTACACTTGTTTTATCTTCCTATGCTTGTCACTTTGCTCTTCGTGAACTTGTTTATTTACAAGATTCCTTTGCATAGGAAGCATGTTAGGCTTAAATTTGTTTTTAATTTGCTTTTTGATGCTCTCTTTTGCTTCAAATATTATTTCTTGCGAGTGCATCATTAAAACTGCTGAGCCCATCTTAATGGCTATAAAGAAAGAACTTCTTGGGAGATAACCCATGTGTTTATTTTGCTACAGTAAATTTGTTTTATATTTGTGTCTTGGAAGTTGTTTACTACTGTAGCAACCTCTCCTTATCTTAGTTTTGTGCATTGTTGTGCCAAGTAAAGTCGTTGATAGTAAGGTTCATACTAGATTTGGATTACTGCGCAGAAACAGATTTCTTTGCTGTCACGAATCTGGGCAAAATTCTCTGTAGGTAACTCAGAAAATTATGCCAATTTACGTGAGTGATCCTCAGATATGTACGCAACTTTCATTCAATTTGAGCATTTTCATTTGAGCAAGTATGGTGCCTCAGTAAAATTCGTCTTTATGAACTGTTCTGTTTTGACAGATTCTGCCCTTTATTTCGCATTGCTTCTTTTGCTATGAGGGATGGATTTCTTTGTTCCATTAACTTCCAGTAGCTTTGGGCAATGTCCAGAAGTGTTAAGAATGATTGTGTCACCTCTGAACATGTGAATTTTTATTATGCACTAACCCTCTAATGAGTTGTTTTGAGTTTGGTGTGGAGGAAGTTTTCAAGGGTCAAGAGAGGAGGATGATACAATATGATCAAGAAGAGTGAAAGCTCTAAGCTTGGGGATGCCCCGATGGTTCATCCCTGCATATTTCAAGAAGACTCAAGCATCTAAGCTTGGGGATGCCCAAGGCATCCCCTTCTTCATCGACAAATTATCAGGTTCCTTCTCTTGAAACTATATTTTTATTCGGCCACATCTTATGTACTTTACTTGGAGCGTCTGTTTGTTTTTGTTTTTGTTTTTGTTTGAATAAATGATTGTGTGGGAGAGAGACACGCTCCGCTGGTTCATATGAACACATGTGTTCTTAGCTTTTAATGTTCATGGCGAAGGTCGAAACTGCTTCGTTAATTGTTATATGGTTGGAAACGGGAAATGCTACATGTGGTAATTGGTAGAATGTCTTGGATAATGTGATACTTGGCGATTGTTGTGCTCATGTTTAAGCTCTTGCATCATATACTTAGCACCCATTAATGAAGAAATATATAGAGCTTGCTAAAATTTGGTTTGCATAGTTGGTCTCTCTAAGGTCTAGATAATTTCTAGTATTGAGTTTGAATAACAAGGAAGACGGTGTAGAGTCTTATAATGTTTACAATATGTCTTTTATGTGAGTTTTGCTGCACTAGTTTATCCTTGTGTTTGTTTCAAATAGCCTTGCTAGCCTAAACCTTGTATCGAGAGGGAATACTTCTCATGCATCCAAAACCCTTGAGCCAACCACTATGCCATTTGTGTCCACCATACCTACCTACTACATGGTATTTCTCCGCCATTCCAAAGTAAATTGCTTGAGTGCTACCTTTAAAATTTCTATCCTCCTACCTTTACAATATATAGCTCATGGGACAAATAGCTTAAAAACTATTGTGGTATTGAATATGTACTTATGCACTTTATCTCTTATTAAGTTGCTTGTTGTGCGATAACCATGTTCCTGGGGACGCCATCAACTACTCTCTGTTGAATATCATGTGAGTTGCTATGCATGTTCGTCTTGTCTGAAGTAAGGGAGATTTACCACCTAATGGTTAGAGCATGCATATTGTTAGAGAAGAACATTGGGCCGCTAACTAAAGCCATGATCCATGGTGGAAGTTTCAGTTTTGGACATATATCCTCAATCTCATATGAGAAAATTAATTGTTGCTACATGCTTATGCATTAAAGAGGAGTCCATTATCTGTTGTCTATGTTGTCCCGGTATGGATGTCTAAGTTGAGAATAATCAATAGCGAGAAATCCAATGCGAGCTTTCTCCTTAGACCTTTGTACAGCGGCATAGAGGTACCCTTTGTGACACGTGGTTAAAACATGTGCATTGCGATAATCCCGGTAATCCAAGCTAATTAGGACAAGGTGCGGGCACTATTAGTATACTATGCATGAGGCTTGCAACTTGTAAGATATAATTTACATGACACATATGCTTTATTACTACCGTTGAAAAAATTGTTTCTTGTTTTCAAAACCAAAGCTCTAGCACAAATATAGCAATCGATGCTTTCCTCTTTGAAGGACCATTCTTTTACTTTTATTGTTGAGTCAGTTCACCTATTTCTCTCTATCTCAAGAAGCAAACACTTGTGTGAACTTTGCATTGATCCGTACATACTTGCATATTGCACTTGTTATATTACTTTGCATTGACAATTATCCATGAGATATACATGTTACAAGTTGAAAGCAACCGCTGAAACTTAATCTTCCTTTGTGTTGCTTCAATGCCTTTACTTTGAATTATTGCTTTATGAGTTAACTCTTATGCAAGACTTATTGATGCTTGTCTTGAAGTACTATTCATGAAAAGTCTTTGCTTTATGATTCATTTGTTTACTCATGTCATATACATTGTTTTGATCGCTGCATTCATTACATATGCTTACAATAATATGATCAAGGTTATGATGGCATGTCACTCCAGAAATTATCTTTGTTTACCGTTTACCGCTTCGACGAGCGTAAACTAAGCTTGGGGATGCTGATACGTCTCCGACGTATCGATAATTTCTTATGTTCCATGCCACATTATTGATGATATCTACATGTTTTATGCACACTTTATATCGTTTTTATGCGTTTTCCGGAACTAACCTATTGACGAGATGCCGAAGGGCCAGTTCCTGTTTTCTGCTGTTTTTGGTTTCAGAAATCCTAGTAAGGAAATATTCTCGGAATCGGACGAAATCAACGCCCAGCATCCTATTTTTCCACGAAGCTTCCAGAACACCCGGGAAGGACCAGAGGTGGGCCACAGGGGCCCCAGGAGGGTGGCTGGCGCGTGACGTGGGCATTACCCTTCGGGTAACCAGTATTACCCTATTCGGTATTGGCAAACTGGAGGCCCATGAAGACACCTGAAGGCTGGACGGACCACTAGGTCGGTGCACCAGAAGATTCCTTGACGGGCAAGACAAGGAAGCGAACAAACAAGGGAAGATTGGATCTAATCTGTTGTAAATCTAGTCGTATTCGGTTAGATCTCTTGAGACCTGGCCTCCTATATAAAGGCCAGGAGAGGGGCTGCCGGAGGACACGAACAATCTTAGCAATCTTAGCCAGGAAAAGCTTAGAGCTAGGTAACCCTAGCAACAGCAATCTCGCCTAGATCTCAGCCGAACTATTCGGCACCCCATTGTAACCCATTGTTTTCATAATCAAAGAACAGACAGGCATGACGTAAGGGTTTTACCTCATCGAGGGCCCCGAACCTGGGTAAATTGCTCTCCCCGTTTGTCTGTGAACCGATGTCTCGTGTCAGCCTACAGGATTCCGTCAACCCTAAGCCCCTATCGGAGGGCATTGGCGAGGAGTACCCTCGACAATTGGCGCCGTCTGTGGGAAACCTGTCGGCACAAGATCGGACATCGGCTGAACCCGTCATGTCATCAGCAGCTTCATCAGCACCATCATCGTCTCATCTGGGAAGCCCGATTCGTTTCGGCTCCTACGAATTCACCCCGCACAGCGAATCATCTCGCTCCACCTTCTCTGGTCTGCAAGGCAACATGGACATGGCGTTCGGGAGCGTCCACTACAACGTCAACTCAGAGGGAATCCTCCGGCTACTGGAATCTCCCATCTCCAGATCGACAAGCCCAAGTGCGTCATCAACACCCGACCTTTCGGCTGGCCAGGAAAACCCGTCGAGTCCGTCCGCGCCATCGACTCCTCGATCGGCATCCTCCATGTCGGTTGGATCTGATGACCCCGCGCCCTCGGAGATGACCTCGTACTACTGCATAAACTGCGACACCAGGCATGGACTAGGATCAAGCGACACGCCATTCATCTGCAACACCTACTATTCGTCGGGAGAGGACAGCATCGATAGCGTCGTCCGAGGAGACACCCGAAGAGTGGCGCCCCTCCAAGTCTACGTCGCTAATAGGGGAGATGGAGAACGCACCCCCCGTTCCAGCAGGCGGGCTAGTTTCGGAGATAGCGCCAGCAATAACAATAGCGACCACACCATTACAGAAGAAGAGTGGGCAGCAGCCAAGGCAGCCGTGCTCAACAACACACCTCTTTCGGCAGGAACCACGGTTGGTACGCTCAACGCTTACCGCTCCATATTGGAGAAAAATCGGGAGCGCCTGTCTAAAGAGCAAGCCACCCTTGAGAAACGACTATCTGCGGCAGACCGGTCCAGCGAGCGACGAAGGGCCTCGCAGGGGAGTGCCTCCCGAAGTACCCACGGTGGGGGCAAACATCGATCGAGGATGTCTAGGCTTTCAGAAGACGATGCAAGGGAGACAACATCAAACTTGACCAAGTCCTTTATGACCACGGACACCGCGGGCATGCCACGGCCAAAAACCGTCGCAGGAGCAACAGCTAATCTTGCAGCATACCTCATTAACCAGTGTCCTGAAGGATCCATGGCTCAGGCCCACCGTGGTGCGTTGGAGAGTCTTGCGATACTAGGACATAATCTAGTTCCACCGAAAGAGAAGACCCTGCAGACCAGCGGGTCAAAACATCGCGTAAAAGACGCTCGGGACGAAATCACACAGAACAGGATTGACAAAGCAAGGCGACGACGAGCCATGAGAGAAGAACTTGACAGTGATTCTTCGGACGAGACCCAGGAGAATGACGGCGAGCTTAGAGGAGCCGATTGTCTGAGCTACAAAATTCGGGAGGCGATGCCACCCAAGAAGTTCAAACCTACACCCACTGACGCTGCCAAATACGACGGGCAGCAGGAGCCAAGATCTTGGATAGAGGACTATCTGCAAACAGTAATTCTGCAAAAAGGGAATCATATAGCAGCAATGCAATGTCTACAGCTTTACCTAAAGGACTCAGCACGAGCCTGGCTCAGAGGGCTGCCGAAGGGTTCCATCAAGTCATGGGATGACTTAGTAGAAGCTTTTGTCGCTAACTTTCAAGCAACCTACAAAAGGCCCGTCGGGATCGAGGAGTTACGGCACTGCCAACAGAAGCAGAAGGAGTCGATGTGCGCGTACATCGGGAGGTTCACCAAACTCCTAAATGCTGCGGAAGACATATCTATCGACAGGGCAATTGACGCTTTCAGTGATGGCATCCGACGTGAAAGCTACATAGAAGAGCTTGGGCGCAAGAAGCCGAAGACCATAACCAAGCTAATGGAAATCGCCAACAGCTGGGCCGATGGTAAAGACAATGTCCGAAAACCACGGCAGCGCAGCGACGACGAAGAGGATGACCAGCCGAAGAATGATTCGGGTGGTCGAAGGGATCGGAATAAGAGAAGGAAGAACCGCAGTTACGATGACAACAACTTGGTGGCCGCAGGTTACTCTGATCGACAGGATGATCGGTACGACAACAGGCGAGACGATCGGCAGGACGGTAATCGGAACGACTCTGGGAACCGTGGCAACTATAAACCACGACCTCAGAGAACTCCCAAGTTGCCTTACGCTGAACAACATCAAGTAACTACCACCACCACCACCGCCACCCCCGTCACAGCATCAAGTACAGCAGGCCCAACCTCATCAACCCAACGAGGCGTTTCCACCGCCACGTGGGCAAATGAACATGATCCACAGAACAGGTGTTTCAAGGAGAGAAATGAAGAAGCTCACCCGAGAAATCAACCTGGCAGAAAGCGTCATGGCAAACATTCCTGAATATGTCGAATGGTCGTCTCAGGAAATCACGTTCAGTCGAATGGACCACCCGATGACTATACCAAAGCCAGGGCACGCCGCCCTAGTGGTCGAAGCACAGATAGGAGGGTTTAAGATGAGCAAAGTTTTCATGGATGGAGGAAGTGGACTCAACCTGATATTCCTTGACACAATTCAAAGTATGGGGATCACCATGAGAATGCTGGAAGACTCAGATACTCGCTTCCATGGGATACTCCCTACTTCACCAGCGCATTCTCTTGGCAAAGCTTACTTGAACGTTGTTTTCGGTAAACCCGACAACTTCAGGAAAGAGAAGATCGAGTTCGAAGTCGTGAACTGGGAATCACAGTACCACGCCATACTCGGGAGACCAGCTTATGCCAAGTTCATGGCCGTGCCGCACTATGCATACCTAAAGCTGAAGATGCCAGGGAACAATGGAACAAACATCACAGTCTATGGAAGCTTTTCACGCTCGGACAATTGTGATCGTGACTTTCAAAGAATTGCTGCCAAATTTGGGCCACGGCGAGATACTGTCGACCCCCCGCCCAAGTTGACGATACAAGAAATCAAGGAGGAAAAACTCGACAGGGAAACCAAGAAGAAGCCAGCTCCCGAAGGCCCAGCAGCAATAGCATCAGCAGAAAAAGTTTCGCCAGAAGACGCAGGAGGCGACAAGATGTTAACAATCGCTGCTCAAGCATCTGGTGAAATCAACAGCACTGTCGCGACCACCAGCATGACGAAGAAATCGGAAGATCCTTCTGAAGAAGAGAAGAACCCCTTTCTTGATAAAACACTCCCCTACTTTTTAAATTTTTCCCTTTTACTTTACACAGGGCCTCTTGTTTTCGCCCCTCAGTTTCATATTTACCCTATCAATAAGTACTTAAGTTCTGATTCTTGTTAAAGTATTGCAGTAATCTAAAGCATCTATGACCGTGCCGCCGCCAAGTAACGGCATAACTCAACGCGCGGCAGAAGATAGCGCTTAGGGCAAAAACCTTTACGAGCACTGCAAAGAAGAATAAGGACATTAATCCTCCCCTCTGCTTCAGATGCCTCTATGAGTGCCGCACAAAGCAAGAGTTTGGAAAACTTACACACAACCCACGCTCGATATTTCACTTATGGAAATATCAGAGAGCAACGGGCTCATCGGCAGAATCATTACACCCGAAGAATTCGGGAATGACTGTCGAAATTTACAAACAGTTGAAAGCAAAGTTGCGCATACAACAGGTTTAGCAAAACCTGCAACACGAGCTGATCACTCATAATGATTTGCTAACCAACTAGTATACATACATCCAACGGGCAATTAAGCTTCGCCCCTTTGAGTATTTGCCAACGGCATGGTAAAAATACATATTCATGTATCAACCAGACAAAAAGTTGCGGCTCAAAAATCCGAACACTCGGATGAACTAGCCAAAACAATTTACAGAAGTAATTTTACACCTTTACATCACCCTTGCAGAGTTTCCTTTTCCTCAGGTACCTTTGACATCTCCTCCAGCCTGTCGACAATTATATGGGCAGGTGCTAAAACCTTCGGGTACAGTTCTTCGAGATCACCAGTTGCATTGGCGATAGACAACAAGCAAGCCGAAGGATAGCAAGCAAGCACAAGGGCAAGCGTGCACTTAGCCCCTGCAAAGACTTGAGATCTTACCAGTTCCTGAACCTTCTTGGCGCTACCAAATTCAGACATCAAAGTCAATAGGGTAGGAGGAACTGCATTCAGAGGAAACATTGTTTTCCAAACTACCCTCATAGCCCTGTAGCACTTGTCGAAGAACTGGTGGACCTGTTGCACTCGATCTTGAAATTTGACGACAGCCGAGGCCTTCGAGTGTTCCCGCCAGAAGATCTCTTCGGATGAGGAAAGCTGAGTCAAAGCATGCACTCGTTCGTGTATCCGCTTGTTCTCCTCCGCATGGTTCAACGCTATGACTGCCAAAAGAATTAGTAAAGACTCAGGCAAGAAGTTGCTAGCAAACAAGCCAGGGGATCAGGGAACTTACAGTTTAAACTCTCGGTAGCCTTATACAGTTCACCAAGAATGTACCGCTCCACGTCGGCTGCAATCTCGCTCTTCTTATTGATGATGGCAGCTAAGGCATAAGTGCTGCGTAAGTCCTTTTCCATCTGCGTGATCCGGTCTTTCATGCGCTGGATCCGATCGCTTTCAGGAAGAGCACCCGACGAGTCGTCTGTGAACAAGGGCACTGGGAACACCTGCAGAAAATACTGATTATAAAAAGGTAATGGATATGGTACAGCCGAACATGCAAAATAACTCCCATCGGGAGCAGTGCAAGATGGTGATATCATGACAAAAGTGTGCTAATAACAATGCTAGCACGGAGTTTATTACAAAGCATGAGTTTTGCGGACAGAGCAATGTTTCGCATCAGCTCAAGGCACAAGTTTGTTACAAGAATCAAGGGAGCTGAGTTTGAGTCGATGAACTAGGGCCAGTCGATGATTTCCTTGATGAAACTAGTTCAAGGAGCTGACGGGCACAAGTAAGAGCAGACGCCTTAAAGGTGCTCAAATCAACAGGCTGCCCGTCTTGCTCTTTTGGAAGCCCCTTAGTCATTTCCTCGATGTCACCCTTAAAGCCGTAACCCATCATAAGCTGGAAGGCAAGGACAGCACCAAAAGTGCGCGATGTACGCTTGAATACCTCGATGACCTCCTTGGTGTCAACCGCGAAGGTATCGATCAGCTGTCCCAGGGTCTTTTCTTGCTTGATCTTGGGGAAGATCATCGAGTGCATCCGCGCCAGAGCACCCTTCCCCTTCACAAGAAGCTCTTGTGCAAGCTGGTGAGAAGCGAGAATCGTCGACACAGCATTCGCTGGGGAGTTATTTGGAACTCTCTCCAGAGCATCGACAGGAATGTTTGCTGCCTCTGCAGTAGAAAGAAAGAGAAAAATTCAGTCATTGGCGAAAAAGTTTAAATCCATCACCCGACAGGAGTATGTCAGAAATTACCAAGCAAGGCCAAAGAAGATTGACGAAGGACTTCATCCTTTTCGGCTGCTCGAGCCTCAGCCACCAGCCTGGATGCTTCCTCCTCCTTCAGCTTCCCTTTCAATTTGGCCAGCTCCTCCTTCAGAGAATCAATCTCTTGGCGAGCCGCGGCAGCAATCTTGACTGCGCCATCTAGTTTTGAGGAGGAAGATTCGACTTCCTCTTGCAGCCGAACTTTGTCAGCCTCTAGAGAAGTAAACCGGGAGGCGAAAACCTCCAGAGAAGAGATAACGCCACGCAGGTCCTTAAGAGAGAAAGAAAAACAATTAGACAAGGCACGCTCCAAGAAATTTGTATTAAGATCAAGAAGAGGACTTACAGAAAAAGGAGCCGCGGTAGCAACAGTTGGAGAAATATCCTTCCCTTTGGAAAGGGAAGACGCAGTCGATGCTTGAGCCATGGGGGCGGCTTTAGGAGCCGAAGCTTCGGAAGCCACCACGACCGGTGAAACGGCACCAGACTTGGCCTTTTTAGGAGGAGGCTCGATAAAACCCTCATCACTGCAAAAATGGACAGTCAACTGTGATTATAACAGGAGTATGAAAGGTAAAAAAGCCACAGTATAACTTTCAGAAAAGAATTGCTTACATGTCGAAGAGATCATCTTCATCGGCAAAGCCGCCGGTTGATCTCTTCGCAGGAGAAGCTTTGGCCCCTTCCGCAGCTGCAGCAACAAAAGTATCACGATCAGTGTCGACGTTACGCACTGATCCGTTTGTGATACAAGTGTTATCGGCTGAGGAGGGAAGGTCAGCATGGGCAACTTCAAGGTTCGTTGGACCGTTATATTCATCCTCTAGACCTGTTTCATTAATGGTACGAGAATCTACGGAGATTGAGGAGCCTCTCCCCTCAGAAGTGTCATCCGGTGAATCGCGTGAAGCCATAGGGATCTGGCAAAGAAAAATGACAAAGTAAGAACAAAGGTAATCATGTCGGCTGAGCAAGAAGCTATAGAAAAGATGTGGAGGAAGGAAAGTACCTCCGATGATGGATGATCAACGTCAAGGGGAGCATAAGAAGAGATTAGCGGAATCGAATCTTCCTGGTTGAAGGAAGTAAGACGGCGAACTTCATCAAGCAACTCTTTTTCTGATAAATCGGCAGCATTTATCCTGGTCTCATCCTTTGGACCTGAGTACAACCACATCGGGTGAACTGCGCCATGACTGGCTGGATTCGGCACTTCAGGAAAACTGCTGCCACCTCCGTACCAATCATAGTTTGGCCGTCAGCCTCTTTGATTCGAAGGAATTTGGCAAACAATTCTTCGGCTGAGGCCCTTTCGTCGGCTGAGAGGACGTTCTTCCAAGAGTCCTTGGGCTTGGCCTCAGAAACATCGGCATAGCAGGGGAGTCGACACTCGGGTGACGAGGAATCTTTGACGTAAAACCATTTCAGCCTCCATCCTTGCACAGACTCTCTCATTGGGAAATTGAAGTAATTAACTTTCGAGCGGGCAACAAAACCTACCCCTCCGGTGACAAAGTACCCATTACTACTGCTGTATCTCTTCACATAGAAGATCTTCTTCCACAGCCCGAAATGAGGTTCAATACCCAAATATGCCTCGCAAAGGGTGATGAACACGGCAACATGGAGGATTGAGCTGGGGGTAAGTTGCCATAGTTGGATCTCGTATGTCCGCAAGAGATGGAGGAGGAATCCATGAGAGGGGAGTGAAAGGCCTCGATGAAGAAAAGATAAGAACATCACAGAAAATCCCGCAGGAGGATCAGGCCGAGAAATCGCACCTGGAAGGATCACGTCTCCCGTGTCGGAGGATATCAATCCTAAGCTTCGGGACCTCTTTTCGTCACGCTTGGTGACGGTTGAAGCCACCCAGTCTCCAGGTTTGACCATCGAGCTCGACGTCGCTAGCGGCGCCGGAGCTGGGGGAGGGGCGCTCGGAGCGCTCCCCTTCGGAAGAGAAGAGGAGGATTTGGCAGCGGCACCTCCGCTGGTGGAGCTAGCGGCGGTGGCGGTGTTCCTCTTCTTCACCATAGCGAGATCTGAGGAAGATTGAAACTGTGGCGGCGGCGCGACAATGGCGAAAAAAGGGAGAAGAGAGAGAACGAGGAGATGCTGCGGGAACCGTGGAGAAGATTGAGAATCTTTTGCCTTTGGAAATTTTAAGAAGAAGTTAAGAGATAAGTAAGCACGTGGCGCTTGAGGAAGGGAAGGAACTGACGGCCCACTACGCCCACGATTGCGCGAAAATCGAGGAGCCACCTCGGTCGTTACGCGTATAGTGGTCAAGCCCTAAAAACGCTGATTGAACAGGGCTAGGGCTAGCTCGTCATGATGGACCCGTCAAATCAGCCTGCAGCAATTATACGTCAGCAATGACATCATAATTTGGAAGCATTCGAGAGAAACATAAAAAGTCATCGGATGAAGGGTTTGAGTCCACGCGCGGATTGCAAGCATCCGAACCTGGACTCGGGGGCTACTCCCATCGGGAGCGCTGACGCGCACCCGATAAAAAGGAAGATTCGACAGAATAAGCAGTCGAAGGAAAAAGGACTGAGTCTGTTCTCGGTTACAAGCGATTACACCTAGACACTCCCATCGGGAGCACATGATGTACATCCAATAAAAGTTTTTTGCACTCCAGGATCATGCCCGGGGACTTGATTCTGTGTAGAGTAATGTTGTTTTGCCATTGGCAGTTAACCAACAAAAGTTGGGCACGTTACTCATTATCCTTTGCATAAAGAAAATGTATCGGATGACCTATGAAGACTTGCGAAAAACTCGGCAGAGGAAAGCATTCGAGTAGTACAACTTGAGTCTACGCACGGATTGCAAGCATCCGTACATAGACTCGGGGGCTACTCCCATCGGGAGCGCTGACGCGCACCCGATAAAAAGAAGATGAAGCAAAATCAAGGTGAACAAGAATGATGAAGGAGAAGAATATCATGAGAGGACTTGCATTAGTCTCTACCCGAAATATCTTCGGCTAGACACTCGGGGGCTACTGACGTGGGCATTACCCTTCGGGTAACCAGTATTACCCTATTCGGTATTGCCAAACTGGAGGCCCATGAAGACACCTGAAGGCTGGACGGACCACTAGGTCGGTGCACCAGAAGATTCCTTGACGGGCAAGACAAGGAAGCGAACAAACAAGGGAAGATTGGATCTAATCTGTTGTAAATCTAGTCGTATTCATTTAGATCTCTTGAGACCTGGCCTCCTATATAAAGGCCAGGAGAGGGGCTGCCGGAGGACACGAACAATCTTAGCAATCTTAGCCAGGAAAAGCTTGGAGCTAGGTAACCCTAGCAACAGCAATCTCGCCTAGATCTCAGCCGAACTATTCGGCACCCCATTGTAACCCATTGTTTTCATAATCAAAGAACAGACAGGCAGGACATAAGGGTTTTACCTCATCGACGGCCCCGAACCTGGGTAAATTGCTCTCCCCGCTTATCTGTGAACCGATGTCTCGTGTCAGCCTACAGGATTCCGTCAACCCTAAGCCCCTATCGGAGGGCATTGGCGAGGAGTACCCTCGACAGCGCGGCCCAAGCCCTGGCTGCGCCGCCTTACCCCCTCACCGCCTCGTCGCCCCTCCGACTCCGCCTCTTCGCCTATATAAAGGTCCTCGACCTAAAACCTCGATACGAAAAAAAGCCACGGTACGAGAAACCATCCAGAGCCGCCGCCATCGCGAAGCCAAGGTCTGGGGGACAGGAGTCTCTGTTCCGGCACGCCGCCGGGACGGGGAAGTGCCCCCGGAAGGCTTCTCCATCGACACTGATGGCGTGTATTTCACACGTTCGTTGGGCAACCCCAAGAGGAAGGTATGATGCGCACAGCAGCAAGTTTTCCCTCAGAAAGAAACCAAGGTTTATCGAACCAGGAGGAGCCAAGAAGCACGTTGAAGGTTGATGGCGGCGGGATGTAGTGCGGCGCAACACCAGGGATTCCGGCGCCAACGTGGAACCTGCACAACACAACCCAAGTACTTTGCCCCAACGAAACAGTGAGGTTGTCAATCTCACCGGCTTGCTGTAACAAAGAGTTAACCGTATTGTGTGGAAGATGATTGTTTGCAGAAAACAGTAGAACAAGTATTGCAGTAGATTGTATTTCAGTAAAGAGAATTGGACCGGGGTCCACAGTTCACTAGAGGTGTCTCTCCCATAAGACGAACAGCATGTTGGGTGAACAAATTACAGTTGGGCAATTGACAAATAAAGAGAGCATGACCATGCACATACATATCATGATGAGTATAGTGAGATTTAATTGGGCATTACGACAAAGTACATAGACCGTCATCCAACTGCATCTATGCCTAAAAAGTCCACCTTCAGGTTATCATCCGAACCCCTTCCAGTATTAAGTTGCTAACAACAGACAATTGCATTAAGTATGGTGCGTAATGTAACTAGTGACTACATCCTTGAACATAGCACTAATGTTTTATCCCTAGTGGCAACAGCACAACACAACCTTAGAACTTTACATCCTTGTCCCGGTGTCAATGCAGGCATGAACCCACTATCGAGCATAAGTACTCCCTCTTGGAGTTAATAGCAAAAACTTGGCCAGAGTATCTACTAGTAACGGAGAGCATGCAAGATCATAAACAACACATAGATATAACTTTGATAATCAACATAACAAGTATTCTCTATTCATCGGATCCCAACAAACGCAACATATAGAATTACAGATAGATGATCTTGATCATGTTAGGCAGCTCACAAGATCCGACAATGATAGCACAATGGGGAGAAGACAACCATCTAGCTACTGCTATGGACCCATAGTCCAGGGGTAGACTACTCACACATCACACCGGAGGCGACCATGGCGGCGTAGAGTCCTCAGGGAGATGATTCCCCTCTCCGGCAGGGTGCCGGAGGCGATCTCCTGGATCCCCGAGATGGGATCGGCGTTGGCGGCGTCTCGGAAGGTTTTCCGTATCGTGGCTCTCGGTGCGGGGGTTTCGTCACGGAGACTTTTTATAGGCGGAAGGGCAGGTCAAGAGGCGGCACGGGGCCCCACACCACAGGGCCGCGCGGCCAAGGGGGCCGCGCCGCCCTAGGGTGTGGCCCCTCCGTGGCCCCTCTTCGTCTCTCCTTCGGACTTACGGAAGCTTCGTGAGAAAATAGGCCCCTGGGCTTTGATTTCGTCAATTCCGAGAATATTTCCTTACTAGGATTTCTGAAACCAAAAACAGCAGAAAAACAAAGAATCGGCACTTCGGCATCTTGTTAATAGGTTAGTTCCAGAAAATGCACGAATATGACATAAAGTGTGCATAAAACATGTAGATAACATCAATAATGTGGCATGGAACATAAGAAATTATCGATACGTCGGAGACGTATCAGCATCCCCAAGCTTAGTTCTGCTCGTCCCGAGCAGGTAAAACGATAACACAGATAATTTCTGGAGTGACATGCCATCATAATCTTGATCATACTATTTGTAAAGCATATGTAGTGAATGCAGCGATCGAAACAATGTATATGACATGAGTAAACAAGTGAATCATATAGCAAAGACTTTTCATGAATAGCACTTCAAGACAAGCATCAATAAGTCTTGCATAAGAGTTAACTCATAAAGCAATAATTCAAAGTAAAGGCATTGAAGCAACACAAAAGAAGATTAAGTTTCAGCGGTTGCTTTCAACTTATAACATGTATATCTCATGGATATTGTCAACATAGAGTAATATAATAAGTGCAATAAGCAAGTATGTAGGAATCAATGCACAGTTCACACAAGTGTTTGCTTCTTGAGGTGGAGAGAAATAGGTGAACTGACTCAACATTGAAAGTAAAAGAATGGTCCTCCATAGAGGAAAAGCATCGATTGCTATATTTGTGCTAGAGCTTTGATTTTGAAAACATGAAACAATTTTGTCAACGGTAGTAATAAAGCATATGCATCATGTAAATTATATCTTATAAGTTGCAAGCCTCATGCATAGTGTACTAATAGTGCCCGCACCTTGTCCTAATTAGCTTGGACTACCGGATCATCACAATGCATTGTTTTTACCAAGTGTCACAAAGGGGTACCTCTATGCCGCCTGTACAAAGGTCCAAGGAGAAAGCTCGCATTGGATTTCTCGCTATTGATTATTCTTCAACTTAGACATCCATACCGGGACAACATAGACAACAGATAATGGACTCCTCTTTTATGCATAAGCATATACCAACAATTAATAATTTTCTCATTTGAGATTTGAGGATTGTTGTCCAAAACTGAAACTTCCACCATGGAGCATGGCTTTAGTTAGCGGCCCAATGTTCTTCTCTAACATATGCATGCTTAACCATATGGTGGTAGATCTCTCTTACTTCAGACAAGACGAACATGCATAGCAACTCACATGAAATTCAACAATGAATAGTTGATGGCGTCCCCAGTGAACATGGTTATCGCACAACAAGCAACTTAATAAGAGATAAAGTGCATAATTACATATTCAATACCACAATAGTTTTTAAGCTATTTGTCCCATGAGCTATATATTGCAAAGGTGAATGATGGAATTTTAAAGGTAGCACTCAAGCAATTTACTTTGGAATGGCGGAAAATACCATGTAGTAGGTAGGTATGGTGGACACAAATGGCATAGTGGTTGGCTCAAGTATTTGGATGCATGAGAAGTATTCCCTCTCGATACAAGGTTTAGGCTAGCAAGGTTTATTTGAAACAAACACAAGGATGAACCGGTGCAGCAAAACTCACATAAAAGACATATTGAAAACATTATAAGACTCTACACCGTCTTCCTTGTTGTTCAAACTCAAAACTAGAAATTATCTAGACCTTAGAGAAACCAAATATGCAAACCAAATTTTAGCATGCTCTATGTATTTCTTCATTAATGGGTGCAAAGCATTTGATGCAAGAGCTTAATCATGAGCACAACAATTGCCAAGTATCACATTACCCAAGACATTTATAGCAATTACTACATGTATCATTTTCCAATTCCAACCATATAACAATTTAACGAAGGAGAAACTTCGCCATGAATACTATGAGTAGAAACCAAGGACATACTTGTCCATATGCTACAGCGGAGCGTGTCTCTCTCCCATAAAGTGAATGCTAGGATCCATTTTATTCAAACAAAACAAAAAACAAAAACAAACCGACGCTCCAAGAAAAAGCACATAAGATGTGATGGAATAAAAATATAGTTTCAGGGGAGGAACCTGATAATGTTGTCGATGAAGAAGGGGATGCCTTGGGCATCCCCAAGCTTAGACGCTTGAGTCTTCTTGATATATGCAGGGGTGAACCACCGGGTGCATCCCCAAGCTTAGAGCTTTCACTCTCCTTGATCATGTTGCATCATACTCCTCTCTTGATCCTTGAAAACTTCCTCCACACCAAACTCGAAACAACTCATTAGAGGGTTAGTGCACAATATAAATTGACATATTCAGAGGTGACACAATCATTCTTAACACTTCTGGACATTGCATAATGCTACTGGACATTAATGGATCAAAGAAATTCATCCAACATAGCGAAAGAGGCAATGCGAAATAAAAGGCAGAATCTGTCAAAACAGAACAGTTCGTATTGAAGAATTTTAAAATGGCACCAGACTTGCTCAAATGAAAATGCTCAAATTGAATGAAAGTTGCGTACATATCTGAGGATCATGCACGTAAATTGGCTTAATTTTCTGAGCTACCTACAGGAAGGTGGACTCAGATTCGTGACAGCAAAGAAATCTGGAACTGTGCAGTAATCCAAATCTAGTACTTACTTTTCTATCAACGGCTTAACTTGGCACAACAAAACACAAAACTAAGATAAGGAGAGGTTGCTACAGTAGTAAACAACTTCCAAGACACAAAATAAAAACAAAGTACTGTAGGTAAAAACATGGGTTGTCTCCCATAAGCGCTTTTCTTTAACGCCTTTCAGCTAGGCGCAGAAAGTGTGTATCAAGTATTATCAAGAGATGGTGCATTCTCAGCGGGGTGTGGAGTTTTCTCAACTAGGCATAGTATATTGGATACATAAGTTTCAGCATCTCCCTTTTCATTAGTCTTAGGCGTGCTACTCTCATCAAACAAATTTTCGGGAACTAGCCAAGCATAGTTATTTTCTAATGCATCATTCATAGCTAAGAGCTTACATGGTATTGGTGCTTTTATCTCCCCTCCATCATCAATATTATTAGTGTATCTTATTCTATCCATATCCATCCTTTCAAGGAGACTAACAAAATTAGTAGGAGAACCAAGCATATTAAATTTAGCAAACACCTTTCTAGCTTCTCTTGCTAGACCACCAAATTCTCTAAGAAGGGTTTCTAATACAAAATCTTTCTTTTCCCCCTCTTCCATATCACCAAGTGTGAAAAACATGTGTTGGATTATAGGATTAAGATTAACAAATTTAGTTTCCAACAGGCGAACTAAATGCGCAGCAGCAATTTCATAAGTAGGCGCAAGGTCTACCAAGTGTCTATCTTCAAAATTTTCAATAGTACTAACATGATTGAAAAATTCTTCTATATTATTTCTCCCAACTATAGACCCACGTCCTACCGGTATGTTTTTTGTGGTAAAATTAAAAGGAAACATGATGAATAAAGTAAATGCAAGTAAACTAAATTTTTTTGTGTTTTTGATATAGCAAACAAGATAGCAAATAAAGTAAAACTAGCAACTAATTTTTTTGTATTTTGATTTAGTGCAGCAAACAAAGTAGTAAATAAAACTAAGCAAGACAAAAACAAAGTAAAGAGATTGAGAAGTGGAGACTCCCCTTGCAGCGTGTCTTGATCTCCCCGGCAACGGCGCCAGAAAAAGAGCTTGATGGCGTGTATTTCACACGTTCGTTGGGCAACCCCAAGAGGAAGGTATGATGCGCACAGCAGCAAGTTTTCCCTCAGAAAGAAACCAAGGTTTATCGAACCAGGAGGAGCCAAGAAGCACGTTGAAGGTTGATGGCGGCGGGATGTAGTGCGGCGCAACACCAGGGATTCCGGCGCCAACGTGGAACCTGCACAACACAACCCAAGTACTTTGCCCCAACGAAACAGTGAGGTTGTCAATCTCACCGGCTTGCTGTAACAAAGAGTTAACCGTATTGTGTGGAAGATGATTGTTTGCAGAAAACAGTAGAACAAGTATTGCAGTAGATTGTATTTCAGTAAAGAGAATTGGACCGGGGTCCACAGTTCACTAGAGGTGTCTCTCCCATAAGACGAACAGCATGTTGGGTGAACAAATTACAGTTGGGCAATTGACAAATAAAGAGAGCATGACCATGCACATACATATCATGATGAGTATAGTGAGATTTAATTGGGCATTACGACAAAGTACATAGACCGTCATCCAACTGCATCTATGCCTAAAAAGTCCACCTTCAGGTTATCATCCGAACCCCCTCCAGTATTAAGTTGCTAACAACAGACAATTGCATTAAGTATGGTGCGTAATGTAACTAGTGACTACATCCTTGAACATAGCACTAATGTTTTATCCCTAGTGGCAACAGCACAACACAACCTTAGAACTTTCTCCACATTGTCCCGGTGTCAATGCGAGGCATGAACCCACTATCGAGCATAAGTACTCCCTCTTGGAGTTAATAGCAAAAACTTGGCCAGAGTATCTACTAGTAACGGAGAGCATGCAAGATCATAAACAACACATAGATATAACTTTGATAATCAACATAACAAGTATTCTCTATTCATCGGATCCCAACAAACGCAACATATAGAATTACAGATAGATGATCTTGATCATGTTAGGCAGCTCACAAGATCCGACAATGATAGCACAATGGGGAGAAGACAACCATCTAGCTACTGCTATGGACCCATAGTCCAGGGGTAGACTACTCACACATCACACCGGAGGCGACCATGGCGGCGTAGAGTCCTCCGGGAGATGATTCCCCTCTCCGGCAGGGTGCCGGAGGCGATCTCCTGGATCCCCCGAGATGGGATCGGCGTTGGCGGCGTCTCTGGAAGGTTTTCCGTATCGTGGCTCTCGCACCGGGGGTTTCGTCACGGAGACTTTTTATAGGCGGAAGGGCAGGTCAAGAGGCGGCACGGGGGCCCCACACCACAGGGCCGCGCGGCCAAGGGGGGGGCCGCGCCGCCCTAGGGTGTGGCCCCTCCGTGGCCCCTCTTCGTCTCTCCTTCGGACTTCTGGAAGCTTCGTGAGAAAATAGGCCCCTGGGCTTTGATTTCGTCCAATTCCGAGAATATTTCCTTACTAGGATTTCTGAAACCAAAAACAGCAGAAAACAAGAATCGGCACTTCGGCATCTTGTTAATAGGTTAGTTCCAGAAAATGCACGAATATGACATAAAGTGTGCATAAAACATGTAGATAACATCAATAATGTGGCATGGAACATAAGAAATTATCGATACGTCGGAGACGTATCAGACACCACCACCATCTTCATCAACGCTGCTGTCTCCCATGAGGAGGGAGTAGTTCTCCATCGAGGCTCGGGGCTGTACCGGTAGCTATGTGGTTAATCTCTCTCCTATGTACTTCAATACAATGATCTCATGAGCTGCCTTACATGATTGAGATTCATATCAGTTTTGTATCACAATTCATCTATGTGCTACTCTAGTGATGTTATTAAAGTACTCTATTCCTCCTGCATGGTGTAAAGGGGCAGTGTGTGCATCATGTAGTACTTGGCGTAGTTTATGATCGTGATCTCTTGTAGATTGTGAAGTTAACTATTACTATGATGGTATTGATGTGATCTATTTGGTTATGTTGATCTAGCTTGCACTCTAAGGTTATTTAAATATGAACATTGAATATTGTGGAGCTTGTTAACTCCGGCATTGAGGGTTCGTGTAATCCTACGCAATGGTGTTCATCATCCAACAAGAGGGTGTAGAGTCTAGCATCTATTTATTTATTCTGTTATGTGATCAATGTTGAGAGTGTCCACTAGTGAAAGTATGATCCCTAGGCCTTGTTCCCAAATACTGCTATCGCTGCTTGTTTATCGTTTCTATCGCATCCGTATCGTCCGCAATATTACCACCATCAACCACACGCCAGCAAGCACTTTTCTGGCGCCGTTACTACTGCTCATATATATTCATACCACCTGTATTTCACTATCTCTTCGCCGAACTAGTGCACCTATTAGGTGTGTTGGGGACACAAGAGACTTCTTGCTTTGTGGTTGCAGGGTTGCATGAGAGGGATATCTTTGACCTCTTCCTCCCTGAGATCGATAAACCTTGGGTGATCCACTTAAGGGAAACTTGCTGCTGTTCTACAAACCTCTGCTCTTGGAGGCCCAACACTGTCTACAAGAATAGAAGCTCCCGTAGACATCAGGGGGCACCTGGGGCTGCCCGAGGCGCCGCCACCATAGGCCAGCGCGGCCCAGGGATTATATTGCTTTGGTCTCCATAGAATCATCCTAAAGGACGTACACGAATGAATATGTGGTCACCACGCGAGCAGTCGAGCTATTGCCGCCAAAGTTTTTCGAGCAAGATTCTACTGGTTGTCAACAATTGAGGATGCAAAAGAGATAGTACGAACCTGCGACGCGTGCCAAAGATTTGCCGCAAAACCCCACTCCCCGGCGGCAGAGCTGATGCCAATACCATTGTCTTGGCCGTTTGCCCAATGGGGACTCGATATGGTGGGAAAGTTACACAAAGCTTCGCCAGGAGGATACGAGTACATGTTGGTTGCTGTCGATAAATTCACCAAATGGATAGAAGCAAAGCCGATAAATTCACCAGATGGAGAATCAGCAGTCAAATTCGTAAAGGGCATCGTTTTTCGATTTGGAGTACCTCACAGCATCGTCACAGACAATGGTAGTAACTTTACGTCCAAGGAATTCAAGGAATACTGCGCGGAAGTGGGCTTCAAATTGCACTTTGCGTCAGTTGGGCACCCGCAAACCAATGGCCAAGTCGAGAAAGTCAATGGTATCATCACCAACGGTATTAAAAAGCGTATGCTGGGACCACTTGAAAAGGCTCGACGTACTTGGCCAGAAGAATTGCCAAGTGTTTTGTGGAGTATCCGAACAACACCAAATACGGCAACACAAGAAACTCTGTTTTTCCTCGTCCACGGAGCTGAGGCAGTACTGCCAATTGAGATAGAGCATGATTCTCCAAGAGTGACAGAGTATGACGAGGAAACTTCAAGAAAGGCTTTGGAGGACGACGTAGATGCACTCGATGACGCTCGAGATGAAGTACTTTCACTAGTTACCAAGTACCAGCAGGACCTCAAAAACTACCACAGTCGACGGTTAAGGCCAAGATCTTTCCAGGTCGGAGATTTGGTCTTACGGCTAAATCAAAAAAGTACTGAAAAGCTCGAGTCACCATGGCTAGGCCCTTACATCATCACAGAAGTAATCGAAGGAGGTGCATACAGGATCAAGGACAAGAAGACAGGGGTTCCCGAAAAAAACCCCTGGAACGTGGCGCAGCTCAGGCGGTTCTACGCCTAGAGTCGAAATATAGTCCTACTCTGTAAAAATACAATGTACTGAAACGCCCGCGAGTTTTCAGACGTACTCTTTTCCTTTTCAGGGCACCGAGTGGGGCTGGAAAGGTTTTTAATGAGGCGGGCTCACGGTGCTGCAATATAATAAAGATAGTGGAGATATACTTTTGGTTCTTCGACATGCACGGGGGCTAAAAAGCCTTCAAAGTTACAAAATATACACAAAATAGACAAACCAGACTTACAAAAATATTTGGCCTTGGTACAAAAATACCTCGCCAAATAGACAATCAGGAGTTCACAGCAATAAATATAGTATACTCATCAAAATTATATTGCTTTGGTCTGAAAACCTCGCAATAAAAATATAGAACGTCGCCACCAAGACACTCGGGGGCTCACAACCCGTGGATAGCAAAATATATGTATTCTCGCAATAAAGAAAAATCTTCAATAGTACAAGCTCCAGCCAAAGACTCGGGGGCTTCACAATATAGACTACACTTTACAATGTACAAAAGAGTTCGACAAAAATATAGACATAGCTCCTCGCAGTATAAGTACAACTCAGTTAAGGCCTAATATACTATCTATGGATAAACCTTTGGCTGTCTTGTGCTCAGCATAGGCCCCCTTGACGAAGAATTCTGAATCCATCCGAAGAAGTTCATCCATCATCGCCTCAGCCACAGGAGTCACCATCTCATTGATTGAGTCAATGTAATTTTTTCGCCGCGATTTCTTGGCCAAGCAGTCAGCGACAATCGTCGTCAGGTCCAATTTGGGATGGCAAATATGTATCATAATCATGGCGAATCTTGCTCCAGCAATTAATTGAGCTCGCACAAAATTGTGAATACGGGGGGCATCTCTGAATTTCTCCATCAATCCAAGAAGAGTTTCGGGAGCTTCGTCTCGAGCTTCAGTCATTAGCTCGAGCATACTGTTTTCTCGAGTCGCCGCTTTCTCAGCTTCTGAAATAGCAGTGTCCTTAGCAGCTATGGCTTCTTTCGCCTGTTGAAGAGCAATTTTTTCTCTCTCGGATGCTTTTCGAGATTGCTCTATCATCGCCAGAGTTTGTTTCTTCATGGATTGAAGTTGTTGGCGAAGTTCTTGTAAATCTTGCGACAAATGTTTGCTTGAAGAATCTTCGACAAGGGTTTTCTTCGAGAAAGAAGAAGCAGGCGAAGTATCGGCAGAACAAGGATTGGCGGAGTAGTTATCAAATATCAACTGGAAAAGAAAGTCTCAGGATCAATGATAGTGCAAGATAGAATTTCATTGATCTTCAGAAAATTTATATAGATATTACAGGAGAAGTTCTTCAGAAGGGCTATTGCGAATATTGTCGCCAAAGTTACTATGGCGACAACGGCAAAAGAAACAGGAAAAATAAAAAAATAAAAAAGAAGAGGCATTCAACTAGACCTCCGGCTTCGATGAGCTAGGAGTCGAAGATGGCTTGATTCCGAGATAGGCCAGGATTTTCTTCGTGTTGGGCTTTGCCGCCCTGATCAGCGATCGCCATTTTGTGGTCTCCATCTGTTCTGTGTCGCCTACTTTCGTCCAGTCGATAGTTTGCTGGCTGTCAGCGACCAAGGCGACAGTGCTTTCGACAGCAATCTTCATATTTTCTTGGCGCATCTTCAGTCCAAGATCTTCTGGTGGATTGAAGTCCTTGGCAAGCGCAAGGAAAGTCTTGGGTTCCGTTTTCTTTGGGAAGAAGTAAGGGAACAACCGTGACAATCCTGCGTCAGCCTGTTCAATACCTTCACGAGTTTCTGTCCCATGAAACTCAAGAACAGAAAGTGCGTCGAGAAGAGGATCGTTGTCGGGATCTTCAAGCTCAAATTCTTGGTTTGTTTTACCTGTCGAAGAAAATATACATTTATCGACAAGCAAGCAAAGAAAAGCAAGGTTAACAAAGACAGAATAGATCGAGAAACTTACTGACAAAGCGCCGATTCTGCGAGTTCAAGCGCTTGATGATCGCTTTTTCATGAGCAGCCTGTGCGGCCTTGTGCTCGTTCAAAGAAGTTTTGGCATCATGAAGCCTTTTTTGCAGATCTTCAACACCAGCAGCTTCTGCCTTGGCCTTATCAGCCTCCGCTTTAGCTTTGCCAGCATCAAGTTCGGCCTTCTTGCGAGCCGCCTCACTTTGCTCTAATTTCTGAGCAAGCGTTTCGGCAAGTTTGTTGGCCTCTGCAAGTTTTTTTGCCAAAATAGTCAAAAATAGTCAACATATCGATAACACAGGAGCAAGAAGCCATGAACAAAAGCAAGCAGGGAGTCATTACCTTCGGTCTTGTTTGGCAGATTTCGCGATACCCAATGAATTGGGCACCGATGCGAATAAGTTCTTTGATCATGGGCTGTCAAAGAAGGAAAAAGAAAGAAAGCATAGGTATGAGAAAAAACACGACGGCACAAAGGAGCAAATAAAGAAAATATAGACAATGACAAGAAAGAAATTACGGACTTACATCGTCCAAAAGAGGACTCGAGGAGCTACCCAATTGCAGGGTAGGCTCCATGATCGTTTCAACCCTTGTCCTTTTTGGTGAAGGGACAAGAGGGCTTGCAGGAGGAGTAGGAGCGTCGACGTTTTGTTGAGGAGGCGAGGATTCCTCTCCTTCAATTGGCGTCTCAGAAACAACTAGAGTATGCGACGCACTCGTTCGAGCAGCCACATCAAAAGCTGGTACTTCTTCCTCGTCACCACGGCGAGTAAATGTCGGCAGCATAAAAAGCAAGATATACAAAAATCTTCGAGTACAAAAATAAAGGGAAATAAAAGGTGACTTACGAGCTGATGAGGGCCTCAAGGTATGGATCATAAGCTGCCTTCTGATGTGAAGGAGCAGCTTCTTCGGCTTTGGAGGTGCCGGAATCTTTGACATCAGCCCTTTTCCTTTTGTTCCTTGGAGAAACAAAGCAGGAGGAGGAGGCGTGCCGACGTGGTACCCTCCGATTCAGCTTCCTTTTCAGAAGAACCCGCAGATTTTCGAGAACCTCGCGGGTTCACTATCGTGACAGGAGCATCTTGGTTGTCTTCATTGACAACGACACGTTCTTCGACTTCCCCACCTTCAGGAAGGGGAGGAAGCGAGACAAGATCTGGATGGTTCTATATGAAAACAAGGGGAGATGTCAACAAAATAGATATGCAAAGGATGGCAAATAAAAATGAGTAAAGTCGACAAAAGGCTACCTTGGGAAGCGCATTGGTGGCGCTATATGGTTTTACGCGGCAAGAAGAAGGGACAGGATCTTTCTTGCTGAGGGAGGAGATTTTTCGGACAAGCTTTTCTAAGTCCTTGACCTCTAAATCCGCCGACAACCGATCCGCATCCTTGTCGCCAGCATACTTCCAGAGAGGGTATTTGCGGGCCTGAAGGGGCTGCACTCTGATTCTAAGGAAATACGCCGTGATTTGGATACCTGATGCCTCTTTGCCGCGAGTGTTTTGCAACTCGTGGATGCGAGTCATCAGTGCCTCTGTCGATATATTTCTTCCTCGGTAGCCTCTGCATCCCAGGGAGCGGCGGCGATAGATTTTCTCGGCACCGTCGAAAGGAGGAATGTTGTCTTCGAGCGCATCCATGGTTCTCCTCCTGAATGTACATCCACTTCTTGCGCCACCCTTGAACTGAGTCAGGGAATTTGACGTCGAAGTAATCGACTTCGGGGCGAACGGAGATAACAACGCCGCCTATATTATAGGCGATATTGGGAGAGCCATTGCGGCGACAAAAGAAAATGCGCTTCCATAGCGCCCAGTTAGGCTGGACGCCAAGGAAGGCCTCGCAGAGGGTCATGAAAATGGAAATGTGGAGGATAGAATTGGGCGTGAGGTGGTGAAGTTGCAGACCATAAACGAAAAGCAATCCTCGAAGGAAAGGATGAATGGGGGCAGAAAGGCCACGGATGAGATGGTCGATAAAACTTACCCGATACCCCATTGGAGGGGTTGGGTAGATTTCTTCACTAGGGAAGCACAGCGCCTTGGGCTTCTTGCTGATCACCAGTTTTTTCAAGAGGTTGATGTCCTGGGTGGAGATCTTGGATCTCTCCCACTCGCGCTTCCCGGATCTACGGCAGCCATCGACGATTCCGGCGTGATGTGTTTGGTCAACCTACGCGGTGGCATTAACAATGGCGCATAAATGCAACTTGGAGAAGATGAGCTCAGGGAGTTGTGGGGCGCAGGAGGAAGTTTTGCAGAGGAGAGCAGGAGAACGGCGCGAGCGGAAGTGCTCGAGGAAGAAGAAGGGGATCTTATATAGAGGTGCGGCGAAACGGCGGACCGTTGGATGGAAAAAGTGTGCGGCAGATGATAACCACGTGGAATAGGGGTAAAAAAGTATTTTAACCTTGGAGAAGTTACAGTACGTGCGCCAGGAAAAGCGGAGGACGTGTGTCCCCCACTTGCACGACGTGTCAAGATAATGGATAATTTGGGCCCGCAAGGCAGCGGGAGAAGACTTCTCGCGATTTTCGGACTTGCAATCGTGGCTATTGATGACCCACAAGTATAGGGGATCGCAGCAGTCTTCGCGGGTAGTATAACCCAATTTATTGATTCGACACAAGGGGAGACAAAGAACACTTGGAAGCCTTAACAGCGGAGTTGTCAATTCAGCTGCACCTGGAAACAGACTTGCTCGCAAGAGTTTATCGAGTAATAGCAGTTTTATAGTAGTAGCAGTAGTGAAATAACAGCAGCAGAGTAGAGACAGCAATAGTGATTATAGTAAACAGCGGGATTAAAATCATCAGTAGGCACGGGACGGATAACGGGCGTTGCATGGATGAGAGAAACTCATGTAACAATCATAGCAGGGCATTTGCAGATAATAATAAAATGGTGTCCAAGTACAAAGCAATCAATAGGCATGTGTTCCAATTATAGTCGTACGTGCTCGCAATGAGAAACTTGCACAACATCTTTTGTCCTACCAGCCGGTGGCAGCTGGGCCTCAAGGGAATCTATTGGATATTAAGGTACTCCTTTTAATAGAGTACCGGAGCAAAGCATTAACACTCCGTGAACACATGTGATCCTCACATCACTACCATCCCCTCCGGTTGTCCCGATTTCTGTCACTTCGGGGCCATTGGTTCCGGACAGCGACATGTGTATACAACTTGCAGGTAAGACCATAAACAATGAATATCATGATGAAATAATAACATGTTCAGATCTGAGATCATGGCACTCGGGCCCTAGTGACAAGCATTAAGCATAACAAGTTGCAACAATATCATCAAAGTACCAATTACGGACACTAGGCACTATGCCCTAACAATCTTATGCTTATTACATGACCAATCTCATCCAATCCCTACCATCCCCTTCGGCCTACAGCGGGGGAATTACTCACACATGGATGGGGGAAGCATGGCCGGTTGATGGAGAGGCGTCGGTGATGATGATGGCGATGATCTCCTCCAATTCCCCGTCCCGGCGGAGTGCCAGAACGGAGACTTCTGGCTCCCGAGACGGAGTTTCGCGATGTGGCGGCGTTCTGGAGGCTTTCTGGCGACTTCGACTTCTTCCCGTGCGTTTTTAGGTCGAAGGCAATATATAGTCTGAAGGAGGGCGTCGGAGGCCGACCGAGGGGGCCACACCACATGGCCGCACGGGCCCCCCTGGGCCGCGCCGCCCTATGGTGTGGGGCCCTCGGGCCTCCACCTTATTTGTCCTTCTGGCTCTGTCAGTATTCTGGGAAAATAGGGCCTTCTGCATAAATTCCGAGGATTTTCCTGAAAGTTGGATTTCTGCATAAAAACGAGACACCAGAGCAGTTCTGCTGAAAACAGCGTTAGTCCGTGTTAGTTGCATCCAAAATACACAAATTAGAGGCAAAACAATAGCAAAAGTGTTTGGGAAAGTAGATACGTTTTGGACGTATCAACTCCCCCCAAGCTTAGCTTATTGCTTGTCCTCAAGCAATTCAGTTAACAACTGAGCGATAAAAGAACTTTCACGAACACATTTGCTCATATGATGTATATATTCTCATGCTATGGCTAATACTCAAGCAGTTCATAATGAGATGCATACAAATAAGATCATCTAACAGCTATGTCAATCATGGAGAGGTACCAAAAATTAATAATAAGCATCATGAATCATGTATATAAGCAGGATTGCAATGTTCATAAGAGAGTATGATAAAGTGGTATCTCGCTTGCCCGTATTTGATCGGCAAAACATAAATGCCCAGGCACCTCTTGAGTTCATAGAAAGACTAGAAGTAGTGATTGTCAAAGATAAAAGCATCAAAGTTATAACACAATCAATCATATTTTGAGACAAGCATATTATACTAAGAATGACAGTTGTGCTCTCAAGATAGTGCTCAAAGAAAGAATGGAGACACAACATAAAAGTAAAAGATTGACCTTCGCAGAGGGAAGCAGGGATTAACATGCGCTAGAGCTTTTCTTTTAAAACAGGAGTAAAACTATTTTGAGAGGTGTTTGTTGTTGTCAACGAATGGTAATGGGTACATTAACTACCTCGCCAACCGGACTTTCAAGAGCGGCTCCCATGAATTATTTGCATGTTTATGTGGCACTCCTTCCAACCTTTCTTTCACAAACCATGGCTAACCGAATACTCGGTGCTGCCAACAATCAAATACCATGAAGGAGTGCCTTTTTATTTAAGTTTTATTATGATGATGACACTCCCCCCAACCTTTGCTTACACAAGCCATGGCTAACCGAATCCTTCGGGTGCCGTCCAACAATCACATACCATGGAGGAGTGTCTATTTAAGTTAATTAATTCGGGACTGGGAATCCCATTGCCAACTCTTTTTGCAAAATTATTGGATAAGCGGATGTGCCACTAGTCCATATGAGAGTCCGTCAAAAGTAAATGACAAGGTTGAAAGCTAAACACCACATACTTCCTCATGAGCTATAAAACATTAACACAAATTGAGAAACATTTTGAAGGTTTTAAAGGTAGCGCATGAGAATTTACTTGGAATGGTTTGAAATGCCATGCATAGGTATTTATGGTGGACACTTTGGAACAACTTGGTTTTCAGGTGTTTGGAAGCACGAGCAGCGTTCCCGCTCAGTACAAGTGAAGGCTAGCAATAGACTGGGGAGCGACAAATCAAGAGAGCAAGAATCGTCATAATCATGCTTGCGGCAAAATAAATTAACGGAGGCATAAAAGTGATACAAGAACTCTGAAGCAATATAAATCATCGAGGCTTAATTGACTTTTGTTCAGTCATATGCATGCGTGAGCATGTGCCAAGTCGATATAAATGAATTATTCAGAGGAGGATACCACAATGCCATACCAACTTATGAATAAAACAATGCAAGCAAACATCCATGACATGCTACTCATATTAATAAATTGGAGCTAAACATGAGAGATCATGAACTACTAGACTTTCTCAAATGACATATACCTCACATGAACCAACTAAGCATGCTCACATGGATGAGTATATGTACAAAAATGAAAACAAATAGAGCTCATACCAGCCTCTCACCACAATCCAATTGTCGTAGATCGTCATTATTGCCTTTCACTTGTGTAGCTTGGATAATATGAAATGAAAACCACGCTCCAGCCACCGAAGACCATTGAACTCAAGATGAACTTTACAAACCAAAGAAGAACAGCAAATATTTTTGGTGTTTTTGAATTGGAAACAAGAACAAAAGGAAACAAGCGAACAAAGCAAAATCTTTTTGGGTTTTCTTATAGCAAACTAGCAATAGCAAATAAAGCGAAACAAATGCAAGAAACCAAAGCAAACAAATTATGAAGAGAAACAATAGAAATATTTTTGGTCTTTTTGTGTTTTGGGAAAGAAACAAAGCAAAAACAAGAAATAGCAAACTAGAAGACTCACATAAACACAAAGCAGCAGAAATTCGTCAAACTTGACAGCAGTACAGTACTCGATTTTTAATAAATTTTTACAATGCTTAAATCGAAAAGTGTTCAACTAATGAAAGTTAGATAACAACCTGGGTAACACGCACAAAAATTGGCTTCGCAAAATACTGTTCTGGCTATTTTTGAGAATTTTTTCGGTAACAGTCCAGAATCTGTTTTCGGGCAGCACTTCCCCAAATATCATCTTCCTCTCATTAGAAAACCACTCAAACCAACAAAACAAGTATATACAAGTATCCAGCAACCATAGTATGCAAAGAATGAGTGATGCCGGTATACCTCCCCCCAAGCTTAGGCTTTTGGCCTAAGTGGAGTTCAACCCCAACGAGGGTCGCTGTTCCTCGCCGGTGGATAATTCATGGCGTAGTCATAGTAAAGTTCCAGTGCAGAAGAAAAGCGTGGAGGCTCCACATGCCCAACATGTTGCTGCGAGGAACTTGCTGCATCGGATGATGAGTCGAGGTGTTCCTCGGCCTCCTCCGTATTGTCTCTTGCATGATGGCCTCCTCCCTCTATGTGTGCATTCAGTGCACCTTCTGTGACTGACCAATCCTCCCTGGAATCAAGGTTAAATAGAACAGGCGCAGGCAATCTTACTAGTTTCCCAGTTTTCTTAGTTATTCTCCAGACTTTCTTATAAAATGTCATCTTGTAAAGCAGGTTACCCAAATTAGATGAAGCAGAAACAAATTCATGTTTAATCATAGAGACTATGTCAAGTTTTTCTATAGAAAGTGGAATATCAAGATGATGAGGTTCAACATTATGCAAAGCTAGTAAACGGGAGGCGATGAGACCTCCACAAATTCCACCTTTCTCACGGTTAGTAGCAAGTCTATAAGCTATCAATGCCCCCAAATTATAAGTCTTACTACCTTGCAGTGCAGCAGCTAGAAAAGCTAAATCTTGGATAGATAATTTACCTCCACTCTTTCTAGCAAGAACGCATTTAGTAACGAAATAAGCAAAGTAGCGGATAGCTGGGAGTTGAATGCTAGTAATTTTACCACCATCCTCTGAGAAACTCCTTTCATGACAAATCATCTCGAAGAGGCTTAGGAGCTCTCGCGGCGATCCCCGTATCTTCTCGCATGATCCCCATTGCGGTACTATAATTGCTGCACAAAAATCACTGAATGGCGAGTTGACAGCTTTATTATAAATCTTACATTGAACCATGGGGTTAGATCGCGACCAATTAAACTTAAAGTCCTGCACAACAGACATAGTCAATTTTGCGTATTGGCTTGGTTCTCCATCAACAAAATCACTCAACCCTGCACGAGAAATTAGACTCTGAACATCTTCCAATATTCCTGCGCTTCTCATGAAATCTGCGCACGGGTAGTAGGAGGGGTATACTCCCTCTTCACGGTTCACTCTCATGACTTGTTGCACCTCCAATTCTTGTTGGTTTAGTTGATATCTATTCCACTCCATTTTCTGAAATTTTTAACCAACAATATAAAATTTGATTTGATGACATATAATTGAGGGAAACTACTATAGGAACTTGCTAGAGTACTAATCATGCATCAAAACTAGTTTATACAACTTAGAACAAGCATGCAAGCTCACTAAACATGTTACCTACAGCAGCAAAATATTCAAGATATACTCAACCAAACAAAATTCTACTTGGATAATCGGAGGAGTCACATACCGGAGAGCAAATGTGCCAAATTTCAGACAGAAATCTGGGCTGAGCAAAGAGATCGAAAAATCCTGAGCTCTTGAGCAAAAACGCGAGTGAGAGAAAGCTGGTTCAAGTTTTTTCGGGAGAGAGAAGATTCTGGGAGGAAGAGATGCTAAAGTGGGGCAAGGAGGGGCCCACACCACAGGGTGGCGTGCCCCCCTCCTTGGCCGCGCCGGCTGGTGGTGTGGCACCCTGGGGTGCCCCACAGGTCATCCTCTGGTGCTCCCAGGTGCCTCTTCGAAAAATAGTACCAACGGTATAATTTTTGTGAATTTTTGAAAACTTTGAAAAATGCACATTTCTGGGTATTAAGTTTATTATTACTGGCCAGGAAAATTTTGAAATCTCTAATTAACTAAGGAACTTTGCAAATCAAAAGTGCTACAGCAAATAAGACAAGTGGAGGAAGAAAGAGATGTTGTTTACCTCCTCTATGCATATAAAAAGCATTCGTTAACAAGGTTGATCAAGTCTTGCCACCGAATAATTTTTACATAGCATATGAAGAAATAAACCTCAAATCAATCATGTTACCTTGAATTGTATCGATATGGATCCAATCATAAGATTTTGATAACCTTCTTTAGGCTCATATATAGGACAATCGATAGTTCCAACTTTGATAGTTCTCACATTAGAAATAGTATTGACTCCACATACTTTATCAATCTTCTTGGGGAAATAGACAGTATGCTCCTTATCATCAACATTGAAAGTAACCTTTCCTTTATTGCAATCAATAACAGCTCCTGCGGTGTTAAGAAAAGGTCTCCCAAGAATAATAGACATATTATCATCTTCGTGCATTTCCAACACAACAAAATCAGTTAATATCAAGCGAGTTAGTAGTAACTTGAACAGAACATCCTCACATATACCAACAGGAATAGCAGTAGATTTATCAGCCATTTGCAAAGATATATCAGTAGGTATCAACTTATCTAGATAAAGTCTCTTATAAAGAGAAAAAGGCATAACACTAACACCGGCTCCCAAGTCACATAGAGTAGTTTTAACATAATTATTCTTAATAGAACAAGGAATAGTAGGTATACCTGGGTCGCCCAACTTCTTCGGAACTTTGCCATTGAAAGAATAATTAGCAAGCATAGTAGAAATTTCCTCATTGGGGATTTTCCTTTTGTTAGTAACAATATCTTTCATATACTCGGAATAAGGAGGCAATTTAATAGCATCAGTCAAAGGGATTTGCAAAAATAAAGGTTTCATCCAATCGCAAAACTTATTATAGTGTTCTTCTTCCTTTGATTTTAGTTTCTTAGCAGGAAAAGGCATTTGCTTTTGCACCCAAGGTTCTCTTTCATTGCCATGTTTCTTAGCAATAAAATCTTCTTTAGTATACTTTTTATTTTTATCATGCTTTTCAGGTTCATCTTCAACCTCTTCTTTATCAGAAGCATCATTCTTATTATTATCATTATCATTATCATGTTCATTACCACTTTCAGTTTCAGCATCGGAAATAGAAATACTATTAGGATCATTAACAGGTTCAGAGGATTCTACAACATTTTTATGTTTCTTCTTCTTTTTCTTAGAATGAGCACTAGGTTCAATTCGTTGAGAATCTTGTTCAATTCTTTTGGGGTGCCCTTCAGGATATAGAGGATCCTGGGTAGAGACACCACCTCTAGTTGTTACTTCATAAGCATGTTTCTCTTTAGAATTATTATTTAGCAAGTCATTTTGCACTTTAGTGAGTTGATCAATTTGAGTTTGAATCATTTGAAAATGTTTAACAAGCATCTTAACATCATTGGAGGTTCTCTCCACAATATCATGCAAATTGCTAATAGCTTGAGAATTTTCCATTAGATGATTCTCTACTCTCATATTAAAATTTTCTTGCTTAACAATATAATTATCAAACTCATCTAAGCATTGAGCAGGAGGTTTTGAATACGGAATATCTTCCCTAGTAAAGCGTTGAAGGGAGTTTACCTCAATCATGGATGAAGGGGGAATTATCTCACATATATCCTCTATGGGAGGTAGATTCTTCACATCTTCGGATTTAATACCTTTCTCCTTGAGAGACTTCTTAGCTTCCCTCATGTCTTCATCATTCAATTCAATTAAACCCCTCTTCTTCAATATTAGCGTTGGAGTTGGTTCAGGTGTATTCCAATCATCACGATTCCGGCTTATTCTAGCCAATAATTCTGTAGCTTCGTCTGGAGTTCTTTTCCTGAAAACACAACCAGCACAACTATCCAAATATGCTCTAGATTCAATGGTTAGTCCACTATAAAATATATCAAGTAGATCATTCTTCTCTAAATCATGTCCAGGTCGAGCTCTGATAAGTGAACAAAATCTTGCCCATGCCGCGGGCAATTTCTCTTCATCTCCCTGGTCAAACCTATAAATTCTCTGTAAAGCAGCATGTTGAGCACTAGCAGGAAAGTATTTTCGAAAGAAAACATCACGCAAATCAGCTGGACTTTTAATAGAACCAGGAGACAAATTATTATACCAAGTTTTAGCATCATCCTTTAATGAGAAAGGAAATTTTTTAATGACAAAGTAAGTACGCATCTTGTCATCATCAGAAAATAAGCTACTCATAGAAGAAAGTTCATTCATGTGTTCTACAACACTTTCTTTTTCAGTACCACAAAAGGGTGCTTTCTCTACAATAGCTATATGAGATAGATCAAGAGAAAAATCATAATCTTTATCCTTAATGCATATAGGAGATGTGGCAAATTCAGGATCAGGAGACAGCTTATGTCTAACAGTATATTGTGTAAGAAACTTTTTAATGTTTCTTGCATCAGCAGTAGCATTACATCTATTAATAAGATCATCATTAAGCTCTACATAATCTTCATCGGGATCATCACTAGAATAATCAAGTTCAGGTGAACTAACAGGTGTAGTGGCATTTTCATTAGGAGTTTCAGCATTTTCAATTTGTCTAGACCTAGCAATTGTAGCATCTAGAAAGGATCCCAATGAACCACTATCATCAATCACAGCAGAAACATTATCAATATTATGAGAGTTTTCAGATTCAGCAGACGTACCACCAAGCGAAGCTTGTGGCGGTGAAACAAGTTGACTTATCACAGATGGTGAATCAAGAGTAGCGGAGGTACTCAGAGTTGTACCTTTTCTTGTAGTGGATGGTAATATGGCGACTTTAGAATCGTGAGCTTTACCCATGATGGAGAATTTGCAGCGAACAATATCAATCCAAGTGAACTTCCAAATAAAGCTATGCCCCCCGGCAACGGCGCCAGAAAACAGTCTTGATGACCCACAAGTATAGGGGATCGCAGCAGTCTTCGCGGGTAGTATAACCCAATTTATTGATTCGACACAAGGGGAGACAAAGAACACTTGGAAGCCTTAACAGCGGAGTTGTCAATTCAGCTGCACCTGGAAACAGACTTGCTCGCAAGAGTTTATCAGTAGTAACAGTTTTATAGTAGTAGCAGTAGTGAAATAACAACAGCAGCAGAGTAACAGAGACAGCAGTGATTATAGTAAACAAAGAGGATTAAAATACTGTAGGCACGGGGACGGATAACGGGCGTTGCATGGATGAGAGAAACTCATGTAACAATCATAGCAGGGCATTTGCAGATAATAATAAAACGGTGTCCAAGTACAAAGCAATCAATAGACATGTGTTCCAATTATAGTCGTACGTGCTCGCAATAAGAAACTTGCACAACATCTTTTGTCCTACCAGCCGGTGGCAGCCGGGCCTCAAGGGAATCTACTGGATATTAAGGTACTCCTTTTAATAGAGTACCGGAGCAAAGCATTAACACTCCGTGAACACATGTGATCCTCACATCACTACCATCCCCTCCGGTTGTCCCGATTTCTGTCACTTCGGGGCCATTGGTTCCGGACAGCGACATGTGTATACAACTTGCAGGTAAGACCATAAACAATGAATATCATGATGAAATAATAACATGTTCAGATCTGAGATCATGGCACTCGGGCCCTAGTGACAAGCATTAAGCATAACAAGTTGCAACAATATCATCAAAGTACCAATTACGGACACTAGGCACTATGCCCTAACAATCTTATGCTTATTACATGACCAATCTCATCCAATCCCTACCATCCCCTTCGGCCTACAGCGGGGGAATTACTCACACATGGATGGGGGAAGCATGGCTGGTTGATGGAGAGGCGTCGGTGATGATGATGGCGATGATCTCCTCCAATTCCCCGTCCCGGCGGAGTGCCAGAACGGAGACTTCTGGCTCCCGAGACGGAGTTTCGCGATGTGGCGGCGTTCTGGAGGCTTTCTGGCGACTTCGACTTCTTCCCGTGCGTTTTTAGGTCGAAGGCAATATATAGTCCGAAGGAGGGCGTCGGAGACCGACCGAGGGGGCCACACCACATGGCCGCGCGGGCCCCCCTGGGCCGCGCCGCCCTATGGTGTGGGGCCCTCGGGCCTCCACCTTATTTGTCCTTCTGGCTCCGTCAGTATTCTGGGAAAATAGGGCCTTCTGCATAAATTCCGAGGATTTTCCTGAAAGTTGGATTTCTGCACAAAAACGAGACACCAGAGCAGTTCTGCTGAAAACAGCGTTACTCCGTGTTAGTTGCATCCAAAATACACAAATTAGAGGCAAAACAATAGCAAAAGTGTTCGGGAAAGTAGATACATTTTGGACGTATCAGCTATCGTCAGCAATAACGTCACTTTAGCAGGAGAAAAATTCGACTCAGCAGCTTCATAAAAAGGTGACATGGAAAAATATTGGAGAGCCTTTGATCAAATACAAGTTTTTGATCAAATGCTCGGGGGCTACTTTGAAAAAATGAAAAGATCAAGAAAGACAAAATAGAAATGGCGTGAGCCTATGATCAAATACAAATATTTGCTCATAGCCTCGGGGGCTACTCCCATCGGGAGCGCTGTTCGCGCACCCGAGAAAATTGAAAACTTCGGGAGAGAAAGAAAATATAGCAGCATAAGGCGTGGAGCCTACACCCAAGCACAAGTCCTTGGCTATAGCCTGGGGGGCTACTCCCATCGGGAACGCTGTCCGCGTGACCAATGAAATTATAAAAAAAAAAGAAAATAAGAAAGATAGAAGAGCAAAAGAATATATTTCGAGTTATAACTAATTCTACATATACTCCCATCGGGAGATCAATATAAAGTCATCCGTTGACTCAATAAAATGTGCCATTCCAACAGCCGAATAAGCACTCGACAATATATTCTCAGAACGCCAAAGTTGCGAACAATTTCTGAATGCCGCAAAACTTTGCGAAGGTAAGGCCCCAGATCCGTTCTGTGTGGCGTGGCGCCGTCTCTGACGTCGGTTTGCTACTTTTATCCGTATCAATAGATACGAAGAAAAATCCTAACGGACGCGTTAGGTACCCGATAAATATGACTGGGACTCGACAGAATGGTAAGACCTTAAGCGGCACCTGTCGAAGTTTACACCAGTATCCCGAGATCATGTCCAGGGACGTGATCTTGAAGTAGGTTTTTGCGGATTGCCACTAGAGCAGTTAACTAGTACCTGATCCGTCAGATGAACTAGCCCCAACTACCATTATCCCTGTAGAATATAGAAATTCATATAAAGAAATATAGAGAAGTTTTAAGTTGTCGAGTAAGAATAAACAGTGGAGATTTTCCCTGACTCTGCGATTCAAGCAAAATCTCGGGGGCTACTGACATAGGCATGCCCAATGGGCCTGCCGAAGATAGTACCCGGGGTTTACTGAAGGCCCACTACTCGAAGAATAAGAAGATTCGGAAGCCCAAGATATTGTTAAGGAAAGATAGAGTTGTAATAGGAAGCATTATTTGTAATCTTGCGGGATAAGTTGGAAACCTTCCCGGACTCTGTAACTTGTAACAATACGAATCCCTCGGCTCCACCTTCTATATAAGGGGGAGTCGAGGGACGAAGAAAGCATCGAATCATCGTCTCTCAAACCCTAGTTTTCACAATCGTCGAGTACTTTTCGGCTGAAACCTTCGAGATCTACTTGCCCTCTACTTCCAACTAAACCCTAGTCTACAATCCGTAGGCATTGACAAGTTAATCCCTTGTCACTCGGTCCCTAGTGACAAGCATTAAGCATAACAAGTTGCAACAATATCATCAAAGTACCAATTACGGACACTAGGTACTATGCCCTAACAATCTTATGCTATTACATGACCAATCTCATCCAATCCCTACCATCCCCTTCAGCCTACAGCGGGGGAATTACTCACACATGGATGGGGAAAACATGGCTGGTCGATGGAGAGGCATCGGTGGTGATGATGGCGATGATCTCCTCCAATTCCCCGTCCCGGCGGAGTGCCAGAACGGAGTTTCTGGTCCCGAGACGGAGTTTCGCGATGGCGGCGGTGTTCTGGATGGCTTCTGGTGATTTCGTCTAACCCCCCGTGCGTTTTTAGGTCGAAGCCTTTAAGTAGTCGAAAGGGGGGTGATACGTCTCCGACGTATCGATAATTTCTTATGTTCCATGCCACATTATTGATGATATCTACATGTTTTATGCACACTTTATATCGTTTTTATGCGTTTTCCGGAACTAACCTATTGACGAGATGCCGAAGGGCCAGTTCCTGTTTTCTGCAGTTTTTGGTTTCAGAAATCCTAGTAAGGAAATATTCTCGGAATCAGACGAAATCAACGCCCAGCATCCTATTTTTCCACGAAGCTTCCACAACACCCGGGAAGGACCAGAGGTGGGCCACAGGGGCCCCAGGAGGGTGGCTGGCGCGGCCCAAGCCCTGGCCGCGCCGCCTTACCCCCTCACCGCCTCGTCGCCCCTCCGACTCCGCCTCTTCGCCTATATAAAGGTCCTCGACCTAAAACCTCGATACGAAAAAAAGCCACGGTACGAGAAACCATCCAGAGCCGCCGCCATCGCGAAGCCAAGATCTGGGGGACAGGAGTCTCTGTTCCGGCACGCTGCTGGGACGGGGAAGTGCCCCCGGAAGGCTTCTCCATCGACACCACCGCCATCTTCATCAACGCTGCTGTCTCCCATGAGGAGGGAGTAGTTCTCCATCGAGGCTCGGGGCTGTACCGGTAGCTATGTGGTTAATCTCTCTCCTATGTACTTCAATACAATGATCTCATGAGCTGCCTTACATGATTGAGATTCATATGAGTTTTGTATCACAATTCATCTATGTGCTACTCTAGTGATGTTATTAAAGTACTCTATTCCTCCTGCATGGTGTAAAGGGGCAGTGTGTGCATCATGTAGTACTTGGCGTAGTTTATGATCGTGATCTCTTGTAGATTGTGAAGTTAACTATTACTATGATGGTATTGATGTGATCTATTTGGTTATGTTGATCTATCTTGCACTCTAAGGTTATTTAAATATGAACATTGAATATTGTGGAGCTTGTTAACTCCGGCATTGAGGGTTCGTGTAATCCTACGCAATGGTGTTCATCATCCAACAAGAGGGTGTAGAGTCTAGCATCTATTTATTTATTCTGTTATGTGATCGATGTTGAGAGTGTCCACTAGTGAAAGTATGATCCCTAGGCCTTGTTCCCAAATACTGCTATCTCTGCTTGTTTACTGTTCTACTGCATCTGTACTGTCCGAAATATTACCACCATCAACCACACGCCATCAAGCACTTTTCTGGCGCCGTTACTACTGCTCATATACATTCATACCACCTGTATTTCACTATCTCTTCGCCGAACTAGTGCACCTATTAGGTGTGTTGGGGACACAAGAGACTTCTTGCTTTGTGGTTGCAGGGTTGCATGAGAGGGATATCTTTGACCTCTTCCTCCCTGAGATCGATTAACCTTGGGTGATCCACTTAAGGGAAACTTGCTGTTGTTCTACAAACCTCTGCTCTTGGAGGCCCAACACTGTCTACAAGAATAGAAGCTCCCGTAGACATCAAGCACTTTTCTGGCGCCGTTGCCGGGGAGGAAAGGTAAAAGGCACTCATACTCCGGTTCCATGTAACAGTACTTTTCTGGAGCCATTGTGTTTGTGCTCGAAGCTATTTCCTTTAGATCCTGCAATTGCATCTTTTTGTTTCTTGTTTACACTAGTTAGGCATAATGGAAAACAACAAAAATATGAGAGATCTTTATGAACTTTATCTTGAATTAGGACATGATGTGTTTGAAGAGAGAATTAAAAAACCCATGGAACTTTATATGCATGCTAATGGGAATGTTATTAATATGAATGCTTTGAACACTATTGTTGCTAATGCTATGGAAAATTCTAAGCTTGGGGAAGCTGGTTTTGATGAGCATGATCTTTTTAGTCCCCCGGGAATTGAGGAGAAAATTTACTTTGATGATACTTTGCCTCCTATTTATGATGATTATAATGATAGTAGTCTTTTAGTACACTTTGTTATGGAGGATAAATTTGATTATGATTATAATATGCCTTCTATATTTGATGATAGCTACTTTGTTGAATTTGCTCCCACTATTACTAATAAAATTGATTATGCTTATGTGGAGAGTAATAATTTTATGCATGAGACTCATGATAAGATTGCTTTATGTGATAGTTATATTGTTGAGTTTGCTCATGATGCTACTGAAAGTTATTGTGAGAGAGGAAAATATGGTTGTAGAAATCTTCATGTTACTAAAACACCTCTCTATGTGCTGAAATTTTTGAAGCTACACTTGTTTTATCTTCCTATGCTTGTCACTTTGCTCTTCGTGAACTTGTTTATTTACAAGATTCCTTTGCATAGGAAGCATGTTAGGCTTAAATTTGTTTTTAATTTGCTTTTTGATGCTCTCTTTTGCTTCAAATATTATTTCTTGCGAGTGCATCATTAAAACTGCTGAGCCCATCTTAATGGCTATAAAGAAAGAACTTCTTGGGAGATAACCCATGTGTTTATTTTGCTACAGTAACTTTGTTTTATATTTGTGTCTTGGAAGTTGTTTACTACTGTAGCAACCTCTCCTTATCTTAGTTTTGTGCATTGTTGTGCCAAGTAAAGTCGTTGATAGTAAGGTTCATACTAGATTTGGATTACTGCGCAGAAACAGATTTCTTTGCTGTCACGAATCTGGGCAAAATTCTCTGTAGGTAACTCAGAAAATTATGCCAATTTACGTGAGTGATCCTCAGATATGTACGCAACTTTCATTCAATTTGAGCATTTTCATTTGAGCAAGTATGGTGCCTCAGTAAAATTCGTCTTTACGAACTGTTCTGTTTTGACAGATTCTGCCCTTTATTTCGCATTGCTTCTTTTGCTATGAGGGATGGATTTCTTTGTTCCATTAACTTCCAGTAGCTTTGGGCAATGTCCAGAAGTGTTAAGAATGATTGTGTCACCTCTGAACATGTGAATTTTTATTATGCACTAACCCTCTAATGAGTTGTTTTGAGTTTGGTGTGGAGGAAGTTTTCAAGGGTCAAGAGAGGAGGATGATACAATATGATCAAGAAGAGTGAAAGCTCTAAGCTTGGGGATGCCCCGATGGTTCATCCCTGCATATTTCAAGAAGACTCAAGCATCTAAGCTTGGGGATGCCCAAGGCATCCCCTTCTTCATCGACAAATTATCAGGTTCCTTCTCTTGAAACTATATTTTTATTCGGCCACATCTTATGTACTTTACTTGGAGCGTCTGTTTGTTTTTGTTTTTGTTTTTGTTTGAATAAATGATTGTGTGGGAGAGAGACACGCTCCGCTGGTTCATATGAACACATGTGTTCTTAGCTTTTAAAGTTCATGGCGAAGGTCGAAACTGCTTCGTTAATTGTTATATGGTTGGAAACGGGAAATGCTACATGTGGTAATTGGTAGAATGTCTTGGATAATGTGATACTTGGCGATTGTTGTGCTCATGTTTAAGCTCTTGCATCATATACTTAGCACCCATTAATGAAGAAATATATAGAGCTTGCTAAAATTTGGTTTGCATAGTTGGTCTCTCTAAGGTCTAGATAATTTCTAGTATTGAGTTTGAATAACAAGGAAGACGGTGTAGAGTCTTATAATGTTTACAATATGTCTTTTATGTGAGTTTTGCTGCACTAGTTTATCCTTGTGTTTGTTTCAAATAGCCTTGCTAGCCTAAACCTTGTATCGAGAGGGAATACTTCTCATGCATCCAAAACCCTTGAGCCAACCACTATGCCATTTGTGTCCACCATACCTACCTACTACATGGTATTTCTCCGCCATTCCAAAGTAAATTGCTTGAGTGCTACCTTTAAAATTTCTATCCTCTACCTTTACAATATATAGCTCATGGGACAAATAGCTTAAAAACTATTGTGGTATTGAATATGTACTTATGCACTTTATCTCTTATTAAGTTGCTTGTTGTGCGATAACCATGTTCCTGGGGACGCCATCAACTACTCTCTGTTGAATATCATGTGAGTTGCTATGCATGTTCGTCTTGTCTGAAGTAAGGGAGATTTACCACCTAATGGTTAGAGCATGCATATTGTTAGAGAAGAACATTGGGCCGCTAACTAAAGCCATGATCCATGGTGGAAGTTTCAGTTTTGGACATATATCCTCAATCTCATATGAGAAAATTAATTATTGCTACATGCTTATGCATTAAAGAGGAGTCCATTATCTGTTGTCTATGTTGTCCCGGTATGGATGTCTAAGTTGAGAATAATCAATAGCGAGAAATCCAATGCGAGCTTTCTCCTTAGACCTTTGTACAGGCGGCATAGAGGTACCCCTTTGTGACACTTGGTTAAAACATGTGCATTGCGATAATCCCGGTAATCCAAGCTAATTAGGACAAGGTGCGGGCACTATTAGTATACTATGCATGAGGCTTGCAACTTGTAAGATATAATTTACATGACACATATGCTTTATTACTACCGTTGAAAAAATTGTTTCTTGTTTTCAAAACCAAAGCTCTAGCACAAATATAGCAATCGATGCTTTCCTCTTTGAAGGACCATTCTTTTACTTTTATTGTTGAGTCAGTTCACCTATTTCTCTCTATCTCAAGAAGCAAACACTTGTGTGAACTTTGCATTGATCCGTACATACTTGCATATTGCACTTGTTATATTACTTTGCATTGACAATTATCCATGAGATATACATGTTACAAGTTGAAAGCAACCGCTGAAACTTAATCTTCCTTTGTGTTGCTTCAATGCCTTTACTTTGAATTATTGCTTTATGAGTTAACTCTTATGCAAGACTTATTGATGCTTGTCTTGAAGTACTATTCATGAAAAGTCTTTGCTTTATGATTCATTTGTTTACTCATGTCATATACATTGTTTTGATCGCTGCATTCATTACATATGCTTACAATAATATGATCAAGGTTATGATGGCATGTCACTCCAGAAATTATCTTTGTTTACCGTTTACCTGCTCGGGACGAGCAGAAACTAAGCTTGGGGATGCTGATACGTCTCCGACGTATCGATAATTTCTTATGTTCCATGCCACATTATTGATGATATCTACATGTTTTATGCACACTTTATATCGTTTTTATGCGTTTTCCGGAACTAACCTATTGACGAGATTCCGAAGGGCCAGTTCCTGTTTTCTGCTGTTTTTGGTTTCAGAAATCCTAGTAAGGAAATATTCTCGGAATCGGACGAAATCAACGCCCAGCATCCTATTTTTCCACGAAGCTTCCAGAACACCCGGGAAGGACCAGAGGTGGGCCACAGGGGCCCCAGGAGGGTGGCTGGCGCGTGACGTGGGCATTACCCTTCGGGTAACCAGTATTACCCTATTCGGTATTGGCAAACTGGAGGCCCATGAAGACACCTGAAGGCTGGACGGACCACTAGGTCGGTGCACCAGAAGATTCCTTGACGGGCAAGACAAGGAAGCGAACAAACAAGGGAAGATTGGATCTAATCTGTTGTAAATCTAGTCGTATTCGGTTAGATCTCTTGAGACCTGGCCTCCTATATAAAGGCCAGGAGAGGGGCTGCCGGAGGACACGAACAATCTTAGCAATCTTAGCCAGGAAATGCTTAGAGCTAGGTAACCCTAGCAACAGCAATCTCGCCTAGATCTCAGCCGAACTATTTGGCACCCCATTGTAACCCATTGTTTTCATAATCAAAGAACAGACAGGCATGACGTAAGGGTTTTACCTCATCGAGGGCCCCGAACCTGGGTAAATTGCTCTCCCCGCTTGTCTGTGAACCGATGTCTCGTGTCAGCCTACAGGATTCCGTCAACCCTAAGCCCCTATCGGAGGGCATTGGCGAGGAGTACCCTCGACAATTGGCGCCGTCTGTGGGAAACCTGTCGGCACAAGATCGGACATCGGCTGAACCCATCATGTCATCAGCAGCTTCATCAGCACCATCATCGTCTCATCTGGGAAGCCCGATTCGTTTCGGCTCCTACGAATTCACCCCGCACAGCGAATCATCTCGCTCCACCTTCTCTGGTCTGCAAGGCAACATGGACATGGCGTTCGGGAGCGTCCACTACAACGTCAACTCAGAGGGAATCCTCCGGCTACTGGAATCTCCCATCTCCAGATCGACAAGCCCAAGTGCGTCATCAACACCCGACCTTTCGGCTGGCCAGGAAAACCCGTCGAGTCCGTCCGCGCCATCGACTCCTCGATCGGCATCCTCCATGTCGGTTGGATCTGATGACCCCGCGCCCTCGGAGATGACCTCGTACTACTGCATAAACTGCGACACCAGGCATGGACTAGGATCAAGCGACACGCCATTCATCTGCAACGCCTACTATTCGTCGGGAGAGGACAGCATCGATAGCGTCGTCCGAGGAGACACCCGAAGAGTGGCGCCCCTCCAAGTCTACGTCGCTAATAGGGGAGATGGAGAACGCACCCCCCGTTCCAGCAGGCGGGCTAGTTTCGGAGATAGCGCCAGCAATAACAATAGCGACCACACCATTACGGAAGAAGAGTGGGCAGCAGCCAAGGCAGCCGTGCTCAACAACACACCTCTTTCGGCAGGAACCACGGTTGGTACGCTCAACGCTTACCGCTCCATATTGGAGAAAAATCGGGAGCGCCTGTCTAAAGAGCAAGCCACCCTTGAGAAACGACTATCTGCGGCAGACCGGTCCAGCGAGCGACGAAGGGCCTCGCAGGGGAGTGCCTCCCAAAGTACCCACGGTGGGGGCAAACATCGATCGAGGATGTCTAGGCTTTCAGAAGACGATGCAAGGGAGACAACATCAAACTTGACCAAGTCCTTTATGACCACGAACACCGCGGGCATGCCACGGCCAAAAACCGTCGCAGGAGCAACAGCTAATCTTGCAGCATACCTCATTAACCAGCGTCCTGAAGGATCCATGGCTCAGGCCCACCGTGGTGCGTTGGAGAGTCTTGCGATACTAGGACATAATCTAGTTCCACCGAAAGAGAAGACCCTGCAGACCAGCGGGTCAAAACATCGCGTAAAAGACGCTCGGGACGAAATCACACAGAACAGGATTGACAAAGCAAGGCGACGACGAGCCATGAGAGAAGAACTTGACAGTGATTCTTCGGACGAGACCCAGGAGAATGACGGCGAGCTTAGAGGAGCCGATTGTCTGAGCTACAAAATTCGGGAGGCGATGCCACCCAAGAAGTTCAAACCTACACCCACCGACGCTGCCAAATACAACGGGCAGCAGGAGCCAAGATCCTGGATAGAGGACTATCTGCAAACAGTAATTCTGCAAAAAGGGAATCAGATAGCAGCAATGCAATGTCTACAGCTTTACCTAAAGGACTCAGCACGAGCCTGGCTCAGAGGGCTGCCGAAGGGTTCCATCAAGTCATGGGATGACTTAGTAGAAGCTTTTGTCGCTAACTTTCAAGCAACCTACAAAAGGCCCGTCGGGATCGAGGAGTTACGGCACTGCCAACAGAAGCAGAAGGAGTCGATGTGCGCGTACATCGGGAGGTTCACCAAACTCCTAAATGCTGCGGAAGACATATCTGTCGACAGGGCAATTGACGCTTTCAGTGATGGCATCCGACGTGAAAGCTACATAGAAGAGCTTGGGCGCAAGAAGCCGAAGACCATAACCAAGCTAATGGAAATCGCCAACAGCTGGGCCGATGGTAAAGACAATGTCCGAAAACCACGGCAACAAGAAATGACGATTTAAGAGGATGACCAGCCGAAGAATGATTCGGGTGGTCGAAGGGATCGGAATAAGAGAAGGAAGAACCGCAGTTACGATGACAACAACTTGGTGGCCGCAGGTTACTCTGATCGACAGGATGATCGGTACGACAACAGGCGAGACGATCGGCAGGACGGTAATCGGAACGACTCTGGGAACCGTGGCAACTATAAACCACGACCTCAGAGAACTCCCAAGTTGCCTTACGCTGAACAACATCAAGTAACTACCACCACCACCACCGCCACCCCCGTCACAGCATCAAGTACAGCAGGCCCAACCTCATCAACCCAACGAGGCGTTTCCACCGCCACGTGGGCAAATGAACATGATCCACAGAACAGGTGTTTCAAGGAGAGAAATGAAGAAGCTCACCCGAGAAATCAACCTGGCAGAAAGCGTCATGGCAAACATTCCTGAATATGTCGAATGGTCGTCTCAGGAAATCACGTTCAGTCGAATGGACCACCCGATGACTATACCAAAGCCAGGGCACACCGCCCTAGTGGTCGAAGCACAGATAGGAGGGTTTAAGATGAGCAAAGTTTTCATGGATGGAGGAAGTGGACTCAACCTGATATTCCTTGACACAATTCAAAGTATGGGGATCACCATGAGAATGCTGGAAGACTCAGATACTCGCTTCCATGGGATACTCCCTACTTCACCAGGGCATTCTCTTGGCAAAGCTTACTTGAACGTTGTTTTCGGTAAACCCGACAACTTCAGGAAAGAGAAGATCGAGTTCGAAGTCGTGAACTGGGAATCACAGTACCACGCCATACTCGGGAGACCAGCTTACGCCAAGTTCATGGCCGTGCCACACTATGCATACCTAAAGCTGAAGATGCCAGGGAACAATGGAACAAACATCACAGTCTATGGAAGCTTTTCACGCTCGGACAATTGTGATCGTGACTTTCAAAGAATTGCTGCCAAATTTGGGCCACGGCGAGATACTGTCGACCCCCCGCCCAAGTTGACGATACAAGAAATCAAGGAGGAAAAACTCGACAGGGAAACCAAGAAGAAGCCAGCTCCCGAAGGCCCAGCAGCAATAGCATCAGCAGAAAAAGTTTCGCCAGAAGACGCAGGAGGCGACAAGATGTTAACAATCGCTGCTCAAGCATCTGGTGAAATCAACAGCACTGTCGCGACCACCAGCATGACGAAGAAATCGGAAGATCCTTCTGAAGAAGAGAAGAACCCCTTTCTTGATAAAACACTCCCCTAGTTTTTAAATTTTTCCCTTTTACTTTACACAGGGCCTCTTGTTTTCGCCCCTCAGTTTCATATTTACCCTATCAATAAGTACTTAAGTTCTGATTCTTGTTAAAGTATTGCAGTAATCTAAAGCATCTATGACCGTGCTGCCGCCAAGTAACGGCATAACTCAACGCGCGGCAGAAGATAGCGCTTAGGGCAAAAACCTTTACGAGCACTCCAAAGAAGAATAAGGACATTAATCCTCCCCTCTGCTTCAGATGCCTCTACGAGTGCCGCACAAAGCAAGAGTTTGGAAAACTTACACACAACCCACGCTCGATATTTCACTTATGGAAATATCAGAGAGCAACGGGCTCATCGGCAGAATCATTACACCCGAAGAATTCGGGAATGACTGTCGAAATTTACAAACAGTTGAAAGCAAAGTTGCGCATACAACAGGTTTAGCAAAACCTGCAACACGAGCTGATCACTCATAATGATTTGCTAACCAACTAGTATACATACATCCAACGGGCAATTAAGCTTCGCCCCTTTGAGTATTTGCCAACGGCATGGTAAAAATACATATTCATGTATCAACCAGACAAAAAGTTGCGGCTCAAAAATCCGAACACTCGGATGAACTAGCCAAAACAATTTACAGAAGTAATTTTACACCTTTACATCACCCTTGCAGAGTTTCCTTTTCCTCAGGTACCTTTGACATCTCCTCCAGCCTGTCGACAATTATATGGGCAGGTGCTAAAACCTTCGGGTACAGTTCTTCGAGATCACCAGTTGCATTGGCGATAGACAACAAGCAAGCCGAAGGATAGCAAGCAAGCACAAGGGCAAGCGTGCACTTAGCCCCTGCAAAGACTTGAGATCTTACCAGTTCCCGAACCTTCTTGGCGCTACCAAATTCAGACATCAAAGTCAATAGGGTAGGAGGAACTGAATTCAGAGGAAACATTGTTTTCCAAACTACCCTCATAGCCCTGTAGCACTTGTCGAAGAACTGGTGGACCTGTTGCACTCGATCTTGAAATTTGACGACAGCCGAGGCCTTCGAGTGTTCCCGCCAGAAGATCTCTTCGGATGAGGAAAGCTGAGTCAAAGCATGCACTCGTTCGTGTATCCGCTTGTTCTCCTCCGCATGGTTCAACGCTATGACTGCCAAAAGAATTAGTAAAGACTCAGGCAAGAAGTTGCTAGCAAACAAGCCAGGGGATCAGGGAACTTACAGTTTAAACTCTCGGTAGCCTTATACAGTTCACCAAGAATGTACCGCTCCACGTCGGCTGCAATCTCGCTCTTCTTATTGATGATGGCAGCTAAGGCATAAGTGCTGCGTAAGTCCTTTTCCATCTGCGTGATCCGGTCTTTCATGCGCTGGATCCGATCGCTTTCAGGAAGAGCACCCGACGAGTCGTCTGTGAACAAGGGCACTGGGAACACCTGCAGAAAATACTGATTATAAAAAGGTAATGGATATGGTACAGCCGAACATGCAAAATAACTCCCATCGGGAGCAGTGCAAGATGGTGATATCATAACAAAAGTGTGCTAATAACAATGCTAGCACGGAGTTTATTACAAAGCATGAGTTTTGCGGACAGAGCAATGTTTCGCATCAGCTCAAGGCACAAGTTTGTTACAAGAATCAAGGGAGCTGAGTTTGAGTCGATGAACTAGGGCCAGTCGATGATTTCCTTGATGAAACTAGTTCAAGGAGCTGACGGGCACAAGTAAGAGCAGACGCCTTAAAGGTGCTCAAATCAACAGGCTGCCCGTCTTGCTCTTTTGGAAGCCCCTTAGTCATTTCCTCGATGTCACCCTTAAAGCCGTAACCCATCATAAGCTGGAAGGCAAGGACAGCACCAAAAGTGCGCGATGTACGCTTGAATACCTCGATGACCTCCTTGGTGTCAACCGCGAAGGTATCGATCAGCTGTCCTAGGGTCTTTTCTTGCTTGATCTTGGGGAAGATCATCGAGTGCATCCGCTCCAGAGCACCCTTCCCCTTCACAAGAAGCTCTTGTGCAAGCTGGTGAGAAGCGAGAATCGTCGACACAGCATTCGCTGGGGAGTTATTTGGAACTCTCTCCAGAGCATCGACAGGAATATTTGCTGCCTCTGCAGTAAAAATTCAGTCATTGGCGAAAAAGTTTAAATCCATCACCCGACAGGAGTATGTCAGAAATTACCAAGCAAGGCCAAAGAAGATTGACGAAGGACTTCATCCTTTTCGGCTGCTCGAGCCTCAGCCACCAGCCTGGATGCTTCCTCCTCCTTCAGCTTCCCTTTCAATTTGGCCAGCTCCTCCTTCAGAGAATCAATCTCTTGGCGAGCCGCGGCAGCAATCTTGACTGCGCCATCTAGTTTTGAGGAGGAAGATTCGACTTCCTCTTGCAGCCGAACTTTGTCAGCCTCTAGAGAAGTAAACCGGGAGGCGAAAACCTCCAGAGAAGAGATAACGCCACGCAGGTCCTTAAGAGAGAAAGAAAAACAATTAGACAAGGCACGCTCCAAGAAATTTGTATTAAGATCAAGAAGAGGACTTACAGAAAAAGGAGCCGCAGTAGCAACAGTTGGAGAAATATCCTTCCCTTTGGAAAGGGAAGACGCAGTCGATGCTTGAGCCATGGGGGCAGCTTTAGGAGCCGAAGCTTCGGAAGCCACCACGACCGGTGAAACGGCACCAGACTTGGCCTTTTTAGGAGGAGGCTCGATAAAACCCTCATCACTGCAAAAATGGACAGTCAACTGTGATTATAACAGGAGTATGAAAGGTAAAAAAGCCACAGTATAACTTTCAGAAAAGAATTGCTTACATGTCGAAGAGATCATCTTCATCGGCAAAGCCGCCGGTTGATCTCTTCGCAGGAGAAGCTTTGGCCCCTTCCACAGCTGCAGCAACAAAAGTATCACGATCAGTGTCGACATTACGCACTGATCCGTTTGTGATACAAGTGTTATCGGCTGAGGAGGGAAGGTCAGCATGGGCAACTTCAAGGTTCGTTGGACCGTTATATTCATCCTCTAGACCTGTTTCATTAATGGTACGAGAATCTACGGAGATTGAGGAGCCTCTCCCCTCAGAAGTGTCATCCGGTGAATCGCGTGAAGCCATAGGGATCTGGCAAAGAAAAATGACAAAGTAAGAACAAAGGTAATCATGTCGGCTGAGCAAGAAGCTATAGAAAAGATGTGGAGGAAGGAAAGTACCTCTGATGATGGATGATCAACGTCAAGGGGAGCATAAGAAGAGATTAGCGGAATCGAATCTTCCTGGTTGAAGGAAGTAAGACGGCGAACTTCATCAAGCAACTCTTTTTCTGATAAATCGGCAGCATTTATCCTGGTCTCATCCTTTGGACCTGAGTACAACCACATCGGGTGAACTCTGGCCATGACTGGCTGGATTCGGCACTTCAGGAAAACTGCTGCCACCTCCGTACCAATCATAGTTTGGCCGTCAGCCTCTTTGATTCGAAGGAATTTGGCAAACAATTCTTCAGCTGAGGCCCTTTCGTCGGCTGAGAGGACGTTCTTCCAAGAGTCCTTGGGCTTGGCCTCAGAAACGTCGGCATAGCAGGGGAGTCGACACTCGGGTGACGAGGAATCTTTGACGTAAAACCATTTCAGCCTCCATCCTTGCACAGACTCTCTCATTGGGAAATTGAAGTAATTAACTTCCGAGCGGGCAACAAAACCTACCCCTCCGGTGACAAAGTACCCATTACTACTGCTGTATCTCTTCACATAGAAGATCTTCTTCCACAGCCCGAAATGAGGTTCAATACCCAAATATGCCTCGCAAAGGGTGATGAACACGGCAACATGGAGGATTGAGCTGGGGGTAAGTTGCCATAGTTGGATCTCGTATGTCCGCAAGAGATGGAGGAGGAATCCATGAGAGGGGAGTGAAAGGCCTCGATGAAGAAAAGATAAGAACATCACAGAAAATCCCGCAGGAGGATCAGGCCGAGAAATCGCACCTGGAAGGATCACGTCTCCCGTGTCGGAGGATATCAATCCTAAGCTTCGGGACCTCTTTTCGTCACGCTTGGTGACGGTTGAAGCCACCCAGTCTCCAGGTTTGACCATCGAGCTCGACGTCGCTAGCGGCGCCGGAGCTGGGGGAGGGGCGCTCGGAGCGCTCCCCTTCGGAAGAGAAGAGGAGGATTTGGCAGCGGCACCTCCGCTGGTGGAGCTAGCGGCGGCGGCGGTGTTCCTCTTCTTCACCATAGCGAGATCTGAGGAAGATTGAAACTGTGGCGGCGGCGCGACAATGGCGAAAAAAGGGAGAAGAGAGAGAACGAGGAGATGCTGCAGGAACCGTGGAGAAGATTGAGAATCTTTTGCCTTTGGAAATTTTAAGAAGAAGTTAAGAGATAAGTAAGCACGTGGCGCTTGAGGAAGGGAAGGAACTGACGGCCCACTACGCCCACGATTGCGCGAAAATCGAGGAGCCACCTCGGTCGTTACGCGTATAGTGGTCAAGCCCTAAAAACGCTGATTGAACAGGGCTAGGGCTAGCTCGTCATGATGGACCCGTCAAATCAGCCTGCAGCAATTATACGTCAGCAATGACATCATAATTTGGAAGCATTCGAGAGAAACATAAAAAGTCATCGGATGAAGGGTTTGAGTCCACGCGCGGATTGCAAGCATCCGAACCTGGACTCGGGGGCTACTCCCATCGGGACGGTAGCGCACCTCGATAAAAGGAAGATTCGACAGAATAAGCAGTCGAAGGAAAAAGGACTGAGTCTGTTCTCGGTTACAAGCGATTACACCTAGACACTCCCATCGGGAGCACATGATGTACATCCAATAAAAGTTTTTTGCACTCCAGGATCATGCCCGGGGACTTGATTCTGTGTAGAGTAATGTTGTTTTGCCATTGGCAGTTAACCAACAAAAGTTGGGCACGTTACTATTATCCTTTGCATAAAGAAAATGTATCGGATGACCTATGAAGACTTGCGAAAAACTCGGCAGAGGAAAGCATTCGAGTAGTACAACTTGAGTCTACGCACGGATTGCAAGCATCCGTACCTAGACTCGGGGGCTACTCCCATCGGGGCTTGTTGACGCGCACCCGATAAAAAGAAGATGAAGCAAAATCAAGGTGAACAAGAATGATGAAGGAGAAGAATATCATGAGAGGACATGCATTAGTCTCTACCCGAAATATCTTCGGCTAGACACTCGGGGGCTACTGACGTGGGCATTACCCTTCGGGTAACCAGTATTACCCTATTCGGTATTGCCAAACTGGAGGCCCATGAAGACACCTGAAGGCTGGACGGACCACTAGGTCGGTGCACCAGAAGATTCCTTGACGGGCAAGACAAGGAAGCGCACAAACAAGGGAAGATTGGATCTAATCTGTTGTAAATCTAGTCGTATTCGTTTAGATCTCTTGAGACCTGGCCTCCTATATAAAGGCCAGGAGAGGGGCTGCCGGAGGACACGAACAATCTTAGCAATCTTAGCCAGGAAAAGCTTGGAGCTAGGTAACCCTAGCAACAGCAATCTCGCCTAGATCTCAGCCGAACTATTCGGCACCCCATTGTAACCCATTGTTTTCATAATCAAAGAACAGACAGGCAGGACGTAAGGGTTTTACCTCATCGACGGCCCCGAACCTGGGTAAATTGCTCTCCCCGCTTGTCTGTGAACCGATGTCTCGTGTCAGCCTACAGGATTCCGTCAACCCTAAGCCCCTATCGGAGGGCATTGGCGAGGAGTACCCTCGACAGCGCGGCCCAAGCCCTGGCTGCGCCGCCTTACCCCCTCACCGCCTCGTCGCCCCTCCGACTCCGCCTCTTCGCCTATATAAAGGTCCTCGACCTAAAACCTCGATACGAAAAAAAGCCACGGTACGAGAAACCATCCAGAGCCGCCACCATCGCGAAGCCAAGGTCTGGGGGACATGAGTCTCTGTTCCGGCACGCCGCCGGGACGGGGAAGTGCCCCCGGAAGGCTTCTCCATCGACACCACCGCCATCTTCATCAACGCTGCTGTCTCCCATGAGGAGGGAGTAGTTCTCCATCGAGGCTCGGGGCTGTACCGGTAGCTATGTGGTTAATCTCTCTCCTATGTACTTCAATACAATGATCTCATGAGCTGCCTTACATGATTGAGATTCATATCAGTTTTGTATCACAATTCATCTATGTGCTACTCTAGTGATGTTATTAAAGTACTCTATTCCTCCTGCATGGTGTAAAGGGGCAGTGTGTGCATCATGTAGTACTTGGCGTAGTTTATGATCGTGATCTCTTGTAGATTGTGAAGTTAACTATTACTATGATGGTATTGATGTGATCTATTTGGTTATGTTGATCTATCTTGCACTCTAAGGTTATTTAAATATGAACATTGAATATTGTGGAGCTTGTTAACTCCGGCATTGAGGGTTCGTGTAATCCTACGCAATGGTGTTCATCATCCAACAAGAGGGTGTAGAGTCTAGCATCTATTTATTTATTCTGTTATGTGATCAATGTTGAGAGTGTCCACTAGTGAAAGTATGATCCCTAGGCCTTGTTCCCAAATACTGCTATCGCTGCTTGTTTACTGTTCTACTGCATCTGTACTGTCCGCAATATTACCACCATCAACCACACGCCAGCAAGCACTTTTCTGGCGCCGTTACTACTGCTCATATACATTCATACCACCTGTATTTCACTATCTCTTCGCCGAACTAGTGCACCTATTAGGTGTGTTGGGGACACAAGAGACTTCTTGCTTTGTGGTTGCAGGGTTGCATGAGAGGGATATCTTTGACCTCTTCCTCCCTGAGATCGATAAACCTTGGGTGATCCACTTAAGGGAAACTTGCTGCTGTTCTACAAACCTCTGCTCTTGGAGGCCCAACACTGTCTACAAGAATAGAAGCTCCCGTAGACATCAGGGGGCACCTGGGGCTGCCCGAGGCGCCGCCACCATAGGCCAGCGCGGCCCAGGGGCCTGCCGCGCCGCCTGGTGGGGTGGCCGCCTCGTGGCCCCCCTCCTTCTGGTCTTCTGGCTCCGTCCCTCTTCTATGAAAATAGGCCCATTGGAATAAATTCCGGGGATTTTCCTGAAAGTTTAATTTCTGCACAAAAACGAGACACCAGGGCAATTCTGCTGAAAACAGCGTTAGTCCGTGTTAGTTGTATCCAAAATACACAAATTAGAGGGAAAATAATAGCAAAAGTGTTCGGGAAAGTAGATACGTTTTGGACGTATCAATACACAAGGTGATGGAGGAGATCAAGGTACTCCTAAAAGACAGAGAATGGGTCTGCAAGATTCTGATGCTGGCTCTCAATCAGCCCCTCCTAAAGTCTCTGGAACTTATAATGGGTCACACAGGCAAGCTACCCTGCATGCTTCCCCTCTACCAAGGAAGGACACTGGTAAAAGGAAATTGTTTGAAATGGAGCTCCCCTGCAATTCTGAAGAGAACTTGATATCTCCCTCATGCGCCCCTGACATACCCTCTTCTCTCTCTGAAGTTCATAAGGAGGTTGTTGATGCTCTTGCATCTCTTCCATCACAGTCTGCAGAAAGTTCTTCCTCACAGAAGGCTGTTGATTCCTACAAGCAGTTCCTTACTTCTCTAGCAAGATCTGGCAGTGACAAAGCTTTCACAATCCAGAAAGAGTACAAGAGCCTCCTTGACCCCATTGTGGAGAATGTGAATGAAGATAATGGTCCCTCTGATGAGCTAGTTGATTATGATAGCAGTGATAATTCACAGAATTCTGATACTCCATATCTGACACAGGGACATGGGATTCTTCCCCTAGCTGCTCCCTCTCTTAGATCTGAAAGAACTGCTGTTGTTATTCCTATTGATGGCTCTCAACCTGAACCCGACTCACAAGAAGATCCCCTCTCACAGGTTGATAATCCACCCATTGATAATGAATCTCCAGGTGGTGGCAACCCCCTCATTGCTGGTGGAGATCAACAACAACCTGCTCCCATGATGAGTTCCAGAATTGAATCCATGGGCACTCACAATTCAAGGTTTGGTGCTAGGGCTATGGGGAATACTGAAGCTAGCTACATCCCAGGTACAAATTTAAATACTCATAACTCTTTTGCCTTGCTAGATGATGAGGAAATTTTAAATAGGGCTCTTGAAATGGGTGTTAGTCCTGCTTCCTTTTCTCTTGAAAAAATTAGTAATTTGAAAGATTTGGAAATTGCTACACACAACATGGCTGCTATGCAAAATTCTTTTGTGAATACCAATGGTGATGATTCAACTCAAGTTCTCTTGCTGGGACTTGGTGATGATCAGAGTGAGAGTGACAGGGATGTGGAGGAGGATGATTTCACTCCTGTTTTGTCCAGAAAGAAAAAGAAAGCCAGGAAATCTACTTGTAAGGTTGGGAGGAGTCGATCACAGTCAAAATCAAGTGATGTCACTTTGGGAGCACAATCAAAATCATGTGCTGCCCAGGTGAAAGCTAACAATGACCACCCTTTGAGTGGCATTGTAGCTGGAACCAGGAGAAGGAAAAAAAATCCAAAATATCTATGATAGGTGCTTCTTTGAACTGCAGAGGTGTTGGAAAGAAAGGGATGAGTATTTTCTTGACAGATTTGATAAAAGACCAACAGCTGGATTTCATTGGCCTTCAGGAAACTATCAAAAAAGACTTTTCTTCTGTTTTTCTCAGGAGAATCGACCCTGGAGGGGAATTTGATTGGAAGTGGATCAGTTCAGTTGGCAGAAGTGGGGGTATCCTGAGTGGTTTTAGACTATCCAGGTTTTCCATTTGTGATACTTCTGTGGGTAGATTTCACATCAAAGTTACTCTGCTTGATCTAAAGATAAATGCAAAATGGTGCTTGATTATCATCTATGGAGCTGCTCAAGCCTCTGATAAAGAGGAATTTTTGGTGGAGCTTGGTAATATTTGCAGTAATCAAACTCTACCAATTTTGGTAGGAGGAGATTTCAATCTTATGAGGTTTCCCAATGAGAAAAATAAGCCCATGACTCATAATAAATGGTCAGACATTTTTAATTCTATCATTAATACCTGTGCCTTGAGAGAGATCATATGTCTGGTGGTCAGTACACCTGGTCCAATAATCATAGTGATCCCACTTTGGAGAAGTTAGACAGATTTTTGATGAGTAGTTCTTGGGATGACCTTTTTCCCGTTGTAACAGTCCACAAGTTGGTGAGAGATGTGTCTGATCATAATCCGCTAATTCTTGACACTCTTGATATTAAGGTGAAGAATAGAGATTTTAGATTTGAAAAAAGATGGCTTAAAGAGGACAATTTCCTTGATAGAGTTAAGAGATATTGGGATCAACAGGTGTTTGCCAAGGACAGCTTAGACAGGTTAATAAAGAAATTAAAAAAAATGTCAAGAAAGCTTTAAAAGGGTGGGGTGCTAACTTGAGAGGTGCTGATATTAAAAGGAAAAAGATATTTCCACTGAACTGAAAGAGCTTGAGGAGTTGGAAGAGATTGGTCCTTTATCTCCAATCCAAAGGGAAAGGAGGAGTCTGCTTCAGCAGGAAATGTTGAAAGTGTTGGACAATGAAGAATCCTTCTGGAGACAAATATCTAGAGAGAACTGGCTCCTTCATGGTGACAGTAACTCTGCTTTCTTTCACAGAGCAGCTAATGGCTGCAAAAGGAAACAGACCATTTTTTCTTTAGAAAAAGGTGACACAATTGTTTAAGGTGATGCTACTTTGTTAGAGCATGCTACTGCCTTCTATAAAGATTTGTTTGGTCCAATGACTGACTCAGGAATCAGATTAAGAGATGATGTCTGGGCAGAAGAAGAAAAACTTAATACTTTGGACTGTGCTGAGATGGATAAACGTTTTACCTTGGAGGAAATTAAAGATGTTATTGATCACATGGAGAAAAACAAGGCAGCTGGCCCTGATGGCTTTCCCATTGAATTTTATTAACACTGCTGGGAAATTATTAAAATTGATATCCTGCATGTCTTCAATGACTTGTTTGAACATAGAATTGACTTGGACAGAATCAACTATGGGATTATCACCCTAATTCCCAAATCCGCTGATGCTGATATCATTCAAAAATTTAGACCCATTTGTTTGCTGCAAGTCTTTTTCAAGATAGTGACAAAAACTTTGACTGTTAGAACAAATCCTGTGATGAGTAAGCTTCTACTTCCATGCCAGACTGCTTTCATCAAAGGGAGATATATCTCAGATGGTGTAATGTTGCTTCAGGAAATTTTGAGAGAAGATAAATTCAGGAAAAAACAGGGTGTGGTGTTGAAGATTGACTTTGAAAAAGCTTATGATAAAGTAAATTGGGGATTCATGTTTGAATGTTGTAAACAGAAAGGTTTCAACAGTAATTGGCTGACTTGGATCAGAAAATCTGTTGCTGGTGGGACCCTCAGTGTCAAAGTTAATGACAAAGTGGGCCCATATTTTACTAGTCATAAGGGAGTGAGGCAAGGTGATCCTTTTGCCCCCTTCCTTTTTAATATGGCTGCTAACAGTTTGGGTAAAATGGTTCATCTGGCTCAAAGCAATGGACTGCTTACAGGTTTGGTAGATAATTTGATACAAAATGGGATTGCAATCCTTCAATATGTTGAGGATACCATTTTATTACTTCAAGATGATGTTCAGCAAGCTGTCAATTTGAAACTCCTGCTTTACATCTTTGAATCCATGTCTGGATTGAAAATTAACTTTGATAAAAGTGAAACTATGATGATTCTGGAAGATGATAAAAAACAGAATTTCTATGTTGATTTGTTCAATTGTCAGAAAGGCAGCTGGCCCATCAAGTACATGGGGATTCCAGTTTGTGCCAGAAGAGCTTCTGTATCTGATATGAGATTCCTGGGAGAAAAGACTAAGAAGAAAATGAGTGGCCGGATTGGCAATTCTATGTCCATTGGGGGAAGGGTGATTAAGATAGATGCCTGTCTTACTAGCATTGCTGTATATCAGATGTCTTTGAGGCTTTTGCACAAGACAAACATAGAACAAATTGATAAACCTATTAGATCTTTCTTTTGGGCTGGTAGTGCTGACAAAAGAAAATACCATTTTGTTAAATGGAGATGGATTTGTAAACCAAAACAAAAGGGTGGCCTAGGAGTTAAGGATTTGTCCAAATTTAACATCAGTCTGATGTGTAAGTGGTGGTGGAAACTGGAACATGACACTGGTCCTTGGCAGGATTTTATGAGATTGAAATACTTAAGAGGTAAAGGCATTTATTATACAAAATTCAGACCTGGAGATTCTCCACTTTGGTCTGATATGTTGAAAGTTAGAGATATATACCTTTGTGGCAGCAGAATGAAAGTTGGGAATGGGGCTTTGACTAGCTTTTGGGGAGATTCCTGGTGTAGCACAAGTCCTCTCAAGGATATGTTTCCTATTTTGTTTGATATCTGTAATGATCAGAATATCACTGTGGCTGAGGCTGCTGTTATGGGCTAGAGATTCTCATACAGAAGATGGTTGACTCATGATCTTATCATTCAAGAGGCTGGCCTGCTTCAATTGATGAACCAGACAAATTTGACGCAGGACAATGATTCTCCCAGATGGAAATGGGCAAAAAATGGCAGCTTTACTGTGAAATTGGTGTATAAACAGATATGTGGGTGTGGAAGGGATAGATCCTTTAGACATCTTTGGAAAAGAAAAATTCCTCTAAAGATCAAGATATGGCTTTGGCTGATCTGGCATAATGCTATTGCTACTAAAGGTAATCTTCTCAAACCAATTGGTCTGGGAACTCAATTTGCCAATTTTGCAGTGAACAGGAAACCATCAATCATCTCTTCTTTGGTTGTTCAGCGGCCAAATTTGTTTGGAGTGCAGTGGCTACTGATATCAACTCTCCCATCCGCCCTGGGAGTTTTTCACAATTCTTTTGGTGGTTTCCCCAATTTGTTCCTGCCAGTCGTAATACTCAGATAGCTGGCTTGGCAGCTATCTGCTGGGCCATCTGGAAAACTAGAAACAAAGCTTGTTTTGATAATAAGCTAATTAGCTCTCCCTTTGACCTAATCAGTTACGCTGTTGTGTTTATGAACTACTGGTCAGGTCTGCATGGCGAACAAGATGCCTCCGAACTTCGAGCTGGTGCCGATGGTCTCATGCGCCTGGCTGCGGCGGCTGGAGCTGGAAACTCTTCCTCTGGAAATTCTGGGCGTGTTGATCAGCTGTGGTTGGAGAACAAAAAACTTGGAGATACAACAGACGGCACCACTTCTTGATGTCTGTTGATCGATAGATCTATTCTGTTTGAATAGATTTGCTTTTGTTGTTATGATTCCTGAACTCCCCTTGGCTGTAGGCAGGGGTTTATGTCCTTTGGAGAACTTACTATGGCTTTGTAATAGTTACCATGAACGCTAGCATTAGGCGGCGATCCCCTCCCCCTTTTGCTTTTCTCTTTTGTTCGAGAACAACGCTGTATTTTCGTTATCTCCCCTGATAATGGAAATTCGATCCCCCTGGTGGATCGTTTGGAAAAAAAAGAACTTCACCTAAGGTGGTTGCTGTTCGTTAGTCTATTACTATGCGTACATGGTAATCCGCAGTGCTCCGTCATAACCGATGACAGCTCCTCGGAGACGCTGCATCCCCACTATCCCGCAAAATAAGAGTGAGGAAAAACACATTTTATCTTAATATTAGGAGTCATGGATCATCTTACAATGCTATCGGTGTGATCACGCAAAATAAGTATTCACTACCTAGTGGCGGCGCATCAACACACGATTCGTGCGACGGATTCTTGAACCCCACCCCATATATCTTTGCGTTAGCGCACATGCAGCAGACAGTCCCACACTCACTAGCTAGTAGAAAAAGAGGCTTCCATCCACCCCCATTAGTCCCCAAAATATTCGAACCGCGACTAAAGGGGTCTTTAGTCGCGGTTCGGGAGGCGACCCGCGACCAAAGGTCTGGGCCCAGCGGGCTCGATCGACAGCTGGGGGACGGGAGGGGCTTTAGTCGCGGTTGGTCAGGCCAACCGCGACTAAAGGTGCCCGAAGGCCTTTAGGCGCGGTTGGCCAGGCCAACCGCGACTAAAGGCCCACTCCTATAAATACCGTTCAACACACTCACTTAGCCATTTGATGCCACTTCTTTTCACAATCTTCACAAGGGGTGGTGGATTTGCTTTTGGTTCCTCTTATGCACACAAGGTGTTCGATGAAATGCGTAGTACGCATGTCCCTCACAGACCTTTACCGAGTCCCGCTGGCTCAAAGCAAAAGCATATGCTTGCTACCGCTAACATGCTGTAAAAAAACGTGCTTAAAAAATTTCAATCTACCTCCTCTTTTTGCCTGGACACACTGACTAGTAAAAAAGCAGGTAAACTCGTAGCAGTGATGGTAGTTTCCTAACCATGATGACATCAGTATTTCAGCTATTTTCCCAAATTAACTGTTGTACCATTGCCAAATTAACTAGGAACTAGATGGACATCTCGTGCTTTGCTGCACCGTTTTCGTTGCTGGCGTGTTTTTCCTTTGTTGTGTGCAAAATAGGGAACATGGCCCTTCAGAATAGCAGAAGATCCAAATTTCTTTGTCCTTCAGAACAGCGATGGGCAATAAAATAAGCTTTGGAAAAGGGTTGCAATTTGGACATAATCTAGTTTTCAGTTTCAACAAAATTCATAGGACCAAGAATATGGCCCATCGTTTCAGATCATGGTGGTGAAAATATTAATGGCGAGGATTAGAAAAGAGAAGTAAACAAACTTATTCAAAGATGTTAGCTCTTTTTTTTCAAAATATTTAGACGAATAAGCCGATTTTGCTAATTGATGTGCCACTTCATTTGCTTCCCTTGGACAGTGTTGAAAGCAACTTTTGGCATTGTGCTTGCCTTCAAAAAAAACATTCTGCCATAATAGCAGTATAGGGGCTCCAGACTTTGATAACCGCATTGCATGCGTTATCCTAAACCTGAATCATGTAAATAAAGTGCAAACTGGTAAACCATCCATATATAGCATACATGAGACAACAAAGTACACAATTTTATATCAATTTAGCCACATGGGATATAAAGGTCGCATGTTTCAAGTATGAAGACCATAAATATTTTATCAACCATAAGTAGTATCTGTTTATTGTACAAACATGATGTTTTTAATCTAAGATCCCACTTCATCGTTATCAGACTTCTGTAAGTTTATGAGCTCGAATATCTGAAGAAAAATTCAGAAACAAAAATCATTCGGATCAGAACAGTCAACATATCTCACATTTGAGCTAAATATATGCTTTCATAAAAATAGTTAGTAGCCTAGGTATTTACAGAAGTCCAAGCAGAAAAATAAATTGAAATAACCGTTTAGACACTATCAATTCATCATTAGCCATATAGTCTTTGCATGGTATCCACAGTTAACTACCACCTGAACACAAACATCCTCATGCAAAACTTAGAACTTTTTCAATCAGAGAATGATCACTCTCAGCAATTGTGAAATTAAAGAGATGCCCAAATTTTATTAAATTTTCCACTTGGTCCCATTAGTCGAAGCTTTGACACTATCAACACAACAATGTTAGTGAGCACACAAAGATAGTTATGATCTTACATTCATAGGCATGAACATGTATATACTCCCTCCGTTTCTAAGCATAAGATTTTTTCGTAAGTTAAAAAGACTTGCCAAAACATAATATATTTAGAAATGGAGCGACTACCGTATACAGAATAGAAAGTTAGACATGAAAAAAAGAGAACATGTTATTAAATGATTATCACTAAAACAGGTGGTGGTTTCTCATGGTTAACCATAGGGCGGGCAAAACTGATTAATTCTTTCAGTTGGTGAACCGGAATAATGAGATAGGTTAGATGGAAGAGAACGCACGCCTGGCTACAACGAGACAATCCACTATACTTCTACTTGCAACATAAAACTGTGAGTAAACAGAATAGATAAAACTTGCAGCACACCAATAATATTTAGCTGTAGGTACATACTTGAACCACAAAAGATGAAATGTGTGCGGGGACAGGCACATACCACATCCATACCCAAAAGACTTTAGAGAGGAACTAACGAATTTTTTTTATTCAATCAGTCTTCCTAGAGGCTAGCCAATAATATTTAGCTGTAGGTACATAATACTTGAACCACAAAAGATGAAATGTATGCAGGGACAGGCACATACCACGTCCATACCCAAAAGAGGAACCGACGAAAAAACATTATTCGACCAGTCTTCCTAGAAGCTAGGTAACCAACATGCAGAAAACGAAAATTGGGTTTTGTACAGTCCAATTTAGGAATACATACTGTTCTAAACTAAGTTCGTCCAATAAATTTTATTTTGCATGCTCCACGAATTAAACTAATTGAGTATATTTCCATGATCTATTTTAGACGCTCTCTCTTTTATTCTCCTACAGAGAACTCAAACACATATAATTTTGGCTCAAATTTCATATGTTCAAACATCCAACAATATCCAACATCATTTCAGAACGTCTATGAACTTACACATGCATGTTTTTACTATTTCAAATCAACCTGGTGTATGCACGCCCAGGTGCACAAAATCATCTCTCGTGGCTTGTATTCTATGTATGAAAGAAAAACTTACTGAACAATGCTGCAAGAAAACCGGAAGTCATGCAAAAACGTAAATAGCGATTGTCGTACTATGTAATTAAAAAAATGGTTAACGATGTCCATACATGATAGATTAATTCTATAAAAAAGTTTCATTAACACGTCATAAGCACAATTCATATGAGAAAAATGAGTCATACTTTGGATGCAGTTAATTTGCTTGCCACTAAGTTCTTGGAGGTCAGGTACCTGTCTTGACCAGAGCAACATCTTCATTCAATGGTGTACATGCTGTAGATCTTCAGGTAACCTCGTAAGGACTATTTATAAGATACCGTGTTACAATAATGTCAAAGAAATTTACGACTAATTGTTGTGGGAGTAAAAGATCCACATCTGCAAATTAAATTCAGCGAATCATAGCTTCCTTGTTTGCTTATTCTCAACAATTTTATGGTCAAAGCTGCAGAGAGTTTTTGTAAACAAAGTGCAACTACAACTTTTACTAACAAAGAATAAATCCTGGAATATTAGAGTGATTGTGCAAGAAGAAACAAATGAAAACAATAATGATTTGTAACAGAAGAAATCTAGCTTTGGGATAGTATAGCGCACCAGGCTTATGCTGCTATCATCAATCCTCATTTTCATAGATTTCATTTCCAATTCTCTTAGTCACCTCCTCGTAGAAAAAGAACAATTTCAGATACCAGTTGTAGGAAAATAGTTCAAACCAAGATACTTATTGGAATAAAACTAAATCAAATATAAGAAATACATGACTGTCTGTACAAATGTACGGCTTCTATGTAGGAAAATATGTCTAAATTTTTATGTGGAACACCATAGAGAATGCAGACCTCTTACATATCAATAAGATTAAGTTTTTAGGAATTGGCTGCGAGCCACAATCACGAAAATATTATACAGTACATTACCGTGAATATATTTTATGTACAAGTTTTACAGTGATTGGTATTTTTAATAACCGTTCATCAACCCCCATCCAACGGTAGTAAATAGACGGAACCAAACTAACGGAACCAAAAATGTGGGACGGAACCAAAATCATATAGGACCGGAACCTCTAATATATTCTGTGAAAATTATAAAAAACAAACGCCCTTCTAAACGGTCAAAGCATCTGATCAAACTGCATAGATCTTAAAGTCACCGGAGAAGAATAGTAGTCAGACATCATCGTCCCTGGAGGCCTGGAGGAGTTGCGGCCGTTGATGCTGGCCGGAGTGCCGGACAAGACGGGCGGTCCTAACAGCGACGCCCTTTGACGTGCAGCCTTGGCTGTCCCTGTACCGCATCTCGGCGCACCGGAGCGGCAGCACGGCTAGCTCCCGCGCCTCTTCCAGGGCCACTCGCATCCGGTCGCGTACGTCCAGCATGTCCGAGAAGACGTTGCCGCTGTCTTCCAGCGCAGCCTCCACGGCGTGAGCGAGGCGGCGAGCCCCAGCGGCAACGTCCTCCCCGTGAGCATCTGCAGAATCACGACGGCCAGCGGGTACACGTCGGACTTCACCATCGTGGTACTCCGGGTCGATGTAGCATCATGACGCCGTGTGCTTGACCAATCGTGGACGACAACGGGTGCTGGACTGCTGGCCTCCGTGGCTCAGGTTGCGGCCGGGAGGAGCAGCGACGTCAAGAGGCCCACGTCGCCGACCTTGCTGGTGAGTTTCTGATCGAGCAAGATGTTGGCCGGCTTGAGGTCACGATGGGTGATGGGGTCCGGCCTGGCGCTGTGGAGAAATGCGACGGCGGTGGCCACCTCCCAGGCGATGCGGATGGGGTCGTACACTAAAAGCGGCGTGCCATTCTGGCCGTGGTGGAGCATGTCCTAGAGGCTGCCGTTCTCCATGTACTCGTAGATCACACAGCCGTGCTCCGGGCAGGCGCCAAGCAGCAGTAGCAGCACAAAAGTTCGCGGATACTACTGCCACGAGCAGCAGGCGCTATCCAGCGTCGTGCCCGTCGCCGCGCGGAGCTACTTCAGCGACGAGAATCCCCACGCCTGCTCCATCATGTGGCCCGTGCTAACTACCATGTCTGATCGGATCATCGGGTCGATTCATCGATCGACCTCTGCAGCATGTATAGCTGTACACATGTCTCTTGAGCACAGTTCTGTGCAGATGCTCTGTATAAAACTCTCAAGCCCATGTTTAGAAGATGGGATTTTGTACAATCTTAATAGTTTTCTAAACTTTCTGGGTGTTTGCTTGTTCCCTGCTAGAACCAAATCTCGAGAGAAACAGTTTGTTTTCATGTAAACGAAACAGTTTGTTTTCAAAATAAAACAACATTAGATCCAAGAAAATGAAACACACACAAACAATTAAGATCCTCATATAAAATTTAAATTACATCTGGAACTTTTGATGCTGTCATATTTAGCTCTACTTTTTGTATCTTTGGAACTGAGTCACGAAACAAACGGACTCAGAAGCCAGAAGCATCACATACATACAGCTCTTTACAACATAACAACAGTGAGAAAGATACACAAACTGAACTTTGGGAGCAGACTCAGACATAACATTTAGAGCGGACCACAATGTGACCAGTTACCGGGCGACTCCATAAGGACAGCCAAGTCATCGACAATCTCATCATGATGTCCTGGTCGCTGCAGCATCAGCGATCCCAGCGACGGAGGGGACGGGTCCGTAACTCTGCTGGCGATCCCCCGGACGATCAAAATTATTGCTATGCCTACTCCTTCCATTTTCTGAGATTCACTACATCAAAATCCATTCTTATCGAAGGGTGCAGAAGCTATGACGATCAATCATTTTGAAGTAGAAGGTCTGTATATCCTCCTTGCACAACAAACCTTTGGATTCGTATCTTCTATAAGAACATGATGTGGTCACATTCTCATAATTAAAGATAACTAGTGCCCCATCCTCATATATTACAGGCTTCACCTTATAATTTTTGACTGATCACATCGTGGAAATCAACTCCGCAACTTGCCGCCAAAATGTCCGCCGCACTGCACCTCGCCACCAGGGGCAACCTCCGCTTCGCTGCCACTATCGGGATCTCAATGACTTTGTCATGCTTGAAGCCGCACTGTCGGATGAAGAACTGATCGGCGGCATAGAGCTTAGTAGGCTCTTGTTGGCTGATGCTAAAGCTATTGGTTTACCTTTGGCCATCTACACTATCAAACCACCTTCAGATTTCTCAATGCCTCCTTCTGTCCAACGATATGCGACTGACTCTGAAGATGTTGATGTATCAACAGTTGAATGGCAGCGGAGACCAACTGTCCTTATGAACAAAGCAGGAACGCTGCATTTAAGCAAAAATCAGAGACACCATGTGAAGACTGGTCATACATACTGGGGAGTTGATCATGTATCCATGTCAGCAATGAGCTAAGGGCCATATCTTCCTGCATATCAAATGCAAACTAACAATTAGATTTCTTGGAACAGCCAGCATGTGTTAGAGTAACCAAGTAATTCCTCACATTTCCTGCAGTTATGTAATCAATGGACAAGTAAAATTAGTACAAGTTGAAACCATTTCTTACCTCTACAGCCAAAACCGCCAACCTTATTTACATATGTAACAACTAAAATTAGCATAAGCTCTTCACTTTTGCATGGCCATGCGGCTCTATTGACAGTGAGCAGGCAGTACTGAACACACAAAAATCTGGTAGGACTTGGTATTTTCCTTTGACAGGGGTACACCTGCATTAGCCACTAGGAGATAGAAATTCCCAAATACTGAATTTGATTTGAACCTAGTTGCAGACAATATACCATTAATCTTTCTTTTAGGTATCCAGTAACAAGCAACTGATGGATAACACAAACATATTTGCTTTCTATCTGAACATTGTTGCTTAATGAGAACAGATGGCTTTATGTAAATACCGTTGTATGACTTTCAACTCATATTTTGTGGCTCTCCCGACGATCCCCGTGACGGAGGGTCGGGGGGCTGTGACGGAGAGGGTGGCGGCGGCTGGCGGTTGCGACGGAGGGAGGGGCGCCGGTGGCTGGCGGCTGCGACGGAGGGAGGGGGCGACGGCGGCGTCTGGCGGCTGCGACGGAGGGAGGGGACGGCGGCGGCTCGCGTCTACGACGGAGGAGAGGGGCCGGCCGCGATGGCTGGCGGCTAAGATGGAGGAGAGGTCGCACCCGCGGCGGCTGGCGGCTGCGACGGAAGGAGGGGGCAGCGGCGGCGGTTCGCGTCTGCGATGGAGGAGAGGGGTCGGCCGCGGCGGCTGCCGGCTATGATGGAGGAGAGGGGGCGGCCGCGGCGGCTGCCGGCTTCGACGGAGGGAGGGGCGGCGGCAGCGAATGCGACGGAGGAGCGGGGGCGGCCACGGCGGCTGGTGGCGCAGTTCAGGAGAGGGCGGCAGCATGATTGAGGAGAAAGAAGGAGGAGTTGTGGTGGACAGGGTGTTTCTACACCCGGGTGCATATGCACCCTTTATTTAAAACGCATATTAAATATATTTAAAAATGTTAGAAAAATACAAATAAAAATTCTTTGTGTATACCTTGACATGTTACATGCTTACAAAGTTGTTTCAGCAAAAACCGATATGTTTCATGCCTTGTGCAAAAAAGACAAATCTTAGGTGCTAAAATAGTCTATTTTTTGAGGCATTATTTGCCTTTTTTACACAGGGTACAAAAAATGTTGGTTTTAGGTGAAAATTTACGTGCACACATAGAACATGTCCCTCTACATGCTAAATTTTTTTCCTAAATTTTTTACGGTTTGGAAATATGTTTTATACATACCGGGTGCATATGCACCCGAGATCAGATTTGATTACTATTTGATGAGTTGAGTTGACTTTCTAAACGGCTGTTTAGGATTGTTGAAGTATTACAGAAGTTACGCGTCGATTTAAACAACGGCTACGAAAAAATATATTAGACGGAACCCAAATTCGATTAGACGGAACCAAAGTTCCGGACCAATCACCGTAAAAGAGCTCTATTTTATGGGCTCTTACAGATTTAATTTGATGGCACAGACTATGCAATGTGTTAGTGAAGGTCTGAAGCAACAATGATAAAATGAGACAGTGTATCTTACTACAATTTCCCGTCTACTCGTCCAAGTGGTCGTCGGGTGGAGTGTAACAGCGATAGCGGCGACACAACCTACGCCAAGCGTCCTCGGGCTGGGAGATCTTGCAGCAAATCAGCATCGAGTGCCTCTAGAATGACAGACCTAAAATGCCAGATGTATGAAGCAAAAACAAATTCAGGAATTCAACACATATGCCCACCATAAGGTTTGATCTTAGCAGAAGGAAATGCATGACATTAAGCTACAAAACAGAGACAAACTATACACACTGGATCTTTCCAGTTGAAATCATTCTCCAAACTATTACCCTATCTTGCATACACTGGATGGGGAGAACAAAACCAAAATAGTTAAACATCAGGTAGGATCCCTTCCTAAATAAGGTTAACATACCCATTGCAGGTATCCCTCCACATCACACTCAGATTATCCGCCTACCTACTCCTTGCACAAGCACACCACACTAATTCGAGGCATCATCTACTATAAGCTATGGTTATATATAGTGGATGAGGAATTTCTTCCATCTCATCCAGTCAACATCAGCGTCACAGTTCAAGCAATCACCATGAACCAATTGAAGCTCTACGAATTTTGAGTCCAATCCATTACAAATACGGAGAGGAGAGAACAGGGACGGACAGTCTTACAGTGTAGCAGTCGGGATTGAGGTGAGAATGGCCTCGGCAGTGTGGCGGAGGGCGCGAGGGTTGCGCTTGCTGGCGGTGTAAAGGGCACGAAAGTACTCCATAGCCTCACGGAAGTGGCATGGACCGTTGCTCCGCGGCACTGGCGCCATGTCCGCCAGCTCCGGGATGCCGGCACTCATCCATGCCCCGTATTCCTCCCCCGTCGACAACTGCGCCATGGCTGGAGGATTTACCAACAAACATTTTGAGCACTCGGCCCCATCCATGCGTGACAAAGAGGCGCGGAGGTGAAGGGCTGGAGCTCGAGCTCTACCGGTCGCCGTGCATGACAAAGACGACTCGGAAATAGAAGGTGGAAACCCTAGTGTGGCGGGTGCTCTGAGCAAGAAGGAGCAGGGGGGCTTGATGGTGGAGGATCTGGAGGACTCGACAGAACCCGCTCTAATCTCATCAGAACCACCAACGCGAAAAAATCAGAAAAATCACAGAGAAGGAAAGAGGGAAAAAATACCAGCGAGAAAGAGCCGGCGCGAAGAAGACGGGCGGCCACCGCGGCGCCACCCAAACCTGCACGCACCGCCGCAGCTCAGCCACCACTACAGCACCACCCAAACCCGTACGACCCGCCGCAGCTCAGCTGACAAAGAAGAAGAACAGATAACCCACTGAGCGAACCCTGCCGGCGCGATGAAAAGAACACAGAAGGAAGAGAAGAGAAACACCAAAGCCCAGGTCAAAGCGATCTGGAACTGACCTGGCGAAGCTTCTCGTGGCTTACACGTCGCGCACATCCACCTGGAGACAACGAAACGCGACGCCACGCAGGAGCGCGAGGTGGGGCCCACGAAAACGACGTGCGGAGCGACGAAGGGCGCCCCCAACCCTGGGAGCTTAGTGCTCTTTAAGGATAGCTGCCAGATAACTTTCACTCGTCTGCCAGGTTTTAACTAACGTGAAGTCGTCAGGATAAAAACACCTCAGCCCTATTTAATCTGGCAATTAGGTTCATCTAAACTGGGATTAATCTGGCCGTTAGTAATATGGCAACTAGGATCTAACTAATCTGGCAATTACCACTAATTAATTTGAATATTATTACGCGTACACTGGGGTGATGTCAGTCTTCCCTTAAGTTTGCCACGTCAGATTTTTTGCTTAGTTGGAGGAGAGAGAATGAAAAGAGAGAAGGTTGTCTTCCCTTAGCTAAGGAATGATCTCTTATGAAATAAGATAAGACTATTTTTCCCATTGTACGACTTGTCTTCCCTTAGTCACATAATTTCCTACTAAAATAATTAATTATTATTTATTGCAAGGGATGACAATAAGAGATTATGCATTGTACCGATTATATTTATCATCCTCTCTAGATGACATGGACGGCTAAGAGAAGATGTGCCTTCTCTACCATATACATGCCCTTACTAACAAATCAGACAATAACTACTAAATCAAACTTGGCAATTAGTACTACGGTTCTCCACCGATCCATGCATCCACCCGCTCGACCTCCTCTGCCTCCCCAACTTCACGGCAACGATGCACCAGCCGTAAGTCGACGTTAAGGTGGAAGGTTGACAAACCCATTGAGGAAAGAAGCCCGGGGAGAGAAAACCAGAGAAAAACTGGTCGGCATATCTTCCATGCATTCTCGGAGCGTAGCTCCCACGCACTACGCCAGCTGCGCCGGCGTTCCTTCGGCGGGTGCCACTCCCCGGCGGGGGCGGTGGCAGCCTCCTCCTCTCGGGTCTCCCGACACAGTCTTCCTCCACCTTCCGGGCATGGAGCCTCCCACGGTGGTGGCCTCGTCCCTTCGAGTCTCTCAGCAGCGGCACCACGCGGCGGTGGTCGATGGCAGCCTCCCCGCGGCCGAGATCGAGGACGACCTCCTCCACTCGAGTCTCCTGGCACGATCTTCCCCCACCTCCGGGCATGGCCCCTCCTGCGGTGGCGGCCTCCTCCTCTCGAGTCTCCCGGCTCAGCGGCGGCTCCGCGCGCCGGAGCTCCGCGGCGGAGGCCTCACACGCTAATCACATGGTGGCCTGAGGAAAGCGAATAGAGTTTGCGTGTGTGGCCAGGGCAGCTCGTGAGGATGAGATAACAGATAAGGTGCTAGGTGGATTGGATGTTGTTTCTATAGAGGGGGCGACGTCTTTTTACGAATCATGATGCACCGTCGCACGAGCGAGCGAACGGTGCGGTGCTTCTTGGTATCTTTTTCTTGGATAAATATCACATGCATACAAAATGTGACATGGTGTAGCTTATTTTTGCGTCTTAGATCTTCATCTCCAGGGCATGATCTCCATCATTACACCAGCATGGCGCCTAGATCCTTGAATGCATCACATGGTTGTTTTAACCATATATTACAACAAATATTGCTAACTATTAGTGATAAATTAAAGCAATTTCATGGCGTTGAATAACTGACACGCAAGTCATACAATATTAAAAGACAACCATACGACTCCTGCCGATTGCCAAACCCATCGACATGCAAGTCGTGAACTATTACAAACCATGATTATATCATACATCAAATATATCGTATCTTATTTTAGCCATATCATATCACATACCCTGCAAAACAAGTTATATGTGATACGTCTCCGACGTATCGATAATTTCTTATGTTCCATGCCACATTATTGATGATATCTACATGTTTTATGCATACTTTATGTCATATTTATGCATTTTCCGGAACTAACCTATTGACGAGATGCCGAAGTGCCAGTTCCTGTTTTCTGCTGTTTTTGGTTTCACAAATCCTAGTAAGGAAATATTCTCGGAATTGGACGAAATCAACGCCCAGCATCTTAGAATCCCCGGAAGCTTCCAGAACACCCGAGAGCCGCCAGAGAGGGGCCACAGGGGGCCCACACATGGGGCTGGCGCGGCCAGGCTGGGGCCCGCACCCCCTGTTGTGTCGTCGCCTCGTTGACCTTCTGACGCCGCCTCTTCGCCTATAAAAAGGTCCCTGACCTAAATCTTCGGGACGAAAAAACTACGGTACGAGAAACCTTCCAGAGCCGCCGCCATCGCGAAGCCAAGATCTGGGGGACAGGAGTCTCTGTTCCGGCACGCCGCCGGGACGGGGAAGTGCCCCCGGAAGGCTCCTCCATCGACACCGCTGCCATCTCCACCGCCATCTTCATCACCGCTGCTGTCTCCCATGAGGAGGGAGTAGTTCTCCATCGAGGCTAAGGGCTGTACCGGTAGCTATGTGGTTAATCTCTCTCCTATGTACTTCAATACAATAATCTCATGAGCTGCCTTACATGATTGAGATTCATATGATGATGCTTGTAATCTAGATGTCATTATGCTAGTCAAGTGGATTTTACTTATGTGATCTCCGGAGACTCCTTGTCCCACGTGTGTAAAGGTGACAGTGTGTGCACCGTGTGGATCTCTTAGGCTATATTTCACAGAATACTTATTCACTGTTATGAATTTCATAGTGAAGTGATTGTTTATATCTCTTTATGATTGCAATGTGTTTTGTATCACAATTTATCTGTGTGCTACTCTAGTGATGTTATTAAAGTAGTTTATTCCTCCTGCACGGTGTAATGGTGACAGTGTGTGCATCGTGTAGTACTTGGCGTAGGCTATGATTGTGATCTCTTGTAGATTATGAAGTTAACTATTGCTATGATGGTACTGATGTAATCTATGCCTCCTTTCGTAGCGTGAAGGTGACAGTGCGCATGCTATGTTAGTACTTGGTTTGGTTATGTTGATCTGTCATGCACTCTAAGGTTATTTAAATATGAACATCGAATATTGTGGAGCTTGTTAACTCCGGCATTGAGGGTTCGTGTAATCCTACACAGTTAGTGGTGTTCATCATCCAACAAGAGGGTGTAGAGTCTAGCATCTATCTATTTATTCTGTTATGTGATCAATGTTGAGAGTGTCCACTAGTGAAAGTATGATCCCTAGGCCTTGTTCCTAAATACTGCTATCGCTGCTTGTTTACTGTTCTACTGCATCTGTACTGTCCGCAATATCACCACCATCAACTACACGGCAGCAAGCACTTTTCTGGTGCTGTTGCTACTGCTCATATTTATTCATACCACCTGTATTTCACTATCTCTTCGCCGAACTAGTGCACCTATTAGGTGTGTTGGGGACACAAGAGACTTCTTTCTTTGTGGTTGCAGGGTTGCATGAGAGGGATATCTTTGACCTCTTCCTCCCTGAGTTCGATAAACCTTGGGTGATCCACTTAAGGGAAACTTGCTGCTGTTCTACAAACCTCTGCTCTTGGAGGCCCAACACTGTCTACAAGAATAGAAGCTCTCGTAGACATCAAGCACTTTTCTGGCGCCGTTGCCGGGGAGGAAAGGTAAAAGACACTCATACTCCGGTCCCAGGTAACTAAGTACTTTTCTGGCGCCATTGTGTGTGTGCTCGAAGCTATTTCCTTTAGATCCTGCAATTGCATCTTTTTGTTTCTTGTTTACACTAGTAAGGCATAATGGACAACAATGAGCTTCTTATTCTATTTCCTGATTTAAGATATGGATGGTTTGATCCGAAAATTAAAAAACCCATGAACATATTAGTATGAATGCTTTGAACACTATTGTTGCTAATGCTATGGAAAATTCTAAGCTTGGGGAGGTCGGTTTTGATGAAAATGATCTCTTTAGCCCTCCGGGTATTGAGGAGAAAGTTTATGTTGATTATGACATGCCTCCCATATATGATGATTATAATGATAGTGGTCTTTTGGTGCCACCTACTATGGAGAGTAAATTTTATTGTGATTATACTATGCCTCCTACACTTGATGAGAATAATAATGATAGCTACTTTGTTGAATTTGCTCCCACTACAACTAATAAAATTGATTATGCTATTGTGGAGAGTAATAATTTTATGCATGAGACTCATGATAAGAATGCTTTATGTGATAGTTATATTGTTGAGTTTGCTCATGTTGCTACTGAAAGTTATTATGAGAGAGGAAAATATGGTTGTAGAAATTTTCATGTTACTAAAACACCTCTCTATGTGCTGAAATTTTTGAAGCTACACTTGTTTTATCTTCCTATGCTTGTTACTTTGCTCTTCATGAACTTGTTTATTTACAAGATTCCTTTTCATAGGAAGCATGTTAGGTTTAAATTTGTTTTGAATTTGCTTCTTGATGATCTCTTTTGCTTCAAATATTATTTCTTGCGAGTGCATCATTAAAACTACTGAGCCCATCTTAATGGCTATAAAGAAAGAACTTCTTGGGAGATAACCCATGTGTTTATTTTACTACAGTACTTTTGCTTTATATTTGTGTCTTGGAAGTTGTTACTACTGTAGAAACCTCTCCTTATCTTAGTTTTGTTGCATTGTTGTGCCAAGTAAAGTCTTTGATAGTAAGGTTCATACTAGATTTGGATTACTGCGCAGAAACAGATTTCTTGCTGTCACGAATCTGGGCCTAATTCTCTGTAGGTAACTCAGAAAATTATGCCAATTTATGTGAGTGATCCTCAGATATGTACGCAACTTTCATTCAATTTGAGAATTTTCATTTGAGCAAGTCTGGTGCCTCAATAAAATTATTCTTTACGGACTGTTCTATTTTGACAGATTCTGCCTTTTATTTCGCATTGCCTCTTTTGCTATGTTGGATGGATTTCTTTGTTCCATTAACTTCCAGTAGCTTTAAGCAATGTCCAGAAGTGTTAAGAATGATTGTGTCACCTCTGAACATGTGAATTTTGATTATGCACTAACCCTCTAATGAGTTGCTTTGAGTTTGGTGTGGAGGAAGTTTTCAAGGGTCAAGAGAGGAGGATGATACAATATGATCAAGAAGAGTGAAAGCTCTAAGCTTGGGGATGCCCCGGTGGTTCATCCCTGCATATTTCAAGAAATCTCAAGCATCTAATCTTGGGGATGCCCAAGGCATCCCCTTCTTCATCGACAAATTATCAGGTTCCTTCTCTTGAAACTATATTTTTATTCGGTCACATCTTATGTACTTTATTTGGAGCGTCTGTGTGCTTTTGTTTTTGTTCTTGTTTGAATAAATGCTTGTGTGGGAGAGAGACACGCTCCGCTGGTTCATATGAACACATGTGTTCTTAGCTTTACTTTTAATTTTCATGGCGAAGGTTGAAACTGCTTCGTTAAATTGTTATATGGTTGGAATCGGAAAATGATACATTTAGTAATTGGTAAAATGTCTTGAATAATGTGATACTTGGCAATTGTTGTGCTCATGTTTAAGCTCTTGCATCATATACTTAGCACCTATTAATGAAGAAATACATAGAGCTTGCTAAAATTTGGTTTGCATAATTGGTCTCTCTAAGGTCTAGATAATTTCTAGTATTGAGTTTGAACAACAAGGAAGACAGTGTAGAGTCTTATAATGTTTACAATATGTCTTTTATGTGAGTTTTTCTGCACCGGTTCATCCTTGTGTTTGTTTCAAATAGCCTTGCTAGCCTAAGCCTTGTATCGAGAGGGAATACTTCTCATGCATCCAAAATCCTTGAGCCAATCACTATGCCATTTGTGTCCACCATACCTACCTACTACATGGTATTTCTCCGCCATTCCAAAGTAAATTGCTTGAGTGCTACCTTTAAATTTCTATCCTCTACCTTTACAATATATAGCTCATGGGACAAATAGCCTAAAAACTATTGTGGTATTGAATATGTACTTATGCACTTTATCTCTTATTAAGTTGCTTGTTGTGCGATAACCATGTTCCTGGGGACGCCATCAACTACTCTTTGTTGAATATCATGTGAGTTGCTATGCATGTCCGTCTTGTCTGAAGTAAGGGAGATTTACCGCTAGAATGGTTAGAGCATGCATAATGTTAGAGAAGAACATTGGGCCGCTAACTAAAGCCATGATCCATGGTGGAAGTTTCAGTTTTGGACAAACATCCTCAATCTCATATGAGAAAATTAATTGTTGTTGAATGCTTATGCATAAAAGAGGAGTCCATTATCTGTTGTCTATGTTGTCCCGGTATGGATGTCTAAGTTGAGAATAATCAATAGCGAGAAATCCGGTGCGAGCTTTCTCCTTAGACCTTTGTACAGGCGGCATAGAGGTACCCCTTTGTGACACTTGGTTAAAACATATGCATTGCAATGATAATCCAGGTAATCCAAGCTAATTAGGACAAGGTGCCGGCACTATTAGTATACTATGCACGAGGCTTGCAACTTGTAAGATATAATTTACATAACACATATGCCTTATTACTACCGTTGACAAAATTGTTTCTTGTTTTCAAAACCAAAGCTCTAGCACAAATATAGCAATCAATGCTTCCCTCTGCGAAGGGCCATTCTTTTACTTTTATGTTGAGTCAGTTCACCTATTTCTCTCCATCTCAAGAAGCAAACACTTGTGTGAACTGTGCATTGATTCCTACATACTTGCATATTGCACTTATTATATTACTTTGCATTGACAACTATCCATGAGATATACATGTTACAAGTTGAAAGCAACCGCTGAAACTTAATCTTCCGTTGTGTTGCTTCAATACCTTTACTTTGAATTATTGCTTTATGAGTTAACTCTTATGCAAGACTTATTGATGCTTGTCTTGAAGTACTATTCATGAAAAGTCTTTGCTATATGGTTCATTTGTTTACTCATGTTATTTACCATTGTTTTGATCGCTGCATTCATTACATATGCTTACAATAGTATGATCAAGGGTATGATGGCATGTCACTCCAGAAATTATCTTTGTTATCGTTTACCTGCTCGGGACGAGCAGAAACTAAGCTTGGGGATGCTGATACGTCTCCGACGTATCGATAATTTCTTATGTTCCATGCTACATTATTGATGATATCTACATGTTTTATGCATACTTTATGTCATATTTATGCATTTTCCGGAACTAACCTATTGACGAGATGCCGAAGTGCCAGTTCCTGTTTTCTGCTGTTTTTGGTTTCACAAATCCTAGTAAGGAAATATTCTCGGAATTGGACGAAATCAACGCCCAGCATCTTAGAATCCCCGGAAGCTTCCAGAACACCCGAGAGCCGCCAGAGAGGGGCCACAGGGGGCCCACACATGGGGCTGGCACGGCCAGGCTGGTGCCCGTGCCCCCCTGTTGTGTCGTCGCCTCGTTGACCTTCTGACGTCGCCTCTTCGCCTATAAAAAGGTCCCTGACCTAAATCTTCGGGACGGAAAAACTACGGTACGAGAAACCTTCCAGAGCCGCCGCCATCGCGAAGCCAAGATCTGGGGGACAGGAGTCTCTGTTCCGGCACGCCGCCGGGACAGGGAAGTGCCCCCGGAAGGCTCCTCCATCGACACCGCTGCCATCTCCACCGCCATCTTCATCACCGCTGCTGTCTCCCATGAGGAGGGAGTAGTTCTCCATCGAGGCTAAGGGCTGTACCGGTAGCTATGTGGTTAATCTCTCTCCTATGTACTTCAATACAATAATCTCATGAGCTGCCTTACATGATTGAGATTCATATGATGATGCTTGTAATCTAGATGTCATTATGCTAGTCAAGTGGATTTTACTTATGTGATCTCCGGAGACTCCTTGTCCCACGTGTGTAAAGGTGACAGTGTGTGCACCGTGTGGATCTCTTAGGCTATATTTCATAGAATACTTATTCACTGTTATGAATGTCATAGTGAAGTGCTTATTTATATCTCTTTATGATTGCAATGTGTTTTGTATCACAATTTATCTGTGTGCTACTCTAGTGATGTTATTAAAGTAGTTTATTCCTCCTGCACGGTGTAATGGTGACAGTGTGTGCATCGTGTAGTACTTGGCGTAGGCTATGATTGTGATCTCTTGTAGATTATGAAGTTAACTATTGCTATGATGGTATTGATGTGATCTATGCCTCCTTTCGTAGCGTGAAGGTGACAGTGCGCATGCTATGTTAGTACTTGGTTTGGTTATGTTGATCTGTCATGCACTCTAAGGTTATTTAAATATGAACATCGAATATTGTGGAGCTTGTTAACTCCGGCATTGAGGGTTCGTGTAATCCTACACAGTTAGTGGTGTTCATCATCCAACAAGAGGGTGTAGAGTCTAGCATCTATCTATTTATTCTGTTATGTGATCAATGTTGAGAGTGTCCACTAGTGAAAGTATGATCCCTAGGCCTTGTTCCTAAATACTGCTATCGCTGCTTGTTTACTGTTCTACTGCATCTGTACTGTCCGCAATATCACCACCATCAACTACACGCCAGCAAGCACTTTTCTGGTGCTGTTGCTACTGCTCATATTTATTCATACCACCTGTATTTCACTATCTCTTCGCCGAACTAGTGCACCTATTAGGTGTGTTGGGGACACAAGAGACTTCTTGCTTTGTGGTTGCAGGGTTGCATGAGAGGGATATCTTTGACCTCTTCCTCCCTGAGTTCGATAAACCTTGGCTGATCCACTTAAGGGAAACTTGCTGTTGTTCTACAAACCTCTGCTCTTGGAGGCCCAACACTGTCTACAAGAATAGAAGCTCCCGTAGACATCAATATGCATCTACCTTATTGTTTGCAATTTTTACGTAGCTTCTACATGCGGCGTAAAAGAACTTGATCTTACATATGCAAAGTCACAAGATGATAATACACGTTGCTGATTAACCTTTTTAAAGTTCCTCTTTGCAAAGAAGGTTTCAACTATAGGGGAGAGACATACACCCACCAACTGCTTATGCATTACAAGTTGCATGTCGAGCGCGGAACCGATCTCTCGTGCGAAGACAAGTAAGGTTGGTCCGAGCCACTTCATCCCCACTATCCCGCAAAACCAATTAGTACACTTAGGTGAGATTACAACAAGAAAATCAAATGTCCACAGAACACCTTGTCTACTCATGCAAAAACATCTACGCATAGATATGGCTCTGATGCCACCGATAGGATTTGCAGCATAGAAAACAAAAAAAATCTACTTGATGTGAATAAAACCAAGAGGCAAACCAGAATATGCTAGCAACGAGTTAGAGATTATTTCTTCATACCCTTGAAGAACACGAGCGGAAGCGTTTTACAACGTGGTTGATGTAGTCGTTCTCATCGCTGTCCAAATCGATCAACGCCACAACGAGCGGCACCTCCGAGATGTTCACACGTACGGCTTGATGAAGACTCCTTCTTGATCTAACAAGAGAGATGGAGCAGCAGATAAGATCGAATCCAGCAGCACGACGGTGGGTGGTGGATAATTTCGGCATAGCTTCGCTAAGCTTCTGTGAGAGGGGAAAGAGAAAGGGAAGATGCGGAAGGGGCTCAAGAACTCATTAGCCACGTTAATTCTTGTCCCTCTCTTTATATGTGGGAGTTGGGGGCAGCCGTCCACTTCATCTCCAAAGTTGTAAACCCCTCTCGTTTAAAAAAAAAGGTGGTAACCCCTTCATTCAAAAGTGGTAACCCCTTTTTAAGGGCTGCCTATTGATTGGCCACGTGGACCAAGGAGGGCTGGCCACATGGACCAGTGGGCCACCCTTGGTCACATGTGGGGCCTCTAGGATAGGTGGGACCCATCAGAATCTTCTAGAACCTTTCAACACGATACCAGACAAATCCCAAACTATGCCGAAACCCTAAAAAGGCTTTCACATATATGATTCTTTATCTCGGGACCACCGAAGCTCCTCGTGGCATCCTCGATCCCAACTGAGGCTCCGAACAAAACTTCGGTATCACCATCATGAATATCTCATTTCTACCCTAGCGTCATTGAACATCAAGTGTGTGACCCTACGAGTTAGAGAATACGTGGACATGATCAAGACACCTCTCCGATTAATAATCAATAGCGAGTTCTGGATGTCCATAATGACTCCCATACATTCAGCAAAGATCTTTATCGGTATAACGACATTGTCGGGGATTCAAACAATCATGTATTCCATTCCCTTTGTCTCGTGATATTTTACTTGCCCAAGAGTTGATCGTCAGTATCACCATACCTAGTTCAATCTCGTTCATAGCAAGTACTCCTTACTCGTAACTTAATACAACATTATTTGCGACTAGCTCATTAGTCACATGCTTGCAAGCGATATTCAATGTGTTACCAAGCGCAACCCTGAGTATATCTCTATGTCACGTGGATGGACAAATCCCAGTCTTGATACATGATACCCAATAAGCACTTTCTGAGATACACGAAAGGCACCTTTATGATCACTCATTTACGACGTGAAGGTTGATGCCCCAAAGTATTCTTTCACTACTAGGGAGTAACATTATCTCATGATCTAAGGATTGGATATTTAACATTACAAAGATGTAGCAATTTAAACATACTGACATGATCTAATTGCTTTACTTAGATCTATCCATCGCATCATTCTCCTAATGACATGACCCCGCTATTAATCGACAACACATGTCCATGGTTAGGAAACCTTAACCATCGTTAATCAAAGGGCTAACAATATTATTATTGCCTCTAGCGCATATTTCCAACAGCCATCTCACTCAACTGAGTCCAAGTATTGTTTTGGTTTGCCATGTTTACTTGCTAGGGTTTTCCCGTCCACCCCCGGTGGTGCTGTCCCTTTTATAGCCACGACTAGGACGGTAAACAGTCGGGTGCGTGTGGGAATTGACAAGGAGCATGCAGAACCAAGCAACCGCGCGGAAAAACCGGCGAGGCATTTAGCAATGGGACCTGCAAAAATTAATCGTCGCAATGCTCATAATAGTATTAAAAAAAGTACAACGACTTATGAGTCTATCCTAACCCAAACAAATACATAATTGTCCGAGGGCCGGACCACAATTGGTTTCTGAAATGTGTCGAATTGGTAGACATATCCTAAGCTGTCTCCTCAATAAAATCTCGTCTGCTTCAAAGGATTTTTCTAGTATAGTATTCAATTCCAACGGAATTTCTTTCCTTTGATGGATGTTTGGTTTAAAGGAACGAAAGACCACAAGATTTTTTCGTTCCCTTTAACCACTTCGTGTGCGATTACACAGGAAAGTTTCCATCGGGTCGGACCTGAAAAAAGTCTTGGTGGGAACGCGAGCGAGCGCGTGTCGGCCGCTCCACTTCGCGGCAAAATGGCCCCGCTTCATGTACTAAACGCAGAGAGAGAAACGCTGGAGCAGAGAAAACCCTCTTCCCCAATTCCCCTTGTCAGTGGTGGAGCTTGAAAGAAAAACTTGGGCGGGCCAAACCAAAGCTGACACAGGGAATTCCTCCAAAACTATACATTAGTCAATACGTAATGCTACCTTTTGGTTTAGCAGATCATCATACATGATTTGCTCCAAAACAAAATGAAGCATAGGAGAATATTAATATTTGTTCCTAGAAATCAGGGTGGCACTAGTAGATAAAAGATTCATCTTCTCATTTAACCTGCCAGCCTAATCCCAATATCGCAGCAATTTTTAGACAACAATGGAATGAATTATTCATATTACCAATTATCAAACTGTTAAACAATAACTTCAGACACTATAGTCTATAGGAAAATTGGTACTGGAAGAGAACTAAGCAATGATATTTGGGCAAATGCATTACCAGCAGTGTCACTTGTGCGGTTGAGCTATGCATTTCACCGGGCAAAACTTGGAGCAGCTGTGGTATGTGGGATTGCAGCAAGAAAATTGGAGAAGATGGAGGATACCTTGTGGTGGACTGGGTTGCTGGATAGTCTCTGCTAGCTCTCTCTGCTGCATGCCATGGAGGAGACCCTGCTGCCTTTGGCTTAGCCGTTTAGGCTTGGAGCCTGTCCGCATGGGCGTCCTCGCTGGCTTGCTGTTCCTGATGGACCGGACTGTCACCGGTAGCCGGATCAAGCAGTCCAGCTGCTAGCTCTGCCGCTTGGTCGCCAGCTCACGACAGCTGGCTAGCCTCCCGCCAGTGGCGCTATGGATGGGGAATTAGGACGCACCGCTGACGAGCAGAAACACCCAGGTGACGAACTTAACCACTAACAGTTCGCCTCTCACGTGAGCTGGGCTCCTTAGTTGTGGGCTTTACACATGTAGCATACGTATAAATCATAATTTTGCTCCTGGGCTGGGCGGGCCATGGCCCGGGTTTGCCCTAACTATGCTCCGCCACTTCCCCTTGTCATCATGTAATGGTGAAAACCTCGTGCAATCCTCAACATATGTATGCACTCATATATCAGTACAAGAGATCATCATAGAAGATAACAATTACTTATATGCAACCATCGCCAAATTATCTTACAATTGCCAAGAATATGTCACTACTCAAATAAAGACATAAAAATACAATACATCATGGGAAAATGATAGATTGTCTCACACATCATGTTTTCCAAGAGATTAAAAGGGGTAGATGAAGATGGTGCTGATGATGTTGATGAAGATGTAGATGATGACCTCACCGGAGGGGGGAGGAGTGAAAATGCATAGAGCCCCAATGTGTGGTTCTGGTAATTAATGACAGTCCCCATGGACTAATGTTTGCATTGAGTTATATGTGTAGGAGTTGTCCATAGGAAATGCTTGACCCATAAGTTGTCTTCAAGGTTGCAATACGAAGAAATGAGGTGTAAGTTCAAGATTAGCCAACTTGTAAAGCTCACACGCTTGAAACTTGTCATTCATATGTGTCCATGGATATCTGAAGTTGCACCCAAGAAGAAGCTCATCCATAGCGGAGTATGGGGGAGCAATCCGCAAGACCTCATCTTCATCAAGCAAGCATAATCAAGAACGGCGTTTCATCTTGTTGCGGTCAAGATCATCACCATCGAGCTTAAATGGAAGATGCAAGGTTAAGGTTTGCTCTTGATAGAGTTTATTTCTTACTGGTCTCGTGGTTTAGTTGGGAGACCGATTTATAGGATAATGGTCGTGCTATCAAGGGGCTCTCGAGTGAATAACTCGATCGAATCGTTCGGAGTGCGGTCAAACCTTTGCATCCTTGCATCATCTTTCTTGGTTTTTATTTTGATCTTATCCATGTGATGTTTTAGCTTGTGGTTATTTCCATGACAAGGTCTAGTTCATCGAAAACGGATTTTGCATAGATCACTTGTTGCGTTTTTGAGTTTGGTGATTTTCTCGGTTTATCGTATTGAGGTGTTTCACCTCTAAAATGAATAGACAATCATCCCCCACTAGTTTCCATATTTTGTGGGGGTAGCTATTGTCGTCCACTTTCCAGCAAAATTGGTTTCACTTGATTTGGAGTTCCCTAGCTCGAGTTGTTGCTTTTCTAGTTTTACCATTTTGATTTAAAAGAAAATAAAAAGTTGGGCCGGTACCACCGCACTTGGTACCCCGCAGAACCCCCTGGACGCGCGCGCTAATAACCGGTACCCGGACCGGTACCAGTACCGGTAGTACCGGCTGGCCCAAGCCGGTACTACCGTCGGCCCAGCTCGGTACTACCGGCCTCCACCTACTCCCGCGCGCGCAGCCTACTGGCCCAGCCTGGCCGGTAGTACCGGCCTCACCTCCCCCACGCGGCCATGCCTCGCACGCCTCCCTCCGCGCTGCCACGTCGACCACGGTCGGTAGTACCGGCCCGACCACGGCGGTACTACCGGCCCATGGACGAATTTGGCTCCCAACGGGCAGATTTTTGGGGCTTCCTATTTAAGGCATTTCTATCTCTCCCTCCCTCTCTCTCTCTCTCTCTCTCTCTTTGGTTTACTTATTCTTCCTCCTCTCTCCTCCATTGTTTGTGACCTCTTGAAGCTTGAGATCTTTCTCCCCTTCCAATGATTCTTGCATCTATTTGAGAGAAAGATTGAGGAGATCTAGATCCACACTTCAACCAAACCAAATTATCTCTTTATGAGTGAATCTTTGAGATCTAGATCTTGGGGAACTTTGTGTTCTTATTTTGTTTTTTCTCTCTTATTTTCCCAATAGCTTTAGTAGCTTTTTTGGAATTTGAGAGTGAAGAATTTGGGCATTTTTGTGATGTTCTTGCCATTGCATTTGGTGCATCGGTTTGACTTCTCCGCGGTGATACGTGGAGGTGAAAGTTCGTGAGATATTATCTTTGCGAGCTTGTTCCCGGAGCTTGTTTCTCTTGGATATTTGGACCCTAGACGGCTTAGTGGTCTTTGTGGTGTTGTTGGGGTCTCCAATTAAGTTGTGAAGATTGCCTCAAGTTTGTAGCTTTGTGACTTAGTGGTGTTCTTGGGGCCTCCAATTAAGTTGTGGAGATTCCTCAAGTGCAAGGCTTTTGTGGCGGAATATTGGGAGCCTGCAATTAAGTTGTGGAGTTGGCCCCAAGCTTTGTGTGGGTTCGGTGACCACCCTAAGGTTCCATAGTGGATCGAGGTCTTCCCCTTTGGTGGGAAGGGTCGAGGAGAATACGGTGGACCTTCGTGTCGTTTGGAGTGACTTGTCCTCCACACCGCTCCAACGGAGAGTAGCACTCGCAAGAGTGTGAACTTCGGGATACATCGTCATCTCCACGTCACGTCGGTTATTCCTATACCCGAGCTATTTACTTATGCACTTGACTTTGTGATAGCCTTCGTGGTTGAAGTTATATATCTTGCTATCACATAGTTGCTTGTCTTGCTTAGCATAAGTTGTTGGTGCACATAGGTGAACCCTATTTATATAGGTTTTGTGCTTGACAAATTAAACGCTAGTTTTATCCCGCATTTGTTAAGCCATATTCGTAAAAAAATTAAACCGCCTATTCACCCCCTCTAGGCGGCATCCGTGTCCTTTCAAGGAGTCCCCCGGAGGCGATTCCAGCAGCGTTTCCCCCCTCCGATCTCCGCCAGTTGCGGCCTACTGACTCTCTGTTCATGTTTTTTTGATCTCCGCCGCCGTAGCCTCGACGAAGGGGTCATATATATTGGGGTTTTTAGGTCAAAACAACTATGTTGGTGCTGGATTGAGGCGAATCGGACGGTCGACGGTGAAATGATACCAGGTGACGCGCCCTAGGTGAGTGGGCGCGCCACTAGGCCCCATTTGTAGCCCATTGACCTCCTGGTGTGCCACTTTAGCCCATTTTTTCGTCTCGAAATGTCCGAAGCGTGACCCGTGACCTTGCCTATGTTTCGAGCCCCGTAGCCCCTGAAAAGTCAAAAACACTAAAAAGATTTGTTTTATGCTAGATAGAGTTAGAACCAGAGGAGAGGGGATTGTTTAGAAAATCCCCATAAAGCAATATAAAACATGCAAATAACATGATATAAGATGCAAATAGGTGGTAATATGTGGCACTAAAGTGCAAAGTTTATGTATGCATTTTACATGCATCATCAGGCGCGTGCGGAATCGTTAGGGCATGCGTGGAAACTGAGCTACATGCGGGAAGCTAGCGAGTCGTTTAGCAATGGGATGTGCCGACATTAATCGTCGCGGCGTTCGTGACAGTTTAAAAATGAAATTCGTTGGCCCGTGGGTCTACCCCGATCCAAAAGGACAAGTGGGAGGACATGGTCACATATCTGTCCGTGGGCTGGACCGAACAGACCAAAACAAAACAATTGGTTTTCAAAATGTGTCGCGCTGCTAGAAATGCCCTGAATGTTTCTATGTACTTTATGCAGCTGAGTTCTTACTGGTTCATCGGGGGATGATGTGGCTGCCATAGATGATCAAATAGACAATATTTTAGTGAGGATTATATATTGGGAATTGCTAATTCTCAATAGACCGAGAACTAAGCGCGAGTAGACTCCTGCAGTGACTGATTTGCATCGTGATTCACGCTCTTTAGCTGCAAGTTGAGTTACAGCTGAGACTTTCTAACTTGCAGGTAAGGTTGCAACTGAATTTTTTGAGTTGAAAGTAAGGTTGCAACTACGAAAAATGCTTCAAAGCGTCTATACTAATGGTGAGTTGCAACATGGATTATAACTAAGATTCGATGACATTATTCTACTGAGAACTAGTTAGTTAGTTTTCTCAGAACTAGTCACACCCTTATGTATATTTTTTCTTCCTTTGAAGAAAGGGGTACAAAATTGTTTTTATAGAGCTATAGGCCAACTAGGATTTTTGAAGGATTCCAATTCCAGAGGAAATTTTTCGTTTGGTGGATGCGATAATAGCACAGGCAAGTTTCCATCGAGTCGGACATGGAAAAAAATTGGCGGGAACGCGAGCGCGCGCGCGCGCGTCGGCGCTGCACTTCGCGCCAAAAAAGGCAGCGCTTCGTGTAGCTTCTAAATTCTAAATAAACGCAGAGAGAGAAAACGCTTGAGCAGAGCAAACCCTCTTCCCCAATTCCCCCTGTCGAGCTCCTCCGCTCCACGGCCGCGCGGCGGCGACGGCCCCCTCCCACCACGCTCTCTACCTGCTTCGTCTCCACCAGCTAGAGGTATGTCCCGATTCTACGTACAGGCTCTCCGAACTCCGATTACCAGATCTTTTGGTAGCCTTGCCGTTCCTTGCATCTGCGTTCTTTTTTTTTTGGTGGATTTGAGCACTCTTGAAGCCCTTCCTTACAGATTTTTGTCAATGTTTGCTGAATACTCATTTCTTCTTTCTTGCTGCATTCAGTCAAACAGGGTCGGGGAGAGTCTCTGCTTCCAGAAAGATCGATGTCGTCGGCGGCGGTCAAGCCCGAGCTGCCTCTGCTCCCCGTGGCGCCGCTGGACGGAGAGAGCGGCTACCTCCGCTGGAAGGAGTCGGTGCTGCTCCGCCTCCACACCCTCGGCCTGGCGCGCGCGCTGTCCGAGGAGTATGAGCCGGAGCGTCCCACCGTCGAGAAGCAGCGGGCGCGCGAGCGCGACGACGCTCTGTGCCGCGGCCACATCCTCGCGATGCTCTCCGACCGCCTCCTCCCGTTGTACGCTCACCACGCCACCGCCGGTGCCGTCTGGCGCGCCGTGGGTCTCACCTACGATCTGGACGCGGGGATGGATGTGTTCCGGTACGATGAGGGCACGCCCCTCCTGGAGAACCTGGCGCGTCTGCAGGCCACCCTTGCCGCCGCCGGAAAACTCTCACAAATCTTGATGAGGTGCAGCATTGAGTTTGGTGGGTTCCCGTCGGAGATGGCACGGGAGGTTGACAAAGTTCCCAATGTAAGTATGGCCGGCATCTGGAAGATTGCTCGGCGGCAGGTGGTGTCGGACAGGGTGGGAGAGGTTCAACGGCACGCTCGTTATACGACAGACGGGCAAGGGAGCAGCTCCTCGGATGATTCTCGGCCCCTGAAACGGGTGAGACAGGGGTAATCCAACACTCTGCCTCTGGTGCAGCCTGTTCGGGTGCACTTTGCAAGGTTTAGTAGTCGAGTGCCTGGGTGCAAGTTTGCAGAGGTTTAGAACGAGTTTCAGTCAGTTTGCTGTTAGATCCTGCCCTACTTGCTCGTAGGATTTAGTTGCTACTCTTATTAATTAAGTCGTTGTACTCAAATTAAGGTACTTCAGTATGTAACCCATCTCTGAAGTGAATCTTGGAAGATCCTGCCCTACTTGCTCGTAGGATTTAGTTGCTACTCTTATTAATTAAGTCGTTGTACTCAAATTAAGGTACTTCAGTATGTAACCCATCTCTGAAGTGAAATACAACAGAGCGATATGATCAACAAGGATTTAGAGCTGAACTCATGCTCCGGCTTATGTACCCCGTAGTCAACAAAATAAAGTCAGGGTAGATGAATATTTGTCGACTGTTTCAATCAATTTGCGCTTCTTGCCGAGTGAACAATCTACTGAATTCGCATGGAGAGTATAATGCAACACCAAATAATCTTGGAAGATACTGATGTGAGAACTCCGGCTATGCACTTCAAAAGCTAGAAACTATACTCCTTGTAAGAGCAACTCTTTCTTGCTGCTAAATTCATTGATTAGATAGAAGGTTTGTTACAAGCATTGAAAAACCGAAAGAGGGGGTGTGGCGGAAAAGCAAAGGCAGAGGCCCAAGTCACCCCAAAACCAGAGAGAAATGAGAGAAAAGAAAATAACATCTCTCAAACTCAACCCGGGTCAAAGGAGATCTTAGCTCCAACCATGTTCAACAGGGCTGCTTCATCTCTGATTCGAGCAACCAACACATCGACAGGTAACTAACAACTCTAGCAGACCTAAGAAGTGAGCCTAGCTCATTCGGTTAGGGAAGTGGATGTACAACCCAGCCACCCAGGTTCAAGTCCCCACAGACGCAGAATTGGGTTCTTATTATAAAAAAAAACACTGTAGGGGATTCCCTTACCGTATTCCTTTCAAAAAAAAACTCTAGCAGACCTGTTGTACCGCAATACTCGGATGGAGTTAACCGCATTGGGATTTCCCCTTGAGAAATCTGTTATGCGGTACAGTTATGCGGGGTTTGTTCTGTCGCGACAAATTTCTCCCGCAAATCAGGGTTTTGATTTCTATCACAGTTAAGCAGTGTTCATCCCAGATATGTGGAATTAAAGTACAAATAGTTCGCAATAACATCAAGACCACAGTCACGAATAGGTAGCATATCAAAGATGATAGATTTTTGGAGAAACGATGATTCAAACCGAAGAGGAGGGCCATTCCCGTCGCCGTCGCCTCCACCGGCACCACCATTGATCGAGGCAGCAGCCGCTGCTGCCGACGAGGCCTCCCTATTGCCTTATTTGATTCTAAGATCTTAGCCCTTCTTAGCTCCCACCATTCTTTGGTGAGAGCATCCATTGTAGTTGGATCCATCATCATCACCCGGTTCTCCTCTCTTTCCCCCTCAAGCCGGATCCTTCTATCGTCAAATGCGTCCTTTCTCTTCTCATCTTCCCTAATTGCTTCCCACTTCCTAATCTTATGTCGCTGTTTGATCTCTGCCAACTCCTTCCTAATTTGCATATGCTCTTGGCCAATTTTCTGTTTCACGGTCACCATCTCCTCAATGTTTGAGGTTAGCCTCTCTTGCTCCGCCCTTCTTTTGACCTCTAACTTTGCTTAACTTCTTCCGTCGGGACTCGGGAGACCCTTTGTTTCTTCCTCCGGTCGGTGCATGATCACTATCATCATCGAAAGGAATTGGAGCCCCGGTGCGAGGAGGAGGAGCCTCTTGGTCCCTCAACTTCCACTTTTGATTATGCTCTAGAATTTTCCAACAATGATGCAATGTGAAAAAGCGTTTCTCACTTGCTTTCATGTCTTTTACCTTTGTGGAGCAATACGATCCTGCGAAGATACAGCTGAAAGAGATGAGATAGAGACCATCACATTGCAATGGCATAGATTTCAGCTACGGGAGAAAATTACTCACATAATCATCAATTGTTGCACCACTTGGATGATTGTTTTTCACTTGCTCCAAGTAGGCAGCCCAGCGGGAGCAACATTTCTTGAGTGTTGTACCGGCCTTGAAGAGATTTCATTGTCTGGTTTGCTCCTTTGCTTGTCTTCGGCCTCATCCGGTGGACCATGTCCTCAATTCGGTGTCAGTACTTCTTCCCAGACTGCCGGTCCTTGCTGGCCATGGTTGCGCCCCTTGCTGTGCGGTGGCAGAGAGGTACGACAACATGTGGCTAGGAAAAGCCATGTATCATGGCCTAGGAGATGGTGGCTGGGATCACTCCATGGCCTCGATGGGGAACAAGAGAAGAACGAATGTGACAACTCACGCATGTAGAAAATGGATAGAAGTATAAACGTGTAAATATTGAAAACTAAACATATCCATTTGTGATATGTACGAAAATCAGAAAATGATTCAGGCTGCATAGGAAGATCTGAATTTTATAAATTAAGATGTACAACAATGTGTAATTTGTGATTTTTTATGCAATACATCAGTTCTTATAAATTGTTAGGAAAATTTGCAAGAGCATGTTTATACCTACATGCATGGGCGGACGCAGCGGGGGGGGGCGAGGGGCCGTGGCCCACCCAGAATTTCTAAAAAACAATTTGATACCCCTGGAAAAAGCCCAATAAGCCTGGCTCGGTCCAACATCCAAGCATCCAGACAGAGCATCGAGCCATGGATCGAGCCCGCACGGCCACCAGGTCACCCGACCCCGCCGTCCCGGTGCCGTCGCCGCGCTCCTCGCTCGGGCTCGTCCCTCGATGCTCTCTGCTCTGGTCCGCCCGTCCGGCGGATGTTGGCCGCCCGTCGCTGCGCGCCCTGCCCCCGTTCCCGGACTCCTGCGGTATGCGAGCTTGGCCGCTTGAGGGTGGCCGCGGCTCGCCGGTTGATACGTCTCCGACGTATCGATAATTTCTTATGTTCCATGCCACATTATTGATGATATCTACATGTTTTATGCATACTTTATGTCATATTTATGCATTTTCCGGCACTAACCTATTAACGAGATGCCGAAGAGCGATTCTTTGTTTCTGCTGTTTTTGGTTTCGTAAATCCTAGTACGGAAATATTCGCGTAATTGGACGAAATCAACGCCCAGGGGCCTATTTTCACACGAAGCTTCCAGAAGACCGAAGGGAAGACGAAGTGGGGCCACGGGGCGCCGCCACACTAGGGCGGCGCGGCCCAAGGGGGGCCCGCGCGGCCCTAGCGTGTGGGGCCCCCGTGTGGCCCCCTGACCTGCCCTTCCGCCTACATATAGTTTTCGTCCCGAAACCCCCAGTACCTAGAGCCACGATACGGAAAACCTTCCAGAGACGCCGCCGCCGCCAATCCCATCTCGGGGGATTCAGGAGATCGCCTCCGGCACCCTGCCGGAGAGGGGAATCATCTCCCGGAGGACTCTACACCGCCATGGTCGCCTCCGGAGTGATGAGTGAGTAGTTCACCCCTGGACTATGGGTCCATAGCAGTAGCTAGATGGTTGTCTTCTCCTCATTATGCTTCATTGTCGGGTCTTGTGAGCTGCCTAACATTATCAAGATCATCTATCTGTAATGCTATATGTTGTGTTTGTTGGGATCCGATGGATAGAGAATACTATGTTATGTTGATTATCAATCTATTATCTATGTGTTGTTTATGATCTTGCATGCTCTCCGTTACTAGTAGAGGCTTTGGCCAAGTTGATGCTTGTAACTCCAAGAGGGAGTATTTATGCTCGATAGTGGGTTCATGCCTCTATTGAATCTGGGGGAGTGACAGAAACCCCTAAGGTTGTGGATGTGCTGTTGCCACTAGGGATAAAACATTGATGCTATGTCCGAGGATGTAGTTATTGATTACATTACGCACCATACTTAATGCAATTGTCTGTTGTTTTCAACTTAATACTGGAAGGGGTTCGGACGATAACCTGAAGGTGGACTTTTTAGGCATAGATGCATGCTGGATAGCGGTCTATGTACTTTGTCGCAATGCCCAATTAAATCTCACAATACTCATCATATCATGTATGTGCATTGTCATGCCCTCTCTATTTGTCAATTGCCCAACTGTAATTTGTTCACCCAACATGCTATTTATCTTATGGGAGAGACACCACTAGTGAACTGTGGACCCCGGTCCTATTCTTTTACATCGAATACAATCTACTGCAATACTCGTTCTACTGTTTTCTGCAAACAATCATCATCCACACTATACATCTAATCCCTTGTTACAGCAAGCCGGTGAGATTGACAACCTCACTGTTTCGTTGGGGCAAAGTACTTTGGTTGTGTTGTGCAGGTTCCACGTTGGCGCCGGAATCTCTGGTGTTGCGCCGCACTACATCTCGCCGCCATCAACCTTCAACGTGCTTCTTGACTCCTACTGGTTCGATAAACCTTGGTTTCTAACTGAGGGAAACTTACTGCTGTACGCATCACACCTTCCACTTGGGGTTCCCAACGGTCGCGTGTTGTACGCGTGTCAAGCTAAATTTCTGGCGCCGTTGCCGGGGAACTGAAGAAAAGTTACACCACAGAGATCTCTAACTCCCACGGCAACAGCTAAATTTCTGGCGCCATTGCCGGGGAGATCAAGACACGCTGCAAGGGGAGTCTCCACATCCCAATCTCTTTACTTTGTTTTTGTCTTGCTTTATTTTATTTACTACTTTGTTTGCTGCAATAAATCAAAACACAAAAAAATAGTTGCTAGTTTTACTTTATTTGCTATCTTGTTTGCTATATTAAAAACACAAAAAAATTAGTTGCTTGCATTTGCTTTACTTATTTCATCATGTTTCCTTTTAATTTTACTGTAAAAGATATACCGGTGGGACAAGGGTCTATAATTGGAAGAGATAATATAGAAGAATTTTTCACCCATGTTAGTATGCATGAAGATCTTAAAGATATACCTCTTGCAAAAGCTGTCCCTACTTATGAAGATGCCTCTGTTTGTTTGGTACGCATGATGGAAGCTAGATTTATTAGTCTCAACCCCATGATACAACACATGTTTCTTACACTTTCTGATATGGAGAGGGGAGAGAAGAGAGATTTTGTTCTAAAGGTCTTAGTGCGAGAATTTGCGGATATAGCTAAAGAAGCTAGAAAAGTTTTTAGTAAGCATGATAGGCTTGGCATGATCACCGATTTTAAAAGAACACTTGAGAAGATGGATATGGATAGAATTAAGTATACTAATAATGTTAATAATGGTGGGAAGATTAAAGCACCAATACCATGTAAGCTCCTAGCAATGCATGAGGCACTAGAAAATAACTATGCTTGGCTTGTTCCTGAAAATTTGTTTGATGAGAGTAGCAAGCCCAAGACTAATGAAAAGGGAGCTGCTGAAACTTATGTATTCAAAATACTATGCATGGTTGAGAAAACTCCACACCCCGCTGTAGATGCACCATCTTTTGATAACACTTGATATACACTTTCTGCGCCTAGCTGAAAGGCGTTAAAGAAAAGCGCTTATGGGAGACAACCCATGTTTTTACTACATTACTTTTATTTTATATTTGAGTCTTGGAAATTGTTACTACTGTAGCAACCTCTCCTTATCTTAGTTTTGTACATTGTTGTGCCAAGTAAAGTCGTTGATAGTAAGGTTCATACTAGATTTGGATTACTGCGCAGAAACAGATTTCTTTGTTGTCACGAATCTGGGTCTAATTCTCTGTAGGTAACTCACAAAATTATGCCAATTTACGTGAGTGATCCTCAGATATGTACGCAACTTTCATTCAATTTGAGAATTTTCATTTGAGCAAGTCTGGTGCCTCAATAAAATTCGTATTTACGAACTGTTCTGTTTTGACAGATTCTGCCTTTTATTTCGCATTGCCTGTTTTGCTATGCTTGATGGATTTTTCGATTTCATTAACTTTCAGTAGCTTTGTGCAATGTCCAGAAGTGTTAAAAATGATTGTGTCACCTCTGAACATGTAAATTTTGATTGTGCACTAACCCTCTAATGAGTTGTTTTGAGTTTGGTGTGGAGGAAGTTTTCAAGGATCAAGAGAGGGAGATGATATAATATGATCAAGGAGAGTGAAAGCTCTAATCTTGGGGATGCCCCGGTGGTTCACCCCTGCATATTTTAAGAAGACTCAAGCGTCTAAGCTTGGGGATGCCCAATGCATCCCCTTCTTCATCGACAACATTATCAGGTTCCTCTAGTGAAACTATATTTTTATTCCATCACATCTTATGTACTTTGCTTGGAGCGTCGGTTTGTTTTTGTTTTTGTTTTGTTTGAATAAAATGGATCCTAGCATTCATTGTGTGGGTGAGAGACACGCTCCGCTGTTGCATATGGACAAATATGTCCTTAGGCTTTACTCATAATATTCATGGCGAAATGTTCTTCTTCGTTAAATTGTTATATGGTTGGAAACGGAAAATGATACATGTAGTAATTGCTAAAATGTCATGGATAATGTGATACTTGGCAATTGTTGTGCTCATGTTTAAGCTCTTGCATCATATACTTTGCACCTATTAATGAAGAAATACATAGAGCTTGCTAAAATTTGGTTTGCATAATTGGTCTCTCTAAGGTCTAGATAATTTCTAGTAAAGAGTTTGAACAACAAGGAAGACGGTGTAGAGTCTTATAATGTTTACAATATGTCTTTTATGTGAGTTTTGCTGCACCGGTTCATCCTTGTGTTTGTTTCAAATAACCTTGCTAGCCTAAGCCTTGTATCGAGAGGGAATACTTCTCATGCATCCAAAATCCTTGAGCCAACCACTATGCCATTTGTGTCCACCATACCTACCTACTACATGGTATTTCTCCGCCATTCCAAAGTAAATTGCTTGAGTGCTACCTTTAAAATTTCCATTCTTCATCTTTGCAATATATAGCTCATGGGACAAATAGCCTAAAAACTATTGTGGTATTGAATATGTACTTATGCACTTTATCTCTTATTAAGTTGCTTGTTGTGCGATAACCATGTTCCTGGGGACGCCATCAACTACTCTTTGTTGAATATCATGTGAGTTGCTATGCATGTCCGTCTTGTCTGAAGTAAGGGAGATTTACCGCTAGAATGGTTAGAGCATGCATAATGTTAGAGAAGAACATTGGGCCGCTAACTAAAGCCATGATCCATGGTGGAAGTTTCAGTTTTGGACAAATATCCTCAATCTCATATGAGAAAATTAATTGTTGTTAAATGCTTATGCATTAAAGAGGAGTCCATTATCTGTTGTCTATGTTGTCCCGGTATGGATGTCTAAGTTGAGAATAATCAATAGCGAGAAATCCAATGCGAGCTTTCTCCTTAGACCTTTGTACAGGCGGCATAGATGTACCCCTTTGTGACACTTGGTTAAAACATATGCATTGCAATGATAATCCAGGTAATCCGAGCTAATTAGGACAAGGTGCGGCCACTATTAGTATACTATGCATGAGGCTTGCAACTTGTAGGATATAATTTACATAACACATATGCTTTATTACTACCGTTGACAAAATTGTTTCTTGTTTTCAAAACCAAAGCTCTAGCACAAATATAGCAATCGATGCTTTCCTCTTTGAAGGACCTTTCTTCTACTTTTATGTTGAGTCAGTTCACCTATCTCTCTCCACCTCAAGAAGCAAACACTTGTGTGAACTGTGCATTGATTTCTACATACTTGCATATTGCACTTGTTATATTACTTTACATTGACAATATCCATGAGATATACATGTTACAAATTGAAAGCAACCGCTGAAACTTAATCTTCCTTTGTGTTGCTTCGATACCTATACTTTGAATTATTGCTTTATGAGTTAACTCTTATGCAAGACTTATTGATGCTTGTCTTGAAGTACTATTCATGAAAAGTCTTTGCTATATGATTCATTTGTTTACTCATGTCATTTACATTGTTTTGATCGCTGCATTCATTACATATGCTTACAATAGTATGATCAAGGTTATGATGGCATGTCACTCCAGAAATTATCTTTGTTATCGTTTACCTGCTCGGGACGAGCAGAAACTAAGCTTGGGGATGCTGATACGTCTCCGACGTATCGATAATTTCTTATGTTCCATGCCACATTATTGATGATATCTACATGTTTTATGCATATTTTATGTCATATTTATGCATTTTCCGGCACTAACCTATTAACGAGATGCCGAAGAGCCAATTGTTGTTTTCTGCTGTTTTTGGTTTCAGAAATCCTAGTAAGGAAATATTCTCGGAATTGGACGAAATCAACGCCCAGGGGCCTATTTTCACACGAAGCTTCCAGAAGACCGATGGGAAGACGAAGTGGGGCCACGGGGCGCCGCCACACTAGGGCGGCGCGGCCCAAGGGGGGCCCGCGCGGCCCTAGCATGTGGGGCCCCCGTGTGGCCCCCTGACCTGCCCTTCTGCCTACATATAGTTTTCGTCGCGAAACCCCCAGTACCGAGAGCCACGATACGGAAAACCTTCCAGAGATGTCGCCGCCGCCAATCCCATCTCGGGGGATTCAGGAGATCGCCTCCGGCACCCTGCCGGAGAGGGGAATCATCTCCCGGAGGACTCTACACCGCCATGGTCGCCTCCGGAGTGATGAGTGAGTAGTTCACCCCTGGACTATGGGTCCATAGCAGTAGCTAGATGGTTGTCTTCTCCTCATTATGCTTCATTGTCGGGTCTTGTGAGCTGCCTAACATGATCAAGATCATCTATCTGTAATGCTATATGTTGTGTTTGTTGGGATCCGATGGATAGAGAATACTATGTTATGTTGATTATCAATCTATTATCTATGTGTTGTTTATGATCTTGCATGCTCTCCGTTACTAGTAGAGGCTTTGGCCAAGTTGATGCTTGTAACTCCAAGAGGGAGTATTTATGCTCGATAGTGTGTTCATGCCTCTATTGAATCTGGGGGAGTGACAGAAACCCCTAAGGTTGTGGATGTGCTGTTGCCACTAGGGATAAAATATTGATGCTATGTCCGAGGATGTAGTTATTGATTACATTACGCACCATACTTAATGCAATTGTCTGTTGTTTTCAACTTAATACTGGAAGGGGTTCGGACGATAACCTGAAGGTGGACTTTTTAGGCATAGATGCATGCTGGATAGCGGTCTATGTACTTTGTCGTAATGCCCAATTAAATCTCACAATACTCATCATATCATGTATGTGCATTGTCATGCCCTCTCTATTTGTCAATTGCCCAACTGTAATTTGTTCACCCAACATGCTATTTATCTTATGGGAGAGACACCACTAGTGAACTGTGGACCCCGGTCCTATTCTTTTACATCGAATACAATCTACTGCAATACTCGTTCTACTGTTTTCTGCAAACAATCATCATCCACACTATACATCTAATCCTTTGTTACAGCAAGCCGGTGAGATTGACAACCTCACTGTTTCGTTGGGGCAAAGTACTTTGGTTGTGTTGTGCAGGTTCCACGTTGGCGCCGGAATCCCTGGTGTTGCGCCGCACTACATCTCGCCGCCATCAACCTTCAACGTGCTTCTTGACTCCTACTGGTTCGATAAACCTTGGTTTCTAACTGAGGGAAACTTACTGATGTACGCATCACACCTTCCACTTGGGGTTCCCAACGGTCGCGTGCTATACGTGTGTCACCGGTCAAGAAGAAGCGGCCTTGCCGGCTTGGGCTCGGCCGCCGCGGCACTGGCCGCCAGTGTCCACCTTCCATCCTTCCCTAGCTCTTCCCGCCGGCCAGCAGTCCAGGCGTCTAGTAAGTCTGCGTCCGCTCCCGCCTCCCCTACTCTCTGTTTTTATTATCATGTGGTACTGTTAAGTGTTCATTACTTAAAATTTCCCCTATTCAGCTATTCTCTATGCTAATATTGAGGTATGTATTGTCACTTTGGGGTATTGTTTGATGTTCAGCATTAGATCGTTCCCATAAAGCTATATCACGACTGAATAACTAGCAGTGGAGTGATGCAACGGGAGATGATCTTGTGCTGCTCCGCTCCAAAGGTGGGCAAACCTCAGTGAGGTTGACTTGAAGCATAAATTTGATAAATTTAGGCATCACAATTTATGAATCTAAAGTATCTATATTATGTATGTCAATAAAATTTTAAAAAATCAAAAGTTGGCTGTGTGATTTTGTTAAATTTCACTGGCATACATAATATTATAGGTTGAGTTGAGAATTAGGGTTCTGGTGTAAATGATTTTTAGTTTCAAGTCCTTAGTGGGTATTTTACCAATGTACAATGAACTTTGGGTAGATGATCAATTAATTATACCATATCACAGTTGTCATGACTTGTAACTTAAGTTGTTCAAATTTCATGAAATATTTTTACTATTCAAATTCTTCCAACTATATCATTTTCTTGTACTTAAAATGAATGGGTGCCGCAACGCGCCTTTATACTCTAGTTTGTCTTATATATCGTTCATTTGGCAAACGTTCTTCACAATTTGGGTGGCGCAAAATTTTTTTTTTGGAGGTGGGCCCCCCCTCCAATTCTATCCTGCGTCCGCCACTGCCTACATGTGTGGTTGATTTCATATGGGTAGAACATATGTGCGTACATTCATAGAGGTGAATATATATACATCCTTGTGAGTGTCTGTGTCAAAAATAAAAATCGGGTAGAAATATCCCTGACGCTATCAGATGATTCTATAACATGCTGTTCCACTTAATCCACGAGAAACAGCAGCGGCCTTTCCGTCACAAGAGCGAGAGCAAGACACCAGCGTTTCTCTCTGACCTAACTTCTGTCCGCAGACAAGAAAGCTCGCATCATTGACTCGCGTTGCTGGTATTCTATGATTGCCCTGTGTGTGTGACAACTCACCGCTCGCCACAAGGTCAAAATAACGAATGACAACTGTTCAGATCAAGCCCTACGTACGTATCAACATTTTAAAATACTAACAAAATTTTCGTTTTATTCTACGCACATGCTTTGTCTCATGTAGAATCAGTTACATGGGTTGTTATTGCTTCCTGACCTAAACGCCACCAGTGCATTAACGCGTGTCTCCGCATCCATGATCCAACTGGAAACATATGACCCACCATTCGTCACAAGAACATATTGTTGGTTTTGGATAATGACATCCTCAATGTCTATGTAAACGTGTTTGTCACATATAAAAAAGGCATATACATCGTGTACACTTATCTTCCATGATGAGTCATCACGTTGATCACGCATGTAGAAAAAGACCATCGCCTCGTAGACGTTGGTAATTTAATTTGAATGTTGATGGCCAAATTGCAAAGAGTGCTCAATCAATTTTTGTGTGGTGGGTTGCCGTCTTAAAATGTTTGACTAAAATAAATTGTAGAACGATATGCGCCGAGTCTTGTGTTATGGAGTAAGTAGTTTTCAACGTCAGCTTAATTTTAAAAATAAATAAACATGACCCGATTGTTGTGGTCTTCTCTCCGGCTCCTCAAAGCCTCGGTTTATGGTTGCTGAACTAGGTGCGATGAGCTTATTTAAAAAAACTGCTATCGAAGGATAAACACTGAAGCTACAGAAATTGTGTTGCCAACGAAACCGAATAATTAATATATAATTCAAGACGATACGAAATTACTTTGATTGGTAAGTACTTTTGGACACGAATCAAATAACATCATTTATATGTATATCACATAATGCACGTTGTAATATAATAATTATATATATAAATACTGTCTTGTCGAATTGTTAGCTTATCGTACACTCCATCCATTTCAAATTTATTAAATTTCTACCTTCGTCCAAAGTCAAACTATTGCGAGCTTGTCCGAATTTGGAGTAGAAAAAATATATCAACAACTAAAAACATCAAATTAGTTGATTATAAAATAATCGTTACATGTTTAACGCTGTAGATATTAACATATTTTCTGTAATTTCGATCGAAATTACTTTGAACAAACTTAGAACATAAATTATTTCAGACTAATAATCAAGCAAAATCACTCAGACATACTGACCAGCGCTGTACCTGTACGACTGGAAACCCAACTGACGTCCCCCGCCAATCGGCACGCCGGAAACGCAGTGGACTGTTTCCCTCCCGTCACATCACATCTCCGCCGGCGGCGGGTCCCGCCGGCGTCCGCTGCCACCACCTCGCTGGCACCGCCAGCCGCCAGCCGTTGCGTCCCCTACCCGGCCAACTCCGCCACCACCTACCTGGCGACGCGCGCGGCGGCGATCCGTTCGCTAACCACCCCCTTCCCGGTCGCGGCAGCAGCAGTATTATTATACCTTCCTCCTCGCGGCGGTCGCTGTCTGGCTTCACTCCCTTCCTTCTCCGTCGCCATCGCCCCCTCCGCCCCTATCCCCTCCAATAATGTCGTCTCTGTATGTTACACAACCCGGTAGTTTGTTAGCAGGCCAGGGCTGGTGACTACCTGGAGGCTGTTGCGGCCGCGAATCAACCCTCTGTTCACGCGCTGGAAGTCAGAGCAGGACAGCCGCCTCTGAAGACGCGTGCGCGGCGGCGGCGGCCATGGAGGCGATCCAGCCAGCCAGCGATCCGATCACCAAGGTACGCGTCTCCGACTCTTGTGATGCCAGTCATGCCGCAGCTCTGTTTCTGTGTGTATATTCATTCGGCTTTCTCACTGGTACTGCTTCATTGATTCCATTCGATTTGAGCCCGCGGTGCCCGTCCATCGCCTCTTCTGCTGCAGGATTCAGAGACTGTGGTTTGTTAAATGTTAAAGCACTAAATTAGCATGGGAAAAAAGTTCTGGTAATATACTGAGGAGTTAGCTCTGAATTTATCAAACATCTAACCTATCTTCCATTTCGTGCAAACTTTAGTATGATGTAAGGGGATTGTTTTTAGTTTCTCTGAACCGGAATTGAATTTGAACTTGAAATCTTGAAGATATATTGGACGGACTATTTTGATTTTTTCATTTTGGTGCTTCAAATACAGGAGAATTATTTAACACTGTTCTATTGAGTCCATTGGTTTTTTATGATGAAGAAATTATGTCCAACAATTGGCTCTATGTTAGCTCATCAGAATTCACAATACTACCTCGTCCCCTCCGAAAAAAAATTCAATTCATGTCTGTATATTACACATAGGAATCGAACCAAATGACAGGAGTATGTTCACCGGTTTCATTTTGTTTACAGTGAAAATGACCCCATCATTTCATTCATATGCTCAAGATTATAATTCTTCCTGAGCAGACTAATTTAGTTTCAGTTTTCGAGTTTAAAATTACTATCAAAATAATTAACTTGCACTTCCAATGCGAAACTAAAACTAAAACCCATGCAGGTGTTGAGCGACAGAATGAACCCTCTGCTCAACGGATCCACCATCCCAGACGGCTGGTCTGTGACATCCGAAGACTCGCTGACACCGAGGTTGCTGTCCTTCAAGTCCAACTCCAGCACCGAGAGCTACTTTGGAGGGTCTGGAAGAGCGCTGTCACAATCAAACCGACACGTTTCCGCCCCAAATGCGGAGAACAACTACATGGAGTACTTGGATCTGATGAAACTGGAAGTCGATTCGCAGCTTGATAAGCTCAAGGGGGATGTGACAGGTCTGGAGAACTACGCCTTGCCGGACAGTGTCTACATAATCGGCACGCACCTGGGCATGTCTCTTGATGTGATGCTGATTGAGATAGATGAGAGGTTCAACGCACTGAAGCTGCTGCTGGGCGTCGTGTTCCGGCAAGCTAGGGAGATGGTTGACCTAAGTAACCCGTCCGTTTCTGATCTCCAGTGGGAGCATGAGTTGCAGTTGGAAATCATCAGCATTACCATCGGAGAATGCATTACTGGCTTGCAAGAGGAGCTAGAGAGGAAGCTGTATGAGCAAATTTCTGTCACAAACACCATGAGTAAGAACTGGCAGGAAGCAGTAGCTCAGTTTGCCGCGATGCGTGAAGACCTGAGTGCTCTTTCTAAGCTGCTGTTTCCTTCGGTACCAGAATCACATATTTCTCACAGTAAGAGTGAAGGTTCAGGTAGGAGTAGTAGGTGGAAGTACAATATATTCGGGAAGAAAACAAAGGAGGATCATGCTTCATCCCGCACCGAGGGAAGTAAGAGTTTCAGGAAACAGAAGTCCATGGTTATCTCAGAGAAATCTGACTTCCGCCATTTGAATGCTATGACGAAGGAAGAAACAATAAGCTATTTTAAGTCTGAGATAAGCAAGTTGAAGAGAGTGCATGAATCAGCCTTGCTAGAGAAGACAGAAGAGATCTTCAAACTGAAACGGGAGAAGGGGTCTGTTGCTCTTCAAAATGATGTGGAGTTTGAACCTTTAAGAAAGAAAATTCCACAGATCATCGCTAGAATGGACCAAATCATTTCCAAGAATATAAAAGCACCCGGATTTTGCACGACTCATCATGAACTCGATGAAAAGAGCAGATTTTCAAGCAGAATTGATTCTTTATACTACGACAATCAGCATCTTAGAGGTTTGCTTGCAGATAATATGAAGGATGTCAAGGAATTGTCATCTCAGCTGTCTGAAGCCAGTAGAGACATGTCTCTTCAATTATCTTCAGAAGAAGAGCTCTTGAGGCAAATCGAGAAATATAAAGAAGAGTGGGAGGACCTCCGAATTGAAAGCGATGTAAGGGATGGGCTATACTGTACTGTTACAAGAAGTTTACTTGATGATTCTATGAACAACATGCATGATGCTGCACTGAGCTTTGATGCAAAACTGTCTTCACTTGAAGCTGTGATCTCTGAAAATGAGAAGGCTTTGCGTTCGTCAAATGATGAAAATTGGAAGTTAAGGGAGAAGATAACAGAGCTAGAGGAAGAGAAAGAGTGTTTGTTCCAAGAGCATCAGGATGATTCAGAAGTAATCAAACAAGAGAGTGCAGTGAGTTTTGATGCAAAACTGTCTTCACTTGAGGCTGTGATCTCGGAAAAGGAGAATGCTTTGCGTTTGTCGAAAGAAGAAAATCGGAAATTAAATGAGAAGCTAGCAGGGCTAGAGAAAGATTGTTTGTTCCAAGAGCATCAGGAAGATCCAGAAATCATCAAGCAAGAGAGTGCCGAAATGATTCTGCGTGATATTGAGGTGGAGCCTCAAACATCACCAGGAAGATCACATGAGACTCCAAAGCAAGATTTGCAGTATGATGAACTTCTCAAACTGAACGGCTCAAATATGGACTACGATGGTGCTCTCACTAAGAATGGGCAAGAAAAGCAATTGGAGTGCATTTTGGTATCTATCATGAAGTTGTCAAAGGAGTTTGTGCAGATTGAGCAAAAAATTTCAACGGAAAGAACTGAAAACAGGTCAGTACATCTTGCTTTTAAATTAAAAAAATCCAATGTATGTGTTACATATTCAACTATTTTTATTTTCACTCTCAGCAATGCTTCATACATTATGTAAGAACGGTTTAAAGTCATTATGCCATTGTTTGTGAAGATTTCAGATTCGACCATTCCAAAACCTAATCATAACTGCAACTTCTGGCGTAATATATTTTGGGAATACACTCAACTATAACTTGATGTGGTTATCATTTATTTCAGATCAGAGGATTTGAGTGATCATTGCAGCCACATGGTCAAACAAGCCGTAGTACTAACAAAAGTAGGCCTCTGGTACAAACAAATGCTTGAAGAAAGGCGTTCTGAGCTCCAAAAGGCTGAAGCTAAGGTATTCATTTGTTTATTTTGTCTATCATGGAATTACTGTCAAGCACACTGTTTTATTCTTCATCTGCAGTAGCATTTGTGGAGAGTTTTCTATCTAGAAATTAAGTGATAGATGAATACACATATAGCAACCCTAGGTTCATTTTAAACTTAACTTCTATTTTTTTGCAATAACATGTTATATACCATTATGAGCCCATAAAATTCTTGCATGATTCAGGTTGTCATTTTGGGCGACAAGGTTAATTCACATTTGAGTCTTCTCGAGAAAATATATGTAACTCTTGATCACTACTCTCCCACGTTGCAGAAACATCCGGGGGTAAGTACTGCAATCAAACCCCATAAGTGTTTATTATTCTTATATATAGCATATCTTTCTTCTTGGGTGCTTAACCCTTTGACAGCGAGAACAGCTGAATTTTACATGCCTGCATCCATGCATCTTGAGTTCTTCAATAGTGAGACCAACTAAGTTTTTTAACATGGGTGCTGTGTATGCAGTTACTGGATGCTTTCTTGAAGACATGCAAGCTTGTGGCGGGTTTGAGAAGTAGACATGATGAAGATGAAACAACATAGATGAGTGCAGATAGGTGAGATAACCCATACTACCCGAAACTCACTATTACAAATTTTCATAAAACTGAGGAGGTGCAGCCTTCACAGTCAGTACGATTTCTTTTGAAAACCCATTACACAATTGTGTTTTGTTTTCCATTTTTTTCTTTTCAATTGTACATCCTGATTCCAAAATTTGTAGTTTCCATACATAGTTTCACATGTAACATTATTATAGTGATTATAGGATATTGAATAACTGTGGTATGTTACAAACACTGCAGGTTTGGTTTTGCTTGAGTCTGGCTTAGGACCCAGGAGATATAGGTAGATGAAGCTGATGCCCGGGCTCATGTGCTCCACCATGTGACTCTTCAGATGTAGATCAAGAGCATTGTTTCAGACTTGATTTTTCATGTCTATATTTCAAAGCGATCGGTTGTATATTGATGTATGTGCATAGTATGTATATAGGTCCAGATAAGCAGCTTGATGAGTATCAGGGATGGTTACAGACTTACAGGTTGGAAATGTAGGTTGGTTATTGTGCACATGGTGCTCATAATAGTCTAGAATGATTATCAAGTCCATTTTAAATGCTGCAATGATTATGCGGGTCATTAGGTAGAGAATGGCGATATTTCTTTAACCAGCCCAAGCTGCATGCATCCATTCAGTAATTTTGTGTGAGTTAAGAACCTTCTATCGTGTTTTCTGGTGTCAAAATACTACCAACTGTATTTCACAAGCCAGATTAATTATTGCCTACATGATCGTTTATCCATCTTGCTAGATACCCAGCTCATGTGGATGCCGTGTTTCTGTGTGTTATGTCTATTTCCTTTCTGTGTGCAAATTAGGCACTTCGAAATTAAGCTCCAGAAAAGCTGGAAAATGTACTACTATACGAAACACACATTCTGCAACTTGATTTCTGTGCATTTTCTTCCAAGGATGGATGTTTGTTCAGCTATTTAACATTCTGCCGATATGTTTTCTCCATGGTACAATTCAAGGTATCTCAAAGTTTGTTCATCAGCCACATGACATCACTTTCTAGTGCATCCTTGATAACAAAACTGTATACTTGCACTAGTGCCAATCTAACTTGATTTATAAAGATAAAACCATAAATCTAAATTATAGATGCACATATTAGACAAAACATGAAAACCCGCAGGGGGTGACGTGCTATGATCACTTTAGTTGAGTCAACAACATGCTCTATCACTGACTTGACCGGCCACAAGGTAGTCTTCCTTCACTTGGCAAGACATGCACAGTTACCGCATTCCACTTCTGGGTTTTGAGCTAGAGACGGACTCGATAATCCGGTACATCCATCGGTCAAGCATTCCTACACAAGAGGCAGAAAAGTGCGTATCAGTTTGGTGAAGGTGAAACATGATTGAGCACATTAGCCAATATTTCTGTTTGTTCTTTTTAATGTGCAGACCCTGCATGCAACTTGGAATGCCATACACCACTTTTTTTTTATTGAAGCCAATCCTAACAGCAGCATATGACAAAAACACAATCTTGTAGGCTAGAAGTAAACCTGTCATTGCAAATGTACCCCCAAGAACTGCACAAAGGCGAGTTATGAAATGTAGGAAGTTCCGTCTTTCTTCTTTGATTGTGACTGTGATTGGTGAGAGATCATACAGGAAGTAAACAGCTGCCGAAGAAAAACGGATCAGTCCTGAGAAAAATGAAGATGCCATACTCTGAGAGCAGAGCGGGGACATGGGGTTACCTGGCCAGGATCTATCAGTTGGGCGCATGGGAACAAAATACTCTGTCACAGAAAACTGATTTGTTGGCAACACTTTCTTTGAGAGGTATCTGTACTCTGTTGGAACAACCTGTCAATTTGAATAACAGATGGCGACATTATTCTCACACAAAAGCAACTGGTTGCAGGGAAAATGAAGTGGTAAATTTTCCATCTGGGCTCCAGCCTGTAGATGATAGTTCAGTGATCTGTTGTACAAATCAGATCCAGGCAACAACCTTGATATAGGTTGTAGGAAAAGGGTATAATAGGGACAATTCCGTTTGGCATACCAATGACTTTGCATGTAGTGAGGATATTTGTACAGTTTTTTCATTACTATTGCCCCTAAATGTTGCAATTAGCAACTGGCTGTCTGAACATGCTTGATTACAATCAGAAGCTATTAAATGAATGGCTACTAACCTTGATATAGTATTTGAATGTCCCACTTGCTTCATGCAGTATCCTTGAATTATCATCAAGTGGATTGTGAACTCCAGGGTATTCTGGACCAAAGGACAGAGTATGGATAACATGACTAACGTTGACATGGTTTGACCCTTCAAATATCTGCATGCAACAGATGGATAAACATCATCTATAGGAAATGATCAGCTTAAAACTGTACCGACTGTGCAATGAATAGATAAGAAAAAAAAAGCACATGGAGAGCCCTCTGGATTACTCCGAGGTTCAGAAACGGCTGGTTTCAGTGGGTCGGAAATATGTTCTACTAAAGATTTAAAAGATACCTTATGAAGGAAATGTAAGTTAGTTGTCTCTATTTCATACACTACGGACAGGGTGTTTCTGCACCCGGGTGCATCTACACCCTTTATTTGAAATGCATTTTGAACATATTTAGAAATGTCAAAAAAATATTTTAAAAAATTTCTCGTGTATATCTTGACATGTTACATGCTCACAAACTTGTTTTAGCAAAAATCGACATGTTTTGTGTCCTGTGTAAAAAAGATAAATTTTTGATGCTAAAATTGTCTATTTCTCGAGACATTTTTTGTCTTTTTTACACAGGTCACAAAAATTATCAGTTTCATGTGAAACTTCATGTGCACACCTCTACATGCGAATTATTTTTCCGAAATTTTTTAACTTTTTGAAATATGTTTTGTAGATACCGGGTGCATACGCACCCTAGATCAGTTTTGGATTTCACATATACTACAAATTACTTAAGCATAAATTTCTATTCTAGAGATTACTCAACACGTTAAATAAAGTAAGCATACTTCACAACAAAGAATATACGGATTGAAGAACAATAGAGTATCTGCAGTTTTAGATGGATAACCTGATTTGCAACAAAAATGTTTAAACCATGCACTGATATATGAAAGTTACCAGCTACCCTCTGCACGTCCAACGCACCATACACCTGCAGAAGTGAAGGCATAAATTTGTTGACAGCACCACAGAATGGGCTTAATAAACACAACCCCAAATAACAATATGTAAAATGAACAAATACTGGTCGAGAAATACTTACTCGGCATCCTTCACCATTTTCCATTGCAAGTTTGACACTCTTAACCATTTTATCTGCGTCTTCATTGAAAGGGTGCTCAGGCTTCTTTTCCTCAACAGGATGCTCCTTACCATGGTCTGATTTAAAACTTAACGCATGAGCATATTACACGCAGAATAACTAAGCACCAACAAAATCTTACGACAAACATACTTTCCAGAGGAAAAAAAAAAAGAACAGCACCACATTGAGAAGGCAATAAAACCTGGGAAATGCTTATTAATCTAGGAAGGCAATCTTTGAGATTTTATCCAAAACCTAGATGAACATAGAAGTAAGCTGCCAAGCTGCAACTACCAAATACATGACTCAGTTGAGTGCTCACTTTGGCCTATCACCTGAAACTACACAAGATGCCTAGTTTCACTAATGCCAATCTTTCACTTAAGATAGTTTTTTTACAACACTTAAGACAATTTTTAAAGAGAAAGTAAGACTGGTAGCTCATTGTAGCAATCATTTCTCTATTGGCTGTACATCTTTCCAGTACCTGGTCATGTATACAGTATAGTGCAAGTCCATAGCAACTATACTGAGAGATAACATTCCCATGTCTGGGTTTATTCCAGCACACAAACTTAACGGAACATTCTAGGCTTTTAGCTAAAGCAAAACTGGTCCATCAAATGAAACATTTTAGCTAAAGCAAAACTGGTCCATCAACTATACTGAGAGATAACATTCCCATGTTTGGGTTTATTCCAGGCTTTCCAGCACACAAACTTAACAGAACATTCTAGGCTTTTAGCTAAAGCAAAACTGGTCCATCAAATGAAACATTTTAGCTAAAGCATGTTTGTGCATCAAATGAAGTTTCTAACTACACTTAATTTCTTTTGTGCGAAAACTTAGTACTAGTGCTATGTTCAGTTTTCCTTTTAAGGGGGAAACAGAATATACCATGGTCGTGAGTCCCATGCTCCTTTTCGACCAGATCAGACAAGTACTCAGTACCAATAATGTGGCCATACTTATCCAAGCGAAGCTGCAGACAGCAGAAAAAAGGAAGACGCAAGATATTATTAGACATGACAAACATATAGTGAATAGTGATGACCATTTAAAAACTACAGTATAACTTTTCTGAGAAAATACTTTCTGGAACCATGAATAACAATGGCAGCACAAGAGCAAGACATAAACCACAGCTAAAAGTGTTTGTTCTCTGCAACCTACACTAATCTAAGAAAACAACTCGCAAAAGAGCTAGCATATAGGCATGCATCATGGATTGTAGGTATGCACATTTATGTAATGTTTCTCGATCACAAACAAAAGAGAATAATAATTAATTAGTGCAGCTATAATCATATTAGAAGTTTAAAACATACATGGATCTGATATAATATTGAGCTGCATGCACTGAAAGTAACAAACTTTTAACATCAGATGGTACCTTCCAAATATTTGTATGCAAGTCAACCTCATGCTTGCCGGACATGTCAATTGCATCCACGCTCAAGACTGAATGACAACAGGAGACAATGAAACATATCAAAATCATGAACCATACGCAAAATAATGTAAAAATGGAAGCTAGTGTAAAACTGATACTGGATATAAATGGAATCAATAACTGACCTTCACATGGTAAAGAAGGAAATGATACATTTATATGAATTGGCAGAGTTTCTCCTCGTTTCAGATCTACAGACATCTGCAGACATTAAAAAAGGCATGAGACTAGTACATGATCTTGATGTTTACAGTCAAAACAAAGGGGAAAAAACGACCACGTCGAAATAGGTTTTTCATGGATCATATTTTAGTAGTAGACGTTGACAAGAATCAGACTATCAAACGGCGCACAATTTGTCATGGATGTCACTGATTGTTTCGTTTCAATAGACATTCTTTTATCATTATGCAAATTGTTTCAACAGATTAGTTTGCATATTGAAGTGAATACAATCTTAAACATGACTACATGAGAAATTTCTATCGCCTCCAGGCATATTCCCAACACGCTATAATCGTAGAAATTATGGAAGAATGGACATCACAAGTTGGATATTATATTACAACACGCTGCATATGCTAGTCATACAAGAACAGGCAGCGAGAACCAGCCATACCTGATGCATCGTGTAGGTGGTAAGGTAAAACGTGAGCTCATGCGCGAAAAGCGTAACCATTATAATCAGCCCGAGAATCGTCACTGCCAACACATCAACCGCAACGCAAATTAAACACAATTCTCAAACATATATAAAGCATCCAGCAGAGACAATTCACTGCGATCTATCTATGTACCTATAGCCCCCGAGTAAGTCTTCTTCAGCAGGTGGTCTTCCGCGTGCGGGAACGCATTGAAGTTCTTCAGCGACGGTATCCTCCCCATCTTCGCAGCTGGCACAGAACACACAGTCAACTTCGTCAGATGCTATGGCGAGTGGTGGCGCAGAATCAAGCCGAGGTCCCTAGATTTGGCAGGAATTGTCCGCAAACGAGGACGGTTCCTCAGGAACAGCAGACCAGTACAGAATTCTCCGTCACGGCGAGTTCGAGGGAGCGGGCTCGACGGCGCCTCGCGGCGGGAGAACGTGAGCTATGTGGAGCCGGCCGTGACCCCCAGATCGAACGGAAGGAACCGCGGGTGCTACGAGGTGGGTCGGAAGAGTTGCTCACCGAGAACGGGGCCGGGAGGGAGCGGTGGTGGCGGCGGGTGTGGATCTCGCTGCCGGCGATCTAGTCGCCTCAGGACACGGCGGCGAGGCCGGAGGCGGAGACGGAGACGGAGCAGGCGGTGTCGCGGTCGGAGACGCGAGAGAACCGAAACCCAACGACCCGAAACTAGTATCTGCTCCGCGTGCGTGAGGGACGTGGTCGCTCTCTGCCAGGTGGGACCCGTGGGCCGTTCGGCCCAGCCCAGTCCTAGAATAGGCCCACTGGGCCGATGGTGCCTGCAGCTTAGAAACGAATCGGCCCAGGTGCTTGCCGTCGACGACACACGCCGGCAGCACACTGCGCTTCTGCCGCCGCCGGCCACGCCTCCGGCCGCTGCTCGTCGCCGCCTTCGAGCTGCAACGCTGCGCCCCACTGGGCACCGTAGGTGTGTGTTGCGATTCGTTCTTTGCCGCCCTAGATCCGTCTCCGCTCCCGCCTTCCCGATGCTCCAACTCAGTCTTGTTTGATTCTGCTCTGTATTTCAGAAGCTTGCGCGAACAGGTTCAGCGTGATGGCGGACGCCAGTACAGAAGGGGAGGCGCCGCGATGCGTTGGCTGCGGCCGGCGCGTGAAGACGCTCTTCGTGCAGTACTCTCCGGGCAACATCCGTTTGATGAAATGTGTAAGACGCGTCGTATGCGTAACCCTTTCTGCTTGTTCTTGCACGCGCGTATTTAATTCTGGATGCTTCTGTTTATATGTAGGATAACTGCAAGGCTGTAGCTGACCCCTACATCGAGTGCGAGTTCATGGTATGATGGCCAACGATCTATGGGTTTTGGATTTCTGATATCCGTGTGGTTTGACGCCTTTTATATGTCCAACACACTGTGAGGCCTTAACTCCTACTCTTTGTACACCCCTGTAGATTATCTTGATCGATCTGATTCTCCACAAGACCAGGGCGTACCGGCATCTGCTGTTTAACAAGCTGCACATTGGTTCATCTCTTGATAAGGTGGGAGCCATATCATACTATGAAACCTCACTCAAGTGCTACTCTGCATTTTCAAACACCCCAGTGCAATTAATTATGTTCGCTCACCTCGCCGGCCCTGTATATAATATTATCCTTTTACTCTTTCTCTTTAGGTTGCTTTGTCTCGCCAATTTGGAGATTATGCTGTTTTTCCTTTTGGGCCTTTTTGTTTCTTTCCGGCCTTGTAGTTTCTAGTCTTTCCCTATGATTTTTTTGGTTCTGTAAATAACTTTTTAACCTGATTTTTCTATCATAATGGTTTAGGCTGGCCTGGTGCCAGCTGTAGATTCCTCAAACAAAAAAAATAGAACACCCTAGGGCAATTCAACTTGGTCAATGGTCTGTGCCAGTCATGATACTTGAGAATTTGAAGCTTCATCTGTCCCAGATCTGCCTGTTTTTCTTCTTGTTGATGTTTTGCCTGTATCATATGACATTTCAGCCTTCTATTTTTATGCCTTGACATTCCATCCAACAAGAGTGTATATGTGTTGTTGCCCTGATAATATAGTTGTCGATTCGTAATCTCGAACTGTATATTTGGGACTCTTGTTTTCATATTTTCCGCTGTCATTTACTTCTTCTGTGCATATAATGTTTAGCTTGCCTTATGTATCAGATTGTGTTTTTTTTTTCTTGCAGGGAATACTGTACCAGTCCATTCTGGTGTATATTGTTGTTGATGCTTGTATCCATTTGATTTATAATTTCTTAGTTTCAGTTTTGGTTGTTTCAAATATTTAACTTATACGGACCATAACTATATAAGTCAGAATATCGGTTTCAGAAGGCAACACAGCTGATAAGAATTCTTCCAGAAGCATGTTGTCCACAATTTTCATTTGCAGCGAGGTGACTATAAAAGCTGGCTGTGTTCTGATGTTTCTGCTTCTCATTACCTTAACACTGTATTGATGTTCTGCTGTTCTTCAGGTTCTGGGTAACTCATTGTTAGGGAACGTCGTATTTATGGCAATATTACTTCTGGGAGTACGATATATTCTCAAACTATCTTTTGATATTATGAGGTATTGTCGAATACTTGTGTAACCTTTTTTTATTATGTCTGGATATCTGGTGGAATATTTCAGTTCTCATAACAAAATTCCTAGAAATACACCTGTTATTTCATCGTGTGTATAGTGTTCTCAGTTGGATATCATTTATATAATCAGTAATATTCTGTAACAGTATATTTCTGTCTTAGAAGGTGGTGAAAACACATTAGAGTTTCACATTTGATGTTCGTTATAATTGAGCTCACGGTTACATTTTTATTACTCAGGTATAGAGAGGTTCTGTTAGCTGTCATCATTTCAAGCTACTTCAAGTTATTTCTTCTGACAATGATGGTATCGAAAAACTATATAGAAAGTTTTTTCTGTGAATTCTTTCAATTGTTTTCTTTGTAGTTGAATATGCCATTTGCAGGTATGGGAGTTTCCATCATCTGCTATATTCATTGTTGAAATATTTGTTCTCTCATCAAATGTTGTCGCCCTGAGAGGTAAGCACTGTTATTTTATGCTCTTCCTTAAGTTCTTTCTTTTATCTTCATGCTTTCTAGCTTTTACAGTTTTTCCACATTAATGAGATTCACGGTCATTGTTAATCGACGTCTGAATAAGCATAAATATACTAGATATCGTACATAATTATGACATAGCCATGTTTAGCGTCAACTGGTACAGAATCACAGCTTCCCTACTAATCATGCATTATTCGAACATTTATAAAATTGTTGTGTGAAAGAGGCATCTATGTGGCCACAATCTCCTGTAATCGAATCAGACAGATGCCCCAAGCTCCGGCGCAAATGATTGAGTTCTGTCACATTCTCATTGTATCCTACAGAATTGATTGATAGATAGATCTAGGCCTCAGCTTTATCGTGTCCAATGTCTATAATTTCCTGAAGCTCCTCCTTTAATTCAGAGCTTCTGTCAATAATACGTGTTGTACACTCACACGAAACTTACTAAATTTGTTGCTTTGCCCCTAGCTTTCAATACTGAATGCAAACCAATGTTTGTACTACAATTAAATGGTTATTTTCCTTGCAACATCGGAGCTCATATTTACTTTCTTGCCTATTACTTATGCTGAAAGTGGTTTCTCTGATGAAAAGGAACCAAACCTACAGTTTACTCACCAGTGGCGTAAACATGTTAGACATCATAAATAATTATGCCATGGCTGTGTGTAACATCAACTGGTACACAATCACAGTGTCCTTACCGGTCCTGCAGTATTTGTACATTCATAAGATGGTTGTGTGAAATAGTCACACTATCCTGTGATTAGATCAGACAGAGGCCTCAAGCTCTGTGCAAATGATTGAGGTCTGTCACATTCTCATTGTATCCTACAGAATAGGTTAGTAAATCTAGGCCTTAGCTTTATCATGTCCAACGTCTAGAATTTCCTGAAGCCTACATCACTTTCCATGCAGAGCCCTGTCAATCCATACCTGTTATACTCTTGATATATGCTGAACTTAGATATATGCTGAACTTACTATTAGTGTAGGTTCTCCCTTAACTTTTGATACTGAACGCATTGACAACTGGGATTGTACCAAATAGAAAATGGTTAATACTTTCCAGACGTAAATATGCTAGATGTCATATACTGTATATAATTATGCCATAGCTCTGTTTAGCCTCAACCAATAAAGAATCACATGTTCTCTGCTGGTCCTGCAGTATCTGAACATTCATAACCTGATTGTGTGAAATGGGCACAATCTCCTGTGATTTGATCAGACAGAGTCCCAAAGCTCTGCACCAAATGATTGGGTCTGTCACATTCTCATGGCATCCTACAGAATTAATTGATAGATCTAGGCCTCAGCTTTATCATGTCCAACGTATGATTTTCTGAAGTATACATCACTTTCAGTGCAGAACCCTGTCAATGTGTACCTGCTATACACCTGATATACGCTGAAATTATTACTATTGTCAGTTCTCCCTTAGTTTTCGGTAATGAACGCACTGACAACCGACATATTGTACTGAATAGAAAATGGTTAAATTCCTATTGACACTCGAACCGCAAACGTATTTCCTTTTATGGTTTATTTATACTGAAAGGGTTGTCCTATTTCTTTGATGAACAGAAACCAAACACATAATTTATTAATCAACTGGAATGTTGTGAAAACTGAACGTCCTGGTCCTTTTGCAGTCATGACTCAGTTCCCAAAAGCCCATTGCGTTGGAATCTGCTTCGTGGCGCATGCAGCGAAACACTTGACGGAGCGATGGCTCCTCCGGACACCGTGAACATGGATTCATCAGGACTGCCCACCATCTTACTCCAAGGTAGGTGGCCCCAGATCGAACCTGTTTAACTCCATATAGGCATACTGTGCAGCGTTCATGATCCCGCCCGTATCGCAGCACATCTAATCATCTGCGACGAACTGACCGACTGCCCTATGCAGTGTCCTTGCGAGTTGCTCAGCTCTGGACCACGCCGGAACTTGAGTGGTGGAGGGATGTCCTGTTGTCTTTGTACCGAGGCCCTACAGCGTTTGCTGCAGTTGGGCGATCTTTTCCGGTGAGCGTGCTTCGAAACTGAAGGGGTGATATGTGTAGTGTAGATGGCCTGTCCCCTTCGCCTGCTTATTGCGTAAGCAGTAGCTGCTTCCACTGTTCATGGAAGTGCGTCACTGAAAGGGCCTCTCTACCTTCTTCCTACACGCGCAAAACGCAGCAAAATCCAGTGTCTGTCTTGCTCTGTTCAGTTCTGTTTACATCCATTGTTGTTAAAAAGAGCCTTGGGTTGACGAGCTATTTAGCTTGAGCTGAGCTTGAACTTGCCTTGATGTATGCAGTGACTATAACATGCCAATGTATAATTTTTTTTGCTTCTCGTCGAGCTTATTCAAACCTATGGTAATGCTTGCATATGTAGTGTTCATGGCCGTGAGGAGATGCTTTCTGGCACACCGACACGTCTTGATCAATGTGCTTATGGGGAGTACAGACGCTCCAAAACCTTGCAACAGTGCCTGTCCATCGCCTAGGAAAGGTTACATACATTGCTCAGGTAAAGGACACTCTTGCGAACATATCAACGTATAAGTACAGAGCATGCTCGCCATCAATCTATATCTACATCGGTGCCTTGAAGGCAGCTAATCCTACTGCCACTGGTATGGACGGCGTTGCCACATGACAGTACAACGGTTAACAGCAGCAACAGCTATGATCGAGACCGCAATGTGTATCTGTGTGCCTGGGCACCGACATGGCGACACACTGCCCGTTACCTGCCCATTTTCACTTGTGGTTTCTGGTTTCCCTGGCCCGAGCCGCGGAGCAGGGTATGATGTTCGGGAAGGTGGAACCTGAACGTGGTGTGGACGTCTTGGTAGGGTGAACAAATTCGCTAGGTTCCTGGCAATATGTCCCATTCCAGCGAGCTTAGCTTTTCTGGCCTTCACCACCGGCTGATTATGCTTCTGCAGATTGAGGCTGCACGTTGATCTATCTTTCTCTTGCGCTCAGTTTTGCTATCAATTGTTGTTGAGAAGTCAATCCGTGCATCCTTTGTGCACTGAATCGACTGTCTTCTGAGTTTCATCCACCGATCAGTTTATGCCCAGAAAAAACCAAAACATTATTCCACTAATAAGTCGATCGGGAACTGTTCGGTAAAGTATTGTTTGTAACCAAAATCACTCGTCTTAAGATATTCTGAGCACGAACTAAGTCTAACACAAAAGACAACACTCACTTGGCTTGTCCCTCCATCTAGTATTTCTGTTTCCCATCCCTGCCTTTGGCTGGTCGCCACCACTAGACAATTCCGATGAACCTGCACTCTGCCTCTCTGAGTTATACTCGCACTTTATCATGCAATGGACATCATGGTTTGCTCCGTCTAATCTGGTCAAAACTATTCTTTGACCTGCCGATTCATTATCTCTTAATTTGGTGGATGGTGTCCTGGTTCATGAAATACACATGAAGCAAAGCAGATAGGGGACACACACTGATTTATTAAACAAACTCCCGCACTTTTGGATGTTACTCTCAGCGTGTGTAAGTTGCATTATTGAGTCGTAGACGATCGGCAGCCACCTCGATTAACAAGTCTGGCTGGCATTCGTGCACATGTACTTGTTAGTTTGAACTCTACTCACACCAACCACCTCGTAAAGTAATTAGCTACCATTTTTTTAGGTGAGCTAACGAAATAGGAGTAGCAATTTTGGCAGCCTTTAGTTGAATTATCAAATCAGTTTCTGCTCAACATGCAATGAGTAGTCATGAATCACATCATGATGCAAAATGGATAGGAAATCTTAACCCATAACTTTCTCAAAAGGTTTTGCATGGACATTATCCCTCCAAGTAAGTCCCTTTTGTTGTCTAGCTTTATCACCCCCTACTAGTGTGGTCACCGTCGGTCATTTCCCAACAAGCTGAGTTACACAATATAGGGTTGAGATCACTACCTTTTAATTCTCGGGATTGTGATTTTAATTACACTTTTTTAGATGAGGGTGTGACTTTTGATTAAGATATACTATTCAATGAGTTCTTGTCTACTGCCTAAATGGAACTACAGAGTAGTTTCCTTTTTCCTATAAAGTAAGAGGGAAATTTACTAGTCACGATCGCACCTCTTACTCTTAGTCGTCAAGTTACTTGATCAACGACCATTATTGTGCAGTGCACCATGCAACCTTAGCTTTGAAGAGCAGAAATGCTGGACGTACGGACTCGCTCCTACGGAAAGAGCTTACGGAATGACGTGGTGATTTTCAGTTGGTTCAAATCATGTTATCCTCCGTGATTGTAGGGTCTCAATTTAACTGCTGCTCTCCACGTCTGTCCGTAATCTGGATTCCGTATGAAACCATCCGTAGATGTAGCGTTACTGTTTGAAGAGTCCCTCTTCCTTGTGCATGATTGCATCCGGATATACAAAATCTTACCAGAAGAATCTTTCTCCTATCATGTAGATTGTAGAGGCATCATGGAATCTAGCTATCCTTACATGATGCATTTAAATTTCAGTGACTACTTTACGTTTCCCCATGCATATATATAGGTGAAGCTTTTTCTAACCAATATATGTATTAGTGGTATATGCATAAACGTCTAAACCAAGAAGTACATTTAGAATTTATAGGGTGTGCCTTATTTGAGGCGAATTAAAGTATAGCCAAAGTTTTGGACAAGATTTTGCTGGCCCAGGATGTGTCCATATTGGCATATGAAACATAAACTAGTGGGCATTGAGGCATGGCAGGTGTGGCAATTTTTTTGCAAACCATCCAAACAGGGTCAAAATTTTGGCCGTGACCACATAACTGGTAGCCACTATATATTGGTGTAATGCAGAGAATGTGGTCACGAACCAAAATGTAACCTTGTTTGATGTGAAAGCGCACAATTTTTAACTATGTTCCCGGCTTTGTGTCCCATAAAACAAATTGACAGTGCATGGTGGTCCATGACAAAGAAGTGGCGGAAAGGATGGGTTTAGGAAAAGATGGCATGAATGGAATCAACAAAAATACTCATACATGGAGCTGATGGTGATGCTGGGAATCCAAGAAAGGGACGAAGGTGGTCACATTTTAGAGCTTGTTGAGCTTATTCAAAACCTATGGCAATATATACAAGTTGTTGAGTTTTTTTTGGAGTTCGTGTATTTGTAGAGTTGAGTGTAATGTAGAAGGCGACGGTATGGGTAACATAGTCGCTCCAAACCCTTGTACTGGTACTCCCTGTAAGCCTAGGAAAGCTTACCTACGTTGCTACTGTCAGTGGTGTGGACGGTGATGGCACATGACAGCGCAACGGTTTAACAGTAGCTGCTACGATCCAGACGTCGAGGTCGGGATAGCTAGCGACATGCGTATCCGCATGCCAGGGCACCGACGGACGGCCCGCTACCCCGCAACTTCACCTGTGGTTTCTCGTTTCCCCAGTCGGAGCAGGAAGGCAAAGAAGCTGAACATGCGTGCTTCTGATAGGGTGAACAAGTTTGTTCGGGCATCTCTAGCGAGGCGACTCATCATGTTTTGGCTAGTCCGAAACAGTCTGGCGGACAGGCAGCAACTGCTTCGCGGCGTGACACAAACTAACCGATTCGCGTGGACTGACCCATGCATTCACCAAATTTAGGTCACGGATGCGTTGGGCCGAATATCCAGCGCGTCCTTCGTCTGGCCATTCCGGACCTTCCAAATTTGCTGGAAGGGACCGAATGGGTCACGTGATCGGTCCAATTTCTGTCCGCGACGCGATTCAAACAGATATAATCGGACCATTTGGGTTGGTGTTTTGGTTCGTCCTGCTGAAGATGCTCTTACTCTGGGTCGATCGGGACCTGATTGGTATTTGCCTGTCTTGAGATATCTTGTGCACGAGCTAATAGTCTAACACAACGAACAAACACTCCTTGCTTGTCCCTCGATCTAGTTCTTCCGTGCCCCCATCGCTGCCTTTTGGCTGGTCGCCACCACCAAATGCACATTTCCCACGTACGCTTAGGCCAGACGATTCAGACGAACCTGCAGTTTGCCCCTCCGAGCTACTCCACACTTTATCATGCATGGTTGCTCTGCTCCATGTAATCAGGTCAAAACTATTATTTGGTCTCCGGGCTCATTATCTCTTTGGTGGATGGTCTCCTGGTTCATGATACAAGTGAAGCATGATCAAGTAGATAGGGGACAAGAGCTGATTTATTAAACAAACTTTCGGACATAATTCTCGCTAATCTGCGTGTGTGGCTCGCATTATCGAGTATTGATCATTGAGGCCATAACCACCTCAATTAACAAATGTGGCGTACGTGCGCATGCACTTGTTGGTTTCCCCATTTTCATATTATATCCTAATCCGGCCAAAGAAGCCATCTAATGCTCGATTCTTCGACCGTGCGCACTTTTGACGTGAATGCTTGAGAACGATGATCATGTGTCCAACTGTACTTTACTGCACACCTTAACTATCCATTTTCATGTCATCCTAATTAAACTGCCCAAATAAAATTAAAAGACCCTAATTAATCCCACCAACCGTCTCCTAATGAACTAACTAGCTACCATTTCTTAGCTGAGCTAACAAATATGGGCACAAATTTGGCAGGCCTTTAGTTGAATTTTCACATCAGTTATACATACACTCCACAGTTGCATCTACGGAGTAGTCACCACTCACCAATCATATCATGATGCAAAATGGATATATACGAAATATTAACCCATAACTTTCTGAAAAGGTTTCTTGCATGTACATTATCTCCAATGGGTGGGTTCTTGTCTACCGCCTAAATAGTATTACATTCGCCCAAAAATTTAAGACACCCTTCAATTTGACAGGTAATTAACTTAGAACTTTGACTATGAATTGTACTTACAATATGTCAACAAATTATTATATATAAAGATATATGAAATGAAAGAACTTTGGAAGACGTATGCAACGGTGCCATTTATTCATTCTCAATAAATGTAATTTGTTAAATATTAGTGGTGCATAAAAGACCGTGCAAAATAATTTGACCATTACATTTTGGGATGGAGGGACTAGTAAGGAATTTTTTGTAGCTAAAGTAAGATGGAAGTTCACTAACCCATAATTGCGCGCTTCTAGTTCTTAGTCATAAAATTACTTGATCAATTGTTATTATTGCATAGGCCACCATACAACCTTAGCTTCAGAGAGTTTTTCCTTGTGCATGATTGCACTGAAATTTAGAAACTCATACAAGAAAAGTTCCTGTGCTATTATATATATGGGTCAAGCTTTGCTAGCCAATATATTTGTTGGTAGTACATACAAAAAAGGGTAGACCAAAAAATGCATTTAGATCTTAAGGTGTCTTTAATTTGAGGAAAATGACTCTATCCATGTTCAAGGATTTTACCGAGCATGATCTGACCAACATTGGCAAGAAAACTAAACTAGTGGGCAATATTTGAATATCAATGGTATCAATAAATGGAAAAAGGTTGTTACATTTTAGAGATTTTGTTGGGAAAATATGACTGTACATTAGTGGAATCAACAAGATAACTCATACATATAGTTGTTGAGTAATTTGCATGCTAGTAATCCAAGCAAGGGAACAATGTGGTATCATTTTAGGGATTTTGCTGGGAGTGTAACAAACAAATAATTTCCTTATCTAGCACCAAACATAGCATATGTGCAGAACTAGCCCATATCCAGCTAGGCCAGCATGGGCACTGCCTCGAACCTCGATAGGAGGAGCTCTTCAATATAATTATTGTCTGTTACACCAAATAGACCATTGTTGAATGTATTAAAAATACATATATTTTTCAATTTTAGCAGAAGATCAACACATAGGGCAAATAATTAAATCAGATCGGTGACGACATGTTAGGTCATACTGATACATGTTGTGTTGTTTTCTTATTTATAAATTTACATCATAGGGGCTTCCCCTACGGTGGAGGTTTCAAAAAAAAGATAACCCCTCCGTCCCAAAATGTAAGGCATCTAAGAAATGGTCAAAATTTAAACCTTATTAACTCTGACCAAATATTTAGAAAAAAATATTTACATCTACAATATCGAATGGACACATTAAGAAAATATACTTTATGATGAATTTATTGATACTGATTTGGTATTGTAAATGTTCATTTTTTGTTTATAAAGTCAAACTTAAAAAGCATTGACTTTTGACTAATCCTTAGGTGCCTTACATTTTGGGACTGAGTGAGTATATATATGTTTACTAAATTTTCATGTTCTGTATTGCATATAAGGATATAGATAATTAAACTATATGTCTCCAATTATATAGTAGATCCGCACTATTTTACGTTAACTGGTGATAACCAAAAGCAATGCTATTTAAATAAAGAGTGAATTCTAGTTTTTACCCCCTAATTTGTCAATTTCGACACTGATTACCCCATTTAATAAATCTTCATCCTAATTACCCCATTTAGGAAAAGTTTTGCCAAATTTTACCCACTTTAAAATATTAGAGCTTTTTTACATGTGGGCCCGCACCATCAGGTCCATGTGGTGTGACACGTATGCTGCTTTTGGCCTTCTGCCTTTTTCCCACAAACCAGATATAAAGGAAAAGATGAAAGAATTGGGTTTGAACCCTTGGGACACTGTGTATTATCAGAATAAGGAGACCAATGGAAACTCCATGGTTGAGCTAACAAATGATTCATGTGTGACGAACAAGCTAGAGGAGTTTGAACCTTATCTGGCCAAAAACCACATATGTGTCACGCCACATGGACTAGATGACGTGGAACCACCTGTCAAAATGCTCTAATACTTTAAAGGGGTAAATTTTGGCAAATTGTTTTTTCTAAATGGGGTAATTAGGATATTTTTTTGTTAAATGGGATAATTAGTGTCAAAATTGACAAAATAGCGGGTATAAGCCGGAGTTCACTCTTAAATAAAAGTAGTATCCACAAGTTGTCAACTTATTAATGAGCCAATTCGAACATGTAAGACTCATTATACCTAGAAAATAAGAACAAAGAATCACGAGAGTGCCTTAATTTGTTCCCTAGAAGTTTCAATAATATGGTCACCTAGTCATATCCTAGACACCACTATTTAGATATTTGTTAGGTTGTACTCTTTATAGACTTTTAACAGAAAAAAAGTATATACTGCATAAGTTATGCAATTGCTGAAACCTAATACTAGAAGAAACTTTCTTACAAAATACAATTTAAACTTAGCACATGCAAGTTTGTTTGAAGTTATCCATTACAAATGTATAACAAGGAATATTTCAACCAATGTTTTACATGTTATATAAAATACAGTCCTCTAAATAAGCATGGTGAGGTAATTGTACATGGGCGAATTCCATTTAAGACATTGAATACTACACAAAATTTAGCAAAATTTCCATGTTTAACAATGGTAAGTAAAATAGTAGAAAATTTGTACTTGCTAATACTATAATATGCCAAAAACGCCAAAAAGAATAAAAGTTTAGTACTATTTGTAATTATTTTAGTTTTCCCCGTGTGAGAATTGTTCATGGGCTCGCCCTGCATTTGTGTTTCTAAAATGTTTATTGCCTAGGGCCTTTCGGGCCCCTTCATAGATTAGCTTGTTTTACCTTTGCGGCCTAGTGATGGGCCCTCTAGAATATTCATAATAGGCTGACTATTGAAGGGAAATGATTGATAATCATGTTGATGCCTTTATGATGCTACACAAGTAGTGTTGAAGGGTGTTGGTCAGACGGAGGGAGTAGACGCTGCTGGACAAGGAGTTGGGCGAGGTTTGGAGGTTGCACGGGCGAGATATAGCTGGAGTCACTTGAGCATCGTTTCTTATTCGGGCTGCTTCAGGGTTGTACTTAGTGACTCTTGTCTGCACTGTTCATGTATTTCTCTTGTGACGTAATCTTGGGTGGATCAATTTGTGCATGCGTGAACTATCCGTAGTTTGGTTGTATTCAGACTATGTAGTGTGGTGCTGGTATGGCTTTATATATACCTTGTCTGAGGCCTTATGTTTCAAAGTTTCATCCATCACACATTTTTCTTGTGAGTCGGGAGTTGTTTGACATGTTTTCGGCGCGAGGTTACTAGCAATCTAACACAACAGCCAACACCAATGTTCCCTCGATTATTTTCTTTGCCCTAAGCCCAACTGATGAGGACATCCCTACTACACCACTACCTCCGTCATTGATGAATGAAGATGAACCTGCTGTGAAGCTCAAGTCCAATGAAGTTCGGATTAGACCAATTACAAGGGCTCGTGCGAAGCTACTTAAGCAACAGGTATCAAGAGGAGACGAGCATCGCACGAGGAGTAGAGGAGCAGCTGGACATGAAGACGGACGTCAAGATGGACGTGAAGCTGGACATGGAGCTGGACATGAAGATATCTCATGGACGCGCGAGGGAGGAGCGGGAGGCATGCGCGAGAGGAGAAGAAGACGTCCAGGCCGGTCCAGCACCCGGTCCGACCGGCCGCCAGACCGGCCAACCCGGTCACTGGCCCGGTCGACCGGGCGCCAACCGGACGCAGTTTGTCGTACCGGAAGAAAACCGGAAACCTCGCAACTATCCGGTTGCCGCCCGGTTGACCGGACCCCAGACCGGCCGCCCCGGTCCCTGGCCCGGTTGACCGGATTCCAGACCGGACTTGTCCGAGTCTGTCTCGACCAGATCTATTCTGGGTCGGTTTTACTTGTATTTTTCGACCAGAACTCGTCCCGGACGCCTATATAAGTGCCTTGGACGACCCCCTAGCTGTTTTAGACCACGTTTAAGATAAACCCTAGTTCTTAGTTGTTTGCTTATGCAAAACTATTGAATCCCTACACCATATTGCTTGATATTGTGTAGATCCTGAAAAAGTCTTGTGTGATCTGCTGTTACATTGGGAATTATACGGTTGCAACTTACAGCTTCGTGGTCGGCGGCTACGTGCGCAAGTGTGTGGAGTTGCGAATATCTTGCAGGGTTGAGAGCTGTTGCATTGGCGACAGGAACCAATCGAGAGATCTCATTGCGTCATACAAGTTATAATCCGCTACATCGTCGTGTTCCTCCGCTGCTATCATCCCGTGATCATCATCACCACCGTTGCTTACTGAGAAGATCGGGCCACCCCTTATCATCTTGGTATCAGATTTCCAGTTTTCCTCGGTAAGCCATCCACAATCCACCCCATAGTTGAGTTGTGAGTGTTTTCCTATCCAGAAAAAGCCAAAAATATTAGGGTTAGGGTTTGCCATAGCCTTAGATTGCACTAATTTCAGGTTTTAGTTGCTTTTCATAGTTGTTTTTGCGTATCTTTGTCTATCATCTAGTTGTTAGGGTTTGAGTCTCTACTTTCATCTAGTTTTAGTTTTTGTTACTCCGAGTCCACATAGCGTACAGTGTGCTTTTCCCAACCATAGCCACAGCCTATCGATATACGTGACTAGGAACTTCCCCAGAAGAGACTAGTTTTACCGCTCGTCAGGCTGCTCTTAGGGTTTGGTGCTTTGCATATTTTGTTGGCCGTGTTATCAAGGAGTTGAGTCATAAAAAAAACAGAAAATTGAAAAGAAGCAAAAAGAGCTACATAGATGCGTGTGTTATACAAAAAGAAAAATCTCAAAAGAAAAGTGAAGTGCTAATTGAATCAAGTGAAGGCCTAAGTTTACTTTACTGCACCCGTAGTTGAGCAATTTTGTGCCTGTATCGTTGAGCTTTGCTAGCGTCTCTCTAGTGCATTGCAATATTGTTCCCACATATAGTTGCATTGCCCCATTATATCGCCTTGTGTGAGTATCATTGGTTATCCACGGTCAGCGCTAGAGCTTGTTATTGGTGCAAATAGGTAGCCTACCTACAGCCCCACATATATCCTGCTTTGTCGTGTGATTTGTTCTTATACCCTTGATATTCGCTCCGCTACATCCGTGCACTAGTTGTTACTACAAGTGGTAAGCAACACTAATTTACTTTGGAACGGTAAGATTTCCTTTTTCTTATCAGTTGTTGAGTGAGTTGTGAGAGTACCACCATATATTTTTGATTTAAGTGCACTAACCTACTAACCATGTCTGCTAGTGATGAGAAAATTGTTAACTAGGAGAATAAGAACTCTGCGGATTTGATGACATGGAGGGAGTATGAGGCTCTTCGTAATGAGATGCGACGTGAATTCCGCGCTCAGGATGATGAGCTTAAAGGGACGGTCCAAGAGATCTCCCAGAAGCTGGATGCTACAAGTGCGACCGTCACAAGGATGCAAGATCAAACGACGGATATACAACGCAGTCTTACTGACTTGCGCTTACTTGTTGAGAATTTGACCACACGACAACAACAAGACGATGATGAAGATCCTGAGCTTCAAGATGACGCACACAATGCTCGTGGTGCACCTCGTGGTGATCGTGCTCGCGGTTGGGTTCCACTTGGCCGCAATGGTCGTGGACATGATGAGGAAGATGGATTGGGTAAGCCCAAATTCTCTATACCCAAGTTTGAAGGAGGTGCTGATGTTGAAGAATACCTCACTTGGGAACTCAAGATTGAGAAGCTATGGAATCTACATCCGCACTACACTGAAGATAGGAAGATCAAGCTTGCTTCTTCTGAATTTGATGGCTATGCTTTGCGTTGGTGGGATGCTTTTGTTCGTAACCGAGACGAGGATGGTGAGCAACCTATACGTACATGGCGTGCCATGAAGGAGGCGATGACTTCTCGCTTTGTGCCTACAAATTACTTGCGGAATATATATGATAAGCTGACTCTATTGAGACAAGGTGTGAAGACTGTGGATGAATACTACATGGAGATGGAGATGCTTATGCAGCGTGGCCGTGTCCGTGAGTCTCTTGAGATGTCAATGCAGCGTTTTCTGAATGGTTTGAAGTATGATATCAAAGGCATTGTTCGTCACTACAGCTACACCAATATGAATCAATTGTTACATCATGCAAGAGAAGCTGAATCACAGTTGGCTGATGAAGCAAAGATCAAAGGACGAGCTACAGGAGCTGCGCGTTTTACACCCCGCGCGGCTCCATCTACGGCGCCGGCGCCTTCGACACGCTCCGCCCCTTACTCTACTCCGCTTAGTAAGCCGGTCTCCAATGTGTCTAACACAAAGAAGTCCGAATCTGCTGCAAGTACGAGTGGCTCTAATGTGTCTACTGCGCGTAACCGTGATATGGTTTGTCACACATGTGGTGGCAAAGGTCACTTTAAGAGAGATTGTCCTAACCGTAAAGTCATGATTATCAATGAGGACAATGAGTATGAGACTGGAGATGATGTTGATCCTAATGCTCCAGACGATGATGACTATGACACTGATGGTGAAGATGCATATCCGTCTGATGCTCGTACCATTGTAGTGTCGCAGCGTGCTCTTAATGTGTTGCCTAGTGCATCTACTCAGCGCTGCAATTTGTTCCAAACAAAAGCTTTAGTTGGTCCTGACAAGGCTTGCAAGGTCATTATTGATGGCGGGAGTTGCCGCAATTTAGCAAGCAAGGAGTTGTGTACCAAGCTGAAGTTGAAGTATCTACCGCACCCGTATCCATACTATATTCAGTGGTTGAGCGACAATGGTGAGATGAAGGTAAACCACATGGTGCGTGTTGAATTTGCTATTGGACCGTATAAGGATTGCATTGATTTTGATGTGGTTCCTATGACGGTGTGTCACTTACTATTAGGTCGGCCTTGGCTCTATGACCGTTCTGTGCAACACAATGGCCGTGCTAATACATATCACTTGGAGTTCAAGGGCAAGAAAATCAACTTACAGCCTATGACACCACAGCAAATTGTCAATGAGTCTCGTCAGAAAGTTGAAGTGAACTTGGAAGATGCATCTTTAGATAGGCGAGAGAATTGTAATGTTGTGAGTGATATAACGAAAAGTGAGAGAGTGAATTCCTTAGTCTCATTAGCCACCAAAGAAGACATGAGAGAATTTAGTGAGGATCCTACAGCCATGCCTCTTGTGCTCTTGTACAGGGGTACGGTTTTGGTTTCTAACGACATGACCCCTCTTCCTCTTGGTGTTTCTACTATTTTGCAGGAATTTGGCGACGTATTTCCGGATGAGGTACCCGCAGGACTTCCACTATTGCGAGGTATTGAGCATCGAATCGACTTGATTCCCGGAGCTTCGCTACCCAATCGGGCGCCATATAGAACGAACCCCGAAGAAACGAAGGAGATACAGAAGCAAGTACAAACGCTACTTGACAAAGGTTATATCCGCATAAGCCTTAGTCCTTGTGCTGTTCCTGTTATTCTAGTTCCTAAGAAAGATGGTACATGGCGTATGTGCGTAGATTGTAGAGCTATAAACAATATCACTATTCGATATCGTCACCCTATTCCCCGTTTAGAGGATATGCTAGATGAATTGAGTGGTGCTGCTGTGTTCTCTAAAATTGATTTGCGTAGTGGTTATCATCAAATTGGGATGAAAGAAGGGGATGAGTGGAAAACTGCCTTTAAAACAAAATTTGGTTTATATGAGTGGTTAGTCATGCCTTTTGGTCTAACTAATGCACCTAGCACCTTCATGAGACAGATGAACCATGTTTTGCGTGAATTTATTGGCAAGTTTGTGGTTGTGTACTTTGATGACATATTAATCTACAGCCGCAATGAATCTGATCATACTATACATATTCGTCATGTTTTGCAAGTGTTGCGTGATAATAAACTCTATGGTAATCTTGAGAAGTGCACGTTTTGCAAAGATAAGGTCATATTTCTGGATTATGTTGTCTCTAAGCATGGAGTAGAGGTAGATGTGTCTAAAATTGAAGCTATTCAAAATTGGCCTACTCCCATGAATGTGAGTCAAGTAAGAAGTTTTCATGGTCTAGCTGGGTTTTATAGAAGATTTGTGCCCAACTTTAGTACTATTGCTGCACCTTTGAATGACTTGACTAAAAAGGGTGTTATATTTGAGTGGGGCGCAGCCCAAGATCATGCTTTTGATGAACTTAAGAGATTGTTAACTTCTGCACCGTTGCTTGCACTTCCTGATTTAAATAAGCAATTTGAGATTGAATGTGATGCTAGTGGTATTGGAATTGGTGGTGTGTTGATGCAAGAGGGTCGCCCAATTGCATATTTTTCTGAGAAACTGTCTGGTGCTAAGTTGAACTATCCTATCTATGATAAAGAATTGTATGCTTTAATTAGAGTTCTTGAGGTTTGGCAACATTACTTGTGGCCAAAAGAATTTATCATACATTCTGATCATGAAGCTTTGAAATACCTGAAAGCTCAGTCTACTTTGCATAAGCGTCTTGCTAAGTGGGTTGAGTTCATTGAGTCTTTTCCATACATTATTAAGCATAAGAAGGGAAAAGATAATATTGTTGCTGATGCTCTATCTAGGAAGAATATGCTATTAACTCAACTTGATGTTAAAATTCCTGGATTAGAAGTGCTATGTGATTTATATGCTACTGATCATGATTTTGCTGAACCATATCGCTTATGTGCTCTTGGTAAAGCGTGGGAAAAATATCACATACACGATGGGTTCTTGTTTAGAGCTAACAAACTATGTGTTCCAGAATCGTCTGTACGTTTGCTCTTATTGCAGGAATCACATGCTGGAGGTTTGATGGGTCACTTTGGGCGTGAGAAGACGATACTCATGCTAGCTGACCACTTTTATTGGCCAAAGATGAGGCGGGACGTGGACAGGTATGTGAAGAGGTGCATTACTTGCAACAAGTCCAAGTCCAAGCTGAAGCCTCACGGTTTGTATACTCCTTTACCGGCACCTACTACACCTTGGGAGGATATAAGTATGGATTTTGTGTTGGGTTTGCCGCGTACTAAGAGAGGCCATGATTCTATATTTGTGGTAGTGGATAGATTTTCTAAGATGTCACACTTTATTGCCTGCCACAAAAGCGACGATGCGTCGCATATTGCTAACCTGTTTTTCAGGGAGATTGTTCGACTACATGGAGTCCCGAAGACTATTGTTTCTGATCGTGATGTGAAGTTCATGAGCTACTTCTGGAAGACACTTTGGGGAAAGCTGGGGACAAAGCTACTGTTCAGTACTACTTGTCATCCCCAAACTGATGGTCAAACTGAGGTGGTGAATCGAACCTTGTCACAACTGTTGAGATCCATGATCAAGAAGAACCTGAAGGAGTGGGAAGAGTGTTTGCCGCATGTGGAGTTTGCTTACAACAGAGCAGTACACTCTACAACGGAGCTGTGTCCTTTTGAGGTGGTGTATGGTTTCAAACCCATTACTCCACTTGACTTGTTGCCTTTGCCCATACATGAGAGAGTTAATATGGAGGCATCCAAGAGGGCAGATTTTGTGCGAAAGATCCATGTGAAGACTAAAGAGTTGATAGAGAAGAAAGGTAAGAGCAATGCTGCAAGGATGAACAAGAAGCGTAAGGAGATGTTGTTCAAGCCTGGTGATATGGTCTGGGTACATTTTCGCAAGGATAGGTTCCCGAAGCTGCGGAAGTCTAAGTTGAAGCCTCGTGGTGCTGGTCCTTACAAAGTGCTTGCCAAGATCAATGATAATGCATACTCGATAGATCTTCCAGTTGATGAGTTTGGTGTCAGTAATTCTTTCAATGTTGCTGATTTGACACCATATGACGGAGAAGACCTTGGAGCGTCGAGGTCAACGCCTTTTGAAGGGGGGGGGAGATGATGAGGACATCCCTACTACACCACTACCTCCGTCATTGATGAATGAAGATGAACCTGCTGTGAAGCTCAAGTCCAATGAAGTTCGGATTGGACCAATTACAAGGGCTCGTGCGAAGCTACTTAAGCAACAGGTATCAAGAGGAGACGAGCATCGCACGAGGAGTAGAGGAGCAGCTGGACATGAAGACGGACGTCAAGATGGACGTGAAGCTGGACATGGAGCTGGACATGAAGATATCTCATGGATGCGCGAGGGAGGAGCGGGAGGCATGCGCGAGAGGAGAAGAAGACGTCCAGGCCGGTCCAGCACCCGGTCCGACCGGCCGCGGACCGCCAACCCGGTCCACGGTCGGCCGACCGGGCGCCAACCGGACGCAGTTTGTCGTACCGGAAGAAAACCGGAAACCTCGCAACTATCCGGTTGCCGCCCGGTTGACCGGACCCCAGACCGGCCGCCCCGGTCCCTGGCCCGGTTGACCGGATTCCAGACCGGACTTGTCCGAGTCTGTCTCGACCAGATCTATTCTGGGTCGGTTTTACTTGTATTTTTTGACCAGAACTCGTCCCGGACGCCTATATAAGTGCCTTGGACGACCCCCTAGCTGTTTTAGACCACGTTTAAGATAAACCCTAGTTCTTAGTTGTTTGCTTATGCAAAACTATTGAATCCCTACACCATATTGCTTGATATTGTGTAGATCCTGAAAAAGTCTTGTGTGATCTGCTGTTCCATTGGGAATTAGACGGTTGCAACTTACCGCTTCGTGGTCGGCGGCTACGTGCGCAAGTGTGTGGTCCGCTACATCATCGTGTTCCTCCGCTGCTATCATCCCGTGATCATCATCACCACCGTTGCTTACTGAGAAGATCGGGCCACCCCTTATCACCAACCCTTCCTTTGGTTGGTCGCCACCACTTATGCACATCTCGATGACTCGATGGACACTTAGGCCTGACCAAAGAAAATCAGAATACCAAAGGTAGCTAGTGCGCTATTCTTCCATCCCTGCACGCACTTTTGATGTGAACGATGATCATGATTTTATTGGTGAACTCTACTCACACCAACCATCTCCTAATAAACCAGTTAATCACCATTTTTAGGCGAGATAACAAAAGCTAGAGTACCAATTTTGGCAGCCTTTGGTTGAATCATAGCACTGATTATTCATGAATCATATCACGATGCAAAACTGATAGGAAATCCTAACCCAAAACTTTCTCTGAAGGTTCTTGTATATGTGGACAGTATCCACCAAAGTAAGACACTTTTGTTGTCTGGCTTCCTTATCCCCTACTAGTGCTGTCACCTTCAATCATGTCTTAACATGTGGGGTTACACAATTTGGAGTTGAGCTCAAATTTTTTTTCTGGTGAGAATGTGACTTTTGGTAAGATATGGAGCTCAGTTGTCTTGTATTCTGGTGAGAATGTGACTTTTGGTAAGATAGACTGGTTGATGCGTTCCTGTCTACTGCCAAAATGGAAACTAAAGAGTCATTTTCTTTTTGGCTATACAGAAAGAGGTGAATTCACTAACTGTGAACTATGCGCCTCTTGCTCTTTGGCATCAAATTACTTGATTAACGTCCATACTTTTAGAGAAAAAACCTTGATCAACGGCCATTATTGCGTAGAGCAGCATGCAAGCTTAGCTTTGAAGAGCCGTTCTTCTTAGTTCATGATTGCACCGGAATATACAAAATCTCAGCAGAAGAATAGTTTTCATATCATCTGGATTGTATACGTAGGCATCATCATATCTAGCCATCGTTGCATGGGCCATTGAAATTCTAGTGACCACTTTACGTTTCCACATAAATATACATATGTCAACACACGCCCGGAAACTTCATGTGTAAAAATTAGTTGTGTTGTTTTGGCCACAAACCAGACATGCCCGTTAGAAATGGCACTCAATAATATGTTTGTTCATTAGCTCCTAGATTTGTTTGTTAAAAAAAGTTGAAGGCAGAAGAAAAAGTGTTAGGAAAAGATGACATGAGAGGCAGGAACAAAATACCTGGCACACGTAGCTGATGTTGACAACTTGACATGTTAGAATCAAAATCCAGAAGGGAACCAAAAGTGATCAAATGTTGGAGCTTTTACTAGAAACGCAACACACAGAATATCGATCTCAGTAATCAACTAATCATTCTCCGGCGCGAGCGGCTCTGGAGAAACCCCAACCCTAAAAAAACAGCGCCCCTCGATCTCGCCCGTCTGGCCGCTGCCGCCGCCGGCGCCGGCGGTGGCGGCCGCGCCCGGCCGTCGAAGACGGCGGGTGGGGGGTGGGCGCGCTCCGACGGGTTCCCTTCGCGCGGAGGGAGACGTCATCCGGGCGGCGCGGTGGGTGATGTGCGGCGGCGGCGGCGGGGCGTTGAGCTCCGTCGTCGCGCTGGGCTGCGGCGTCATGCTGAGGGCTGGCGCCATGGCCGGCGGTCTTGGGCAGGGGCCTGGGCTGCGCGTGTCCGCCCGGGACGGCGGAAGGCGCTCCTTTCCCCCGCTCCGGCGAGGCTTGGGTGTGTGTACTCCGTTTCCGGCAGGTGGCCGAGCCTCCGGGTGTCCTGCTGCCTCGGCCTCCTGGTGGGTGTCGCGGTCCGGCGATGTCTCGGCCGTGGCCATGGGATGGCGGCGGCGGGCCCAGATCTGGGCCGGCGGGCCTAGGTCTAGGCCGCTTCCTGGTGACCTTGGCGGGGGCCGGGTCATCTGGTCTCTCTCGGGTTTGCTCCGGCTCGTGAGTGCTTGGGATCTTTGGCTGGTGGGGTGGTGAGGCAATGGTACGGCGACGGCTCGCCGCTGCCGGTATTTTGATCCTCTCCAGCCTGGGCCCGACAACCGCCGGGACGGTGTGTCTCGGAGCTGCTTGTCTGGTTTGGTCTCGTGGAGTTGGGCTCTTTGGGACGCCGGCGTGCGCGATCGTGTGTCCGCGAAAGCACCGCAAGGCTTCGCCAATGCCGGCGACGACGACGTTTCCGGACGCCGTTTACCTCCTTGGAGGCGTGGCCATGACACACTCACCCGCCGCCGGTTGCTGTCCCACAGGTTTTATCACCGCACATCGACCGGCGATTTCGCCGAGGTCCTCCGCGGAATCCCTCTCGTCGATGCCCTGCGTCAGGCTATGATCGGCTTCTTCTAAACGGTGTGCCTTCGGATAGCGCGGCCTCTCTCGAGCCTAGGGTGGTTGTCGGAGTTTGTGCCGTGGCACGTGGGACACCGGTACTCCTCATTAGCTGGTGGTTGTCCTGATGGCCGGCGCAAAGACTTAGGTCTTCCTTGGTGTGGGTGTTGAAGCAGCCGCGAAAGCGTTGCACGTCCCTGTGCCGACAACGGCGACGCTCGAGAGCGCCGCTCCCCTTCCTGGAGGCGTTGTCGTAGAGCTTCCCCCCTTTGATCTCTGGTGGCTCGTCTGCTCTCTAGCGCAGTCTGCTAGTCCCATGGTGGCAGTGGTCTTCTGCTAGCTGCCGTGTGTACCTCTTCAGTCGGGAGCAGTTCCGCGGAGTTGCGTCTCGGCGCTTGAAGTTTCGGCCTGAGACGCCGGTGTTTAGCTAAAGTCTTGGGCGCCTGTGTAGTTTGTGGAGTTCCGAGCCTGGCTCTGCTCCGCCTAGTCTTTTGTTGGGTAGGCTTTAGCTTTCACCACCAATGCTTGTATTTCGAACTGGTATCCCCAGTTTTCTTTTTCTTTTGTTGTGTTGTTGTCCTCGTTGTAACCTTGTGTGGCTTTATATATAAAGCTGGGCCGATGGGCCTTCTATTTAAAAAAAAGAAACGCAACACACCAACCATCTCCAACGAAATCCTGAAATAGGTCGAATGCTACGAACCAAATTAGCTAAAAGTCCTCATTAATTAGTCAGCACGACTGATGTTTGGTTACGTTCGGGACCAAGCTTGATACCTAGACTTTGTAGCGAGGACTGTAATTCTGAGGCTTAAGTAATACAATTTCTATTCACAAAAAAAAAAATTAGTCAGCACGAGTATATTTCCATACGACCACAACACTTAATGACGGGAATTACTTGAAAGGTATATATCACCTCGTGTACTTTGGAGTTTGGACCGTCATTTAGCTATTGCATGAGGCTGTACATCGGTAGGGTCCTAGATAGACAGCTCGGTGCTGCGTTATGGTATACAGTGACGTGGATTTGACGCCCTAACCATGGCGATCAACATCAACGTGTGTACGATCCTCCGGCCGTCCCCATAGCTAGCCTAGCGAGCTTTGGCCTCCTGCCACGGGTCGGGCCGTCGGCCCGATCAGCCTTCATACTGGCAATCAACTGCTCCAAGCACGATCGATGACGATCGCAGCCAACTTGTTCTGGCTGCGTTGCCGAATCTGTCCGACAAGAGCACCACCCATATGCGTACCCACATCCAATGCTCACAGAAACCAGCATGAACCACTTCAGTGAAGAGATGGCCCCAGCCATCATGCATGAGACACAAATTAGGCATCAAGTTTCCCAGCAATGTCCGTGGCTACTATTAATTATGTACTTTTAACATAAAACTCATCGCCACATACGAAGAAGAAAAAACAAGTGCCCCACCTCTGCATAGTACATGTGCCCATCATAAATTTTGGAATATTACCTCTGCTGCAAAAATAATTCTACTTTTTTCAAAAATAACTCCCTACAGGAATTCAACGAAATACCTACGGCTAGGAGGTAAGCCGACATACATTTGTCGGGACCGTCGGCGTAGCCTATAGGCACCTACGGCTGGAAAAAAAACCTGTCAGCATAGCATTAGCTAGAAAGTAGTTATACACAGCAAACGTTGCGTAGGCTCTCTCTCGGCTGTAAAATGCAACATAAAAAATGTCATAAATCCAATCAAAGACATATTTAGTTTTCATGATCTTGTCGAAACAAGTCTTTAGTGCAAATGGAATTTTATTTGGATGTTTCATTCGAGACAATCATCGAAAGGTCGGCCTGTTGAGGGAGCACACACGAAGCATGCAAGATGAGTCTGATAGGAGATACCTAACTCCGATTTTTAAAGCAAACTTCGCATGAACTTCTCTTTGCCCCGCTCCTGTGCGAAAGTACCGTCATTAGGGCTTAAGCCATATTCGGTGCGGCCGAGCCGCACCAGCTTAATTACTATACTATCTCAATTTATTAACGTAAGACCTTTCATCTTTTCTATTACTACTGCACTCACGTACTATTTATAAATAATATAGTGTGTAGGTTTACTCATTTTTTTCCATATCTAATTTAATTTAAATATCTAAAATACCTCACATTAGTGAAGAAGTACAGTTTACTAGCATACATGCGCATCCATTTGTTAATTTATTGGTTTCTCCTTTTCATATTATCCTAAATAAACTTCCCAAAGAAAATCAAAAGACCAAAGGTAGGTACTGCGATATTTTTTGACCCGTGCTAATTAACTAGATTATTCTAAACATGGACACTGCTGACTGTTCATTTGAAACTTGACATTTTCATCTAAACTACAAATTTTCGAATTTAAGTATGAAAAATGGCACGTACGTGCATACATGCGTTCTTTATATGCAAAAAAAAATCTTTAGAATTTCTTGAAAGCTGGAAATACAGAATTTAGGCGCAAACCGTTATCGGGTTCAGCGGTGCTTAGTACCAGGCATGTATTTTCGAAACCATGCACCCACTTTTGACGCGAACGATGATCATGGGCTTCGTAAACCCTGCTCACACCAACCGTCTCCTGATAATTGATGAAGTAATTAAAGACCTTTTTTAGGCACGCTAACAAAAACAAGAGTAACAATTTCGTCAACCTTTGGTTGAATCATCACATCAATGTCTGCGTACTCTTGTCTCCATAGTTTTGCATGCAATGAGTAGTCCTGAATAACATCACGATGCAGAATGGATATGAAATCTTAACCCACAACTTCAAAAGGTTCTTCTATATATGGACAGTATCCCCCAAAAAGTAAGGCCCCTTGTGTTGTCTAGCTTTCTTATCCCCTACTAATGCTGTCACCTTCAGTCATCTCTTCACAAGTGTAGTCACAAAATTTGGAGTTCAGCTCAGTACCGTTTTTTCTTGGGACTGTCGTTTTGTAGTAGTACTCTATTTTCTTAGATGAGAATGTGACTGTTGGTTAAGATAGACTAGTTGATGAGTTCATGTCTACTTCCTAAATGGAAACTAAAGAGTCCTATTCTTCTTTGGCTATAAAGTAGTAAGACGGAAATTCAATAGCCGTTAACTGTGCGCCTCTTGCTCTTAGTCATCAATTTACTTGATCGACGACTATTATTGGGTAGAGCACCATGCAACCTTAGCTTTGAAGATTCGTTCTTCCTTGTGCAAGATTGCATCGGAATATACAAAATCTTACCAGAAAAATCGTTGTCCAATCATGTAGATTATAGAGGCATCATGGCATCTAGTCATCCTTGCATGGGCCATTGAAATTTTAGGGACCACTTTACCATTCCACATACATATACATAGGTCAAGCTTTTCTAGCCAATATATATGTAGTAGTAGTACACAGAGAAAAGCCAAAACTAAAGCTTACCGACAACTCGTCGATACTAGGAAAACAAAAACTAATGGGCGATCGGGCTTGGTGAGATCATTTTTTTAGTAAACTCGCCAACTTAAGGTCATTTTTCTCGCTCCGAACAAAAAGATTGGCAAGGGCTGTGGTCATAATCCAAACATGACCTTGTTTGTAGGGACAGACACTCATATGTTTAATAAGGGTGACTTCTTTTGGGCTTCTACCCCAGCTTATAGGTCCCAAACAGCTGAAGCCCAAAAGATGAGGTCAGTTTCTGGAGAGCTTCCTCTCACCGTGAAGCCCACATCATGTATGTAGCGAGACCAGTTTCTGAGCATTTTCCCAAGCTTCTCCCCTAAAACCCGAATCAGTAAGCATCTCTACCCATTTTGTTGCTTCTATTTACGGCAAAACTGCCATTCTAGAGAATAGCGTTTGAGCAATTGAAAAAAGACAAAAAAAATCAACTTACCGCTTGATGGGACCGATACAACCCCGCATTCCTTCGCACCGCTCCAACCCAAACTCCTCATGGCGCTCTTGACCCCGAGCTAGGGTTCTGGCACCGCCGCCACTCCATGATCGTTGACCCCGCGTCGGCACGGCAGCTCCGGCGGGGCTGCAGCACCCCCCCCCCCACCCCAGCAAGGATGGTACCCGCCTCTGCATCCGTCGCCGACGAGATCGAGCTCCGCCACTGCCCCCACATCATCTGTTCTTGCCCCGCATGCCTGAGTTCTCTCCCCGCATCTCCACCAATAGCAAAGACGACGCCCACCTCTCTACTCGCAGACTGGCCCCGTCAACGAGCTCTCTGCTCCACCCCCACCAGCTGACCGTCGACCTCATCCTCCACGATCTGCTTCGTTCTCCACTAGCAACTATCTCATTCCAATGTTTACTTGTATTGTCATTGATACGTTGGTAGTATATTTGTTCCAAATGTTCTCTAATTGTGAATTGATGCTCTTCTAGTGATTTGACTTTTGTGATATATATTGTTCTCTAAGATGACATGCATGGAATCAGCAAGATTACTCATAGACATAGCTGATTTTTACATCTAGGCAAGAAAACCAAGCAAGGATGCAAGGGAACAAAGGGTGGTCTCACATTTTAGAGCTTATGTTGTGAGTGTAACACACCAACCATTTTCTTATCTTCTGCAGAGGATGGCATCTATGCCTCTGAAGTCCTTAATAAGGTGAAACAAAACATACCAAATTAACCTTTTATTATTATTATTCAACGCAAGATAACTTAAGTATGACTCTAACAATTGATTAAGAGAATTCGCTGGATAGGTATACATCATCTCATCTAGCGTGGATTCTCCATTCTTAAAGTTAGTCATAGTTGCACATGTAGGCACCTAGATAGACACCTTGGTGTTGTGTTACGATGCATCGTGGCAACGAGTTGACGGGGTAACATTGCACGAACAACAAAAAAAATGGTTACTTGTGCATGCCTTGGATAATATGGACATCTCCATTGTGAGAAAAGGGCATGATCAAGCATGCATTTTTCTTGCATTGTCAACACAAACACCAAAATTGTGTTCTCTCATAAATTGGTGGTTTTGTTTTGGTCACAAACCAAACATTCCCATGAAGTGGCAAACAATAATTTGTTAATTCATTAGCTCCAAGATTTGTGCAATAACCAAAATGTTGAAGATGACATAAAAGGGTCAAATAACTAGCACATGTATCTAATGTTGACAAGTTGACATGCTAGTACGCCAAGCAGGGAGCAAAAGGTGATCAAGGTTGGGAGCTTTTGTTACGAGTGCAACACAACAACCATCTGCTACTTGTCTCCGTAGAAAGATGGCACATATGCCTCTAAAATTCTCTATTAGGTCGAACATTCCGCACCAAGTGCGGCTAAAAATCTCATTAGTCAGCACAATAATTCAATAGCACTAGTACAACATTTAATCAAGGGAATTGCTTCAAAGGTATACATCACCTCATATAATTTGGAGTTTGGACTCGCCAGTTTTGAGCTGGTGAGGCAGATATGCAGGTAGACTACTAGGTAACCATCTTGGGTTCTCTATAGCTAACATGTGCAACAGTGAGCTATAAAGAAGAACTGATTTACTAATACATGACCAATCATTCGTTCTCACGAAGTGTTTTGGAGCTCGTATCAAAGGTGGCTCTTAGGTTACAAACTGTTTGTCTTCTCTCCCCTCCAATGCAGCAATTACATAGTATTTTAACTTTTATTATGAGTTGATGTCACCCCATTATACTTGCTCTCATGAACACTGGTGGTGTGGATTTTACGCCCTACTAGTGACAATCATGCCGTTTACTTGCTTTGATCGTGTGATAGTTACTACGCTTCAGGCCCAATAAACATGTACGAGGGGTAGTCTAGTTTAGCCGGTCCAGCCCAGACGCAGGTCGATGGTACTCCTAGCTTGTACAGTACTGCTGTGATTCATGGATAATTAATTAGCATCGGATTTCCCCTCCTTCGTACATGCATCGCTACACATCAGACGGGGTACACAACAGAGGAGCAGATGTGTAGATCACATCGATGCCCTACTTTGTTACATCCAAAGGGTAAACACACAATGCAACTATGCAAGCCAAATAAAAACTGAAAAGGTTAACGCGCAAGTTGCAAAAAAGCAACTAACCTCCTACGTAGCTACTCTAGTGATAATCAAGTACACTAGCTAAAAGTGGCTATGCATGCAACGTACGTGTACGCCACGCATGCATGCATGCACGCCAATTAACTATGTGTGATAATACTCCCACTCCGTACAATACCTGAGAAACATTTAAGAAAAACCATGGCTAGAGTTTTTTAAAGAAAACAAATACTAGAAATGTCAAAAAACCATGGATCCAGAGTGCTGTATGAACTGGCTAACGTTGATTCTGGATGGGTAGTACCCATTCTTAGGCCGACGTGGCACAACAGACTGTCAGGGGTGAGGGTGACACATGTAAGCCAGTTCACAATTCTGGACTGTTTTGTATTTTTCCCGTGCCAAAGAAAAGAACTTTCAAATGGGGACCTACGCTCCAAACTGAAGCAGTGGCATGTCTTGCTAGTTTGCAAAATGCTCAAATGTGGGGCATGATGAAAGTCCAAGTGGAGACGGATTCCCAACTACTTGTCCAGGCGATCAAAGGAAGAAATCAAGACATGGCGGTAAATGGGAGCTTATTCAGGGAAATAAATTTCTTTGCTAGCCTAAATTTTAGTATGTTTGAGATTAAATACTGTCCAAGAAGCTGTAATAAAGTAGCAGATGCCCTAGCTAACTATGGTGCAAAATTAGGCCAAAGTAACGCTGTAATTTGGCCTGAAGATACACCAGAGTTTGTAAATGTTCTCCTAGCCAGCGATTTTGCTGTGCTAGATATGTAATGGAAGTTTCTGTTACAGTTTCAAAAAAAAAAAAAAAAAAAAAAAAAAAAATGGGGACCTACGCGTTAGGCTTATCTGCACTAGTGCCTTTGTATGTCAGCGATGGGGAACATGGTGGCTTCGGGCGGCGATGACGGGCGACTCCAGGCACCATTCTTGAAGTTGTAGCCAGCCACATGCTGAGGGGGGGGGGGGGGGGGGCCACACGCTTCTCAGACAATACTATATGGTCGTCAGTGATAGACACAGTGCTGGCGAGTTGGTGCATAGAGATGGATGACGATGAGCTTCTCGTATAACGGGCTACTAACTCTGGTTGATAAGATTGGAGTGTACCATTTGATCGTTTGGTGGTTAGAAGCTATCTAGAGAGGTTAATTGGGCATAGGAGCTCTAGGGAGCTCGCCACGGTCACTGGATTGGCGGTGCGTATTTTGGTTGGATGCAATGAAGGAGAGCTCCATTGGCCGATTCACAAAGCATGGATGATTCAGGGGAGGAGATTAGGGAGTTTGTGTGGATCTGCGTGTCTTCGGATCGGTGGCGAGCTACTGTGAGAGAGAGCGATGTCCGGTGATGGCAGCTCGAGACGCCTGAGGCCAGTGCGGTTCTCGGTGTGTGCCCCCCCCCCCCCCCCCCCCACCACCACCAATCAGGAGCGGACGAGGTTGAGGATAAGAGACCATTGGTGAGATGCTCTGAAGGTTGGGGACGAGCGCGTGGAGCAGGGGATACGACTGACGGTGAGCTATGAAGGTTGCGGAAGGGCCCCGTGAACCAGAGAGAGTGGTCAATGATGACCTCTTTAGATTGGGGAGGGCCCGAAGTAGCAGGGGAGGCGTATGTAAGGCAGCTTTGGAGGTTGGGAGAGTACGTGGATGCATCTACATATATTTTAGTTATAGATATCATTGTATATCTAAAAAAAAGGTTGGGTCACTTATTTTAGAACGGAAGAAGTAATAAGTGTTAGTGGACATATGTAAACTCTGGTGCGCTGGATATAACCATCCTTCTGATTATCCAATCTAAGATCAGCTCTCACTACACAATCTAAGAGTGCGCGTTTTAGTGTGTAGGTTTACTAAATTTTTAGAGTGTAGGTTTACTAATTTTTTTTTTAAATGAAAGCTATTGTCCTCTAATTAGGAATGGAGGAAGCAGCACATAAGGTAACAAGGATAGGTTGATATGCATGTGCATGTACGCACGCGCGGCGCCCAGCATCGCCGGCATAGGATACCGGCGGGACAGCACGACGTGGGAGCATGTTTCCTCACGTTCCGGCACTGCCGATCCATGAACGTGAGGTACCGAAACAAAAGCCTAATTATACCGGCTGTACGGCACGCGCGGCGGCACGATCGGGATCGAGAGCGCCAGGTGCGTGCAGTGCTAGCGCGGCGCCGATCGGTTCGTCCGGATCCCAGGTGCGGCGGCGGCGGCGGCGGCCCCTGTCTCCGCCCACCCCGGCAAACGCCAAGACTCGTACGCGGCACCGCGCCCCGGCCCCCTCGACGAGATCGAGCGCATCTCCGGCCATGAATCAATCACCCTTGTTCACGCACCGTCCGGCCGATATTGCAGCCAAGTTGTTCTGGTTGCTTTACCAAATCTGTCCAACAAGAGATGACCCCAGCCATGACTAGGACTCTAGGAGATCGATGCATCAAACTTCCTACCAAACTGTTCGTGGCTATATTACGCAGTTTTCAACATAAAACCGTTTTTGCAAAACAAAAGTACGTACCTCACACCTCCGTATAGATCGAGATAAGCATGTTATTTTCCTCTTTTTTATTTTCCTACAATTTTCATTAAAATCACTACTGAAAATGCACTACACGACCTCAGAATTAGTAATGCTCGGCAAAAATGCAGCATCTCCAACAATGTTGCCCTGCCACTAACAAAATGTAGCAAACTTCCTCGAAACAAATGGCATACATATAAGAAACGCTTGAACCTTTTTTTCCTCTTTTGCTCAAAAACCCCTATCAATTCAATCTCTAGTTTTGCTGATCTTGTCAAAACAAATCATCGGGGAGAATGGATTTTTATTTGGATGTTTTCATCTGAAGACATGATCGTGAGTTTCCAACATTCAGTTTTTCTATACCATCATCATCTATTTGTTTTAGAAGTAAGCTGATTCCAACAACAAGAAAGTGTAATACAGTGACAAGTCTGAAAAATGCTAAAATCAATACTATGTGTGTGACTGCACGGAAGATACAAATCGGAAATACAAATTATTTAATTTATTACGAAAGACTAATGCATCCAAATTTATGTTTTCTATTCCTTAAAGCTTCTTTTATTCCTGGGATAATAAGCATATGAAGATTTTAATGCAAACCGTTAGGTTTATGTTTCCTGAATAATATAGCCCTCAAAACAAACTAAACAATTACAAAAGAATAAGTATATTCTTACTTCAAACATTGACCATTTTTATTTGATTAATATAATTAATAGTTTTAATGGTGCATAGTATACTATGTAATGGTGGTTGATTATATTAGAATCAAAAGAAATAAATTTTGTTGAAGAAAGCTAAGACATTAAAGATTTTTATTCATAGAAGGATTCACAACTATGAGTTGAAATTTTTAATCAAAGAGGCAGGTCAAAAATATAGGAGAACTCTTGGTTTTTCGCTCTTTTGCATTTGGGTTCATTGGAACCATGAGAATCCAATTTTATTGGAACAATATATATGTTTTCAATAAAATAAATGATGATTCGGAATGCATCTCTGTCTATCAAATGGTGTTGAGTATATTGTTTTTGAGAAAAAAACTCATCAAATATTTAAATATACATTTTAAAGGAAACAATATTTTTTTTATGCTGCCACCCTATCTCTACCATCGCTTTCACTTAGTCATTCCTACCATCTAATACTTGGTAGATTTTTTTCTTACTTCTTCGGTTCCTTTGTTTACACGACATAGGAGGTTCGGCACCCTGTGTTTATATGACTACAACACAATTGAATTAGTGCCAAGTGACTCAATCCAAGTCGTACAACATAAATATTTTGGTTCCCTATGTATTTATTTACTCTAAAAATCTCAAAAAAAAATCTAAAGCTAGATAAGCGCAACATTAAATGTATCAATTTTTTCCAACACTCCTCCTCACGGTATATTTGACTCATCAACATCTAGATATTGCTGTCCTTGGGCCTTCCAATTAAGCTCTTCCACTATGCAATTTCTCATTTTCATGTAGTGGAGAGTGCTCACCCTTTAGCTAGAGTTTGGTCCATATCTCATTGTAGCCTTGTAGCTTACTTTTCTTTATCGTCCTCCACATTTAATTTCCTTTTTGATGTTTCTTTAATTCTAGTGAAGGTATATTAAGTTGACCAATTGTAACTACCATAACTGAGATACAACTATGATCTCCCGGTAGTGAAGATTCAACATCCAAGAGTGTCAAATCGCTGGGAGAGCCGACCTCTCTATTTCTTACTATGAAAAAATTAAATAAATTATCTTAAATTGGTAGTATATAATTAATATTATTAGATTTGTATTGAACTATACTTTTTAATGATGCCATTGATATATTCCAAAAAAAATTATAAATACAAATTATTTTTTGGTCAAAGAAAAATCATGAAAAACGAGGGCTCCGTGTTCATTAATTGAAATGGAGGGAGTATACGTGTGCACACTGAGTAAATACGTTCATGCACCGTTCTTGTATTCCATCTGTTTAAAATTAGTTGCCATGGCTTTGGCCAAATTTGGTCTACATACCCATGTACCTAGACACGTTTTAGCGTGTAGGTTCTCTTGTTTTGGTAAAAAAAAGTTGAGACAACTAATTTTAAATGAAGGGAGTAATTATTACTATTGTTGCACTTTATGTTACTACACCCTATGTTCATTACTTTCTTTGTTAGTGCTGATTCGACGGTACATCATAGCTCAAAGAACCCCTTAGGGGGTGGAAGTGGCTGACAACTGGCGCTTTGGCGCTTGCACCATCTACAAATGGAGCATCTCTAAGGCAATAGGTTTAATATATTAAGGATGATTTTCCCCACCTTTGTTGGGACTCAAAATGCGGAGCAATGGTGATTTTTCCCACAAGGATGACTCTAGTGTTTATATCAAACTCTCAGGAAAAAAGTTTGGTTCTTCCTTCAATCCTTTTTAAGGAACCTGATAAGTAATAGCAACAATTTTGTGTCCCCAACTTCATAGAATATTTTGTCAGGCACATTGAGGTGTAAGTAATACAAAATTTAAAGAAATAAAGCAAGTAAAGCATGAAAAATATTTTCGTATTTTTCACAATAATAAAGTGTTGAGAATAAAAATGCAAGTAAAGTAAATATAAAGGTTCTTATTATAGTTTAAAATGGACAGCGGTTCATGGGTTCACTTGATTTCTCTTTTAAACATGGTGAAATGAATATATCATTTAATAACAAGCAACAAGTGATAGCATGGAGTATTGTGTATTTGATAAGCATTCATATGGGAATCATTTTCTAGCATAGAGATGATGCAACTTATGTCACTAATACTCCCTTTGAAAGAGATCCTCAGTATTATCTTAAGTATTTTGACACGAAGTGTGCTTTAGTCATAATATCTTGAGCAAACAAAGTCAGCTAGATTGTCGGTGCATCAATAATAGCACGTGTAATCTTTTTTTATCTCTAGTGAGTTAACTAATGGATAGGTAAAAAATCTTACTTGCACACGTATTATTGTCACATCCACATTCATAGTACTCCCTCCGGTTCAGTTTATAAGGCACTCACGTAGATTAAGAAAAAGTTTGACCATTAATTTAGTCAAAAAAATATGAATTATATGTCATAAAAATTATACCGTTATAAACTTCTCTTGAATGTGAATCCAACGGTATAACTTTTGTGACATATATCTCATATTTTGTTGACAAAATATGTAGTCAAAGTTTTTCTTAAACAACGTGCACGCCTTATAAACTGAACCGGAGGGAGTACATGGTTACTTCAAATATCACACACATCTCACACATAGGTTCATGGATACAAATTCAATCACAATATAGCATACACAACGTGATAGCATATACATCTATTGATACATAAACGACACGAAAATTCATTGCTTCTCACAACTCATCTTATAACAAAAGATCCACCATCAAAACTTCACATGTGTGCTCATAATAATGATAGGCAGCTCATGTGATACTATTAGTGAAGATCATTTGGGGAGAGTTGATACAAGCTACTTCCACAACTTCATAGTCCAAATGTGGACTACCCTCTCTACATCATGGTGGTGGAGATTGTGATGGGGGTGGAGGAGCAACTGGGAGGGCGGGGACTCTGGCGGTGTTTCTTCTCAAAATCTTTGCAGGACTTCTTTGGTTTGCGTTTTCCTCTGTGGACGGCCAGCCTTTTATTAATTCGTGATGCGTTTTCATGTCAAGAGGGAGGTGTGGGCGTCGAAACCGAGGCAAAAGGGTTGCTGGGACGCGGCAACGCGGGTGGCCAGACTGTGGGCCCTTCCTCCTGGCCTAGACAGCTTCAGCTCCCCTCCTTCTCATATTATTGTATTTCGCGAAAAATTCACGTGCCAAAAGAATGAGGTCCATTTGACGTCCGTAAGATACTGAAACTCAAAATTAGGTAAAATGGGGGTTTTCTGCAGTGCAACGTTAAAGACCAATGAAAGGAGATTGTGTTGCAACTTGCAAGTCCCTATAAATCAGTGTAAGACAACTAGAAAACCTCACATATCATGCCTATATCATAAAATATTCTACCAAATATAACAAAGTTGATGAATGCATTTCCAATGTATCAGTTACCAGCGACGAAGCAGTTCGCCGGTGGAGTACTAGATGGGTGATACGTCCAAAACGTATCTACTTTCCCGAACACTTTTGCTATTGTTTTGCCTCTAATTTGTGTATTTTGGATGCAACTAACACGGACTAACGCTGTTTTCAGCAGAACTGTTCTGGTGTCTCGTTTTTGTGCAGAAATCCAACTTTCAGGAAAATCCTCGGAATTTATGCAGAAGGTCCTATTTTCCCAGAATATTGGCGGAGCCAGAAGGGCAAGCCAGGTGGGGCCCCGAGGGCCCCACACACTAGGCCGGCGCGGCCCAGGAGGGGCCCGCGCGTCCCTAGTGTGTGGCTGCCTCGGTCAGCCCCGACGCGCTCCTTCGGACTACTTATTGCTTTCGACCTAAAAACGCACGGGGAGAAGTCGAAGTCTCCAGAAAGCCTCCCGAACGCCGCCACATCGCGAAACTCCGTCTCGGGAGCCAGAAGTCTCCGTTCTGGCACTCCGCCGGGACGGGGAATTGGAGGAGATCATCGCCATCATCATCACCGACGCCTCTCCATCAACCAGCCATGTTTCCCCCATCCATGTGTGAGTAATTCCCCCGCTGTAGGCCGAAGGGGATGGTAGGGATTGGATGAGATTGGTCATGTAATAGCATAAGATTGTTAGGGCATAGTGTCTAGTGTCCGTAATTGGTACTTTGATGATATTGTTGCAACTTGTTATGCTTAATGCTTGTCACTAGGGCCCGAGTGCCATGATCTCAGATCTGAACATGTTATTGTTTCATCATGATATTCATTGTTTATGATCTTACCTGCAATTTGTATACACATGTCGCTGTCCGGAACCAATGGCCCCGAAGTGACAAGAATCGGGACAACCAGAGGGGATGGTAGTGATGTGAGGATCACATGTGTTCACGGAGTGTTAATGCTTTGCTCCAGTACTCTATTAAAAGGAGTACCTTAATATCCAGTAGATTCCCTTGAGGCCCGGCTGCCACCGGCTGGTAGGACAAAAGATGTTGTGCAAGTTTCTCATTGCGAGCACGTACGACTATATATGGAACACATGCCTATTGATTGCTTTGTACTTGGACACCGTTTTATTATTATCTGCAAATGCCCTGCTATGATTGTTACATGAGTTTCTCTCATCCATGCAACGCCCGCTATCCATCCCCGTGCCTACAGTATTTTAATCCTGCTGTTTACTATAATCACTACTGCTGTCTTTGTTACTCTGTTGTTGTTATTTCACTACTGCTACTGCTATAAAACTGTTATTACTGATAAACTCTTGCGAGCAAGTCTGTTTCCAGGTGCAGCTGAATTGACAACTCCGATGTTAAGGCTTTCAAGTATTCTTTGTCTCCCCTTGTGTCGAATCAATAAATTGGGTTATACTACCCGCGAAGACTGCTACGATCCCCTATACTTGTGGGTCATCAAGACTGTTTTCTGGCGCCGTTGCCGGGGAGCATAGCTTTATTTGGAAGTTCACTTGGATTGATATTGTTCGCTGTAAATTCTCCATCATGGGTAAACCTCGCGATTCTAAAGTCGCCATATTACCATCTACTACAAGAAAAGGTACAACTCTGAGTACCTCTGCTACTCTTGATTCACCATCTGTGATAAGTCAACTTGTTTCACCGCCGCAAGCTTCACTTGCTGGTACGTCTGCTGAATCTGAAAATTCTCATAATATTGATAATGTTTCTGCTGTGCTTGATGATAGTGGTTCATTGGGATCCTTTCTAGATGCTACAATTGCTAGGTCTAGACAAATTGAAAATGCTGAAACTCCTAATGAAAATGCTACTACACCTGTTAATTCACCTGAACTTGATTATTCTAGTGATGATCCTGATGAAGATTATGTGGAGCTTAATGATGATTTTATTAATAGATGCAATGCCACTGCTGATGCAAGAAAAATTAAAAAGTTTCTCGCACAATATACTGTTAGACATAAGTTATCTCCTGATTCTGAATTTGCCACATCTCCTATATGCATTAAGGATAAAGATTATGATTTTTCTCTTGATCTATCTCATATAGCTATCGTAGAGAAAGCACCCTTTTGTGGTACTGAAAAAGAAAGTGCTGTAGAACACATGATTGAACTCTCTTCTATGAGTAGCTTGTTTTCTGAAGATGTCAAGATGCGTACTTACTTTGTCGCTAAAATTTTTCCTTTCTCATTAAAGGATGATGCTAAAACTTGCTATAATAATTTGCCTCCTGGTTCTATTAAAAGTCCAACTGAGCTGCGTGATGTTTTCTTTCGAAAGTACTTTCCTGCTAGCGCTCAACATATTGCTTTACAGAGAATTTATAGATTTGACCAGGGAGATGAAGAGAAATTGCCTGAGTCTTGGGCAAGATTTTGTTCTCTTATCAGAGCTCGACCTGGACATGATTTAGAAAAGAATGATCTACTTGATATATTTTATAGTGGACTAACCATTGAGTCTAGAGCATATTTGGATAGTTGTGCTGGTTGTGTTTTCAGGAAAAGAACTCCGGACGAAGCTGAAGAATTATTGGCTAAAATAAGCCGGAATCATGATGATTGGAATACACCTGAACCAACTCCAACGCCAATATTGAAGAAGAGGGGTTTAATTGAATTGAATGATGAAGATATGAGGGAAGCCAAGAAGTCTCTCAAGGAGAAAGGTATTAAATCCGAAGATGTGAAGAATCTACCTCCCATAGAAGATATATGTGAGATAATTCCCCCTTCATCCATGATTGAGGTAAACTCCCTTCAACGCTTTACTAGGAAAGATATTCCATATTCAAAACCTCCTGCTCAATGCTTAGATGAGTTTGATAATTATATTGTTAAGCAAGAAAATTTTAATATGAGAGTAGAGAATCATCTAATGGAAAATTCTCAAGCTATTAGCAATTTGCATGATATTGTGGAGAGAACCTCCAATGATGTTAAGATGCTTGTTAAACATTTTCAAATGGTTCAAATTCAAATTGATCAACTCACTAAAGTGCAAAGTGACTTGTTAAAAAATAATTCTAAAGAGAAACATGCTTATGAAGTAACAACTAGAGGTGGTGTCTCTACCCAGGATCCTCTATATCCTGAAGGGCATCCCAAAAGAATTGAACAAGATTCTCAACGCATTGAACCTAGTGCTCCTTCTAAGAAAAAGAAGAAGAAGAAACATAAAAATGTTGTAGAATCCTCTGAACATGTTAATGATCCTAATAGTATTTCTATTTCCGATGCTGAAACTGAAAGTGGTAATGAACATAACAATGATAATGATAATGATAAGAATGATGCTTCTGATAAAGAAGAGGTTGAAGATGAACCTGACAAGCATGATAAAAATAAAAAGTATACTAAAGAAGATTTTATTGCTAAGAAACATGGTAATGAAAGAGAACCTTGGGTGCAAAAGCAGATGCCTTTTCCTGCTAAGAAACTAAAATCAAAGGAAGAAGAACACTATAATAAATTTTGCGATTGGATGAAACCTTTATTCTTGCAAATCCCTTTGACTGATGCTATTAAATTGCCTCCTTATTCAAAGTATATGAAAGATATTGTTACTAACAAAAGGAAAATCCCCAATGAGGAGATTTCCACTATGCTTGCTAATTACTCTTTCAATGGCAAAGTTCCAAAGAAGTTGGGCGACCCAGGTATACCTACTATTCCTTGTTCTATTAAGAATAATTATGTTAAAACTGCTCTATGTGACTTGGGAGCCGGTGTTAGTGTTATGCCTTTTTCTCTTTATAAGAGGCTTTACTTAGATAAGTTGATACCTACTGATATATCTTTACAAATGGCTGATAAATCTACTGCTATTCCTGTTGGTATATGTGAGGATGTTCCTGTTCAAGTTACTAATAACTGCTTGATATTAACTGATTTTGTTGTGTTGGAAATGCCTGAAGATGATAATATGTCTATTATTTTTGGGAGACCTTTTCTTAACACTGCAGGAGCTGTTATTGATTGCAATAAAGGAAAAGTTACTTTCAATGTTGATGATAAGGAGCATACCATCTATTTCCCCAAGAGGATTGATAAAGTATGTGGAGTCAATACTATTTCTAATGTGAGAACTATCAAAATTGGAACTATTGATTGTCCTATATCTGAGCCTAAAGAAGGATATCAAAGTCTTATGATTGGATCCATATCAATACAATTCAAGGTAACATGATTGATTTGAGGTTTATTTCTTCATATGCTATGTAAAATTTATTTGGTGGCAAGACTTGATCAACCTTGTTAACAAATACTTTTTATATGCATAGAGGAGGTAAACAATATCTCTTTCTTCCTCCACTTGTTTTACTTGTTGTAGCTCTTTTGATTTGCAAAGTTCCTTAGTTAATTAGAGATTTCAAAATTTTTCCTGGCCAGTAATAATAAACTTAATGCCCAGAAATGTGCATTTTTCAAAGTTTTCAAAAATTCACAAAAATTATACCGGTGGTCCTATTTTTCGAAAATGCACCTGGGAGCACCTGGGGATGACCAGTGGGGCACCCCAGGGTGGCACCCCACAGGCCGGCGCGGCCAGGAAGGGGGGCGCGCCACCCTGGCGTGTGGGTCCCCCTTTGCCCCACTTTAGCATCTCTTCCTCCCAGACTCTTCTCTCTCCCGAAAAAATCGACACCAGCTTTCTCTCACTCGCATTTTTGCTCAAGAGCTCAGGATTTTTCGATCTCTTTGCTCAGCCCAGATTTCTGTCTGAAATTTGGCACATTTGCTCTCCGGTATGTGACTCCTCCGATTATCCAAGTAGAATTTTGTTTGGTTGAGTATATCTTGAATATTTTGCTGCTGTAGGTAACATGTTTAGTGAGCTTGCATGCTTGTTCTAAGTTGTATAAACTAGTTTTGATGCATTATTAGTACTCTAGCAAGTTCCTATAGTAGTTCCCCTTGATTATATGTCACCAAATCAAATTTTATATTATTTGTTGAAAAATTTCAGAAAAGGAAGATGGATATCTTCAACTTTGGAGAATTGTTTCAGAGAGAGACAACCAGCACCGGAAGGCCCTCTAGGACCGCCACCCGATTCAGGCGATCCTACAATGAGGATGTCATCGCGCCAAGCTTCGCGCCCGAAGAAGACAATGTGGCTCCTAATGCTTCATCTTTCCCATGTTATGATTTTCTGCGTAATGCAGGGTTGTTGGATGATTTCTTCACCCTCGTCAACAGGGCGGGATTAGCCGCCTACGTGGGAGATGAAAGGGAGCAATATTACATGCTCACCAAAATCTTCGTCGAGAGCTTCAAGTTCCACAACAAGCACTATGGCCCGACGGTTGCATTCAAGATTTATGGTAATCCTATTACTATGGAATTGAAAGAATTTTGTGTTGCATTGGGTATTGCCCCTGTAGGTACATCAAGGAAGATTGATGACAACCCCCGGGTTTTGTTGGAGCTTTACCGAGGGATCGCTAATGATGATTGTCGCACCATTCAGCGTGGCAAGATAAGAAACATCCAACTCCCCGCCATTAAGTATTTCGCCTATTACATTGCTACTAGCATTCTTGGTAGGGAGAACACTAGCAATATTTCTAGCTACCATCTTGCTTTCTTGATTGCTGCACTTACTGGACAGACACCTTATCATCTAGGTTCTCTTATTGCTCGCCGCTTGTCTAACAGGGGGCCTATTTTTGGAGGAACTATTGCATTGCGCATTTTAACACATTTACAACTTCCTCTTGACTCTAATGATGTGCCATTAACCCCTAGGAGGCTTGATATTGCTGCAATGAAGAGCCATCATTTTGTTACAGCTGATTCCACTCCAGATAATTTGGTCTATAGAATGTTGTTTGCTGACGGGGATGAGAAGGAAATTCCTTTGCCCCAGCCAGATTTGTTCAGTATTGACAGGGAACCATGGTCGCGCACTAAGGAGGAGGTGGAGGAAAAGATGAAGATACAAGACTTCCACCAGCAGCATGACTCCGAGGACGCCGAGCCCTCCTACGACTACACCGTCATGTATCCGGGTGCTTCTTCTAGCACATACCCGGAATATGATCCATCTTCGTCGTACTACGGAGATGCTACTTCATGGCCACGATGGGATTGAACTCCACTTAGGCCAAAAGCCTAAGCTTGGGGGGAGGTATACCGGCATCACTCATTCTTTGCATATTATGGTTGCTGTATACTTGTATATACTTGTTTAGTTTGTTTCAGTGGTTTTCTAATGAGAGGGAGATGATATTTGGGGAAGTGCTGGCTGAAAACAGATTCTGGACTGTTACCGAAAAAATTCTCAAAAATAGCCAGAACAGTATTTTGCGAAGCCAGTTTTTGTGCATGTTCCCCAGGTTGTTATCTAACTTTCATTAGTTGAACACTTTTCGATTTGAGCAGTGGAAGAATTTCTTAAGAATCGAGTACTGTACTGCTGTCAAGTTTGACGAATTTCTGCTGCTTTGTGTTTATGTGACTTTTCTAGTTTGCCATTTCTTGTTTTTTGCTTTGTTTCTTTCCTAAAACACAAAAAGACCAAAAATATTTCTGTTTTTTCTCTTCACCATTTGTTTGTTTTGGTTTCTTGCATTTATTTTTCTTTATTCGTTATCGTTGGTTTGCTATAAGAAAATCCAAAAAGATTTTGCTTTGTTTGCTTGTTTCCTTTTGTTCTTGTTTCCAAATCGAAAACACCAAAAATATTTGCTGTTCTTCTTTGGTTTTGTAAAGTTCATTTTGAGTTCAATGGTCTTCGGTGGCTGGAGCGTGGTTTTTATTTCATATTATCCAAGCTACACAAGTGAAAGGCAATAATGACGATCTACGACAATTGGATTGTGGTGAGAGGCTGGTATGAACTCTATTTATTTTCATTTTTGTACATATACTCATCCATATGGGCATGCTTAGTTGGTTCATGTGAGGTATATGTCATTTAAGAAAGTCTAGTAGTTCATGATCTCTCACGTTTAGCTCCAATTTATTAATATGAGTAGCATGTCATGGATGTTTGCTTGCATTGTTTTATTCATAAGTAGGTATGACATTGTGGTATCCTCCTCTGAATAATTCATTTATATCGACTTGGCACATGCTCACGCATGCATATGACTGAACAAAAGTCAATTAAGCCTCGATGATTTACATTGCTTCAGAGTTCTTGTATCACTTTTATGCCTCCATTAATTTATTTTGCCGCAAGCATGATTATGACAGTGCCTGCTCTCTTGATTTGTCGCTCCCCAGTCTATTGCTAGCCTTCACTTGTACTGAGCGGGAACGCTGCTCGTGCTTCCAAACATCTGAAAACCAAGTTGTTCCAAAGTGTCCAGCATAAATACCTATGCATGGCATTTCAAATCATTCCAAGTAAATTCTCATGCGCTACCTTTAAAACCTTCAAAATGCTTCTCAATTTGTGTTAATGTTTCATAGCTCATGAGGAAGTATGTGGAGTTTAACTTTCAACCTTGTTATTTACTCTTGACGGACTTTCTGGACTAGTGGCACATCCGCTTATCCGATAATTTTGCAAAAAGAGCTGGCAATGGGATTCCCAGTCCCAAATTAATTAACTTAAATAGACACTCCTCCATGGTATGTGATTGTTGGACGACATCCGAAGGATTCGGTTAGCCATGGCTTGTGTAAGCAAAGGTTGGGGGAGTGTCATCATAATAAAACTAAAATAAAAAGGCACTCCTTCATGGTATGAGATTGTTGGCAGGCACCCGAGGATTCGGTTAGCCATGGTTTGTGAAAAAAAGGTTGGAGGGAGTGCCACATAAACATAAAAATAATTGATGGGAGCCGCTCTTGGAAGTCCGGTTGGCGAGGTAGTTGGTGTACCCATTACCATTCGTTGACAACAACAAACACCTCTCAAAATAATTTTACTCTTGTTTTAGAAATGAAAAGCTCTAGCGCATGTTAATCCCTGCTTCCCTCTGCGAAGGGTCAATCTTTTACTTTTATGTTGTGTCTCCATTCTTTCTTTGAGCACTATCTTGAGAGCACAACTGTCATTCTTAGTATAATATGCTTGTCTCAAAATATGATTGATTGTGGTATAACTTTGATGCTTTTATCTTTGACAATCACTACTTCTAGTCTTTCTATGAACTTCAGAGGTGCCTGGGCATTTATGTTTTCCCGATCAAATATGGGCAAGCGAGATACCACTTTATCATACTCTTTTATGAACATTGCAATCTGATACGTCTCCGACGTATCGATAATTTCTTATGTTCCATGCCACATTATTGATATTATCTACATGTTTTATGCACACTTTATGTCATATTCGTGCATTTTCTGGAACTAACCTATTAACAAGATGCCGAAGTGCCGATTCTTTGTCATTGTTTTTGGTTTCAGAAATCCTAGTAAGGAAATATTCTCGGAATTGGACGAAATCAAAGCCCAGGGGCCTATTTTTCCACGAAGCTTCCAGAAGTCCGAAGACGAAACGAAGTGGGGCCACGAGGCGCCCAGACTACAGGGCGGCGCGGCCTAGGGTTTGGCCGCGCGGCCCTGTCATCTGGGGCCCTCGTGTGGCCTCCTGACTTGCCCTTCCGCCTACTTAAAGCCTCCGTGACGAAACCCCCAGTACCGAGAGCCACGATACGGAAAACCTTCCAGAGACGCCGCCAACGCCGATCCCATCTCGGGGGATCCAGGAGATCGCCTCCGGCACCCTGCCGAAGAGGGGAATCATCTCCCGGAGGACTCTACGCCGCCATGGTCGCCTCCGGTGTGATGTGTGAGTAGTCTACCCCTGGACTATGGGTCCATAGCAGTAGCTAGATGGTTGTCTTCTCCCCATTGTGCTATCATTGTCGGATCTTGTGAGCTGCCTAACATGATCAAGATCATCTATCTGTAATTCTATATGTTGCGTTTGTTGGGATCCGATGAATAGAGAATACTTGTTATGTTGATTATCAAAGTTATATCTACGTGTTGTTTATGATCTTGCATGCTCTCCGTTACTAGTAGATGCTCTGGCCAAGTAGATGCTTGTAACTCCAAGAGGGAGTACTTATGCTCGATAGTGGGTTCATGCCTGCATTGACACCGGGACAAAGGACAGAAAGTTCTAAGGTTGTGTTGTGCTGTTGCCACTAGGGATAAAACATTGATGCTATGTCTAAGGATGTAGTTGTTGATTACATTACGCACCATACTTAATGCAATTGTCTGTTGCTTTGCAACTTAATACTGGAGGGGGTTCGGATGATAACCTGAAGGTGGACTTTTTAGGCATAGATGCAGTTGGATGGCGGTCTATGTACTTTGTCGTAATGCCTAATTAAATCTCACTACATCATGATATGTATGTGCATGGTCATGCCCTCTTTATTTGTCAATTGCCCAACTGTAATTTGTTCACCCAACATGCTGTTTATCTTATGGGAGAGACACCTCTAGTGAACTGTGGACCCCGGTCCAATTCTCTTTACTGAAATACAATCTACTGCAATACTTGTTCTACTGTTTTCTGCAAACAATCATCTTCCACACAATACGGTTAACTCTTTGTTACAGCAAGCCGGTGAGATTGACAACCTCACTGTTTCGTTGGGGCAAAGTACTTTGGTTGTGTTGTGCAGGTTCCACGTTGGCGCCGGAATCCCTGGTGTTGCGCCGCACTACATCTCGCCGCCATCAACCTTCAACGTGCTTCTTGACTCCTACTGGTCCGATTAAACTTTGGTTTCTTACTGAGGGAAACTTGCCGCTGTGCGCATCACACCTTCCTCTTGGGGTTCCCAACGGACGTGCCAACCACACGCATCAAGCAAATTTCTGGCGCCGTTGCCGGGGAGATCAAGACACGCTACAAGGGGAGTCTCCACTTCTCAATCTCTTTACTTTGTTTTTGTCTTGCTTAGTTTTATTTACTACTTTGTTTGCTGCACTAAATCAAAATACAAAAAAATTAGTTGCTAGTTTTACTTTATTTGCTATCTTGTTTGCCATATCAAAAACACAAAAAAATTAGTTACTTGCATTTACTTTACTTATTTCATAATGTTTCCTCCTAAGTTTGTTCTTAAAGATGTACCGGTAGGTCGAGGGTCTATCCTTGGGAAAGACAATATAGAAGATTTTTTCACTCATATTAGTACGGTCGAAGATTTTGAAGATAGACACTTGGCAGAACTTGCCCCCACTTATGAAATTACTGTTGCTTCTTTAGTACACGCATTAGAAGCTAGATTTGTTAATCTTAATCCTGTGATTCAACATATGTTTCTTACACTCAGTGATATGGAAGAAGGAGAAAAGAAAGATTTTGTATTAGAAACCCTTCTTAAAGAATTTGGGGGAATAGCGAGAGAAGCTAGAAAAGTTTTCACTAAATATAATATGCTAGGTTCTTATACCAATTTTGCCAGTACCCTTGAGAAGATGGAAAAGGATAGACAAAAGTACACTAATAAAGTTAATTACGAGGGGGACATTAAAACATCAATACCTTGCAAGCTCTTGGGAATGTGTGAGGCACTAGAAAAGAATTTTGATTGGATTGTTCCTGAAGATTTGTTTGATGAGAGTAGCAAGCCCAAGACTAATGAAAAGGGAGCCTCTGAAACTCACATAGAAAAGATAATATGCATATTTGAGAAAACTCCACACCCCGCTGTAGAAGTACCACCCTTTGATAATACTTGATACACACTTTCTGCGCCTAGCTGAAAGGCGTTAAAGAAAAGCGCTTATGGGAGACAACCCATGTTTTTACCTACAGTACTTTGTTTTTATTTTGTGTCTTGGAAGTTGTTTACTACTGTAGCAATCTCTCCTTATCTTAGTTTTGTGTTTTGTTGTGCCAAGTTAAGCCGTTGATAGAAAAGTAAGTACTAGATTTGGATTACTGCGCAGTTCCAGATTTCTTTGCTGTCACGAATCTGGGTCCACCTCCCTGTAGGTAGCTCAGAAAATTAAGACAATTTACGTGCATGGTCCTCAGATATGTACGCAACTTTCATTCAATTTGAGCATTTTCATTTGAGCAAGTCTGGTGTCATTTTAAAATTCGTCAATACGAACTGTTCTGTTTTGACAGATTCTGCCTTTTATTTCGCATTGCCTCTTTTGCTATGTTGGATGAATTTATTTGATCCACTAATGTCCAGTAGCATTATGCAATGTCCAGAAGTGTTAAGAATGATTGTGTCACATCTGAATATGTTAATTTTTATTGTGCACTAACCCTCTAATGAGTTGTTTCGAGTTTGGTGTGGAGGAAGTTTTCAAGGATCAAGAGAGGAGTATGATGCAACATGATCAAGGAGAGTGAAAGCTCTAAGCTTGGGGATGCCCCGGTGGTTCACCCCTGCATATATTAAGAAGACTCAAGCGTCTAAGCTTGGGGATGCCTGGGCATCCCCTTCTTCATCGACAACATTATCAGGTTCCTCCCCTGAAACTATATTTTTATTCCATCACATCTTATGTGCTTTTTCTTGGAGCGTCGGTTTGTTTTTGTTTTTGTTTTGTTTGAATAAAATGGATCCTAGCATTCACTTTATGGGAGAGAGACACGCTCCGCTGTAGCATATGGACAAGTATGTCCTTGGTTTCTACTCATAGTATTCATGGCGAAGTTTCTTCTTCGTTAAATTGTTATATGGTTGGAATTGGAAAATGATACATGTAGTAATTGCTATAAATGTCTTGGGTAATGTGATACTTGGCAATTATTGTGCTCATGATTAAGCTCTTGCATCATATGCTTTGCACCCATTAATGAAGAAATACATAGAGCATGCTAAAATTTGGTTTGCATATTTGGTTTCTCTAAGGTCTAGATAATTTCTAGTATTGAGTTTGAACAACAAGGAAGACGGTGTAGAGTCTTATAATGTTTTCAATATGTCTTTTATGTGAGTTTTGTTGCACCGGTTCATCCTTGTGTTTGTTTCAAATAAGCCTTGCTAGCCTAAACCTTGTATCGAGAGGGAATACTTCTCATGCATCCAAAATACTTGAGCCAACCACTATGCCATTTGTGTCCACCATACCTACCTACTACATGGTATTTTCCGCCATTCCAAAGTAAATTGCTTGAGTGCTACCTTTAAAATTCCATCATTCACCTTTGCAATATATAGCTCATGGGACAAATAGCTTAAAAACTATTGTGGTATTGAATATGTAATTATGCACTTTATCTCTTATTAAGTTGCTTGTTGTGCGATAACCATGTTTACTGGGGACGCTATCAACTTTTCATTGTTGAATTTCATGTGAGTTGCTATGCATGTTCGTCTTGTCTGAAGTAAGGGCGATCTACACTGAGTTGAATGGTTTGAGCATGCATATTGTTAGAGAAGAACATTGGGCCGCTAACTAAAGCCATGATCCATGGTGGAAGTTTCAGTTTTGGACAAACATCCTCAAATCTCTAATGAGAAAAGAATTAATTGTTGTTGAATGCTTAAAGCATTAAAAGAGGAGTCCATTATCTGTTGTCTATATTGTCCCGGTATGGATGTCTAAGTTGAGAATAATCAAAAGCGAGAAATCCAAATGCGAGCTTTCTCCTTAGACCTTTGTACAGGCGGCATAGAGGTACCCCTTTGTGATACTTGGTTAAAGCATATGTATTGCGGTGATAATCCAGGTAGTCCAAGCTAATTAGGACAAGGTGCGGGCACTATTAGTACACTATGCATGAGGCTTGCAACTTATAAGATATAATTTACATGATGCATATGCTTTATTACTACCGTTGACAAAATTGTTTCATGTTTTCAAAATCAAAGCTCTAGCACAAATATAGCAATCGATGCTTTTCCTCTATGAAGGACCATTCTTTTACTTTCAATGTTGAGTCAGTTCACCTATTTCTCTCCACCTCAAGAAGCAAACACTTGTGTGAACTGTGCATTGATTCCTACATACTTGCTTATTGCACTTATTATATTACTCTATGTTGACAATATCCATGAGATATACATGTTATAAGTTGAAAGCAACCGTTGAAACTTAATCTTCTTTTGTGTTGCTTCAATACCTTTACTTTGAATTATTGCTTTATGAGTTAACTCTTATGCAAGACTTATTTATGCTTGTCTTGAAGTGCTATTCATGAAAAGTCTTTGTTTATGATTCACTTGTTTACTCATGTCATATACATTGTTTTGATCGCTGCATTCACTACATATGCTTTACAAATAGTATGATCAAGGTTATGATGGCATGTCACTCCAGAAATTATCTGTGTTATCGTTTTACCTGCTCGGGACGAGCAGAACTAAGCTTGGGGATGCTGATACGTCTCCGACGTATCGATAATTTCTTATGTTCCATGCCACATTATTGATGTTATCTACATGTTTTATGCACACTTTATGTCATATTCGTGCATTTTCTGGAACTAACCTATTAACAAGATGCCGAAGTGCCGATTCTTGTTTTCTGCTGTTTTTGGTTTCAGAAATCCTAGTAAGGAAATATTCTCGGAATTGGACGAAATCAAAGCCCAGGGGCCTATTTTTCCACGAAGCTTCCAGAAGTCCGAAGACGAAACGAAGTGGGGCCACGAGGCGCCCAGACTACAGGGCGGCGCGGCCTAGGGTTTGGCCGCGCGGCCCTGTCATCTGGGGCCCTCGTGTGGCCTCCTGACTTGCCCTTCCGCCTACTTAAAGCCTCCGTGACGAAACCCCCAGTACCGAGAGCCACGATACGGAAAACCTTCCAGAGACGCCGCCAACGCCGATCCCATCTCGGGGGATCCAGGAGATCGCCTCCGGCACCCTGCCGGAGAGGGGAATCATCTCCCGGAGGACTCTACGCCGCCATGGTCGCCTCCGGTGTGATGTGTGAGTAGTCTACCCCTGGACTATGGGTCCATAGCAGTAGCTAGATGGTTGTCTTCTCCCCATTGTGCTATCATTGTCGGATCTTGTGAGCTGCCTAACATGATCAAGATCATCTATCTGTAATTCTATATGTTGCGTTTGTTGGGATCCGATGAATAGAGAATACTTGTTATGTTGATTATCAAAGTTATATCTACGTGTTGTTTATGATCTTGCATGCTCTCCGTTACTAGTAGATGCTCTGGCCAAGTAGATGCTTGTAACTCCAAGAGGGAGTACTTATGCTCGATAGTGGGTTCATGCCTCGCATTGACACTGGGACAAGGATGTAAAGTTCTAAGGTTGTGTTGTGCTGTTGCCACTAGGGATAAAACATTGATGCTATGTTTAAGGATGTAGTTGTTGATTACATTACGCACCATACTTAATGCAATTGTCTGTTGCTTTGCAACTTAATACTGGAGGGGGTTCGGATGATAACCTGAAGGTGGACTTTTTAGGCATAGATGCAGTTGGATGGTGGTCTATGTACTTTGTCGTAATGCCCAATTAAATCTCACTATACTCATCATGATATGTATGTGCATGGTCATGCCCTCTTTATTTGTCAATTGCCCAACTGTAATTTGTTCACCCAACATGCTGTTTATCTTATGGGAGAGACACCTCTAGTGAACTGTGGACCCCGGTCCAATTCTCTTTACTGAAATACAATCTACTGCAATACTTGTTCTACTGTTTTCTGCAAACAATCATCTTCCACACAATACGGTTAACTCTTTGTTACAGCAAGCCGGTGAGATTGACAACCTCACTGTTTCGTTGGGGCAAAGTACTTTGGTTGTGTTGTGCAGGTTCCACGTTGGCGCCGGAATCCCTGGTGTTGCGCCGCACTACATCTCGCCGCCATCAACCTTCAACGTGCTTCTTGACTCCTACTGGTCCAATTAAACCTTGGTTTCTTACTGAGGGAAACTTGCCGCTGTGTGCATCACACCTTCCTCTTGGGGTTCCCAACGGACGTGCCAACCACACGCATCACAATCCTGCTTATAGACATGATTCATGATGCGTATTATTAATTGTTGGTATCTCTCCATGATTGACATAGCTGTTAGATGATCTTATTTGCATGCATCTCATTATGAACTGCCTAAGTGTTAGCCATATTATGAGAATATATACATCATATGAACAAATGTGTTCGTGAAAGTTCTTTTATCGCTCAGTTGTTAACTGAATTGCTTGAGGACAAGCAATAAGCTAAGCTTGGGGGGGTTGATACGTCCAAAACGTATCTACTTTCCCGAACACTTTTGCTATTGTTTTACCTCTAATTTGTGTATTTTGGATGCAACTAACACGGACTAACGCTGTTTTCAGCAGAACTGTTCCGGTGTCTCGTTTTTGTGAAGAAATCCAACTTTCAGGAAAATCCTCGGAATTTATGCAGAAGGTCCTATTTTCCCAGAATATTGGCGGAGCCAGAAGGGCAAGCCAGGTGGGGGCCCGAGGGCCCCACACACTAGGCCGGCGCGGCCCAGGAGGGGCCCGCGCGGCCCTAGTGTGTGGCGGCCTCGGTCAGCCCCCGACGCGCTCCTTCGGACTACTTATTGCTTTCGACCTAAAAACGCACGGGGAGAAGTCGAAGTCGCCAGAAAGCCTCCAGAACGCCGCCACATCGCGAAACTCCGTCTCGGGAGCCAGAAGTCTCCGTTCTGGCACTCCGCCGGGATGGGGAATTGGAGGAGATCATCGCCATCATCATCACCGACGCCTCTCCATCAACCAGCCATGTTTCCCCCATCCATGTGTGAGTAATTCCCCCGCTGTAGGCCGAAGGGGATGTTAGGGATTGGATGAGATTGGTCATGTAATAGCATAAGATTGTTAGGGCATAGTGCCTAGTGTCCGTAATTGGTACTTTGATGATATTGTTGCAACTTGTTATGCTTAATGCTTGTCACTAGGGCCCGAGTGCCATGATCTCAGATCTGAACATGTTATTGTTTCATCATGATATTCATTATTTATGATCTTACCTGCAAGTTGTATACACATGTCGCTGTCCGGAACCAATGGCCCCGAAGTGACAAGAATCGGGACAACCGGAGGGGATGGTAGTGATGTGAGGATCACATGTGTTCACAGAGTGTTAATGCTTTGCTCCGGTACTCTATTAAAAGGAGTACCTTAATATCCAGTAGATTCCCTTGAGGCCCGGCTGCCACCGGCTGGTAGGACAAAAGATGTTGTGCAAGTTTCTCATTGCGAGCACGTACGACTATATATGGAACACATGCCTATTGATTGCTTTGTACTTGGACACCGTTTTATTATTATCTGCAAATGCCCTGCTATGATTGTTACATGAGTTTCTCTCATCCATGCAACGCCCGTTATCCGTCCCCGTGCCTACAGTATTTTAATCCTGCTATTTACTATAATCACTACTGCTGTCTTTGTTACTCTGTTGTTGTTATTTCACTACTGCTACTGCTATAAAACTGTTATTACTGATAAACTCTTGCGAGCAAGTCTGTTTCCAGGTGCAGCTGAATTGACAACTCCGCTGTTAAGGCTTTCAAGTATTCTTTGTCTCCCCTTGTGTCGAATCAATAAATTGGGTTATACTACCCGTGAAGACTGCTGCGATCTCCTATACTTGTGGGTCATCAACGGGCAAGCTGGTCAAGGTGGATGGGTGATGCTGCCGCTGAATACCGGTTCGGTCGGCGGTAGGAGCGTCGATGGCGGCAGCTTAACCTTATTGCTCGCCATCGATTGATTGAGCCGCTGCATAATTAAGTACGTTCGTGTGTAATTCTGCTTCACTTAATTTCACCTTAGATTTTCGCTGAGAGGTATGTCGATGCATGAATAATTCTTGAGTTGATTTTTTTTTTTTTTTTTTGCAATTCTTGAGTTGAATTAACTCACCGTCTCTCTAGCTCCATCCACCGTTCAAAATACCAAGCTAGAAGAGAACACACGTTTTAACAGGGGCCGTGAATATTTGATAAAGTTCCGCGCCGCGCGTGTCGTCAGCTTGTCTTAACTCTTAAGATTCTTTGAGCACGAGCTAACGAACTGTCTATCACGGCAGGCAACCCGATGGTATGGCTTTATCACTCTGTCTGCACCCCGTCCCTGCCCTTTGCCTTGCCTCTGGCCGTTTTTCTTTCTTACCTTCTTTTTTCGAAAAAGAAGAATGGTCACCCGGTTCATGATACATAAGAAGCATGATGAATTAGATAACAGACGTACATCTCTGATTTATTAAACAAACTTGGTACTTTCGAACGAAGTTCTCCCTCATCTGCTCGTGTGTGGAGGTCCCATTATTGGATCTTAATCGATGATCATCGCCGCCGACCGGCACCATCTCAATAATAGTACTAGCAAGTTTGACTGGTGCACGTACGTGCGCATGCACTTGTTCATTGGCTTATTTATCCCTCTTCATATTATACTAATTATTAAACTGCCCAAAGAGAATCAAAGACCAAATGTAGCTTTTTTAGGCAAAAAGACGAACGGTAGCTAGTGTGCGCAACTCTTCCACCCGTGCGCGTACATTTGACGCGAACGATGATCATGGGCTTGAACACTAGTATTGGTGAACTCTACTCACAGCAAGCGTCTCCTCATAAAGCAATCAACTGCCATTTTAGGCCTCCATAGTTTTGCATGCATCATTTATGAGTCATGAATCATATCATGATGCAAAATGGACATAAAATCTTAACCGGTAACTTTCTCAAAAGGTTCTTGTATATACTGTCAGTATCCAGCAAAGTAAGACCCTTGTGGTGTCTATCTTTCTTATCCCCAACTAGTGATGTCACCTTCGATCAGTCATCTCCTAACAAAAGGTGGAGTTCCACAATTTGGAGTTGAGCTCAGTACCTTTTCTTCTAGGGATAGTGGTTGTGTTACTCTTTTTACAGATGAGAAAATGCCTTCTGATTAATATAGACTAGTTCATCAGTTCTTGTCTACTGCCTAGTTGGAACTAAATAATATATATTATTTTGGCTAGAAATAAAGAGGGAAATTGATTAACCGTGAACTGTGTGACACTCTTGCTCTTAGTCATCAAACGGATTGATCGACGACTATTATTATTGCGTAAAGCACTATGCAACCTTAACTTCTAAGAGCCGTTCTTCCTTGCGCATAACTGCATCGGAATATACAAAATCGAACTAGAAGAATTGTTGTCCTATCATCTAGATTAATTGTATATGCATCATGGAATCTAGCCATCCTTTAATGGGCCATTGACGTTTTAGCAACCACTTTACGTTTCCACATACTATACATAGATCAAGCTTTTCTAGCCAATCTATATATAGTGGTAGTACATATAGAAAACGCTAAACTAAAAAGTACATTTAGATTTCAGTCATCAAGATTTTTCTTGCATCTAATAAATATAGGAAAGAAAAATAAACTATTGAGCATGGTGAGCTCTATGATTTTGGTAAACTATCCAAACGAAGGTCCAAATTTTGGCTAGTAAGATAAATTATGATCACAATCCAAACATAGCCTTGTTTGAAGTAACAAGCATATATCTGTTTACTATGTTCCTGGCTTTGAGTTTGTTGACAAAAAAATTGACGCTGGTGTTCCATAACTAAAAGTTGATGGAAAAGAGGAGAGAGGAAAATATGACAGGTATGGAATCAACAAGATAACATAGCTGATGTTGACAACTTGGCAAGAAATCCAAGCAAGGGAACAAGGGGTGGTCACGTTTTAGAGATTTTGCTGTGAGTATAACACACTAACCATTTTATTATCTCCTGTAGAAGATGGGATGTGTGCCTCTAAAATCCTTAATTAGGTCGTAAAAACATGCAAAAGTAGCTAATTTTCTTATTAGTCAACAAAGGAGAATTTTAGTACGACTATAACATTGCTTAAGGGAATTTTCTTGATATGTATACATCATCTTGTCTAGCATGGACTCTACATTTTTAAGCTAGTGGCAGATATACATGTAGGCTCCTAGATAGACACCTTTGTGTTGTGTTATGATGTATCGAGATATGCATTTTCTGGGGTAACACTGCACGGACAGACACAAAAAATGCTGGCATAAGTTTTGGTTAAAATTTTACTTGCACACGATTCTGCTAACATAGATATAGTGAAATCTACTGTAAGAAAAGGGCAGGATCATGCATCGAATTCTCTTGCATTGGCAACACAAACACCAAAATGTTGTTCATGTTTAACAAATTGATGGTGTTGGTTTGGTCACAAACCAAACATACCCATTCAAAGTGGCAAAGCAACACTAAGCTTAGTCAGTACCTCCCTGGTTTGTTTAATAACAAAAAAATGTTGAAGGGAGCAAAAAGGTGTTCGGAAAGGATGACAACAAAGGCATCAACAAAATAGCTCGCACACGTAGCCGATGTTGACAACTTGACATGCTAGAATTAAAGCCAAGCAGGGAACAAAAAGTGCTCAAGTTTTGGAGCTTTTGGTACGAGTGCAACACACCCCAACCATCTGCTAGTTAATTATCTCCTTCGAAAGATGGCACGTATGCCTCTAAAATCCTTAATCAGGCCCAACATTAAGCACCAAATTGGTTCTATTGGGATCTCATTAGTCAGCACGAGAATTTCAATAGGACCAAGTATATCAGTTAACCACGGGAATTGCTTGAAACTTGGAAAGGTATGTACCACCTCTCGTGTACTTTGGAGCTCAGACTCTCCGTTTTTTGAGCTAGTGCATGAGAGCATCCCCACTCGTTGGCGCTCCCCACGCCCAAATCCGGCGAAATTTTCGTCCGGATTGGAGGAAGATTTGGCGTGGGGAGGAGTAGTTACCCAGCCGCGTGCCCAGGCGAAGACGACGATGCGAGTTTGGAAAACGGAAACTTGATAAACTTCGGCTAAATTCGGGCGAATATAGACTAAATTTAATGATATTTAGACTAAAACGGGCGGAGTTAATACATAGAGGCCGAATTCGACTATATTTCGAATTCGGCTAGGGGAATTCAAATGCTAATTTTAAAACACGGCGCTCTACATGCCCAAACGGCGGTAGAACACCGTGTAGTCGCCGCCGCCGTCGTCGGAGCCGTCGTCCTCGACCTTCGGCACCTTCGGCGGCGCGGCCTGGCGGCTGCTGCCCTGGCCGGCGTCTCCCCACCCCGGGGATGGCTTGTACCATTCGTCGTCCGAGGACTCGAGGTCGACGATGGGGACAACGACGCCGGATGGAGGTGTCGCAGGACGGCGGAAGCGCGCGGCGTCGTCGGCGGCGGTTGGAGCGGCGCGGGCGGCGAGTCGGCGTGCGGCGGCCAGGTCCATCAGCCGCCGCTGCTGCTCGCCTCCTCGCGCTCCCGGGGCCGCTCGGACCACGCCAGGGCGGCGTCCTCGGGGAGGGCGTTGTCGGCGGGCACCAGGTCGGTGAGCGACCTGGCGATCGCCTCCGCTACGGTAGCTTCCTCCGCGCGCCTCGCCTCCTCCTCGGCGAGCCTGTTTGCGGCGGCGTTGGTGGCGGCCGCGGCGTCCTCCTTCTTCGCCGCCTTCCTCTTCCGCCTGTGCCGGGAGGGTTGGTCGCGGATGACGAGGGCGCCGCTGCTGCGCCCTCTGGTCGGCGGCGGAGATGCCGGCTCCTTCTTGACGCGCACCGGTGTCGAAGGCGACGTCGCCTCCTCCCTCTTCACCGGCGCCAAGGATGACCTCGGCGCCGATCCGGAAGACGACGAGCTGGCAGCCATGCGCCGTGGCTGCCAGACGTTTCCCCGGCGGCAGCTCGCCGATGCCCTCGATGGAGGGGGCATCGTGAGCACCGGGAAGTTTCCGCCCTCGATGTGATCGAGGACGGCCTCGAGTGTCCGGCCCGGCGCGCTCCACCAACGTCGGCGGCCCGCGGCGTTGTTGCGCGGAGGCGGAGGCGGCGGGCCGTCGTAGGAGGCGAGCTCCCGCTCCCACCGCCGCAGGAAGTACGAGTTCCACGCCGTGTAGTTGTCGGGGTGGTGGCGTGGCTCGGCGCGCTCCTCGTCCGTCAAGGTCATCCGCGCCTCCTCGATGGCGACGTCGAGGGCGTGGCCCCGAGGCGGCGGCGGGATTGGTACGCCGCCGGCACTAAGCCGCCACCCGCCGCCGGGAGGCCTCGTGTCCGGCGGGCAGGGGTACCCCGCCTGGTGGAGGAGGTGCCCCTCCCACGCGTGGCCGGCGAATGCAGACCGGCGGCAGGCTTTTACAGCGCGCGGAAGACGATGCGATGAGGACGACGATCGGTTTCTCTCGCCGACAAGTTGGGGCCACCAGACGCGCGGGAAGTTTCCTCGGTGTTTCCCGCGCTTTCGTTTCGTCCGGACTCCCCGAGCGCTCCCCGGGGGGCCGGGGATGGCGTGGGATCGCCGGATGAATTTAGGCCCAAATCCGGACGAAAACGAGGAACCGGGGACGCAACTGGGCCAAATTACGCCGTCCGGATGGAAAAAACGTCGTTCGGGGGCCTCGTCGGGGAGACGAGTGGAGATGCTCTGAGGCTTGCACATCGGTAGGGTCCTAGACAGATACATTGGTGCTGCGTTATGATCTACAGTGGCGTGGATTTGACGCCCTAACAATGGCAATCATGTCATGTAATTACTTGCTCTGGGAAATCTTGATTGTTTTGGGTAAGTTGATCCAGGTCCTAGGAGGGGATCCTGTGATAGTAACCACGCTTTCTGGGCCAATACAGTGTGACGAGGAGCGGTCTAGCTGAGCTGGTCCGGCCCACAAGAAAGCCTGACATCTTCTTCTCTCGCATGTGGGCCACTCCTAGCTAGCTTGTACTACTGCTGAGATTCATGGATAATTAACATTGGGTATCTCCTTCTCCGCACATGCATCGCTAAACATCAGACGGACTACAAAACAAATTGGCCTGCAGATGTAGATCACATCGATGCATGCCGTACTTTGTTCCATCCAAAGGGTAAATACACAATGCAAGCCGAGTGGCAAAAGTAGTGCGCAAGTTGCAAAAAGGCAACTAACCATAATTAAGTACACTATACTAGGTAGTTGTAGTAAAGAAGTGAAGCGTACGTACAGCTGGTCACGCATGCATGCGACGTGCGTGTACATAATTTCACTCCACTGTGACCACTACTATGTGTAAATAAAACACAGTGATGTCTTACTCTCCTGCTAGATGTACACGACTTCCCGGTTAACTACACGTAAACAGATGGCAGTGGGTTAGGTATTGATAAGGTAGAGCAATGCCATATATCCACACATGTATAGTCAATGGTATAGATTATAAACTTTACCCATAATCATATCTACGGCTGTGCAATTTTACCCACATCCATACCCGACTGGTAAAAGTTCCCATTGGGTATCAAGTAGGTTGATCAAATAATATACAAGTTGTTCACAATTATACATTCATCGATAGTTTATTTAACAAAAAAAAAAATCAATTATCGCACTTAATAATAAATACATGACAATTATCATCTTATTTGAGGCTTTGAGTTGGCGTGCCGCTAGGCTGCATTGGTTGCAACTCTACTAGTCCACATGCTAGATATGAACATGTAGGGTATAGGTACGTATACTTAAGGATATGTGTCCATATGCATGCCCTAACCACGACTTGATGGGTTGGATATGCTTATTGCCCATCGATATAAAAATGTGCTCATACCTTACCAATTGAGTACCCATACCCATGTGTAAATTCCCCATCCTACTACTCTCTGGCTTCTGGCCAAAGAATCTGACATGAAAATTACTCCCTCCGTTCCAGTTTATAGGGTCTACACGTATTCCAAGATCGTTCATTTGATCAACATAATATAATTTTTACACTATAAAAATTATACCGTTAGAAACTACAACATCTGAGCTTTCTATTGATATATGTTTTGTAGTATATATCTTATGCGTTAGTTAAATTAGCGACATAGGGATACACGCAAGACCTATAAACCGGGACGGAGGTAGTATTATATACCCTCTATACCAAATTAATTGACTTAACTTTATCTAGGCATGTATAGATAGAGTCTAGATACATGTAGATAAGTTAAGCCGATTAATCTAGGATCACTGGTGAAGCTAAAAGATCAAGCCATTGGTGTCAGCTCCACCTCGTAGGTGTGATATTTCACTAACTTAGCACTGACAAATACTAAATTAGTGAAGGATAGGGTGATTCCATTGGATTCACCTGAACCCAGTGATCGTGTGCCAGCGTTTGGGATGGATGGAATACTTCTATCTCTCTCTCGGTTCCAATTCACAAGGCTTATAAATTTAGTTAAAGTCAACATTGTGAAAGTTTGGGTTAAAGTGTCATAATCCTTTCGAAGCACACCTTGCGTGTTTATATAGGGAGTTTAACCTAACAACTCTAAAAGGGATATACATAGTTTGTTACAAGGAAGAGTCTAGAACATAATCTAGATAACCACTCTGACCTTATCATCCCGGCCGGTGGAATACAACACGCACACGCTAACACACCCCCTCAATCACAACTTCCTTAGGTTGAGATTGTTACGAAAGGCTTCAAGTTGGCAAACCGTCAATGGTTTTGTAAATCCATCTGCAACTTGGTTTCCTGCGGGAATAAACTTTATTTCCAACAATCTTCGAGCCAGTCTTTCTCGAACAAAATGATAATCAACTTCTATATGCTTAGTTCTTGCATGAAAAACTGGATTAGCTGAAAGATATGTTGCACCCATATTGTCACACCATAACCTTGCAGCCATAGGATGAGGTATTCTCAACTCGGTGAGTAACGTTTGTACCAACATGACTTCAGCCGTAGCATTAGCAAGGGATTTGTACTCAACCTCTGTGCTAGATCTAGAAACAGTGGCTTGTTTTCTTGCACTCCAGGATATAAGATTAGGAGCAAGAAAAATGGCAAAGCCACCTGTAGATCTTCTGTCATCCGGACAACCTGCCCAGTCTGCATCAGAGAAAGCACTCACAAGCATAGAAGGTGATTTACTGAATCTTAGCCCAAGATTAGATGTATCCTTAAGATATCTTAAGATCCTTTTAACAACAGTCCAATGAGTAATGGTTGGTGCGTGCAGGAATTGACAAACCTTGTTGACAGAAAATGAGATATCTGGTCTTGTGAGAGTTAAATACTGTAGACTACACTTCTATAACTTGTGGCATCCTTGATGACCCACAAGTATAGGGGGTGTATCGTAGTACTTTCGATAAATAAGAGTGTCGAACCCAATTAGGAGCAGAAGGTGTTGACAAGCAGTTTCGATGAATGATTCACTATAAATGCTCACAGACAAGTATTCAGGGGGTTTTGATATAGCAGATAAATAAAATACAAGTAAGTAAAATGTGAGAGTAATAATTGCAGCGAGTGGCCCAATCCTTTTTAGCACAAAGGACAAGCCGGTTTGTTTACTTATAATGACCAAACGTTCTTGAGAACACACGGGAATTTAGTCTAGTGCTTTCGCTTCACAGAGTTGATTAATCTTCATTGTTTTGATAAGTGTTGTGTGGGTGAACCTATGCTAATGCACCGCCCTTCCTAGGACTAATACATACTTGTGATTAAACCCCTTGCAAGCATCCGCAAATACAAGAAAGTAATTAAGATAAATCTAACCACAGCCTTAAACTCTGAGATCCTGCTATCCTTCCTGCATCGATGTACCAATGGGGGTTCAGGTTGCTGTCACTCCGGCAACCCCACAATTAGCAAACGAATACAAGATGCATTCCCCTAGGCCCATAAAGGTGAAGTATCATGTAGTCGAGGTTCACATGACACCACTAGAAGAATAACACCACAACTTAAATATCAAACCATTAAATATTACTCAACATAGTTCACTACTAACATTTAGACTTCACCCATGTCCTCAAGAACTAAACGAACTACTCACAAGACATCATATGGAACATGATCAGAGGTGACATGATGATGAATAACAATCTGAACATAAACCTTGGTTCAATGGTTTCACTCAATAGCATCAATAACAAAGAGTAATCAACACCGGGAGAGTTTCCCCTATGAAATAATCAAGATTCAACCCTAGATGTTACAGTGGAGACGAGGTGCAGCGGTGGAGATGATGGTGACGGTGGTGGAGATGATGATGATGATGATCCCAATGAAGTCCAGCTCGATGGCGGTGACGATGGCGACGATTTCCCCCTCCGGGAGGGAATTTCCCCGGCGGATTTCAGCCTGCCGGAGAGCTCTTTTCTCTCTGGTGTTTTCCGCCCCGCAGAGGTGGCTGTGTCTATTCGCGATGCCTCCCTACACCTTAGGGTTTTCGGAAGATGAAGTACGCGAAAGAGAGACGGCCGAGGGGGGCTATGGGCCCCCTCCCCACAAGGCGGCATGGCCAAGGTGGAGCCCGCGCCGGCCTATGGGGGGCCATGGCGGCCCTCCTTGGCCCCTCCTTTTGGCTGGCTCCTTCTTCTGGAGAAATAAGACTTTCTGTGTATTTTCCGTCAATTGTTGATCTTCAGAAATATTGTATCCTGACGGTGGTTTTTCCAGCAGAATCCTGACTCCGGTGAGTAATTCCCCAATAATCATGAAACATGCAAAATAGGTGAAATAACATAAGTATCATCTCTAAATACGAAATATATCAATGAATAACAGTAAATTATGATATAAAATAGTGATGCAAAATGGACGTATCAACTCCCCCCAAGCTTAAACCTCGCTTGTCCCCAAGCGAAACTGAGCTCAGTAAACAAGACCACATGTTTATGGAGTGAAGAGTCGATAAATAAAATACGGACAAGAAGCATCACATTAATTCACACAAGACATTCTAGTGAACAACTTCCTCATATAATTCAACTTGAAACAAGTAGAGGGAAATCACAAATAAAGGTGCATAGGAAATCATAATTGGTGATGGCAAACTTCGTTCTTGGTCAAAGAACAATTAACATATTGTACTTATATTTCGAGCAGAGCTCTTATATTAAACCTTATATGGCAGATCTTAGATGCTCAATCATAACAATCTCCTCATAATCATTGATAACCTTCAAAGTCATATTCATTCACATAAAATTTGTACTAAACAAGGAAGAATAAGGCATGATTAAATAGATCACAATATAAATGGTTGGGTCGCATCAACTCAATTGCTTTCTTAAGATAGAGGAAAATAGTTTTACTGACTCAACATAAAGTAAAAGATAGGCCATTCGCAGAGGGAAGCAGGGATTAAATCATGTGCTGGAGCTTCTTAAGTTTTGAAATCATATAGAGGGCATAAAAGTATAGTTTTGGGAGGTGTTTGTTGTTGTCAACGAATGGTAGTGGGTACTCTAATCCCCTTGCCAAACAGACTTCCAAAGAGCGGCTCCCATGAAGGACGTTACCTCTACCAGCAAGGTAGATCATCCCTCTTCTCTTTTGTTTACACATGTACTTTAGTTTATTTAGGGATGACACTCCTCCCAACCTTTTCTTTCACAAGCCACGGCTAACCGAATCCTCGGGTGCCTTCCAACATTTCACATACCATGGAGGAGTGTCTATTGCAAAATTAAGTTGCTTACTGATGAATCAGGGCAAAACATGTGAAGAGAGTTATTAATGAAAGTTAATTAATTGGGGCTGGGAACCCCGTTGCCAGCTCTTTTGCAAAATTATTGGATAAGCGGATGTGCCACTGGTCCATTGGTAAAAGTCTGCCCAACAAGATTGAAAGATAAAACACCACATACTTCCTCATGAGCTATAAAACATTGACACAAATAAGAGTAATAAAGTTCTGAGTTGTTTAAAGGTAGCACATGAAGTATTTACTTGGAATGGCAGAAAATACCACATAGTAGGTAGTTATGGTGGACACTGATGGCATAGGTTTGGTTTAAGGTTTGGATGCACGAGAAGTATTCCCTCTCAGTACAGGTCTTTGGCTAGCAAGGTTGGTTAGCAAGCATAAGAGTTGAGGGAAACAAACAAACATACATGTGATAGAAACAATCATGCATGTTCCTTGTAAGCACAAATAGTTTTAGCTTCAGAATACTAAACTAATAGCTAACAAGAAAGGAAGATAATGAAATAATATATCTACATGTACTTCTCTCTTTTCTACTTAAATCTCAAAGTATTGTTGCTGTTGACCACTGCTAAGTTTGCCAAAACCAAATAGATTTACTTAATGCTCCCAAAGTGATACTAATACTAACAACAAGATCAATCATATAACAGAGATTGCAAACTAAAATAAGGTGTGCAATATGTAAATGATAAAACTTCTCATTAATATACCATAACGATGACTCACACCAAGGGATACATAGATAACCAACTAAAAGAGAGATACTTCCACACTGCAAACCATCTTATATGATAACTTCCCTACTCATGATATGACATTAGTTGATAATAAAAAGGTAAAAGATAGTGATGATGTGATACCGCGGCACTCCCCCCAAGCTTGGAACAAACCAAGGGGGTGCCAATACCAATGATGAATTACTCCTTCGGCGGTGGTGATGATGAATTCTTGATAAGCTTCATAACAAGCTCCTTTAGCTCATCAATCTCGTAAATGAGGTTGCGGATCATCTCCGAGTTGTGCTCGACGCGGTTAAGAAGTATATCGGACGGTGAGTCCCAACTCTTAGAGTTGTTTCCCCACTCCTCAGCTTCAGGTTTCACCCTTCCTGCAGTGTTAGAACGATCCATATCCCAACTGCTAGGCAATACTGCCTTGGGAATCCTTTCAATTTGACTATTATGAATTAGAGTGTGGAAGGGGTTGTCGATGCCTGGAGGAGATGTCCTTGGAGCTAGGAAGCGACGTGGATTTTTTCCTCCGGTGCTAATTCGTGCGCTCTTCTTGCGGTTGAAAGGATTTGCCACCACCCCGATGCTTACGACGGTGGCTCGCGGGTATGTACGCGGGTCTTCCTCCACTTCTCATTCATCTTCGGTCTCGACTTCTTCTTTGAACTCGGGGTCTTGAATATCTTCCTCAAAAGGCTCCTTGTCCTTGTTGTTGGAGACCATGGTGCTTCTAGATCAAGAACAGATCCTGGCAGAAAACAGCTCGAAACAAAACACGACGAGAAAACGATATACGGACCTCGGGGGATCCAGGGGATTATATAGCAAAAAAATTCACGACAAAAGGAAAGTACCAGGTCGAACCGGAGTGGAGAGGGACTCCGAGGGGGCGTTCCCATATGGCGGCGCGGCCAGGGTGGGGCCCGCGCTGGCTTATGGGGGCACGCCCTCGTGCGTCTCCTCTGCTCCGATTCGATCTCGTAATTTTCATATTTTCCAAAAATAGCAAAAACATTGTTTGGAAAGTTAAACGCGGACTTTTTATTACCAGAATTGTTACCTATTCAAAGTTGAACTCTGCAGAACTATCAGTTTGATCTTTGATGAAAGCTTCTGGAGTCACCACTCGAATAACATCAACGTCTTTGTTATAAGAATCTCCAGAAATATAATGCTTAAGTCTTTGTCCATTCACCACTTGTGTGGCATCACCTTTCAGAGAACCAATTTTTATTGCCCCCGAACGATATACCTCCACAATGACATATGGTCCTTCCCATTTTGAGAGTAATTTCCCTGCAAAAAATCTGAGAAGAGACCGATACAATAGGACTTTATCTCCAACATTAAATTCTCTTTTAATAATTCTTCTATCATGCCATTTCTTAACTTTCTCCTTAAAAAGTTTAGCATTTTCATAAGCTTCACTTCTCCATTCATCTAGAGAACTCAATTGTAGCAATCTCTTCTTACCGGCAAGTTTAGGATCTTTATTTAGTTCTCTTACAGCCCAATAAGCTTTGTGCTCTAGTTCTAAAGGTAAATGACAAGCTTTTCCATAAACCATTTTATAAGGAGACATACCCATAGGATTTTTATAAGAAGTTCTATAAGCCCATAGTGCTTCCTTCAACTTACTAGCCCAATTCTTCCTAGATTTATTAACAGTCTTTTGCAAGATAGATTTAATTTCTCTACTTGATAATTCTACTTGCCCACTAGTTTGAGGATGATAAGCGGAAGCAATCCTATGATTAATACCATATTTAGCAAGAGTTTTCCTAAAACCACCATGAATAAAATGAGAACCTCCATCAGTCATAAGATATCTAGGTACTCCAAACCTAGGAAAAATAACATCTAAAAGCATTCTTAAAGAGGTCTCACCATCAGCACTTTTTGTGGGTATGGCTTCCACCCATTTAGTAACATAATCAACAGCGACAAGTATATGAGTGTTACCTTCTGAAGAAGGGAAAGGACCCATGAAGTCAAATCCCCAACAATCAAATGGTTCAATAACAAGAGTATAATTCATAGGCATTTCATTGCGTCTAGAAATATTACCAACCCTTCGACATTCATCACAAGATAAAATAAACTTTCTTTTATCTTTAAAGAGAGTTGGCCAATAAAAATCTGATTGTAGAACCTTTTGCGCGGTTCTATCTCTGGCATGATGTCCTCCATAAACACTACTATGGCACTTACTCAATATCTCTTGTTGTTCATATTCGGGAACACATATTCGCATAATACCATCCACTCCTTCTTTATACAAGTGTGGGTCATCCCAAAAATAATGCCTCAAGTCATAAAAGAATTTCCTCCTTTGCTGAGTTGAAAAGGTTGGAGGCAAGTACTTCGAAACAATAAAGTTAGCATAATCAGCATACCAAGGACTATCTCGCGAGCTCACCTTTATTACAGCCAATTGTTCATTTGGAAAACTATCATTAACAGGAACAGGATCATAAGCAATATTTTCCAATCTAGACAAATTATCAGCAACAGGATTATCATCACCTTTCCTATCTATAATATGTAAATCAAATTCTTGCAAAAGAAGCACCCATCTAATAAGCCTTGGCTTAGCATCTTTCTTTTCCATAAGGTACCTAATTGCAGCATGATCAGTATGAATTGTGACTTTTGAATCAATAATATAAGGTCTAACTTGTCACAAGCAAAAACCACAGCTAATAACTCTTTTTCAGTTGTAGCATAATTTCTTTGAGCAGCATCAAGAGTTTTACTAGCATAATGAATAACATTCAATTTTTTATCTACTCGCTGTCCAAGAACAGCACCTACAACAAAATCGCTAGCATCACACATAATTTCAAAAGGTAAATTCCAATCAGGAGGTTCAACTACAGGAGCAGTTGTTAAGGCTTTCTTTAGAGTTTCAAAAGCTTCCTTACAATCATCATCAAAAACAAAAGGTACATCTTTTTGAAGAAGATTAGTGAGAGGCTTTGAAATTTTAGAGAAATCTTTAATAAATCTCCTATAAAACCCATCATGACCAAGAACACTACAAATACCTTTAACATCCCTAGGATAGGGCATCTTCTCAATTGCTTCAACTTTAGCTCTATCAACTTCAATACCTCTCTCAGAAATTTTATGTCCCAATACAATTACTTCATTAATCATAAAGTGGCATTTCTCCCAATTAAGAACAAGGTTAGTTTCTTCACATCTCTGCAAAACTTTATCAAGATTCCGCAAGCAATTATCAAAAGAATTCCCATAGACAGAAAAATCACCCATGAATACCTCTACAATCTTTTCACAAAAGCCATAAAAAATAGCAGACATGCATCTTTGAAAAGTAGCAGGAGCATTACATAAACCAAAAGGCATACGCCTATAAGCATAAGTTCCATAGGGACAAGTGAAAGTGGTTTTCTCTTGATCTTTAGTTTTGACAGCATTTTGTGAAAACCCAGAATAACCATCAAGAAAGCAAAAATGAGTATTTTTAGACAACCTTTCTAACATTTGATCAATAAAAAGTAAAGGGTAATGATCTTTCTTAGTAACTTTATTAACTTTTCGATAATCAATGCACATTCTATACCCTACAACTACTCTTTGAGGGGTGAGCTCATCATTATCATTAGGTACAACAGTTATTCCTCCTTTCTTAGGAACACAATGCACAGGACTAACCCATCTACTATCAGCAATAGGATATATAATACCAGCTTCAAGAAGTTTTAATACCTCATTCCTTACCACATCCTTCATCTTAGGAATTAGACGACGCTGATGTTCAACAATAGGCTTTGCATCATCTTCCATGTTGATGGCATGTTGGCAAATAGAGGGAGAAATCCCCTTCAAGTCATCAAGAGTGTAGCCAATAGCTCCTCGGTGTTTCTTCAATATTTCCAATAACCTTTCTTCCTCAAAATCTGAAAGCTTAGCACTAATAATAACAGGATATATTTTCTTATCATCAATATGAGCATACTTAAGATTATCAGGCAACGGTTTCAAATCAAAAACAGGATCTTCCTTTGGTGGTGGTGTTGTACCTAGATCTTCAACCGATAAGTCATGTTTAAGAATAGGTTGACGAAGGAAAATTTCATCAAGCTCATTCCTTTTTTCCCTAAAGACTTCACTCTCACTATCCTCCAAATGTTGTTGCAAAGGATCATTAGGAGCAAGAGCAATAGATGCACACTGTTCAACTCTAAAATCATTATTAGGCAATTTAGCTTTATAAGGAGCTTTGGCAAATTTAGAGAAATTAAACTCATAAGATTCACCAGCAAATTTAGTCACAATTTTCTCCTTCTTACAATTTATAACAGCTCCACAAGTATTTAGAAAAGGTCTACAAAAAATGATAGGACAAGACTTACTAGCAGCAAAACCAAGTACCAAAAAGTCAGCAGGATATTTAATCTTACCACATAGAACTTCCACATCTCGAACAATACCAATAGGAGAGATAGTTTCTCTGTTAGCTAGCCGAATAACCACATCAATATCTTCAAGTTCACATGAACCAATTCCATGCATGATTTCCGTGTAAAGCTCATAAGGAATGGCACTAATACTTGCACCAATATCGCATAAACCATAATAACAATGATCACCAATTCGAACAGAGAGCATAGGAACACTGGCTTTCCTAGACTTATTAGGATGTGAAACAATATTAGAAGCATCTTCACAGAAAATGATATGACCATCTTCTACATTTTCAGTCACAAGATCTTTAACTATTGCAATAGCAGGTTCAACCTTTATTTGCTCTTCAGGTTCTATAGGTTTCTTTCCACTTTTATTAACCACACTAGTTATAACAGAATACTCTTTCATTTTAACAGGAAAAGGAGTTTTTTCAATATAAGCTTCAGGAAGAATATGATCAACAGTTTTAATTTCAACACATTTACCTATAGGTGAATCAGTTTTATCTTTGTAAGGTTCATGATACTTATTAAAATTCTTCCTAGGCAATTCAAAATGAGAGGCAAAATCTTTATAAAAATTTGCAACAACTTGAGAGTCAAGACCATAAGTAGCACTCATATTACGAAATTTATCAGTATCCATAAAAGTTTCAATGCATTCATAATCATAATTTATACATGACTCTCTATCTTTGTCGTTCTCCCATCCTTCAGTATTCTCCTGAATCCGATCAAGAAGGTCCCATTTAAACTCTTCTTTATTGCGTGTGAATGATCCAGAACAAGTAGTATCCAGCAAGGTTTTATCTTGAAAAGAAAGTCTTGCATAGAAATTATCAATGATGATATTACCAGGAAGCTCATGAATGGGGCATTTGAGCATTAAAGACTTCAATCTCCCCCATGCTTGGGAAATACTCTCTCCATCATGAGGCCAGAAATTATATATGCGGTTTCGGTCTTTGTGAATTTCACTTGGAGGATAGAATTTAGAATAAAATAGAGGCACAATATCCTTCCAATATAGAGAATCCCCATTCTTCAGCAATTTGTACCAATGCGCCGCTTTACCAGACATCGATATAGAGAATAATTTCTTCCTAACTTCATCCATAGCAATACCTGCACACTTGAATAACCCGCATAATTCATGTAAAAACAGTAAATGATCTCCAGGATGGACAGTTCCATCCCCTTCATAGCGGTTATCCACAACACGTTCAATAATTTTCATAGGTATTTTATATGGAACCTCTTTCTCACCTGGCACCTCATCCACTACCCTTGCAGTAGTAGTAGATTTTCCAAATAGGAATTCAAGAGAAGATCTCTCATAATGAATTATAGCAGCAGGCGGAAATAAAAACAACACGTACAGTAAAAGTTTTCCTTACCAATTCCACTTACCAATAGCGCTTCACTCCCCGGCAACGGCGCCAGAAAATAGTCTTGATGACCCACAAGTATAGGGGGTGTATCGTAGTACTTTCGATAGATAAGAGTGTCGAACCCAACGAGGAGCAGAAGGTGTTGACAAGCAGTTTCGATGAAGGATTCACTGTAAATGCTCTCAGACAAGTATTCAGGGGGTTTTGATATAGCAGATAAATAAAATACAAGTAAGTAAAATGCGAGAGTAATAATTGCAGCGAGTTGGCCAATCCTTTTTAGCACAAAGGACAAGCCGGTTTGTTTACTTATAATGACCAAACGTTCTTGAGGACACACGGGAATTTAGTCTAGTGCTTTCGCTTCACATAGTTGATTAATCTTCATTATTTTGATAAGTGTTGTGTGGGTGAACCTATGCTAATGCACCGCTCTTCCTAGGGCTAATACATACTTGTGATTAAACCCCTTGCAAGTATCCGCAAATACAAGAAAGTAATTAAGATAAATCTAACCACAGCCTTAAACTCTGAGATCCTGCTATCCCTCCTGCATCGATGTACCAACGGGGGTTCAGGTTGCTGTCACTCCGGCAACCCCACAATTAGCAAACGAATACAAGATGCATTCCCCTAGGCCCATAAAGGTGAAGTATCATGTAGTCGAGGTTCACATGACACCACTAGAAGAATAACACCACAACTTAAATATCAAACCATTAAATATTACTCAACATAGTTCACTACTAACATTTAGACTTCACCCATGTCCTCAAGAACTAAACGAACTACTCACAAGACATCATATGGAACATGATCAGAGGTGATATGATGATGAATAACAATCTAAACATAAACCTTGGTTCAATGGTTTCACTCAATAGCATCAATAACAAAGAGTAATCAACACCGGGAGAGTTTCCCCTATGAAATAATCAAGATTCAACCCTAGATGTTACAGTGGATACGAGGTGCAGCGGTGGAGATGACGGTGACGGTGGTGGAGATGATGATGATGATCCCAATGAAGTCCAGCTCGATGGCGGTGACGATGGCGACGATTTCCCCCTCCGGGAGGGAATTTCCCCGACGGATTTCAGCCTGCTGGAGAGCTCTTTTCTCTCTGGTGTTTTCCGCCCCACAGAGGCGGCTGTGTCTATTCGCGATGCCTCCCTGCACCTTAGGGTTTTCGGAAGATGAAGTACGTGAAAGAGAGACGGCCGAGGGGGGCTGTGGGCCCCCTCCCCACAAGGCGGCGCGGCCAAGGTGGAGCCCGCGCCGGCCTATGGGGGGGCCCATGGCGGCCCTCCTCGGCCCCTCCTTTTGGCTGGCTCCTTCTTCTGGAGAAATAAGACTTTCTGTGTATTTTCCGTCAATTGTTGATCTTCAGAAATATTGTATCCTGACGATGCTTTTTCCAGCAGAATCCTGACTCCGGTGAGTAATTCCCCAATAATCATGAAACATGCAAAATAGGTGAAATAAAATAAGTATCATCTCTAAATACGAAATATATCAATGAATAACAGTAAATTATGATATAAAATAGTGATGCAAAATGGACGTATCAATCCTCTACTCCAAGAGGACCTCCTTCATATGCATACAATTTTTCACTAGTTGACATGGGTGTACTTGTAGGTTTGCACGTTAGCATCCTACTCTTTTAAGGATATCTGTAGTGTACTTTTCTTGTGTCAGGAGTTGACCATCATTTGTCTTCTTCACCTCAATACCAAAGAAATAGTGAGCATCACCAAGATCCTTTAGAGCAAACTCCTTCTGAAGATCTCGAAGAAGAGCTGCAGTTGCCTTTTGACAAGAACTAGCAACAATTATATCATCAACATAGATAAGCACAAAGATAGAAATATTCCTCTTAAGATAGAAGAAGAGTGAAGTATCAGCTTTAGAGGGCCGGAAACCAAGCGCTTGAAGTTTAGTGCTTAGCCTTGAGAACCATGCTCTTGGGGCTTGCTTCAACCCATACAAGGCTTTATCAAGTTTGCAGATGTACTGAGTTTTTCCCTTGACTTCATACCCAGGTGGTTGTCTCATATAGACATTTTCCTCCAGAACACTATGGAGAAACGCGTTCTTCACATCTAGCTGTCGAAGATTCCACCCCCTGGAGATAGCAATAGACAAAACAAGACGAATAGTAGCTGATTTTACTACAGGACTAAATGTGTCCTCATAGTCAATCCCATACCTCTGCGTAAATCCTTTAGCCACTAAGCGTGCTTTATATCTATCTATACTACCATCAGCCTTGTGTTTAATTTTATAAACCCACTTGCAATCTATTATATTTTTCCCTGCATAATTCGGTGGAACTAAGTGCCAAGTCTTATTTGCCATGAGTGCCTCATATTCTTCATCCATTGCCCTTTTCCAATTTTCATTTTTTAGTGCATCATCTAAATTATTAGGTTCTCCTGAAGCAGCGAGATTCGCATACCTGACCATATTTTTGTATTGCTGCGGTTGTATTTTCCCAGCTTGCAACCGTGTAGTGACACGTGGCACAGGCTGTGCAGCACGCTGCGTCGGCACAGAATATCTGGCAGCACCTGGGGTGGATCCCGGGGGAGATCCTGTCGGGGCAGCAGCAGCCTCCTCGAAGTCCTGCGTCGGATCAGCCTCGGGCTCCGTACGGGATCCGGACGCGCCGGTGTGGCTTGGTGCGGTAGTAGAAGGCGACGCAGACGATCTCGCCTGCCGCTCCGAGCCACATGGGTGGTCCCCGCTCACCGCGGGGTTTCGCGCGCGTACTGGAGGTTGGCCTGACGTGGCACACGTCGGTTGGAGGCGCGGTCGACGAGACGATCCGGGCGACGCGTTTTCAGTAGTTGGGGACGCGTTTTCGCCAGGTGTGGGTCCCGCATGACCCTGGGCTTCCGTGCCAGCACGATGGAGCATGCGATGATACTCTGAATCGCTGTTTTCGACAGCAATTTCAACTCCGTTTTCTGCAGTGCTGGGTACAAGTTCAAGACCATGGTTAGCTGCAGCAGTAGTATGAATATCAGTCTCAATTGGATCAATTCTAAATTCGCCCCCATGATCAAATTGAGAGGAATTTAGGAGATGAGACGGTAAAAGGAGGATTTCCGAACAGAGACGCTGGCCTGCATTGGCATGGAGTTTGGCAAAAGGAAATATCGTCTCATCAAAGATAACATCCCGTGAAATATAGATTCGACCAGAATTAATATCAAGACACTTGAAACCTTTATGAAGGTTGCTATATCCTAGAAATACACACTGTATGGAACGGTATTCTAGATTTCGAGCATTAAAGGGTCGAAGGTTGGGGTAGCAAGCACATACAAAAATGCGCATGGGCTGATAATCGGGTTTGATTTGCTCAAGAACTTCTAGAGGTGTAGAGAAATCAAGAAGTTTAGTGGGGAGGCGATTGATGAGATATACCGCAGCAATGAATGCTTCATCCCAGTATTTCAGTGGCATGGATGCTTGAGCAAGAAGGGATAGACCAACTTCAACGATATGCCTGTGTTTTCTTTCAGCGGCGCCATTCTGTTGATGGGCATGAGGGCATGAAACATGGTGAGTGATACCAATTTGTTTAAAGAAGGAATTTAATCATTCATATTCTCCTCCCCAGTCGGATTGGAGAATGATGATTTTCCTATCAAAACATCTTTCAACAAGTGCTTGGAACTGATGAAATATACTAAACACTTCAGAACGATGTTTAATCAAATAGATCCATGTAAATTTGCTGAAATCATCAATGAAGCTAACATAATAGTTCTTACGACCAAAAGAATCAGGGGCAGGTCCCCATACGTCGGAATAAATCAACTCTAGAGGATGATGTGAAACACTAGTGGATCTCGAATAGGGCAATTGGTGACTCTTTGCCTTTTGACAAGCTTCACACACCGACTCATTAATTTTACTGGAACAAGGAAGTTTATTGTGACTAATGATTTTCTGAACTATGGGGGAGGCCGGATGGCCTAACCGACTATGCCATCTATGATGGGATGGCTTGGAGACTCCATAAGCTTGCTTGAACGATGGTGAGAAGGATGATGACTCAGGGATGGGGTAGAGACCATCTCGGCATGGTCCATCAAGCAGCACCTTCCTCGTGACCTGATCCTTAATGCAAAAGGACTCAGGATGAATTTCAACAAAAGTATTGTTATCTCTAGTGAGTCGATGTGCGGAGGCAAGATTCTTTGTGGCATCACGAACATGGAGAACATTTTTTAGATGGATGTTTTGATCATGAGTGGGAATAATAGAATAACTAATATGAGCAATATTCATACCTGCACCATTTGCAGCGTGCACCTGGTCAGCACCATGGTAGCGTTCATGGGCATGCAGTCGTTCTAATTGACTTGTGATGTGATCGGTGGCGCCGGTGTCGATGTTCCAGCCGCCACCGCCATTGTTGTTGTAGTTGACGTTAGCGGCTGTCCGCTCATGAGGGACGAAGTCCTGGTCGAAGCGGTACCAGCAGTTCATGGCGGTATGGCCCGCCACATTGCAGCGCTGACATGGTGCGCGATCACCACCACCGTGGTTGCCACCGTTGTTGTTGTAGTTTCCGCGGCCACGACTATTGTTGTTGTAGTTGCCGCGGCCACGGCCATAGTTGTCGCCGTTGTGGTAGCCACTATTGTTGCCTCCGTTGTGGTAGCCTCCTTAGCCACCATTGCCACCTCGTTGAGGATTGTCGCGTCCTTGATCACCCCGGCCTCCACCACCACGACCACCGAAGCGGCCACGGCCACCGCGAGTAGCGGCGTTGACAGAAGATTGGGAGACTCCATAGAGCATATGTTGACGACTTTCATAAGACAAGAGCTGCGAATAAAGTTCACTCACCGTGATTGGCTCGGTTCTAGCGAGTATGGTGATGACCCACAAGTATAGGGGGTGTATCGTAGTATTTTCGATAAGTAAGAATGTCGATCCCAACGAGGAGCAGAAGGTGTTGACAAGCAGTTTCGATGAAGGATTCACTGTAAATGCTCACAGACAAGTATTCAGGGGGTTTTGATGTAACAGTTGAATAAAGTACGAGTAAGTAAAGTGCGAGAGTAACAATTGCAGCGAGTGGCCCAATCCTTTTTAGCACAAAGGACAAGCCGGTTTGTTTACTTATAATGACCAAACGTTCTCGAGGACACACGGGATTTTAGTCTAGTGCTTTCGCTACATACGGCTAAATAATCTGCATTGTTATGATAAGTGTTGTGTGGGTGAACCTATGCTAATGTACCGCCCTTCCTAGGACTAATACATACTTGTGATTATACCCCTTGCAAGCATCCGCAACTACAAGAAAGTAATTAAGAATAAATCTAACCACAGCCTTAAACTCTGAGATCCTGCTATCCCTCCTGCATCGATATACCAACGGGGGTTTAGGTTTCTATCACTCCGGCAACCCCGCAATTGGCAAACGAGTACAAGATGCATTCCCCTAGGCCCATAAATGGTGAAGTGTCATGTAGTCGACGTTCACATGACACCACTAGAAGAATAACACCACAACTTAAATATCATACCATTGAATATTACTCAACCATAGTTCACTACTAACATTTAGACTTCACCCATGTCCTCAAGAACTAAACGAACTACTCACGAGACATCATATGGAACATGATCAGAGGTGATATGATGATGAATAACAATCTGAACATAAACTTGGTTCAATGGTTTCACTCAATAGCATCAACAACAAGTAGAGATCGATACCGGGAGAGTTTCCCCTATCAAACAATCAAGATCAAACCCAAATTGCTACGGCGGTGACGGTGTCCAGCGGTGGAGACGGCGGTGATGATGGTGGAGATGATGATGATGGTGATGGAGATGATGTCCAGCTCGATGACGGTGACGATGGCGTCGATTTCCCCCTCCCGGAGGGAATTTCCCCGGCGGATTCCTGCCCGCCGGAGAGCTCTTTTCTCTCTGGTGTTCTCCGCCCCGCAGAGGCGGCTGTAACTCTTCGCGAGGGACCCTCTGTGGCTTAGGTTTTCGGGACGAAGGATTTCGCGAAGAAAAGGAGGCGAAAGGGGCTGTGGGCCCCCCACACCACATGGCGGCGCGGCCAGGCCATGGGCCGCGCCGCCCTAGGGTGTGGGCCCACCCTGGGTCCTCCTGGCTCCTCCTTCTGGCTTCCTTCGTCATCTTGAAAAATAGGATTTTTGGTATAATTTCCTTCCACAGTTGATCTTCCGAAATATTGCGTTCTGACGGTGCTTTTTCCCGCAGAATCCTGGCTCCGGTGCTTGATCCTCCAATAATGATGAAACATGCAAAATAGATGAAATAACATAAGAATTGTGTCCCAATATGAAATATATCAATGAATAACAGCAAATTATGATATAAAATAGTGATGCAAATTGGACGTATCAACTCCCCCCAAGCTTAGACTTCGCTTGTCCCCAAGCGAAACTGAGCTCGATAGACAGGACCACATGTTTATGGAGTGAAGAGTCGATAAATAAAATACGGACAAGAAGCATCATATTCATTCACACAAGACATTATAGTAAACAACCTCTTATAACTCAACTTGAAACAAGTATAAGGTAATCACAAATAAAGGTGCATAAGAAATCATAATTGGTGATGGCAAACTTCGTTCTTGGTCAGAGAACAATTAACAGATTATATTTATCTCATTGAGCAGCGCTCTCATATTAAAGTTTATAAGGCACAACTTGCATACTCAATCATAATGGTCTCTTCATGATCATTGATAACTTGCAAAGCTATACTCATTCAGATAAAACTTGTACTAAACAAGGAAGAATAAAAGACATGATGAAGCAAATCACAATATAATGGTTTGATCACAACTACTCAAATGCTTGCTTGAGATGGAGGGAAATAGGTTTACTGACTCAACATAAAGTAAAAGACAGGCCCTTCGCAGAGGGAAGCAGGGATTAAATCATGTGCTAGAGCTTTTTCAGTTTTGCAATCATATAAAGAGAATAAAAGTAACATTTTGAGAGGTGTTTGTTGTTGTCAACGACTGGTAGCGGGTACTCTAACCCCCTTGCTAGACAACCTCCAAAGAGCGGCTCCCATATTATTTTCATTTTACGTGGCACTCCTTCCAACCTTTCTTTCACAAACCATGGCTAACCGAATCCTCGGGTGCCTGCCAACAATCTCATACCATGAAGGAGTGCCTTTTTATTTTAGTTTTATTATTATACTGACACTCCCCCCAACCTTTGCTTACACAAGCCATGGCTAACCGAATCCTTCGGGTGCCGTCCATCAATCACATACCATGGAGGAGTGTCTATTTAGTTTAATTAATTTGGGACTGGGAATCCCATTGCCAGCTCTTTTTGCAAAATTATTGGATAAGCGGATGAAGCCACTAGTCCATTGGTGGAAGTTGCCCAACAAGATTGAAAGATAAAACACCACATACTTCCTCATGAGCTATGAAACATTGACACAAATAAGAGATACTAAGTTTTGAATTGTTTAAAGGTAGCACATGAAGTATTTACTTGGAATGGCAGAAAATACCATGTAGTAGGTAGGTATGGTGGACACAAATGACATAGGTTTGGGCTAAGGTTTGGATGCACGAGAAGTATTCCCTCTCAAGATGTGTCTTTGGCTAGCAAGGTTAATTAGCAAGCATAAGAGTCGAGGGAAACAAACAAATATACATGTGATAGAAACAATCATGCATCTTCCTTGTAAGCACAAACAATTTTAACTTCAGAGTAATAAGCTATGAGCTAACAAGAAAGAAAGACAATGAAACATCTACATGTATTTCTCTTTTCTACTTAAACCTCAAAGTGTTGTTGCTATTGACCAATGCTAAGTTTGCCAAAACCAAATAAATTTATTCAATGCTCCCAAAGTGATACCAATACTAACAACAAAGTAAATCATATGATAGAGATTGCAAACTAGAATAAGATGTGCAATATGTAAATGATAAGACTTCTCATTAATATTCCATAACGATAACTCACACCAAGGGATACATAGATAACCAACTAAAGGAGAGATACTTCCAACTGCAACCCATCTTATATGATAACTTCCCTACTCATGATATGACACTACTTGACAATAAAAGTAAAAGGTAGTGATAATGTGATACCGCGGCACTCCCCCAAGCTTGGAACAAACCAAGGGGATGCCAATACCGATGATGAATTACTCCTGCGGTGATGGTGGTGATGAACTCCCGTCATCAAACTTCCAAGGAAGAGGCTCTCCATCAAGAAACGACATCTTGGTCTCGGGAATCCTGAAACTAGCAGCACGGCTTATGTATTTAAACCTGTTTTCATACTCACAGTTCTGATTCTGAACATCATAGAGTTGTGCTTGGAGCTTGTTGGTGGTGTCGTGAAGTGAGAGGATGTCGCTCCAAAGCTTTGCAGTTTCCTTCTCATGTTCAGCAATGAGTTCAGACACAATCCTGTGGAAGATATCCACCTCACGCTCAGCCATCTTCTTGTATTTGAAAACCTCTTGTTCTAGCTTCTCCATCCTGTCTTCCAAGCTTCCTTCTCCTTTAGGACCCTGGACATCCTTGACCTGCAGTTCTCCTTCAACGAGCAGCAACTCCTTGGGGTGCATCCTCAGCTCCTCCATGTACAAGTTGCCAACATCCTTGCTGGAGCTGTCCTTCGGAGTTTCCGACGAAGACATGATGGCTCTAGATCCGAAACAAATCCTGGCAGAAACAGCTTGAAACAAAACACGTCGAGAACACGATATACGGACCTCCAGGGGTCCGGGGGATTATATAGCAAAAAATTTCACGACACAAGGAAAGTACCAGATCGAACCAGAGTCGGAAAGGGGCGACGGGGCGGCCAAACCACAGGGCGGCGCGGGCCCAGGCTTGGCCGCGCCGGCCTATGGTGGCGCCCCCTCGTGCGTCCTTTCCACTCCGTTTCGAACTCGTAATTTTTCATATTTTCCAAAAACAGCGAAAATATTGTTCGGAAAGTAAATTGCGTACTTTTCATTACCCGATCGTTACCTATTCAAAGTCGAGTTCTGGCGGACTGTCAATTTGCCCTTTGATGAAGGCCTCCGGTGTTTCCACTTGAATAATATCAACATCAACATTATAAGAATCACCTGAGATATAATGCTTGAGTCTTTGTCCATTCACCACTTGCGTGGCATTACCTTGGAGAGAGCTAATTTTGATTGCTCCTGAACGATACACCTCCTCGACAACATATGGTCCTTCCCATTTCGAGAGTAATTTCCCTGCAAAGAATCTGAGACGAGACCGATACAATAGGACTTTATCCCCAATATTAAATTCTCTTTTGATAATCCTTCTATCATGCCATTTTTTAACTTTCTCTTTAAAGAGTTTAGCATTTTCATAAGATTCACTTCTCCATTCATCTAGAGAACTTAATTGCAACAACCTCTTATCACCGGCAAGTTTAGGATCTTTATTTAATTCTCTAACAGCCCAATAAGCTTTGTGCTCTAGTTCTAAAGGTAAATGACAAGCTTTCCCATAAACCATTTTATAAGGTGACATTCCCATGGGATTTTTATAAGCAGTTCTATAAGCCCATAGTGCATCCTTCAATTTACTAGCCCAATTCTTTCTAGTTTTATTAACAGTCTTTCCCAAAATAGATTTAATCTCTCTATTTGATAATTCTACTTGACCACTAGTTTGAGGATGATAAGCGGAAGCAATTCTATGATTAATACCATACTTAGCAAGAGTTTTTCTAAAACCTCCATGAATAAAATGAGAACCTCCATCAGTCATAATATATCTAGGCACTCCAAATCTAGGAAAAATAATATCTAAAAGCATTCTTAAAGAGGTCTCACCATCAGCACTTTTTGTAGGTATAGCTTCCACCCATTTAGTAACATAATCAACAGCAACAAGTATGTGAGTGTTACCTTCTGAAGACGGAAAAGGTCCCATGAAGTCAAATCCCCAACAATCAAACGGTTCAATAACAAGAGTATAATTCATAGGCATTTCATTACGTCTGGAGATATTACCAACCCTTTGGCATTCATCACAAGATAAAATAAACTTCCTTGCATCTTTGAAGAGAGTTGGCCAATAAAAACCTGATTGTAGAACCTTTTGCGCGGTTCTTTCTCCGGCGTGATGTCCTCCATAAGCACTACCATGACATTTACTCAATATCTCTTGTTGTTCATATTCGGGAACACATTTTCGCATAATACCATCCACTCCTTCTTTATATAAGTGTGGGTCATCCCATAAATAATGCCTCAAGTCATAAAAGAATTTCCTCCTTTGCTGAGCTGAAAAGGTTGGAGGCAAGTACTTGGAAACAATAAAGTTTGCATAATCAGCATACCAAGGACTGTCTCGCGAGCTCACCTTTATTACAGCCAATTGTTCATTTGGAAAACTATCATTAACAGGAACATGATCATAAGCAATATTTTCCAATCTAGACAAATTATCAGCAACAGGATTATCAGCACCTTTCCTATCTACAATATGTAAATCAAATTCTTGCAAAAGAAGTACCCATCTAATAAGCCTAGGCTTAGCATCTTTCTTTGTCATAAGGTATCTAATTGCAGCATGATCAGTATGAATAGTAACTTTTGAATCAACAATATAAGATCTAAATTTATCGCAAGCAAAGACTACAGCTAATAATTCTTTTTCAGTTGTAGCATAATTTCTTTGAGCAGCATCAAGAGTTTTACTAGCATAATGAATAACATTCAATTTTTTATCTACTCGCTGTCCAAGAACAAATACCACAAAGAAAATCACTAGCATCACACATAATCTCAAAGGGTAAGTTCCAATCAGGGGGTTCAACTATAGGAGCAGTTGTTAAGGCTTTCTTAAGAGTTTCAAAAGCTTCCTTACAATCATCATCAAAAACAAATGGTACATCTTTTTGAAGAAGATTAGTAAGAGGTTTTGAAATCTTGGAGAAATCTTTAATAAACCTCCTATAAAACCCAGCATGACCAAGAACACTACGAATACCTTTAACATCCCTAGGATAGGGCATCTTCTCAATTGCTTCAACTTTAGCTCTATCAACTTCAATACCTCTCTCAGAAATTTTATGTCCCAATACAATTCCTTCATTAACCATAAAGTGGCATTTCTCCCAATTAAGAACAAGGTTAGTTTCTTCACATCTCTGCAAAACTTTATCAAGGTTTCGCAAGCAACTATCAAAAGAATTCCCATAGATGGAAAAATCATCCATGAATACCTCTACAATACTCTCACAAAAACCATGAAAAATAGCAGACATGCATCTTTGAAAAGTAGCAGGAGCATTACATAAACCAAAAGGCATGCGTCTATAAGCATAAGTTCCATAGGGACAAGTGAATTGGTTTTCTCTTGATCTTTAGCTTTAACAGCAATTTGTGAAAACCCAGAATAACCATCAAGAAAGCAAAAATGAGTATTTTTAGACAATCTTTCTAGCATTTGATCAATAAATGTTAAAGGGTAATGATCTTTCTTAGTAACTTTATTAACTTTTCGGAAATCAATGCACATTCTATACCCTACAACTACTCTTTGAGGGATGAGCTCATCATTATCATTAGGCACAACAGTCATTCCTCCTTTCTTGGGAACGCAATGCACAGGACTAACCCATCTACTATCAGCAATAGGATATATAATACCAGCTTCAAGAAGTCTTAATACCTCATTCCTTACCACTTCCTTCATCTTCGGAATTAGACGACGCTGATGTTCAACAACAGGCTTTGCATCATCTTCCATATTAATAGCATGTTGGCAAATAGAAGGAGAAATCCCTTTCAAATCATCAAGAGTGTAGCCAATAGCGCCTCGGTGCTTCTTCAATATTTCCAATAACCTTTCTTCTTCAATCTCTGAAAGCTTAGAACTAATAATAACAGGATATATTTTCTTATCATCAATATGAGCATATTTAAGATTATCAGGCAAAGGCTTTAAATCAAAAACAGGATCTTCCTTTGGTGGCGGTGTTGTACCCAAATCTTCCACCGGTAAATCATGCTTGAGAATAGGTTGGCGAAGAAAAATTTCCTCAAGCTCATCTCTTTCTTTCCTAAAAACTTCACTCTCGCTATCCTCCAAATGTTGCTGCAAAGGATTATTAGGAACAAGAACAATAGATGCACACTGCTCCATTTTAAAATCATTACTAGGCAAATCAGCTTTATAAGGAGTTTTGGTAAATTTAGAGAAGTTAAACTCATAAGATTCACCAGCAAATTTAGTCAAAATTTTCTCTTTCTTGCAATCTATAATAGCTCCACAAGTATTTAGAAAAGGTCTACCAAAAATAATAGGACAATAATCACTAGCAGCAGAACCAAGTACCAAAAAAGTCAGCAGGATATTTAATCTTACCGCATAGAACTTCCACATCTCGAACAATACCAATTGGAGAAATAGTTTCTCAAAGTTCACAAGAATCAATTTCGTGCATAATCTCCGTGTAAAGCTCATAAGGGATAGCACTAACACTTGCACCAATATCACATAATCCATAATAGCAATGATCACCAATTCTAACAGATAGCATAGGAACACTAGCTTGTTTGGGTTTATTAGGATGTGAAACAATATTAGAAGCATCTTCACAGAAAATAATATGACCATCTTTTACATTTTCAGTCACAAGATCTTTAACTATTGCAACAGCAGGTTCAATTTTTATTTGTTCTTCAGGTTCTATAGGTTTCTTTTCACTTTTATGAACCGCACTATTTATAACAGAGTACTCCTTCATTTTAGCAGGGAAAGGAGTTTTTTCAATATAAACTTCAGGAATAACATGATCAGCAGTTTCAACTACAACGCATTTATTAATAGATGAATCAATTTTATCTTTATACGGTTCATGATACTTATCAAAATTCTTCTTTGGCAATTCATAATGAGAGGCAAAAGCTTTATAAAGATTTGCAGCAACTTGAGAATCAAGACCATATGTTGCACTCATATTACGAAATTTATCAGTATCTATAAAAGCTTCAATGCATTTATAATCATAAATTATACCTGATTCTCTATCCTTGTCGTTCTCCCAACCTTCAGTATTTTCTTGGATCCGATCAAGAAGGTCCCTTTTAAACTCTTCTTTGTTGCGTGTAAATGATCCAGAACAAGAAGTATCCAGCAAGGTCTTGTCTTGAAAAGAAAGTCTTGCATAGAAATTATCAATAATAACATTACCAGGAAGCTCATGAATGGGGCATTTGAGCATTAAAGACTTCAATCTCCCCCAAGCTTGGGCAATACTCTCTCCATCATGAGGCCAAAAATTATATATGTGATTCCGATCCTTATGAATTTCACTTGGAGGATAGAACTTAGAATAAAACCGGGGCAGAATATCATTCCATTCAAGAGAATCCCCATTATCCAGTAATTTATACCAATGCGCCGCCTTACCAGACAGCGATAAAGAGAATAGTTTCTTCCTCACTTCATCCATAGCAATACCTGCACACTTGAATAAACCGCATAATTCATGTAAGAACAATAAATGATCTCCAGGGTGGACGGCTCCATCCCCTTCATAGCGGTTATCCATAACACGTTCAATAATTTTCATAGGTATTTTATATGGTATTACTTCCTCACCTGGCGCCTCATCCACTACCGTTGCAGTAGTAGTAGATTTCCCAAATAGAAATTGAAGAGAAGATCTCTCCATAATGACTTATAGCAGCAGGCAGAAATAAAATCAGCACAACAGTAAAGGTTTTCCTTACCAATTCCACTTACCAATAGCGCTTCACTCCCCGGCAACGGCGCCAGAAAATAGTCTTGATGACCCACAAGTATAGGGGGTGTATCGTAGTATTTTCGATAAGTAAGAATGTCGATCCCAACGAGGAGCAGAAGGTGTTGACAAGCAGTTTCGATGAAGGATTCACTGTAAATGCTCACAGACAAGTATTCAGGGGGTTTTGATGTAACAGTTGAATAAAGTACGAGTAAGTAAAGTGCGAGAGTAACAATTGCAGCGAGTGGCCCAATCCTTTTTAGCACAAAGGACAAGCCGGTTTGTTTACTTATAATGACCAAACGTTCTCGAGGACACACGGGATTTTAGTCTAGTACTTTCGCTACATACGGCTAAATAATCTTCATTGTTATGATAAGTGTTGTGTGGGTGAACCTATGCTAATGTACCGCCCTTCCTAGGACTAATACATACTTGTGATTATACCCCTTGCAAGCATCCGCAACTACAAGAAAGTAATTAAGAATAAATCTAACCACAGCCTTAAACTCTGAGATCCTGCTATCCCTCCTGCATCGATATACCAACGGGGGTTTAGGTTTCTGTCACTCCGGCAACCCCGCAATTGGCAAACGAGTACAAGATGCATTCCCCTAGGCCTATAAATGGTGAAGTGTCATGTAGTCGACGTTCACATGACACCACTAGAAGAATAACACCACAACTTAAATATCATACCATTGAATATTACTCAACCATAGTTCACTACTAACATTTAGACTTCACCCATGTCCTCAAGAACTAAACGAACTACTCACGAGACATCATATGGAACATGATCAGAGGTGATATGATGATGAATAACAATCTGAACATAAACTTGGTTCGATGGTTTCACTCAATAGCATCAACAACAAGTAGAGATCGATACCGGGAGAGTTTCCCCTATCAAACAATCAAGATCAAACCCAAATTGCTACGGCGGTGACGGTGTCCAGCGGTGGAGACGGCGGTGATGATGGTGGAGATGATGATGATGGTGATGGAGATGATGTCCAGCTCGATGACGGTGACGATGGCGTCGATTTCCCCTCCCGGAGGGAATTTCCCCGGCGGATTCCTGCCCGCCGGAGAGCTCTTTTCTCTCTGGTGTTCTCCGCCCCGCAGAGGCGGCTGTAACTCTTCGCGAGGTACCCTCTGTGGCTTAGGTTTTCGGGACGAAGGATTTCGCGAAGAAAAGGAGGCGAAAGGGGCTGTGGGCCCCCCACACCACATGGCGGCGCGGCCAGGCCATGGGCCGCGCCGCCCTAGGGTGTGGGCCCACCCTGGGTCCTCCTGGCTCCTCCTTCTGGCTTCCTTCGTCATCTTGAAAAATAGGATTTTTGGTATAATTTCCTTCCACAGTTGATCTTCCGAAATATTGCGTTCTGACGGTGCTTTTTCTCGCAGAATCCTGGCTCCGGTGCTTGATCCTCCAATAATGATGAAACATGCAAAATAGATGAAATAACATAAGTATTGTGTCCCAATATGAAATATATCAATGAATAACAGCAAATTATGATATAAAATAGTGATGCAAATTGGACGTATCAGATGGCGGTGACTATCCCAGTGTAGGAGTCGTCCTTGAGGCCTGCGAGGATGTAGGAGACCATGTCTTTATCTTCAAGGGTCTTCCCGGCGGAGATCATCTCATTCTCCAGAGATTTCATCATGGTAACATATTCACCCATGGATTTGTTGCCCTTTTCAGCACTGGCAAGGGCAATGCGGGTGTTGGTGGTGTGTGCACGCGACCTGGCCGCGTACATGTCTTGCAGAATCTCCCAGAGCTCGGCCGCCGTCTTGACACCAGCGGTGTAGGGGAGTACTTCCCGTGAGAGAGATCCCATAAGGAAGCTAAGGACCTTTTGGTCCGACGCCACCCAGTCTTCATAAGCTGGGTTTAGCTCGGTGACGATCTCGTCACCCTTTTTTACTTCAATCTCTTCCTTGGGTGCCTTGATGGAGCCATCTAGGTAGCCCATGAGGCGGGCGCCCCTGACTGCCGGCAGGACTTGGGTTTGCCAGAGGATGTAGTTGCCCTTGCCCAGCCGCTCTGTCACGCCTGTCCCGAAGGTGGAGCCTCCCGAAGTATTTTGCGACGAGGAGGAAGAAGAGGACATGTTGGCTAGAGATGATGGCGTGAGATGGGATCGGCGGCGATGGGAGGCTTTGTCGCTAGATGTGTTTTAGGAGGGATAGCTCTGATACCATGTGGAAGTTTGGGTTAAAGTGTCATACTCCTTTCGGAGCACACCTTGCGTGTTTATATAGGGAGTTTAACCTAACAACTCCAAAAGGGATATACATAGTTTGTTACAAGGAAGAGTCTAGAACATAATCTAGATAACCACTCTGACCTTATCATCTCGGCCGGTGGAATACAACACGCACACGCTAACAAACATTCCCAAAATTTGATCAATTTTATAGATAAAATAAATATGAGCATTTACCATATCAAATCGATAACCTTTTTGTAAGTTTTGACTTGTAACTAGATTCGTAAATTTATACTGTATACGGAGGAAGTAAATTTATATTGTATACGGAGTATCAGTCTTTTACATTGGAACTATAAGACGTTTTGGCGTTGGCAAAAACATCTTGTAATACGCAGGATCGGTCGAAATGCATGTAACAACACAGGCGCGGCGGCATAGGATACCGTCGGGACAGCACGACGTGGGAGCATCCCTCGCATGTTTCCTCACGTTCCGGCACGGCCGATCGATGGAGGTGTGATACCTGCGAAACAAAAACCCTAATTATACCGGCTGTACCTGTACGGCACGCGCGGCAGCACTAGAGACCGATCGAGATCGAGAGCGCCAGCGCCAGGTGAGGCGCATGGCCCCCGGCCAGCGCAGTGCGCCGCTAGTCGCGGCGCCGATCGATTCGACAGGGTCCATGTCTCCGCTCGCGCCAGCACGGCGGCACCCCTCGAAGTTCGAGCGCATCTCCGTCCATCGCCGCGTCGTCCACGAATCAATCGGCGTGCGTATGCGGCGCGTACGTACGTTCACGCACCGTCCGGCCGCCCCCAGGCGAGCTTGGCATCTACCTAATCTTGCGTTACCTGCGGCGTACGTACTTCCGATCTGGCCGTCGATCCGATCGGTCTACCAATTGGCAACCAACTGCTCCAAGCACGATCGATCACGATCGCAGTCAACTTGTTCTGCCTGCCTTACCCAATCCTCAAGAGTGAAGAGCTCAATATATCTATCCAACAAGAGCACCACTGATACATGCGCACATCGAATCCCTCTGAGGAACCAACCAGAACCACTTTGCTGAAGAGATGACCCCAGCCATGAGCAGGAGTATGCATCAAATTTCCTGGCAACTGCTCGTAGCTATTATGCACTTTAAACATAAAACCCCCATCTCCATATACACTTAGTTGTACGGTCAATTACAAAATGTACCAAACTTCATCGAATCAAATGCCATACATAAAAGAGACGCAATGACTTTTTTTTTCTCTTTTGCGGGTAATGGAAAGCGCTAGTTTCGATGACCTGGTCAAAACAAGTCATCAGGGAGAATAGACCTTTATTTGGATGTTTGATTCGAGAGTATCATCATAACTTTTTGAGACTCAGTTTTGCTATACTACTGTCATCTACTTATTTTAGGAACACAAAAGATCCAACAACTAAAGATAATACAATTATTTATTTTTATCACAAAATATTAATGCTTCAAAACTTATGTCTCGTATTCAAGCTTCTTGTGTTATTGGGACAAGTATATGAAAATGATCACCCGTCCTATTAGCATGTCGCTACAGTAATAGTATAGCTCTCACATCGCATTAGACATATTCAAAACGACAAATATATTCTTAGTACCATCATTGGTTGTTTTGTTTGAACTCCAAACTGAATACTTTTGATGTTACATAAATGTAGTGGTGGTTGATTATGTTAGAATCAGAAGAAACAAAATCTATTGAAGAAATCTAAGACATTAAAGATTTTTATTCTTAGAAGAATTCATAAGTAGGACTTGAAACTTTTAATCAAAGAACCGGGTAAAAAAAGCGAGCTCTCCATTCTTCACTCTCTTGTAGTTGGATTCGTTGGAAGCATTGGAATTTAATTTGATTGGACCACTGTACATCTTTTCTATGAAACTAGATGTATGCTTAGAATGCGTCTATGCTTGTCAAATGGTTGTAAGGGTTGAGTCTATTGTTTTTGGGAAAAAGCTCATCAAAATAGACATCTAAAGGGAAAATAGTTTTTTTGGTAGCCACCCGATCTCTACCACCACTTTCCCTTAGCCATTCCTACTATCTCATACTTGGAAGGTATTTTCTCTTAATTAGTTGCTCGGATCCTTATTTTATTTGAGATAGGAGGGCCAACACCCTGTGTTTTTTATATGATTATAACACCATTTAATTATTTCCAAGTGGCACAATTCAGAGCATAAACACTATATGTTTTGATTTCCTATGTATTTATTTACTCTAAAAATCTCAAACAAAATATCTAAAGCTAGATATGTGTGACTTATAGCTGGACCAATTTCTCCAACAATACTCCTCCCCACGGTATATTTGACCCGTCGAGCATCTCGACTGATGCCTTTGGAGCTTCGAGATCTTCCACTTTGCAATTTCTCATTTTCTTGATGCAGTGGAAAAGGTTCATCCTTTAGCTAGAGCTACATCTTGATCTCATTGTAGCCTTACAACTTACGCCATTCGCACCGGTTTATTACGTCGACACATAGTTGTAAGGGTACATTGACCCTATGTGTGTTTTTGGTAATCAATTAAAATCCCTATGGATTATATTTTCATTGAGTTTATATGAAATAATATTACATAGGTAATTCTTGTAGTCCATATGTTGGATTCAAGTCCATAGGTAAATCTTGTAGTCCATATGTTGGATTGTTGTAGTCCATCGGCTGCGCGTTCGGTTAATATGGTTAATTCGGTTCGGTTAATACGATTTTTCGGTAAATACAGTTTCAATACTTCGGTAAATACGGTTTCGTATAAAAATACGGTTCGGTTTCGGTAATAACCATATAAATTCGGTTCGGTTTCGGTAATAACCAAATTAACCAAAGTTGACGCGAATTTTTGAATAACATCCATTTTTATGGACATATATTTGGTTTTTCTACTTTTTAATACCAAACTAAATGTGTTACAGGAGAAAGAAATGCTAAGTAATGAAAATGTGGCCAAAATAAAAATAAATGCATCAATATTGGGGACTAGAAGTCTAGAACTCACGATCTGTCACAAACTTATGTATACTAGCACGTACAGACCACAAATCTAGAGTAGCTCTCTTGCCTAATATGCACGTCAAAGATATATAAAAGTCTAACGTGAATTTGGGATGGGCTTAGAAAGAAAAATTCTTTGTTTCATTGGGATCTTCGGTTTTCTTCGGTTAACCATGGTTTTTTCGGTTTTTAACTGAATTAACTGAAGTGTATATGGTTAGCACTTTTGCTAACTGAAACCTAACCATAAAACCATAAAAACTGAAATTCGGTTTCGGTTAGGTTTTTTTCGGTTCGGTTTTCGGTTTCAGTTCGGTTATGTGCAGTCGTGAGTCCATGAAGATAAAAAAAATATACCTTGAGTATTGGCGTTAAGATCATCTATTTGAAGAGAAGAATATGATATGGTAAGATCTTGAGAGTTTGAGAGTTTGTTTCTAGAGAAGAATTCAAGATATGGTTCTAAGCTGGTGTCATGATAGTCTCATGAGTTGAGCTATGGTTTACCAAGGTTTAGAGCATGCAATCAAATGACGAAAAGTTTTTTTATGTACTTCAAGAGATTATGATATATCATGAGGAGATAGAAGGTTGACCAATAATAAGAGTGAAGATTGAAATCAAGTTGGTCAAAAAATGAAGCATAAAGAATGTACCACATGAGATCATCTGGTATGGTAAGCTTTGCCAATTAAGCATTGTGAACTAATCCATCATATGTGTGTCTTTGAGTTGTCTATGTGGGTTAGGTATATTGTCATGGACATGCATCAAAAGTAAGATCGCATATATCCTATGAGAGGATAACATCAAGTGCTGATCATCCTCAAGTTGGTGAAGGGGCAAGTTCAAGATAAACATCTCGATTGGATCGTGCTTGAATCATGCCGTTCATTTGGTGATAATGTACATGTGAAGATGTGTCTTAATAAAGCCATCCCATAGTGATGTAGAGTCTTCACGAAGAAACAATGATCAAGTGAAGCATTCCGATTTGTTTGGAGCTTGAAGCGTTTTCATCAAAGATCAAGCGGGATGCGCAAGTCAAAGGTATGACCTTACTAGGTTTTCCTTTAACTAGTCTCAAGCTCGTTGTTGAGAGACTAGGTTATACGAGCCTCCATGACAGGACATGGGGGGGGGGGGGGGGGGGGCAGCGGTCAACCATCAACTCTCTATATGGTTATACGATAGATAGCCGACCGTACTATCAAGAAGGTCATTTGGTTGAGTAATTTGATCGCGTCGTCTTAGGAAGCTTAATCCTTTGCATACTTTGCATCCTCTATTCTTATTGCTTCTTGGTGTTTCTTTGTATGAGGTTCTTGAACTTGTTGCTAGCTCTTCAACAAGATCAAGTTCATCAAAAACGGAATTCGTGTGTAGCTTCTTTTGAATTTTCGAGCTTGGAGATGTTACTGGTTCTTATTTTCGGGAGGTTTCATACCTCTTACTATTTGGCATTGGGGGGGGGGGGCAATGGTGTTGCGCATTTCGACGTTGAGTGAAGCGGTGATATGCAGGATTTAACCAGCGGGAGGTGACAAAATTTCTCCCGCCAACTTTTTGGTGATGCGCCCGAGCTCGCTCTATCTCCAAGCTTGCATGGGTGGGGGCAGATTTTCCCCTTTTCGCGAGCTTAGAGCTTGGCTTGCTGGAAATTGTGGAATCGAGCATGCCTCCGCATGCAGACAAAAAGGTGCTTTAAGAAAGCATGTGAGCCAAGATTTAGAAACGGCGCAAGCAACCAAATGCACAAATTTTGGCCCAGTGAATGCGAGAAATGGGCCTGCGAGTATCCGTCCCTAGTTTGGTGATCTTTTGCAAAAAAGGTCACCGGTGAAAGTGAATTTTGAATTGGAAGTTTCAGTCGAGATCATCAATGTAAATTTAAAAATATGAATTTGGGAATACTAACAGCGTCTTTTTTTATTTTAGAGCACACTAGTTCAAACCACAATTGTCGGGGTCTTAGGTCAAATTTGTACTAACCCATATTAAAATCCTGACACTTTTTTATGGATCTAGGGGAGTACAAACAATAGTATGTGTACAACACATGAAAAACAAATCGGAATATATATTATTTGAATCCACTACGAAAAATTAATGTCGAAATATGTTTCTATTCTTTCAAATTTGTTGTATTACTAGTATAAACATATGCAAATGTTCCCAGACTTGTTTTTTACACCTATGGCCCAGACTATTAGTATTCTGCTTTCTTAATAATACAGCCCTCAAAATAAAATAAACATATTCAGAAAAATAAGTATATCCTTACTTCAACCATTAACCGTTTTGATTTAATTCATATACTTAATAGGTTTAATGTTACATAGTATAACATGTAATGGTGGTTGATTATGTAGAATCAAAAGAAACTAATTCTATAGAAGAAACCGAAGACACTAAAGATTTTTATTCAAAGGAGAGCTCTCCATTCTTCAGTCTCTTGTAGTTGTATTCATTGGAAGCATGATAATATAATTTGATTGGAACGTTGTGGATGTTTTCTACGAAAATAAATGAATGCTTCAGAATGTATATGTGCTTATCAAATGGACGTAAACATTGGGTTTATTGTTTTTCGAAAAAGGCTGATCAAAATAGACATTTGAAGGAAAAGGTTCCTTTATGCGGTGGCCACCCTATCTCTACCATCTTAGCCTTTCCTACCCTCTCATACTTGGTATGGTTTTTTCTTAGGATCCTTAGTGTAATCGGCATAGGAGGGCCAGCACCCTGTGTTTATATGATTATTATAACACCATTCAACTATTGCCAAGTGACACAATCCAAATCATAAAACACTGGATGTTTTAGTTCCCTATGTAGTTGTTTACCAAAAATTCTCAAACAAAATATCTAAAGCTAGATATGTGCGACTTACAAATGGAGCATTTTTTTTCCAACGATACTTCTCCTCTTGGTATATTTGACTCATCAATCATCTCGATATTGATGTCTTTGGGGCTTCTAAGATCTTCTATTTCGCAATTTCTCATTTTCTTGATATAGTGGAGAGTGCTCACCCTTTAGCTAGTGCTACGTCTTGATCTCATTGTAGCATTGTCGCTTACTCACTCTGAACCGGTTTGTTTGACCATAAATCTAGTCAACAAAATATATATTAAATGTCAAAAATATTATACCATCCAAAACATATTTTGAATATGAATCCAATGGTATATTCTTTTACATATAGTTCAAGTTTTTTTAAACAAGGGTTAAACGTTTTTCTTAAACTAAGTGTCACCCTAATAAACCGATATGGAGAGAGAACTTTTCTTTACCGTCCTCCACATTTAATTTCCTTGTCCTCCTCTTTAATTACAAAGAAGGTAAAGTAAGTTGAACAAGTGTGACTCTGAGATATGGTTGTGTCGGAACATGGAAAATAACTTATATTCCTCCTTTTGTGCATAACCTCGTTTGTCCAGGATCAAACTAACAGACACAAACAAAACACATAATTGCACAAGACCAACACTTTATAACAGTTTTATAGTGCGACATGAATCCGATAACATAATATAATGTTCATGGCATCTATTATAATCACAAGAACAAAAATGCACTCCCTCGTATGTTGATGCCCCGACAAGATCTAGACCATTCATAAATTTCAGATTTCTACTGAACTTCGATGAGTAATTTTCTTAAACAGGGATCCTACTATTTTCTCGAAAATCAACCCATGATCCAGCCACTGACATCCATTTTAAAATATAAGGTTCTTTGTATAAATGTTTTGGAATAGATCCAACAGTGGAGCCTCGGGGGACATCCATAAAGCAAAATAGTTTTGTTTTGCAAATTATCGAGAAACAATGTAACACAAATCATAAAAGTTCGGGCGGCGCTACATAGAAAACAACATATACGTGGAAAAATCGGTGTTGAACAGAAGAGCTGCAAGAAATTGTGGTTTTCTATATTGCACTCTGTCTTTGTGGCATTGTGTTTGATTTCTTGGGTCCCAAACTGCAGAGGGATGTACTAGAGATTTTAGCAGGCCGCACTAGTATATCACAATCCCCATCACAGCAAAATTACTGAATTATAGTTTACTGTACAATTGTACACTAAAAAAGTTTACTGCTGCTGGCTCACGGCTCGCGCCACGGTGGGCCGTGTCGAGTCAACGCCACGAACCCACGCCTCCTTCTCCCTTCCCGCCACTATATAAGAGCACCAACTGCTCATCGCTATGCTCCCCACCGCCCCCGCCGTGCACAGCATCACGGCCTCCCCCTCCTCCGCCTGTTGCGCGTGCTCCGGCCGGCGACCAGAGAAGAATGGACGAAGCTCGTGCGGAGCCGCCGGCCGCCGGCATGGACGTGGACAAGCTCACCTACGAGATCTTCTCCATCCTCGAGAGCAAGTTCTTGTTCGGCTACGACGACCCAAAGCTCCTCTTCGCCGGAGGTTCGCCGCACACACCGGCTGCCATGGCGGCAGTGAAGGGGACTCCCCCGCGAGCGCAGTCAGGGAAGGTCTGCATACTGTCGATCGACGGCGGCGGGCGCGCCGCCGACGGCCTTCTCGCCGGCGCCGCGCTGGTGAGGCTGGAGGCCTCCCTGCGTCGTCGCACGGGGGACCCGAAGGCGCGGCTGGCGGACTTCTTCGACGTGGCCGCGGGCTCCGGCGCCGGCGGCGTGCTCGCGGCCATGCTGGTGGCGCGCGGGGCGGACGACGCGCGGCCGCTCTTCTCCGCGGAGGACGCGCTGGCGTTCCTCGTGCGCAGCCTCCGCCGCGGCTGGTCGTCGTCCTCGTCCTCCGGCGGCGGCATCCGCGCGCTGTTCCGCCGCCCCGCGGGCGCCGCCTTCCGCAAGGCGTTCGGGGAGCTGACGCTGCGGGACACGGCGCGGCCGGTGCTGGTGCCCTGCTACGACCTCGCCACGGGCGCCCCGTTCCTCTTCTCCCGCGCCGACGCGGCCGAGCGGCCCGCCTACGACTTCCGCCTCCGCGACGTGTGCGCCGCCACGTGCGCCGGGTCGGACCGCGCGTCGGCGGCCGTGGAGGTGCGGTCGTGCGACGGCGCGACCCGCATCGTGGCCGTCGGCGGCGGCGTGGCGCTCGGCAACCCCACGGCCGCGGCCATCACGCACGTGCTCAACAACAAGCGCGAGTTCCCGCTGGCCTCCGGCGTGGAGGACCTGCTGGTCATCTCCATCGGCAGCGGGGAGGGCGAGCAGCGCCCCACCGGCACCGGCGGCGGCGGCGCGTCCACGTCCGAGATCGTCAGGATCGCCGCCGAGGGCGTGTCCGACATGGTACGAAACTAACGCACGTGGATTCAGTTCACCAACCATTCTCTCTCCGATTCGATCGCCAGTGTGGTCCTTGTTCTTCGTGCTCACTGCAACGTGCACTTTTGACTTACGGCAGGTGGATCAAGCGGTGGCCATGGCGTTCGGGCACAGCAGGGCGAGCAACTACATCCGCATACAGGCGATGGGCTCGCCGCGGGCGAGGGGCGGCGTGGCGGTGGCGGCGGAGGAGATGCTGTCGCAGAAGAACGTGGAGTCGGTGCTGTTCCGCGGCAAGAAGCTCGGGGAGCAGACCAACGCCGACAAGCTGGAGCGGTTCGCGCACGAGCTCGTCAAGGAGCGCGACCGCCGCGCTTCCAGCACCGGCGCCCCGGCCGTCGTCAAGCAGCAGCCGGCGGCCGAAGACGCCGCCGCGCCGGCGTCGTACTCGAACCTGGTCAGCCAGATGTTCACCTCCTGTAGGGGCCCGATATGATGTACTGTACCTGGAATGTACGTGCCGAGTGAAAACGTTCCGGCCGCATGTAGTACTAGGCTACTAGCAGTATCTTTTTTTCCTCTTTATTTTCTTAATTTTGCTGTAGTTCTATGCTGCCATGCCCTCCCTGCTGGTGCTGGGTTTTGTAAATGAGGATTAACAAAGTGGAGTACATGGTGCGTCCCGTGATCTGTATTGTAGGATATGCATGCCTCCACCACCTCCAGATTAAATTAGGATGCAAATGCACGGCTGGTGATCGATCGAGTTGACTAATTTTGTCATAAAATAAGAAAATGTTCCTGAAGCACTACTAGCTGATGGAGTGGAGTACATGAAGGATGAGACCGGCATAATTACTAAAAGCCTAAAAAAATAATTCTAGCCAGATTTCTGCGGGCGATATATGTACAGTCCACAATGCAGCTGTTGCAAGCTTGCATCAGTAGTTGCTCACACATCAGTAGCCAAGAAGGGGCCCAAAACTAGTTTGTTCGTGGCTCTCCACCTGCACTGAATCAGATGAGAATTCAGTCTTGTCAAACAAGAACATCCATCAATCGCACGTACGGCTGCCAAACGTTTTCGTGCCACTTCGTAAAGAATGCGCTGCCGTGCTTGGAATCAGTGCAGGTTATATGGGTTTCAGGTTTCACGGACAACGGTGTGGCCTGGCCACTCGGAGTTCACTCCTGCTACCTACGAGTTCCAACTTCTTGGTAACTCTGCAAGACTGCAACGCAACCACATTAAGTTTTATGCAGACAAAAGACTTGTCCAGTTCACTGTAAGAACATACTCCTAGCGCACTGTCACTGCTCCAAAGTTGCAATGTCAAGTCAGGAATGATAGAGAGCTCGACTGGAATTTTAACAGAATTTCATAAACAATGTAAACTAAATGTCCCAACTCAACACAATAAGGGTGAAGTGACGCATTCATGAGGACTTGAAGGTGGCATGGACATGATCGAGGGCAATTAAGCAAGCCAAACGCAGGAGAGGAGACATGTTCTGGTGCAGGCTCGAGAGGGATCTGCTAGACTGCAGCTTACTAGTTAATTAGCCTGCTCTTCTGTTTTTTTAACACGAAACACGAGGCGGGCGAGTTGACGGGTTCAGCCGCAAGGTAATGGCTTCTCTGATACGGCGAAATAGGTGGCGATCTCACCGCAAGATGAACCCCGCTACGTGGAGCCTGGACAGCTGCTGAGCTGGGCAAGCTTTATGGCTTTTGTTTCCAGGTGCTTTATGGCCTGAGAATTCTAGCTGATCCTCCTCACTGATGTTACACCTAGGCCCTGTTGTTTCACTTTCAGATCATGAATAGCCTACCCGATCAGGGAGTGCGGCGTTTTATACACCGAGCTACATGTAAATCGTTTTTCGAAGAAAGAAAGAAAACAGCATTTGAAGTTTCACGGTATTCAGAAAATTTTTAGATGTAGGAAATGATGTGTTCTGTCAATGTCTATAATTTCAGCTCCAAACAGATTGCATTCTAGCCTGTGCAAGAATGACAAAAGTGATGACTAGCAGTGACAGTGCAAAATCTAAAACATCTCAAATTCGTCAGATTTCATAATTTTTTCTGGCCCAAAATGTAAGATATTTCGAGTTGAGATACATCATTTTCAACAAAATGTCACTTATACTCTTTTAAAAACCGAGATACATGTAAATTTGCAGTTTTCGATCCGATCAAAACTACCCAGGTGAAAACAAGAATCATAGGGAGGACCCATGCGAAGAGGGTCTAGACTCTAGACCGACATCATCTCGACCCTTAACACCTTATAAGTAGATGGATGGAGTAGTTTAACAGCATTACTAGACAGAATCATCATGCAAACCACCAAACCGGACCATGCTACCTAGGCGATCAGATAAGCATGCACAAAGCATAATGAGAGCTAAGCTAGGCCACAACTTACACGCTACTACCAGCAAGTACGCCGGTGGTGCAACCGTGCAAAAGTGGAGAGAAGGCCTGAGCCAGGAGAGGATAGAAAATTCACTGTGCACCTACCACTTCACACCACTGAATTCGCTCCTCTCTCCTCTCTTCCCAAGGATGAAAGATCCAAGTTAATGTACTGCTTGCTACAGGATGAAGATAGGCTCCCTCCTGATCACCGTTCAGGCCAGCGTCTACCGGAAGACCATGGCATGACGGCAGGAACCTGCAGCACCTGTGCACCAGATGCCATGAGCACTTCGGCATCGCCATTTCAGGCATTCACCACTAGATGATGATGCCCAGGCTCTGCAATGCCCACGCCGTGGTCTTGTCTCCCTACTGCTTTGGATTCCAGGCATGCATAAACATGTAGGTACATAGGCCACACGTGGAGCTTTACTATGCAAATCTGCCCATGGCGTACCTGCATTTGTATATGCAAAGTAGCCAAGCATCTCTGCAAACAGGGATGGGGCCAGGCAGCAACTTGCAGCTTAAATGGGCTTAATCTAACCTCACACCTTCGCCACAACAGATCTAATCTAATCACCAACTTTGCAGAGCAACTTCTTGGAAAGAGGTGTGGTTGCCTATTGACTACTGTTACTAAGAAAATAAAAAAAACATCTGCTTGGTTCATCCAAGGGGTAGGGTTAGTTAAGCAGTTAAAGTTTTTTGGTACTTTCTGTTATAGTTTAGCCTGGATGGCAGGCGCTGTTTAGAGATCTACTAGGATCTTTAACCTCAACCACATGCGGGGTTTGACTACAGTAGGTTTGTTTTTACTAACATTTGTAGCCTGTGTCATAGAGTCACATCTTTGTTTCTTAAGGGGGTGCTAGCTATGAGTTAGACAGTTTTAGACCTGCAGTGGTTGTCTAGGAATCCTGTTCTGCATCCCTATAAGAATCCCACGAAATTAGCTTGGACATACAAGACTGTTTACATCGTTGCCTTTCTTTGGATTACTTGTTGTCCTCTTCAGTTAATCTTGTACTGATCTATTTCTCAACCAGATCAACTTTGGTCGTGTAGTTGTACATGGTTACATTCTATTCGAGCCACGGCCCACAGCAGTGGCTGTATTCATCATTTATTAGTGGACATATACATCATCCTAATTGCCAACTATAAAAGATAAATACTCCAAGAAAGAAAAACAAGCGAGAAAACGAAGTACTCAGAGGGTTTTGCTGAATCAGCTGAACGGAGGATGACTGCTTACTTGACAAATAATTGGGAGGCCTGGACCATATGCATATGCTGCGTCTGTTTTCCTTGCCACGGGCTTCGATTCAGCTGGGACCTCCTTGGACATGAAGCTTTCGGAACAAGTGCTGCTCACCTGCAAGGACCATGAGTGCGCACGAAGAACGCGCGTGCTGACAGATGAGGTATAACTTGTAGCAGTTTGGATGGTTCTCATCAGAACTACAGAAAACAGAGCAATAATACTTGATGTGTTACGCAGTCTATATTATCTTCACGCGTGTAGTATATATGTAAGTCTCTGCCTTCACAGAAACTCAATTCGGCTCCCGGATGCGTATGATCCCTCTACCATAAAAACATAATTTCAAGTGTTAAAAAATTTTGAAAAAAAAATTTACATGTACATCTCCATAATTTATGTGTATTCGTCAAGTTTCACGAAAAAATGACATTTTTTGTAGTCTAAGCGAAAAAGAGAAAATTTATCTTGTGACAAGTCTTTGTTTCAGCACCGAATTTTGTCTTTTTTATACACGCCACATGACATGTCGATTTTTCATGAAACAACTTTGTGAGCGCGTAGCACATGAAGATGTACGTGCGAAATTTTTGTTTCAATTTTTTTAACATTTTAAAATATGTCTAACATGTATTTCAAAATAAAGGGAGCATATGCTCCCATGTGCCAAAACAGCTACAATGTCTATAGTATAACATAGCTTAAATTACGAAGAACGGTCTTGTTCAAACGCATTGGTTCTCAGAATTTGCACCCCGGCGAACATATACTCAGAGGAGACACAAATGCAACTCATTCGAAATAAAATGGCAATGGTTTAACTTTATTGTTTGAATGATGAATTAGTTATATGATAACAGAAATTCAAAACGGATAGTGTAGGAAATAAAAAAAAGATACAGCCCCAGACTTAGTTTGCCAACTATTCTCAAGCAACTCAAGATATACATAAAGATCTAATGTATTTTTCTTGTCAAACCCGTACTGTTCAACCAGGAAATACTAGAGGTGGTTTTAAGAATTAAACGGAAAAATAAACCACTAGTTCAAAAAAAGAAGGCACCCAGACTACAGATTTTTAGTCGGAGGGCCTTTCCAACAAGAGGAGGGAATAGTCGATTAGTAGGGTTAAATTCTTCACTTACATTTTGATACTCTTGATGCTTTGCAGAACTCGTCCGGAAATTTCCATTCTATATATCCTAAATCCTTCAATAAGTGGAAAATGGAAAACCAAAATATATGGGCAAATACAGAGTTGCAGAGTATAAGACTGATAAACTGACATACTACTTAAAATGGTAGTGTGCATATATTCTGGTCTTCGAGAACCATTAAAGATGTCACATTAAAGAAAAATAACATAAATGGGAATGAACAATAGCAACTAACAGCCACCAAATAGCAGTATAGCTTTATTAAAACAAAGCGTACACATAGTACTGAATACATTGGCACACAATAGCAAACTGAATTCATCACAGAAGTAGTTGGACAACTCAGACCAAGAAAATAATAATTATGAAGTTTGGTTGGGAGAAATCTTTCTACCTGAACTGTGAATTTACTCTTATTTATGTTATTAGGTTATTAGGAAGCATCTGGTATCGTTGCTAGAATATGAGACATTGAAATTTCATAGATAAGCTCCATATGGTATCTAAATCTGGCAGTTTGAAGTTGGCGGTCCACTGACACGGGACCTTAAAGACAGAAAATGATAGTGGTTCCTAAGTGACAAACAACAAGTTTATAATTGTACCAAATCTATAAACGTTTCCAAAATGATTTGGATTATGAATTACTAATAGAATTTTAATATGAAACATATATTCAGTATGAAAATTTGCACTACTTCAAGTATTAGAATATCATAGTGAAAAAGCTTTTTCTACTGAAAGTAAATGAAGCCATATTGTATTAACTAAAAAGAGACCTCTAAATTTGTACTCAAAGAAAAGGTTTTACAAACATGTCCATGTATAAAAAAAAGCAAGTTATCCAAAGAAAAAAAAGGCTATTGTGTTGTGTAAAATATATACCACTCAGAGATTTGAGACCAACAAACCTTATAAAGCTTCATCAGCCATACATGTTCTTTTATTCTAGCGAACTTATATGTTCACCAAGCATGTCCCAAAGAGTATTCTCCTAGGTCACTTGCATGGCAAGAATGTTCCCTAACACCCTAATTTCCAGGTTTCAAGCCCTATATTCCAGAGATTTTTCATAGCTCAGGGACATGATCTAGCAGTGTTTGGTGACCTTTCAGAGCTCCTATATGCTCAGTTTGGTTAGCATGTCACGTTTCAGGACCTCATATAGGATCAGTATGTCTGGAAACCAAGACTGTACATTACTTGTGATTTTGTCCCATAGCAGCAGAACAGAGAAACTCCATGTCTGGCAGGACCAGCTTGGCTCAGTAGACATAACATGCAAACTTATAAACACATCACCGAAGGACAAATGTAACATTCTTGGCATGAGCATCAGAACTTATTTCTTATTTCGCATAGTAATATTCAACAAACAATATGGCTCCCATTAGGGACATGATTAATTGTTTCTATACAAAATAAGTGCATCTCTAAAATCACAGATGCACACATAAATACAGAATAAAGAGGAAACATCATGACTTTCGTGTCAGTCAAAACTCACAAGTCACAATCCTGACGGCAAGTTTAAACATCCAAGGATTTTAGAAGCACCTCTCGTGCCACTAAGAACACCCCCTTCCACACTTGGACTTGCGCAGAAATCTCCACAAATAGCCAACCTAATACTCTTCTCCCACACACACTTATCATCACCGCCAATAGAAATGGCCGGGAAAGCACCACCCCTGCAATTTTGTTGGTGCGAAGTACAAATATGAAAGGTATTGTTATATATTTGAATAACTAAATATTATTCAACCTAGAAGAGCTGAAGAGAAGATCTAGAAGACCGACCATCTATGAGCTTTCATAAAAATTGGTTGTGGAATGTTCAGTCCGGTTGCCTGAAATTCTTTAAACAATTCTTCTGCCACCTTAGCAAGGGCATCTGCCGATGGTTTGCGGGGACCCATACTGCTTATTACCTTAGAAGCATACTCAGTGGTTGAACGTAGTACCCACGATTGACTGTATAGAAAGAAGTAAATTTAGTGAAATTGAATTATATCACGTAAAAGATGATACTGCACATAGAAGAAGCGCATACATGTTAGCAGGAACACATGCACGTCCTGGCTTACTACTATCGCAAAATGCCCAGCTTAGACAATCGGATTTGTAGAAAGAAAACCCTTGGACAGGTACCTGAATAAAACACCAAGAGCGATGAACAACGATGGTCTATAAATGTATAAATTAATATAACAGGTGACTGCTTATACCATAGCCAGAGGCTCTGAGAATGCTAGCATCAGAGCAAAACAGGGGCGGACTGGGATATCTTGAAACATTGTTGACAAATGTGGAAATGCTGACAAATCTGACAAAACATGAAAAGTAAAGGTGACGATCCATCATACATCTGTGCAATAATCACTACTACTCAGCAATTAGTAGAAATTTTGTAATGTAATGAACTAGCTAAGTGAAGCCTTTCACTGAAATATGCAAGTTCTTTGGAGGGAACCTATATTGCACCCTTCGAGAACAATTTTATCTAAACATAGTAGCCAGAGAAGAAAAACATGATTTAAAATTCCTGGAGTAAGAATGGGACATGGATTTATAACCCATACAGTTTATTTCTTACAATTTGACTGTTTAGCATGTGCGGCTATCCTGATTAAATACAATGATAGCTGTCCTGATTTATAGAACTGGTCTGAAGATAGCATTTCTTCAAAAAGAGAACTAAATGCAGGTAATGCAATAAACTTGACTTTTTTCTCGAGCAAACACACGAAGCTTGTCATGTGGCAGTAACTAGCGGATATTATGAAGAAGAAAAATGGCAGTGGAATAGAACAAACCAAGAGGTGGCGGTTTTCCAGTCAGCCCAGAAACCTTTTGTGATGCTACATTCTTATCGGTTGCTACCACATAATCAAAAGTGCCAAGATCTTTGCCATCCAAGCTAGCCAGTGACCATGAGCTCCTATCTTGAAGCCAATCCATCTTTCCAATAGTGACACCAAATTTGGCCATCACACCTGGCACAAGAGACAGCAAGTATGAGCATCAAGAATGTGTGTTCTTTCTCTCTCGGTAGCAGAGAATCAAATATTTTGCAGAAAGTCTGACCATCCTCTTGACACAAAGATTTGCATATTGAGTTCATGCCTGGAACTCCCACATACTTCTTAATTGTTCCCTCCTGCAAGGATATAATCCGAGGACAGGAGCAAATGTTAATGAAAGTGTCGATTCAGGCGTGCAGCAAAACTAACATAAATGATGGTAATCTACCCCACCTCCATGGCTCCATATTTTGATAACGAGCAGGAAATAATCAGAAAATTTTCATATAGAAAATTGTAGGAATAAAATGGAAGTTTGATCCAACTAGTTGATTTCTAGGTCCAGTATATATGCAGTAAGCCAGTAATGATCCTATTTGTCAGCTAAAATTTAATCTGAGTACTCTAGGTTCTGAGTGCTACGTTCCCAATGCCATCTGTGCTATGAACTGACAAGTATTGAGTATGAAGGTTCAAACCTTATCGAAATCCCTGAATTTTCCGGTCTCCCGGTCGAAGCAAGCGAACATGGCCTTCCACTCGGCGACGAGCCCGCGCGCCTCCCACCCGCCCACGACCCGGGCAACCTCGTCGTTGCTGACGGCGAAGTACGGCGCGCCGTGGTCGAAGCGCAGCTCCGTGCCGTCGTCCATCACCTCCCTGCGCGCACCTCGCCCCACCAAAACGCGAACACCAGTCAGTCAGAGCCGAAAAGCGACAGTGCGACGCACCCCGCGGGCAGCGAATCGGGCGAGCTGTGCACCTCCGCTGCGCCATGCGGCCGCCGGCGCCGCGGCCGGAGTCGAAGAGCGTCACCGCCACCCCGCGCGCGGCCAGGAGCGACGCGCACACGGCGCCCGTGACTGCGATCGGGGGAAAAAGGGGGCGACCGAATCAGGAATTCAGCGGCAGTTCTGTGTTAGGAGGGGGATCGATCGATCTGGGGCGCTTACTTCCGCCTCCGATGACGGCGACGTTGGCCGCGGCGGCGCTCATTGTCGGATGCTTCCCGGCGACGGCGAGGCGTCCTTGTCGGGGTTGGGGAAGGAAGTGTGGCGCGGCGGTGTGCGATCGAAACGGAGGCCTTTTTTTGCGACGGATTTGTTTTTTTTTTCCTCTGACAGCATTTGGTGGTGTGATGGAGATTAGCCGTTGCAGAGTGGACGTGGCGCCTCCCCGACCTATCATGTGTATTTTAGGCTACACAAAAATAACAAATGTGTGAATGTGAATCTGAATATACTGATTCAAATCTTCAAAAAGAAATCAGACTTTGTCATTTTTATGTAGCTCAGAAAATAAAATATTTGTAATTGAGATTTTATATGTTAGTGAGATACATCATCATCTCCTTTTAGAATTTTGTTAAATAATTTTTTTAAACATATAAATACTATTTTCGAATTTTTTTAATACGGTGAGAGCACTAGTGGGATCCAAAATGACTTTTCGCCAATACACCCCCTTGTTGCAAATAGCGCTTTTTTTTTCAAATATTGGTAAATGTTGAAACATGAATCTATAGAATTTGAAGGGCGTGTAGGCAGTGCCCCAGACAAACGTACGCCGAACCAATGCTTGGGTATCACCGGATTATATTTCAATAGATGAGTCACTTGTAAGAGGTCTTGATAAACCTCCACCGACATAGGTAAAGCAAAGCAAGAGGTGAGATCACCAACTCCCACAATTGCAACTACCGAAGTGTTCTCATCCAAAGCATAGGAAAATAGCCAAGTAAATTTGTAACGAGGTACCTCTCTATTTCACCAGAAATCCTTCCAAAAAAGAACCGATGTGCCATTGCCAATTTTACATTGAGAGATATTCATGTAGTCACCTACCAAGCTGAATATGACACGCCACCAAAATTATCCTTGTTTAGACTAGGCATGTGGCACAATGTCTCCACAAGTCTCTCTGGAATAGAACTTGTGTAACTATGTAAGAAGCAGCCATTTATTTTGTAATCCAAGTTTAAGATTTCTAGGCCACCCTGCTTTTTAGGTCTGTAAACTAGAGATCTCGCTACCAAAGCATTGGTAGATGTTGACTCGTCGATGGCCATGTTCCAGTTGATCGACCGAACAGGGCCCCCAAATTCTAGGGGCCCCCAATTTCTGCTCGCTAGTACTAGTTAGCGTTAATTAATTTGCTTGGCCCATTTATTTTGCTCCTGCAGCCTAGCACCAACAAACTCTCTAGCAGGCCACGATGGAATACCCCACGATCACACAGGAAGAAATAAAAAGATGTTATCATTCTTCGGCTCGAGGTTTGCATTCCCCAGTCAAGAGCGAGCGGCGACATTTCGATGAAAAAATACAATGTATCTCTTCAGATGTTCGCTCGCCGATTGTTGTTCCTGGACACTGGTGCTTGCCGGCTGTCGATTGTTGTTCCTGAACCCTGGTGCTTGCCGGCGTGGCCACCCCTTCGCCGTTCGCCTGATGAGGAGATGAGCCTACGCAGCTACCAGCAAACCGTTGATCGGCGATCAGACGATCACGCGTTTATGACCGCTGCAACTCGTCTAGTCATGTTAATTTTTTTAAGATTACTTGTTTAATTTATTAAATTGTGAAACGTGACAACTCATGAGAAAACGAAGTGTCAATAAGTGTTAGAAAAAAATACTCTAAGAAAAAAGAGACATAAGAAGCAGCAGCTCAGTCTCAAAAGTGTGCTACTTTATTAGAAAGGTACGATTGAGGATTTTATCTATAATATCTAAATTGGAGCAACCCACTAAAGGAATTCTCTCAACATGTGGGCCTCTTAACATGCAAGACATCCACCTCACCAAGAGCTCCATGTCACACATGTTTCCACATCATCCTGCTTTGTATTATTTTTCGTGTCTTCCAACTTAATTATGTACTTTTATATATCCACTTTCCTTGAGTAAATGGTTTGAGTGGCTCAAATTCTGGAAACGTCACGGAGATGAAGTCGACTGAAGTCGACGAGTCTGCCCTCCTACTTAGACCTTTTGTATTCTCTCTCCTATATATCTCACATTTTTTCATGCTCCTTTGTCTACTTCGTTTCCTTCCTCCAGTCAGTCTCCCAATTTGCTTCATCCTCTCCCGTTTGTTCCCTCGTGACTGTCAATCACTATATCTCTCTAGGTGGCGGTACTGTCTACCACATATGGTAGGGTGATGAACCCAAATTTCAGAGTTCCTGGAACTATAAATAAGTGAGTTGGCTTTTGTACATATTGGATACTACCCATTCAGCAATCAGATGCAACTAAACCAAATCATCATTCCACAGGAGGTGGGTAAGTAGCTGTTGAACTTCATCTTTGCTTTTCCATGTGCTGGATACTTGAATAGTACAATGTTCAGAAAATTTTCAGGTGCGGCCAAGTTGTAACCAAATTTCATTTCACAAGAAGTAGGTAAGTAGCTATTGAAAGCGTTTCTTTCTGTAGGCAATCCACTACAGAGTAATACTGCTATTCGTTGTCAATTTCATCTCCAAACTGAAGATGATTTTCAATTATCTTTTTGTTGTTCTGTATTGCAGGTACTAGGTTCTTTTCGTATTAGATCAGTCTTCCAACAACAAAAAATTGTAATACATTTATTTAGAATTGAGAAGTATGAATTCATTTTGACCTTGAAGATCAGATGATTCGCCAAAGATTTTGAAGCTAGCGCTTTATATATGGGCTCAAAGAATATTAACTTAAGGTGGAACGTCTCTCTTCCTAGAGAGTATAAAATTAATTTGTTGCTCACATATTAGAAGTATTTTCACACCGATGTGTACACTATATTGTCATCAGTGATCCTCTGTGTCAAAGTTATTCGAGTTTGTTTAAAGTATATATAGTTTCATCTCTTCAGATAATCCATTTGAATTAGTAGTTAAGATCATTATTTGTTTGTGAAAGATGCATATTTCTATCTAGCACTATGGTTCAAAATTAGTAAACAAGGCATTCAGCCATTTTTATTAAAACCAATATAGTTATTTACGTAATAACTTGAGAGGGTCATTCCAATTTTTTCTTTGATTTACCTTTTCGATAAAAAAATAGAAGTTTCCTATGGATATTTGGAAATCTACTAGGTGATTCAAACCAAAAAAAAATTAACACTTGAATTTTATTCACCTAATATTCCGCTGGAACGCGCGGGGAATCATCTAGTATAACTAAGAAGATCATCCCCACTATCTTATTTATCTCAACATGCAGCTATGACACCTCAGCAGGCCCACCAGATCAGCTATCCCATGTTCACGTCACCATTTATTTTCTTTTGTCCCTTTATCTTTTTCTTTGCTTTGCCGAGTGACAGCATACTTAAGCTATGCACCGATTCAGCTCCTCTACCCATTTATCTTCTCCGCTTCCTCTTCTATTGATCCATACCAAGAAGCCGATTGATTTACTCCCCAATCATTGAGACTTCCGTTTCCATTTGGTCATTTATTCCTCGCCTAGCATGTGCCCCGTCCCCTTCCTCATTCCAATTTCTGGCTACGTCCTCTTGCCTGTTCGAATTCGTCGGCGATACAACTTCTCGATCTATAAATGGCTCCTCCAAGAATCCTGCTGCGAACTCCTCATTGCCTTCGTTCTGCTCTTCCGGTTAACCGGTAAACACTGGACACTCTCAAATCGCAGGAGCCTGACACCACGCAATCTTCATCACGCTAATGGTTTCCTACTTTTTTTTTATCCTCTGGTCTTTGTTTCTGTTGTAGATCGGGATAAGCCTAAATGTCTACTATTTATTTCCGTGCGATGCAGATCCTCATATATTTTCTTTGTTTGGTGATGCTCCTCTTCATAAGATACTTCTTGGGGCGTTTGTGAGTAATTCAATATATTCCGTATGTGATCAGAGGAGTCTGCGAGAGATTTGACAATATGTCAAAGTTGACTGTTCATGCAGTTGAAGCGCAAGTTCTGAATTATCATGAAGCCGTTGAATCGTCTGTTCTGAACTCGAGCACCCACATGAAGCGATCGGTCATGCAGTGCCAGAATCTCACAGCTCCAGCAGTTCCAACGCCTGGAACGAGGCACGCGCCTACCTGAACCGACCGATTCAACCAGTCTGTACGATGGTGCGTGTACTCTCTCAATCAGATTCTAGATGGGCAATGCACACCTATGTACGTACTACTGTATCAGTAACCATATCCTACCTTTAACCTTTTCTCCGGAGCAAATATCAGTCATACGCATGCTTGGTCAGTTTGCAACTTCCAACCGTGCCACTCTGGCGAATACTAGCGATCGCTAATATGCTTGAACTAGAAGAATCGGTTATTTAGATGGCCACATATATTCAGTTTTTTTTGTTTTTTGCATGACTTCAAAATAAGAACAATATGTTCCATTCAGATTAAAATACCTTCCTTTCACATCATGCAGGTTATAGTGAAGAAAAATACCAAATACGCATGCAGTTGAAGTGACTTCTTTCTACCACTCCATCAACCGAGAGTCTATTATTTGAGTGACAAAGAAAAGAGAAAAACAGTTTAAACATGGGCATTGCATGGCGGAAGTATATCAGATGTGAATCTTCCATATAGTGAATCTTTGGTGTATGTAGAAAACATGTCCCTGATGTCCTTCTTTCCATGAATGTATTTCTGAGTTGTTTCCGCCATTTGTTTTTGCAGGTTGCATAAATTTTACAGGTTCCAATTTGTTTTTGCAGGTTGCATAAATTTTACCAGAGTTTAGTAACTGGATTAGAATTTAATAGAGTTTTTTCGAGTGTGAAGAATTTAACAGAGTGCAGAACATGTTGGCAAGTGTGGCTCGCTACCTTATCTTGAGATTTTGTGTGGTATTTATTCATTCCTTCCCAGGTTGCACATGATATCTAAAGTGATTATTGCTATACATAGGAACGACATTCCAACATCTTACTAACGTGATTTGAATCAGTTTACCAGATGCAGGAAATGAATATCCAATTACGCGGTACTTTCATATTCAGTGTAACTCAACGGGTGACTTGATGTCATTAGCTTCCCTTGAGCCTAGTTTCTCGCTTTGATTTTCAGGTAAACTTTCTGAAACTGATAGTTGCCCAATGGAAATCCCGTGTCTCCATTTAATTGGCTTTTTTTTCCAAGATCTCATATTTATTATGATCGTACAGACTAACGTTGCAGGATCTATGGCGCACACCGCAATAATCATTTTCGTAGCTGCAGAACCAGACCCAGAGGTTAAAATGAGCCTCTTAATATATTAGTGCTTTGGTTATTTTTGTTTTGGAAGTTTAACGGGGCTTCCCTCTCCACCGGTGGTGATACAAAACACTAGATCGACGTACGAGGCTTTGAGGAATGTGACCCTCTACCGGCATGAGGTGTTTGGGATTTCCGGCGTTGATCGCGTACTGGCGTTTAAACAGATTGTTAATTTGATGCATACGATAGTAGATGTTAGTTAATTAGCATGGCGGGACATTTTTTGTGACTTTCTAATTGAGCATACAGGTGTAAATGGAATCTTTTAAACTGTACATGGACATGTGATGCATCATTATTAATAAGAAGTACCAGGTTATGGCAAAATATTGTCCTTACGGCACCATTTCTTTCACTATTCCATTCTTTTTCCATGAGAGCACAGTGCTACACAATCAGATATGTGGGAAAAATATTCCGCAGCAACGCGCGGGGCGTTATCTAGTTTTAAAAGATACCACACCAATAATGCTGTTCGGTAGAACATGAGATTTGTTTATTACTCTAGTGCTATATTTACTCTTTTAGTATGAATACTCAATATATTGTGAACATTGTACAAAATAGCACATTCTGAAACTATATAATTAAGTAGAGTATAGTTCTAATTTACTAGCATTTTGTGGCTAAAAAACTTTAGGCCACATTAGTGCAAGTCGCACCGGGGCCCCCAATTTCTGAAGACGGCATGATGTTGACTCTTCCTCCTTGGCCTATAGGCAATGTTTTTGTGCACGGTTACACGTGATTAAAACTCTTTTCTGAATTTTCATAGAACTCAAGTAGAAAATAGGCAACGATGAAAGCACAAGTTCGATAAACTCTAACCTTCCTCCATAACCCAAGAAATGCGCAGTAGCATTTATTATGCGTTCCACCATACCAACCAATGGAGAGAGATCTAGCACAGTCTGCTTCGTAGTATCTAAAAGAAGCCCTAGGTAGGTAAACGATAGTTGGCCTACCGCACAACCAAAGGTCGCTGCCAGCATCTGAAGAGTTTTCTCTCGACATGACCTACATTAAGGATAACTTGGCATAATTCACAGTAGATTGGTTGCTTGGGCAAAAGCTTTAATCCCATTCTTCAATGCGGTCAATTAAAATGGAAAAGCTTGCAATATTAAAAGTGTATCATTCGCGTACTGTATGATCGGGAAATCATAATCGGGGATATTCAGCGGTGACTGTCGTACTCCACTTTGAAACAGGTAAGTAACCATTGCATGCAATAGTTCGGAGACGATTACAAATAATAATGGTGACAGAGGATCTCCTTGACGAACAGCCCTCTTGCAAAAATAATTCGTGCCTAAAACCAGTTGACATGATCGTTTGGAGCCGCATTAGCCAGCGAAGATGAAAACCAAAGCACTTAAATACTTCCATGAATGCATCGTGCTGCAGTGCATCCTCAAAGGCTTTGGCAAAACCCAATTTGAGAACCACAGTTTGTGTACCCACTTGCTTGCATTTGTGTTTATACTCATACGCCCAACCCACGTAATCTTGTATGTTTCTTCAATGTTAAAAACCCATACTGATTAATGTGTACTAGCTCAAGAATTCTGCCTTGTAGCTGGTTTGCAAGAATCTTTGTAATAAGCTTTAAGCAAATATTTAGTAATGATATGTATCTATAGTCATTAGGACCTTCGGGAGGAAATGTTTTAGGGATCAGCCTGATGAATGAGTCATTGATGCTTTGAAGGTTTAGTGTCTCCTCCCAAAATTCTTGGCACAAACGATAGAAAAAATATTTGATTATTGGCCAACAAGTTTTGAGAAAACCCCAGAAAATCCATCTAGGCCGGGCGCCTTATCATTAGGCATATGAGCCACCACTTCATCAATATCCGCATGAGTAAAATGTGCATACATATTCTCTAGAACATCTACTGGATTGAAATACATGGATAAATTTATTGTATGGACAACAGGCACTAACACTCCGAGCCTATTTTTGAATGAATTCCATAAGAGTTCAGCTTTTTCATGGTGGTTTGTAGCTACTAAACCATCCTCACGAGCCATAGAAGAGATGATATTTTTTCTAGGATTGTGCTTCCATAGACCCCAAATCTTAAAACAGTGTAAATCCTCGAAAGGGTATCGTGGTATCATTTAATCTTAGTCATCCTAGCCCTAATCCCGAATAAGTAGCGTTTAATCTTAGCCATCCTTGTATTTTACTCAGGAATTTTTCAGTCTTGGGGGTCTATGGAAGCACAAGCCTTTTTTCTATACCTGATTGTTGCCAGCGAGTGAAAGAAAGCCGTGTTCTCATTTCCTAGTTGATCCCATAGATCTGTACATCGTTTTCTCCAAAAATCTGCTTTGCACAAAAGCAAATTCTGCAACCTGCCCTTGATGTTGTTGAAAAAATTACACTAACAGTAAAATGGGTCTAGCTAGGAGCCACCACAACGCTTAGGCGTTATTAGCCGTCCGATCTGCTTATCAAATGGTCCAAATCGATGCAGTATTCCGAAGCGTCGCTAGCTTCCTTCCATCTCGTTACACGGGCCAGCTCTCGTTACCGGGCTTCTACTCCAGAAAACGAGTTATGGCTCATCTGGTTAGTCAGGCCGTGAATTACTAAAATGGGCCTAGACTTTCAGCCAACCTGCAGTCGTTTAAGGCCTCAGCTAGCTCAACAGGTCATGTCGCTCCGTGATCTGACTGCACGCTCTTCCCTAACTGCAACCCGATTCGGCTCGATGTGCCGCCAACCTCCCTCCTTCCTTCAGCGCAGCGACTCTGAAAACCTATTGGCAGAGGTAACGCCATGTCTCTACCATTTGCGACTACTAGGGCGAAGACCCGAGGCGATATGGAATGGGAGGATATGGCGTCGCCGTCACCTGTCCATCGCCTCCTCACCGGAGCACTAATAATCTGCATCCAGAAACCTCTCGGAATCCAATGGTTTTTCTCTGGAGGCCCTTCATCTGCCTGGTCTCCAATCCATCACCGTTGTAATTGTAAGGATTAACCTGATATTTCTCTTCGTCTCTCCCTTAATATTTGTCTGGTGTCTCCTCTTATAATCCATTTTCTTTGTCTAGCATCTCTAATGTTATTGCTAATCTTATTGATTAATTATTATTTATTTATAACAGGCCTGATAATCTGCAGAGAAAATATTGCCGTTGCTTTTATCTAATAATTGTGTACTGTGGACATATGAGCAGATTGGAGCCAAAAAAATCGGTATACTTGGACATAATGCTTAGTTTGTTGATTGTGTATTTGCCGAGTTTGAATCTCAGTAGTAGAGGTTAAGATCTCATATGAGATCCTACTAAAACCGAGATTGATGTATACCTTTTTACGACATATTTGTTGATTTTGGACGTCCATCCTGGAGGCTGAGTTCTCAATGATGGTATGATAGTTCAGATAAGAAGCTTAAGATGGAAGATTGTGAGACTAAGGATTTCTGATGCTTACAACGATTGGTATAAATGACAGACATTATGGTTATCAGCTTTTCCCTTGCCACCACATACACAGAAAAGATCATTTTCCTATTAAGACATATCATTCAAATATTACTGATTGCGAGCTTCTTAGGTCTCGATAATGTTGCTACCTACTAACATTCAAGACCCCGATTGGTTTCAATTTGGACTGTTTTATGGTGACGTGCCTTGACATACTGTCTGACGCAGCTTACTGTGAAGCATCTGCTATGTTGCTTGAGTATTGGTTTCAGGAAAACTGGATCTTACAAGCTGTTTGTATTTTCTTCTTCTTCTTCTTCTTCCGTCTGGGCAGAAAATATTTGCCCTGTGTTACGCAGGGAAAGCCTTGTGAATAAGTAGTAGCGAGCCTTGAGGGAAAATAGATACCATCCTTCACAAGAACGCATCTTCTAATGTTCAGGTTTTGCAGCATGCTCCTCTCCAAATCACCATACATTGAGCATTGATGCACACGTTTTATATAGCCTCCAGAGATATTCTCCACCTCATTTGATGTTACTACTATAAAGAGATATGTATTGGGATCTTCTTCACAATTCAACTCCATGGAAATTCATTGATCATATTATTAATTACTCGTGTGATCCGGTGGACAAGTTGCTCGTGCTTATTGGAATTGTACCTGGCACTACTACTGAGGTATGCTCTTGAAATTTATTAATAAGTATACCATCATCATATGATGTAGTGTTGTTTTTATGATTGGGTGTTAAAGATCGAAATTCCTTTTGTATCTCTTCTTGATAGTGTTTCTTCTGTTCCGTTGGTGGTTTTGACCACTCTTGTTCTATAATACAATAAAGTAATTATGCAGAATTTTAAGCAAACAACAGTGGTAAGCTACCAGTGCAGTTGTTAGAGGTATTACTAATCAAATGGTACTTTGTTATATGCGCTTCTCGTATCCATGAGCTTTTCTTTCCACCTATCAAAGACTGTTGTTGGTGAAGGGAAAGATGCAACTTATTTACACTCTAAGTCCATCCAACCTTCTTTTTCTGAGCATTTAAGTTGATGATTTGATGCGCAGTTATTTTGGGCTGGTTATATTATTACCCCCCTTGTTTTTCTAACTATGTTTGGTATTCCTTCATAAAAAAGACTATGTTTGGTCTCCCTGTCGAGGCTCCTGCCAATGAGAACCCATCAATAAAATCTCCAAAGTAATGGAAAGCACATGCTCTCATTCGTTAAGAACCCTTTTGAATGCAATTCATTGTTGGATATGTTCACTCCAAATTTATTTAAGTTTTATAAATGTTAGAGGTGTCACTCATTTATTTTGCGTGCCGACGAAAATGAATGTGTTGTGCTGCTTCTAGATATACCATGCTGCGAGCATGATCAACAGCAAGGTTCCTTTCCTTGCGTGGACAGTCTGCTGCTACCATTCCACGAAGGTCTCCCGACAGCTCGGAGTTGGCCTGCCGATCAGATCCAGGAAAGAACTACAAACCTTTCTGAATCTTGTCATTTATGACCTTACCGTATCACTTTGATTGGGAAAATGCACACACTGAGATTGTGAACCTTTTAGAGAGATATGGCCGACGGGATCTCCAGAATTGTGTAGATCATGCTACATGTGCACTGCAGCTTTATTGTTTGATATTAAATTGATGAAAAATATCAGGAATATTTTTTTCATCACATGGTAGATTGCACAAATGAATCTACTTTGAAGACTGACACAGGGTGTATAGGAGGTGTTCCGGCAATCAGCCTGTCTTAATATGTTGTTTTCATTATATATATTAGAACAAAAGAGGATTTAATACCTTCGGGCCAGTTGCTTATACAGTACATATTGAGTTGTTGAAGCTTTAGCCTTCTATCTAAGCTCTGTGTAAAAACCTGGGTCAATCTTTCACTTGATGAAAACTGTAGCCTTCAGCCTTCAAGTTAGCTTATAATATATATGATGTGTTGTCAGAAATATAATTGTTTTGTATACACTAAAGATAAGCTGGCTTATTTTGCTGGAAACTGCTATTTCGCACAGGAAAATCAACAGGGTGTAAGCATATCGAATTACAAGTGACCATCTCCTATTTTCAGACAATTGTTGCTTGTGTTTATATTGTTGCCTTCCAAAATCTGGTGGGCAGCAAACTTATCTTTACCCACCTAATTATATTACATGACGTTTAGAACTTTTTGTGTATTTAGTGTTTTTTTGTTAGACTTTATATTGTTTTGTGGAAACTATCTGCAATTCTGGAAAATCCACTCCTGATTTTACTTTTTTCTGAAATCTTTTTACACTTATGATCAGGTGAACAATTGACATGGGAGCAAGCGAGAGAACAAACTTTGTCTAAGGCAATCAAGAAAAAATAGTAAGCCGTAGAGTAGCAGGATGGACGCCAAGTTAGTCCTCAGGATTCCTGAACTGAACAACAATGTCATGATGGACAACATGAAACCGTCTATGAGCATGTATAAGGTTATGTCATTTAAGTCTGAAAATCTGATAGTTGTATGCCAATTGTGTGAGATGTCATGGTATCGGTTGAACAATAATTGTAAACACCACGAGAAGCTGTATATAGGATTCGTGTGATCCCTTTGAATTGGCTCTTTTAAAATATTTGCATGTTGAAGGGAAATATAGAATTTCTTACGGGATCTGCATCACTTATGATGTCTAGATTTCTCCAATACCTGTTTTCTCCATTATCTTCTATCTATTATCTCGAGATTGACGGGCGCGGCAACGCACGCTTATATGGTCTAGTATATGTGTAAAGGAAGCTGCTCTTCATAGTTATCTAGCATGAAGATTAGCTCATTGCACTTGCCAATTAAAATATTTATCACATACATACTGGTACTTCATTGCTTAAGGCCTCTACACAAAAGTTTAAATTGGCTGAAATACACTTAGCATTGTCGCCCGAACATTTAATATCAAAAATGGTTCTAATCACATGTAAGAACCCAGTCACTTTGATCCAATGATTTTTCAAACAAGAGAACCAACCTCAGGTTTGACATCCCTAGCCCACCAGAGTTTAAACCCCAGGTTTGACATCTGTGTGTCTCATGAAGGCGGAATATTCTTTCAGTGGGAGGCGACGTTCCCGTCGACAGCGAGGCGCCTGTGGTGACTTCGTCAATTCAAGATCCAATTCGCCGGCTCAGTCTTCTGGAGGTGCTCATAGGGGTAGGGTGTGCGTGTGTGCGTTCATAGGGGTGAGTGTATACGCGTGTATGTGAGCGTCTGCGTTTGTACTGTGTTTCTAAAAAAAAAATGATTTTCCAAACAAAACACTAGAGTCTTAGGGATGGTGGGATTGAAGTACCAATTGAGACCACACATGGCACATGATCCGAGGTGGGTCAGGCTAGAGGCTTCACCTATATGTTTGAAAATTTCATGGTCCAAACAGTCGAGGTAAAGAACTAGCCTAGTTGGACCAACAAGCGATCCAATTGCATATTACTCCAAGTAAAAGAACGAGCTTTTAGAGGTAATTCGACCAAGATAACTAATGGTTTCACTAAAAGTTGCAATGTCTGACATATTTTTTCCATCTATGTTATGATTTTCAGCAAATCGATTGAAGTTAAAAGTCACCAACACAACAAAAAAAAAGGCCACCCATAGCCGACGTATTTTTTTTGGGAAGCGCAACCTTTAAACGTCTGCAAAAATATTTTGGCCAGCGGATGGCCATTCCCGGTGGCAAACAAGGATGGCGCAGCAATTTTTTCCATGCTAGAACCCACACTAGCTGGAAAATATGCCATAGAACGTGGCAGGCTAGCCCGACACCTGGTAATACCGCGCTATATTAAGGGATACTTTTAGCATTGCGCCATCTATATTGTAAACATCGCCAATAGGTTGTGCCAAAATTGGAGAATACAAGCATGCCCCGCAGACTTGTCATCAACGTTTCGCTATATGGCCATGTTGTATAAATGGGGCTGGAAGCTAGGGTTTAGGGTATGTTTATTGGTTCATTGTGTAAATGGGGTCCAAATCGTTGGCACTTGTTCTAGAGCCTATAAACAAACCACAATCTCCACTTCACAGTCCTGTTTGTTGTATAATAGTAGTTCAAGGAATAATTAGTTCCCAATACCCACTGCACACTCCCCAGTCTGTATGTTGCCGCATTCACCGATAGTTACTCCTAATAGAGAAGATAAACCTTAGATCGGTGAAATTAGATCTCACTAAATCCCATCTATGCTACTAACCTCTATCTCCCATCTAGTTGTGGCAAAGAAGATGAAGATAAAGTTGTAGATGTGAAGGCTGTCCATGTTCAGTAACGTCTCCCGATTCAAGTGTACGGTCTTTAACTTTTCTTAATAGTGTGTTGCATCTTCTTCTTCTTCTTTTACCTCCACTGCCTCGTTTCTACATCTAATTTATCTGCTGCCCCTTTCAGATCCAAGCGTGCATGGAAAATGGCGGGCAAGACCGTCGCGGAGGAAGTCATCCATGTCGTCGTCGGCGTCCGACGATGGCATCCATGTTGCCACCGTTGTCGTGGAGGATGGTGTGCATGTCGCCGCGGTTGCAGCACCTTGCGAGGAGGATTCCAGCCACGTTTAGCTATCGTAGAATAGAGTGGTGCTCAAGAATATGAATAGTTACGATTTCTCCACTTGTCCTCCTTAAGGTTAAGTGTAGAAATTTAGAATTTATTTGATTTTTTCCTTCTTAATTTATTTGAAATTTGAAAGTGGTTGCAGTGTAATATTATTGTAATCCTTCTGAAATTTTATACTTAAATGAAATGAAAAATTATATGATTTGAGTGTAAATGACTATGTGTTAATTAGTAATAATACTAATTAAGGTTTTTGCGACGCTGATGCGAACGTGATTACATCAAATATTTGTGCCACATCATATCTGCACGGCACTAAATAATCCGTTGTTTTTTAATGGATCCTGGCTTTTCAATGTAGGTGCCGCAAACGAGAACACGGGCCGTATCACGATGTGCCGAGCGAAAAAAAAATGCCGAGTATGCATTTTCCCGAAACAGTTATCCCTGACGTCTTCTTTTTCGTGATAACGTGATCGCGGAGATTAACGGACCGTCCTCGGCGTTTAAAGCCGATGCGACCTGCTTGTCGTGTTGAATAGAAGTAGGAGCCAGAGTGCATCATCAGCGATGTTAAGGTGAAAAGGCCATGCCGTAGAGACCATAAACAAACAGGCATTGCCTTAAGAAAGGCTCAAAAAACAATTATTGCCTCAAACTAAGCATGGACCAAACAGCAAATAAGGCTAACTGGTATGCATGGTTAAGGCAACTCGCTACATTTTTTTTTTACTTTTGGGGCGGTTGTTGAAGCGGTGCTAGTAAATAGTTTTTCTCACTTCTCTTGCCATGTTTTATGCTTTTGGTAGTAGTATCACTAGGCCTTAAAATTTTAAATCTATCGCAAACCATTTGTTAGGTTGAATAGGGTCTTGCCTAGTCTTAGTTTTTTTCACTCAGAATTACATCCCGACATACTCAAATTCCATGCTATGCCACTATCGATCTAACTAGTTGTCAGATAAAAAACTCTAGACCCATGCAAGAAAAACTCTTCGAAATGAAACACATAAAATCCCGTGGAATTTTTCCAGGTACCTCCAATTCCCAACGAAAATTCCAAGATGGCTTTCACCTGCTGCTCAACTCGATAGAGCACTGTCCAACTAAGTGGATATGACCAACGAGTTTGCAACTACAACCACAGACGAGTTAGCAAGTGGTTGTCTAGGAGTTACCATGTGTATATGCATGGAGAAACCTACCAAACGTTTTTCAAATGAGTTAAATAGTAGATATCAAGTAACTAGGGTTGGTGAAAGGTGCCGAGGGGACAAGGTTGTACTGAGGGGAGTGAGAGCATAAAGTCGAGAGAACGAGGGAGATCGAGATCTCGTCTTTAACTACCATGGCACAATTTTCGTGCACCACTCACTTCACTATGTGTGTGATCTGCCAAAATCCCCAAAGCCGTGAAATATTAGTTGAACCAGCAGGTGAAGTGGGATTACTAGATTAGGGAGATAAGTACCATGTTCACTAAGATTGGGCGTTTAACCATACTGAAAATTAGGTTATGTAGAGAAGCGTCCGAACGGGATAGTTTAGAGGATTAAACAAACTTATCACTCCATTTAAAAAAAAAATCATTCTGATTGCTTACGCGTATGACTGTTTTTTAATTCATTCCCAAAAGAAATTATTGTTTCCTTATTTCCTTTTAAAAATATTGTTCCAGAGAAACCTTTAAGCAAGAAAACTGTTTCTTTAAGAAATGGACTTCATTAAGTCATCTCGTAAATAGACTTACTATTTAAAAAACTCTCTAGCTAGTTCCTCTAAAGAAACTTCCTAGTACTAGATAAATTACTTTCGTAGCATAACATCTCTACTTTAATTACCATCGCGTGTGCAGTTACTGAATTCGATTTCATTGAACACATCCTTCCCTCCCACCTATAAAAATCACACAACGCCTCTTATCTCAGCGCCACAAAGAAACAATCCTGCTCGCAAACAACACAAGGACCAAAATTTCTCCCCCAGGTGTTCAGCAATGGCCCGGCTCGTGGCAGCGTTCGCCACCTTTCTCCTCCTCGTCGCCGGCGCGACCATCTCGCCCGCACACGGCGGCCGCCCTCTGGAGCTCAGGAGGAGTGTGGTGCGCATGAGCATACCCATCTCGACGGTGGCCGAACCTCCTTCCTCGCCGTCCAAGCCGGTGGTGCGGCTCCATAGGCACTTCGACATCAAGATGACCGAAGAGCCTGCGGGTGGACCTGTCGCGGCGTACTACTACGGAGCTGACTGCGACTACAAAGTGCCTATCACTGGGATGTAGTAGGCCGGACATGCATGAGCTGCGGCTTAATTGGCAATTTAGCATGGGTATGTTTGTTCCTGGAGTTTGTGGCGATTAAGCATGCCAACGACCTTGAAAATGTTATCCCTGAATAATCAATTGCCATGACTAAAATTTTGGGATAGCACGAACGTCTCGTTTTGTATACTACCTACATAATCAGGAGCGATGCAGGTATCACCATAGGAAGTAGTACTATCTTATAGCAGATTGTAATTCATTGTCAAGAATACCAAGGATTCTTCGGAATTCAAGATCTCTTGAGGTAAGAAACAACATGATCCTTGGAAAATGGTTGTTCAAACATCTTACCAAGAACGAGGTGTCCCAAGATCTTCTATTGTAATACATACATTCATTTTGGGCAATTATTTTGAGCAGGGGAGTAGATACATTGGCTCTAAGGTTAATCTTTCAGGTCTTGAGAATGCAGGGACTTGCGTAATTTGGACAGGCCTAGTAAAAATGAACAAGTTTGTTTAAGTTATAAAATATGTCTCGCATATAAGATATTTGGAAGACATGGGGTTGGCGAAAAAAAACTTTGCAAGACGGAAATATTGGGATTTTATATATTATTATATACACAAGTTTCACAAACTTTGGTGACTTGGGAGTTTCGCCGGCAAATGTGATGTCTAGGTGTGACAGATAGAGCCAAGGCGGGCATCGTGGAACGCTTTGCTGGCCTTCATTAACCAAAAAAATTCTACAAAATAAATATAAATACTTCCACCGTTTCTAAAAGAGGTGCTCAACTTTGTCTATATACGGATGTATATAGACATGTTTTAGTTATAGGCATATCTATATCTAGAAAAGTTCGAGCAACTCTTTTTTCGCGCGGAGGGAGTACGATACTCCTGTTCCGGTCGAATCTTACGTATTATTGTACTAGTCAACTTCCTCTCCCGCCTGGCTTATACATTTTCGTGTACAAAAAGATGTTATCAACTGGATCGTTGGTGCAACGCGCGAGATATTCTTCTAGTAGTATCAATATAAGAGCCATATTAATTTAGCATGGTTGTGTCCGTAGGCATATTTGTCTTTTAACTCATGCTATTGAAGTGTTTTTTTACCCATAGCCTTAATTACAAGATGGAGGGTTCACTAACCCCATCTAGGCACCCACCTCCTGAACCTATATTACTATCTCGATTAACCCTCCGTATATATACTGTTTCATTCATTACTACATTCGTTGGAATTATAAGGCGAGATGATCTATTCGCTAAAATGAAGAGAGTCTACAACTCCTAATTAATTAATGCATGTGCACACCAATATTATCAGAGGCATGAAAGAAGAGATAGAAAAAAAAGTGCAGCGATGGAGAGAGGACAATAAATGAGAATGACCTTACAATCCCTAACATTCTAAAAAAATGGCATGTCCTTATATATAACCCCAAACGGAGGGAGTACATGCTCAAGCTACTTATTCTTCTTATGTAGTCCGAATTGCATGCTTACACTACTATTTATTCTCAACTTAGAGATGCTTTCCATCAATCCGCATTAGTAAAAAAAAAGAGACGACAAGAACCATGACATATGGTCTTGCTATCAAGCAAGTGGTGATGAATTTTGTGAATGAAGGGCATCAGGAGAAATAATTTTAGCAAACCCTTCATACCAGTTAGTAGTAGACTCCAGACCTGACTAAAGTTGGTTTCGGCTACATCCCTTAAAGCTGGCAAATATACCTTCAAGTCCTTGCAAAGAGAAAGAGATACTTTCCTCTCTGGGTCTGCTACCAGGTGCTCTCTCGGTCGGGCCGGGAAGGGAAGAAGATGGTTCTCTGGTCGGGGAAGAAGATGGTTCTCTGGTCGGGAAACTTCATAGTACTAGATAAATTACTTTCGTAGCATAACATCTCTACTTTAATTACCATCGCGTGTGCAGTTACTGAATTCGATTTCATTGAACACATCCTTCCCTCCCACCTATAAAAATCACACAACGCCTCTTATCTCAGCGCCACAAAGAAACAATCCTGCTCGCAAACAACACAAGGACCAAAATTTCTCCCCCGGGTGTTCAGCAATGGCCCGGCTCGTGGCAGCGTTCGCCACCTTCCTCCTCCTCGTCGCCGGCGCGACCATCTCGCCCGCACACGGCGGTCGCCCGCTGGAGCTCAGGAGGAGTGTGGTGCGCATGAGCATACCCATCTCGACGGTGACTGATACGCGTACAGCACACGTCCGTTGGGAACCACAAGAGGAAGGTGTGATGCGTACAGCGGCAAGTTTCCCTCAGTAAGAAACCAAGGTTTATCGAACCAGTAGGAGCCAAGAAGCACGTTGAAAGTTGATGGCGGCGAGATGTAGTGCGGCGCAACACCAGGGATTCCGGCGCCAACGTGGAACCTGCACAACACAACCAAAGTACTTTGCCCCAACGAAACAGTGAGGTTGTCAATCTCACCGGCTTGCTGTAACAAAGGATTAGATGTATAGTGTGGATGATGATTGTTTGCAGAAAACAGTAGAACGAGTATTGCAGTAGATTGTATTCGATGTAAAAGAATGGGACCGGGGTCCACAGTTCACTAGAGGTGTCTCTCCCATAAGATAAATAGCATGTTGGGTGAACAAATTACAGTTGGGCAATTGACAAATAGAGAGGGCATGACAATGCACATACATGATATGATGAGTATTGTGAGATTTAATTGGGCATTACGACAAAGTACATAGACCGCTATCCAGCATGCATCTATGCCTAAAAAGTCCACCTTCAGGTTATCATCCGAACCCCTTCCAGTATTGAGTTGAAAACAACAGAATATTGCATTAAGTATGGTGTGTAATGTAATCAATAACTACATCCTCGGACATAGCATCAATGTTTTATCCCTAGTGGCAACAGCACATCCACAACCTTAGAACTTTCTGTCACTGTCCCAGATTTAATGGAGGCATGAACCCACTATCGAGCAAAAATACTCCCTCTTGGAGTTAAGAGTAAAAACTTGGCTAGAGCCTCTACTAATACAGAGAGCATGCAAGATCATAAACAACACATAGGTAATAGATTGATAATCAACATAACATAGTATTCTCTATCCATCGGATCCCAACAAACACAACATATAGCATTACAGATAGATGATCTTGATCATGTTAGGCAGCTCACAAGACCCGACAATGAAGCACATAAGGAGAAGACAACCATCTAGCTACTGCTATGGACCCATAGTCCAGGGGTGAACTACTCACTCATCACTCCGGAGGCGACCATGGCGGTGAAGAGTCCTCCGGGAGATGATTCCCCTCTCCGGCAGGGTGCCGGAGGCGATCTCCTGAATCCCCCGAGATGGGATTGGCGGCGGCGGCGGCGTCTCTGGAAGGTTTTCCGTATCGTGGCTCTCGGTACTGGGGGTTTCGCGACGAAGACTATATGTAGGCGGAAGGGCAGGTCAGGGGGCCACACGGGGGCCCCACACGCTAGGGCCGCGCGGGCCCCCTTGGGCCGCGCCGCCCTAGTGTGGCGGCGCCCCGTGGCCCCACTTCGTCTTCTCTTCGGTCTTCTGGAAGCTTCGTGGCAAAATAGGCCCCTGGGCGTTGATTTCGTCCAATTCCGAGAATATTTCCTTACTAGGATTTCTGAAACCAAAAACAGCAGAAACAAAGAATCGGCTCTTCGGCATCTCATTAATAGGTTAGTGCCGGAAAATGCATAAATATGATATAAAGTATGCATAAAACATATAGATATCATCAATAATGTGGCATGGAACATAAGAAATTATCGATACGTCGGAGACGTATCAGCATCCCCAAGCTTAGTTTCTGCTCGTCCCGAGCAGGTAAACGATAACAAAGATAATTTCAAAAGTGACATGCCATCATAACCTTGATCATACTATTGTAAGCATATGTAATGAATGCAGCGATCAAAACAATGTAAATGACATGAGTAAACAAATGAATCATATAGCAAAGACTTTTCATGAATAGTACTTTAAGACAAGCATCAATAAGTCTTGCATAAGAGTTAACTCATAAAGCAATAATTCAAAGTAAAGGTATTGAAGCAACATAAAGGAAGATTAAGTTTCAGCGGTTGCTTTCAACTTGTAACATGTATATCTCATGGATAGTTGTCAATGTAAAGTAATATAACAAGTGCAATATGCAAGTATGTAGGAATCAATGCACAGTTCACACAAGTGTTTGCTTCTTGAGGTGGAGAGAAATAGGTGAACTGACTCAACAATAAAAGTAAAAGAAAGGCCCTTCGCAGAGGGAAGCATTGATTGCTATATTTGTGCTAGAGCTTTGATTTTGAAAACAAGAAACAATTTTGTCAACGGTAGTAATAAAGCATATGTGTTATGTAAATTATATCTTACAAGTTGCAAGCCTCATGCATAGTATACTAATAGTGCCCGCACCTTGTCCTAATTAGCTCGGATTACCTGCATTATCATCGCAATACATATGTTTTAACCAAGTGTCACAAAGGGGTACCTCCATGCCGCCTGTACAAAGGTCTAAGGAGAAAGCTCGCATCGGATTTCTCGCTATTGATTATTCTCAACTTAGACATCCATACCGGGACAACATAGACAACAGATAATGGACTCCTCTTTTATGCAAAAGCATTCAACAATTATTAATTTTCTCATATGAGATTGAGGTCATTTGTCCAAAACTGAAACTTCCACCATGGATCATGGCTTTAGTTAGCGGCCCAATGCTCTTCTCTAACATTATGCATGCTGATACGCGTACAACACGTGTCCGTTGGAAACCCCAAGAGGAAGGTGTGATGCGTACAGCGGCAAGTTTTCCCTCAGTATGAAACCAAGGTTTATCGAACCAGTAGGAGCCAAGAAGCACGTTGAAGGTTGATGGCAGCGAGATGTAGTGCGGCGCAACACCAGGGATTCCGGCGCCAACGTGGAACCTGCACAACACAAACCAAGTACTTTGCCCCAACGAAACAGCGAGGTTGTCAATCTCACCGGCTTGCTGTAACAAAGGATTAGATGTATAGTGTGGAAGATGATTGTTTGCAGAAAACAGTAGAACAGTATTGCAGTAGATTGTATTTCAGTATAGAGAATTGGACCGGGGTCCACAATTCACTAGAGGTGTCTCTCCCATAAGATAAACACCATGTTGGGTGAACAAATTACAGTTGGGCAATTGACAAATAGAGAGGGCATGACCATGCACATACATATTATGATGAGTATAGTGAGATTTAATTGGGCATTACGACAAAGTACATAGACCGCTATCCAGCATGCATCTATGCCTAAAAATTCCACCTTCAGGTTATCATCCGAACCCCTTCCAGTATTAAGTTGCTAACAACAGACAATTGCATTAAGTATTGCGCGTAATGTAATCAATAACTACATCCTCGGACATAGCATCAATGTTTTATCCCTAGTGGCAACAACGCATCCATAACCTTAGAGGTTCTTGTCACTCCTCCAGATTCACGGAGACATGAACCCACTATCGAGCATAAATACCCCCTCTTGGAGTTACAAGCATCAACTTGGCCAGAGCATCTACTAGTAACGGAGAGCATGCAAGATCATAAACAACACATAGATATAAATTGATAATCAACATAACATGGTATTCTCTATTCATCGGATCCCAACAAACACAACATATAGAATTACAGATAGATGATCTTGATCATGTTCGGCAGCTCACAAGACCCGACAATTAAGCACAATGGGGAGAAGACAACCATCTAGCTACTGCTATGGACCCATAGTCCAGGGGTAGACTACTCACACATCACTCCGGAGGCGACCATGGCGGCGTAGAGTCCTCCGGGAGATGATTCCCCTCTCCGGCAGGGTGCCGGAGGCGATCTCCTGAATCCCCCGAGATGGGATTGGCGGCGGCGGCGTCTCTGGAAGGTTTTCCGTATCGTGGCTCTCGGTACTGGGGGTTTCGCGACGAAGGCTATTTGTAGGCAGAAGGACAGGTCAAGGGGCGTCACGAGGGGCCCAGGAGACAGGCCGGCGCGGCCAAGGCTTGGGCCGCGCCGCCCTACCTTCTGGCCACCTCGTGGCCCCACTTCGTTGACTCTTCGGTCTTCTGGAAGCTTCGTGTGAAAATAGGCCCCTGGGCGTTGATTTCGTCCAATTCCGAGAATATTTCCTTACTAGGATTTCTGAAACCAAAAACAGCAGAAAACAACAACTGGCTCTTCGGCATCTTGTTAATAGGTTAGTTCCAGAAAATGCATAAATATGACATAAAGTATGCATAAAACATGTAGATATCATCAATAATGTGGCATGGAACATAAGAAATTATCGATACGTCGGAGACGTATCAGCATCCCCAAGCTTAGTTTCTGCTCGTCCCGAGCAGGTAAACGATAAACAAAGATAATTTTTGGAGTGACATGCCATCATAACCTTGATCATACTATTGTAAGCATATGTAATGAATGCAGCGATCAAAACAATGTATATGACATGAGTAAACAAGTGAATCATATAGCAAAGACTTTTCATGAATAGTACTTCAAGACAAGCATCAATAAGTCTTGCATAAGAGTTAACTCATAAAGCAATAATTCAAAGTAAAGATATTGAAGCAACACAAAGGAAGATTAAGTTTCAGCGGTTGCTTTCGACTTATAACATGTATATCTCATGGATATTGTCAATGTAAAGTAATATAACAAGTGCAATATGCAAGTATGTAGGAATCAATGCACAGTTCACACAATTGTTTGCTTCTTGAGGTGGAGAGAGATAGGTGAACTGACTCAACAATAAAAGTAAAAGAATGGTCGTTCAAAGAGGAAAGCATCGATTGCTATATTTGTGCTAGAGCTTTGGTTTTGAAAACAAGAAACAATTTTGTCAACGGTAGTAATAAAGCATATGTGTTATGTAAATTATATCTTGCAAGTTGCAAGCCTCATGCATAGTATACTAATAGTGCCCGCCCCTTGTCCTAATTAGCTTGGATTACCGGGATTATCGCAATGCACATGTTTTAACCAAGTGTCACAAAGGGGTACCTCTATGCCGCCTGTACAAAGGTCTAAGGAGAAAGCTCGCATTGGATTTCTCGCTATTGATTATTCTCAACTTAGACATCCATACCGGGACAACATAGACAACAGATAATGGACTCCTCTTTTATGCATAAGCATGTAGCAACAATTAATTTTCTCATATGAGATTGAGGATATTTGTCCAAAACTGAAACTTCCACCATGGATCATGGCTTTAGTTAGCGGTCCAATGTTCTTCTCTAACAATATGCATGCTCTAACCATTAGGTGGTAAATCTCCCTTACTTCAGACAAGACGAACATGCATAGCAACTCACATGATATTCAACAAAGAGTAGTTGATGGCGTCCACAGGAACATGGTTATCGCACAACAAGCAACTTAATAAGAGATAAAGTGCATAAGTACATATTCAATACCACAATAGTTTTTAGGCTATTTGTCCCATGAGCTATATATTGTAAAGGTAGAGGATAGAAATTTAAAGGTAGCACTCAAGCAATTTACTTTGGAATGGCGGAGAAATACCATGTAGTAGGTAGGTATGGTGGACACAAATGGCATAGTGGTTGGCTCAAGGATTTGGATGCATGAGAAGTATTCCCTCTCGATACAAGGTTTATGCTAGCAAGGTTTATTTGAAACAAACACAAGGATGAAGCGGTGCAGCAAAACTCACATAAAAGACATATTGAAAACATTATAAGACTCTACACCGTCTTCCTTGTTGTTCAAACTCAAAACTAGAAATTATCTAGACTTTAGAGAGACCAAATATGCAAACCAAATTTTAGCATGCTCTATGAATTTCTTCATTAATAAGTGCAAAGTATATGATGCAAGAGCTTAAACATGAGCACAACAATTGCCAAGTATCACATTATCCAAGACATTTTAGCAATTTACTACATGTAGCATTTTCCAATTCCAACCATATAACAATTTAACGAAGAAGAAACTTCGCCATGAATACTATGAGTAAAGCCTAAGGACATATTTGTCCATATGCAACAGCGGAGCGTGTCTCTCTCCCACACAATGAATGCTAGGATCCAGTTTATTCAAACAAAACAAAAACAAAAACAAACCGACGCTCGAAGCAAAGCACATAAGATGTGATGGAATAAAAATATAGTTTCAGGGGAGGAACCTGATAATGTTGTCGATGAAGAAGGGGATGCCTTGGGCATCCCCAAGCTTAGACGCTTGAGTCTTCTTTATATATGCAGGGGTGAACCATCGGGGCATCCCCAAGCTTAGAGCTTTCACTCTCCTTGATCATGTTGTATCATCTCCCTCTCTTGATCCTTGAAAACTTCCTCCACACCAAACTCAAAACAACTCATTAGAGAGTTAGTGCACAATCAAAATATACATGTTCAGAGGTGACATAATCATTCTTAACACTTCTGAACATTGCACAAAGCTACTGAAAGTCAATGGAATCGAAATATCCATCGAGCATATCAAAACAGGCAATGTGAAATAAAATGCAGAATCTATCAAAACAGAACAGTTCGTAATGACGAATTTTATTGAGGCACCAGACTTGCTCAAATGAAAATGCACAAATTGAATGAAAGTTGCGTACATATCTGAGGATCACTCACGTAAATTGGCATAATTTTCTGAGTTACCTACAGAGAATTTTGCCCAGATTCGTGACAGCAAAGAAATCTGTTTCTGCGCAGTAATCCAAATCTAGTATGAACCTTACTATCAACGACTTTACTTGGCACAACAAAACACTAAACTAAGATAAGGAGAGGTTGCTACAGTAGTAAACAACTTCCAAGACTCAAAATAAAAACAAAGGTACTGTAGTAAAAACATGGGTTGTCTCCCATAAGCGCTTTTCTTTAACGCCTTTCAGCTAGGCGCAGAAAGTTTGTATCAAGTATTATCAAGAGACGAAGTATCAACATCATAATTTGTTCTAATAATAGAATCAAAAGGTAACTTCATTCTCTTTCTAGGGAAGTGTTCCATACCTTTTTTGAGAGGAAATTGATATTTAATATTACCTTCCTTCATATCAATAATAGCACCAACAGTTCGAAGAAAAAGTCTTCCCAATATGATGGGACAAGATGCATTGCATTCAATATCCAAGACAACAAAATCAACGGGGACAAGGTTATTGTTAACGGTAATACGAATATTATCAACTTTCCCCAAAGGCTTCTTTGTAGAATGATCAGCAAGATTAACATCCAGATAACAATTTTTCAGTGGTGGCAAGTCAAGCATATTATAGATTTTCTTAGGCATAACAGAAATACTTGCACCAAGATCACATAAAGCATTACAATCAAAATCATTGACCTTCATCTTAATGATGGGCTCCCAACCATCCTCTAGCTTCCTAGGAATAGAAGCTTCGTGTTCTAGTTTCTCTTCTCTAGCTTTTATGAGAGCATTTGTAATATGTTTCGTGAAAGCCAAATTTATAGCATTAGCATTAGGACTTTTAGCAAGTTTTTGTAAGAACTTTATAACTTAAGAGATGTGGCAATCATCAAAATTCAAACCATTATAATCTAAAGCAATGGGATCATCATCCCCAATGTTGGAAAAAATTTCAGCAGTTTTATCACAGGCAGTTTCAGCAGTTTTAGCAGTTTCAGGCAGCTTTTCGCGCTTTGCATTTGAAGTGGAAACATTGCCAACACCAATTATTTTATTATTATTATAGGAGGTGCAGCAACTTGTGTAGCATTAGCATTACTAGTGGTGGTAATAGTCCAAACTTTAGCTATATTATCTTCTTTTTCATTTTCTTCTCTTTCCCACCTAGCACGCAATTCGGCCATCAATCTTATATTCTCATTAATTCTAACTTGGATGGCATTTGCTGTAGTAACAATTTTATGATTATGATTTTCATGAGGCATAACTTTCGATTTCAAAAGATCAACATCAGCAGCAAGACTATCGACTTTAGAAGCAAGTATATCAATTTTCCCAAGCTTTTCTTCAACAGATTTGTTAAAAGCAGTTTGTGTACTAATAAATTCTTTAAGCATGGCTTCAAGTCCAGGGGGTGTATTCTATTATTGTTGTAAGAATTCCCATAAGAATTACCATAGCCGTTGCCATTATTATAAGGATATGGCCTATAGTTGTTACTAGAATTGTTCCGGTAAGCATTGTTGGTGAAATTATTATTTTTAATGAAGTTTAAATCAACATGTTCTTCTTGGGCAACTGATACGTCTCCGACATATCGATAATTTCTTATGTTCCATGCCACATTATTGATGTTATCTACATGTTTTATGCACACTTTATGTCATATTCGTGCATTTTCTGGAACTAACCTATTAACAAGATGCTGAAGTGCCAGTTCCTGTTTTCTGCTGTTTTTGGTTTCAGAAATCCTAGTAACGAAATATTCTCAGAATCGGACGAAATCAACGCCCAGGTTCCTATTTTTCCCGGAACCATCCAGAACACCCGAGAGCCACCAGGGAGGGGGCACAGGCCACCCAAACCCTAGGCCGGCGCGGCCAGGGGGGGCCGCGCCACCCTATAGTGTGGGCCCCCCAGAAGCCCTCCTGCGCCGCCTCTTCGCCTATATAATACCCCTGGATCGAAAACCCTGATACGTTCGACGAAACCAGAGAAAATCTTCCAGAGCCGCCGCCATCGCGAGGCCAAGATCTGGGGGACAGGAGTCTCTGTTCCGGCACGCTGCCGGAGCGGGGAAGTGCCCCCGGAAGGCTTCTCCATCGACACCGCTGCCATCTCCACCGCCATCTTCATCACCGCTGCTGCTCCCATGAGGAGGGAGTAGTTCTCCATCGAGGCTCGGGGCTGTACCGGTAGCTATGTGGTTCATCTCTCTCCTATGTACTTCAATACAATGATCTCATGAGCTGCTTTACATGATTGAGATTCATATGAGTTTGTATCACAATTTATCTATGTGCTACTCTAGCAAAGTTATTAAAGTAGTTCTATTCCTCCTGCACGTGTGTAAAGGTGACAGTGTGTGCACCGTGTTAGTACTTGGTTTATGCTATGATCATGATCTCTTGTAGATTGCGAAGTTAACTATTGCTATGATAATATTGATGTGATCTATTCCTCCTACATATGCATGAAGGTGACAGTGTGCATGCTATGTTAGTACTTGGTTTAATCTGTTGATCTATCTTACACTACAAGGTTACTAAAATATGAACAGTAATTGTGGAGCTTGTTAACTCCGGCATTGAGGGTTCGTGTAATCCTACGCAATGTGTTCATCATCCAACAAAAGTGTAGAGTATGCATTTATCTATTCTGTTATGTGATCAATGTTGAGAGTGTCCACTAGTGAAAGTGTAATCCCTAGGCCTTGTTCCTAAATACTGCTATCGCTGCTTGTTTCATCGTTTTTTCTTTGCGTTACTACTGCTGCAATACTACCACCATCAACTACACGCCAGCAAGCTATTTTCTGGCACCGTTGCTACTGCTCATATATATTTATACCACCTGTATTTCACTATCTCTTCGCCGAACTAGTGCACCTATTAGGTGTGTTGGGGACACAAGAGACTTCTTGCTTTGTGGTTGCAGGGTTGCATGAGAGGGATATCTTTGACCTCTTCCTCCCTGAGTTCGATAAACCTTGGGTGATCCACTTAAGGGAAAACTTGCTGCTGTTCTACAAACCTCTGCTCTTGGAGGCCCAACACTATCTACAGGAAAAGGAGGGGGAAGTAGACATCAAGCTATTTTCTGGCGCCGTTGCCGGGGAGGAAAGGTAAAAGGTACTCACACTCCGGATCCCGGCTACCAAGCTATTTTCCGCCGTTGTAAGTACTCGAAGCTATTTCCTTTAGATCCTGCAATTGCATCTTTTTGTTTCTTGTTTACACTAGTTTGGCATAATGGACAAGAATGAGCTTCTATTTCTGTTTCCTGATTTAAAACATGGATTGTTTGATGCGAGAATTAAAAAACCTATGGAATCTTATTTGCATGCTGGTAGTAATATTAGTATGAACGCTTTGAACACCATTGTTGATAATAATATAGAAAGTTCTAAGCTTGGGGAAGCTAGCTTTGATGAGTATGATATTTTTAGTCCCCCAAGCATTGAGGAGAAAATTTTCTTTGATGATACTTTTCCTCCTATTTATGATGATTATAATGATAGTAGTCTTTTGGTACCACCTACTATGGAGAGTAAATTTGATTATGATTACAATATGCCTCCTATATTTGATGATAGCTACTTTGTTGAATTTGCTCCCACTATAACTAATAAAATTGATTATGCTTATGTGGAGAGTAATAATTTTATGCATGAGACTCATGATAAGGATGCTTTATGTGATAGTTATATTGTTGAGTTTGCTCATGTTGCTACGGAAAGTTATTATGAGAGAGGGAAATATGGTTGTAAAAATTTTCATGTTACTAAAACACCTCTCTATGAGCTGAAATTTTTGAAGCTATACTTGTTTTATCTTCCTATGCTTGTTACTTTGCTCTTCATGAACTTGTTTATTTACAAGATTCCTATGCATAGGAAGCATGTTAGACTTAAATGTGTTTTGAATTTGCCTCTTGATGCTCTCTTTTGCTTCAACTACTATTTCTTGCGAGTGCATCATTAAAACTGGTGAGCCCATCTTAATGGCTATAAAGAAAAGAACTTCTTGGGAGATAACCCATGTGTTATTTTGCTACAGTACTTTGTTTTATATTTATGTCTTGGAAGTTGTTTACTACTGTGGCAACCTCTCCTTATCTTAGTTTTGTGTTTTGTTGTGCCAAGTGAAGTCTCTAATCGAAGGTTGATACTAGATTTGGATTTCTGCGCAGAAACAGATTTCTATCTGTCACGAATCTGGGATTTTCTCTCTGTAGAAAAATCAGAAAAATATGTCAATTTACGTGCGTGTTCCTCAGATATGTACGCAACTTTCATTAGTTTTGAGTTTTCTGATCTGAGCAACGGAAGTATTTATTAGAAATTCGTCTTTACGGACTGTTCTGTTTTGATAGATTCTGCCTTTTATTTCGCATTGCTTCTTTCGCTGTGTTGGGTGGATTTCTTTGTTCCATTACCTTCCAGTAGCTTTGAGCAATGTCCAGAAGTGTTAAGAATGATTGTGTCACCTCTGAACATGTGAGTTTTTGATTATGTACTAACCCCTCTAATGAAGTTTATGAGAAGTTTGGTGTGAAGGAAGTTTTCAAGGGTCAAGAGAGGAGGATGATATACTATGATCAAGAAGAGTGAAAGCTCTAAGCTTGGGGATGCCCCGGTGGTTCACCCCTGCATATATCAAGAAGACTCAAGCGTCTAAGCTTGGGGATGCCCAAGGCATCCCCTTCTTCATCGACAACATTATCAGGTTCCTCCCCTGAAACTATATTTTTATTCAGTCACATCTTATGCACTTTACTTGGAGCGTCGGTTTGTTTTTGTTTTTTGTTTTGTTTGAATAAAATGGATCCTAGCATTCACTTTATGGGAGAGAGACATGCTCCGCTGTAGCATATGGACAAGTATGTCCTTAGTTTCTACTCATAGTATTCATGGCGAAGTCTCTTCTTCGTTAAATTGTTATATGGTTGGAATTGGAAAATGATACATGTAGTAATTGCTATTAATGTCTTGGGTAATGTGATACTTGGCAATTGTTGTGCTCATGATTAAGCTCTTGCATCATATGCTTTGCACCCATTAGTGAAGAAATACATAGAGCATGCTAAAATTTGGTTTGCATATTTTGTTTCTCTAAGGTCTAGATAATTTCTAGTATTGAGTTTGAACAACAAGGAAGACGGTATAGAGTCTTATAATGTTTTCAATATGTCTTTTATGTGAGTTTTGCTGCACCGGTTCATCCTTGTGTTTGTTTCAAATAAGCCTTGCTAGCCTAAACCTTGTATCGAGAGGGAATACTTCTCATGCATCCAAATCCTTGAGCCAAACAACACTATGCCATTTGTGTCCACCATACCTACCTACTACATGGTATTTTCCGCCATTCCAAAGTAAATTGCTTGAGTGCTACCTTTAAAATTCCATCATCACCTTTGCAATATATAGCTCATGGGACAAATAGCTTAAAAACTATTGTGGTATTGAATATGTAATTATGCACTTTATCTCTTATTAAGTTGCTTGTTGTGCGATAACCATGTTCACTGGGGACGCCATCAACTACTCTTTGTTGAATTTCATGTGAGTTGCTATGCATGTCCGTCTTGTCTGAAGTAAGAGAGATCTACCACCTTATGGTTAAGCATGCATATTGTTAGAGAAGAACATTGGGCCGCTAACTAAAGCCATGATCCATGGTGGAAGTTTCAGTTTTGGACATATATCCTCAATCTCAAATGAGAAAATTATTAATTGTTGCTACATGCTTATGCATAAAAGAGGAGTCCATTATCTGTTGTCTATGTTGTCCCGGTATGGATGTCTAAGTTGAAGAATAATCAATAGCGAGAAATCCAATGCGAGCTTTCTCCTTAGACCTTTGTACAGGCGGCATAGAGGTACCCCTTTGTGACACTTGGTTAAAACATGTGCATTGTGATGATCCGGTAGTCCAAGCTAATTAGGACAAGGTGCAGGCACTATTAGTATACTATGCATGAGGCTTGCAACTTATAAGATATAATTTACACGATGCATATGCTTTATTACTACCGTTGACAAAATTGTTTCATGTTTTCAAAATCAAAGCTCTAGCACAAATATAGCAATCGATGCTTTTCCTCTATGGAGGGCCATTCTTTTACTTTCAATGTTGAGTCAGTTCACCTATTTCTCTCCACCTCAAGAAGCAAACACTTGTGTGAACTGTGCATTGATTCCTACATATTTGCTTATTGCACTTATTATATTACTCTATGTTGACAATATCCATGAGATATACATGTTACAAGTTGAAAGCAACCGCTGAAACTTAATCTTCTTTTGTGTTGCTTCAATACCTTTACTTTGAATTATTGCTTTATGAGTTAACTCTTATGCAAGACTTATTGATGCTTGTCTTGAAGTGCTATTCATGAAAAGTATTTGCTTTATGATTCACTTGTTTACTCATGTCATATACATTGTTTTGATCGCTGCATTCACTACATATGCTTTACAAATAGTATGATCAAGGTTATGATGGCATGTCACTCCAGAAATTATCTTTGTTATCGTTTTACCTGCTCGGGACGAGCAGAACTAAGCTTGGGGATGCTGATACGTCTCCGACGTATCGATAATTTCTTATGTTCCATGCCACATTATTGATGTTATCTACATATTTTATGCACACTTTATGTCATATTCGTGCATTTTCTGGAACTAACCTATTAACAAGATGCCGAAGTGCCAGTTCATTTTACGCTGTTTTTGGTTTCAGAAATCCTAGTAACGAAATATTCTCGGAATCGGACGAAATCAACGCCCAGGTTCCTATTTTTCCCGGAACCATCCAGAACACCCGAGAGCCACCAGGGAGGGGCACAGGCCACCCAAACCCTAGGCCGGCGCGGCCAGGGGGGCCCGCGCCACCCTATAGTGTGGGCCCCCCAGAAGCCCTCCCGCGCCGCCTCTTCGCCTATATAATGCCCCTGGATCGAAAACCCTGATACGTTCGACGAAACCAGAGAAAACCTTCCAGAGCCGCCGCCATCGCGAGGCCAAGATCTGGGGGACAGGAGTCTCTGTTCCGGCACGCTGCCGGAGCGGGGAAGTGCCCCCGGAAGGCTTCTCCATCGACACCGCTGCCATCTCCACCGCCATCTTCATCACCGCTGCTGCTCCCATGAGGAGGGAGTAGTTCTCCATCGAGGCTCGGGGCTGTACCGGTAGCTATGTGGTTCATCTCTCTCCTATGTACTTCAATACAATGATCTCATGAGCTGCTTTACATGATTGAGATTCATATGAGTTTGTATCACAATTTATCTATGTGCTACTCTAGCAAAGTTATTAAAGTAGTTCTATTCCTCCTGCACGTGTGTAAAGGTGACAGTGTGTGCACCGTGTTAGTACTTGGTTTATGCTATGATCATGATCTCTTGTAGATTGCGAAGTTAACTATTGCTATGATAATATTGATGTGATCTATTCCTCCTACATATGCATGAAGGTGACAGTGTGCATGCTATGTTAGTACTTGGTTTAATCTGTTGATCTATCTTACACTACAAGGTTACTAAAATATGAACAGTAATTGTGGAGCTTGTTAACTCCGGCATTGAGGGTTCGTGTAATCCTACGCAATGTGTTCATCATCCAACAAAAGTGTAGAGTATGCATTTATCTATTCTGTTATGTGATCAATGTTGAGAGTGTCCACTAGTGAAAGTGTAATCCCTAGGCCTTGTTCCTAAATACTGCTATCGCTGCTTGTTTCATCGTTTTTCTTTGCGCATTACTGCTGCAATACTACCACCATCAACTACACGCCAGCAAGCTATTTTCTGGCACCGTTGCTACTGCTCATATATATTTATACCACCTGTATTTCACTATCTCTTCGCCGAACTAGTGCACCTATTAGGTGTGTTGGGGACACAAGAGACTTCTTGCTTTGTGGTTGCAGGGTTGCATGAGAGGGATATCTTTGACCTCTTCCTCCCTGAGTTCGATAAACCTTGGGTGATCCACTTAAGGGAAAACTTGCTGCTGTTCTACAAACCTCTGCTCTTGGAGGCCCAACACTGTCTACAGGAAAAGGAGGGGGAAGTAGACATCAGCAACCAATGAAGCTAACGGAACATTATTAGGATCAATATTTGTCCTATCATTCACAAGCATAGACATAATAGCATCAATCTTATTACTCAAGGAAGAGGTTTCTTCGACATAATTTACCTTCTTACCTTGTGGAGCTCTTTCCGTGTGCCATTCAGAGTAATTGATCATCATATTATCAAGAAGCTTTGTTGCTTCACCAAGAGTGATGGACATAAAGGTACCTCCAGCAGCTGAATCCAATAGGTTCCGCGAAGAAAAATTCAGTTCTGCATAAAAGGTTTGGATGATCATCCAAGTAGTCAGTCCATGGGTTGGGCAATTTTTAACCAAAGATTTCATTCTTTCCCATGCTTGTGCAACATGCTCATTATCCAATTGTTTAAAATTCATTATGCTACTCCTCAAAGATATAATTTTAGCAGGGGATAATATCTACCAATAAAAGCATCCTTGCATTTAGTCCATGAATCAATACTATTCTTAGGCAGAGATAGCAACCAATCTTTAGCTCTTCCTCTTAATGAGAAAGGGAACAATTTTAATTTTATAATGTCACCATCTACATCTTTATATTTTTGATTTCACATAGTTCAAAAAATTTATTGAGATGGGCAGCAGCATCATCAGAACTAACACCAGAAAATTGCTCTCGCATAACAAGATTCAGTAAAGCAGATTTAATTTCAAAAAATTCTGCTGTAGTAGCAGGTGGAGCAATAGGTGTGCATAAGAAATCATTATTATTTGTGGTTGTGAAGTCACACAACTTAGTATTTTCAGGAGTACCCATTTTAGCAGTAGTAAATAAAGCAAACTAGATAAAGTAAATGCAAGTAACTAATTTTTTTGTGTTTTTGATATAGCAAACAAGATAGCAAATAAAGTAAAACTAGCAACTAATTTTTTTGTATTTTGATTTAGTGCAGCAAACAAAGTAGTAAATAAAATAAAGCAAGACAAAAACAAAGTAAAGAGATTGCGATGTGGAGACTCCCCTTGCAGCGTGTCTTGATCTCACTGCAACGGCGCCTAAAAAGAGCTTGATATGCGTACAGCACGCGTCCGTTGGGAACCCCAAGAGGAAGGTGTGATGCGTACATCGGCAAGTTTTCCCTCAGTATGAAACCAAGGTTTATCGAACCAGTAGGAGCCAAGAAGCACGTTGAAGGTTGATGGCGGCGAGATGTAGTGCGGCGCAACACCAGGGATTCCGGCGCCAACGTGGAACCTGCACAACACAAACCAAGTACTTTGCCCCAACGAAACAGCGAGGTTGTCAATCTCACCGGCTTGCTGTAACAAAGGATTAGATGTATAGTGTGGAAGATGATTGTTTGCAGAAAACAGTAGAATAGTATTGCAGTAGATTGTATTTCAGTATAGAGAATTGGACCGGGGTCCACAGTTCACTAGAGGTGTCTCTCCCATAAGATAAACAGCATGTTGGGTGAACAAATTACAGTTGGGCAATTGACAAATAGAGAGGGCATGACCATGTACATACATATTATGATGAGTATAGTGAGATTTAATTGGGCATTACGACAAAGTACATAGACCGCTATCCAGCATGCATCTATGCCTAAAAATTCCACCTTCAGGTTATCATCCGAACCCCTTCCAGTATTAAGTTGCTAATGATACGTCTCCGACGTATCGATAATTTCTTATGTTCCATGCCACATTATTGATGTTATCTACATGTTTTATGCACACTTTATGTCATATTCGTGCATTTTCTGGAACTAACCTATTAACAAGATGCCGAAGTGCGATTCTTGTTTTCTGCTGTTTTTGGTTTCAGAAATCCTAGTAAGGAAATATTCTCGGAATTGGACGAAATCAAAGCCCAGGGGCCTATTTTTCCACGAAGCTTCCAGAAGTCCGAAGGAGAGACGAAGAGGGGCCACGAGGGGGCCACACCCTAGGGCGGCGCGGCCCCCCCTTGGCCGCGCGGCCCTGTGGTGTGGGGCCCCCGTGCAGCCTCTTGACCTGCCCTTCCGCCTACAAATAGCCTCCGTGACGAAACCCCCAGTACCGAGAGCCACGATACGGAAAACCTTCCAGAGACGCCGCCAACGCCGATCCCATCTCGGGGGATCCAGGAGATCACCTCCGGCACCCTGCCGGAGAGGGGAATCATCTCCCGGAGGACTCTACGCCGCCATGGTCGCCTCCGGTGTGATGTGTGAGTAGTCTACCCCTGGACTATGGGTCCATAGCAGAAGCTAGATGGTTGTCTTCTCCCCATTGTGCTATCATTGTCGGATCTTGTGAGCTGCCTAACATGATCAAGATCATCTATCTGTAATTCTATATGTTGCGTTTGTTGGGATCCGATGAATAGAGAATACTTGTTATGTTGATTATCAAAGTTATGCTTATGTGTTGTTTATGATCTTGCATGCTTTCCGTTACTAGTAGATGCTCTGGCCAAGTAGATGCTTGTAACTCCAAGAGGGAGTACTTATGCTCGATAGTGGGTTCATGCCTGCATTGACACCTAGGACAAAGGATGAAAGTTCTAAGGTTGTGTTGTGCTGTTGCCACTAGGGATAAAACATTGATGCTATGTCTAAGGATGTAGTTGTTGATTACATTACGCACCATACTTAATGCAATTGTCTGTTGCTTTGCAACTTAATACTGGAGGGGGTTCGGATGATAACCTGAAGGTGGACTTTTTAGGCATAGATGCATGCTGGATGGCGGTCTATGTACTTTGTCGTAATGCCCAATTAAATCTCACTATACTCATCATGATATGTATGTGCATGGTCATGCTCTGTTTATTTGTTAATTGCCCAACTGTAATTTGTTCACCCAACATGCTGTTCGTCTTATGGGAGAGACACCTCTAGTGAACTGTGGACCCCGGTCCAATTCTCTTTACTGAAATACAACCTACTGCAATACTTGTTCTACTGTTTTCTGCAAACAATCATCTTCCACACAATACGGTTAATCCTTTGTTACTACAAGCCGGTGAGATTGACAACCTCACTGTTTCGTTGGGGCAAAGTACTTTGGTTGTGTTGTGCAGGTTCCACGTTGGCGCCGGAATCCCTGGTGTTGCGCCGCACTACATCTCGCCGCCATCAACCTTCAACGTGCTTCTTGACTCCTACTGGTCCGATTAAACCTTGGTTTCTTACTGAGGGAAACTTGCCGCTGTGCGCATCACACCTTCCTCTTGGGGTTCCCAACGGACGTGCCAACCACACGCATCAAGCAAATTTCTCGGCGCCGTTGCCGGGGAGATCAAGACACGCTGCAAGGGGAGTCTCCACTTCTCAATCTCTTTACTTTGTTTTTGTCTTGCTTAGTTTTATTTACTACTTTGTTTGCTGCACTAAATCAAAATACAAAAAAATTAGTTGCTAGTTTTACTTTATTTGCTATCTTGTTTGCTATATCAAAAACACAAAAAAAAATTAGTTTACTTGCATTTACTTTATCTAGTTTGCTTTATTTACTACTACTAAAATGAGTAACCCTGAAGTTGAAGTTCGTACATTTAAACAACGAGGGGGAGAATGTTTGAGAGATGCTTGGTATAGAATTAGTGATGCCCATAATAGATGCACTAAGAAACACTCCACCATTATTTTACTCAGGAACTTTTATGTTGGTATCTCTAGCTGGAATAGATATGTTCTTGATAGTCTCGCAAAAGGTGACTTCTTAAGTACTCCTGCATTAGAAGCTAGTTGTATTATTGAGAGTTTATTTGGAATACCCCCTGTTGATAAAGTTAAAACTGAAATCTCTCTTGAAGATGTTATGAAAAAATTGGAAACCATAGAGAAAAATTCTCCAAGTATTGAAGCTAAATTGGAAATATTACTTGATAAAACTGATGAACTTGATAAATCCTTAGGAGGAATTGATGAAAGAATTAGTGTCCTAGGAACTAGTGCTGTCCATGATGATCAAATCAATAGGATTGACGAACTTGAAAAAGCTATGGGAACCTTGGGTTCAACATTTTCTTCTCTTAAATATAAGGAGAAAGCTTACGTGGGTAAGGAGCAAAAGTTTATGTATGTCTCTAAAGTGCCTAGACCAAAGAAGTATTATTATAGGCCTAAAATTGACAAAGCCCTTAGTAACACTAAGGATGTGTGAGCTCATTATACAGATGCACAAACTCTTGATAACACTTGATACACACTTTCGCGCCTAGCTGAAAGGCGTTAAAGAAAAGCGCTTATGGGAGACAACCCATGTTTTTACCTACAGTACTTTGTTTTTATTTTGTGTCTTGGAAGTTGTTTACTACTGTAGCAACCTCTCCTTATCTTAGTTTTGTGTTTTGTTGTGCCAAGTTAAGCCGTTGATAGAAAAGTAAGTACTAGATTTGGATTACTGCACAGTTCCAGATTTCTTTGCTGTCACGAATATGGGTCCACCTCCCTGTAGGTAGCTCAGAAAATTAAGCCAATTTACGTGCATGATCCTCAGATATGTACGCAACTTTCATTCAATTTGAGCATTTTCATCTGAGCAAGTCTGGTGCCATTTTAAAATTCGTCAATACGAACTGTTCTGTTTTGACAGATTCTGCCTTTTATTTCGCATTGCCTCTTTTGCTATGTTGGATGAATTTCTTTGATCCACTAATGTCCAGTAGCATTATGCAATGTCCAGAAGTGTTAAGAATGATTGTGTCACCTCTGAATATGTCAATTTATATTGTGCACTAACCCTCTAATGAGTTGTTTCGAGTTTGGTGTGGAGGAAGTTTTCAAGGATCAAGAGAGGAGTATGATGCAACATGATCAAGGAGAGTGAAAGCTCTAAGCTTGGGGATGCCCCGGTGGTTCACCCCTGCATATATCAAGAAGACTCAAGCGTCTAAGCTTGGGGATGCCCAAGGCATCCCCTTCTTCATCGACAACATTATCAGGTTCCTCCCTGAAACTATATTTTTATTCCATCACATCTTATGTGCTTTTTCTTGGAGCGTCGGTTTGTTTTTGTTTTTTGTTTTGTTTGAATAAAATGGATCCTAGCATTCACTTTATGGGAGAGAGACACGCTCCGCTGTAGCATATGGACAAGTATGTCCTTGGTTTCTACTCATAGTATTCATGGTGAAGTTTCTCCTTCGTTAAATTGTTATATGGTTGGAATTGGAAAATGATACATGTAGTAATTGCTATAAATGTTTTGGGTAATGTGATACTTGGCAATTGTTGTGCTCATGATTAAGCTCTTGCATCATATGCTTTGCACCCATTAATGAAGAAATACATAGAGCATGCTAAAATTTGGTTTGCATATTTGGTTTCTCTAAGGTCTAGATAATTTCTAGTATTGAGTTTGAACAACAAGGAAGACGGTGTAGAGTCTTATAATGTTTTCAATATGACTTTTATGTGAGTTTTGCTGCACCGGTTCATCCTTGTGTTTGTTTCAAATAAGCCTTGCTAGCCTAAACCTTGTATCGAGAGGGAATACTTCTCATGCATCCAAAATACTTGAGCCAACCACTATGCCATTTGTGTCCACCATACCTACCTACTACATGGTATTTTCCGCCATTCCAAAGTAAATTGCTTGAGTGCTACCTTTAAAATTCCATTATTCACCTTTGCAATATATAGCTCATGGGACAAATAGCTTAAAAACTATTGTGGTATTGAATATGTAATTATGCACTTTATCTCTTATTAAGTTGCTTGTTGTGCGATAACCATGTTCACTGGGACGCCATCAACTATTCATTGTTGAATTTCATGTGAGTTGCTATGCATGTCCGTCTTGTCTGAAGTAAGAGAGATCTACCACCTTATGGTTAAGCATGCATATGTTAGAGAAGAACATTGGGCCGCTAACTAAAGCCATGATCCATGGTGGAAGTTTCAGTTTTGGACAACAATCCTCAAATCTCAAATGAGAAAATTATTAATTGTTGTTATATGCTTATGCATAAAAGAGGAGTCCATTATCTGTTGTCTATGTTGTCCCGGTATGGATGTCTAAGTTGAAGAATAATCAATAGCGAGAAATCCAATGCGAGCTTTCTCCTTAGACCTTTGTACAAAGGCATAGAGGTACCCCTTTGTGACACTTGGTAAAAACAGTGCATTGTGATGATCCGGTAGTCCAAGCTAATTAGGACAAGGTGCGGGCACTATTAGTACACTATGCATGAGGCTTGCAACTTATAAGATATAATTTACATGATGCATATGCTTTATTACTACCGTTGACAAAATTGTTTCATGTTTTCAAAATCAAAGCTCTAGCACAAATATAGCAATCGATGCTTTTCCTCTATGGAGGACCATTCTTTTACTTTCAATGTTGAGTCAGTTCACCTATTTCTCTCCACCTCAAGAAGCAAACACTTGTGTGAACTGTGCATTGATTCCTACATACTTGCTTATTGCACTTATTATATTACTCTATGTTGACAATATCCATGAGATATACATGTTACAAGTTGAAAGCAACCGCTGAAACTTAATCTTCTTTTGTGTTGCTTCAATGCCTTTACTTTGAATTATTGCTTTATGAGTTAACTCTTATGCAAGACTAAATTGATGCTTGTCTTGAAGTGCTATTCATGAAAAGTCTTTGCTTTATGGTTCACTTGTTTACTCATGTCATATACATTGTTTTGATCGCTGCATTCACTACATATGCTTTACAAATAGTATGATCAAGGTTATGATGGCATGTCACTCCAGAAATTATACGTGTTTATCGTTTTACCTCGCTCGGGACGAGCAGAACTAAGCTTGGGGATGCTGATACGTCTCCGACGTATCGATAATTTCTTATGTTCCATGCCACATTATTGATGTTATCTACATGTTTTATGCACACTTTATGTCATATTCGTGCATTTTCGGAACTAACCTATTAACAAGATGCCGAAGTGCCGATTCTTGTTTTCTGCTATTTTTGGTTTCAGAAATCCTAGTAAGGAAATATTCTCGGAATTGGACGAAATCAAAGCCCGGGGGCCTATTTTTCCCACGAAGCTTCCGGAAGTCCGAAGGAGAGACGAAGAGGGGCCACGAGGGGCCACACCCTAGGCGGCGCGGCCCCCTTGGCCGCGCGGCCACGTGGTGTGGGGCCCCGTGCCGCCTCTTGACCTGCCCTTCCGCCTACAAATAGCCTCCGTGACGAAACCCCCAGCATGCGAGAGCCACGATACGGAAAACCTTCCAGAGACGCCGCCAACGCCGATCCCATCTCGGGGATCCAGAGATCACCTCCGGCACCCTGCCGGAGAGGGGAATCATCTCCCGGAGGACTCTACGCCGCCATGGTCGCCTCCGGTGTGATGTGTGAGTAGTCTACCCCTGGACTATGGGTCCATAGCAGAAGCTAGATGGTTGTCTTCTCCCCATTGTGCTATCATTGTCGGATCTTGTGAGCTGCCTAACATGATCAAGATCATCTATCTGTAATTCTATATGTTGCGTTTGTTGGGATCCGATGAATAGAGAATACTTGTTATGTTGATTATCAAAGTTATGCTTATGTGTTGTTTATGATCTTGCATGCTTTCCGTTACTAGTAGATGCTCTGGCCAAGTAGATGCTTGTAACTCCAAGAGGGAGTACTTATGCTCGATAGTGGGTTCATGCCTGCATTGACACTGGGACGATGATGAGAAAGTTCTAAGGTTGTGTTGTTGCCACTAGGGATAAAACATTGATGCTATGTCTAAGGATGTAGTTGTTGATTACATTACGCACCATACTTAATGCAATTGTCTGTTGCTTTGCAACTTAATACTGGAGGGGGTTCGGATGATAACCTGAAGGTGGACTTTTTAGGCATAGATGCATGCTGGATGGCGGTCTATGTACTTTGTCGTAATGCCCAATTAAATCTCACTATACTCATCATGATATGTATGTGCATGGTCATGCTCTCTTTATTTGTCAATTGCCCAACTGTAATTTGTTCACCCAACATGTTGTTCGTCTTATGGGAGAGACACCTCTAGTGAACTGTGGACCCCGGTCCAATTCTCTTTACTAAAATACAACCTACTGCAATACTTGTTCTACTGTTTTCTGCAAACAGTCATCTTCCACACAATACGGTTAATCCTTTGTTACAGCAAGCCGGTGAGATTGACAACCTCACTGTTTCGTTGGGGCAAAGTACTTTGGTTGTGTTGTGCAGGTTCCACGTTGGCACCGGAATCCCTGGTGTTGCGCCGCACTACATCTCGCCGCCATCAACCTTCAACGTGCTTCTTGACTCCTACTGGTCCGATTAAACCTTGGTTTCTTACTGAGGGAAACTTGCCGCTGTGCGCATCACACCTTCCTCTTGGGGTTCCCAACGGACGTGCCAACCACACGCATCAGCTAACAACAGACAATTGCATTAAGTATTGCGCGTAATGTAATCAATAACTACATCCTCGGACATAGCATCAATGTTTTATCCCTAGTGGCAACAACACATCCATAACCTTAGAGGTTCTTGTCACTCCTCCAGATTCACGGAGACATGAACCCACTATCGAGCATAAATACCCCCTCTTGGAGTTACAAGCATCAACTTGGCCAGAGCATCTACTAGTAACGGAGAGCATGCAAGATCATAAACAACACATAGATATAAATTGATAATCAACATAACATGGTATTCTCTATTCATCGGATCCCAACAAACACAACATATAGAATTACAGATAGATGATCTTGATCATGTTCGGCAGCTCACAAGACCCGACAATTAAGCACAATGGGGAGAAGACAACCATCTAGCTACTGTTATGGACCCATAGTCCAGGGGTAGACTACTCACACATCACTCCGGAGGCGACCATGGCGGCGTAGAGTCCTCCGGGAGATGATTCCCCTCTCCGGCAGGGTGCCGGAGGCGATCTCCTGAATCCCCCGAGATGGGATTGGCGGCGGCGGCGTCTCTGGAAGGTTTTCCGTATCGTGGCTCTGCATGCGAGGGTTTCGCGACGAAGGCTATTTGTAGGCGGAAGGGCAGGTCAAGGGGCGTCACGAGGGGCCCAGGAGACAGGCCGGCGCGGCCAAGGCTTGGGCCGCGCCGCCCTACCTTCTGGCCACCTCGTGGCCCCACTTCGTTGACTCTTCGGACTTCTGGAAGCTTCGTGTGAAAATAGGCCCCTGGGCGTTGATTTCGTCCAATTCCGAGAATATTTCCTTACTAGGATTTCTGAAACCAAAAACAGCAGAAAACAAAGAATCGGCTCTTCGGCATCTTGTTAATAGGTTAGTTCCAGAAAATGCATAAATATGACATAAAGTATGCATAAAACATGTAGATATCATCAATAATGTGGCATGGAACATAAGAAATTATCGATACGTCGGAGACGTATCACATGCTCTAACCATTTTAGTGGTAAATCTCCCTTACTTCAGACAATACGAACATGCATAGCAACTCACATGATATTCAACAAAGAGTAGTTGATGGCGTCCCCAGGAACATGGTTATCGCACAACAAGCAACTTAATAAGAGATAAAGTGCATAAGTACATATTCAATACCACAATAGTTTTTTGGCTATTTGTCCCATGAGCTATATATTGTAAAGGTAGAGGATAGAAATTTTAAAGGTAGCACTCAAGCAATTTACTTTGGAATGGCGGAGAAATACCATGTAGTAGGTAGGTATGGTGGACACAAATGGCATAGTGGTTGGCTCAAGGATTTTGGATGCATGAGAAGTATTTCCTCTCGATACAAGGCTTAGGCTAGCAGGGTTATTTGAAACAAACACAAGGATGAAGCGGTGCAGCAAAACTCACATAAAAGACATATTGTAAACATTATAAAACTCTACACCGTCTTCCTTGTTGTTCAAACTCAATACTAGAAATTATCTAGACCTTAGAGAGGCCAATTATGCAAACCAAATTTTAGCAAGCTCTATGTATTTCTTCATTAATAGGTACAAAGTATATGATGCAAGAGCTTAAACATGAGCACAACAATTGCCAAGTATCACATTATCCAAGAAATTTTAGCAATTACTACATGTAGCATTTCCCGTTTCCAACCATATAACAATTTAACGAAGAAGAAACTTTCGCCATGAATATTATGAGTAAAGCCTAAGGACATATTTGTCCATATGCAACAGCGGAGCGTGTCTCTCTCCCACACAATGAATGCTAGGATCCATTTTATTCAAACAAAAACAAAAACAAAAACAAACAGACGCTCCAAGCAAAGTACATAAGATGTGATGGAATAAAAATATATTTTCACTAGAGGAACCTGATAATGTTGTCGATGAAGAAGGGGATGCCTTGGGCATCCCCAAGCTTAGACGCTTGAGTCTTCTTAAAATATGCAGGGGTGAACCACCGGGGCATCCCCAAGCTTAGAGCTTTCACTCTCCTTGATCATATTGTATCATCCTCCTCTCTTGATCCTTGAAAACTTCCTCCACACCAAACTCAAAACAACTCATTAGAGGGTTAGTGCACAATCAAAATTTACATGTTCAGAGGTGACACAATCATTCTTAACACTTCTGGACATTGCACAAAGCTACTGAAAGTCAATGGAATCGAAAAATCCATCAAGCATAGCAAAACAGGCAATACGAAATAAAAGGCAGAATCTATCAAAACAGAACAGTTGGTAAAGACGAATTTTATTGAGGCACCAGACTTGCTCAAATGAAAATGCTCAAATTGAATTAAAGTTGCGTACATATCTGAGGATCACTCACGTAAATTGGCATAATTTTCTGAGTTACCTACAGAGAATTTTGCCCAGATTCGTGACAACAAAGAAATCTGTTTCTGCGCAGTAATCCAAAACTAGTATGAACCTTACTATCAAAGACTTTACTTGGCACAACAATGCACAAAACTAAGATAAGGAGAGGTTGCTACAGTAGTAACAACTTCCAAAACTCAAATATAAAATAAAAGTGCAGAAGTAAAAACATGGGTTGTCTCCCATAAGCGCTTTTCTTTAACGCCTTTCTGCTAGGCGCAGAAAGTGTGTATCAAGTATTATCAAGAGACGAAGCATCAACATAATAATTTGTTCTAATAATAGAATCAAAAGGTAACTTCATTCTCTTTCTAGGGAAGTGTTCCATACCTTTCTTGAGAGAAAATTGATATTTAATATTACCTTCCTTCATATCAATGATAGCACCAACAGTTCGAAGAAAAGGTCTTCCCAATATAATGTGACAAGATGCACTGCATTCAATATCCAAGACAACAAAATCAACGGGGACAAGGTTATTGTTAACGGTAATGCGAACATTATCAACTCTCCCCAAAGGTTTCTTTGTAGAATTATCAGCGAGATTAACATCCAAATAACAATTTTTCAATGGTGGCAAGTTAAGCATATTATAGATTTTCTTGGGCATAACGGAAATACTTGCACCAAGATCACATAAAGCATTACAATCAAAGTCATTCACCTTCATCTTAATGATGGGCTCCCAACCATCCTCTAGCTTCCTAGGAATAGAAGTTTCGCGTTCTAGTTTCTCTTCTCTAGCTTTTATGAGAGCATTTGTAATATGTTTCGTGAAAGCTAATTTTATAGCACTAGCATTAGGACTCTTAGCAAGTTTTTGTAAGAACTTTATAACTTCAGAGATGTGGCAATCATCAAAATCCAAACCATTATAATCTAAAGCAATGGGATCATCATCCCCAATGTTGGAAAAAATTTCAGCAGTTTTATCACGGCGCTTTCATAGCTTTTAGCAGTTTCAGGCAGTTTTTCGCGCTTTGCATTAGAAGTGGAAACATTGCCAATACCAATTATTTTACCATTAATAGTAGGAGGTGCAGCAACAAGTGGAGCATTAGCATTACTGGTGGTGGTAATAGTCCAAACTTTAGCTATATCATCTTCTTTTTCATTTTCTTCTCTTTCCCACCTAGCACGCAATTCGGCCATCAATCTTATATTCTCATTAATTCTAACTTGGATGGCATTTGCTGTAGTAACAATTTTATTATTATGATTTTCATTAGGTATAACTTTCGATTTCAAAAGATCAACATCAGCAGCAAGACTATCGACTTTAGAAGCAAGTATATCAATTTTCCCAAGCTTTTCTTCAACAGATTTGTTAAAAGCAGTTTGTGTACTAATAAATTCTTTAAGCATGGCTTCAAGTCCAGGGGGTGAATTCCTATTATTGTTGTAAGGATTCCCATAAGAATTACCATAGCCGTTGCCATTATTATAAGGATATGGCCTATAGTTGTTACTTGAATTGTTCCGATAAGCATTGTTGTTGAAATTATTATTTTTAATGAAGTTTACATCAACATGTTCTTCTTGAGCAACCAATGAAGCTAACGGAACATTATTAGGATCAATATTTGTCCTACCATTCACAAGCATAGACATAATAGCATCAATCTTATCACTCAAGGAAGAGGTTTCTTCAACAGAATTTACCTTCTTACCTTGTGGAGCTCTTTCCGTGTGCCATTCAGAGTAATTAATCATCATATTATCAAGAAACTTTGTTGCTTCACCAAGAGTGATGGACATAAAGGTACCTCCAGCAGCTGAATCCAATAGGTTCCGCGAAGAAAAATTCAGTCTTGCATAAAAGGTTTGGATGATCATCCAAGTAGTCAGTCCATGGGTTGGGCAATTTTTAACCAAAGATTTCATTCTTTCCCATGCTTGTGCAACATGCTCAGTATCCAATTGTTTAAAATTCATTATGCTACTCCTCAAAGATATAATTTTAGCAGGGGGATAATATCTGCCAATAAAAGCATCCTTGCATTTAATCCATGAATCAATACTATTCTTAGGCAAAGATAGCAACCAATCTTTAGCTCTTCCTCTTAATGAAAAAGGAAACAATTTTAATTTTATAATGTCACCATCTACATCCTTATACTTTTGCATTTCACATAATTCAACAAAGTTATTGAGATGGGCAGCAGCATCATCAGAACTAACACCAGAAAATTGCTCCCGCATAACAAGATTCAGTAAAGCAGGTTTAATTTCAAAGAATTCTGCTGTAGTAGCAGGTGGAGCAATAGGTGTGCATAAGAAATCATTATTATTTGTGGTTGTGAAGTCACACAACTTAGTATTTTCAGGAGTACCCATTTTAGCAATAGTAAATAAAGCAAACTAGATAAAGTAAATGCAAGTAACTAATTTTTTTTGTGTTTTTAATATGGAGATTGCAAACAAGACAGTAAATAAAGTAAAACTAGAAACTAATTTTTTTGTGTTTTGTTTTAGTGCAGCAAACAAAGTAGTAAATAAAATTAAGCAAGACAAAAACAAAGTAAAGAGATTGGATTGTGGAGACTCCCCTTGCAGCGTGTCTTGATCTCCCCGGCAACGGCGCCAGAAAAAGAGCTTGATACGCGTGCAACACGCGTCCGTTGGGAACCCCAAGAGGAAGGTGTGATGCGTACAGTGGCAAGTTTTCCCTCAGTAAGAAACCAAGGTTTATCGAACCAGTAGGAGCCAAGAAGCACGTTGAAGGTTGATGGCGGCGAGATGTAGTGCGGCGCAACACCAGGGATTCCGGCGCCAACGTGGAACCTGCACAACACAACCAAAGTACTTTGCCCCAACGAAACAGTGAGGTTGTCAATCTCACCGGCTTGCTGTAACAAAGGATTAGATGTATAGTGTGGATGATGATTGTTTGCAGAAAACAGTAGAACGAGTATTGCAGTAGATTGTATTCGATGTAAAAGAATGGGACCGGGGTCCACAGTTCATTAGAGGTGTCTCTCCCATAAGATAAATAGCATGTTGGGTGAACAAATTACAGTTGGGCAATTGACAAATAGAGAGGGCATGACAATGCACATACATGATATGATGAGTATTGTGAGATTTAATTGGGCATTACGACAAAGTACATAGACCGCTATCCAGCATGCATCTATGCCTAAAAAGTCCACCTTCAGGTTATCATCCGAACCCCTTCCAGTATTAAGTTGAAAACAACAGACAATTGCATTAAGTATGGTGCGTAATGTAATCAATAACTACATCCTCGGATATAGCATCAATGTTTTATCCCTAGTGGCAACAAAGACATCCACAACCTTAGAACTTTCTCGTCACCGTCCTGCATTTAATGGAGGCATGAACCCACTATCGAGCATAAATACTCCCTCTTGGAGTTAAGAGTAAAAACTTGGCCAGAGCCTCTACTAATAACGGAGAGCATGCAAGATCATAAACAACACATAGGTAATAGATTGATAATCAACATAATATAGTATTCTCTATCCATCGGATCCCAACAAACACAACATATAGCATTACAGATAGATGATCATGATCATGTTAGGCAGCTCACAAGACCCGACAATGAAGCACATAAGGAGAAGACAACCATCTAGCTACTGCTATGGACCCATAGTCCAGGGGTGAACTACTCACTCATCACTCCGGAGGCGACCATGGCGGTGAAGAGTCCTCCGGGAGATGATTCCTCTCTCCGGCAGGGTGCCGGAGGCGATCTCCTGAATCCCCCGAGATGGGATTGGCGGCGGCGGTGTCTCTGGAAGGTTTTCCGTATCGTGGCTCTCGGTACTGGGGGTTTCGCGACGAAGACTATATGTAGGCGGAAGGGCAGGTCAGGGGGCCACACGGGGGCCCCATACGCTAGGGCCGCGCGGGCCCCCCTTGGGCCGCGCCGCCCTAGTGTGGCGGCGCCCCGTGGCCCACTTCGTCTTCTCTTCGGTCTTCTGGAAGCTTCGTGGCAAAATAGGCCCCTGGGCGTTGATTTCGTCCAATTCCGAGAATATTTCCTTACTAGGATTTCTGAAACCAAAAACAGCAGAAAACAACAACTGGCTCTTCGGCATCTCGTTAATAGGTTAGTGCCGGAAAATGCATAAATATGATATAAAGTATGCATAAAACATATAGATATCATCAATAATGTGACATGGAACATAAGAAATTATCGATACGTCGGAGACGTATCAGTGACCGAACCTCCTTCCTCGCCGTCCAAGCCGGTGGCGCGGCTCCATAGGCACTTCGACATCAAGATGACCGAAGAGCCTGCGGGTGGACCTGTCACGGCGTACTACTACGGAGCTGACTGCGACTACAAAGTGCCTATCACTGGGATGTAGTAGGCCGGGCATGCATGAGCTGCGGCTTAATTGGCAATTTAGCATGGGTATGTTTGTTCCTGGAGTTTGTGGCGATTAAGCATGCCAACGACCTTGAAAATGTTATCCCTGAATAATCAATTGCCATGACTAAAATTTTGGGATACATATTTACTTCTGTGAGGAACTACCTACATAATCAGGAGCGATGCAGGTATCACCATAGGAAGTAGTACTATCTTATAGCAGATTGTAATTCATTGTCAAGAATACCAAGGATTCTTCGGAATTCAAGATCTCTTGAGGTAAGAAACAACATGATCCTTGGAAAATGGTTGTTCAAACATCTTACCAAGAACGAGGTGTCCCAAGATCTTCTATTGTAATACATACATTCATTTTGGGCAATTATTTTGGGCAGGGGAGTAGATACATTGGCTCTAAGGTTAATCTTTCAGGTCTTGAGAATGCAGGGACTTGCGTAATTTGGACAGGCCTAGTAAAAATGAACAAATTTGTTTAAGTTATAAAATATGTCTCGCATATAAGATATTTGGAAGACATGGGGTTGGCGGAAAAAAAAACCTTTGCAAGACGGAAATATTGGGATTTTTTATATTATTATATACATAAGTTTCACAAACTTTGGAGACTTGGGAGTTTCGCCGGCAAATGTGATGTCTAGGTGTGACATATAGAGCCAAGGCGAGCATCGTGGAACGCTTTGCTAGCCTTCATTAACCAAAAAAATTCTACAAAATAAATATAAATACTTCCACCGTTTCTAAAAGAGGTGCTCAACTTTGTCTATATACGGATGTATATAGACATGTTTTAGTTATATGCATATCTATATCTAGAAAAGTTTGAGCAACTCTTTTTTGGCGCGGAGGGAGTACGATACTCCCGTTCCGGTCGAATCTTACGTATTGTTGTACTAGTCAACTTCCTCTCCCGCGTGGCTTATACATTTTCGTGTACAAAAAGATGTTATCAACGGGATCTTTGGTGCAACGCGCGAGATATTCTTCTAGCAATATCAATATAAGAGCCATATTAATTTAGCATGGTTGTGTCCGTAGGCATATTTGTCTTTTAAACTCATGCTATTGAAGTGTTTTTTTACCCATAGCCTTAATTACAAGATGGAGGGTTCACTAACCCCATCTAGGCACCCACCTCCTGAACCTATATTACTATCTCGATTAACCCTCCATATATATACTGTTTCATTCATTACTCCATTCTTTGGAATTATAAGGCGAGATGATCTATTCGCTAAAATGAAGAGAGTCTATAACTCCTAATTAATTAATGCATGTGCACACCAATATTATCAGAGGCATGAAAGAAGAGATAGAAAAAAGTGCAGCTATGGAGAGAGGACAATAAATGAGAATGACCTTACAATCCCTAACATTCTAAAAAAATGGCATGTCCTTATATATAACCCCAAACGGAGGGAGTACATGCTCAAGCTACTTATTCTTCTTATGTAGTCCGAATTGCATGCTTACACTACTATTTATTCTCAACTTAGAGATGCTTTCCATCAATCCGCATTAGTAAAAAAAAAAGAGACGACAAGAACCATGACATATGGTCTTGCTATCAAGCAAGTGGTGATGAATTTTGTGAATGAAGGGCATCCGGAGAAATAATTTTAGCAAACCCTTCATACCAGTTAGCGGTAGACTCCAGACCTGACTAAAGTTGGTTTCGGCTACATCCCTTAAAGCTAGCAAATATACCTTCAAGTCCTTGCAAAGAGAAAGAGATACTTTCTAACTTAACTTACCTAGTGACTGTTTTTATTCGAAATTGGTTTTAAGCAGTATCCACTTAAAAGAGCATGACTTTCTCGTACGAAGTTTGTATTCAACGTATAACCAGTTGAGTTGTTCAAAAAACACGTGCATCTTAATGATTTCACAAAAAATCAAGGTAGGGCAGACGTCTGCCTTGCCATACTGAGAGCTTCGCTCTTGCTGGCACGGAAAACAAGGGAATTTTTTTCTTCGTGCACATATCTACAATTCGGTAGTTCCTATAGGGCTACCGATTCGGTAGTTCCCGTGGAGCTTGTCGTCTAGTGCTTTAAGGTTGGCTCCGATGCCCCCATTGCTTGCTAGTTCACGAAAAAATGAATCTTTCTCAGCTCACTTTGTTTACCTGCCACCTTGCAAGGTACCCTGAAAATTGTGTTCCCCTCAAAAAAAAAAGTTGCTACATATCATCATAAAAATCGAAAATTTTCTTTGGGCTGCTGGGCTGCTGGGCTGCTTCGGTGATTGTGTTGGGCTGGGTTTTTCTTTTGAGGGAAAGGGTGGTCTGGGCCTTGGCCTGGGCAGCTGCCTTGTCTGGCAGAAGGTGAAGTTTGCAGATCACGCACCAGACACGACCCGGACTTCCCAGACGCCTCTCCCGGAGATCCTCTCCAGCACCAGCCAGCCACCTCCTTTCTCCGACGACCGGCTGCCACTCCATCCGGCCGCGCCGCCGCACCCACCCCCCGCGCTCTTCGTCCCGGGCCTCGGCAGATCTACGCCGGCGGCGACCGTCCCTAGCCATGGTGAGTACCTTGTCCTCACCTTCCTCTAGATCCTCGCGGCGACGCCAGAAACAGTGGGATCTTGCCCTTCGTACGGATCCCGGATCACGGAAAATCCGTCATCGATTTTGGAATCAGCAAGCTATTTGCAGCGAATTTAGCGCAACTTCCCGAACCACTGGATCATCTGAACGATGTTAAGGACCCAGGAGTGTTAATGTATTTTGACACCATTCCTAGGATCATCAATTTCATCACGATTTTTGGTCTCCATGCGGATTTGGTCAGCCACTTCCCACCGAATCTGCGCCTAAGGCCAAATCCATTTCGATCGCTGGGTTTGTGCTGTTGCCGTTTCTAGATTTCAATTCGGATCTCTGTTGAAGTGCTATGTTTTTCATTATGACAATGGTTACTTCTAGGATTCTTGGCGGTCATATTAAAGGCATCTCTCCATGTTTCTAGCTTATATTTTTCCAGTTTGGAATAACCATCATCTGGACATTTGTTTTGATAAATCGTCCTTTGTGTCGTGGTCTAAGAAAACTGCACATCTTAGGATTTCAGTGGAATTTGACGGCTGTGACCCAGTCTTCAGTTACAACCATGAAAGGCCCTATTCGTGATTGTGTGGTGGATGAGGGGGTTGTTCGCATCCGTTCAGTTGTAAATCATCAGTAGTGTTGTTTCCTGAAAGAGTGATGCAATATAAGTGAAAAATCTAAAAAGGGTAGTTTTTCAAGATGAAGAGTTCTAAGCTTTACTACTGTATGTTATTACTTTGAAATATTAAATTACATCAGTTGCTAAAATTTGTCTTCTTTTTATTCTGCATCATCACAGATCAATTTCGTGCTCTTGATCAGCCGCCAGGGCAAGGTGAGGCTCACCAAGTGGTACTCGCCTTACACCCAGAAGGAGAGGACCAAGGTCAGCATGCTAACTGCTTTATGTGGCACACCTTGAATATCATTTTGGCTGTTTCTGTGCTCTTGCATTGTCTGTTTATCTTTGAGGTAGGACATTTGCAAGGTCAGTTGATGTGTGCCAAAGAAGAGTTTGGTACTTAGCTGTGTTTGCGCAAGTGTATGGTATTAGTACGAGGGAATCGTGGTGGATGCTCCTTGTAACTAGTTGCAGCTTTTATACTGTCTGTATAATTTGTTCCGGGCTCCATCTTAAGCTAGCATTTCTGTTGCTGCCAAGTCTATAGTAATAAACATTATGATTCTAGCTGTCTGATGATTTAATGCATTTTTGGGTGTTTTCTAGCCTCCTGGCCTCCTGGGTGCCATTGTTTTTTTTGCATTCTATGAAAGCTTGTTAAGTATTACAGGTGGCCATGCAGAAAGAAAGCTTTTACATTTAGTCCTCCTGAGCTGGCACTGCCAACTACATATTTTTTTGTTGGCAATAAGTATTGTACTGGTTATCTTATTTTTATATACCCTGCTCATTTGTAAAGGTCATTCGTGAGCTTAGTGGACTCATTCTTACTCGAGGACCAAAACTCTGCAACTTTGTCGAGTGGAGAGGTTACAAGGTTGTGTACAGAAGGTATCTTTTTAGGCATAGGGAATGCCATTGAGTTTATATTGTTTGCGTAACTGCTTATATGGTTTTACAAGATTCTCTTGTTGGCTAGTTATGTTTCTGTTTATGATTATGGTGGCCAGGTATGCGAGCCTGTATTTCTGCATGTGCATTGATGCTGATGACAATGAGCTTGAGGTCCTTGAAATTATCCATCATTTTGTCGAGATACTCGACCGCTATTTTGGCAGTGTAAGTCCTGCCCTGCGAATATTCTTATGAATTATCATTTATTTGTTTAATTTACTGTCGTTTGAGTGTTTTTCCTGATTTCTGTAGGTATGCGAGCTGGATTTGATCTTCAATTTTCATAAGGTAACCTCTTCAACAGATGTTGAAATGTTGAAACTGATGATACATGAGTACTGGAGTTATGGGAAACTGTTTGCAGGGTTATGTCATTTTAACGACTCAGGTTAATCAGTATCAATTTTCAAATTTGCAGGCCTATTATGTTCTGGATGAGATCCTTATTGCTGGGGAGCTTCAGGAATCTAGCAAGAAGAATGTCGCAAGACTAATTGCTGCACAGGTATGCTAACTGCCGGCTAACATATAACTCATCTCGTTGATTTATAAAGGGCGTAAGACTTTGGTATTAGAATCTGTCTATTTAGTTTGGTCTTCAGTCTATAGTGGATACTTCTCTTATGTTAGTAGAGGCCATTTTTGTGCTTAAATATTTGGACAAGCAACATCAACATCTAAGGACTAATTTGATACCACCTAAATACATTGTGTTTCCAGGACATTAAAAAAAAAATGCAGAGCTTGTGCTGCACTGCTATTCAGAACTTAATTTTCTCATAACAATTCGCTTCCCAACTTGTGCAGGATTCATTGGTAGAGGCGGCTAAAGAGGAGGCTAGCTCCATAAGTAACATCATTGCCCAGGCTACGAAGTAAAAAAAAAAAATCTTTGCCTTAATGTCCTTGCCCCTTTGTCCTTTTGTGTTTGTTTATGTTGGTAAATTTGATGTAATAGCTTATCTGCTATGTTCATGTTCCCAAAGAAACACGACTTGCCTGATTCTAAAGCATTCAGAATCTGTGAGATGTAACCAAAGCCCTGGATGTACCTACAATGTATGTGTTCCGTTGCAACCAAATTTGGGTTCTTCAATTCCAAGATAAAACTATCGTGAAAGATTGCTCACCTGCAGTGTTTTAGTAGAATTTAAGAACAACATTTGTAAATTCATTATGGTACTGCATTTCCTTGTGTTTGATCACTGTGGTTGTTGGACCTTCCAGAAATAAATAAGAAGGTTATCCATATTACTGCTCTAGTATCTCAGCTGTCTTCGACTTCATGTACGTTGGCCTTGGCGTCTTCCCTTCTTGCTTGATAGTATCCACATGCTAGAATCCAATCCCCCAAAGTCCGTGTCGATCCTAGGTTTGCCATGAGTGAGAACTGCCTGTTATTTGATTGCAACCAAGATAACCAGTTTTGGGGTTGGAAGGTATCAGGATGCAGGAAAACAGAACCGATCTTTGACAAAGGTAGAGAGTTCTCGCCGTCCCCTGCATGTTTGTCATGCTATCTCGAGTTCTCGACCAAGTTTTCTAGGACGGAAAGAAGGGGCAGAGCCAGCCCATCAATGGATCATGTCCAAATCTTCTTGCAGCAGTCTCTACTAACACAATGGCGCTACTAATTACCTAACACGGTGTGTATGAGTGTATCACAGCCCACTAATACAGATTCGCCGGACATACCCAGGTGGCCGCCCGGCGCTGCACGGAGGTGGATCTGCCACTAAGCTGGTTTATTCAAACCTTATAAATAGATATTAGATAAGAATAGTTTGAAGAGCGAAGCAATGCGTTCTTAGAAAATATACGCAAGAAAGGCAAATTTCTTACAAAAAGAAAATACCTCTGTTTTGACCAACATTGTTTTTTCGCGGAGGCTGCAGATAATTGGGTATAAGGATACAAATTTGTTTTTACATAGTACACACATCTGTATATGTACCGGTATATGTGTATTTTTCAGAATTTTTTGAGTTCCCAATAAAATATTATTTAATGTTTCAAATATAGGGCTACCAATAGAGAGGGTTCAGTTTGATTTTTCAGTCAGTTTGCCCGCTTCCAAAGATCTTGGTGCTCCGATCATTCCAAATGCATCAAGCAAATTCTATGATGAATCTGAATAGTTGCGTGGCAACGCTACCATTTTAAAGACCTATACATTAGACTATATATAGTGTAGTTCATTGACACGAAGACCACACCATCAATATTTTTTAGTAAAGGAGGTTAAATAAAAGGTATCATTGGGCAAACAATAACTACGAGGGATAGCGCATGCATGTTCTCCCTGAACATGAAAGCCCCTTCTCACACCCACTCTGCAATACCATATGACCTAACCATAGCAATGCATTCCAATTACCACATGGCTTTCACTAATTCATACCAGCTTCATTATCTGGAACACCTCACCGCCCCACGAGCATATGCCTATATATACGTTCCCTTCCCTTCGCTTTCTCACGATTCACAATTGTGTGCAGACTGCAGATATGAGGTGGTGAAGTACTTGCATGAATAGTAATCACAAAACAAGAAAAATCTTTGAAAATAGTTGAGGAAAAATCTATCGACAGGAAATTGAACACTAAAAAAAGGATCCCACAGGAAATTGAACAAACTAGCCAAGAGTTTTGGGAATGCAAGACATCAGGAGGCCTTCTACAAGGGTAGTACTCGCCTGATGTGCATCGTGATAGTGTGTGACACAATGATGTTAGAATAGACAAACTGTATACGTATCGTATACGTATAGGACTTGTAATTGTACCCATATATAATGAAAAGAACCCTACCCGACGAGGCACGTCGGGACGCACAATTACTTTCTTTCATGGTATCAAGAGCCGCGACCTGACCTAGGGTTTTCGTCGCCGCCGCCGACTTTCGCTTCCGCGCTCCGCCGCCGCAGCTCGTCGCTGCCATGATGGCTTCCGGGTCGTCCGCCGACATCACGGCGCCGACCTCGTCCTCTTCCTCCGCGGGGCTCCCCGTCCCGCCCGCGTCTGCTGCCGTGCCGCCCCCTGCCTCGACCTTGGGCGCCGGCCATGGCGCGGTCCCTCCGGCGTGCCTCCGCCCGCGCTGCCGGCCGTCGTGCTGCCTGCGTCTGCTGCCGCGCCGCCCCCTGCCTCGACCTTGGGCGTCGACCTTGGCGTGCTGCCGATCGCGCGAAGCCCTGCTGCAGCTGCCACGGACGGCACCACGTTGCCTTCAGCAACGATGGATGCTATCTTCTCAGATGCATCGATCTACTCTGACGTCATTGCTGCGTCCGTGCGCCAGCAGCAATACCCGGGATACAACTATCACCCGATGGCAGGGTATTCTCCCCAGGGCACGTACCCTCTTGCCCTTGGGTTTCCGCGGGCGCCGCCGCTGTCTCATGCCGGCCCGTCGTCACTGCCGTACACTGGCCCGATGCCCTACAGCGCGGCGTCGTCCGGTTTTCCGCCCCAGCACCAGCCGCTGCCATCTTACGGCGCCGGACCGTTCAACCATACTGCGCTTCCCAGCATTGTCACCATCGCTCCGGCCATCACCATTAAGCTGACCAGCGATAACTACATGTTCTGGCGTGCTCAGGTTGGTCCGCTGCTCCGCAGCCATATGTTGATGGGCTATGTTGATGGATCCTTCGTCTGCCCCGACGCTCAGGTCGTCGTCAGCCACGCCGGCGGCCTACACCCTCAGCCGAACCCGGCGCATCAACACTGGATTCAGCAGGACCAGGCAATCCTCTCGGGTTTCGTCTCTTCAATGACTGAGGGTGTCTTGGGTATGATCATGTTCGCCGGTACTTCTCGCGAGGCTTGGGAGACCTTGAGTGGCGCTTTTGCGTCGACGTCAATTGCTCGTGCCTCGGCTCTCAGGCAAGAGATGGCTGACTTGAAGAAGGACAACAAGACTATCAATGTCTACTTCCATCAGATGAAGGCACTCTCGGACTCGTTGACTAGTATTGGGATGCCTCTCCGCGATGATGAGTTTATCTCTTCTCTCCTCGCCGGCCTCGGTGAAGAGTATGATGCCCTGTTCGAGGTGGTTAATGCTCGCACCACTCCTATGCAGATTCGTGACCTGTTCTCGCAGCTCCAGGCTACTGAGCAGCGCAAGCTGGCGCAACGCCGCACTCACGGAGGTGTTGCTCACTATCCGGCGGCGCACGCCGCTGCCTCCACTCCCGCCGGACCTGTCGCTGCATGGACTGCTCGTGGCAGCCCCCGGCCCTCTGCTCCACCGCCCAAGACGGCGCCCCCTCCCACGACCCCTAAGTCGACTGCTGGGCGTGGCAGTGTCGTCTGTCAGCTCTGTGGAGTCCCTCGTCACACTGCTTCTCGGTGCTACAAGCGGTTTAACCGTGACTTTCTCGGCATCGGCAATGATGGGCGCGACACCGAGAAGCAACTCTCCATGGCGATGACTGCCTCCCATGGATCCTCCTCTGGCGCTCCTCAGGTTGCAGACCCGGCATGGTATGCAGATTCTGGCGCCACTCATCACATTACTCATGAGCTGGACAAGCTTACCTCCCGTGAGCCCTACCACGGCACCGACCAGGTTCACACAGCCAATGGTTCAGGTATGCGCATTCATAATATTGGTCATGCTACTTTACCTACTCCATCCTCTAGGTCTCTAGCCCTTAATCGTGTCCTCCATGTTCCTAAAGCAACCCGTAATTTGTTATCTATGAGTAAACTTTCCTCTGATAATAATGTATTCATTGAACTTCATCCTCATGATCTTTTTGTTAAGGACCGGGACACGCGGGCACCCATTCTTAGAGGTCGTTGCAGTGGTGGTCTCTATGAGATTAAAGCTCCTATCATCAAGCAAGCACTTAGCAGCGTCAAGGTGTCTCGTGATATGTGGCATCGTCGTCTAGGACATCCAGCATTACAAGTCGTTCAACATGTTCTTCGTAGTCATGAATTACCATCCATCCATGAGTCCAATAAGATTGAGTCAGTTTGTGATGCCTGTCAGCAAGGGAAGAGTCATCAGTTACCCTTCTCCTTGTCTACTCGTGTAACAAAGTTTCCATTAGAGATTATTTATTCCGATGTATGGGGTCCTGCCCAAACCTCTGTTAGTGGACATCGTTTTTATGTCAGTTTTGTTGATGCTTATAGTCGTTTCACTTGGCTCTACTTACTTAAGCGTAAATCTGATGTCTATGACGTGTTTCTTCAGTTTCAGAATCATGTTGAACGCCTGTTAAGTCGCAAGATTATTCATGTCCAAACTGACTGGGGGGGTGAGTATGAGAAACTTCACCCCTTCTTTCATAATTTGGGCATCTCACACCGTGTGTCTTGTCCTCACACTCACCAACAAAATGGCACTGCCGAGCGTAAGCACCGTCACATTGTTGAGACTGGTCTTACCTTGCTTGCTCATGGGTCTGTCCCCTTATGCTACTGGAGTGATGCTTTTGCTACTGCCTGTTTTCTCATCAACAGGCTCCCTAGTCGCACAATCGATATGAAAACTCCTCTTGAGCGTCTTCTCAAGGAAACACCGGACTACACCTTTTTTAAGGTGTTTGGTTGTGCTTGTTGGCCTCATCTTCGACCATATAATGATCATAAACTTGAGTTTCGATCTAAGAAGTGTGTGTTTTTGGGCTATAGTTCTCTTCATAAAGGATACAAATGTCTCCATGTTCCCTCCAATCGAGTCTATATATCTAGAGATGTCATCTTTGACGAGAATGTTTTTCCCTTTGTCAATTTGCCCAATTCACATACACTACCACCTATATCGGAGTCGTCTTTACTTTCAGCTGACCAATTTATGGATGATGCACATGCCTCGCCGTTGCTTGCTAACCATGGTGCAGGTACTGGACGAGGAGGTCGATTGGAAATTTTAATCCCGCACGCGCTGCCACGGGACGTCGATAAAACTGCTCCGGTTATGCATGGCTTGCAGCCCATGCATGGCTCTCCCTCGGGCTGTGTGCAGCCATGCAATGCAGCAGCCCCAGCTAGCTCCGCCTCGGGCTGCAGTGCGCCATGCACCAGCTTGGCTGGAGACTCAGCCGGTTCTGCCTCTAGCTGCATGCCTGCATGTGCAGACACACACAGAACCGAGCCTGCACTGGATGCTGCTGCTCCGTGCATGTCTCCTGCTGGATCCCTGGACGCGATGGAGAAACCAGACGCGCCGCACGCGACGCGCACGATCGCTGTTCCTGGCATGTCCTCTGATGGGTCCCTCGACGCAGCGTGCACACCAGCGCGTACTCCTGCTTCCCGCGCGTCGAACGTGTCCGCTGATGATGGCCTGTTGTCCCCTGCTGCTCCGACGCCTGTGTCCCCAGTCTCCCGGACAGCGACACCGCTCGCCTCCTCGCCAGCGACAGCTACTTCCTCGCCCGAAATTGCACCGCCTGTTTCGTCTGCTGCTCCTGTTCCCCCGCCGACTGGTCCAGTGACACGCCTGCGTCGAGGTATTCAACAGCCTAAGAAGCGCACTGACGGTACAGTTGCTTGGAACTGCATTCTTCAGGCTTATTCTGCGTCGAAGCATACTCAGGAACCCCGGGATTATAAAGAAGCTTTGCGTATTCCGCACTGGCGTGATGCTATGGAGGCGGAGTTTTCAGCTCTACAGGATACTGGCACTTGGCGACTAGTTCCTCCTATTCCTGGTGTTAATTTGATTGATTCCAGATGGATTTTTAAAGTCAAGCTTCATGCTGATGGCTCTATTGAGCGGTACAAGGCCCGTTTGGTTGCTAAGGGATATAAACAGCGCTATGGTCTGGACTATGATGAGACTTTCAGCCCTGTGGTGAAACCTGCTACCATTCGGTTATTACTTGGTATGGCTCTCTCTCACCGCTGGTACCTTCGTCAGCTCGACATTCAGAATGCCTTTCTCCATGGTTATCTGGATGAGGAGGTTTACATGAGGCAACCTCCTGGCTTTGTTGATTCTTCTCGGCCGGATCATTACTGCCGACTGGTCAAATCACTATATGGACTGAAGCAGGCTCCTCGTGCTTGGCATGCTCGTCTCAGTTCCGTCCTTGGCTCCTTGGGCTTCTCTCCGTCAGTGGCAGACACGTCTTTGTTCATTCTTCGTCGCCCGGATGTGACCATCTTCCTATTGATTTATGTTGATGATATCATTGTTCTCAGCTCCTTGGAAGGTGCTATTCCCAGATTGATTGGCAAGCTCCGGTCTGAATTTTCTGTGAAGGATCTTGGTGCTCTCCATTATTTTCTAGGTATTGAAGTGTCATCATCTTCAGCTGGTCATCTTCTTCTTCAGCAGCGTAAGTATGCCTTAGAGCTTCTTGCACGCGCTGGTATGTTGAAGTGTGCTCCTGTGACTACTCCTATGGCATCTTCTGAACGTCTGTGCAGCTCGGATGGTGATGCGCTTTCTCCTGAGGAGGCCACTCAGTATCGCAGTATTGTTGGAGGTCTTCAGTATCTCACAGTGACACGGCCGGATTTATCTTTTGTGGTTAACAAGGTCTGCCAATTCCTTCATGAGCCTCGTACACCTCATTGGTCTGCTGTCAAGCGGATCCTCCGCTATGTGAGTCACACTATTCATTATGGCTTGCATTTTCGGTCCTCTCCCTCCACACTACTGTCGGCTTTCTCTGATGCTGACTGGGCTGGCAATATGGATGATCGGCGATCCACCGGGGGATATGCTATATTCTATGGAGGAAATTTGATTGCCTGGAGTGCACGGAAACAGTCTACTGTCTCGAGATCGAGCACTGAGTCTGAGTATAAAGCTCTTGCTGATGCTACAGCTGAGCTTGTTTGGGTCCAATCCTTATTGAGAGAGCTTGGTGTGATCCAACATCGACCTCCAGTCTTGTGGTGTGACAACATTGGTGCAATTTATTTGTCATCCAATCCAGTTTTTCATGCGAGGACGAAGCATATTGAGGTGGATTTTCACTTTGTTCGTGAGCGTGTGTCTCGGAAGCAACTTCAGATTCGGTTTATCTCGTCTAAAGATCAAGTTGCTGATATCTTTACTAAACCACTCCCTTTACCTTTGTATGAGCATTGTAAGCGCAATCTCAACCTTTCATTAGTTGAGATTGAGGGAGGGTGTTAGAATAGACAAACTGTATACGTATCGTATACGTATAGGACTTGTAATTGTACCCATATATAATGAAAAGAACCCTACCCGACGAGGCACGTCGGGACGCACAATTACTTTCTTTCAAATGATTGACCAAAGCCCGTACGCCCAAGTTAAGAATCAGCAGCTCTTGCGCATGAGCACGCCCTGGATTGGCCACTGCTAACAGCCCCTGAGCACGTCCATGTCCGGAACCCTTCTACCATACCTGTTGGTGAGGTACTGATTGCTTGAGGACTACCTGGTTAGCTACTACTACCAATATAAGGAAGATGGTACCGGCGACATGTTGGCGAGGAAATCTGCTGCCACTGTTCTCCCCGTTGCTGCAGTCTGTGTGCACTTCTTCCTTCCAATCCTCGAATGAATCGCGTAATCTGGCTAAGAAATTTTCTTGTGCTTGGAAACAACATCAACCGTCTATTGTAGGGGCATCCAACGGTGTAAATTGGATGGTACCAGCAGACACCACCCAGCCAATAGCGAGCGGACATGGGGAGGTACGTACCAAGCATCAAGGAGAACATTAGTAATTTAAACCAGCATCAACATTAATCCAGTGTCGGCATCTCCCGTCCCAATGGAAGACGATCACGCTCCCACAAGACCAGCTCGAGCGCTCTGTCGTCCAATTTGAAAATGGTCATGAACTGCGATGCGAGCTGTTGTTGCACGGTTACTTATCGGCGGGCTAAAATTCTACATTTCCATGATGATTAGTTAAGAGCATAGGACTTCAGATATTAAAATATGTATGTTCAGAATGAGTGATTTGTAAGTACAATGTGTATTTTCCTTTGCAACTGAATTCATAATATTCCAACCTAAAACTACCGTGAAGATTGCTTACACGTAGTCTATTTAGTGGTAATCAAAGATATTTTTGTTGATTATTTTGTGCCTTTTTTGATAAATGATAATTTATTAATATGAAGATAATATCAAATTCTCGGAAGCATTCTTTGTGGCCACCATGATTTTTTTTTTGAAACATGAAGGAGAACAGCATGTCATACATTAACAAGAATAAGGAAAGCCCCAGCGGGAAAAATACATGACTTGACCAGCCTCCTGTATGCTGGACTTGTTGTTCAGAGGCAGACGCCTTCTCAAAGAATTAGACAACAACAAAAAACCAGAACAGGGAGAAAACATAGTCACATTAAGCCGACGAAGACTGGACCTACAAATTGGAGAGACAACCTACAACCTGTGACTAGGCACCAGTGGCGGAGCTTGGGAGAAAATGCAGGGTGACGAAATGCAAAATACGAGGATTTGGGGGGGGGCAAAAGTCTAAAAACATTTCTTCCAAGCTGCTCCAGAAAAGGATCCCTTGATAGTTTGCTAAAAAGCTGGGGGGGGGGGGGGGGGGCGGTGGCCCCATGGCTTACACTAAGCTACCCCCCTTTAACTCCAGCCACAAAATGCAGAATTGTCCATAGCACTCCAAATAATGTTGACAACCGCACATCCAACGAATAAATGTTGGGTGTTCTCTTCCGCGGAATTGTAGAAGACACACTTGTCGTTATGAGCCAGTCCTCTCTTTTGGCTAGGCGATCAGCGGTCCAAGTGCTTCCACGAGCGAATATCCGACTGGCGATCTAGCATCGTAAAGGTGCCTAGGAACTCCATTGCTTCCGTAGGCTCTCGTCTGGCCGCGCCAGCATAATGGGCAAGGTATACTTACTTAGCCAAGTAGTTCCCTTTTGATTCCCACAACCAAATCCACTCATCAGACTAATTTGATAACTGAATATTTCTTGACTCTTCCAACAGAGCAATATCTTAGTGAAATCTTGGATCATCAACAGTTTTATAATATCAACCATCCAAGCCCCATATGGTAAAGCTTTAGCAACAACTATTCTCGCTTTGATATCTCGGTTAATGAGTTGGAAAATGGTAGGAGCCACCTCCTCAACCTTCTTCTTATTCAACCACTTATCCAACTATAAGAAACACCTTTCTCTGGTACCTACAGAAACTCCCGATGCCGCATTGAAGATCTATTGGACATGATCACCAACAAGTGAGGCCAGGGTACTCCACGGTTTCTCTGTAGCTCATAAGCTCCATGTCCATCTCACAAAATGGCTACAATCATAAAGTTAAGATCCATGATGCCTAAAGCCCCTAATGGTTTCAGCCTACAGACAATGCTCCGGTTCACTAGGCACCTCCCTCCGCTTACTTCATCCATTTCTTTCCATAAAAAGGCTCTCCTGATTTTATCTATGAACTTGATAACCCGTGGGGTGGATATTTTTTCGGTAAAGGGAATTTTATTGCTTAAAAGGTTTAAGGATTACACCCGTCATATGCATAACTGAGATGTACACATATGTACACATCCGCACAAACATCCTTCATCCATAGATACAAAGGGTAAAATAGAAAAGGCACAATACACGTGATCAACTCAGAATCATGATGAACACCTATGGGGGTGGAGGTCCAGTCCGCAGATTAAGCTGCTAGTACGTGAATTTTACATTACCAATATAGTGACTTATATGATTCATGTTGAATGATATTTTCCATGATCCATCATTATTTATACCTTTTTAGTTGATTCAGGGGACTTTCCTACAAAATCTCTTTTATTGGTATTTAATTTTTGGAAGGCAGAAAACCTCTGTACACCTAAAAATAAGAGGAAAAAAATACTTGATTAGTTTTTCACCAAGAGAAAGACCGTGAATCAAAGAAGCATGAGAGGGGAGCCACGAGGCCCGAAAGAGACCAGGTGGCGGGCCCCCTCGAGCGTCGTCTTGGCCCTTTTTTTAATAGATTCTTCCGTCTCACAAACAAAACCTACGCCATATTTCCCCCAAGATTTACAGAGGTGGCAGAAGTCCTCTCCTACCCCGGAAGAGGGCAGATCCTACAGCACCGGAGCCACCGGTAAGGGGAAATCGACGCCATCGTCATCACAACTTCTCCTTGGCATAAGGGGAGGCCTCTCCATCAACATCTCCATCAGAACCATCATCATCATCTCCATATCCAAGATCCACCTCGAGCCCCTCATAGTTTGTGACTGATTGAACCACCTATATTGTTTAAGTGCTTTTTGCATGTTTATGATTGGCAACTTGTCTTTATTTGTTTAGGATATTATATTTTCATATTGTGTTGTAATCTAGAAGCCACTGGTCTTTATCATGTTTGTCACTTGTGAGTAGATCCCCATGTTTCTGGATGAATTGGCTATAATTTCCATATTATATGCAATGAGTATTTGATCAAGTTTATATCTTTTATGTGGTTTCATGATGGTTTTATGCGAACACCAAATACATAATACTTCACCTATATGCACTTTGATGTAATGATGAGGGTTGGAACGGACGGAATGACATAAATCTTCTTTCAATACTTTGAGTTGCCTTAGATAAATTTATGTCGGGGGCCAATGAACTAACTGACAAAAATGGCTCTAGAACCCATCATAAAGGATGTATTTGCTCATATGTATGGCTGCACCTAATTTAGGCTCCGCCCTAAAGGAATGAAAGTTGACAAGACATTCACCATATTGTAAGTAAATCCATGCCATCCCTGCGAACCCTTGTCACACACACACGCACGCGCGCACACACATTTACTTCTTGGTATTTACTTTCAGCACTTTATTTATTGCAAACTACAAACTCAAAACACCAAAATCATTGCACTCTTTTATTCTTTTACTTGCCAAACTTACTAATCAATACCTTCAGTTCCTCGTGGGTTCGACAACATTTCTTATTAAAAAGTACTATAATTGATCTCCTGCACTTGGGAGCCATCCACTGCCATCCATGCTGAGAAAATACTTCCCTCATTGTTTCCTCTATCCGTTTAGATACATCCATAAATAGGTCGCGATTGTCTGCATGCTAAAGAGATGACCATGAATGGAACAAAGCAGTGCATCGATAGATACCATGCGAGAGAGAACAATATTTATCATTAAATACCTTGTCATTTCCAAAAACCTAGAGCGATCAAATAATGTCAAGCAATCCCATCGTAATAAGTATTTTAAACCTGTGATCCACCCCATTTAACTAGTTACCGAATATATTGGCAACACTGCATGGTGGGTATAAGGTAGAACTTATTTGGCTGACTGACCATATATATCTAGCAAACTGGTTCTGGAAAAATAAGTGTTTGATAGTCCCATCGTGATGACAAAAAAACACTTTTTTACTTCTGTGCCAATTACATTTTGCAAGATTTTTAGCGCTATCTTTATTTTGCATTTTTAATCATCTGGCACGTGAAGCATCAAAACACTATACATTGATCCCGCAGAGAGTTTTCCACTCTTATGTAGATTCCAACGAAACTCGTCAATCCCGTGCGTTAACTTGAGAACATATCTAGTACTACTAGGTCTATGGGTGCTATCAATTTTGGACGTTTGATCTGAGTGCAGTGGACAAGATTAGTCATAACTATAGTCTGCCACCAACCATATGTTCAGATTGGTCTCTCCACCTTTTTCTATTGCTACACACGGTTCATCCATGATGTCTTTCTCTCCCCGCTAGTCTCCAAATCAAAGCTAACTACTAGGGTACAGAAGCAACTAAAATAAAAGCCACGATATTTAGAGCATTTCTAGCCACGCTTCCTCCAAATGTATTTGGGCACGCCGAACATTTTTTCGCTCCTAGCCGCGTGTCTCAAAGGCCATTTCTGTCCGACGTCCAATACGATGTTCGACGCCTCGAGCCCGTCCTCAGTCCACAGGGGACGCTCCGGGCATACCGGACACAACGGGAAGCGAGGCGGGGAGTGGCGGGCCCGATGCGTCAGCGACACATGAACGAAGCGTCGCAAATTTGCCTTAGTGGCGACGGAGTGGCAGACGAGACGTCTCATCGGCGCTGCGCAGCCTCCACGCGTCATCGGCGCTCGCACGCCACTGCGTGTTCCCGCGCTTTCTTCCCGCCGCTTCTAGCCTCTTCCCGCCTCTTCTGGCGACGTCAGCGTCTTTAAAAGGCCTCCCTCGCTCAATGGTAGCCACGACAGCCGTCGACACCCCTTTCTCCGCCGCAAGCACATCCCTCGTCGCATACACACCACCTACGCAATGATGAACCGCGCCGGCGCCAGCCAGTTCCCTCGACCACCACCTCCACCACCTCTAGCACCGCATGAGTTTGACATCGATCCAGAAGCTGCGGAGAATGAAGCGTGGGAGGAGGCGGTGCTGGCGGACACCATAGTGGTGTTCGACGATGCCACGACGGAAGAGGCACGGTGGCGCCGGGCGGAGGAGATGGGCGAGCGGTGGCATGCAGAGCGGAAGCGCCTACGCATGGAGAGGGAGCTCCAGTACCGTGAGCGGCGGGAGGCGATTGAGCAGCGGCGGTGGGAGGTGCTAGAGCGTCAGCGGCGGGAGGCGCTCGAGCAGCAGCTGCGGGAGGAGACGGCGGCAGCGGAGGCGGCCTTGGTGGCGGAGGCGGATGCGTTGGTGGCAGCGCAAATGGAGGAGGAGGACGAGGACGACGGTGAGGCGGAGGCGGCGGAGGAGGACGATGACGACGATGACTTCGACTGTTCCGACGACGACAGGTCGGACCCGGACGAGGCGGCGGATCAGCAACGAGCGCTGATCAAGTAGTTCGAGTCGTAGAAGAAGGTGCAGGACGACGCCCGTGCCCGCGAAGACGAGTAGATTCGCCGTGCCGTCGAACTCTCCCTCCAGGCGGCGCAACAGGGGAGGGCAGGCGATGACACGCTGATCGAGCACCAGCGTCTTCTCGTCATGCTTCATAGGGAGAGGCGGCATGCGGCGCAGGAGCTGCGACGGAGGGGAGGCGACGACGGGGTGGGGCCGTCGAACGTACCGCCGGGCGGCTAGTATGTTAGAGTTAGATAAAATCTAGCTGTTTTCATTCAAACTTGTAAAACTAGATGATGCCCCGTGCGTTGCTGCGGAAATATCTGCTACAAAAAGCTAAAACATATGCTTCAAAATAACTTTGTTGAGGTTTTACAAAAAATTCTAGGCTTTAATTGAAGTGTGAATTAAAACATGAAAATGTAAGATAAATAATTATTTAATTCATGTTCAACAGGAACAAATTATATTATAAGAAATTACACTGAAATATTATTTTCATTTGTACTCGGAGGCAAAACTGTGTTGTATATACGAAGGAAGAAAATAAAGGTTGTACATGAGATGACGAGAATCAGAAACAAGAATTCACTATTCCAATTTCTTTGTAACTAAATTACCAACTAATCTACCACTACCAATATTGTACCAGTACAGTGGATTAAAAGCTCGGAGAAGTGGAGAAAAAGCGAGTTCATAAATTACAGGATCAGCATTAAAAAATAACAATAGTGGTGACATATTGGAGTTTGGATTTTGAATTCCGAGCCCCCTAGGGGAAAAAATCAGCTCGGGAGCCAAAACCTTGTGGAGAACAGATCTAAAAATAAAATACTTGGAGAACTGATCTCATACAAAGCGAGTTCATAAATTCCAGGACAAACATTAAGAATGAACAATAGAAATATGTAATATTGGAGAAATTTGAAAGAGGCCCCCTATGTCCCTGGACAATCAACCGAGATTTTTAATATGCACTCTTGATAAAATAAGAGTAACATGATGTACATAATATATGATTTCACTGTATCACCCACATTAAATAAACAGTGTGACTCTCTGAAATCTCTGCTTCAAAGGAGTTGTGCAAAATATCAGCCAATAGAGCGCTCAGTATTCTGCAAACCTAGCACCCTATCAGAAAACAATATCGTACTAACCGTATTCTGTAGGTAATTATCTTTCCTAGGTATTATCTTTCTCAGTTTTTGAGGTCTAATTTAGCGCTCTGTTGAGAGAACTGCACATAACAAAAGAACACGTTAGTTTAATACAAATCAAACCGAGATGTGGAGAATTACTCGTGGGTTATCTTTCTCGGTTTTTGAGGTCTAATTTAGCGCTCTGTAGAGAGAACTGCACATAACAAAAGAACACGTCAGTTTAATACAAATAAAACCGAGATGTGGAGAATTACTCGTGGGTTGAAGTTGCAGGAGGATGTTTGTACGGCAGAAGAAGGGCATGAAGGCTGTCTGTCATCCATTACTGTTATAAAAGCGACAAGCAAATAACGAATAACGAAACAAGAACACACGCAGGGGACACAAGATTTAACGTGGAAAACCCCTTCCAACACAGAAAGGGAAAAAACCACGGGCGCCAGCCAGCAAAACTTCACTATATCGGGAGGTGTTTACAAACGGCGTGGGTTATCTTATAATCTGATAAATCCTAGCCGGCGGCTTACAAGATGTATATATAGGCGGTGCCAACGATTCGGCCCAAGCCTCCGGCGACGGGCCTCGCTCCGCTCGTCAGAAGTTAGCCTCCCTTTAGTATATGAATTTGGATCACAATACAACAAACTCCACCTTGAGACAAATTCCATCTTGTAGCATGAACTTCAACAATCTCCTGAACAACAAAGGAAAAACACTTGCTGGCGCCAACAGCCACTTGGGCTAAACAGTTATACCAACCAAGCTTGAGCAAAGCTCAAACTTGGAAACAGGAACTGGCTTTGTCATCATATCAGCAGGATTATCATGAGTACTTATCTTGCATACCTTCAGTTTACCTTGAGCAACAATGTCGCGAATATAATGGTACTTGATATCAATGTGCTTTGTCCTCTCATGGAACATTTGATCTTTAGTAAGGTATATTGCACTTTGACTGTCAGAAAACAAGTTAATGCAAGAATCATCTCCACAAAGCTCAGCATACAAACCTTTCAACCAAACAGACTCTTTACCAGCTTCATTAATTGCTATATATTCTGCTTCGGTCGTAGATTGGGCAACAACAGATTGTAACGTTGCCTTCCAACTCACAGCACATCCACCAACAGTGAACACATAACCTGTGAGGGATCTTCTCTTATCCAAATCGGCAGCAAAATCTGAATCCACATAGCCTACGAGTCCCTCACCGGTCTTGCCAAACTTCAAGCAAGCTTTAGATGTGCCACGAAGGTACCTGAAAATCCACTGAACAGCTCTCCAATGTTCTTTACCAGGATCAGCTAGGTATCGACTAACCAAACTCATAGCATATGATAAATCAGGACGAGAACAAACCATGGCATACATCAAGGAACCAACAGCACTAGAATATGGAACTCGAGACATGTACTCAATATCTTCATCAGTACTAGGACATTGCAATGCTGACAATTTGAAGTGAGAAGCAATTGGTGTACTAACAGGCTTTGCATCATGCATATTAAAACGATGAAGAACTTTCTGAATGTAATTTTGCTGACTAAGAAATAACACACTAGATTTTCTGTCTCTTGTAATTTCCATACCTAGTATTTTCTTAGCAGCACCAAGATCCTTCATCTCAAACTCACTACTTAACTGTGACTTTAAAGTAGTGATCTCTTTCTTGCTCTTGGCAGCAATCAACATATCATCAACATATAACAGCAAGTATATTGGTGATCCATTAACAAACTTGATATAAACACAACTATCATACTTAGATCTCTTAAACTCATGTGCAAGCATAAATGAATCAAACCTTTTATACCACTGTCTTGGAGACTGTTTCAAACCATAAAGGGACCTCTTCAACTTGCAAACAAGATCCTCCTTACCAGGCACAACAAAACCTTCAGGCTGGTCCATGTATATCTCCTCCTCAAGCTCACCATGCAGAAAAGTAGTTTTTACATCTAGCTGCTCAAGCTCAAGATCACGCATAGCCACAATACCAAAGAATGCACGAATGGAACTATGCTTCACAACCGGAGAGAATACATCATTATAATCAATACCTGGAATTTGGCTAAAACCTTTTGCTACTAACCTTGCCTTATACCTCGGAGGCTCATTAGGAGACAAACCTTCATTTCTTTTAAATATCCACTTACAGCGGACAGCCTTCTTTTGTTTAGGCAAGGGCACAACATCCCATGTGCCATTCTTGTCAAGCGATTGCATCTCCTCTTGCATAGCAGAAATCCACTTCACGCGGTCAACGGATGCAACGGCCTCAGTATATGTAGCAGGTTCAGTATCATGCTCCACCTGTTCAGCACAACTCAAAGCATGATGAACAAGATTACATTCTTCAATTAAACGAGGGCGTGGACCTTTGTTACGCCTCGGTCTATTAGCAGCAATGGAACTATTTGTTTGCTGCAAAACAGGTGGTGAGTGCTGAACAACAATGTTATCAATTTCAGCAACATCATTTTCTTTCTCCTCCACGTGCTCCACCTGCACGCTAATCCTCTGTTGTTCATCATCAGACTTATCAGAAAAATCAACAGCATCAGTAACATCTGTAGATGAACTCTTATAAAACATAACAGCCTCATTAAAGACAACATTCCTGCTATGCAAAACTTTCTTAGTTTCAGGATTCCATAACTTGTATGCCTTAACTCCTGAACCATAACCAAGAAACACACACTTAACAACCCTAGGCTCTAGCTTTCCATTATCAACATGAGCATAAGCAGTGCAACCGAAAACTCTCAACTGTGACTAATCAGCAGGTGAACCAGACCATACCTCAATAGGAGTTTTCTTATCAAGCGGAATACAAGGTGACCTGTTTTTCAAGTAACAGGCGGTGGAGGCTGCTTCAGCCCAGAAACGTCTATGCATACCAGCATTAGACAACATGCAGCGAGCCTTGGAGATGATGGTTCTGTTCATCCTCTCCGCCACACCATTCTGCTGAGGAGTATATGGGATGGTGTGGTGCCTGACAATGCCTTCGTCGCTGCAATAATTATTGAAAACAGTAGAACAAAACTTCATGCCATTGTCGATTTAAGCAATTTAACTTTCTTTCTGTTAGCTTCTCTACCATAACTTTCCACTTTCTAAAAGCATCAAACACATCAGATTTATGTTTCAGAAAGAAAGGCCACACTTTTCTGGAGTAATCATCTATGATAGTAAGCATGTAATTTGCACCACCAAGAGAAGTCTTGCGGGAAGGTCCCCACACATCAGCATGTACATAATCTAAAATCCCTTTAGTGGTATGAACAGAAGCATTGAATTTAACTCTTTTATGCTTACCAAAAATGCGGTTTCACGTAACTCAAACTTACTCAAATTGCAGCCATCTAGCAGGTCTCCTGTGCAATTCTGCCATGCCATGTTCACTCATATGTCCAAGACGCATATGCCACAGATTAGTTTTACCAGGTTTATCAGGAATAACAGCAGCAGCAATACCAGACAAAGTGCTACCTCTAAGAACATATAACTTTGCAGAATTCATATCACCAATCATGTGAACGAGAGAACCTTTTGATACCTTCAGAACTCCGCGAGAACCGGAGTGTTTGTACCCGTCAACATCAAGTGTACTGAGAGAGAGCAAATTTCTGGCCATGCCGGTATGTGTCTCACATCTCGTCGAGTGCGTGTCATGCCATCATGCATCTTGATCTGAACGGAGCCAATGCCCACGATCTCACGTGGGTTGTTATCTCCCATACGCACAATATCTCCACTCGCACAAACTCATAAGAACTGAACCAGTCTTTGTTACAAATATGAAACGAACATGCGTAATCAAGGATCCACTCATCATTACCAGAAACACAACCAGCAAACACAACTAGGCAATCGCCATCAGAATTATCACTGGAAACAACAGCAGCCTTACCATCACCCTCAGATTTGTTTTTCGGTTGGTAAGTACCGTTTCTTTTCTCTTTGTTCTGCAACTTCCAACAATCATCAATATTGTGGCTAGTTTTCTTACAGTACTTGCAGAACTTACCATCTCGTCCCTTGGACTTTGAGCGACCTCTGTCGGTCTTGCTCTTATCTCTGTTGTAGTTGTTGTAGTTGTTGTTTCTGTTCTCGGTCCTGCCTCGGACCTGCAGTGCTTCTGCCTTAGATGACGAACCCTCTGCCTGCACCATAGATTTCATCTTTTCCCTCTGCTGGTGGGCCTCATAAACTTCGGCAAGGGTTAGTTCATCACGACTGTATAACAAGGTGTCTCGAAAATTCGCAAAAGAATTAGGCAACGAGACTAACAGTATAAGAGCTAGATCCTCATCATCATATTTTACCTCCATGGATAGCAAATCAGAAACGATCTCTTTAAAGATCGATAGGTGATTCATCATTGACGCACCTTCTTGCAGCTTGTGCGAGAACAACTTCATCTTCACATGCATCTTACTGGTTAGATCTTTGGACATGCAGATCGATTCCAGTTTCAACCACAGCGCCGCTGCGGATTTCTCAGCCAGCACTTCCTGCAAGATATTGTTTGATAGATGAAGCTGAATTAATGAAAAAGCCTTACGATCTTTCCTCTTTTCATCGTCGGTCCAGGTCTTGGCATCTTTCTTGCCAAAACCATCAAGAGCTTCATCCAGATCAGAAGATTGGGTAAGTATCGCCCTCATCTTCACTTTCCACAGAGAAAATCTCGTGGTGTAATCCAGCTGCGGTAGATCGAACTTCAAGGAAGACATGTCGCAAAACCCTAGATTGAAACACGGGCTCTGATACCACTTGTTATAAAAGCGACAAGCAAATAACGAAGAACGAAATAAGAACACACGTAGGGGACACAAGATTTAACGTGGAAAACCCCTTCCAACACAGAAAGGGGAAAAACCACGGGCGCCAGCCAGCAAAACTTCACTATATCGGGAGGTGTTTACAAACACCGTGGGTTATCTTATAATCTGATAAACCCTAGCCGGCGGCTTACAAGATGTATATATAGGCGGTGCTCGTCAGAAGTTAGCCTCCCTTTAGTATATGAATTTGGATCACAATACAACAATCACCCTGGTGGTAGGCTGACAAGAGGGAGCAGCTATTTGGCACCAGTGTAGGCCGTAGGGGGTCGGTTCTGAGCTGTTGTGCTCATATTGATGGAGGATCGCTTGATCTAGTTTTATAAAGGCAAAGCCGACTGCTCATTTCCACCATCAATTTCTTCCACATTAGATTCTTGTGCTGGCTTGTTTCATTCAGTTTCTTGTGGCGTTAGTGTTGGTGGTGTTAGAGTTGGAGTAGAGGTGGCCAATACGGAGGGGAGGCGGGGAGTAGTGGAGAAGATGAATAGGCACGGGATGACAATGATCAGTTCTAGTGGAGGGTTGGCAGCAGAGCAAGCCTGGGCTTTGTCGGACTTTGGTTGAGCCCACGCAGAAAGAACTAAACCAGAAGAGGGAGCGTCAGGTTATATTGTCTTCGGATGGAGCAATAACTGTGACGTTTTTTTCCAGATGTGGAATATTTAGTGATTTAAGAAAAGAAAAAAATATGCAGGGCCAGCTAATGACGTGGCATGCTTGCATGTTGAGAGAATTCAACTTAGTGGGTTGCTCCAATTTAGATATTATAGATATAACTAAATTTAAATGAAAATCTTTATTTTTCGTGCACTTTTATTTATTTGGGTGATGCGACTGAGGAGCGACATCCCCCAAACCGATACGAAGAAAACGAGTTTCCTAAATGCTTAATCCGGCGTCGTTTGGGAGACGATTTGAAAGCCGCTGGAGATGCTCTTAATTCATCCCGAATCGAGCTTGATTGGAGGAGCAACTCATCATGCTGCAGTCGGACATCAGAGGTTCTTTGTCGGGAGCTGACCTTCTCACGCTGCACAAAATCTCCATTTAGTTCCTTTTTGGATTTCCTTTTTTCTGTTCGTTCTTGCTATTTCCTTATCTAGCACGAGTCTGCTTGATTTCGGCAACTAGCAACCATCCTAGTTCTGTGTCCCTGTAATTGAACAGAAAACTAGCGGTTCAAATAAAAGAAAAGCTTCAGCGAGAGAAACAAAAGTCTAAGAGAGTTGTTGACGACTTAATAAATTTCCATGAAATTTGGTAACCGGGTGACTGTAATTGGACAGAAATTCCCTCAGGAGAGAGATTAGAAAAGGATGGATTTCATGCCACAGTTTGAGAAAACATAGGGCCTAGATTGCATATGTGCCATGGAGGGTTAGGTCTTGTGGCTGTGTTTGATCCTGTCCCTCCACTTAAGTTTGATGGAACGGATCGCCCGGGAAACTGGTAGCACACATAATGCATGTAGCACTAGATACTCTCTCGTGTTAACTGGACCATATCCAGACGCTGAAGCAAAGCATTCTAGAAAATAGTTGAATCTTTGCCCTTTTGTGTTTGTTTATGTTGGTAAATTTGATGTTATACGGAGTAGCTTTTTTTTAGGGAAATTTGATGTAATAGCTTATCTGCTATGTTCATGTTCCCAAAGAAACATGACTTGCCAGATTCTAAAGGATTCAGAATGAGTGACATGTAACTAATGTCCTGGATGTATCTTCAATTTATGTGTTCCCTTGCAACCAATTTTGGATCTTCAATTCCGAGATAATACTACCGTGAAAGATTGCTCACCTGTAGTGTTTTAGTAGAATTTAAGAAATATTTGTAAATTCATTATGGTACAGCATTTCCTTGTGTTTGATCACAGTGGTTGTTGGACCGTCTAGAAATGAATGGAAAGGTTATGCGTATTATTGCTCTAGCATCTCAGCTGTCTTCGACTTCATATACATTGGTCTTAGCGTCTTCCCGTCTTGCTTGATATATATGCTTGATAGTATCCACAGGCTAGAATCCAATTCTCCCAAATATTTTTTGATCCTAGGTTTGCCATGAGTGAGAACTGCCACTTATTTGATTTCAAACAAGATAACCAGTTTTAGGGGTGGAAGGTATCAGGATGCAGGAAAAACAGAGCCTTTGCCATCTATTGAGAGTTCACGGCACTTTTTGTGTAGCTATTTGAATACTCTAGAGAATGTTGGGGAGCTACCAGTAGAAACAATTTTGAAGGGAAAATCTGTGGCGCTCTCCACCTTCCTGGTGCCTTGCAGTCAAAAGAAGAAACCGCCTGATAAACCTTGGTGTCCGCCACCTCCTGGTTGGGTTAAACTAACACTGGATGGCTCTTACGTACAAAGTGGATGACGCTTCGGCAGGTTCGAGTATGATTCTACGCGATGATTCTGGTCCTATAATTTTCTCGGCTTGTCGATCTCTGTTGAGGTGTGAAGATGCCCTAGAAGCAGAAATACAAACATGCTTGGAAGGACTAATGCTATCCCTCCAATATAGTGAGTTGCCAATCATCATCGACACAGATTGTTCCCAGCTGGCTGCGACGGTCCAAGACCACTCTCTTGATCGAGCATCACTCATGCATCTTTTTTTAGAGATTAAACGCTTGTCTAGTCAAAATAGAATATGCAAATTTGTAAAAGTGGATAGGTCTTAGATTAGGGTTAGCCACTGCCTCGCTAATTTAGCGAGAGCAGAAAGCCAAACTGCCATATGGCTAGGTTCAGGCCCTGATATCATGCTTCAGGAGCTAAAACTTGAGCGTTTTGTAACCTTTTCTGAGTAATGAAACCACCTTTTACCCGTAAAAAAAGAGGAAAAACAGAGCCAAGCAAGACAACGGTGGAGAGTTCTCGCCGTCCCGTGCCTACAATCTGCTTGTCTGTCTTGCTATCTCGACCAAGTTGGGACGGAAAGAGGTGCCGGAGCAAGCCCATCATTGGATCATGCCCAAGGTTTTGGGTACCGGTTTGGAAAAAATCTCAGAGGGGGCTGGGATTTCCGGTAACCACGGTTACCGGCGATAACCGTTTAAATACCGGACGAAATTGTCAAACAAAATTTGAATTTCAAACTGAAAAATGTCTAAATATTTTTGAAAATAAGATTTTGAGGAGAAGAAAGTGAAAGATTCGGACAATGAGTTGGGACATGGGGTTATAGTGGAGAGGAAACACGTACGATTTAGGTTGGGTAACCAAACAGCCTAAATTCAAACTAAATTTGAATAGACTGAAATTTTTTGGCCGATAAATTCATTTACCGGAGGGGGCTGAGAATTCTGGTTACCGGCCGGTAACCGTGGTATTCCAACCGGTAACCAAATCCCTGATCATGCCCAAGTCATCTTGCAGCGGTGTCTACTAACACAGTTGCCCTACTAAGGATCTAAATATCTAATGGGTCGTGCATCACAGTCCACTAAGACAGATTCGCTGGACAAACCCAGGTGGCCTCCCGGGGCTGTATGGAGGTGGATATGCATATGAACTATGAAGACAAGAATACTTTGAATAGCGAAGCAATGCGTATAGTTATTAGAAAATACACGCATTTGTGTATGCTACACGAGAAAGACAAATCTCTTACAATAAGATAATCGGGTATATGGATGCAAATTTGTATTTACATAGTACACATGTGTATCGGTGTATGTGTATTTTTTTGGTTTTTTTAAGTCAATAAAATATTATTTAACGTTTCAAATATAGGGCTACCTATGGTGAGGATTCCAGTTTGATTTTTCGATCCGTTTGCCCGCTTTTGAGGATCTTGCTGCTCCGTTCGTTACGAAGGCATCAAGCAATCTTCAATCTCTAAATAGGAGCTCCCCACTACCCTATTTCTCTTAGCATGCAAGCATGCCACATCACTTTGGTCATTTTTAGATTAGTTGGCATCCCACATCAGTTTCAGATTTGTTGTATGCCTATGTGGCATTTCCGTTTCTACTGCCAGGTTTTGTATTAGTCGTATGCCACGGAAGACCACTCCTTCATCTTCCTTATTCTCATGTGAATTTTGGTCACGTTGTTCGTCTTCTCGACGGATTTCTGAAGTGGCCGAACAAATCGGCCGTAAACCCCGGCATGCCCCACTATAGCTTCCAATAATGATTGAGCCATCCGGGAGAACAAAAAAACATGGTGAGGCAGGCGAAGGGGCCAATTTGGCAAATAAATACCTTCCTCACCTCAAGACGCATCATATCCATCGTTCGGCTTCCACCATGGTTGGGCGTTCATGCCCCGCCATGAGCTCAAGTCAATTCTTAACTTCACCAGGCGCTATTCTTCATGAGCTAGCACCCCACCTTTGTGTAGGCGATTCAGAAAATTTGCATATGTTGAAATTTTTTACGTTCTTTTATTGCAGGTCGATTTTGTCTGTCTTCTCTCGGATCTCTCCACTGGCGTGGGATTTGGTGGTGTAATATGCTTCTCTCGGATCTCTCCACTGGTGTGGGATGTTGCTGATGCATGGCCTTTTTTTGTCTAGATGGGAGTTCAGTCGGCTGAGTTGTTCGCTCCTGACACAGGTTGTCACTTTGATCCTACATCAGCTTTTCTATGCAACTGGTGGAATCAGTTTGTCCTTTTGATTTGAACTTTACAGGGTGCTACAAAGAGTTAAGGAATATTGATCATCTCTTGCCAAGTCGTTTAGATATAGTTAGTTCTCAGGCACAGAATCAGCTTGATATGCCTCTCTGGGAATTCAGATTCTTTTGGCATCAATTATATTACACATACAAAATGTGCAGAATATATCATAATTTAGAGAGCAGAAAATTCGTTCAGATCATGATAGCTACCTTTTTTACATCATGCAGATTTGGGGGGGAAAGATAACGAATACAACGGAGGTGATTTATCCAACGATCTCTTCTCTGTTTTCTAAACCGGAAGGAAACCAGTTTCACCTTGGACTTTTATAACCATATATCGTTGGTTGGTTTAAAGCTACCTATGCGCTTGCAATGACAATATGATTATCACTTTACTTTTACCCAAGACCAGTTGTGCCTTTCTAGAGTTTTTTTTGTTAAGCTCCATCGAAGTTTGTTACATCTAGAGAAATTAGGACAATTTGGTTGTGGAAGACAAAACTATTCACTGCACATGAATGGAAAGATAGATACAACATGTACTCCAATTGAACTCAGAATAGCACAAATAGAATATCTGGAATTTGTGTGTAATTTTAAAGTGTTGCCGTTGTTTGGATTCATACTTAACCAGTAATATAGCTCCTCTGTCCTTTCATATTGCATCTGAATGATTTTTGTCTTTATTTGGCACTACCAAGTTCAAATTAAATATTGATTGGCTAATATCTTCAAAATCTGTAAATCATTTGTTGTTTCAATGTCGTATGCTCTTGGGCACTACTAGAAATTGAAAAGATATTGCATTGACACAGAAAATTCAAGTTTAGTTGACTTATTAACTGTTCTCACTTATCTACGATTAGAGTTCAGTGCGCCTACGTTTTGTCCCATGTTCACAGCTCGCCATGACATATAGCTATATATATGATGGTGGTGTACCTTCCCTTCAACTTTTTCCGTCTATGTTTTTCTCATACAAAACACAGTTACTAATTATTTAATTTAATGCAGATAACCATGTTATCAATATAATTTTTCGCCGCAACGCGCGGGGTGTCATCTAGTACACATAATGAATCAGAACAGCTGCGTCACTGCGTGGCATGATGGTAGAATCGAGGAACTTTTTTGTTGTGAATGTGTATGCACTGGGGGAAACAGGAGCTTTGACATGTGTTTAATTAATAGGACAAGCAATAAAAACTGTATAAAAACACATTTTTACAATAAAAACTGCAGAACCTACGCTGCACTGCTATTAAGTAGTCCATAGTTTTCTCATAACAACAATTTGTTTCCCAACTTGTGCAGGATATACTTTTATTATGTTAGTACAGGCAATTTTTATGCTTAAATTTTTGGACAAGCAACATCATCATCAGAGGACTAATCTGTTACAACCTAAAATATTTTGTGTTTCCAGGACATGAAATAAATGCAGAACCTGTGCTGCACTGAACTCCATACTTTTTCTCATAACAATTTGTTATCCAACTTGTGTAGGATTAATTGGTAGAGGCAGCTAAAGAGGAGGGTAGTTCCATAAGAGCAAGTACAATAAGTTCTAGTCAGCTGGCTATAAGGATTAAAATAGTATATTATTGCTTAGTTGGAGGAGAGAGAGGAGGAGAGGGAAGGAGAGTGGACTCTTATGCAAGAGCTAGCTCTAGCACATGCTTCTAGGCACTTTGTGAGAGTGGAAGGTGGGCCACACATTGATTAAGTACTACATTTTTATAGCCCACTATTGTATATGTTGGCTCTAAGTTGGCTATAGATGACATGGCACTTGGCTTATATCCAACAGCTGGCTATACTATTGGAATTGCTCTAAGTAACATCATTGCCCAGGCTATGAAGTGAAACAAATCTATTCCCTCCGTCTCAGTGAAGGAGATATGCCCAAGAGGCAATAATAAAAGTGGTTATTATATATCTTTATGTTTATGATAAATGTTTATATATCATGCTATAATTGTATTAACCGAAACATTAGTACATGTGTGATATGTAGACAACAAAGAGTCCCTAGTATGTCTCTTAACTAGCTTGTTGATTAATGGATGATTAGTTTCATAATCATGAACATTGGATGTTATTAATAACAAGGTTATATCATTATATGAATGATGTAATGGACACACCCAATTAAGCATAGCATAAGATCACGTCATTGAGTTATTTGCTATAAGCTTTCGATACATAGTTACCTAGTCCTTATGACCATGAGATCATGTAAATCACTTATACCGGAAAGGTACTTTGATTACACCAAACTCCACTGCGTAAATGGGTGGTTATAAAGGTGGGATTAAGTATCCGGAAAGTATGAGTTGAGGCATATGGATCAACAGTGGGATTTGTCCATCCCAATGACGGATAGATATACTCTGGGCCCTCTCGGTGGAATGTCGTCTAATGTCTTGCAAGCATATGAATAAGTTCATAAGAGACCACATACCACGGTACGAGTAAAGAGTACTTGTCAGGAGACGAGGTTGAACAAGGTATAGAGTGATACCGATGATCAAACCTCGGACAAGTAAAATATCGCGTGACAAAGGGAATTGGTATCATATGTGAATGGTTCATTCGATCACTGAAGTCATCGTTGAATATGTGGGAGCCATTATGGATCTCCAGATCCCGCTATTGGTTATTGGTCGGAGTGAGTACTCAACCATGTCCGCATAGTTCGCGAACCGTAGGGTGACACACTTAAGGTTTGATGTTGAAATGGTAGAACTTGAATATGGAATGGAGTTCGAATATTTGTTCGGAGTCCCGGATGAGATCCCGGACATCACGAGGAGTTCCGGAATGGTCCGGAGAATAAGATTCATATATAGGAAGTCATATTCCAAGTTTGGAAATGATCCGGTGCATTTATGGCAGGTTCTAGAAGGTTCTAGAAAAGTCCGGAAGAAATCACCATGGAAAGTAGAGTCCCGGAGGGACTCCACCTTGCATGGCCAGCCAACCCTAAAGGGGAGGAGTCCAAGGTGGACTCCCCAAGGGTGGCCGGCCAACCCCCCTCATGGAAGGGGGGAATCCCACCCCAAGTGGGATTCCCACCTTGGGTAGGTTTCCCTACACATGGAAGGTTTTTGGTTCGGGTCTTATTCGAAGACTTGTAGTCCAACACTTGGGGCTTCCACCTATATAATGAGGGGCATAGAAGAGGGGGCTGACCACCACAAGCCCATAGCTTGGCCGCACCCATAGGTGGCCGGCCACCCCCTCTCCCAAACCCTAGCCGCCCCCTCTCTCCTCCTCTTCTCCCGCACGCTTAGCGAAGCTCCGCCGGAGATCTCCACCGCCACCGCCACCACGCCGTCGTGCTGCCGGATTCAAGGAGGAGCTACTACTTCCGCTGCCCGCTGGAACGGGGAGAAGGACGTCGTCTTCATCAACACCGAACGTGTGACCGAGTACGGAGGTGCTGCCCGATTGTGGCACCGTGATCAAGATCTTCTACGCACTTTTGCAAGCGGCAAGTGATCGTCTACCGCAGCAATAAGAGCCTACTCTTATAGGCTTTGGAAATCTTCAAGGGTTAGTCTTGATCATCCCCTCGTTGCTCCCGTCTTCTAGATTGCATCTTGGCTTGGATTGCGTTCTCGCGGTAGGAAATTTTTTGTTTTCTATGCAACGAATCCCTACAGTGGTATCAGAGCCATGTCTATGCATAGATGGTTGCACGAGTAGAACACAATGGTTTTGTGGGCGTTGATGCTCTTGTTATCTTTAGTTTGAGTACTTTGCATCTTTGTGGCATAGTGGGATGAAGCGGCTCGGACTAACTTTACATGACCGCGTTCATGAGACTTGTTCCTCGTTCGACATGCAACTTGTATTGCATAAGAGGCTTTGCGGGTGTCTGTCTCTCCTACTATAGTGAAGATTCAATTTACTCTTCTATTGACAACACTAGTATCACCTTTGTGGTTCATGTTCGTAGGTAGATTAGATCTTACTCGAAAACCCTAAACCACGTAAAATATGCAAACCAAATTAGAGACGTCTAACTTGTTTTTGCAAGGTTTGGTGATGTGATATGGCCATAATGTGATGATGAATATGTATGAGATGATCATTATTGTATTGTGGCAACCGGCAGGAGCCTTATGGTTGTCTTTAAATTTCATGTTGAGTAGTATTTCAAAGTAATTGTAATAGTTGCTACATGAGGTGAACAACCATGAAGACGGCGCCATGAATCTTGACGCTACGCCGACGATGATGGAGATCATGCCCGTTGATGATGGAGATCATGTCCGTGCTTTGGAGATGAAGATCGAAGGCACAAAGACTAAAGGGTCATATCATATCACATATGAATTGCATGTGATGTTAATCCTTTATGCATCTTATTTTGCTTAGAACGCGACGGTAGCATTATAAGATGATCCCTCACATTAATATCAAGATAATAAAGTGTTCTCCCCTCGTATGCACCGTTGCATTGTTTGACGTTTTGAAGCATCTCGTGATGATCGGGTGTGATAAACTCAACATGCAACGGGTGTAAGCCATGTTGCACACGCGGAATACTTGGGTTTGCTTGACGAGCCTAGCATGTACGTACAGACATGGCCTCGGGACAACGGAAACCGAAAGGTTGAACATGAGTCATATGGATGATATGATCAACATGTTGATGTTCACCATTGAAGCTACATCATCTCACGTGATGATCGGTTTTGGTGTAGTGGATTTGGATCGTGTACCACTTAACAACTATGAGGGATGTTGTATTAAGTGGGAGTTCATTAGTAATTAGATTAAAACATGAACTAATTATCATAAACATAGTCTGAGTAGTATTTTGAATTAATTTTGTAGTATTGGCATCCGTTTTCTACCATGCGCTAGTCTTGTAATTGAGACAGAAATACTGTTAAGTCTGATAAGAAACTTTACGGACTGGTACCGTATTGTTAAAGAATCAAGAAATGATTAAGTTCTATTGCAAACTTTTAGTAAACCTCACATTGTTGATTCAAAGAGTTGTGGTTTCAATTAGTACCTAAAGTTATCTTGTCTCCGTAAAACTTGAAGTTCAAATCTGTTTGAAAAATAAGGAGCTGAAAATTTAGTTTTCAGAAATAATCAAGGTATGAGATATATGTGATATCTAAGACCATATTGCAAGATGATAGAATATATTTTGGTGAGACTACATAAACTCATAAGTTTTATGGGAATGTACGAAGGTTGAAGACGCAAGGCTTCCCAATCCTCCAACTATTGGGGCACTAACGATATTCGCATATCCATGAAGTGATTGTCCTTAGTATGCACCGTTGCTAAGACTCGTCGTTTCGAAGCATCACGTGATGATCGGATGTTATAGATTCTATGTGTGCTTACAACGGGTACAAGCCAGATTTGCACATGCGAATACTAAGGTTAAACTTTACGAGCCTAGCATGTACAGACATGGTCTCGAAAATTCGTCATGATATGATGGATAAAATTATGAGTGAAATTGTTCATCATATTAAAAGGTTATTAATAGAGAAATCCGGAACACTTGTCATATGATGATCAACTTCAAAGTAAGAACCTCAAGGTTATTGGTATTTGACCAACAAACCTAGAAGTTATTGATGTTGAAGTGTTTTTCTGAATAATGAGGAAAGCTAAAAGAGAAACTGCAAAAGATATTTTGGCAGAAAGAAAGAAAAGACTAGAAAGTCTAGCTCAGGTATATATAAATGATATACATGTTATGGTTGTATTCCTAGTTAGGTCACACTATGAAATTCTTGGGTATTAGTACTATATTGGTTGGTATGAAGTGTCATACAAAACAACACAATACAAGAATACAATGGCCTAAGTGACTGACAAGGAATATGATAGGAATACACGTCTGGAACAAAATAAAGTGTTATTATGTTCGTCGTTGGCATTCTATCTAGCCCTTAGAATTTATAATAAAGAACTTAATAATTGTTATTTTGCTCTGGTCAAATGAAAACAATGAGTTGTTCAAATTATGACATTACTCCATGTACGATGGATAAGTTATTATAAATCTTAATGGTGAAACACACATACATAACACTGACGCTAAAATGCCATAAGGCAAATGATTTGAATTCCACGTATTTGTGGAACCGCCATTTAGGTCATGTTAGAAAGGAACGCATGAAGAAACTCCATGCAAATGGATTTTGGAGTCATTTGATTTTTGAATCATTTGGCGCTTGCAAATCTTTTCTAAAGAGAATGATTAAAATACCGTTCATAGGCCAAGAGTTGAACGGGCAACTAACTTAGTGAAAAATACATGATGATGTATGTGGTTCACTGGGCATAGTTGTGTGCGGGAGATTCTTCTACTTCATGAAAACTTTCAACAATGAATTGAGTATATATATGTGGATATATTCAACAAGGAAAAAGTTTGAAACATTTGAATATAAATTTCAGCATGAAGTGGAAATCATCGTAATAGAAAAGTCAAATATCTATGATTGGATCATGGTGAAAATATTAGAATTACGAGTTTTAGCGAACATCTAAGAGAGTCATGAAATTGTTCTACAACTCACATTTCTTGGAGCATCATAATGATGATATAGTATCCGAGAGATGTATCCAAGCCTTGTTGGATTAATGATGAGATAAAATATTATGACGCCATTATATTTTTGTGGATTATGCTTTAGTGACTACCGCTTTTACACCGAATATAGCATCATCATGATCCGTAGAAATGACACCATACGAGTTATGGCATGGGTATAAACCCTAATAGTCCTTTCTTTAAATTTTGGTCTAAAAGTTAACAACCAAAATCGGATGAATGTCTTTGTTGGTTATCCCAAAGAATTGATTGGGAATTCTTTCCACTATGAAGTAAACGACAAAAGTGTTTGTTAATGTTACTTGCTCATTTCCAAGAAATTGTTTTCTAGCGAAGTATTTGAGTGGGAGGACAATAGAACTTGATAAGGTTTATGAACCTGAGCATAATGATCAGAGTAGCGCAGCATCGGAAATTGGTTCCGGAAGCGACCATGACGAACATGGCTCCCATGACTACAAAGTATTTTAGCCATGGAGATCGAAGTACATATTGAACCTTGTAGGTATGGTTTACTTTGTGATCAAATAAATGATTTGTGAACAAAGGATTGATTTTGAACAATGATAAACCAACTACAAACAAAGAAGTTATGATGGGCCCTGACTCCGTTTAAATGGCTATATGCCATGAAATCCAAGGTAGATAAATACTTTTGAAAGTTAATGGATCTATAAAATTGATGGACTTGGATGGAATATCCTTAAAGAAGCTCGACTTGTCAAAAAATTGTTTACGACAAAGTTCAAAGAGTTGACTACGATAAGATTAGATCTTCCGTAGCAATGCTTATAGTCTATGTGGATTATTCTAGTAATCACTACATATTTCTTTTATGAGATATGCTAGTAGGATGGCAAAATACATTACTTATCAGAAGTATGTATTAAAAGGTGTATACAAGATACAACCAAGAGTTTTGCTGGTCCGTGGAATACTAGATAGGTATACAAACTTCAATTTGATGAAGTAAGTATAGCGGAGTTTGAATCTTCACTGGATGAAATAGTCAAAGAGTTTTTGATTTCATCAGAGACGATGAAGAGGCTTGTATTTGTAAGAAATTAAGTGGGAGCGCTGAGACATATTTATAATACTTATGTAGAAGACATATAGTTGGTTATAAATAATGTAATTACATACTTGATTAAAAGGTTTCATTGAAAAATTAAATTCAATGAAAGTGATATGGACTGAAACAAATTTTGTGTCAAGATCTATGAAGATAGATTGAAACACATAATATGTTCAAGTCAAAGTACATAGAATGGATATTGAAATAGTTCAATATAAAAATATTAAGAAAATATTCTTGTCATGTTAAGTTTTAACAAGACTTGAGTGTATCTGACACTCAATGAGTAAAAACACATGAGTGATTATAGATCACGAATAATATGTACACAATCAGATGTCATGTGCTATAAAGTGTTATGAGCATATACCAGAATGATTCATATGATGATCATTGGACGACAGTAAGAATATTCTTGAGTACTTTAGAAGAACTAAGGATATATATATATATAGTTTTGTATGGGAAATGACAAACAAATCGATGTAAGATGTTGCACCGATATTTGTTTTGTCACATATGAAAATAAAATTTCAATCTCAAATTAGACTAAGTGTTGTTTAAAAGGTAGCACGATGAGCTAGAAGTTGTCTATGCTAGATTTAGAAGAGTTCTAAATATTATGACGGATTCTACAAAAGAAGGCAGAATATGTCATTGTTTTGACAATGACAAAGGATGTTAAAGTCAAGAGGTTCTTTGAGAACTTGGTGTAGTTCCGACAGAGTCAGAACTTTGAAGCTATATTGTGTGTAACAATATTAGTAACATATTTCAGACCGCGGAATTAAGGTTCCACCAGAAGACCAAACAAATTTAATACCGACTCATTTGGAAATGAGTGATGCGTTCAGACGCAAATGAATTACAAAATACATACGTTTCTGAGCATGTTAGATCCGTTGACTAAAACCTCTCCCGTGAGCAAAACATGATAAAACACCAGAAGGCCAAGGTGTTATATCTTTACAAATGTAAACTAGATTATTGACTCTAGTGCAAGTGGGAGACTGAAGGAGATATGCCCAAGAGGCAATAATAAAAGTGGTTATTATATATCTTTATGTTTATGATAAATGTTTATATATCATGCTATAATTGTATTAACCGAAACATTAGTACATGTGTGATATGTAGACAACAAAGAGTCCCTAGTATGGCTCTTAACTAGCTTGTTGATTAATGGATGATTAGTTTCATAATCATGAACATTGGATGTTATTAATAACAAGGTTATATCATTATATGAATGATGTAATGGACACACCCAATTAAGCATAGCATAAGATCACGTCATTGAGTTATTTGCTATAAGCTTTCGATACATAGTTACCTAGTCCTTATGACCATGAGATCATGTAAATCACTTATACCGGAAAGGTACTTTGATTACACCAAACTCCAATGCGTAAATGGGTGGTTATAAAGGTGGGATTAAGTATCCGGAAAGTATGAGTTGAGGCATATGGATCAACAGTGGGATTTGTCCATCCCAATGACGGATAGATATACTCTGGGCCCTCTCGGTGGAATGTCGTCTAATGTCTTGCAAGCATATGAATAAGTTCATAAGAGACCACATACCACGGTACGAGTAAAGAGTACTTGTCAGGAGACGAGGTTGAACAAGGTATAGAGTGATACCGATGATCAAACCTCGGACAAGTAAAATATCGCGTGACAAAGGGAATTGGTATCGTATGTGAATGGTTCATTCGATCACTGAAGTCATCGTTGAATATGTGGGAGCCATTATGGATCTCCAGATCCCGCTATTGGTTATTGGTCGGAGTGAGTACTCAACCATGTCCGCATAGTTCGCGAACCGTAGGGTGACACACTTAAGGTTTGATGTTGAAATGGTAGAACTTGAATATGGAATGGAGTTCGAATATTTGTTCGGAGTCCCGGATGAGTTCCCGGACATCACGAGGAGTTCCGGAATGGTCCGGAGAATAAGATTCATATATAGGAAGTCATATTCCAAGTTTGGAAATGATCCGGTGCATTTATGGCAGGTTCTAGAAGGTTCTAGAAAAGTTCGGAAGAAATCACCATGGAAAGTAGAGTCCCGGAGGGACTCCACCTTGCATGGCCAGCCAACCCTAAAGGGGAGGAGTCCAAGGTGGACTCCCCAAGGGTGGCCGGCCAACCCCCCTCATGGAAGGGGGGAATCCCACCCCAAGTGGGATTCCCACCTTGGGTAGGTTTCCCTACACATGGAAGGTTTTTGGTTCGGGTCTTATTCGAAGACTTGTAGTCCAACACTTGGGGCTTCCACCTATATAATGAGGGGCATAGAAGAGGGGGCTGACCACCACAAGCCCATAGCTTGGCCGCACCCATAGGTGGCCGGCCACCCCCTCTCCCAAACCCTAGCCGCCCCCTCTCTCCTCCTCTTCTCCCGCACGCTTAGCAAAGCTCCGCCGGAGATCTCCACCGCCACCGCCACCACGCCGTCGTGCTGCCGGATTCAAGGAGGAGCTACTACTTTCGCTGCCCGCTGGAATGGGGAGAAGGACGTCGTCTTCATCAACACCGAACGTGTGACCGAGTACGGAGGTGCTGCCCGATTGTGGCACCGTGATCAAGATCTTCTACGCGCTTTTACAAGCGGCAAGTGATCGTCTACCGCAGCAATAAGAGCCTACTCTTATAGGCTTTGGAAATCTTCAAGGGTTAGTCTTGATAATCCCCTCGTTGCTCCCGTCTTCTAGATTGCATCTTGGCTTGGATTGCGTTCTCGCGGTAGGAAATTTTTTGTTTTCTATGCAACGAATCCCTACACTCAGTTTACTAGTCTTTCCCGTATCTCTAGGTCATCAATTTGACCTATATAATTTAAATTATATAATGCAAAAATCATATCATTAGAAAATAGAACATCTAAACTTTCTAATGATATAATTTTTATATCATATCACTAATGTTAACTTGATCAAATTTGCGACCTAGTGATACGTGCACGCCTAAGACTGCTCATAGTGGGAATAACATAGCTAGTAACATCACACATCTCAATGCATTTTGGTGACATGGCATGCGAATAAATGAAGAAAGAGAGTGGGGTGGTAACTAGCTATGTTACCATAACATCACACACCTCAAGGCAAAATGAGTCTACAACATAATAAATGACACAATGCATGATACCATATATAAGTTACTACCCACTATGAAGGTAGTAACCTAGACTAGTAACATGGCATATGTTACTTGTCTAAGTTACTCCCCACTATGAGCAGCCTAATAATCTGTGAGAGAGGGAGTACCCCTTATGGTCCTTTTGTGTTTGTTTATGTTGGTAAATTTAATGTAATAACTTATCTGCTATGTTCATGTTCCCAAAGAAACACGACTTGCCAGATTCTAAATCATTCAGAATGAGTGAGATGTAACCGATGTCCTGGATGTCCGGACCTGGATGTATCTACAACATGTGTTCCCTGGCAACCAAATTTGGCATCTTCAGTTCTGAGATAAAACTATCGTGAATGATTGTTCTCATGTAGTGTTTTAGTAGAATTTAAGAGATATTTATAAATTCATTATGGTACTGCATTTCCTTGTGTTTGATCACTGGGACCTTCCAGAAATAAACGAAAAGGTATGCCGAGGGCTGCCTTCGGCGTAGACCTTGCTACACTGACGGCAACACTACACCAAGGATTGGATTGACAGGCTGGCCTGACCGAGCCATACGCCGATGGCTCCGACTTTTGACCGTCAGCTTTAAAAAGCCCTCGGTGTATTGCACCATTCCTGTAGTGGTACTACAGGTGGCCTGCTGGGGTTGCAGGGAGGTGGTTCTGCCACTAACTGGAAGTTGGTTTCATCAAACCTTATATGAAGACATGGAGAGCAATAACTAAGGGCACGATGGTCATCAACAAATTGTTACTTCATCATCAACAAATAATAATTAATTCGTACCTAGGCCTTGTAAAAATACGCATTGCCCAATTAAATGTGTATGGAGATAGTCGTGTACACATCTGTATGCATACGTACGAAATCAGAGTCTCCATTGTTGTGATGTTCTTCATATGTGTAGTAGGGCAGGTGCGGGCGTGCGGCCGGACGTATGCTTGGGGTTGGGAGGAATATGTCATATGCTGATTGTGTGGATTTGGATCCAAAAACTATGCGTTGCCCAGGAAAACCGAGACAAAACCACACAAGCGAGGAATCCCATTATCCACAACAACGCAACTACCAATGCAACAAACACACCTCGAGTTGCGGGCCGCCGCTTCGATGTACTAGCCTGAACGAGTTCCGCATTGCCCGAAGACTAAACAACCGGGCCGACATACTCGTTGTCCACATAGATCTCTAAGTCACCACCCAAGCACCATGCCTTCGGGGCCGCTACCCCGACATAGCAACCATGACGACCTTCATATAGCCCGAAGACGAACCAGTCGGGTCGACGATCCTGCCGCCCATGCAGCACCAGAAACGCCACCCAAACACAAGCAGTGCCACGACCCAGGCCCATAGGACCGCTGCAACTACATGGGAGAGCGAGGCCGCCACCTCGAAGTACCACCACATCCGGGGTCGCTGCCCTGGCATCTGCTGCCCACGAGCACATAGTGAAGTGCCCCCACCGCCGCCAACCCGTCGCACCGCAAAGGTCAAGAGCTCCAAGGCGACGCCTTCAACAAGGTAGTGACGCGTCCGTCACCGCCGCCCGCTCCCGACGGAGCTTAGGTTTTCACCCAGAGAACTTGAAACCACTCACGTCGATCGGGATTTAAACTCCACAAGGACGCCAACAAGGAAAACGACGCCCAAAGACGCCGCCGTCGTCGGCACCAACAAAAGTCAGTGCAGGGTTTTCACCGGAGTTCAACCCGACCACGAAGCACATGGAGCCGCAAGGAGGAAGCCATACCATGTCGCCGGCCACCGAGCTTCACCACATGCCGCATCCGCCGCAACACCTCATGCAGCGGCCAAAGCCATGCCAGGCCGCGCCCAAATCGCAGTCGCCCCCATCCTTCGGCCATCAAAGAACCGCGGGAAGGAGCTCCTCGCGTTGCTCCCCAGGAAACGTCGGGAACCAGCCCTAGCCGCACCGCCAGCAGCCGGCTTGTGCCGCCCCCTGTCGCCGCTGGCCCTTGCCGTGGTGGTGGCGGCCCTCATCTCCAAAGGTGGTGAGGGGGGCCGAGCTCTTTTCCATCGGGGAGGCCGACCCATGTGGGGCGTCGCCGGATGGGACGGTGGAAGCCAGGGCGGCGGCCCTGTAGCCTCGTTTGTTGCGGCGGCGGTGTGGTGCGCGGCTGGGCGTTGAGGGCCGCGGCGGCGTGGTAGCAGGTGGTGGCGGGGGGCGGGCCGACCCAGGCCTGGGCCGCGGTGGGCGGCGCGGCGTGCGGAGCTCGTGGTGGTGGTGCGGCCGAGGGAGGGCGCGGCGGCGGTGTGCTGTTGCTGGCGGGGCGCGGCCCTGGCAGGGCGCTGCTGCTGGGTTGCTCCGGGAGGTCTCCTACCTCCCGGGCGGGCGTGCGAGGTGGCCAGGGTGGGTGGAGTGCGGCCATTTGCGGCGCGGAGGCGCTGGGGAAGATGCTCCTCCGCCGGCCGATGTGCCTCGGATTGCATCCAATTGCTCGGCCCTATGTTCGTCTTGCTGCTGACGAGTTGCTCGGCTGATGCAAGCCCACAGCACCTGCTGCCGCCCGAGCAAGCCAGCCAGCTCTCCAGGTCACCATTCTCCAACTCTCCCTCATCAGTCGGGTCTGCCACTGCCGTTGCCGGCCGCCCGACGCAAATCCTAGTCGTTGCCCGCTTGATCGCGAGCTATACGTTGGTGGGATCGCTGGCATACCAATAGTATACAGGGTTGGATATGGGCTTGGCGGGCCAACAAATTTAACCTTTTGAGTTTAGGGGAGGGGGTGCACTAACTAAAATGTACTCTATGTGTTCCTTTGCAACTGAGTTTGGGAAATTCAGTTCCAAGATAAAACTACCATCAAAAATTGCTCACCCATAGTGTTTTTGGTGGATATTTAACAACTTTTTGTTAATTCATTCATGATGATAGTGCATTTACTTGTGTTCGATCACATTGGTTGCTGAGGCGTGCCCAGGTCGTCCCAGAAATTAATGGAGAGGTTGCCAACAGCTCTATCATCTTAGCTGTCTTGCACTTTATATATACTGTCATTCCTTTCTTCCCTTCTATTCTTGATAAATATCCACATGCTAATGCTAGAACCCAATTCTTTTTCCCATCACCTTATTGATCCTAGGTTTGCTTCGAGTGAAACCATAAGCTATTTGATTTCAAACAAGATTACCAGTTTTGGGGTTGGAAGGTATCAGGATACATCAAAATAGAACCAACGAAAGGACATGTAGAGTGCACGTTCGCTGATGTGCAGCCAATTTACTTGTCGGTCATACCATCTTGACCAAGTGCGCCGGGGCCTCAAAGCTGATGTCTTGTAAGCTTAGGTGAATACGAAGGAATAATTTCAAGAATGATGCTACGCAAGTAGTTGTATATAAAGGATATATGAGCATCACCCACCACTCCGCAAACGGCTATGGGGACGCTAGACCAAAAAATTCGTCCAGTTGGCTCCCTAAAACACGTTTTCGGTCGGCACACGCAACCCACGGGTTGGCTAGCGGGGACGCCGAATGGGGCTAGAAAGCTTGTGGGCTAGCATTGTCGTCGACGGTAGAGGAAACCACCCCATTTATCCTCTTTCCCCATCTACCCCTACTAGATCGCCACTAGCACCACCTTTCAGCGCCTCCACCATTTTCCATCGTCCAAAAGGCCTGGCCCACCAAGCCGCCGCCACCCCCGCCCTACCTCGGCGTCCACAAGCTCCCAACCAGCCGTTCAACAACATTTTCGGGTCCTCTCGCGGTCGTATTCCCCGCGAGGTGTATGGCGATTTGCTTGATCATGAATCCGGACGACGAGGAGCTAGTCGCCACTCTGCTGGAGGAAGATGCCGATGTTGCTACCGTTGCCGCCACCGCCTACGAGCATAAGATCCTCTCTTGTCCCTAGGCATGTACGTGCTGGATTTGAAGCCGAAGCGGCACAAGAGAAAGCAGAGGCAAAGGCTCGAGGGCTGTTGCATTTTGTACGCCGACTACTTCGCTAGTGATCCACTGCATGGTGATGTAGTATTTTGACGTCATTTCAGGATGAACCGGAAGCTGTTTATGAAGGTTGTGTTGGCCGTTCGGGATTTTAACACCTACTTCGTTTGCAAGCAAGATTGTGTTGGCACGATTGGTTTTTCCTCGATCTAAAAGTGCACAACTGCTTTGCATGCTTGCTTATGGAGCTCCTGATTATACACATGATAACTACATTCGCATGGCCGAGTCCACTTCCATTGAGTGCATGGTATCGGTTATGTAGGGCAGTGGTGGCAATGTTTGGAGAACTATACCTGAGATCACCCAATGCACAAGAAACTACCCAGATTATGGCACATGACATAACAAGAGGATTTCCTAGGATGCTTGGAAGCATCGAATTCAAGCATTTGGCATGGAAGAACTGTTCATTTGCTTAGCACAAAATATACAAAGGTCACAAATGAGCTTGCAATGTGGTACTCGAGGCAGTGGCAGATCAGGATATGTGAATTTAGCATGGTTTCTTCAGTATACATGGATGGATCTCACAATAACATGAACATGCTGCTGTGCTCTAATATGTTTGCTAAGCTTAACAGTATGCAAACATCAACGGTACTAACATTATGTAACTGGAGTCACTATGCATGAAACTAACATTTTTAAACCCCGAAATGCTTATGACTTTACCCTAGAAATCATGCATTTCCTGATGTGTCAGTTTCTGATTCTCACATATATGCATTCGGTGTGCACAATTGCAACAAATATATGGGTGAGGGGCCAACAAAACATGGAAAACAAATAAAAGATTTAGGACTTGACATGTGCTTGGTATATTTCAGCACTGATTGTACTAAATGAAGGATTGAAGTATTATTTTGACTTTGACGGGTCATGAACCTGTCATTTAATCATTCTACATGGAAGCATTATGTTAACCTGAACTTTGCCTCGGTTAGTCCCTACAGGTTGCTGAGTGTCATGATGCACCGAACCCACCGAACAATTGCATATCTTGGTGACCTTCTCAATCATAAAATTTCTTACTATCTCTCTAATACTTTTGAAAAAGAAGTCCAGCAATAATGACATTGGCTGCTAACTTTGCTGTGTGCCTTCCACAAGTAGAAAAACCCCAATCTGATTGCCAGAACATTGTGCGAGGAACCATCGACAAGGTTCAGGTAGAAGTCGTTCTGCAACTCGGGAGCATACAACACCTACAAGCAACAACAAAAAATTCCGGAAGGGTTTCAGTGTGAGGGTCGGCGGCGTCCTATGGGCGTGCAGGGCGGTGGCCTCCTAGAACACAACGTCTTGGAGGCAGGGCGGAGGCGCTCACGCTTGGGAGAGGAGGAGGCAGCACTGGAGGGAGGGGCATCGGCGACATCCGAGCCAGGGACGGCGGGCGGAGGGCGGCGTGGAGGCCTACTATGGGATGGTGCGCTAGCGCCCGCGCTTGTGAGGGGCGGATGCCATGGAGGTGAGGGGCGTCGGCGAAGGCCCAACTAGGATGGCGAACACGGTGGAGGGGCTGGAGCCTGGAGGTATCTAGAAATTCAGACCCATTTGTTTGTTGCAAGTACTTTTTAAGATTTTTACTAATGTTATTTTTTTTCAGGCCCATATATTATTGATGGGTCCATGTTATTTCAAGAAGTTTTGAGGGAAGCTAAATTCAAAAAGCAAAATGATGTAGTCTTGAAAATTGACTTTGAAAAAGCTTATGCCAATGTAAATTGGGGTTTTTTTATTTGACTGCTGCAGGCATAAAGGGTTTAGTGAAATGTGGCTGATTTGGATCAAGGCAGCTGATACTAATTTCTTGTGGAAGATTTGCAAGGTTCAAAATATGAAGTTCACAATTTAAGCATCACATAAAGTTTCAGCATAAGTAACATAAATAGTCTCTATGCATCTTATATACATCTAGAAAGTTGCCAGCCATTCTAGATAAAGATAGCCCATATGACCGCCATCAGACGATTGCACCTAGTATCCAAGGCTCCCACTGCTCCACAGGAAGAAAGTAAGACATCATGTGGATTAAAGAAGCCACTTTATAAATAACCCGTAAGAAATTTTTTTTTCCACTATTTTAAAAACAACATCATTACGGCAATTTCAACTTGCTCAAACTACATAAAAATCACATAAAAATCTTAGTCAGCATGCCTTTTTAGAAAAACTTTAGTCAAATCTTAATCAAACCTTAGTCAGCATGAATTTTTTATATGGAAACCACATAAAAATCGTTATCTTCAGCGGAACCTAAGTTTCCACAAGTATATTTTAGAAAAACTGTATACCCATTCATATAATCATCATACATAAATTTAACTTGAAAAAATACTACCAGTACTTAAATTCCATTTAAATCTATCTGGTTGATTCGTAAGATGAACTCCGATAAGTCGCATGACTAAATTAATCCATGTCTCCCAATTATCATTAGACAAGACACGCGTGAATCCTGTAATTAGCGGTCTATGTTGTAAAGCATACGTAACCATAACGTTTTTGTTCCTAACGATATCATACAACGACAGATATTGAGATGCGAAAGGGGTATCACCTAGCCATGAGTCCTCCCAAAACCTTTTAGTCATGCCATCACCCACAACAAATAAACCACGTTTGAAGAGGTTATCTTTAACCCCATAATCCCATTTTAAAAAGGAGAGTCGGTGGGTTTAACTTGCACTTCAAGAAAGTTTTTCCGCGAAGGTACTTCTTATGCAATAACTCCTGCTACAATCCTTCCTCGAAAAAAGCTTAAAGATCCATTTGCAAAGAAGAGACCTCGATTCCTAGAGCCGCTTGGCCTTTAGGATGACAAATGATGTTCACTTTGTAAGCCTATACTTATTTTTAAGTTCACCTCTTTGCCAGACAAGTTCAGATCCTATCTCGAAGGCCTTCACTGCGGGTGTGGGGTGGTCAAGATGGCCTTCTATTTTTGAAATGTGCCTGAGGTGCCATCGCTCTTGGCCCTTGTTGTCTGCTGGTAGGATCGGCGCTCCACAGATTGAAGTGAGAGGACAAACGATCCTCTCCGGTGATGGTTTGGTGGGTGCGGTGCGACAATGTACGGTGTTTTCACAAGGAGGCGTAGTGTCACCTCCAGTCGGTAATTGGGGTGCTTCTTGTGGGGTGTAGCTACTCTTGTTTTCTTTTAAAGAGGGTTTCATCACCACTTTGTACCTAGTTGACCATGTGGCTTTGTTTATAAAACAAGGAGAAAGCATGTTTCAAAGAATACATACGTTATGCTATAAGATCGGTGGAATACTCTTCCACACCATCTGAAAGAGATGCTGATTTATAATATGTAGTGTCCGTAAAAACTAGTGAAGCGCCACTAGTGAGGGAAGTGCGTGAGGGGGGTTCAGAAACAGTTGATTATGATTTTTCGTTGTTTGATCACCATATATAGGCATGGGCGCATGTCATATCTAAAAAAGTCGCTTTAGTTATATAGATGACATAGATGGGTATTTTTGCATAATTTATTATGAGTATGATATACAGCATGAGAGGGACAGACACATGTGGATCATCACACTTTTTTCGATAAATAATACCTTATTATTGAAAAAGTTTAAGTATTACATCTGGCTTTTGCAAAAATGTGGACAAACACGTGTGAACCACCACACTACTAACGCAAAAACTGTGAAGGGAACACATAATTAGAGGTACACTAACTTTTAATTCCACATGCATGAAATATATCTATTAGGTATTTGCAAGGCTGAGCAATTCCAAGAAAAAAAAAGTAATTCACTTGGAGCTCGTGCTCGCTGGCCATACCCACTCTACCGAAAACCATAATTTTACACATAGACAACCAATTAATGTTTTAATGAAAAAGATCATGTTATAACCTTAGCGCATTCAGAAGTAAGAGACATGCAAAGGACGTGCCTAATTACAGAGGCACTACAATACTATTGTTCTCCCAATCTTCTGGAACAGAACCTAGCCATCGGATCGAACAGGGAGCCATGGGCTAGATCTGGAGTCAACTAGTCGGAGCATGTGCTATAGCTCCGAGATGTATTCACGATGACAGATTTGTTTCCCGAGCTTCACCTGACGCTTTTCATTCACAATGCTCTGCTATCATTTTCTCATTGGTTTGTAGGTGTAGGCTTTTGTTTTGTCATTGCCATCCTTCGATCTATATATGACAAATGAGCTAAGGAGTGAAGACTAGACCGACAATGTGTATGTATGGAGAGAAGGTGAGGGTGTCCAAGATAATGTGTATGTGACATATGTATATATGAACGAGCAATATTATTGGTGTACCCACAATCCATCTATATATAGATTGGATTGTTGCAACCGAGCATCAATTCCATATGATCAGATTGGCTGATTAAAACTGTATAACTAGAGCAGGATGACAGCCTTAAGTGACAGTTGAAAAAACGCTTCGCTCCGCTTCGCTCCGCGTCGCTCCCCGCGGGCGACCGGGGCGAAACATAGCTGCACCCCGCACCCCACCCTCCTTCCTCCTCTCCTCCCCGCCGCCGCCGGCGAGCGCCGCCGGGCAAAGCTCGCGTGGTGCCGGCGGCGGCGGGCTCTTCCTTACCCGCGCGCGGGGCTCTGCGCGGGGCAGATGCGGCCGGCGGCGGTGCTCTTCGGGGTGTCCGGGACTCGGTCCGGCGGCGCGGCGGCAAGGCATGGCGGCGGCGGCTCTCAGCGAAGGCGGTGGCGGCGCAGCGCGGGCCAGGGCAGGCGGCGGAGCGCGGCGTCGCAGGGGGCAGGCTGGCGGCGCAGCGCAGGTTGGGCCAGTTGGGTCCCGATCTGGGCCTGGCGGGCACTGTCCATGGCCAGGCGGGCCAGGGCAGGGCCACCGCTGGCGGGGCACCCTCCGGGCTGCACTGCGGCTGGATCTAGGTCTGGGCCAGGTGGGCCCTGATCTGGCGGCCCGGGCAGCTCTGCGTTCGTCCCCTATTTTGCTCGGGCGGGTCGTCGGATGTTCTTGCCGGCGTTAAAAGGCGAGTTCTTGGAGGCCGACAAAGCGACGGGCTTGATCGGCGGCGTGGTGGCGTCGGTTACGGTGCAACTTCGTCCCCGGGCGTTGCGGCGGGGGTGCTCCTTTGCGGCGGTGTGCGGTCTCGGTCGTGGCCGTCTTGCGAGGAGTGATGTCGCGGTGACGCCGCTCTTGGCATCTGCCTAACACATGGTGGTCTGGCCGGTGGTGGCATGGGTTGGCTCGGCACAGAGCTGCAGTTGGATGGCATCGGCGACGTGGGCATAGCAGCGCGGCAACACGGCTAATGGGGCCTGATTCGGGCCTGGCAGGCGGTCGGGCCTGATCTAGGCCTAATTGGTAGTGCTACCACGTCCGGACGGTGGGCACCTTGTGTGCCGGAGGGCGGATCCCCTCCCCTAGCTGGCGCTGGCCCTGATGACTGTTAGCTATGGTGTTGGCCTGCCCTGCCCAATTCGTCAGCGTTGTCGCGTGTTGGCTAGGTCATGGGCTCGAGCTCGTGGGAGGCCGGGGCGGCGGCCCCGGAAGGCGGACTGCACGGTTGGCTCTACGGCGGGCAACGTTGCGGTGGTGGTGGTCCCACTCTTCGGTCATGGGGATGGCGTGGAGCGGACGATGGGTGTTCCTGGGGTTGGCGGCGCTTCGGCTTTGGTAGCTCCCAGATCTTGTTTCGGAAACCTATCTCGGTGGCTGCGGGCGGCTAAGTTCTCCGGGCGTGGTGTGAGGATGCTTCCGGGCGAAAGCTCAGCGCCTCGGCGCCAGCGACGGCGATGCCTGCGGGTGTCGCAACCCTCTTGGGGGCGTCGTTGTGGGTATCCTCCCTGCGGGACGGCTCCAGGTGAAAACCTAGACCTTGCGGTCTCGGCGGCGGCGGCGTGATGCGTCGTTACTCTCTTGGGGGCGCCGTTGTGGAGCTCCGTTGCAACTCGGCCGTTTTCAATGTCGCCGCAAGTTTTGGTTTTCGTGTTCTTTTTTTATAAAAAATCCTTGATCTGCTTTGTAAGAGGTTCTCCTCACCACCTTGTATCGGTTCGGCCGTTGCGGCTTTATTTATAAAGCGGGGCGAAAGCCTATTTCGAGGAGGAGGAGGATTGTTGCAACCATGTCTTCGTAAACACGCATGGACCGTTAAATGTTAGGCCTTGGACCATGCCATATTGGTGTAGCCAGTAGGCCCATTCACTCAGACAAAACAAACCTGAATCAGATCAGCCATTTACTCATCAGAGAGCATTAACTCACAAAAATATAAACAAGTGCGTCAATAGTTATTTTTGTATAAAGGCCTGCCCTTGTTATCTTGCACCGTACGGGATCGTAACATATCCGTATTTAGCTCAATAATTATAAAATATAAAGGTCTGATCCAACATATACGCTAGGAAAAAGGAAAATTGTGCCCCGCGGAAATGTAACATTTCTTTGTGTATTTTGTTCATGCTTTATCTGATGATCAGTTCGGAAGCAATAGTTACAATATCGCACAGCTTGATTAATACATGCTTGTGTTTGCACTATATCACCTAATTCATTATTATTGTTTCTAAAAATTTAGGATTAGTTACTGCAACAATCACTCCGGGAGTACTAGGGTACCTTAATCTTGCCAGAAACATGCGGATGCCATAACCATGTATAAACCGGCAAGTCAATTATTTTGTCTTTTTGACATATTCTTCATATAATTGCAAGATAAACCATACACAGTTTAATTTCACCCATCTAGATAGTATGGGTTCACTTCAACAATAATTCGTAATTGAGATTAACCATCCTCCTACATGTCCGCTAACTACCCCGACACAAAACCTTCCATGGTCTTGATTACATGCGTGCAAGTCTCTACTTTTTTCGATAAAGGGAATATATTAATATCAAAAGATACCAATTACACCCAGCCTCTGCAACAACGCACCACCCTAATGGCACTACGGATGCACACAACCAAAAAAAGGAAAAGAAAACTAAAAAACAAAAGTCCCGCTAGAGTATCTCGAACCTAACAACAGCAATACATCCACCACCAAGACAACACCTGAAATAGAGACTCTCCAAAAAACGACGCCTCCAAGAAGGGAACAGTGCTCTAACACCGTCGTCGCCCGATCAAAGATCTTAGGTTTTCACCCTGAAGATAGTCCCCGCTCTCAAAACAATGCCTCCAACAAGGTCATTGCTAGGCACAACCAGTTAAGGCCAGACCTTGGGTTTTCGCCCTGAAAGGTAGGACTCTGAACTTCACCTGTGTTGTCGCCCCCACTTTCATACCGCTGTTGTGAAGCCCGGAACACCAAGCAAGTCCCTCAACAGCGCGGAGACTTGAACCTCCCTTAGCTAGTCCTCCCCTCCGGACTTCATGAAATTCTCTTCTTCCGACTTTCATCATGGATCCATAGTCACTTGATGTCAACATAGAAAAAGAGCTTCGCGCCGCTCCCTCCAGAACCAATTGGTCGGAATAAAAGCATGGGTGCGCACGACCGAATACCACCGATCCAGCAAACTCCAGGCAAAAGCACTGCTACATTCGCCGGTGGAGCCTTCCGGAACTCAACACTCCGGCCAGATCACGAGTCCAGGCCTCCGGTAGGTCCTCCTCTTCACGTAAGAGAAGCCCTAGGACCGCCGCCTTTATTCAGGTCGGACCCCCACGTCGGCGACCACCCTGGGCTGGCCACTCCAACCCTCCACCGGCGACACCATCGCCGGCTTCCAAGCTCCTCCATCTCGCCGCCGGAACGCGGTGATAGATCAAAAGATCCACCACCACCAACCGCAGGCCGATCCTCTCTGGCGAAGAAGAGGGTCACCTCCACCGTCGAACCCAGGGCTGCTGCCCCGGGCGTCCTCATACCGCGGGAGAAGCCCAAGATCATCGCCCCTCACCGGCGAGAGGCGGAGGGAAAGGCGCTCCGCCTCCACCAGCCACCACCGCCGGCATGCCGCCGATGGGAGGCGGGGAGGCCGCAGCCCGCAGCTGGATCGTCCCCGGGAGGACCGCCGCCGCCCCTCCAACCTCGTCCGACCGCCGCCGCCCCGGGAGGCGGAAGGGCCGCCGCCGCGTGAGAGACTCCTTGATCGCCGTTCCCGACGCGTCATGAGGGGAGGCCCCCGCCGCCGCCACGCCCCGAGATCTTTGCCCCGGCGGCGGCGGGAGGGTTGGGAGGCTGGGTGCGGGAGGCTAGGGTTGGGGGCTGGGTCACGGGGCTGGGTCCGATTTGCTATTATATCATGCAAGTCTCTACTATTACAAGCAAAGGAGCAATTGATCAGGATGCTCTTGGTCACAGTAATCTTATCGCCAAACTGCTCGATAAACTTAGCATACTCACTAATTAATCAGAAGAAGCGGTGATGAATGACCTGCTAACATGTATTGTCGTATGTCCATGTATTGTGTAGTAAGGCCTGATGTGAGAATGTGCTATTAGAAGGTACATACCGACTTAGAGCAAGGCTAAGGGCATTTTCAGCGGCGCGACGCAAACGGACGCTGAGCGACCGTTTTCGTCCGGCATGACCGGAAATGCGTCTGGGGTCTGTTCCAGCGGGGCTACGCAAAGTGACCGGGCCGTCCGCGGAGACGCAAACCTGGCCCAAATATGCGCCAGGTTTGCGTCTCTGCGGACGCTCGGCGGTCGCGCGGAGCGTCCGCTCGCGTCCCCACGGGCCCTCATGGCAGCGACCTAGGTTCGATCGGCCTCGAATTCACAACCGCCGGCGACCAACCGCCGCAATGGAGCGCCGAACCGCCGCGGAAGAGCAACCGCCGGCATCTTCGTTTTACGCGCCACCGTTAATCCGCGCACATTATAACCCCCGCGTCTACGGTAATTCAAGTTCAACCGCCTCCTTCTTCATCCTCTTTTCTTCTTCTCCAACACCGGCACGTCATGAGCGACTACACGCTGCCGTCCGACTCGGAGAGCGAGGGCAAGTCGCCTAGATTCCTGCATTGGTGGGAATCGCCGGCGACGCCAAGCGATCCGGGCTCCACGCCCAGCTACCCTACCTCCACACCGAGTGAGGACGAGGAGGAGGGAGGCGGCAATGGCAGCGAAGGCCAGGAGGAGGACGGAGGCGGCGCTGCCAGCGACGCCGACGACGAGGAGGAGGGCCAGGAGGAGGAGGAGGACTCCGACAGCAAGTTCGCTCGATTGGAGGCGCCGGAGGCGGCGGACGACAATGCGGCGGCAAGGAAGAAGTCCAGGGCGCTGGCGCGGGCGGCGCGTCGTCGTCCGTTCACCGACGACGACGACGAAGATGCCATTTCTTCCAGTTTCAAGTCCTCGACGGGCGCGTCGTCCTCCAGTTCCGACGACGAGGTGAAAAGCAAGAGGCGGAGGAGTTTCCACGACGACGACGACGCAGGGCCTTCGAACAAGAAGGCCAAAAAATAGTTTTAGTTTATATGTTTTTAAATTTCTTCTTATTTGTATGTTAAATATGTTTGAATCTAGTCGATTGACGTATCCGGTTAATTGTTTAGGGTATAATCTATTCGATTGGACCAACATGACATCATGAGTACATCTTTTTCGCGTTTAAAACTTGATCATTCAACTAAAGAAGTAGCACAAAAAAAAAAAAACAGTTGCATGTCCAAAATGCGTCGGACCGCTGGAGGTAGCCCCAGACGCAAACGGACATTTTGCCCCTTGCGGTCATTTTGGCGTCCGCGGGGCGACGCAAACGGACGCTCGCGACCACTTTTGAGCGTCCGAAATGCGTCGCCCCGCTAGAGATGCCCAAATAGAAGAGCCGGCTGCCGGCTCTATGCAATTGCCATGTCACCAAAAGTCTTCACAAAAGTAGACTCATACAAGGACGACTTTCCCCCTTTTCTCCTCTCGAAGCGCTACAGTAGCCAGGCCGCTTTGAGAGTCCGCCGCCCTTCTTCCCCGTTGCCGGCCCGATCTAGATTCTTCTCCGCCGGCGATGCCGTGTGGAGCGGAGGAAGGGGAGGAGCCTGGTCAGATGTACATAGTAGTCTAGGGTTCCTAGTTCTGTCTGCTACCCTTGTGGAGGATTGGAGTAGGTGGCGGGATCTTCTTGGCCAGATCCGGCCCGTCCAGGCCTTCTTCTTCGTCGCTGTTCTTCTCCGGTGGCAGGAGCGGCGGCAGGCGGCGAAGGGACGGTGTGGCATCTCCAGCAATAAGGCCATCCCTTCCCATCTTCGTCATCTGCTTTGGTTGTGCTGGAGCAGCAACCAAAGTCCAGATCTTCTGCTTCTCCGACCTCATCCATGGTGGATGGACAAAGGAAGGGGAGGATCTGAGGATGGCTTCTCCAATAAGCTCTCCTGGGTTAGCCAAAGTCGCCATCTTCAACGCCCGCCTCCCCGAGTCCGTGGCAGGCCCTTCGGGATTGATGACGAGCCGCTCTCTCTGTCATGGCTTTGGTATGGCCCTGCTGCTTCTTCAAACCTGCCTCCTCTTCTTCTCTCCCGAGCTCCAGGCGTCATGGTGGCGTCAAGCGAGGGAGTATGCAGAGTGGCGGTGCTGAGGAGGTGGCACCAGAGTCCATCAGAAGCATCTTCTTGGAGCACCACATCGGCGGCACATATGCCGTCTGTTATCCATTCCAGTGAAGTCTGGAAAATCTGCAACCTCCATCGGAGGCCCTCCCCGAGATTGGTGGTCGCATCCATCGCCGACTTTGAAGCAAGTGGTTTCGTCCCCGCGTTGAAGCTCGACGGCGACCTGGCTGATCTCCTGCTCGTCGGTGGGGAAAGAGAAGGGCTTGATTGCTTTTTCTTTTCTTTTAGGGAGGCCCTTTCTGCAAATATCAGGGACCTATGTGTTATTTTCTATTTCATGGGGTCCTTTGTAAAGCATTGTACACCCACCATTTGTGATCAATGAAGCTTCTTCGCCCTTTGGGGCGCTCCGTGTTAAAAAAAAAAGTAGACTCATACAATAGATTGGCTATAAATTGGCTACTCCGTACAAAGATGACTATAGCATTAAGTGCTTGCACGTGGAGGAGGCTAATTATTGGAAGGAAGAAGTAAACGTCAGCTAAAGTCCTTTGCATGGCCTGCATGCTGCCTCTTGTGGCTCGGGTAATGTGCTATACCCGGGCTGCAAGTATAGAGCCTGCTCTATTCTCTCTCTTGTCTTATCTCTCCTCCACATAGGATTTTGCTGACATGGAAGATACTATAGTCAGCTGAATAGGATCTATTATACTTGCTCTTATATGGCTCGTTTGGATTTTTCTTCCCGGCACCTGTCATTTCAAAAATATTATTAAGGTGCAAACCGACATATTTATAGGTACACTATAAATGTGTGGATTATTTACCTTATTAATTTGTAGAATTCTTTTGATACAAAATTGTGTAGTACAAAATCTATTTAACATTAAATTAATTTTTCCGTACGCTATTACGATGTCAACCTATATTACTCTAATCCCCTCTCTCATTGCTAATAAGCTTCCACATCAGATTTTTTATGGGGCTAAGGCTACCTGAGATACTAGAAGGTATAACTAGCTTAAGGGCATCTCCAACGGGGCGATGTAAACGGACGATGTGCGACCGTTTGCGTCCCCGCGGACCAGAAATGCGTCTGCACCCTGCTCCAGCGGGGCGACGCATCGTGTCTGGGACGTCCGCAGCGATGCAAACGCGGCGCGAATATGCGGCATGTTTGCGTCTCCGTGGACGCTGCGCGGTCACGCGTAGCGTCCGCTCGCTTCCCCCACGGGCCCGCCTGTCAGCGACCCTGGCTCGATCGGCCTCGAATTAAAGCACATCAAGCGCGCCGATGTCAACCGCCGGAGTGGCAACCACGCCGACTAACCCGCCAACCGCCGGAATGGAGCGCCGAACCGCCGTGGAAGAGCAACCACATGCCTCTTCGTTATACGCGCCGCCATTAATCCCTGCAGAATATAACCCCTGCGCCTATTGTAATTCACGTCGATCCGCCTGCCAATCTTCTTCTTCTTCTCCAACAGCGGCTTGCCAGGAGCCATGAGCTACTCGTCCTTGCCGTCGGACTCGGAGAGCGAGGGCAAGCCGTCGGGATGGGTGGGAAACGCCTGCGACGCCCAGCGACCCTGACTCCACGCCGAGGGAGGTCGAGGAGGAAGGAGGCGCCGTTGGCCGCGACGGCCAGGAGGAGGAGGAGGAGGACGGAGGTGCCGTTGGCAGTTCCTCTTCCGATGAGGAGGTGACAAGCAAGAGGCGTGTCCGTGAGGACGACGAGGTAGGCCTTCTAACAAGAAGGGCAAGAATTAGCTTATAGTTTCTTTGTTTTTAAATTTGTTCTCTAATTTGTATGTTAAATATGTTTGAACTTGTTCGATTCGAGTAATCAGTACTAGTTTTCGCGTTTGAACTTGCTCATTCATATAAATTGGGGAGTTCTTCAACAAAAAAGAAAAGAAGAAGCAGGGAAACAAAACAGTAGGGTGTTCAAAATGCGTCGAACCGCTGGGGGTGGCCCCCGACGCAAACGGACAATTCGCGCCTCGCGGTCATTTTCGCGTCCGCCAGGCGACGCAAACGGACGCCCGCGGACAATTTGGGCCCGTTGGAGATGCCCTAAGAACAAAGGGGAATTCGAAGTGTGCTAGCCGATTGTTTATATATAGACGAGCATGCATGCTTGGTGGCATAACAAAAAAGAGGTTGGTGGTATAACTCAAAGTAGCTCCATCCAGCAGGATGCCGTGCGCTTCGCCGCTTCCATATATAGGTAGTCGTTCAATCTGCACGCCTAGCTGCCAGGTTCCTTGTAGCTTCTAAGTGTTTCTACATTGTACAGGGCAACAAAAGACGGCAAACCATTCAGTTCTTCGAGAATAATCTTCGATCTCCAAGATGTCAGCATGTGTAGTAGCAATAGCTAGGAATGGAAGACACCGGAATGACTTGCACTCCGGTCGAGTGCTCTCCATTGGCGGCACAATCCGCACGTCTGGCTTCCAGGTTCCTGCGCATAAGCATCAACATCATCAGAGCATCTCCAGTCGCGTCCCCCAAATGAGGTTTGGGGGACCGCGGACAAGAAATGGAGCAAAAAACTGTCCGGTAGAGACTCTTACCGGGGACGCCGGACACAAAAACAGCGTCCACATGCATGCATGCAGCCCCTAGTCCCCACATGCTAGTCTCTTTCCCCACACTTTCTCTCATCTACTTTTCCCACATGGGGTGGTCCCCTCTATTAAAATGCATGCATCTGGACGCTGTTTGAGGGACGCGGCTGGGAAAGGTCTCTTTTTTGTGCAGATTTTTGGTCTCTTTTTGTCCGGCGCGGTCACAGACGTGCCCCAAATCATTTATGCCGGACGTTTTTTGAGGGACGCGACTGGAGATGCTCTCAGGATTCGGATCAAGGCGCAGCATAGCAAGGCGGGGTATCTGGGTGTCGCTTGCTCAGTGACATGATCATATACACGGAGAGTTTCCGGTGTCCATGCCAGAAGCCGAGGAGCGAGGAGGTGCACAAGGACTGCTGCTCATTTGAACCCTGATGTAGTTCCGAGGCTCGACATGCAGTCTGGTTGTGGTTTGGAAAATAAGCTGGCTGATGTATCTCTTTCCAGTGTTCACTGTTCATCTGTGTGTGGTGTTTTGGCTGCAAAAACTCTTGCTGTAGTTAAACGAGGCAATTTTGTTTGCTGTTTTTTTTGCTCCATTCGTCACGCATTTGTTTACGGTGTAGACATGTTTATTAAAATATAAATGCAAAAGGTAGCCTGTTGGAGAACGAACTCGGTGAACCTAGTTTTAGTCGGAGAAGCTCGTGCTTATAGCTAACAGATTCAGACCGTCGAAGCCGCACAACTATATATAAGCCGCACCGTTCCGGCTCGAACTCCTCATATCATATCTTAGTGGATATATTGATCCATCCATTGTACGCACTACGCAGGCAGGAGAACGCCAGGCCGCCGCGCGCCTGCATCACATACACCACGATTCACAACAGCCCCAACTCAAAAATCACGATGGCGACTTCACCGATCGACGAGGGATGCCCCGTGGATATACCATGCCCCTGGCTACCAGACGACATCGTCTTGGACATCTTTGCGCGGTTGCCCGCCAAATCAGTGGGCCGGTTTCGTTGTCTTTCAAGCGCTTGGGCCGCCACGCTCGCCTCGGACGACTTCCAGGATCGCTACTACCGTCTCGCCAACCGCCGCCAAAGCCCTAAAGTTGTCTTCTTCCATTACGCCGACCCCGAAGGACAACAGATGCGCGTGTGGTCGCAGGACTGCCCTAGTGGTGAATCATCGCGCATGGACGTCCCATGCCCGACCCCGACCCCGACCACCATCCGCAGCAGCAGCGGCGCCGGCAGCGTCCTGCGGACCATCCCGTACCACGACCGGCCAGTCATCCGAAGACAATTTCCGCTCATAGTAGTGCCTTTGGTTTGTCAAATTCTAAGGTACCTGTACAAATTGCTTTATGGGCCCGTTCAATCTTCTCGGCCGATGAATCGACAGTCATGCTCGGCCACTGCAGACGTCGGTAAGACTGTGAATGGTGGTGCCCTGATCTCAAGAAAAAAGAAAGGCGGTGGCCCCCTTCGCCTCGCCACACTTCAGTGTCGTGGCCTTGTCGTGCTTCAGACCATGGGAGGGGTAAGTTACCTGTGCAACCCATCGACCGGGCAGATGACGGCACTCCCACAAGGCCGGGGCCGGATAGAGGCTCAAGGTATAGATCAAAATTGTGCGTATCTATACGGGTATTACGAGAGCCTAGGACTCGGCTACGATGTCCATACCAAGAAACACAAAGTTGTGCGCATCTACTATAGGGGATGTGATCTTCAAGGGCTCCCTAGGTCTGCCGGGTGCGAAGTTTATATTATCAACTCCACGACAAGGTCACGCTGGCAACCCATCCAAGAGAAGCCGCCAGCTTGGGTCAAGTATAACCTACAAAGTGTCTTTGTACAAGGGCACGTGCATTGGTTGGCCCAACGGAAAATCAACATCTCTAGCAACGCACCTGTGGGTGAGATGGACATTATATCCTTCTCGCTCGCTGACCATACTTTTGGAACTGTGGAGCCACCACTCGGTATGGAAAGCTTGAGTTTGTCCAAACATGAGTTGACAACTCTCACTACGGGGAAGACGCCGTGGGCCGACGGCCCCGCACCGTCGGCACAGGTAAGTCCACCGTCGGCACCGTCTCTGCCGACGGTGACCGTCGGCGTACCGGCGTCGGGGTTCGAGAGGGCACCGTCGGCGTAGCACGACACCGTCGCAAGACAGCGACGCCTGACGGCTGGACGGTGGCCGTCGGCCTGCCCATCGTCGGCACACTCATCTCGCCGTCACGCCGGCTGCCGTCAACGTGCCAACTTGTGCCGACGGTGAACAGTTTCATTTTTTTTTTCCAGAACCGGCGGGAAATCGTTCTGATTTGAACTGGAAAAAACGCGCATTGGTAAGCGGCGTGTGCGACGGTGTCACCGTCGGCACAGACCTACCATTTGGCACAGCTATGGGCCTGTGCCGACGGTGACACCGTCGGCACAATGCTGCCCGCTTTTTTTTTAATTTCCCTGATTTTGCTCCATTTGCACAAAGCAATTGCATATAAAATAGCAAGTATCATATACGAATTGCACACATATAGCTCACATCACAGATATAGCACAAATATGGCACCAAATCCCAAATTTAGTACAAATATAGCACACAAGCAATACGGTACATATAGTCATCCTACATAGATCATTCTACACATATAGCATGTGTCATGTAGCTAGTACAATGTATGGTGGTGCACCACCCGAGTGACGATCTAGCTACGGGCACGATCTAGCTCCGAGTGGGTGAAGTGAGGCCGCTGTATTTCGACGGTGCTCGGGGAGGTAGAACCACGACGAGAGCCACCGGAACCGAGAAAAATGCCGAGGTTCGGCGAAGCACCAGGAGAATGGCGACCGGGTGCATCGGCGTACCACAAGGAGTGTCGTTCCCGGATTCTCCCAATCCCTACATGTTGGAGGGAGTTAGCAACTTAGCCATGTCACACCAAGTTAGCAACTTAGCCAAGTTAGCAACTTACCGGGGTCAACTGACGCTGACGCTTGTACATGATATAGAACTCCTCCTTGGACGGGAACACTGGCGTCGGCCCCGGATGAGGTGGCTCTGGGAGTGGTTCCTCTCGCACTCCGAGTCATCATGAACCGAGTGAAACTCGCAAGAAACGGGAGAGATAGCTCAGATTCAAACATGGGGACTTATGATGTTTTGCAACCATAGAGATTGAAACTTACCGCCATCTCGGTTGCTCGTCCACCGGACATAGGCATCTTTCACAAGGTCATGCTCCTTAATCTTCTCGAGATACTCCTCGTAAGCTATCGCATAGGCCTCCTCGAGCTGAGTCTACAATTTCAGAAATAATGCGTCTCATCAACATAGCCATTCAGGAACAAGAGTCAAAACAGAGGATGAAAGTGTGGATGACTTACATCTACCTCTACCCGAGAACGGCATGTAGTCCGCGAGGAGGTAGCGTAGCTGCCGGAGGGGAGGGTAGCCTTGATCTGCGTGAAGTTCCTCTGAGGCTTGAAACCCCCATCAAGGCAGGCAGGACGTCCATGCGGCTGGCCGGACCCCGCCAGCATCATCGCCACCTCGTCGACCGGCTCGGTCATAGGGTCCTCCACCTCTGGATGGAGCTTGGCGTACTCCTCGCAGTATCTTTCCTTGTTCTCTTTGGCCTTGCCGTAGTACATCTCAGGCGCGGGCCGAGGCTCGTTCGGACGGGCGTCACCTCGCTTCATGTGCGTCCACGCTTCCATCTGACCAAGTTCCCTCCCGAGCTTCTTCCCCTGCATCACAAAACAAATGTTATGCATATCATCGAAAATCAAAAAAATGCAGCTTGTTCCATTTTTATATGTACCAGACGGTCCCGATAGCGATCGGTGCTGCTGCTCCCCGCACTGTGTGTTCCCTGATGCCCACGGTTGGCCTTGTTCCGGTCGCTCGCGGCCTTGAAATCGGGGTTTTCGCCGACCCAATTCTTGACCAACTCCATGAAGGCGTCCCTCTTATTATTATCAGCCCAATGTGGTACAACCTGCAAAATCAAAACTCATTTGAAGAACAAACAATATAGTTGCAAGTTAGCCGCGGTACATAGAATCGCATTGACAATTACTTACCGACATGAAGTCCTCTATCGTCATAGCCGGGGCGAGTCCCTGCACAATCTCAGGCTTTGTGTACCTTACGCCTGCTCAAAGCATAGAAGTGGCCGATGCACGTGATCCTCTGGTTGTACCACCGCTGCCGTGTCAACTTCCGACACATGTTACGGAGCACCACGTCCGCCCTCTCCTTATGCTCGGGCCGCCACCCTATAATTGCGCTGCAATCAAGCATAACAGAAAGTGTGAGAGGCATGAGTTATCACGGTGGGGTTATCAACTACATATGAACGAAACCCAAAGAGTATGCATTACGTACCCAAAACTTCTTGATCACGGCGTCGGCGGCGGAAGTAAAGCCAGGGTAAGACGCTATCTCATAGTCTTCCCAAGTGTAGGCTAGCTTGGACTCGCCCCCAAGGACCGGAGTGTACATCCCCGGCCAGTACTTCCTAATAGCAGCTCCAATCAGACTCCCTGGCACGCGGACATTCTTCCCCGTGTATGTGAAATTCCTGCACAATTATCAAACATTAGAAAATGCTAAGTGTCATAACGAAAATGAAATCACCTTACTACTTACTCTATCTTTCCTGGGACAAGGAGCCACTTCTCATCCTCCGTAGCAGGTTCCTTACTCTCATCGGGAACCTGCGCTTCCCCACGAATCCGCAACTTCTTCGGAGCCATCTCCGTCGAAACCTCCTCGTCCCTAGACTCCTCCTCCTCCTCCCTAGTGTCCTCCTCCTCCTCCCTAGTGTCCTCCTCCTCGTCCATAGACTGTGAAGCCACTGAGCCAGAAGCAGAGGGAATGTCAGCTAGAAGGAGCTGTGCATTCCCCCCTCGTCCTCCAGCTCGTCCTCCCCCTCGTCCTCCAGCTCGTCCTCCCCCTCGTCCTCCAGCTCGTCCTCCCCCTCGTCCTCCCCGTCCTCCGTCTGCGTCTTCGTAACGCCGGGTGGGAACAATGGGTCTTCCACTCCGTCTGGAAGCACCCGGCCCTGGCTTCCGCTGATGCATCTGATCAAGCAAGGAGCTCGATGATGCCTTCCGTCCGCTCATATTGGGCAATTACCTGCATAAGAAAAGAGAAAATAATTAATAAGCATGTTGAAAATTAATAAGCATAATGACAAATATAGGTACTAAGCATAATGAAAAATGTAGGTATTAAGCATAATGACAAATGTATGTATTAAGCATAATGATAATGTAGGTACTAAGCATAATGACAAATGTATGTATTAAGCATAATGATAATGTAGGTACTAAGCATAAAAGATCCTCACCATTCATCACCACTCTCATCTCTAGGCATTGGGTTCTCAGCCTCACTATCAAAATCAGTATCATATGAGTATTCATGGTCGGCATTGGGTTCCGGTTGAGTCTCGGCATTGGGTTCCGGTTGAGTCTCGACAACAGGGAGGCGCTGACGAAATCCTGTCTCGCACCCGAGCAGAACATGGAAAACGTACCCAACTACGGGTCCGGCGACTGTCCCATAAATGCCACAAGCGTTACGGTTCAATATATGCTGACCACTAATGCATATTTATCCGCGTAACGCTTGCGGACGGGAATTGACACCTAGGTTACGCGACTTGACGGAGAAATTAAATCTAATGACATAAAAAATGCGGAGGGGGAGTCGGCAATTCAGCTCACCCTCGGCTGTAGAGGAAGTAGTCGAACAACCGGCGATGTCGACGGCCGTAGAGATGCGCCGCAAGATCCGGGATCGTCACGCGGGATGCTCACTACTGGACCTAGTTAAAATAATAAAAATTTGTCAATGCAAATTCATCAATTGATAAAACAAATGCATTTCTACAAAATTCTTATTTATTTCACTTCAATTTCCATTTTAAATATCATTTCAATTTCTATTTACATTATTCATGTTTCTTTCAAATTATTCGAGGTAGTTAACACAAATTGGAATAAAACCGATACAATGTCCATGCAAGGTCATTCTAGTCGATTGTCTCACAACAGATACGCCAAAACAGACCATCGAGAAGAAAGAAACACCGCACGCAAACATCATCGTTGCCATCTCTCCCCGAGCAACCAATTTCGACTTCACCACTAACATCCACCTACTACCATCGTTGCCATTCCTACTACTAACTTCGACTTCACCACTAACATCCACCTGCAACTTCGACTTCACCGTTGTCATTCCTACTACTAAAAAGCTAAAAAAAGAAACAAAATAGAACAAGATTGAGCCTTACCATGGCCGGCCTTTGAGGGGGCAGCGGCTGCTGCGGGCGAGGGGCCGGTGAGGAGAGGTGGCCGGGGCGAGGCAGGGGCGGCGGAGGAGAGGGCCAGGCGAGGGCCGGGAGGGACGGCGGCGGGTGGTGGCGGCGGGTGGTGGCGGCGGGTGGCGGCGGCGGGTGGCGGCCGGTAGCGGGGTGGCGGCGGGTGGTGGTCGATCCGAGGGGCCGGGGCGAGGAAGGGCGGCGGAGGCGAGGGGGCCAGGAGGGATGGCGGCGGGTGGCGGCGGGTGGCGGCAGCGGGTGGCGGCGGCGAGTGGCGGCGGCGGCGCGGGTCGTGTGGGCGTGGGCGCGGGCGCGGGGAAGAGCTGAGATGGGCTCGGTGGCCCGCGCGCTGTGTGGTTAAGTGGCCTGGCTGTGCCGACGGCCCAGTTGTGCCGACGGTGACTGTCGGCACAATTATTTTTTTTTTTTAAATTTTTTTAAATAAAAATTGTAACTATTTATTCCTAGCTATATTCATGAACGGCTAATTATTACTGTCATCAATCGTCATGCTCCTCGTCGTCGTCCGTCGGATGGATCGGTGCACGAGGTAGGTGACGCGGCAGCGCGGCGGCCATGAGCAGGTACGCCACGGCCTGGTCGACCCTCCTGCCGTCGCCGGCCACGGCCGCCAGCCCCTCCGCCTTCCTCGCGCCGCCCTGCACCACGCCGGCGGGCGAGTCGACGGCAGCCGAGCGAGCCATCGCTTGAACAGAAGATGAAGTCGATCGGCTCGACGGACGACGGTAGATTGCCTCCTTCCCGGTGAGCCGACGGCGGCGCAAGTCAAGAAGGCAGTACACCAAAGGAGAAGCTAGATGAGTCTTATCTTATGTTATAGCAGTGGTTGTTGTGATTCCTGGCCGCGGGGATTTGCCGTGTTTTTATAGGGGAGTCCGGAGGGTTTACGGTGATCGTTGAATTCGCAGTCAAACGTGCGTGCGTGCTCCCGGTGGCAGATGGAAGCTTCTTGCTTAGGCGCGTAAAAGTCGTTGGTTCCGAAGCTTTTGTGCATGCCATGTGGACACACACAACTTTTGGGGCCATTCCCTAGGTCCGATGCTCGATTTCTGACGAAACCCTAGTTCTGTTGACCGCGCCGTCTACCCCTTTGACTGCATCCCATCGGGGTTCCCCCGGTGGGCGTATGCCTACGTTTGAGCTTGGTTAGGTCATAGGTACATGTGGAAACAAGGATCATCCCATATGATCCCAAGGTTCTCTCCGGTTCACCTCCGAGGGAGTTCCCCCCTATACATGCAGAATCTGCCTAAGTGTAGGAACCCCATGTCCGAGAAGCCGGGCACACCCGGAGGGGGTAGCATTGGATATAGAACCATCTCAAATCACTTTTGTGCATGCCATGTGGACACACACAACTTTTGGGGCCATTCCCTAGGTCCGATGCTCGATTTCTGACGAAACCCTAGTTCTGTTGACCGCGCCGTCTACCCCTTTGACTGCATCCCATCGGGGTTCCCCCGGTGGGCGTATGCCTACGTTTGAGCTTGGTTAGGTCATAGGTACATGTGGAAACAAGTACCATCCCCTATGATCCCAAGGTTCTCTCCGGTTCACCTCCGAGGGACTTCCCCCCTATACATGCAGAATCTGCCTAAGTGTAGGAACCCCATGTCCGAGAAGCCGGGCACACCCGGAGGGGGTAGCATTGGATATAGAACCATCTCAAATCACTTTTGTGCATGCCATGTGGACACACACAACTTTTGGGGCCATTCCCTAGATCCGATGCTCGATTTCCGACGAAACCCTAGTTCTGTTGACCGCGTCGTCTACCCCTTTGACTGCATCCCATCGGGGGTCCCCCGGTGGGCGTATGCCTACGTTTGAGCTTGGTTAGGTCATAGGTACATGTGGAAACAAGGATCATACCCTATGATCCCAAGGTTCTCTCCGGTTCACCTCAGGGAGTTCCACCCTATACATGCGAGACCGCCTAAGTGTAGGAACCCCATGTCCGAGAAGCCGGGCACACCCGGAGTGGGTAGCATTGGATATAGAACCATCTCAAATCACTTTTGTGCATGCCATGTGGACACACACAACTTTTGGGGCCATTCCCTAGGTCCGATGCTCGATTTCTGACGAAACCCTAGTTACGTTGGACCGCGCCCGTCTACCCCTTTGATCGCATCCCATCGGGGTTCCCCGGTGGGCGTATGCATACGTTTGAGCTTGGTTAGGTCATAGGTACATGAGGAAACAAGGATCATACCCTATGATCCCAAGGTTCTCTCCGGTTCACCTCCGAGGGAGTTCCCCCTATACATGCGTAATCCGCCTAAGTGTAGGAACCCCATGTCCGAGAAGCCGGGCACACCCGGAGGGGTAGCATTGGATATAGAACCATCTCAAATCACTTTTGTGCATGCCATGTGGACACACACAACTTTTGGGGCCATTCCCTAGGTCCGATGCTCGATTTACGACGAAACCCTAGTTACGTTGACCGCGCCGTCTACCCCTTTGATCGCATCCCATCGGGGTTCCCCGGTGGGCGTATGCCTACGTTTGAGCTTGGTTAGGTCATAGGTACATGTGGAAACAAGTATCATACCCTATGATCCCAAGGTTCTCTCCGGTTCACCTCAGGGAGTTCCACCCTATACATGCGTAATCTGCCTAAGTGTAGGAACCCCATGTCCGAGAAGCGGGCACACCGGAGGGGGTAGCATTGGATATAGAACCATCTCAAATCACTTTTGTGCATGCCATGTGGACACACACAACTTTTGGGGCCATTCCCTAGGTCCGATGCTCGATTTCCGACGAAACCCTAGTTCATTGACCGCGCCGTCTACCTCTTTGATCGCATCCCATCGGGGTCCCCCGGTGGGCGTATGCCTACGTTTGAGCTTGGTTAGGTCATAGGTACATGTGGAAACAAGTACCATCCCCTATGATCCCAAGGTTCTCTCCGGTTCACCTCCGAGGGACTTCCCCCCTATACATGCAGAATCTGCCTAAGTGTAGGAACCCCATGTCCGAGAAGCCGGGCACACCCGGAGGGGGTAGCATTGGATATAGAACCATCTCAAATCATTTTTGTGCATGCCATGTGGACACACACAACTTTTGGGGCCATTCCCTAGGTCCGATGCTCGATTTCTGACGAAACCCTAGTTCTGTTGACCGCGCCGTCTACCCCTTAGATCGCATCCCATCGGGGTCCCCGGTGGGCGTATGCCTACGTTTGAGCTTGGTTAGGTCATAGGTACATGTGGAAACAAGTATCATACCCTATGATCCCAAGGTTCTCTCCGGTTCACCTCAGGGAGTTCCACCCTATACATGCAGTATCTGCCTAAGTGTAGGTACCCCATGTCCGAGAAGCGGGCACACCCGGAGGGGTAGCATTGGATATAGAACCATCTCAAATCACTTTTGTGCATGCCATGTGGACACACACAACTTTTGGGGCCATTCCCTAGGTCCGATGCTCGATTTACGACGAAACCCTAGTTACGTTGACCGCGCCGTCTACCCCTTTGATCGCATCCCATCGGGTTCCCCCGGTGGGCGTATGCCTACGTTTGAGCTTGGTTAGGTCATAGGTACATGTGGAAACAAGGATCATACCCTATGATCCCAAGGTTCTCTCCGGTTCACCTCCGAGGGAGTTCCCCCCTATACATGCAGAATCTGCCTAAGTGTAGGAACCCCATGTCCGAGAAGCCGGGCACACCCGGAGTGGGTAGCATTGGATATAGAACCATCTCAAATCACTTTTGTGCATGCCATGTGGACACACACAACTTTTGGGGCCATTCCCTAGGTCCGATGCTCGATTTCTGACGAAACCCTAGTTCTGTTGACCGCGCCGTCTACCCCTGTGTCTGCATCCAATCGGGGGTCCCCGGGTGGGCGTATGCCTACGTTTGAGCTTGGTTAGGTCATAGGTACATGTGGAAACAAGTATCATACCCTATGATCCCAAGGTTCTCTCCGGTTCACCTCAGGGAGTTCCCCCTATACATGCGAGAATCCGCCTAAGTGTAGGAACCCCATGTCCGAGAAGCGGGCACACCCGGAGGGGTAGCATTGGATATAGAACCATCTCAAATCACTTTTGTGCATGCCATGTGGACACACACAACTTTTGGGGCCATTCCCTAGGTCCGATGCTCGATTTACGACGAAACCCTAGTTACGTTGACCGCGCCGTCTACCCCTTTGATCGCATCCCATCGGGGTCCCCGGTGGCGTATGCCTACGTTTGAGCTTGGTTAGGTCATAGGTACATGTGGAAACAAGTACCATCCCCTATGATCCCAAGGTTCTCTCCGGTTCACCTCAGGGAGTTCCCCTATACATGCAGAATGCGCCTAAGTGTAGGAACCCCATGTCCGAGAAGCCGGGCACACCCGGGGGGGTAGCATTGGATATAGAACCATCTCAAATCACTTTTGTGCATGCCATGTGGACACACACAACTTTTGGGGCCATTCCCTAGGTCCGATGCTCGATTTCGACGAAACCCTAGTTACGTTGACCGCGCCGTCTACCCCTTTGATCGCATCCCATCGGGGTCCCCCGGTGGGCGTATGCCTACGTTTGAGCTTGGTTAGGTCATAGGTACATGTGGAAACAAGTACCATCCCCTATGATCCCAAGGTTCTCTCCGGTTCACCTCAGGGAGTTCCCTATACATGCGAGAATCTGCCTAAGTGTAGGAACCCCATGTCCGAGAAGCCGGGCACACCGGCGGGGGTAGCATTGGATATAGAACCATCTCAAATCACTTTTGTGCATGCCATGTGGACACACACAACTTTTGGGGCCATTCCCTAGGTCCGATGCTCGATTTACGACGAAACCCTAGTTACATTGACCGCGCCTAGTCTACCCCTTTGACTGCATCCCATCGGGGGTCCCCCGGTGGGCGTATGCCTACGTTTGAGCTTGCTTAGGTCATAGGTACATGTGGAAACAAGTATCATCCCATATGATCCCAAGGTTCTCTACGGTTCACCTCCGAGGGAGTTCCCCCTATACATGCGAGAATCTCTCCCGCCTTTTTTCCCGCCCACCCTTTTCCCGCTGCTTCTCTCCCGCCCATTTTTCCCGCCCACCCTTTCCCGCTCCTTCTCTCCCGCCCTTTTTTCCCGCCCACCCTTTCCCGCTGCTTCTCTCCCGCCCCTTTTTCCCGCCCACCCTTTCCCGCCCATTCTCTCCCGCCATGTTTTTCCCCCGTTTCAGCCCCTCGTCGGCCTATATATAGCCATGGCTTCTCCACTAACAGCACCAGCAACATTTCTCCCTTCATCACTTCTCTCATCCAATAGAACCACAAAATCCTCTGAGCTGAGCTGCCGCTGAGATGGCTCCTCGTCGCCGTAGCAACACGGGCTTCATCGGCGTTCGCCTGCGGCCTGCGGGACATTTCGCGGCTAAAATCACCGCCGGTGGTACGCGTGTGTGGCTCGGCACCTTCTACACGAAGGAGGCTGCTGCCCGCGCATACGACGTTGCGGCTTGGAGGTTTGGCCGGCCGCGCCACGAAATGAACTTCCCGGAGGTCAGGTCTCTGACGGAAGCTCAGAGTCTCTCTGCGAGCCACTACTTCGCTCACGGGGTGAAGCGCGGCGGTACGAGGCTGGCCAGCGGCGGATTGATACCACCGAGGCGGACGAGCAGTTCATGGCACGGTGGCGCAGAGACCATCCCGGAGACGTCGAGGCAACGCGCATTACGGAAGGAGAAGCGGACGTACGGCAGAGAGAGGAGGGCGGGAAAGCGGCAGAGGAAGGCCGAGGTTGAAGCGCAGTACGCCAAAGGAGAGGCGTCGACATGGGGGAGAATGATGAACGGTGGTTGTGGAACCTCACAACCACCGCTTCGAGAGGACACCCCAGCGAGGATGAAGATTTCGACTTCTCTGATTAATATGTGTGTGTCGACCCAGTGTTAAGTGCTTTGTTCGTGTGTGGGTGTAGTTCTTTAAAAGCTTTGGTTTGTGTGTGGGTCTAGTTCTTTAAGTGTTTTGGTTCATGTGTGTGGGTGTAGTTTCTTTAAGTGTTTTGCTTCCTCTGTGTGGGTGTAGTTCTTTAAGCTGTTTCGGTTCGTGTGTGGGTCTAGTTACGTAAGCGCTTTGGTATGTGTGTGAGTCTAGTTATTTAAGTATTTTGTATCGTGTGTGGGTCTTAAGTATTTTGTATCGTGTGTGGGCCATTCACCCCCTCCGAGGTTCGATTTCTGGCGAAGGGGTTCTATACCGCCCTTATACATATATATAGGTTTCTCGCAAAGGGGTTCACCAAAATAGCAGTGAGAAATAAATAAACAAAAAAAATGATATGGATTAATAATTATATGGGTAATAATTATCTCTTTGATGCAAAAAAAAAATAGAAAAAACCAAAAAATGTGCATAATTGGCTGTGCCGACGGCCGCCGTTGTGCCGTGGGTCACCGTCGGCACAGAAGGGGACCAATGATCGATCGTCTGCCGACGGCCGTTGCGCCGTGGGCTACCGTCGGCACAGTGCAGACGGTGCCGTGACAGTTTAACGGCTGGGCCCTCCTGTCAGAGCGTGTACCGACGGTTGCAGATGTGCCGACAGTGACCTTCGGGCTCCACCTAGCTGTGCCGACGGCCGCGGTTGCGCCGAGGGTGGCCGTCGGTGTACCGTGCGTTGTGCCGACGGCCAAGCTGTGCCGACGGTGAGCTCCGTCGCCGGTAGCTGGAGGCCTCTGTGCCGACGGCCCCGACATTTGGCCGTCGGCACATAGTCTGGCCGTCGGCACACGTCGGTTCTCCCGTAGTGTCTTGAAGGCCACTTATGCCTCTTTTCCACCAAGGTTTCTCAATCCTCGTGTTATGATATCTGGCAGCTACCTGAATATGGAGAGTGTGTCTGGAATTTGCGTTGCCGGATCGACATGGGCAAGGTGTCACCAGATATCACCGACAGGTTTGTGAAATGCTTGTTACACCCACTCGCCATTATCAACAATGGTCATCGCATCCTCCTCGCACAACCCAGCATGGCCTTCGCGTACAACTACTCTCAGATGTGCGCATATGACTTGGTGACCGGTCACGTTGATGATATCGACAGTGGCAGCACCATCGTCTATCACTGGATCATTGCCACGATAGACGCTGTAGTGTTTGAGGAAAGCATCATCTCCTTTGGGCGGGGTGGTTCTAACCTATGATGGACTAGGTATGCCTTAATTAATAGAGCTGATTTCAAGACTTTACTATTTGATTTCACATTTATGGTTCGAAAACTTATTCTTTCTACGTGAAAGAGTTTGCTGTGTAGTCCATACCTAATCTTATTTGACTATGTTACACGATGAACTATTTTTTTTTTATTTTTTTTTGCGAATTTAGAGAGCTTTATTGATTAACTGATAGGACTATGTTACACGATGAACTAATTTCGTAAGATGGTCTATATGACAGTGCGGCATGCCGCTCCTGGACGTTGTATGTAGTATCATAACTCATAAATAATGTAGTAGGTGCCTTATTGAGCTAGTAGAGCTACATTGCTACAGAGGTACGGAATGAATCAGTATTTTACAGATACTGCCTACGCAGGTAGAACGTGGACTAATATTTGACATGTCAGGTGCGGCTGTCGAGTGCAAGGTATTTCTTCTTGTGATGACTTTTTTCTTCTTGAGATGACTTGATTGATCAGTCAGGTAGTAACTACTGGTTCAATCGTCGGTTCAGTCCCATCTGATTGTTGTGCTCTGCGTTGTCCGTAGAAAAAAGGGCTGGTTACTCTGTAGCATGTATCATTAAACACAGTATTCCCACCGGTACAAAATAGTTGTCGCATGTTCAATGAACCTACAAAGATTTTAGCTAATATTTTACCAGATCTGCGATAGGTATTTAGGGCCCATTATAAAAAACAAGGTATTTAGGGCCGGAGGGGCCGGTATAGAGGATAAAGAATGCAAACGGCAGTCTGTGTTTTTTCGAAATGGAAAAGCAGTCTGTGGATAGAATCGGCTTCGATTCAGTTAGCTAATGAATACAGATCTTCATATCCTGTATTTAAAGAAAGGATCGGATTGTGATCCCCTTACCGTGTGTACGGCACTTCTTCTGTTGTATAAAGAGACATACCTGATCAAGCGGTCGCAAGGAAACACCGGCCGGGTGCAATTTTGTGACATCGGGGATTGCTCGCGAGTCTGGAGGAAGGCAACATGCTCTCGCGACTCCTCGGCGACTCCACCACAAGCCCGACCTAAGGTCCTGTTCATGGCGGGATCTCCTCGATCCGCGTTCATGGCGGGCCAGGGGCGCGGTGTATGCCTCTCCACGCGTCGCGCGAGAGCCTGCCCTTGCCACTTGCCTTCCCCCAAACTCCACAGTCACTCACACCGAGCTCGCCGCCCTTAGCTAGGTTCCTACCGCAATCCAAGGCGAATCGAAGGCTGACGCTGGCGATCTGCACGGATGAGGAGGGAGCGGAGGCGGGGGAGCGGTCGTGGTGGTGGCGATCTGGTGCGGGAGGCGAGGAAGGGGAGATGGGAGCTCGCGAAGGCGTTGCGAGTGAGGAAGCTGGATCGGCAATGGAGGGGTCGAGGTCAGCGCTCAGAGATCCGGCGGAGGACCGAGCTACTTCGCCTGGGAGCAGCGGCTTCAGCTTCTGCGTGGGCTCTTTTGGGCCAATCGCCATTGGTCCCGAGCTCGCCTACCTCGGAGCGGCAGCGGAGTTCGAGGGAACAGGTGGAGCCGGAGATCAAGTTCGTCTTCGGGGCAATAATGGCGCTCCAGGCGCCAGTTCAGGGGCGGAAGCCTGGTCCGAGAGCTGTGCAGGTGCAGGAGGTCTTCCAGCGAGATCTGGAGCTGCAGGACACCGCTCAGAGTCTGCGAGTGGAGGAGAATGGGAGGTCGGAACAGAGTACAGAGGTGAGCGACCATCCTTCGCTGTTCGATTTGGCGAGGGAGAAAGCTTTTGCGCTGCTTCCTCCGAGGTGGAACAGGAGGCCATTTCCGCTGGGGCTTGCTGTACCGGAGCTGAAGGCGGCGTTAGCTCTGATGATTCTGCGTCAACACAACCGGTTGCTGAACAGGTCGCCAGAGGTGGTAGAAAGTACAGAACCTTGATTGGTGCAGCTGCGCTTGGTTTTGGCGGGAGCGGAAAGGCGAAGGAGTTGATGGTGGGTTCCAGGAGCTCGTCCATGGCGTCGTGGACCAGGTCAAAAGGTGGTGGAAACCATGTGCCGGTCGTGGACATGGAGGATAAGGAGCTGGAAGCGCTTTTTGGACAGCTGTGGGATATTCCCAAGCATCTAGACAACCCTCCCACAAGGGTGGCTCCATATATAAGCCCACCACGCTCTAGGGTTCGGAGCTCCCCTCCTCCGCCGCCATTACCACCAGAGAGACCAAGTCTATGTTACCTGGGGGTTGAAGAGGTTGAAATCATTGATCTGGAGTCTGAAGTGGTGATCATGGCTGATCGAGGACGTGGAGGAAGAAACAGAGGAAGGGGATCTGGAGGGGGAAGAGGTGACAATTGGAATCGACAGCAATTCAGCAATCAATTTCAGCAGGGTCCTCAGCAACAACAGCAGCCCTTCCAGCAGAATCAAGGTCCATACCCTCAATTCCCTCCACAGTCTTATGGTTTTGTTCCTGGTGGTCTACCTCCTCCCTGGGCTTTTCAAGGTCCCTACCCCCAGTTCAATCCACAGCAGTTTGGCTTTTAGTCCAACCAATGGATTGCTCCAAACAATGAAGAAAATCCACAGAGTTCTCAAGGTCATGTGGAAGAAAGTGTTGCTAAAGCTAAGAGTGGGATGGCAAAGCAGATGCAGAAGAAGAAGAATGGTGGAGGAGGTGAAGTTCAGGTGATTCCAAATCAGATGTCTTATGTAGACACTATCTGTCTTGGGTGTGGTGAGCCTGGACACTTCAAGCAATCTTGTGACAAGAAAGCCTTTTGCTTCATTTGCAAGGCTACTAACCATGGTGTGGAAGGTTGCCCTGTCATCAAAAGACCCCCTCAAGTGGCAAAATACATAGGAAGTGCAGCTAATGGCTTAGGTTTCTTCCATATTGAGATTCCTGAGGTAGTTGTCAATCCTGTGACCACTACAAAAAACTGTGGGCTGGTGCTGATAGAAGAGGGAAATATATCCAAAGCTGAGCTGGCTAAGGAGTTTGCAGGGATCTATAGGACAAACTGGCCATGGCAGATCAGAGAACTTACCCAATGGTCATACCTGGTGAAGTTCCCTCCTCATCTTCCAGTGGACCAGGTGATTGGGTATCCTAGGTTTGGACTGACAAAGCCTGGAGTGTGGGTCAAAGTTGAGGCTTGGGATGATGATCCAGACCCTGTGGCAGTGATGCAGGTGACATGGATGAAGATACATGGTCTGCAGCCTCCATGGTGTGAGTGAAATGTAATAGCTCAAGCTGTATCTGTATGTGGTATCCTTGAAGAGATAGACTGGATGAGTGTGTTCAAGGATTGTGCTGAGGTGGTAAGGGTGAAGATAAAGTGCAGGGATGCTACCAAGATTCCTGCTGGCAGGCTATTCCATTTCCAAGGGAAATTCCATCAGCTGCTGTTTGAGGCTGAGGGTGAACCTGCTACTGGGGTAGCAGATGATCCACCTGTTCCACCACCACCACCTTCTGATGGGAATGATGAACATGAGAATGAGGAGCAAAACAGTGAAAGACAGGATGGGATGGATACAGATAGAGGCAGTGCTGCAGGGAATGCTTCTACAAATTCTGTGGTGCTGAACACTAATGCAGCTAGTTCTGGTTCTGTAGGAAGGAGGTTGGTTACTGATGGTGGAGAGGTGAAAGAGTATGTTAGTGGGGAAGAAGTGTATGATTTGCTGCTCAAGAATGGTGAGTTAGATGAGGAAGGAAGATTCATCTGGAGGAGTGGGCCTAGCAAGATTGATGAGGAAGTGAGTGAAGAAATCCAAAACTTCCTTTTGGAAGATCAGGAAGGCTTGGCTTGCAATAATGGGATTGATCTGGGCAGTAGGAATGTGACTGAAGGCTTGGAGTTTACTCTTCCAGAGGATATTTTGCCTAGCTTTGAGAGGCCTGATACAGAAGGAGTGGTGGACACTGATCAACAAAAAAAGACAAGGAAGAAGAAGGCTTGGGGTCCTGTTCAGGCTACAAGACAGAGTTCCAGGGTGGATAGGTCTATGAATGTGATGAAGAAGGCTATTGAGTACAAGAAGAAGAATAACCTAGAAGAGCCAAACAAGAAGATGAAAGGTATAATGCATTCTAATGCTTTTCAGTCCTTAGATGTTGATTATCTTGAATCTCTAGCTAGAAATGTAGGTGTTGATATTTCTGCTGTTAGTGGTAGTTGTGAAAAAGAAGGAGACCAGGCTGCTCAGTCTAGGTGTCTGGTGAGCAATGTGGTTCATAATAGGAATGTAGAAGTAGATATTGAGATCCCTAGGGAGAATAACACTCATGGATCTCCTTTAGCCTCCATTGATAAGGTAGATTTACAGGTCCTAAATGGAATAGGTTGTAATGGATCTCCTCTAGCTTCTAGGGTGAAGAGATGTGTGACAACTCCTGTTACTTACAATAGGCAAGATGTAGATGATTATGAGAATGAAGGTGAAAAATGGATAGAGGTCATTAGGAAATCACGGGGCAAGCACCCTAGGAAGAGAGTGCAATGTTAATTTCCTTTTTTAATATTAGAGGGATTACTGCTCCTGGTAGGAAGAAGTGTTTAGAGGACACTGTCATACCTTTGAAAGTTGATTACATTGGTTTTCAGGAAACAAAAAAAGAGAAATTCTCTAGATCTTTCTTGAAAAACCTTCTAGGAAATAGAAATTTTGAGTGAAATTTCAGTCCTGCAGTTGGTTCAGCTGGTGGGATCTTAGTTGGGGTGAATAGTGATGTCTTTGAGATAATTTCTTGGGACATTAGAACTTTTTCTGTGAGCACAGTTGTGAGGGTTAAAAGTTCTGGTGTGGTGATTAGGCTTACCACAGTGTATGGCTCTCCTTATGAAGAGGGTAAAGATGCTTTTATTTCAGAGTTACATGAGTTGTGTTTGAGTTGGGATGGGCCTGCTATGATTGGAGGTGACTTCAATCTGGTCAGGTCACAGTGTGATAAAAGTAATGGGGTGATAGATTTTAAATGGGCTGATAAATTCAATGCTTGGATTGATTTGTGGGCCCTAGTGGAAATTGGTCTAGCTGGTAGATCCTTTACTTGGAGTAATAACCAAAGTAATAGAATTATGAGTAGAATTGATAGGATTTTTTGTACTACTGGTTTTGAGGCTTTGTTTCCTTTAGGAAATGCAAGAGCCTTACCTAGATTAGGTAGTGATCATACTCCCATTTTCTGGGATTCTGGGGAAAATATGGTTCCTAGGAAGAGTAGCTTTAAATTTGAGAAATGGTGGAGCACTAGAATAGATTTTAGAGAAGTGGTTATTAAAGCTTGGTCTACCCAGGCATTTAGTAATAATCCTCTGGATATTTGGCAATCTAAGGTTAGATGCTTTAGGAGTTCTGCTAAAGGGTGGAGTGCAAATATTGATGCAGAGATTAGGAAGAAAAAGAAAAACCTTATGGAGGAGTATGATAGTCTAGATATTAAAGCTGAATCTCAAGAGCTGTCAGATGGGGAAGCTGAAAGATTTACTCTAATCCTTGAAGAGCTGAGTTCTTTTTGGCTCATTGAGGAGATTAAAGCTAAGCAGCATTCCAGAGATAAAGATATATGTGAGGGAGATAGGAATACTGCTTATTTTCATGCTTTAGCTAATCAAAGGAGAAGGAAGAAAATGATTTCTGTGTTAGATGGGCCTGATGGTCCTGTCACTGAAACTAAAGATATGTTAGAGATAGCCAAGCATTATTATAAGGACTTATTTGGTGCTGAAGATAGACCTGACATTAGGTTGCTAGATAATTTTTTCCTTCCTGAAGAAAAAGTAACTATAGAGGAAAATGAGATGTTAGGGAGTCGTTTTACTTTAGATGAGGTGAAAGAGGCTGTTTTTGGTTCTTATGCTGATGGTGCACCTGGACCTGATGGCTTATCCTTTTTCTTTTACCAGAAGTACTGGGATGTTATTGCACAAGATTTGATGAATTTATTTGATGCTTGGTTTGAAGATAAGTTGGATATCTTTAGGCTAAATTTTGCTATGATTACTTTGATTCCAAAAGAAAATGATGCTAGGACTATGAGGAAGTTTAGGCCTATAAGTCTTTTGAACTGTAGCTTTAAGATTTTCTGTAAAGTTTTAACAAATAGATTGGCTAAGATAATAGGGAGGTTAATCTCTTATAATCAATCTGCTTTTATCAAGGGCAGATATATTTTAGAGAGTGTGGTTACTGCACATGAAATTGTGCATGAGGTTCATAGGAGGAAGAAAGGGGGGTTTGTCTTTAAAATTGATTATGAAAAGGCTTATGACAGGGTTAATTTAGACTTCCTTTATGAGATCTTGCATCTTAGAGGTTTCAGTCCTTTCTGGATTAGGTTGATTAAACAGCTAACTTCTGGTGGATCAGTGGGTGTGAAAATTAATGAGGTTGAAAGTGATTTTTTCCTTACTGGTAAAGGCCTAAGACAAGGGGACCCCCTGTCTCCTGGTCTTTTTAATTTTGTGGTAGATGTGTTCTCAAAAATGCTCCTCAAAGGGGGCAATGAGGGATTGGTTAGGGGTCTGTGTCCTGAATTTGTTCCTGGTGGAGTTGTTTGCTTGCAATATGCTGATGATACTTTACTTTTCTTAGAAAAGAGCAATAGGATTGCAACTAATTTGAAATGGATCCTAATTTGTTTTGAACAAATATCTGGCATGCGTATTAATTATCATAAGAGTGAGTTGATTCCTATTAATGTGGAGGTAGAGGAATGTAATACTTTCCTGGAAACTTTTGGGTGTGTTTTGGGATCTTTCCCAATTAAGTACTTAGGGATTCCTTTGCATTTTGACAAGTTAAAAAGGGAGGATTTACAACCTTTAATTGATTCTCTCTTGAGTAGATTAGCTGGTTGGAGGGGGAAGTTGTTGTCCTCTGCAGCCAAAAGGGAACTAGTTAGATCGGTATTAGCTAGTATTCCTATTTATTTGCTTTCTTTCTTTAAATTCCCTAAATGGGCTCTAAAATTGATTAACACCCAATTGGCTAATTGTATGTGGAATGATGAGGAAGGAAATAATAAGATTCATTTAGCAAATTGGCATTCTGTATGCATGAAAAAAGAGTTTGGTGGCATGGGTATCCCCAATCTGCAAGACTTAAACTTGTGCCTTCTAGGGTCTTGGATTAAAAGATACATACAAGGGGAAGGAACTTTGTGGAGGAAAATTATTGATAGTAAGTATAATACTAGAGACCCAAACATTCTCTGCTGCCATGATGCCCATCCTTCTACCTTCTGGAAAGGGGTAATGGGAGCTGCAGAGGCTGTTAGGTTTGGTTATAAGTGGAAAATAGGGAATGGTAGGAGTGTGAGGTTTTGGGAGGACATTTGGTTTGGCAATTCTAACCTAGCTACTCAGTTTTGGGATATTTACTTTGTTTGTAATCAGCAGACTAAAACTGTTAGGGATATTTGGGATGGTGCAAACTTGAGATGTGATTTTAGGAGAACTTTCTCGGATGACATGATGTCTCAATGGCAAGAAGTGTTAGCTATTGCTGAGACTATAGTTTTTAGTGAAGATGAGGATCAATTGATCTGGTCCTATGAAACTAATGGGGTTTATTCTTCAAAGTCTATGTATGCTATAGTTAATTTTAGAGGTGTGACTCCAATTTACTTACCTGCTGTTTGGGATCTAAAAATCCCTCCAAGAATCCAGATTTTCTTGTGGCTGTTGTCACAAAATAAAATCATGACTAGGGATAACCTGAGGAGGAGAGGCATTCCAAAACCTATGGAATGCTCTTTCTGTAAAGAGTTTGAAAGTGTTCATCATCTCTTTTTTGATTGTCTTGTGGCAAAACAAATATGGGGTCTGGTTGAGGAGGTGTTTAGATATAGAGTAGAGAAATACTTGGACATAGCTAGCAGTTGGCTTTGTAATAAGAAATTCCTGCAATTTAATTTCATCTCCTCTGCTGTCCTTTGGGGGATTTGGAATTCTAGGAATAGTTTAGTGTTCAATAGACTCACTTGGTCGAATTTAAAGCAGGTGTGGAGTGTGATCTTGTCATACCTAAGGAATTGGAAAGTTCCTTTCAAGGATCAGGTGTGGAAGGAAGTGGATCTGTTCATGGAGTTACTGGTGAGAAGAATCAAAGCTCCGCTGAGGCTGGCACAACCCTGAAGTGTTCCTCTTTCGACTGGATCACTTCCTGGGCTCCTGCTTCCAAGATGTCACATGGCGGGAGAGCTTCGCTGGACTTCCTGAAGGAACATCCGGAAGAGGAAGCCTCGGTGCATGTGGTGCTGTGAGCAAAAATCGCCAGAGAAAGGTAGGAGTATGCTGTGTTGGTGTTGCAGTAGTTTGTGTTTTCCCTGATAGCTTAACTGTTTACTGTCTGTTAGGAAAAGCTGGTAGTTTTTGTGGGTGCGCTTTTGTTGCGCTGAGCTGGTTCTTTGTCGGTTCGGCCGCTCCTGGAGGAGTTGGTGTTGGTGTTTCTGAACTAGGTTGCTGTTTAGGCTACAAGTGTAGCAGTGTTCGCTGTATGCGTTTATTTCCCTGTAATCTGAAGACACTGGTTTCTTTTCGGTATGAAATGGAACCGGGGAGAATGTCTCCCTGAGAATCTAAAATTTTTGTGACATCAACCACAACCCCAATGATACGTTGCACCTGTTCCGGCTCAAACTCCTCACAACATATATCAGTGGTTATATAAATCCATTGCATGTAGGCAGTAGGAAACGACACGCTGTCGTGTGTACAACATACTGTGGTCCCTAAAACACTACACCGGAGGCGAGGAAGAACTAAATTCAGAGAATCGAGAGCAAGAACGGGAGATTGCGCCGTTCACTACTTGCGTCATGGGCTCCGCCAGCCTGCTTTGCTGTCATTACTTATATATATATATGTTGTGCGTATGTACGTCTCATGAGTTCAAAGATACCAGCTGATGAAGTTTCTTAGATCGAGCAGCACGGTTGATATATCTCGAAGATGATTCTAGGAGATCCTTTATCCCCGATTCTCTTTGACTTTATGGTGGACTCCTTAGCGGCCATTATTGCCAGGGCTAGCGAGTCTGGACACCTCCAAGGGGTCGTGCCACACCTGATTCCGGGAGGTGTCACCCACCTTCAGTATGCTGACGACACCCTGATCCTTTTGGAACCCTCGGATGTCGGAGTGGCTAACCTCAAGCTCTTGCTACTCTGCTTCGAGAACATGTCAGGTCTCAAGATCAACTTCGCAAAGAGCGAGGTGGTCGTGACAGGGGTCACGGACCTGGAGCGTCAGAAGTTTGCTGACGCCCTGAACTGCAAGTTAGGGAGCTTGCCTTTCACGTATCTTGGCCCCCCGGTGAGTGACAAGCCACTATCTGTGGCAGATTGGAACTTCCTCACTGACAAGGTGGGTCACAGGGTAGAGCCCTGGCAAGGGCTTTTTCTCGCCTCCGCGGGGAGGCTTGAGCTTACCAACTCTTGCCTCTCCAGCTTGCCGTTGTTTGCAATGGGTCTCTACCTCCTGCATGACGCGACTCATGGGACAATGAACCGACACCGTTCCCGCTTCTTCTGGGAAGGAGCGGGACCCAAGCGCAAGTACCACATGGTTAACTGGGCTACGGCCGGTGTGCAAGCCAAAGGCGTTTGGAGGATTGGGAATCCTCAACACTAAATTCATGAACATTGCTCTTATGCTCAAATGGATCTGGAAGATCTACCAAAACAGCGAGGGGCTGTGGGCTGACCTGTTGAAGGCCAAATACCTGGGCAACCACGACTTGTTCTCCCCTGCGGTGCCTACTAAGGGATCGCAGTTTTGGAATGCCATTCAGAAGATCAAATGGTATTTTAAGATGGGAGCCAAGCACAAGGTGCGCAATGGGAAGCGTACCTATTTCTGGCTTGACTGGTGGACGGGCTCGGGGCCCTTGCGTCTGACCTTTCCCCGCCTTTTCGCTTGTTGTGACAACCACTTCGCCACAGTAGAAGGGGTCCGCGACAACGACGGCTGGCATATCAGATTCAGACGCTCCTTCGGTCTTGCGGAGACAGTGGAATGGGAGAACCTTTGCAGGATCTTCGACCTCACTCCTATCCTTCCCGGTGAGGACGAGGTCCGTTGGGCGTTGGAACCTTCTGGGGAATACTCCACTAACTCCATGTACTGTAAGCTGTCCCAGGGCGGGGCCATCGCCCACTTCAAGGAGGTCTGGCGCACCAAGGTACCCCCAAAGATCCGAGTCTTTCTCTGGCAGCTCATACGCGGCAGGCTGCCAGCAGGGGATCAGCTGGTCAAGAGGCTCCGTAGGTTAGCTTGGTACACCTTTGCGGCCCAATCCTGGGCCCTTTGGAACATACGCAATAAGCTAGCTATTGAGGGATCCCTGATCAACAACCCGGCTGACGCATTCTTCAAAATGTCTATTCATATGCAGAGCTGGAGGGTTCTGATCAGACCGAGGAACTTGTCGCTGCTGGACGCGGCACTGGACGAGGTTAGGAGGCTTCAACGGCGGCTACGCGACGGCGATGGAGGATGATCAGCTCATACGGCACCCATACCTTGCACACCCTCCTCGGGCCGATGTCTCTAGCTTCGTGTGTAGTCTTCTTTTCGTTTCGAAACTGGACATGTGTGGCTTGTAATGACTAAGGCATCAGACTTTTAGTGTGGAGTGTGAGTTTGTATCGCTACTTTGTTCGTGTGCTTTATTTATAAAGCTGGGCCAAGGGCCTTCCCTTTAAAAGATGATTCTAGGACTGGGAGGCATCAGGAACAACAGTACGGTGACAAGTTGTATTCTTTCAACTGTCCTTCATCTAGAGACTACGTGCACTACCACCCTCTGCCCTCCTCACTTGATTGGAGCGAGCACGGTCACACGCGCCACGCCCTGCTTACAAGCGATGGTCGTGTGTAGTGAGATACTACAGTACCGCGTCGTCCCACCCTTGGCCCTGTGCTTAGCTGGCAGCATTAACAAAGGACTCCGCGGATAACGCCAACGGGTACCTGGCCACCCCTCGTCCAGTTTATATACCAGCGGGACAGGTTTCCTTGGGCGCAGATTGTGCGCGACAAATACACCGATGCATCTGATATGTTTGCTGGTTTGGGTCATGCATGGGGGCAATATTGTGTAGCTTTTTCCAGAATGGTGAGCCATGGGGGCGATCTCGATGGCAGCTAATAAAGTTTCTTAGATCGAGCAACACGGTTGATAAAACTCGAGGATGATTCTAGGACCAGGAGGCATCAGGAACAACAGTACAGTGACAATTTGTATTCATTTAACTCTCTTTCATTCGCCGACTACGAGGTGTTTATTTGGATTTTTTTCAGCTTTCCAATAAAAAACAAGTAGATTAAAGTAAACAGGATGCATTGAAAACTGGCTTTGTCAGCCAAAACAGACTACATGCAGATACGGGAAAGCGCGTTTTGAGGTGCTTCCCACAGGTTCCCCTTATGTGCCGAATCGTTTTCTAGATCTGGTCATATTGTTTTGCAATATTTACGGCAGATTGCCACCGCGATCTCCTAAGAGTTTCCAGGACACTCCCGTACTAACTTAAAAAAATCTCTATTACACAATGCGAGAAACACACACAACAGCAGACACACGGGTACCTCCAGGCTTTGCCGCGCCGCCACCCCCGGGTTGGGCCGCTGCCACTGCTCCCGCCGGCGAACCTCCGCCTCCCCTGACTCCTCCTCCCTCTCCCGCCGCCTTTGGCCGTCGCCTTCCCCGCCTCACCTCTGCCACCCCGGCCTCGTAGATCGGCCGTCGCGCCCGACCGCGCCGCTCAGCTCCGTCTCGACCCCATCCCCACTGGGAATCCCCCTCCTCCGGCGACCTCTTCCTTGTCCTTCCTCATCCCCAGCCGGCCTCGTTCCCAAGAAGAGGTGAGTACCCCGCTCCCTCCCTTCATGCTCTCCTGCTGTATGTATTGTCTGTTTTCTTTTGAAATTCATGATTTTTAGTGATGTTCTGGTACTGCCTAGATAGTTGTATTAGAGATAGTGAACAAGATTGTTCATATTTTTATATGTACTGTGAGGTGTTGCGATTATGATGATGCATATGCTCTGGTACCTTGCATATTTTTATACATACTCTGAAGTGTTATGAATCGCTCCATTTAATTAATAGTGTAGTATTTTTTTGTGTTATAGCTTTGTATTACTTTGCGATGTCGAAGGCTATTTGGGATGCATACCGCCCTATAGTTTTTTGTGACATATGTATGGCAGAAGTGAATGCCAACCATAGAGATGGAGGTTGCCGGAGTAGAAAAGTGTATAAGAATATTGAGGATAAATTTGCGGAGAAAACAGGGGATAGATTAGTGAAGAAACAATTCAAGAACAAATGTGATGCTTTGAAGAAGGATTACACGGGGTGCATGGAATTGTAAAATACAACTAGGCTAGATTGGGATCCTGAAACTAAAACTATGGATGCACATGATAATTGGTGGAAGAATCACCTTGTTGTAAGTTATAATGTTCAAGGCTTGCCTTGTCATTGCATCTATTATTTTGATCGCAACATTTGACTCATTTTTTCGATAAAGGAGCTTAGCCCCAGCCTCTGCATCAATAGATGCACACGGCTTGCTTTATTTAATAAAGTATCAAGTCACAAAACATTCATCATCACTTATTACAATCATGGAAAGGCTAAGGTCGATACATGAATCAACCAGCTGAAAATATGGCACTCAGAAAAGCTATGCATTTGCTATTCTATTAAGATGCCGCCATTCAGTAGCCTGGAAAAAGAAGTCCTGAGCAACCACTGACGAGGGATCACCTCGCCAATGCCTACGTATTGTAGACTTGGGTTTCGGGAGAGAGCGACGATGGAGATTCCGGGAGCGAGATTAGGCACACGACGTACCCAGCTTCGGGTCCCCTCGGTGGAGGATCCCTAGGTGCTACTAGCAATCTACTATATGATCATAAGTATCTTTACAGGGTGCCGCCATAGGCGGGGCTATGCTGTCTATCTGTTGGCCTCCCCTCTATGGGGTGCCCTGGCTGGCTTTATATATGCAACCAGCCTAGGGTTTTACAAGAGTTCTAGTCGACTACATCTTCGGGTTGCCTTGTTGGGCCTTCTCCATATTGGGCCGAGCCGAGCCAGGTATACTAATAATGGGTACCCGGAGGGTATACCCATGTCAGTAGCCCCCGAGTGTCTAGGTAAGTCAAAGACTTGCGAAGAGACTCCAAGCATAATCATCTCCGAAGTCGAAGAAATACAAGGCGAGGTCCATGTCGTAGATCATGTGTAGCGTAGATGATGTCTCGAAGTTATTTTTCTATCGGATGCGCGACCAGCGCTCCCGATGGGAGTAGCCACCGAGTCTATGGGCAAGTGCTTGCACTTGGGCATAGACTCAAGTTGTACTACTCGATGAAGAACTTGACTGTACTTCTGGGCGCAGCCCCTCTTTTTATCGACTCCTGTTAGAGGACTTAATGAAATCCAGCACTCCCGATGGGAGTTGGCTCCACTCGAGTCGCAGAGTCGAGTTGAGTCTACAAACATTTATATATTTACCTGCAAGACAAAAACACAAAAACTCGGGTCGATTAAACTATTTTGCTATCTTGTCTTATTTTGATATACATTTTTTTATGAAGCCGAAGCTTTGGGTAAACAACTTTGCTATATTTATTTGAGTCGTAGAATAAGATGAAATCGGATGAAATCTCCAGACTTCATTTTTTTTGTTTTTCATATATTTCGAGTGCACGGAAACACTATATTTTTCTCGACTTCTATATTGCACAGGGATATTGGTAAATAGGGCTGGTTCATTCGAAAGCTCGGGTACCATTTAATGTACTTGTGGCAATCCGTATAAACCTACTTCAAACTTGCGTCCTCGGACACGAATTCGGGATACTGTCATAATTCGACATGTGCCGCTTAAGGTCTTACCAGATGCCGAATTCCAGTCATATTTTATCGGGTACCTAACGCGTTGATACGTCTCCGACGTATCGATAATTTCTTATGTTCCATGCCACATTATTGATGTTATCTACATGTTTTATGCACACTTTATGTCATATTCGTGCATTTTCTGGAACTAACCTATTAACAAGATGCCGAAGTGCCGATTCTTGTTTCTGCTGTTTTTGGTTTCAGAAATCCTAGTAAGGAAATATTCTCGGAATTGGACGAAATCAAAGCCCAGGGGCCTATTTTTCCACGAAGCTTCCAGAAGTCCGAAGACGAGACGAAGAGGGGCCACGGGGTGGCCAAACCCTAGGGCGGCGCGGCCCCACCCCTGGCCGCGCCGGCCTATGGTGTGGGCCCCCCGTGCCGCCTCTTGACTTGCCCTTCCGCCTACTTAAAGCCTCCGTGACGAAACCCCCGCACGAGAGCCACGATACGGATAACCTTCCAGAGACGCCGCCAACGCCGATCCCATCTCGGGGGATCCAGGAGATCGCCTCCGGCACCCTGCCGGAGAGGGGAATCATCTCCCGGAGGACTCTACGCCGCCATGGTCGCCTCCGGTGTGATGTGTGAGTAGTCTACCCCTGGACTATGGGTCCATAGCAGTAGCTAGATGGTTGTCTTCTCCCCATTGTGCTATCATTGTCGGATCTTGTGAGCTGCCTAACATGATCAAGATCATCTATCTGTAATTCTATATGTTGCGTTTGTTGGGATCTGATGAATAGAGAATACTTGTTATGTTGATTATCAAAGTTATATCTACGTGTTGTTTATGATCTTGCATGCTTTCCGTTACTAGTAGATGCTCTGGCCAAGTAGATGCTTGTAACTCCAAGAGGGAGTACTTATGCTCGATAGTGGGTTCATGCTGCATTGACACAGGACGATGTGAGAAAGTTCTAAGGTTGTGTTGTGCTGTTGCCACTAGGGATAAAACATTGATGCTATGTCTAAGGATGTAGTTGTTGATTACATTACGCACCATACTTAATGCAATTGTCTGTTGCTTTGCAACTTAATACTGGAGGGGGTTCGGATGATAACCTGAAGGTGGACTTTTTAGGCATAGATGCAGTTGGATGGCGGTCTATGTACTTTGTCGTAATGCCCAATTAAATCTCACTATACTCATCATGATATGTATGTGCATTGTCATGCTCTCTTTATTTGTCAATTGCCCAACTGTAATTTGTTCACCCAACATGCTGTTTGTCTTATGGGAGAGACACCTCTAGTGAACTGTGGACCCCGGTCCAATTCTCTTTCTTGAAATACAATCTCTTGCAATACATTCTCTTGTTTTACGCAAACAATCATCTTCCACACAATACGGTTAATCCTTTGTTACAGCAAGCCGGTGAGATTGACAACCTCATTGTTTCGTTGGGGCAAAGTACTTTGGTTGTGTTGTGCAGGTTCCACGTTGGCGCCGGAATCCCTGGTGTTGCGCCGCACTACATCCCGCCGCCATCAACCTTCAACGTGCTTCTTGACTCCTACTGGTCCGATTAAACCTTGGTTTCTTACTGAGGGAAACTTGCCGCTGTGCGCATCACACCTTCCTCTTGGGGTTCCCAACGGACGTGCCAACCACACGCATCAAGCAAATTTCTGGCGCCGTTGCCGGGGAGATCAAGACACGCTGCAAGGGGAGTCTCCACTTCTCAATCTCTTTACTTTGTTTTGTCTTGCTTAGTTTTATTTACTACTTTGTTTGCTGCACTAAATCAAAATACAAAAAAATTAGTTGCTAGTTTTACTTTATTTGCTATCTTGTTTACTATATCAAAAAACACAAAAAAATTAGTTACTTGTTTTACTTTATAATATCATGCATGTTTTTATTTCACTAGTTTGGCATAATGGACAAGAATGAGCTTCTATTTCTATTTCCTGATTTAAAACATGGATTGTTTGATGCGAAAATTAAAAAACCTATGGAATCTTATTTGCATGCTGGTAGTAATATTAGTATGAACGCTTTGAACACCATTGTTGATAATAATATAGAAAGTTCTAAGCTTGGGGAAGCTGGTTTTCATGATCTTTTTATTCCCCCAAGCATTGAGGAGAAAATTTACTTTGATGATACTTTGCCTCCTATTTATGATAATGATATTAGTCTTTTAGTACCGCCTGTTATGGAGGATAAATTTGATTATGATTACAATATGCCTCCTATATTTGATAATGAGAATAATAATGATAGTTACTTTGTAGAATTTGCTCCCACTACAACTAATAAAATTGATTATGCTTATGTGGAGAGTAATGACACTTTTATGCATGTGAATAAGAATGCTTTATGTGATACTTATATTGTTGAGTTTGTTCATGATGCCTCTGAAAATTATTATGAGAGAGGAAAATATGGTTGTAGAAATTTTCATGTTACTAAAATGCCTCTCTATGTGCTGAAATTTTTGAAGCTTCACTTGTTTTATCTTCCTGATCTTGTCATTTTGCTCTTCATGAATTTATTTGTGTACAAGATTCCTTTTCATAGGAAGCATGTTAGACTTAAATGTGTTTTGTATTTGCCTCTTGATGCTCTCTTTTGCTTCAAATACTATTTCTTGCGAGTTCATCATCAAAACTGCTGAGCCCATCATAATGGCTACAAAGAAAGAACTTCTTGGGAGATAACCCATGTGTTATTTTACCTACAGTACTTTGTTTTTATTTTGTGTCTTGGAAGTTGTTTACTACTGTAGCAACCTCTCCTTATCTTAGTTTTGTGTTTTGTTGTGCCAAGTTAAGCCGTTGATAGAAAAGTTCATACTAGATTTGGATTACTGCTCAGAAACAGATTTATTTGCTGTCACGAATCTGGGCTAAATTCTCTGTAGGTAACTCAGAAAATTAAGCCAATTTACGTGAGTGATCCTCAGATATGTACGCAACTTTCATTCAATTTGGGCATTTTCATTTGAGCAAGTCTGATGCCATTTTAAAATTCGTCAATACGAACTGTTCTGTTTTGACAGATTCTGCCTTTTATTTCGCATTGCCTCTTTTGCTATGTTGGATGAATTTCTTTGATCCACTAATGTCCAGTAGCATTATGCAATGTCCAGAAGTGTTAAGAATGATTGTGTCACCTCTGAATATGTTAATTTATATTGTGCACTAACCCTCTAATGAGTTGTTTCGAGTTTGGTGTGGAGGAAGTTTTCAAGGATCAAGAGAGGAGTATGATGCAACATGATCAAGGAGAGTGAAAGCTCTAAGCTTGGGGATGCCCCGGTGGTTCACCCCTGCATATATTAAGAAGACTCAAGCGTCTAAGCTTGGGGATGCCCAAGGCATCCCCTTCTTCATCGACAACATTATCAGGTTCCTCCCCTGAAACTATATTTTTATTCCATCACATCTTATGTGCTTTTTCTTGGAGCGTCGGTTTGTTTTTGTTTTTGCTTTGTTTGAATAAAATGTATCCTAGCATTCACTTTATGGGAGAGAGACACGCTCCGCTGTAGCATATGGACAAGTATGTCCTTGGTTTCTACTCATAGTATTCATGGTGAAGTTTCTCCTTCGTTAAATTGTTATATGGTTGGAATTGGAAAATGATACATGTAGTAATTGCTATTAATGTCTTGGGTAATGTGATACTTGGCAATTGTTGTGCTCATGATTAAGCTCTTGCATCATATGCTTTGCACCCATTAATGAAGAAATACATAGAGCATGCTAAAATTTGGTTTGCATATTTGGTTTCTCTAAGGTCTAGATAATTTCTAGTATTGAGTTTGAACAACAAGGAAGACGGTGTAGAGTCTTATAATGTTTTCAATATGTCTTTTATGTGAGTTTTGCTGCACCGGTTCATCCTTGTGTTTGTTTCAAATAAGCCTTGCTAGCCTAAACCTTGTATCGAGAGGGAATACTTCTCATGCATCCAAAATACTTGAGCCAACCACTATGCCATTTGTGTCCACCATACCTACCTACTACATGGTATTTTCCGCCATTCCAAAGTAAATTGCTTGAGTGCTACCTTTAAAATTCCATCATTCACCTTTGCAATATATAGCTCATGGGACAAATAGCTTAAAAACTATTGTGGTATTGAATATGTAATTATGCACTTTATCTCTTATTAAGTTGCTTGTTGTGCGATAACCATGTTCACTGGGGACGCCATCAACTACTCATTGTTGAATTTCATGTGAGTTGCTATGCATGTCCGTCTTGTCTGAAGTAAGAGAGATCTACCACCTTATGGTTAAGCATGCATAATGTTAGAGAAGAACATTGGGCCGCTAACTAAAGCCATGATCCATGGTGGAAGTTTCAGTTTTGGACAAACATCCTCAAATCTCTAATGAGAAAAGAATTAATTGTTGTTGAATGCTTAAAGCATTAAAAGAGGAGTCCATTATCTGTTGTCTATGTTGTCCCGGTATGGATGTCTAAGTTGAGAATAATCAATAGCGAGAAATCCAATGCGAGCTTTCTCCTTAGACCTTTGTACAGGCGGCATAGAGGTACCCCTTTGTGACACTTGGTAAAAACATGTGCATTGTGATGATCCGGTAGTCCAAGCTAATTAGGACAAGGTGCGGGCACTATTAGTACACTATGCATGAGGCTTGCAACTTATAAGATATAATTTACATGATGCATATGCTTTATTACTACCGTTGACAAAATTGTTTCATGTTTTCAAAATCAAAGCTCTAGCACAAATATAGCAATCGATGCTTTTCCTCTATGGAAGACCATTCTTTTACTTTCAATGTTGAGTCAGTTCACCTATTTCTCTCCACCTCAAGAAGCAAACACTTGTGTGAACTGTGCATTGATTCCTACATACTTGCTTATTGCACTTATTATATTACTCTATGTTGACAATATCCACGAGATATACATGTTACAAGTTGAAAGCAACCGCTGAAACTTAATCTTCTTTTGTGTTGCTTCAATACCTTTACTTTAAATTATTGCTTTATGAGTTAACTCTTATGCAAGACTTAATTGATGCTTGTCTTGAAGTGCTATTCATGAAAAGTCTTTGCTTTATGATTCACTTGTTTACTCATGTCATATACATTGTTTTGATCGCTGCATTCACTACATATGCTTTACAAATAGTATGATCAAGATTATGATGGCATGTCACTCCAGAAATTATCTGTGTTATCGTTTTACCTACTCGGGACGAGCAGAACTAAGCTTGGGGATGCTGATACGTCTCCGACGTATCGATAATTTCTTATGTTCCATGCCACATTATTGATGTTATCTACATGTTTTATGCACACTTTATGTCATATTCGTGCATTTTCTGGAACTAACCTATTAACAAGATGCCGAAGTGCCGATTCTTTATTTTCTGCTGTTTTTGGTTTCAGAAATCCTAGTAAGGAAATATTCTCGGAATTGGACGAAATCAAAGCCCGGGGCCTATTTTTCCACGAAGCTTCCGAAGTCCGAAGACGAGACGAAGAGGGGCCACGGGGTGGCCAAACCCTAGGGCGGCGCGGCCCCACCCCCGGCCGCGCCGGCCTATGGTGTGGGCCCCCGTGCCGCCTCTTGACTTGCCCTTCCGCCTACTTAAAGCCTCCGTGACGAAACCCCCGATCGAGAGCCACGATACGGAAAACCTTCCAGAGACGCCGCCAACGCCGATCCCATCTCGGGGGATCCGGAGATCGCCTCCGGCACCCTGCCGGAGAGGGGAATCATCTCCGGAGGACTCTACGCCGCCATGGTCGCCTCCGGTGTGATGTGTGAGTAGTCTACCCCTGGACTATGGGTCCATAGCAGTAGCTAGATGGTTGTCTTCTCCCCATTGTGCTATCATTGTCGGATCTTGTGAGCTGCCTAACATGATCAAGATCATCTATCTGTAATTCTATATGTTGCGTTTGTTGGGATCCGATGAATAGAGAATACTTGTTATGTTGATTATCAAAGTTATATCTACGTGTTGTTTATGATCTTGCATGCTTTCCGTTACTAGTAGATGCTCTGGCCAAGTAGATGCTTGTAACTCCAAGAGGGAGTACTTATGCTCGATAGTGGGTTCATGCTGCATTGACACAGGACGATGTGAGAAAGTTCTAAGGTTGTGTTGTGCTGTTGCCACTAGGGATAAAACATTGATGCTATGTCTAAGGATGTAGTTGTTGATTACATTACGCACCATACTTAATGCAATTGTCTGTTGCTTTGCAACTTAATACTGGAGGGGGTTCGGATGATAACCTGAAGGTGGACTTTTTAGGCATAGATGCAGTTGGATGGCGGTCTATGTACTTTGTCGTAATGCCCAATTAAATCTCACTATACTCATCATGATATGTATGTGCATTGTCATGCTCTCTTTATTTGTCAATTGCCCAACTGTAATTTGTTCACCCAACATGCTGTTTGTCTTATGGGAGAGACACCTCTAGTGAACTGTGGACCCCGGTCCAATTCTCTTTATTGAAATACAATCTACTGCAATACCTGTTCTACTATTTTCTGCAAACAATCATCTTCCACACAATACGGTTAATCCTTTGTTACAGCAAGCCGGTGAGATTGACAACCTCACTATTTCGTTGGGGCAAAGTACTTTGGTTGTGTTGTGCAGGTTCCACGTTGGCGCCGGAATCCCTGGTGTTGCGCCGCACTACATCCCGCCGCCATCAACCTTCAACGTGCTTCTTGACTCCTACTGGTCCGATTAAACCTTGGTTTCTTACTGAGGGAAACTTGCCGCTGTGCGCATCACACCTTCCTCTTGGGGTTCCCAACGGACGTGCCAACCACACGCATCACGCGTCCGTTAGGATTTTTCATCGTATCTGTTGACACGGAAAAAATTATCAAAGCGCCGTCAGAGGCGGTGCCACGCCGCGCAGGACGGATTCTGGGGACTTACCTTCGCAAAGTATTGCGGCATTCAGAGATTAATTCGCGACTGAGGCGCTCTGAGAATATATTGTCGAGTGCCTTTTGTTCGGCTAATGGAATGCTCTATTTCTTCGATTTGAACCGTTTTTCCGGGTTGCTATCTTTTGTCGAATAGGATCTTGAAGCTCCTTCTGTATTGACTTTCTATATTGATTTCATTTCTTCGGGTGCGCGACCAGCGCTCCCGATGGGAGTAGCCCCCGAGGCACAGCCGAGTGTTCGCACTTGGGTGTAGGCTCAACTTTCTTTATCGACTTTCTTGAAGTATGTTTTTCCTCGAATATGGAATTGGAATAAATGACGAGCATATGGACTCGAAGATTTATCCTTTTTTTAAGTTCCTCCCTGAAGAAAATTTCGTCGGGTCCTCCTTGAAGAAAATTTTGTCGGGTCCTCCCTGAAGAAGATTTCGTCGAGTTCCTCCTTGAAGAAAATTTCTTTGGGTTCTCTCTTGAAGACAATTTCGTCGGGTCCTCCTTGAAGAAAATTCTTCGGGTCCTCCTTGCAGAATTTTGTTTTATCAAGTTCTTTGCTAATGTAGTTTTTCCTTGGCGCAGTTTTTCTTTTGTCAACCTGAGATGTAAAGTGAATTGGTACAACGCAGCCCCCAAGTGTCGGGTGCGGCGAAATTAAATGATAATCAACTTTATGTAAAACAAAGGAACACTTAGCTTATTGGGCACGATGGAGTCGACGCGCGATGAAATCTTCGAGTACAGAGAAGAAGTCGAGCCGAAGTAGAAACCACCAAATAGCAAAAATAGATGGCGCCAAATTGTTGATGAAGAAATAGCCGTGCCCCCGAGCATTGCTGGGGTGACATCATGATTGTTGCTTAAACGACGTGTCGCAGTTGTGACCCGGGGCAAAGTCGTTGTCGAGCCCCCGAGTGTTAGTCATGATGTCGGAAGAAGTTGATGGAGTCGCGGCGTCATTTAAGGTGAAGCCATTTAGGATGACCATTGATAATAATATAATATGAATCCATATAGAGGATGAATCCATTAAGCCGAAGAATCCAGTAATAACCATAGAAGATGAATCCGCCGAAGAAAATAAATCCAGTAATAATCCTCGATGATAAATCCAGTGACCCGAAACGCCTCGGGTAATGTTGTATAAGAGTAAGCCAGTAATATCCATATAGATGAATCTTATGAGATGAATCCGATGAAGAAAAATCCAATAAGCCGAAGAAGATGAATCCACTGATCCGAAGAAGGTAATTTCACTAAGCCGAAAATAAATCCAGTGAGCCGAAGGAGATATATCCAGATGCGAAGAAAAGAAATTCACCAAGTAATCGAGTGTATTTGTGGTAACAAAGTGATGGCATAGCCCCCAGTGTTGAGTGTATTTGCTGTAATATTATTGTAATGGCACAACCCTGAGTATTTGGGTATGGAGAAAGTAAATAAATAAGTGAATCTTGGAGGAAGAGGAACACTTAGCTTTTACACCAGGTGTGGTGGAGCCGATGTGGAAGCAGGTCGTGTGGCGGATGCAGTCGATATAGTCGCGCGGCGCCTGGCCGGGATGGTTGATGTAGTTGGGCGGTGCTTAACCGGCGTGGTCGATGAAGATGACGCAATCGAAATAATTGTGAGGCCAGAAGACGAGACGCATGATGGCGAACAGAGTCGACACAACAAAGTAGTCGAAGCTTATTTCCGATCTGCAGTTATGTTATGGCGCAAAAAACCTGCGCGCAAATAATAATACGAGCCGATTTTTTGTTTGTTTGGCCAAATCAATGTTGTAATAGTAATTAATTGAAAAATAACACCTAATGATCCTGGTGTCGGATTGCGAATTCGAGACCCGGACGCGCTGGCTGGTACGGACTGGTGACTAGACGATGAACTCTAATCCCACTTTTATGAACAGACTCCTCAGGTAGTGATACATAGGAAGAGGCAACACGCAAAGCATTAGAAGTGATACAATAATAATTGAAGTGGTACTTAATCGAGAGAAAGAAAGGAGATGAGATTGAGCGCATAAAAAATCCATCAGCTCTCTTGTTGTGTTACGAAGGTTTCAATCAGGCCCTGTTACTATCCTGGGTCAACATGATTTTCTTCGTGTAGCATCTCCTCCACATGAAGTAGTACTTCTTGGTTTTGCTCTGGACTCGAAGCATACTGCCGCGTGGCCATGAGTATCCGCGATGGGCTACACGGGAAAGCCTGATCCGATCTTCGTCGAGTATCTCGCCCATGCTTGTCGCCAACTGAAGACGAACCCGACGAAAGCCAGCCGATTGATGATGATGAACCGAAAGCCATATGCAATCAGTACGTGGTTGTTGACAAAGTCGACGGATCCCGCCCGGATAACAAAATCCAGTCGTCGCTTGTCCCCACGGTCGGCGCCAATTGATGATGGATCACCTCGCCAATGCCTACGTATTGTAGACTTGGGTTTCGGGAGAGAGCGACGATGGAGATTCCGGGGGTGAGATTAGGCACACGACGTACCCAGCTTCGGGTCCCCTCGGTGGAGGATCCCTACGTGCTGCTAGCAATCTACTATATGATCATAAGTATCTTTAGAGGGTGCCGCCATATCTGTTGGCCTATGTTGTCTATCTGTTGGCCTCCCCTCTATCGGGTGCCCTGGCTGGCTTTATATATGCAACCAGCTTAGGGTTTTACAAGAGTCCTAGTCGACTATATCTTCGGGTTGCCTTGTTGGGCCTTCTCCATATTGGGCCGAGCCGAGCCAGGTATACTAATAATGGGTACCCGAAGGGTATACCCATGACAGTCGTATCACAATTTGGAGTTTTTGTGTTTCCGCATTTGGAAGATGTTGAAATGAAGTTCTTACACATTGACCTTGCATATGCATTATTCTTGATATATTTTTGTTGTGCTAACGGTGTTGTGAACATGAATGGACATGTCGTTGATGATATGCTCCTCTATCACGCACACGTATACTTTGCTTGGTCTTTGTTGTGTGAAGATATAAGTGACTTGTGGATGAGCGTCAATGAGTGGTTTCACCCACATACTCAACTACACAAGATCTCTCGATGAGAGCACGCCGACATCTTGCTAAGGTGACCTCCTTCTACTTGAGCTCTCTTGCTAAATCCATTGAACTTTGGCTACGCTTTGATTGCTCCTTTGCTTTTTTTGTGCTATTGATAGAACTCTTGACAAGTGAAGGGACATTCAAGCGTTGGTGTCATCTACCTCCTCTACACATTCATGAAGACTCATCGTCGAGGATGACTCTTTTTCAAGTGGGAGGAGATGATGCAGCCCGACCTTTGGTCTTATATGCATCATGTTCATCATCAAGAAGTACGCTCAAGTCCGACATCACGGAAGCATGGAAGAGAAGGAGGAAGAGAAGCTGGAAGCTCCAGGGCCGGCACTGCGGCCCTCCATAGGCCGGCACTACCGCCCTCCATAGGCCGGCACTACCGCCGCACCCCGGCACTGCCGGCTGGGGCACCCCGGCACTGCCGGCCGACGCACACCGGCACTGCCGCCGAGGCCACGACCACTTACAATATGAACCATTCGATGCCACGTGTATGGCTATGATGTATCTTTGCTTTCCCTAAACTACCCCTCCTTAGAGGCTCCCTATATATAGGCTCCCACCTCCCCCTTTGTTAGGTTAGAGTTGAATTGAGAATTAGGCTCATGCCTCCATCATCCCTTTGGGATTAGGGAAACCCCCTCCTTAGATTATCAAATCTATTGTATCAAGGCACTCCTTATATGATTAGTCTCTCGCACTTGTGATTCTACCACCGATCTCTCACTCGTGTGGTTCTATCGATCGTATACCGATCTTTCTCTCGGGGATTCTACCTCGTGTCTTTCTCTTGAGAGATTCTATCGGGAGTAAACCGGAATTGTATCGGGTTGGTGTGTGTTTGCGTGTGTTCATTGATAACGCGTGAAGCACACGTCCGTTGGGAACCCCAAGTGGAAGGTGTGATGCGTATAGCAGCAAGTTTCCCTCAGTATGAAACCAAGGTTGTCGAAACTGTAGGAGATGAAGGCCACGCGAAGGTTATTGGTGAAGGAGTGTAGTGCGGCGCAACACCAGGGATTCTGGCGTCAACGTGGAACCTGCACAACACAACCAAAATACTTTGCCCCAACTTAACAGTGAGGTTGTCAATCTCACCGGCTTGCTGTAAACAAAGGATTAAACGTATGGTGTGGAGAATGATGTTTGCTTGTGAAGAACAACAGAGAACAGAGATTGCAGTTGATTGTATTTCAGATGTAAAAGAATGGACCGGGGTCCACAGTTCACTAGTGGTGTCTCTCCAATAAGAAATAGCATGTTGGGTGAACAAATTACAGTTGGGCAATTGACAAATAGAGAGGGCATAACAATGCACATACATATCATGATGACTACTATGAGATTTAATCAGGGCATTATGACAAAGTACATAGACCGCTATCTGATACGTCTCCGACGTATCGATAATTTCTTGTGTTCCATGCCACATTATTGATGATATCTACATGTTTTATGCACACTTTATGTCATATTCGTGCATTTTCTGGAACTAACCTATTAACAAGATGCCGAAGTGCCGATTCTTTGTTTTCTGCTGTTTTTGGTTTCAGAAATCCTAGTAACGAAATATTCTCGGAATTGGACGAAATCAACGCCCAGGGTCCTATTTTGCCACGAAGCTTCCAGAAGACCGAAGAGGAGACGAAGTGGGGCCACGAGGCGGCCACACCCTAGGGCGGCGCGGCCCAAGCCCTGGCCGCGCCGACCTGTGGTGTGGGGCCCTCGTGTGGCCCCCTGACCTGCCCTTCCGCCTACTTAAAGCCTCCGTCGCGAAACCCCCAGTACCGAGAGCCACGATACGGAAAACCTTCCAGAGACGCCGCCGCCGCCAATCCCATCTCGGGGGATTCAGGAGATCGCCTCCGGCACCCTGCCGGAGAGGGGAATCATCTCCCGGAGGACTCTACGCCGCCATGGTCGCCTCCGGAGTGATGAGTGAGTAGTCTACTCCTGGACTATGGGTCCATAGCAGTAGCTAGATGGTTGTCTTCTCCCCATTGTGCTTAATTGTCGGGTCTTGTGAGCTGCCGAACATGATCAAGATCATCTATCTGTAATTCTATATGTTGTGTTTGTTGGGATCCGATGAATAGAGAATACTTGTTATGTTGATTATCAATTTATATCTATGTGTTGTTTATGATCTTGCATGCTCTCCGTTACTAGTAGATGCTCTGGCCAAATAGATGCTTGTAACTCCAAGAGGGAGTATTTATGCTCGATAGTGGGTTCATGTCTCCGTGAATCTGGGGAAGTGACAGAAATCTCTAAGATTATGGATGTGCTGTTGCCACTAGGGATAAAACATTGGTGCTATGTTCGAGGATGTAGTTACTGATTACATTACGCGCAATACTTAATGCAATTGTCTGTTGTTAGCAACCTAATACTGGAGGGGGTTCGGATGATAACCTGAAGGTGGACTTTTTAGGCATAGATGCATGCTGGATAGCGGTCTATGTACTTTGTCGTAATGCCCAATTAAATCTCACTATACTCATCACAATATGTATGTGCATGGTCATGCCCTCTTTATTTGTCAATTGCCCAACTGTAATTTGTTCACCCAACATGCTGTTTATCTTATGGGAGAGACACCTCTAGTGAACTGTGGACCCCGGTCCAATTCTCTATACTGAAATACAATCTACTGCAATACTTGTTTCTACTGTTTTCTGCAAACAATCATCTTCCACACAATACGGTTAATCCTTTGTTACAGCAAGCCGGTGAGATTGACAACCTCACTGTTTCGTTGGGGCAAAGTACTTTGGTTGTGTTGTGCAGGTTCCACGTTGGCGCCGGAATCTCTGGTGTTGCGCCGCACTACATCCCACCGCCATCAACCTTCAACGTGCTTCTTGACTCCTACTGGTTCGATTAAACCTTGGTTTCTTACTGAGGGAAACTTGCCGCTGTGCGCATCACACCTTCCTCTTGGGGTTCCCAACGGACGTGTCAACTACACGCATCAAGCAAATTTCTGGCGCCGTTGCCGAGGAGATCAAGACACGCTGCAAGGGGAGTCTCCACTTCCCAATCTCTTTACTTTGTTTTTGTCTTGCTTTATTTTATTTACTACTTTGTTTGCTGCATTATATCAAAACACAAAAAAATTAGTTGCTAGCTTTACTTTATTTACTGTCTTGCACTCTATATCAAAAACACAAAAAAATTAGTTGCTTGCATTTACTTTACTTGATTCATCATGTTTCCTTTTAATTTTACCACGAAAGACATACCGGTAGGACCTGGGTCTATAATTGGGAGAGATAATATAGAAGAATTTTTCAATCATGTCAGTACCGTTGAAGATTTTGAAGATAGACACTTGGTAGAACTTGCTCCTACTTATGAAATTGCCGCTGCTGCTTTAGTTCGTATGATGGAAACTAAATTTGTTAATCTCAATCCTATAATCCAACACATGTTTCTTACACTCGGTGATATGGAAGAAGGGGAAAAGAAAGACTTTGTTTTAGAAACCCTTCTTAGAGAATTTGGTGGTATAGCAAGAGAGGCTAGAAAGGTCTTTGCTAAATATAATATGCTTGGTTCTTATACCAATTTTGTTAGTCTCCTTGAAAAGATGGATATGGATAGAATAAAGTACACTAATAATATTAATGATGGTGGGGAGATCAAAGCACCAATACCATGTAAGCTCCTAGCAATGAATGAAGCGTTAGAAAATAACTATGCTTGGCTTGTTCCTGAAAATTTGTTTGATGAGAGTAGCAAGCCCAAGACTAATGAAAAGGGAGCCGCTGAAACTTATGTATCCAATATACTATGCATGGTTGAGAAAACTCCAAACCCCGCTGAAAATTCACCATCTCTTGATAATACTTGATACACACTTTCTGCGCCTAGCTGAAAGGCGTTAAAGAAAAGCGCTTATGGGAGACAACCCATGTTTTTACTACAGTATTTTTGTTTTATATTTGAGTATTGGAAGTTGTTTACTACTGTATCAACCTCTCCTTATCTTAGTTTAGTGTTTTGTTGTGCCAAGTAAAGTCGTTGATAGTAAAGTTCATACTAGATTTGGATTACTGCGCAGAAACAGATTTATTTGCTGTCACGAATCTGGGCTCTTTTCTCTGTAGGTAACTCAGAAAATTATGCCAATTTACGTGAGTGATCCTCAGATATGTACGCAACTTTCATTCAGTTTGAGCATTTTCATTTGAGCAAGTCTGGTGCCTCGATAAAATTCGTCAATACGAACTGTTCTGTTTTGACAGATTCTGCCTTTTATTTCGCATTGCCTCTTTTGCTATGTTGGATGAATTTCTTTGATCCATTAATGTCCAGTAGCTTTATGCAATGTCCAGAAGTGTTAAGAATGATTGTGTCACCTCTGAACATGTTAATTTTTATTGTCCACTAACCCTCTAATGAGTTGTTTCGAGTTTGGTGTGGAGTAAGTTTTCAAGGATCAAGAGAGGAGTATGATGCAACATGATCAAGGAGAGTGAAAGCTCTAAGCTTGGGGATGCCCCGGTGGTTTACCCCTGCATATTCTAAGAAGACTCAAGTGTCTAACCTTGGGGATGCCCAAGGCATCCCCTTCTTCATCAACAACATTATCAGGTTCCTCCCCTGAAACTATATTTTTATTCCATCACATCTTATGTGCTTTTCTTGGAGCGTCGGTTTGTTTTTGTTTTTGTTTTGTTTGAATAAAATGGATCCTAGCATTCACTGTATGGGAGAGAGACACGCTCCGCTGTAGCATATGGACAAGTATGTCCTTAGGCTCTACTCATAGTATTCATGGCGAAGTTTCTTCTTCGTTAAATTGTTATATGGTTGGAATTGGAAAATGATACATGTAGTAATTTGCTAAAATGTCTTGGATAATGTGATACTTGGCAATTGTTGTGCTCATGTTTAAGCTCTTGCATCATATACTTTGCACCCATTAATGAAGAAATACATAGAGCATGCTAAAATTTGGTTTGCATATTTGGTCTCTCTAAGGTCTAGATAATTTCTAGTATTGAGTTTGAACAACAAGGAAGACGGTGTAGAGTCTTATAATGTTTACAATATGTTTTTTATGTGAGTTTTGCTGCACCGGTTCATCCTTGTGTTTGTTTCAAATAGCCTTGCTAGCCTAAACCTTGTATCGAGAGGGAATACTTCTCATGCATCCAAAATCCTTGAGCCAACCACTATGCCATTTGTGTCCACCATACCTACCTACTACATGGTATTTCTCCGCCATTCCAAAGTAAATTGCTTGAGTGCTACCTTTAAAATTCCATCATTCACCTTTGCAATATATAGCTCATGGGACAAATCTCTACTACTTAAAAAAGAGGAACGAGTTCCGTCGTCAGACGGTACGTCGTCCGCTTCGTCGATGGTCTGTTCCGCGCCGGATACGTCGCCGTTTCATCCCACTTCCCCTCATTGGGCCAAGCCCAACGAAACCCACGGAGCCAGTCGTCACTCTCGCGTAGCTTCCTTCCAGGAGAAACCCCAAACCGAATCTTCCACTCTCCCCCATCTCCACCGCCGCCCCCTCGATCCCCAACACCACCACCTCCACTGCTCGTGCCCCACGTGTGCGAGACCTGCTCCGCCGCGCGTGAAAGGCAGAGGGAGTGGCGTCTCTTCCTCTGGGATCTGCAGCCTGCAGGTCATCGGGTCCGACATGGCCGCGCCACACGCACAAGAGGAGATTTGCCGAGTGGACCGAGCTGCGGCCTAGAGCGAGCATGAGCGGAGGACCTTGCTGCGACCGGGGCACGGGAAATCAAGCAGCAACCGGAGACCACCGGCGATGGCGACGGGGCAGAGGAGGCAGCGACGGAATCATAGAGGCGCTCCGGAGAGTTGGTTATGAGAGGTGATAGAAACCCGTTTTTTCTTTGTAAGCTACTTAATTCTACATCTCTGTAAAGCTACTCAATGCTTAATTTAGGTTTGATCCACCTCTGACTGGTCCGATTTACCATGGAACGAAAGATTCTCGGAGAGAGCTAAGGAGAAAATACCACAAAACTGGCGTTCCTGATGTTCTGATAATAATCATTTCATATGAGATGGCCATGTATAGAGTGCCGCTAGGTTTGGTTGGATGTAGACTAGCGCTAATACATGTCCCTGTGTGATCAACAATTTTTAGGGTTCAAGGCCTATTATATTAAACGAGAGTAGATTTCTAAAAAACTTGCAGCCACTTAGGTTCATGAGAGCACTGGTTTAAGGAATCATTTTGTTTAGTGCTCTATGTACAGCTGAATTCCAAGAAATATGTCAGTTGCTGGTCTTACTGGTTTGAACCGGTAGATTCTATACTATCCATTGATATTTGTGCTGAAAGTAATACCAATATTAGTGTTACCTTGATGTTGTACTCACATCAAAGAAACAACATACTTTGGGAGCAATCCATAGCAAATAAAATTGGAAATATCAAACTGAAATATATAAGTAACCGGCTGCTTATGAGCTACTTATAAATGGAAGTATGTTCTTGTAGGTGAAATAATGGAATAGCACATGCTCTCAATTATTTTCCTACATGTTCCCCCCCCCCCCCCTTCCCTATGTATTTATGTGACATCCCACTACTTCTCTTTCTAGGGGCCCCAGTTAAAAATTAAGGAGTTCTAATTACTGAGGGAGTTAAGGCGCATTCCAATGGATAATAAACCCCTTTTGACTGAAACACCTATTCAAAATAACATAGCAGAACCGCGGTCACTACTGAACTTCATTCTTCCGGATATATATTCTTATCCCATCAGGAATTGAAATCTTGGTATGATCTGTTGTGCTAACACACCCTCTACTCTATGTAATATCTGCGCTTGCTATTATTGGGACTATTAGCTAATTTTAGAGCATGTCAGGACCATTGTAGGGTCTGTTAGCTATTTCCCTGCATTATTAAAATGTTTCTTTCCATTGGTCTCAATTTTTCTAGGTTTATTTCTTTGGTGTCAACACATTTGCATTATTTCCCTGCATTCTTGGAGCTGTGGGTCGTATATATTAGTTGGGGAATTCAACACCTGACATTTTGCAATATCTAATGGTGAGGATAGTTTCTTCAATGTGATATCCCATCCCTGAGTGATTTAATATCAAATTTAATCACTCTTTGTAGAGACGAGTACATTCTTCAGTGTGTCGAAATTGATCGGGAATACATTTCTGGATTCCTGGACATTCACATTAACCATGGACAGACGGATCAACGGGTGCATCTATGTCGAGCTATCAAGGTTTGCTCCATCTCGAATTCTCGATGCCTTGTATTTCTCGATTTCGTATGTATGGACATAAGGACCAGGTCGTCAGACATCAACACATTTGTTGATTTATCAAATTTCTTCTATATTTCGTGCTCCAGCTCACAGTGTCTTCGTTGACTTATCAGGTTTTGTGTCAACAAGTGCCAAAAAATGCAGAGGGAGGCTGGAAGGGGAAGATAGTAGCGAAGAGGATAGATAATTTACTTTTCTAAAGTTTTGCAATTGTGTCCATCGGTGAGAAAGTGACTAGCGACGGTGGTGAAGGAAAGTCTATTGATCACGCCATTGGAGCCAGGACGAGGTTTGTGTAGATCTTGATTTTTCTGTTTGCTGATGATTCATATTTTCTGGACAAGTTTGTGGATGCAGAAATTTAGGGCTTTCCATACCTTTATATTAATAGAGAGAAACTGAGAATGTGTTGATGGAGTATTCGTATGGAGTCAATGTAGGAGATAGAACACCCACTGATTAGTAGGACTCACATACATAGTATACATGAAATGCAGGCTAAAAAGATATGTACCTGTTTACCGAGGATTTTTTTAGTAAGTGTTGGAGCTGACAAATAGGTATTTGGTTAGAAGACTATATAAATAAATATATTCAAAATTTAATCGATATATAAATAATATATACTCTGTAATTACTTGTGGGACAACAAGCGTTTGTATGTAATGTGTTGAATACAATTACTCCAGATAAGATATAGTTTCTAAACAGCAAATAAAGTGCTTTGTCAACCCATAGAGTACTCAGTTGTATATGCTTTTATAAAAGAGTGCGCACGATTGGAGGATTCAGATTTTTTTTTGAAAAGAACTGCACATATGATTATAAGTGTGTTATACATACGTAAATATTCGGTAATATTGTAGAAATGATGACAAGTCACTATCATGCTAATAGATTTTTTTAGGTGAATGTAACATACAAAATTTAACAACTGTGGTGTAGAAATTTTGGATATGCGTGCACTACTTAACTTTGTAGTACTAAGTAAAAAACATTCAGTAATTAGGATGATGGTCTTGGTGTAGGAAGTCAACTTATGGAATATATGCTTTTGCAAATACCATATTTTTGCTAATAGCAACATGCACTGATGGTTTTTCATCGGTGAATGCCTTTAGATAAGTAACCAATTGACCATATTTTTCATGACCAGATTCGACAAAATTAAATTAGGGAGTCTATGGTGGTCATTATCTTCCTTCCCACCAAGTAGCGCACTTGAACATGGATTTTTGTTTAATTTACTTCTTACTCATTGGTGAAATAGTTTATTGTGTACATGGATGTTGATCAAGCCAAAAGTACAAAGAAACCCTTTCAACCATTGCAGATTTTTCTTATTCGTGTGATTTTTCCGAGGAATGCATTTTTGGTAGGGACAACTTACAAGGAGCTAGCGATGCGGACTGAATGATGGTGCTTTCTCGGGCCAAGTAGATGTGAAGGCCTTGCGAGAGGTGGAGCAGAGCCAAAAATGAAGCCGACCATCAATTCCATTGCCAGTTTTTTTTTTCTTTCGTCAAATATTGTCGGGGTTTATAGTTGATAAGGGTGGTTGACTGAAGAGAGGGTAGAGAGTGATGGGTTGTTTGTTGTGAGATTATTAGAATCCTACTCAACTTGCACATGTTTTTTTTGCAGGATGGGGGCAGTGGGCTGGGAAGGAGAAATGGTGCACATGGTGGCTGAGAGGAGGAAGGAAAATAAATACATTCGCGTTTATAGCTAGGTGTTGAAAACTAAGTATATTGCGCTCGATGCATTTGACAAACTAAGTAGCTGGTGTACATGTACACTGATTATTGTTCGGTTGCAGTGCAGTATGGTTTGAGTAAACCTAAAATGCGTGCTCTTTCCTTCAGCTGGATGGTGCTGTTTTGAAATATAAAAATGTCCACCTATGTTTACGTATGTGATAAAGAAAAAAGTTGATCCGTAGCAGCGCACGGGCATTCAACTAGTAGCTTAAAAACTATTGTGGTATTGAATATGTACTTATGAACTTTATCTCTTATTAAGTTGCTTGTTGTGCGATAACCATGCTCACTGGGGACGCCATCAACTATTCTTTGTTGAATATCATGTGAGTTGCTATGCATGTCCGTCTTGTCTGAAGTAAGAGAGATCTACCACCTTATGGTTAAGCATGCATATTGTTAGAGAAGAACATTGGGCCGCTAACTAAAGCCATGATCCATGGTGGAAGTTTCAGTTTTGGACAATATCCTCAATCTCATATGAGAATAATAATTGTTGCCACATGCTTATGCATTAAAGAGGAGTCCATTATCTGTTGTCCATGTTGTCCCGGTATGGATGTCTAAGTTGAGAATAATCAAAAGCGAGAAATCCAAAATGCGAGCTTTCTCCTTAGACCTTTGTACAGGCGGCATGGAGGTACCCCATTGTGACACTTGGTTAAAACATGTGTATTGCGATGATCCGGTAGTCCAAACTAATTAGGACAAGGTGCGGGCACTATTAGTATACAATGCATGAGGCTTGCAACTTGTAAGATATAATTTACATAACTCATATGCTTTATTACTACCATTGACAAAATTGTTTCATGTTTTCAAAATAAAAGCTCTAGCACAAATATAGCAATCGATGCTTTTCCTCTATGGAGGACCATTCTTTTTACTTTTATGTTGAGTCAGTTCACCTATTTCTCTCCACCTCAAGAAGCAAACACTTGTGTGAACTGTGCATTGATTCCTACATACTTGCATATTGCACTTATTATATTACTCTATGTTGACAATATCCATGAGATATACATGTTACAAGTTGAAAGCAATCGCTGAAACTTAATCTTCCTTTGTGTTGCTTCAATGCTTTTACTTTGAATTATTGCTTTATGAGTTAACTCTTATGCAAGACTTATTGATGCTTGTCTTGAAGTATTATTCATGAAAAGTCTTTGCTATATGATTCACTTGTTTACTCATGTCATATACATTGTTTTGATCGCTGCATTCACTACATATGCTTTACAAATAGTATGATCAAGGTTATGATGGTATGTCACTCCAGAAATTATCTTTGTTATCGTTTTACCTGCTCGGGACGAGCAGAACTAAGCTTGGGGATGCTGATACGTCTCCGACGTATCGATAATTTCTTGTGTTCCATGCCACATTATTGATGATATCTACATGTTTTATGCACACTTTATGTCATATTCGTGCATTTTCTGGAACTAACCTATTAACAAGATGCCGAAGTGCCCGATTCCGTTTCTGCTGTTTTTGGTTTCAGAAATCCTAGTAAGGAAATATTCTCGGAATTGGACGAAATCAACGCCCAGGGTCCTATTTTGCCACGAAGCTTCCAGAAGACCGAAGAGGAGACGAAGTGGGGCCACGAGGCGGCCACACCCTAGGGCGGCGCGGCCCAAGCCCTGGCCGCGCCGACCTGTGGTGTGGGGCCCTCGTGTGGCCCCCTGACCTGCCCTTCCGCCTACTTAAAGCCTCCGTCGCGAAACCCCCAGTACCGAGAGCCACGATACGGAAAACCTTCCAGAGACGCCGCCGCCGCCAATCCCATCTCGGGGATTCGGAGATCGCCTCCGGCACCTGCCGGAGAGGGGAATCATCTCCCGGAGGACTCTACGCCACCATGGTCGCCTCCGGAGTGATGAGTGAGTAGTCTACCCCTGGACTATGGGTCCATAGCAGTAGCTAGATGGTTGTCTTCTCCCCATTGTGCTTAATTGTCGGGTCTTGTGAGCTGCCGAACATGATCAAGATCATCTATCTGTAATTCTATATGTTATGTTTGTTGGGATCCGATGAATAGAGAATACTTGTTATGTTGATTATCAATTTATATCTATGTGTTATTTATGATCTTGCATGCTCTCCGTTACTAGTAGATGCTCTGGCCAAGTAGATGCTTGTAACTCCAAGAGGGAGTATTTATGCTCGATAGTGGGTTCATGTCTCCGTGAATGCAGGGAAGTGACAAATCTCTAAGATTATGGATGTCTTGTTGCCACTAGGGATAAAACATTGGTGCTATGTTCGAGGATGTAGTTACTGATTACATTACGCGCAATACTTAATGCAATTGTCTGTTGTTAGCAACTTAATACTGGAGGGGGTTCGGATGATAACCTGAAGGTGGACTTTTTAGGCATAGATGCATGCTGGATAGCGGTCTATGTACTTTGTCGTAATGCCCAATTAAATCTCACTATACTCATCATAATATGTACGTGCATGGTCATGCCCTCTTTATTTGTCAATTGCCCAACTGTAATTTGTTCACCCAACATGCTGTTTATCTTATGGGAGAGACACCTCTAGTGAACTGTGGACCCCGGTCCAATTCTCTATACTGAAATACAATCCCATCTGCAATACTTGTTTCTTGTTTTCTGCAAACAATCATCTTCCACACAATACGGTTAATCCTTTGTTACAGCAAGCCGGTGAGATTGACAACCTCACTGTTTCGTTGGGGCAAAGTACTTTGGTTGTGTTGTGCAGGTTCCACGTTGGCGCCGGAATCTCTGGTGTTGCGCCACACTACATCCCGCCGCCATCAACCTTCAACGTGCTTCTTGACTCCTACTGGTTCGATTAAACCTTGGTTTCTTACTGAGGGAAACTTGCCGCTGTGCGCATCACACCTTCCTCTTGGGGTTCCCAACGGACGTGTCAACTACACACATCACTATCCAGCATGCATCTATGCCTAAAAAGTCCACCTTCGGGTTAGCATCCGCACCCCTTCCAGTATTAAGTTGCAAACAATAGACAATTGCATTAAGTATGGTGCGTAATGTAATCAACACAAATATCCTTAGACAAAGCATTGATGTTTTATCCCTAGTGGCAACAGCACATCCACAACCTTAGAACTTTCTGTCACTGTCCCAGATTCAATGGAGGCGTGAACCCACTATCGAGCATAAATACTCCCTCTTGGAGTCACAAGTATCAACTTGGCCAGAGCCTCTACTAGCAACGGAGAGCATGCAAGAACATAAACAACACATATATGATAGATTGATAATCAACTTGACATAGTATTCAATATTCATCGGATCCCAAACAAACACAACATGTAGCATTACAAATAGATGATCTTGATCATGATAGGCAGCTCACAAGATCTAACATTATAGCACAATGAGGAGAAGACAACCATCTAGCTACTGCTATGGACCCATAGTCCAAGGATGAACTACTCACGCATCAGTCCGGAGGCGGGCATGGTGATGTAGAGCCCTCTGGTGATGATTCCCCTCTCCGGCAGGGTGCCGGAGGCGATCTCCTGAATCCCCCGATATGGGATTGGCGGCGGCGGCGTCTCTGGAACTTTTTCCGTATCGTGGCTCTCGGTAATAGGGTTTTCGCGACGGAGGGAATTTATAGGCGAAGGGGCAGAGTCGGGAGGCGCTCGAGGGGCCCACACCATAGGGCGGCGCGGGCCCCTCCTTGGCCGCGCCGCCTTGTGGTGTCGCCACCTCGTGGCCCCACTTCGTATCTCCTTCGGTCTTCTGGAAACTCCCTGGAAAAATAAGACCCTGGGCGTTCGTTTCGTCCAATTCCGAGAATATTTCCTGTGTAGGATTTCTGAAACCAAAAACAATACAAAACAGGAACTGGCGCTTCGACATCTCGTTAATAGGTTAGTGCAGGAAAATGCATATAAATGATGTAAAGTGTGTATAAAACATGTGAGTATTGTCATAAAACTAGCATGGAACATAAGAAATTATAGATACGTTTGAGACGTATCATTCATCGTGTTCTTCCTCTCCCCCACCTTTCCCTCAGTCAATTCGTGAAATCGGGCAACCCACCTGGCCTTAGGTCCCATCAGTTATTGTTTCAAGTTGTCACCGCTACCTGTTGAGAGCTAAGTTGCCGATGTGGTGACCTTGATCTGCGGTTCCCTACTGGCCCTGGACTGTTACGGCGTGGAGATCTTGCAGGTTCCGAGGCGACCTCCCTACCGGCTATTACTGCCCCCATGATACCAATGTCTGCCATAGCATTTTCGTATAAGTATGCTCGGGGGTCGCCAGGAGGTGGCCTGGTTGTCATCATCTACGAATGTGCCATCATATAACCTAATTCTGGCGTCTTGGGTGTTATGTGCCCTCTCGAATCTATTGACATGAAGGACATGTCGAGATTTTGAACCAAATGCTCCCCTCGTGCGGCCTCGGATATTCCTGCCATCCGAGACCTGGTTCTTTCTTCGGGTGCCCTGTTGTTGTTTGCCGAATTTCCTGATTGCGCCCCCTGGTTAGCTCTACGTTCGCTGGAAGCGTCCGTTGCAGCTCTCCTTGCATCTAGTTTCTCCTGTAATTTCTGCAACTCGCGCCTTGTGCGGTGAGCTTGTATTGGTATGATATGAGCTCCTCTGTTGTTGCTTGTGTTGTCATTAGTTCTACCCCACTTATGGCTCTTGCGGCTCTGTCCCAAGCGGCTTGAGGGAGTTCTACTTGCTCTCTCGGTTGAGATCTGACATATTTACTTCCTGTGCCTCTAGTGAGATCTGCGGGATCGAAAGCCTCAGATTGCTCATCCTCATGTACTTCGCGACCCGACGCGGTAAGCACGCAGATCTGATGTCTTGTCGAGTCTGCACTATCATCCAGCTCATGATCTTGAGTCATTGATTTCCTTCGTGGTTCTGGGCTTGACACCCGCATATTATACAGAGGGTCGGTGACACCGTCGTATTGATCGGCGAAGACCTTCTCACTATCGCTGAAACTAGTGATGTTGGTGAAGTCAAAGTTGGTGAAGTCAAAGTTGGTGAAGTTGTCTGAGATGTTGCTCCAACGTAGACCAGTTTCGGCGATCGGCCCGAAAGTCAACTCGTCGAACTGATCGGCAAGTTTTCCGCTATCAGCGGGCTTGATGGTGTGTGGCGGCGAAGTCTCCTCTACACCTGATTCGATGGGCGATGTTGATGAACCCGACGATTCGTGCTCGTCCGCCAGCGGTCCCGAAAAAATTGGGGCCGAAAAATGGTGTGCGCTTTCTTTTCCAACAAGGAAGCGAAAGCTCCCGGACGTCATCTCCATTGCTTCTCCCAGGTTGGAGTATGCGGGCAAACGAGCGGGAGGGTGAGGAACAAAATCGACAAAGCCAGATTGGATCTGTTTACCTCCTTCCACTGTGTTTCTTGCTGCCGACGATGATGATGATGATGATGCCATCGAGATCAGGATCTTGCTACCTCTAATTCCCACGGACGGCGCCAATTGACGAGGGATTAACTCGTGAATGCCTACAGATTGTAGACTTGGGATTTCGTGGAAATAGAGGGCAAGTAGATCTCGAAGGTTAGTCAGAAGAATAAAGGCGTCCAACTCGTAATATTACGGTGGCTAGGGTTTCACAATAATCGATCCTCTATTTGTCCTCGACATCGCCATTATATATGAGGCGCAGCCAAGGCATTTCGTGCTATACAAGTTTACATACACTTTTCCAGATTAGGCCTTTCCATATATTATTTTACAAGTTTTCCTATATTGACTCTATTTTCTTAACTCACACGTCCTCATCTTCATGGGCCTTCAAACCTTCGGATCCGTGGGCCTTGAACTCTTCGAATACGTATGAACAGGGACCAGGGACACACATACAACATGTCCTTTTGGCATACCTATGTCAGACATGAATGAGGCTAGTATTTAGTTGTGGAACCTTACGAGCACTCAGATCTTGGCGCGAAGGAGGAACGCTGCACGCGCTGCCATGGCTGCCATAAACGCCGGAGTGATGATGCTACGGCGAGTGGTGGCGGCCATGCCGATGCGCCGGCAACCGACGGTGATGCTTGATCATTCACCCTTCTTCACGATGTGATGTTTGATCTTCTTTTGGTGTCATCTTTCATGTATGATTGAGTACATTAAACAATCTATTTTGCATGATTATGTTGCTACATTTGATAAATATGGGATCATTTGCATAAACCATGTGTTTCCAGTTTACGTCTTGTGGGAATATATTGTTATACGGACCGTGTTTGATGCGTCTAGGCTGCGCGACCATTTTTTAGCCCGCAAACGTGTTTGGGGTGGCCTAATACGCCTATTTAGAATTTACGGTTTGGAGGATCCGCTAGAGATGCTCTAAGTTTGAATGGATGTTGCTATTTACAGTCAATCTGAACCTAACACCTTTTTTTTTTGAACTCTAAAAGGCCCCGAAGGACCTAGACCTTGAATTAAATTTGCAACAGCGGTAGTACAAAGGTCAGATAAGGACACGAAAAACAGAAAATTAGAAGCCAGTCCCTAGATTTTTCTGGCAGGACCCTAAAAAGAAAATTGAAATTACAATTGGATCCAAACCACTGCTTCAGTAGGGAAACGTTCCGACCGTCGCCGGGGACGAACCACTTGGGAACGCCGGAACGCCAGCTCGCCATCTCCAGGAGAAAAGGTAGCTGGACTCCAAACTTCAGCAAAACTGCCTCCCCAAAGACATAAAGCCGGGAGGAAGAAGATATGCGCAAGCGCGCAACAAACGGTCGCTCTTCGACCAGCAAGGTCATCCATGAAGATGAGACCGCCCATCGACCACCGTTGCCCGCAGGAAGCAGCAGGCGGCGTAGCTCCAAAAAGGAGACCGCCCATCGACCACCACCAGTCACCGAGGACAACAGTAGGCGGCGTAGCTCAATTGTCTTCGTGGATGAGAAAGAACAACAACAACCAGGCCGCCCTTCGGCCAGAAGATTCACCGGGGAGGAGGAAAGCATATGCCCAGACCCTCCAGTGAGCACCAGTGAAGATTTGCACGGACCCAATCGACTAGATCTGGAGCTCCGCCCAAACTCTTCTGCATCCCCGCCTCCAAGACGACGACAGAAAGTTGGTTGGAGCTGCTGCTGATCCTCCAGATCTGGGACTCCATCCGATTTATTTGCTGAGCATCTGACCCATCTAGCTCCAGCAGAAGCCATCCTCCATGGACAGCAGGCTAGAGGAAGAAAAGGCCCTGCCCCTACGCCGACGGAGCACGCCGGGACGAAGCTCAAAACCAGCACAAGGCCGAAGACAACAACAAACCGTAGACTAGACCTACAGCTACAACTAGTATTTACAGCCCCGTCCTCGCTCCGGCCGGCAACGCCGGTAACCTAACACCTTGAATGTGCCACATCACAGGATATGAACAAACTAAGAAATACTTCTTCCTTCTACTCTGCTACCTTGTGCAAGAGCGTTAGGAAAAAGAATGAAAGAACCCAAAAGCAAAGACATGAAGTCATAATAATGACTCGAAAACGACATATGATGATAATCCAGAAAGTGGAGAACAATCACACGAAACTCATGACCGTGCAGCCTGTGAACCAGCAAAGTATAAGAGAATCTAATTTGGTATGTACGAATATGATTAGGATCGTGCCCTAATGTGATATCACTAGTAGAAACAAGGCTTTGGTTTTTTTTTGCTCCAAAGAGCATTAGTACCGGATTTGGTACGAATCGGTGCTAAAGGGGTTATTAGCACCGGTTTGTGCGGTCTGAACATCCAGGAGACCAGCCGCGGCATTAGCATCGATTCGTGCGGGACCTAAAGGTCTACCTATTTTACACTGTAAAATAGAAAAGAAAATGATAGAAAATTCAAAAAATAAAATCTTCTGAGATTCCTATATATTACGCAACCTAATATTAGGGAAAATTAATAAATTTGAATTTCTAATTTTTTTGCAATTTTTTTTAAAAAATGGTCAAACGGCTTTTCTGGTTGCATACGATCTCGAAAAAAAAAGGAAAATATATCAAAATGATCGTGGGAAAAAGTTACATCCGAATTCACCCGGGTTTACCCGGTTAGCCAATTTTTAGATTCTCAAAATTTCAAATTAAAATATGAAAGCAGTAAGATTTTAGTTTTTTGCTAGAAATTTAGGATTTTATATATATATATATATATATATATTTATTTATTTATTAAAATTAAAATTAATAATTGCATCCTGCATAAAGATTACTATTACTTTTAGCAAATTATAAGATTTTCAAATTTTCAGGTTTTAGGTTTGGCAAAAAAATTAAAATAATTAAAATTAATACAAATTATAAAGTTAATGTTTATTTATTTATTCAAGATTATTATTACATCATTAATTTTGTTTATTAAAAGAATTATTTGAAATTTGAATAATAAAGAAATATGACATCGACAGACATGTTAATAGGATTGATATGATATTAGTATCACATACATGCGCGTGAAGCACTTGGATGCGGAACGGAAAGGAACTTGGAAGTTAAACGTGCTAGTGCTAGAGTAGTGGAAGGATGGGTGACCGAGTGGGAAGCTTGAGCACGAGTAAGTAATTGGACTAGAGATAAGGGTGGTTAGAGACTAAACTTGTGAAATAACTAAAATATTAGAAATTCTGAAGTAAAAAAAGAAAAAAAGAGGGAGTGGAAAATAATTTGAATTTTTTTTACGGTAGCGGGGTTCTACCGCGACAGCGTTTGGGGCGTTTTCCTGCCGCGGCAGACCCTTTAGCACCGGTTTGTAATCCTCTCGCTCGGGCGCCCGGCAGTCGCCACGTGGTGCCCCCTTTAACACTGGTTCGCAACTGAACCAATGCTAAAGGGGGGCCTTTTGCACCGGATGCGTTGCACCGGTTGGGCATCCGGTGCATATGGCCCTTACCAACCGGTGCAAATGCCCCATTTCCACTAGTGTATGAACGAACTAGAAAAAGAATTCTTTGCTCTGCTCGATCTAGTACCTTGAGGAAGGGTGTTAGGACAAAATACAAGAACCCACAAGGAAAAATTGTGAAGTCATATTGATGATTAGAAAACAACATATAATTAATGGTGATCGAAAAAGTCGAGAACAAACACACAAAACTAATAATCGTGCGGTGGGTGAAGGGCTAAGTTCTTATTTCAAAAAAGAACAAACCAACAAAATATGGGAGTTTCTAATTTGGTATGAATATGAGTAGGACGTGAACTAATATAGTTCATGTTAAATTTATCGTAACAAACCTTACTCCAAGCGCAAGACAAACGTGTTGGTATCACCTGCACGCCTGTTAGCGCCTCTTTTTGGAGAGGTGGCGCATACACACCGATGTATTACACGGTAAAGTGTGTGTATCAATCCTGCTAGCTTGGAGTTAGGTGATGAAGTCATATTATTGATGATTGGAAAAAGACATATAATGGTAACCTAGATAGTCGAGAACTATCACACGAAATTGATGACCGTGCGCTGCAAAATATGGGAGATTCCAATTTGGTATTGACTAGCAAAAGTGCCCGTGCGTTGCATCGGAAAAATAAATTTTCAAATGCTATGGTAAACATTTTCTCATTTTAATGACCAATATAATCATTCATAATAAGATTAAATGGCAAGCCCTTGGACATCATCGAGGCTTGAGGATACCTACCGTCCAAGATCCGCGGCGGCCAGCCCTACGCCCCGCTCTAGCCAGTTAGCGTCGGACAATCAGCGTCAGCCAGCCCTGAGCCGGAGCACGGCCTCCTTCAATCGTCATCTGTTGTGCCTCCCTTCCGCTAGAAGTGATAGGTGAGAGGAGAGAGGTCGGGGTACATGGCGTTCTGGCCGGCAGCGCGTGAGGATGGCAACAAATCGAACCGTTTTTTTTTCACTTCCCTGTGGCAACGATGGATAATATTCTTAAATTTTTAGGGGTAAATTCGGAAAAAATGACGATCTGGAAGAAGCCTGAGCTCTTTTATTATTAGATAAAGAATTAGTGTGTTGCCAGGCCAAACATATTTACACCTATATACACTAACAATAATTTAGTCTCTTAAATTTACACAAAACAAATCAAGATGTGAGTGTCAATACGGCTGGCTACAATCTTTTTCCTCTAAACCTACATTACTTCTTTTCATCTATGGGTTCCTTAACACTTTGTGGTATGCCTCTTAATTAATGAAGCAATGTATTATTGAGAAAAGAAGCCAATCTATTCGATCTTGATCAGAACTGATATGGTCAAAATTCCTGAGAAAATATTCTTGTACAAATTGCAATGTCCACAGTCATACGCAAGACAAACAAACAGTACAGACTCAAATTCTGCATGGATCTATAATTGCAATGTACTATTCCATAGTTACGTGTGTAGGAAAATGCAAGGTAATAAATGCTTTGTTTATAGTTGTACATTATCCAGTCGCAGCCTTCCTGCCGTACAAATATGAACCATGTAAAACTCAGTTGTGCTACACAGACAGCTTAAATTTTGCATTGCCCAGGTTTTAAATGCTGACTACCAGATTTATATGCCCTTCTATACACTATTAAGATTTCAGAAATATGCAATGTTGGAAGTGTCTACATTAGCTTAATGCTGAAAGGCATATACCGTGCACTGCAACGCTTCAAGTACAGGCATGCATGCCCGTAAGCTGCACAAGTCGAAGCCTCGAGCGAGCAGGCCCAGCAACAGACCCGTCTCCACTGGCCAGCAGGAAGTTGGGGAGAGAACGGTGTGGTGTGGCTTGGCAGCAGGGCGGCAGGCACTGGGCTCGTCGATCCTGGAGCTTAGCCAACCAACTGTCTGGTCTGGGTTGGGTGCCAGGGACTTGGCGGTGATCTGTGGTGTCGTAAAGCTGGGATCCTTGCCCCGGGCTGCAACGAGCTGACTGCCGGACAGCCGCGGCGGACGATTATGAGCTGCCGGAAGATGTGCTCCTGGCGGCTGTAGATACCGGGAACTTTGGCTACTTCTCGTGGTTTATATTGTAACACAAACTTCATGGGCAACGATTTCATGGAATACGCCAAGGTCAAACTGCAGTACGTGGGTTGGAGTTTGGACGCGGAGAACGATTTCATGGAATACGCCAAGGTCAAACTGCAGTACGTGGGTTGGAGTTTGGACGCGGAGAACGCCGTAGATGCGGACGATTTCCACCGGAGTATAGACGGGGTGGAGGGACACCGATCGGCCCGATCTCGTCCATGAAGATGATGGACATCTTCAAATCCTCGTTCTGGCCGGCCATGGTGGACATGATCCTTCGATGCGCGCCACCGTGAGTACCGCCTTGCTGGTGCAGGGCAGGCTGTGAAGAAGGATCTGCACGGCAGCTCGACGTGTTTCGACCGAGTAGTTTTGGCGGCAGCTCGACGAGTTCCGTCCGAGCAGTATTGTCGTGATCGATATAGAGAGCCAATCGACAGAATCGGCCGCCTAGGGTTTTCGTGTCGAGGGCTCGCGGCGCGGTTTAATATACATTGGTGTATCGTATGGAAAGCTGTATCCGAACATAGTTTGTATCGGAGCCCAGTCTGCGTTCGACGAGAAGCTGGACGGTAAGGGAATCGATAACGGGGAAAGAGGAGTTCTTCGGCCGCGGGATCAGCGACGCTTTTTAACTGGGCCTGCTTCAATCACGGGTCGAGCAGCGCGAGGAACGAACGGACCTGTGGACTGCGGGCTAGTTTTCAGGAAAGGTAAGGGCGAATATGAAAATTAATGGGGCCTTTTTCTCCTTAGACTCGGCCCAGCCATGTACTGCGGGTTGATTCCTGAAAATATAAGGATTGAGGTGCAAAATGGACGGACGGACGACGGAAACCCTTTTCGCTTTATTATTAGGTATTGATATTACTCGGGTGTGCGCGAGTTTGTTATGAACGAAGTAGTAACGAATTCTGCGCTATGCTATGCTATTGTTACCTCGAGAAGGGCGTTAGGAAAACATAAAAGAACCCAAAAGGAAAAGTGATGAAGTCATATTGATGATTGGAAAACGACATGTAATAATGATCAAGAAAGTCGTGAACTATATGCATGTCACATGAATCTGATGACCGTGCGGCGAGTGAAGCAGCAAAATATAGGAGATTCCGATTTGGCATCGCCTCATCACTTTCTTAGCGCATGGTAGGGCCTGCCTACCTTTGGAGAGGCGCCGCATGCACGCCTCTCTTACACGATGAAGCGTGCGCGTCTATCCGGCTAGCTGGCAGAGGCTTGGTAGAGAACAAGTCAGCCTGTAAATGGGCACCTTAGAGCATCTCCAGTCGCGTCCCCCAAAGCGTCCCCCAAAGGGATTTGGGGCGCGCCGGACAAAAAAAGCGTTCCAGCCGCGTCCTCCAAAGCCCATTTTTGTCCGGCGCGGCCCGATACGGTGTCCGGCGTCCCGAGCCCGTCCCCGTCCCACAGGGGACGCTCCGGGGACGCCGGACACAACGAAAAGCGAGGCCAACCGACGCGGGGCCGACCCGTCAGCGGCACAGGGAAAATTCGTCTCACACTCCCGCCAAATCCCGCCGCTCCCGCCAAATCGCGCCTATACCGCCGCGCACAGGCCTCCCAAAACATATCCCGCCGCCGATTCATTTCTCCTATCCCGCCGATTTCTTTCTCCCTCCCGCCGTCCACCCGCCGCCGCTACCCTCTCCCCATTCCATGGCGCCGCCGACAGCCCCCAAAAAGATGGCGAAGAAAGCGGCCAAGAAGCCGCCGGGCAATGCGACGATAGGGGCGAAAGCGCCGTTCGCGAAGCCGCGGAAGGCGCCGGCTGCGAAGAAGAAACCTGAAGGAATGACCGAAGATCAATGGCAGCAAGATTGCCTGCGTCGGAAGCTATCGACGGCGGAGCGGAAAGGACGGAGGGCGGTGGAGCTGGAGAAGAAGGCTCAGGCGGCGCGCCAGCACCAGCACGTAATGGCCGGGTGTATCGCCGCCACCAACGCGAGCCCATGGAGTACGTCCATGCCGGTGTACGTTCCCGGAGTGATCTCTCCGTCGCAAGCCGCCTTCTACAACGACGGCCCCTCCGCCACTCCCGGGTGCGTGACGCCTAACTTGTCGCCGCACTACCAGGATGCGCTGCCGCACGGCGGCTTCAACCCCAACAACCTCTACTCCCCGGCGTACGAGCAGCGCGAGCCAGGACCCGGTCCGGACGGCGACCCTTTCACCGGCCGCAGGGGTCCGCTCGAATACGACGGCGCCGGTGCTGAGGAGGACGACGGGGTTGAGGAGGAGGACGACGAGGAAGAGGAGGGGGTGGAGGACGACGAGGAGGACGACGATGAGGACGAAGAGGGCGGCGACGAAGAGGACGACGAGGGTGCCGGTGACGATGATCTCGTGGAGGTAGACGCGGATGGCGTGAGGACGAAGAAGAAGAAGAAGAAGAAGGCGTCGGGCACACGAGGCCCGAAGTGGACGCCTCTGGAAGATCTTTGTCTGTGCGAGTCGTGGGCGACGGTGAGCCATGACTCCATCATCGGCGCCAACCAAAAAGGCGGGAAGTATTGGGCGAGGATCAAGGCCGAGTTCGATGAGCGCAAGCTCATCAACAGCGACTACCAGAAAGTGACAATGAAGAGGAGCCAAAAGGCAATGTCGACGCGATGGGCCATCATCCAGGCGTCGGTGAACTCCTTCCATGGGTACCATCACGACTTAGAGACCAGAGGCGACAGCGGCGCCGACGTCGCCCAACTGGTACGACTGTTTCTTCCATAATCCGTAGCGCCCACATTGTGTTCGATGAAATGACTCTGCTTCCTTTGGTTAGTTTGATCGGGCCATGGATTTGTACGCCAAGAACTCGGAAGGTCACAAGTCTTTCGTGCTCATGCATTGCTATGGCAAGCTCAAAATGAATGAGAAATGGCGGCTGACGCGCTTGTCGCTGTCCAAGGGGAAGGACGCCATTGATCTGGACGCGCCGCTGGCAACTTCGACAGTATGCCCCATCGGCAACAAGGCTGCCAAGGCCGCCTTGGCCGACGCTGCGTCGTTCGAGAAGACGCAGCGTCGATCACGAAATGCCTCGCCGACGTCTCCTCGACCTTTATCTCCCGCGACAAGAAGGCCGACCAAAGGTGGGCCGAGCTGCTCAAGAGGCAAGAGGAGAAGCCGGAGCTCAAGAAACGCAGGGACGACATGTCCCCGCCGAGAACGTCGACAGAGAGAATGTCTCCCGGACGCGAGCGGCGCACAACTTCTTCAAAGGCCGATCCTCGACGACATCGAAGCCAAAATGGCGGCGGCGGACGCGGCGGCCCTGGCAGCCGCATCGGCATCGGCGGCGCGGCAGCAAGAAGAAGAGCAGTCGACGCGTCTTCTATCGCTACATGCGTCGGCCTCGCGTCGGCGACGGAGCGACGCACCATGCACAGAACGAGCAGATCGCGACGAGGTCGTCGTGCTCGACGGGCCTGCGTCGACTCAGGACACGACGCCGTCGACCAACCCCTGCCCCTTCTTCTAATTTGCATGCACCACCGGTCTGTAATATGATCGCGCGCCCAGTACTTTGATCGATCGCCGCTACTCTGATCGCGACGAATCGGCGGGAACGATCTCTTTTGAATGCATCTATTTGAATTTCTGATTGGGGGCGGCGTTTGGGGGACGCGGCTGGGGAGCGACGTCCCCCAAACGCGCCACGAACAAAACACGTCCCCCAAACGCTCGATCCGGCGCGGTTTGGGGGACGCGACTGGAGATGCTCTTAGCGGCGGTCCACCAAGTGCCCACCTATGTCCATAAATATCATACGGAATACCGCTACTGGCGTAGCTTAGGGGGGGCACCGCCCCTCATGATTTGGCACAATTCTGAAGGAAAAAATTATGGAAGACGTTGGATTAAAAAAAATTGTGTGTTTGTTCCCCCCCTAGAACTCCTAAGTTGCACTTTGCCCCTCTCAGCCATCCTTGGCAAGCTCCGCCACTATACCGCCAGGTCTGGCTTGGGGTGGGGCAGGCAGGGCGACCGCCTGGGGCCCCAAAAATCGAAGGGCCCCATCCTAGATATTTTGTACAGCCACTAGTATACAATTTCTCCATGCAAGGCCAGCAGAGAAAAGGCCTTTGGGCCAAGGACGTAGAGCGAAGAAGTCTAGGAGGTAGAAGCCAGAAGGCGCCCGCATTTAAGTCTAGGAGGTAGAAGTCAGTGAGAGTAGTAGTGTAGTAGTTTTGGATTTTATTTTTCCCCTAAAATCAACTCCAGGGTTTGATTTAGACCGGGATTTACAAGTTCAGGGTACAAACGATCGGGATTTGGATTTGAAGGTTCATTTCGCCAAACCTCTATGAATTCAGGGTTTAGAATAGACTTTTTCCAAAAAAAAAAGGCGCCTGCATTCCCCGCAATCACGATTGATTCGTTCGCATCTTGATCCGCCAGACGGAATTAGCGATTTGTGCGACTCTGCCTCGTCGCCTTGACGGCTCGAGGGCGGCTCGGCTGCCCAGCCGCAACCAGGCACCGCGGACAGAAACGGACCGACCACGGCGATTCAGCGATCAGCGAGACCCCGAGTCGCCGAGACAGCGCGGGGCCTTCTTCAGACCAGGAACTTCTTCAGACTTTAGTTCATCGTAGTAGTAGCAGATACATCGATCAGCGCCGCCTGCTACACGGTAACAGTTCTGTCAGTTTCTGAATTGTGATCATGTTTTCGAATTTTCTCCTAATTCTGAAGTTTTTTGCTTGTCAGTTTGTAGATTTGTCGTCTCACCGATTTCGCCAAAATACACGTACATCACCGATTTAACCAATCTGAGTTATATTGTCAGCCCCTGTATATTGTATTATTATTCAATGATTTCTACCTTCTCATATGCATAGTCTTTATAATCCAAACTTTGATTTTTTTTTGTAGCACTGTGTGCTATTCAATACATATTATTTACACGTATATATATATTACACTTTTTATGATATTATTAATATCAAGGGCCCTAACTTTTAGTCTAGCTCTAGGCCCTCAAAATCTTAGGACTGGCGCTGTACACCGCTATGGGCACGTTTGGTTGCCTGGGCCTGATTCATGGCTCACTGGGCAACGGTGCAGGCACACTTACGCGTCCAGAACGACTCACGGGTCGAAATTGGTCTGTTGTTTGGTAGGTCGGGCTGCATCGGTTGGGCTAAAAAGGACTTTTTGTTTGTTTGCTTGCAGCCAAGCCTAAATCTCGATGGAGATGATATTAGGCCTGTTTGGTACCATCCAGGCATGCCTGATGTTACATCTTCTCTACGACGGGTAGCGTTACCATGCTCTCACCTTCCATCACAAAGAAATCACAGTTCATGATAGTTGCAATCAGTTCACGAAATCATCCCTAGCTACTACGAATGGTAGTTCATAACATGTTACTCCCTAGCTACTACGAATTGCAGTTTATCATAACGGGGTCGTTCAACATACTGGGATCAAAAATGGTTCGAGAAACAGGGGATCATAGGGGTTCTTCTTCTTCTTCTTCACTTCTTCTCAGATGGTGGTGTTGCATCTGGCTTCCCACATTGCGTCTGCCCACTCTTGCCTCTTCACCTTCCAGGCATCATTGTCGCCTGCTTCCACGCCATGGTCGGTCTCTACTTCATCAAAACTGACAACCTCTTCGAAGAACTCATCCTCGTCCCTACCTAGGATCCAGTTGTGAAGAATGCAGCAAGCAAGGACCAGCTTTACCCGAGTGTCAAACTTGTGGAACGGTTTCTGGTCAAGGATCTTGAACCTGTTCTTCAATGCAGTAAAGGCCCTCTGAATGGTGACTCTAAGGCTTGAGTGTCTGAGATTGAACAACTCTCTCGCATTCAGAGGTCGGTGCTTCGCATAGAACTCGTTCAGGTGGTACCTTGTTTTTCTGAAGGGAGGTAGAATTCCAGGTCGGCATGCATATCCGGTATCTCCAAGGTAGAACTTACCGTCAGAGATTTGCAACCTATCAGGCCTTGATAAGCTGTCGGCCAGGATGCTCGCATCATGAGCTGAACCCTCCCACCCAGCAAGCACGTAGGTGAACCTCATATCAAAATCCACAGCTGCAAGAACGTTCTGGCTGGTGTAGTGCTTCCTCCCGCGGAATGTTGTAAACATTGATCTCGGTACCTTTGCAGTGACATGAGTACCATCAATAGCCCCAATGCAATCCTGTAAAAAGATTAGCACACAATCAGGTTTCTCACAGTAGAACACAATCATGTTTCTCACAGTAGCACACATCAGATAGGTAGAAGGAACATGATTTTGTACTCACCCTAAAATAGGGGAACCACCTGTAACTGTTCTTGATCTTGGTTAGTGTGTTCATTGATGCTGGCTTGATCATTTCACCTCTGAGCTCCCCAATTGCGTACAACACCTGCTGGAAGTACCTAGAGATAGTCTCCGTGGATCGCATGAATGTGTTATGGATGACTCTGAACCTCTGGTTATGATCGACGACATGTAAGAAAAATTGCGACTTGTTCTTCGATAGAGGTGTGGATGCTATCAGTCAGCAATCATCTTTCCATGAACGTTTTCACGAGTGCATAGAAAGGGGCTCTTCTTATCTGTAGCATCTGGATGGCCTCTACGTCGTTGCAGTTGTAGATGTTGTTTAGGTTGGCAATCCTCTCCTGATCTCGTTGTAACATAGGTCCGTAAGTCACACGAGGAAAAACAGCATGCCTAACTGCTATCTTGTGCACCATCAGGATCCAGGCTTGTACGCAAATGATGAGTGTTGCGACGTGATGCACAAGCTGGACTTGGTCGGTCTACTCAAACAAGATTTATGCATTACGAACGGTCTTATAGAACCCAACTAGTTCTACCAACATGAATCTAACACTACAGTAGAGCAGAGGAGTTTCCACTTACCTCCGTCATGGTGGACGAAGGACAGGGCCGAAAGCCGCCGCAGATGTGCGCAGGCTCCGCTGCGGCTGGAGAAGAGGACCCTTGTCCGACGCCGGAGACCGAAGGGAGATACGCGCTGCCAGATCTGGGTCGCCACCGCCGCCGGTGCGAAATTTGGGGGAAGGAAAATTTTGGGAGGGGGCTAATGGAGAGGGTAACCGAAGAGGGAGGTTACCCCTACCTTTGCCGCGCAACGCCGCTGGGATTTCGGCTTCTCCCGCCATGCCGAGGCGGAGCTGCCGCGCGAACGGCGTTGTCGATTTTCGTCTCACCAGGGCCTGACCCTGGAGAAACTATCAAACCAGGCGTTCCTCCGAGGCATGTCCCAGGGGTACTTTAAAACCCGTGCTATGCAAGAACGCGACTGCGTCCAGGGAACCAAACGGCCCGAAATATGCTGGACCGATGCAAGCCAAGGGACGCCCATGCTACCAAACGCGCCCTATGTGCATGTATAATACACTCATGCTAAGCAACCGTCCATCTGCTCATTTTATACCCGCCAGCGTCTCGTCAGGCAAAGAGTGAATGAACTGCCAGCGACCAGCACTCCCTCGGGCCAGTACATATCTATCCCATTCAATGGCATTCACTAGAGCAGGAAAGGGCACGAATGATGTACTCGTGATTATACTGACTATTTGCTCCAGTAATATACTCCTAAATTGATTTAGCTCCAAAGCCATAAAAAAGGGACGTGCCTAGCTTGCTACGAGATTTTGGCTAACTTTCACATACAAAAAAAAATCAAGCTTTCTTATCAAGTTTGGCTAACGCTCGGATGACGCAGCTTCCGTCTCACCTCATGATTTCTTATCCTCCACCAGCAAAGCCCCTGCATGCAGCCACCGCCGGCCTACCCGCCATCCTCTGCTGGCTACTGCGATGCCTCGCGGCTCCGCCTCACCCCAAGCTCCACCTCCGCCGGTCCATCGCCACACCCACCCCCAGCCATCCCCCTAACTCCAGCGATATGCTCGTATCTTCTCCGGCGCTGGCACACCCCTATTCCTCATCTCCGCTATTATTGTCAACGACTCGGTGATCTTTCTTCTCTCTCCCATGGCACGCATCTTAGCGTGTTGTACAAGGGTTGATGCCTCAGCAGAGCGCTAAGTAACTTCTCGGTCACCCGAGAGTTAGCAAAACGGGGAAAATGCATGAAAAAAGTCACACCAAAATAACACAGTAACAAATAAGAACATGTATAGAACAGCTAGGGCATCAATTCTGAAGAAGCCATGAGACCTTGGTTCAACACTTTAGCCTGATTTTGTTGGTTCTCTTATCGAGATGCAGCACACCTTTCAGACGGATAAGTGAAACTAACCTTTGTTCAACGTTGTACCCTTGTGCCCGTTGCCAGATTTCTCTGTATTGAGCTGCAGCGCACCTTTCACCTTAGCTATACGTGTGAAGGGGGCATGCGCCTCACGCGTACATCTAGTGTACGCGCCATACATGCACGCCAATTGGACCACATGTTTTTTTACATGGACAGACTTACACAAAAACTTCAAACCCACGTCAGAGTTTACATGGATACAACAATTACAAGAATTCCAAGGAGACGACATCACTGGCGTAGCTATGAAGCATTGCCCCCCCCCCCCCCCCCCCCCCCCCAACCTTTTTGCCAATTACCAAAGAATTTTTTTTCCACAAGGCTTAGGATAGGAAAAATTGAGCAATTTGCCCCCCAGACTATAAATTCTTGTGTTTTGGCCCCCCGGAACTTCTCGGCAAGCTCCCCCACTGGACGACATGTCTGCGTCGATAGACCAAAAGAAACAACTCCTCAAAACAGCTGATACCATTTGGGATCGTCTCGCACTGGACTACACTACACGAGCTAGCGCCATCGTGTTGACCCCCGTATCTGCCACGGACAGGCTCCACGCAACACACATCCGTTGAGTCCGGGTTACACCTGCCGATAAACGCTACTAGTACTATCAAGTTGGGTATTAGGTGTCATGTTTGGTCAGTTGGTTAAGGCAGATTACTTTCTAGCCGTTTTACGTTAGCGTTTAGCTCCGCCCCCCTCTATAATGATACGAAGTGACTCTCACGTGGATCACGATCTGGTCGTGAAATAGCATGAGCGTGCAGATCATGGCCATGTTTTTCCATTTGTTATTCATAACAAAAGGAGAGAAAGAAACCTGAAAAACTGCGGCACTTTGAGCAGCGCAATAAACACTTTGTGTCAGTTCTTTGTTCTTCTAAAATCTTTGAACACCACTCCAAATTAGGATGAACAATGGGTATCAGAGTCTTAGGTTTAGATCCATGGCAGGCAGAGGTGGCCACATCGCCCGTGCAGCGAAGGAGACGATACCGTCCCTCGATCGGAAGACAAGCATGACCTAGTGAGGTCCTCCTCCTCTGCACGCCTCTAGAGACTAGAGATGCACTGCATGTCCATCGGAATCTAGCACTATTATAAAAGCGACAAGCAAATAACGAAGAACGAAACAAGAACACACGTAGGGGATATAAGATTTTAACATGGAAAACCCTCTCCAACAAAGAGAGGTAAAAACCACCGGCGCCAGCCAACAAAACTTCACTATATCGGGGAGTGTTTAAAAACGCGGTGGGATATCTTATAATCTGAACTCCTGAACCATAACTAAGAAATACACACTTAACAGCCCTGGGCTCTAGCTTTCCTTTATCAACATGAGCATAAGCAGTGCAACCGAAAACTCTCAACTGTGAATAATTAGCAGGTGAACCAGACCATACCTCAATAGGAGTTTTCTTATCAAGTGAAATACAAGGTGACATGTTTATCAAGTAACAGGCGGTGGAGGCGGCTTCAGCCCAGAAACGTCTATGCATACCAGCATTGGACAACATGCAGCGAGCTTTGGAGATGATGGTTCTGTTCATCCTCTCTGCCACGCCATTCTGTTGAGGAGTGTATGGGATGGTGTGGTGCCTAACAATGCCTTCATCGCTGCAATATCATTAAATATAGTAGAACAAAATTCCATGCCATTGTCAGTACGAAGCAATTTAACTTTTTTTTTGTTTGCTTCTCTACCATAACTTTCCACTTTCTAAAAGCATCAAACACATCAGATTTATGTTTCAGAAAGAAAGGTCACACTTTTCTGTAGTAATCATCAATGATAGTAAGCATATAATTTGCACCACCAAGAGAAGTCTTGCGGGAAGGTCCCCACACATCAGCATGCACATAATCTAAAATCCCTTTGGTGGTATGAACGGAAGCATTGAATTTAACTCTTTTATGCTTACCAAAAATGCAGTGCTCACAGAACTCAAACTTACTAAAATTGCAGCCATCTAGCAGGTCTCTCTTGTGCAATTCTTCCATGCCATGTTCACTCATATGTCCAAGACGCATATGCAACATATTAGTTTTACCAGGTTCATCAAGAATAACAGTAGCAGCAATACCAGACAACGTGCTACCTCTAAGAACATATAATTTTGCAGAATTCATATCACCAATCATGTGAACAAGAGAACCTGTTGATACCTTCAGAACTCCACGAGAACCGAGTGTTTGTACCCATCAACATCAAGGGTACTGAGAGAGATCAGATTTCTGGCCATGCCAGGTATGTGTCTCACATCTATCAGAGTGCGTGTCATGGCATCATGCATCTTGATCTGAACGGAGCCAATGCCCACGATCTCACGTGGGTTGCTATCTCCCATACGCACAACATCTCCACTCTGCACAAACTCATAAGAACTGAACCAGTATTTGTTACAGCAAATGTGAAACAAACATGCAGAATCAAGGATCCACCCATCATTACCAGAAACACAACCAGCAAACAACTCTACGCATTCGCCATCAGAATTATCACTGGAAACAACAACAGCCTTACCATCACCATCAGATTTGTTTTTCGGTTGGTAAGTATCGTTTCTTTCCTCTTTGTTCTACAACTTCCTGCAATCATCAATATTGTGGTTAGTTTTCTTACAATACTTGCAGAACTTACCATCGCGTCCCTTGGACTTTGAGCGACCTCTGTCGGTCTTGCTCTTATCTCTGTTGTAGTTGTTGTTTCTGTTCTCGGTCCTACCTCAGACCTGCAGTGCTTCTGCCTTAGATGACAAACCCTCTGCATGCACCATAGATTTCATCTTTTCCCTCTGCTGGAGGGCCTCATAAACTTCGGCAAGGGTTAGTTCATCACGACTGTATAACAAGGTGTCTCGAAAATTCGCTAAAGAATTAGGCAATGAGACTAGCAGTATAAGAGCGAGATCCTCATCCTCATAACTTACCTCCATGGACAGCAAATCAGAAACGATCTCTCTAAATATCGATAGGTGATTCATCACTGACGCACTTTCTTGCAGCTTGTGCGAGAACAACTTCATCTTCGCATGCATCTTACTGGTTAGATCTTTGGACATGCAGATCGATTCCAGTTTCAACCACAGCGCCGCTGCGGATTTCTCAGACAACACTTCCTGCAAGATATTGTTGGATAAATGAAGCTGAGTTAAATAAAAAACCTTACGATCTTTCCTCTTCTCATCGTCGGTCCAGGTCTTGGCATCTTTCTTGCCAAATCCATCAAGAGCTTCATCCAGATTAGAAGATTGGGTAAGGATCGCCCTCATCTTCACTTGCCATGGAGAAAATCTCGTGGTGTAATCCAGCTGCAGTAGATCGAACTTCAAAGAAGACATGTCGCAAACCCTAGGTTGAAATCTGGGCTCTGATACCGCTTGTTATAAAAGCGACAAGCAAATAACGAAGAACGAAACAAAAACACACGCAGGGGACACAAGATTTTAACGTGGAAAACCCTCTCCAACAAAGAGAGGTAAAAACGACAGGCGCCAGCCAGCAAAACTTCACTATATTGGGGAGTGTTTACAAACATCGTGGGATATATTATAATCTGATAAACCCTAGACAACGGCTTACAAGAGGTATATATAGACGGTGGCATCGATCCGTACAACAAGCACCAGGGGAGCGAACGCGTGCGATAGTCAGACGCCACGTGTGGAATTCAAGAAGACTGTCTTCAAGGACAGTGAGCGCATCGACGAGTTCAAGATGCGCAACCCGTCATCGCTAAGATCTTTCAGCGACACCGTGCACGAGGCAAAGGTTGTGTGAAAATTTCTTACCATTGTTTCCTCACGATTCATGGAGATCGCTTTTTCCAGCAAAACCCTACTCAACACCGCCACGCCCACCGTCGAGGAAGTCACCGGGCACTTCTGGGCTATGGAGGAAGAAGCTCCGACGCGGTGGCGGCTCAGCGGAAAAATGGCCGTGAGCACGCCAACAATAGCTGAGCGTGGGAGCACGCGCAACCGCAACAAAAGATGGATCCATTGTGCTTCCCGCCGGGCAATGACCCTGAAAGGGAAACGTGTTGGTATTGCAACAAGAAGATCCAAAACTCCAACCCACCCATATTTTTTTGGGCAAACATGAGGTCCCGTTTAACCTTGCATTTCCGCCGAAAATTTTATCCGAGGACTCAGAAAAGAAAGTATGCTCGAGCTTCAGCATATCTTTCATGATGCTCAATGTATTAGAAAATCCCGATGAAACCATTCAGACTGAGGGCCTTGACAGTGGGGAGTGCTTTGATGGCCTCATCCACCTCCTTCTGCGAGAAGTCCTCGGCGAGGCAAGGGAGGTCCCAATCTTGTTGTTGCATGTTGTCCCAATTAAAATTCCTAGTCGGCCTAGGCCCCTTCTTCATAGTCAAAGTGAAGTGGGAGTAGATGGTAGCCTCAGTGTCTTCGTGTGGTTAGTGACCCAACCTGGACAGTTCTTTATCTTTGGAATGAAAAATTTTCCTTCTACGCCCACTAATCTCCATGTGAAAATACTTGGTATTGGTATCTCTCTCTTTTAAATTTACCATGCATGCATTGCCTTTTTCGCGATCTCTCCATCATCGCTAAGCTTAGGATTTTTCTTTTCAATTTCTTTCTAATATCAACCCCTCCAGGGATAAAGGACGAAAATTTTACGCTTCCTCGGGCCTTAGAATGACCTCAAGTTCCATGTGGAGTTGGATTTTTTTGCATTGAAGGAGAAAGACCGACACCATTCCCGAAGGCCCTTTCCCAACCTCTCAAGCACGTGGAACCGGATTTTGCATGGATCCAAGTGACATGTGGGCATGGTCCATACAAAGGAGACCATCTCTTTGAACCCCGGAGGCTTGTTCTCGAATTTGTAATAGCGAGGTTTCTTGTCGCCTGGAGCACTTGCAAGGAGAATGGGACAATGATCCAAGAGGGACGAAGATAGGACATGCAGTATATGGTCAGAGAATGCCATGTATGCATGTCACACTTGTGGTTGCGAAAAAAGCGTCGAGCTTGCTTAGGGTTGGATTAAGCCTTTCATTACGCCGGAAGATTGTTGCTAGGATTTGGTTGGACACGGCTAGCCTGCATCCTTCCTTGTTAGGCTGGCCATAGGGTAAGTACCATGTACTAGTATCATGCATATAATAATTGTGTATGATACTATCTCTATAGTTGATAGTATTATAATAATGCTATATTTATTACATTTTAGAATGTCAGTGCAAATATGTGTACACGATTTGTTTAGCATTAACTTTTTTCATGATATGCGTTATGATACGGTATCCACCTATGTTACTCTAATCTCGTCTTTTCTCCTTAATTAACTGTCATATCAGTATTTTTATAAAATTAATGTGAATGATACTAGTTAAAATACTAGCACTATGGCTATGCTCCAGTCGATCGGTGCCTCGTGGGTATAGTAGACGGCAATAAAATCGGCAAATACCGTAATCTCTCCAATAAAAGAATCCCCCATTCAGCTCCGTGCGCGGCGCACTAAGCAGACCGGAGCGGCAGTGATCCATGTCAGGCGGAGATGCTCACCTAGCTTGCGTCGCGAGCTGCACGTCACAAGAAGCCGATCGAGGAGTAACCGGATTTCAAGTAGAAGTACTCGCCCATCTAAAAAAAAAAGGTAGAAGTACTCGCGTACGCTTGATTCCCAAACCTATGATGGAGTTCTGCATGACTAGAAACAGCGCAAATTTAATTCGGTTCCTGGGTGTCTATACTTACTCTACTAAAAAATCATATTTTGATAGGTTGAAAAAATTTGAAAAAAAATCTACATGAACATCTCCATAATATATATATGAGTTTGTCAATATTTTTATGATCTATGTAAATAAAGAGAAAAATTATCTTGTGAAAAAGTCTTATTTTTAGCATTGAGTTTTATCTTTTTTACGCATGCCACACGACAAGTTATTTTTTTAATGAAACAACTTTGTAAGCGCGTAGCACGTGAAGATGTACGTGTGAATTTTTTTGTTTCATTTTAAAAAAATTGAAAATATATATAAGATACATTTTAAAATAAAGGAAGCATATGCTCCCATGTTCCAAAACACCACTCCCAACAGAATAATACAGCTATTTATCGTAACAAATAAGTAATGTGGTGCCTATCAAACATTAGTGATACAAAAAGATTTGTAGTAATACAACATAAGATGCGCTGGGACCACCGGCCCCGCCTCCGCCTCCCTATAAAGCCGCCAGCTCCTTCCCTCGTCTCCGCACTCCAGCCCCACCACCAAAATGGAAGCTCGCGCCGTTCTCGCCCTCCTCCTCGCCATGATCCTCGCCTTTAGCAGCAGCGCCGAGCACGGCATCGTCCATGGAACAGCGCCGAACACGGCAACGTCCTTGGCACCAGCACTGACCACGGTGACTATTATGATGTGACCCAATTCATATAAATAGGAGGCTAATTTCTGATGAGCGGAGCGAATCCCGTCGCCGGGTAGGCTTGGGACGAAGTGTAGTGGACTCTGAAGTTAGCCCATACGTCGTGCCCTATAGGGACGCCTGGGGGTGGGGGGCGTAGCCCCCCACCCCATACTTCATTCTCGCGGTATGGCTCCTCCTTTACAGATTATACATGCTCTCTCGCTAACCCAGAACCCTTGCTTATTAGGAATTTCTACGCTCCCACTGACCACACGCTAAAACAAAAATGTTTCTCGCTGAGCTTTCCTCTATTGCACCCGATCTCTCTGTCCCCTGGATTGTTCTAGGTGATTTTTACTTAACTAGAAAGGTGGCTGTAAGGGTACATTACCCCTATTTGTGGTTTTGGTAATTAATGACAATCCCTATGGACTAATGTTTGCATTGAGTTTATATATATGAAGGAATATTTCATATGTACTACTTGTAGTCCATGTATTGGGTTCAAGTATGAATGCCATGAAGATAAAAGATATACCTTGAGTATTGGCATCATCGATTTGAAGACATATATGTGATATGATCAAGAAGAAGAAATGAAGATGGAGTACTTATGTGGAACTCAACACTAGCAATGCTCTAGCTTATGTGTTAAGCAATGAATGATTAAGATCTTGAGTGCTTGATTCCAAGTGAAGAATTCAACATATGGCTCTAAGTCAGTGGCATGATAGTCTCGTGAGTTGAGCTATGGTTGACTAAGATTTAGAGCATGCAAACAAATGAAGAGTTCATTATACACCTCAAGATAGCATGATAGAGCATGAGAACATACAACGTTAACCAATAAAAGAGGGAAGAATAGATTCAAGTTTGATCAACACATGAAGCATGAAAAATGTGAAGTCATGTGGTATGGTAAGCCTTGTCAATTATATTTTATGAACTAACCCATCATATATGTGCCCTTGTATTGTCTATGTGGGTAGGAATCTTTCTATATGCATGCATCAAAAGTGAGATCTCATATAGCCCATGAGAGGATGACATCAAGTGGTGATCGTCATCAACGTTGAGTTGGGCAAGTTCAAGATGAGCATCTCAAGAGGATCACATGCTTTAAGGTTGCCATCCATTTGGTGATAATGGACATGTGAAGATGTGCTTAATGAAGCTATCCCATAGTGGCGTATGGGGGAGCAAATCATGTGTCTTCACGATGCAACAATGATCTTGTGAGGCTTTCCGGCTTGAATGAAGCATGAAGCATCATCATCAAGATCAAGCGGAATGCGCAAGGAAAAGGTATGGCCTTGTGATGAGCGCAGATTGCACACCGTTGGGGAACCCCAAGAGCAAGTTTTCCCTCAGTAAAAAACCAAGGTTTAATCGACCAGTAGGAGAAAGGCGTGACTTCTGAAGGTGTTGCTAGCTGACTACTGGAAGGGCGCACTACCGGCGTCAGCAACAACGTGGAACCTGCACACAACAAAACTAAAATGCTTTGCCCCAACTTACAGTGAGGTTGTCAATCTCACCGGTTTTGCTAAACACAAAGGATTAAATGTATCGAGTGGAAGGAGATGTTTGCAGTAATTAAAGAGAACAGAGCTTGCAGTAAATAAACAAAGCAGTATTGTAGTGGATGAGTTTATCAGTGTAAAGGAATGGACCAGGGTCCATAGTTCACTAGAGGTGTCTCTCCATAAAGATAAATAACATGCTGGGTGGACAAATTACAGTTGGGCAATTGACAGAATATCGACCATAAATGACAAGATGATTACTATGAGATTTGTTTGAGAATTACAACATAATACATAGACCGTAATCCAACTGCGTCTATGACTAATAATTCACCTTCTGGTTATCGTCCGAACCCCTTCCAGTATTAAGTTGCAAGCAAAAGATAATTGTATTAAGCATTGTGTGTAAAGCAAAGAATAGAATTACCCTTGGATAAAATATTATTGTTTTCTCCCTAGTAGAAACACCATATCTACAATCTTAGAAGTTAATGTCACTCTCCCATAAAACTAGAGGCATGAACCTACTATCGAGCATAAATACTCCCTCTTTGAGTCACAAACATCTACTTGGCCATAGTATCTACTAGCAACGGAGAGCATGCAAGATCACAAATAACATATGACATGAATATATAATCGATGTCAACATAGTATTCAATATTCATCTGATCTCAGCAAACACAACATGTAGCATTAAATAAGGATGATCTTGATCATGTAGGGCAGTTCACAAGATCTAAACATGAGGCACAAATTGGAGAAGACAACCATCTAGCTACTGTTATGAACCCATAGTCCAGGGATAAACTACTCATGCATGGTGATGTAGATGCCTCCTGAGATGATTTCCCTCTCCGGCAGAGTGCCGGGAAGAACTCCAGAACCCTCCCAAGATGGGTTCTACGATGGCGGCCGCGACGGAACTTTTCGTGGATGAAGACTCAGGTGTTTAGGTTTTTACTGAGATCCATAATAAATAGGTGGAATGGCGAGATCGGTAGCCGCCTGGTGGGGCCACACCACTGTTGGAGATATGCCCAAGAGGCAATAATAAAATGGTTATTATAATATATCTTTGTGTTTATGATAATGTTTACATACCATGCTAAAATTGTATTAACCGAAACATTGATACATGTGTGTTATGTGAACAACAAGGAGTCCCTAGTAAGCCTCTTGTATAACTAGCTTGTTGATTAATAGATGATCATGGTTTCGTGATCATGAACATTGGATGTTATTAATAACAAGGTTATGTCATTATATGAATGATGTAATGGACACACCCAATTAAGCGTAGCATAAGATCACGTCATTAAGTTATTTGCTATAAGCTTTCGATACATAGTTACCTAGTCCTTTCGACCATGAGATCATGTAAATCACTTATACCGGAAAGGTACTTTGATTACATCAAACGCCGCTGCGTAAATGGGTGGTTATAAAGGTGGGATTAAGTATCCGGAAAGTATGAGTTGAGGCATATGGATCAACAGTGGGATTTGTCCATCCCGATGACAGATAGATATACTCTGGGCCCTCTCGGTGGAATGTCGTCTAATAGCTTGCAAGCATATGAATGGTTCATAAGAGACCACATACCACGGTACGAGTAAAAGAGTACTTGTCATGAGACGAGGTTGAACAAGGTATAGAGATACCGATGATCAAACCTCGGACAAGTAAAATATCGCGTGACAAAGGGAATCGGTATCGTATGTGAATGGTTCATTCGATCACTAAGTCATCGTTGAATATGTGGGAGCCATTATGGATCTCCAGATCCTGCTATTGGTTATTGGTCGGAGAGAAGTCTCAACCACGTCTGCATAGTTCACGAACCGTAGGGTGACACACTTAAGGTTTGATGTCGTTTAAGTAGATATGAAATATGGAATGGAGTTCGAAGTTTTGTTCGGAGTCTCGGATGGGATCCAGGACATCACGAGGAGTTCCGGAATGGTCCGGAGAATAAGATTCATATATAGGAAGTCATATTCCAAGTTTGGAAATGATCCGGTGCATTTATGGTAGGTTCTAGAAGGTTCTAGAAAAGTCCGGAAGAAAGGCACTATGGAAGGTGGAGTCCCGGAGGGACTCCACAAGCTTGGCCGGCCAAACCCTAAGGGAGGAGTCCCAGGTGGGCTCCACCTGAGGTGGCCGGCCACCCTCCCTCAAGGAAAGGTGGGAATCCCACCTAGAGTGGGACTCCCATCTTGAGTAGGTTTCCCACCAAAGGTAGGTTTTGGTGTTGGGGTCTTATTCGAAGACTTGGGATACAACTCTTGGGGCTTCCACATATATAATGAGGGGCATAGGGGAGGGGCCGGCCACACCAAGCCACTCTTGGCCGCAGCCCCCAAGTGGCCGGCGCCCAAGCCCCCTCTCCCCAAACCCTAGCTACCTCTCCTCCACATACAACTCCCGCATACGCTTAGGCGAAGCCCTGCCGGAGTTCTCCACCACCACCGCCACCACGCCGTCGTGCTGCCGGGATTCCGAGGAGGATCTACTACTTCCGCTGCCCGCTGGAACGGGGAGAAGGACATCGTCATCAACACCGTACGTGTGACCGAGTACGGAGGTGCTGCCCGATTGTGGCACCGTCAAGATCTTCTACGCGCTTTTGAAAGCGGCAAGTGATCGTCTACCGCAGCAACGAGAGCCTCCTCTCATAGGCTTTGGAAATCTTCAAGGGTTAGTCTCATTCATCCCCTCATTGCTCCCATCTTCTAGATTGCATCTTGGCTTGGATTGCGTTCTCGCGGTAGGAAAATTTTTGTTTTCTATGCAACGAATCCCATCAGTGGTATCAGAGCCGTGTCTATGCATAGATGGTTGCACGAGTAGAACACAATGGTTTTGTGGGCGTTGATGCTTTTGTTGTCTTTAGTTTGAGTACTTTGCATCTTTGTGGCATAGTGGGATGAAGCGGCTCGGGCTAACTTTACATGACCGCGTTCATGAGATTTGCTCCACGCTCGACATGCAACTTGTATTGCATAAGTGGCTGATGCGTGTGGTTTGACACGTCCGTTGGGAACCCCAAGAGGAAGGTGTGATGCGCACAGCGGCAAGTTTCCCTCAGTAAGAAACCAAGGTTTAATCGAACCAGTAGGAGTCAAGAAGCACGTTGAAGGTTGATGGCGGCGGGATGTAGTGCGGCGCAACACCAGAGATTCCGGCGCCAACGTGGAACCTGCACAACACAACCAAAGTACTTTGCCCCAACGAAACAGTGAGGTTGTCAATCTCACCGGCTTGCTGTAACAAAGGATTAACCGTATTGTGTGGAAGATGATTGTTTGCAGAAAACAGTAGAACAAGTATTGCAGTAGATTGTATTTCAGTATAGAGAATTGGACCGAGGTCCACAGTTCACTAGAGGTGTCTCTCCCATAAGATAAACAGCATGTTGGGTGAACAAATTACAGTTGGGCAATTGACAAATAAAGAGGGCATGACCATGCACATACATATTATGATGAGTATAGTGAGATTTAATTGGGCATTACGACAAAGTACATAGACCGCCATCCAACTACATCTATGCCTAAAAAGTCCACCTTCAGGTTATCATCCGAACCCCCTCCAGTATTAAGTTGCAAAGCAACAGACAATTGCATTAAGTATGGTGCGTAATGTAATCAACAACTACATCCTTAGACATAGCATCAATGTTTTATCCCTAGTGGCAACAGCACAACACAACCTTAGAACTTTCGTCACATCGTCCCGGTGTCAATGCGAGGCATGAACCCACTATCGAGCATAAATACTCCCTCTTGGAGTTACAAGCATCTACTTGGCCAGAGCATCTACTAGTAACGGAGAGCATGCAAGATCATAAACAACACATAGATATAACTTTGATAATCAACATAACAAGTATTCTCTATTCATCGGATCCCAACAAACGCAACATATAGAATTACAGATAGATGATCTTGATCATGTTAGGCAGCTCACAAGATCCGACAATGATAGCACAATGGGGAGAAGACAACCATCTAGCTACTGCTATGGACCCATAGTCCAGGGGTAGACTACTCACACATCACACCGGAGGCGACCATGGCGGCGTAGAGTCCTCCGGGAGATGATTCCCCTCTCCGGCAGGGTGCCGGAGGCGATCTCTGGATCCCCGAGATGGGATCGGCGGCGGCGGCGTCTCTGGAAGGTTTTCCGTATCGTGGCTCTCGGTACTGGGGGTTTCGCAACGGAGGCTTTAAGTAGGCGGAAGGGCAGGTCAGGAGGCGGCACGAGGGCCCCACACCACAGGGCCGCGCGGCCAAGGGGGGGGCCGCGCCGCCCTAGGGTGTGGCCCCCTCGTGGCCCCTCTTCGTCTCCTCTTCGGACTTCTGGAAGCTTCGTGGCAAAATAGGACCCTGGGCGTTGATTTCGTCCAATTCCGAGAATATTTCGTTACTAGGATTTACGAAACCAAAAACAGCAGAAAACAAAGAATCGGCACTTCGGCATCTTGTTAATAGGTTAGTTCCGTAAAATGCACGAATATGACATAAAGTGTGCATAAAACATGTAGATAACATCAATAATGTGGCATGGAACATAAGAAATTATCGATACATCGGAGACGTATCAGCATCCCCAAGCTTAGTTCTGCTCGTCCCGAGCGAGTAAAACGATAACACGATAATTTACGGAGTGACATGCCATCATAACCTTGATCATACTATTTGTAAAGCATATGTAGTGAATGCAGCGATCAAAACAATGTATATGACATGAGTAAACAAGTGAATCATAAAGCAAAGACTTTTCATGAATAGCACTTCAAGACAAGCATCAATAAGTCTTGCATAAGAGTTAACTCATAAAGCAATAATTCATAGTAAAAGCATTGAAGCAACACAAAGGAAGATTAAGTTTCAGCGGTTGCTTTCAACTTGTAACATGTATATCTCATGGATATTGTCAACATAGAGTAATATAATAAGTGCAATAAGCAAATATGTAGGAATCAATGCACAGTTCACACAGGTGTTTGCTTCTTGAGGTGGAGAGAAATAGGTGAACTGACTCAACAATAAAAGTAAAAGAATGGTCCTCCATAGAGGAAAAGCATCGATTGCTATATTTGTGCTAGAGCTTTGATTTTGAAAACATGAAACAATTTTGTCAACGGTAGTAATAAAGCATATGTATCATGTAAATTATATCTTACAAGTTGCAAGCCTCATGCATAGTATACTAATAGTGCCCGCACCTTGTCCTAATTAGCTTGGACTACCGGATCATCACAATGCACATGTTTTAACCAAGTGTCACAAAGGGGTACCTCTATGCCGCTTTGTACAAAGGTCTAAGGAGAAAGCTCGCATTGGATTTCTCGCTATTGATTATTCTCAACTTAGACATCCATACCGGGACAACATAGACAACAGATAATGGACTCCTCTTTTATGCATAAGCATGTAACAACAATTAATAATTTTCTGATATGAGATTGAGGATATTTGTCCAAAACTGAAACTTCCACCATGGATCATGGCTTTAGTTAGCGGCCCAATGCTCTTCTCTAACAATATGCATGCTTAACCATAAGGTGGTAGATCTCTCTTACTTCAGACAAGACGGACATGCATAGCAACTCACATGAAATTCAACAAAGAGTAGTTGATGGCGTCCCCGATAAACATGGTTATCGCACAACAAGCAACTTAATAAGAGATAAAGTGCATAATTACATATTCAATACCACAATAGTTTTTAAGCTATTTGTCCCATGAGCTATATATTGCAAAGGTGAATGATGGAATTTTAAAGGTAGCACTCAAGCAATTTACTTTGGAATGGCGGAAAATACCATGTAGTAGGTAGGTATGGTGGACACAAATGGCATAGTGGTTGGCTCAAGTATTTTGGATGCATGAGAAGTATTCCCTCTCGATACAAGGTTTAGGCTAGCAAGGCTTATTTGAAACAAACACAAGGATGAACCGGTGCAGCAAAACTCACATAAAAGACATATTGTAAACATTATAAGACTCTACACCGTCTTCCTTGTTGTTCAAACTCAATACTAGAAATTATCTAGACCTTAGAGAAACAAAATATGCAAACCAAATTTTAACATGCTCTATGTATTTCTTCATTAATGGGTGCAAAGCATATGATGCAAGAGCTTAATCATGAGCACAACAATTGCCAAGTATCACATTACCCAAGACATTAATAGCAATTACTACATGTATCATTTTCCAATTCCAACCATATAACAATTTAACGAAGGAGAAACTTCGCCATGAATACTATGAGTAGAAACTAAGGACATACTTGTCCATATGCTACAGCGGAGCGTGTCTCTCTCCCATAAAGTGAATGCTAGGATCCATTTTATTCAAACAAAACAAAAAACAAAAACAAACCGACGCTCCAAGAAAAGCACATAAGATGTGATGGAATAAAAATATAGTTTCAGGGGAGGAACCTGATAATGTTGTCGATGAAGAAGGGGATGCCTTGGGCATCCCCAAGCTTAGACGCTTGAGTATTCTTGATATATGCAGGGGTGAACCACCGGGGCATCCCCAAGCTTAGAGCTTTCACTCTCCTTGATCATGTTGCATCATACTCCTCTCTTGATCCTTGAAAACTTCCTCCACACCAAACTTAGAACAACTCATTAGAGGGTTAGCGACAATAAAAATTAACATATTCAGAGGTGACACAATCATTCTTAACACTTCTGGACATTGCATAAAGCTACTGGACATTAATGGATCAAAGAAATTCATCCAACATAGCAAAAGAGGCAATGCGAAATAAAAGGCAGAATCTGTCAAAACAGAACAGTTCGTATTGACGAATTTTATCGAGGCACCAGACTTGCTCAAATGAAAATGCTCAAATTGAATGAAAGTTGTGTACATATCTGAGGATCACTCACGTAAATTGGCATAATTTTCTGAGTTACCTACAGGGGAAAACAGCCCAGATTCGTGACAGCAAAGAAATCTGTTTCTGCGCAGTAATCCAAATCTAGTATGAACTTTTCTATCAACGGCTTTACTTGGCACAACAAAACACTAAACTAAGATAAGGAGAGGTTGCTACAGTAGTAAACAACTTCCAAGACACAAAATAAAAACAAAGTACTGTAGGTAAAAACATGGGTTGTCTCCCATAAGCGCTTTTCTTTAACGCCTTTCAGCTAGGCGCAGAAAGTGTGCATCAAGTATTATCAAGAGACGAAGTGTCAACATCATAATTTGTTCTCATAATAGAATCAAAAGGTAACTTCATTCTCTTTCTAGGGAAGTGTTCCATACCTTTCTTGAGAGGAAATTGATATTTTATATTACCTTCCTTCATATCAATGATAGCACCAACAGTTCAAAGAAAAGGTCTTCCCAATATAATGGGACAAGATGCATTGCATTCAATATCCAAGACAACAAAATCAACGGGGACAAGGTTATTGTTAACGGTAATGCGAATATTATCAACTTTCCCCAAAGGTTTCTTTGTAGAATGATCAGCAAGATTAACATCCAAATAACAATTTTTCAGCGGTGGCAAGTCAAGCATATTATAAATTTTCTTAGGCATAACAGAAATACTTGCACCAAGATCACATAAAGCATTACAATCAAAATCTTTAACCTTCATCTTAATGATGGGCTCCCAACCATCCTCTAGCTTTCTAGGAATAGAGGCTTCGCGCTCTAGTTTCTCTTCTCTAGCTTTTATGAGAGCATTTGTAATATGTTGCGTGAAAGCCAAATTTATAGCACTAGCATTAGGACTTTTAGCAAGTTTTTGCAAGAACTTTATAACTTCAGAGATGTGGCAATCATCAAAATTCAAATCATTATAATCTAAAGCAATGGGATCATCATCCCCAATGTTGGAAAAAATTTCAGCAGCTTTATCATGAGCGATTTCAAGCAGTTTTAGCAGTTTCAGGCAGTTTCTCGCGCTTTGCATTAGAAGTGGAAACATTGCTAACACCAATTCTTTTATTATTATTAGTAGGAGGTGTAGCAACATGTGTAGCATTAGCATTACTAGTGGTGGTAATGGTCCAAACTTTAGCTACATTCTTCTCTTTAGCTAGTTTTTCATTTTCTTCTCTATCCCACCTAGCACGCAGTTCAGCCATTAATCTTATATTCTCATTAATTCTAACTTGGATGGCATTTGCTGTAGTAGTAATTTTGTCATCTAAATCCTCAGGTTTAGCAGCCATTTTATTAATTAAAGAAGATTGTGATGCAGACATGTATGAGATTCGGTTTTCAGCATTAGCAAGTTTAGTTTGCAACCCCGAGATCTCCCTATTCAGATTTTCAAGTTGATTCCCTATATTCTTCAACAAGGTAGATTGCTCATTCACAGTTTTAGTAAACAATTTATTTTGCTCATATTGTGATTGCATAAAGCTCTTGGTGGATCTTTCAATTTCTAGCATCTTTTCTTCATTAGGTGAAGCATATCTACCATAAGAGTTACCATTAGCAGGATATGGCCTAGAATCATTATGATTATTATTTTTAATGAAATTCACATCAACATATTCTCTTTGAGCAACCAATGACGCTAACGGAACATTATTAGAATTAACATTAGGCTTACCATTCACAAGCATAGACATAATAGCATCAATCTTATCACTCAAGGAAGAGGTTTCTTCGACAGAATTTACCTTCTTACCTTGTGGAGCTCTTTCCGTGTGCCATTCAGAGTAGTTGATCATCATATTATCAAGAAGCTTTGTTGCTTCACCAAGAGTGATGGACATAAAGGTACCTCCAGCAGCTGAATCCAATAAATTCCACGAAGAAAAATTTAGTCCTGCATAGAAGGTTTGGATGATCATCCAAGTAGTCAGTCCATGGGTTGGGCAATTTTTAACCAGAGATTTCATTCTTTCCCAAGCTTGAGCAACATGTTCAGTATCTAATTGTTTAAAATTCATTATGCTACTCCTCAAAGATATAATTTTAGCAGGGGGATAATATCTACCAATAAAAGCATCCTTGCATTTAGTCCATGAATCAATACTATTCTTAGGCAGAGATAGCAACCAATCTTTAGCTCTTCCTGTTAATGAGAAAGGGAACAATTTTAATTTTATAATGTCACCATCTACATCCTTATACTTTTGCATTTCACATAGTTCAACAAAATTATTAAGATGGGTAGCAGCATCATCAGAACTAACACCAGAAAATTGCTCTCGCATAACAAGATTTAGTAAAGCAGGTTTAATTTCAAAGAATTCTGCTGTAGTAGCAGGTGGAGCAATAGGTGTGCATAAGAAATCATTATTATTTGTGGTTGTGAAGTCACACAACTTAGTATTTTCAGGGTTGGCCATTTTAGCAACAGTAAATAAAGCAAACTAGATAAAGTAAATGCAAGTAACTAATTTTTTTGTGTTTTTGATATAGCAAACAAGATAGCAAATAAAGTAAAACTAGCAACTAATTTTTTTGTATTTTGATTTAGTGCAGCAAACAAAGTAGTAAATAAAACTAAGCAAGACAAAATCAAAGTAAAGAGATTGAGAAGTGGAGACTCCCCTTGCAGCGTGTCTTGATCTCCCCGGCAACGGCGCCAGAAATTTGCTTGATGCGTGTGGTTTGACACGTCCGTTGGGAACCCCAAGAGGAAGGTGTGATGCGCACAGCGGCAAGTTTCCCTCAGTAAGAAACCAAGGTTTAATCGAACCAGTAGGAGTCAAGAAGCACGTTGAAGGTTGATGGCGGCGGGATGTAGTGCGGCGCAACACCAGAGATTCCGGCGCCAACGTGGAACCTGCACAACACAACCAAAGTACTTTGCCCCAATGAAACAGTGAGGTTGTCAATCTCACCGGCTTGCTGTAACAAAGGATTAACCGTATTGTGTGGAAGATGATTGTTTGCAGAAAACAGTAGAACAAGTATTGCAGTAGATTGTATTTCAGTATAGAGAATTGGACCGGGGTCCACAGTTCACTAGAGGTGTCTCTCCCATAAGATAAACAGCATGTTGGATGAACAAATTACAGTTGGGCAATTGACAAATAAAGAGGGCATGACCATGCACATACATATTATGATGAGTATAGTGAGATTTAATTGGGCATTACGACAAAGTACATAGACCGCCATCCAACTACATCTATGCCTAAAAAGTCCACCTTCAGGTTCTCATCCGAACCCCTCCGGTATTAAGTTGCAAAGCAACAGACAATTGCATTAAGTATGGTGCGTAATGTAATCAACAACTACATCCTTAGACATAGCATCAATGTTTTATCCCTAGTGGCAACAGCACAACACAACCTTAGAACTTTCTCACATCGTCCTGTGTGTCAATGCAGGCATGAACCCACTATCGAGCATAAATACTCCCTCTTGGAGTTACAAGCATCTACTTGGCCAGAGCATCTACTAGTAACGGAGAGCATGCAAGATCATAAACAACACATAGATATAACTTTGATAATCAACATAACAAGTATTCTCTATTCATCGGATCCCAACAAACGCAACATATAGAATTACAGATAGATGATCTTGATCATGTTAGGCAGCTCACAAGATCCGACAATGATAGCACAATGGGGAGAAGACAACCATCTAGCTACTGCTATGGACCCATAATCCAGGGGTAGACTACTCACACATCACACCGGAGGCGACCATGGCGGCGTAGAGTCCTCCGGGAGATGATTCCCCTCTCCGGTAGGGTGCCGGAGGCGATCTCCTGGATCCCCCGAGATGGGATCGGCGGCGGCGGCGTCTCTGGAAGGTTTTCCGTATCGTGGCTCTCGGTACTGGGGGTTTCGCAACGGAGGCTTTAAGTAGGCGGAAGGGCAGGTCAGGAGGCGGCACGAGGGCCCCACACCACAGGGCCGCGCGGCCAAGGAGGGGGGCCGCGCCGCCCTAGGGTGTGGCCCCCTCGTGGCCCCTCTTCATCTCCTCTTCGGACTTCTGGAAGCTTCGTGGCAAAATAGGACCCTGGGCGTTGATTTCGTCCAATTCCGAGAATATTTCGTTACTAGGATTTCTGAAACCAAAAACAGCAGAAAACAACAACTGGCACTTCGGCATCTTGTTAATAGGTTAGTTCCAGAAAATGCACGAATATGACATAAAGTGTGCATAAAACATGTAGATAACATCAATAATGTGGCATGGAACATAAGAAATTATCGATACGTCGGAGACGTATCAGTGGCTTTGCGGGTGTCTGTCTCTCCCACCATAGTGAAGATTCAATTTACTCTTTCTATTGACAACACTAGTATCACCGTTGTGGTTCATGTTCGTAGGTAGATTAGATCTTACTCGAAAACCCTAAACCACGTAAAATATGCAAACCAAATTAGAGACGTCTAACTTGTTTTTGCAGGGTTTGGTGATGTGATATGGCCATGATGTGATGATGAATATGTATGAGATGATCATTATTGTATTGTGGCAACCGGCAGGAGCCTTATGGTTGTCTTTAAATTTCATGTTGAGTAGTATTTCAAAGTAGTTGTAATAGTTGCTACATGAGGTGAACAATCATGAAGACGGCGCCATGGACCTTGACGCTACGCCGACGATGATGGAGATCATGCCCGTTGATGATGGAGATCATGTCCGTGTTTTGGAGATGAAGATCGAAGGCGCAAAGACTAAAGGGCCATATCATATCACATATGAAATTGCATGTGATGTTAATCCTTTATGCATCTTATTTTGCTTAGAACGCGACGGTAGCATTATAAGATGATCCCTCACATTAATATCAAGATAATAAAGTGTTCTCCCCTCGTATGCACCGTTGATATAGTTCGTCGTTTCGAAGCATCTCGTGATGATCGGATGTGATAGACTCAATGTTCACATACAACGGGTGTAAGCCATGTTGCACACGCGGAATACTTGGGTTTGCTTGACGAGCCTAGCATGTATAGACATGGCCTCGGGACAACGGAAACCGAAAGGTTGAACACGAGTCATATGGATGATATGATCAACATGTTGATGTTCACCATTGAAGCTACATCATCTCACGTGATGATCGATTTTGGTGTAGTGGATTTGGATCGTGTACCACTTAACAACTATGAGGGATGTTGTATTAAGTGGAAGTTCATTAGTAATTAGATTAAAACATGAACTAATTATCATAAACATAGTCTGAGTAGTATTTTGAATTAATTTTTTAGTATTGGCATCCGTTTTCTACCATGCGCTAGTCTTGTTATTGAGATAGAAATACTGTTAAAATCTGACAAGAAACTTTACGGATTGGTACCGTATTGTTAAAGAATCAAGAAATGATTAAGTCCTATTGCAAACTTTTAGTAAACCTCACATTGTTGATTCAGAGAGCTATGGTTTCAATTAGTACCTAAAGTTATCTTGTCTCCGTGAAACTTGAAGTTCAAATCTGTTTGAAAAGTAAGGAGCTGAAAATTTAGTTTTCAGAAATAATCAAGGTATGAGATATATATGATATCTAAGACCTTATTGCAAGATGATAGAATATAATTTGGTGAGACTACATAAACTCATAAGTTTTATGGGAATGTACGAAGGTTGAAGATGCAAGACGTCCCAATCCTCCAACTATTGGGGCACTAACGATATTCGCATATCCATGAAGTGATCGTCCTTAGTATGCACCGTTGCTAAGACTCATCGTTTCGTAGCATCACGTGATGATCGGGTGTTATAGATTCTACGTGTGCATACAACGGGTGCAAGCCAGGTTTGCACATGCGAATACTAAGGTTAAACTTTACGAGCCTAGCATGTACAGACATGGTCTCGGAAAAGTCGTCATGATATGATGGATAAAATTATGAGTGAAATTGTTCATCATATTACAAAGTTACTAATAGTGAAATCTGAAACACTTGTCATATGATGATCAACTTCAAAGTAAGAACCTCAAGGTTATTGGTATTTGACCAACAAACCTAGAAGTTAATGATGTTAAAGTGTTTTTCTGAATAATGAGGAAAGCTAAAAGAGAAACTACAAAAGATATTTTGGCAGAAAGAAAAGAAAAGACTAGAAAGTCTAGCTCAGGTGTATATAAATGATATACATGTTATGGATGTATTCCTTGTTTGGTCACACAATGAAATTCTTGGGTATTTGTACCATATTGGTTGGTATGAAGTGTCATACAAAACAACGCAATACAAGAATACAATGGCCTAAGTGACTGACAAGGAATATGATAGGAATGCACGTATGGAACAAAAATAAAGTGTTATGATGTTCGTCGTTGGCATTCTATCTAGCCCTTAGAATTTATAATAAAGAACTTAATAATTGTTATTTTGCTCTGGTCAAATGAAAATAATGAGTTGTTCAAATTATGACATTACTCCATGTACGATGGATAAGTTATTATAAATCTTAATGGTGAAAACACACATACATAAACACTGACGCTAAAATGTCATAAGGCAAATGATTTGAATTCCACTTATTTGTGGAACCGCCATTTAGGTCATGTTAGAGAGGAACGCATGAAGGAACTCCATGCAAATGGATTTTTTGGAGTCATTCGATTTTTGAATCATTTGGCGCTTGCAAATGTTTTCTAAGGAGAATGACTAAAATACCGTTCATAGGCCAAGAGTTGAACAGACAACTAACTTAGTGGAAAAATACATGATGATGTATGTGGTTCACTGGGCATAGGTGTGTGCGGGAGATTCTTCTACTTCATGAAAACTTCCGACAATGAATTGAGTATATATATGTGGATATATTCGATAAGGAAGAAGTTTGAAACATTTGAATGGATTCAAATAAATTTCAGCATGAAGTGGAAATCATCGTAATAGAAAAGTCAAATATCTATGATTGGATCATAGTGGAAATATTTGAATTACGAGTTTTAGCGAACATCTAAGAGAGTTATGAAGTTGTTCTACAACTCACGTTTCTTGGAGTATCATAGTGATGATGGAGTATCCGAGAGATGTATCCAAACCGTGTTGGATCAATGATGAGATAAAATATTGATGCCATTATATTTTTGTGGATTATGCTTTAGAGACTACCGTTTTTACACTGAATAGAGCATCATCATGATCCGTTGAAATGACACCATACGAGTTATGGCATGGGTATGAACCCTAATAGTCCTTTCTTAAATTTTGGAATGCATAGCATAAAGTAAATAAGTTTACAACCAAAATCGGATGAATGTCTTTGTTGGTTATCCCAAAGAATTGATTGGGAATTCTTTCCACTATGGAGACAAAGACAAAAGTGTTTGTCAATGTTTCTTACTTATTTCCAAGAAATTGTTTTCTAGCGAAGTATTTGAGTGGGAGGACAATAGAACTTGATAAGGTTTATGAACCTGAGCATAATGATCAGAGTAGCGCAACATTGGAATTGGTTCCGGAAGCGGTCACGATGATCATAGCTCTCATGACTACAAAGTGTTTTAGTCATGGAGATCAAAGTACATATTGAACCTTGTAGGTATGGTTTACTTTGTGATCAAATAAATGATTTGTGAACAAAGGATTGATTTTGAACAATGATAAATCAACTACAAACAAAGAAGTTATGATGGGCCCTGACTCCGTTAAAATGGCTATACGCCATAAAATCCAAGATAGATGAATATTTTTTTGAAAGTAAATAAATCTATGAAATTGATAGACTTGGATGAAATGTCCTTAAAGAAGCTAGGCTTGTCGAAAAGTTGTTTACGACAAAGTTCAAAGAGTTGACTACGATAAGATTAGATCTTCCGTAGCAATGCTTATAGTCTATGGGGATTATTCTAGTAATCACTACATATTTCTTTTATGAGATATGTTAGTAGGATGGAAAAATATATTACTTAACAGAAGTGTGTATTAAAGGTGTATACAGGATACAACCAAGAGTTTTGCTAGTCCGTAGAATACTAGATAGGAATACAAACTTCAATTGGATGAAGTGAGTATTGCGGAGTTGGAATCTTCACCGGATGAAATGATCAAAGAGTTATGATTTCATCAGAGACGATGAAGAGGCTTGCATTTGCAAGAAATTAAGTGGGAGCGCTGCGACATATTTGTAATACTTTATGTAGGTGACATATCGTTGATTATAAATAATGTAATTATATAATTTATTAAAAAGGTTTCATTGAGAATTAAACTTCAATGAAAGGATATGAACTGAAACATATTTAGTGTCAAGATCTATGAAGATGGATTGAAACACATAAAAGTTTAAGTTAAAAAAAAAGTACATAGAATGAGTATTGAAGTAGTTCAATATAAAGAAGGTGTTCTTTTCATGTGAAGGTCTTACAAGACTTGAGTGTATTTGACACTCAATGAGTAAAAAACACATGAGTGATTTTAGATCACGAATAATATGTGCAATATCAGATGTCCTATGCTCTAAATGGTTAGGAGCATATACCAGAATGCATGATTCATGTGATGATCATTGGATAAACAGTAATAATATCCCTGAGTGCTTTAGAAGAACCAAGGATATATAGTTTTGTATGAGTAATGACAAACAAATCGTTGTAAGGTGTTGCACCGATATTAGTTTGGTCACATATAAAAATAAAATTTCAATCTCAAATTAGGCTAAGTGTTGTTTAAAAGGTAGCACAAAGAGCTAGAATTTGTCTATGCTAGATTTAGATGAGTTCTAAATGTTGTGACGGATTCTACAAACGAAGGCAGAATATATCATTGTTTTGACAATGACTGAGGATGTTAAGTCAAGAGGTTCTTTGAGAACTTGGTGTAGTTCCGATAGTGTCAGAACTTTGAAGCTATATTGTGTATGACAATATTAGTGACATATTTCAGACCGCAGAATTAAGGTTCCACCAGAACACCAAACATATTTAATGCCGACTCATTTAGAAAATGAGTGATGCGTTGAGACGCAAATGAATTGCAAAATACATACGTTTCTGAGCATGTCAGATCAGTTGACTAAAACTTCTCCCGTGAGCAAAACATGATAAAGCACCGGAAGGCCAAGGTGTTATATCTTTACAAATGTAAACTAGATTATTGACTCTAGTGCAAGTGGGAGACTGTTGGAGATATGCCCAAGAGGCAATAATAAAATGGTTATTATAATATATCTTTGTGTTTATGATAATGTTTACATACCATGTTAAAATTGTATTAACCGAAACATTGATACATGTGTGTTATGTGAACAACAAGGAGTCCCTAGTAAGCCTCTTGTATAACTAGCTTGTTGATTAATAGATGATCATGGTTTCGTGATCATGAACATTGGATGTTATTAATAACAAGGTTATGTCATTATATGAATGATGTAATGGACACACCCAATTAAGCGTAGCATAAGATCACGTCATTAAGTTATTTGCTATAAGCTTTCGATACATAGTTACCTAGTCCTTTTGACCATGAGATCATGTAAATCACTTATACCGGAAAGGTACTTTGATTACATCAAACGCCACTGCGTAAATGGGTGGTTATAAAGGTGGGATTAAGTATCCGGAAAGTATGAGTTGAGGCATATGGATCAACAGTGGGATTTGTCCATCCCGATGACGGATAGATATACTCTGGGCCCTCTCGGTGGAATGTCGTCTAATAGCTTGCAAGCATATGAATGGTTCATAAGAGACCACATACCACGGTACGAGTAAAAGAGTACTTGTCATGAGACGAGGTTGAACAAGGTATAGAGATACCGATGATCAAACCTCGGACAAGTAAAATATCGCGTGACAAAGGGAATCGGTATCGTATGTGAATGGTTCATTCGATCACTAAGTCATCGTTGAATATGTGGGAGCCATTATGGATCTCCAGATCCCGCTATTGGTTATTGGTCGGAGAGAAGTCTCAACCATGTCTGCATAGTTCACGAACCGTAGGGTGACACATTTAAGGTTTGATGTCGTTTAAGTAGATATGGAATATGGAATGGAGTTCGAAGTTTTGTTCGGAGTCTCGGATGGGATCCAGGACATCACGAGGAGTTCCGGAATGGTCCGGAGAATAAGAGTCATATATAGGAAGTCATATTCCAAGTTTGGAAATGATCCGATGCATTTATGGCAGGTTCTAGAAGGTTCTAGAAAAGTCCGGAAGAAAGGCACTATGGAAGGTGGAGTCCCGGAGGGACTCCACAAGCTTGGCCGGCCAAACCCTAAGGGAGGAGTCCCAGGTGGGCTCCACCTGAGGTGGCCGGCCACCCTCCCTCAAGGAAAGGTGGGAATCCCACCTAGAGTGGGACTCCCATCTTGAGTAGGTTTCCCACCAAAGGTAGGTTTTGGTGTTGGGGTCTTATTCGAAGACTTGGGATACAACTCTTGGGGCTTCCACCTATATAATGAGGGGCATAGGGGAGGGGCCGGCCACACCAAGCCACTCTTGGCCGCAGCCCCCAAGTGGCCGGCGCCCAAGCCCCCTCTCCCCAAACCCTAGCTACCTCTCCTCCACATACAACTCCCGCATACGCTTAGGCGAAGCCCTGCCGGAGTTCTCCACCACCACCACCACCACGCCGTCGTGCTGCCGGGATTCCGAGGAGGATCTACTACTTCCGCTGCCCGCTGGAACGGGGAGAAGGACGTCGTCATCAACACCGTACGTGTGACCGAGTACGGAGGTGCTGCCCGATTGTGGCACCGTCAAGATCTTCTACGCGCTTTTGAAAGCGGCAAGTGATCGTCTACCGCAGCAACGAGAGCCTCCTCTCGTAGGCTTTGGAAATCTTCAAGGGTTAGTCTCGTTCATCCCCTCGTTGCTCCCATCTTCTAGATTGCATCTTGGCTTGGATTGCGTTCTCGCGGTAGGAAAATTTTTGTTTTCTATGCAACGAATCCCATCAACCACCCCTAGGCACGGGCCCACCCTTGGCCACGTCATGGGGTGGCCTAGCCGCCCTGTGGTGCCTCTTCATCCCCCCTTCGATATATGTCTACGTTACAGAGAAATATTGACTTCGGCTTTTTTTCGTTCAATTCCAAAAATATTTCCTGTACAACTTTCCTGAAACCAAAAACAGCAGAAAACAGGGAACTGACACTGTGGCATCTTGACAATAGGTTAGTGCCGGAAAATGTATAAAAGTGTAACGAAGTATATGTAAATCATAGTAGAATTGGTGTAAAAGAAGCATGGAGCATCAAAAATTATAGATACGTTTGAGACGCATCAAGCATCCCCAAGCTTAACTCATGCTCGTCTTCGAGTAGGTAAGTGATAACCAAAATAATTTTTGAGGTGACATAAAGCCAACACAATCTTGATCAAGCATGTAAAGCATTGTGAGCTGGGATCAAAGTACTCTAAACATAGGCATGATAGATATAATTCTAGCAATAGAACTTAGCAACTATGTTATAACATGAGAAGTAACTCAAACAAAGGATCATGAATAATAGTGCATCGAAAGCAATTGTTGTTTATAAATGTAAACATAACAAAGTGGTACTCAACATGTCCTTTATGGAATAGCCAAACATAAATGCTAGGACACCTTTAAAGTTCAGAGGGTGACTAGATACAAGTAATTTAAGAACAAGCAATAGTCATAATCATGAATCAATCAATAATAATTTTGGAACTATGCACATTGCACTAAGAATGACAACTATGCTCTCTTAATTGGTGCATAAGTAGAAGATGAAGACTCAACATAATAGTAAAAGAGAGACTCTTTGCTGAGCAAGCAAGATAAACAAGTTTTATAAACCTTCCAAAAATTATGGTACTCATTAGTTTTGAGCTCTCATTGCCCCTATCATAAGCATCTTGAATCGTTTAAGTTAATGTGAGGCAAATATGAGTTATATGCTTGACAAATCACAAGTTGAAAATCTCATGCCCCTTGAATACGAGTACCTACACCTCATGATACTCAACTTAGGTCCCAAATAATTTCTTGTTATTTTCAATCCCACACCAAAATGACAAGACAAACAGACAGTGAAAATCTCAGCAATCCTTTTATTTACTATGGGTATAGCTTTTTATTGAAGATGCTTCACGGAATGCTCACTATGGAATGTTGTAAACTTCCACCATGAATGATGCATGGCTTAGGTTAGCGGCCCAGCTTTTCTCCAACACATATACAAACTCCATGGACTTACAAATTTCCATTCTATTTCGCATCGATAGGCATCCATAAGAAAAAGATCATGATATCAACTAAATAATAAGTGCAATGTTGAAAGCGTGCCCCATGAAAGCATGGTTGTGCTAACTCCTACCTTACAATTTGTAAGCATACAATCAACATAAGATAGTGGCAATGATCAAGTTTATTAAGTATAAGAAAGTAAATGGGCCATCAAGTTCGTGGGAGCTTTACTAACTAATTTTCTCATACCAAAATTTAATTTGAAAGATAAATAAAAACATGATGAATATACTTGAAATATCAATCATGCTAATAGGTAGATATGGTGGACACAATTGGCAAACTTTGGTTAATGGTGGTTGGATGCACGAGTAGATCTTATACTCAGTATAGGCGAAGGCTAGCAAAAGACTGGGAGCGACCAACTAAGAGAGCAATAATGACCATAATCATGCATAGCGACAAAACATTATCAATCAAGCATAAAGTGATATTAAAAGTCAAAAACTAAATGATCATAGAGGCTTTAGTTGACTGGTCATAGTCATATCATGATGTAAACATGTGCCAAGTCAACCCAATAAAGCATCGAAGGAGAATACCGTAATATTATGCTTTTTATGATGGAAACAACACATGATTCTTTCAATAGCACATTATACACTCTCAGCTATTTGAGACAAGTCATGCTACAACAATAAAAACTAAGCATATGACAAGAATAACATCCAACATGACATGCCAAAGTCTATGTCACAGTCTAGACAAGCTTGTTTTTGCATCACTATAGGCATGAAACATTTTACTCGTATCCAACACCAATCAACTTATTTGAAATAACACTCAGAGATGAAAAACAATATGGACCAGAGAGCTAATCATACTTAAATAAAGAATACTAATGAGCTCTGAACGAAATTCAAGTGAAAGAACAAGAGCTAAACGCAGTAGTAGAAAACTTGAACACTCGCAGAACAATAACAGTGAAAACTAGAGCGTTCTATGCAATTAAAACTGAGCGGGTCTTTCTCCAAAACAATTGTGCCGGGATCCAACATATGCTACAGAAAACAAAACAAAATTAAACTAAAAATAAAAATAAATACGCTCCAAGAACAACACATAGTATATGAAGCAATAAAAATATAGCGCATAGAGAGATGACCTATTGCTTTGTTGGCATCCCAAAGCTTTGACGTTTGTATCTCTTGGATATTTCTTGGGGTGCAGGGCATCCCCAAGCTTGAGATTTTGTCCATTCTTTATCTCATCACATCATTCTTCTCTCCCTGCACTTGAAAACTTCATTCAATACAAAACTTCACACAATTCTTTATTAGCAGCATTAGTACAATCAAAATAAACAAATCCACTTGGGTTCAGCTATAAAATATATCAAACATCTATTAAAGTATTAGCTATTGCAACAACTCTTCAAAAAGCTCTTTGATCAAAAGAACTAAAAAAGAAACAGATTTAAGAGGCAAATGCAAATAGAATAGTAGGTAAAGATCGATTTGTTCGAAAAATCTTCTGTTGCTCATCTCGAAAAGTGGTCAACTAACAAAAGTTCGATAATAACCTGGGGCATATGCATAAAACATGACAGCTTAAAATTCCGCTCTGGCTATTTATACGAATTTTTATGGTAACATCACAGAATCGGTTTCTGGACAGCAACTTCCCCAAATCTTACTTTCTTCCTATTAGAGGCTATTCTTGACACAAAAACGAAATAAAAATGATAAGGAGAGGTTATTACAGAGGCAATAACTTCCAAGACTCAACAAAAAGAAAAATTACAGAAAATAAACATGGGTTATCTCTCAAGAGTGCTTTTCTTTAACGCATTTCAGCTAGGCGCAGAAAAAGAGTGAGCATCAAGTATTATCAAGTGAAGAAGCATCAACATCAATGAGAAGTACCCGGTGGGGAGGTGAAAGTCATGATACCTTCCCCAACATCAATCCTTGCTCCCAGGAGTTTTAGCAGAGATCGCCCAAGCGTGATTTGTCTTTTTCCTACACATTCAATGACAACCATAGTCAGTAGATACCATTCTTCCTAGGATTTTTGTATCCACTCCTTCAGCAATTCCAATAGGTAATATAACATCATTATTGGTAAGAGATATTCCTTCTCCTCCCTCAGAAAGTCCCCAAATATTTAAAGACTCGTAAATATCTTTAGGCATAAAACAAAACTCAGACATAATATCACAACGAGCATAAAAGATTTCACCACATATATCAATTTTTACTGATGGGAGCCAACTTGAGGGTTCGGAATTTATCGGAACACGGTCATACTTCTCCCGAAGCATACTGTAATATCCCAGGTTTAGAGGCTACAAAATGAGAGAACACCAGAGTGTACATTGCATTCATACATAGAAAATTCGGGGAATTTTCGCGCTTTCAAATAAAACTTGTCACAGTAACTAAAGTTTTACTTGACTTGCTGGAATTGAATTAGATCAACAAGTCAAACGCTATAAACTTCACTGTGATCTTTGCTAAAACCTTGTTTTGGGTAGACATAATTTGATCCATAGGTTGGATCAAAAGGAACTAGAACTATTACACACCACTTTAAGTGAGGATCAAATACCAAATCCTATAAAGGATCATAGCATGGTATTCCTTACAACAACACATTCTTTAAGAATCAAACCCTAACTTATTAACACTCAAAAGTTAGGAACTACCTTTGTCTGTAATTTAATTCACTTCTAAACTTATTACCAAATAAGGTAAACCACATGGTCTAAAGTGCATAAAAGCCACACATTCTTATTTAAATCATAACTTATTAAATATATGGAATATCATAAAACTAAATCCGTTTACATTACGAATTATAGTTCAAACTATTTGAATAAAAATAACTATGAGTATTTTGAAACTCATATGATAATGCCTTGGTGAAATCAAACACCAACTATCCAAAATTGAGGAATAACCTTCAACCTTGACCTTTTGACCAATATTATAATATAAACCCAATCAAATATGATATAGTGCCTCATGCACAATAATAAAACCATCCACAAGATATTTAGTAACAAATGCCACTTGGCTATCCAAAGATAAATCATATGAGAGGATAATGATCATGCCACATAGGATGGAAATATCTACATATATGACTTGCATTCCAAGCTATGCCACCTCGTGCTCAAAGGATTACTATGGATGAGGGCATGACAACCAAGCACCTTACTCATCAAACCAAAACAAGAGTCACCCACCTATGTGTCATGATATTAGAGCTTGCCCAAGCCTATAAAAGGAGCCACACCCTTCATCCATTTGATCATCTAGAACCATGCTACAAGGAAACCAAAACCTTGAGACCATCCATACATTAGCTATGATCAAGATGAAGAAGCTAGGAGTTGGAGGAATACCACAAGATGCAGGTTTACCAGATTTCCAAAAGAACAAGGTACATAAGATAGCAAGGTAGAATTCCTAGGCAAACCATATATTTAGAGGATCATATCATTATCTCTTGAGTAGGACCTTAGGCTATTCCAAGACATTTTGAAGTGAGAGAGATTATAGATGTTAACCATAGCCATGTCTATCCTATAGAATAATAGAGTAATATTAAATCCTACTTGTTCAAACCAACCTTTAATCTTGGAGGTGAGAGCCATATTCTATTAGTGAAACATAATCAAAACCCTAGACCACATTTGAATTCCAATCCACGCATCACTTGGGACCATAAGTAGAATCCTACCACACCTCATGCCCACTTATGTGTTAATTAGTGAAACTTATGCAAAACCCTAAACCATTTCACATGAGATCCACTCCACATAAAATACTATCTTTTAACTTGTGTATCATAGATCACAAGTATAAACTTAAGCCATAAATACCTTAAAGCTTAAATGCCATTTAAGTGTTTAGTGTCAAAACCAAGGTTAAATCCTACACTTCCATCTATCTGGAAAATTTTGTTAAATATCACATAACTCAAGTATTTATTTTAGAAAATGCGGGACTTATAATAATCAAATGATATGCCTAGGAATTTCAAATCAATGTGTTAATTAAACCATATTAATACCTTTAGAACAAAACCTAAACCATATTATCACTCGTAGAAATAATTGGCACATGAAATCATGACCATAAAACCATCTTCATTAACACTTATTTTAAATTCTAGCCATGTTTATAATACATCTAATCAACCAATATTGTTAAGTATATTAACAAAACCAAATAATATTTCTACCATGAAGAGGTCATAAATCTCAAATCACTTAAACAGGTTTGGTTCCTAAATAAGAAGGAATTGAAATGAACATATCAATTCATGTTTATTTTAAATTTGGAATAACCCTCACATAGATAGCAATTTAATCGAACATTGAACATTTGATTTGAACAACAAAGGTATCCAGTAACAATTATTATAAAATATTAGTAGAATTCAAATATTTAGAAACCTGCAAGAACAAAAGAGAATTCAATTATGCATTGAACTAACAAAATTGTAAAACAGAAAAGAAAATAGAAAAGAAAAAGAAAGGGAAACTTACCTAGTGGACCTCACCAGCCCCACGCTGCCAGTCCAGCCCAGCCCACCATACCCCTCCATTTAATAGAAGAAAAACGGAGTCTTCTTATCCCTGGAGGCCGACAAGGCGACGGAGCAACGCCGGCCATGTCCTCGTCGATGATAAGCCTAACCCCGGACGCTTCAGACCTCTCAGAACCATGCCAAACCTCTCTCGCGTCCGAGCCTATCCGTAATCGTCAAGATTCGCGCCCAGAATAACGACGACATCGTCGTTCTGTCCCCAGCACTGCCGCCGGTGGAATGACGAACTAGACCTCGCCTTGATCTATAAATAGGGGATAAAGGACCATCGTGATCTCCTTGTTATTCGCCGCCCTTCCATTCCCTCTCTCCATCTCCATATTGTCCCCAATCATCTGCGAGCTGCCGCCAGAGTCGAAGATGAAGACGTCGACTGGGGTCATCCCGGAGTACATGGCGTAGCTCAGGCGACGAGCACCACCACCAGAAGCATCCTGGAGGATCACAGCATCAAGGGGAGTAAGGAGGAGGGAGAAGTTTGGCGTTCCCTTTCACTCGGGTTCGCCGGAAAACGATCCATTGTCGTCGTCTCCGTCACCAACCGTCCCCATCGAGTGTTCTGCAAGCCTCACGGTGAGCTTGCGCATCTCAAGGACCATCTCTTTCGCTTTAGCATCCACCATAGCCTCCGATTAGAAGTTGGCCACCGTGAGCCACCGTAGTAGATGCTCATTGAAGCAACTCCGGTGACCATTCGGAGGGGGCGCTACCACCATTTGGTTCAGCGTGGTGTGCTGCATCGATTGGAACTAGTCGCACGTCCGCGGGAGCTCTCAAATGTCGGCACCGTCGTTGATTGACCGCCGGTAGTGAACTCCCATGCCAAGCTGGCAATTTTAACTTGGTCGTTGGCTTTGTGGCAGCTGACCTGGTCAAGGTCCCACTAGTCAGCCACTAGGGTTAGTATTTGTCCTTTAATTTAAAATCTAGAATATTGCTGAAATTTTGCCGAAATAAATAAAATTCATTTTAAATCATAAAAATACAAATAAGATATCAAAATGCTCACAAAAATAAACTCTATTCAATAAAAATATAATATGAAAATGTTTGCCAAAATAAAAATTCAATTATTTAACCTTTATTAATTATGCCTTTTCTTTTATCCAAAATACAATTTGAAATCAATGATTAGTAAAGTTTAAAAAATAAATAATATCTAAGAAGTAACTAAATAAAATTTTAATTTTAATTTTCTTTATCATATTTTCACTAACTTAAATATTAGTGGTATTTTATAAACCCTAAATTGCAAATTACCATTTACTATTTCCTTTAAATAATAACAAAGTAAGAAAATATTAAAAGCTAATATTATTTTGGTAGTTCAAAAGTTGTTTATTTACTTAAACCTTTTTAGTTAACAAGTTATTATTTTAAAATTTAATAACAACTATAAAACCCAAATTCCTGAAATAAACCTAATACTCCCTTCGTTCCTTTCTATAATGCCTATAGATTTTTGGCATTTGTTTCAGAATATAAGGTTGTAGCTTGGCTTTTTTGGAATTTCCCCCTCTACCGGTCAGCTCCCACACGACATGCGTGAAAAAAAAATCCATTCAAAAAGGAAACAGTTGATTGAGATTCCTAATGCATGACCCCAACGATTCCTTAGATTTAGGAAGCAATGTTTTTATTTCCTTAATATAACCTGGCTGCACATATATGGAGAGTCAACCAGAGAGATTTGTGGGATTTGTTTTGTTAATTTAGGAAGTTACCGATTTCCCTCATTTTACTCTGATCTCAAATCGTTAATCTAGAGGGTCTTGTGTAAAGAACACTCTTGTGCTAATTTCTGTGCCAAAAAACAATAGGCACTATAGAATGCAACGGAGGGAGTAGTATTTATCTTCATTGTTAAATCTTTTAAAAATAATAAAATACTAAGACCATTATTAGTTTTTTTCAAATTAATGAATAATTTTAACTCTATTGCCAATTATTATTTTAGGAATTTTATCACAATTTAGAAACCTAGTTCTAATATAAGTAGGAACTTGACCTCATTATTTTATGTGATCATCTCAAATTGTTTTCAACTCTAAAACCCTAGTTATTTATAACATGCGATCATATGATCTACACCTTACTCATAGGTTCAACCTAAGAGGATTAACTCATGCTTATGATCTACTAAAATAAAATTAGGCCAATTCACATGAAGCCATTATGTCATGTCTTTATTTTTGAAAGAACCTTATGTAACCAACTAGTGCCACCTAGGTGTAAACCCTAACTTGTTACTCTCATAGTAACACTATTGATCACCATTCCTAAATACCAGACCATTGAAATCAACCTTAACCATCATTACTTAGTAGAACCATGGTGATCAACCATAACACCAACCTTGGATAGTAATTCACCTTACATGTTCCTACTCAACTAAACCTTACTTGAGGATAATAAACCACCTAGTTTAGGAACCCATTATTGATTACTTAGTGAAGAAGATGAGAAGTCATAGTAAACCTAATGTTTAACTCATGGCATCAACTTGATAACCATCCTTTGATATGATACCTATGATTAACTATAGTAATAAATCTGCCAATACTTGCTGCATATAGACCCATTCTACCTAAGAACCAACTAGTCCCTACTAGTGAAATTAAATGAATCTAATAGTAAACCCTAGAAGCACATAGCTCCTATTTGTAGTAATCCTTTTCTTTATTTAGCATGTTCTTTAAAAGTTATTCTTTTGAAGTAAATATCAAGCAAACCATAGAAGCCAATAGTTCTTACTTAAAATACTTCTTATTCATTATATAAATTGTTCTTCAAGAGTTATTCTTTTGAGGCACATAATAAGTAATCATCAACCATGCACTGTAGAACTTAAAACTGACAACTACTCTTTACATATTATTCAACTACAATTCCTTTGGGTGTATGCTTGTTATGTTGCATTATATCGCTTGTTTATGATATTAATATAACCAAACCCTAAGAAGAACCTTGTTTGAGAACCATTCTAAAAGTGCAACACACCCTAAAGAAATCTTTACAACTCACCAATCCTAAATCATCAGGGTTAGGTTACGCTCGGGGCGATTTCATCTCATACTATGCATTATAGTATTTTTGTCAGTTCTTTAAACATTGTCCTTACCAGACAATGATGGTATTTCAGAATTTGGAGTTATCACGTATTGAAGCTTTTTCCTGCATAATCTTGCAGTCAAGAAAGGCAAGTTCATCGCTTGCTCGTGTCATTTGATTATTTTTATCAAACTATTTGCAAAGTACTATACTTATCACTCTTGCATTGAAAGGCAAAATATTATTTTACAATTATGAATATGACTATGTGGTGGGCAATGGAGCCATGGTATGTGTTTTTGGTGGAGGTTCCATTGCAAGGGTTCTACTCATCTAGGAGTAATCACCAATGTCGTCTAGTGATTCTAGCACCGTACATATCGCGTTAACCATGAGATCTATAATGGCTCTGGGGAAGTAAGTTGTATCTTCTTCCTCTCGCATATCAACGGATCAGTGATAAGAGTTCTCTATATCAGTCTATCTATTGGTAAAGGTGAGGATATTGGTCCGTAACAGTCTACCAATAGGTATAGGAGAGGGCAGACTTGTTAAAGGTCTATGATGGATTGTAAGGGTTGTCCGAGTTAGTCTATCTATAGTGTACAGGACAGCGCATGTGAATTGTTCGGAACAGTCTACCGTAATGGTAAAGGTGAGAACAAATGTCTGGGTCAGTCTACCTATAGATAAAGGACAGGACAGACTTACAAAAGGGTGGGTATGAGGGGTTGCGGAGAAGGCAGTGATTGGCTTGGTTCTTATACCTGGCCTCACACCAAGGAAGTGTGGACAAAGTCTTAACCCGGTTGGCAACAAGGATAAGTTCTCTTATGGGAAAAGTAACGCACCTCTGTAGAGTGTATTGAATTGTGACTGTCACTTCCTGTTCCGGGAAGGGAACTACGAATGCGGCAGGAAAGGAACTCCATGAAGTTCTGATCAACCTGTGAAGACTGACGGGCATAGTTTTCAGAATAAAATAAACCTTTTGAAGAAATATTTACGAAAACTTGCATTGGCCTATGACTTTCTGGTCTATGGTTGTAGCTAGTGCATGATACACCTATTTCCTATAATAAACTTGTTGAGTACGCTCGTACTCATCCCTCTTTGAATCCATGCTTAGTTATGGAGTCACTGAAGGAGAAACTACCGTGGAACTCAAAGACAAATGTGTCAACTGCAACAAGATGCAACTAGAATAGAAACCTGACTAGTAATAGAAGGGAACCATTTCCCAAATCCTAGCATCTAAGTAGCTAGAACTCTATAGTAAGCAAAGTAGTTCTAGAGCTAGTGTTAGCAATAAGATAAACTACGAGTTGTTCTTTTGGAGCTTTTGTTTTACCCCACTGTAAAGTAGGAGGCTATGTTGATCTTCTATAAACAGTTTGTGTATCCTTCTATAGACATTCCTTGGACTTGCATATGTTTCTATTGTACCACTATGAGGGATGTAATATGAGTGGAACGGTGTTTCACTTCTGTTATGTCAACGACTTGCGTACTACACCATGCAGTGGTATGCTGGGTCACCGCACATACTATAAAATTCTTCAATCTAGTTGTACTTATCTCAAGAGTGTTTAATCTATCAAAAATTCTCACAAGGGATGAATCAAAATTACTAGGTGACCTATATGTTGCAATCAACTTCTTTATGGGATTAAAAGCTTGATCTCCATCACAATGAAGGAAATCAACTCCCGCTATGGTGTCCAAAGCATATCTATAACGAAGAATAAGGCCAAAATAAAAGTTAATAAGAAGCAAGCCTAGAGTCATTTTAGGTTCAGTTTTATTATAAGAACTATTAATTCTAGACCAAGCTTCCTTAAAACACTCCTCACTCCCTTGTTTGAAAGTGAAGATCATTTCCTCAGGTGACATAGTAACATGAATAGACATAAGGACAACTTAAAATAGGAACTAATTTTTGTGTGTTTTTTATATAAAGACGACTTATAAAAGAAACTATTTTTTTGTGTTTTTTATATGATAAAGCAAACAAGACAAAATAAAATAAACTAAGCAAAACTATAACAAAGTAAATAGATTGAAGATGAGAGTCTCCCCTTGCAGAAATCCTCTTTCTCCCCTGCAATGGCGCCGAAAAAAGAGCTTGATGAGCGCAGATTGCACACTGTTGGGAACCCTAAGAGGAAGGTATGATGAGCACATCAGCAAGTTTTTCCTCAGTAAGAAACCAAGGTTTAATTGACCAGTAGGAGAAAGGCGTGACTTCTGAAGGTGTTGCTAGCTGACAAGTGGAAGGACGCACTACCGGCGTCAACAACAACGTGAAACCTGCACACAACACAACCAAAATACTTTGCCCCAACTTACAGTGAGGTTGTCAATCTCACCAGTTTTGCTGAACACAAAGGATTAAATGCATCGAATGGAAGGAGATATTTGCAATAATTAAAGAGAACAGAGCTTGCAGGAAGTAAACAGAGCAGGATTGCAGTGGATGAATTTATCAGTATAAAGGAAATGACCGGGGTCCACAGTTCACTAGAGGTGATTCGTACTCATATTGTGCGGTTATTTTTCCCTGGTATATTGATGTTTATACTTTTGCCGATGTTGATTGACTACTCTAATAGTTGCGTGCGTGCGCGTGTTTCTTTAGCATTGCGACTCAAATTAAAATTATGGGAGAACTTTCATTAGTATTCACATGTCTACGGTTTGGTATCTATCTTTGGCTGCCTTTAGATAAGTACAAATTATGTCATGGAAAAAGAAAGAATTCGAATAACCTCAAAGATTTAGTTGTTTCTTAGATTTTATTTTGTAATCATTAGAGATAGGTTATTTATCTCTATCCTGTACTATTTATTGCTATGAATATATGTGGTATTGGTTATTAAAAAAAGCAAAATGGTTATTTATTTATATTTGTATACGCATGTAATAAATATCATTATTTATTTATAGTGTTCCTATTGTATATTTATACACACTAACTGTGTGGACATCTAAGACACTAAGCAATGGGTGTTTCTCCGTCAAAACTATGTACACCAAGCTGTCGCAAGGGGTGACCGTGGCATACCGTAAGGATCTTTGGGAAGCTGCGGTGTCCTTAAAAATCAAAAATTTCTCTTGGCAGTTGGCTTCAGATAAGCTTTCCTCCGATAGCCAACTTGCAATTCGCTACCCTATGATGGCTCTTGTGCTCTGTGTGGGGTGTTAGAAGACACGGCCCATATTTTCTTCGGATGTTCTATGGCCAAATTATCCTAGAGTGTGCTTCGCCAAATACTATGGTGCAATTGGCGACCGGCAAATTTTGCCTAATTTCATCATATTCTGTCTAGCCTAGCAGGGTCACCGCCCCGTTTGTTGTGGGTGCTTTTTCTGGCCTAATCTTGGGTCATGTGGCAGATTAGAAATAATCTTTCTATCGAGAAGAAACTCATTAACTACCCCTCTATTATAATATATAAAACTATGATTTTCTTGCAGCCGTGGAGTATAAACTCGAAGACTAGCGACCAGGCTCTGCTAGATGTTGAATGCGCTCCGGGATATCTACACCTCAGTCAGGATAGACCCTGACGCTCTTTCATGAAGCTTTGCCCTATGGTCGTGGACTCGTGGTGGCCGTGTGTTGAATGTCGTGGCTAGCGTGTGGGTTTCTAGTGTGTGTGTGCGCGCTCATGGCTGTAGATTTTACCTCCTATGTGTTTTACTATGGCTGAGTTGTATGTTGGAGCGGGTTGTAAGCTACTTTGTGTCGTGAATCTCTCCCGACTTTATTAATTTAAAATCAGGCATATCTATGCCTTTTATTTAAAAAAAAACATCTAAGACATGTGTTGACCGGCATGGAGGAGTGTGTATGAAGTCGAACATTTGCCGAGACGACGAAATTGCAAGCACGGAAATCTTGGTCGATGATACCCTTTCCGGAAAGCCTGAAGATGAAACATTTTCTTTCTCGTAGCTCAGACAAGGTGGATTCGGGGGCGCCCCACCCTCCTCCAGCCCGCGCCCACTCCCCTCCCCCTCCCCCCGCCGCCGTTGCCGGCGAGAGCCGCCGGGCAAAGCCCGCGCAGTGCCGGCGGCGGTGGATCTTCTCTTTCCCGCGCGTGAGGCGTCCCGGCGGGGTGGTCCCCGACCTAGCGGCGACGAAGTCCGGCGATGCTGCTCTGGCCGCTGCACCCCGGGCCGTGCTCTGGCCGGCCGCGACGCATCGACGCGCGCGTCCACCGGACGCTCCCTCCCGCTCGTCGGGCAGGCTCGGCCGGGCGGGTCGCGCCGTACGGCGGCGCGGCGCGGTGGCCCTTGGCCGGCGCGGCTCTGCTGCTCCGGCCGCCAGCTGCTTCTGGTGGTGCGGCGCCTCGTGCGTCGGCCGGTCGCCGGTGGCGGCTGCTGGCGGCTAGGGTTTGGCCGGATCTAGGCTTGTGGGCCCAGATCTGGGCCTGCCAGGGCTCGGTCAGCTGTCCATCCCGCTGGGGCGGCTGATGTGGGCCTCGGACGCGGCGGTGGCGTGGCCGCCGACAATGGTGTTGGGCTCGGGGTTTGGCGGCCAGATTTGGGCATGAGGCCCGGTTGGAATCTGCGAGGTCCATGGGTGGTCCGCGGGTGCGTTTTGCGTCCGCGTGTGGACACCCTCCAACACCGTGCCTCCATTGTTCTTCGCGTTCGTGCTTGGTCTGTTTGGTATAGATCCAGCGGCTTCTTCGCCCGTTCGTGTCGGTGGCCCCCGGTCTTCGCTGGGCGCTTCCGATGCTGGCTAGCTGTTTCAGGGAAGGGTCCCTAGGCTAGCGTGTGCTCGCCGAGGGCGGCAGCGCATGTTGCCTGCGTTGGTGCTGATGTTGCGTTTGCGTTCATCCTCCAGCCAACACGTGTTTCCTGCGGTTGAGTCGAGTTGGGGCTAGCTCATAGTGCGTCTTAGGTTGGAGGCGCGGCAGTGTTCTCCGCCTTGTTCGCTCTACGTCCTCGCGACGGCGTCCGAATTTTCTATCCAGGTTTGGACCTCGGCGAAAGTTGCGCTTGCTCTGTCCTGTGCCGGCGACGGCGTCACCTTCCCTTGTTGAAGGCGTCCCGGTGATGGCCCTCCTGTTCGAAATGATGGATTCCATCCCTCCGCCTCAATCTTCTCCTCTTGGAGGCCTCGCTTCGTGTAAGCTTCTCTGGTAGTGCCTTGTGGAACACCGTGTGACCTCTCGATGGTGTCACGGCCCTCTCACAATGTCGTCCTGGCTGCTTTTACACGGTTTGCTGCGGTAGCTGATTTCCTTCCTAGCGCGCGCCTTGGGGGGCTTTGCTAGGTCGGCGTCTGGTCGCAGCTCTTGCCGGTGTGCCTATCCCAACGCCGGGGGATGATGTTGTGTGTTTGGTCTAGACCTAGCCTGAGCTCCATGGGTGGTGGTGCCCGGGTCTGGGTGAAAACTTTGCAGGTCCTTCTCTGCCGACGACGATGACGCATTCTTGCGCCATTCACCTTCTTGGAGGCGTCGCCGCAAGACCCCCCCCCCCCTTTGGTTCCTCAAGCTCTGCCTGGTGGCCGACCCGTCGCTGAGTTCCCCTTGAGTTGCAGTCTTGGTGCGGTGGAGGTTTGTTGGCGTGGATTCGGTCGCGATCACTCCGGTGCAACAGAAGACAAGGCTCCCTCTTCCTGGATCATATGGCGCTTCGGCTTGCTATTCTGTGTTGTCTTGTGTTGCGGTTTGGGTTGTGCATTTGGCATGTGTGTGTTGTAATCTTGATGTAACTCCTGACCGGTTGATGGCTTCGTTAATTCAAAGCCGGGCTCACCTCGAGCCTTCTGTTTAACAAGGTGGATTCTAGAAATGCTAGTAGTATTTTCTTCAAAAGGAGACATGGTAGCGTGGCAGTATATATATATTCTAGTAAGTTACTAACTTGGTTGATTGAACGTTTGAAAATGGAAAATCAAGGGTACTTTCCATACAGAAAATGTGGAATCTGAACTCTGAAGGCATGCATATATTTCTACCTTCCATCGGGAGCAAACTAATTCCAAGATATACGCGCGCTAGCTCTGAGGAGCTCTATGTGTTGCTAGCTTTCTGCTGATCGATGCGCATGTGGAGATACATTATTGACAAGCTTTGTATGGTCGATGAATCAGATATCGACCGATCGGTATATACAGTAGTTGAAATGATAGATCTCCACTGGACGATTAATTGGATGAAGCCGTGCCTTCGTGTGCTGCCCCCCTGCGGTCCTGTACGTTACTGGAGTTCAAGGCAAAAATGTGACTGAGTAGTTCATGAAGCAGAACAAAAAGGCCAACTAATAGTCAGCTGAACGGTGACTGAATACGTAGTTAGGGATATATGTTTCCAGTTATCAAATAATATAGTGAAAAGTACTGCATGCGAACTTAAACGAGAGGAGGTTAACGACGAGTACACAGATTGTTTAGTGACGCGGAAATCAGATCTTGTATGCTTGCAGATACTTACCGTTCACAAGGACAAATGAACAAAACGTACGTACACGGGTACTGTACATCTCGAAAGTACTCCCCACCATTATCACTACGTATCTGCTATCTAGCTTGTACATACAGTACATGAAGCAAGTAATTTAAAAAAATCTGAAGCAAAATCGATGATAGGGACAGAGGGAAAGAGAATGACTAGTGCACAGGTGATTGTTCGTTCTCCGGGATGAAATAGCTAGTGTGTAAAGTATGGCAAACATACTCTACATCTCGGTAATACTCAATATACCTGCTATCTAGCTTGGACATACACAGTTGGTGCAAATAATTTTTAAGAATCTAAAGCAAAATCGATGGGAGATAGAGAGAGAGTAGAGGGAGGGAGCTGAGAGAGATGGTCATGCTTGGCTCCTCGCACGCCATCCGCGGTAGAGCCAACGCTACGGTGGTGGGAGGTGAACCGAGTTGGCAGCTACGCGAGTGGCATACAGGGAGCCAGGCATATCCCAATTTGTTTCATCACCTCTTCCTGCTACCGCACCTTCACCTACCGGCCTCCACAGAAGCTGCATTGCGTATCTGCATGGCGGCCGGCCTCACTCACTGACGAGCAAGCATTTACAATGGTGAGCCGAGAACACTTGAAGAAGACACATGAACTACTAGCTACTAAAAGAAACAAGCTGAGCTCATTCCACATTGTGCCTGCGGAGAGAGAGATGAGAGGAAGCTAGGTGTCTAGAGAGCGGGGAGGCGTGTGGAGAAGAAGAAGAGTGGAAGAGAACGGGCTAGCTTAATTGTGCGCAGTACGCAGCCCGGGCTGGCTCCTATAAATAGCTGCTCAACAAAGTGCCCTAGCCAAGCAGCTAATCCCCGCCCTCTCATCTCATGCGCATATCCTATCTCGTCTATCAACGTATGACGTGACACGGCAGGGGCAAAGGAAGAAAGCACACGCACATTGCACGCTCCTCCAAGCGAGAGAGAAGCTCCCATATATACAGGCACAAGCAGCATGATTACAAGGGGCGGAATAAAGGCGCACGGCGCTACGCCCCAACCGAGCCGAGAGAAACCCTAGACACGGCCATAGCTGGCACTGTGTCAGGTACCCCTCCTCCTCCCTCTCCCTGTGCAGTGCGTGCCTGTGTGGTGGACACGCACGCCAGGCCACGGAGAATGCATAGACAATTGCAAGAAATATATACGCTCCTTGCTTCAATTCCTTGCAGGGAACCTTGCGTCTGCTCGCAGCTTCTCTCTCTCTCTCTCGCTCTCGTCTCCATGCACGGCATGGCTTTGAGACGAGCTTGCTTTCTGAGACGACGGGTTTGTCCCGCAGCGCTTGGCGGCGAGCCGGATTCCCTGCGCGCGTCGCGTTCGTGGTGGACCAAAAAGCTCGGCCCGGCCTCCGCTTCCGTCTCTCTCTCTCTCTCTCTCAGACTGGCGCTCCGCCTTTTCAACACCACGTGAGGAGCGGCCATGCATGCACGAGCTAGAGAGGACGCCTCTTTTTACCTTTACGTACGTCGCGTTGCGAGCGAAGCTTGATACGACGCGGTCGGCGGTGATGGGCGGAGGGGTGAATGTTTTAATCCTCGGCTAGCTAGTTTGGGATTTGAAACATATAGACGCAGTGTACTTTGCATATCTTACTGGTTCTGCTATAGGAGGAGATTCATTCAGAGACTACACTTGCTTCAAGCTCTAGTGTTTTTCTCTAACAAATCTAAACTTTTGGCAAAATTAACTATCTGACTATTCGGGGAAATTATTTCTGAATTTGACCACTGAGCTTGGCACCAACGAAAATGAAGCTGAATTTGTGCAGTCCAAATTAACCATTTATAAAATATTTTATTAAATTTAATTGGTCGCTGACCTACACAACTTTAGCTCTTTTTTCTTTGGCGCGAACTTGGAGATCAAATATCAAAATACTTTCCTTAGGAGAGAGGTCAGATGATGCACTAGTTTTGCCAAAGGATCGGATTGGTAAGATATAACAAGCTCTGCGTACCCTTGTATGACATATATGAGTATAATAGAGTAATGGACTATGTTTGAACAAGTAAGCAACAAGCTTAGTTAGCATGGACATTTCGTAATGGCATACCCCTCGGATTCATATTACTTTGCACATAAGGCTTTGGTCAAAGTTAAACTTTGGCTAGGACTTATACGTACGGCACTACGGGAGAGACGCCATGCGCCGATGGCCAGCCCATGTGCCGACGGCCAAATGTCGGGGCCGTCGGCACAGAGGCCCTCGTCGACCAGCGAAGGAGCTGATCGTCGGCGCACGGTCACCGTCGGCACACTGCTGTCTACACCGACGGCCACCGTCGGCGCAACAAGGACCGTCGGCACAGGAAGTTGGCGCCCGAAGGTCACCGTCGGCACAGCAACGACCGTCGGTACACGCTCTGACAGGCGGGCCCAGCCGTTAAACTGTCACGGCACCGTCTGCACTGTGCCGACGGTAGCCCACGGCGCAACAGCGGCCGTCGGCACAGGGATCGATCGCTTGGGTCCCCTTCTGCTGTGGCCGACGGTGACCCACTTGCATAACTAAGGCCGTCGCATGACCCAAATATGCACATTTTTTGTTTTTTCATTTTTTTGCATCAAAGAGATAATTATTACCCATATAATTATTAATCCCAATCATTTTTTTGTTTATTTCTTTCTCACTGCTATTTTGGCGAACCCCTTTGCGGGAAACCTATATATATGTATAAGGGCGGTATAGATCCCCGGCCGGGACCCCGGTCTAGAGTTTTCTCAAAAATCGAGGGTCGGAGAGTGATTTGAGATGGTTTTATATCCAATGCTACCCCCCAGGTGTGTCCGGCTTCTCGGACATGGGGTTCTACACTTAGGCAGATTCTGGATGTATTGGGGGAACTCCCTCGGAGGTGAACCGGAGAGAACCTTGAGATCATATGGGACGATCCTTGTTACCACATATACCTATCACCTAACCAAACTCAAATGGAGGCATATGCCCACCGGGGGACCCCCGATGGGATGCAGTCAAAGGGGTAGACCGCGCGGTCAACAGAACTAGGGTTTCGCCAGAAATCGAGCCTCGGAGGGGGTGAATGGCCCCAAAACTTGTGTGTGTACACATGACATGCACAAAAGTGATACATTTAAGAACTTAAGACCCATACACGATACAAAACACTTAAATAACTAGACCCACACACGTACCAAAGCGCTTAAAGAACTAGACCCACACACTAACCGAAACACATAAAGAACTACACCCACACAGGAACCAAAACACTTAAAGAACTAGACCCACACACAAACCAAAACATTTAAAGAACTACACCCACACACGAACAAAGAACTTAACACTGGGTCGACGCATGACCCGCTAACCACACGGACTCGACACACACACATATTAATCAGAAGTCGAAATCTTCATCCTCGCTGGGGGCGTCCTCTGAAGCGGTACTTGAGAGGTGCCACAACCACCGTTCATCATTCTCCCCCCATGTCGACGCCTCTCCTTTGGCGTACTCTGCTTCATATTCGGCCCTCCTCTGCCGCTTTCCCGCCCTCATCTCCCTCCTGTACGTCTGCTTCTCCTTCCAGAATGCGCGCTCTGCCTCGACGGCTCCGGGATGGTCTCTGCGCCACTGTGCCATGAACTTCTCGTCTGCCTCGGTGGTATTAATCCGCCGCTGGCCAGACCTGTACCGACGCGCTTCACCCTGTGAGCGAAGTAGCGGCTCAGTAGAGAGACTCTGAGCTTCCATCAGAGACCTGACCTCCGGGAAGTTCATTTCGTGGCGCGGCCGGCCAAACCTCCAAGCCGCAACATCGTATACGCGGGCAGTAGCCTCCTTCGTGTAGAAGGTGCCGAGCCACACACGCGTACCACCGGCGGTGATTTCAGCCGCGAAATGTCCCGTAGGCCTCAGGCGAACGCCGATGAAGCCCGTGTTGCTACGGCGACGAGGAGCCATCTCAACGGCAGCTAAGCTCAGAGGATTTTGTGGTTCTGTTGGATGAGAGAAGCGATGAAGGGAGAAATGTTGCTGGTGTTGTTAGTGGAGTAGACATGGCTATATATAGGCCGACAAGGGGCTGAAACGGCGGGAAAACTTGGCGGGAGGGAATGGGCGGGAAAGGGTGGGCGGGAAAACTTGGCGGGAAATCATGGCGGGAAAAAAAGGCGGGAAAAAAAGGCGGGAGAGAAGGAGCGGGAAAGGGTGGGCGGGAAAAAAGGGCGGGAGAGAAGCAGCGGGAAAGGGTGGGCGGGAAAAAAAGGGCAGGAGAGATCCTTGTTTCCACATGTACCTATGACCTAACCAAGCTCAAATGGAGGCATACGCCCACTGGGGGACCCCCGATGGGATGCAGTCAAAGGGGTAGACGGCGCGGTCAACAGAACTAGGGTTTCGTCAGAAATCGAGCATCGGATCTAGGGAATGGCCCCAAAACTTGTGTGTGTCCACATGGCATGCACAAAAGTGATTTGAGATGGTTCTATATCCAATTCTACCCCCCGGGTGTGTCCGGCTTCTCGGACAGGGGGTTCTACACTTAGGCAGATTTTGCATGTATAGGGGGGAACTCCCTCGGAGGTGAATCGGAGAGAACCTTGGGATCATATGGGATGATCCTTGTTTCCACATGTACCTATGACCTAACCAAGCTCAAATGGAGGCATACGCCCACCGGGGGACCCCCGATGGGATGCAGTCAAAGGGGTAGACGGCGCGGTCAACAAAACTAGGGTTTCGTCAGAAATCGAGCATCGGATCTAGGGAATGGCCCCAAAACTTGTGTGTGTCCACATGGCATGCACAAAAGTGATTTGAGATGGTTCTATATCCAATGCTACCCCCCCCCCCCGGGTGTGTCCGGCTTCTCGGACAGGGGGTTCCTACACTTAGGCAGATTCTGCATGTATAGGGGGGAACTCCCTCGGAGGTGAACCGGAGAGAACCTTGGGATCATATGGGATGATCCTTGTTTCCACATGTACCTATGACCTAACCAAGCTCAAATGGAGGCATACGCCCACCGGGGGACCCCCGATGGGATGCAGTCAAAGGGGTAGACGGCGCGGTCAACAGAACTAGGGTTTCGTGAGAAATCGAGCATCGGATCTAGGGAATGGCCCCAAAACTTGTGTGTGTCCACATGGCATGCACAAAAGTGATTTGAGATGGTTCTATATCCAATGCTACCCCCGGGTGTGTCCGGCTTCTCGGTCAGGGGGTTCCTACACTTAGGCAGATTCTGCATGTATAGGGGGGGAACTTCCTCGGAGGTGAACCGGAGAGAACCTTGGGATCATATGGGATGATCCTTGTTTCCACATGTACCTATGACCTAACCAAGCTCAAATGGAGGCATACGCCCACCGGGGGACCCCCGATGGGATGCAGTCAAAGGGGTAGACGGCGCGGTCAACAGAACTAGGGTTTCGTCAGAAATCGAGCATCGGTTCTAGGGAATGGCCCCAAAACTTGTGTGTGTCCACATGGCATGCACAAAAGTGATTTGAGATGGTTCTATATCCAATGCTACCCCCCGGGTGTGTCCGGCTTCTCGGACATGGGGTTCCTACACTTCGGCAGATTCTGCATGTATAGGGGGGAACTCCCTCGGAGGTGAACCGGAGAGAACCTTGGGATCATATGGGATGATCCTTGTTTCCACATGTACCTATGACCTAACCAAGCTCAAATGGAGGCATACGCCCACCGGGGGACCCCCGATGGGATGCAGTCAAAGGGGTAGACGGCGTGGTCAACAGAACTAGGGTTTCGTCAGAAATCGAGCATCGGATCTAGGGAATGGCCCCAAAACTTGTGTGTGTCCACATGGAATGCACAAAAGTGATTTGAGATTGTTCTATATCCAATGCTACCCCCCCCCCCCCCGGGTGTGTCCGGCTTCTCGGACAGGCGGGAGAGATGGAGCGGGAAAGAGTGGGCGAGAGAGAAGTAGCGGGAAAGGTTGAGCGGGAAAGGTCGGGAATATAAAACTTAAAAAAAATTCCATGTGTGATAATATGTTCTTATTATTAGCGGTAAATAGAAACAGTATTTATTTAAAAAAATAAAAAATAAAACCTAACTGTGCCGACGGTGGCCGTCGGCACAACCCTAGCCGTCGGCACAGCTAGGCCGCCATAACGGCCACACCGCGACACGGGTCGGGGCCAGCCCACAGACTCACGCCCCCCCCACACGCGCGCCCGACCTGTTCGCCGCACCGCCGCTGTCCCCTCTCCGTCCGCCGCGCCGCCACCACCCGCCTCCACCCGCCGCCGCTGCCAGATCCCCACGCCACCCGCCGGATCCCGCAGCAGCCCACCGCCGCGCCCCGCAGCCCACCGCCGCCGCGCCCCAACCCGCAGCAGCCGGCGCCCCGCAGCCCACCGCCGCGCCCCCAACCTGCAGCAGCCGGCGCCGCCCGACTGCCTCCCTCACCCGCCCCGACCAGCCGGCGCCGCCCGGCCTCCCTGACCCGCCCCGACCCGCAGCAGCCGGCACCGGCCCGGCCTCCCTCACCCGCCCCGGCCCGCAGCAGCCCCGGCCTCCTCACCGGCCGGCCCCCTCGCCCTCGGCCCGCCCTCCCACTGCCGCCATGGTAAGCGCCGCAACCCCCTACATATGCATTTGTAAATATTTTTTAGCATTTTAGTTGTAGGAATTAGGTATATGGATTTGTAAATAGAAATGTTAATGGAATGGAAATTGAAATTGAAATGAAATAAATTAGAATTTTGTAGAAATGCATTTGTTTTATCAATTGATGAATTTGCATTGACAAATTTTTATTATTTTAACTAGGTCCCGTAGTGAGCACCCCGCGTGACGACCCCGGATCTTGCGGCGCATCTCTACGGCCGTCGACATCACCGGTTGTTCGACTACTTCCTCTACAGCTGAGGGTGAGCTGAATTGCCGACTCCCCCTCCGCATTTTTTATGTCATTAGATTTAATTTCTCCGTCAAGTCGCGTAACCTAGGTGTCAATTCCCGTCCGCAAGCGTTACGCGGATAAATATGCATTAGTGGTCAGCATATTTTGGACCGTAAGGCTTGTGGCATTTACGGGACAGTCGCCGGACCCGTAGTTGGGTACGTTTTCCACGTTCTGCTCGGGTGCGAGACAGGATTTCGTCAGCGCCTCCCTGTTGTTCTCCGGATGCACATCCTCTCGGCTTTTTGCCGAGACGTGTATCGGGAGAGCAGCGGGGAGGTGCTGCCGAAATTCTGTCTCGCACCCGAGCAGAACGTGGAGAACGTACCCAACTACGGGTCCGGGGGCTGCTAGGAGCCCACCTAGTAGAGATGTAGGTTGATGCACGCGTTTTCGCCGGTAGAAAAATAAAAATATGATGCATTCAATTTCATGCTACTATTTGTTGTTTGTCACGCAATAAAGCAGGATGGCTGATAATGAGTGGATATACAGTGGCCGTGTTAGTTCGACTCAAGTGACAGATGAATGGAAATGGAAGACCAATTTCTTAGTGAAGGAGTTAGCTCGTGGTTCGAAGGGGGTCGTTCGTCCCCGTTGCCCTTGCAGTGTCTGCAGGAGGCGTCATCCTAAGGATATTCTAGAGATGACTAAACACCTTTGGTGGAATGGGTATATGCGTGACTACGACCCGCCGGTCGACTTTTCTCGGCACGAACGTGATAGAGGTGAGGTGATGCGGCAGCGGATCGATGGCAATGAGAACGATGGCATCTTAAACTTGCTAGATGATCTTCGGGATGCTGACATGCCAGATTTACCATGGGACGAACAGTCTGAACCGGAGGAACCGCCTGAACAGGAGGAACCGCCTGAACCGGAGGAACCGCCTGAACCGGAGGGACCGCCACAACCGGAGGAACTTCCAGAGGAGGAACCTGAGCCAACCGCGAGGGCCTTCATTGATATGATGGCCTCAGCTAGGAGGCCTCTATACCCGGGTGCAAAAATGTCTCAACTTGATGGCATCACGCAGTTGCTAGCCGACAAGTGCATGTTTGAGAGTACTCGAGCATCCTTTGAAAAGACTCTGAACACAGTAGGTAACATGTTGCCTGAAGATCATTGCTTGCCCAAGACCATGTACGAAACGAAGAAAATCTTGAAAGCATTGAAAATGGATTATGTAACGTATGATGTCTGTCCAAAACTTTGCCTTTTGTTTTGGAAAGACTATGCGGATGACAAGTACTGTGCCAAGTGTGGTCACTCTAGGTATCATGAGGTAGATGTAGGCAATGGTCAGAAGAGGCAGACAAAAGTAGCCATAAAGATTCTTCGTTATCTCCCATTCATCAAAAGAATCCAGCGGCTTTACATGTTCGAGGAGACTACCAAACAGATGACATGGCATAAGACCGGGATAAGATTGGAGGACGAGTTCAAACGGGTACCCATGGTACATCCATCTGATGGTCAATCATGGAAGCATTTCGATGAAAAGCACCCAAATGAGGCAAGTGAGAAGTATGATGTAAATGGGTATCGCTTCCATACGGAGTTTCACCAGAAGAACCGGCCTAATGCAAAAACAATAAATACTGGGGTCTACACCCGCGGAGCCGATGATCTTGATTACTATGGAAGGTTACAAAAGGTATACGAGTTGACGTTCAACAACGCAAACATAGAACTCAAGCTCTTTGTGTTCAAATTCCACTGGTTTGACCCACACGGTGGAATTAGAAGCACCCCCTCCATTGGGTTAGTTGAAGTTAGGCCTTCAACCACCTACAGCGGAGCCGACGTCTATAGTGTGGCTCACCAAACCAAGCAAGTTTATTATTTGTCCTACCCATGTCAGAATGAGGAACTCATGGGCTGGGAAGTCGCGTTCCAGGTATCGCCACATGGTAAGCTACCCATCCCCTCCGAGGACGATTACAACAACATTGACCCGGTAACATATGAGGGAATTTTCTATCAAGAGGAAGAGCAGTTCGGGGACCTTCAAATAGACAAAGGTCTTCAGGATCTCCACAACGATGTACAAATGCGTGGTGAGACCGTGGTGGACCTAAAGGACATAGCTATGCTCACCAAGCGCCATGCGAACAAAGACAACATTGTCGAGACTCAACCGGAACCCAATGCCGACCATGAATACTCATATGATACTGATAGTGATAGTGAGGCTGAGAACCCAATGCCTAGAGATGAGAGTGGTGATGAATGGTGAGAGTCTTTTATGCTTAGTACCTACATTGTCATTATGCTTAGTACCTACATTATCATTATGCTTAATACCTACATTTGTCATTATGCTTAGTGTTTACTCTTTTTCAACATGCTTATTAATTATTTTCTCTTTTCTTATGCCGGTAGTTGCCCAATATGAGCCAACGGAAGGCATCATCGAGCTCCTTGCTTGATCAGATGCATCAGCGGAAGCCAGGGCCGGGTGCTTCCAGACGGAGTGGAAGACCAATTGTTCCCAACCCGCGTTACGAAGACGCAGACGGAGGACGGGGAGGACGAGGGGGTGGACGAGGGGGTGGACGAGCTGGAGGACGAGGGGGAGGACGAGCTGGAGGACGAGGGGGAGGACGAGCTGGAGGACGAGGGGGGATGCACAGCTCCTTCTAGCTGACATTCCCTCTGCTTCTGGCTCAGTGGCTTCCCAGTCTATGGACGAGGAGGAGGACACTAGGGAGGAGGAGGAGGAGACTAGGGAGGAGGAGGAGACAGAGGAGGAGTCTAGGGACGAGGAGGCTTCGACGGAGATGGCTCCGAAGAAGTTGCGGATTCGTGGGGAAGCGCAGGTTCCCGATGAGAGTAAGGAACCTGCTACGGAGGATGACAAGTGGCTCCTTGTCCCAGGAAAGATAGAGTAAGTAGTAAGGTGATTTCATTTTCGTTATGACACTTGGCATTTTCTATTGTTTGATAATTGTGCAGGAATTTCACATATACGGGGAATAATATCCGCGTGCCAGGGAGCCTGATTGGAGCTGCTATTAGGAAGTACTGGCCGGGGATCTACACTCCGATCCTTGGGGGCGAGTCCAAGCTAGCCTACACTTGGGAAGACTTTGAGATAGCGCCTTACCCGGGCTTTACTTCCGCCGCGGACGCCGTCATCAAGAAGTTTTGGGTACGTAATGCATACTCTTTTGGGTTTCGTTCATATATAGTTGATAACCCCACCATGATAACTCATGCCACTCACACTTTCTGTTATGCTTGATTGCAGCGCAATTATAGGGTGGCGACTGAGCATAAGGAGAGGGCGGACGTGATCCTCCGTGCCATGTGTCGGAAGTTGACACGGCAGCAGTGGTACAACCAGAGGATCACGTGCATCGGCCACTTCTATGCTGGAGCAGGGCATAAGGTACACAAAGCCTGAGATTGTGCAGGGACTCGCCCCGCCTATGAAGATAGAGGACTTCATGTCGGTAAGTAATTGTCAATGCGATTCTATGTACTGCGGCTAATTTGCAATTATATTGTTTGTTCTTCAAATGAGTTTTGATTTTGCAGGTTGTACCACATTGGGCTGATAATAATAAGAGGGCCGCCTTCATGGAGTTGGTCAAGAATTGGGTCAGCGAAAACCCCGATTTCAAGGCCGTGAGCGACCGGAACAAGGTCAACCGCGGGCATCAGGGAACACACAGTGCGGGGAGCAGCATCACCGATCGCTATCGGGACCGTCTGGTACATATAAAAATGGAACAAGCTGCATTTTTTTGATTTTCGATGATATGCATAACATTTGTTTTGTGATGCAGGGGAAGAAGCTCGGTAGGGAACTTGGTGAGATGGAAGCATGGACGCACATAAAGCTGGTGACGCCCGGTCCGAACGAGCCTCGGCCCGCGCCTGAGATGTACTACGGCAAGGCCAAAGAGAACAAGGAAAAATACTGCGAGGAGTACGCCAAGCTCCATCCAGAGGTGGAGGACCCCATGACCGAGCCGGTCGACGAGGTGGCGATGATGCTGGCGGGGTGCGGCCAGCCGCATGGCCGTCCTGCCTGCCTTGCTGGGGGTTTCAAGCCTGAGAGGAACTTCACGCAGATCAAGGCTACCCTCCCCTCCGGCAGCTACGGTACCTCCTCGCGGACTACATGCCGTTCTCGGGTAGAGGTAGATGTAAGTCATCCACATTTTCATCCTATGTTTTGACTCTTGTTCCTGAATGGCTATGTTGATGAGACGCATTATTTCTGAAATTGTAGGCTCAGCTCGAGGAGGCCTATGCAGTAGCTTACGAGGAGTATCTCGAGAAGATTAAGGAGCATGACCTTGTGAAAGATGCCTACGTCCAATGGACGAGCAACCAGATGGCGGTAAGTTTCAATCTCTATTGTTGCAAAACATCATAAGTCCCCATGTTTGAATCTGAGCTATCTCTCCCGTTTCTTGCAGAGTTTCACTCAGTTCATGATGACTGGAGTGCGAGAGGAACCACTCCCAGAGCCACCTCATCCGGGGCCGACGCCAGTGTTCCCGTCCAAGGAGGAGTTCTATTGCATGTACAAGCGTCAGCGTCAGTTGACCCCGGTAAGTTGCTAACTTGGCTAAGTTGCTAACTTGGTGTTACATGGCTAAGTTGCTAACTCCCTCCAACATGTAGGGATTGGGAGAATCCGGGAACGACGCTCCTGATGGTACGCCGATGCACCCCGGTCGCCGTTCTCCTGGTGCTTCTGCCGAACCTCGGCATGGTTCTACTTCCGGTGGCTCTCGTCGTGGTTCTACCTCCCCGAGCACCGTCGAAGTACTGCGGCCTCGCTTCACCCACTCCGAGCTAGATCGGTACTACCCTCCGGGTGGTAGTACACCACCATAGTTGCTACATTGTACTAGCTACATGACACATGCTATATGTGTAGAATGATCTATGTAGGATGACTATATGTACCGTATTGCTTGTGTGCTATATTTGTACTAAATTTGGGATTTGGTGCCATATTTGTGCTATATCTGTGATATATGAGCTATATGTGTGCAATTCATATATTTTCTGCTATTTTATATGCAATTGCTGTGCAAATGGAGCAAAATCAGGAAATTAAAAAAACAAACTGGGCAGCAGCTGTGCCTGCTGTACCAAATGGCAGGCTCTGTGCCGACGGTGACACCGTCGGCACAACTGCTGCCGTTCGCGCGTTTTTTTTCCAGTTTGAACTGGAGATGTTTGGCGCCGAAACTGGGAAAAAAAAAATAAAAGGTGCCGACGGTTACACTGTCGGCATAGAGAGGCAGTTAACGGCGAGCTGGGTCACGGCGAGCCGGCTGCGCCGACGGTGGTACGGCTGACGGCCACCGTCCAGCCGTCGGCGTACGCGTGTGCCGACGGTGTCGTCCTGTGCCGACGATGAGCGCGCCGCCCCCGACGCGATCTGTGCCGACGTGAAGACGCCGACGGTCACCGTCGGCAGAGACCGTGCCGACGGTGATTTATCCTGTACCGACGGTGCGGGGCCGTCGGCGCATGGCGTCTCTCCCGTAGTGCGGGGAGTAATACCGATACATATGGAGCATAATATCTGTGCGTGTTTGATGAGCCAAATCAAACGCATTCTTTTTGCAAATCATAGTACACCGCTCACAATACGTACGTACACCTTTCGGGACACTGTATCTAAGAAATTGATCTAGCGAGATTTAACAAGACACCAAAATATCAAATCTGAGGTTTGATCCTCTTAACCATTCAATCACTAGTTGGTTTTCAATCAAACACAATTGCATGCATGGGATGGGGGTCTTGAAACTCGAAAAAAATCAGGTATGTACTGAATCAAGCGGAGAGGGCTACGACAGACCGCGTAGGTGTCTCAAGTATAGTTTGCACGCCCGCGCGGAGACGAACAGAAGCCGACAGCGCCACAATATATGCGCGTCACGTGCCTTGACGAGCTAGCTAGGCCACATGACATGGCGATCGATCTCCCTCTCGTCTCGTCACATACGTACGTACGCTCCGACTCCGACGGACGAGCGCTACGGCCGTGGGCGTTTTGCTTTGCCTCCTGCGCGGTCACCGTGCGGCCAGGTCAGGCACCATGCATGCGCAAGCACGACTGGAACCAGAGCGCCCATGCTAGCTAACTAGGTTGGTCCTTAACAGCAAAGGAGCCCAACGGTGTCGTTGTTGCGTTGCATCCGCTCGAGCGCGCATCGGTGTGGATTCGATCGGGAGAATGGTATCATCGGGGAGGGGAGATTCGCGTGTGCCCGCTACGCAACAACGGAGCTCAACGGCAAGGAGCCCGCGGGCGCGAGCGCGGCGGTTTCCGGCTTGTCCCCCTCAGCTCGCCCTCTACCTTGCCCCCTTCTCGCTACTTGGCATGCATCTATGTACTCTCTCGCGCGCGCGCGTGCGCGTCACCAAACTTGACACGCTTATCCACCTCCCTCACCGTACATAGGAATATGTAAAACTTGATATAACGATCAGGTAGGTTTAGACTACTCGGATGATCTCCGAGACTCTCATCATAGGTTTATATAGCAGGTTACAATACGTGTTGTAATCACCACTGTTCAAAAAATCGGCCGAGATACCGATTTATCGGCCGATTTATCGTGAATCGGGTGGTGACCGATAAGATTTTGGCATCTCGGCTAATTTATCGCTACACCGATATTTTGGCCGATTTTCAGGCCGATGGCCGATATTTTGGCTGATTTTCAATGAAATTCCGCTGATATTCGGTCCGGCAGTCGTTATTTTTGTTCTATTGTCTTGTAGAACTATACATTAGCTCAAAATTTCCCTTTTTATTGATTCAAATGCAAGGAATCAAGGTAATACTTCTGTTCAATGCTTCAATATTATCTATGCATAGCATATTATAGAATATTTAGTGCTGAAAATTAGAATTTACAGAAAATTAAGCCGATAAATGGTCGACCGATAAAATCGATTAATCATCCGATAAGCGATTAATCTCCATTTTGAGGCTGACCGATAAGTTAGCGATTCACGATTTCTTGAACATTGGTAATCACAACGGATTCTATACTAATCCTAGTCTCATACGTTTACAACTCTATCTCTAACAATCTACCTTAATCACAACTTTGACAAGTTGAGATTATGCTTAAAATCTTCAAAGGCTCGGTAAGGAAGTGGCTTGGTAAACCCGTCAGCAACTTGATCTTTTGAGGGAATAAACCTCACCTCTAATTGTCTTTTCAACACCCGTTCTCTGACGAAGTGAAAATCGATCTCAATATGCTTAGCTCTTGCATGGAAGACTGGATTAGCAGATAAATATGTTGCTCCAAGATTATCACACCATAAACATGGTCTCTGTGTTAGCCTAACTTCCAATTCAGCAAGAAGTGACTGTACCCAAATCATTTCAGTTGTTGCATTTGCTAGACTTATACTCTGCTTCAGTGCTGGACCTGGACACTGTATTCTGCTTCTTAGCACTCCAAGAAACCAAGTTCGGTCCAACAAACACAGCAAATCCCCCCGTGGACCGACGGTCATCAACACTTCCTGCCCAGTCAGCATCAGAAAAGGCACTAACTAGAGTGGAAGCAGACTTTGAAAAAGTAAGCCCAACTGTGAGAGTATGCTTAACATAGCGTAAGATGCTCTTAGTGGCAGTCCAATGTACTGTAGTAGGTGCATGTAGATACTGACAGACTTTGTTAACTGCATAGGAGATATCTGGGCGAGTAAGAGTAAGATACTGCAGGGCGCCAACAATACTTCGATACTTGGAACTATCAGCCGGTCCTAGAGGATCACCATGATGAGCTGAAATTTTCTCAGAGGATGACAATGGAGTAGGCATACCTTGGCAATTAACCATGCCAACACGGGTAAGCAAATCTTGAGCATATTTTGCCCGATTAAGAACAAGACCATCAGCAACCCGTGCTACCTCAATGCCCAAGAAATAGTGAAGATCACCAAGATCCTTTTGGGCAAACTCCTTATGCAAATCTGTAAGCAAAGCATCTGTGGCAGCTTGAGAGGAACTAGCAACAATGATGTCATCCACATAGATAAGCATAAAAATACTGACATTGAACTTGCGATAGATAAACAATGACATATCGGACTTGGAAGCAACAAATCCAAGGGAAAGCAATTTGGCACTCAACCGTGAATACCATGCACGAGGTGCCTGTTTCAGTCCATATAATGCCTTGTCAAGTTTGCAAATATAGCCTGGCTGTCGTTGATCCTCATACCCAGGTGGTTGTCTCATATACACTTCCTCTTCCAGAACGCCATGAAGAAACACGTTCTTGACATCCAACTGACGCAAGCTCCAGCCGCGAGAAACAGCAATAGTGTTGCGGTCAAAACCCACCGGCGGGCAGCGACGGGCAACACAGTAGAGCCGGGAACAACTTAGGGCTGCGGCTGGCCCTGGTCCCTCCGAGCGACGGCCCGCAAAGCCTCTGGTACACACGTCCGATGCTGATGCAAGGGCGTGCCACCTGACCTATACCTGGTCAGGAAGGTGATGGATATGCCTCGCTTAGTTTCCTGCATGGCATACACGTAAACATTAAATACGAGCCTCGATCGACTCTCAGGTTATCCTGTGAATCGGCTCAAGGAGCCGATCCACCCATGATTCGTACGAGGTGCACGAATATATGGTGGTCCTGCTTGATCAAGATAAAGCTAATGCGATCTACGGCGATTTAGGGTTTTCACCGCATAATCGGATCATCCTACTCACGATTGGGCCTCGCGGCCACGCACGGTGATCGTAAGCCGATCCTAGACAAGGCCTAAAAACCAACACGAGGTTGATCCCCGGAACATCCTGTCTAGGACTAGCAAACGACACCCTGCGTGCCGCTGGATCCTCCAACCCTTTGTAAGGCCTAACTATTGCAGATATTAAACTAATCCTTGAAGAACAAGGAGCAACCGTAACGGATCGGATCTACTAAATAATGATCAAGCGGGGTGCCGCCCCTACACCTAAGATAGGTGTAAGGGCGGCTAGATATGCAAGGGTTGCACTACGATAGCATGTTATACGAAGAACTATGCTAACCCTAACACATCTATGATAACTACGTTGCTCGCCATCAAAAAGGCTTCAGTACGAGCAACGCATGAACAACGAGCATAAGCTTGTGCTGCCTAGATCGCAAGATGCGATCTAGGCAGCATGATGCTTACCGGTAGAAACCCTCGAGACGAAGGAGTTGGCGATGCGCCGAGATTGATTTGTTGGTTGAACGTTGGTTGTTGTTTATTCCATAAACCCTAGATACATATTTATAGTCCAGGGGACTTTCTAATTTAGGCGTGCACCTAACCGTGCACGGGTAAAACTCTATCTAAGATGCGATCTACTATATTACAGATATATGGGCAATCTAGCCCAACTTTGCATATAAGGCCGATTCACGTATTTCTTCCGTATATAATCTTTAAGCCCATCTTGATCGCGGCCCACCTCTGACTTGGTCAAATTCTGGTGATAACACATGCCCCCCTGGTTTTGGAATTGATAATTCCAAAATCACTCTGTTTTTTTCTTCATCGGGTCATGTTGTAGCAGAGCAAAATCGTCGCAGTATTCTTCCACATAATGCCTTGTCCTCTCAACTTCTCTGAAAAATTTGATAGCTTCAGCACTACTTCCTTGGAAACTGCAAAGGCATTACATCTCCATCAGGCTTCTCCTTATTTAACTGTGCCGACTGACTCGCTTTTTCATCCTCCTCCTCGGGTCTAGCTATCGGCACCAAAAAAACCCTCTTCCCCTGTAGCAATGTCTTCTTCTTCCTCCGTCTCCTCTGGCCTCTCTTTCCAATCTTCTTCCTCGAGCGAGCCGATGTCGGAGCCCGAGTGGGACTTTGACTTCCTGTCAGATGGCGACATGCCCCTGACTGATGGGGAAGGCAACCTCCAGTTCCTCATTGAAGGGGAACTGAAGAGCGAAAGCGAGGATGACCTCCACTCATGGAGGAACTCCACTTCCTCCGATAATGGGGAGGAAGAGGAGGACGAGGAGGTAGAGGAAGAAGAGGAAGAAGACGATTCCTCTTCCTCCGCTGGGTACCCGCCGGCGAAGCGCCTCCGTGCTTGGGCGGTCAGTGAAGATGATGATGACGACGAAGGGGAAGAAGCTCCGGTCGAAGGTTGGGGCAGCAGTGACGAGGAGTTCTCCGGAAGTAGCGCCGGCGGCAGCTACGACGCCGACGACGAGGGCAGCGAGGATTAGTGACATAGGATCAGTAGTACGCGAGCAATCGGCTCTTCTTTTGTTCCTCTTTCCTTGAGCAATCGGCTCTTCATTGTAAAAAACCCTCCTTTGTTAATGAAGAAATATTTCCAGTCAACTTTTTCGCCGATAGTCAAAGTCAAATAATCTCCGAAAAGAGCCGATGGCATCGCACCGGTCTCTATCATAAAAACACGAGTAAGGTCGACCTAGCCGCCCCCCCCCCCCCCCAAACGGTAACTTGCAACCTCCATCTGAGAAAGCAAACTCAGATCCCCAAATCGCCGCCTGAGCAGTTCCAACTCAAGACCGACTGCATCACAGATCTCAACCGCGCCGCCCCCAACTCCTTCAACGCATCCCATGGCGGAATCATCCAACACCAGCGCCACGGCTTCTGGTCTGAAGGTAATCCTCAACCTCCTCTCGCCATTCGACTCGACATGGGATTAATGGCAACACCTGGATTAATGTTTTGTTTCGTTATTAATTTAGGTTTCAGACATTCTTCTGCCACATCCTTCTCTCGCAAATTCGATGTGCCTTGGTCCTCGTTCTTCCGAGAGTCCCGCCCTGTTAATTTCGTGTGAAGCTAACAGAATCCCCTTCGTGAATCAGAACTTAGATCTGACTTCCTGGGCCGACTGCCTACGAGCCTGGCCTAATCCTCCTGAGGGTTGGGTGGCATGGTACAATAGGGTATCCAAAACCCATTATGCTACTTGGGAAACCATAGGGATAGCCGATGCCTTGTCATTATCATTATCTCCTCTTGAGAAGAATGAAAATATTCTGAAAACCATCGGCTACTTCTGGTCTGATGCGCTGAATTGCTTCATGTTCGGCCATGGCCCTATGACACCGACTCTGCTGGATGTGGCCATGATCACAGGCCTAGACATTGCATCCCCCAGCCCTTCTGCATTCAAACTGCCAAAAGTCCCTTTCACTCTCTCCTCTAAAAAAGAGTGAACCAGCTGGGGCGCCTATCTCAATCGTTATATGAAAAACAAAGGCCCCGTGATAGAGAGGGAACACACAGCCTTCCTGAACTTCTGGTTGGAGCACTTCATATTCTGTGGCCCATCGCTTGCCCCTACCAAGAATTACCTTTCCCTGGCCTATGAACTTGCTAAAGGCACCCAACTTGGCCTAGGCAAACTATTTCTTGGAGAGGTCTATCGATCCCTTCAACTGATGTCTGTCAAACTGTTCTCTCAAAAGACAGTTAAAACTGGTGGCCCCTGGTGGTTTATTCAGTTGTGGGCCCAACTATACTTCCAGAACCAGATCCCAGACTTCCCACCGCTGACCACCTGCACCTTTCCAGATGTTAATGGAAAGGAAATTCGATGCACCAGCTATGGCCAAGCTCTGTATGGCCTCCCAGGCAGCAGGCTGATCCCCAAGGAAGCAGCAGGGTGGTTTAAGATTTTCTTCCAAGGTTTAGACAACCCCCTGTTCCACCCTTATACCGAATTGGCAAACTTTGAAAACCCAGTCTCCTTTCGATTGGACGATTTTGCCGATGACGCCAGCACCCAGCATCTGTACTCCATCATGATTCGTCCTTGCTTCCTCCCTGTTGGCATGAGTACCTCGAACCGGATCATCAAGCCCGGTTATGAGTGTTATCAACCGGTAGTGGTGGCCCGACAGCTTGGTCTCGGACAGGTGCCTCCACACTTCTTCTTACATCACCTGACAGCGAGTAGAGCTGAACTGCCTGACATCCTTACTGCCCAAAGGTGTTATACCTTCTTCGATGCTTTGGCCATTCCAATTCCCCACGACCTCCGTTTCTCCTTCACTACCGACGGTTTTGAAACTTGGTGGTCCATGTGGAAGACCCACGTCTTCAGGAGGGCTCTAGGACCGCTGCTGAGACAACTTGATGCCGAGTATGACATCCCTGCAGACCAGGTACCATCACTTAAACATTTCTTGTAACAGCATTATGGTGATTGTTTGTGACCTGACTCCATCTCCTGGCAGCAACAAGATGGCCCGGCTCCCACACAAGCCGACGGTTCCCCTTTCGTATTCCTTCCTCCGGCACCAGTGGTTCTCTTCTGCCAGAGCTCGCCACCCCTGAAGAAAGTCGTAATGCAGAGTCAGCCGATTTCACCGAAAATCGGCTCCCAAGAGTAAAGCATCTTCGGGGCCAGTTGCCCCCCGAGCCTCGACTCAGGCGAGGACGGCAGTGAGGAAGGTGGCTGCCAGGAAAACCCTGAAGCGTAAAGCTCCTGCCCAAGAAAGCTTGCGTGTAAGTTGGTTCATGCCCTGTCCACGTTTATCCACTTTCCAAGTCTTTTACAACACGCTCGTATTCTTTTCTACAGACTTCCACCGAAGAAACCTCCAGCGGGGCCGTAGAATCCAGTCAGGGGGACTCGAGCTCGGGCAATTCCGAGAGGTCCACCACCCAGAGCCAGACGGCTTCACCAGCGCCGGCTTCTAAGAAAAGGTCGATCCCTGAACCTTCTGCTCCCCAAGCCCCGACCAGATCGGGGTCACGCACGAAGCGTCGCTGCGTCAAAAGGGCTCGCAAGAACCCACGAGCCTCTCCATCAAGCCAGGAGGTCTCAAATGTAATTATCTCCCTGGTCATACTTCATGCTAACCCATTGTCATTTGGATCGGCTAATCACTTCCTCCTGCAGACCGAAGAAACTTCGAGCGGAGACGTCGAGGAGGTACCGATGCCGTCCGCCACCCTGGACCTAGCCACCTCGACGATCGCGGCTGTCCAAGTGGCTGACGTATCCAAGTCCACAGAAAAGCCGATCGTCACTACATCGGCTGTTCCTCCTACCTTGGGAGAGGTATGTCCCTCCTCCTTAGCTCCATCACTTTCTTCATTGCATGCTAAACTCGCTTTGTTTGCCCTATCAGGGTTGTGATCTCTCGAGCTTGCTGACGTTCGATCCAGAATCCATCGAACCAACTTCTTCCAAGGCAAGTGGAGAGCCGAATCCTAGTACGGTCCATGGTCCACTCCAGCGTCTCAAGGACTTGCTTTCTTCCTCAACTGAGACTCTGATTGAAAATTCCGAGGAAGTCAAAGGCATCCTCGAGGATATCCAGCCCCATCTCCCTATGACACTGCAAGTGAGGCTCTGGCCCGCTGTTACCCTGTCGGTTTTCAAGTCAAGGGTGCAATCGGCTCGACAAAGGATTACTCTTCGCCACACCCAGCTTCCACTGAGAGCCGATATTGCCGAAAAGTGTCGATGGCTCAACGAGAAGAAGGCTGCTCTGGACGCCAAGACGGACACTTCTGCCAATCGCGCCGAACTCGAGACCCTGCGCAAGGAGCTGGAGAGCCTTGAAGAGAGGGTAAGGGTGACCAAGCAGCTCATCCAAGACAAGGAAGCCCTTATTGCCCGTTCTCAAGACGAAGCAAAAGGCCTCACAGCCGATCTGAAGACCGATCTGGCTGAAATTCGTACCCTGAGCAGCCAGCTGGTGACGGGTAAAGACGAGGACGACGAAGCTGAGATCGCTGAGGTAGATCACATCCGTGTTGACGCCCTTCACGCCCTTGACGCGTTTCTTCAGTAGGGCCTCCAGAGACAAATGTTTCGCTGAACTTGAGTGAATCGCTGAACTTGAGTGAATCTGCTTCGGCTGTACTTGCTACATTTTTTTTTTACTGGCCGATTTTCCATCGGCTCCTAATATTTCATTGCCTATGCGTCTGTCTGCCTGCTCATGTGCCCCCCCGAGCCGAATACGTGGAATCGCAGATATCGGCTCTGCGGTTGTCGGTAGGATTATACCTGAACATCGGCTCTGCAGTCATGGACCAATGCTGATTTCCCTGACCTCGCAAACCGATGTAAACCCATACTCCAGCCTTCCGTCGCCCGCTAGATCGATGCTGAATGCAGGCGAAGCGTATGGCAAGGATAATACAGGGGCGGTTGCTGAATTGCCCCCTATTTTGATTGCACTGCTCAAAAGAGGCTCACACCTCGTCGTGCCAGCCGATGTCTCATCACCGGCTTTCCTTCGTTTGGGGCGTCATACTCCCCTTTTGCGGTCGACCCTCGTACGTGACAGGAGTGCCGTCCGCCATCTCAGATGTAGATGGCGATGTGGTTGATGACGAAGCTTGTCCCACCGGGCGTGCCAGAATGTGTTGCGGTCAAAACCCACCGGCGGGCAGCGACGGGCAACACAGTAGAGCCGGGAACAACTTAGGGCTGCGGCTGGCCCTGGTCCCTCCGAGCGACGGCCCGCAAAGCCTCTGGTACACACGTCCGATGCTGATGCAAGGGCGTGCCACCTGACCTATACCTGGTCAGGAAGGTGATGGATATGCCTCGCTTAGTTTCCTGCATGGCATACACGTAAACATTAAATACGAGCCTCGATCGGCTCTCAGGTTATCCTGTGAATCGGCTCAAGGAGCCGATCCACCCATGATTCGTACGAGGTGCACGAATATATGGTGGTCCTGCTTGATCAAGATAAAGCTAATGCGATCTACGACGATTTAGGGTTTTCACCGCATAATCGGATCATCCTACTCACGATTGGGCCTCGCGGCCACGCACGGTGATCGTAAGCCGATCCTAGACAAGGCCTAAAAACCAACACGAGGTTGATCCCCGGAACATCCTGTCTAGGACTAGCAAACGACACCCTGCGTGCCGCTGGATCCTCCAACCCTTTGTAAGGCCTAACTATTGCAGATATTAAACTAATCCTTGAAGAACAAGGAGCAACCGTAACGGATCGGATCTACTAAATAATGATCAAGCGGGGTGCCGCCCCTACACCTAAGATAGGTGTAAGGGCGGCTAGATATGCAAGGGTTGCACTACGATAGCATGTTATACGAAGAACTATGCTAACCCTAACACATCTATGATAACTACGTTGCTCGCCATCAAAAAGGCTTCAGTACGAGCAACGCATGAACAACGAGCATAAGCTTGTGCTGCCTAGATCGCAAGATGCGATCTAGGCAGCATGATGCTTACCGGTAGAAACCCTCGAGACGAAGGAGTTGGCGATGCGCCGAGATTGATTTGTTGGTTGAACGTTGGTTGTTGTTTATTCCATAAACCCTAGATACATATTTATAGTCCAGGGGACTTTCTAATTTAGGCGTGCACCTAACCGTGCACGGGTAAAACTCTATCTAAGATGCGATCTACTATATTACAGATATATGGGCAATCTAGCCCAACTTTGCATATAAGGCCGATTCACGTATTTCTTCCGTATATAATCTTTAAGCCCATCTTGATCGCGGCCCACCTCTGACTTGGTCAAATTCTGGTGATAACAAATAGACAGGACAAGACGAACAGTGGCAATTTTGACAACTGGACTGAATGTGTCTTCATAATCAATCCCATAACGTTGTTTAAATCCTTTGGCAACCAGGCGTGCCTTGTATCTATCAATCGACCCATCTGCATTGTGCTTGACCTTGTAAATCCATCGACAGTCAATAACATTTTTGCCATAGCCCGGAGGAACCAAACGCCATGTGTTGTTCTTCATCAGGGCATTAAACTCATCATCCATAGCCCCTTTCCAATTAGGATCAGCAAGAGCGGATTGAAGATCAGTAGGCTCACCAGACGTGCACGACAGAAGCCAGCGAACCGTGCCATCTTTGTATTGCCGAGGACGAACAATTCCAGATGACGCTCGTGTAGTGGGGCGAGGCTGAGCAGCAGCTTGGGGCACAGGGCGGGCGGGCACAGAAGATCCGGCCAGGGAGACAGCGCCAGGCGACGCAGAATCGGCCGCAGAGGACGCAGGTAAGCCGCTGAGCGCGGGATCCGCTGTGGCGGAGGACTCCCTCGGTGTGGCGCTGGCGGATGGTGTGACAGACGCGCGTGGCGCAGACGATCCGCGGGCCGTTGGGGATGGAGTCACGCGGGGACCGGCAGCACGTCCAGCTGCAGACGGAGTCCCCACCGAATCTTGGCGGTCAGCGCTGACAGCACGTGATCCGACGCGGCGGGTCGATCCCGAGGTGGATTCTGGCGGCAGATCCTCCTCGTGTTCAGCGTTTCTGTCATTTTCTGCAGAGAATTCAAAAGAGCCATATGACCAGCTATTGGCACCATTTGAATTGGAATTTTCACCAGCATGATTATCTCCTGGTTCTGCATCCTGCACAAGAGGCAAAACAGTTCTAGCAACAGGGTTAATAGTATGAGTATCCTCAACATGTGAATCATTAGTAGTAACGTGTTCCTGCTCAAAATTTTGGAGAGAAGGATCAAGAAGTAGAATTTGCTTGCGTAGAAGAGCACCCGCATTGGGATGAAGGTTTTTGAAGGGAAACACTGTCTCATCGAAGACAACATCCCGAGAAATATAGACCCGTCCACTAGAGACTTCAAGACATTTAACCCCTTTGTGGCGAGGACTGTAGCCGATGAAAACACATTGGGTAGAGCGAAAAGCTAATTTGCGTTTGTTATAGGGTCTCGGATTGGGCCAACAAGCACAACCAAAAACACGTAAGGATGAATAGTTAGGATGGGTACCAAGGAGACGATGAACTGGAGTATCATTATTTATGACCCTGCTAGGAAGCATATTGATAAGATATGTGGCTGTGAGAAAGGCTTCATCCCAAAATTTTAAGGGCATACTAGCGTGAGCAAGAAGTGCTAGACCAACTTCAACAATGTGACGGTGCTTTCTCTCCGCGGCACCATTTTGTTGATGGGCGTGAGGACAAGAGACAAGATGTGTAATTCCTTGTGTTTGAAATAAAGAGTTCAATTTTATGTATTCACCTCCCCAATCAGACTGGACAGTGATAATTTTCCTATTGAACTTGCGTTCAACAAGAGTCTGAAAGGTAACAAAGGCAGCTAATGCATCAGATTTGCGTTTAAGAAGATAGATCCAGGTAAATTTGCTATAATCATCAATAAAACTTATATAATAATCATGACGACCAACAGAAGTAGGTGCAGGACCCCATACATCAGAGAATACTAACTGTAGAGGTATTGTAGATACACTGGTGGAAATAGGGTATGGGAGTTGATGACTCTTAGCCTGTTGACAAGGATCACAAATAGACTCACTACTAGAATCACTAACACAAGGGAGTTTATTCTTGCTAATAATTTGCCTAACAATTTGTTGCGGTCAAAACCCACCGGCGGGCAGCAACAGGCAACACAGTAGAGCCGGGAACAACTCAGGGCTGCGGCTGGCCCTGGTCCCTCCGAGCGACGGCCCGCAAAGCCTCTGGTACACACGTCCGATGCTGATGCAAGGGCGTGCCACCTGACCTATACCTGCTCAGGAAGGTGATGGAGATGCCTCGCTTAGTTTCCTGCATGGCATACACGTAAACATTAAATACGAGCCTCGATCGGCTCTCAGGTTATCCTGTGAATCGGCTCAAGGAGCCGATCCACCCATGATTCGTACGAGGTGCACGAATATATGGTGGTCCTGCTTGATCAAGATAAAGCTAATGCGATCTACGACGATTTAGGGTTTTCACCGCATAATCGGATCATCCTACTCACGATTGGGCCTCGCGGCCACGCACGGTGATCGTAAGCCGATCCTAGATAGGGCCTAAAAACCAACACGCGGTTGATCCCCGGAACATCCTGTCTAGGACTAGCAAACGACACCCTACGTGCCGCTGGATCCTCCAACCCTTTGTAAGGCCTAACTATTGCAGATATTAAACTAATCCTTGAAGAACAAGGAGCAACCGTAACGGATCGGATCTACTAAATAATAATCAAGCGGGGTGCCGCCCCTACACCTAAGATAGGTGTAAGGGCGGCTAGATATGCAAGGGTTGCACTACGATAGCATGTTATACGAAGAACTATGCTAACCCTAACACATCTATGATAACTACGTTGCTCGCCATCAAAAAGGCTTCAGTACGAGCAACGCATGAACAACATGAAGCTTGTGCTGCCTAGATCGCAAGATGCGATCTAGGCAGCATGATGCTTACCGGTAGAAACCCTCGAGATGAAGGAGTTGGCGATGCGCCGAGATTGATTTGTTGGTTGAACGTTGGTTGTTGTTTATTCCATAAACCCTAGATACATATTTATAGTCCAGCGGACTTTCTAACGTGGGAACAATCCCCACCGTGCACGAGACAAACTCTATCTAAACGACACGTATCCTACTATATTACAGATACACGGGCCAACTAGCCCAAACTTTGCGTAACAGGCCGATTCATGTATTTCTTTTATGTATTTTCTTTAAGCCCATCTTGATCGCGGCCCACCTCTGACTTGGTCAAATTCTGGTGATAACACATGCCCCCCTGGTTTTGGAATTGATGATTCCAAAATCACTCTGTTTTTCTTCGTCGGGTCATGTCATGGCAGAGCAGAACCGTCGCAGCATTCTTCATCATGATGCCCTGTCTTCTCAACTATTCCGCGTGATTTGACCGTTGTCTTTGGGCACCGCCTCCTCGGAAACTGCTGTGTCCTTGAATTTCTACTATAGCCCCTTTATTTAACCGCTCTGAGCAGTTTGCCACTTCATCACCTTGCTCTGTTCTGGCCATCGGCACCCAAAAAACCCCCAATCTCTCATAGCCATGTCTTCCTCTTCTTCCTCTTCCACCTCGTCGATCTTCTCTGACTCCTCCTCATTCCGCGAGCCGACGCCGGAGTGGGGCTCGTTGGCGGCGCACGACATTCTCGCCCCAACGACGTGGGACAAGGAGGAACATGATTCCTCCATCTGGTCTGAAGATGACAAATCTCTGACCGATGGAGAGGGCGACCTTCAATTCCTCGTCGACGGGGAAGAGGAGGCGGAGAGCGAGGACGACCGCTTCTCCTGGGACGATTTCACCTCCTCCGAGGAGGAGGCGGAGGAGGACGACGATGACGACGACTCCCTCGAAGGTTACCCACCAGCGAAGCGCCTCCGCACCTGGTGGGACGACGACAGCGATGACGACGATGAGGAAGATGAAGCTCCCGTAGAAGGCTACGGAAGCTCTGATGAGGAGCCTCTCAGCAGCTGCGCCGGAGGCAGCGACGACGAGGGCAGCAACGGCCCCTAGATTAGGGATCAGTAGTAGTAGTTGGCTTTTGCCCTCTTCTTTCCTGAGCAATCGGCTCTTTCCTTGTAAGAAATCCCCCTATTAATGAAGAAAATATCCTTCAATTAATTTCGCTCCTTTGTCAACCTTGCCGATCGTTGAATGGGGCTGTCGTACAGAGAGCCGATAGCAGAACATCGGCTCGCACTGCGATGTGAGGCCAAACTGTTGCCTAAACACGCAGTCCAACAGGCCTCAATAGGCCTAATTCTCGTCCAAACCATCAGATTGAACTCCTCAGCAACCACTAGGAGATTCGTCTCACACATCATGATTTCTGGTCTGAACCGATTCCGTTAACTTGCTAATTTGAGCTTATTCCTCTAGAGTCGATATCAGCGTATCGGCTTTGTTATTATGAAGTCGATGCCCGTGCATCGGCTGTATTTGCATACTGTTATCTCCATACGTTTTCTTAAGTCGATGCCTGCGCATCGGCTGTGATGATTTTTTTTTTTTACTGGCCGATTTTAAATCGGCCCTCACATCTTACTGCCCGTCATCCCACATGCTTGGGAAATACTTCTTGAGGTGTTGACCATTGACAGCTACTGGGAACTTCTCGCCGTCTAACTCTTCCAACATGTATGCATTGCCCTTCAAGGCCTGGACAACTTTGTACGGACCGTGCCAATTAGGAGACCATTTGCCATATGTCTTGTCCCTGGTTCCTAATGGCAACATAGCTTCCCATACTAGATCACCAACTTGAAACTCCTTTGGTCTAACCTTTTTATTGTAGGCACGAGCCACCCTGGCTTTGTTCTCCTTAATCTTCTCCAACGACCAAAGCCTAAGCTCTGTTGCGTCCTCAATAGTGTCACTCATCAAGGCTGCATATTCTTCAATTGTCGAGATCATTATGAAACGTGACACGTCTTGATCCAGCCGTAATTTCCCAAGGCAATACGGCTTCCTGTCCATAGACAAGCTGATACGGCGAAGTCTTTATAGCTCCATGGCACGACATGCGGTAGGCCCATAACGCTTCTGACAACTTCTCATGCCAATCCCTAGGGTTCTCGTCAATTTTCCTCTTGATCAGCTTGATTAGACTCTGATTGGACGCTTCAGCTTGCCCATTAGCTTGAGCATAGTACGGAGATGATCGGATCAGTTTAATCCCCATGTCATCGCAGAACTTCCTGAACTCTTTAGAAACAAAGACCGAACCTCCATCGGTCGTGATAGTTTGGGGAATCCCGAACCTATGAATGACGTGTTCTTTCACAAATTTGATCACATCTTCTGATTTTACCTTTTTCATAGGGACGGCTTCCACCCACTTGGTGAAGTAATCTGTGATAACCAAAATCCATTCATGTTTTTTGCTCGACGCCGGATGGATTTTGCCGATCATATCCATGCCCCACCCCCGAAACGGCCAAGGCTTGATGATAGGGTTCATCGGCCGATGCCGGTACCATCTGAATCTTCCCGAACATCCGGCACGCTTGGCACCCCTTGTAATAATTGAAGCAATCTTCAAGCATGGTGGGCCAATAAAACCCTGATCGCCTGATTAACCACTTCATCTTATGAGCCGACTGATGAGTTCCACAGGCGCCTTCATGCACCTCATGTAAGAGCCGATTAGACTCAGTTGGCCCCAGGCACTTGAGTAGTAACCCTTCCAACATCCTGTAGAACATATCGTCTCCTATGAGGACATACTTCATGGCTTTGTACCTTATCCGTTTAGGTGCCCCCCGAGCCGAATCTTTTAAATAATTGAAGATTTCAGCTCTCCAATCATCTGTTCCAGAATTGTACCTGAACCTCCGACCCGTCAGATATATCTATATAGCCTGACGCCATTTGTGCGAGATTGTTGGCCTCGGTATTTTGGGATCTTGGGACCCAATTAAAGTTGATGTATCGAAACTGTGTCATCAACTCACGGCATTCCACCCAATATGGGAAAAGCGATTCACTTTTGCACTTATATTCATCCGTGAGCTGGTTAATCACCAACTTGGAGTCTCCAAAAAGCTCTACCGCTTGCTCGGCTTCGGTAGCAACTCCATCCCCTTACGTATTGCCTCATATTCTGCTACGTTGTTGGTGCAAGGGGTAGATAATCTGATGGAGAAGGAGTATTACGCCCCCGAGGCGACACGAGCGAATGCCGATGCCACAACCATCGTCACAAACCGATCCATCGAAGAACATAGCCCATGCACGTATAGATAGTGCTGCTATATTGGTACCGATCCGTTCAGCGATAAGATCGGCCAACGCTTGTCCCTTGATCGCTTTCGCAGGCGATACCGGAGATCGAACTCGACAACGCAAACATCCACTTACCAAGTCGGCCTTTCAAAACAGGGCCGACAACATGTGCTTGACAACATCTGACTTGCATATGACGATGATCTCTGCCGTCAAAAGGATGTGATGAAGCTTGGTGCAGGTAAAGAACAGGCAGAGGCAAAGTTTCTCGACCTCAGGATATCTTGTCTCCGCGTCCAGCATCCTTCTGCTGAGGTAGAAAACGACCTTTTCAACGCCCTCGTAGAGTTGCACCACTACCGAAGCGATGGATGTGTCAGCTACTGACAAGTAGATGTAGAACGGCCGGTCTTGCTGGGGCGGAACTAGCACAGGCGGCGTCGATACCGCTTAATCTCATCAAACGCCTGTTGTCGTTTCGCCCCAGTGAAACTCGTCATCAGATTTAGTCTTCACCAGCGCCATGAACGGCTCGATTCGCCCTGACAGATTAGAGATGAATCGTCGGACAAAATTGATCTTGCCGATGAGACGTTGGAGCTCCTTCTTCGTGGTTGGCGGCTGCATGGTACGCACCGCCTCCTGACTTTTCAGGCCGATCTCAATTCCCCGTTCATGAACCAGAAAACCTAGGAATTGACCAGCCGTCACGCCAAAGGCACACTTCTTCGGATTCATTCTCAGTCCGAATTTCCGAGTTCGGTCTAGGACGCGCCGTAAATCATCCAAGTGTCCCCCCATGGAGACAGATTTGACTACCACGTCGTCGATATAGATCTCCACCAACTTACCGATCAGATCATGAAATATATAATTCATGGCTCGTTGGTACGTTGCACCAGCATTCTTCAACCCAAAGGTCATGACCACATATTCAAACAAACCTACTGCTCCTGGTACTCTAAATGCGGTCTTGTGTATATCTTCCGGAGCCATGAAGATCTGGTTATAGCCGGCGTTGCCATCCATGAAGCTCAACACCTTGTGGCCAGCAGCGGCATTTATCAATGTTTCTGCCACCGGCATCGGATATTCGTCCTTTGGAGTGGCTCTATTGAGATCTCGGAAATCGATGGCCACACGCCATCGGCCGTCCTTCTTCTCTACAGGAATGATACTGGAGATCCACTCAGCATACCTGCATGGCCTGATGAACCCGGCGGCCAACATCTTCTCGATCTCTTTCTTGACTTCTTCCAGAATTTCGGCCCTCATCTGACGTGCTCGTTGTTGGAACGGCCGAAATCCTTTCTTAAGGGGGAGCCGGTGTTCAATGATGCTCCTGTCCAACCCAGGCATCTCCGTGTAATCCCATGCAAAGCAATCTGGGTATTCCTTCAACAGAGCTATCATCTGTCCCCTGAGCTGTGGATCTAACTTCTTGCTGATAAAAGTCGGTCGCGGCTTATCCCCAGGACCAATGTCGACTTCCTCTAGCTCATCAGCCGATGTAAACCCATACCCTAGCTTTCCGTCACCTGTGAGGTCGACACCACATACTGGGAGAGCAGGTGGTATGGATAATGCGGGCCGATCGCTAGAATCGGCTTCCATCTTGATCATCACCAGGATCTTTTGGCAGTGTCGGGGCCGATCGCGTGGAGCAGCTTCTTCCTTATCTTCGCTATGAGAGCAGCTGCCCTCGTCTCCACCCTCATCAAGGCGGTGCCCCAGTTCTACCATGTTGATGTTGAACGAGTATCTTGGCTGGCACCTCCTGGGGTAAGTGTCTTCAACCGTGTCAGCGGCGCATGACGGTGGATTAGGCACTTCTGGTGCCGCCAATGCGAATGACGACGGTGGACGGGGCTGAAGTGGCACTTCTCCTTGGTAGGTCCCGAGAGCTGGTCCTAATAGAAAGTGCTGATGCTTCATGACCTCCTGGATCATCCGAAAAGCAACATGCTCCAAAGTATTCACCAGGCTCTCAGAATGGCGATGCAGCGAGTGAGTCACCATGCAGCTAATCTCCTGGCGCAGGGACCTGGTACGTTCTTCTGACGGGACGGATAGGTCCACTCCATCGAGCGCGCCTTCCGGTGAGAACCCCTTCCACCGGATGCCATGTGAACGGGTTCTGTGAAAAGAGCCGATGAGATCGGCTTCGAGGATAGCTTTGACCTCGTCATACTTCTTCTTGAGCTCGTCGGTCAGATCCTCGTACATGACTGGAGTGCCGTCCGCCATCTCAGATGTAGATGGCGAGGTGGTTGATGTCGAAGCTAGTCCCACCGGGCGTGCCAGAATGTGTTGCGGTCAAAACCCACCGGCGGGCAGCGACGGGCAACGCAGTAGAGCCGGGAACAACTCAGGGCTGCGGCTGGCCCTGGTCCCTCCGAGCGACGGCCCGCAAAGCCTCTGGTACACACGTCCGATGCTGATGCAAGGGCGTGCCACCTGACCTATACCTGGTCAGGAAGGTGATGGAGATGCCTCGCTTAGTTTCCTGCATGGCATACACGTAAACATTAAATACGAGCCTCGATCGGCTCTCAGGTTATCCTGTGAATCGGCTCAAGGAGCCGATCCACCCATGATTCGTACGAGGTGCACGAATATATGGTGGTCCTGCTTGATCAAGATAAAGCTAATGCGATCTACGACGATTTAGGGTTTTCACCGCATAATCGGATCATCCTACTCACGATTGGGCCTCGCGGCCACGCACGGTGATCTTAAGCCGATCCTAGATAGGGCCTAAAAACCAACACGCGGTTGATCCCCGGAACATCCTGTCTAGGACTAGCAAACGACACCCTACGTGCCGCTGGATCCTCCAACCCTTTGTAAGGCCTAACTATTGCAGATATTAAACTAATCCTTGAAGAACAAGGAGCAACCGTAACGGATCGGATCTACTAAATAATGATCAAGCGGGGTGCCGCCCCTACACCTAAGATAGGTGTAAGGGCGGCTAGATATGCAAGGGTTGCACTACGATAGCATGTTATACGAAGAACTATGCTAACCCTAACACATCTATGATAACTACGTTGCTCGCCATCAAAAAGGCTTCAGTACGAGCAACGCATGAACAACATGAAGCTTGTGCTGCCTAGATCGCAAGATGCGATCTAGGCAGCATGATGCTTACCGGTAGAAACCCTCGAGACGAAGGAGTTGGCGATGCGCCGAGATTGATTTGTTGGTTGAACGTTGGTTGTTGTTTATTCCATAAACCCTAGATACATATTTATAGTCCAGCGGACTTTCTAACGTGGGAACAATCCCCACCGTGCACGAGACAAACTCTATCTAAACGACACGTATCCTACTATATTACAGATACACGGGCCAACTAGCCCAAACTTTGCGTAACAGGCCGATTCATGTATTTCTTTTATGTATTTTCTTTAAGCCCATCTTGATCGCGGCCCACCTCTGACTTGGTCAAATTCTGGTGATAACACAATTACTATAGAAGGATGACCTAAACGACTGTGACACTGGTATTGAGAGGGCTTGGCGGCAACAAAGGCAAACTTGGATGGCGTGGAGGACGCCAAGGATGCAATGAGGGGGTACAAGCCGCCAACACACCTCCCTCTATGGACGATTCTCCTGGTAGCCAGATCCTTTATCAAAAAGAAGAAAGGGTGAAACTCAATAAAGACATGGTTATCATATGTGAAGCAATGAACAGATAGTAAGTTTTTGGAGGCATTGGGGACATGAAGAATGTTTCGAAGATGAAAATCTTGAGTAGGATTACGTACTACTGAATGACCAATGTGAGAAATATTCATACCTTGCCCATTGGCGGTGTTGACCGTGTCATGTCCCTTGTAGGCATCACGAAGAGTGAGATTGTTTAGCTCTCCCGTAATGTGGTGGGTAGCACCTAAATCCTGGTACCAATTTGTGTCCACGCCATAGGCAGCATGGACCTCCTTCTCGCCATAGTCATCATGGTTGGAGTAACGAGACCAACAGTCTTTGGCATAGTGCCCCTCCTTGTTGCAAATCTGGCACGTGACATCAGCCCAGGGAGTAGTCCGACGACGTCCACGGCCGCGGTCGCCCCTCCCCCCCCCCCCCAGGGTTGCCACGACCCCCACCGCGCCCCTGTTGGAAGGAGCGATCATCACGTCGAGCGTCGCGACGGTCATCACGGTGGTCTTCTCGGCGGTCACCACGGGACCGTCCGTTGTAGCTGTTGTTGGCATCATTGCGAGAACGCCATTGTCTAGAGGCAGCATTGGCCGAGGACTCGAACTCCGGTGGAGTGGGCTCGGCAAGGAGGAGCTGTCGTTGATCGTATGCCAGCAGTTGAGAGTATAGCCGGCCGAGGGTGATCGGGGTCGTCGCCACACCAAGAGCTGCAACAAGGGCATTGTAGTCTTTGCCGAGGCCGACCAGAATATACGAGACCAACTGGCGGTCGGGAAGAGGGTGGCCGGCGGCGATCAACTCATCCGCAAACCCTTGCATCTTCGCAAGGTACTCAGCAGTGGACATCTGGAGCTTCTTAGTTGTGGCGAGGGCGACCAGCAGATTGTCGAACTTGGCTTCACTCTGGGCAGAGAACATCTCCTCGACGGCGCTCCAAACGCCATGAGAGCTTTCAATACGATGGACGTGGGGCAGTACCTCCAGGGATAGAGACTGCAGGAGGTATGAGAGGACGAGCTGGTCGCGCGCGATCCAATCTGCATAGAGAGGGTTGGCCTTCATCTTCGCCGGCGTGTTGGTGGCGGCGTCAGCCGGCACATCAACGACCTCTGTTGGCGGAGCGCTGTCGATGCCGGTGATCAAGCTGACCTGTTGCGCGCCGCGGATAGCTGGCAGAACTTGGGATCGCCAGATCGGGTAGTTGTCCCGCGTCAGCTGAGTGCGCGGAGGTGGGCCGAGGGAGATCGGCGGGATTGAAGCGGAGGACGCCATGGCCGACGAGGGCGGCGGCGCCGAAGCTTGCGATGAACTCGAAGGACAGGTTATCGCCGGAAGAGGCGACCTGATACCATGTAAAACTTGATATAATGATCAGGTAGGTTTAAACTACTCGGATGATCTCCGAGACTCTCATCATAGGTTTATATAGCAGGTTACAATACATGTTGTAATCACAACGGATTCTATACTAATCCTAGTCTCATACATTTACAACTCTATCTCTAACAGAATACACATTCTACGGTAACTGAAGCCGGCTCAGAGCTTATAATGGTCACTCGCGGGGGCTATAGCTTCGTATTTTGCTGGGCTATAGCTTTATTTTGCTGAGGTGGCCTAAATTTGACACCATATGTCAACCAATGACTATCCAGGGAGACTATTTGTTAGTACTAAGAGCATGTCTAACAGGCCCCGTATTTCACTGCCCCGTATAACGCTCGCATTTCGACCCGTATCGAAAAATTGCTAACGGAAGAGCCATTCCGTCTAGCAGACCCCGTATTTCGCCCCGTATTTTCAAAAATAAAAACCCCGGGAAGTTCATTTTCATTGATCATACTACGGATCATACATACGGATCAACGATTCTACATCCAGAATGCGCGATCCTACTCGGGGAGGTCGACTAGGTACGAGTCCGCCTTCGCCTCCGCCTCCCGCAACTCCGCCTCCTTCGCGGCGGCGATGGCCGCCGCCACCTCTTACTCCTCCGCCCTCTTCCTCTTGGCGTCGTCCTTGAGGAACTGTCGTAGCGCCTTCAACAAGTCGGGGGCCTCCTCCTCCTCGCCGGCGAGCGGAGCTCCTCCAGCGCTGGTGCTCCCGCTGCTCCAAGCCTCCTTCGCCCAGCGGCGGCGCTCCCAGTCGGTGCGCCACTCGTCGAACTTGGGCCCGCTCATCGGCTTCATCGGTGGATCCTCGTTGTACCAGCGCCCACCCGCTGCGAAGTCAACGAGCTTCGGCGGGACGTACGCGGCGCCGGCGTACCTGCAGGCCGCACGCCGGCTCCCAGCGGAGGATCTCTTGCATTGGCGCCGCCACGCATCCTCCACGTTGTCCGGCGAGCGGGATCGCTTCGATCCGCTCGCCGGCGAGGCGGTACTGCGGCGGCGGGCGTCCATGCCGGATCTGGGGTGGAATGCGGCGCGGGGGAGTGAGGAATTGCTCGCCGGAGCTAAGTACGGAGGCGGCGGCGCACGGCGAAGCTAGGGTTGCGAGTGAGGGGTTAACCCCTCACTCGCACCTGCGCCCAGTATAAGTACGGGGCGACGGGGCCGATTTCCTGGACCCCGTATTCCGCCGAAACGGGCCGGCCCGAATACGGGGCCTGCTAGACGCCCCAAATCGCGCCTGCCCCGTATCCCGCCGGAATTTTACGGGGTGGGCGGGTTATACGGGGCCTGTTAGACATGCTCTAATAAACTGCAAGAACTATATTGAAAAATGACAGAGATTGGGATGCTCCTCCCACTGTTGCCCGTGAGATTTCCATCCGCTCGTGCTCCACATCCGTGGCAAGACCAGCGCCTCCTTCCCGGATCTCACACACCACCCTGGCCTCCATCACCGGGCTATGGTGCCATCCTCCAGGAGCCTTAGACAAATCCGGCTGCCCCTACTCCGGTCGTCGACGGGTGAGCTCGATCTTCTGGCCCGGCAACCCCGCATACCGGCCGCGGCGAGAGGCGAGGACGGATGTGTGGAGCGAGGGGAAGGTAGTCCCGGCCGCGCGGGCTTAGTCATGCACAGTTTGGGGATGGGAATCCGCCGCGAATCCAGTCGGGGGCACATCAGGCAGCGCGTCTGAGGCAACGTGGAGGATGAACTCCGTGGACGGGGAGGCTCGCCGGGCACGCACACCTACGGGCACAAGCTGCACGGACGCTACCAATGCCTCAGCTCCAGGACGCGTTGGCCAAGGTCCAGCTTCGGCTGGTCGACGACGACCACAGACATGACGAATGGCCACGCGTCCAGGTGCCATCTGAAGGAAACGATGTAGGTCGGCGATGGAGGAGACGACGGTGACGGAGAAGGCGCACTGGAACACGTGGGGCCGGCGGCGGTGGAGCTCGGTAGCAGGCGGAGGCACGGCCAGAGGCAGTAAAGCTCAATCAACAGGAGATTAATTCCAATTTTGTTTTGATGATGGGAAATTGATGAGGGACATGTAGTGATAAAGACTAGTTGGTTTGGAGGCATTTTACAAATATTGCGTGCTTGAACCCAATTGGGACCTGACATTTGGGGTCTAGAACTTGCCACGTCAGCAAATACGATGCTCTACGTGGCACCAGTGACCATAGATGGGCCTTGTAACCATTGTTAGTTACTGTAGAATGCGTATCCTGAGTACGGTGATGGAGGCAGGTAACGCTGCCGAGTTTGGGTACGTGCCGTGTATTTTACTCCTCTCTCTCTCTTCTCTCCTCGGCTCCTACTTTGTACTCATGGTTCTCTCTACATAGAACTCCAGATTTAAAAAATAAAAAAAAACTTGTGTCTTAGATCCCCGTGAACTGACACTACATCTACATTGTAACAACACCTTGTGCGCCTAAAAACTATTTTTTGCAAAAACAAAAAACATAAAGAAACGAAAGATAACACGTAAGTTCAAATTTAGCCCGCTTTCTGCTAAATTGGCACGAAGTCGAACAGATTACTAGAAATTCCCCAAAAGCTATCGTCATCAGCACGGATGTGAAACATCCTATAAAAGTAGTCTGGTATTTATGTAGATAGAGTTTTCCACAAGTTCACATTGCTCTTCTTGTAGCTGCTTCACGAAAAACCAGATTTGAGCACTTAGAAAACAAAAAAAAAATGATTTTTTGTGCAAAAGAATCGAAAATCTTGCTTCGTCAACATCGTTTGCCATTCCAAGGTTTTGACACTTAGAAAAAAAAATTCATTTTTTGCACTTAGAAAATAAATATGATTTTTATGCAAGGAAAATGAAACTCTAGTTGGCAACACTATTTTGGATTGCAAGATGCATATATGTGCACAACATGAGCTCATTTATATAATTTTTCTCACATACAACGAAAATGGAGAAACAAAGAAAAATGGTTTTTGGAGTGTTACATTCGGCAAAGAGCCCAGCTTGAAACGAAACAAGGGCGAGAAAAATGGTAGGAGGGAAAAACAAGAAAAAAGTTTCAAATCTTTGCCGATTGACCGTTCTAGGACACTCAACGAAGCCAACTCTCCATAAGGTTTGCCAAGTAGTATTCAATTTTACCGAGTGTACTTTCATAGTTACCGTGTATTTTTTTTGTTTGCCCAGTGTTTTCGGAAAGTTTTACCAAGTGTCTTATGTTTGCCGAGTATTATCTATAACTTCGCCAAATATGGGTTGCTTGGTGAGTGTATTCTATTTGACACTCGGCAAAGCAGTTGTTTGCTGAGTTTCTAACAAAATATACTCGCCAAACAGCTGCATACCCAGCAAAAACCGTTTTTCGTGTAGTGTTGCATGTCAGGTAGTTGCACTCGCTCCACTCCAATGAATAGGCACTTCAAGAATTATGGTTGACCAAAATTAATCCATGAAAAGAAATATTTAACATAAAATGTGCATGATTAGAACGTGTTTTAAGGGTCTATTTGATTCGCGGGATAGGAAAAAACATCGGAATGCAATGGCATGCCCACTAAAATGGTACGGAAATTCATAGGAACCAAAGTTTATTTAACTCCACCACAGAAAAGATGTATGAGTGAATGTGAGTGCAAAGTATTGCTTAGGAAAAATTCCCACGGAATCAATTCTAGAAATGGAAAAACATCATAGGAAATTCTATAGGATTTAATCCTATAAATTTCTTATGCAAATTATTTGAATCAAACAGGCCTCAATATGAATCTAACAATGTCAAGTGTGTCATGTCTAATCGAGATATTGATGCTCAGTATTTTGGTGAAAGTTTTCACATGAAATAAAGTGTACATTTTAGAGAATGAAAACGATAAATCGTGTATGAGTATGTTAGCTTGCCAGTAGTACTGTCTGGCTGTCCTCGTGCGCACTTAGCGTTAGCCCGACAACGACTAAGACAGGTCTGGTTGATAGGACAAAACCCCACATTAGTGGCCATTCTCACTACGACCGCGAGCTAGCTGGCCAGAGCCAGATCGAGCAGCCTAAACGTACCGCGAAACCGCGCTAGCAGCTCCCACCAGAGACAAGATCGACGACTTCCATTGGCCGCACCTCCCTAATCTGCAAACGCATTAGCAGAGGAAGCCAATAATCTGGGTAGACCGCGTGCAGCTTTTGCTGGACAACAATGCCAGATCGGACACTGTTTGTTCATGCAACCACGAGACCAAGATCAAATCCAGATGGCGATGGACATACATGGAGGCATGTCATGTCGCTGTCGGAGGTTCATCAGTGGATGGTTGGCATCAGGATTCAGGAACTGCTCATTATAGGGTTTAGCATAGTGTTAACTTCTTTCTTTCTAGAGTCGGACAGTCACACAGACACTGGTGGGGTTCCAAACAGCACGTACGGTGCTGCCAGGTAAGTAAAACTGAATAATTTCCTCGCTTGTCTTGAGAGAGCTGCATCATTTGCTGACACGAAGCAGATCGATTGGTGAAGGCACTGTAGTAAAATTTGGCGCTTTTCCTTTGGACGGGGGAAGAGATAAACAGGCGGCCAGTTTGAGCATGATACTGTAGGAAACATTTACTATAGCTTACGAATGGCAGAGGATGTCCGGGGGCCGGATGTCGTAGATCGGACCTGGATATCAATTGACAACAACAACTCCAGCACCAAGTAAAACATTGACCGTCCACCATGAACCACCTGGGTCTCCTCGGATCTCAGTCCTGCCAACGCCAATGCGCACGTCCAGCGACTCTCCGTTTCATCAAACTTGTCTAAGATTTGTTAAAACTTAGATATAACTAGTTGTTATTTGGTGTCTAGATACATTTGAATTTAGATAAATCTTAGACAACTTTCATAAGACAGATGGAGTATATTGTAAAATTTGTTAAAATTTAGATGTATCTAGTTGTTATTTAATGTCTAGATACATCCGAATTCAGACAAATCTCAGACAACTTTCATGAGACGGAGAAAGTACATGACTACATCGCTATTTGGTGTCTAGATATATCCGAATTTAGACAAATCTCAGACAATTTTTATGAGATAGAGGGAAGTACATCGAGGCAAACATCCGACACCCATTGCGGTGCTGTTGTTTGAAACATGAGATGCCCGGTGTAGTCGTGTAGATACATGCAAATCTTTGAGTCACTTCTTTCTAGACAGATAAAGTACTGTAAACAGAACAGGCGTATTTTTCCACAGGCTTCACTGAAACGGATAAACAGCAGAACGTAGCTTACGCAACTAACCATTGAGATGCACCTCACTAACTTTTCTCTCCCCTTGTACGACAGGTACAAATTGGCCTAACAATAAATCGACGCCAATCTTAGATTCTACTGCAATCTGAATAGCTAGCTAGCTAGTAGCAACAACACATCTAAACCAGAGGCCATGAATAGCTCAGAGCCGCCCTCAGCACCAGAGGACGAAGGGCACCACTGCACCAGTATCGAGAGTTGGACTGAGCACAGGCCCCTACAGGGCAGCCTGCAGATTCGAGCGTACGCAGCAGCAGCAGCCTGCAGCAAAACCATTTCATGTTTCAGTTGCCATCACGTACAATGTACACGGTACACACATCAGTCATCTGGTGGCTTCAGTATAGAGCGTGGAAACCTACCTTGCGAGTTGCGGCTCTCAGAAGCACTTCTTGTGGACGATGGATGGACCTGTCTCGTCGTAGTCGCCCTTGGTGACGTGCTGGTTCTGGGGGAAGACCACCTTGGCAAGTATCGCGCCGCCCAGCCAGGCCGAGTGCCTTGGTAGGTTCTCAGGCATGTATTCTGGGGGCTGGATGAGTGCAGATCGGGTTAGTAACGGACACACAGATCGTTAGTGACACGCGGAGTGAACACTGGAGTGTAGGGAGGAGGGAGTTACCTTTACAAGAGATGGGCGGATTGCTGAAGCAGACAAATTTGCCTCTCTCTGAAACCTGTCCTCGAAACCTTGAGAAAAGAAAGCAAAGTGTTTAGTTGTCCACTGTGAACATTGGTTATTAATCTCAAAAGGTTTTAGCTAGTAATTGATGGATTTCAAATGGTTAGAACGTGTTAAATGAGAAACTTCGTTACAATAAATAAATGTGTATGCGTGTAAGCAATGCAAAATAATGCAAGCCAACAGTTGTCCCATGCATCGAAGCTGTATTTACAAGTAACAATTACCTGAACTTCTGAATAAAATGTCTAGCCATATATTCTGGAGAAAAGAACCTAACTGTAACCAGTTTGCGACATTCTAAGTATTCTAACCAACACCACACATGCAGCACAATATTGATTGCGTTATCTGCTTGTCAGCTTATCCTCAGGGAGGTAACTAACAGGAGTACATGATATTCTCAAGACTTGGATAAGATTCTGATTCCCATCCAACAAAATGAAATTCTCGGGTCCCAAAGACATGGCCCCATTTCTTTTGTTCTGGCATATAGCATAGAAGCAAACAAAGCTGCTGCATAGCTCATACACCACTAGCATTTAGGTAATCACTTCATATAGCATGCAATTTTAATAACTGTGGTCACTATTTTTTGAATACAGGATGTAATTCCTCAATTTGGATGATGCCATGTTCCACAGGAAGCATATATTATCATCCATAACCCAATGACATAGCCCCGTTTCTTCCGTTCTGGCATATAGCATAGAAGCAAACTACACTGCTGCTGCAATGGCCATACACCACTAGAATTTAGATTAATCACTTCATGCACCACACTTTTCATGACTGAAGTTAATATCGGTTTTATACAGAATGTATTTTGTGGATGATACCATGTTTAACAGGAATTCCGCATTATCATTCATGAACAGTAAAGAGTGGCAGTTACTAGTATTTATAGCCGTCATACACCAAGAGTTCTAAGAAAGAAAAAGACATCTAACAGAGGAAAACAAGAACTAACCAGTCATAGATGCAGTGCCACCGCATAACATGGTGTTTTCAAGCAGTTGCCTATGGTACTCTGTTGCGACGTTTGAAACACTGGTAACTAACTGATGAACAATGCCATAATCTTCTAGGCCCAAAATACTTGGTTGAAACAAAGCTTCACCAACAATATAACGCTCTTTTTCAATTGTTATAACCTGGAGGAAAAAAGAAGAAGTGTTTAGATAAAACCAGTTGCATAGATTCAGGATAATAAAGACACCAATGCATTTAATCAATCTAATGAGGTTCATAATCATCAAGAATTTAAGAAGATAGAAATTGCACATTAAGATACATGTAACAGGAACAAGGTGAGTGCTTTGGGAACATTTGCACCAAAGCTAACATAAGTGAATAACCAACCTGTCCATCTGGAAGAGTGTGCTTTTCTGGCTGGCATGAGCTCCCTATATCTTCAAAGGCCAACTGGTCTTCTGTGCAGCATGCATACTGCTCTTTCAGCCTTTCGACATCAGAAATATCAATGTTTACTGATGGGTTGGACTTCTTTAGTTCTTGGGCAAACAGGTTTGTCAAGTCAGTTCCTCCTATCTCAAATCTCTTTGATGCTACATGTTGAACAGCACCTTCACAAACTGGAGCAATATCTGGTAACATACAAGTGTCAGTACACCTGAAGCTCTGATTGCAATCATGTTTGACCACCAGTACACACAGAAATAATACTTGTTCCAGTTAATGTAGTAAAACATGCACTGGGCGGTCAATATTATGCCTTACATCTCGATTGCTGAATAAATAAACTATAGGTGGATTTTTTTAATAAAAATAGCTATCAGATTCAGAGCACTACTATTCACTCACAGGCCCATGAATAATTCCAACTTTTTCTCTTCCTGGAGTAAGCTCTTGGTTAATGAAGTTATTTTGTTCTTACTGATGGCAAAGAAAAAAAATTACATCAGTTCCCACTTTGTGAAAACCCTACTTGGTTACAAGAACAGAAGAAGATGAACACACTGTTCGAGTAAACAAAGATTATTCCTAAACAACACATTTGCAGAAAAATGGTAAATAATCTGAAGAGGAATCAAACATGACACGATATGTACAACGTACAGAACAGAAGATAACACTGAATGTCTATGTATACTATATTAATAATTTACAAGCGGCATGGTCATAAGGCAAGAATACTTTTTAACATAAGAATCATTGGAGTTCAATTTTCAAGATTTTGTGTCATCCTTATATGATGTTCTTGCATGTGCTTAAAGATCACTAGGTGAAAATTGTGTTGGACAATCACTAGGTGACATCAACCCTGCAAGCCTTCGATATGTGCTGGTTTGCATCATGTCTGGTGTAGAATGAATACATAAATCAGAAAACTAACAGAAAATAACGTCTACCGCTTCAGAACAACTATCACATCAAACAGACATTGCACAAAGGCCACATGTAGAATCAACAAGGTCGCGATTGAAGCCACGGTACAACTGATTTGGTGATATTACCTATTTTTCCATGCCCAATGTCAACTGTACAGCCTGAAATGCGACCAACAGCATAAAGTGACAACACCGCCTGTTCAGAGTCGTAAAAGCCTGACACGTTGAATTTTTCGAACATAAGCTGGACCAATTGCTCCCGGAGAGCCTGCACAGAGCATGATAGATTTGAAAAATTAGAACCAAGTGCAAGACAACAAAAAGATGGTACGCCAATGCATTAGGTACACCAAGAAAATGGACAACATCAAATGGGAAAGGCTTAGCAAACAAGGGAGCAATCTTATCATGACATTGCCTAGGCTCGCTATTTCATCACTAAGACACCAGGCGGTGTGAGGGGGACACCTTGGAGCAATGCTCAGGAATTCAGAGCTAGAAGGACACCCAGAAATTATTGGCAACACTCAGGCAACCTTGGTGTCACCGTGAGCTGCTTATGTCGCTTTCCTAGAGTGGAGTTGCTGGGTGCGACAGAGGACCGAGTCCACTGCAGAAGGGGGGATGCCACGGCCACTCGGAACATGCCATCACTGCCAAGCTTACAACGCTGCCGCCACTTTGGTGAGCCACCACTTCTTCTCTTCTTCCTCTGCTCCACATATACCTCCACTTCGTCCTCTCTTAACCGCAGAAATAAGGAAAGAGATGCGAAACTACTTAAATAGAGGAAGTTTATTGCCATGCATTGGGATATAGAAGAGGAGGCTGCCGCTGAAGTTTAAAGACGTTATTCCACCATGCATACAAAATGATTTTATGCCTAAGGGTGTGTGTTGGGAGTTATGGCAACATCTACCATTGTATTAGTTCACTGTTCTATTTTCCTATGATATATGGACTTGTTAGATGCTACTTGATGCAATGTTATGGAACTTGAGCTGAAGTTATGTTAAAGCTAGTTGCAATTTAAGACGCTAAATCTACTAATTTGCTACCACATGAGGTGTAACTTCATTTTTTCTGACACATCAATATTTTTTTTGCCCACCGCCTAATTACAACCAAGGCCACCACCATGTTGCCCCAGGCACGACTCGACCCAGGGATGTGAAAACTGTGCAAGCAAGAGAAATTGTAATACAGCTTCAGAATGATGAAAACTTACCTAGGCTCCAGTTGGCATTGCGAAGGTCTGTCAAAAAGACTTACAGTTTCTACTAACATCCTCTTCTCATAGCACAAGTAGAATTGATAAACACTCCCGTAAACAAATTCCATGGCGCAGCACAACATCCAAAAGCTGGACCATATGACCTATCATTCAACATCTGCTATGACTACCTCCCATTCTTACAATATTAGTACATGAAAAACAATGGCTCAGAATGACCAGTAGGCACTATATATTGGTAATTTCTAAATTATAAAGCCCATAATATGTTAAAACTCTAGTCTAGGCCTCTAGGGAGTGTTTCATTTCATGCTTTACCGTGCCAAATCTAACTCTAGTGTGCAGAAGTTTCTTAGGCATGAGTTTGGTTCATCAACTCAACTGTGGCTTACTGTACTTTTTTAGTACCCCTTGCCCGTGCGTATTAGACTCAATTCCAGGTGTAACTTTGCCTAACTTGTGGTGGCCACATTGCTAGCCAAACTTTGTATGGCCAGGTTGGCAACTTGCAAAACTTACTTTAAGATTTATAATGCAAATCAGTATTGATCCAAAGATAGAAGTGTCTAGTGAGTAGTTTAGCACCAGGATTTGCAGTAAAATTCACAAATGGATATGTTCGTCAACTTTCAGAGTGCCTGATCTCAGCACAGATAAGATAAATCCAAGCACACCCATAACATATTTAATCCACTACTCGAACAGCAAAAAGTATTTGACACGTAATCACCACGTCATCAACCAAAACAGTAGACAGATAACAAAGAGAAGTATGGCACAGACTGAATAGTTACAGCTCAGTGTGGTCTAAGTTTAACCAAGACTTTACCAGTTCGGTCAACATAACTGATTTGTTTTAATGGTGTGGCATGCACGTCAGAACAAAGCACTTGTTATGCCATCGAAGGTTGTAAAGGGTCAGGATTTTAACTCCAACAGTTTAAGAGTTCATGGTTGAGGAGTGGGCTTTTTGCATTGACCCACTTTCTTGATAGTGTATAATTTCTTCATTTCGCTTTGTCAATGTCAGGCCCTCTGAAATTTGTAATGGCATGATAGCCTATGCATAAAAGTGATAGCCAATGTCCTTCAGGTTGGTGAAAATTTAGAAGTACATATGCCACCATAAGGATCAGCTTTTTTGAGGTCTCGTACGGATTAGCGATCCGCCTTTCGTCTAAAAGTTACATGGATTAGGTTGCTTTGTTCAACATTCATGACCACATTCCAGAGTCCAGACATGGTTAATACAGACACCCAGTATAACTGAACCCCTATTTTTAATTTTGTTTCCCCGCAAAAAAAGACCCTATTTTAAATCCAGAACATCGAAATCCAAAATGATTCGAGGCTTGAGGATGTGTGTTGAGTCATGGCATCATCTACCACCATATTAGTTTGCTGTTGTATCATCGTATGCTACATGGACTTGCTAGATGCTAATTGCCGTTATGTTTTGTACTTGTTGTGAAGTTATCTTGCTAAATGTCCTGGTTTGCTGTCACATGAGGTATAATTACATATTTCCTGACACAAGATATATTATTTACTACCCCCTCCGATCCATACTACTTGTTGCTGATTTAGAACAAAGTGACATGCCTAACTATTTTGCCTAATTATTGTCATGGCACCCCAGGATTGACTCAAGTAGACTCAGTGGCATGCTGACATGGAAACTTTGCGGGAAAGAGAGATTGTATTACTCCCTCTGTCCCTATTTACATAGCGCCCTCGTGTTCCCTGATTTAATTTTGACCATCATTTGACCAATAATACGTGAGTGTCACAAAAATTATAGCATTCAATTAGGAATTCAATGTTATAGTTTTTGTAGCATATAACCTATGTTTTCTTGGATAAATTGATGACCAAAGTTGAATATTGAAATTCGCGTGCACAATGTAAATGGGGATGGAGGGAGTATAGTTTAATGGAAAACTTTCTTAAGCTCCAGTTGGCATTGTGGGGTGCTTTTCAAAAGCACTTACAATCTCTACTTTTTTGTAATATAACCATTTCAGACCATCCCCTTCTGATAGAACAGGTAGAATTGGTTAAGACTTCTGTAACTGACCAGTTTTTATGGTGCGTTACAACATCCAAATGCTGGACCTTAAGGGCTATAGAATGCAATATGCTACAAGTTTGTCAAATTCCTACAATAATGAACATGTGGAACAATGGAAAACATTGGACCAGAATGAACACTGCGCACAAAATATTGGTAGTTTCCAAATGATACAGCTTATAACATGTTCAAATTCGGATCTAAGGAGGTGTTTGATTTCATACTTAACCGTGCCAGACCTAACTCTAGTTGTGCAACAATTTCTCAGGTGTGAGTACGGTTCACCAACACAACTGTGGCTTACTGCACGTTTTAGCCCCCTTGCCAGCGTGTCATAAACTAGATTCCAGCTGCAACTTGGCCTAACTGTGGTGGCCCCTTTTTTGGTGAAACTTTGCATGGCAAGGTTGGACACTAACAAAACTTCCTATAAGATTTATAATGAACATCAAAATTGAGGCAAATTTATAATTTCCTAGTAAGTAATACAGCATTAGGATTTGCAGTCATGATTTTTGAGTCGGCGATTGCTGCCTGCGCGGGTCGCGAACGCGACTTGACTCATGGAGCAAGTCGCCCGACTCGCCGACTCGCCGACGGCTCGTCGCGATTAGTCGCCGGAACTGAGCCAGGAGTCGCTCGACTCGGTGAGATCAGGGCCCAGTGCCAGAAATTTTTGGAGGGCTACAAGTACCCATCGTGCAGAGCGAGCGCGCGGGAATTCACACAGAAAGAGAGGGAAAGGGAGGGAAAGGGCGGGAGCGGAACTCACGGCGGCTGCTGGTCGTGACCTAGGAGCCGACGCTGCCCCTCGCCGGCGACGCGCGACCTTCAAATCGGCCGCGATTTGACCTCCGCCGGCGACGACCCCCTCCTCTGCTCGCTTGCTCGACCTAATTCCGCCGCCTCCAACCTCCCTCGACGGGATCCCCTCCCGCAGGAGCTGATTACGGCCGCCGCCGTCTCCAATCTCCGACGAATTGCATCCTCTACCTCCGCCTCCGTCCTCTTCAACCGTCGCTGCACAGGTACGACCCCCTCCCTCTCTATTTGTTCTGCTGTATGCCTGTATGGCTGTATGCCTGTATGCCTGTATACATGTTGCTTCGCTGCTGTGCTTGTGAGTTGTGATCGAGTGACTTGCTTGTGAGTGATTTGCCTCTGTATATCATGTTGTTGTTACTGTGATTGTGACCTAGGGTGGAATTGTTCTCAAAATTCAAGTCTTTTGCACAATTGCAGCACTAATTGAGTGATTGTGTGTGCTGCTGCTGCTTTGTTTACTGCAGGTGTCAAATAGAGATGGCTGAAGCTGAAGCAAATCAGATTATCCCAGCTGGTGGCAATGGACCTGTGCCTGATCCATATGATCCATCCAATGATCCTAAGCGTAGGGCAAGCTCGGGAGACCCCGGATGGAAATATGGGTATTGGCATGACCTGAACAGGAGAGATAGGATAATATGCAAATTCTGTGCCAGAGATATACATGGTGGAATAGCAAGATTCAAGCGCCACCTAGCTGGGGCTAGCATTAAAGGGAAAAAGAATTCTCACAAATGCAAGAAGGTCACTGAGGCTGTTTCAAAGGAGATGATGGATTATATGAGGGCATATGCAGAGAAGCACAATGTTACTGCAGAGGATGGTAAAGTCGATGGAGGTGGTGCAGCAGGAGGTGATTCTTCTGAAGATGACGCAGCAGTAACTCAAAGTAGCAGGACACCAGCAAAACGCAAGGCAGAATCTGTCCCAAGTGAACCAACCCCACAAAAGGTTACAAGAACAATTGCTGGGATGCTTAGGAAGAGTCCAGAAGAAGTCATTGAGCTAAGGCACTCAAAGGATCCTTCTCAAGCAGCATTGAACGCAGGTTGCTTCAAAAGGACCTCTGAGGACAAGGATAGAGTTGATCAGCATTGGGCAGATTTCTTCTATGCCAATGCCATTCCCTTCAATGTTACTCGGTCAAGAGCATTTGAGATTGCATTGGAGTCCACTGGGCAGTATGGTCCAGGCTACATCCCTCCAACAGTACATTCCCTTAGGCTTCCACTCCTTGCGAAAGCAAAGACAAAGACAACACAATTGAGAGATAAGCATGACTTGGCAAGAGTATGGATGCACACTAATGTCAGATGGGTGGACTGATGGGAGGAGTAGGCACTTGGTGAACTTCCTTGTCAATAGTCCAGCTGGGACTTACTTCATTGATAGTGTCAACATATCAGGCGTAGTAGCTGACAAAGAACTATTGGCAGATTTAATGGAGAAAAGGATAAATGACGTTGGAAGACAATATGTGGTTCAGATTTGCACACATAACGGCGCTAACTACAAGGCAGCAGGCAGAGTCCTAATGGATAGGATCCCAACATTATGGTGGACACCCTGTGCAGCCCATTGTTTGAACCTCATGTTGGGGTCAATTTGCAAGATCAAGCAATTTGCTGAATGCATTACAAATGGCAAGAGGGTGACCACTTTCATCTATTGGCATATCAAAATTCTTGATGAAATGAGAGTGAAGACCAACAATGCTGATTTGGTGAGGGCTGGGGCAACTCGATTTGCCACAAATTTCCTCAACTTGGCAAGCTTGCACAAACACAAGCAAGCTCTAAAAGAGTTGTTTGTGGGTGATGTTTGGCATAACAATAAGAAGTTGTCAACCTCACCTGTGGGACAAAAGGTTCAAGAAGATGTGCTGTCCATTAATTTTTGGAACTCTGTGGAGACTTGCATGAAAGTGTCTCTGCCTCTTCTAAGGGTACTAAGGATTGTTGATGGAGATGAGAGGCCAGCCATGCCTGAGGTAATGGCTGCGATGGACTTTGCGAAGGACAAAATCAAGGCTGCAATAGAGGAGAAGCCAACTTTGCTCAAGAAAGTGATCAAAATAGTTGAGGATAGGTGGGAATCCCAAATGGGTGTGAAGTTGTATGGGGCTGCACTATTCTTAAACCCCAACAGATTCTATGATCTCAAAGCTAAGCCTGAGAATGCAAGATATTGTCAAAAGCTGAGGCATATGTTCAAGGAGGTGCTAGTGCACATGGAGCCCAATGATGATAAAGCAAGCTTGATTAGCAGATTAGCCGATGACTATGAGAGAGGTGAAGGTGAATGTTTCAGCTCAAAGTTGGCCATCAAGGACCGATCCAAAAAGAGTCCTCGTAAGAATCTAGCACCTATCTTTCTTAACTTACAACAGCTATCTAGCTTAACTTGCAAATTCTAACATTTTCTTCATTTGTATTTAGTTCTTTGGTGGGGCGCTTATGGTGGACTTGCTTTTGAGCTGCAATCTTTGGCAAAGCACATTGTTAGCCTTTGTGCTTCAGCTTCTGGCTGTGAGCGCAATTGGTCAGCCTTTGCAAATGTAAGTTCTCTTCTATGCTGTTTTTAGATCATAGTTTTCTCTTTAATTATATGGACTTGTGGAGCTGAAAGTAAGAACTAATAATTATTGTTCTCTTGTTGTATGTTGTTTCAGATCCATAGCAAAAAGAGACCTAGGTTGGAGTTCCAACGACTCAACGATCTGACCTTTGTTCAATACAATCGGAAGAACGCTGACAGGTTCCAGAAGCTTCGCGAGGAAGGCTCCAAAGGGGTTAGGTCTGACCCATTAGTCCTAGAAGATCTAGATTGGGAAAATGAATGGATTGATGCTAATGCCCAGCCAGTTTATGAGGGTGCTGATATCACTTGGGCTGAAGTTGATGCAGCAGTTGGTGCATCTGAAGGTCCTTTGCACAACCTAAGAAGACATGGGAGTCAGCCCGCTGCTGGTACTGCTAACATCCACTATTCTCGAGCTCGAGTGGTGGAAACTCAAGTTGAAGTGGAAGAGGAGGTTGTTCCTGAGGTTGAGCTTGAAGATTATTCAACAAGTGAAGATGAAGGTGGAAATGAAGGTGGTGGTGAAGATGATGATGCGAGAGACAATGAAGAAGATGATCATCTCCGTTACTCTTACTATGATGAGTGACTGAGTGTGGATTTGCGGCTAGCTGGATGTATCTACTATCTATTTGCTATTAGGGCCATGCGTATGGGTTTGCGGCTGGTGTGCCTTGTTTTGGACACATGATTGCTATTTGCTTGTTGAATGCAGTGAACTAAATTAATGCTTGCTTATTTTCTGTAAAAGTGTAGAACTGCTGGTGTTTTTCTTATGTGTCAATGTTTTTCAGCTCCAAGAAACATGGATCATCAAGGAAAAGAACTTGGACAGATGGACAACCAAGAAGTAAGTAATACTCTTTATTTCAGTATGTTTTACAAGTCTTCTGTTACAAGTTTGATGTTACAAAGATGGAAAAAACTCCTATTACATGCTAGGCGACTTGGGGCGACTATACAAGCCCTAGTCGCTGAGTCAAGTCACCAAGTCACGAGTCTCAGCCTCGGCGACTTGACTTGACTCAGCGACTCAAAAATCATGTTTGCAGTACGTTTTACATGCTGGATATGTTGGTCAGAGTAACCAAATTTTTTTTGGGGTTTTGGAGTTCATGATCTCAATGCAGATAAGATAAATACAACTCTTCAGATCAACCGACTAAATACGGAACAACAAAAGGATTTAGCATGTACTCACCAAGTCAGCATGTCATCACACAAATCAGGTAGAGCTCAGTGTGGTTTTAACACAAAGATACCAGTCCGGTTAACAGAGTTGGTTGGATTTATGATATGGCATGCACGTCGGATCATGAAAGCACTCATTATTCACCACCGAAGGTTGTAAAGGGGTGGCATTGGAACTTCGAACAGTTTTAGAACTCACGGTTGAGAAGTGGACTTTTCATTCGAATCACTTTGTTGATATCATGTAATTTTCTTCGTTTTGCTTTTTGGAGTTTTTTTTTTTTTTTTTTTTTTTTTGCGGAAACGCTTTGTTGAGATTTCGTAATGGTATGGTTCACACTGACACCAAGAAGAAATGGATGTATCCCATAGACATATACGAGCAATCATGTGGATTAGGGGTTGCTGTGTCCGACACTCATAGCCACATTACCACCACAGCACCCAGTAAAATGGATCCCCAATTTCTAATCCAGCACATTGAAACCCAACCATGAACCTGCTCTCCTAAGAGTCCACTAACTAGGCGGCAGCACATTCAAAGTCGCACAAACCAAGCATGGAGAGAGGGGCGTAAGCATCATCACCTTGGGCGTGAAGAGCGGCTGGGTGAAGAGGATGTGTCCCTCGTCCCCCATCTCCCATCCGATGTTGCGGTAGAGGACGTAGCTGAGCAGGTCCTCCATGGCGTCCCAGTCCTTGACGAAGCCGCGCACGACGGGGTGCACCTCCTCCACCACGGCCGCGCCGTCGGGCGCCTGGCCCTCCTCCTCCGCTGCCTCGAATTTCATCTTCGAGGGCATCACCTGAAACACCCAAAAACACATCGAATGCTACTCATGAAGTTCTGCGAAATCTCGCGCGAATCGACGGGGTGGGGAGGGGATCTGGGGCCTCACCAGCCCCGGGGCCTGGTCGGGCAGCGCGATGCCCGCCTTGAGCAGCTTGGAGCCCGCGTCGACGACCACCGCCTCCATGGCCGGCGGCGGCGGGTGTGGCACTGCAGGGGAGACTCTGCGGCGGCGATGCGGGGCGAGGCTCTAGGGTTTGAGGCGAGGGGAGGGCGGGGCGGGGCGGGGAGAGGATTTTTGAAGTTTTTGCCTCGCGGGAAAGGGGAGAGAGGTTTTGGAGGATTTGGAGCGAAAGGGAGACGGGAGGAAGAAGCTCTCGCGGTAGGATCTTGCAGCGCCGCAGCTCACCCGAGAGCGGCGAGATGCATGTTGCGTATTCTTAGATTCCGCCTTCAGTCTGTGAACGTGTACAATGCTCTGCTTTTGAGGAAATTGCACAACCCACTAAGGGCATCTCCAGCGGCATACGGCCCCACGATCGAAAAATGAGTCTGCACCCAGACTTCTGGCCCGACGCAAAATGATCGGCATGTATGCAGGAACGCAAGTGTGGTCCAATTTTATGCCACGAATGTGTCTGCGCAACGGGTTTTGTGACCTTGTATTCCTAACCGGCCCCGCACACGAGGGACAGCAAAATCGAACAGCGTTCGCTTGCGTCCCCATCTCTATATGCAGCCCCAGGGCGACACCACCACCCCAATGTGGCCGCGTCACATCGTCGTTGTCGAAAATTGGCGCCACGAATACGTTTGCGCGGACGTATTTCGTGACCCTGTATTCCTAGCCGGTCCCGCACGCCAGAGACAGCAAAATCGAAGAGTGTCTGCTCGCATCCCGAGTCGTCCCTTCTATGCAGCCCTAGGACGCCGCCGCCAACCCACCGCCGCTGCGCCACATCGCCATTGTCGACCAGGTCTCTTTGTGTCACGCCTTCTCCTCGGTCTACACTCTGAGTTACTATAGTGGAGAGGTCATGCCCGCATCGCTCCCGTCCTTGTAGGTTGTGCATCTGCAAGAAGCGCATGCTTCCCTCAATGCCTACGACATGTTCGATAAATAGCCCTAACTGTTCGCCGAGCCGTGAAAGGGGTGTTCGACGAATTGTAATTGAGAGCCCCAACTATTGAGGACACTAGACGGTTCTTGTCGATCAATGAGACTAGAGGGTTCCCAGGCATAATGCGGGTGGTATGATGCTACCCGCATCATGCTCCGGGTGGTATGATGCTACCCACATCATGCTCGGGAACCCTCTAGCCGAGGAGTGCCTTCTCATCCCCATCCCCATTTAACAATCCGGTGAGATATTTCTCCCATCCCCACCCCATCGGGTTCAGGGCAGAGATCGGGTTCCCCATCAAAAGGCAAAATTCAAACGATCATCTTATAATTTCATGATCTTATATTTTTACACACGAAAACAAGAAGCTTTTTTTAATATGTAGTTGGTAAAATGATAAAAAAAAATAGTGTCATATATTATATACTACTGAAATGTACTACACCAAACACGATATTTCAACCTATTTCATATAAAAATATAGCACCTCATATGCATATACAATTATAGCGGGGAACGGGGATGGGAGGCCTTTTAATCCCATCTTAGATAACGGGATCAAAGTTCCCCATAACCATCCCCTAATACTTCCTATGTTTTTGGAAAAGCTTCCCGATTTTATCTAGATACGGTTATATAAACATATTTTAGCTATAAATTAATCCATATCTAAAAAAAATTGCGAAACTTTTTTAAAAACGGATGGAGTAGATAAATTCCCCACGGATTTATGGGGAATGGGACCCCATTGACACCCCTACTAGAGCGACACTTTCGTACCTAGAGTCACTAGTTTTTAGAATTAAATTAGAGTGCTTCTTAGGGCAAGGCGTTTTTTCACCCGGGAATAGATGCTTCTGTTTATAAAATGAGTTTTAAACATATTTTAAAATGTCAAAAAAAATCGGCAAAAAATTTCACATTACATCTCAACGTTCTATATGTTCATAAAGTTGTTTCACAGAAAAATAATATTATTTGTGTCATGCGTAAAAAAATAAAATTCGGTGCTAAAAATTAACTCTTATTGAGATATTTCTTTATCTTTTTTTACATAGGACAAAAAATAATGTGGTTTTCCACGAAATTTGGCCGTGCACACCTAAAATATCGACATGTATGCGCGAAAATTTTATTCGATTTTTAAAAATATTTTAAAATGGTTTTTCGAGTGGCAAGAGCATATGCATATGAGATCAGAAGTTTATTTCGGCTTATTCAAAAAAAAAGTATATTTCGGTGCTTAGTTGTGCAATAGATAGAGACAGAGATTTGGTCCACACGGACACCATTGATCTCGTTTTTTAAATAAATAAAAAATCATATTTTTGAGTTTTAAAAAATTTGGAAAAAAATCTGCATATAGCTAATAATGTTTCCCACAAACATGTAAAATATTAATTTCAAATACTTTATATTTTAAACTACACAAAAAAGATAAAAGTGCAGCTCTGAGTAGTTATTTTCGAATCTCCAAAAACATTTCAGATTTTGTTATTTTTGTGTAGCAAAAAGTAAAAAGAATTTCGGGTTGATATTTTCTGTGAGATGCATCTCTACTATTAAGAGCAAACTGGTGAATGTCTGGTGTCACATTTTCAGGATGGACAATAATACCCTCACATCTTTATCCTACCAAGATGATTTATCTCAACGCAATCTTAAAAAAAAAAAGCTACATGTGCACTTCCTCCACTCAAACCGTAAAATTTGTTTCTCATGCTCCCTATTATTCTCAACCACGCAAGCGCCAAACTCGGCCAAGTCCAAGACCTCGCAAGGAACAGGAACCCACCCTCCTCCGCATCCACTGCACAGTCCACCCTGCTCTAGCTGACCGCGATATCTGGAGGGCCTCCGCCCCAGTCTATGGCGAGATCTGGAGGGAAGGGCCCTAAACAGGCCGAGCCTGGAGCGGGTTGTGGCGTCGCGCGCTCTCCGCGATGAAGGCCAGCGCCAGCAGAGACCTCCTGCTCTCGCGTGCTCTTCGAGGGGTTCGCCCTCCACCGCCTCCCGAAGCTTGGCGCTGACGACCTCGCGACGGTCCAGATCAAGGTGTCTCCCCAGTCCTCTCGACGCGGCGGCGTAGGTACGACCCCTCCCTCCGTTCGTCCTCCTCCCACTAACCACCAAGGCCCATTCCATCTCTCCCATGGCGCCCCATCCCCACCTCACCAGCCTCACCTCATCTCATCTCCGAGGCGGAAGAAATTGACCGGAGTTAGGTGGAGAAGCTAGACCACGTCGGAGCGTTGGATTGGAGGCCGACGACAGGCGTTGTACTATAGGCGAAAGAACATACAAGGCAGCCACAAGTCGGGCCAACCGGACACTCGTGGCATCGGCACCAGCGCACGAATTTCTTCTTACCACGGCATGTTCAGGTTTCTCAATGTAGTGCTTGTGTTTTCTGAATTGCACAAGGTCATTTTATCTACTTAAAAAGTTTGAGTTGCTAATTATGAGATGGATTTCCTAATACTTATACTCTCTGCCCTCTAATGTCAGATTGAAATCCCACGAGCATGCTAAGAAGTTGACAATGGTATCAGGTACCGTATAAAGTAGCAACCTGTTTTTCGTTGAAAGTGAATTGTCAATAAGTCTTAGTTACTTTTCTAAGTAGGAGTACGTCAGATGTATTTTCTAAGTAAATTAGAATTATGATATAGTTGAAAAATCGAGGAATGGTATATTTCTTTTGGGAGCTTTGAAACAGCAAGGACTTGTCCTACTTCTAATTATGAAAACCCAAACCCTAGGACTGACCAAGCATTCTATGATGTTTTGTTATACACAAGTCTCACAAATGTCATGAAAAACACTTTTTTTTTTGAGTTAGCATGATCTGTAGTTATTTATTTTAGAATCTCACTGAAGTAGTTTTTTCTCTTACTAATGGTGTAAATGGTTCTTTTACCATGTTGTGCATCATTTTTAGGAACGTCTAATCATGCTAATATAGGACGAATCAGTTATTACTACTTTGCTTTTTTATATTACCTGCATTGCTTGCCACTTGCAACTTTAGTTTCTTTCATTGACATTAACATATGGAAAAGTAAAAATGTAGTCAAATGGTGGATTAATTTTACTACAGTAGTTTGTCTGATTTATCCATGCTATAAAATGGGAATTAAACAGGTTAACACTTTTATTGAGTAGGAGGTTTCTAAGGGACAAACTCAAGACAATTTATACCACACCTTTAACTGGAGTAGCTTAAAAATAAATATCCTTCCACTTCATGTTGCCAACCAACATAGGAGATAATTCATGCATTTGAATATTGTAAGTGTTGTAGTAGTTTGGGCAGTTTATTGGTCTATCTTTTCTGTTGAAATTCTTTGATGATTTCCAAGCATTGGTTTCTGCAATTCTGGAACCAATTTTCTACTTGTCGTTAAAATTCCATGTGAGAACTGCACTTTCATGCTTTAATTTGTTGGATTGGTATTCACAACTTTCTTCAGGGAAAATTGCTGAACCAAAAAAAGCTTCATGGGATCCTTAGTGCGTATAGTATAAGTTCTTCAAACTAATTCATGTATTTTATGGATAGTGTACTGTTTATCACAGAAATTCAGCAGACTCATATACTTTTCAACCCGAATAATATTGAGTCTTCTTAACAGATAAAGAATACTGGTGATGTAGAACACGCATTTCCTACTGTATAGCCCAAACACACATTTTAAGTATCTCTTGCAAGGTATGAAGTTACTGTCACACCATGGTGCCAGGGTTGAAGTTTTTCCAGTGGATGGCCTGGTTCAGATATCTCTGTCTATCCCCTTGCATTCATGCTCTTATTGTGTAATAGTGAAGTCATCTAGCACCTTGATGGGCAAATGGTCCAAGGTGTCGTCACTAGAATAGTGGTGTAATTTCATATGAATGGTGATATTATTCTGTCGGCAATAGAATGGTGGTATTATTTCCCCGGGAATAGCAGTGTACTTACCTTTCTTGCAATTTTGACTTTGACCTCTGCACTCATCTATCAAAATGACAGGCCCTATTCTCAGTTGAGAAACATAAGAAAAGAATTCATGTTCACAATATCATATTGTTTATGCAAATTAGTAGATACAAAGAAGGCAACTAATTGACTTGATTCCTGTTAAGAGGTAAAGCTGAACTGGAGGCAGAGTAATGCGTAAATGCATTACCTTTGGCAAACTTCTTACTTAACAGGTTTGAAGTGAACAGAACGCCACTACGAGGAGGGTTACTTTTTCTTGAATTCCTGGTACTCGAAAACACACACTTACGTTTTGCATCAAGTCTTAGTCAATAACTGTCTTGATGGGCAAAATATACTTTTATATGTGTGCGTACTTGGTGGTCAAGCTACTGCATCTCTGTCTAAAATATGAAGCTTGCTGATTGTCTCAAAGAAGATACTTATTTGTTTACTTCTGGCGCTCCTCGTGTTGTCTAAAATAATTTAGTTTGCAAAGATGTGAGAAGGAGAACCTTGAATATCAATTTTGCAGAACGGTGTAAGTATCAGAGTAGAACCACAAAGTCTCAATATGACTACATCTGTTTTCAGATCATCTTCTATGTTGTTAAAGTGTGCCTAGCTATCTATTTACAACCTGACTTATTCCATCCAGCAAGATCCTCTCGATTCCCACCAATTACAACTCCTTGCTCCAAAGCATATTCTCTAAGTAACGAAGGGCGCATCCATTGTGGCAAAGACATAATGCACACTACAGGAATTCCGCCTTTTCCTTGGAGATTGCAACTTGCTTTCATATAGATGGATAGAGCCCGGAAATTCGTCTTGGCTCCCGGGAGCATTTGCTCCCGGATTTTTGGGGAGCAAATTTTCTTTTTCAAAACTTTTCAAAAAATTCCGAAAAAAATCATGCACGTACCTGACCATGGTACGCACCACCTTGTGAAATTTCGCTGCGAAATGTCATCGTATGCGTCCTGGGAAAAAATGACAAAATTTGTCATTTTTTCCCAGGGCGCATAGGATGACATTTTGCAACGAAATTTTACACGGTGGTGCGTGCCATGGTCAGGTACATGCATGATTTTTTGCGGATTTTTTTGATAAGTTTTCGATTTGTTCTGATTTTTTGAAAAAACCGGGAGCAAATGCTCCCGGGAGCCAAATCGCCGCTCCGGATAGAGCCCGGAAATTCGTCGGATAGAGCCACTGAGTACGTTCAGCTCATATAATTGATGTTTCAGTTATGCGATATGTAATAGAGTTCATAATTCTTCGTGAAAGGAATTAGAGAAATTAGAGTTCAAAATAATGGATCTTACAAAATAATGTTATATTATTCTCTCTCATGTGATTGGTTCAGAAAAAGGAAAAAAAAAAGAAGTTCAAGTCGACGATTTGAAATCTGATTTTTTAATCGGTGTAACTTAGTTTGAAGTTAATTTATATACCCTTATTTTATTTACAAAGTTAGTTGTCTGAATGTATCTTCGAAATGCAGAAACTATTTTGATAATTTATCTCATTGTTCAAATGTTGTCCCTTTTTCTATTTGTCATTCTTTAGAATTCCTCGTACGATCGCAAGCCAATGCAATCAAAAGGAACTGAAACATCACCGGGTTGAAGGAATATCTGAACTCGCCGAAAACAATTGAGTTTTACACAATCAACAATTTTACATTGTAGGCTATTAAAATTTCAAATTCACGTTAGTGAATATATCTTAGTTAATAAGAGTTAGTAATTATTCTAAAAAAAAAAGATAAGTAATTATGCCTATGACGTCCAGTTATATCTTTTTTTTTTATCAAAATACACTTCCTTGAAAGTTGAATCTCACTGTTTTTATAATACTATGTAGCTATCAATCATTTACATAATATAATATTTACATGTGTGTGGTAAAAATGTCACTTGATGGGCCGTAGTGACAGGAGCATTCAACTAGGCCCGCGTTTTCATTTTCGCCGTGGCAACAAATGATGTGTGCGAAAAATGCATAGAGTGGACGGCCTCCGTGGAGCCCGTTTATGATTTTTTTGAAAACAACATTTTAAAAGTTTCAAAAAAAATCTGAAGAGAAATTCTGTATGTTGATGATTATGTATTCTATGGTTCTGCCAAATCTCAATGGGAAATGACAAAACGATCTAGGAATTTTTCGAATTTTACAGTGTTGATGACACACATCTAGAAATTTTTCATTTTTTACACCACCCGGGATACTTAATATTTCACATTTGTATTTTGCACTCATGTAGAAATCATCATTATGTATATCTAAGATTTTTTTTTAGAATTTGTTACAACTTCAAAATGTTGAATTCTATCTTTTTTCTGAAAAACCAGCTACATGGAGCCCATCCACCATATTGGTGCTTTCTCTGGGGCTATAAGAGCTTCCACAATAGGACGCTTAATTAAAGACGGGCGACATGATTAGAATTCTACTCTAATCGATAGTTACAACCTTTAATCATCGACGCCGGACGCAAATACAATTGTTGGGCGCTATCTGATTTTTTTACTTGCGTTTTGGAGATCGCAACTATTCAACATCGCTAATTAGCGACTAGACCAAGTGCCCTGCATTAATCGGTGAACGCTTAGCTATATATTAGCTATATATTTTATTCCAATGATTTATTTTTGTTTCGTAAGTGTCTAACTAAGCGCTCATTCGCTGTGGATCTAAGAGGCCCGTGTTTTCATATGTATTGTCGGGCCATTTTCATCTGTCAAATGAAATGTCGTTTTCATCTACTATATGAACTACCCGTTACAGCTAGACATATGAACTATCAGACTATAACATAGCTAGACATATGAACTATCGGGCTATAACATGCCTGGGCTATAACAGGCCCGCGTTTTCATTTTCAATGAGCCACCATATAAAGATGTGCATTGAGATAATAATAATAATGAATTTTTGACGTAGTATAAATTTTGCATTTTACAATTATGTCTTTTAGTCCCATACATATGAATTTTACCAATTAGATAAATTTGTTAAGCCGTGGCGAAGCACGGGCATTCAACTAGTCACTGATAATCTAGAGAATTATTTTTCATATTTTTTTAATAATTAATAAAAAATAAAAATTGCGAGAACACTGTAGCTCGGGAGGTCAAAAGCACTTTTCGAATAGAGAGTTGCTGTTTTGTGCAGTTTGCTCTCTGCCTTCAGACGATTACTGTGGGTCAGTGATCCAGCCATCGTTCCCGCCGTCGCTGAAACCATGGCCGCACCGCCGTCAGCCCCGCGCCTCCTCCTCGCCGGCCTCTCCGCCACGCGCGGCATCTCTGGCCGGGCCCGCCCGCCGCCCTCCGCCCACGCCGCCGCCACGGCCACCTCCACCCCGGAGGCCTTCCACACGCACCTCGCATCGCTCGCCGCGCCCTCCCGCGCCAGCCACCCGGCCACGCTCCCCTCCCTCCTCGCCGCGCTCTCCCGCGCTCGCGCCGCGCGGCTGCCGCTGCTACCCGCCACCCGCGCGCTCGCGGCCTCCGCTCTCCTCCGCCACGGCCGCCTCCCCGACGCGCTCGCGCACTTCGGCCTCCTCCCGGGCTCCGCCCCGCTCCCCGCGCCGCTCTGCAACTCCCTGCTCGCCGCGCTCGCGTCGACCGGGTCACTCGCCGCCGCGCGCAAGGTGTTCGACAGAATGCTGGTTACCGCCACCGAGCTGGACACTGTCGGCTTCGGGGTGTTCGTCAAGAACGTGGGCAGGAGGGACGGGCTGGACGAGGCCCTGCGGCTGGTGGACGCGGTGCACCATCAGGGGGACTCGATCAACAGGTCTCCTGTCGCAGCGATGGTGGTCGATGGTTTGTGCCGGGAGGGGAGGATAGAGGATGCTTGGCGGGCTTTGGAGGATATGCGGTTACGTGGATGGAAGCCCGATTTTGTAGCGTACAGGATCGTGTCTGAGGGGTTTAGGGTAGCAGAAAGGGCAGACGAGGAAGGGAGGATCTTGAAGCAGAAGAGGAAGCTCGGTGTCGCACCAAGGAAGGTGGACTACAGAGAGCTTTTGCTTGCGTTGGTGTCCAACAGGCAGATCTCTGAGGCGAAGGAGATGGCGGATGCCATTGTATCAGGCGATTTCCCCATTGATGACGATGTGTTGAATGTCCTGGTCTGTTCGGTGTCTGAGATTGATGCTGATGCTGCCATTATGTTCTGCGAGTTCATGATTGGGCAGGGGAGATTGCCAAGTACCGAGGTGATAGTACAGCTTTGCGAGAGCCTTTGCAAGAATAAGAAGGGTGATGAGATGTGGGAAATGTTTAAGGTTCTCTTGGATAAGGGTTATTGGACGAGTGAGAGGGACTACCATTTGGTGGTGTCATTCTTGGGTAAGGCAGGAAAGGTGAGAGAGGCATATGATGTGATCAAGGAGATAAAAAGAAAGAGGCTAGATCCTGGCATTTCTTCATACAATTCTCTCATGGCAACACTCTGTAGAAATGACCTCCTTAGGCCAGCTAAGAAGTTGTGGGATGAGATGTTCACCAGTGGGTGTAGCCCAAATCTGCAGACCTACAATATACTTATAACAAAGTTTGCAGAGATTGGTGAAACTGGAGAAGTCCAGCAGCTGTTTGATCACATGCTCCAGAAAGGAGTGGCCCCAGATGGCGCAACATACACTTCAGTCATTACTATGCTGTGCCAAGAAAACAAATATGAACGGGCTGAGGAAATCTTTAACAAGTCTGTAGTGCAGGATCCTAAACTAGCTAGTTCAGTGTTAACTGTACTTATCCTTGCACTCTGTAAACAAGGTATTTCTTTCCCCGTAATTAGTTTCTCTTGCTGTCGTACTTATTCAGGTATCTCCTTGTTAATAGTTGTCCTCCAAATATTTTCAGGTAACTTGAAAGCAGCATTGAGTGTGATGTTCAGTGTTCCATCCAATATTGAGAGCTCGAATTCACATGTCATTTTGTTGAAGTTCCTAACGGATGCCGAGGAAATAGAAATGGCCCTTGAACACATAAAATGGATTAAGCGCTGCTGCAGCTCTACGTTTCAGGGCATAATGAACGAACTGATGGCTTCTCTTTCGACTTCTGCTAGTCTTCAACCTGTCACAAAGTTGGTTCGTTATTTACATTCTCAGGGGCTTGTTGACGAAGTTGGCCCATGGATGAAGATGATAGAGAATGTTTATGCTTGAATAACAATTTCAATGGTTACCATATCATGACATCGTATGAGTTATCCATTTTGCTAATCAGGCCAGAAGTGTCTGGGATCATTGGAGGTTAGGCTTCTGTGCATTACTTCTGAAAGAAAAAGTGGTATTCCTTGTGATACATTTACCAAAACATTGCTGAGATCTTTTACAAAGATCTGAGATCGTTGGTGATCTAGTCCGATCACTGTATAAACCTTAAGGCGTCTTTTCTGTAGATCGTTGGCATCCATGTTCTTATGATTATGTGAATTCCTTCATTTTGTTCCATTTTTCGCTTAGAAGTATCAGTATGGCAACTAATCTAATTCTCGGTTCTGCACCATACTACGGAGAAACGATTAATCTCGGCTTTTTTTTATTCGGGTTGCAGGTTTTGTGCTGCTGCTCTATGTCTATGCTCCTATTCCAACAGAAACATAGAAACCTGGTGTTATGCTTGGCTGATATGATGTGGCAATGGCTCGGGATGACATTCAGCGAGTGTAATGAATTTACCTTTATCCAATGAGCAACTCATAATAATGATACTGCCGCTATAGTGGGTATAACAGTGGCAGGGATGGCAGGTCAGAATGATTTCTATGGCGCTGTAGTGGATTCTCATGCTGACCAGGTCCATTGTGGTATAGAAAGTGAAGGCAATTCTTGTTCATCTCATCTCCTCCTGATCCAGATGATAAATGAATTTCTTTGAGGGATGCAGCACTGATCACTGCAATATTTGTGTCTGGGTGACATTTTCAAGATTGCGTCCTACATGGCATCTAAGGTCCCTGCTGTGGATTCAGCTTGATTTACGATATGAAGACAAGGGCTTATGCTGCACTCCATTTCAGAATTGCGCGTCAAGTTTCTTTGGTTGGGCCAGATATTCTCTGATCTGATTATGTGTGTTTTTCAATATTTTAGATGGCTTGGTAGATTATTCATAAATACTCATAGGTGTGGTTCATGATTTTTTTTTTGATACTTCTCATGTATCTTTATAGACACAGAACTATAAGAAAGCAGGGTCAATAATTGTAATTCCTACTTACCCTGTACCCTTCTTGCATTACAAATGGCAAAAATTACAGAGAACATCAGAAAAAGGACAGTCATGTGATTATTAAGATCAAGCATACAGAGTATGAACAAAAACAGACTGCATTTGACGTGCAGCATATCCCTTTGTTTGTACAGGTGCAATTTCCATCAGTTTCAGATGAACACAGTGTTGTCTGACATATACTGCACACAAGATATGTAAACTGGCAGTGTATCTATCTATCTAAAATCTAGTCAGAACGAAACAGCAAAACGCCATGTATTGTGTATCTTCAACGCAGTGGTGATACCAGGTAGAGACTAAGCTCTTGAGACGTCAGGAAGAAGTGACAGAGACAACGAGGTAACTGCAACCAAACGCCCTGTGCTAGTCTTACATTGCTGAAATTTTCACTCTGGAGGAGTTCTGCAAACTCCACCAGAGATTCAGTCAAGGATTCGGAGGAGGCGTTGAGCTCGGTGCCTGCGCTTGAGCCTGAATCTCACGCTCGAGGAACTCTGCAAACGATTCCATAGATTCATCGTCGGAGGTGGCGTCAGCCTTGGCACCTGATGAGGTTGAAGTGTCTGTAGCATCAGATGGGCTAGGAACCTGGGGCTGAGCATCCATGTCCTCCATGTCCATCTCAAGCTCGAGGCGGTCTACAAAGGATCCCATGGAGGAGGAGTCGGAGGCGGTGTCGGCGGCCTTGGCACCTGATGAGGTTGAAGTGTCTGCGGCATCAGATGAGCTAGGAACCTGGGGTTGAGCATCCATGTCCTCCATGTCCATCTCAAGCTCGAGGCGGTCTACAAAGGATCCCATGGAGGAGGAGTCGGAGGCGGCGGCGGCCTTGGCACCTGATGACGTAGAAGTGTCTGCAGCATCAGAAGAGCTCGAAACCTGCGCTTGAGCACTCATGTCCTCCATCTTCACCGTGTCGGAGGAGGTGGTGGCGTTGGTACCTGATGAGCTCGTGCCATCACCGGAGGAGCTGGTCTCGGAGGAGTCTTTGCCGGACTGCGACGATCCGCCTTGACTGGAAGAACCTGTGATATCAACCATGACATCCTCATCGTCTTCGTCGATGGCGACTGCAGCGCCGTTGGCGGGAGGGGCCTGGGGATGCTCGCGGTCAGAGTCGCCGTTGGCGGCGAAGCTGCTGGCGGGAGAGGCTTGATTGGGCGGCTCGTCAGCAGAATCTGCATTGCTCGAGCCGTAGGACAGGGGAGGCCCGTGGCAATTCGCGGCAGCGGCAGCATTGCCCCGGAGATTCCGGCGATTCTTGCCGTCGGAGCCGGCGATGCTTGAGCCGTTCACGGACGGTGCTCCATTATCTTCGAAGGATTCGTCGTTGTTCGAGCTGGAGGACGGGATTGGTCTGTTGCCGCCATTGGCCCCGACATCGGAAGCTTGATCGCTTTCGCCGGAAGGTTCTTCTCCCGATCCGTGGTCGATCTCCATAGAATCCCCACCGTGCTTGCTCGAGTCCTGCTCCATCGGATCATCGCTCGCAGTGCGGTGATCGGTCGAACCACCGCCATGGCTGCCGTTGCCTGTGGACGCGTAGTCGTCTCTGGAGCCACAGTCCGCTGGACCGCCTCCGTGCTCCCCGGCCGCAGCGAGGTCGTCGTCGCTCGAGCCTTGCTCCATCTGATCACCGCCCGTGCTCAGCAGGGTCGCAGCTCGAGCCCTTCTCCGTCAGCGGAGCCTCCTCGCGGCTCCCAGAAATGCGTTCAGGATCGATTTCGGATTTTCTTGATTTCTTGCTGCGGGCTTTCTTGGTTTCTTGCAGGTTCTTTGGGACTTTGGTGGGAGGCGATGAAACAGACGAAGAGGAGAGGAAAACAGAAGGGGAAGAAGTTTCAGGAGTTTCAAACGGCCAAACGGGAACGTATGGCTTTACGATTCGTGCGCTGGATGAATCCACGAGAGTGGTTTGGGGGCAGCCGTAGATGGTCCACCTTGTCAGTCAAAGAGGGGCTCTGCTGCTGTACGGGTTTCAGCTTTGGAATTGGATCGAGCGACTCTGGCTCATCATCGCACCGGACCTCAACCATCAATCTCACCTTGTCATGTTGCCCTCACTAATCGCACCGGACCTTTCCCTCACCTCTCTCTCTCTCTCAGCTCCACCCAACCATCAACCATGGACTCTGTTCCACTCTCGCCGCCACCCAACCAAACCCCTCCCAGATCCTACCGCATCGTCTCGCCGGAGCATCCGTGCCAGGCGCTCCCGCCCGCCAAATTCCTGCCGCAGATGCATCCGGGGACGCCCCGCGCCCGACGGTGAGCCACCAATCCTCTCCAACTCCATCCTGCCCGGAGACCGCAGCAAATCGCCATTTTTTTTCTACTGCTCTGCTTTTCGATCCTGGGAGCCAGCCCGCGTTTCCCTTCGCCATCCTGGGAAATCCCGCAGTAAACTAGCATCACCATGGTTTTTTCTTCTTACTACTACTACTGCACTCCGAGTCTTCAATCCTGTGTAGATTCATTACTGCCTGCCTCTACATCTGCTGCAACCAAATGGTTCACAATCTCCCCTACCTATAACAATCATCATGCACCAGCTGCTACTATGCTTGTATATATTCAGATTCAGGTCACAGATCACCAAGCTTTTCACGCTACTGCAATTACTATCAGATTTTCGCCCTGTCTCAGGTTGCTGCTGCTGCTGCTGCTGCTCCCAGCGTCCGTGTCGCCCAACTGCCCCTGCTTTCTTCGACTGTCGCGGAGAGGCCTCGCCCTCGGAGATGGCCGCGACCAGCACGAGATGGCGGCCAACTTCCCGCCGCCGCCGGAGGCAGCGACCTTCCCCGCGCCCAACGCCCCTGCCCGGAGGGCGCCGCACATCGCCATCTTTAATTTTTACTGCCCTGCTTTCGATCCTGGGAGCCTGCACGGGTTTGTACATTCATTTCCACCGCACTAACATCCTAGCCACTCAACTACTATATCAAATGGTTCAGAATGTCCCCGACTATATACAGCTCGTGACAATCAGGCCAACCAACTACACCTATGCTTGTTCCGATTTGACCTCACAATTCACCAAGCTTCTCACGCTAGCAGCACCTATGCTTTTTTTCAGAATGTCCTGCCTAATTTGGTTCTACCACCTGTTTGTTAGTTGCAGTTTACCACTGGAAACTTCTTGCTCAGTTTTCCTCTACTTGACTTGATCATTACATGCTCTCTCTCAAGTTGATTGCCTAATGTTTTGCTTTTATCTATAATACATCAAAATCATCTACTGGTAGCATAATATTGTTTATTCGCTCAAACACTAGTAATGTAATGGGTTGGTCTTTATTTAGCATCCTCATCATTTCGACTCCATCTGCTTGAGTATATGGCTCTGTTTAGTATGCTACTATCTAGACGTCGTCTATTTGGACTTCCTTATGAATATTATTGTTTCCTTTTGCTGGCCATGTTCTGCTCTTGTCTGAGGGTAACGATGGGGGGCTAAGCGGCAGCGGTGACCTCCTCCTTCAGCTCCATGTGCTTAGGTAATTTTTCTGGTTCCAATCAACCCGATGACGTAACTCTGTTTAGGCCCAGCTATATATGGTGGCCGTTTAATTACTACTTAGTCATGTCACTAATAACTTCTGCTGTAATTAGTTCTTTGGTTCAAGAAAAGCAGATTAATAAGGACTTAAATCAAACCACAGCCTATTCATGTCAGTTACTTTGATGTAAGGATCAGATTTACATGTCCATGTCCATGTTAATTCTAGCATTTGTATGCATGTGATTCCTATTCTAGCAAAGATTGGTTAGAACTATATATCATCCATCTTGCTAGCTTTGAACTCGCTTTGCACTTGGGATAAATTCCTTTCCTCTACTGATTTCTTATGTTTTTCACAATGCAAGTTTTACAAGGCTGGGAGGACAGAAGGCTTCTGTCTGATGCAGGACCGGAGGGTGGAAGAACAACAAGGGGAAGCTCAACTCCTCTTTTTTTTTGTGAAACCAGATTTTGAATGGTTGGGTTCTAATTCTTGTGGACTTTTATTTGTCACTCCAAATCTGGAATGTTGGGTGCTAGCTTGTAATGCTTCATTCTAACGTCTGTTTGGTTATTTGATTGTGCTGTTGCACTTCTCTTTATTGTTTGAATTTTGATTTGATTATCTCGAAAATCAGGTAGCTCATGGCGAATTTTTTTCAGAACCTTAACTTTTACTTGTTCACCAAATAGGTCAGAATCGATCGGGGTAGTAGGCCGATCATGAAGTGGCATAAGATGGACCTCCTCAAGCACGTACTTGATGCAGCTAGCTAGCTCACGAGAAGAAAAATAAGGTGAAGGTAGCTAGCTCGCCTGTGACTACGGTGGGCAATATATGGTGGCTGTTTAATTACTACTTGGTCATGTCAATAATAAGTTCTGTTGTAATTCGTTCTTTGGTTCATGTTTCAGATTAATAAGGACTTCAATCAAATCATGGCCTGTTCATGTACACTGTACATGTTTAGGTCAGTTACTTTGATTTAAGGATCAGATTTACATGTCCATGTCCATGTTAGTTTCTAGCAAATTTATGCATGCGATTCCTATTCTAGCAAAGATTGGTTAGAACTGTCATCTATCTTGCTAGCTTTGAACTTGCTTGCACTTGTGATAAATTCCTTTCCTGTATTGATTTTTGATTTTTTTTTTCACAATGCAAGTTTTACAAGGCTGGGAGCATAGAAGGCTTCTGTCTGATGCATGACCGGAGGGTCGAATGAACGCTGTACTCCTCTTTTTTGTGAAACCAGATTTTGAATGGTAGGGTTGTAATTCTTGTGGCCTTTTATTTCTGACGCCAAATCATGTAATGCTTCAGACTAACGTTTGTTTGGTTCTTGGGTTGTGCTGTTGCACATCTTTTGACTGTTGTTTAAATTGTCATCTGATTGTCCAAAAAATCGTGTCTGGATCATTGCGAAATTTTCTGGTAACCTTAACTGCTACTTTCTTCCCCAAATTATGTCAGTGTCGATCGGAGTAGTGTAGTGGGCCAAGCATGAAGTGGCATAAGTTGGACATCCACATGCACGTACATGATTCAGCTAGCTAGGCTCACGAGAAGGAAAATAAAGTGAAGCTAGCTAGCTCGCCTGTACTAGATGGGCTTTGGGTCGAAGGCTTGCTACTGCAAGTAGCTCCTAGTATAGTATTTCCTCCGATCTTTTTTAATTAACTCGAATTTAGTATAAAATTGTACTAAATCCAAACCAATTAAAAAAGATCGAAGGGAGTAGCTCTGTGGCCTAGATGCATCGGGGCACTAGCTCTCTCCTGCCAAAGCGTTTTTTAAAAAGGGCATTCATCAGCTGTCTGCGAGTGCGAGAATGGAAATTCGAGTTCCCGCCACCAAGACCAGGCTACACATATACTATATATGTACATGGAAGCCCCAGCTGATCCTTCAACAATCTTTTACTTTGCTGTGTAAGGCTACACACATGTACATGGGAGCACACACGGATAAGGAGCCGATCTTCACATCTTTCTTTTTATTGGGTAAGGCAGAATTAATCAATGCACAAACACCCTATCCTTCAATCGTACGAAAGATAATGTTCTAAAAAAAGAGCATACCATCTAAAAAAAAGGCATACCAAGAGAAACACTAGACCTAATATAAGTTCCTGCTCACACATAAAAACTCACGCTACAAAAAGATACACGGATAGAAATACACGCTCTTGAGTCAAGGATGATTGCTAAGCAAGAACATATTTGTCGACAACATATATATGGCTTGGAAGAAGAATGATGATTACTAAGGGTTGTGGTGTTGTCGCAACCACCACGGACCTCCTCGCCGGGCGAACATTGATCGGCATACATCTATGTTATTTGGATTAATCTTGGTCTCCGTGAGTGTAGGCGAGGATTAAATCACTGGACGAGAAATTTGGGTGGCAACACAATGAAAGTAGGTATGTGCCGAAGAATGGCTGGAAAAGCCGATGGGGTGGAGAACGGAGGAAAAGTCGTTGAAAGGTGAAACGGTCAGGAAAACTCCCAAAACTTCGACGCGTGACATAGCCTTACGAGAACGGGCGCGTAGACCATGGACATTTTGAACAACCTATAGAACCCTAAAACATCATCACAATGCCGATACGGCACACAAAATTCTATGCACGCGATATTGACATGCAAGACTTCATACACGAAATAAAGATGTGCTCCACAATAATGGCACATTCTATGACATGTAGTTGCCGTCCGTAGGCACGAAATAAGGTGTCTATCATTTCATGTGTACAATAATGGCGTCGACATTACAAAGGCATGTGGAATCACACGGGATGCATTAACCCGCGGCTACCAGATGTCATGTGGAATGACGTGCAATAACCTATTTATCAATCCTCGATTTTTTATTTAAAAAGTGCCCTCTTTCTTGATTTAAACTTGTTCCTCGGATCAAACACCAGATAACTTTTTTTTGAACCAAAATTGTTTCTCGTAGCTCGAACCCATTTGCTACACACGTGCTATATATGGAGAAAAAGTCCGCATGAAGAAAACAACAGTTGACAACCTAAATTCTTGGCAGATTTTCGATGACACCTCCTTCACCTCGATTAATTGGCACATGATTATTTTGCTGTACCTAACCCATGCATGGGCGTATTAGGTAGTGCACATGAGCCCTCGAGGCATTGATTCCACCAAATCTTGTAGCCGGCATCAACAATCTAGCTAGACTTTCTATGTGCCTGTCTCGTCGATAGTCAACACCCAAAAAGAAGAACTCCCTTAGGGCATCTCCAGCGTTGCGACCCAAACGGACGCGTTGGGCCATCCGTTTTGGGCCATTTGGGTGGCCGCGCATGGACACGCGGACAGGCGGACCTGATCGTCGGTCAGTTTGGGTCGCGCACTGCGCCCAACGCGCGAACGCACCCCATAAGTGAAATACAACAACAAAAAAAGAGGAAAAAACGAAAACAATTAAACCTAAACCACATATTCCCTATTTTGGGAAAATTTAAACTACAAAAGAAAGCCCTCTAATTTTGTGTGCCGCCTAGTCCATGTGGGCCTCGTCGCCGTGGACGTCGACGACGTCCCCGGGCGGTGATGCGTTGTTGTGGCTTGACCGCGCCGGGAACTTCGGCCACGACAACCACTGGGCCTCTTCCCAGGACGAATGGGGGTTCGGAGCCGCCCGCTGCTCCGCCGCAGCAACCCGCAACTCCGCCTCCTCCCTGACGCGGAGCTGCCTCTCCTGGTCCGCCAGGCGCCTGGCCTCCTGGCGCCTCTCCTCGTTGGAGCGGCGCCTGGCCTCCTCGCGCCTGGACTCCTCCTGCCGGAGCCTGGCCTTCTCACGCCGCCGCAAGGCTTCCTCCTCCCGGCGGGCCTGGCTGAGCAACGCCCAGGCCTCGGCGTCCTTGACCGCCTGCCGGGCCTCCTCCTCCATCACGGAGGTGCAGATGACCGCCGCGAGATGCAGCCACTTGGACTCCTCCTCCGCCTTGGACAGCGCCAGAGCAGCGCGCATGTCAGGGCCGTCGTCGTCCTCCGGCTTCGGCACCAGCGGCGCGCGTTGCGCCAATGTCACGCCAATGCGGGTGGCCTCTACGATGTAGAGACCGTTGCGGTGTCTGGCAGCCCTCAACGCCGGTGGAGGACGGAGGCTGCTGCTGGCCTTGCCGTCGTTGGCGCCGGGAGCAAAAGCCCTCTTCGGGGCCATGGCGGCGGCTGCGAGCGCGTGGGGAGGTGGACTGCGGAGTGGGGAAGTGGACTAGACAAGGACATTCCCCTCCCAGTCCACATTTAATAATATTCACGCCCCACCGACAGCTAGGCCTAGGAAGGCGAGCAGGCGGACGCGCGAGGACGGCGCGTGCCATCCGCGGCCACGTAAACCTAGCCCAGATTTGGGCTGGGTTTGGGTCATCCCGGACACCGCGACCATCCGCATTTGCAATGCTTGGCCGCATTGGGCCGCGGTTTTGTCCGTTTTAACTCATACAGACGCGCCGGGCGCGGGATAGGTCGCCGCGCTGGAGATGCCCTTAGGCCATCTCCAACGGCCGCCCGTAAACGGACATTTTGTGTCCGTCATTGTCCGTGGAGACCTAAAGCAAGGACCAATGGTGCCTTGCAAATGGAGCACGCAACACGGACATGTCCGTTTTGGAGAAATCAAAGCCCAAATATATGGCAGGTTTGCAGTCGCCCTAACGGCCCGCGCACCCTTTGGTGGCCCGCAAGTAAGTGAACCAATAGCCTTTTTTCATTTTTTTTTTGGTGGCTAAAGGCTTCCAGTACATTCTAAACAAAATTAGAATAAAATAAACTACATTGGAGCCTTTCCATCCTAGACGTAGTTGGCTTGGCCCTCGCCACCTGCCGTGCCTCTAGCCTCGCCGCCGCCCCTTGTATTCCACATGAGGATGGCTTCATTGGCCCAGCACATCCTCTACGAACGGCTTGCCTCCTCATGGTCCGGGCATGGTTCATGGCCTCCCGCTGCGCTGTCTGCCGCCGCGCCACCTCGTGAGCACCCGTGATTGTCGTCGCTTCCACATCAAAAAATACCTCGATTGGTGGCCCTTGCTGCCTACCTCGTCGCCATCGCCGATTCATTATCTCGAAACCACTACGACGCCACCTACACATCGACAAAGGTAGCCTATGGGCCACCTCTTCTGCCTCTAGCACCGCATGGAGGGCGAGTGGCCTCTGCTGCCAACTGCTCATCCAAGGTCTTTGTTTGATGGTAAAGCTTGACGATGTTGTCATCGATGGACTTGTCTTAGGTCTCCAGAGCTTGTTGTTGTTGTTGCACACTCTGGAAGGACTCGAGGAGGACAAGCTGCTCCGCGGTGGTCAACACACGCTGGTCATTCTCGCCGCTGACGTCATGCCAATTCTCCATGACCTCCTAGTCCCTCACGTGGGCCTGGAAGGATACCTCTCCAGCGCGGCCCAAGTGGTGGGGGTACGGGGAGTCATGGCTATGGCTGTATGGCATGGTCGAGTCACCGACGACCACGATTTATATGCACGGTGGCTTGGGTGGGAAAATGTGCGACCGCATGGGAGAACATAGCTGGAAATGGTGACACGTGTGGGAAAAATGTGCAACCGCATGGGAGAACACGGCTGGAAATGGTGACACGGGTGGGAAATGGTGTGGCGCGAAACGGCAGGTGTGGGCGGGAAACGGTAGTGTTGCTATTATGCTCCGGTTAGCAACGTCAGTCGCCATTAAGACACTGTTAGGCAGCATCATGGACTGCTGTCCCCGCAAATGTGGGGCACCGTTGGGATGTCATCCGCAAACAAACACGGGCCGCTGGCCTGTCCGTGTGCCTGTGCAAACAGATCGATTCAGATACTTTTAGCATCCGAAATGTGTTGAAGTTGGGCTTAGGCCTTCCGTTTGAATGTTGACCGCATATGAGAAAGACTTATGCCGCCTGGTCGTAACCATGACCACTGGTTGATGTCCGTCAACATCCGCATCAGGTCCTCTAGGTCAGCGTCAAAGGTATGATTCATTTGTTGAAATTTAGTTGAAGACATGTGAGAGCATCGACTATTCTGTTTCAGCATTATATCTAGTACGCATTTCTAATTTCCATTGTTGTATTCATGGTTTATGATCCCAATCCCCTACCGAAAGCGTTTACCACGATCTTGACATTGACAATGGCAGGGGCCTATGCTGATGGTGGCAATAATCTAGGATTTGGCTCTTGGTTTCTCGGTGGCCTATCATTTCATGTGTCGTTTCACTGTTAGATTTTCTTAGTTTACGCTAGCAAACAGCTAAAGCCAATCATTTCATGTGTCATGACGTTGTTCCACACCGTCATTTTATGCAAGAAATGGTAGATGTTGGATATCATTTCATGTACCATCTCATCGTCGTGGCGGAATGGTAGGACTCTTGTGCATCTGGGCATTTCTCCGTCACTGTTTTTTCACGAGCCATAACTTTGCATGCGAGATCCATTCGAGGAAATTCCGGAGGCGTTGGAATGCTCTCATGCATGGTCGGGCATTATTATTTTCATGTGTAGTGTTGTTGACATGATTTATCATTGTGTACATTAAATGGTTGCTATTACCTATCATTTCATGTGTCATCTCACCGTCGCGGCGGTGTGGTAGGATTGTAGGTGTCCGGAAGTTTTTCAATCAATTTATTTTCCACGAGCCGCATCTTCTACATATGAGCTTCAATGAAGGCACATTATACAACTCGGAGGGAGTATGTTCTGGTGTTCTCCCGCCTATTTTTCGGGGATATGTAGCACACATGTTTAACATTTTGATGCATGATTTCCCCGCCCAACTTTTCGTCCTCGCTTTTGCCCACACAAATTTGGAGACATCATTTCCCGCCCCGGCATGTTTTTGTTCTTCGGTTGTTTCCAATATGTTTTTGTTCTTTGGTTGTTTCCACTCTCTGGGGTTTCCCGCCCAAATTTCCATAGGTGTGCCATTTTCCGAAATGTGATCTACGAGCTGCCAAAGCTAAAGCGCCACCAACACCAGGATCTCCCATCATCCGCTCATCTCCATCCACATGACCGAAGAGGGATGGCGGGGGGGGGGGGGGGGGGGACCACCACCACTGTTATGTCGTTCGCCGTAGAGTCGCTCGAGCAGTCCACATTTGGAGGACGCCACCCGGCATCTGAGATCTTGCCCACGACGCATGATGCACCACAATGACAAGTCAAACGAAAGGGATAGGAGAGTTCTCCGCCAACCAACCAGCACACTGGGCTAGGCGGTGTGGTGCATTCTGTGTTGTATGATTTTCGGCCGATTTTTCTTATAAAGTTATAATCTGTCCAAAAGAGACTTAATCAATCAAAGGCATTGCCTAGGTTTCAAAAGTGATGCACCGTGCAATAACGTGACGGCCATGCACCACATGCATGGCATGCATACACGTGAGTACACGTGAGTGTTATTCCTTTAGAAATTAAATGTGCATGTAAAAATTTAACTGATTATCATTACATTTCAGAATACTAAAGTTAACATTCATATTGAGAAATGTAGAACATAAGAATGAACTCTCATATACACTACATACAATAAAACTATGCATAAATGCTAACCCCCGACATCCACGTGAGATGCTCGGCTAGCATGCATATCAACATTCATTGAGGAGAAAACGGCCATGCAAACATAACAAAACAATTATATTTAGTTATATTTATTAGACCACACTATATTTATTTGAAGAGAGAAATATGCCTCTCGTTAATGATCTGAAACTAACCCCGCAATCATTTACCGAGTTATTTAGTGTCACTAGTGGAAAACTGGGCAATAGGCCCGGTCCATTTGGGCCTTTAGACCCGGTTCCTGAACCGGGACCAACTAGGCAGGACTAAAGGGGGTACCCTTTAGTCCCGGTTCAAAGATAAACCGGGCCTAAAGGCCTCAACACGTGGTGCGACCAGGGAGCTCGCGCTGGAAGGGCTTTGGTCCCGGTTCGTGGTACGAACCGGGCCTATGTTTCTCTGCCGCGGCAGAGAATTGCTATTTCTCTGCCGCGGCACAGATTTGGGCTGTACCAGCGTTTCTCTGCCGCGGCAGAGAAAGCGATCTGTTTCCCTTGCCGCGGCAGAGTTTCAGCAATGCATATATATATCATTCAAGAAACCACAAAAAATCGTCATGAATATATATAGACATCGTCAACAGTACACGACATAGTCAACACAGTACACGTAATGCATGCATATTTACAATACAACTTTTCCTGAACGAATATCCTCCGCCGTCACGATCTTCCGATAGTGCTCTCCACCTGGGGTAAGGACCTCGGTAATAAAGAATCCCGCGATTTCCTCTTGAATTGCTTTTATTTGATCCGCTGTTATGAGAGTGTCCCGCAGGCGTGTCATCTATATTTAAAAAAGGAGATCAATATATGAATGGAACTCAATACAATAGATGGTACTAATTAAGATTAATTGTGAAAATTTGTTATCGTACACGAGTGTGGTGTATTTGGGCATCCCCACCCTTGGGACAGGACATGTCACGCATGAAGGTGCAGACGTAGTATCCACATAAGTTATTCCCTTTTTCCTGCCTCATACACTTTACGAAAAAATAGTTCGATCAAACTAATAATCAAGCATCGTATTGAAAGTAAATATCATATATAAAGTTTCACGGACATAGCTATATATATAGTACTACTTACAGGGTAATCTCTAAATGTAAGCTCCGGTTTCCATTCACCCGGAACAGTATTGATGAACCGTTTCCAAGCCCTGCCCGGCAAAAAATAATGAGTAAATGAGTAATTGATTAGTTGATGATATCTTCGAATTAGAGCAGATGAAGATGCCAATACGAAATTGATTGAAACTACCTCTGGAGGATGGCAGCCATGTCCGCCCATTCCGCATATTCTGTACGTTTCGAGTCCATGACGTTTACGACTCCAAGGTGAAGATCAATGATTAGGAGAATAAAATGGAAACTGCACAAGCATAGCTCAATGATTACGAGAATAAAGTGGAAGGTGCACAAGCATAATGTATGTTATATATAACACTCACTTGAAGTTGTAGGGAAAGAATATATCCTCTTTGTCTGCTTGCTTCTCTAAAAACATTACGATGTTGTCCTCTGTGTCCTTGGCGAAGTCTCGAACCGTAACTTCATGAACTGTGTTTGGGTCTATGAACCCCAGCGGTAGGAGCTTGCCTCTTTTGTATTCCAGCTTCTTCATTCTCGCATAATTAAATATATAGCGTACACAAAGAATATAATGAGGATAATTGTTAGTGCAAATGAATGAGCTACAAACTTAATTACACAAATAAATCACTTACAAAGAGTAAATCGATGACAGCCTTTGTCGAGGGCGTCTTGATTGAATAACTGAAACAGTTCTTCTAACTCAATGTTTATCTCGTCTTCCCCCCGGAAGTAATGCTCATCTCTAAGATACACCGTGATGTAGGTTTCACATCTTCGACAGGCTTTCAGGTACCAGTCATGCAACCTTCGCATCTGAGTCCCTAGACGCGCGAGCTCGCCAGGTTTGACGAGATCAGATCCGTATCTATACTTGTTTACCACTTGAGCCGTTGGAGAGTACTCTGCGTACTCAACCGATGCTCCCCGAGCTCTAGCCGCCCGTTCGATCATCGATGCCGTCTCGGATCATGATATGGCTCCACGATGAAGTGGGGTGCGGCTCGAATGTCTGCTGTCCAAGTGGGCGACTTTTTGCTTCTTTCATCGCTCTAGAGGACTGTCCAAGAGAGCGGTCATAATCAGCTCTCGGCTCAGGTCTCTTCATTCTCGTCTCGGCAAAGTGCTTCAGCATGCTGCGGTGGAATAAACATCTTCTTCGGCGCGATTGCAAGAAACGCCTTTTGCTCTTGATCTGCTCATGTGGCAACAACTCGAGTCTGGTCCCTCATTGGAGTTGATGATCTCTTCGGAGCTGTAGGAGGTGCCGCGGACCGCTTCCTCTTTTGCTTAGGTGGAAGCGGCGGAGTCTCCTGACGAGGAGGAGGAGGCGGCGGAGTATTTTCACGCGGAGGAGACTGGTCATGGATAGGGGAATCATCATCGCGCAGAGGAGAATCATCACGCGGAGGAGACTGCACAGGTGGCGGAGGAGGCGGAGGTGGCCTGCTTGTTGGCTTCTCACCTGGAAACACAATGTTCTCCTTCCGCCATTGCACGGTGGTTCTACGGGCTTCTCCCAGTTCTTTGATTTCCCCATCTTCACTGCAGTGGTGCTCAAGCACCAACCCCTCATACTCTCTCAACACTTCATCCACCATCACAACAAAAGTCGTCTTGGACCGGACGGCAATGGTAAGACCTTGTAGGTAAGAGGATGCCGACCGCCGCCTTGAAGGATAGGTTGAAAACTTTAACATGCAGCTCACAAGGACGGCTCTCAGTGAGATCATCCACGGGGGGGTAGCGAGGAGGCTCGACCACCTGGTCATCATCATCATTATCCACCTGGCCGAGAGGAAGCCACGCTGCTTTTCCGGTGTGGTTGAGATTGCAGCGGGGCGATGGCATTGAGCGGTGCAGGATCTACCCTGCCCCCGAGCCATCCGAGATGTAAGTACTTGGGTTACCATGGTTAATTGGGCTTGCATGGTGCTCATACCCTCCTCTAAGTTAGCCAGGCGGTCTCTGTTTCCCTTGCCTTCCTCCTCTCATGGCTTTTATCGGGAAATCTCTTCCTTTCCGCAGAAAGCCATACTTCCACGGAACGGAGCCTGCTGTGCCTCGTGTTCGTCCGCCGTGTTCTTTGTTCCCAAGGGCGCGTGTCAGCTCATCGTTCTCTCTTTCGGGCTGGAACAACCCCGCCTCCACGTCCCTATGTGCCTTTTCCAGGGCATCAATGGGAACCTTCAGATGAGCTTTCTTATAGATGCACTTCCCTGTTTCTGGATCCAACGTTCCCCCAATCCCGTAGAACCACTCCTTGCACCGTTCGATCCAACCGTGTGTCTCTAATCTGATCCCTTTATCGTCGGTTCCGCCTCAGCTGCCTGCCACTTAGGACGGTTAGCCCCGTATCCACCGGACCCAGAATTTGGTGATATAGCTTCAACGCAGCATTTGCCTTATTTATTTCCGACCTTCTCTTAAATTCTTCGACTCCGTCTTTGTACTTCACGAATTCGTCCAGTGATTTTTTACCTTCTCACCGTCCGGAGTCTTCTTTAACTTGATAAGGCGGCGCAATCTTTTCTTGTGGCTCTTGAATAGTTCGGCCATCTTCTTCTTGCCAAACTCGCGGAGGGCCTGCTCCATCTTGGCCTTCTCGGCGTCACCCCCTCTTCGGGTACTATGTTGAAATGTGACATGAGCTTGTTCATAATGCTGTTTTTGGCTACATCATCGATATAAAGACCTTGAGCTTCTTCCTCTGCAGACAGCACTAGTCCCTTCGACTTGTGCCATTCTCGAACGGTGATCGGGACGTGGTCCCTAACAAGCACTCCGCATTGAGCTATAAATGCCTTTGCACCTTTCTCTGGAGCAATCGGTTTACCATCCTTCTCGATGTGGGTGATGTCGTGCCTAACACCGTCATCCAACTTTTTGGCCGGGCCTCGCTTCCTCGACTTTACGTAAGAAGTGCTCGATCCGGAGGGCTAAAAAGAAATAGTTCATAGTCAGTACAATTTCATTAGTTAATGCATCTAGTCGATCAACAGCGGCTTAATTAATTTATATACCTCGGTGATAACTACAGTTCGGGAGCCATTATGATGATCTTGTTCCTCACCGGCGCCACTAGGATCTTCTTCCTCAATATCCTCCGCTCCCTCACCGGAGTCATTCAAATAAGTTGCGGTGACATCGTCACCGCCATCATCTGGAATAACGTCGTCGTCGCGATCATCCAGTACCGTTTGCTATGAGTTCCTCCATGAAATTTTCTTGAATTTCATCTCTCTCCATGCTTTCTACAACGACCTGCAAGCTATACATAGGAACCATCATATGATCAAATTAAGGATAATGCAGAAAACTGAAAATGGAGTTACATATGTGTAGTTCTTAACTAAGGATCGATAATATAGTGCTGAAAGCAGATACTGCAGTTACATGCATACATAGATCGGGTTCATGTTTATTTAACCCTAATACATATCAATCACTACTACAACCACTCAACCGCGCAGACCGGGTCCTAGAGGGCGCCGACCGGGTCCTGAGCCGCGCTGGGTGTGCCCCCAAAGCCACGGAACAACAACGGGAGCATAGCTAACATGAGATCCCCGCATAACGCTCCATCCGGTCCTATACATGTTGTCTAACGCGTACATGTAACGGCGAACGTGCTGGTCCTCCGCTTCAATGCGCTGAGCTACCTCCTCCGGCGGGGCCGGCTCCCTCTGAAACGACCGTGGCCCATAAGACCTCCACCAAAGAATATCCGGGTCGACAACGGGACCCGGATTCCGCACCAAGGTGCGCGACCCGGAAGCTAAGACCTCCCAGTGCCACCCCGGCGGAGCCCAGTCCCGGACCTCCCCCATCTGCTCCATCTCCTCGGTGAGAGTCAGACCACGGCCCGCCGGCTGTCGCTGTCGCGGCATCGTAGCTACGAAAACAAATCATATATATATGTACCAACGTTAACATAAATTAAAAAATAACTTTACTACTTTTATGTTAGTGGGCGTCGGCACTATTTAGTCGGCGCCGGCACTACTCTATTTAGTCAGCGCCGGTACTACCGTTTGAGGGGCGCCGGCACTACCGTTTGAGGGGCGCCGGCACTACCGTTTGAGGGGCGCCGGCACTACCGTTTGAGGGCGTCGGCACTACCGTTTGAGGGGTGCCGGCACTACCGTTTGAGGGGCGCCGGCACTACCGTTTGAGGGGCGCCGGCACTACCGTTTGAGGAGCGCCGGCACTACCGTTTGAGAGCGCCGGCACTACCATTTGAGAGCGCCGGCACTACCCGTTTGAGGGGCGCCGACTATACTAATTAACTATACTCTATATACTAACAATATATACTAACAACTATACTAATTAACAACTATACTAACAAATCATATATAAATTTCACTATTTTCTATATAACATTTTTTTCGAATTAACTATACTAACAATATACTAACAACTATATACTAACAACTATACTAATTAATTAACAACTATACTAACAAATTTGATACATCTAATATATATCTAATATGTCAAATTTGATAAGAAACAAAAATATAAAAAAAAGGGGGTGTGGCCGGGGGGGCTCACCTTTGCCGGCCGGCGGAGAGGAGGCGGGCGGCTGTCGAGGAGGAGGCGGCCGAGGAGGAGGCGCGGTGGCGGGGGCGTAGGCGTGGAGGAGGGCGACGCGGGCGGCGCGGCGTGGAGGCGACGGCGGCGGCGCACGGCCGAACGGCTCGGCGCGCGCGGCGCGTAGGGCGCCGGTGAGCGCGCGCGGCCGAACGGAGGGCGGCGGCGCGCGCGGTGGTCGAGCGGCGGCGGCGCACGCGCGTGGAGGGCGGCGGTGCACGGCGGCGGCGAACGGCGGCGCGCGCAGCGGGCGAGACCGAAGCAGCCTGGCGGCGTCGTTGCCTTCGTCTCCGCGGGATTGATCTCCGCGAGACGAAGGCGGCGATTATAGTGCCCCCTTTGGACCCGGTGCGTTTACAAACCGGGTCCAAAGACCCCTTTGGACCCGGTGCGTTTTACAAACCGGGACTAAAGGTCTTTTTGCTGCGTTTTGCTGCGCGCAAAAAGGCCTTTAGTCCCGGTTTGTAATACAAACCGGGTCCAAAGGCCAATTTTTTAAAAATTTCATTCCCGCCTTATTTCAAATGAAAAAAAGCCACCGCACCGCCACCGCTCGCCACCACCGTCACCGCCGTGTAGTGGCCACTGCCGCCACCGCCACCGCCGCCCACCACCGCCACCGCCGTGTACTGGCCACCGTCGGCACCGCTGTACGCCCACCACCGCCACCGCCTGGCCACCACCGTCACCGCCATGTACGGCCACCGCCGTGTATCGCCCACCACCGCCACCGCCACACGTGTCCCTTCCCGTGCCACGTGTCGCCGCCGCTTCCACGTGCCTCGCCCGCCGCCACCGCCATGTACGGGCCACCGCCGTGTACTGCCCACCACCGCCACCGCCGTGTACTGCCACCGTCGGCACCGCCGTGTATCGCCCACCACCGCCACCGCCACCGCTCGCCACCACCGTCACCGCCGTGTAGTGGCCATCTGCCGCCACCGCCACCGCCGCCACCACCGCCACCGCGTGTATCGCCACCGTCGGCACCGCCGTGTACTGCCCCCCCCCGCCCCCGCCACCGCCTGGGCAGCACCGTCACCGCCATGTACGGGCCACCGCCGTGTACTGCCCACCACCGCCACCGCCACCGCCACACGTGTCCCTTCCCCGTGCCACGTGTCGTCGCCGCTTCCACGTGCCTCGCCCCGCCGCCACCGCCGTGCGACGTGTAGATCCCGCTTCCACGTGCCACGCCCTGCCGCTTCCCCGCGCCACTGTCGCCGCCGCTTCCACGTGCCACGCCCGCCGCTTCGCGCCACTGTCGCCAAACTTGCCGCGTCGCTGTGCTATAAAGCGCCGCGTGCGCGCGGAACCACACGTCGCCGTCGCCTCCGTTCATTCGTCGCCGGGATGCCGCCGCGCCGTCGCGGCTCGTCCGGTTTCCGTGGCGTCCGAGCGCGGCCGAACGGTAGGTTCTACGCCGAGATGCGTGCCGGTGGCTTCCGGCTCACCCTCGGCACGTACAACACCCCGGAGCTGGCGGCGCGCGCTTACGACGCGGCCGCATGGCGATTTCGGCGGCCACGGTGCGACATGAACTTCCCAGACGTCGAATCGCTAGAGGAGGCGGAGTTCCTTGCGCCGACGCCGTGCCTCGTCGACGACGAGGACCGTCGCCGCCACCGCCAGGTGCAGCGCCGGATCGCAATCGCCGAGCACGACGAGGAGTTGATGCGCCAGTGGAGGGCGCAGTTCCCCAACGACGTCGAATGGTTCGTCTCTATACCCAAGATTGTTGAGATCCACTGTTGTCATTCCATACAACTTGTCTACCTGAACCCCGCCTCCTGTTTTGTTGACCCATTTGCACCTAAACAAAGGGACCTTAAAAGAAGGTCCATACTCAAGTTCCCATATATCCTCTATGTAACCATAATATGTGTCATTTGGGCCTTCATTCATTATTGCATCAAAGCGGACACCACTGTTTTGGTTGGTGCTCTTTTTATCTTGGGCGATCGTGTAAAATGTATTCCCATTTATCTCGTACCCTTGGAAAGTCACTACAGTCGAAGATGGTGTCTGGGCCAGCAAGTACAACTGATCTTCAATATGTTTGTTATTCAGGAGATGTTTTTGCAACCAACCGCCGAAAGTCGACATGTGTTCACGTCTAATCCAATCGTTCGACCGCCCGGGTTCTCGGGAGCGTAGAAAGTTCTTGTGGTCACCGATATACGGAGCCACCAAGGTGGAACTTTGTAGGACTGTGTAGTGTGCTTGAGTCAAAGAAATCCCGTCCCTACATATCATTGATTTCCTTCCTAGCGTGCCTTTTCCACTTAGTCTCCCTTCATGCCGCGATTCAGGAACACCAATCGGCTTAAGGTCAGGAATAAAGTCAACACAGAATTCAATGACCTCCTCTGTTCCATAGCCCTTGGAGATGCTTCCTTCTGGCCTAGCACGGTTATGAACATATTTCTTCAAGACTCCCATGAACCTCTCGAAGGGGAACATATTGTGTAGAAACACAGACCGAGAATGGAAATCTCCTCGACCAGGTGAACGAGGAGCTGTGTCATAATAAGGCAGAAGGATGGTGGGAACACCAGCTCAACACTAACGAGACATTGGACCACAACATTCTGCAACCTCGGTAGAATTTCTGGATTTATTACCTTCGAGAAATTGCATTGAGGAATGCACATAGCTTCACAATGGGCAGTCGAACATTTTCCGGTAGAAGCCCCTCAATGCAATCGGAAGCAATCGTGTTATTATCACGTGACAGTCATGAGACTTCAAGTTCTGGAATGTTTTCTTCTCCATATTTATTATTCCCTTTATATTGGAGGAGAAGCCGGACGGGACCTTGATATCGCTAAGACATTCAAAAAATATTTCCTTCTCTGCTTTTGTAAGAGCGTAGCTGGATAAATGACGTCCTTTAACTCTCTCATGCAGCTTTTTGGGGTCTTTCCAACGTTGCTTTGGTCCTCCGTGCTTCGGTGTATCTTTTGTCTTCCCGTACACACCCGTAAAGCCTAGCGAGGTTCACGCAAAGATTCTTCGTCACGTGCATCACATCGATTGAAGAGCGGACCTCTAAGACTTCCCAATAGGGTAGATCCCAAAATATAGATTTCTTCTTCCACATGGGCGCGTGTCCGGCATCGTCATTCGGAAATGCACCGTCCGCCAGGACCCTTTCCAAATATTACATCTAGATCCTTGACCATACCAAATATATCAACACCATCACGATGGGAGGCTTCCTCCGGTGATCAGCCTCACCGTTGTAATGCTTGCCTTTCTTTCTTACGGGATGGGTAAGCCTAAGAAATCGACGATGCCCTGTGTACACGACCTTCGACCTTTTTCCAAATAATCACCTTCGAGCTCATGTAAACGGTGTGTGCATGCATTGTATCCCTTGTTTGACTGTCCTGAAATGTTACCAAGAGCAGGCCGGTCATTGATGGTTACGAAAAGCATCGCTCTTAGGTCAAATTCCTCCCGCTTGTGCTCGTCCCACACACGTACACCTGCTAGGGACCACAGCTGTAGAAGTTCTTCGACTAATGGCTTCAGGTACACATCAATGTCGTTCCCGGGTTGCTTCGGGCCTTGTATGAGCACCGGCATCATAATGAACTTCCGCTTCATGCACAACCAAGGAGGAAGGTTATATATACAAAGAGTCACAAAGCCAGTGCTATGGCTGCAGCTCTGCTCTCCAAAAGGATTCATGCCATCTCATACGAGACCAAACCGTAAGTTCCTTGCATCCCGTGCAAAGTTTGGGAACTCTCTATCGATTTTTCTCCATTGGGAGCCATCAGCAGTGGTGCCTCAACATCACGTCTTTCTTACGGTCTTCTTTGTGCCATCGCAACAACCTAGCATGCTCTTTATTTACGAACAAGCGTTTCAGCCGTGGTATTATAGGAGCATACCACATAACCTTGGCAGAACCCTCTTCTGGGCGCTCGCCCTCAACATCACCAGGGTCATCTCGTCTGATCTTATACCGCAATGCAGTGCACACCGGACATGCATCCAAATTCTCGTACTCATCGCGGTAGAGGATGCAGTCATTAATGCATGCATGTATCTTTTGCACATCTAATCCTAGAGGGCAGACAATCTTCTTCGCTTCGTACGTACTGGCGGGCAATTCGTTACCCCTTGGAAGCTTCCTCTTAATTATTGTCAGCAACTTTCCAAATCCCGAGTCGGTGACACCGTTCTCTCGCCTTCCATTGCAACAATTCCAGTGGGCGGCCTACCTTTTTATGTCCATCATCGCAAGTTGGGTATAACAATTTGTTGTGATCTTCTATCATCTTGTCGAAGGCCAACCTTTCCTTTTCAGTTTCACATTCTCTCCTTGCATCAGCAATGGCCCGGCCAAGATCATCATCGCAGGCTCATCTCGGTGCCTCTTGATCTTCTACTTCATTGTCTTCATTGCCTTCGCAGGTATCATCGTATTCAGGGAAATTGGGATAACCGTCATCATCCTCTTCCTCTTCGTCATTGTCTTCCATCATAACCCCTCTTTCTCCGTGCTTGGTCCAACAATAGTAATCGGGCATGAAACCGGATCGCAGAAGGTGGCTGTGAATGAGACTCGAGCGAGCGTAATTTACGGTATTCTTGCAGTCCACACATGGACAATACATGAAGCCACCATGTTTGTTTGCCTCCGCCACGGCCATAAAATTATCCAGGCCCGCAGTGAACTCGTCAAACCGTCGGTCAATGTACATCCATTGCCGATTCATCTGCATGATATAATTAAGCTGATCAAAACCATTACAGAACATCACGATGTATATATACACATGCATTTTATCAATTGCAGATGAAAAGGATAAAGTTGTTAACCTCGATGAAGAAGAAAAAAGCAAGTTAAGTGTGGCTTGATTTGTGTAAACTCAAGTGGCAAATCCTCTTAAGCATTTCATCAAACACCTCTTGTGCATGTGAAGAAGAGAGGAGAGCAATACACCCTCTTGTGAAGATAGTGAAAAAATGGCTAAGTGTGGCTCACACTTGGGCAGGGGCAAGGTTATATAGCCAGAGGGGGGCCTTTGGACCCGGTTTGTCATACAAACCGGGACTAAAGGGTTCCCCAGGCTGACACGGCCTGCCGCGCCCTGCGGGTGGACCCTTTGGTCCCGGTTTGTCATACAAACCGGGTCCAAAGGCCGCTACAGGACAGGCGCCAGCGGGTGGGGTCGTCCTGGGCAGAAACGAACCGGGTCCAATGGGGGCATTGGACCCGGTTTGGTTCAGCAGTGGGTCATTTGCTTGGGTCCAAAGGCCTCTTCTCCACTAGTGTGTGCAGCCACAACAAAAGGAAAAATTATGTGAAAACAATCGCATGATGGGTAAACATGATTTCTCCACGCCACCAATGGACACGATGTTCTAGCTATCAGCGATCGCTTTGCAGGTGTAGTATTACTGTATTAGACACAATACCGCGATAAAGTGAAACCATCATTTTATGCAAGAAATGGTAGCTGTTGCATATCATTTCATGTACCATCTCATAGTTGTGACGGAATGGTAGGATTCATGTGCATCTGGGCATTTGTCCGTCGATGTTTTTTCGCGAGCCATTACTTTTGCATGCGAGCTCCATTCGAGGCAATTCCGGGGGGCGTTGGAAAGCTCTCGTTGCCATGCATTATTGTTTTCATGTGTACTGTTGTTGACATGCTTTATCATTTTATACATTAAATGGTAGCTATTACCTATCATTTCATGTGTCATCTCATTGTCATGGCGGTGTGGTAGGATTGTAGGTGTCCGGAGATTTTTCAACCAATTTATTTTCAATGGGCCGCATCTTCTGCATATGAGCTTCAATGAATGCAAATCCAGAGGCATTAGACAACTCGGGGGGAGTATGTTCTGGTGTTCTCCCACCTATTTTTTGGAGATATGTAGAGCACATGTTTGGCATTTTGATGCATGATTTCCCGCCCAACTTTTCATCCTCGGTTTTGTCCACACAAATCTGGAGACATCATTTCCCGTTCCGGCATGTTTTTGTTCTACGGTTGTTTCAAATATGTTTTTGACAAGATCTATAACACGCCCACTCGCTGGGGTTTCCCGCCCAATTTTTCGTAGGTGTGCCATTTTTCGAAATGCGATCTACGAGCTGCCAAAGCTGAAGCGCCACCAACACCTGGATCTCCCATCATCCGCTCCTCTCCATCCACATGACCGAAGAGGGACCACCACCGCTATGTCGTTCTCCGTAGAGTCGCTCGAGCAGTCCACCTTCCGAGGCTGCCACCCGGCATCTGAGTTCTGAGATCTTGCCCACGATGCGCAATGCACCACAACTGCAAGTCAAACGAAGCGGATAGGAAAGTTCTCCGCCAACCAACCAGCACTCTGGGCTAGGCGGTGTGCGACCCTGTGGGCCAACGTGATTGTTGGAGCGGCGACTCCGTTGTTTTGCATTGAGGTGTTAGAGTGTCGGATTTGATTGCTCTGCCGATTTTTCCATCGACTTGTGTGTGTGGATGTCCGAGCGGCCGCTCCGGATGTTCGCCTCCGCCGTGTTAAGTAGAGGTGTTTAGGTGTCAGCTTTGGTCGCTAGAGTGACTTGGTCGTCGACTCAAGTGGGGGCACCGCCTTGCCAAGGCCGGTGTGGTGCATTCTGTGTTGTATGGTTTTCGGCCGGTTTTCCTTATAATATGTCCAAAAGAGACGTAATCAATCAAAGGCATTGCCTAGGTTTCAAAAGTGATGCACCATGCAATAACGTGACCGCCATGCACCACATGGCATGCATAAACGTGAGTACACTGTGAGTGTTATTCCTTTAGAAATTAAATGTGCATGGACAATTTTAACTGATTATCGTTACATTTTAGAATACTAACGTTAACATTCATATTGAGAATTTAGAACATAAGAATGAACTCTCATATACACTACATACAATAAAACTATGCATAAATGATAAGAGCATCTCTAGCAGACCCCCCATCGGACCCCCATCCGCATAATAACCGTTGATTTCCGGTTTGGAGGGGAAAAAAGGGACGGTTCAGACACCGCATCGGACCCTCATACCAAAAAAAATTCCAGGCTATCCCGTTTCGTGCCGCGGAAACCCCAAGTTCACGGGTTGGGAAGGCCGTGCAAGCGCGAACCCCATCTTCTCCCCCGCATTGGCACAAAGGAAGTTTCAGCTCGCCCTTTCCCGCTACCGCCTCACCTACCGCTCCCGATTCCGCCGCCCCCACTCCTCTCCGGCCACCACAGCCGCGCACCCGCACCGACATGGACGCCATCAACCCGCTGCTACTCCCGGACGAGACCGTGCCGCGCGGATCGGCTCCACCGACCGCATCTGGATCTAACGCCACCACGGCAGCCGCCACTGAGGGCCTCGTGGTCGATGCGCCTCCCGATGTTGGTGCTCTCGGAAAGCGGAAGCGGCCGGGGCAGCACGTCGTCATCGTGCCTCCCGCTGCAGCTACCCCTCCCGCACTGGCTGCCCCTCCCGCGCCGGCCAAGCGGGCGAAGTGGCCGGGCAACAAGGCGCCAAAGCCGGCAGAGAAGAAGGCGGCGCCGAAGAAGGCTGCGAATAAGCCAGCTGCAGCCAAGATGGCGTCGCTGACTGCTTTGACTGCAATGATGGCGAAGGTGCCGCCAGTTTCGGCTGCTGCGTTTAAGGTGGTCGATGAAAGTCCCGCCATTGATGTATCTCAAGATCAAGAAACAAGGAGAGGCCGCATCATTGTCTCTCAAGATCGATGTTATGGTCAAATCCAAAGAGAATTTGGTGATGAAAATTTTGGAGGCCGAGAAGGAGATGATAGAGGCGAAGACCAAGGAGAAGGAGGTATTGCCCGCGCCGCCATCCTAAGGAGGAGGGTTTGGGAGTCCACCACGCGGAGCGCCAAGACAGAACGAAGAAGTTATCATCGGAGATGCCCTTCAATTGTCGTTCACCCTTGTAAGCGGCAAGGAACCCGACGGAGGTGGGACCCGTGAGGGTGTGATGAGGCCATCGAAGGTGGAACTCCTTCTTGTGGCCGACAACATCCTTGGTAGGCCAAGCGCCGTTTGTAGGCCATCAACGCGTATAAGTTTATCACAGATATAACCATGTATATATACGTGCAAGAATTTAACTGATTATCATTACAAAACAATAATATTTAGTTATATTTATAGACCGCGCTATATTTGTTTGCATCAAATGGTAGAGAGCAGAGAAATATACCTCTCGTTAATAATCTAAAACCAATCCCTCAATCATTCTCAGCACACTTAACAATAAGCACAACATTTAGCGAGTTATTTTGTGTGCAGCTGCTGCAAAAAAACAAAACATGAGATGTTGCAATGTAAAATCAATTCGCATGTGAATAAACAGTCCACTAATGGCAAAACAGTCCACCAACCAGGCCTACAGAGTGACATCATTGGCTTGGGCCCAATAAGCTAGCCCAAATAAACTACGCAAACTGGCTGGACACAAGCAGTTGTACCATTGTATTGCAATGTTTAGTCCCACCTTGCTACTTTAGAGAGGTGGAGACCAACTTATAAGGGGTGCTCTTCATTTTCTACTAGTTAGTAGTAACACTAGATGAAGTGTGACTTAATAGCGCGCGCGCTCGCGTGAATATTCGCGACTTAAGACTTAAGACTTAAGACTTAAGACTTAAGACGCTTGGCGACGGCGCTAGCCTACCACAACCACAAACTATCTTTTTCTATACGACTTTTTTTCCACATTAACAAAATGCATCGCTACAACTGCCTGTACTGTGACTTGACAAATTTTTAAGCTCGAAACTGCTTTGTCTGTCCCTAAAATAACTCCTCACCATCCTGTCCTAGCTAGCCATGGGCAGCTAGTTTTCCGTTGCTAAGTTCATGCTCGAGGAGTTCTGCAAAGTTCACCTGAGATTTGGCCCAAGGATTCGGTGTCCTCGTCATCCTAGGCAGTGGTGATACCAGGTAGAGACTAAGCTCTTGAGTGTAATGTTCAGTGTTCCATCCAATATTGAGAGCTCGAATTCACATGTCATTTTGTTGAAGTTCCTAACAGATGCCGAGGAAATAGAAATGGCCCTTGAACACATAAAATGGATTAAGCGCTGCTGCAGCTCTACGTTTCAGGGCATAATGAACGAACTGATGGCTTCTCTTTCGACTTCTGCTAGTCTTCAACCTGTCACAAAGTTGGTTCGTTATTTACATTCTCAGGGGCTTGTTGACGAAGTTGGCCCATGGATGAAGATGATAGAGAATGTTTATGCTTGAATAACAATTTCAATGGTTACCATATCATGACATCGTATGAGTTATCCATTTTGCTAATCAGGCCAGAAGTGTCTGGGATCATTGGAGGTTAGGCTTCTGTGCATTACTTCTGAAAGAAAAAGTGGTATTCCTTGTGATACATTTACCAAAACATTGCTGAGATCTTTTACAAAGATCTGAGATCGTTGGTGATCTAGTCCGATCACTGTATAAACCTTAAGGCGTCTTTTCTGTAGATCGTTGGCATCCATGTTCTTATGATTATGTGAATTCCTTCATTTTGTTCCATTTTTCGCTTAGAAGTATCAGTATGGCAACTAATCTAATTCTCGGTTCTGCACCATACTACGGAGAAACGATTAATCTCGGCTTTTTTTTATTCGGGTTGCAGGTTTTGTGCTGCTGCTCTATGTCTATGCTCCTATTCCAACAGAAACATAGAAACCTGGTGTTATGCTTGGCTGATATGATGTGGCAATGGCTCGGGATGACATTCAGCGAGTGTAATGAATTTACCTTTATCCAATGAGCAACTCATAATAATGATACTGCCGCTATAGTGGGTATAACAGTGGCAGGGATGGCAGGTCAGAATGATTTCTATGGCGCTGTAGTGGATTCTCATGCTGACCAGGTCCATTGTGGTATAGAAAGTGAAGGCAATTCTTGTTCATCTCATCTCCTCCTGATCCAGATGATAAATGAATTTCTTTGAGGGATGCAGCACTGATCACTGCAATATTTGTGTCTGGGTGACATTTTCAAGATTGCGTCCTACATGGCATCTAAGGTCCCTGCTGTGGATTCAGCTTGATTTACGATATGAAGACAAGGGCTTATGCTGCACTCCATTTCAGAATTGCGCGTCAAGTTTCTTTGGTTGGGCCAGATATTCTCTGATCTGATTATGTGTGTTTTTCAATATTTTAGATGGCTTGGTAGATTATTCATAAATACTCATAGGTGTGGTTCATGATTTTTTTTTTGATACTTCTCATGTATCTTTATAGACACAGAACTATAAGAAAGCAGGGTCAATAATTGTAATTCCTACTTACCCTGTACCCTTCTTGCATTACAAATGGCAAAAATTACAGAGAACATCAGAAAAAGGACAGTCATGTGATTATTAAGATCAAGCATACAGAGTATGAACAAAAACAGACTGCATTTGACGTGCAGCATATCCCTTTGTTTGTACAGGTGCAATTTCCATCAGTTTCAGATGAACACAGTGTTGTCTGACATATACTGCACACAAGATATGTAAACTGGCAGTGTATCTATCTATCTAAAATCTAGTCAGAACGAAACAGCAAAACGCCATGTATTGTGTATCTTCAACGCAGTGGTGATACCAGGTAGAGACTAAGCTCTTGAGACGTCAGGAAGAAGTGACAGAGACAACGAGGTAACTGCAACCAAACGCCCTGTGCTAGTCTTACATTGCTGAAATTTTCACTCTGGAGGAGTTCTGCAAACTCCACCAGAGATTCAGTCAAGGATTCGGAGGAGGCGTTGAGCTCGGTGCCTGCGCTTGAGCCTGAATCTCACGCTCGAGGAACTCTGCAAACGATTCCATAGATTCATCGTCGGAGGTGGCGTCAGCCTTGGCACCTGATGAGGTTGAAGTGTCTGTAGCATCAGATGGGCTAGGAACCTGGGGCTGAGCATCCATGTCCTCCATGTCCATCTCAAGCTCGAGGCGGTCTACAAAGGATCCCATGGAGGAGGAGTCGGAGGCGGTGTCGGCGGCCTTGGCACCTGATGAGGTTGAAGTGTCTGCGGCATCAGATGAGCTAGGAACCTGGGGTTGAGCATCCATGTCCTCCATGTCCATCTCAAGCTCGAGGCGGTCTACAAAGGATCCCATGGAGGAGGAGTCGGAGGCGGCGGCGGCCTTGGCACCTGATGACGTAGAAGTGTCTGCAGCATCAGAAGAGCTCGAAACCTGCGCTTGAGCACTCATGTCCTCCATCTTCACCGTGTCGGAGGAGGTGGTGGCGTTGGTACCTGATGAGCTCGTGCCATCACCGGAGGAGCTGGTCTCGGAGGAGTCTTTGCCGGACTGCGACGATCCGCCTTGACTGGAAGAACCTGTGATATCAACCATGACATCCTCATCGTCTTCGTCGATGGCGACTGCAGCGCCGTTGGCGGGAGGGGCCTGGGGATGCTCGCGGTCAGAGTCGCCGTTGGCGGCGAAGCTGCTGGCGGGAGAGGCTTGATTGGGCGGCTCGTCAGCAGAATCTGCATTGCTCGAGCCGTAGGACAGGGGAGGCCCGTGGCAATTCGCGGCAGCGGCAGCATTGCCCCGGAGATTCCGGCGATTCTTGCCGTCGGAGCCGGCGATGCTTGAGCCGTTCACGGACGGTGCTCCATTATCTTCGAAGGATCCGTCGTTGTTCGAGCTGGAGGACGGGATTGGTCCGTTGCCGCCATTGGCCCCGACATCGGAAGCTTGATCGCTTTCGCCGGAAGGTTCTTCTCCCGATCCGTGGTCGATCTCCATAGAATCCCCACCGTGCTTGCTCGAGTCCTGCTCCATCGGATCATCGCTCGCAGTGCGGTGATCGGTCGAACCACCGCCATGGCTGCCGTCGCCTGTTGACGCGTAGTCGTCTCTGGAGCCACAGTCCGCTGGACCGCCTCCGTGCTCCCTGGCGCCGGTGAGGTCGTCGTCGCTCGAGCCTTGCTCCATCTGATCACCGCCCGTGCTCAGCAGGGTCGCAGCTCGAGCCCTTCTCCGTCAGCGGAGCCTCCTCGCGGCTCCCAGAAATGCGTTCAGGATCGATTTCGGATTTTCTTGATTTCTTGCTGCGGGCTTTCTTGGTTTCTTGCAGGTTCTTTGGGACTTTGGTGGGAGGCGATGAAACAGACGAAGAGGAGAGGAAAACAGAAGGGGAAGAAGTTTCAGGAGTTTCAAACGGCCAAACGGGAACGTATGGCTTTACGATTCGTGCGCTGGATGAATCCACGAGAGTGGTTTGGGGGCAGCCGTAGATGGTCCACCTTGTCAGTCAAAGAGGGGCTCTGCTGCTGTACGGGTTTCAGCTTTGGAATTGGATCGAGCGACTCTGGCTCATCATCGCACCGGACCTCAACCATCAATCTCACCTTGTCATGTTGCCCTCACTAATCGCACCGGACCTTTCCCTCACCTCTCTCTCTCTCTCAGCTCCACCCAACCATCAACCATGGACTCTGTTCCACTCTCGCCGCCACCCAACCAAACCCCTCCCAGATCCTACCGCATCGTCTCGCCGGAGCATCCGTGCCAGGCGCTCCCGCCCGCCAAATTCCTGCCGCAGATGCATCCGGGGACGCCCCGCGCCCGACGGTGAGCCACCAATCCTCTCCAACTCCATCCTGCCCGGAGACCGCAGCAAATCGCCATTTTTTTTCTACTGCTCTGCTTTTCGATCCTGGGAGCCAGCCCGCGTTTCCCTTCGCCATCCTGGGAAATCCCGCAGTAAACTAGCATCACCATGGTTTTTTCTTCTTACTACTACTACTGCACTCCGAGTCTTCAATCCTGTGTAGATTCATTACTGCCTGCCTCTACATCTGCTGCAACCAAATGGTTCACAATCTCCCCTACCTATAACAATCATCATGCACCAGCTGCTACTATGCTTGTATATATTCAGATTCAGGTCACAGATCACCAAGCTTTTCACGCTACTGCAATTACTATCAGATTTTCGCCCTGTCTCAGGTTGCTGCTGCTGCTGCTGCTGCTCCCAGCGTCCGTGTCGCCCAACTGCCCCTGCTTTCTTCGACTGTCGCGGAGAGGCCTCGCCCTCGGAGATGGCCGCGACCAGCACGAGATGGCGGCCAACTTCCCGCCGCCGCCGGAGGCAGCGACCTTCCCCGCGCCCAACGCCCCTGCCCGGAGGGCGCCGCACATCGCCATCTTTAATTTTTACTGCCCTGCTTTCGATCCTGGGAGCCTGCACGGGTTTGTACATTCATTTCCACCGCACTAACATCCTAGCCACTCAACTACTATATCAAATGGTTCAGAATGTCCCCGACTATATACAGCTCGTGACAATCAGGCCAACCAACTACACCTATGCTTGTTCCGATTTGACCTCACAATTCACCAAGCTTCTCACGCTAGCAGCACCTATGCTTTTTTTCAGAATGTCCTGCCTAATTTGGTTCTACCACCTGTTTGTTAGTTGCAGTTTACCACTGGAAACTTCTTGCTCAGTTTTCCTCTACTTGACTTGATCATTACATGCTCTCTCTCAAGTTGATTGCCTAATGTTTTGCTTTTATCTATAATACATCAAAATCATCTACTGGTAGCATAATATTGTTTATTCGCTCAAACACTAGTAATGTAATGGGTTGGTCTTTATTTAGCATCCTCATCATTTCGACTCCATCTGCTTGAGTATATGGCTCTGTTTAGTATGCTACTATCTAGACGTCGTCTATTTGGACTTCCTTATGAATATTATTGTTTCCTTTTGCTGGCCATGTTCTGCTCTTGTCTGAGGGTAACGATGGGGGGCTAAGCGGCAGCGGTGACCTCCTCCTTCAGCTCCATGTGCTTAGGTAATTTTTCTGGTTCCAATCAACCCGATGACGTAACTCTGTTTAGGCCCAGCTATATATGGTGGCTGTTTAATTACTACTTAGTCATGTCACTAATAACTTCTGCTGTAATTAGTTCTTTGGTTCAAGAAAAGCAGATTAATAAGGACTTAAATCAAACCACAGCCTATTCATGTCAGTTACTTTGATGTAAGGATCAGATTTACATGTCCATGTCCATGTTAATTCTAGCATTTGTATGCATGTGATTCCTATTCTAGCAAAGATTGGTTAGAACTATATATCATCCATCTTGCTAGCTTTGAACTCGCTTTGCACTTGGGATAAATTCCTTTCCTCTACTGATTTCTTATGTTTTTCACAATGCAAGTTTTACAAGGCTGGGAGGACAGAAGGCTTCTGTCTGATGCAGGACCGGAGGGTGGAAGAACAACAAGGGGAAGCTCAACTCCTCTTTTTTTTTGTGAAACCAGATTTTGAATGGTTGGGTTCTAATTCTTGTGGACTTTTATTTGTCACTCCAAATCTGGAATGTTGGGTGCTAGCTTGTAATGCTTCATTCTAACGTCTGTTTGGTTATTTGATTGTGCTGTTGCACTTCTCTTTATTGTTTGAATTTTGATTTGATTATCTCGAAAATCAGGTAGCTCATGGCGAATTTTTTTCAGAACCTTAACTTTTACTTGTTCACCAAATAGGTCAGAATCGATCGGGGTAGTAGGCCGATCATGAAGTGGCATAAGATGGACCTCCTCAAGCACGTACTTGATGCAGCTAGCTAGCTCACGAGAAGAAAAATAAGGTGAAGGTAGCTAGCTCGCCTGTGACTACGATGGGCAATATATGGTGGCTGTTTAATTACTACTTGGTCATGTCAATAATAAGTTCTGTTGTAATTCGTTCTTTGGTTCATGTTTCAGATTAATAAGGACTTCAATCAAATCATGGCCTGTTCATGTACACTGTACATGTTTAGGTCAGTTACTTTGATTTAAGGATCAGATTTACATGTCCATGTCCATGTTAGTTTCTAGCAAATTTATGCATGCGATTCCTATTCTAGCAAAGATTGGTTAGAACTATCATCTATCTTGCTAGCTTTGAACTTGCTTGCACTTGTGATAAATTCCTTTCCTGTATTGATTTTTGATTTTTTTTTTCACAATGCAAGTTTTACAAGGCTGGGAGCATAGAAGGCTTCTGTCTGATGCATGACCGGAGGGTCGAATGAACGCTGTACTCCTCTTTTTTGTGAAACCAGATTTTGAATGGTAGGGTTGTAATTCTTGTGGCCTTTTATTTCTGACGCCAAATCATGTAATGCTTCAGACTAACGTTTGTTTGGTTCTTGGGTTGTGCTGTTGCACATCTTTTGACTGTTGTTTAAATTGTCATCTGATTGTCCAAAAAATCGTGTCTGGATCATTGCGAAATTTTCTGGTAACCTTAACTGCTACTTTCTTCCCCAAATTATGTCAGTGTCGATCGGAGTAGTGTAGTGGGCCAAGCATGAAGTGGCATAAGTTGGACATCCACATGCACGTACATGATTCAGCTAGCTAGGCTCACGAGAAGGAAAATAAAGTGAAGCTAGCTAGCTCGCCTGTACTAGATGGGCTTTGGGTCGAAGCAGGTTTAGAAAAAATATCCACAACGCATTTTAGCCCCTCCAATCCGTAATAAGTGATGGGGATTTAACGCTGTACTAAATCCCCGACTCTTAATATTGGTTGGAGTATCTCCAAAGTGACAAAAATAACAAGCTAATTAGCATGATCCGGAAATGTAATTACCAATGGCCGTCTCACATCTAAAACGGAGTAACATCGTGGAACACATTAGGGCAACTAAACATATCACACCTTGTCTGGCTCCCATCATTGGGTCTACAATTTAAGAATACGAATTGGACTTCGTAATTAAATGGCAGTGTTTTTCTACCACGGGAATTAGATCTATAAATTCCATATCCAATGGTAGTGAGTGAGAATATGGTGAAACCAATTGTTCACTATCATCAAAGAATCAAATGGAATATGTGGGTCCGACCCATTCGTGGGACCTACATGCATAATGCATAAATGAACATGAAAAAATGCATAATTTTTCCTCCTTAGGCACCTGTCCATCTACGAAAAAGTCAGATAGTTTGGTAAATGATGGCGATAACGCGTGGTTGAGAATTTAAATACGTTTTTTTTTTACATGAGCTGCATGTACAAAGTATGTCTGGCCCAATTACACTAATTGAACTTTCGATAAGCGCAAAATAGTTGTTGAAAGATGGACGATAGTCTGCCAATAAGCTCAAAGTACCTCATACCACACGAACAATATTAGTTAAACTTGTGTTAATATCGTGAAGTAATATGTGTGAACACGAATATTAAATTCTAAACTGTGAACTTTGATAGAATGAGTAACTTTCATTTCATGTGAAATGTAAACATAAACATTGGAAATATAATCATTTAGAATAAAAAGTGTATTATGTCATAACTAACATTTGAGTTTCTTTTCCTTTCCATACTGTGTGAATTAAGTTACCCTTACTCGGTAACTCAGTATACTATTCTCAGCAGCTAACCAAACATTTTATTATTATTTTATAAACTATAATTTCATGTGCAGCCATCAAGCTTGAGTTATTTTTAAGGCTATAAATACATTGACTTAACAGAAAATACCCATGATTTAGTCAACTTCCGAAACAAGGAATCCTCTACTTCAGTCAGTCTTACATCAAAACACAGAAAAACTGTAATTGTAACCACAATGCTCTTGTTTCACCCCACAAAGTTCTGCTAAACCTCACACAACCCCATCCTTCTCTAAAAACTCTAGACACACTAAAATTACAACTTAAAGCTAAATAATAGAAACGAGGGAATTTATTCATAAGGGGACCATCACTGAACCACTGTTCCTCCAACAATTTTCTTACACAAACTAAAGAAAACATCTTTAACTTTCATCGGACCCTGCCAAAAATGAGATTGACCAGGCCTAAGTTGGCACATTGAGAACAAATTATTTCTAACATATTTATCCTAATCAATTTCTGCCATAAATCATCTGAAGTTTCTAGTTTCCATAACAATTTCGTGAGAAGAGATTTATTCATAACTCCTAAATCAATCACCTAAACCCCCATGTTCCTTAGATTAATAAATTTTGTCCCGGCTCACCAAATGATACTTTTAAGCATCTTCTTTCCATAACAGCCTCTTCATGAAAAACTTAAAACGTGATGAGGATATATTCATGGAATATGATGATTCTACATGTTTGAGCTGGAAGGAAATACTAAGTCAAATTGATGATTATTATCAGGTGAATTTATTCCTACTCGAAAATAATACTTTGATATCCGAGAATAATATACTACCTAAATTGTTGTATTATTATTTGGCTAGATTGGAGGTCTATCGAAATGACGCCAGCGGGAGGAGAGGGAGGAAGGCGACCAACAGGTGAAAAGCGACCAACAAATGGAAGGCGACCAGAAGAATGTCGGAGTTGAGGAAATACATGCAAAAGCAAGCTAGATTGAAGATTTGTGCGCTCAAGTTAAATAAGTGGGACTCAGCCAACATGCAAACGTTGATGGATATGCTCGTATACTACTTAGTCCTCAGCATGCAAAACCATGTACGCTGTTGTATGCATCAGGCAAGGGCAGCCCAACGTCAAGCATTACAAGACCATTAAGTTTGGCCAAATTAATTGAGTGGGGCCCAACAAAGAAGCATGGATCAGTTTTTGGTTGTGAAATACATGGGCCGGCAATGCATGGATTGGACGTGCGCGAGTGACCACGAACGATTGGGACGTATCTGCTCCTTTCAATAAATAGCAACCAGTATTGTAAAATTAGGGTTAGACTATGTTTTAGACAAAAATATGTTAGTTGAATTGCTATAAGCAGTCCTCTGAAATTATACTCTCCAATTCGTATCGATCTGGAGTTTTACTGAAAGTTTTCGTGTGATCTGTTGTTCCACTGGGAATTAGAAGATTGTAACTTACCGCTTCGTGGTCGGCGGCTACGTGCGCAAACGTGTGGTGTTGCGAATATCCATAGGGTTGAAGATCTGTTGCACTGACAGCGGGGGAACAACCGGAGAGTTCGAGGGCATTTCGCGAGTTATTATCCACCATCTACCATCGCTCAACGAGAAGATCGCGCCACCCCGTATCATCTTGGTATCAGAGCCAGGTTTACTCGGTGAGCATCCACAAAATTATCGCTAGATTAGTTTTGTTTTCGTTCTATACAGAAAAAGCCTCATAAAAAAATATTTGCCATAATCCTAGATTGCATCTGTTCATCCAGTTTAGTTGCTGATCGTAGTTCTTTCTTTTGCGTAACTTTTTTTTTTCTCCGATCTGAGTTATAGTTGGCGTCTAGGCTATCTCTTCGTCCTTTTTCTCTTACCGTGTCGTCGGAGTCCTGGTCATCGAAGTTATTATTTTGCTGGCAGTGTTTGTTTTGGCCGATCTATTTTCCTGCACGTTGCGTTCTGGACGTGTCCCTTCAGTTCTAGATTTTCGTGTTCTGGTCAGAGCTTTATTTCACATCACGTGGAGTAGCAGGTTTTGGATCATATTTCAGCCGACATCTGTTTTGATCTTGCAGCCGCTATTGAAAGAAAGAGCTAAACAAACCAAAACAGTATCTATCATTGCGTTCTAGTTCTGTAACCTCGTTCTGCTGCGCGAGCGTCCAACCAGGCACGCCCGCCCAACAACGTACACTGTTTGTCTCCCGGCGCGAGCTCAGTTCAAGTCTGTTCAGGTTTCAGTCAGGCCTTGTTTACTTCTCTTGTATTTTTACCCCCAACAGTTTGAGGATGGGAGGGGATTTGGTGTTCACCCAATCCCCTACCATCCCCTCAAATACCCCTCCCCAAAAATACACTAGTCTGAGGTAGAGTTTTAAATCTAGGCAAAAATGAGGGGAATTGTGGGGATATGTGGGGATTATCCTCCCCAAACCTGGAGAAGTAAACATGCTACTTGGGAGATTTCGGGATTGGGGATAATCCCCTCCGATCCCCTAAAATACTCTAGAAGTAAACAAGGCCTCAATTTTTCATTTCTTTTCCGAGTCTTTCCGTTTGATAGACTTAGGTATAAGCCAATCTTCTTTTGTATAGCACTTACCTGATCGAGACTAGCTAATCCTTTGCTCTTTGGGCTGCTCACGTATAGGTTTCGCAAGTGTCTATTTGCTCCGTAACTTATTTGTGTGGCCTGGTTCAAAAAAAAAAAGTGAAAAAGAAGAGAAAAAGAATAGCAAAAAAAAACGAGAGCAGTAAAAAAATGAATGTACTGTAGCTACAGTAACGAGAGAAAAGAAAAGAGGCCGGAAATACATATTGATCTCAGTCTATTTGGAGCACTATTGCTGTTTACCCATCTGTCTTGCACTACGTAGTTTCGAGCAATCTTGTGCCCTGTTATTGAGCTATTTGCTAGTATCTCTCCTGTGCATTGCAACACGAGCATTACTCCGACATACATAATATTTTCAGCTTATCCGTATAGTTGCAATTGCCCCATTTATCTCCACCGTGTGCGTTTCCATGGGTCTCATGTCATACGATCAGCACTAGGCTTTATGAATCGGTGTTGTTAGGTATCCCAACCAAGCTCCACCATATACCCTGATTTGTCGTGTGATAGTTTTCACCTTCGGTATTCGCTTCATCACATCCGCACACGTACTGCCACTACGAGTTCGTAAGCTTTCATAATTCTCTTTGGAACGGTAAGATACATTGTTTCTTTCAGTTTTGAGTGAGTTGTGAGAGTACCACCACCAAATTTTTGATTTACTGAACTAATCTACTAATCATGTCTTCTAGTGCTTGTGACGTGATGCAGAAAAAGGAGGTTCCTTTACGATTAAGGTCTTTGTGCAGCAAAACGTTCTGGGAGGAAGAACGTGGTACTTTTGATGGTGATGGCCTTTTCCACCATAGTGTGCTCATCGGTGAGCGATGCGCTGCCACCACTATTGATGGTTCCTCTAGTATCAATTTAATCAGTACTGAGGTTGTCGAGAAATTGCAGCTACCCACGAGTGCCCGTACAGAACCATATCTCTTGCATTCTTCATATGGTACATTGCTGATTTCACACACAGCTGATGTTCCTCTTACTATCGGCGGCCATACCGAGGTTGTTCAATGCGTTGTATCTCCGGTGCCGCTTGACTCATGTCACGTTCTCTTGGGAAATCCTTGGTGCCACAAGTTTCATGTTGAATCTTGTCGTGATGTGAAGAAAATGTCTTTCAAGTGGAATATGAAGCGGCGTGCTTTGTTATGTGCTCCAGCCGACAAATTTCATGAGTATCATCTTCTTCGCAAGGAGAGAACAAAGGAATTCGGCTTGTCCGCGGAGTACAAGATCATGATGGATGGTGACAATTCTATTATATGTCATCGTGACCAGGATGTGTATCACAACCCATGTAAGAATGAGAGCCACACAGCCAAATTGAGTGAGAGTGTTATTAAAAGTGAGTTGTGTGATTCCACTATACGTGAAGTTGAGAGCATACACTTTGAGAGTACGAGAGAAAAAGAATACATGAGTGTAGTAGATGATAGGACATGTGAGGGTATTTTCACTAACGTAATTATCTCTACTCGTACTGTTGTTTCTTGTGATATGCAGGTTGCTTTTGAAGAAAGGGAGCCACTTGTGTTACAACCTGCATCACCACACCGTGCATCATCATGTGAGAAAGATGTTTCAGTACCTACTACATCTGAGGAGGATGACATTTTCAATGGTACTGATTTGGAGCTACAGCTGGTACATACGACTGAATGTTGTGAGTCTACTCCTTTGTTGGTTCCTTCATTGGATTTGACTTGCACATATACTTCAAAACTATGTGATGACTTGCAAATTTCTAAATTTGATCATGTGGTATTGATGACGCATAAGGAAGTACTTGCTAAAATACCGTCTGATAATATTGTGTCTTATATCATGTTAAATGAACCTATGAGTGTGCAATGTGCTATGGACAAGATTTCTGAAATTTCGTATGTGAATTCTAGTGCATATGCATGTTCTTTCATGTTTAATCTTATTGGCGTTTATAGCATGGATGAGAACTTTCTGGTAGATCACATATGCATTACTTGTGATAATATTGTTGAATTGAAAATTGCTGCTTGTAGTTCTATATGCTATGTGATGAAGCCTTTTTACTGTGGGATAGTACATAATTTCCATGATTGTATGAATATTGATTCAGTTTTAGTTCATATGTTACAGCCAACAAAATTAATTTTACCGATGTTGGATTGTTCTAATTTTGCTAGAATAGAATCAGATTTCTCACATCCGTTGTGTTTGTCCCAACACATGTTGCATTTAGATGCTACATATTTATACTTCACTTATATTTGCAAACTGAGTTGCATATTATACGCCGTGAGTCGTGATCACGATCATATATCTATTTGTTCTACATATCAGAGTAGCGCAGTAAAAGCATGGTACCCAATATCTATACATTTGCATATTCTGGATTGGTTTAACCTTGTTTATACGAACTTTGATCATCGATCTTCCGTGAGAACACTTGAGTTAATATTGCACAATAAGACTGTATATATATTTGTTCTTCACCGTGATCGTATTTCTATATGCTTCACTTATACTTGCAAGTTAAGTTGCAATTTGGATTATGAGAATACTACTCATGTACGCAAAATTGATAGAACATTCTATATCTACATATACTATGCGTACACGTTGTTCTTTTTGTTTCTTCCACTTTCAGTTTCCCAAAAGCCGAGGACGGCTTTTCATGAAGAAAGGGAGGATGATGAGGATATATTCATGGAATATGATGATTCTACATGTTTGAGCTGGAAGGAAATACTAAGTCAAATTGATGATTATTATCAGGTGAATTTATTCCTACTCGAAAATAATACTTTGATATCCGAGAATAATATACTACCTAAATTGTTGTATTATTATTTGGCTAGATTGGAGGTCTATCGAAATGACGCCAGCGGGAGGAGAGGGAGGAAGGCGACCAACAGGTGAAAAGCGACCAACAAATGAAAGACGACCAGAAGAATGTCGGAGTTGAGGAAATACATGCAAAAGCAAGCTAGATTGAAGCTTTGTGCGCTCAAGTTAAATAAGTGGGACTCAGCCAACATGCAAACGTTGATGGATATGCTCGTATACTACTTAGTCCTCAGCATGCAAAACCATGTACGCTGTTGTATGCATCAGGCAAGGGCAGCCCAACGTCAAGCATTACAAGACCATTAAGTTTGGCCAAATTAATTGAGTGGGGCCCAACAAAGAAGCATGGATCAGTTTTTGGTTGTGAAATACATGGGCCGGCAATGCATGGATTGGACGTGCGCGAGTGACCACGAACGATTGGGACGTATCTGCTCCTTTCAATAAATAGCAACCAGTATTGTAAAATTAGGGTTAGACTATGTTTTAGACAAAAATATGTTTAGTTGAATTGCTATAAGCAGTCCTCTGAAATTATACTCTCCAATTCGTATCGATCTGGAGTTTTACGGAAAGTTTTCGTGTGATCTGCTGTTCCACTGGGAATTAGAAGATTGCAACTTACCGCTTCGTGGTCGGCGGCTACGTGCGCAAGCGTGTGGTGTTGCGAATATCCATAGGGTTGAAGATCTGTTGCACTGGCAGCGGGGGAACAACCGGAGAGTTCGAAGGCATCTCGCGAGTTATCATCCACCATCTACCATCGCTCAACGAGAAGATCGGGCCACCCCGTATCAAAACGTTTACTCGGACCTTTGGGGAGTTCAAACATCGAGAGCATGTAAATAAGTAGATATGTCTTAATAAAAGTTAATCTACCATCACGTGAATTTTTCCTAACTTTACAAACATGAGTATTTTCTCCATTTTATCCTCAGTATCACCCAATCCAGATTACACAATCTAATATAGTTAAGAGGCATACCTAAATAAATATTTAAAAGGTATCTTACCCTCCATACAAATAAAAAATAGATCATTACTTTTCTCTCCAACTGAACCAAAAAAATATTAGGAAATTTATTTTTAAGCCAGACATTTATTAAAACAAGCATAATATAAATTTTAGATTCCTAGCACTCTCAGAATTGTCCTTAAACATGAAAATTGTTTCATCTGCATACTGAAGCATGCTAATTCATCCTTCTATCATGCGGAGTATTATATAAAACTCCTCTAATTAGACCACACTCGCATGTTTTTCTAATCACTAAAGTTAAGACATCTACTGCAACATTAAACAGAATAGGGGAGTGTGGATCTCACCCTGTCTCAAACCCTTCTTAGCCTCAAAGAAAGAACCAATTTGATCGCTAACCATCACAACTACCTTACCATTTTAACTATTTTCATTACCATATTGATAAAATTCCAAGGAAAACCCTTTTAACCATAACTTCTAAAAAGACAAAAACTCTTATCGTAGGCTTTCTCGAAATCAACCTTAAACAAGACAACATTATACCTACTCTTATGAACCTCATGAAAAATCACCGCACCCTCCAAAATGAACCTATCTTTAGTAAAAGTGGTATATACAGGAGAAGCTGCTTTGTCTATCCCTAAAATAGCTCTATTATTTAACACTTTGGTACAATGTTTAAACAGAACATTAAGTAAACATACGGGCCTGTACTCTTGTATCTTATCTGCTTCTACTCTTTTGGGCAGAAAAGTAAATATTACTCTACCATGAAAAAATTCAGACAGTAAATATTACTCTACCATGAAAAATTCATTGAACAAGAAACAAATATCATTAACCATCAAAGGCCAAAAATATTGATAAAATTTGGTAAGTTTCATCTGGGATAAAGCAGTTTTGGTTTCCTCTACTGAAAAAGGTTGCCCTAACATCCCTCTATCATTGTCAGCTAATACACAAGGAACTAAATCATCAAAATTAACATTATTGTCACCTGGATGAAATAAGTTTTATAAAAGGAAGTAGCATCCTAGCCATGAAATAATCAGTACATGTATCCCGTTCCAAAAGATCTTTTTTCTTTAGCCCGCTAAAACCATTTCATCTCTTCCTCTTTATAGATTTTATGCAATGGATCATCATATTGCTTCATTAAATATAATTATCTAGAGATAAACCAACCAGTTCACTACCTTTATCTTCTATTTCTTATGTAGCCAAACAAAATTGAAATTCCAACCTTAAATGTTTTCCTAATACCTGTGGCTCTATTGTGGCACTTAGTTGAGAAGTCTTTACCAAAATAAACTATGTTCCACACTTTACAAACAACACGGTCTAAATCCTCCCTTAAGGACCAGCATAAATCTAATTAAAAAGGCTTCTGTGTTTTAACTAAAGCCAGACCCAAATCAAGAACTATAGAAGATTGATTAGATATTACTCTAGGCAAAGTTTTAATATATGATAGAGGAAATAAATTCTCAAAACTCATGGACATCGAAAATTCTATCGAATCTGCACAAAGTCGGATCTTCATTTTTATTAGACCAAGTAAAAATCCTAACATCACTCTCTACTTCTTTTAAATACCTATTCTCAATAATGGCATTGAATAAATGAGTCCATTTAGGCAACCTCCTTTTTTAAAATTACAATCACTAGATTTTCTAATTATATTGAAATCGCCACCAACAACCAAAGGGAAAACATTACTACTAAAAACATGAACAAGTTCAATCAGGAAGTCTTCTTTATCCCTACCAACAACAAAATGGAAAACATTACTACTAAAAACATGAACAAGTTCAATCAGGAAGTCTTGCTTAACCCTAACATGAGCAGCACTGTAAACATTAACAATATTAACCAAAGCATACTTTTCAATATCTTTAACTAGGATTCTCATATGAAACTTCCCTATTTCAGAATCAATTATTCATAAAAATCATTATGTACACCTAATAACATACCACCAAACATACAAATTGAATTAGCTATTACCCAAGAAAAACTATGTCTACCACTTAAACTATTAAGCAAGTCCATACTAGCATCTCTCAACTTAGTTTTTTGTAAGCCACTAAACCTTAGATTGTGATCATTAACAACATTCACGAATATTTTTTTTCTAGCTCTCCTAAACCCCTAGGATTCCAAACATACCAGCCATAAAATTCAACACATCATTTTTTGCCCTAAATTACTACCTCTACCTCTTTCTCTCATAAAACCTCTACCTCTACCTTCGATAGCAGATCTACGTCTGCCTACTATACGAGCTAGACTTCTAACACAGGCATCCAACTCACGTTCATCATCATTTACTTGTTCTTGCTCACCACTACTAGATTCAAAAAAAAGCATCATTAACATCATTTAAATCTAAAGAATCTACTTTACTTTTACCCTTCTCAACAAACTCATCATTTCTTCAGTTTGTATTACCGTGTTGATGGTCCTGTCCCTATTTCAGTTTTCCTGGTTTCTAGCTAGTGCTCTGAAGCTTCTGCAAGAAAGCCACTGTTAGATGACCTTATCAGGGTGATTGACAGAAAGTTTCATAATGTACCGCCACCTGAAGTTGGATTCTGTATGCAAGCAAGGAAGACGGATCAGTAGTTGTTGTATGTAAATTCGGATGCAGAGCATTGGCGTGCCATGTTAATTCAGAACCTTGAAAGTTTCAGATACATGTCAATGTGTATAGGAGAGTACATCATTTCAGATACGTGCCAACATATGTAAGAGGGTGAAGTATCTCAAAACCTTGTTCTGAGAATCAGACAACAAGTTAATTCTCAGAGAACAATGCATTTGGTTGTCATTTTCGTCTGTCCGTTTGCTACTAGCCTGCATTGGTGGTACTGTGGTCGGAGCAGCTGCAGCAGATTGTTCAACCATTAGCACCAGCTTTATTTCTTCCTGACCTCACCCGATGGCAGTGCAACCATCTTCCCTTTTCTCCTGTACAACTCAAAATATTCAGAATTTTGAATTTTCATATATTTATGATACAGTTTGGTTTTCAAAATGATGTTGACAAGTTGTTGCTATTTACATTGAAATGTGTCTTGTCAAACTCTAAAGTGTCAACTCCACATATTTACACGAGATTTGCGGATCAAATTATATAATGCCAGTTAGTTGGGTTACGGGCCGGTACCTCAGTAATAACCATCGAGCGATGAGAGGCGGAGGAAGTGTGCAGGCCGAGGCAGTAGCCGAAGAGCACCGCCAAACCGAGGACGCAGATCCACAATGCAACAGTCACCTCACCGACGAGGAGGAAGGAAAAGCTGAAGAGCATGAATGTCGAGAAGTAGCTCCAGACATGGACGTCTCCACTAGGACAATCCAGCCCAAGGACGACCACGCCTCCACCCTGCCGCTGCGAGGGTTTCAGTGTGCAGATGATGATGACCGGGACACAGGAGCCGAGCAGCAATGGCAGGATTACCAAAACAAACTCTAGGGGAGACGTCTGGAAAAGAGCGCCATCGGCGGCCATGATGCACAGCGGGCACATTCCACAGGCTGAAAACACGAGCGCGAGGAAGATGAGCAGACCCAGTTCACCCGCGAGCTTTTCCTGCGCCTCTTCGGAAGAAGGGGCGGCGGCTGCGGCCTTCTTAGATGAAGATGCCCCTTGCTTCCCAATGGCGATATGGATGGTGACGGGGGCAAGGATGATGAGCACCATTGTCAGGATAACAACAGACTCTAAGCTGTAGCCCGCGACCATGAAGCACAGCGGCAATGCGCTTGCGGAATACGCAAGCGCGAGTAACATTATCGAACCCAATTCACGCGTGAGCTTCTTCCGCGCCTCTTGGGCGGTCGCTGCAGCCTTTTCCGAAGCCCTGCGATCGGCGAGGGCGTGTCCGAACACGGTGGCAGTCCGAACAGAATCGAGGTACATGATGACTCTCCCGGTCGCGCGGCTCAGGACAGCTTCCACGACCAAGGCCACGACGGCGGCGTAGGTTAAGCGGATGAAGAGGCGCGCCTTACGGTTGCGGATGGTAGGGGAGAGGACGCAGGCCGCGGAGTGGAAGTAGGCGGAGAACAGCAGCGAGAGCATCCGCATGTCAGCGCCGGAGCACAGCAGAACGATGGGAAACAGCGCCGCCAGACCCACCGATTGGAAGAAGAAAAGGTAGATCAGCGACATGGCGTTCTTTATCTGCTCCGGGGCGTCGGTATCGTTGGGCCGGATCTTGTCGGAGGCGTCCGCGTGTTCCTCCATCGGGGCAAAACTGCTTGTAGTATGTCAGATTTTGCTGAGATAGGAAATCAAAAGACATGCATAATTTTCCTGCGTAAGAAACCGGCCGGGATGGTTTCAGCTTTTCAGCTTTGGAATTGGATCGAGAGACTCGGGGTGGAGGAGTAGGGTTCCCTTTATAAGGGCAAGACATAGGAGAAGAGATCGGATCCAACAAGTAGACCAGCGCTGGGAAAACAAGGCGATCGAATACGAAACTTCAGGATCTATCGTCGATGCCAAAGCGCCGCTCCGACGGGCCGGGCGTTGGCCGGAAGGCGAAGCATCAGCGCCAACGCCGCCATGTTTATTACGTTATCAATGACGGGGACGGACACGCCATCCGGAAGATAGACCTGTCATCCGACTACGACTCCGACGACGACGCCGCGCACCACGAGGACGGGACGATCGAGACGACGGACGTGGCGATGCCCCTACCACGCCCCCTCATCCGTCTGCGCGACGCTTTGTCGCCAGCGGCACCAAGATCTTACTCACCGGGTGCCGTTGGCCTGAGAGCATTGTCGCAGCTTTCGATGTCCGCTCGTGGAACCTTACCCTCGGCCCTCGGTGGCCTCACAACAAGTTCCCTGGCGTGCCGCTCTACACGCCCGTCGGCCGCAATCTCATCTCCCTGCTCGGATCCTCCACCGAGTTTCTCGAACCTCCGCCGCTGGAACACAACAGCTTTAACTTTGATTGGTCGTGGCTAGAGCTCGACGATGCTCCGTTCACTCGCGCGCAGGTCACCTCCTACGCCGCGCACCCTAACAGGCGGACGCTCTTCGTCAGCACCAGGAACAAAAGCTCCCTCGCTACTACCTACACCCTGGATACCGAGGACGGAGTGTGGACGAAACGCGGCGAGTGGAAGCTGCCATTCAGAGGACACGCGCATTTTGACCCTGCACTGGACGCCTGGGTCGGGCTTCCACGGGGCAAGGGGCACCCGCCGCGGCCACCTCTGCTCCTGTGCTGTGGTGCCCGTCCACGCAAAACCTAGCAACACGATTATGTGGAGTCCACTCCCGCTGATTCCAACAACAACTCATTCCCTGCGTGGAAGCTCAGCGCCGATAAGATGTTCTGCATGGACCCAGCCGAGGAGCACCTTGGTGCTGCGCTCGTCTACATGGGAGGGAGAAGCAAGTACTACCTCCTGCAGTGCTTCTCTGCTCCAGATGAAAATGACATGGACAACGATGCCGACAAGGACGATCCTTACAAGGAGGATGTCGGGGAGGAGAACCTGCCTCGCCGCCATCTGCTTCGGTTCACGACATTCACTCTCAAGTACAACAAGGATGGAGACCTGAGTACTTCCAGGCGTCAACGAGTCCGATGCTACGAGCTGCCGCCTCGTGTAGATCCGACCTACAATGATCTCCGAGCCTTCATGATATAAAGCTAGCCATATATCATGAACTATGGATGTGAATCTTCTTAAGTTATTATTGGTTGCATGTAGGTTGCAACTGAGAATATTTCGGTTCCACGTGAGTTGCAACTGAACAAAATTCCAATTACTATGGGTTATAACTAAGATTTTCGGTTGCACATGAGTTGTAACTGAATTTTTTCGTTGCTGAGTTGCAGATTTTCTCTAGTTGCACACGGGTTGCAACTGGAATTTTTTAGTTACACATGAATTGCAACTAAGTTTTTTTTCGTTGAAATATGGGCCCATATTTAGTGGTCCATATTAGATTTCAGATTTTCCTATAAATCTCAAAGCCCACATAGTGGCAGCCTCGTGAGTTTGAGCCCAAGTTGGTGGAAACTCACTAGGGAGTGGCAAGAGGTGGGAAGTTTAGTCCCACATAGAAAGTTGAGAGAAAGTTAGACCACTTTATAAGGTGGTTTATTCCACCACTAGTAAGTGAGTGAGAATAGGAGTGGTACACGCGCGCTCCTCCTCCTCGCTCGTCTCGACATGTCACGACGCGCGTCGCGATCGTGGTGAGTGGATTGAGCCTCAAGCTGAGACTTTCTTTCTTTTTGCAGTTCAGGAAAGAACCGCTCAGCTTCTTGATCCTATACGAGAGAGTGCGAATTATATTTTTGGGAAGCGCTCTGCGCGACTACTCAACCTCTTCACCACGGACCGTCTTCCATCCAAGTCGGGTTGTGCTGCCTACCGTCGTCTTCAACGCCGTCTACTTCGACCTGACGTCAACAACGTTACTGCTGCGACTTCATCAGCTACACCTTCACCGCCACCTCCACCAGATTGGTACGTGCGACATATCTCGATCTGTTTAGCGATGGATGTTTTACCATTTGCGCTGCTACTAGTCATGTTGTTTAATGCATCTATTATGTTCGAGTTTCACATGTCAGTAGTCGATGTCGTCCTGTTTAATATGCTGGAATTAATCATGGAAATTGTGCCTAATTATCCAACAATCCAAAAACCTAATTGTATGCAATTTCCTGAGTTAACAATGGCTGGTTTTGCTGATGCACTGAGGCCGGATAAGTTTACCAGTGTGCACTTTAAAAGGTGGCAGATTAAGGCCACGCTCCGGCTTACTCATATGAAAGTGTTCGAAGTTAGTAATGGCTTACTTGAAGAAACTATATCTGACTAAGATCAGAAAAAGTTCAAGGAAGACAATACTCTCTCTGTTGGCCTGAGAGCAATGTCGCAGCTTTCGATGTCCGTTCGCGGAACCTTACCCTCGGCCCTCGGTGGCCTCACAACAAGTTCCCTGGCGTGCCGCTCTACACGCCCGTCGGCCGCAATCTCATCTCCCTGCTCGGATCCTCCACCGAGTTTCTCGAACCTCCGCCGCTGGGACACAACAGCTTTAACTTTGATTGGTCGTGGCTAGAGCTCGACGACGCTCCGTTCACTCGCGCGCAGGTCACCTCCTACTCCGCGCACCCTGACGGGCGGACGCTCTTCGTCAGCACCAGGAACAAAAGCTCCCTCGCTACTACCTACACCCTGGATACCGATGAAGGAGTGTGGACGAAACGCGTCGAGTGGAAGCTGCCGTTCAGAGGACACGCGCATTTTGACGCTGCACTGGACGCCCGGGTCGGGCTTCCACGGGGCAAGGGCACTCGCCGCGGCCACCTCTGCTCCTGTGCTATGGTACCCATCCACGTAGAACCTAGCAACACGACCTGTGATATGGAGTCCACTCCCGCTGATTCCAACATCAACTCATTCCCTACGTGGAAGCTCAGCGCCGACAAGATGTTCTGCGTGGACCCAGCCGAGGAGCACCTTGGTGTTGCGCTCGTCTACATGGGAGGGAGAAGCAAGTACTGCCTCCTGCAGTGCTTCTCTGCTCCAGATGAAGATGACATGGACAACGATGCCGACAAGGACGATCCTTACAAGGAGGATGTCGGGGAGGAGAACCTGCCTTGCCGTCATATGCTTCGCTTCACGACATTCACTCTCAAGTACGACAAGGATGGAGACCTGAGTACTTCCAGGCGTCAACGAGTCCGATGCTACGAGCTGCCGCCTCATGCAGATCCGACCTACAATGATCTCCGAGCCTTCATGATATAAAGCTAGCCATATATCATGAACTATGGATGTGAATCTTCGTAAGTTATTATAGGTTGCATGTAGGTTGCAACTGAGAATATTTCGGTTCCACGTGAGTTGCAACTGAAAAAAATTCAATTACATATGGGTTATAACTAAGATTTTCGGTTGCACATGAGTTGTAACTGAATTTTTTCGTTGCTGAGTTGCAGATTTTCTCTAGTTGCACACGGGTTGCAACTGGAAACTTTTAGTTACACATGAATTGCAACTAAGATTTTTCCGTTGAAATATGGGCCCATATTTAGTGGTCCATATTATATTTCAGATTTTCCTATAAATCTCAAAGCCCACTGATGACGCGTCCATAGTTATCCCTCAGTAAGGTGTGATGCGTACAGAAGCAAGTTTTCCCTCAGTAAGAAACCAAGGTTATCAAACCAGTAGGAGCCAAGGAACACGTGAAGGTTGTTGGTGACGGAGTGTAGTGCAGCGTAACACCAGGGATTCCGGCGCCAACGTGGAACCTGCACAGCACAATCCAAATACTTTGCCCCAACTTAACAGTGAGGTTGTCAATCTCACCGGCTTGCTGTAAACAAAGAATTAAATGTATGGTGTGGAAAATGATGTTTGTTTGCGAAGAACAGTAGAGAACAATGATTGCAGTAGATTGTATTCAGATGTAAAAGAATGGACCGGGGTCCATAGTTCACTAGTGGTGTCTCTCCTATAAGAAATAGCATGTTGGGTGAACAAATTACAGTTGGGCAATTGACAAATAGAGAGGGCATAACAATGCACATACATATCATGATGACTACTATGAGATTTAATTGGGCATTACGACAAAGTACATAGATCGCTATCCAGCATGCATCTACGCCTAAAAAGTCCACCTTCGGGTTAGCATCCGCACCCCTTCCAGTATTAAGTTGCAAACAACAGACAATTGCATTAAGTATGGTGCGTAATGTAATCAACACAAATATCCTTAGACAAAGCATTGATGTTTTATCCCTAGTGGCAACAGCACATCCACAACCTTAGAACTTTCTGTCACTGTCCCAGATTCAATGGAGGCATGAACCCACTATCGAGAATAAATACCCCCTCTTGGAGTTACATGTATCAACTTGGCCAGAGCCTCTACTAGCAACGGAGAGCATGCAAGATCATAAACAACACATATATGATAGATTGATAATCAACTTGACATAGTATTCCATATTCATCGGATCCCAACAAACACAACATGTAGCATTACAAATAGATGATCTTGATCATGATAGGCAGCTCACAAGATCTAAACATGATGGCACAAGAGGAGAAGACAACCATCTAGCTACTGCTATGGACCCATAGTCCAAGGATGAACTACTCACACATCAGTCCGGAGGCGATCATGGTGATGAAGAGTCCTCCGGGAGATGATTCCCCTCTCCGGCAGGGTGCCGGAGGCGATCTCCTGAATCCCCCGAGATGGGATTGGCGGCGGCGTCTCTGGAAGGTTTTCCGTATCGTGGCTCTCGGTAATAGGGTTTTCGCGACGGAGAGTTTAAGTAGGCGGAAGGGCAGAGTTGGAGGCAGCGCAGAGGCCCCACACCATAGGCCGGCGCGGGGCCCATGCAGGCAGCACCGCCCTATGGTTACGGCCCATCGTGGCCCCACTTCGTATGCTCTTCGGTCTTCTGGAAGCTCCATGGAAAAATAAGACCCTGGGCATTGATTTCGTCCAATTCCGAGAATATTTCCTCTGTAGTATTTCTGAAATCAAAAACAGCAGAAAACAGCAACTGGATCTTCGACATCTTGTTAATAGGTTAGTGCCGGAAAATGCATAATAATGATATAAAGTGTGTATAAAACATGTGAGTATCATCATAAAAGTAGCATGGAACATAAGAAATTATAGATACGTTTGAGACGTATCACCCACATAGTGGCAGCCTCGTCAGTTTGAGCCCAAGTTGGTGGAAGCTCACTAGGGAGTGGCAAGAGGTGGGAAGTTTAGTCCCACATAGAAAGTTAAGAGAAAGTTAGACCACCTTATAAGGTGGTTTGTTCCACCACTAGTAAGTGAGTGAGAATAGGAGTGGTACACGCGCGCGCTCCTCCTCCTCGCTCGTCTCGACACGTCACGACGCGCGTCGCGGTCGTGGTGAGTGGATTGATCCTCAAGCTAGGATTTTCTTTCTTTTTGCAATTCAGGAAAGAACCGCTCAGCTTTGTGATCCTGTACGGGAGAGGGCGAATTACTTTTTTGGAAAGCGCTCTGCGCGACTACTCAACCTCTTCACCACGGGCTGTCTTCCGTCCAAGTCGGGTTGTGCTGCCTACCATTGTCTTCAACGCCGTCTACTTCGACCTGACATCAACAACGTTGTCATCAACAACATTACTGCCGCGACTTCATCAGCTACAGCTCCACCGCCACCTCCACCAGATTGGTACGTGCGACATATCTCAATCTGTTTAGCGATGGATGTTTTACCATTTGCGCTGCTACTAGTCATGTTGTTTAATGCATCTATTATGTTCGAGCTTCACATGTCAGTAGTCGATGTCGTCCTGTTTAATATGCTGGAATTAATCATGGAAATTGTGTCTAATTATCCAACAAGCCAAAAACCTAATTGTATGCAATTTTCTGAGTTAACAATGGCTGGTTTTGCTGATGCACTCAGGCTGGATAAGTTTACCGGTATGCACTTTAAAAGGTGGCAGATTAAGGCCACGCTCTAGCTTACTCATCTGAAAGTGTTCGAAGTTAGTAATGGCTTACTTGAAGAAACTATATCTGACTAAGATCAGAAAAAGTTCCAGGAGGACAATACTCTCTTCGTCGGATGCATTCTGAGTATTCTTGTTGATCGTCTATGGGATGTGTGTATGCACATAATAGACGGTAAATAGCTCTGGGATAATGCATGCAGTGAACTATACATCATGGAGTGCTTCCATGACATCAGGATGGTGAACAACCGTTCTGTAGTCGAACAAGCTCATGAGATACAATGCATTGCGAAAGAGATTGAACTCCTTAAGTGCGCCTTACCTGACAAATTTGTGGTTAAATGCATTATTGCTAAGTTGCCCCCTTCATGGAGGAACTTTGCCACAACTCTCAAACACAAGAGACAGGAGGCATCAGTTGAAAATCTGATAGCGTCTCTTGATGTTGAGGAGAAAGCTCGGGCTAAGGATACTACTGAGAAAGGAGAGAGTCAGTCTAGCGCCAACATGGTGCAGAAGAAACCCTACATCAAAAACAAAAGGGAATAACAAGCCCTCCTTCAATAAGCCTATGAAGACTATTGTAAGAGCAAAGTTTACACCCCAAGTTTTGTGTGTTTGATGACAACACTTGAGTAATCTCACCGTGTGCCTTGAGTATCATTGTTCAATTTGCAAGTGCACGGTGACCTTGCTGGACACGTCAAGATCGGAAGACTGAAGCGTAGTTGATAGGTTTCTGGTTTTGTGTGTGTATCGCGAGGTGACATGGCTGGAGAGAAAAAGGGGAGAAAACCAGTTTTAGCTAGGCCGGTACTACCGGTACCTGTAGCGGTAGTACCGCTACCCCTATAGGTACCGCCCAGGGTACAGCTCTGAGTTCTGCGCTGAAATCGACCCACAGTACGAGTTGCGGTACCTCTGCAGTACCTGGAGCGGTAGTACCGCTCACGAGCGGTAGTACCGCCCACGGTACCGCCTGTGTACCGTAGAATCCAGTTACGGCAGTACCGCTCTGGTACCGCTCCGGTACCGCTTCGAGTCCAGTAAGGTTTGGACCCTGTTGCGGTACCTCGAGCGGTACCGCGAGCGGTAGTACCGCTCTGCGTCCACATGGACCAGATCTGTGGAATTCGAACTCAGAGCGGTAGTACCGCTTCCCAGAAGCGGTAGTACCGCTTAGGCAAAAACTGGACATAACGGTTGGATTTGGAGGAGCCTATTTAAGGGCTCCTTCTTCCCCAACACGATTTTATCTCTCCTCTCTCTCTCTCCTCCATTGTTGCTGAGCTTAATCCTTGAGGATCTCTGATACGTCTCCAACGTATCTATAATTTCTGATGTTCCATGCTTGTTTTATGACAATACCTACATGTTTTGTTCACACTTTATATCGTTTTGATGCATTTTCCGGAACTAACCTATTAACAAGATGCCGAAGTGCCAGTTCCTGTTTTCTGCTGTTTTTGGTTTCAGAAATCCTAGAAAGGAAATATTCTCGGAATTGGACGAAATCAACGCCCGGGGTCTTATTTTTCCACGAAGCTTCCAGAAGACCGGAGGGATTACGAAGTGGGGCCACGAGGAGGCGACACAACATGGTGGCGCGGCCTAGGGGGGCGCCCCCCTAGTGTGTGGGGCCACCAGGACTCCTCCGAGGCTGCCCTTCTGCCTACTTAAAGCCTCCGTCGCGAAAACCCTAGATGAATAAGCCACGATACGGGAAACCTTCCAGAGCCACCGCCATCGCGAAGCCAAGATTCTGGGGACAGAAGTCTCTGTTCCGGCACGCCGCCGGGATGGGGAATTGCCCCCGGAAAGCATCTCCATCGACACCACCGCCATCTTCATCGCCGCTGCTGTCTCCTATGATGAGGAGGTAGTTCTCCCCCGAGGCTGAGGGCTCTACCGGTAGCTATGTGGTTCATCTCTCTCCCATGTGATCTTTATGTGATCATGAGCTTTGTATCACTATTAATTTATGTGCTACTCTGGTGATGTTATTAAAGTACTCTATTCCTCCTCCATGATGTAATGTTGACAGTGTGTGCATCATGTAGTACTTGGCGTAGGTTATGATTGTAATCTCTTGTAGATTATGGAGTTAACTATTACTATGATAGTATTGATGCGATCTATTCCCCCTTTCATAGCTATTGTTGACAGTGTGTATGCTATGTTAGTACTCGGTCTAAATTGCAACGGTCTATTATGCACTCTAGAGGTTACTTAAATATGAACTCCGGATGTTGTGGAGCTTGTTATCTCCGGCTTGAGGTGTGCTTTTATAGCCCTACGCAATGAATGGTGTTTGTTATCCAACAAGAGAGTGTAGAGTAGTTCTATTATGTGATCATTGTTGAGAGTGTCCACTAGTGAAAGTAGGATCCCTAGGCCTTGTTTCCAAATACCGAATCTCCGTTTATTTACTGTTCTACTGCATGTTTACTTGCCGCCATATTTATTTCAGATTGTTATTACCACTCATATTCATCCATATCACTTGTATTTCACTATCTCTTCGCCGAACTAGTGCACCTATACATCTGACAAGTGTATTAGGTGTGTTGGGGACACAAGAGACTTCTTGTATCGTAATTGTAGGGTTGCTTGAGAGGGATATCTTTGACCTCTACCTCCCTGAGTTCGATAAACCTTGGGTGATTCACTTAAGGGAAACTTGTTGCTGTTCTACAAACCTCTGCTCTTGGAGGCCCAACACTGTCTACAGGAATAGAAGCGTGCGTAGACATCAAGCTATTTTCTGGCGCTGTTGCCGGGGAGGTAAGGTAAAAGGTATTCACATCCTCCGACTACTAAGCTATTTCCTAGCACTGTTGCCGGCGTGTGAGTGCTCGAAGCTATTTCTTTTAGATCCTGCAATTGCATATTTTTGTTTCTTGTTCACTAGTTAGGCATAATGGAAAATAACAGTGAGCTTTTTAATCTATTTCCTGAGTTAAGACATAAATTGTGTGATGCGAAAATTAAAAAACCTATGGAACCTTATTTGCATGCTAGTAGCAATGTTATTAGTACGAACACCATTGTTGATAATGCTATGGAAGAATTTAAGCTTGGGGAAGCTAGTTTTGATGAGCATGATATTTTTAGTCCCCCAAGCATGGAGGAGAAAATTTACTTTGATGATACTTTACCTCCTATATATGATGATTACAATGATGACTATCATCCACCTACTATTGAGGAAAAAAATAATTATGATTATACTATGCCTCCTATATTTGATGATTATGGTGATAATGATAGCTACTTCGTTGAATTTGCTCCCACTACAATTAATAAGAATGACTATGCTTATGTTGGGAGTAGTAATTATTTTATGCATATGAATAAGAATGTTTCATGTGATAGTTATATTGTTGAGTTTGTTCATGATGCTACTGGAAATTATTATGAGGGAGGAAAATATGGTGGTAGAAATTTTCATGTTACTAAAACACCTCTCTACATGCTGAAAATTTTGAAGTTACTCGTGTTTTATCTTCCTATGCTTGTCACTTTGTTCTTCATTGACTTGTTTATTTACAAGATTCCTTTTCATAGGAAGTGGATTAGGCTTAAATTTGTTTCATATTTGCTTTTTGATGCTCTCTTTTGCTTCAACTCCTATTTCTTGCGAGTGCATCAATGAAATTACTGAGCCCATCTTAATGGCTATAAAGAAAGCACTTCTTGGGAGATAACTCATGTTTTATTTTACTACAACAATTTTTGTATTTGAGTCTTGGAAGTTGTTACTACTGTAGCAACCTCTCCTTATCTTTATTTTATTGCATTGTTGTGCCAAGTAAAGTCTTTGATAGTAAGGTTGATACTAGATTTGGATTACTGCGCAGAAACAGATTTCTTGCTGTCACGAATTTGGGCAGGGTTCTCTGTAGGTAACTCAGAAAAATCTGTCAATTTACGTGTGTGATCCACAGATATGTACGCAACTTTCATTCAATTTGAGCATTTTCATATGAGCAAGTTAAGTGCCCCAGAAAAAATCGTCTTTACGGACTGTTCTGTTTTGACAGATTCTACCTTTTATTTCGCATTGCCTGTTTTGCTATGTTTGATGGATTTCTTTGTTCCATTAACTTTCAGTAGCTTTGTGCAATGTCCAGAAGTGTTAAGAATGATTATGTCACCTCTGAATATGTGAATCTTTGATTATGCACTAACCCTCTAATGAGTTTGTTTCGAGTTTGGTGTGGAGGAAGTTTTCAAGGATCAAGAGAGGAGGATGATACAATATGATCAAGGAGAGTGAAAACTCTAAGCTTGGGGATGCCCCCATGGTTCATCCCTGCATATTTCAAGAAGACTCAAGCATCTAAGCTTGGGGATGCCCAAGGCATCCCCTTCTTCATCGACAACTTATTAGGTCACCTCTAGTGAAACTATATTTTTATTCCGTCACATCTTATGTGCTTTACTTGGAGCGTTTGTGTACTTTTATTTTCGTTTTTGTTATTTTCATTCTCTGAATAAATTCATGCTTGTGTGGGAGAGAGACACGCTCCGCTGTTGCATATGAACACATGTGTTCTTAGCTTTACTTTTAATATTCATGGCGAAGGTTGAAACTGCTTCGTTCATTGTTATATGGTTGGAAACAGAAAATGCTACATGTGGTAATTGGTATAATGTCTTGAATAATTTTATACTTGGCAATTGTTGTGCTCAAATAGATCATGTTTAAGCTCTTGCATCATGTACTTTGCACCTATTAATGAAGAAATACCATAGAGCTTGTTGACATTTGGTTTGCATGATTGGTCTCTCTAAAGTCTAGATATTTTCTGGTGAGCGTTTTAACAACAAGGAAGACAGTGTAGAGTCTTATAATGCTTGCAATATGTTCTTATGTAAGTTTTGCTGTACCGGTTCATACTTGTGTTTGCTTCAAACAACCTTGCTAGCCAAAGCCTTGTATTGAGAGGGAATACCTCTCGTGCATCCAAAACCTTGAGCCAAAAACTATGCCATTTGTGTCCACCATACCTACCTACTACATGGTATTTCTTTGCCATTCCAAAGTAAATTGCTTGAGTGCTACCTTTAAAATTCCATTCTTTGTCTTCGCAATATATAGCTCATGGGAAAAATAGCTTAAAAACGATTGTGGTATTGAATATGTACTCATGTATCTTATTTCTTATAAGTTGCTTGTTGAGCGGTAACCATGTTCCTGGGGACGCCATCAACTATTTCACCTTTGTTGAATATCATGTGAGTTGCTATGCATGTTCGTCTTGTCTGAAGTAAGGAAGATTTATCATGATCAAATGGTTTGAGTATGCATATTGTTAGAGAAGAACATTGGGCCGCTAACTAAAGCCATGATCCATGGTGGAAGTTTCAGTTTGGACAACAATCCTCAATCTCTTATGAGAATATTATCTGTTGTTGGATGCTTATGCATTAAAGAGGAGTCCATTATCCGTTGTCTATGTTGTCCCAGTATGGATGTCTAAGTTGAGAATAATCAAAAGGGAGAAATCCAATGCGAGCTTTCTCCTTAGACCTTTGTACAGGCGGCATAGAGGTACCCCTTTGTGACACTTGGTTAAAACATATGCTATGCAATGATAATCCATGTAAATCCAAGCTAATTAGGACAAGGTGCGGGCACTATTTGTATACTATGCATGAGGCTTGCAACTTGTAGGATATCTTATACATAACACATATGCTTTATTACTACCGTTGACAAAAATGTTTCTATGTTTTCAAAATAAAAGCTCTAGCACAAATATAACAATCCATGCTTCCCTGTGCGAAGGGCCATTCTTTTAATTTTATGTTGAGTCAGTTTACCTACTTCTTTCTATCTTAGAAGCAAACACTTGTGTCAACTGTGTGCATTGATTCCTACATACTTGCTTATTTGCATTCATCATATTACTTTGCGTTGACAATTATCCATGAGATAAACATGTTGAAGTTGAAAGCAACTGCTGAAACTTATATCTTCCTTTATGTTGCTTCAAAACTTTCTACTAAGAATCTATTGCTTTATGAGTTAACTCTTATGCAAGTCTTATTGATGCTTGTCTTGAAAGTACTATTCATGAAAAGTCTTTGCTATATGATTCAATTGTTTACTCATTGTCTTTACCATTGCTTCGAATCACTTCATTCACTACATATGCTTACAATAGTATTGATCAAGATTATGATAGCATGTCACTTCAGAAATTATCTTTGTTATCGTTTACCTACTCGAGGACGAGTAGGAACTAAGCTTGGGGATGCTGATACGTCTCCAACGTATCTATAATTTCTGATGTTCCATGCTTGTTTTATGACAATACCTACATGTTTTGTTCACACTTTATATCGTTTTGATGCATTTTCCGGAACTAACCTATTAACAAGATGCCGAAGTGCCAGTTCCTGTTTTCTGCTGTTTTTGGTTTCAGAAATCCTAGAAAGGAAATATTCTCGGAATTGAACGAAATCAACGCCCAGGGTCTTATTTTTCCACGAAGCTTCCAGAAGACCGGAGGGATTACAAAGTGGGGCCACGAGGAGGTGACACAACATGGCGGCGCGACCTAGGGGGGGCGCGCCCCCCTAGTGTGTGGGGCCACCAGGACTTCTCCGAGGCTGCCCTTCTGTCTACTTAAAGCCTCCGTCGCGAAAACCCTATTCGAATAAGCCACGATACGAGAAACCTTCCAGAGCCGCCGCCATCGCGAAGCCAAGATTCGGGGGACAGAAGTCTCTGTTCCGGCACGCCGCCGGGACGGGGAATTGCCCCCGGAAGGTATCTCCATTGACACCACCGCCATCTTCATCGCCGCTGCTGTCTCCTATGATGAGGAGGGAGTAGTTCTCCCCCGAGGCTGAGGGCTCTATCGGTAGCTATGTGGTTCATCTCTCTCTCCCATGTGATCTTTATGTGATCATGAGCTTTGTATCACTATTAATCTATGTGCTACTCTGGTGATGTTATTAAAGTACTCTATTCCTCCTCCATGATGTAATGTTGACAGTGTGTGCATCATGTAGTACTTGGCGTAGGTTATGATTGTAATCTCTTGTAGATTATGGAGTTAACTATTACTATGATAGTATTGATGCGATCTATTCCCCCTTTCATAGCTATTGTTGACAGTGTGTATGCTATGTTAGTACTCGGTCTAAATTGCAACGGTCTATTATGCACTCTAGAGGTTACTTAAATATGAACTCCGGATGTTGTGGAGCTTGTTAACTCCGGCTTGAGGTGTGCTTTTATAGCCCTACGCAATGAATGGTGTTTGTTATCCAACTAGAGAGTGTAGAGTAGTTCTATTATGTGATCATTGTTGAGAGTGTCCACTAGTGAAAGTAGGATCCCTAGGCCTTGTTTCCAAATACTGAATCTCCGTTTATTTACTGTTCTACTGCATGTTTACTTGCTGCCATATTTATTTCAGATTGTTATTACCACTCATATTCATCCATATCACTTGTATTTCACTATCTCTTCGCCGAACTAGTGCACCTATACATCTGACAAGTGTATTAGGTGTGTTGGGGACACAAGAGACTTCTTGTATCGTAATTGCAGGGTTGCTTGAGAGGGATATCTTTGACCTCTACCTCCCTGAGTTCGATAAACCTTGGGTGATTCACTTAAGGGAAACTTGCTGCTGTTCTACAAACTTCTGCTCTTGGAGGCCCAACACTGTCTACAGGAATAGAAGCGTGCGTAGACATCAATCTCCTTCACCATCCAACCAATCTTGCCCAAACTTTGAGGAATGGCGGAGGAGACCCCGATCTATAGTTCTACCAAGGGAGATTTCACCAATACTAGCTATTCCTTAGTGGATCTTGGTGGTAGGGTTCCTATGGTGGAGCATTGGAGAAGGGTTCCTATGGTGGAGCATTGGAGATGTGCAGCTATGGAGGCTAGCTTGGGGATGTACTAGCTCCATAGGGTGTTGGGAGAATCCTTGTGTGTGGAGCTCGCCCCAACCTTGTGAAGGAATCACCGCCTCGACCGGTGCCTTAGTGGAAGAGGGAGAGCACCTTCGTGGAGCTCTCTCGAGGAAGAAGGTGAGGCCTTCCTTCGTGGTGTGGCCGTCTAGTCTCTTGTGTGAGACTAGCACCTCCTCAACGCAGACGTACTTCCTATTGTGGAAGGAACTGCGGGAAACAAACCTCGCCTCGTCTCCGCGCCCCCGGTTGTCTCGCTCCTTACTCTTACTATCTTGTTGATTCCTTTACTTGTTGCACTTGTCCTAGGATCATTGTAGGATCACCGCTATCGCTAAAGTTCTCACCTTTACCTTCCGTTGCACTAAAAATTGAAAAAGACTAAAACTTGCCGTAGCGCCATTCACCCCCCTCTTGTTCGCTACGATCCATTCAAGTGGTATCAGAGCAAGGTTTTCTTGCTCGGGCTTTACCGCCTAAGAAATGGCCGAACAAGAGGCGGATAAGAATGGGTCACCTTCCCTTGTGCCACCCGCTCCATCATCTCCCGTCGATACCACAATGGCTACGTTGGATGATCTCAAGAAATTGGAGTCATCCATCGTTAACCAAATGAAGGCGATGATGATGGAGTTGGTTGCTCAAAAACCGAACCCTATCGTTGATCCTAAAGCAAGTGCCGAGGATCCCCCACCAAAAGCTAACCCCTTTCCTCTTGTTGATTTTGTCGCGCAAACGACAATTGATCCACAAAAGGAAGGGCTTGGGGAGACCGGCACTTCAACAAACGGGAAGGATGGGACACCGGTTGCGAAACATCTAGGGGGTTATCATGAGGTGCCACCACCAAGTGATTACACCATAAACGTTCCAATACCTATGCCACATATCTTGTCGCATGGTTCACCACCGTTACTTGAGTCAAACAACTATGAAAATTGGCAATTCTTAATGCGTTCTCATGTGCGCAGCGCATCTACCGAGCTTTGGCGTATCATCGAGGAGGGCTATTCACCACGAGACCCAAAGAGCTTGACAAGAAGAGAAGTGGTGGATGACCAACTCAACGCCACCGCCATCAACATGATTCACATGTCCATCACACCCAAGGACCGCGCTCACATCCGCTCGCTCAAGACCGCCAAGGAAGCATGGGATAAACTTGAGAAGCTCTTCCTCGGAAATGCAAGCATCCAAAGCTCTCGTTTTGATGAAGTGAACAACATGGCCGACAACTTCATCATGATTGAAGGAGAGTCCCCCGAAGAAATGTACCGGCGCCTCATCTCTCTTGCCGTACAAATGCAAGATCTTGGAGCAACGTTTGTGGATGACCATTGGATCAAGCGCAAGTTCTACAACGCTCTCCTCCCTTATGAGGAAGTGAAGTTGATGGCCATCCGCCAAAACGCCTCCTTCCGTGCTATGACATCCGATGAAGTTCTTAGTGAAGTCATCGCTTTGGACATCTCCAAGAAGAATGCGGAGGATCTTGTTGCTCGCGCCCACAACTCCCTCAAGCCCAACCTTTCATTGAAGATGAGGGTACATGAGGATAGTGAAAGCGATGAGGATCCCGTTGAGTGGGGACCGGATGATCTCAAGATGAATTATCATGAGCACATGGCTCTCGCCGCCAAGAAATTTTGGGATGGAAACAAGTCCCAAAACACAAGACCAAGAAGATCACGTGATTCTCCAAGAAATCTCTCCAAGAGCCCAAGGGAGGGGCAAAGGGGAAGAACATGCTACAATTGCGGCGACAATAATCATTTTGTCGCGGATTGTATGTTTGAGAGAAGAGAAGATCATGGTGGAAGGCTTATCCGCAAGGAAAAGTTCAAGTCACTCTCAAAAGGATTCTCCAAGTTCTCCCCCAAGTACGATGACGACAAGGTCTCCTACACCAAGAAGCCTAGAGCCTTCATCATTCGAGAAGAGTACTCCTCCGATGAAGATGAAGAACGTGGGGACAAGAGCTCCAACAAGGAAGGAGAGGGAGTGGCCGCCATCGCCATTACTACTCCCTCTATCTCCCTCTTTGACTCTCCAAATGAGAACCTCGTCACCTACAATGCTCGTTGCCTTATGGTAAAGGTATCCACGGAGGTAAAATCCCCCTCCAAACCATCATCCTCGACTAATGCCTTATATATTGATGATGCCACTAGTTTCACCGTTAAACGTGAGATTATGGGTTTGGATTCTTTTCTCACTAACATGCAAGGGGATACCAAGACTCATGTTGGGGCTCTCTTGAGCCAACTCGGTGCGGCACAAGACTTTATAGAGGAGAAGGAGAGGTTGGAAAGGGAAGCGGCAAATGAGATTGCCTCTCTCAAAGAGGAGCTTGATGATGAACGAAATCTGCGCATGTCTCTTGAAGCTAGTGTCATCGTCCTTGAAGACACCAACGAAACTATTGTTTCTCGACTCACCAAGGATCGAGACCATGCTCTCGAGTTGATTGGTGAGCTCAAAAAGAAGATGCTCTCTCTTGAGGAAGCCAACAAAGAGAAAGATGATGAAGACCCCAACACTTGTCATGATGAGCTTGTTGATCAAGTTACTTCCTTGAGGAGGCACAATGCTCTTCTCTTGGAAGTCAATGCTCTTCAAGAACAAGCCTTGGATGAATATAACCGCTTGTTCAAAGAGAAGACCTCATGTTGCAACCATGAAGAAGAAATTTCCGCTCTTGAGACCACCAAGGCCAAGCTATTGAGTTTGAGTAGCAAGCAAGAAGAGTCTTTGGTGGAATGTCTCCGCATGAGCAAGGAGAAGGACACTTGTTGTGATCATGAGGAGGAAATAGCCGCCTTGAAGAGAAGGGAAGACAAGCTCATGGAGGTCAATTCCATGCAAGAGGAAGCATTGAAGGAGTACTTTCCTTTGAGCAAGGACCGTGTGTGTTGCACTCATGAAAGTGACAAGCGCTTACTCATGAAGATGAACGCTCTACAAGAAGAAGCTTTGATGGAACTCTTCCGGGTGAATAAGGCAAAGAAAGTCCAAGTGTTTGATATTTGCCATCCTCACCCGGAGCATGAAGATGAAGTCAACCGTTTGAAGGCCAAAGTTGATAGACTCTAAGTTCAAGCCAAGTACTTGGAGGAGTCATTGAAGCTAAAGATGGAGCCAAAGAGGGCTCTTGCAATGAAGGAGGAGCGGCTATCAAGCCAAAGAGGAAGAGAAATAAGAGGACCAAGAAGAAGAAGAACAAGGAGAACATGGAGATCAACCTTGAAGAGAGCGACGCTAGCTCAAGAAGGGATGGAGTACCCAACTCCGCCTCGAAGGGTTTCGCCGGCTCTAACAACCCTTCTCATGTTCTTTTTGTTGATTACTATGGACATATTCGTGCTCGCTTTATTGGTCCTCAAAAGGAAAATGTTGATTGGACTATCTGGGTTCCCAAACCCCTTGTTACTAACATGCTAGGACCCATTGAAAAATGGGTACCTAAATCCAAGACTTGATTCCTTGTAGGACTATGCTTCCGGTGGCGCTAAATGGGTGGTTGATAGTGGAGCCACAAGTCATATGACCGGAAGCAAGAATATTGTTGTCGACCTTGAGCCTTCTCACTCTACCGTATCATATGGCGACAACACGTGCTCTAAGGTATTGGGTCTTGGCAAGGTGGTGGTAACACCCGGCATCTCACTTGTGAATGTCCTCCTTGTCGAGACCCTTGGTTACAATTTACTCTCCGTTCATCAAATTGCTCGTATGGGTCTATGCACATTCTTTGATGAACATATGGTGGTCCTCTTGTGGAGCAAGACACTCAATGTAGCTTTTGTTGGATATGTAGAGAACGGATTGTATGTTGTCGATTTCTCTGGAAAGACAACATCTTCCGCTCTTTGCCTATTCGCCAAAGGTGACAAGGGTTGGTTATGGCATCGCCGACTAGCCCATGTCAACATGAGGACTTTGCAAAGTCTCCACAAGGGTGACCACATTCTCAGACTAAAAGAAGATGTCTCTTTTTGCAAGGATCGCGTTTGTAGGGCTTGTGTACAAGGAAAAATGCATGGAGCTCCTCACAAGGCCAAGACTATCATCTCTACCACAAGATGCTTGGAGCTCCTACATGTTGATCTCTTCGGTCCACCGTCTCATGAAAGTCTTGGAGGAAAGAAGTATTTCCTCATCATTGTTGATGACTATTCATGCTATTGTTGGGTATTCTTCTTCAAGTACAAGAGTGAGACTCAACGGACCATGATGGAGTTTGCCAACCAAGTTCAACGCAAGTAAGACAACAAGATCCTCGCAATAAGGAGCGACAATGGAACGGAGTTCAAGAACTACACCTTGGATGACTTCCTCGGCGAAGAAGGAATCCAACACCAATACTCCACGCCATATACTCCCCAACAAAATGGGGTCGCCGAAAGGAAGAATCGAACCTTGATCGAAGCCGCTCGAACCATGATGATGGAATACAAGTCTAACTACAATTTTTGGGCGGAAGCTATCTCTACCGCATGCCACGCTACTGATCGTCTCTACTTTCGCAAAGGTCTTGAGAAGACACCATATGAGATACTCACCGGCAACAAGCCAAATGTGTCATACTTCAAGGTCTTCAGATGCAAATGCTATGTGCTTGTCAAAGACACACGCCTATCTAAGTTTGATTCAAGAGCTCAAGAAGGAATTTTCGTTGGCTATGCTACGGATTCTCACGCCTATAGAGTCTTCAACAAGTCAAGTGGGCGTGTTGTAGAATCTTGTGATGTGACATTCGATGAAGATGATAGATCTTTGGAGGAGCGAAGTGCTTCTTGTGAGAAAGGATATGCAATTCCCCCGGATACCATAGGAAGGATGGGTGTTGGCATTCGCCGACCTCAAGAGCTACCTTATATGAGTACCGGGGAAGGACCAAGTTCCACCCAAGTGGAGCCATCTACACCACAAGGCCAAGCTTCTTCCGTTGATCTTACAAATGCAAGTCAACCTCTACAACAACCTCTAGTTCAACTTCAACCTCTACAACAACCTCAAGTTCAACCTCGACAACTACAACAACAATCAAGTCCAAGTTCACCTCAACAAGCTCAAGAACAGCATTCACCGCAAGCTCATCTACCACAACAACCAACATCAAGTGACCAAGGCCAAGCTTCAAGTTCTTCTCCGAGTGGTTCGGGGATAATCTTTATGGACAATACTACTCCTAATACCCCCGAGCCATCCGACTCTCATGATAATGATGCCCCTTTCAACAACAATGGGGGTCAAGGCGAGGACCTAAACCGTGATGAAGGCCAAGATGACTCACAAGAATCATCTCCTTTAGCCGACACTCGCCGTGAAGACCCTACTACAAGACACTTGCGTCTCAAGTCTCATTCGTTGCATAATATAATTGGTGATCTAAAGAGCAAAGTAACCACCCGGAGGCAACTAGCAAACTTTTGTGAGCACCACGCCTTTGTCTCTATGGCGGAACCACTCAAAGTTAATGAAGCTCTCAAAGATCCCGATTGGTTGAATGCAATGCAAGAGGAACTCAACAACTTCAAGAGGAATGATGTGTGGACTCTCATGAAGCGACCCGATCATTGCCGCAATGTTATCGGCACCAAATGGGTTTTCAAGAACAAGCAAGATGAAAGTGGCATGGTCATCCGCAACAAAGCAAGATTGGTGGCACAAGGCTATTCTCAAGTCGAAGGCGTGGACTTTGGTGAAACCTTTGCACCCGTTGCAAGGCTTGAGTTCATCCGTATCCTTTTGGCCTTTTCCTCTCATCATGGCTTTAAGTTGCAACAAATGGATGTTAAGAGTGCTTTTCTTAATGGTCCTTTACATGAGGAAGTATATGTGAAGCAACCCCCAGGGTTCGAGGATTCCCATTTCCCGGACCATGTCTTCAAGCTCAAAAAGGCCCTATATGGACTCAAACAAGCTCCTAGAGCTTGGTATGAGCATCTAAAGGAGTTGCTTGAAGACCGTGGTTTCGAAGTGGGGAAAATTGATCCCACTCTTTTTACTAAGAAAGTCAATGGGGAGCTTTTCGTATGCCAACTCTATGTAGATGACATCATATTTGGCTCGACTAACACAAAATTCAATGATGAGTTTGCTATGTTGATGACAAATAGGTTTGAGATGGCAATGATGGGTGAACTCAAGTACTTTCTTGGGTTCGAGATAAAGCAAATGCAACAAGGCACCTTCATCAATCAAGCCAAGTACCTCCAAGACATGCTCAAACGCTTTGATATGAAGGACACCAACGGCATTGGAACTCCGATGCATCTCAAGTGTCAACTCCCTCTTGACGAGACCGGCAAGGCGGTGGATCCCAAGCTCTACCGTTCGATGATAGGTTCGCTTCTTTACCTTTGTGCCTCTCGCCCGGATATAATGTTAAGCGTTGGTATGTGTGCATGGTTTCAAGCAAGCCCGAAGGAAAGCCACCTTGTGGCAGTCAAAAGGATCTTTCGATATTTAGTTGATACCCCACACTTCGGATTATGGTACCCAAGGGACACGGACTTTGCTTTGATTGGTTTCACCGACTCCGACTGGGCGGGCGACAAGGTTGATAAGAAGTCCACATCCGGAGCTTGTCACTTTCTTGGAAGATCTTTGGTGTGTTGGTCCTCGAAGAAGCAAAATTGTGTCTCCGTCTCCACCGCGGAAGCCGAGTATATTGCCGCGGCGAGTAGTTGTGCTCAAATCTTGTGGATGAGGCAAACCTTGCGAGATTATGGACTTGAGTATAGCAAGGTGCCTCTTTTGTGTGACAATGAGAGCGCAATCAAGATCGCCTACAATCCGGTTCTTCATGGCAAGACGAAGCACATTGAGATACGGAACCACTTCATCCGGGATCACATTGCTCGCGGAGATATTGTACTATCCTACATTGGCACCAAGGAGCAATTGTCGGACATCTTCACGAAGCCCTTGGATGAGAAGCGTTTTATTAAGTTGAGGCATGAGCTAAATATCATTGATCCATCGAACTTTGCTTGACCGTCGTGCGCACATTGACATGGGCATACCCTTCGGGTACCCATTATTAGTATACCTGGCTTGGCTCGGCCCAATATGGAGAAGGCCCAACAAGGCAACCCGAAGAAGTAGTCGACTAGGACTCTTGTAAAACCCTAGGCTGGTTGCATATATAAAGCTAGCCAGGGCACCCGAAATAGGGAGGACAACAGATAGATAGCAGATAGACAACATAGCTCCGCCTACGGCGGCACCCTGTAAACACATCTATGATCATATACTGGATTGCTAGCAGCACGTAGGGATCCTCCACCGAGGGGACCCGAAGCTGGGTACGTCGTGTGCCTAATCTCGCTCCCGGAATCTCCATCGTCGCTCTCTCCCGAAACCCAAGTCTACAATCTCTAGGCATTGCCGAGGTGATCCCTTGTCAATTGGCGCCGACCGTGGGGACTGCGACGAGTGGATTTCGTTATCCGGGCGGGATCTCTCATCATCTTCAATGGTCACCACGTCTGGTTATTCATCAACGGCGGCGCGGTCAAAATTTTCGCGTCAAAGCAGGGGATAAACAATTTTTCGCGTCAAAATTTTCGCGTCAAAGCAAGAAGGTTTGTTCTTTGAGTTTCGCATCCACACGATGGTTGGAGCACTGTGCCGGGCGGGATTCCTTAACGGTGTGTTCGGTTTGGGGATGGGGTGGAATGGAATGGAACCATTCCATTCCACTGGCATGGAACCGTTCCATCCCTGTGTTTGGTTTGGACAAAAAATTGTCACGGAACGGTTCCATCCTTGTGTTCGGTTTTGGAATGGGATGAGAATGGAATGGAATGGGTGAGATAATCACCCGATTAATTAATGTAAATTCGATTAATTATTTGCTAAACTTGATTAAGTAGTGCTAAACTTGATTAATTATTGCTAAACTTGATTAATTATTGCTAAACTTAATTAATCAGCGTGTGAAAGTCGCCCGTTCCACCTCGTCCGGCCGAATCGGAGGAACCACTTCATTCCGGATCTAGAGGAAATATTCCATTTGGAGGAACCACTTCATTCCATTCCAGTTTGCAACCGAACGCAGGAACGGGCTCTGGGTGCGGAACGGTTCCATTCCGTTCCACCCCATCCCCAAACCGAACACACCCTAACTTCGTCGTCGACATCTACTTTCGTCCATGCTCGCGTCTTCAAGATTGATCGAGAACGCGAAAAGCTTGTTGGCGGCGGCCAGTTATTTTCTTGTGATCGGGTTTAAGACCCGTCGAGTCGTCTGCGCTGGCAAATCAGTTGCACGATATGCATCCGGAGACTCTATCTCATACTTTCCTTTTAAACCGTTAGAATATTTTATTTAATCTGATTTTTTAATACTTGTGTGTTTCCCGTACGCATGTCTTGTGAGATGCAAGATTCGATCTCCAGAAGTAATGTACATTGCTGGATCGGTACACATGCGCTCGATCCCAAAGGACTATGACGGTTTCTTCTAAACTATTCAGACAAATTCTCTATTTTGATATTACGCATTGATATTACTCTGTCAATCAATTGTTTATCCAGAACTAATCATTTACATGCAATGGAGTACAAGATAGCTCGCAAACCGTGCACGCAACGAGTTCACTTTGTTGTGGAGAGGCCAACAATCGAGATCAGTTCCGGTCAGGCGTAGCGCGAATACATCGACTACATCGGCCACACGACCTACTTCCACATCGGCTCCGCCACACCCGATAAAAAAGCTAAGTGTTCCTCTTTCGAGAGTTGATCATCATTTACTTTCGCCACAACAAAATACCTAAGGGTTGTGCCATTGCAATAGTACAACAAATACACCCGACACTCGGGGATGCGCCATTACATCGTTAGCGCAAATACACCAATGGATTCATTTTTTTTTGGCTCTGGATATATCTCCTTCAGCTCAGTGGATTTATTTTCGGCTTAATAAAATTACCTTCTTCGGATCAGTGGATTTATCTTCTTTGGCATACTGAATTTATTTTCTTCGGGTTATCATTGGTTTCCTCCTATACAATACTACCCAGGCATCAATGGATACATCTTCTATGGTTATTACTGGGATTCTTTTCTTCGGGTCAATGGATTCATCCCTTATGATATCAATGGATTCATTTTCTACGACTATTACTGGATTTATTTTCTTCGGATCAATAGATTCATCCTCTACGATATCAGCAGATTCACCTTCTATGGATATTACTGGATTCTTCGGTTCAATGGATTCATCATCTATGATATCGGCGGATTCATTTTCAATATGCTTCATATTTAATGGCTGGATTCATATTATATTATTGTCAATGGCTTCATCCTAAATGGCTTCACCTTATATGACGCTGCAATTCCATCAACTTCTTCCGACATCACAGCTAAAAACTCGGGGGCTCGACAATGACTTCACCGCGGGTCACAACTGCTATATGGCGCCCAAGCAACAATCATAACGTCACCCCAACAACGCTCGGGGGCTCGGCTATTTCTTCATCAACAATTTGGCGGCATCTATTATCCCTATTTGGTGGTTTCTACTTCGGTTCGACTTCATCTATGCAGTCGAAGACTTCATCGCGCGTCGACTCCATCGTACCCAATAAGCTAAGTGTTCTTTTATTTTACACAAAGTTAATTATCATTTACTTTCTCCGCACCTGACACTTGGGGGCTGCACGGCATATATTCACTTTACATATCATCGAATCTGAGCATCTGACAACGCATGCGAAAAAGAGAGTCAAGGGAAAGATAGAAAAAGTTTGTTTATTTGTGCAGGAGAAAGCAAAATTCAAAGTATATAAGAGAGAACCCGACGAAATTGTCTACAGGGAGAACTCGACGAAATTGTCTTCAAGAAAGAACAGGACCCGAAGAATTATCTTCAGGGAGGTCCCGAAGAATTATCTTCAAGGAGATCCCGAAGAATTATCTTCAAGGAGGTCCCGAAGAATTACCCTCAAGGAGGTCCCGAAGAATTATCCTCAAGGAGGTCCCGAAGAATTATCTTCAAGGAGGTCCCGAAGAATTATCTTCAAGGAGGTCCCGAAAAATTATCCTCAAGGAGGTCCCGAAGAATTATCCTCAGGGAGGACCCGAAAAATTATCCTCAAGAAGGACCCGAAGAATTATCTTCAAGGAGGACTCGAAGAATTATCTTCAGGGAGGACCCGAAGAATTGTCCTCAAAGAGGACCCGAAGAAATTTTCCTGAAGGAGGAACTCGACAAAATTTTCATCAAGGAGGAACCCAAAAAAAAAGGTGGACAAATCTTCGGGTCCATTGACTCGTCATATTGTTCCGAGCAAGAGCATCGGTGATGTACCCGACAATATAGAATAAACAATATATTCGGCTGTCTCATCAAGCCCGATAGAAAAATAGAAGAACCCGCAAAATGGGTCATTGCATCAGTCGAACAAGGCACTTGACAAAATATTCTCAGAGCGCCAAAGTAGCGAATAATCTCTGAATGCCGCAAAACTCTGCGAAGGTAGGACCCCGGGTCCGTCCTGTGTGGCGTGGCATCGCCAAAGACTGCGCTCTGCTACTTTTTTCCACATCAACAGATGTGAAGAAATATCCCAGCGGACGCGCTGTGGACCCGATAAAACATGACTGGGGCTCGACAGATGGTAAGACCTTAAGCGGCACCTATCGAGTTAACACCAGTATCCCGAGATCATGTCCAGGGACGTGATCTTGAAGTAGGTTTTTGCGGATTGCCACTAGAGCAGTTAACTAGTACTTGATCCGTCAGATGAACTAGCCCCAATTACCATTATCCCTGTACAATATAGATATGGATGTCAAATAAAAATAGCAACGGCCTGGAATCGATAAAAAGAGGGGCTGCGCCAAGTTCTTTATCGAGTAGTACAACTTGAGCCTATGCCTAGGTGCAAGCACCTGCCCATAGGCTCGGGGGCTACTCTTATCGAGAGTATTGTTCACCCTCTCGAAAAGATACAAGAAAGAGGAAAAATTGTGGTGTCGATTAAAGGCAAGTTGAGCCTACACCCAAGTACAAACACTTGGCTGTAGCCTTGGGGGCTACTCCCATCGGGAGCGCTGGTCGCGCACCCGATAGAAAAATAACTTCGACATCATCTACGGCAATTAAGGTTTGTAGGCTCAACTCGATTCTACGACTCGAGTAGAGCCTACTCCCATCGGGAGCACATGGATTTCATCAAGTCCTCCAGAAATATAGTTAAGTTCTTCATCGAGTAGTACAACTTGAGTCTATGCCCAAGTGCAAGCACTTGCCCATAGACTTGGGGGCTACTCCCATCGGGACCGCTGCCGCGCACCCGATAGAAAAACAATTTTGAGAATCGTCGACATCATCTACGCTACACATGATCTCTGACATGGACCTCGCCTTATATTTTCTTCAACTTCGGAGATGGTTATGCTTGGAGTTTCTATGCAAGTCTTCGACTTCCTTAGAAACTCGGGGGCTACTGACATGGGCATACCCTTCGGGTACCCATTATTAGTATACCTGGCTTGGCTCGGCCCAATATGGAGAAGGCCCAACAAGGCAACCCGAAGAAGTAGTCGACTAGGACTCTTGTAAAACCCTAGGCTGGTTGCATATATAAAGCTAGCCAGGGCACCCAAAATAGGGAGGACAACAGATAGATAGCAGATAGACAACATAGCTCCGCCTACGGCGGCACCCTGTAAACACATCTATGATCATATACTGGATTGCTAGCAGCACGTAGGGATCCTCCACCGAGGGGACCCGAAGCTGGGTACGTCGTGTGCCTAATCTCGCTCCCGGAATCTCCATCGTCGCTCTCTCCCGAAACCCAAGTCTACAATCTCTAGGCATTGCCGAGGTGATCCCTTGTCACACATACCACTCCCAACCTTTATATCTAGATGAAAGGCACGCATGAACATAGGGGGAGTGCGGTTTAAATCTATTGAGCTATCCCTCCCCCCATAATGCATAAAAAAATCCAAAACATATGCTATTTGTCAATTGAGTGACTTATGAGCTTCATGTTGAGTTGTAGTCCGTGAGTCCTAGATACATCTACGCGACCTCACGCTACTATACTCTTACACAGTGGCTTCGGCCACCAACCCCCCCCCCCCCCCCTCTTTGAGGGGTTTTTCGATTCTTTGTGTTTCTTTGTGACCTTTCTTTTTCTTGTTTTTGAAGAACCTCCTTCAAGCTTGTTTTCTCGTGATTTTTGCAAGCTTGGTTGTATGTTCTTTTTCTCCATCCTTCTAGTTTCTTTACCCTCCTTTTTGGTGTTCCGATGCCAAAGGGGGAGAAGTTCCTATGTGGATGGGGACCTTTGTTGTTTGTAGCCTTTTGGTTCTAGTTGCTTATCCTTTCTTAGGGCTACATCAACAACCCTATGGAGGCATCTTATGGTGAGTTTGGGTATTCTCAAGGCTATGGTATGATAAATTCACCCAAATCTCCTTGCATGATCTTATGTTGCCTCCATATTGTGCGTATGCTACTTGAACATGTCATTTATCCATGTTGCATATGTTCTTGGTTTGTAGAAACTAGGGGGAGTGATGTAATAACCCAGAACATAGGAACAATGAAGGGTAGATTTAGAAATGGGATGTGCATTTCATCGCAAATGGGGGAAATTTTCGCGCCTTATTGCAACTAAACCTAAGAGGGATCGAGGTTCTCTCTCATTTTGCACTTAGGGTTAGGCAATGTGAGTTAGGGAAATTTCGACATGATCTCTTTTGTAACTTGTTACTTTGGGGAATGTTTGCATTTGATAAGTGTTAAACAATTAACTATAAACATCACACCATATGAACATTGAATTTAGAATTCAAACACAAGATATAAAATTCAAATCACTTTGAATTTCAAAGTGAATATCAAATAATATTTCATCAAGAATATAAACATTATATAATACAAAGCTCATAAACCAAAACTTGAGCTTTATTGATCATCAACACAGAATACATAGTCTTTACAATATTTTTGATACAAGAATTGATGTATAATTATAAACAGAAATGAAAAAGGAAAATTACAAGATTTTCCTAAACTAAAACCTAGACTAAATGCTTGAAGGACATCTTCTGGTCATACTCAACTTCAAAACCTGCAAAACAAATCACAAGTGCTAGACAGGATATTAAGTGTTAGAAATTCAGTTTGGACAGAGTGAAAAACATCACAGAAATTCAGTTTGGACAGTGAACACTGTCACTGCACACTTGTGCTTGTCCAAAACCTGGACAAAGACAGATAGGATCAGGCAGACCAAACCTGAGCAGCCACAGAGGGCTCAAGTTTCACCATAGCAAGGCTGTTGCTAGGCAAGCAACAGCAAGGCAAGGCAAAGGATGAGTCATAAAGTAAATGAGCCTGTGTGGCATGGCCAGGGATGAAGTAGGGGCCATATAAATAGCACACAAACCCTAGAACCATGTCAGTCGACCACATTTGCAAATCATCAGGTAAGGGTGAAGCAAGAACAAGCACAGTTCATCCAGTTCATAACCAAGAACAGAAACCAACACAACCAACTTAGCCACCAGGAATCATGGTGACCTGAGAAGATCAACCAGAGATTGGAGGTGAAGGGCTGAGTACAGAAACCCCAAGTCTGCATCAACCAAATATTTCACACTAGGAGCTGGAACAAGGTATACCAAATACCTGGACAGATCCAATGGATCTGATCCATCACATATGCATAAAATAAGAATGGGATGAGCAGATGCTCATATGGGTAGATCATCACTTGGTTTTCACCAAGGATTACCGCTACCAAAAGCTACTAAAAATAGAAAGCATCTAGGTACAGATCTTGTACACAGAAACTAGCACACATGCACAGATGCACACCATAGCCAGATCACATGCACAGATAGCACCAGTAGATGAATTGCAAGGATCAGCAGCTAAGACTACACAGTAAATCCTAAGCTATGAACCATCAGTAAACCCTAGATTTTCATCAGGCAAGCATATTAGCATTCATCTCAAGGATGATTCCCAAATATGCAAGCAAAGGTTGAGTAGCCACAAGATCCAACTATTTTGGTGAGCAACCAATCAGGAGCAAGGCCACTGAGGTCACATCACACTTAGCATCAACTAAAATGAAGCCAAACATAGCACATCATTATCCAGGAATGGATTCAGATTCAATTGCTTGCCAGATAATCATGAATGCCTAAGTCATTTGCAAGCAAATCATTTAAATCATTACTGCATAAGCAGTTCATCATAATTTAATTAATACAAGCATGAATTTATCACAGATCCATGCTTAATACTGACAACAACATTATATAAGGCAACACAGTTTAATCCATAGCCACTAGAGCAAGTCTAGGTAGCTAAGATGAGCAACAGCACAAGTAAGCAACATCATAGTGATGCTTGAGCATCAGTATCACAAAGGAAATTGAATCACTTAGCCACAGTATTAATCAGTAAGCCATCACTGACATTGGATTGATCAAATGGATCAATTGCAGCAAGCCAAGCTACACAGGGAAGTTAGCCAACAAGCAAGGAATGATCCAATGGATCATTGGCTTGCATAGATAGCATCAAGCGAGATCACAGGCACCACTGGCACACACACAAGTGTCACTGATGCATCACAAATACACCTAGACAAGCAAGCATGATATACCAGTAAGCACAAGCAAGTCATAACCAAGCATAGCACGGCATAGTTAGCTTTTGAGCAAGCACCGTAGAGCATGGCAAGTACAGAGCATGCTAGGAGCAGCAGAGAAGCAAGCACAGCATGAATAGCAAGCAAAGCAGCATGTGCCAAGCATTCAGAAATGGTAATTGGGTCATGAGCTTGCAAGAAATGTATACAGGAAAATTGCGCAGCAATAGCATGGCTCTGCGTGATCACAGGATCACCAGAGAGCAACAGAGCATGAGGAGGAAGAAGAACAGTGGCAAGGGAGGCGCACAGAAGAGAAGGAGGAGATGCAACACTTACTTGCGCCTGGAAGCAGAAGCTAGGGCATGGCGAGGCAGTGCTCGCGCGGCCCTAACAGCTGCGAGTCCAGGGTAGGCGCCGACGTTACGCCGGCGAACCCAAACACGAACCCAGCACCACCGTAGCAGAAGCACCTGAGGCGACGGCACGAGTACTGCGAGCAGCACCCGCGCCAGGTCAACCCAGGAGCACACCCATCGTCGGCGAGGACGAGCGCTCGCCGGAGTTCGTCGAGGCGAATCTCCGCGAGATCCAGAACGGAGGCGATTCGCCAGGAGAGGAAGAGAAGGGGAAAACTACGCGGACAGATCGATAGATCTGCACGCGGCGGTTCTAGTTCGGTAGGTGGCTACGGCGGAGGAGCACGGCGATGGCCGGAGCGAGGCGGCGGCCATGGCGGCGACGCCATCGCCAGAGCGTCGCGAGAGGTTAGGGTTAGAGGTGGACGAGAGAGAGAGAGGGCCGAGTGAGTGAGAGCGGTGGGCCGTTCGGCGCCACCGAGCCGCTATGGGGCAAGCCTTAGTGGGCTGTCCCATGGGCTTAGGTTATTGGGCTGGGCCCAATAAGGTCCAGGGGGGTATTTTAGTCTTTTAATATTTAATAAAAAGCTAGAACTTTACCAAATTTTAAGAAATCAAATACAACTCTAAAAATCCATTAAAATTGGATTAATGAATGAAAAATAAATCTTAACAAGAATAAAATATGAATGGAATTTATGAAACAAATTCAAAATTATGAATTTTAAGAATTTAAATAATAACTTGGAATTTAAAATTATTATTTCCTTGTAATTAAAATTCAAGGAAAAATCTCAAATAAGTTCAAATACTTATTTTCAAACATTTCAAAATGAAATTCTAATATTCCAAGTCATTTCTATTGAAAAGGGTATTTTTCCAAGAAAAATACTATATTCCTTTTTATTCCAAAAACTATAGAGGTAACTCAATAATTTCAAATTATTTTTGGAATGATTAAGGAAATCATCAAGTAAAATAGTTTTACTTTGAATTGTGTACTTTGTGTGAATTACAATGATTTATACTTTTAAATCAATTGTAAATTACTGTCGAAGACATAAATCTTAAACGCAACCCTAAATTGATATAACTCAGCGGGGTAAAGGGATCCAACATAAAATAATACATCCATGATTGCATTATTTGGATTTTATAACATTGTCCTTACCGGACAATGATGCTTCTTACAAAACCCGAGGTCCAGGTTCCATCAACTGCATTGAACTGCACTATCTCGCAGTCCACAGGCAAGTTCACCCTTGCTCATGTCAACTTGAGTATTTTCTACTACTTTAATGCAAAGCTATATACTTATCATTCCTGCATCGCAAATGAAATGTTACTTTCCAACTATGAATATGACTATGTGGCTGGCAATGGAACCATGGTATGTGTTGATATGGTGGAGGTTCCATTGCAATGGGTTATATCACACTAGGATTAATTACCAATGCCGTCCAGTGATTCTAGCGCCGTACAAATTTCGTTGGCCATGAGATCTATAATGGCTCTGGGAAAGCCAGCCGTATCTTTTCCCTTCTGCACGCCAACGGATTGGTAGAGCCGGTGGGGTGTTGGAGGCACTTCCGCAATAGGTTGGGATATCCTTTTAAATCCCCATCCATTAGTGATGATAAGCTCTACCATCTATGAAGGATTGTCCGGAGTACACCGTGAGTAAAGCCGTATTATCGGGGGAAGTCTACTGGGGGTGTACGGTTGGACAAAAGGGTATGTTTGCAGTCGCGGAGAAGGCGGTGTGGGCTTGGATCTTTATAACTGGCCTCACACCAAAGGAAGTGTGAACGGGGGCAAGTCCCTGCGGATGGCAAAAAGGGTGAGATCTCTTGTGGGAAAAGTAACGCACCTCTGCAGAGTGTATCAAATTGTGGCTGTCACTCCTTGTTCTGGGAAGGGAACTGCGAACGGGGCAGGAAAGGAACTCCACGAAGTTCTAGTCAACCTGTGAAGACTGACGGGCATAGTTTTCATAATAAAAGCAACCTTTTGAAGAAATGATTGCAAAACATGCATTGACCTGCGATTTCCTGATCAATGGTCGTAGCTAGTGCATCAAACACCTTTTTATTCTTTTAGAACTTGCTGAGTACCCCTGTACTCACTTTCTTTCGACACCCTTGCTAGACTGTGATCCAGAAGTGGAGGCCATCAACGATGGAGCACCAGAAGGAAGTTACGAGCTGGTCTACGAAGAACCTGATCTTACCGGCGGAGTGGAAGGCGTAGACTATGGGATAGTCTACGGACCAGATGACACGGAGGTGGAGGAGTAGTGACATACCCTAGCATCATAGAGCCGAGCAACGTAGAACTTACCTAAATAAGTTGTTGAGCTCTCTTTATATTTGTTATGAGTTGTAATCGTACTTAAGTAGTATCTTAGGGTGTTCTCATAGGACCTGTGAGAATACCAACTTGTTAAGACAATGTTTGTAATAATGTATGGAGTGTTATGACCTGCAATGTTTCTGTTGTACCACTCTGAGGGATATGGCAAATTGTGAAGAAGTCCCTTCGCAAAGATCATATCAACGACTTGTATACTACAACATGAAGTGGTATGCTGGGTCACCGCAGCTGGTATCAGAGCAAATGTTGCGACCTTAGGTTGGAAAAACCTAGTATAGGGAAGAAACCTGTAGGAGTCTAGTAGAAATAGTAAAGGATTCTCTAGAAATATGGTGATTATTCACTTGAGAATAGCAAAACCATATATTTTAGTGCGATAATTCTTTATTATAGCTATTATGATGCATTATCACTACTAATATTCTATTTTTATATACAGCCATAATGGCGAACACTTGTCCTAAGAGGACTTTGAGGAAGGTTGAGGGATGGCTTGGTGATTATGATGGACCAATAACAGCTCTCCTGTGTGGGATGCTGAAGGAACTTCATTGTGATCTACGGATACCTGTTATCAAGTATACCTACTATGATGGGGAAATCCTAGCCAAGTGCAGAGTATCGGTCCAACTACCGGAAAAACTGCTGATGAATCGTATAATGCCATACGGAGAAGCCAAAACTATCACCACAGCCTACCACATGGGCCTATTCAAGGCAATCCTTGAGATAAGGCAGCATAAGTCAGTAGAACTGCTATGTTCAGAGTTTTCTCATATACCTCATGCCGAGGAAGATGAGGATCCCACTCTAAATCATTTGGTGTTAGCACACAGAAGTCCGGAAGCTGCAGCACAGCACATGGATAGCTGTAAGTCTCTATTGACCACGATGTACCTTTTACACATGAAGATGAGAGGTGAGATTGACCACATGCTAGCTGAGTTCACGGACCCTGATAAAGTCCAAACTCGGATGCGTGATTTGAGGGCACAACCACAACATACTACACCTTTCTTTAGCCTAGACAGCTATGTAGATTTGAGTGACCAGTTATCCCATAAAGATCCACTCACACCCAACTTTGTTCCACATTATCCACATGTGTCAGCATCATATGAGTCTGGATATGGGGGAGATGATTCCAGGAACCTAAACTGCTCGGAGTCACCAATTGAGAATTCGACTGGTTGGCGTTTCGGGGAACCATTTGGAGATGAAGGAGAACCCATCACTTGTGAGTCAGAGGATGAAGGAGGCGCGGTTAACCAGAATGTTAACCAAAGCTTTGGGCAGGAAGAGAAAGACACCAACTCCATTTCTTTAGATTTGGAGATGGGGTTACCCAAAACATCCCAGTATGTCGTAGGTGAGAGTTCTGGAACTAAGAAAAAGAAGAAGAAGAAGATGAGGGGTCAAGTGAAAAGGAATCCTCCATGGATGACAGGAGAAGATGAGCTGTATTCCACTGGGGATATATATGAGTCTTTGTCTAGTTACTTTGGCATGACAGATCTCTGTCTCGGCACTTCGTCCGATTCAGACTACATACCTACGGGAAGAACCTTCATTCCGGACGGTGTTCGGAGGACAAACCGCTGTACCGGATGGACCCCAGGGATGTATGCGGAGGCGAGCTATGATGACGAGGAGTAGAGCTCCGAGGAAGAATAAAGTAATCTAGGTGGTATTGTAATAGAGCGTATTTTAAATTCCCGTTGGCTTGGGCTTTGAGCCAAATAAGTGGTTTATATGTACCACATGTAATATAAGTTTGTGAGTGTGTTATGTATTATACAAAGTATATGCATAATAAATGTTTGTTTTGTATTTGCTTCTTTATTTCATTGTGTGACTAGTTCTGGGCATTGAGTTGAGCTCAGAAAGCATTTGCATGGTGTAATTATGAGTAATCGCTCTTTGTTACAGGACTAGGGGAAAATGGCGTTAGTAGAAACCGAAGAGGCTCGCAGAGAGCGGGAAGCAAGAGAAAAAGAGGAGGCAGATGCAGCAGCTAGAGCAGAGAATGCACCACCACCACCACACCCAATGATGCACCCAGACTTCCAACAGTATATGAGGTCAATGGAGGAAGATAGGAGGCGTTACCAGGAAAGCCAGAGCAAGAACATGCAAGATTTCTTTACCCACGTCATCAATGATAGGGGTAATGAAGGCAAGGGAGTAACTCTATCGGACTTCCAAAATGCAAGACCACTACCATTTACATCAGCTCCAGAACCAATGGACGCTGAAGATTGGCTTATGGATACGGAAAGGAAGCTGAAGACCGTTGGTTGCAACGATGAGGAGAAGATCAGATATACCACTTATCTGTTGTCAGGACCAGCAGCGTCATGGTGGGAGAACCTTGTAGCAGTACACCCTCCTGATAAGGTGTTCACCTGGGAGGAGTTCAAGAAGAAGTTTCGGGAAGCTCATGTTCCGGACAGCGTGGTGGAGCTGAAGAAGAGGGAGTTTGACGAACTACGACAGAATACTGCACCCATTATGCAATATGTTCGGGATTTCAACAAAGTTATCTAGGTATGCACCTGAGGATGTAGATACAGAGGAGAAGAGGAAGAAGCGGTTCATGAAAGGCATGAATCCATACATGAAGATGCAACTAAGGTTGGCACGGACTGCCGAATTCCAGGAACTGATTGACTCGGCAATCACTTTCGAGGATGATTACCGGCAAGTCCAAGAGGATAGGAGGAAGAGGGCTCGTATCGAGCCAAGGAAGTACCCAATCAGTAAACCAACACCTGATCGGAGTTTCAAACCCCGATACCGACCTACTACTGGTAATCAATACAACCGGGGAGGTCAGAGTCAGAATCCAATCAACCAAATCATCTCGCAACAATTGTGGACCGAGGGGTCATTTGCGTAAAGATTGTCGAAACCCGAGAATCATCTGTTATGGTTGTGGGAAGGAAGGACACATTAAGCCGGATTGTCCAAACAAGGCGTCCTGGAGCGGACAGAGCTCTGGAGGACGAGGTGGAAACAACAACAACAACCGCAACAACAACAACAACAACAACAACAACAACAACAACAGCAACCGCAACTACAACAACAACAACAACAACAAGAGGGGAAAGCCTTATGGAAAGCTGAATTGCACATCTTTGGAACAAGCGGAAGAGTCGGATCAAACAGTCTTAGGTACGCTAAGCATTCTTACTCATCCTGGCAAAGTATTATTTGATACTGGAGCAACCACATCGTTTCTTGCATTGGAGTTTGTGGAAAAATTCGGGCTTAGATGTTCTAAGTTAGAAACCCCTATAACTGTTCTATCCGCGGGGGGGGCGATCTTAGTAACCCACGTGAAAGAAGCACAAGTCCTAACCATATGTGACTGTGTGTATTTCGCGGACCTATTCATCATACCCATGAAGGACATATCAGTCATCCTAGGTATGGATTGGTTGACAGAAAATGGAGCGGTGATTAACTGTGGAGACAAAATAGTATCACTTCGCAACTCCATCGGAGGTCGAATAGTGTTCCAAGGAGATAAGTACAGTGAGTTGGAGATCGGATTGGAACTAAATAGCCTGAAGGAGGTGAGAATTGAAGATATTCCTGTAGTGAATGAGTTTAAGGATGTATTTCCTAAAGAACTACCGGGAATGCCACCCGATAGAGAGATAGAATTCACAATCGATCTGATTCCAGGCACAGCACCAATAGCACAACCACCATATAAGATGGGGCCAAAGGAATTAGTGGAACTGAAAGCTCAGATTGATGAGTTAGAACAAAAGGGATTCATTCAAGAAAGTGTATCACCATGGGGTACAACAGTTATTTTTGTGGATAAAAGAGATGGAGGAAAGAGAATGTGTGGAGATTACAGAAATTTGAACAATGTAACTATCAAGAACAAGTATCCTTTACCTAGAATTCAAGACCTTTTTGATCAAGTTCAAGGAGCGGGAGTCTTCTCAAAGATAGATTTAAGGTCAGGATACCATCAAATCAAGATCAAGAAGGAGGATGTACCAAAAACAGCGTTCGTATCAAGGTATGGACACCATGAATACTTGGTTGTACCATTTGGACTAACAAATGCACCAGCAATTTTCATGAATTTGATGAACAAGATATTCATGAAGTACTTGGACAAGTTTGTGATAGTGTTCATAGATGATATTCTAATCTATTCCAAAGATAAAGAAGAACATGCCAAGCATTTGAAGATAGTTCTGCAAACTTTGAGGGAACATCAGCTATATGCAAAGTTTAGCAAGTGCAAATTTTGGTTGGATAGTGTTGAGTTTCTTGGACATGTCATAACCAAAGAAGGCATAGCGGTGAATCCAAGCAAGGTTCAGTCCGTATTGGAATGGAAATCACCTAAAAATGCTAAGGAGATACGAGGATTTCTTGCTATGGCAGGCTATTATCGGAGATTCATAGAGGGATTTTCGAAGATTGCAGGACCAATGACCAAGTTACTCAAGAAAAATACTCCATTTGTGTGGACTGATGAGTGTGAAGCCAGCTTCCAAACACTCAAAGATAAGTTAACCACAGCACCAGTGTTAGCAGTTCCTGAACTCGGAAAGGATTACACGGTGTATTGTGATGCTTCCAAGAATGGACTTGGATGTGTTCTTATGCAAGATCGGAAGGTAATAGCTTATGGATCAAGACAGTTGAAACCCCATGAACACAACTACCCAAGACATGATCTAGAGTTAGCGGCAGTTGTATATGCTACGAAGAGTTGGAGACAATTTCTATATGGATCCAAGTGTGAGTTATACACCGATCACAAAAGTTTGAAATATTTCTTCACTCAGAAGGAATTAAACATGAGACAGAAGAGATGGTTAGAGTTGATTAAGGATTACGACCTTAAGATCAACTATACACCAGGCAAGGCTAATGTAGTAGCAGGTGCCCTAAGTAGGAAGAGTACGGAGAATCAACCTACGGAATGGGAGATTCCAAAGGAACTTCGGAAAGAGCTAGAGGAGGCTCAGATTTTGTTTATTCAAGGTGATGATAAGGGAAGTATAGCAACCATGAGGATTATGGATGAGATGTATTCAGATTTGAAATATGAGATTATCCGGAAGCAAGCGGATGATTTGTTCATACAAGAGGAAATCAAGAGGATTGGTGAAGGAAGACCATCGAATTCCATCTAGGGGATTTTGATTCATTATGCTTCCAGAAAAGGATCTGTGTACCAGATGATCCAGAAGTGAAGTCAATCATATTAAAGGAAGCACATGAAACCCTTTATTCCATACATCCAGGAAGTACTAAGATGTATATGGATTTGAAGGAGATGTTCTGGTGGAACAACATGAAAAGAGAAATAGCACAATATGTCTCGGAATGTCATACATGTCAACGAGTGAAGGCGTAACATCGTAGTCTGCAGATTACTCAAACCACTAGAGATACCGGAGTGGAAATGGGATGAAATCGGAATGGATTTTGTTACTGGTCTACCAATGACTAGTAAGAAGAAGGATATGATATGGGTAATAGTGGACAGGCTTACCAAGAGTGCTCATTTCATAGCCGTAAACACAAAGGATACTGCAGAAAAGCTTGTGGATATATATGTGAAAGAGATTGTGAGTAAGCATGGAGTACCAAAGAAGATAGTTTCAGATAGAGGTTCAATTTTCACATCAGCATTCTGGAAACGACTACAAGAAGCTTTGGGATCCAAATTGGATTTCAAGACTGACATATCATCCACAAACCGGAGGACAAACCGAAAGAACCAATCAGATACTTGAGGACATGCTTAGAGCCTGTGCTCTGAACTTTGGAGGCTCATGGGAGGACCATTTACCTCTAGCGGAGTTCTCATATAACAACAGTTATCAGAGTAGCATCCAGATGGCACCGTACGAAGCATTGTACGGAAGAAAGTGTCGATCACCAATTTGTTGGTTTGAAACCGGAGAAAACAAGGAGTTTACACCGGACTACATCAATGAGAGACAAGACGTCATCGAGGTGATCCGGGATAGACTCAAAATAGCTCAGAGTCGTCAGAAGAGTTATGCCGACTTAAAGAGAAGAGATTGGGAACCGAAAGTGGGAGACATGGTTTATTTAAAGGTTAGCCCAATGAAAGGACTTAAGAGGTTCGGAGTGAAAGGAAAGTTAAGTCCTCGATATATTGGACCATTTAAGATACTCAGTCAGAATCGAGGAACAGCTTTTGAGTTGGAGTTACCGGCACAACTAAGTCAAGTTCATAATGTGTTTCATGTTTCACAACTCAGAAAGTGTTTGAAGGCACCGGATGATCCCATCACATATGAAGAAATAGAATTGCAATCTGACCTAACTTATGTGGAAAGACTGGAAAAGATCTTAGAAGTACAATGGAAGAAGTTAAGAAACAGAGCAATCAAATACTGCAAAGTTCAATGGCAACATCATCCTGAGCGAGAAGCAACTTGGGAGACGGAAGAAGAATTAAGGAAGTCTTACCCCGAGATGTTCAGGTACCAATCTTAACTTCGGGACGAAGTTTCTGTTAAGGGGGAGAGGCTGTAATAACCCAGAACATAGGAACAACGAAGGGTAGATTTAGAAATGGGATGTGCATTTCATCGCAAAACGGGGGAAATTTTCGCGCCTTATTGCAACTAAACCTAAGAGGGATCGAGGTTCTCTCTCATTTTGCACTTAGGGTTAGGCAATGTGAGTTAGGGAAATTTCGACATGATCTCTTTTGTAACTTGTTACTTTGGGGAATGTTTGCATTTGATAAGTGTTAAACAATTAACTATAAACATCACACCATATAAACATTGAATTTAGAATTCAAACACAAGATATAAAATTCAAATCACTTTGAATTTCAAAGTGAATATCAAATAATATTTCATCAAGAATATAAACATTATATAATACAAAGCTCATAAACCAAAACTTGAGCTTTATTGATCATCAACACAGAATACATAGTCTTTACAATATTTTTGATACAAGAATTGATGTATAATAATAAACAGAAATGAAAAAGGAAAATTACAAGATTTTCCTAAACTAAAACCTAGACTAAATGCTTGAAGGACATCTTCTGGTCATACTCAACTTCAAAACCTGCAAAACAAATCACAAGTGCTAGACAGGATATTCTTTACTATTAAATGAGAGTTGGTCGTTTGACACTCAATGCACTTTGATGGTCGTCATTGGAAGCATCTCGTCCGTCCAATCTTTCACTGGTGGATCTTGTATCTACATTTCAACTTCAAAGTGCCAAAGTGCCACCGCTGGTTCCACCCACCAATTAGGTATCATCTAAAAAAAGTCACGGCAGAAATCCAAAAAATCTGGGATTTGATACTAGACAAATTAATTAGACATGAAATTACATGTGGCCAATTAATTATCATTGTCTACATAATAATTAGATCAGATCCCGAGCGAGGAAAAATCGAGACACAAATTCGATCCCTTTCCTATTATGGTACCCCATGATAGGAAATAAAAACATGACACAGTCAATCTAGAAAAAAATAGGGTGCAATCTTCCTGATTATATGCCACCTGCGGGGGTTCTCAAAGAGCACGGAAGACTGCCGCCATATATACTCGTTGTTACACGGCAGGGGCGGGCGAGACGCGATCGTTCGCGTCGATGAGATTGTAGCGGCTCAACTGCTGAAGATGGCGCGACGCACACCATTTCGCCAATGAGAGGACCTTCCTCAACTACCTCAAGTTCCATGAAGCTCAAGTTTGCGACGAGGCGACCCGAGGTAATCCAATCCAATCCATCTGTCTCGTGCTCATGATGATTGACTGATAAATTCTTTCTACATCCTGTTCGACTTGGTCTAGCCCCTGCCGGATTATTAGCGGGCAATCAAATTAAATCAAACACCCTTGTCTTGTTTCCTAAATCCTAAAGCAATCGAATCAAATATTTTATTTCCTTTTCAGCGCGTTGGGCAACCTAGAGAAATGGGAGTGGGAGTTTGGAGGAGGGAATTCGTGAAGAGATTAGCTTGGGAAATAGATTATTAGTTCTAATCCCATAATTGGTGTATACTGGGAATTCCACATAAGAGATTTTATGTTCTTCTGTTTAGCTGCTGCAATGTCCTTTGTCACCGCCACCCGTAACTGACATGCAGTTCATCTTCATCAGAAGGGTCGTGCCGTTCTCTGTAATCAGATATATGAACCACCACCACCAGCCGGAAATGCTCCTCCACCGGAAAGAGATAGTTGTCATCTGCCTAGGCTTACCAGCCATTCGTGCGGCCTGACTTGAATGCCTAGACGCGCACGGCGCGGTCGATCTAGGACAAACCTGCCGATGTACCGCGCAAAGGAGTGTGCACGACCACATCATTTTGGATGAAGGAGAACGTGGCGTCCGTCATCTGCTTGGTGATAGGGGCAAAGCTCCCCTTTGGGCAAGGTAGGGCAGCCACCCTACCTTGATTTTTGGTGAATGCATTAAGATGCACGTGTTTTTTTCTTCTGAATATTGTGAGTGATCATACATCAAAACGGATTTTGTATGAAAAAGTAATACTTGTTTTAATAAATACTGCGCAAAACTGATTTTAAACAGAAAAACTAAGTATAAAATATATAGACTCATTTTCTACGTTGAATATGAATAATATTTCTTGAATTACATAGATTTACCATGAACCTTACTATATACAAGATAGCATTGAGCTAATTGTTGTTTATACAAGGATAATTTGCTGCTTTAAAGATTTCTTGATATTTGAAAGGTGTTTCCTCTGATGGTATTATCAGCTCATTGAATTAGATTTGTTTTTAACAACCGAGTTGCGCATCGATCGAGGGATATTCAGTATTGTTGATCGATAGGATTATGGAGGATTAAAAAAACATTGAGATGACAATTTCCTATGTTGATAGGTTCTACTTTTAATCAAATATGTTTATATTTTTATTGTTCTAAGGGATTGTGTTAGAATCATATATAACATTAATGCCTCATGATTATTGTTAATCATCGCATCATTTTCTAAGATTTGGCCACCCTACCTTATATTATTTCTGTCCTTCACCACTGCTTGGTGATTACGTGTATTCCGATGTAGCCATGAAGTTCTCGCGTCGGTGGCTCCAGTCAGTTCGATGAGGACCTAGAGGATGGGACATTGTGGCGAATTCTCTTTCGGCCTTTGGCGTGGATTAATTGCATGGGTGAGCCTCCACAGTTGGCTGCATCTTGGTCGTCTAGCGGCGGCGTAGCACCAGGCATCATAGACAGTTAATCCATGAGGCGATTTCCTTCTAATTCTCAATTCCCAATCGAATTACCTCGTTCCCCCAGGGCAAAGATATTAGGGAGTTGACCCCAGAAATTCCTCTTCCCCCTCCCTCCTCAAGTCCCGTGTCCACGAAACAAACAACAGACTTCACGTCCCACATCCCCGAACTCCCATTCCCAAGTTCCAACTTCCCCAAAAAAAAAGTCCCAACTTCCCCCAACTAAATGTGTTGTGTATATCAAAGTCAGGCCAATCCATGGTGTCGTAAATAAAGCATTTGGCAGGTAAAAAAAATCGTGGTATGCCAAGCAAAACCAGAGACCCTCTCCCTCCGTATAAAACCTAGATCCAAGCTTTTTGTTCGTATGCGAGGATCAGCTGGTTGAGGATACCATGGGCGGCCGGTTGGAGAACGAAAGTCCCTTAGTTGGCTTGTAGGGGAGGTGCTGGTGCGGGCTGACTTGGCGCGAGGCGGAGCCATGGGCGGAGGAGGCGCCCTAGACTGCGCACTGATGTTGGTCGACCTGCTGGTCAATCCGCGTGTGTTCATCTCCCTGGCGTCGATGACTTCACCGAGAATGACACCGACGTTTCTTCTAAAAAAGAACGACACCGACGGCCTATGTCTCCACGCTACGGATGCCCTCAAGATGGCGATTAGATGGCTGAGGATTGTGTCATGCTGGTCGGTCATGCCCACTAGGATGCGTCCGCCACAACGAAGACATGATCTATAGCATGTCTTCCTTCACCTCGACTCCATCGATCACTGCTTCTTGGTACGTCCCCTGGTTCTTGGTCTCTAAGCAGATCTTGTGTGTTTTTCTTGAAGTATGATTCAGTCGTCAATTTTATAGTATGTACGCTGCCATGCGGTGACGCTGATCCTGTCGAGATGTGTATGTGTGGAGGAAGTAGTCTGTTTGTGCAGGTCATTTGATCGGAATAAAATGGTCAAGATCACCGTGAACACAGCGAGAGAACTGCGAACTCCATGAAATATGTTTGTCTGTTGATATTTCTTCCTTAGCAATAAGTTGGTTGCAAATGAGAGACGAACGATGAAGTATGCTTGCGTTGATATTATACATTATGAGAATTTTAGATTTCATTAATTACCTATGTATGCCTTGTTGATGGTTTCATTGGTTGATGTGTATGGTTTTGTAAGTATTATGCCGGGAGGGTGAGTGGATTGATACTTCAAGAAGGTGACTAGAGCTCTATTATTATCAGCTGCTAGATTCTGCTTCGGTTGGAATTTTATTTTCAAGAATGGCTTTAATTGGATTTCTAACTGATTCCTCAAAAATTTGCTACCACAATAGCTTTTGAACTGATTAATTTGGTTTCTGTACCGCTAGGCACACTACATCGGGGAACATGGTATCATTATCAGCGTACACCATTATCGTATTAGTGAACTCTTGATGTTCCTGCACTCTGAACACAGTTTGTTCAAATAAGAGGAATGGGACACTAGAATAGCTATGTTTGATTGTTCCTTATGGACGTTGATCACATAGTTTTAGTTCTTTTAATTGCAGTATAGTCTTCTTATGTGATGACATGCTGAGTTGCATATACAATTTTTTTTTGTATTTTTATAAATTGGAAATAAGTGGACAACTAAAATATATATTTGAAATATGTATCCTTTGTTGTATTTTTATTTACAGAGAACCCATTCCTACTCCGCTTCATCCAAGGCTAAAAGACTCAACGGATCAACTCGATCCTCAATAATTGGTGTCAGCGAGCCAAGAGATCTGAGACCTACGGGATACGGCTACCGAGTGCACATGTCAGTTTGCTGCCATGACGATGATGGTAACACATGGCTATAAAGATGCTCGATCTCGCACCGCATGACATGTCCACCGTCGACCACCGCGTCATGCTAAACATCGAGGGGTGACCCTCTGGTGTCGTGGAACGGAGAATGCATTGGGTTCAGACGCTAGAGAACAGGTTGGCCGTTGAGGTGGAGTCAAAACTAGGAAAACAAACTGGAATGATGTGTTTCGTAGGAAACTCGGCTGAAATTATAACTACATTTTATGTTTATACGTGTTACATGTGCATCCATAAAAAATTAGGTACCCGTAGCAACGCACGGGCATTTAACTAGTAAGTGTTAGAAATTCAGTTTGGACAGAGTGAAAAACATCACAGAAATTCAGTTTGGACAGTGAACACTGTCACTGCACACTTGTGCTTGTCCAAAACCTGGACAACACAGGATAGGATCAGGCAAACCAAACCTGAGCAGCCACAGAGGGCTCAAGTTTCACCATAGCAAGGCTGTTGCTAGGCAAGCAACAGCAAGGCAAGGCAAAGGATGAGTCATAAAGTAAATGAGCCTGTGTGTCATGGCCAGGGATGAAGTAGGGGCCATATAAATAGCACACAAACCCTAGAACCATGTCAGTCGACCACATTTGCAAATCATCAGGTAAGGGTGAAGCAAGAACAAGCACAGTTCATCCAGTTCATAACCAAGAACAGAAACCAACACAACCAACTTAGCCACCAGGAATCATGGTGACCTGAGAAGATCAACCAGAGATTGGAGGTGAAGGGCTGAGTACAGAAACCCCAAGTCTGCATCAACCAAATATTTCACACTAGGAGCTGGAACAAGGTATACCAAATACCTGGACAGATCCAATGGATCTGATCCATCACATATGCATGAAATAAGCATGGGATGAGCAGATGCTCATATGGGTAGATCATCACTTGGTTTTCACCAAGGATTACTGCCAGTCAAAAGCTACTAAAAATAGAAAGCATCTAGGTACAGATCTTGTACACAGAAACTAGCACACATGCACAGATGCACACCATAGCCAGATCACATGCACAGATAGCACCAGTAGATGAATTGCAAGGATTAGCAGCTAAGACTACACAGTAAATCCTAAGCTATGAACCATCAGTAAACCCTAGATTTTCATCAGGCAAGCATATTAGCATTCATCTCAAGGATGATTCCCAAATATGCAAGCAAAGGTTGAGTAGCCACAAGATCCAACTATTTTGGTGAGCAACCAATCAGGAGCAAGGCCACTGAGGTCACATCACACTTAGCATCAACTAAAATGAAGCCAAACATAGCACATCATTATCCAGGAATGGATTCAGATTCAATTGCTTGCCAGATAATCATGAACAACTAAGTCATTTGCAAGAAAATCATTTAAATCATTACTGCATAAGCAGTTCATCATAATTTAATTAATACAAGCATGAATTTATCACAGATCCATGCTTAATACTGACAGCAACATAATATAAGGCAACACAGTTTAATCCATAGCCACTAGAGCAAGTCTAGGTAGCTAAGATGAGCAACAGCACAAGTAAGCAACATCATAGTGATGCTTGAGCATCAGTATCACAAAGGAAATTGAATCACTTAGCCACAGTATTAATCAGTAAGCCATCACTGACATTGGATTGATCAAATGGATCAATTGCAGCAAGCCAAGCTACACAGGGAAGTTAGCCAACAAGCAAGGAATGATCCAATGGATCATTGGCTTGCATAGATAGCACTGAAGCAGATCACAGGCATCACTGGCACACACACAAGTGTCACTGATGCATCACAAATACACCTAGACAAGCAAGCATGATATACCAGTAAGCACAAGCAAGTCATAACCAAGCATAGCATGGCATAGTTAGCTTTTGAGCAAGCACAGTAGAGCATGGCAAGTACAGAGCATGCTAGGAGCAGCAGAGAAGCAAGCACAGCATGAATAGCAAGCAAAGCAGCATGTGCCAAGATCAAGAATGGTAATTGGGTCATGAGCTTGCGAAATGAAGCACAGAAAATTGCGCAGCAGCAATAGCATGGCTCTGCGTGATCACAGGATCACCAGAGAGCAACAGAGCATGAGGAGGAAGAAGAACAGTGGCAAGGGAGGCGCACAGAAGAGAAGGAGGAGATGCAACACTTACTTGCGCCTGGAAGCAGAAGCTAGGGCATGGCGAGGCAGTGCTCGCGCGGCCCTAACAGCTGCGAGTCCAGGGTAGGCGCCGACGTTACGCCGGCGAACCCAAACACGAACCCAGCACCACCGTAGCAGAAGCACCTGAGGCGACGGCACGAGTACTGCGAGCAGCACCCGCGCCAGGTCAACCCAGGAGCACACCCATCGTCGGCGAGGACGAGCGCTCGCCGGAGTTCGTCGAGGCGAATCTCCGCGAGATCCAGAACGGAGGCGATTCGCCAGGAGAGGAAGAGAAGGGGAAAACTACGCGGACAGATCGATAGATCTGCACGCGGCGGTTCTAGTTCGGTAGGTGGCTACGGCGGAGGAGCACGGCGATGGCCGGAGCGAGGCGGCGGCCATGGCGGCGACGCCATCGCCAGAGCGTCGCGAGAGGTTAGGGTTAGAGGTGGACGAGAGAGAGAGAGAGGGCCGAGTGAGTGAGAGCGGTGGGCCGTTCGGCGCCACCGAGCCGCTATGGGGCAAGCCTTAGTGGGCTGTCCCATGGGCTTAGGTTATTGGGCTGGGCCCAATACGGTCCAGGGGGGTATTTTAGTCTTTTAATATTTAATAAAAAGCCAGAACTTTACCAAATTTTAATAAATCAAATACAACTCTAAAAATCCATTAAAAATTGGATTAATGAATGAAAAATAAATCTTAACAAGAATAAAATATGAATGGAATTTATGAAACAAATTCAAAATTATGAATTTTAAGAATTTAAATAATAACTTAGAATTTAAAATTATTATTTCCTTGTAATTAAAATTCAAGGAAAAATCTCAAATAAGTTCAAATACTTATTTTCAAACATTTCAAAATGAAATTCTAATATTCCAAGTCATTTCTATTGAAAAGGGTATTTTTCCAAGAAAAATACTATATTCCTTTTTATTCCAAAAACTATAGAGGTAACTCAATAATTTCAAATTATTTTTGGAATGATTAAGGAAATCATCAAGTAAAATAGTTTTACTTTGAATTGTGTACTTTGTGTGAATTACAATGATTTATACTTTTAAATCAATTGTAAATTACTGTCGAAGACATAAATCTTAAACGCAACCCTAAATTGATATAACTCAGCGGGGTAAAGGGATCCAACATAAAATAATACATCCATGATTGCATTATTTGGATTTTATAACATTGTCCTTACCGGACAATGATGCTTCTTACAGAACCCGAGGTCCAGGTTCCATCATGACATTGAACCGCACTATCTCGCAAATCCACGTGCAAGTTCACCCTTGCTCATGTCAACTTGAGTATTTTCTACTACTTTAATGCAAAGCTATATACTTATCATTCCTGCATCGCAAATGAAATGTTACTTTCCAACTATGAATATGACTATGTGGCTGGCAATGGAACCATGGTATGTGTTGATATGGTGGAGGTTCCATTGCAATGGGTTATATCACACTAGGATTAATTACCAATGCCGTCCAGTGATTCTAGCGCCGTACAAATTTCGTTGGCCATGAGATCTATAATGGCTCTGGGAAAGCCAGCCGTATCTTTTCCCTTCTGCACGCCAACGGATTGGTAGAGCCGGTGGGGTGTTGGAGGCACTTCCGCAATAGGTTGGGATATCCTTTTAAATCCCCATCCATTAGTGATGATAAGCTCTACCATCTATGAAGGATTGTCCGGAGTACACCGTGAGTAAAGCCGTATTATCGGGGGAAGTCTACTGGGGGTGTACGGTTGGATAAAAGGGTGGGTTTGCAACAAGGAGAAGGCGGTGTGGGCTTGGATCTTTATACCTGGCCTCACACCAAAGGAAGTGTGAACGGGGGCAAGTCCCTGCGGATGGCAAAACGGGTGAGATCTCTTGTGGGAAAAGTAACGCACCTCTGCAGAGTGTATCAAATTGTGGCTGTCACTCCTTGTTCCGGGAAGGGAACTGCGAACGCGGCAGGAAAGGAACTCCACGAAGTTCTAGTCAACCTGTGAAGACTGACGGGCATAGTTTTCATAATAAAAGCAACCTTTTGAAGAAATGATTGCAAAACATGCATTGACCTGTGATTTCCTGATCAATGGTCGTAGCTAGTGCATCAAACACCTTTTTATTCTTTTAGAACTTGCTGAGTACCCCTGTACTCACTTTCTTTCGACACCCTTGCTAGACTGTGATCCAGAAGTGGAGGCCATCAACGATGGAGCACCAGAAGGAAGTTACGAGCTGGTCTACGAAGAACCTGATCTTACCGGCGGAGTGGAAGGCGTAGACTATGGGATAGTCTACGGACCAGATGACACGGAGGTGGAGGAGTAGTGACATACCCTAGCATCATAGAGCCAAGCAACGTAGAACTTACCTAAATAAGTTGTTGAGCTCTCTTTATATTTGTTATGAGTTGTAATCGTACTTAAGTAGTATCTTAGGGTGTTCTCATAGGACCTGTGAGAATACCAACTTGTTAAGACAATGTTTGTAATAAAGTATGGAGTGTTATGACCTGCAATGTTTCTGTTGTACCACTCTGAGGGATATGGCAAATTGTGAAGAAGTCCCTTCGCAAAGATCATATCAACGACTTGTATACTACAACATGCAGTGGTATGCTGGGTCACCGCAAGTGATGTCTCTAGAACATGTGTATTTGTATTCAAATACATATTCTTGATATGCACATGTGTAGGGGGAGCTCCGTCGAGTTTTTGCAAATCTAAGTATCTCCTCATACTATCATATGTTATTGTAAAGTCATGTGTTGTCATCAAACACCAAAAAGGGGGAGATTGTAAGAGCAAAGTTTACACCCCAAGTTTTGTGTGTTTGATGACAACACTTGAGTAATCTCACCGTGTGCCTTGAGTATCATTGTTAGATTTGCAAGTGCACGGTGACCTCGCTGGACACGTCAAGATCGGAAGACTGAAGCGTAGTTGATAGGTTTTCTGGTTTTGTGTGTGTATCGCGAGGTGACATGGAGGGAGAGAAAAAGGGGAGAAAACCAGTTTTAGCCAGGTCGGTACTACCGGTACCTGTAGCGGTAGTACCGCTACCCCTATAGGTACCGCCCACGGTACCGCTCTGAGATCTGCGTTGAAATGGACCCACAGTACGAGTTGCGGTACCTCTGCAGTACCTGGAGCGGTAGTACCGCTCACGAGCGGTAGTACCGCCCACGGTACCGCCCAGGTACCGTAACTAGTTACGGCAGTACCGCTCTGGTACCGCTCCGGTACCGCTTCGAGTCCAGTAAGGTTTGGACCCTGTTGCGGTACCTCGAGCGGTACCACGAGCGGTAGTACCGCTCTGCGTCCACATGTACCAGATCTGGGGAATTCGAACTCAGAGCGGTAGTACTGCTTCCCAGAAGCGGTAGTACCGCTTAGGAAAAAACTGGACATAACGGTTGGATTTGGAGGAGCCTATTTAAGGGCTCCTTCTTCCCCAATACGATTTTATCTCTCCTCTCTCTCTCCTCTATTGTTGCTGAGCTTAATCCTTGAGGATCTCCTTCACCATCCAACCAATCTTGCCCAAACTTTGAGGAGTGGTGGAGGAGACCCCGATCTATAGTTCTACCAAGAGAGATTTCACCAATACTAGCTATTCCTTAGTGGATCTTGGTGGTAGGGTTCCTATGGTGGAGCATTGGAGAAGGGTTCCTATGGTGGAGCATTGGAGATGTGCAGCTATGGAGGTTAGCTTGGTGATGTACTAGCTCCATAGGGTGTTGGGAGCATCCTTGTGTGTGGAGCTCGCCCCAACCTTGTGAAGGAATCACCGCCTCGACCGGTGCCTTAGTGGAAGAGGGAGAGCACTGATAACCCACAAGTATAGGGGATCGCAGCAGTCTTCGCGGGTAGTATAACCCAATTTATTGATTCGACACAAGGGGAGACAAAGAACACTTGGAAGCCTTAACAGCGGAGTTGTCAATTCAGCTGCACCTGGAAACAGACTTGCTCGCAAGAGTTTATCAGTAGTAACAGTTTTATAGCAGTAGCAGTAGTGAAATAACAGCAGCAGAGTAACAGAGACAGCAGTAGTGATTTTAGCAAACAGCAGGATTAAAATATTGTAGGCACGGGGACGGATGACGGGCATTGCATGGATGAGAGAAACTCATGTAACAATCATAGCAGGGCATTTGCAGATAATAATAAAACGGTGTCCAAGTACAAAGCAATCAATAGGCATGTGTTCCAATTATAGTCGTACGTGCTCGCAATGAGAAACTTGCGCAACATCTTTTGTCCTACCAGCCGGTGGCAGCCGGGCCTCAAGGGAAACTACTGGATATTAAGGTACTCCTTTTAATAGAGTACCGGAGCAAAGCATTAACACTCCGTGAACACATGTGATCCTCACATCACTACCATTCCCTCCGGTTGTCCCGATTTCTGTCACTTCGGGGCCATCGGTTCCGGACAGCGACATGTGTATACAACTTGCAGGTAAGATCAATAAACAATGAATATCATGATGAAACAATAACATGTTCAGATCTGAGATCATGGCACTCGGGCCCTAGTGACAAGCATTAAGCATAACAAGTTGCAACAATATCATCAAAGTACCAATTACGGACACTAGGCACTATGCCCTAACAATCTTATGCTATTAAATGACCAATCTCATCCAATCCCTACCATCCCCTTCGGCCTACAGCGGGGGAATTACTCACACATGGATGGGGGAAACATGGCTGGTTGATGGAGAGGCGTTGGCGGTGATGATGGCGATGATCTCCTCCAATTCCCCGTCCCGGCGGAGTGCCAGAACGGAGACTTCTGGCTCCCGCGACGGAGTTTCGCGATGTGGCGGCGTTCTGGAGGCTTTCTGGCGACTTCGACTTCTCCCCGTGCGTTTTTAGGTCGAAGGCGTTATATAGTCCGAAGGAGGGCGTCGGAGGCCGGCCGAGGGGGGCACACCATAGGGCCGCGCGGCCCCCCCTAGGCCGCACCGCCTTATGGTGTGGGGCCCTCGGGCCTCCACCTTACTTGTCCTTCTGGCTTCGTCAGTATTCTGGGAAAATAGGCCCTTCTGCATAAATTCCGAGGATTTTCCCGAAAGTTGGATTTCTGCACAAAAATGAGACACCAGAGCAGTTCTGCTGAAAACAGCGTTAGTCCGTGTTAGTTGCATCCAAAATACACAAATTAGAGGCAAAACAATAGCAAAAGTGTTCGGGAAAGTAGATACGTTTTGGACGTATCAACTCCCCCCAAGCTTAGCTTATTGCTTGTCCTCAAGCAATTCAGTTAACAACTGAGCGATAAAAGAACTTTCACGAACACATTTTCTCATATGATGTATATATTCTCATGCTATGGCTAATACTTAAGCAGTTCATAATGAGATACATGCAAATAAGATCATCTAACAGCTATGTCAATCATGGAGAGGTACCAACAATTAATAATAAGCATCATGAATCATGTATATAAGCAGGATTGCAATGTTCATAAGAGAGTATGATAAAGTGGTATCTCGCTTGCCTGTATTTGATCGGCAAAACATAAATGCCCAGGCACCTCTGGAGTTCATAGAAAGACTAGAAGTAGTGATTGTCAAAGATAAAAGCATCAAAGTTATACCACAATCAATCATATTTTGAGACAAGCATATTGTACTAAGAATGACAGTTGTGCTCTCAAGATAGTGCTCAAAGAAATAATGGAGACACAACATAAAAGTAAAAGATTGACCCTTCACAGAGGGAAGCAGTGATTAACATGCGCTAGAGCTTTTCATTTTTGAAATTAGGAGTAAAATTATTTTGAGAGGTGTTTGTCGTTGTCAACGAATGGTAATGGGTACACTAACTACCTCGCCAACCGGACTCCCAAGAGCGGCTCCCATGAATTATTTGCATTTTTATGTGGCACTCCTTCCAACCTTTCTTACACAAACCATGGCTAACCGAATCCTCGGGTGCCTGCCAACAATCTCATACCATGAAGGAGTGCCTTTTTATTTTAGTTTTATTATGATGATGACACTCCCCCCAACCTTTGCTTACACAAGCCATGGCTAACCGAATCCTTCGGGTGCCGTCCAACTATCACATACCATGGAGGAGTGTCTATTTAAGTTAATTAATTTGGGACTGGGAATCCCGTTGCCAGCTCTTTTTGCAAAATTATTGGATAAGCGGATGTGCCACTAGTCCATATGAGAGTCCGTCAATAGTAAATGAAAAGGTTGAAAGCTAAACACCACATACTTCCTCATGAGCTATGAAACATAAACACAAATTGAGAAGCATTTTGAAGGTTTTAAAGGTAGCGCATGAGAATTTACTTGGAATGGTTTGAAATGCCATGCATAGGTATTTATGGTGGACACTTTGGAACAACTTGGTTTTCAAGTGTTTGGAAGCACGAGCAGCGTTCCCGCTCAGTACAAGTGAAGGCTAGCAAAAGACTAGGGAGCGACAAATCAAGAGAGCAGTAACTGTCATAATCATGCTTGCGGCAAAATAAATTAACGGAGGCATAAAAGTGATACAAGAACTCTGAAGCAATGTAAATCATTGAGGCTTAATTGACTTTTGTTCAGTCATATGCATGCGTGAGCATGTGCCAAGTCGATATAAATGAATTATTCAGAGGAGGATACCACAATGCCATACTTACTTATGAATAAACAATGCAAGCAAACATCCATGACATGCTACTCATATTAATAAATTGGAGCTAAACATGACAGATCATAAACTACTAGACTTTCTCAAATAACATATACCTCACATGAACCAGCTAAGCGTGCTCACATGGATGAGTATATGTACAAAAATGAAAACAAATAGAGTTCATACCAGCCTCTCACCACAATCCAATTGTTGTAGATCGTCATTATTGCCTTTCACTTGTGTAGCTTGGATAATATGAAATGAAAACCACGCTCCAGCCACCGAAGACCATTGAACTCATAATGAACTTTACAAACCAAAGAAGAACAGCAAATATTTTTGGTGTTTTCGAATTAGAAACAAGAACAAAAGGAAACAAGCAAACAAAGCAAAATCTTTTTGGGTTTTCTTATAGCAAACTGGCAATAGCAAATAAAGCAAAACAAATGCAAGAAACCAAAGCAAACAAATGGTGAAGAGAAACAACAGAAATATTTTTGGTCTTTTTGTGTTTTGGGAAAGAAACAAAGCAAAAACAAGAAATAGCAAACTAGAAAACTCACATAAACACAAAGCAGCAGAAATTCGTCAAACTTGACAGCAGTACAGTACCCGATTTTTAATAAATTCTTCCACTGCTCAAATCGAAAAGTGTTCAACTAATGAAAGTTAGATAACAACCTGGGGAACGTGCACAAAAATTGGCTTCGCAAAATAATGTTCTGGCTATTTTTGCGAATTTTTACGGTAACAGTCCAGAATCTGTTTTCAGGCAGCACTTCCCCAAATATCATCTTCCTCTCATTAGAAAACCACTCAAACGAACAAAACAAGTATGTACAAGTATCCAGCAATCATAATATGCAAAGAATGAGTGATGCCGGTATACCTCCCCCCAAGCTTAGGCTTTTGGCCTAAGTGGAGTTCAACCCCAACGAGGATCGCTGTTCCTCGCCGGTGGATAATTCATGGCGTAGTCATAGTAAAGTTCCTGTGCAGAAGAAAAGCGTGGAGGCTCCACATGTCCAATATGTTGATGCGAGGAACTTGCTGCATCGGATGATGAGTCGAGGTGCTCCTCGACCTCCTCCGTGTCATCTCTTGCATGATGGCCTCCTCCCTCTATGTGTGCATCCAGTGCACCTTCTGTGACCGATCAATCTTCCCTGGAATCAAGGTTAGACAGAACAGGCGCAGGCAATCTTACTAGTTTCTCAGTTTTCTTAGTTATTCTCCAGACTTTCTTATAAAATGTCATCTTTTAAAACAGGTTACCCAAGTTGGAGGAATCAGAAACAAATTCATGTTTAATCATAGAGGCTATGTCAAGTTTTTCTATGGAAAATGGAATATCAAGATGATGAGGTTCTACATTATGAAAAGCTAGTAAACGAGAGGCGATGAGACCTCCACAAATTTCACCTTTCTCACAGTTAGTAGCAAGTCTATAAGCTATCAATGCCCCCAAATTATAAGTCCTACTACTTTGCAGTGCCGCAGCTAGAAAAGCTAAATCCGGGATAGATAGTTTACCACCAATCTTTCTAGCAAGAACGCATTTAGTAATGAAATAAGCAAAGTAGCGGATATCTGGGAGCTGAATGCTAGTGATTTTACCACTATCCTCTGAGAAACTCCTTCCATAGCAAATCATCTTGAAGAGGCTTAAGAGTTCTTGCGGCGATCCCCTTATATTCTCGCATGATCCCCATTGCGGTACTCTAATTGCTGCACAAAAATCACTGAATGGCAAGTTGACAGCTTTATTGTAAATTTTATACTGAACCGTGGGGTTAGATCGCGACCAATTGAACTTAAAGTCCTGCACAACAGACATAGTTAATTTTTCATATTGGCTTGGCTCTCCTTCAACAAAATCACTCAGCCCTGCACGAGAAATTAGACTCCGAACATCTTCCAATATTCCCGCGCTTCTCATGAAATCTGCACACGGGTAGTAAGAGGGGTATACTCCCTCTTCACGGTTCACTCTCATGATTTGTTGGACCTCCAATTCTTGTTGGTTAAGTTGATATCTATTCCACTCCATTTTCTGAAATTTTTCAACAAACAATATAAAATTTGATTTGGTGACATATAATCAAGGGGAACTACTATAGGAACTTGCTAGAGTGATAATCATGCATCAAAACTAGTTTATACAACATAGAACAAGCATGCAAGCTCACTAAACATGTTACCTACAGCAGCAAAATATTCAAGATATACTCAACCAAACAAAATTCTACTTGGATAGGCGGAGGACCACATACCGGAGAGCAAATGTGCCAAATTTCAGACAGAAATCTGGGCTGAGCAAAGAGATCGAAAAATCCTGAGCTCTTGAGCAAAAACGCGAGTGAGAGAAAGCTGGTTCGAGTTTTTTCGGTAGAGAGAAGATGCTGGGAGAAAGAGATGAAGTAGTGGGGCAAGGAGGGGCCCACACCACAGGGTGGCGCGCCCACCTCCTTGGCCAAGCCGGCCTGTGGTGTGGCACCCTGGGGTGCCCCACAGGTCATCCTCTGGTGCTCCCAGGTGCCTCTTCGAAAAATAGGACCAACGGTATGTAGGATAACGTTGCATAGAAAACAAAAAATTTCCTACGGCGAACACACAATCCAAGCCAAGATGCAATCTAGAAGACGGTAGCAACGAGGGGGTATCGAGTCTCACCCTTGAAGAGATTCCAAAGCCTACAAGATGAGGCTCTTGTTGCTGCGGTAGACGATCACTTGCCGCTTGCAAAAGCGCGTAGAAGATCTTGATCACGATCGGTTCCGGCGCCACGAACGGGCAGCACCTCCGTACTCGGTCACACGTTCGGTTGTTGATGAAGACGACGTCCACCTCCCGTTCCAGCGGGCAGCGGAAGTAGTAGCTCCTCTTGAATCCGACAGCACGACGGCGTGGTGTCGGTGGCGGTGAAGAAGTCCGGCGGAGCTTCGCTAAGCTACGCGGGCTATATGGAGGAGAGGGGGGCGGCTAGGGTTTGGGAGGGGGTGGCCGGCCACTTCAAGGGGGGCGGCCAGCTTGTGGTCTTGGGGTGGCCGGCCCCTTCCCTTGGCCCCTCATTATATAGGTGGATCCCCAAGTGTTGGTGTCCAAGTCTTCGAATAAGACCCGAACCAAAAACCTTCCATAAGAGGGGGAAACCTAGCCCAACTAGGACTCCCACCAAAAGGTGGGATTTCCACCTCCCATGTGGGGGGTGGCCGGCCCCCTAAGGGGGAGTCCACTTGGGACTCCTCCCCACCTAGGGCTGGCCGGCTATGGAGGTGGAGTCCCATGTGGACTCCACCTTCCTTGGTGGTTTCTTCCGGACTTTTCTAGAACCTTCTAGAACCTTCCATAGAACCTTCCGCGACATTTTAATTCACATAAAATGACATCCTATATATGAATCTTATTCTCCGGACCATTCCTGAACTCCTCGTGATGTCCGGGATCTCATCCGGGACTCCGAACAAATATTCGAACTCCATTCCATATTCAAGTACTACCATTTCAACATCCAACTTTAAGTGTGTCACCCTACGGTTCGTGAACTATGCGGACATGGTTGAGTACTCACTCCGACCAATAACCAATAGCGGGATCCGGAGATCCATAATGGCTCCCACATATTCAACGATGACTTTAGTGATCGAATGAACCATTTACATATAATACCAATTCCCTTTGTCTCGCGATATTTTACTTGTCCGAGGTTTGATCTTCGGTATCACTCTATACCTTGTTCAACCTCGTCTCCTGACAAGTACTCTTTACTCGTACCGTGGTATGTGGTCTCTTATGAACTCATTCATATGCTTGCAAGACATTAGACGACATTCCACCGAGAGGGCCCAGAGTATATCTATCCGTCATCGGGATGGACAAATCCCACTGTTGATCCATATGCCTCAACTCATACTTTCCGGATACTTAATCCCACCTTTATAGCCACCCATTTATGCAGTGGTGTTTGGTGTAATCAAAGTACCTTTCCGGTATAAGTGATTTACATGATCTCATGGTCATAAGGACTAGGTAACTATGTATCGAAAGCTTATAGCAAATAACTTAATGACGAGATCTTATGCTACGCTTAATTGGGTGTGTCCATTACATCATTCATACAATGACATAACCTTGTTATTAATAACATCCAATGTTCATGATTATGAAACTAATCATCCATTAATCAACAAGCTAGTTTAAGAGGCATACTAGGGACTTCTTGTTTGTCTACATATCACACATGTACTAATGTTTCAGTTAATACAATTATAGCATGATATATAAACATTTATCATAAACATAAAGATATAAATAATAACCACTTTATTATTGCCTCTAGGGCATATCTCCTTCAGTCTCCCACTTGCACTAGAGTTAATAATCTAGATTACATTGTAATATACCTAACACCCATGGCATTCTGGTGTTGGTCATGCTTTGCCCTAGGGAGAGCTTTAGTCAACGGATCTGCTACATTCAGATCAGTGTGTACTTTGCAAATCTTTACTTCTCCATCTTTGATGTACTCGCGAATCGAGTGGTAACGCAGCTTGATATGCTTCAGCCTCTTGTGTGACCTTGGTTCTTGTGCATTGGCGATGGCACCCATGTTATCACAGTAAATGATTAATGGGTCCAGTGCACTAGGAACCACACCGAGCTCTACAATGAACCTCTTCATCCATACCGCTTCTGATGAAGCCTCTGAAGCCGCTATGTACTCTGATTCTGTTGAAGACTTCGCCACCGTGCACTGCTTCGAGCTTGCCCAGCTTACTGCAGCACCATTCAATATAAACACGTACCCAGATTGTGACTTAGAGTCATTAGGATCAGTGTTCCAACTTGCATCGGTGTAACCGTTTACAACGAGCTCTTGGTCACCTCCATAACAAAGAAACATATCCTTAGTTCTTTTCAAGTACTTCAGGATATTCTTGACCGCTGTCCAGTGCTCCATACCTGGATCACTTTGATATCTGCTAGTCAAACTAACAGCATGTGCTATATCCGGTCTAGTACATAGCATGGCATACATGATAGATCCTATTGCCGAGGCATAGGGGATATTACTCATCCTTTCTCTTTCTTCTGCCGTAGCCGGTCCTTGAGTTTTACTCAATACCTTGCCTGGTAACATAGGTAAGAACCCTTTCTTACTTTCGTCCATTCTAAATTTCTTTAGAATCTTGTCCAGATATGTACTCTGTGATAGCCCTATTAGGCGTCTTGATCTATCTCTATAGATCTTGATGCCTAATATGTATGATGCTTCACCAAGGTCTTTCATTGAAAAACTATTATTCAAATAACCTTTAACACTGCTTAATAGTTCTATATCATTCCCGATCAATAATATGTCATCTACATATAATATCAGGAATGCTACAGAGCTCCCACTCACTTTCTTGTAAATACAGGCCTCTCCATGACACTGTATAAACCCGAAGTCTTTGATCACCTTATCAAAGCGTCGGTTCCAACTTCTCGATGCTTGCTTCAGTCCATAGATTGAACGCTGAAGTTTGCATACTTTGTCAGCATTTTTAGGATCAACAAAACCTTTGGGTTGTACCATATACAACTCTTCCTCAATGTCTCCATTAAGGAACGCCGTTTTGACATCCATCTGCCAAATCTCATAATCGAAAAATGCAGCTATTGCTAACAAAATCCTCACAGATTTTAGCTTTGCTACAGGTGAGAAAGTCTCATCGTAGTCAACTCCTTGAATTTGTCGGAAACCCTTTGCGACAAGTCGAGCTTTATAGACAGTAATATTACCATCAGCATCTGTTTTTCTCTTGAAGATCCATTTATTTTCGACAGCCTTTCGGCTATCAGGTAAGTCTACCAAAGTCCATACTTTGTTATCATACATGGATCCCATTTCGGATTTCATGGCTTCTTGCCATTTGTTGGAATCTGGGCTCATCATCACTTCTTCATACGTCGCAGGGTCCTCATCATTGTTATCCACAATCATGACATTTAGACAAGGATCATACCAATCAGGAGTGGCACGTTCCCTTGTCGATCTGCGAGGTTCAGTAATTTCCTCGTTCGAAGTTTCATGATCATTATCATTAGCTTCCTCTCGTTGCCGGTGTAGGCGGTACAGTACAACTTGCTTGATCGCGCTACTCTGATCAACGAGTATAGATTCATCAATCTCATCGAGTTCTACTTTTCTTCCAGTCACTTCTTTAGTGAGAAATTCTTTCTCAAGAAAGGTTCCGTTCTTAGCAACAAAGATTTTGCCTTCGGATCTGTGATAGAAAGTGTACCCTATAGTTTCCTTAGGGTATCCTATGAAGACGCATTTCTCCGCTTTGGGTTCTAGCTTGTCCGGTTGTAACTTCTTTACATAGGCTTCGCAACCCCAAACTTTCAGAACGGCTGACTTAGGTTTCTTATTAAACCATAATTCATACGGTGTCGTTTCTACGGATTTTGATGGTGCTCTATTTAAAGTGAATGCGGCTGTCTCTAATGCATAACTCCAAAATGATAACGGCAAATCAGTAAGAGACATCATACAACGAACCATATCTAAGAGAGTTCGATTACGACGTTCGGACACACCGTTTCGTTGAGGTGTTCCCGGCGGTGTCAATTGTGAAAGTATTCCGCATTTCTTTAAATGCATGCCAAACTCATAACTCAGATATTCACCTCCACGATCAGATCGTAGAAATTTAATCTTCTTGTTACGTTGATTTTCTACTTCACTTTGAAATTCCTTAAACTTCTCGAAAGTTTCGGATTTATGTTTCATGAAATAGATATACCCATATCTACTCAGATCATCTGTGAAGGTTAGAACATAACGATAACCACCGCGCGATGCTACGCTCATTGGTCCACATACATCGGTATGTATGATTTCCAATAAGTCAGTAGCTCGCTCCATCATACCATAAAATGGAGTCTTTGTCATTTTTCCCATTAGACATGCTTCGCATCTATCAAGTGACTCAAAGTCAAGTGATTCAAGTAATCCATCAGTATGGAGTTTCTTCATGCGTTTCACTCCAATATGACCAAGACGACAGTGCCACATATAAGTAGAATTATCATTCAATTTAATTCGCTTAGCATCAATGTTATGTATATGCGTATCACTACTATCGAGATCTAACAGAAATAAGCCATTCTTTTGTGGTGCTCGACCATAAAAGATATTATTCATAAAAATAGAACAACCATTATTCTCAGACTTGAATGAATAACCGTCTTGCATTAAACAAGATCCAGATATAATGTTCATGCTCAACGCAGTACATAATAGCAATTATTTAGGCTTAAAACTAATCCCGAAGGTAGATGTAGAGGAAGTGTGCCGATTGCGATCACATTGACCTTGGATCTGCTTTCCAACGCGCATCGTCACTTCACCTTTCAGCGGTTGTCGTTTATTCTTTAGTTCTGTTTCGAGTTACAAATATGAGCAACCGAACCGGTATCAAATACCCGTGTACTAGAACGAGAACCAAAGAAATGAACATCTATAACATGTATATCAGATATACCTTCTTTCTTCTTCTTGACAAGGCCGCTCTTTAGATCTGCCGGATACTTGGAGCAATTACGCTTCCAGTTGTCCCTTCTCCTTGGCAAGAATAGCACTCAGCATCGGGCTTAGGGCCGTTCTTAGGTTTCATAGGAGGCGTGGCAGCTTTCTTGCCACCCTTCTTGAATTTTCCCTTAGACTTGCCCTGTTTCTTGAAACTGGTGGTCTTGTTGACCATCAACACTTGGTGCTCTTTCTTGATCTCAATCTCAGCAGCTTTTAGCATGCCAAAGAGTTCAGGTAACTCCTTGTTCATGTTACTGCATATTGTAGTTCATCACAAAGTTCTTGTAACTTGGTGGCAGTGATTGAAGGACACGATTAATCCCGATCTGTTAGGAATCACTATTCCCAAGTCATCGAAGTTTCTTCGCATGCCCGGTCATGGCGAGCATGTGCTCACTAACGGAGCTGCCTTCTTCCATCATACAGCTGAAGAAATGTTTCGATGCTTCATAGCATTCCACGGTCGCATGAGTCTCGAATATAGCTTTCAGCTCATTCATCAACTCATGAGGATCGTGGTGCTCAAAACGTTTTTGAAGATCGGATTCCGCATCGCACAGGATGGCACACTGAACTTGAGAGTACCGAGTTTTCCGAGTCGCGTAAACAGCTTTTACTTCATCGGTTTCATCTTCTGCAGGAGGGTCACCTAGCGGTGCATCAAGCACAAATTGCAGATTTCCGCCAGAGAGGAAGATCCTCACATGACGGAACCAGTCGGTGAAGTTGCTACCGTTGCTCTTAAGTTTCTCTTTCTCTAGGAACTGATTAAAATTGATTGGGGACGCCATCTCTACAACATATATTTGCAATAGTTTAGACTAAGTTTATGACAAATTGAGTTCAAATTTTAATTCAACATAATTAAAAACCTAAGTGAACTCCCACTCAAAACAATATCCCTCGCATTGTCTTAGTGATCACACGAACCAAATCCACCGCACCTTAACCCGATCATCACGAGAAAAGGTGTGATTTCAATGGCGAACACTCAAAGTGTTCATCATATCAACCATATGATTCATGCTCTACCTTTCGGTATCACGTGTTCCGAGACCACGTCTGTACATGCTAGGCTCGTCAAGACCACCTTAGTATCCGCATGTGCAAAACTGTCTTGCACCCGTTGTATGTACTTATTGAATCTATCACACCCGATCATCAGGAGATGCTTCGAAACGACAAGACTTGGTAACGGTGCTACTAAGGATGAACACTTTATTATCTTGAGATTTTAGTGAGGGATCATCTTATAATGCTACCGTCGCGATCTAAGCAAAATAAGATGCATAAAAAGGATTAACATCACATGCAGTTCATATGTGATATGATATGGCCCTTTTGTCTTTGCGCCTTTGATCTTCATCTCCAAAGCACGGACATGATCTCCATCATCTTCGGGCATGATCTCCATCATCGTCGGCGTAGCGTCAAGATCAATGACGCCGTCTTCATGATTGTTCTCCATGTAGCAACTATAACAACTACTTTGAAATACTACTCAACATGAAATTTAAAGACAACCATAAGGCTCCTGCCGGTTGCCACAATACAATAATGATCATCTCATACATATTCATCATCACATTATGGCCATATCACATCACCAAACCCTGCAAAAACAAGTTAGACGTCTCTAATTTGGTTTGCATATTTTACGTGGTTTAGGGTTTTCGAGAGAGATCTAATCTACCTACGAACATGAACCACAACGTTGATACTAATGTTTTCAATAGAAGAGTAAATTGAATCTTTACTATAGTAGGAGAGACAGACACCCGCAAAGCCTCTTATGCAATACAAGTTGCATGTCGAACGAGGAACAAGTCTCATGAACGCGGTCATGTAAAGTTAGTCCGAGCCGCTTCATCCCACTATGCCATAAAGATGCAAAGTACTCAAACTAAAGATAACAAGAGCATCAACGCCCACAAACCATTGTGTTCTACTCGTGCAACCATCTATGCATAGACACGGCTCTGATACCACTGTAGGATAACGTTGCATAGAAAACAAAAATTTTCCTACGGCGAACACGCAATCCAAGCCAAGATGCAATCTAGAAGACGGTAGCAACAAGGGGGTATCGAGTCTCACCCTTGAAGAGATTCCAAAGCCTACAAGATGAGGCTCTTGTTGCTGCGGTAGACGATCACTTGCCGCTTGCAAAAGCGCGTAGAAGATCTTGATCACGATCGGCTCCGGCGCCACGAACGGGCAGCACCTCCGTACTCGGTCACACGTTCGGTTGTTGATGAAGACGACGTCCACCTCCCGTTCCAGCGGGCAGCGGAAGTAGTAGCTCCTCTTGAATCCGACAGCACGATGGCGTGGTGTCGGTGGCGGTGAAGAAGTCCGGCGGAGCTTCGCTAAGCTACGCGGGCTATATGGAGGAGAGGGGGGCGGCTAGGGTTTGGGAGGGGGTGGCCGGCCACTTCAAGGGGGGCGGCCAGCTTGTGGTCTTGGGGTGGCCGGCCCCTTCCCTTGGCCCCTCATTATATAGGTGGATCCCCAAGTGTTGGTGTCCAAGTCTTCGAATAAGACCCGAACCAAAAACCTTCCATAAGAGGGGGAAACCTAGCCCAACTAGGACTCCCACCAAAAGGTGGGATTTCCACCTCCCATGTGGGGGGTGGCCGGCCCCCTAAGGGGGAGTCCACTTGGGACTCCTCCCCACCTAGGGCTGGCCGGCTATGGAGGTGGAGTCCCATGTGGACTCCACCTTCCTTGGTGGTTTCTTCCGGACTTTTCTAGAACCTTCTAGAACCTTCCATAGAACCTTCCGCGACATTTTAATTCACATAAAATGACATCCTATATATGAATCTTATTCTCCGGACCATTCCGGAACTCCTCGTGATGTCCGGGATCTCATCCGGGACTCCGAACAAATATTCGAACTCCATTCCATATTCAAGTACTACCATTTCAACATCCAACTTTAAGTGTGTCACCCTACGGTTCGTGAACTATGCGGACATGGTTGAGTACTCACTCCGACCAATAACCAATAGCGGGATCTGGAGATCCATAATGGCTCCCACATATTCAACGATGACTTTAGTGATCGAATGAACCATTTACATATAATACCAATTCCCTTTGTCTCGCGATATTTTACTTGTCCGAGGTTTGATCTTCGGTATCACTCTATACCTTGTTCAACCTCGTCTCCTGACAAGTACTCTTTACTCGTACCGTGGTATGTGGTCTCTTATGAACTCATTCATATGCTTGCAAGACATTAGACGACATTCCACCGAGAGGGCCCAGAGTATATCTATCCGTCATCGGGATGGACAAATCCCACTGTTGATCCATATGCCTCAACTCATACTTTCCGGATACTTAATCCCACCTTTATAGCCACCCATTTACGCAGTGGTGTTTGGTGTAATCAAAGTACCTTTCCGGTATAAGTGATTTACATGATCTCATGGTCATAAGGACTAGGTAACTATGTATCGAAAGCTTATAGCAAATAACTTAATGACGAGATCTTATGCTACGCTTAATTGGGTGTGTCCATTACATCATTCATACAATGACATAACCTTGTTATTAATAACATCCAATGTTCATGATTATGAAACTAATCATCCATTAATCAACAAGCTAGTTTAAGAGGCATACTAGGGACTTCTTGTTTGTCTACATATCACACATATACTAATGTTTCAGTTAATACAATTATAGCATGATATATAAACATTTATCATAAACATAAAGATATAAATAATAACCACTTTATTATTGCCTCTAGGGCATATCTGCTTCACGGTATAATTTTTGTGAATTTTTGAAAACTTTGAAAAATGCACATTTCTGGGTATTAAGTTTATTATTACTGGCCAGGAAATTTTTTGGAAACTCTAATTAAGTAAGGAACTTTGCAAATCAAAAGTGCTACAGCAAGTAAGACAAGTGGAGTGAGAAAGAGATGTTGTTTACCGCCTCTATGCATATAAAAAGTATTCGTTAACAAGGTTGATCAAGTCTTGCCACCGAATAATTTTTACATAACATAAGAAGAAATAAACCTCAAATCAATCATGTTACCTTGAATTGTATTGATATGGATCCAATCATAAGATTTTGATAACCTTCTTTAGGCTCATATATAGGACAATCAATAGTTCCAACTTTGATAGTTCTCACATTAGAAATAGTATTGACTCCACATACTTTATCAATCTTCTTGGGGAAATAGACGGTATGCTCCTTATCATCAACATTAAAAGTAACCTTTCCTTTATTGCAATCAATAACAGCCCCTGCGGTGTTAAGAAAAGGTCTCCCAAGAATAATAGACATATTATCATCTTCAGGCATTTCCAACACAACAAAATCAGTTAATATCAAGCAGTTAGTAGTAACTTGAACAGGAACATCCTCACATATACCAACAGGAATAGAAGTAGATTTATCAGCCATTTGCAAAGATATATCAGTAGGTATCAACTTATCTAGATAAAGTCTCTTATAAAGAGAAAAAGGCATAACACTAACACCGGCTCCCAAGTCACATAGAGCAGTTTTAACATAATTATTCTTAATAGAACAAGGAATAGTAGGTATACCTGGGTCGCCCAACTTCTTCGGCACTTTGCCATTGAAAGAGTAATTAGCAAGCATAGTTGAAATTTCCTCATTGGGGATTTTCCTTTTATTAGTAATAATATCTTTCATATACTTTGAATAAGGAGGCAATTTAATAGCATCAGTCAAAGGGATTTGCAAGAATAAAGGTTTCATCCAATCACAAAATTTATTGTAGTGTTCTTCTTCCTTTGATTTCAATTTCTTAGCAGGAAAAGGCATTTGCTTTTGCACCCAAGGTTCTCTTTCATTACCATGTTTCTTAGCAATAAAATCTTCTTTAGTATACTTTTTATTTTTATCATGCTTTTCAGGTTCATCTTCTACTTCTTCTTTATCAGAAGCATCATTCTTATCATTATCATTATCATGTTCATTACCACTTTCAGTTTCAGCATCGGAAATAGAAATACTATTAGGATCATTAACAGGTTCAGAGGATTCTACAACATTTTTATGTTTCTTCTTCTTTTTCTTCTTAGAAGGAGCACTAGGTTCAATGCGTTGAGAATCTTGTTCAATTCTTTTGGGATGCCCTTCAGGATATAGAGGATCCTGGGTAGAGACACCACCTCTAGTTGTTACTTCATAAGCATGTTTCTCTTTAGAATTATTATTTAGCAAGTCATTTTGCACTTTAGTGAGTTGATCAATTTGAGTTTGAATCATTTGAAAATGTTTAACAAGCATCTTAACATCATTGGAGGTTCTCTCCACAATATCGTGCAAATTGCTAATAGCTTGAGAATTTTCCATTAGATGATTTTCTACTCTCATATTAAAATTTTCTTGCTTAACAATATAATTATCAAACTCATCTAAGCATTGTGCAGGAGGTTTTGAATACAGAATATCTTCCCTAGTAAAACGCTGAAGGGAGTTTACCTCAATCATGGATGAAGGGGGAATTATCTCACATATATCTTCTATAGGAGGTAGATTCTTCACATCTTCGGATTTAATACCTTTCTCCTTGAGAGACTTCTTAGCTTCCCGCATATCTTCATCATTCAATTCAATTAAACCCCTCTTCTTCAATATTGGCGTTGGAGTTGGTTCAGGTGTTTCCCAATCATCATGATTCCGGCTTATTCTAGCCAATAATTCTTCAAAATGTCCTGGAGTTCTTTTCCTGAAAACACAACCAGCACAACTATCCAAATATGCTCTAGATTCGATGGTTAGTCCACTATAAAATATATCAAGTAGATCATTCTTTTCTAAATCATGTCCAGGTCGAGCTCTGATAAGAGAACAAAATCTTGCCCATGCCGCAGGCAATTTCTCTTCATCTCCTTGGTCAAACCTATAAATTCTCTGTAAAGCAGCATGTTGAGCACTAGCAGGAAAGGATTTTCGAAAGAAAACATCACGCAACTCAGTTGGATTTTTAATAGAACCAGGAGGCAAATTATTATACCAAGTTTTAGCGTCATCCTTTAATGAGAAAGGAAAAAATTTAGCGACAAAGTAAGTACGCATCTTGACATCATCAGAAAACAAGCTACTCATAGAAGAAAGTTCAATCATGTGTTCTACAGCACTTTCTTTTTCAGTACCACAAAAGGGTGTTTTCTCTACAATAGCTATATGAGATAGATCAAGAGAAAAATCATAATCTGTATCCTTAATGCATATAGGAGATGTGGCAAATTTAGGATCAGGAGATAGCTTATGTTTAACAGTATATTGTGCGAGAAACTTTTTAATGTTTCTTGCATCAGTAATAGAATTGCATTTATCAATAAAATCATCATTAAGCTCCACATAATCTTCATCAGGATCATCACTAGAATAATCAAGTTCAGGTGAATTAACAGGTGTAGTGGCATTTTCATTAGGAGTTTCAGCATTTTCAATTTGTCTAGACCTAGCAATTGTAGCATCTAGAAAGGATCCCAACGAACCACTATCATCAAGCACAGCAGAAACATTATCAATATTATGAGAGTTTTCAGATTCAGCAGACGTACCAGTTTGTGGCGGTGAAACAAGTTGACTTATCACAGATGGTGAATCAAGTGTAGCGGAGGTACTCAGAATTGTACCTTTTCTTGTAGTGGATGGTAATATGGCGACTTTAGAATCGCGAGGTTTACCCATGATGGAGAATTTGGAGCGAACAATATTAATCCAAGTGAACTTCCAAATAAAGCTATGCTCCCCGGCAACGGCGCCAGAAAACGGTCTTGATAACCCACAAGTATAGGGGATCGCAGCAGTCTTCGCGGGTAGTATAACCCAATTTATTGATTCGACACAAGGGGAGACAAAGAACACTTGGAAGCCTTAACAGCGGAGTTGTCAATTCAGCTGCACCTGGAAACAGACTTGCTCGCAAGAGTTTATCAGTAGTAACAGTTTTATAGCAGTAGCAGTAGTGAAATAACAGCAGCAGAGTAACAGAGACAGCAGTAGTGATTTTAGCAAACAGCAGGATTAAAATACTGTAGGCACGGGGACGGATGATGGACGTTGCATGGATGAGAGAAACTCATGTAACAATCATAGCAGGGCATTTGCAGATAACAATAAAACGGTGTCCAAGTACAAAGCAATCAATAGGCATGTGTTCCAATTATAGTCGTACGTGCTCGCAATGAGAAACTTGCACAACATCTTTTGTCCTACCAGCCGGTGGCAGCCGGGCCTCAAGGGAAACTACTGGATATTAAGGTACTCCTTTTAATAGAGTACCGGAGCAAAGCATTAACACTCCGTGAACACATGTGATCCTCACATCACTACCATTCCCTCCGGTTGTCCCGATTTCTGTCACTTCGGGGCCATCGGTTCCGGACAGCGACATGTGTATACAACTTGCAGGTAAGATCAATAAACAATGAATATCATGATGAAACAATAACATGTTCAGATCTGAGATCATGGCACTCGGGCCCTAGTGACAAGCATTAAGCATAACAAGTTGCAACAATATCATCAAAGTACCAATTACGGACACTAGGCACTATGCCCTAACAATCTTATGCTATTACATGACCAATCTCATCCAATCCCTACCATCCCCTTCGGCCTACAGCGGGGGAATTACTCACACATGGATGGGGGAAACATGGCTGGTTGATGGAGAGGCGTTGGCGGTGATGATGGCGATGATCTCCTCCAATTCCCCGTCCGTGAGTGCCAGAACGGAGACTTCTGGCTCCCGCGACGGAGTTTCGCGATGTGGCGGCGTTCTGGAGGCTTTCTGGCGACTTCGACTTCTCCCCGTGCGTTTTTAGGTCGAAGGCGTTATATAGTCCGAAGGAGGGCGTCGGAGGCCGGCCGAGGGGGCCACACCATAGGGCCGCGCGGGCCCCCCCTAGGCCGCGCCGCCTTATGGTGTGGGGCCCTCGGGACTCCACCTTACTTGTCCTTCTGGCTCCGTCAGTATTCTGGGAAAATAGGCCCTTCTGCATAAATTCCGAGGATTTTCCCGAAAGTTGGATTTCTGCACAAAAACGAGACACCAGAGCAGTTCTGCTGAAAACAGCGTTAGTCCGTGTTAGTTGCATCCAAAATACACAAATTAGAGGCAAAACAATAGCAAAAGTGTTCGGGAAAGTAGATACGTTTTGGACGTATCAAGCACCTTCGTGGAGCTCTCTCGAGAAAGAAGGTGAGGCCTTCCTTCGTGGTGTGGCCGTCTAGTCTCTTGTGTGAGACTAGCACCTCCTCAACGCAGACGTACTTCCTATTGTGGAAGGAACTGTGGGAAACAAACCTCACCTCGTCTCCGCGCCCCCGGTTGTCTCGCTCCTTACTCTTACTATCTTGTTGATTCCTTTACTTGTTGCACTTGTCCTAGGATCATTGTAGGATCACCGCTATCGCTAAAGTTCTCACCTTTACCTTCCGTTGCACTAAAACTTGCCGTAGCGCCATTCACCCCCCTCTTGTTCGCTATGATCCATTCAACTACAACCTTCAAGAAGAAGATGATGACAAACAAAGCAGATCTGAGCTGCTTTACATGTGGAGAGGCTGGCCACTTTTCTAAGCACTGTCCAGAGAGGACAGACCACAAGAAAAAGGCAAAGGAAGTCAACACGGTGACCGCTAGCAATGTTGATGGGTACGGTAATCTCTTTACTATTATTTTGGTATTTCATTCTCCATGTTAGTGGATTGATACAGGTGCTAATGTTCATGTGTGTGCTGACATACCCATGTTCACTTCTTACCAGGTCGCCCAGGATTCTTCCGTCTTGATGGGGAATGGGTCACATGCTTCTGTTCGTGGTGTTGGCACGGTAGATCTGAAGTTCACTTCGGGGAAGATCGTGCAACTAAGGAACGTGCAACATGTCCCTACTATGAACAAGAATCTAGTTAGCGGCTCCCTTCTATGCAGAGATGGGTTTAAGATTGTTTTAGAGTCGAATAAAGTAGTTGTTTTCAAGTTTGGACAATTTATTGGTAAAGGCTATGAGTGCGGAGGCTTATTCCAAGTCTATGAACCATATGTGTGGCAATGTTAGTGATGATACTGATAACCCACAAGTATAGGGGATCGCAACAGTCTTCGAGTGAAGTAAAACCCAAATTTATTGATTCAACACAAGGGGAGATAAAGAATACTTATAAGCCTTAACAACCGAGTTGTCAATTCAGCTGCACCTGGAAAAGCACTACTAACAGGGGTGATGTGAAAGCAGCAGTAATATGAGAGCAATAGTATGATAACACAGCAGCGAGCAAGAATACAGAGGCAATGGCACCAGAAAATAGTTGATACTACTTCTAATAGCATATAGGACCGAGTGAGTATTTGATGATGAAAGATGGACCGGGGTTCCCAGCTATCTACACTAGTGGTAACTCTCCAATAACAAGTGTTGGGTGAACAAATTATAGTTGGGCAATTGACATAATTATTATAGCATTAAGACAGAACATCCAGTTTATTAATCATGTAGGCATGTTTTCCATATATAGTCATACGTGCTCGCAATGAGAAACTTGCATAACATCTTTTGTCCTACCAGCCCGTTTGCAGCGGGGCCTCAAGGGAATCTACTGGTAATTAAGGTACTCCTTTTAATAGAGCACCGGAGCAAAGCATTAACACTTGCTGAAAACATGTGATCCTCATATCTAAGCCATCACTTCCAGTTATCCCAGTTGTTGTCACTCTAGGGCCTCGGGTTCCGGACATAGACATGTGCAAACAACTTGTAGATACAATCTAAGCAATAATTATAGATCTTAAATCTAAGATCATGCCACTCATGCACTAGTGACAAGCATTAAACACAACAAGATTGCAGCAACAATAACTTCACAAACTTTATAGATAGACTGATCATAATGTAACAATTCATCGGATCCCAACAAACACAACACCGATTACATCAGATGGATCTCAATCATGTAAGGCAGCTCATGAGATCATTGTATTGAAGTACATGGGAGAGAGAGTACCAACTAGCTACTGCTAGAACCCGTAGTCCATGGGGGAACTACTCACGGAGCATCATGGAGGCGGTGGCGTCGATGGAGAAGGCTCCGGGGGTCAATCCCCGTCCCGGCAGGGTGCCGAAACAGGAACTTCTGACCCCCGAAACTAGGTTTCGCGATGACGGCGGCGCTCCGGGAGTCTTTCTGGAGTATGATAGATATCTCTCGGGTTTTCGCGTCGTGGGGGAACAAATAGGAAAAGGGGCGATGTCGGTGGAGTCCCGAGGTGGGCTCCCCACACGCCGGCGCGCCTGTGGGCCCGGCCGCACGGCTGCTTGGGGAGGAGGCTGTGGCCTCCCCCGGGCTTGCCCTTCTGGCTCCGTGTGTCCCTCGGAAAAATAGGAGGTTTGGCTTTTGTTTCGTCGAATTTCGAGAATATTGCCCGAATAGCTTTCCTGGAACCAAAAACAGCAGAAAACAGGAACTGGCACTGTGGCATCTTGTTAATAGGTTAGTCCCAGAAAATGTATAATAATGATATATAATGCATATAAAACATGTGACAATGATGCATAAAACAAGCATGAAACATCAGAATTTATATATACGTTGGAGACGTATCAGATACCAGTGTTTGGCATTCTCGTTTATGCCACATTAATTTTGGTTTAATGTCTCGGCTATCTAGTTTGAGTTTAATTCCGAATTTCACCATTGCCAAATGTTCTAAGTGCCATAGTTGTGTGCAATCAAAGCAACCTCGGAAGCCTCACAAGGCAGCCGAGGAGAGAAACTTGGCACCTCTAGAACGCATACATTTTGATTTATGCGAGATGAATGGTGTGTTGACAAAAGGTAAAAAGAGATATTTCATGACATTGATTGATGATGTGACTAGATTTTGCTATGTTTTATTTGTTGTGCACTAAAGATGAAGCTTTAGACTATTTTAAAATTTATAAGGCCGAAGTTGAAAATCAACTAGAGAAAAAGATCAAACGTCTTAAGTCAGATCGTGGTGGTGAATATTTTCCTAAAATCTTTGATGAATTCTGTGAGGAACATGGCAATATTCATGGGAGGATGCCTCCCTATTCATCCCAATCAAACGGGGTTGCCGAAGGAAAAACCTTACGTTGACTAACTTGATGAATTCCATGTTAGCCACTGCTGGTTTATCAAAGGCATGGTGGGGGGAGGCTTTGTTGACTTCATGTCATGTCCTGAATGGAGTTTCTAACAAGAATAAAGATAAAACCCCTTACGAGGAGTGGGTTGGCAGAAAACCATCACTTTCGTATTTGCGCACATGGGGATATTTAGCGAAAGTAAATATTCCAATTACTAAGAAACGCAAACTCGGACCAAAGACAGTGGATTGTCTTTCTAGGTTATGCTCCACGGAGTGTATGCTATAGATTTTTAGTAGTTCAATCTGAGGTACCTGATATGCATGTTGATACTATTATGGAATTTCGTGATGCAACGTTTTTAGAGAATATGTTTTCTATGAAAGATATGCATAGCATTGCTAGAATTTCTACCGAGATAATTCCTGAATCTAGTACATTTAATGAGTATTTTGAGCAACCACATGAGAATGTTACTGAGAAGGATGACAATGAAGCTCCTATACGGAGCAAGAGACAGAGGTTTGTGAAATTCTTTGGTGATGATTTCATTGTGTACCTTGTGGATGATACTCCCATGTTCATTGCAGAGGCATATGCATCTCTAGATGCAGAAGACTGGAAAGAAGCTATCCATAATAAGATGGAATCAATTCTTTCTAATGGAACTTGGGAGCTATCAGAACGACCCCATGGATGCAAACCTGTTAGCTATAGATGGGTGTTCAAGAAGAAGCTAAGACCTGATGGTACTATTGAGAAGTACAAGGCGCAGATTGTAGCGAAAGGCTACACACAGAGGGAAGGCGAATATTACTTCGACACCTATTCACCTGTTGCTAGACTTACCACCATTCGAGTACTATTTTCCATGGCTGCCTCTTATCGTCTTATCGTTCATCAAATGGACGTAAAGACAACTTTTCTTAATGGAGAGTTGGAAGAGGAAAATTATATGGATCAACGTGATGGGTTTGTAGTAATAGGTGTGCAAGTTGCTTAAATCTTTATATGGCCTGAAACAAGCACCTAAGCAAAATGACATGAGAAGTTTGACAGAACTTTAACTTCTGTAGGCTTTTATGTTAATGAGGCTAACTAGTCCGTTTACTATCGCCATGGTGGGGGCGAAGGTGTTATATTATGTTTGTATGTGGATGATCTTTGGTACAAACATGAAAGTAATACATGAGGTCAAGTCTTTCTTGTCAAAGAGCTTTGATATGAAATATCTGGAAGAAGCAGATGTGATTCTGAACATCAAGCTGATTAAGAACGAGAGTTGGATTACTCTAACGCAATCCCATTATGTTCAGAAGATCTTGAGCCGGTTCAGATATATTGATAGCAAGTCATCTCCAACACCATATGATCCCAGTGTGATACTACGCAAGAACCGAAGGATTTCCATAGATTAATTGAGATATTGTCAGGTCGTTTGCTCACTCATGTACTTACGAGTGCGACTAGACCCGACATCTCTTTTGATGTTAGCAAGTTGAGTAGGTTCATGTCAAACCCGGGTACTGATCATTGGCATGCACTTGTTAGGGGCATGCGCTACCTATGTGGTACAATGAGTTATGGGATTCACTATTCAAGACACCCATCTGTGCTTGAAGGATATAGTGATTCTAATTGGATATCTGATGTAGCTGATCTATAGGTCACTAGTGGGTATGTATTTACCTTTGGAAGTAGCGCACTGTCATGGAGATCTTGCAAACAAACCATATTACGAGGTCAACTATGAAAGCATAACTTACTACTTTAGACACAACCACTGTTGAATCATAATGGTTGCGTGAGCTCTTGGTGGACTTGTCTGTGGTTGAAAAAACTGTTCCGACAATTCTTTTGAATTGTGACAATCAAACTTTAATTGTCAAGGTGAATAATTCTAAGCATAACGCGAAGTCATCAAGACACGTAAAGAGACGTTTGAAGTCTGTCAGGAAATTACGAAACTCCGGAGTAATAACTGTTACATATATTCAAGCAAACAAAAACCTGACAGATCCCTTTACAAAGGGACTATCACGTAATATAATAGAAAGTGCATCGAGGGAGATGGGTTTGAGACCCGTTGATGTTACAACATAGTAGTAACCCAACCTTTGTGATTGAAGATCCCGTGAATTAGGACCTGGGAAGAATAAACTAGTGATTTAATTGAGGAGAATATTATGTAACCCTCTCTATGTGAATATGCACAACTGTCAATTGCTGTAAGGCAGGTTGGCAACAAGTATTAATGTGTTTATGTTGGCTATATTAGCAAAGATGATGTCCTACAGAGCATTCTTGAAAGAACACACCTATATGAGTCCAGTTGTTAAACGTCGTAATCTATGAGATTTTGGTGATCTCTAGTAAACTCATGAAGAGACCACAAAGTATGACGCATATGCTTCACCCGTAGGGTAGGCTACTGGCAGCCATGTACTGGTTATGGCTTTGAGTGAAATCTGTTCACGAAAAACTTGCAATTCAAGGCTTAGTCCATTGTTCAAGTGTGAATAGATGTAGCTGAAAGTTCTAGGTAGAAGTTCAACTTAACAGTCTCTATTGAAACACTGATATATAAACAAGCACTGAGTTTTCGTAAATATCTAAATGGTGTATTTGAGATTTGGTGAGGGATTATTGAAATATTGGGCCCACATTTAGTGGCCCATATTAGATTTCTGTTTTTTCCTATAAATCTCAAAGCCCACATAATGACAGCCTTGTGAGTTTGAGCCCATGTTGGTGGCAACTCACTAGGGAGTGGCAAGAGATGAGAAGTTTAGTCCCACATGAAAAGTTGGGAGGAAGTTAGACTAGTAAGTGAGTGAGAATAGGAGTGGTACACGTGCGCTCCTCCTACGCCTCGCTCGCCTCGACTCGACACATCACGACGCGCGTCGCGATCGTGGTGAGTGGATTGAGCCTCGAGCCGAGAATTTCCTTTCTGTTTGCAGTACAGGAAAACGAATAGAGTCCTAGACGCGGCTGTGGGCTATCTGTAACCTACTCGAAACGTGTGTGCGACGTGGGCGTAACCCATGTTGTCTAGGGTTTCCTGAGCCTATATAATATTTTGCCCGGCTACCGCAAAAACACATCCATTACACGAGTTAGGGTTTCCACCTCTCTCTGCTTGCGCTGCCATCGTAGCCTACTCCATCCCTCCCGTCGGCGTGCACCAGCGAACGGGAGAGCACGTTTCCGGAACCGCTCGCCTTTGCGATTCTATACGGGAGAGGGCGAATTAGGTTTTTTGGAAGCTCTCTGGCAACTGCTCAAGCTCTTCACCACGGGTCGTCTTCCGTCCAAGTCGGGCGCGGACGGTGCTGCCTACCGTCGTCTTCAACGCCGTCTACTTCGACCCATCGTCAACAACGTTGTAATCAACAATATTATTGCTGCGACTTCATCTGCTACACCTCCACTACCACCTCCACCAGATCGATACGTGTGACATATCTCGATCTATTTAGCGATGGATGTTTTACTGTTTGAGCTGCTATTATTCACATTGATTAATGCATCTAGTATGTTCGAGTTTCACATGTTAGTAGTTGCTGTCGTCATGGTTAATATGTCGTCATGTTTAATATGCTAGAATTAATCATGAAAATTGTGCCTAATTATCTAACATGTTCCACTTACAATTTTGTTATTACACATGGATTGCAACTAAGATTTTTCTAATTTAACATGTACAACCAAGAATGGAAAGATATAAAAATAGGCCATTGTTCATACACAATATTACCTCTTGCTTTATTTGTTTTTTAGATACACGGAAACATCACAGATCTCACGTAATTTATTTCACAAGAAAAAGCCAAATGAACATGTTGTGTGTCAGTTGTCACCGTTACCATGGTCCTGTTTCTCATTTCGTGAGGTAGTTGTACAATTAGTCCAAGTCAACTAAAATGAAACAGTCCATGATAAAAACTCCAGATACACCCGCCTAGGAGAATCAAACGGAACAGGCAAAATGTACGCCCAAGCTTAGCCGGAACAAAAAGCAATGGATACGTAATTCTGTCACACAATCGCTGACATCAGCCGATTGAGATTTAAATCTCAGTCTGATCCAGTCGTAGACTTAGAGCATCTTCAGCGGCGCGACGTAACGCTTAAATTGTTCGAAGGTGTTCGTTTTCGTCGCTTGGCGGACGCGAAAATGACCGTGAGGTTTGAATTGTCTGTTTGCGTCGAGGGCCACCCCCAGCGGTCGGACGCATTTTGGACATCCCACAATTTTGTTTTCCTGCTCCTTATTTTCCTTTTTGTTGAAGAACTTCCCAATTTATATAAATGAGCAAGTTCAAACGCGAAAACAACTAGTACTGATTACTCGAATCGAACAAGTTCAAACATATTTAACATACAAACTAGAGAATAAATTTAAAAACAAAGAAATTATAAGCTAATTCTTGGCCTTTTTGTTAGAAGGCCCTGCCTCGTCGTCCTCACTCCAGCACCTCTTGCTTGTTACCTCCTCGTCGAAAGAGGAACTGGCGGACGACGCGTCTGTGGATGAGTTCCAGTCGGACGAAGTGGCGTCTTTGTCGTCGTCGTCGGTGAACGGACTCCGACGCGCCGCCTGCGCCCGCGCCCTTGCCCGGGCTCTGGCCTTCTTCCTTGCCACCGCCTTCTCGTCCGCTGTCTCCAGCCGGGTGAAATTGGCGTCGGAGTCCTCCTCCTCCTCCTCCTCCTTGCCGTCACTGCCAACAGCGCCTCCATCCTTCTCCTCCTCCTCCTCCTTCTTCTGGGCGTCGTTGGCAACTGCGCCTCCGTCCTCGTCGACCTCCCTCGGCGTGGAGCCAGGGTCGCTAGGCGTCGCAGGCGTTTCCCACCAATGCCGCCATCCCGGCGGCTTGCCCTCGCTCTCCGAGTCCGACGGCAAGGTGTAGTCGCACATGGCGCCTGGCTAGCCGGTGTTGGAGAAGAAGAAGAAGAAGAAGAAGCAGACGGTTCGACGTGAATTACAGCAGGCGCAGGGGTTATATTCTGCGGCGGCACATATAACGAATCGGCCTGCGGTTGCTCTTCCGCGGCGGTTCGGCGCTCCATTCCGGTGGTTGGCGGGTTGATCGGCGCGGTTGCCACTCCGGCGGTTGACATCGGCGTGCTTGCTGTGCTTTAATTTGAGGCCGATCGAGTCAGGGTCGCTGCCAGGCGGGCCCGGGGGAAGCGAGCAGACGCTAGGTGTGGTGACCCGGCATACCACTGCATGGTGTAGTATGCAAGTCTGACATAACACCAATGAAACACCGTTCCACTAGTATTATATCGCTCAGAGTGGTACAACAGAAACATATGCGGGTCCAAGGCATGTCTATAGAATTACAACATTGACTTTGTTACATAAGATTATCACAACCTCCTACTTTACAATGAGGTAAAACTGCAAATAAACTCCAGAAGAATGACTCGTAGTCTAATCTTATCACGAACTCTATTTGTAGAGTATTTAACTAGCTATAGAGGCTATGAATAGATTCTAGCTAAATAGGAGCTAGGTTTAGGAAACTAGTTCCTTTCTATGGCTAAACTAGGTTTTCTCCTTGTTAGATGTGGTATCTGACTCCTCTGACAGGGTCCTGTCTCTTGAAGTAGTAGTTGACTCCTCGGCTTTCGAGTTGCACTGTAGATCCTCCTTCGATGCCTCCATATCTAAGCAGGGGATTTAAGAGTGGGATGAGTACGAGCGTACTCAACAAGTTCATTACAGGAAAGAGGTGTTTAATGCACTAGCTACAACATTAGACCAGAAAGTCTAATACCAATGCAGGTTTTCGTAACCATTTTTTCAAAAGGTTGCTTTTATTCAGAAGAACTATGTCCATCAGCCTTCACCGGTTTACTAGAACTTCATGGAGTTCCTTTCCGGCAGCGTTCGCAGTTCCAAACCCGAAATAGGGAGTGACAAGTCACGATTCATTACACTCTACAGAGGTGTGTTGCTTTACCCATAAGAGATCTTAACCTTGGTGCCAACCGAGTCTAGTTCTCGTCCACACTTCCTTTGGTGTGAGGCCCGGTATAAGGTCATAGTCAATCATATTCCTCCGCTACCTTGCACACCCACCCTTTTGTAAGTCTGTTCTCCCCTTTATCTATGGAGAGACCGGCCCAGGCATTTGTTCTCCCCTATATCAATAAGGTAGACATGTTGGCGTCCGAAACCCACCGGCGAGCAACGGCTGGCAACACGAAGAGCCGGGAACAACCTAGGGCTGCGGCTGGCCCTGGTCCCTCCGAGCGACGGCCCGCAAAGCTCCTGGTACGCACGTCCCGATGGTGGTGCAAGGGCGTGCCACCTGATCTATACCTGATCAGGAAGGTGATGGATTTGCTTCGCTTAGTTTCCTGCATGGCATACACGTAAACATTAAATACGAGCCTCGATCGGCTCTCAGGTTGTCCCGTGAATCGGCTCAAGGAGCCGATCCACCCATGACTCGTATGGGGTTTACGATTGCATGGTGGTCCTGCTTGATCAAAACAAAGCTAAAACGACATACGACGATCTAGGGTTTTCACCGCATAATCGGAACATCCTACTCGTGATTGAGCCTGGCAGCCACGCACGGTGATAATAAACCGACCCTAGACAAGGCCTAAAAACCAACATTAAGTTGATCCCCGGAACATCTTGTCTAGGGTTAGCAAACTACACCCTACATGCTACTGGATCATTCAACCCGTTTGTAAGGCCTAACTATGCAGATATTAAACTAATCCTTGATGAATCAAGGAGCGATCATAACGGATCGGATCTACTAAACAATGATCAAGCAAGGTGCCGCCCTTACACCTAAGAAAGGTGTAAGGACGGCTAGACGTCTAAGGGTTGCATGGACGAAAACATGTAGCACGGTAAAGCAATGCTAACCCTAACACATCTATGATAACTACGTTGCTCGCCATCAAAAAGGCTTCAGCACGAGCAACGCATGAACAACGAATAAACGTATACTGCCTAGATCGCAAGATGCGATCTAGGCAGCATGATGCTTACCCGGAAGAAACCCTCGAAACAAGGGGTTGGCGATGCGCCTAGATTGGTTTGTGATGAACGTGATTGTTGTTTTTCTTGATAACCCTAGATACATATTTATAGTCCGTAGATTTTCTAACGTGGGAATAATCCCAACCGTGCACGAGCCAAATTCTATCTAACCGACACATATCCTACTATATTTACAGATACAAGGGCAAACTAGCCCAAACTTCGTGCACAAGGCCGGTTCACGTATTTCGTCATGTATATTCTTTCAAGCCCAATCTTGATCGTGGCCCACCTCTGATCCGGTCAAATTCGGGTGATAACACATGCCCCCCCTGGTTTTGGAATTGATAATTCCAAAATCACTCTGCTTTTTCTTCGTCGGGTCATGTCGTGGCAGAGCAGAACCGTTGCAGTATCCTTCATCATGATGCCTTGCCTTCTCAACTTCTCCGCGTGATTTGACCGTTGTTTTTTTTTCTTTTTGGGCATCACCTCCTCGGAAACTGTTGTGGCATTAAATCTCCACTATATCTCCTTTTATTTAACCGCGCCGAACAGTTCGCCTCTTCATCCCCTTGCTCTGTTCTGGCCATCGGCACCCAAAAAATTCCCCATCTCCCGTAGCCATGTCTTCCTCTTCTTCCTCCTCCGCCTCGTCGGATCTTTCTTCCCAGTCCTTCTCCTCTTCGTCCTCCTCCACCTCATCAGTCTTCTTCGACTCTTCCTCATCTCGTGAGCCGACGCTGGAGTGGGGCTCGCTGGCGGCGCACGACATCCTCGCCGCATCGGAGTGGGACAAGGAGGACCACGAGCCCTACGTCTGGTCCGAGGACGACAAGTCCTTGACCAGTGGCGACGACGACCTTCAGTTCCTCGCCGATGGGGAACTGGAAGCGACGAGCGAGGACGACTCGTTCTCGTGGGATGGCTACACTTCCTCCGAAGAGGAGGAAGAAGAAGACGACGACGACTCCCTCGAGGACTATCCGCCGGCGAAGCGCTTCCGCGCCGGATCGGATGATGATGACGACGATGACGACGACGAGGAGGAGGAGGCTCCCATAGAGGGCTATGGGAGCAGCGACGAGGAGCTCGCCAGCAGCAGCGCCGACGAGAGCTCCGACGACGAGGGCAGCGACGGCCCGTAGAGTAGGGTCTACTAGTATAGGTCTAGTAGTAGTAGCAGATTGGCCCATAGGCCCTTCTTTGTTCTTCCTCCCCTGAGCAATCGGCTCTTTCCTTGTAAGAAATCTCCTTTATTAATGAAGAAAAATGTTCCTCTATTACTTTTGATTCCTTGTCGATTTTGCCGATTGTCAAACGAAGTTGATGCACAAAGAGCCGATGGCAGGGCATCAGCTTATGCCATAAACATGCTTTAAGGCCATAACAGTTGCCTATTCACACGGTCAACAGATCCAATTCGTGTCCACGCCATCTCCCGGTCTCAAACGCACAGATTCAGCAAAATCCACGGGAAAATTACCTCAGATGCCATGAACTCTGGCATGAAACCGATCTGTTAATCCGCTCCATTGAGTTTTGTTCCTCTAGAGTCGATGGCTACACATCGGCTTTTTCGTTATTCTAAAGTCGATGTCCATGCATCGGCTGTACTGATATCCATATTTCTCAAGTCGATGTCTGCGCATCGGCTATGATTTGTGGCAAAAAAAAAATTTACTGGCCGATTTCATGAATCGGCCCCCATATTTCATTTACTGGTCATCCCACATGCTTGGGAAATATTTCTTGAGATGTTGACCATTGACAGCTACTGGAAACTTAGCACCGTCCAGCTGCTCTAGCATGTATGCATTACCCTTCAATGCCTGGACGACTTTATATGGACCGTGCCAATTAGGAGACCATTTACCATACGCTTTATCCTTGGTTCCTAATGGCAACACAGCTTCCCATACTAGATCACCAACTTGAAACTCCTTTGGTCTCACCTTCTTATTGTATGCACGAGCTACTCTAGCTTTATTCTCTTTAATCTTCTCCAACGACCAAAGTCTAAGTTCCGTTGCATCCTCAATAGTGTCACTCATCAAAGCTGCATATTCTTCAGCTGTTAGATCATTCTGAAACATGACACGTCTTGATCCAGCCGTAATTTCCCAAGGCAATACGGCTTCCTGCCCATAGACAAGCTGGTAAGGCGAAGTTTTTATGGCTCCATGGCATGACATGCGGTAGGCCCACAAAGCTTCTGACAGTGTTTCATGCCAAACCCTAGGGTTCTCGTCAATCTTTCTCTTGATCAGCTTGATCAGGCTCTGATTAGATGCTTCAGCTTTCCCGTTGGCTTGAGCATAGTATGGAGATGATCGGATCAGCTTAATCCCCATGTCATCGCAGAATTTTCTGAATTCTTTAGAAATAAAGACCGAACCTCCATCGGTCGTGATTGTTTGGGGAATCCCGAACCTATGAATGACGTGTTCTTTGACAAATTTGATAACATCTTCTGATTTTACCTTCTTCATAGGAACGGCCTCCACCCACTTGGTGAAGTAATCTGTAATGGCCAGAATCCACTCGTGGCCTTTGCTTGACGCAGGATGGATTTTGCCGATCATATCCATGCCCCAACCTCGGAATGGCCAAGGCTTGATGATGGGATTCATTGCTGATGCGGGTACCATCTGGATTTTCCCGAACATCTGACACGCTTGGCATCCCTTGTAGTACTTGAAGCAATCTTCAAGCATAGTGGGCCAATAAAACCCTGATCGCCTAATCAGCCACTTCATCTTATGAGCCGATTGGTGAGTTCCACAGGCGCCTTCATGCACCTCATGTAAGAGCCGATTAGACTCAGTTGGTCCCAGGCACTTGAGTAGTAACCCTTCCAACGTCCTGTAGAACATGTCATCTCCTATAAGGACATATTTCATAGCCTTGTATCTTATCCGTTTAGGTGCCCCCCGAGCCGAATCCTTCAAGTAATTGAAGATATCGGCTCTCCAGTCATCCTGTTCCAGGAACTGCACCTGAACTTCTGACCCATCTGGTATGTCCTTGTACCCTGACGCCATTTGCGCGAGATCATTGGCGTCGGTATCCTGAGATCTTGGGACCCAATTGAAATTGATGTACCGAAAATGTGTCATCAGCTCACGACATTCCATCCAATATGGGAAGAGCGATTCACTCTCGCACTTGTATTCGTCCGTGAGCTGGAAAATCACCAACTTCGAGTCTCCAAAAAGCTCTACCGCTTCTGCCCCGGCTTCCAGCAGCAACTCTAGTCCCTTGCGTACTGCCTCATACTCGGCGACATTGTTTGTGCAAGGGGTAGATAGTCTGATGGAGAAGGAGTATGTTGCCCCCCGAGGCGACACAAGCAGAATGCCGATGCCACAACCATCGTCACAAGCCGATCCATCGAAGAACATAGCCCATGCACGTATAGATAGTGCTGCTATATTAGTATTGATCCGTTCAGCTATGAGATCGGCCAACGCTTGTCCCTTGACTGCTTTTGCAGGCTGATACCGGAGATCAAACTCCGATAACGCAAACATCCACTTACCAAGTCGGCCTTTCAAAACAGGAGCCGACAGCATGTGCTTGACAACGTCTGACTTGCATATGACGATTATTTCTGCCGTCAAAAGGATGTGATGGAGCTTGGTGCAGGTGAAGAACAGGCAGAGGCATAACTTCTCGACCTCAGGATACCTTGTCTCTGCATCCAACATCCTTCTGCTGAGGTAGAATACGACCTTTTCAACACCCTCGTAGAGTTGCACCACCACTGAAGCAATGGACGTGTTAGCTACTGATAGGTAGATATAGAACGGCCTGTCCTGCTGAGGCGGAACTAACACAGGCGGTGTTGTTAGATACCGCTTAATCTCATCAAACGCCTGCTGCTGTTCTACCCCCCAGTGAAACTCGTCGTCAGACTTAATCTTGACCAACGCCATGAATGGCTCAATTCATCCCGAGAGATTAGAGATGAATCGCCGGACGAAATTGATCTTGCCGATAAGACGTTGGAGCTCCTTCTTTGTGGTAGGTGGCTGCATGGTACATACTGCCTCCTGACTTTTCAGGCCGATCTCAATTCCTCGTTCATGAACGAGAAAACCTAGGAACTGACCGGCCGTCACACCAAAGGCACACTTCTTTGGATTCATTCTGAGTCCGAAATTCCGAGTTCGGTCTAGGATGCGTTGCAAATCATCCAAGTGTCCCTCCATGGAAACAGACTTGACCACCACGTCATCGATGTAGATTTCCACCAACTTGCCGATCAGATCATGAAAAATATAATTCATGGCTCGTTGGTACGTTGCACCGGCATTCTTCAAACCAAAAGTCATGACCACATATTCGAACAAGCCCACTGATCCTGGTACTCGGAATGCAGTCTTGTGTATATCTTCTGGGGCCATGAAAATCTGGTTGTAGCCGGCATTGCCATCCATGAAACTCAACACCTTGTGGCCAGCAGCTGCGTTGATCAATGTTTCTGCCACAGGCATTGGATATTCATCCTTTGGAGTGGCTCTGTTAAGATCTCGAAAATCTATTGCCACACGCCATCGGCCGTCCTTTTTCTCCACAGGTACAATACTGGAGATCCATTCGGCATACCTGCATGGCCTGATGAACCCGACGGCCAACATTTTCTCGATCTCTTTCTTGACTTCTTCGAGAATTTCGGCCTTCATCTGACGTGCTCATTGTTGGTATGGCCGAAATCCTTTCTTTAGAGGGAGCCGATGCTTAATGATGCTCATGTCTAGCCCAGACATCTCTGTGTAATCCCATGCAAAGCAATCTGGGTACTCTTTCAATAGAGCTATCATCTGGCTCCTGAGGTGTGGATCTAACTTCTTGCTGATGAAGGTTGGTCGTGGCTTATCCCCAGGACCAATGTCGACTTCTTCTAGCTCATCAGCCGATGTAAACCCATACCCTAGCTTTCCGTCACCTGTTAGATCGACGCTGAACACAGGCAAAACGTATGGCCAGGATAATATGGGCCGATTGCTGGAAACGGCCCCCATCTTGATTGCATTGCTCAAAAGGGGTTTACATCTTGTTCGTGCTTCACTATGACTACGTGACATGCTTGAGACAAGATCATTACTTTTTATTTTTTGGGGCCGATCACAAGGATCGGCCTTCCCATGCACGTTCATAGACTTTGCTCTTGTTACACGGCCAGGCCAGTGGATAAGACCAGCCTCACCCCGTTTTTTGACACGTCGATGTACTCGCAGTCGTCCAAAGTGATGCCTGAGAGTGGCTCTTGGCCTTCCGTCTCCCAAACGTTCATGCCAGCCGTTGAAATTTCGGCTGTATCGTCTGCCTGGACGACCTCTACTTCATCTCCATCCCACTGTATTAGGCATTGGTGCATCGTAGATGGAATGCAACAGTTGGCGTGGATCCAATCTCTCCCTAGCAGGACAGCGTAAGTGCTCTTGCTATCGACAATGAAGAATGTCGTAGGGATGGTTTTCCTCCCTACAGTCAGATCCACGTTCAGAACACCTTGTGCATCGGATGCTTGACCGTTGAAATCGCTCAGTGCAACGTTGGTCTTGATCAGATCCGAGCTAGAGCGTCCCAACCGACGTAATGGAGTATGGCATGATGTTGACTGCCGCTCCGGTGTCCACCAGCATCCTATTGACAGGCTGCCCATTGATATAACCTCGTAAGTACAGGGCCTTCAGGTGTCTGTAGCTTCTTTCACGTGGCTTCTCAAAGATAACCGGCCGTGGGCCGCAGTCAAGTTGTGCCACAGGTGCTTCGTCTAATCCTGGAGCACAAAACTCCGCTGGAAGGATGAACACCATGTTTGTACTAGCCGATGTCTCATCATCGGCTTTCCTTTGCTTGGGGCGCCACTCCATCTTTTGTGGTCGACCCTCTTCGTCCAGGGTTCGTTGAATTTTCGCGGCCAGATCAGGCCGCGCCTTCCTTAGCGTGTGCAGGTATAACCTTTCGGCTTCCTCCAAGCCACGCAGTCGTTGAACCCTACGCTTTTGGGAACGGCTGAGTCCATCAGGGCACCACCTTGGCCGGTGGTACTTGTCCTCTTCTTCTTCGTAGTCATCTTCTAACTCCTCGAGGTCTTCTTCCCGAGAGGACTCAGTTTGCTTGTTCCTAGATGGGAGAGGCCCTAGACGTTTGAACACTGACACGTCTGTTGCACCCTTCTTCTTCTGTCTACATTCTGGGCAGTTGCCGATTGTGGGCAATCGGCTCATTCCTGAATCCCAGCAGTGTTTGAAGAAAGGACAGTCCCAGTGCTTGTCCACGTCGTCTTGTTCTCTTGACCTTTCCTTGGCACGGCGCTCGTATCTCTCCTCATCGCGATCATGTCGACGATGTCTCCTGGCGTCCCTGCTAGCTAGACTTACATATTTATTGAGGAGATGATCAGAGAGAGGTCGTTGATATCGCACATTCTTCACTTCTCCCTCTGTGATGTAGCGTTTGCCATCGTGCCGGAGCCGATCGCGTGGAGCGGCTTCCTCTTTGTCCTTGCTACGAGAGCGGCTGCCCTCGTCTTTGTTCTTACCAGAGTGGTGCCCAGGCTCGACCATGTTAATGCTTAACGAGAAACCTGGTTGGCACCCCTCGGGGTAAGCGTATTCCACCGTGTTAACGGCGGGGAAGGGGTGTGTGTCGACTTTCATGGCGTACTGGTTGAAAATTAGACATCCTTGTTCTAACGCCATTTGAATCTGCTGACGCCACACCCTGCAGTCGTTGGTGGTATGGGAGAACGTGTTATGCCCGTTCAGCTCCTGTACCGTGGGGATTTTGAGGCCTTCGGGTAACTTCAGCTGCTTCTCCTTAAGTAAGAGGTCGAAAATTTGCTCAGCTTTAGTCACGTCAAAATCAAACCCTCTAGGCGGACCTTGTGGCTTAACCCACTTGCAGGACACGGGGGTTGCCCCCCGAGTCCATTCAGCCACTGCTACCTCTTGGTCTCCCGCAGACCCTTCATCTTCCTCTGTTTCCACCAGGACCACTGCACGCTTGAATTTGTCCTGGTACAGCTCTGGGTGGCGCTGTTCATATAATGACAGTTTCTGAACCATATGCGCCAGTGAAGGGTAGTCTGCTTGGGAAGCCATATCCTTGATCGGTGATGCGAGACCCACCACCGCCAACTCGACTGCTTCTTTTTCAGTCAAACGAGCCGAATAGCATCGGTTCCTAACGGCCCTGAAGCGCTGGATGTATTCTGACACTGTTTCCCCGCGCTTCTGACGTACTTGTGCTAGATCGGCAATGCCAGCCTCGGAAGCTTCTGAGTGATACTGCATGTGGAATTGTTCCTCCAACTGCTTCCAAGTCCGGATTGAATCTGGTGGCAGTGACGTGTACCACCCAAAAGCCGATCCTGTGAGGGACTGTGCGAAGAACCTCACGCGTAGTGCATCTGCAGCTGAGATCGTGCCCAGCTGCGCCAAATATCGGCTTACATGCTCGATAGAGCTGGAGCCATCTGACCCACTAAACTTGGAGAATTCAGGGAGCCGATATTTGGGTGGTAGTGGGATCAAATCGTAGTCGTTGGGGTACGGCTTGGAATAGCCGATTGCCCTCCTTTTCGGCACCATGCCGAATTGGTCTCTCAAGATCGTGCTGATCTGATCCGCGGTGCTAGCTGCAGGAGTGGAGCTCTGAAGATTCGCTGGCGTGGCATACTTAGCTAGCCACGCTTGCTTCTCAAGATCTGAGCTAGCTACAGGAGTTGAGCTCTGGAGGTTCGTCGGAGTGGCATACTTAGCTAGCCACGTCTGCTTCTCAAGATCTGATCCAGAAGCTCCTCCTGCTGTTCCGGAAGTCCCTGCTGTTGCAGCCTGGTTCGTGAGTGCCCAGTTACTGCTGTCTGGCACGTATGTGCACGTGTATCCGTGAGGGATCTCCTTAGGCACCTCATACAAGAACTGGTAATCGCTAGGATCGCCACCGATCTTGTAGACAACGAATGCCGGTGTACTCGGCACCTCTGGTGCTGCCAGCGCGAACGGCAGCGGTGGTCGGCTCTGGAGTGGTAGCTCTCCTTGGTGAGTCCCTAGAGCAGGTCCTGACGGAGAGTATTGATGCCTCAAGATTTCATGGAGCACCCGAAGGGCGACACGCTCCAAAGTGTTCACCAAGCTCTCAGAGTGGCGGTGTAGCGAATGAGCTACCATGAAATTGATCTTCTGACGCAAGGACCTGGTGCGTTCTTCTGAAGGGGTGGACAGGTCCACTCCATCGAGCGCGCCTTCAGGTGTGAACCCTCTCCACCTGATGCCGTGTGAGCGGGTCCTGTGGAAAGAGCCGATGAGGTCGGCTTCGAGGATAGCTTTGACGTCGTCATACTTCTTCTTGAGCTCCTCGGGCAGATCCTCGTACGTGACTGGAGTACCTTCCGCCATCTCAGATGAATATGGCGATGCAGTTGATGTCGAAGACTGTCCCACCGGGCGTGCCAGAATGTGTTGGCGTCCGAAACCCACCGGCGAGCAACGGCTGGCAACACGAAGAGCCGGGAACAACCTAGGGCTGCGGCTGGCCCTGGTCCCTCCGAGCGACGGCCCGCAAAGCTTCCCGGTACGCACGTCCCGATGCTGGTGCAAGGGCGTGCCACCTGATCTATACCTGATCAGGAAGGTGATGGATTTGCTTCGCTTAGTTTCCTGCATGGCATACACGTAAACATTAAATACGAGCCTCGATCGGCTCTCAGGTTGTCCGTGAATCGGCTCAAGGAGCCGATCCACCCATGACTCGTATGGGGTTTACAATTGCATGGTGGTCCTGCTTGATCAAAACAAAGCTAAAACGACCTACGACGATCTAGGGTTTTCACCGCATAATCGGAACATCCTACTCGTGATTGAGCCTGGCAGCCACGCACGGTGATAATAAACCGACCCTAGACAAGGCCTAAAAACCAACATTAAGTTGATCCCCGGAACATCTTGTCTAGGGTTAGCAAACTACACCCTACGTGCTACTGGATCATTCAACCCGTTTGTAAGGCCTAACTATGCAGATATTAAACTAACCCTTGATGAATCAAGGAGCGATCATAACGGATCGGATCTACTAAACAATGATCAAGCAAGGTGCCGCCCTTACACCTAAGAAAGGTGTAAGGACGGCTAGACGTCTAAGGGTTGCATGGACGAAAACATGTAGCACGGTAAAGCAATGCTAACCCTAACACATCTATGATAACTACGTTGCTCGCCATCAAAAAGGCTTCAGCACGAGCAACGCATGAACAACGAATAAACGTATACTGCCTAGATCGCAAGATGCGATCTAGGCAGCATGATGCTTACCCGGAAGAAACCCTCGAAACAAGGGGTTGGCGATGCGCCTAGATTGGTTTGTGATGAACGTGATTGTTGTTTTTCTTGATAACCCTAGATACATATTTATAGTCCGTAGACTTTCTAACGTGGGAATAATCCCAACCGTGCACGAGCCAAATTCTATCTAACCGACACGTATCCTACTATATTTACAGATACAAGGGCAAACTAGCCCAAACTTCGTGCACAAGGCCGGTTCACGTATTTCGTCATGTATATTCTTTCAAGCCCAATCTTGATCGCGGCCCACCTCTGATCCGGTCAAATTCGGGTGATAACAAGACCGTTCCGAAAAATTTATATGCCCCGCCCTATACACCATAGATAGACCGATCCGGACAACCTTACAATCCATCATAGACCGCATTACCGCGGGGAATTAGAATGGGATCCCCACCCCACCGCTTGTCCTTCAGGATTCAAGTGTCTACGGTAAGCGCATCCGTTGATGTACAAGAGGTGGAAATATGATTGACTACTCCGTCCCACTCCAGATCTTATGGTTAACACGAGTTTTACGGCACAAGAATCACTGGACGACATTTGTTGTTTAATCCTAGATGGATATAAACCCATTGCAATGGAACCTCCACCATATCAACACATACCATGGTTCCATTGCCCACCACATAGTCATATTCATAGTTATGAAAATAGTACTTTTGATTTTCATGCAAGAGTGATAAGTATAGTACTTTGCAAGTAATTTGGTAAAAATACTCAAATGACATGAGCAAGCGATGAACTTGCCTTTATTGACTGCAAGATTATGCAGGCAAGTTCTTCGATACGCAATAACTCCAAATTCTGAAATAGCATCATCGTCCGGTAAGGACGATGTTTAAAATATTGGCAAGGATGCAATAATGCATAAGTATGAGATGCAATCGCTCTAAGCGTGACCTAACCACGATGATTTAGGATTAGTGAGTTGATATGATTGGTTTAGAGTGTGTTGCACTTTTAGAGTAATTCCACAAACAAGGTTCTTATTAGGGTTTTGTTTCCTTAGAACCATAAACAAGTGGTATATTAAAGCATAGTAATCAATGTAGCACACAAGGAAAAGTAGTTGGCATAATGTTAATATGTAAAGAACATTTGTTGGTTTATGTACTATATGATATGGTTAATGATTACTTATCCTATACTTCAAAAGAATAACTTTTGAAGAACATGTTCTTAATAAAGAACAAGTATGATAATTAGGTTTGTGGGTTTCTATGGTTTACTATGATTCCAATTGGTTTCTGGAGTAAGGATTAGATGGATCCCAACAATGTTAGATTCATCAACATCTAAGCTTGTAAGGTTGAGTTAAGCCTAGGTATCCTAAGCAATTATTTATACATGGTTCCTGTCAAGGTTGGTTATATCTTGTTGGTAATAGATGGTTATTGTCTATAGGTCCTATTAGGCAGGGTTGATGATAATTCTCTGTTTACATCAAAAGAATAACTTTTGAAGAACATAGTTCTTAAGTAATAAGAAGTATTGCAAATAGGATTGAGGTTGTCTAGGGTTTGCTATTGGATTCATTAAGTAAGGAATGGTGGTTTCCTAAATAATTATCTCACACTAATAGGGTTTAGTGTGTATGTAATAGGATGCACAATATTGGCATGGTTGCTATTGGAGTTCATCATAATGGTGTGATGCTAAGCAGGGATGAATAAGGATGATGGTTTTGGCATTAGAAACTAGGGTTTAAACTTAGGTGTTCCTATTTGATCATCTAGGTTTGATAAGATGAACACATAGAATGCTGAAGTCTTAGTGATAGGCTCCTATAATTTATGTGAACTTGATAAGCATTTAACTGCTAATTATGGTTCTATGATAATGGAGTAACATGATGACATATTTGACCTAGGGTTTAAGTTTAGAAACAAACTAGGGTTCATATGAAATATTGGAGCTAGGGTTTCTAATTGAATTAAGGTTTCAGAATTCCTCATAAAATTATGAGGTTATAAATTTATGTAAAATGGAACTAGGGTTTACTAATTAGCAAATAGTTCTAGGGTTAATAACTTCATTATGAATGAAGTTATTAATAACTTTGAAAATAAAAATGATATTGGATTTGGCATTTTATTACTCTTAAAGATTTTAATAATTAAGGTAATCATTAATCAGGTTTTAAATACTCCTAATAAGGATTTAATGAGTTATTAGTAAAGGAAAATTAGTTTTAATGTTTTCCTTATTTACTTATTGGGTTTTTATTTATTTTTGGAAGTTTTCCTAATTATTGAATTTTAATTGAATTTAGGATAAATAAAAAGGCTTATTTAATGAGTTTAAAATAATTAAATTTTTATTAAAAATAAAAATTCCATATTATATTTTCCTTAGATAGATTTTATTTTTAGGAACATTTTGATATCTCATTTGAAATTTTCTGAGTTAATATGAATTTCCTAAATTAATTCAAAGTTTCTGTAATTATGTGGTTTTAAATGAAAACAGAAAATGACTAGACACACACGGGCTAGTCTACACACAGAGACTGACTGGTGGGGCTGTGCCACGTTGGCTGCCACATGGCTTGACTGGGTCAAAATCGATTTCATGTCTAGGGACTCACGGTGGCCGGCGGAAATCGGCAATCGCCGTCGATCCCGGGCTCGCGCGGATGATCTACTAGCACCACGAGACTCAGTGCACCGAGGGGAACAGTTTGGTGGTGGCGCCGCCATCTACTGGTCACCGGAGCTCAATCGGCGGTGAGGTGCGGCGGCGGGTACTGGCTAGATGATGCGGCGACACTACGACGAAGAATCGAGCAAACTTCGGATGCTGAGAGGTTCAGGAGCTCACCAGGAGCATGTTGGTGTGTTCGGTGAAGCTCGGGAGGCTTGGTTCGCCAGAATTCGTAGCTGCCGGTGCCGGAGAAGATGCTGTCGTCGGCGTCGATTTCGGGCACGGCGGCTCGATTCCTCCCGTGGGCGTAGCAAGTCGAGGACGGCGGTCATGCTGGTGTGCTCAGCTTGGCTCGGGAAGGCTTCCATCACCGGAGATAGAGGTCGCCGGTGAGGTTCAGGGTTACGGTGTGGAGGAAAATGGGACAGCGAGGAAGAAGAGAGCAACTAGGGTTCGTCCAGAGTTTTTATATGGCGCCAGAAGCGATCCTCGTCATGCCGTCGAGCAAGGGGAGGCTGCCAGCGCGGGGGAGAAGAGCTTCACGGCATCGTGCTGCCCTCCAGCTCACTGAGAGGATGAGGATGACCCCCCAGAGATGTTTTCGAACGAAGGGGTACGTTGGGCTGTGCTGGGCTGGTGCTGTTGGGCCAGTAGTTGGGCTGTGATGGTGGGCTGCTCGGCCAGGTAATGTTTTTCTCCTCTTTTTCTTTTCTGTTTTTATTTTCTGTTTTATATTTTCTATTTGAATTCATATTTGAATTCAATACTGTTTGCAGATATTTGTAATTATGCTAATTCATTCAAGATTTAGTATACTGACTATTGTTTCACTATTCTATTTGAATTCATATTTTATATTAGATTACTTGCATATTTGTGAACTTATTCAAAATAACATTTAGACATAAACTTATATTTTTACTTTAATTCACTTTTTATTATGCAATCAATTTTGTTTAGAATTATGAGAGTGGATACTTTCAGCTCAAAGTATTTCAGAGATTGTTATTATGTCTTGGTTTCCATTTGAGGAATTAATCACTTGCATATTATTTCATGTGAGCAACATTTTATTAGGGTTTTGTAGGTTTGATGATAACCCATAATAAAACTAACATTAGTGTTATGGTCTCTTAACCCTTTGAAATACCTAGAGTAGATATTACTCTCCTCAAGGTTGGGTCTTAATTATAAGATGTATCATAAGTGTTTTTTCTCAGGTTTAGTAAATGAAGCATAGGATTTCATTAATATGCCATACTAGGGTTCTAATGATGTTTACCTAATGGCCATGTATTTGATTCTCAATTATGGTCTAGGTTTATATTGTAATCACCATAGTGATACAATAACTAGGGTTGAGATATAATTTTAGTTTGTAGAATTGAGATGACATCATATTGCATTTGCTACGGTTTAATCTCCCTTAACCAAGGTAATATGGTTACTTGCTTAATATTCCATGTGCTCCTTTAGTTACTAAGGATATGAGAAATGGTTTTATCTTCTACCAATAGACTTCTTTTATTATCCTTAATTTATTGTTGAAGTAACTAAAGTAGCTATATTTCTTTTTATAGTTAACTTTGGTTATATTGATGAAGGGTTTCACACCATATAAATTATAGGCTTTAACTCTAAGCTTTTCTTATGTGCTTATATCCTCTACTTCAAGTTCTTAGGGTTTATGATCACTACACAATTTATAATGATCAAGGTTTGGCTGCCTAAGTTATCTCTCAAGAATTAGGTTTCTCACTCCCAAGATTAAGTATTGTCTTGATCAACTAAATATAGTTTCTTTCATATACTATCATGAATGGATATGGTTACCACCGTAATTTATATCCTAGGAGAATACCTGAGATATTCTGATAGGGTTCTACTTAAACAATGATGATATAATCATCTGGTATATGGATAGTTCTCTCCCTCAAATTCAAGTGTTGCCTCAACTAACTTGAGTGTAGCACCATAGCTTGAGCTCTCTTTCATAGGAATAGTTATTCTAGGTTTTATGGTATTCTCCTAATATCTCCTCCTTACTTTATCAATTCATGGGTATGATATTGTTCCATTTGATATTTGGTTATCTCACCACTTCAAGATGAAATGGTTAATCTCTTAATACTTTAGTTCAATGGTTGTCCTTTATTCATTAATAGGTAAAGTTAGAATTGGTATGAATGGTCTCTCTTAATTGGGAATGACTTGAATAATATCCCAAGGTTATGTTCTTAAGATGATGTTTTGATTACATGGATGTATATCCAGGGTTTAGCTCAAGGTTTGTCATTGCTTCTCTAATAAATAATATAGAACTCTCATCCCTCTAGGTTTGATGTATAATAATTTGGAATAGAGAAGAATATATACTTTTAGGGTTGATCTCCTTGTCATGTTTCCAAGTTTGAAGTGGAATGATTTCCATGGGTTCATGGTAGGATCATAGATTAGTTTAAGACATGGAAAAGATAAGTTATGAATAGTTTCTCCAATTATTGTTACTTGATTTGTAATTGAATAGATGTTCATATGCTATGGCAAGGATTACCATGTTGTGATCTTTAATAAGATCAAGTAGTTCATCCTTGATTAATAAGTTCTTGTGTTGATTTTAATTCCATTTGATCTAACCCCTTAGATCAAATTATCTCTGCCCAAAACTAGGTTTTAACAAAGGTCACATTGAGGTTTATAGCGCTTGACTTGATGAGCTACTTCAATTCCATCAAGGTCAAGTGAAACTTCAGTTACTGTGACGGTTTTACTTTAAAGCGCGAAAATTTCCCAGATTTTCTATGCATGAATGCAATGCACACATCTGTTTCCTCTATTTTTGTAACCCCAAATCCTGGGATATTACACTAGGCATGACCGCGCAGCATCCACGGAGGCGCAAACGTGCCGCATATTTGCGCCACGTTTGCGCTGTTGCGGCGCCCGGACACGATGCGTCGCCCCGCTGGAGCAGGGTGCAAACACATTTTCGGTCCGCGCGGACGCAAACGGTCGCACAACGTCTGTTTGCGTCGCTCCCCCTTTGGAGATGTTCTTAGGGATTGTTTGGATAGCTAGTTTGTACAGAATCAGTTATCTACAAACGCATCTGAAGGCCTAACAAACAAAAATATTGTTTGGATTGCCTAACAATTAAAGCATCTTCAGTCGTGTTCCCTAAAGAGATTTGGGGCGCGCTGGACAAAAAATCGTTTCGTCTCGAGTCCGTCCCCGCTACTTAGGGGACACTGCGGGAACTCCGGACACAACGAAATGCGAGGCCAGGAGACGTGGGCCTGACGCGTCAGCGAACTGACGCTCAACCACCGCCTACCTAGCGACGGTGCAGTTGCTGGGAAGGGGAACCGTCGCATTGGCAACCACGTCGATCGATGCGCGAACCGTCGGAATGGAGCGCTAACTCCGCGGAAGAGCAACCGCCGCTCACTTCGATAACTGCGCCGCTGATACGTCTCAAACGTATCTATAATTTCTTATGTTCCATGCTATATTTATGATGATACTCACATGTTTTATACACACTTTATGTCATTATTATGCATTTTCCGGCACTAACCTATTGACGAGATGCCGAAGAGCCAGTTGTTATTTTCTGCTTTTTTTGGTTTCATAAATCCTACAAAGGAAATATTCTCGGAATTGGACGAAATCAACGCCCAGGGTCTTATTTTTCCACGAAGCTTCCAGAAGACCGAAGGGGATACGAAGTGGGGCGATGAGGCGCCGCCACCATAGGGCCACGCGGCCTAAGGGGGGCCCGCGCCGCCCTATGGTGTGGGCCCCTCGTCAGCCCTCCAACCCTGCCCTTCCACCTACTTATAGCCTTCGTCGCGAAAACCCCTGTACCGAGAGCCACGATAAGGAAAACCTTCCAGAGACGCCGCCGCCACCAATCCCATCTCGGGGGATTCAGGAGATCGCCTCCGGCACCCTGCCGGGGAGGGGAATCATCTCCCGGAGGACTCTTCATCACTATGATCGCCTCCGGATTGATGTGTGAGTAGTTCACCCCTGGACTATGGGTCCATAGCAGTAGCTAGATGGTTGTCTTCTCCTCATTGTGCTATCATGTTAGATCTTGTGAGCTTCCTATCATGATCAAGATCATCTATTTGTAATGCTACATGTTGTGTTTGTTGGGATCCGATGAATATGGAGTACTATGTCAAGTTGATTATCAATCTATCATATATGTGTTGTTTATGATCTTGCATGCTCTCTGTTGCTAGTAGAGGCTCTGGCCAAGTTGATACTTGTAACTCCAAGAGGGAGTATTTATGCTCGATAGTGGGTTCATGCCTCCATTGAATCTGGGACAGTGACAGAAAGTTCTAAGGTTGTGGATGTGCTGTTGCCACTAGGGATAAAACATCAATGCTTTGTCTAAGGATATTTGTGTTGATTACATTACGCACCATACTTAATGCAATTGTCTGTTGTTTGCAACTTAATACTGGAAGGGGTGCGGATGCTAACCCGAAGGTGGAATTTTTAGGCATAGATGCATGCTGGATAGCGGTCTATGTACTTTGTCGTAATGCCCGATTGAATCTCACACTACTCATCATGATTTGTATGTGCATTGTTATGCCCTCTTTATTTGTCAATTGCCCAACTGTAATTTGTTCACCTAACATGCTATTTCTTATTGGAGAGACACCACTAGTGAACTGTGGACCCCGGTCCATTCTTTTACATCGAAATACAATCTACTGCAAACATTGTTCTTTACTGTTCTTCGCATACAAACATCATTTTCCACACCATACATTTAATCCTTTGTTACAGCAAGCCGGTGAGATTGACAATCTCACTGTTAAGTTGGGGAAAAGTATTTTGATTGTGTTGTGTAGGTTCCACGTTGGCGCCGGAATCCCTGGTGTTGCGCCGCACTACACTCCGTCACCAACAACCTTCACGTGCTCCTTGACTCCTACTGGTTCGATAAACCTTGGTTTCTTACTGAGGGAAACTTGCTGCTGTACGCATCACACCTTCCACTTGGGGTTCCCAACGGGCGTGTGCTTTACGCGTCAACAAGCTAAATTTCTGGCACCGTTGCCGGGGAGATCAAGACACGCTGAAAGGGGAGTCTCCCACTTCCAATCTCTTTACTTTGTTTTTGTCTTGCTTTACTTTATTTTATTTACTGCTTTGTTTGCTTTCTTATATCAAAATACAAAAAAAATTAGTTACTTGCATTTACTTTAGTTACTGTCTTGTTTGCGTTCTCTATATTAAAAACACAAAAAATTAGTTACTTGCATTTACTTTATTTAGTTTGCTTTATTTACTATTGCTAAAATGAGTAATCCTGAAGTTGAAGTTCGTTCGTTTAAGCAACAAGGGGTAGAATGTTAAAAAGATGGTTGGTATAGGATTAGTGATGCTCATAATAGGTGCACTAAGAAACACTCCAATATTATCCTACTTAGGAATTTTTATGTTGGTATCTCTAGCTGGAATAGGTATGTTCTTGATACTCTTGCGGGAGGTAATTTCCTAGGCACTCCTGCTTTAGAAGCTAGTTGCATTATTGAGAGTCTCTTTGGAATACCACCTGTTAATGAAATTAAAATTGAAATCTCTCTTGAAGATGTCATGAAAAAGTTGGAGACCATAGAGCAAAATCTTCCAAGTATTAAGACTAAATTGGGAATATTACTTAATAACACTGATAAACTTGATAAATCTCTAGGTGGAATTAATGAGAGAATTGCCATCTTAGAAACTTGTGCTACTCATGATAATCAAACCCATAAGATTAGTGAACTTGAAGGAGCAAAGGGAACTTTGGGTTCAACTTTTTCTTCTCTTAAGTTTAAGGAGAAAGCTTATGTGGATAAGGAGCAAAAGTTCATGTATGTCTCTAAGGTGCCTAAGCCAAAAAACTATTATAGGCCTAAAATTGACAAAGCCCTTAGTACCACTATAGACAATGGAACATCTAAGATACCTATTGTGACAAGTTGTGAAAAATATGATGTTGATGCTTCATCTCTTGATAATACTTGATTCACACTTTCTGCGCCTAACTGAAAGGCGTTAAAGAAAAGCGCTTATGGGAGACAACCCATTATTTTACTTCTACACTTTTGTTTTATATTTGAGTCTTGGAAGTTGTTACTACTGTATCAACCTCTCCTTATCTTTATTTTATTGCATTGTTGTGCCAAGTAAAGTCTTTGATAGTAAAGATGATACTAGATTTGGATTACTGCGCAGAAACAGATTTCTTGCTGTCACGAATTTGAGTAGGATTCTCTGTAGGTAACTCAGCAAAATCTGCCAATTTACGTGCGTGATCCTCAGATATGTACGCAACTTTCGTTCAATTTGAGCATTTTCATCTGAGCAAGTTAAGTGCCCCAGAACTATTCGTCTTTACGGACTGTTCTGTTTTAACAGATTCTGCCTTTTATTTCGCATTGCCTGTTTTGCTATGTTTGATGGATTTCTTTGTTCCATTAACTTTCAGTAGCTTTGTGCAATGTCCAGAAGTGCTAAGAATGATTATGTCACCTCTGAATATGTGAATTTTTGATTATGCACTAACCCCCTAATGAGTTTGTTTTGAGTTTGGTGTGGAGGAAGTTTTCAAGGATCAAGAGAGGAGGATGATACAATAGGATCAAGAAGAGTGAAAACTCTAAGCTTGGAGATGCCCCCGTGGTTCATCCCTGCATATTTCAAGAATACTCAAGCATCTAAGCTTGGGGATGCCCAAGGCATCCCCTTCTTCATCGACAACTTATCAGGTCACCTCTAGTGAAACTATATTTTTATTTCGTCACATCTTATGTGCTTTACTTGGAGCGTCTTTATGTTTTTATTTTTGTTTTTGTTTGAATAAAATCGGATCCTAGCATTCTTTGTTTGGGAGAGAGACACGCTCCGCTGTTGCATATGAACACATGTGTTCTTAGCTTTACTCTTAATGTTCATGGCGAAGGTTGAAACTGCTTCGTTCATTGTCATATGGTTGGAAACAGAAAATAATGCATGTGGTAATTGGTATAATGTCTTGAATAATTTGATACTTGGCAATTGTTGTGCTCAAATAGATCATGTTTAAGCTCTCGCATCATGTACTTTGCACCTATTAATGAAGAAATGTTGTAGAGCTTGTTGACATTTGGTTTGCATGATTGGTCTCTCTAAAGTCTAGATATTTTCTGGTGAGGGTTTGAACAGCAAGGAAGACATTGTAGAGTCTTATAATGCTTGCAATATGTTCTTATGTAAGTTTTGCTGTACCGGTTCATACTTGTGTTTGCTTCAAACAACCTTGCTAGCTAAAGCCTTGTATTGAGAGGGAATACTTCTCGTGCATCCAAATCCTTGAGCCAAAAACTATGCCATTTGTGTCCACCATACCTACCTACTACATGGTATTTTTCTGCCATTCCAAGTAAATACTTCATGTGCTACCTTTAAACAATTCAAAAGTTATTATCTCTTATTTGTGTCAATGTTTTATAGCTCATGAGGAAGTATGTGGTGTTTTATCTTTCAATCTTGTTGGGCAGACTTTCACCAATGGACTAGTGGCTTCATCCGCTTATCCAATAATTTTGCAAAAAGAGCTGGCAGCGGGGTTCCCAGCCCCCAATTAATTAACTTTCATTAGTAATTCTCTTCACATGTTTTGCTCTGATTCATCAGTAAGCAACTTTATTTTGCAAATAGACACTTTTCCATGGTATGAGATTGTTGGAAGGCACCCGAGGATTCGGTTAGCCATGGCTTGAGAAAGAAAAGGTTGGGAGGAGTGTCATCCATAAATAAAAAAACTAAACTAAAGTACATGTGTAAACAAAAGAGAAGAGGGATGATCTACCTTGCTAGTAGAGATGACGTCTTTCATGGGAGCCGCTCTTTGAAAGTCTGTTTGATGAGGGGGTTAGAGTGCCCACTACCATTCGTTGACAACAACAAACACCTCTCAAAACTTTACTTTTATGCTCTCGATATGATTTCGAAACTTGAAAAGCTCTAGCACATGATTTTATCCATGCTTCCCTCTGCGAAGGGCCATTCTTTTACTTTATGTTGAGTCAGTTTACCTACTTCTTTCTATCTTAGAAGAAAACACTTGTGTCAACTGTGTGCATTGATTCCTACATACTTGCTTATTTGCATTCATCCTATTACTTTGTGTTGACAATTATCCATGAGATAAACATGTTGAAGTTGAAAGCAACTACTGAAACTTATATCTTCCTTTGTGTTGCTTCAAAACTTTCTACTAAGAATCTATTGCTTTATGAGTTAACTCCTATGCAAGTCTTATTGATGCTTGTCTTGAAAGTACTATTCATGAAAAGTATTTGCTATATGATTCAGTTGTTTATTCATTATCTTTACCATTGCTTCGAATCACTGCATTCATCTTCATATGCTTTACAATAGTATTGAACAAGATTATGATAGCATGTCACTTCAGAAATTATCCTTGTTATCGTTTACCTACTCAAGGACGAGTAGGAACTAAGCTTGGGGATGCTTGATACGTCTCAAACGTATCTATAATTTCTTATGTTCCATGCTACATTTATGATGATACTCACATGTTTTATATACACTTTATGTCATTATTATGCATTTTCCGGCACTAACCTATTGACGAGATGCCGAAGAGCCAGTTGCTGTTTTCTGCTGTTTTTGGTTTTAGAAATCCTACAAAGGAAATATTCTCGGAATTGGACGAAATCAACGCCCAGGGTCTTATTTTTCCACGAAGCTTCCAGAAGACCGAAGGGGATACGAAGTGGGGCGACGAGGCGCCGCCACCATAGGGCCACGCGGCCTAAGGGGGGCCCGCGCCGCCCTATGGTGTGGGCCCCTCGTCAGCCCTCCAACCCTGCCCTTCCGCCTACTTATAGCCTTCATCGCGAAAACCCCTGTACCGAGAGCCACGATACGGAAAACCTTCCAGAGACGCCGCCGCCGCCAATCCCATCTCGGGGGATTCAGGAGATCGCCTCCGGCACCCTGCCGGAGAGGGGAATCATGTCCCGGAGGACTCTTCATCACCATGATCGCCTCCGGATTGATCTGTGAGTAGTTCACCCCTGGACTATGGGTCCATAGCAGTAGCTAGATGGTTGTCTTCTCCTCATTTTGCTATCATGTTAGATCTTGTGAGCTGCCTATCATGATCAAGATCATCTATTTGTAATGCTACATGTTGTGTTTGTTGGGATCCGATGAATATAGAATACTATGTCAAGTTGATTATCAATCTATCATATATGTGTTGTTTATGATCTTGCATGCTCTCTGTTGCTAGTAGAGGCTCTGGCCAAGTTGATACTTGTAACTCCAAGAGGGAGTATTTATGCTCGATAGTGGGTTCATGCCTCCATTGAATCTGGACGATGTGAGAAAGTTCTAAGGTTGTGGATGTGCTGTTGCCACTAGGGATAAAACATCAATGCTTTGTCTAAGGATATTTGTGTTGATTACATTACGCACCATACTTAATGCAATTGTCTGTTGTTTGCAACTTAATACTGGAAGGGGTGCGAATGCTAACCCGAAGGTGGACTTTTTAGGCATAAATGCATGCTGGATAGCGGTCTATGTACTTTGTCGTAATGCCCGATTGAATCTCACACTACTCATCATGATATGTATGTGCATTGTTATGCCCTCTTTATTTGTCAATTTTGCCCAACTGTAATTTGTTCACCCAACATGCTATTTCTTATTGGAGAGACACCACTAGTGAACTGTGGATCCCGGTCCATTCTTTTACATCGAAATACAATCTACTACAAACATTGTTCTTTACTGTTCTTCGCATACAAACATCATTTTCCACACCATACATTTAATCCTTTGTTACAGCAAGCCAGTGAGATTGACAACCTCACTGTTAAGTTGGGGCAAAGTATTTTGATTGTGTTGTGCAGGTTCCACGTTGGCGCCGGAATCCCTGGTGTTGCGCCGCACTACACTCCGTCACCAACAACCTTCACGTGCTCCTTGACTCCTATTGGTTCGATAAACATTGGTTTCTTACTGAGGGAAACTTGCTGTTGTACGCATCACACCTTCCACTTGGGGTTCCCAACGGCGTGTGCTTTACGCGTCAACAGCCGCCATTCATCCGCGCTCAATAAGACCCTTTGTATGCGCTTTCCGATCTACAACCGGCCATCGCCATTCATCAAAAGCTCTCCTCTCTCACAATGAGCGACCTCTCTCAGCCGCCACCAAACACCGACAATGAGGGTAAGCCACCGAGATGGCTCCATTGGTGGGACAAAGTTGCGACGCCTAGCAGCGATGATTCCCCATCTCCGGACAACGAGGAGGAATGGTAGGCCGTGGATGAGGAGGAAGAGTCGAGGAGGCGGCGACAGCCCGGCGAAGGCGTAGGTGGAGACGAAAGCGAAGGCAAAGGCGCAACCAGCGAGCACCGTCGACGACGAGGAGGACACAAGTTCCTCTGACGCGTCGAATGACACCGCCTCTTCAGAAGATGTGACGAGCAGGAAGCGCCACCGTGAGGATGACGAGACGGAGCCATCAAAGAAGAAGTAGTTTAAATTGTTATATGTAATTTGTCTATGTTTTTTCGAAGTTTTTATATGTAATTTGTTTATGGTGCACCGCTTTGAATATTAGTACAGCGTTACCTACACATTTCTTTTATCTATTGAAATAAAAATACAATATTTTAAAGTTTTGGGGCGCGTTTGGGGAACGCGGCTGGGGAGCGACGTCCCCCAAACACGGTACGAAGGAAACACGTCCCCCAAACAATAAATCCGACGCCATTTAGGGGCCGCTTTAGAGGACGCGGCTGGAGATACTCTTACTATATATTGTTATGGTTCTGGAACTCTAGCACTTCTCCAACCGGTCGAAAACTCCGTATCACAAATGCCAAATGCTACTACGCCTCTTCGATAAAGAAAATATATATTAAAACTAATAGAAAATGAGCCTTTCGTTTGGAGCTGCTCGGAGTACCAGTTCCGGTCGTGTTTGGATCCGGGACTAATGTGAGCATTAGTCTCGGTTCGAACGGTCTTGGTTGTTCGAACGACTACGACACCCAAACGGTTTTAGTCCCGGTTGAAACAAAATCTTTTTGGAGACACCAACTTGAATTAAAAGAGTTACAATGGGCTACCTGTGGTGCGAAAACCTTTAGTTCCGGTTGATGTTACAAACTGGGACTAAAGGGTCCATTTAGTCCCGATTTCTAACACCAACCTGAACTATAGGTTTTCTTGGTTTTTTTTTTGGCTCCACACCCTCTAATGGATCGTCTTTGTTAGCTTTGTAAAATACACTAGTAGAAAACTGAACTTATGTTTGGAGTTGCTCGGAGCTTTAGCATAGGTTGGGCTACGAACTTAGATTAAAGTATGCATTAGTACCGGTTCGAGCGGCCAGAACTTCGCAGGGAACACCCAGGGTTTTTGCACCGTTTCGTGTAGAACCTTTAGCACCGATTTAGTGGCACGAACTGGTGTAAAAGACTTTCTAGTTTTTTTTCTCCCCAAGCACCCCTGTGGATCGTCTTTTTAGCTTTATAAAATATAAAAGAAAATGATAAAAAAAAATAAAAAAAAATCTTTTGAGGGTGTTATGCAACCTAATATTAGAGAAAATTAACAAATTTGAATTTTGACTTTTTTTTTCCAAAAACAGTTTAGAAAAAAAATAAAATGACATTAACTTTTACATACTACGTCGGATATAATATGTTTTTAACTGCCCTAAATAAATATATCTAAATTCGTCAATTTGTAAATACGCTATCCGTTAGATTATCTGTTTTGTAGTGAAAAAAGACTTGAGAAAACAAATCCGGGAGCATACCCAACACTTCCGAATTGCAAACAAAATCGTATCCGATTCCACGAGGAAACAATCTCCATATATGCAATCAAATCTCCCTTCCGGGGTTATTTCCGTTTGGCCGACAGGGAGCGACAGAAAAATTTCACCCCTTCTTGGGCAATCTCCGCGGCTCCGCCCTCTCCGTCTCCGGTGTGCCGGGTTATTTCCGTTTGGCTTCCCTGAGTCGGGTTTCTGCGACTGTAATCTCCAACCCTTCTTCCCTTCCCATCTGCCACTCTCCCAGGACTGCGGCTCCCTGGCGAGTCGACCTCGCCGGCGGCATGAGCCGCACATCGCCGTGGCCGCCGCCGAACTACCAAGAAGGTCTCTCCTCTCCCTCCCTCCTATACTGCCCCAGATCGGCACTGTACCTTTTTTTACACATAAATTACTAACTTACCTCAGGGAGGGACTTGAATACATAGCTACCCAAACCCGACTGTTCCATGTTGGGGCTGTCCGATTCGAGCCTGCAATGGGTGATTTTTCTTGGGGGGGATTTGATGCCGGCGGCGGACGTGTTTATGGATTTCTATTTCACTAACAGTGTATACATAGAAAGCTTCAGTTTTTTCGAACAATAGTGGGGGTAGTTGGCTGTCCAACTGTTACTAGCCTCATATAATCTCTTGATGGTTCTGGACTGAAACAATGTGCATTACTCTCTTTTCCAGGAGATTATCGCGATGATAAGAAGAGGAGATTACCCAAAGGACACACTGGAGAATTAAGTAGCAGGTTATTATTACTGGATGAAGATCTGGAAGAGATGCTCGCATCATTAACAGTCGATGACATCTTTGATGAAGGAAAATCAGGTTAAAATACTTACCACTTGCCCCAGTGATCCTTTTTTAGGAGTTCAATGTCGCATCTATTCATTTTAAGAGGTAAACGATTTGTTGGTGCGCTATCTTTTAACTTTTCTCTCAATGGTTGCCTGGTCAAATTGTGTAAAATAAGGCTCGATACTCTCTTGATGCTTTACGCGAATTCTGCAATATACCGCCTTTAGGTGTCTAGCTCTAATTAGGCAGTGTACTCTTTGATGTTTCGAATGAGAAATTAAATTATAGATCGTCTTCAGGTGATTGTCGCAAGGATAGGAAGAGGAAATCAAACCAAGATAACGCTGGAGATTTAGTTAACAGAGCATCGGATGATCTTTTGGAAAACATGTTCTCGTCGCTCCTGATCAAAGATTCTGCACTGGCTAGTTCTGCTTCCATAAGATCAGGGAAACATGCCTCTGTTCTTGTACTTGATGACAATATTCTTTCTGAAGACAACACAGATTGCACCACTTCCACTGATTGCAGTGCTCCAGACCCTAGGAGTCTGTCATCAGAGGAATTCATTGAAAGAGTAAACAACCTGTTGCTTTGCCATGAGGGAACAGGTGTTGAAGTGTTTGAGGTTCGTTTTGACCTGAACTCTACTCATGCTGCCCACCTTGACAAATGGGTCCAGTTTGCGTCAGAGTCAGGTGCACAATCTGTGATACTTAACTTGCGTAAAAAAGGTATATCTTGTTCAGAAGATATAGTGATTTCAAGTCGTTATAACTTTCCCTTGCATTGTTTTGATGGTGAACAACGATCCTCAATACGGAAGCTACGCCTGGTAAATTGCATATTCAGGCCACCGCTGCATTGCAATGGATTTTCCTCTCTTGTTCGCCTTTTTCTAAAGCATGTCACGGTAGCTGATTCTGATATCCAGAACATTTGCTCTTGCTGCACCATTCTCCGTCTTTTGAGGTTGGGAAACTGCAATGATTTGGTTAATTTAAGGATTTCCCATGAAATACTGCTATATTTGGATATATTTCGTTGCAAGAAGTTGGTGAGTATTGAAATGCATGCCACCAGCCTAGCCTTTTTTGAGTATGATGGACATGAGGTATCCATCAATTATGCGAGTACTCCCAATATGAGGCAAATAGTAACTAAGTTTGGGGACATAAATTGTTCTCTCCCGAAGGATTTAAATGCCATGAAACTGATCAAGAAAGTCACCTTGACATTTCTTTCACCATCTAAGGTACATTAACATAATTCAGATCTATGTTTTTGTTCCAATTGTTCTCTAATCATCACTCAGTTAGCTGTCTCTAATCATCACCCGGTTAGCTGTAACATATTCTTTTGCTCTTCTGCAGGAGCCGAGATGTATACTGTACTTGAAGAAATTCAGTGTTTTACAGTTCGTCAACTTGTTTATTTTGCCATCCTGGAATAATGCTCTTGCATTAACTTATCTACTTAAAGCAACTCCTTATCTTAAAAGACTCCGTCTAGAAGTATGCCCTAAATTCTGTTCATTATTTTTATCTTAAATTGGAATGCAAATGTTTTTCATATAACAGATAAAAGAATGAAGTTTCTTCCTACTCCTTACTAGTGCAGTACAAGATTATGATAGATGAAATTGCTTCATTGGATGTGTTTGTGACAACACATCAAATACTAGCAAATTATCATTAGTAATTCTTTTTCTTTGTTAACATAAATTTCTGTGGGACAGTTTTCTTTCTTACAGATCCCTATTGGACTGTAAATAACCCGTTCTTCTTTTTCTAGTCCTGAAATGAAGCTATTAAATACAAATTACATGATATCACTTATGATCTCAACTGATAAGGGAAATTCTATGTACAGATCAAATCATTCACTTGTTTATGGACTTTTTAGTTTATCCTAATGAGTAATGGCTAGCCAGTATAATTATTTCAGAGGATGTATATACTGTTTTTGTTAAGTTGTATGCAGTGTGACAGTAAAAAGCGTTTGAAATATTTCGATGTTTTGATTTGTTGCATCAGGACATCATGAACTCACTAGAGTTGGATCTTCCTTGTATGCAGGCATGCAGCAAACAACACCATCATCTGGACAATTTCGGGGTTAGTTGGCCCGAGGGTATCTCTCTGGACAAGCTCCGTACCGTTATTGTAGGTGGTTTCACTGCCCAAGCCCCGCTGATCGGGCTCTTGGCATTCCTGATGCGCGTGGCCACTCGCTTGAAGTATGTCCAGATCGACACACATCACCATATTTGTAAAGGAATGGGTAAATGGGTCAGAGAGGATGTTGGCGACAAGGCAGCGAGGGATCATGCACGGAATGCTGCAATGGCGACCATCGCCCTTAAAGTTCCACCGTCTGCGAAGCTCGTTATCAAATGATTCGAGCCGAGTGGTGTCTTATGATCTTATAATTGGGGGAGGTTCATGATGATGATTATTCATTGTCATTTCATTCTGTTGGCCTGGCTAGTGCCATCTGCTGGCAATGGCTGGATTTATTTCGAGGGATTATCTTGCTAGGCCAGATGCCGTAGTAGGCTTAGAAAGCTTTGTTTTCTTCAGGATTGACGAATTGCGGAGAAACATGGGATTGACACAGTCTCATACTAACAGGTCTTCGTCTGCCTACATTATGTGGACGACAGACAGTGAATTTAACTGTGCAATGCGAGTTTGGCAATGTTGCGACCTACGCCCTGGTTCATGCTTTTTCACATAAGCAGCCATGCCGTGAGATTGGCAGTGTTTCTAGCAGGCACGTCCAGTGGTGATATCTTAGCGATGTAGCTTTGAATAATTGGCTAGTTAGAAGAGAGGGAGAGAGAGAGAGAAAAGATCATACAGTACTTTCACCTCTTTATGAGATATTCTATCTTATTTATTGGCATTTGACAAAGTATAGAAGCTTGCTTAGTTATTTGAAACACCTGAATACTCGCTCTGTAATTGTGCATATAACATTTTTCATCTGGCGTGACCCAACTTTGCATCCGGTGTCCCAGACCGAACTCAGTAGAAAGCGAGGCTAGTGGGGCGCCGGACGGCTGGAAAATCGCCGCGAGCCAGCCTTGGCTGCGAGATGTGCCTACATCTTTCTGCCTACGTCTCCCCGCCAGTTCCACCGGTTTCCGCATACATCTTCCCGCCTTTCCACCGCTTTCCGCCATTGTCGTCTCTATATGAAGAGGGGAAGTGGTGGAAGGGCCACATCTCACCCTAGTTTTACAGATTTTTCCCACACATCTCACCCATGGTGTCCGGTGATCTTGCCCTCACGCACGCGGAGGTGGAGGCGCTGAGTGCCTCCAACTACCCCTGCCTGCCGGGGTTCATATGCCCCCCCCCCCCGCCCCCCGGGTTAGCACCTGAGTGCCGGAAGTGTACCGTTTTCCCCCGGCCCCCATGGTGCAGCTCGGCGTGCGGCCATCACCCGAGCAGTGCATGGATCCCTGCTGGGTTCCCGACAACGCCGCAACTTGGGACACTTTCTTCGCCAATCGTCGGTTCATGGAGCTCGCCAGGTACCAGGGGATGGGCCACCTCCCGCGCAAACAACGAGGCCGACCGACGGCTATGGGTAGGCCAGCCGGACCCTCGAGGGTGTGATGAACCACATCTTGGATCTTGGCGGGCGACTACCCCCGCCTGCGTACCCTCACTTCCAGCCTCCGAACAAGGGCGGCAGCGACCGCGGCGGGTTCGTTACCCGGACGCCATATCCCCCCTCGCAGCCGGAGGAGGGACCGGAGTGGAAGGCGCCGCCAGAGTACGACATGGTCACCGACGACTTTAGATGCCCGGATGATCCATAGGATTTTTCTAGGCCAACGTGTGGCCATCCGTGCCTCCCTGAAGCCGCCACTACCGTCGCTGGTGGAGTTTGGCCAGTCCTGGTGGGTGAAGGAGGAGCAGGCCTACCGTGCACGTAGTGGCGGCGATGGCCTAGGTTGTAGTCGCCATCTGTCTCCGTCGCGTGCGTCATCACAGGCTCTGCGGATCCCACCACCGCCACCTCGTAGGTTCGAGCAGCGCCCGGCGAGCGACGACGGCGGCTCCTCCGACGACGGCGACTACGAGTATATGTACTATAGGCCTAGATATGAGTATAACTAGTCTTTTATTTATATAATAGAATAAAATAATTTTATTTTAAAATGTGCATCCTTTGTATGGAGGTCACGGCTGGAGGCCGACCAGCTCCATTTTTTGTTTAGCATTAGAGCCCCTCATATGGGCAAAAAATGGGCACCGCCAGAGAGCCTATATGGGAGGGACGAGTAGAGATGCTCTTAAGTGTGTTCTTTAGACTTCAAAGCTTTGGTGCTTTATAAGTAGAGTTCTTTGCTTTTTTACCTTTATTCGCTTCGATTAAAAATAAGTTACTTGGCTTTTATCTAGATACATGGATGTAAATATAAATATTTCAGTGAATAGATAGATAAATCTATATTGGGATAAGTTGAGTCACTTATTTACCTCCTGCCACACCAGGAAAAAAAGAGTGACACACCATCGGAAATAACCAGTGGAACATGGGTGTAGGCGCACCGGTTTATTCAAAACTTTTAAAATGCTATTTAAGAGCTTCAAAAGAATTAATTTTTTTACATGTATATATTATGTTGATATTACTCGTGCCAATTCTGAAGAAAAAATACGATTGTATGTGACCTATATAAACATACCAAAATATGCAAATAACACTATAATGATTAGATCTGCGGTGTCCAAAAAAATACAATTTTTTTTTCTTGTAGGTCAGGTATAGTTGTATTTTCACTTGAGAATTGGCACGAGTAAAGTATCAAGATAATGTGTAAATGAATTTTTTTTCGAAAATTTTAAATAATATTTTTGTGAATTTTTTCACCGAATCCGTGTCGACCACGGAGTGAGATCAGGTGACATGCACCTTTTGCATGTCACCGTGTGACATGCGGTCTAAAACCAAATTTAAACTTTGCGAAAAAATTTGAAAAAAATCATGCATGTTCACAACATATATCAAGACAACCCCTAAAATTTTCAGATCAAAATTCGAAACATACATCGAGAAACAAAAAAGAGAAATCTGCCATGAATAGTTCCCGAATTCAAATATGAGTTTCTCTGTACACTATTCACATGTGAGTTTCTCTTTTTTGTTTCTCGATGTATGTTTCGAATTTTGATCTGAAATTTTTAGAGATTGTCTTAATATGTACTGTGAATATGCATGGTTTTTTTCAGATTTTTTCGCAAAGTTTAAATTTGGTTTTAGGCTGCATGTCACACGGTGACATGCAAAAGGTGCATGTCACCTGATCTCACTCCGTCGACCACACCATGTGTGTTTCAAAAGAGAATTTTTCCACAAGGCCTCGCCCGTCAGAATCCTAGTCCTAAAACTCCTCCTCCCACCGCAGTGTTCATGTGCCGCCGCCTTTCCGTTTCCCCTGCGTGTGTACTGTATAATCTCCGGCCCTTCTCCCCTTCGCTACGCGGCTAACCTCGCTGGCGGCGGCATGAGCACCGCCTTACCGCCACCGCTGCCGCCGCCGCCGCCAAATTACGAAGGGCAAGAAGGTCCCTCTCTCTCCATCTCGATCTCGATTACTAATGCCCTCGATTGCTACTCGTACCTTAGTTGTTATAGACGGATTGAAGCGACACCCAAACGTGATTTTTCCATGTTATTAATGCTTTCCACTGGGGGGATTGGGGTCTGGAATTGGTGATTTTGCTAGAGGAAGATTGATGTCGGCAGGGTGCTTCTGAACTGCTGCCAATGCTTCAGTACTATGTCGACTGAAAGCAGGGGAGTTGGAAAATAATCTTTGGTTGTCCGTTCCTCTTCCTTCTGTTTTAGATAGATAGAGTACCTTTGTGTTCGATGCTTTTCAGGCTTTTTTTTTTTTTTGGGCGTGAGTCTTAGGGTTCCACCATCTTGTCGCTCTTATTCTAATACAAAATGACACACATTTTTTGTTTTAAGAAAAGAGAAAGAAGTAATGTTGATTGTGTCGTTGAACAGTTGGGCATGATATCCCATTCTGAACTGGAACAATGCACAATGTACTCTTTTCCAGGAGATTGTCACGAGGACAAGGAGATGAGGTTACAACAAGGTCACCATGGAGAATTAAGCAGCAGATTACAGGATGAAGATCTGGAAAATATGTTCTCTTCGTTAACGACTGACGACATCCTCTCTCAAGGAGCTTCAGGTTGCGCTAATTACCACTTGATGCAGTTATCCGTTCTGAACTGGAACAATGTACACTACTCTTTTTTTCCCAGGAGAATGTCGCGAGGACAAGAAGAGGAGATTACATGAAGGAAACACTCGAGATTTAACTAGCAGACATGCCGATGAAGATCTGGAATACATCTTCTCGTCGTTAACGATTGACAGCATCCTCTCTCAAGGAACTTCAGGTTGCGCTAATTCCACTCGATGCAGTGATCTTTTTTCTTGTAGGAGTTAAATATCAAACGATTCAGTAAGAACAGTAAACGATCTATCGATGCGCTGCCACTATTTCAATGGTTCTCTGGTCAAGACTTGCATATTTTGGGCTTGATACCCTCTTTATGCTTTGTACAGGGAAATTCACATTATACTTCTTTTAGGAACCCCAGAGTTGCTATTTTGAGGATGTGTATTGCTTTGATATTTCAACTGAGAAATCTACTTCATTATTCTTTCAGGAGATTTTTGCAAGAATAGGAAGAGGAAATCATGCCAAGAACCCGCTGGATATTTAATTAACAGATCGCCGGATGATATTTTGGATAACTTGTTCTCAGCGCTTGCGATCCAAGATGCCACCTTTGCTAGTTCTGCTTCTAGACGGACGGGGGAACAGAGCACTGTTCTTGTTTTTGGTTACAATACTTTTTCTGAGGAAAGTTCAGGTTGCACCACTTCCATTGAGTGCAACCATCCTGCAGACTCTAGAAGTTTGAGATCAGACGAATTCATTGATAGAGTAAATGACCAGTTGCTGCTCCATGACGGAACTGGTGTTCATGTTTTTGAGGTTCATTTTGATCTGAACTCCACCCATGCTTCCCACCTTGACAAATGGGTCCAGTTTGCATTGAAGTCAGATGCACAATGTGTGAAGCTTCACTTGTGTAAAAATGCAACACCTTGTTCTATGCATTCTGTGACTGCAAGTCGTTATAACTTCCCTTTGCATTGTTTCGGCGATGGACAAGCATCCTCTTTGCGGAAGCTATCCCTGACGAACTGCATACTCGGACCATCGATGCATTCCATTAGCTTTTCCTCTCTCGTAAGCCTTTATCTAACGTGTGTCACAGTAACTGATTCTGATATCCAAAACATTTTCTCTTGCTGCCATGTTCTCCGCTCTTTGAGACTGGGAAGGTGCCATGATTTGGTTAATATAAGGATTTCCATCGAAACACTGTTACATTTGGATATATATCAGTGCAAGAAGTTGGTGAGTATTGAGATTAATTCCACCAGTCTACTATTCTTTGAGTATGCTGGACACGAGGTACGCATCAAATATGCGAGTACTCCCAATATGAGGACAATAGTAACAAAGTTCTGGAACCAAAATTGTTCTCTTTCGGAGCATTTAAATGACATAAAAATGATCAGGAAAGTCACCTTGACATTTCTTTCACCATGTGAGGTAATGACGGTTCAAATCTATGTTTATGTTTCTGTAAATTGCTCGATCGGCCGTCTTTAACTGTTGTAGTAAGCAATTACTGTAACTGTTTCATTTTCTTTTTGCAGGAGCACAGTTTCATTCTATACACGAAGAAATTCGCTTTATTAAAGTTTGTCAACTTGCTTATTCTGCCATCTTGGGATAATGTTCTTGCAGTAGCTTATCTCCTTGAAGCAACTCCTTATCTTAGAAGACTCCGTCTAGAAGTACGTCCTAAATGCTCTCCAATTTTATTTTTTGTTGTACTTCCTCCGAGCCGTATTACTTGATGCTAAAATGGATGTATCTGCATCTAAAATGTGTCTAGATACATCTATATTAGCATCAAAAGTAATATGAATTAGAGGGAGTAGAGAAATTTGAGTGCCACACAGTTGAGTGAATTATGGTCTTAAGCCCTCTGTTTGTAATACTCTTGCTTTACAAGGTTACGATAGATGAAACTACTTCATACGACATGCTTGGAATAACACATAAAAACTACTCTCTCCGATCAAAATTAAGTGACTCCATTTTGTCTAGGTACGAATGTACCTAGATGCATTCATTGACTAGATATGTCCGTATTTAGATAAAGTGGAACCAATTAATTCGGATCGGAGGGAGTAGAATTTTTCGTTAGTGATTCGTTTTGTGTTTTCAACATAAGTTTCTTAGTTGTTGGATTTTTTTTCTTTATGTGCATCAGATAAATAACCCATTTTCCGTTTTCATACGTTGAAATGAAGTTCTCAAATATATAAATTTATGGTACTCCCTCCGTTCCATAATTGTTGTTGCAAATATGGATGTATCTAGACATATTTTGTGAATAGATACATCCAAATATGCAACAAGAATTAATGAATGGAGGGAGTACCACTTAGCATCTCATCTCAAATAACTGTAGAATAATTGACCACCAATGGTATCAACAACCTAGTCTAGCATTTATGTCAAATCAAAAGCCATGTAACTCCTCAAACTTTAAGAGAGCTATTTATGTAGGCTTGTGACTAAGGATTCACGTGCCAAATTTTCTACTTCCTCCAGTTCAATTTTTTTTTCCTAAAATGGATGTATCTACACATTAAAACGTTTCAAGATGCATCCATTTTTGAGCAATTATTTTGAACCGGAGGGAGTACCTAAACTTTGATGGACCTTGTAGCTTATGCTAGTGACTGCCAGTATGATTACAATTTACAACGGATGATTTGTAATTTTTTTTTGTCAAGTCACAGTTTGAACATTGAGATTTTGTTTTTTGAATATGTCGACATCTGAATCTGTTGCAATAGGACATCATGTGCTCTATCTTCTTGCATGCAGGCACGCAGTGGACAGCACCATTATGTGGAGAATGGCCAAGTTAGTTTGCCCGTGGATTTCTATCTTAAGAAGCTCCGCGGAATTTTTGTAGGAGGTTTCGCTGCGCAAGCCCCGCTGATTGAGCTTTTGGCGTGCCTGGTGCGTGCAGCCCCTGGTTTGCTGCTTCTCAAGATCGACCCACATCACCATCTTTGTAAAGCAATGGGTAAATGGGCCAGGGACGATGTTGGTGACGAGGCGGCGAGGGATCACGCGCGGAACGCTGCAAGGGAGACCATCGGCCCTAAACTCCCACCCTCTGTGAAGCTCATCATCGAATGATTCGAGTAAAGTGGTGAGTTAGGATCTCATGATTGGGAGAAGGGCCTGCAGGATGATGATTTTCGTTTTCATTTCATTTTGTTGGCCTGGCTAGTGTCATGTGCCGGTGATGGGTGGATTTATTTTGAGGGATCATCAGTGTAGATTGCATGCCATATTGTAGGCTTAGAAAGCTCTGCTTGTTTCAGAATGGACGAAGTGAGGAGAAACTGAACTGGACTGAAATGCGACCGCGCTCTGTGGTTCAAGCTTTTGTAGATCAGCATCCATGCCTGAGTAATCTGAAGAATGAGGTAGACGCAGTGTTTCTAGCGGGGCACGATGCCCGCATGCATCACCGTGCTCAGCTTCAGCCTCCGCCAAGCAAGGCTTTCGCCCCGGCCAAGCACTGTGGCAAGAAGATTGCCGAAGCGGGAATGGAGATGGGTGGCGCAGATGAAAGCCATTGGCTTGAGCCACCACCCGAGAGGATAGGAACACCAACGTAGGAGAAGGGTGCCGACCACCACGGCTATAGAAGCCTAGACTGCCACCGCTAGGACCACCTCGGTACCAGCCAAGGCCACAGTCGCGCATGCCTGCTGCTGCGGCCAGAAACACCGGCCCGCCCAAGCCCATCTGGGACCGAGCCGGCCCAGAGCTAACTATCACACCTGCAGGAGCGCATCCGCCGCGAGGCAGTCGAGCCAGGACCGTCGCCATCGAAACACGGTCACCGTCTCTCCGCTGGGCCACGCGCCGTCACCGCCGGAATCCTACCGACAATCGCCGCAGTCGCTGCCTGGGCTTTGTCTGGTGGGAAGGGGGGGAGGGGGACAGGAGAGGAGGACGCCTGCGGCTGGCGGCGCGATCGCCCCGAGCTGCCTATGTTTGGGGGTCGGGGTCGGGGAGCTGAAAAGTGGGAAGCACGGGGGAGAGAGAGAGAGAGATAGAGAAGGGTTGAAATTGCCACCGACGAGTAGTCCCCCTCTCCTTTCGCCGTCTGGTCTGCACTTGGATTTCTCCTAGCTAAGAGATGATCTTCCAATAAAAAAGTTGTATCACCTCCTAGCTAAAAGTCTACATGCATAGGAGATCTGCCCTCCATTATTCTAGCACTTCGTTTTCAATTATTAGCAAAAATCAAAAGGAGAAGTGAGAGCCGTTCGACTGGAATAGATGGCAGATTTTAACTGCATACAAGAATAACAGTACTGTAGTGTAGAGGAGCCGAGCCCGTGAAACTGTATTCTACTAATCATCCTGCGGAATTGGGACGCTCGCGACGTTAAGTTCTTCAGAGACGATGACAGAAAACAAATGTAAGCCTAGCAAATATTATATGTAACATCACTCTCCCTTTTTTTGCTATGGTTTTACAGGTTTGTAAGTCCTGAACAGGAAAGCTTGATGTGCTAATCCGGCCTCCGGCGCGATCACATCATGTATATCATGTACGTAATATGTAATCTGGTGCTAATTTTCAAAAGTAATCTATTCAGGTGGAGACTCTCCAGAATTTTTTTGGATTGCAAAGCTTTGGTGCTTTATATATTGGAAGGTTTGCGTCTGCCCAGACAAAAATTGGGGCTGCCTTCAGTCCAGCGGCCTGACGCAAAGTGATCCGGCTATCTGCCGAAATGCAAACGAGGCCCAAATTAGGGATGGAAATGCGTCCGTGTGAATGAGCGACGAGTCCGCGTGCGTCCTCCTCTTCCTCCTACATGGCCAGTGTGAAAGTGGCACAGAAGCCACTTCCACTCCCGCCACCTCAAATATCATATTCACACGGCGGCAAAAACCCTACCACCCAACGATGGATGCTCTCGCTGCCGTCTACGCCATAAAAGCCGATGAAGCCAGCACAAAATGCCGCCCTAGCCAGCCAAGAGGCCGCACCTATGGCGGGCTCAAAGTGTGCTGCCTCCGCCGACCGCGATACGAGACTCAAGGTGCTGAAGAAGATGCTCACCAAGCAAGAGAAGCTTGTCAAGGCCAAAAGGCGACGGGACTGCCGCGCCAATGCACGGATACCCTCAAGTACAAGGAATCATCGTAGCACAATCTAATTACAAAAGGTTGTCGAACCCAAGAGGAACTGAAGTTAAACTATATATTCTCTAAATCCCTATAACTCACTTATACGACCTTTCGTGCAAAGAATTAACTACAATGTGTAAGCCTATAAGGTAATTTTAACTTATAAGTAAAAAATAGTTAAGTGTTGAAAAATAAATGCAGAAAGTAAAACTAGTGCAAGTAAGGTAAAATCAAGTAAAATAAAGAGAATATGTAACTCAAGGGAGCAAGTGTTTAAGTAAATTGTTTATTTACGTTTATTTAGTTGTCACAATTAGTGAAGCTCATAAAAATTTATACCATCAAGATGCCACATCTATCTTGCGTTAATAAATAAAGTTCATAGTTTCTTTTAGGAGGGCCATAAATAGGTGCAGCCAAATCCATTTGCAATTACGCCACAAGCAAACATAAAAGTTATTAAGACATAAATTCCAACCACTCGACCACTCCACAAAGTTCTAAGGTCCCATTAGATTATGCCCCCGTTGGTTAACCATGAATTAATATAAAATGCATCTTTAAGATTTAGGATCCGGTTTCTATCAATCCTCTATTCCTTCTCCTATCAATATGCAACAGTGGCAACCTTATGCATCCACCAACATATGTGTGCACTCATACATCAGTACATAAGACAATCATAGAAGATAACAAACTTGTATATAACCATAAACAAACTATCTCACAATTTCCATAAACAATTCACCACTCAAAACTAGACATAAAGACATAACAGATCATGGGAGAATGATAGATTGCATCACACATCATGTTTACCAAGAGATTACAATAGGAAGATGAAGGATGTTGTTGTAGGAGTTAATGAACATGTTGATGATGACCACGCCGTAGGGGGTGGAGCCAACCGGAGGCAATTCCGGCAGCGTTCCCCCCCTCCGAACTCCTTTCGATGGTAGCCTTCTGTCTCCCTATTTCTTGTTTTCAATCTCCGCCTCGCTTCGTATTGAGAATGCCCCGGGGACCCTTTTTATAGAAGGTTTTAGGTCAAAACGAAGAGATTGGCGGTGGAATCAACGACATATGAGGTTCGATGCTCCAGATGGACAAGGTGGCGTGGTCCCATCTTCTGACCGCTCCACCTGAGCCTTTCTGGGCCACACGAGGTTCCTCATGAGGTCCAAGACCTCCAGGTGCTTCTCTTGACAAAAACTTCTCCAGAAAAAATCCCGGGTCATTTTTTTGTTCGCGAAGGTCCTATCCTGCAGAGTTATAACCAAAATAAAGGAAATCATTGAAAATTTCCAAAAATCAATCTAAAAATGGATATAATGAGAGATAACACGCCAATATGATGGAATATGTGATAATAAACTAAAAAGTTCATGTATGCATTTTGCGTGCATAAATCGCCGATGACGCCGCAATGGTGGTCCACTCGATGGCCTTGAATATGCAGGCCAAAGCCAACGCCCGTGTGAGGCTGGCGCCTATTGTGGTGGAGCCATGCTCCTCGTCAAGCAAGAGGGGATCACCGGCCATGCTCTCCAGGCCTCGTTGGTGAGCTCTGCTAGTTCCCAACTGCCAGGGAAAACCTATGTAACGGCGGCCATCAAATTTTCTTCTCGCAACACCCTTCCCCGGTATCCAGGTCCACGCACTGTCCTACTTCTCCACCTCCAGCTCGTCGCCGGCTGGACTATACGGCGGGGCAGACTTCATGGCCTTATATCCGGACCTGAACCGCATGCGGGCAGGGACTCGGGTCCAGGCCCTGTTCGCAAGACTCTAGCGGTGCTGCTGGAGACGTGTCGGTGCCCACAATCTATATGCTGAATGACAGAGCCTTCCCCGACGATGGAGGATCCAGTGCGCACCCTCGATCCCGCTCACGTGTGCTTTATAAAGCACCGTATTCATCTTACGCCCGGTGAGCCATAGGCATACTAGGACAATCACGACGAAGAGTCCATGCATGTGTTGATCTATGGAGGTGGCTTTTTCCACGAAGGCCTTGGGACACATACCAGACCCAATACCATGGGACTGACATCGATTGGGAGCCATTGCTCGACGCGTATACCCAGGCAACGGAGCAAGCCACAGCTGTGTGCGATGATAAAAATGAGCGAGGAGGGCGGGGACATCTTGGGGCCCGATGATGTCGCAGATGATGGGGGTGATGCCGGTGTTGGCAAGAAGAAGGGGGAGAGGCCATAATACCGGTGGCTTCACCGACAAGGTGGACCTCGTGCTCTGCAAATCTTGACTGACCTGTAGCCAAGACTCTATATGCGGCGTCCAACAAAAAGGCAAAGCATATTGGCCGAAGGGGGCCCAAGAATTCCATGATATACGGCTACACAAGTTCCGTGAGATTTACAACACCCACAACGAAGAGTCCATCAAAAAAAGGTGCAACTACATCAAACAAGAGACCAATAAGTTTTGTGAGGCGATCGACCATGTCGTTAGCCACCCCGAGAGCGGCGTAGGCGTTGTGGCGGTGGTAAGGGCACGAGCATCATCCTTCCATCAATGTACTTACATACCCAACAATCCTAACATTTTGCATTTGTTGGTGCCCCGAGCCTTGGAGTATTTCAAGGAAAAACATAAGATTGGCTACCACGTGGTCCACCGTTGGAATGTGTTGAAGGAGGCTGCCAAGTGGAGGCTAGGCTATGTTGCCTACATGTCCAACGTCAAGAATGGCACAACCGGGGTCACGATGCCCGTCAATGGAGAAGACGAGCCTCCTGGATGGAATGTGTTTCCATCTTGTCCAAGGGGCACAAGTCCACCAAGGCTGGTCTCGTCCGCGAGGCTTCAGCCATTGCTTTGAGCGATACCTTGAAGTCGATGATGGCCGAATCTCAGGACACCATGGCCAAAAGGGACGAGAACAAGCGCCCGGAGAAGGAGGCCTCCGCTGCATCTACATCGACCTCACCAAATAAGCCATAGAGGTCCAAAGGCTTGATGCCCAGGCCAAAAGGCTTGACGCCGATGCCAAGTCTTGCGCAGAGGATAACCAGATCCTGCTCGCCGACTTGAGCATCATGGGTGCAGACCAACAGTCTTGGTTCGAGAAGATCGAGCAAGGAGACACATGATCCCCCCGTGTCTACGTCAAGAGCACTACAACCTCCTTCTACCTTTGCTACTCATGGCCCTTTTGTGTCCCTTTTGGATGCTCATTTCGTACTCTACCTAGTGAACTTTGTTATGGACTGAATTAGGCATATTTTTAGCCACTGATGCCATGATTTGAATTACCTAAATGTCTCTTAAATTTGCCCTTTTTTATGCATTTGTTTGATTCAAGCATACATAGGCTCAGGCAGACAAAATGCTTCGGTTCGCTGAGGCTACCTCTCGACGTAAACGGGCAATCATGATCAAATAGCCAATTTAATGTCTACAGCTCCAAACGGACAGACCTTTAACATTTATTTTGCGGCAGACCGCTGGAGCCTTTGAGCTTCTACACTGTGTCTGCTTAAAAGGGGAGCCAGGATTGGACAATCCTTGTGGAACGGCAATTGGTTTTGCTCACCACGTGTTATTCCAAATAATAAAGAGTTGTACTCGTGTGCGGCCGTCGCGAGAAGGAGGTCTCTGCTGCCATCTACATCGATATCACCAAATAAGCCATAGAGGTTCAAAGGTTTGACACCTATGACAAAAGGTTTTACACCGAGACCAAGTTTTACGCAAAGGACAACCGGATCATGCTTGCCAACTTGAGCACCATGGATGCGGATCAACGAGATTGGTTCAAGAAGAAGCGAGCCGAATCCGGCAACGAGATGCCTGATCGCACGTGTCTATGTCGAGAGCACTACAACTTCCTTCTACGTTTGCTACTCATGGCCCTCTTGTGCCTTTTTGGATGTTCATTTCCTACTCTACCTAGTGAAGTTTGTTATGGACTGAATTAGCCATATTTCTAGCCACTGATGTCGTGGTTTGAGTGACCAAAATGTTTTTTAAATTTATACTTTTTATGATGCATTTGTTTGATTTAAATATACATGGACTCGGGCGGACAAAATGCATCGGGCTGCTGAAGCTACCCTCAACGTAAACTACAATCATGATCGGATAACCAATTTAATGTCCGTGGCTCGGACGTTTAACATTTGTTTTGCTCAAGGCCGCTGGAGATGGCATTTGAGATTCTACACCGTGTGTGCTTAGTGCATCTCTAGCAGAGCCCGTAAAAACGCGAACTGAAAAAGTGAAGTTCAGTTCACCGAACTCGTGTATTCGGGTCGTAAAATGGCTGGCGCAGAATAGAGCTCGTAAACCAAAACCGTAAAAACATGGTTTATCAAAAAACTTTGCATACGCTCAAACAAACGACACAATCAAATGCAAACAATTCATACATAGTTCATAGTGCAGACATTAAAGGACACAATCAAAGCAAACAGTTCATAGTTCACCATCTCCTCTCACCACCGGCATCAAACCTAGGTTGGCCTGCCGTGACCATCATCGCAGCACCTCCTGGAGTCACATCGCCAGCACCTCCAGGAGTCACCGAGCCACCACCTCCAGGAGTCACCGAGCCACCACCAGTTGCCTCTTGACGAGCTAGTCTTCGTCTTGCCGTGATCTCCGCCGAGGCCTCCTTCCACCACTCCAGTGGCCGTCGCGGCACCGGATTGCGGGACCACATGCGTTCCCGCACGCCGCCGCTTCACCACGCTCGTCGACGAAACCGTGGTTGCTACCTCCGCGGGGGTCGCCGGGGTGGGTGGTGGTGCGGCGGAAGCTCCGGCGACCGCGGGAGAGGGTGGCGGCGCCTGCGAGCTAGCAACGGCGGCCGGCTGGGTCGATTCGAGACTCATCGGGGAGAAATCGGACGACGGTGGCGCAGAGGAAGGTGAGGACGCACAGGTCGGCGACACTGAGGAAGGTGAGGGCGCACAGATCGGCGGCGGCGGCGGTTGGGAACCTTCACGCGCAAAGTAGAGATTGTGTTCGGGCTGCGTTCGGTTCGCTCTGTTGGCCCCTACAAATACAGGCCGAGTATGGGTTTCGGTCTCGGAAAAGATATTTTCAGTTTTGCTTCATTTACGGTTACTAATCGGCGCCATTTTTCAGCTTGAATCCGTAAACTGACAATTATTTTTTGGTTTGGACCTTTTACCGGTTCTGCTAGGGACCAAGATTAGTGAATCCTTGTCGAACGGCAATTGCTTTTTTGCTCATCACGTGTTATTCCAAAGACAGAGTTGTACTCGTGCGCGGCCGTCGGAAGGCAAGTAGGAAATCGGATGGATCGGACGTCTGATTCCCAGTGCTAAATAAAATCCCTGCTCCCACCGCTGTGCCTGCCGGTACTGTAATCTCCAGCCCCTCGATCTTCCCATCGCGCTGCGGCTCCCCCTGTCGACGTCTACCTCGCTGGCGGCATGAGCAGCGCGCTACCGCCGCCGCCAAATTACCAAGAGCAAGAAGGTCTCTCTCTCTCCATGTCGATCTCGATTACCAATGCCCCCGATTGCTACCCTGCCTTAATTAATTGCTATTGATTGATTGTGCCGAAGCCCAAACGCGATTTTTCCATGTTATTACGGCTGTCCGCTGGGGGATTAGAGTCTGGAATTAGTGATTTTGCTTCAGGAAATTTGGTGCTTCTGAACTGCTATCGATGCTTGAAGTATTGTAGTATCAATCGAAAGTGGGGGAGTTGGAAGTAATGTTGGTCGTCAAGTCATATTGGGAGTACTATGTTTTTCGGCCATGAGTTGTAGGATTGCGTCATCTTAGGTCTTCCTTCTCTTTTTTGGGCGGAGAAAAGAGAGCTTTATTAAATGGAAGTAGAATTAGAAAAGAAAAGGAAGTAATGTTGATTGTGTCTTTGAACAGTTGGGCACGGTATCTCGTTCTGAACTGGAACAATGTACGGTATACTCTTTTTTTTCCAGGAGATTCTCGCGAGGACAAGAAGAGGAGATTACATCAAGGCCACGCTCGAGAATCAACTAGCAGACAACCGGATGAAGATCTGGAAAACATGTTCTCCTCGTTAACGATTGATAACATACTCTCTCAAGGAACTTCAGGTTGCGCTACTCCCACAAATCTGCTCAAGATGATGCCTAGTACAGGAAATCCACATTATTATACTGGATGTGTACCGCTTTGATGTTTCAACTGATAAATCTACTTCATATTGCTTTCAGGAGATTGTTGCGAGAATAGGAAGAGGAAATGATGCCAAGGATCCGTTGGAGATTCAACTAACCCATCACCGGATGATATATTGGAAAACATGTTCTCAGCGCTTGCGATCCAAGATTCCACATTTAATACTTCTGTTTCTAGTCGACCGAGGGAAAAGAGCTCTATTCTTCTATTCCGGGAGAACACTATTTTCTCCGGGGAAAATTCAGGTCGCGCCACTACCATTGAGTGCAATGATCCAGACTCTAGGAGTTCGAGATCAGACAAATTCATTGATAGAGTAAATGACCGGCTGCTGCGCCATGTCGGAACCGGGGTTAAAGTTTTTGAGGTTCATTTTGATCTGAACTCCACCCATGCTGCACACCTTGACAAATGGGTCCAGTTTGCGTCAAAGTCAGATGCAAAACTTGTGAGACTTCACTTGTGTAAAAATGGAACACCTTGTTCTGGGCATTCTGTGACTGCAAGTCGTTATTACTTCCCTTTGCATTGTTTCGGCGATGGACAAGGATCCTCTTTGTGGAAGCTATCCCTGACGAACTGCATACTCCGACCATCGATGCATTCCAGTACCGTTTCCTCTCTCAAAAGCCTTGATCTAATGTGTGTCACAATAGTTGATTCTGATATCCAAAACATTTTCTCTTGCTGCCCTCTTCTCCGCTATTTGAGATTGGGAAGGTGCCATGATTTGGTTAATATAAGGATTTCCGTTGAAACACTGATACAATTGGATATATATAATTGCAACAAGTTGGTGAGTATTGAGATTAATTCCACCAGCCTAGCCTTCTTTGGCTATGATGGACATGAGGTGCACATCAAATATGCGAGTACACCCAATATGAGGACAATAGTAACAAAGTTCCGGAACAAAAATTGTTCTCTTTCGAAGCATTTAAACGACATGAAAAGGATCAAGAGCGTCACCTTGACATTTCTTTCACCATGTGAGGTAAAGATGGTTCAAAATTTTGTTTATGCTACTGTAAATTACTGGGTCAACAGCTGTAGTAATCAATTCTCATATTTTTTTTTTGCAGGAGCACGGTTTCATTATGTACGCGAAGAAATTCTCTGTATTAAAGTTTATCAACTTGTTTATTTTGCCATCTTGGAATAATGTTCTTGCAGTAGCTTATCTCCTTGAAGCAACTCCTTGTCTTAGAAGACTGCATCTAGCAGTACGTCCTAATTGCCTCCAATTTTATTTTTCTTTGCAGATTTTTTTTTTAAATTCCACACCCTAGTGAATTATTTTCGTAAGCCCTCTTTGTAGTACTCTGGCTTGCTTTACAAGATCACGATAGATGAAACTACATCATACAGCATGCTTGGGATAACACATCGACTACTAGAATTTATCATTAGTGATCTTTATTTTGTTGTTAACATAAGTTTGTTAGTTTTAGGACAATTTTTTATTATGTCATCAGATAAATGTCCTATGTTTCGTTTCCATATCCTGAAATCAAGTCGTCTAACATAAAAATTATGAGGTACCACTTGTCACCTCAATTTATCATAGAAATGGTTTACCTTTACTGACATCAAGCATCTGTGTTAAGTAAAAGTCATGTAAATCGTCAAATTTTAGAGGCCTTTTCACTTAGGCTTGTGCCTCGCAAGAATTCACATGCCAAACTTGCTTCCTATACTTTGGTGGTCCTTATAGCTTATTCTAGTGACTGCCAGGATGATTACATTGGGGGATTTATATTTCTTATCAAGTCACAGTTCAAACACTAAGAATGAACTTTGAATATTTGAACTTCATGCAGGCATGCAGCGGACAACACCATTATGTGGACAACGACCAAGTTAGTTGGCCCATGGGTTTTTCTCTTAAGAAGCTCCGTGTAATTTTTGTAGAAGGTTTTGCTGCGCAAGCCCCGCTGATTGAGCTTTTGGAATGCCTGGTGCGTGCGGCCACTGATTTGCTGCTTCTCAAGATCGCTCTACATCACCATGTTTGCAAAACAATGGGTAAATGGGTCAGGAAGAACGTTGGTAACGAGATGGCGAGGGATCACGCGCGGAACGTTACGAGGGAGACCATCGGCCCTAAACTCCCACCTTCTGTAAAGCTCCTCATCGAATGATTCGAGTAAAGTGGGGTGTTAGGATCTCATGATTGGGAGAAGGGCCTGCAGGACGATGATTTTCGTGTTCATTTTTTGGCCTGGCTATTGTCATGTGCCGGCGATGGTTGGATTTATTTTGAGGGATCATCTGTGTAGATTGCATGCCATAGTGTAGGCTTAGAAAGCTCTGCTTTTTTCAGAATGGACGAAGTAAGGAGAAAACATGGGTCTACACATTCTCGCAGTAACAGGTCCTCCTCTGTCTATACTCAGTGTAGAGAAACTGAACTGAACTGTGAAATGCGAGTTAGGCAAAGGGGTGAGCCCCACGCTGTGGTTCGAGCTTTTGTAGATCAGTATCAGTGCCTGTGTAATCTGAAGAATGGAGGCAGACGGCAGTGTTTCTTGCAGCGCACATTCAATGGTGCCAGCTAGGAATATAATAGCTGGGTTAGAAGAGAGAGGAAAAAATATTCTATCGGCTCTTAGCTAAGAGATTATCTTCCAATAAAATAAATCTGGTACAAATATTTACATTCAGAAAACTCTACCTGAGAAACTGGTTACTTGGCAATTCTACCTAAAACCAACATAAATCCTACTTCGGCTCCATTGCTGCCAAACACATGTAAATGCCTTCTCAAGTTACCCAATGCAATGTTACGAATAGGAAATCCACCTTTTTTTTTTGGCTTGGTCGATGGCTTCTCCCTAAGCCCTAGCCATTGTTTTTCATGTCATTTACACTCACCACCTGAACCCAAACGGTCTTGTTATTGCAGAATGTGACTGAAATAAACCCATGTTACGGATTAACTGCATCTGTGTGCAACAAGCTCTCTTCTCTCTATGTTCTGTTGCAGACTCACTCGTCGTCTGACGCCCGGTCAACGTTGAACAAAGCTCCGTTACTACACGTTGTCAGCTCCATGGCGACAATATTCATGTTTTCGGAGGTTTTCTACACTTAGACAGGCTCAACACCGGGCAGAAAACTTCACCGCAAGAACATCATCGTCACCACTGTTGTGACGCTCAACACTCTTCCTTTGCCTCCTCCTTCAGGGACATCTAGTCAGCGAGCGTGCCCTCGCACGTCCCCGGTGGTGTGTGGGACTGTATTCTACCAATCATCCTATGAAAAATTTGGGATGCTCACATGGTTAATGTCTTCAGAGACGATGATCACCTTCCAAATGTAAGCCTAGCACTAGCAAATATTTTACATGACATCACTCTCTCTTCTTTCTTTGGTTTTACAGATTTAAAATTCCTGAACAAAAAGGCTGATATAATCTGGTTCTAATTTTGAAGTAATCTATTCAGGTGGAGACTATCCAAAAAAAATTGTAATTGCAAAGCTTTGGTGCTTTATATATTAGTGTGTATGGAAAAGAATTATTTTTAGGGGTTTGCTGGAGTTGCTCTCATAGCTTCTGCAGCGTATTTTTGACAACTTGATCACTCTTTATTTATTATACACACGAGTTACATCATTTAACAGGATTTGTAAAATAAAGCCAGGAGGATCATCCAGCCAAATAGATGGAGGAGAATTCCTAACTGATCTAGCTAATTCATGAGCCACTACCATTGCTTCCCTTGGGGCATGCTCAAATGATATTTTCATGAACTCACATGCGATGCAGAAGCAATCGTCAAACACCACGGCTGCAGCTCGGTGGCTAACAGCTCCATTTATCATTGTCTCTACTACTTTTAGACCATCTGAACCGATGATAATCCTGTGGCATCCGACAGTTTGAGCTAAATTCAGCCCTTCTCTTAGAGCATTCACCCGCATCATAGACATGCTCGATCTTGGTGTTGCTCGCTGCAATGAACTGTCCTTTGTTGTCCTGGATTACAGGTACTGTGGTACCTTTTAGTGTATCAGCATCAAACGATGCATCAACATAAACTCTGACATGGTCCAGGGGAGGTCTCATCCAAGTCACTTTCTTAGCTTTGGCATGAGGGGAATATGCCTGCTCCGTAGTTTGCAATCAGCGAGCTGATAACCACTGCCGATCTTTTTAGGTTGTACCTTCTCACCATTGACAGCTAGTCGACGCTCCCACCATAACTACATGCAGGTAATTGCAACCCAGAACTGAAGTTTGCTGTTCAGAATAAAGGAGATATTCCAATACCGCTAGTCCTGCAAGATCCAAGGCGCAAGCGGCACGCCTCATCTATCTTGAGGTCAAGTCCAACATTTTGCCTTACTAATTTTCATTTTACCATTGTTTAAACAAATAAAAGCTACACTAATTGTTTAAACAAATAAAAGCTACACTAATTTTCATTTTTTATAAATGATGAATGTAACACAAAACAATAAATAAAGTTACACTAATATTGTGTTTACAATTTTAGGATAAAAATTAGAAAGTAAAACAAGACAAATAAAATAGCTTTGTGGAATATAGAAGGAAGTGAAGCTCACAACCAAGATATGTGCCATATAGATGTTGACATGGGATCTAGGATGGTCAGCAGGACCCCCCAACAAGACTCTAAGAGTCCACATCAACAACGCTACTAAGAGTCCACATCAACAACGCCACAAAGAGATCTTGAGGCAACATGCTAAGTATACCGATTCGTTCAGACTCCAATTGCAGAGTATTGCATCACGTGGCACTTTCCCCACATGAATGGAGGGAGCAGGAAAGTCAGACGTGCATATTTCAAAAACCTAACTCCTCGAATGAATTGTTTGTGGAATTTCCTAAGCAGTGTATGATTGTCCTAGCCATGTTGTTTACTATCGAACGCTGAATCTCTTCCATTTTTCTCCTCACATTCCCCAAACAAACACCGCTACTTGCTAGCCATCCTTGTGATTGAAGCGTGTTAGGAGCCCAATTGATAACCCCCAAGTGCTGGGGATAGTTGTAGGTGCTCTCAATGTTGAAGTATAAAGGTATCTAACCACAGGAACAAGAAGGTAAAGTTATAAAAAAAAATCAAACGTGAGTGCCAATTCTAGTTATCTATGCACTAAAGACGTTAAATAATAAGGAGCGATAGGTTGCTTGGAATTAAAATGAAAAAAAAAATGCAAAGACTGGTCCAATCCTGTAGAATGCAAGAGGACATGACGAAGGTTAATTTACTCTTATGAAACAATGGAAATTGGGTTTGTTTGATCTCTCTCAACAATGGTGACATGGTTATGAGAACTGAATCCTACGTAAGTGTTATGCAAAATAATCACATGGACTATATTTCCTAAACAAGTGAAGTTGAGAAGGAAAATACCATATGAGTTTGATGTCAGTTCGATGTCACTGAGTGTGCAATTTTTTTTCACTTTGCCCTAAGTATTTGTTCTCCATTATCCCTAGATGCATGTATATCGGAGGATGTGGTGCTGCTGTCACTCAGTGATGTCATTTTATCACTAGGCTAAATGTCTCAATACTGCTAATACACGTCATACTCGTCATTCTATTACACTTAACATAGATGAACTCTATAGATTAAAACTAGAGTGTGATGGTAAATAGGTGGGGACGTTTATACTTAAAATAACACCCTAGTGATTGATCTTATAATCATTGCTGAGTAAACAACGAATGAATTAAGAAGAATGTCCAACTAGTGGATAAAATTTTGAGGTCCCATAAATCCCCCACAACATGCATCCAAAGAATTAGCTCGTGGTTTCCTTCACCTCTGACTAAATCATTTCTACTTCAACAAACTATAATGCAATACTATCTATATGCAAAAATAATGAGAGTACAACATGCATATATATAACATCTCAACATAACAACACGTCCATCATATTGTAACCAAAGATCTACCATAGGAATTAAAATATTACACCGTAATCATGTAGGGCAGATCATATGGACTAACATGATGGTAATACATAGAGAGATGCGATCAAATTATTACCACAACCCCCAAGTCTTGGGTCCTAATACTCCCTCCCTGTGGTGGAGAGCGACATGGAGGCATTGATGAAGGAGGAGATTCCGGTAGTCGTTTCCGATTCCAATATTCTTCCTCTCATGGCGGACTACATAACTTCCATTTAGTCTCTCCACCTCTGTATATCGCGAAATAAAATTCTTAAGGGTAAGATGGTTTTAGGTCTAAACCAATTTGATGGCACGAAAACAAGGCAATCAAACGGGAAGTCACTAATGCTCTACTTTGGCTTGTTGGATCCTTCTTGAAAATTCTAAATCATACTCTTTGTCTCTTAACCTTACCCTTTTTCGAGTCCCGAAGCTGCCTAAAAGTTAAAAAAAAACACTAACATGAGATTTTTGTTTCATCCAGAGTTAGATACCAAGATAATGGGATGTTGTGAAAATTCCTGTAAACCATTTAAAACAGTGGTAATACAAAAAAAAAATTAAATAAGATGTAAATATGTTGGAATATGACCTAATAAACTACATAGGTCATTGATACATTTTACGTCTATCATCAACACATCGATCAAATTAATTATTCAAAAAGTCGGGAAACATCACTTTTACATGGCAATGCAGTGAGCCAGCGCGTGCCCGACGTCGGTAAGGGGTGGTAAATCAAGCTCATTAGTTAACATTTCTCTTTCCATTATCTCGCATGAGTTTGCACGTCCTCATGATCTGTCGGCGCCCAAGATAACTAACTTGTTAGATTTTTTATTCCAAAAATGCATTAACCAATTTACAAGCAAATAAAGCAATCCTTTGCACGCATAATATAATAATCACTTAATAATAAGATCAATTGTGCTCACCCGGCCATACAAACTATTGAAGACCGAAATTAGTAACCAAACTAAGTAACAACATCACATACATGTGGTATGGAAATATTTAAGCTTGTGCTTATTGGAATTCGAGACCATTAACAAAAATGCATGAACCAAACAGATTAAGCAATCCTTTGCATGCATACTTTGGAACCATTTTGTTAAAACAACCCAATAGTAGTCACAGTTCTCAACTTAATAAAATAAAGGAACTATCGGTGTAAGCTTGTCAATATTAAGCAAAAAACTTGAATGCATAAACCACCAGCAAACAAATGAGCGCCATCATTTCCATATATACTATCATTGCAAGCATCTAAAAATTTAAAATAAAAAAGAAGATTGTTGTTGCAAGCATCTAAAAAATTAAAATTAAAAAGAAGATTGTGGTTGCAAGCATCTAAAAAAATTAAATAAAAAAGAAGATTGTAGTTGCAAGCATCTAAAAAATTAAAATATAAAAGAAGATTAACTTGAATGCATAAACCACCAGCAAACAAATGAGCGCCATCATTTCCATATATACTATCATTGCAAGCATCTAAAAATTTAAAATAAAAAAGAAGATTGTGGTTGCAAGCATCTAAAAATTTAAAATAAAAAAGAAGATTGTGGTTGCAAGCATCTAAAAAATTAAATAAAAAAGAAGATTGTAGTTGCAAGCATCTAAAAAATTAAAATATAAAAGAAGATTGTAGTTGCAAGCATCTAAAAAATTAAAATATAAAAGAAGATTGTGGCTGCTGGGATTCGAGCCCAGGTCTCCACGGCCACAACGTGGAATTCTCACCACTAAACTACAGCCACATTTTGTGTTATATTCCTGATGGAAATCTATATCTCTGAAAGGAAACAAACTTTTCCAAAAGCATTTGCCTTCCTATTCTTTGATGCCGATCAGGAGACCAGAAACCCAACGCAGAACTCTCATCTCGAGAAAAAAAAAAAGCAAGAAACCTTCCCTCCCATCGCCGCCGAAGATGCCTCAGCACCAGCAGCCGGCGACCGGCTCCCACGCCCTGGACTCCGCGCCACTTTTCGCCATCATCCTCGCCGCCGTCCACGTCCTAGCCCTCGTACTACCCCACATTTACCATCTTGTTTCCCTTCCCCCTTCATCGCTCGTCCGATCAGCTGGCCTGACCATCCCGCCCTTTTTACGCATTCTTCCGCAGGTGTTCTGGATCTACAAGCTGGCCTCCCAGAAGCAGCCGACCCGGACGAAGACGCACTGACCGATCGCATCTCACGATCTTGTGCTTGCCTTTTGTGATCGGTAATGGTTCCGTTCCATGATTCAGTTCACCCTCATCTCGTTTTTTTTTTTTTTTTGTTCCCGTTCTCCCCTTGATTCAAGGACTGTTGGGGTGGTGCAGATTTCGTCGGCTAGTCGCAAGGAGTTTGATGGGGTTGGCTTGGTTCGTTTGCTCCAGCCAGGAGGCTTTGCCATCTCTAGGGTGATCAGTGAAGATGGTGGCTGATAGTCTTCATGTGTCCACCTTTTTACTGGCAGAATGCTTAGCTATATTTTCTTTTTTCCTTTCTGTTTTGCATTCTCTTGTATTCTGAACTCCAAGTTTTCAAAAGATATATGGTGTGTATGGTTTCTTGATTAATATTCTTGTCCATTAAAGTAGCAGAGTACTGGATGATGATCTGGAAAACATGAATGATCCGGACTCTAGTAGGGCAAGTCATGACGGTTCATTTGATCTGAACCCCGCTCATGCTGTCCAACCTTGACAAATGTGTCTAGTTTGTGTCAAAGTCATATGCACAATGCGTGGGACCTCAGTTGTGTAGATATGAAATTGTGCATTCTGTGACTGCAAGCCGTTAATAAATTCCCTTTGCATTGTTATGGCGATGGACAAGGATCCTCATTGTGCAGGCGGTTGCAACATTTTCTCGTTCTACCTTGTTCTCTGCCTCTTGAGAAATGTACCTTCAGCTGTAATCACTTAGTTCGCAGTTTCCAACTGTTGCAATAAATTTTTTCGACAAAGAACGCTTTATTAGTTGCAGTAATAAATTACTGTCACCGTTTCAGTTGTTCTTCTACATGAGCCCAGTTTCATGCTAGATGCAAATAAATTTATTGTATTGCAGTTTGTTAACCTGGTATGTGTCGTCCATCCCTTGCAGTTAGTCTCTAATCAGTTTTTACCATTTGGAAAGTGGGGTAATTAGAATTTAGTAACATGTTTAATATAACAATGTACCGAAAAACCAGATCTGAACCCCATCTCATATGCTCCTGATTGAATAAACAAATTCAAAAAAATAGCAAACAAATTTTTTTAAAAAATCTGTAATTTTTGTACAATGAACAAGAACAAGTGTTCTAACTGCACGCCAAAAATCTCAGAGAAAATACATGCGTAGTGGTCTGTGCAAAAAAAAAAGACAAAATGCGGTGCTATTTCGAACATCTAGATTTGTTGCTGACAGCACTCCGATTTGTCTTTTTTGCATAGACCACTACATATGTATTTTCACGGAGATTTTTTGTGTGCTGTTAGAACATTTGTTCATGTTCGTTGTGCAAAAATTTCAGATTTTTTTGAATTTGTTTTCTGTTCTTTAGATATTTTTTACTCAATCATGAGCATATGAGCTCGGGTTCAGAAACACCTCTCCCCAATTGTAAAAACAATTTAATATTTGGAATCACCAACACTTGGGGAGCAGGCCATGGAGTAGTTCTTGGTTTTCATGGAGCGGTTTCTTGACGCCCCAATGGTTACCGCGCCATGGGAACTAGACCGTGCTGCAATGATGCTTCCGCAACTAAAGTGCGTCAAGGACTGGCTCAATTCTTTTGGAAATCAGCAATTCTGCCCATCAACGCACATGACGACGGTGAGGAGGCTTCCTCCATTCACCGACATGAGTGTGTTCTTGACCAATGTATGTTGCGGTGCACACGTTGATAAAATAATTTCAGTCCTCGCCTTTTTCATCTTCCGTATGGGCCTTTAGTCTTTTGATTAAATATGTTAAATACACGGAATCGACCCAAAACTACAAGCAAGGGAATCAACTATTATCGCCATAAAGGAAAACATCACCCCTTTCCTTTATATATAGTTCGCCAAGTAGCCTTCATAGGTTTCTCATGTGGAACCATAGAAGGAACTCAAGGAGAAGAACCCGGCTCGGTAGGTGAAGCAAAACCAAGTCAAGATGCTATGGTTTGATGGAAGTTAAAAAAATTCCTGTGGCCTTGTTGTAGAATTGTGATTGGCAATGGGAAAATACACGGTTCCTGGTAGATCATTGGCTCCATAATCGCCCTCTCTCTGGACTTTTCCTAGACTATACCCAGTTTCACTAAACCAAGAGATCACTGTTAGTAAAGCATTTTCTACCGGGATCAGAAATCTTAGATTCGGAAGGGCTATGGTTAGACAAAGAAAAGAACAATGGCTAAGAATGTGTGGTGTGTGTGGGGATGTGACTTTGTCATAAGATTCAGATAAGATGTATTGGAAATTGTCCGAGTTTTCATTGTGAGATCTTTTTATTACGCTCTACAGAATTATGGGGTAGTGTCGTACATGTTTATGTGAAATGTTAAGATTTCTATGCGAGTTAAAACATTTCTTTGGCTTGTGCTGAAAGGTAGCATCTGTACAAGGGATGTTCTCTTGCAAAGGGGTGGGTCATTTTCGAAGAGTTGTTTATTCTGTGGAAACAATGAATCGATTGACCATCTTTTCTTTTCTTGCCCTTTAGCAAGACATGTGTGGAATGTGTTGAGTGTTTCTTTCACTTTCAACTGTCTATTCACCAATGTCCATATTTGTGTGAACATCTGGCTTAAAGGGTTGCGGGGTCTGGACCGAAATGTTGTTGCGGTGGTGATAGCAGTGGTTTTCTAGGGATTTGGAAAACAATAAACTTAGCATGTTTTTAAAAGAACTGCCCAGATGAACCGATTGCAGTGGTATATAAAATCCGCTATTGGATTAATTTCTGGAGTTCTTTGCATGTGAAGGACATTGCAAAGGATATGGCAAAGGATCGATTACAATGGCTCGCAAAGCTGGTGGAATGAATCGCAGCTGAGGTGTTCAACGCTTGGAGGAGATGGGGGTCATGGACCCCAAGACTGGCAATGTAGAAGAAAGTAGACAAGAAGGCATTTTGACAAAACAAAAAAGACGAAGACCTGAAATCATCGAAACCTGTAGCTTCAGAGAGAATGCTTCAAACGTGAGGGTCCACAACTCTAGGATGTGTTGCTTGTAATCTATACACCCCTTTGCTCTTGTGTATTCTCATCATCTGGCTTGGACTGTTTAGTTTCTTCTTTCTTTCAAACAAACTCTCCGGAGGAAACCCTTTTATTCAAAAAAAAAATAGAAAGAATGATGTCAATCTCTTTGTTGGCAATTCCAAACATGGAATTGTTCGGACCTTTGCAATATTGAATGTGTTCGTGACCGACTGTGTAGAGATGATAGAATGAAAAAACAAAAAGTGCTATAAGGGCATGTACAATGGGATATCCTTAATTTGATGCTTACAAAAAGAAACCAGTTTTTGTTGAACAGTAGTACTTCCTCGACGGCGGACGGCGAGGGAGCTGCAGAGGCGGGGGAGAAAGAAGACCGGAGCGGCGCCAACGTATGAAGGAGCGCGGCTGGCAAGCCGGTCAGCCGCCAGGTCGAGCCGCCCCGTCTAGCATCGGCGACCTCCTTCACGCGTTCGCGATGGTGGCGCCATCAAGCTCGTGCGAGTCCTAGATGATGGAGTCCGGGAGCTCGTGGGCGTCTGCAGTATGCTGGCGTGCGGCCGTGGACGTCCGCGGTAGGCCGACGTCCGTGCGAGGAAGCAGGCCAGCGACGGAGCTGAGGATCGACGGCGACGGAGAAGAACCCGTTTTTGAAATAGGATTTGAAGCCCAGATTTAAAGCACTTAGGATGTATCGCGGGGGTTATTGCAAAAGTGAAAATGAACTGCGGGAAGGGAGAGTTGCGACATCTTTAACGTGACGGAGGGAGTAGTACTTATCTAACTAGACACATGCCTAATAGGAGCCTTTCATGTGCAAACAAATAAGAACATATGCTTATGAAAATGCTTGATTTATTTTTGTAAATACCCCTTTAAGGAAAAATGTGGCTAAGATTAAAATTTTGTGGATCAAAATATCAAATGATAAAACTCGGATTAGGTTATTGGGGTCGGTTATAAACTTTCCTCAAAAAGAAAAGCCTATTTGGGTCGGTGATAGTGGGCGGCAGGAAAACCTACGGAGTATTAGAATTGGAATTCCTCCTCCGGCTCCCACCCTTCTGCAATCACCCTTGTGCCGAGTTTCCGCTTCCGTCCTCCCCCCTCGCGCTGCCGCTACCTGGCATGAGCCGCCCATTAACGCCTCCTCCGCCGCCAAACTACCAAGAACAAGAAGGTCTCCCTCTTTCTAGATCTCGATCAGTAATGCCGATTGCTACTGTAGCTATCTTGCCCCAGGGAACAACGTCAGTAGTCATCAAACGCGATTTCCCCATGTTAGGGCTGTCCGCTGCGGACTGATTAGTGTCGGCGGCGTGCGTATTAACTGATAGTTGCTCCTAACAAGTGATTTTTTTTTCTCAAAAGAAAACTTGATTTTTCTTTTTGTACGGCTGGGCCTGACATCCAGTATTCCGGTGTACATTATACCCTTTTCCAGGAGATTGTCGCTATGATAAGAAGAGGAGATTACAGCAAGGCCACGCCGGAGAATCAAGTAGCCTACTACTACCGGATGAAGATCTGGAGAGCCTCTTCTCATCGTTAACGATCGGCAACATCGTCTCTGAAGGAAATTCAGGTTGCGCCACTTCGATCCGACATTTGCTATCTGGTTTCTAGGTGTTCTAATACCAAAAGAATTTATGCTGCCTTTAGGAGTCACAAAGCCATTGACTTGTTGTTCCATGGTTTTTCTAGTCGAATTTGCATATTTAGGCTTTGTACAGGAAATCGACATTCTACAGCTTTTAGGAGTCACAAAATTTGTCAAATCAGGATGTGCATTGCTTTGATCATTCGAGTGAGAAATCTACTTCTTATTGCTTTCAGGAGATTCTTGCAAGAATAGGAAGAGGAAATCTGGCCAAGAACCCGCTGGATATTATTTAACTAACAGATTACCTGATGATTCGTTGGAAAAGATGTTGTCATCGCTTGCGATCCAAGACGCCGCAGTTACTAGTTCTGTTTCTGGACGACCGGAGGAACAGGACTACTCTCATCTTGTATTTAGTGGGCACAATCTTTTTTCTGAGGAAAGTTCAGTTTGCACCACCTCCACCGAGTGCAATGATCCAGAATCTTGGAGTTTGAGATCAGACGAATTCATTGACAGAGTAAACAACCGGCTGCTGTGCCATGACGGAACTGGTGTTAACGTGTTTGAGGTTCATTTTGATCTCAACTCCACCCATGCTGCCCACCTTGACAAATGGGTCCAGTTTGCGTCAAAGTCAAATGCACACTCTGTGAGACTTCACTTGTGTAAAAGTGGAATATCATGTTCTGGGCATTCCAGGACTGCAAGTCCTTATAACTTCCCTTTGCATTTTTTCGGCGATGGACAAGCATCCTCTTTGCTGAGGCTATGGATGACGAATTGCATATTCAGACTATCAATGTATCCCATTAGCTTTTCCTCTCTCGTAAGCCTTTGTCTAATGTGTGTCACGATAGCTGATTCTGATATCCAAAGCATTTTCTCTTGCTGCCCTGGTGTCCGCATTTTGAGATTGGGGAGCTGCAATGATTTGGTTAACATAAGGATTTCCGGTGAAAGACTGTTCCATTTGTATATATATTATTGCAAGAATTTGGTGAGTATTGAGATTCATTCAGCCAGCCTAGTCATCTTTGAGTATGATGGACATAAGGTACTCATCAAATATGCGAGTACTCCCAATATGAGGAGAATATCAACAAAGTTCTCGAACAGAAATTGTTCTCTCTCGATGAATTTAAATAAAATGAAAATGATCGAGAAAGTCTGCTTGACATTCCTTTCACCATCGAAGGTACGCTAAGATGGCTGATACCCAATTGTTGAGTTAGCAGTTTCTATCTGTCATAATAATCGATTACCATAATTGCTTTATCTGCTCTTCTGCAGGAGCCCAATTTCAAGCTATATGCGAAGAAATTCACTGTATTGAAGTACATCAACTTGTATATTTTGCCATCTTGGAATAATGTTCTTGCAGTAGCTTATCTCCTTCAAGCAACTCCTTTCGTCACAAGACTCCGTCTAGAAGTACGTCCTAAATGCTCTTCATTTTTTCTTTGTTTGGAGTAAAATTAGAATGTCACATAGTCGGGCCATGGATAATGTTCTCAGTCCTATGTTTGTATATGCTACTGGCTTACAAGGTTAGGTTTGATGAATTACTTCATACAAAATGCTTGAGATAACAGGTAAAATGCTAGAATTTATTATCACCTGTGGCTTATCTCCTTGAAGCAACTCCTTGTGTTAACATAAATTCCTTAGCTCTTGGATAATTTTTGCTTATGTACATTAGATTCCTTGACTGGTATGTAATAAGCTGTGTTTCGTTTCCATGTCCTGAAATGAAGTCATCTAAAATATATACCAGTACCACTTGTGATCTCAAATATCCTAAAACAGTTTAACTCCAATGGCATTGAGCATTTATGTTAGATAAATCAAAGTCATATAATTCGTCAACCTTTAAGAGAGCTTGTTAAGTCACAGTCCAGGCAATTGTAAAGAGCTCACAACAGTTGGGTCTTCCTTGCATGCAGATGAAGGCATACGGCGGAGAACAGCATCATCTGGAGAATGTACAAGTCAGCTGGCCAGAGGACATCTCTCTTCAGAAGCTCCATTTGATTCTTGTAGGAGGTTTCGCTGCACAACCCCCGTTGATCGGGCTTTTGGCGTGCCTGGTGGGTGTGGCCCCTGGTTTGAAGTTCCTCACAATCAGTCCACGCTACCATCGTTTGAAACGAATGGGTACATGGGGGAGGGAGAAGGATGGTGCCAAGGCGGCGAGGGATCACGCACGGAAAGTCGCGAGGGAAGCCATCGGCCTTAAGCTCCCGTCGTCTGTGAGGTTTGCCCTCCATTGATCTGAGCGGGGCAAGCCTGGTGCTGAAATCGGACGATTTTGATGGTCCGAGAGCCCCGGTGAAGCTTTTTCTTAGGGAGAAGAGGGCTTCAGAATAATGATTTTTTAGTTTCCCTTTTTCGTTTTGGTGGTCTTTTCTCCCCGTGTGTGGTGTGGTGCTGGCAGTGTACAGAGTTTATTCCGGGGGATCATTAATTTGGCTGGATTGCATGCACTCCGTAGGCTTATACCATATGGTTTATTGTTGCGTTTTGCTAGAGCTGTCGATGCGTGTTTATTTGTGGTGGTGTTATCTGTTTTGCTGCTGCCTGTAAAACAATGTGGGGCAAGTTAGATGTCGTTGCCCCAAGTGCTTTAATAATACTTGCGGTTTCTTCAATGGAACCTGGGCGTGACCCTTTTCCTCTAAAAAGAAACATGGGGCACACATTTTCTTGCGGTTGCTCTCTATTTATAGACTTCAGAAACGTATGATTGTGTGAAATCAGGGCAGCCAACAGTGTTTAATTTGTTTCGAGCTTTGGCAGAATCATCATCCATGTCGGGCTGCCGTGTCTTATTTTGTTAGAACATGATTAGGACCTGCATATCTGAACCTGAAGCCACCTGGAGAATGGAGGCAGGCGTCAGTGTTTTGACCAGATATCCCCGTGTCCGATTTTTTCATTTCGATACCTACTGCTCCTCTTCTTCCGCTGTGGTGCACAGCAAACGTTTTCGTCTTCTCTGTCGTTTGGAGTCGACCAAACTGGGAATCAGAGCTCAGAAGCTAGTCTCGAATAGAGACGCCTATTTCCACTGTGTGCAGTGTGGGTGGAGCTTCGATTGCCAGAAAAGGGTGTTCTCTTAGATTCCATTTGAAATGTCTCCGAAGAATAGAAGCTGCGCTCAATCTCAAAGATGGTTCAGGCTTCCTCAGAGTTCCATCCTCTGATATCTGAATGTTGAGGCAAAATCAGTCAAATTTCCTGTATTGGCATGGGTTCTTTAATAATATTCCGGGTTTATTACACAATAAGGTTTCGTGGTGTAGTTGGTTATCACGTCAGTCTAACACACTGAAGGTCTCCGGTTCGAACCCGGGCGAAGCCATACTCGTTTTTAAAATTTTCTTTTTGTCGCTGCTGAAAAAAAATAAAAAATTCTAAAACGAATCAACAAAACACAGGAGCTCTAAAATGAAGCAGGGGTTTGGACATCGTCTCAAACTGTCGGCGACCACGCCAGTACGCTGCCTGGCCATCGACAACGCCAAAGACGTTTTTAAAATTTTCTTTTTGTCGCTGCTGAAAAAAAAAAAAAATTCTAAAACGAATCAACAAAACACAGGAGCTCTAAAATGAAGCAGGGGTTTGGACATCGTCTCAAACTGTCGGCGACCACGCCAGTACGCTGCCTGGCCATCGACAACGCCAAAGACGATGCATGACCCCGGCTGAAGGTACATTCAAAATCAATGTTTTTTTTAGAAACATAGCACAACGTAGATGCTCATATTTTTTTCTTTGTGAAATACATTCACATGCACACACGCGCATACACTCACCTCTATGAACGTATACACGCACACATTAGAGTGACAACCACCCAACCTCAGGTTGGTTCTCATTCAAAATCAATGTTGATTGCGCTAGGGCGTCTCTATCCATACACAGACAGTGCGTGGCATTGTTCTACGCTTCTACCATGGCGACTAAGTGACGAAATGTGAACATAACTAGTTGAATGCACGTGGAAGACCTCGTGAGCGCATCTCTAACATCTCTAACAGAACTTGAAAACCCTACCGTGAACTTTTTTGGCCAGTTTACGGGTTCGTGCCGAAAGTGGCACAGACTAGAGCCTAAACTCGCGGTTGGCCCGTAAACTGAGTTCGGGGGCCCGAGAAACGCGACGCGCGACCCTATTAAAACGGGCCACAGAGGGGAGTTAGGTTTCCAAACCCTACTCCCCTCCGCTGCTTTGCCGTCTTCCACCACCTAGCTCCGACGACCAATCCGTCCACCTCCTCCGCCGCATTCTCGAAACCGCCACCTCCCCATTGACGCCATGGCTAGCCGGAGGCGTTCGGATGGGCGGCGGAGACTTGCCGCCGCGTCCCCCACATTTTCCGCTCGAATGAGGAGCGCCGGAAATGCAACATGTCTGAGGGCGCGCGCAAGCGCAACGCCCGGAGGTGGACGAACTGGGGGCTCACACCCCCGGGGAAGCTTGACCGCTACGCAAATGGCGGCGAGGGCTCCTCTCCGGCGGGTCGTGTCGTCCCCCTCTTTCGCCGGTCTACGCGAGCAACTCAGAGGTCGAGGAGGACGCGGCGCCGCTACATCTCTCCCCCGGCGACTACGTCCACGACGACGAGAAGGAGGAAGCCGTAATCAAGCAAGTCGTGGCTGTCTCCGAGGTGGAGGCGCGCGCAAGGTTCCACCGGGAGGAGGCCGACGTTGTCCGCCTGATCCACGAGTATGAGATAGCGCAGAGGGAGGCACGCGTTCGTCGCGTGAAGCTCGAGATCGTCGAGTTCAACGCAGAGTAGGCCGCGCACCTCGCCTTCCTCCGCCTCCCCGTCCTCCGCCACGCGTAGAGGCCTGCCGGGGCCAAATTTTGTTGAAATTAGGTCACGCTGACGGAGGAGTATTAGTTAATTTTACGTTTTATGTAAAATTATGCACGTATGCTGCTCAGTCGCAACAACAAACTATCCTTGTTTCGTAATTTCATCGCCGAATTCTCCCGTGAAATTTTAATTTTATTCATATTACGGGTACTATTCCACGCGAGTGCCAAGCTCGACTGAACCAACGATTTTTAGGAGACTGAATTCACCGTTTTCAATTTTCAGTTTCGGTGAGTTCAATCTCTGTTAACATCAGGAAGACTTGGCCATACCCAAATTGACCTACGAGGCGAAGTACATCACGACATCCATATGCTCCTCCCACGTTCTACACTTCTACCACGACGACTAAGTGACGAACTGTAAACATAATGCATCTTCTCATACATGAATGCTGAGGCAAAAACAGCCGAATTTCCTGTAACACGACCGTGTGTTTAAATTTGGTTCAGGTTTTAATAAATAAGAAGGTTCCGTGGTGTAGTTGGTTATCACGTCAGTCTAACACACTGAAGGTCTCTGATTCAAACCAGGGCGAAGCCATTATTTTTCCAAATTTCCTTTTTGCCGCTGCTGAAAAAAACATCAAGTTCTAAAACGAATCAATGAAAACAATAGAGCTCTAAAATGAATCAGCATTTCTTTCTCCTCATACCAACACTTCCGTGATTTGGACTTCGTCTCAGAGTCTCAAACTATCGGCGAGCACGCTGCCCTGCCAGGTTCAAAATCCTCATGAACATAACATTTGTCCTCCTTTGGTAAGCATCAGGGCAATCAAATAATGTAAGAGATAAAGAGTTACTCTCATTAGAAGGTAGGCATGGGTAGCTAATCTATTCTTTCTCCTTTTGTTCATCACTCTCCTCCTCTTTTTCATCTAATGAGCTTTCAGGTTTAGCAATTTCCTCTTTCATGGGTTCCTGCAAATTGTGGATACATTTTTGTGAATAATTGAGTCTCTCTTTATAATCAATGATATACGGAGTAATAATTATTGCTGAAATTTTCTGTGCAATAATCAAGGATAGAAGAGACATAATCTTTAAGGTTATGACAAGCAACACAAGTTTCATAATTTTTAGACATGAAGGATTCTATTTCAGAGGCTCCCATAAATAAGACAAATTGTTCTACTTCTTCGAATCCAAGATGAATATAGTTATTCCAATGATAGTTCGAAATTAAAACTTCTTCACTAAAGCCACATTGGAATTTAAGATGTTTAGTATCCTGTTTAGAGCAACAATTTATATCATGACGTTTAACCAAAATTTTAGCAATTGTATCCAACTTTTTCAACATGCCACTCATTAGTTTTCCCGTATATGATTCTCTATACTTCATAAATAATTCTACAAGTTCCATAGAGTATAAAGCAGGTCCTTCCATAACAACAATTTTTAGTTTTTTTGAATTTTCAAATTTTTATGGATTTTCAGATATATAGGAAAAATAAAACAAGACAAAAATAAACTAAACAAAAAAATGAAATAAAAACAGCGAGAGAGGTGGAGTGTACTCCCCAGGTAAACTTATAAGTAGAGTTATGCTCCCCGGCAACGGCGTCCAAAAATAGTCTTGATGAAATATAGGGGATCGCAACAGTCTTCGAGGGAAGTAAAACCCAAATTTATTGATTCTACACACGGGGAGCCAAAGAATACTTATAAGTCTTGACAGCGGAGTTGTCAATTCAGCTGCACCTGGAAAAGCACTAGCAACAGGGTGATGTGAAAGCAGTGGTAATATGATGCGGCGCCAGAAAATAGTTGGTACTACTTTAATGGCGTGTTGACAGGGAAATGTGATGCAGCAGTAATATGAGAGCAATAGTAACACAGCAGTAGCAGTAACACTGAGGCAATAACACTGAAAAATATCCCAACGTGTAGTTGATTGAAAAGCAATGATGATAAAATAAAGGACCGGGGTTCCCGGCTATCTGCACTAGTGTTAACTCTCTAAATAACAAGTGTTGGGTGAACAAATTACAGCTGGGCAATTGACAAAATTGAATTTAGCATTAAGACAAAATATCCAGTCTATTAATATCGTAGGCATGTTTTCCATATATATTCATACGTGCTCGCAATGAGAAACTTGCATAACATCTTTTGTCCTACCAGCCCGTTTGCAGCGGGGCCTCGAGGGAAACTACTGGTAATTAAGGTACTCCTTTTAATAGAGCACCTGAGAAGAGCATTAACACTTGGTGAAAACATGTGATCCTCACATCAAAGCCATCCCCTCCGGTTATACCAATTCGAGATCACTTTGGAGCCTCGGGTTCTGGACAAAGACATGTGCATACAATTTGTAGATACAATCTAAACAACAATTATAGAGCCTAGATCTAAGACCATGCCACTCGTGCACTAGTGACAAGCATTAAACATAATAATATTGCAGCAACAAATACTTCACAAACTTATAAGATATGCTGAACATAATGATCAATCCATCGGATCCCAACAAACACAACACCGATTACATCATATGGATCTCAATCATGTAACGCAGCTCATGAGATCATTGTATTGAAGTACATGGGAGATAGTACCATCTAGCTACATCCAAGAACCCATAGTCCCTGCGGGAACTACTCACAAACCATCAAGGAGTCGAAGTGGAGGCGATGGAGTCGATGGTGATGGCTCCGGGGGCACTTCCCCGTCCCGGCAGGGTGCCGGAACAGAGACTTCTGTCCCCGGAAACTTGGTTTCGGTGATGACGGCGGCTACGGAACTTTTCGTGGACGGAGGGTGATTCGTTGCGGAGTTTTTAGGTCAGAGGGGTCTTATAGGTGAAGAGGCGAAGCGAGGGGGTGCACGAGGCGGCCATACAACCCCCAGGCACGGGCCAGGGATGGCCGCTCCTGGGCCTTGTATGGGCGGCCTGTAGCCCCCCTCCGGCTCTCCTTCTGACTCCCGGGGTCTTCTGGTATATTAGAATTTCTGTGATTTTTTCAGAGTTTTCCGAGCACTTTCATTTTTGGACATTTTCTGCAATAAACATACATAATAAACAAGAACTGGCACTGTGGCACTTGTTAATAGGTTAGTCCAATAAATGTCATAAAATGATGCAAAGTGCACATAAAACACATAGGAATTAATCTTGAGACTACCCGTGTTATGATGATTGCTTCCGCTCTTCCGCCGCATTTCTGGGCTGAGGCTGTCGCTACATCGACTTACCTCATTAACATGCAGCCTTCTGCTGCCCTTCAAGGTGGCATTCCTCTCGAGCGTCTCTCTGGTAGTTCTCCAGACTACTCGACTCTTCATTTATTTGGTTGCGTTTGCTATTTCCTCCTACCTCCTCGCGAATGCACCAAACTGACCACTCAGTCTGTTGAGTGTGTTTTTCTCGGATACAGTGATGAGCATAAAGGCTATCATTGTTGGGACCCTGTTGGTCGTCGGATGCGCATCTCTCGTGATGTCACATTTGATGAGACGCGTCCCTTCTATCCTCGCCCCACCTCTGGTACTTACCCGGTGGATGATATATCTTTTCTTCTATTTCCTGATGCACCTCCCGCTGTCCCTTCTTCTCGACCTCTTAGTTCGGACGCGCCCCCTTCGACCTCGGCGCCATCCTCTGTTTGAGATATGCCCAAGAGGCAATAATAAAAGTGGTTATTATATATCTTTATGTTTATGATAAATGTTTATATACCATGCTATAATTGTATTAACTGAAACATTGATACATGTGTGATATGTAAACAACAAAGAGTCCCTAGTATGCCTCTTAACTAGCTTGTTGATTAATGGATGATTAGTTTCATAATCATGAACATTGGATGTTATTAATAACAAGGTTATATCATTATATGAATGATGTAATGGACACACCCAATTAAGCGTAGCATAAGATCACGTCATTAAGTTATTTGCTATAAGCTTTCGATACATAGTTACCTAGTCCTTATGACCATGAGATCATGTAAATCACTTATACCAGAAAGGTACTTTGATTACATCAAACGCCACTGCGTAAATGGGTGGTTATAAAGGTGGGATTAAGTATCCGGAAAGTATGAGTTGAGGCATATGGATCAACAGTGGGATTTGTCCATCCCGATGACAGATAGATATACTCTGGGCCCTCTCGGTGGAATGTCGTCTAAATGTCTTGCAAGCATATGAATAAGTTCATAAGAGACCACATACCACGGTACGAGTAAAGAGTACTTGTCAGGAGACGAGGTTGAACAAGGTATAGAGTGATACCGATGATCAAACCTCGGACAAGTAAAATATCGCGTGACAAAGGGAATTGGTATCGTGTGAATGGTTCATTCGATCACTAAAGTCATCGTTGAATATGTGGGAGCCATTATGGATCTCCAGATCCCGCTATTGGTTATTGGTCGGAGAGAGTACTCAACCATGTCCACATAGTTCGCGAACCGTAGGGTGACACACTTAAGGTTTGATGTTGAAATGGTAGAACTTGAATATGGAATGGAGTTCGAAGTATTGTTCGAAGTCCCGGATGGGATCCCGGACATCACGAGGAGTTCCGGAATGGTCCGGAGAATAAGATTCATATATAGGAAGTCATTTTATAAGATTTAAAATGATCCGGAAGATTTTATGGAAGGTTCTAGAAGGTTCTAGAAAAGTCCGGAAGAAATCAAATTGGAAGGCTGAGTCCCGAAGGGACTCCACCTCCCATGGCCGGCCAACCCTAGTGGGGGAGTCCAAGGTGGACTCCACCTAAGGGGGCCGGCCACCCCCCCCACATGGAAGGGGGGAATCCCACCTTAAGTGGGAGTCCCACCTTGGGTAGGTTTCCCTACTACATGGAAGGTTCTTGTGTTGGGGTCTTATTCGAAGACTTGTAGTCCAACACTTGGGGATCCACCTATATAATGAGGGGCATAGGGGAGGGGGCCGGCCACCCCAAGACCACAAGGTGGCCGCACCCTATAGTGGCCGGCGCCCCCCTCTCCCAAACCCTAGCCGCCCCCTCTCTCCTCCACCTCTCCCGCACGCTTAGCGAAGCTCCGCCGGAGTTCTCCACCACCACCGCCACCACGCCGTCGTGTTATCAGATTCAAGGAGGAGCTACTACTTCCGCTGCCCGCTGGAACGGGGAGAAGGACGTCGTCTTCATCAACACCGAACGTGTGACCGAGTACGGAGGTGCTGCCTGATCGTGGCACCGTGATCAAGATCTTCTACGCGCTTTTGCAAGCGGCAAGTGATCGTCTACCGCAGCAATAAGAGCCTACTCTTATAGGCTTTGGAAATCTTCAAGGGTGAGTCTCGATCATCCCCTCGTTGCTACCGTCTTCTAGATTGCATCTTGGCTTGGATTGCGTTCTCGCGGTAGGAAATTTTTTGTTTTCTATGCAACGAATCTCTACAGTGGTATCAGAGCCGTGTCTATGCATAGATGGTGATGTATACGCACACTCCTTTTCCTGTAGACAGTGTTGGGCCTCCAAGACCAGAGGTTTGTAGAACAGCAGCAAGTTTTCCCTTAAGTGGATCACCCAAGGTTTATCGAACTCAGGGAGGAAGAGGTCAAAGATATCCCTCTCATGCAACCCTGCAACCACAAAGCAAGAAGTCTCTTGTGTCCCCAACACACCTAATACACTTGTCAGATGTATAGGTGCACTAGTTCGGCGAAGAGATAGTGAAATACAAGTGGTATGAATGTATATGAGCAGTAGTAACGGCACCAGAAAATAGCTTGATGCTACAACTGGCGTGCAGTCAATGGTGGTAATATTGCAGGAAGTACAAATGCAGTAGAACAGTAAACAAGCGATGATTGCAGTATTTGGAAACAAGGCCTAGGGATCATACTTTCACTAGTGGACACTCTCAACATTGATCACATAACAGAATAGATAAATGCTATAATCTACACTCTCTTGTTGGATGATGAACACCACTAATTGTGTAGGGCTACGAGAGCACCTCAATGCTGGAGTTAACAAGCTCCACAACATTCGATGTTCATATTTAAATAACCTTAGAGTGCATGATAGATCATTGCAATTACACCAAGTACTAACATAGCATGCACACTGTCACCATCACACTATGAAGGAGGCATAGATCACATCAATACTATCATAGCAATAATTAACTTCATAATCTACAAGAGATTATAATCATAACCTACGCCAAGTACTACACGATGCACACACTGTCACCATTACACCGTGGAAGAGGAATAGAGTACTTTAATAACATCACTAGAGTAACATAGATGAATAGTGATACAAAACTCATATGAATCTCAATCATGTAAGGCAGCTCATGAGATCATTGTATTGAAGTACATAGGAGAGAGATTAACCACATAGCTACCGGTACAACCCTTAGCCTCGATGGAGAACTACTCCCTCCTCATGGGAGACAGCAACGGTGATGAAGATGGCGGTGGTGTCGATGGAGAAGCCTTCCGGGGGCACTTCCCCGTCCCGACGGCGTGCCGGATTAGAGACTCCTGTCCCCTAGATCTTGGCTTCGCGATGGCGGCGGCTCTGGAAGGTTTCTCGTACCGTGGCTTTTCCGTATCGAAGATTTAGGCCAGGGACCTTTAAATAGGCGAAGAGGCGGAGTCGGAAGGTCGACGAGGCGGTGACACCATAGGGGGCGCGGCCCACCCCCTGGTCGCGCCAGCCTGGTGTGTGGGGCCCCCAGGGCTCCCCTCTGGTGGCTCTCGGGTGTTCTGGAAGCTCCGTGGAATTTTAAGATCTTGGGCGTTGATTTCGTGCAATTCCGAGAATATTTCCTTACTAGGATTTCTGAAACCAAAAACAGCAGAAAATAGGAACTGGCACTTCGGCATCTCTTCAATAGGTTAGTTCCGGAAAATGCATAATAATGACATAAAGTGTGAACAAAACATGTAGGTATTGTCATAAAACAAGCATGGAACATAAGAAATTATCGATACGCCGGAGACGTATCAGCATCCCCAAGCTTAGTTCCTACTCGTCCTCGAGTAGGTAAACGATAACAAAGATAATTTCTGAAGTGACATGCTACCAACATAATCTTGATCATACTATTGTAAAGCATATGAGATGAATGAAGTGATTCATAGCAATGGTAAATACAATGGTTAAACAATTGAATCATATAGCAAAGACTTTTCATGAATAGTACTTTCAAGACAAGCATCAATAAGTCTTGCATAAGAGTTAACTCATAAAGCAATAAATTCATAGTAAAGGCATTGAAGCAACACAAAGGAAGATTAAGTTTCAGCGGTTGCTTTCAACTTATAACATGTATATCTCATGGATAGTTGTCAATGCAAAGCAATATAACAAGTGCAATAAGCAAGCATGTAAGAATCAATGCACAGTTAACACAAGTGTTTGCTTCTAAGATAGAGAGAAATGGGTAAACTGACTCAACATAAAAGTAGAAGAAAGGCCCTTCGCAGAGGGAAGCAGGGATTAAATCATGTGCTAGAGCTTTGTAAGTTTTGAAATCATATAGAGAGCATAAAAGTAAAGTTTTGAGAGGTGTTTGTTGTTGTCAACGAATGGTAGTGGGCACTCTAACTACCTCGCCAACCAGACTTTCAAGAGCGGCTCCCATCACTACTAGGGAAAGGCCCATTGCCGGCGCACCTAAAACGCCCATTGCCGGCGCACCACGAGCCCGCCGGTGCGAACGCGCCGGTGATAAATGGGCACTGCCGGCGCACCAGGTAGTGCGCCGGCGATATGTCGGCTACTGCCGGCGCACCACCCAAGCTTCGCCGGCAAAGATATATTCCACCGGCGCACAATCTGGTGCGCCGGCAGTAGTGCTTCCAGCACTGGCGCATGCCACGTGCGCCGGCAGTATGTCATTTAGGTGCGCTGGCAATTAATTCGAAAATTCTTTTTTCCAGCTTTTTTCCAGCATATTACAATACATATTTGACAGCAGTATATATTTACAACGCAGTTCATATTTATACAGTATTACATGCAATATGAGAAGCACATAGAGAGCCAAGTTGCATTTCGGTATCAGTACACAAATACGCAAGTCTCGTTTCGGAATGTGTTGATTCATACAACACATGTGCATATGCAACACCGAACGACGAAGTTTCACAAAGTTAGAAGTCTTGGTACATAGTCGTCACAAGTATCGTCATACACCTCACAATGTAGGTCCTAACCTAAACTAGAATCACATAGAACATGACCAACATGGTCATGACCATCATCACGAAGGCCATGGTCTTCATCCGGTTCCTCCTCATGTCCCTCATCTCTCCCGCTAGATAACGGGCGTATCTTCCTTCCGCCTCCACCCTAGTGGGGTATCCCTTGTAGATGTTGCCGCTGAAACGGTGCACCTGTCTCCGACAGTCCTCCCAGTCGTCGTAGACTCCAGGAACCCTCCCCTTGTACACGACATATGTCGTCGGCATCTCCATTCACAAGACAAGTAAAACGTTAGTACCAATGCAATGAACAAGTGCCAACTCAAATAAGAGACAAGTAGTATGAACTAAATAGCATGTGCCTCATACTTTGTTGGTCGAAATAAATAATAACCTACAGGGATGGGGTCAGTGAGGCTAGGTAGGATGCACAATAGATTGATATTTGTGGCCATCACACCAAGCCTCACTGGCCCCACCCCGGAGTGTACAAGTGACCGAACATTTTAATCATCGGCCAATGTAATTAAGAAGTGCGAACTCAAATAGAAGACAAGTAGTGCGAATTAAATAGCGTGCCTCATACTTTGTCGGTCGAAACAAATATTAACATCCAGGGATGGAGTCAGTGAGGCTAGGTAGGATGCACAATAGATTGATACTTGTGGCCGTCGCACCAAGGCTCACTGGCTCCACCCCCGAGTGTACGATTGACCGAACATTCTAATCATCGGCGAACTCCAAATACGAGGCAAGTAGTGGTCGAGTAAATGCAAATAATTATTAAGCTATGTACGCCATAATCTTGAAATATATAGCAAAGTAAATGAAACTACGTACACAGGTTCACATGCCCATGCATAAACCTAAATAAAAGCACCTAGTCGATTCTATGGGAATATATAGCAATTATTACGATACGGAAGTTCAAGGACATATCGTTCAAGCTTTAGCAAGTGTTCCCGTCGTAGGATCAGGTTGTACGCCTAGGGGGGAATGGACGGCAGCCCTCAAGCGAGTTGAACGGCCTCTCATCACGCGACATCTCCAAGCGGAGGTCTATCTCGTCATTAGGTGGTAGACCATAGCCGTAGAAGAACTCGCTGCACCTATTGTTGACATCCTGCAGATTATCGTGCAAATGAACCGCTGGATGCGCCCCCACTTCTTTCTAATCACTCTATCAGGGACATCCGCCATGTTTGCAAACCTGTTTCTGAGATTCTCTGGCAGCAACATGTCATCTGCGTACTTTATGTACTCCTGCATCTGAAGGATGGCGTACCACGCGTCCATCCCATTGTCGGGCATCGATCGCTCGAGGCAGGGAAGTTGGTTGTGTGGGTTAAGACCAAGCCTCCTCGGGATTTCCTCTCTACTTTGAGGGGGCCTGCCTTGTTGGCGAAGCCGGTGAGAGCATCATTGAGAAGGGCCCTGATGTGGGAGTAGTCTTTCTTGCGGTCCCTACCCGAGTCGAGATAGACTGCATGCGAGTGTTGCGGGTGCACGACGATGAGGGTGCAGAACTTGTCTCTGCGGAAAACACACGGATTAACCTTTGGAAATGCAAATGGAGATATAGGATAGAATGGTGATGGGGGACTAGCGAGTGATTACTTACTCGGGAAGTAAGGGATGAGAATGGCGCCCTTCTTAATGTTCGCCAGCATGAAATCCTCGACCTGCTGGGTGGCAATCGCGCGATCCCCAGGGTTGCAGATGATGCTCTCCCGCATATAGAAGGGGTCCATTATCGCGATGGTCGGCGTCCCCTCCTTAACAATCTGGGAAGACAAGCTAAGAGCAACTAGGCGAACCACACTAAAGTGGAGCGCTTGCATGCGATAGATGCTGAAGATGTCGTTGAACCGGATGAAGCACAAGTCCGCGGGGTACTTCTCGACGAAGTTCATGCCAGTTGGCACCTTCGCCACGAAGAGAGGGTAACCAGGATCTTTTGATTTGAGAAGAAGGTTCTCCACATGCAAGACAGTCTCATGCAAGCTCCTCATATCCGGGGTGAGTTTCTTCACGACATGCTCCGGCAGCATCGGTTGACCCAAGTGATGCAGAGGTCGCCAATTGTTTGGCAACTTGTCAAGGAGTGGGACCTTGTCCTTGGATTTGGCCGCCGCCTTGTCTTGGGCGTCCTTCTTATTTTGCCTCTTCCTCTTCTTGGGTTGTACTGATGGACCCTCCATCGCCGTAGTGGCCGTAGCACGGAGTGTGTTTGGGCTCAACATATTTTTGACGGCGGCGGTGGCGACCTCCTCAGGATTTTCCTCCTCAGCCGTTTCTTGAGAATCGAACAGCTTCTTGGAGCACACATATTTCAAGCCCGGCGCATCCTCATGGACAACTTGTGAAGACGTAGGAATATCCCATTGGAAGTTGTCACGTTCGTATTCCTCGGCCTCTGGCGCAGCTGGCTGTTGTGGTGGGGCGCCGACCTCCGGCGCAGCCGGCCGTTCGGTGGGGCGATGACCACGGCGCCGCCGGCTGTCGTGGAGGGACGCTGACATGTGGCGCCGCAAGGTGCTTGTCTTTGCTTGCCGTCGACCCCGAGTAGGTGTTGATCCGAATTAGGGTCTTCGGCCATAGCAGTACCCAACCCTTCAGTGAGGCCAGATTCAACGGGCTATCGTCATTGGCACCATGCGGTTGATTAGGAGGAAACAAATCCTCATAGCCCGGTAATGCCCGATCCACTTCAACCCGGTAAACGTCATCCGCCATATCTCGTGTGTGCCACTTCTTATCCAGGGGCCGAATGATGGACCCCTCGCGACGTCTTTGAGTTCGTCGTTTACTCTCATCAAAAAGGTGCATGGCGTCGAGAGCGCCTGCGAGAACATGTGTATGGCGTTAGAGAGAGGGCAAGGATGACGAAACTAATATATTAACTTGATGTACACATTAGTTAATTATCGTGAGGGCGTTGAGCTCGGCTAATGTCGACGGGCCAGCACATGCGGCGGCGGGCGTGCAAGTGACGGAGGGGCTGCTACCCGGCATGGACGGTGAATCCCTAGCACCAGCGACATTGCCGGCGGCCGGAGGAGTCTCCATTATAACATTGTCATTGCCGGCGGACGGCGGCACCATCGAGTTGCTGCCGTTGAAGCTAACCACTTGCATTTTCGGGGGGGGGGGCTTGTTTGCCACCCTCATACCACGCTTGTAGAGCGTTGAAATCTGCTTGGACTCCAGCGGCGACTTCAGCTTTGACTTCAGTGTACGAGTGTAGCTTTGAGTTGCGGTACCAGTTGCGGTACCAAACCAGCTTGGACTTGGGCTAGGATTGACTCCCTCATTTCCTCCGCCTCCCGCTGCTTCCTCTCATTACGCGCATTTTTATCGGCCGCAGACGACAAGCCATAGTGACCATGCTTGTAGCCTGTACCGGCGCCAGCCACACGGCCTCTATGCGGCCTTCTCGTCGGTGAATGCTCATTAACGATGTTTAGCGCCCGTACGAGAGGCTTGTCCCAGGCTACCCTGCCCGTCGACGCCCGGGACGAGGGAGCCTTCGTCACCTTGGGAGCCTTGAGAAAGTCTTTGTCTTTCTTCTTCCTGCGGAAGAAACGCGAACCATTTAGAAATGTTGCTACTATTATATGAACGATACTTGATCTAATAAAACCGGTAAATTGCTTACCAGCTTTTTTCTCCAACGCCAGACCTTCCGGTCGTTCGTGAACCAAATTATGTCGGTTACGACCTTCGGGTCCGTGACAAGTTCCCCGGTTAGTTTCTTCTTATGGTACCGGGACCTGATGAATCTTCTTTCAAGCGGGTCCTTGTACTTGAGCCAGGGGTTCTCAATGCCGGCATTTACATACGCCTCGTCCTCCTTCGCCCAATAGGGCTCCTTTCCCTCGTACCCACGGCTCCCAAGGTTGTGGTTGCCGATGTTAAGCTCCCGCATTTCCTTCCCCCACAACTTGCGATTCTTGGTTGCTTGTAGCTCTTCATTGGCCACAAAAGCATCAAAGTCCGCCTGGGTGACATGCGGAAAGGCGGAGTGGACCTCTTCGAAACCTTTGCCCTCAGCAATCAGCTTCCGCACCATGTACTTATAGCTGCTGAGGTGTTTGGTGAACTTCAGGAGGGCTTGTGAGTTCACAATGTTGTTGGTTTGATGACTGGAGGCGTAGTCGCCTAGGAACTTGTATCGTGCGTGCAACCTCGCAATGAGCTGGGCTCGCAAAGGCGCTTTGCTCTCAGCTTGGAGGTCCGTCTCGTTGAGATTGACGACCTCTCGGAGGATACATGCCAGTTGGTTGCCGTACCCCTTGGCAACATCCTTAGGCTCCACCGGCAAACCACTGGCGGGGTCCACCTCTGTGACTGTGTCTCTGCCGGTGCCGACCGTGTTTTGGCGCCTTGCCTTCCGCGGCCTCTTGGCTCCACTTGTCCCGGTGCCACTACTCCCAGCGGCGCCGCTAGGATCGTCGCCGGTTGCCTCATCGCCGCTAGGCTCGTAGGTACTACCCCCGGCGGCGGCGCTTGCCTCGTTGCCGCTCGGCTCGTCGGCACTACCCCCAGCGGCATCCTCCATCTCATGGTCCTCGTCGCCGCCAACACCAGCGGCCTCGGCATCCTCCTCCGTCCTAAAGAAGTGCCTATTGTAGTGCTCCTCTAACTCTTCTTGAGACGACATGGTGGCTTGCACTAATAGAAGATGAAAAAGAGTTAGAATTCACGGAAAAATTCGGCATGACCTTTGCTAAAAATTGGTCATGCCGAGTGCTAGAATTGCCGGAACGGAAATGAATCGACATTCCGGCACTCAATAGCAACTCAATCCCTGCAAATGTACAGAAATGCAAAAAGAAGACCATATACTTTAGCACCATTTCATTCTTGATCATTTAGTGTGGAGAGCAGCACCATTGCATCAGCATGCACAGCACCATATACATCAGCATACACAGCACCATATACATCAACGTGCACTTAATCATTTCATATACATCATCATGCACTTAACATCAGCAGCACCATGCCAGTAGCATGCATTTCATTTTCAAACCAGAGAACAAATTCAGTAGCATGCATTTAACCAGAGACACAAAATCATTTTATATGCATACTGAATTCCTGACACAAAATCATTTCATAGCACTTACAGTAGCATAAAATAGCACTTGTTCTTACAGTAGCACCAGCTATGTTTAACAGTGTACATCAGTTGACAGCATCCATTTAAAACCAGAGAATGAACATAGCACTTGTTCTTTTTAAATGAACCAGAGAATGAACATATCACTTGTTCTTTTTAAATAAAGTAAACCTACTGCTAGTGAATAAATGTGAGGCATTTTATGTATTCAAAAATAAGAAGCAAATACCAATGAATTTTTGCATATCAACCAATGAATTTTATATATCAACCAATTCTTGGCAGTAGGCATTTAAATGAAGAACCACTACTGCATATATAGCAGCAGTAGCAACTGCTGCTATAAGTGGAATTAAAGTGGAATTAAAGTGACATTCCTTCACCTTGTACATGCACTGGCCAATTAACTAAACAAAATCAATTTTCATTTTAGCTACTGCAAGTAAAATCAATTTAGAGCCAAACCTCTATTTCATTTTCTTTTTTTGGCAGTAGGTAATGATGCATTTTCATTTTGAACCAAATTAATTTACAACCAGTGAGCATGCATGAGCATTTTGAACTAAACAATTGAGCATTTTGAACCAGTAGCAATTTATGGCAGCATTTTTGCATTTCATTCTTGTTAGGAGCATGAGCATGAGCAAGCAATTTTGCATTTCATTCATATTATTAGCATGAGCATGCAACACCTACAGTGGCAGCAATTCATTTTGTATATCAGCATTTCATTCTTGTTATTAGCATGAACCAGAGAATGCATTTCATTAGGCATTTAAATGAACCAGAGAATGCATTCTTGCTATATATGAACCCTAAAAATTTAATAAACATGAATCAAGAATTTAAATGAACCAGTAGTAGCATTTGCTACTGCCAACTAGTGTTCATTTCATTTAAATGAACCATGTACTGCTAGCAAATTTTATTAACTAAACCAACATATATAAAGTTCATTTTCAACATATATAAAGTTCATTTTCTTTTTTCCTACTGCAACCTGCAACTAAATCAAGTGACATATATATGGTTCATTTTAAAATTGGTTTAGTTTCAAACAAGAGAGCATACAACATACAGAGCTTGTACCCACTTATAATAGCATGGACTGCAACAACAAGATTATCCAGAAATTCTTCTATGCACCAACAATATCATGCATTATTCCAATATCAGCCATTCTTCTATGAACATAAAGAACCAAAACCAGAGAACAATACTGCTAGCATTTGAAGCTACTGCTAGCTTTTCAAACCAATTTTAGCATTCAAACTTCCTTTTTGGGCAATTTTGTTGGACATCAAATTTAAATTAAGTAAACAAACTTCCTTTTTTGCTACTGCTAGCAATTAACCTCCTTACTGCTAGCAATTAAAATTTGCATTTCTTGCAATGTTAACCAAAGGTAATCATCCATGAACCAGGGTATGAAAAAAGCATTAAATTTTACTGATGCCATTCTTGCATTTTAGCTAAATGAACCAGGGTATTAAACACGAATTAAATGAACCAGGGTATGAGACGAGGAAGAACCCTAACCGGCTTGGGTCACCGGAGATGAGGAAGAACCCTAAACAGAGAGGGAAGGGGGAGGGAAGGGGAGAGGGAAGGGGAGAGGGAAGCTCACCAATGGCGCGCGGCTCCTTCTTCTCCAACGGCGGCGCCGACGTCCCCTCGCGCGGGCACCTCCTTCTCCTCCAATGGCGCGCGGCACCTCCTTCTCCACGGGTCTTCCGCGGCGGCGTACGGGGCAGGTGGTGGGGGATGGTCGAGGGGATGGTGGAGGGCGGTGGCGGGGCGCAGAACGGCGGCGCTCGAGAGGGGGACTTGAGGTGGCGACAGAACGGCGGCGCTCGATCGACGGTGGGGGTTGGAGATGTGGCTGTGCGGGGAGAAGGAAGAAGGGGAAAAAAGGTTAAGTCCTAATTACAGCTGATCCAGGGTTATTGCCGGCGCACCACATACCTGGTTCGCCGGGGACAAGTATACCCCCGGCGAATGAATAAGCCTGGTGCGCCGGCAATAACCCTGGATCAGCTGTAGTATTTTTTTTCTCTTTATTGTATGTTTCTTTTCTTTTACCCCAAAAATTTATTTCTTTTCTCTTTATTGTATGTTTCTTTTCTTTTACCCCAAATACTGTAGTATTTTATTTTTCTTATCTTTTCAAGATAATAATGAAGCAATATGCATGAGTTATGTAAAAACATGAAGATATATATATGAGTTATATATACATACACAAAATATTGACCAAAAACAATATTAATTAGTCATACATAAAATATTGGCCATGACCATATGAGTAGTTATGAATTACACAAAATATGAGTTATAGATTGCAAATAAATTTTTACATCATTGATTGAGAAGAGTGTTTCGCTTTCTTCTTGCTTTTCTTGCTCGTCGTTGAATAATTTAGCCCCGTGTCGTGACTTCTTCTTTTGAAGGGTCGACCTGACCTCGGTAGCGTGGTCCTGCTTCTTCTTGTGGTGTATGTTGTGTCTTCGTCCTCGGATTCTTCCATCATTGGGTCTCCGACTTGTCCTTCGAAGTCTTCCTCGTTGGCGACTCCATCCATTCCGACGATGGTCCTCTTGCCTCTCCTCACGATAACACGGCTAGGCCTGGATGGGTCGGTTATGAAGAAGCATTGGTGCACGTGTTCTGCCGCACCCATGGCTCATTCTCGCGGTGGCGTTCGTGGACTTTGATTTGTTGGCTTCGGGTAGAAACATGGTGGTGAAATACCGGTCTTCTTTTCGACGCTCTTAGCCCATCCGATATGGAACATCGGCACTTTCTCCCCAGCGTAGCTAAGCTCCTGCATTTCCTCGATTCTTCCGTAGTATCTAGTCTTTACGTCACCCGTCCAGGAATCCATTGTTACCCCTGAGTTGGTAAACACTGTTCTTGTCTTTTTCTTCCGTGTAGAATGTGTACCCGTTGATATCGTACGCTTGGTAAGTCATGATGTTGGGCGCGGGGCCATGTGACAAGGCCAATACTAGTTTATCCTTGTCGAATCCATTGGTGGGGGATTAGCATCAATGTGGTCTTTGAACCAGCGCGAAAGAGGAGTTGTGCTCTCTGTATATTTCTCGCTTCCGTCATCATCGGCTTGCCACTTGTTCTCTATCATGGTTTTGTGCTCTTTCAACCAAGGATCGATCAAGTCAATGTGTTGTAGCGCTACTAAGTTGGCCCTGTCAAAGTCGGAACTCCGACCAGACATGTGCACGTGCAGTTCCTTCCTTCCATTTTTGTGGCCTACTCCCTCGAACCTACAGAGGTACTTGTTTTGAGGCAAACCAACAGGGTCCTCGATGTCTAGATAATTCGTGCAGAAAGAGATGCACTCTTCGGTGAGCCAGCCCTGTACGATGCTTCCATCTGGATGTGACCTGTTACGAACGTATCCTTTAATGACCCCATTCATTCTTTCAAACGGCATCATGTTGTGTAAGAATGCCGGCCCTAGACTGACGATATCATCCATGATATGGACCAACAGATGGACCATCACGTCAAAGAATGCAAAGGCGGGAAGTACATCTCCATCTCACATAGGATCACCACGATCTCTTCCTGGAGCCTTGCGAGTTTCTTCACGCTTATCGACTTCCGAGTTATGACGTCGAAGAAGTTACAGAGTCAGATCAGCGTTGCACGGACATGGTCATCCATTATACCTCGGATTGCAACCGGAAGAATCTGCGTCATCATCACGTGACAGTCATGAGACTTCATGCCGCTGAAGTTTCGTTTTCTTGGGGTCCATGTATCTGCTTATTAGCCCGGAGTAACCGAAGGGCACTCTGACTCCTACAAGGCAATTGAAAAATTGATCGACCTCGGCCGGACTAAAAGTGAAGCAGAGGGGGACAGAATAGTCCGGCTGCTTAATCCTTTTGCGCTTCTGACCGCCGTCCGCCTCCTCCTCCGACTGTCCCTCTTGGGCCGGCGGGATCTGAAGCTCTTCCCTGATGCCCAAAACTTTCAGGTCCTGTCTTGCTTTCGGCCCATCTTTGGTCCGGTCCGGCATGTTGAGAAGAGTGCCAAGCAAGCTCTCGCACACGTTCTTTGTAATATGCATGACATCAAGGCAGTGAGGTGTATCGAGAATTTTCCAAGACGGCAAGTCCCAAAACACGGACCTCCTTTTCCATACACCAATGAGCGGCGTCGTTTCCTTTTTCTTCTTCTTCTCTCCGTGCTTTTGACGAATCTTTCCTGCGCAGGGCACTCCTTCCAACCTTTCAGTAATGTATCGATCTCTTCGCCGCTCTTCTTACGTGGAGGTCCTCGGGGTTCATTTGTACCATCGAACAGATCTCCACGCTTTCTCCACGGGTCAGTTTTACGTAGCCACCTTCGATGCCCCATGTAAACTGTTTTCGAAGAGCCGGGATCCTTACCAAGCTGCAAAAACATCGTCTCTTCCATGCACCTGACACATGCCTTGTGTCCATGGCACACCTGGCACGAAATGTAACCGTATCCGAGGTAGTCCTGCACCGTCGTGATCAACGCGGCTCTCAAAGGGAAATATTCTTCCGCGACGGCGTCCCATGTATCTACCCCTTCCTCCGCCCACAATGTTTCAAGCTCCTCCTTTAATAGTTCGAGATACATGTTGATATCGTTTCTTGGCTGTGTCGGCCCTTGAATTAGCATACTCATCTGTATGTACTTCCTCTTCATGCACAGCCAGGGCGGGAGGTTGTAGATCCATACAAACACGGGCCATGTGCTATGTGTGCTGCTCTGGTTTCCGAACGGATTGAATCCGTCCGTGCTCGCACCCAACCTGATGTTTCGGGATCTGCCCCAAAACTTCCGAATTCATTGTCTAATGCTTTCCAATCGGCTTGCATCCGAAGGGTGCGTTAGCACCGGGTGCTCAATCCGCTCTTTATCATTCAACACCGCCTCCTTTCTTTCTCGCGTGCCGCCGCATGAGCTTTGCTTCCTTGCGGTCCGCGTAGAACCGTTGAAGCCGGGGGGCGAGCGGGAAGTACCACACAACTTTCCGAGGAGCTTTCTTCTTCCCTTTCTTGTACCGTTCAGCTTCACACACAGGACATTTGGTCTTGTCCATGTGCTCCTTGCGATACATGATACAGTCGTTGATGCAGGCGTGATACTTTTCGTGGGGTAAGTCGAGAGGGCATGTGATTCTCTTGGCCTCGGCTAGACTACCAGGACACGTGTTCCCGGCAGGAAGGAGATCTTTCACGTATTCCAGGATGTCGTCGACGCTTGTGTCCGTCCATCCGTGTTTCGCCTTCATCTGCAGCACATCGAGAGCTACTCTCAAGCGAGACTCCCCCAACCCGCGACCTGAGTCGTACAACGGAGTATTCGAGTCTATCTCGAGTTGCTCAAGCTTTGATTTCCGCTTGGCGCCTTTCGTCTTTTCGAGAAGCAGATCTTGAAGATGAGGGTCCCGCACGACTGAAGCTAGCGGCACCTCTTCGTCGTCGTCAAGGTTATTGTCGTCGTCAAGGTTATTGTCGTCGTCAAGGTTATCGTCATGTGCGACAAACTCTTCATCGTCATCAGTATCATGATGCCCTCCTTCTTGCCGGCCATTTTTACCACCTGCCGCCGTCGCCCCATTGACCTCCGCGCCATCATCACTCATCCATTGAGTGTGTCCATGCATGAAACCATTAGTGAGCAGGTGCCCCTGCAATTTGCCTGAATACGGGTCAAACCATTTCCCTCGTTTGCATCTCCGGCACGGACACAATACCTCCGTGCGGTTATTTTCATACATGTCGATGATCGCGTGTTTCAGATATCTCATCACGATGCTTTCACTCATCTCGATAACCATTATCGCTCGCATGGTAAGATTACATAATTCATTAGAACCATGCATCCGTCGGTAGTTTTCACGGAAAATTTCGGCATGACCTTCCTACACGGTAGGACATAGGAGCGCCGAAATGTGCCGAAACGGAAACTTGAAGAATCAACATTTCGGGCGCAACGTTGGCAACTCATTTTCAACGCCAACACACACACAAGCACAAGCACAACATATATATATGCCACACACGAGAGCTTTTCTTCAAATGTCCAACATACATCGATTTCATTCCTTAATTTGTTCATTAATCACCTATTTGTTTGATATATTCGTCGATAAGATCGAGACGACGCGCCGCGACAATGGCGTATGGAAGCTGACTTTCTAGATCTAGATCTAGATTGAGCGGTCAATGCGGGATAGTAGATCTAGATCTACATAGGGGGATGTGGGAGATGCATGTAGGAAGGGAAGATTTGCTCAAAAAGTCTGCTTTTGTTTGGTCAAATTGGTGAAATTGGGGATAGAAATGGGCAACAATGAGCTGGGTTGGGAGAAGGCTCGGGTTTGTGTGGAGGAGTGGAGTGGTAGTAGTGGGGGGAGTGGTTGTTGAGCAGAAATAATGCCCAGGTTACTGCCGGCGCACCCCAGGGGCTAGTGCGCCGGCAGCACATACCCTTTCGGCTATATCACCCCGGCCAGGCCCAAGAATCATTGTCGGCGCACCGGCCCCCGGGTGCGCCGGCCAAAGCCAACATTACACCGGCGCCCCACCGGGCCCGGGCGCCGGCAATGATTCTTGGGCCTGGCCCGAATCGGCCGGGGCCATGCCAGGAAATAGCGCCGGCGAGTCTTTCCCCGAGGTGCGCCGGCAGTAGTCCTTCATCGCCGGCGCGGCTGAAATGTGGTGCGCCGGCAATCCTTTCCACCGGCGCATGTCCAAGGTGGTGCGCCGGCACCACTTGCCTCCACCTATAGGCTTTTCCCTAGTAGTGCATGAAGGACGTTATCTCTACCAGCAAGGTAGATCATCCCTCTTCTCTTTTGTTTACACACGTATTTTAGTTTCATTATGAGTGACACTCCCCCCAACCTTTGCTTACACAAGCCATGGCTAACCGAATCCTCGGGTGCCTTCCATCAATCTCATACCATGGAGGAGTGTCTATTTGCAAAATTAAGTTGCTTACTGATGAGTCAGAGCAAAACATGTGAAAAGAATTATTAATGAGGTTTGATTAATCGGGGCTGGGAACCCCATTGCCAGTTCTTTTTGCAAAATTATTGGATAAGCGGATGTGCCACTAGTCCATTATGAAAGTCCGTCAAGAGTAAATGACAAGGTTGAAAGATAAACACCACATACTTCCTCATGAGCTATAAAACATTGACACAAATTGAGAAGTATTTTGAAGGTTTAAAGGTAGCACATGAAGTATTTACTTGGAACGGCAGAGAAATACCATGTAGTAGGCAGGTATGGTGGACACAAATGGCATAGTGTTTGGCTCAAGGATTTGGATGCACGAGAAGTATTCCCTCTCAGTACAAGGCTTAGGCTAGCAAGGCTATTTGAAACAAACACAAGTATGAACTAGTACATCAACACTTACATAAAGGACATATTGCAAGCATTATAAGACTCTACACTGTCTTCCTTGTTGTTCAAACCCTTACTAGAAAATATCTAGACCTTAGAGAGACCAATCATGCAAACCAAATTTCAGCAAGCTCTATGTATTTCTTCACTAATAGGTGCAAAGTATATGATGCAAGAGCTTAATCATGAGCACAACAATTGCCAAGTATCAAGTTATTCAAGACATCATACCAATTACTACATATAGCATTTCCCGTTTCCAACCATATAACAATTAACGAAGCAGTTTCAACCTTCGCCATGAAAATTAAAAGCTAAGAACACATGTGTTCATATGAACCAGCGGAGCGTGTCTCTCTCCCACACAAGCATTTATTTATTCAAACAAAACAAAAACAAAAACATAAAGATGCTCCAAGTAAAGTACATAAGATGTGACCGAATAAAAATATAGTTTCAAGGGAGGAACCTGATAATTTGTCGATGAAGAAGGGGATGCCTTGGGCATCCCCAAGCTTAGATGCTTGAGTCTTCTTGAAATATGCAGGGATGAACCACTGGGGCATCCCGAAGCTTAGAGCTTTCACTCTTCTTGATCATATTGTATCATCCTCCTCTCTTGACCCTTGAAAACTTCCTCCACACCAAACTCAAAACAACTCATTAGAGGGTTAGTGCATAATCAAAAATTCACATGTTCAGAGGTGACCCAATCATTCTTAACACTTCTGGACATTGCTCAAAGCTACTGGAAGTCAATGGAACAAAGAAATCCATCCAACATAGCAAAATAGGCAATGCGAAATAAAAGGCAGAATCTGTCAAAACAGAACAGTCCGTAAAGACGAATTTCTAAGAGGCACCAGACTTGCTCAAATGAAAATGCTCAAATTGAATGAAAGTTGCGTACATATCTGAGGATCACTCACGTAAATTGGCAGATTTTTCTGAGTTGCCTACAGAGAACCCTGCCCAAATTCGTGACAGCAAGAAATCTGTTTCTGCACAGTAATCCAAATCTAGTATCAACCTTGCTATCAAAGACTTTACTTGGCACAACAATGCAATAAAATAAAGATAAGGAGAGGTTGCTACAGTAGTAACAACTTCCAAGACACAAATATAAAATAAAGTTGCTGTAGTAAAATAAACACATGGGTTATCTCCCAAGAAGTTCTTTCTTTATAGCCATTAAGATGGGCTCAGCAGTTTTAATGATGCACTCGCAAGAAATAGTATTTGAAGCAAAAGAGAGCATCAAGAGGCAAATTCAAAACAAATTTAAGTCTAACATGCTTCCTATGAAAAGGAATCTTGTAAATAAACAAGTTCATGAAGAGCAAAGTAACAAGCATAGGAAGATAGAACAAGTGTAGCTTCAAAAATTTCAGCACATAGAGAGGTGTTTTAGTAACATGAAAATTTATACAACCATATTTTCCTCTCTCATAATAACTTTCAGTAGCATCATGAGCAAACTAAACAATATAAATATCACATAAAGCATTCTTATCATGAGTCTCATGCATAAAATTATTACTCTCCACATAAGCATAATCAATTTTATTAGTAATAGTGGGAGCAAATTCAACAAAGTAGCTATCATTATTATTCTCATCAAGTGTAGGAGGCATATTGTAATCATAATCAAATTTACTCTCTATAGTAGGTGGCACCAAAAGACCACTATCATTATAATCATCATAAATAGGAGGTAACGTATCATCAAAGTAAATTTCCTCCTCAATGCTTGGGGGACTAAAAATATCATGCTCATCAAAACCAGCTCCCCAAGCTTAGAATTTTCCATATCATTAGCAACAATGGTGTTCAAAGTGTTCATACTAACATGTTCCATGGGTTTTTTAATTTTCGCATCAAACCATCCATGTCTTAACACAGGAAATAATTTTAAAAGCTCACTGTTGCTTTCCATTATGCCAAACTAGTGTAAAACAAGAAACAAAAAGATGCAATTGCAGGATCTAAAGGAAATAGCTTCGAGTACTTACAACGGCGCCGGAAAATAGCTTAGTAGCCGAGATCCGGAATGTGAGTACCTTTTACCTTTCCTCCCCGGCAACGGCGCCAGAAAATAGCTTGATGTCTACGCACACTCCTTTTCCTGTAGACAGTGTTGGGCCTCTAAGAGCAGAGGTTTGTAGAACAGCAGCAAGTTTTCCCTTAAGTGGATCACCCAAGGTTTATCGAACTCAAGGAGGAAGAGGTCAAAGATATCCCTCTCATGCAACCCTGCAACCACAAAGCAAGAATTCTCTTGTGTCCCCAACACACCTAATACACTTGTCAGATGTATAGGTGCACTAGTTCGGCGAAGAGATAGTGAAATACAAGTGGTATGAATGTATATGAGCAGTAGTAACGGCACCAGAAAATAGCTTGATGCTACAACTGGCGTGCAGTCAATGGTGGTAATATTTCAGGAAGTACAAATGCAGTAGAACAGTAAACAAGCGATGATTGCAGTATTTGGAAACAAGGCCTAGGGATCATACTTTCACTAGTGGACACTCTCAACATTGATCACATAACAGAATAGATAAATGCTATACTCTACACTCTCTTGTTGGATGATGAACACCACTAATTGTGTAGGGCTACGAGAGCACCTCAATGCCGGAGTTAACAAGCTCCACAACATTCGATGTTCATATTTAAATAACCTTAGAGTGCATGATAGATCATTGCAATTACACCAAGTACTAACATAGCATGCACACTGTCACCATCACACTATGAAGGAGGCATAGATCACATCAATACTATCATAGCAATTATTAACTTCATAATCTACAAGAGATTACAATCATAACCTACGCCAAGTACTACACGATGCACACACTGTCACCATTACACCGTGGAGGAGGAATAGAGTACTTTAATAACATCACTAGAGTAACATAGATGAATAGTGATACAAAACTCATATGAATCTCAATCATGTAAGACAGCTCATGAGATCATTGTATTGAAGTACATAGGAGAGAGATTAACCACATAGCTACTGGTACAGCCCTTAGCCTCGATGGAGAACTACTCCCTCCTCATGGGAGATAGCAGCGGTGATGAAGATAGCGGTGGTGTCGATGGAGAAGCCTTCCGGGGGCACTTCCCCGTCCCGGCGACGTGCCGGAACACAGACTCATGTCCCCCAGATCTTGGCTTCGCGATGGCGGCGGCTCTGGAAGGTTTCTCGTACCGTGGCTTTTCTGTATCGAAGATTTAGGTCAGGGACCTTTAAATAGGCGAAGAGGCGGAGTCGGAAGGTCGACGAGGCGGTGACACCATAGGGGGGCGTGGCCCACCCCTGGCCGCGCCAGCCTGGTGTGTGGGGCCCCCAGGGCTCCCCTCTGGTGGCTCTCGGGTGTTCTGGAAGCTCCGTGGAATTTTAAGATCTTGAGCGTTGATTTCATCCAATTCCGAGAATATTTCCTTACTAGGATTTTTGAAACCAAAAACAGCAGAAAACAGGAACTGGCACTTCGGCATCTCGTCAATAGGTTAGTTCCGGAAAATGCATAATAATGACATAAAGTGTGAACAAAACATGTAGGTATTGTCATAAAACAAGCATGGAACATAAGAAATTATCGATACGTCGGAGACGTATCAGATGGTTGCACGAGTAGAACACAATGGTTTTGTGGGCGTTGATGCTCTTGTTGTCTTTAGTTTGAGTACTTTGCATCTTTGTGGCATAGTGGGATGAAGCGGCTCGGACTAACTTTACATGACCGCGTTCATGAGACTTGTTCCTCATTCGACATGCAACTTGTATTGCATAAGAGGCTTTGCGGGTATCTGTCTCTACTACTATAGTGAAGATTTAATTTACTCTTCTATTGACAACATTAGTATCACCGTTGTGGTTCATGTTCTTAGGTAGATTAGATCTCTCTCGAAAACCCTAAACCACGTAAAATATGCAAACCAAATTAGAGACGTCTAACTTGTTTTTGCAGGGTTTGGTGATGTGATATGGCCATAATGTAATGATGAATATGTATGAGATGATCATTATTGTATTTTGGCAACCGGCAGGAGCCTTATGGTTGTCTTTAAATTTCATGTTGAGTAGTATTTCAAAGTAGTTGTAATAGTTGCTACATGAGGTGAACAACCATGAAGACGGCGCCATGGACCTTGACGCTACGCCGACGATGATGGAGATCATGCCCGAAGATGATGGAGATCATGTCCGTGCTTTGGAGATGAAGATCAAAGGCGCAAAGACAAAAGGGCCATATCATATCACATATGAACTGCATGTGATGTTAATCCTTTTATGCATCTTATTTTGCTTAGATCGCGATGGTAGCATTATAAGATGATCCCTCACTAAAATTTCAAGATAATAAAGTGTTCATCCTTAGTAGCACCGTTGCCAAGACTTGTTATTTCGAAGCATCTCGTGATGATCGGGTGTGATAGAATCAACAAGTGCATACAACGGGTGCAAGCCAGTTTTGCACATGCGGATACTAAGGTGGCCTTGACGAGCCTAGCATGTACAGACATGGTCTAAGAACACGTGATACCAAAAGGTAGAGCATGAATCATATGATTGATATGATGAATACTTTGAGTGTTCGCCATTGAAATTACACCTTGTCTCGTGATGATCGGACTTAGGTGTGGTGGATTTGGTTCGTGTGATCACTAAGAAAATGCGAGGGATATTGTTTTGGGTGGGAGTTCACCTAGATTTTTAATTATGTTGAATTAAAATTTGAACTCAATTTGTCATAAACTTAGTCTAAACTATTGCAAATATATGTTGTAGAGATGATGTCCCCAATCAATTTTAACCAGTTCCTGGAGAAAGAAAAGCTTAAGAGCAACGGTAGCAACTTCACCGACTGGTTCCGTCATGTGAGGATCTTCCTCTCTGGCGGAAATCTGCAATATGTGCTTGATGCACCGCTAGGTGACCCTCCTGCAGAAACTGAAACCGATGAAGTAAAGAATGTTTACGCGACTCAGAAAGCTCGGTACTCTCAAGTTCAGTGTGCCATCCTGTGCAGTCTGGAAGCCGATCTTCAAAAACGTTTTGAGCACCACGATCCTCATGAGTTGGTCAATGAGCTGAAAGCTATATTTGAAACTCATGCGGCCGTGGAATGCTATGAAGCATCGAAACACTTCTTCAGCTGCATGATGGAAGAAGGCAGCTCCGTTAGTGAGCACATGCTCGCCATGACCGGGCATGCGAAGAAACTCAGTGACTTGGGAATAGTGATTCCTAACAGACTGGGGATTAATCCTGTCCTTCAATCACTGCCACCAAGTTACAAGAACTTTGTGATGAACTACAATATGCAGAACATGAACAAGGAGTTACCTGAACTCTTTGGCATGCTAAAAGCTGCAGAGATTGAGACCAAGAAAGAACACCAAGTGTTGATGGTCAACAAGACCACCAGTTTCAAGAAACATGGCAAGTCTAAGGGAAAATTCAAGAAGGGTGGCAAGAAAGCCGCCACACCTCCTATGAAACCTAAGAACGGCCCTAAGCCTGATGCTGAGTGCTATTACTGCAAGGAGAAGGGACACTGGAAGTGTGATTGCTCCAAGTATCTGGCTGATCTGAAGAGCGGCCTTGTCAAGAAGAAGAAAGAAGGTATATCTGATATACATGTTATAGATGTTTATCTCACTGGTTCTCGTACTAGTACCTGGGTATTTGATACTGGTTCGGTTGCTCATATGTGTAACTCGAAACAGGAACTAAAGAATAAACGAAGACTACTGAAAGATGAAGTGACGATGCGCGTTGGAAACGGATCCAAAGTCGATGTGATCGCTGTCGGCACACTTCCTCTACATCTACCTTCGGGATTAGTTTTAAGCCTAAATAATTGTTATTTTGTACCCGCGTTGAGCATGAACATTATATCTGGATGTTGTTTAATGCAAGACGGTTATTCATTCAAGTCTGAGAATAATGGTTGTTCTATTTTTATGAATAATATCTTTTATGGTCGAGCACCTGAAAAGAATGGCTTATTTCTGTTAGATCTCGATAGTAGTGATACGCATATACATAACATTGATGCTAAGAGAATTAAATTGAATGATAATTCTACTTATATGTGGCACTGTCGTCTTGGTCATATTGGAGTGAACGCATGAAGAAACTCCATACCAATGGATTACTTGAATCACTTGACTTTGAGTCACTTGATAGATGCGAAGCATGTCTAATGGGAAAAATGACTAAGACTCCATTTTCTGGTATGATGGAGCGAGCTACTGACTTATTGGAAATCATACATACCGATGTGTGCGGACCAATGAGTGTAGCATCACGCGGTGGTTATCGTTATGTTCTAACCTTCACAGATGATCTGAGTAGATATGGGTATATCTATTTCATGAAACATAAATCCGAAACTTTCGAGAAGTTTAAGGAATTCCAAAGTGAAGTAGGAAATCAACGTAACAAGAAGATTAAATTTCTACGATCTGATCGCGGAGGTGAATATCTGAGTTATGAGTTTGACATGCATTTAAAGAAATGAGGAATACTTTCACAATTGACACCGCCGGGAACACCACAACGAAACGTTGTGTCGGAACGTCGTAATCGAACTCTCTTAGATATGGTTCGTTCTATGCTGTCTCTTACTGATTTGCCATTATCATTTTGGAGTTATGCATTAGAGACAGCCGCATTCACTTTAAATAGAGCACCATCAAAATCCGTAGAAACGACACCGTATGAATTATGGTTTAATAAGAAACCTAAGCTGTCGTTCCTTAAACTTTGGGGTTGCGAAGCCTATGTAAAGAAGTTACAACCGGACAAGCTAGAACCCAAAGCGGAGAAATGTGTCTTCATAGGATACCCTAAGGAAACTATAGGGTACACTTTCTATCACAAATCCGAAGGCAAAATCTTTGTTGCTAAAAACAGAACCTTTCTTGAGAAAGAATTTCTCACTAAAGAAGTGACTGGAAGAAAAGTAGAACTCGATGAGATTGATGAATCTTTACTCGTTGATCAGAGTAGCGCAGTACCGGAAGTTGTACCTATACTGCCTACACCGACAACAGAGGAAGCTAATGATAATGATCATGAAACTTCGAACGAAGAAACTACTGAACCTCGCAGATCGACAAGGGAACGTGCCACTCCTGATTGGTATGATCCTTGTCTAAATGTCATGATTGTGGACAACAATGATGAGGACCCTGCGACGTATGAAGAAGCGATGATGAGCCCAGATTCCAACAAATGGCAAGAAGCCATGAAATCCGAAATGGGATCCATGTATGATAACAAAGTATGGACTTTGGTAGACTTACCTGATAGCCGCAAGGCTGTCGAGAATAAATGGATCTTCAAGAGAAAAACAGATGCTGATGGTAATATTACTGTCTATAAAGCTCGACTTGTCGCAAAGGGTTTCCGACAAATTCAAGGAGTTGACTACGATGAGACTTTCTCACCTGTAGCGAAGCTAAAATCTGTGAGGATTTTTTTAGCAATAGCTGCATTTTTCGATTATGAGATTTGGCAGATGGATGTCAAAACGGCGTTCCTTAATGGAGACATTGAGGAAGAGTTGTATATGGTACAACCCAAAGGTTTTGTCGATCCTAAAAATGCTGACAAAGTATGCAAACTTCAGCGTTCAATCTATGGACTGAAGAAAGCATCAAGAAGTTGGAACCGACGCTTTGATAAGGAGATCAAAGACTTCGGGTCTATACAGTGTCATGGAGAGGCCTGTATTTACAAGAAAGTGAGTGGGAGCTCTCTAGCATTCCTGATATTATATGTAGATGACATATTATTGATTGGGAATGATATAGAACTATTAAGCAGTGTAAAAGGTTATTTGAATAATAGTTTTTCAATGAAAGACCTTGGTGAAGCATCGTATATATTAGGCATCAAGATTTATAGAGATAGATCAACACGTCTAATAGGGCTATCACAGAGTACATACCTGGACAAGATTCTAAAGAAGTTTAGAATGGACGAAAGTAAGAAAGGGTTCTTACCTATGTTACCAGGCAAGGTCTTGAGTAAGACTCAAGGACCGGCTACGGTAGAAGAAAGAGAAAGGATGAGTCAGATCCCCTATGCCTCGGCAGTAGGCTCTATTATGTATGCCATGCTATGTACTAGACCGGATATAGCACATGCTGTTAGTTTGACTAGTAGATATCAAAGTGATCCAGGAATGGAACACTGGACAGCGGTCAAGAATGTCCTGAAGTACTTGAAAAGAACTAAGGATATGTTTCTTTGTTATGGAGGTGACCAAGAGCTCGTTGTAACAAGTTACACCGATGCAAGTTGGAACACTGATCCTGATGACTCTAAGTCACAGTCTGGGTACGTGTTTATATTGAATGGTGCTGCAGTAAGCTGGGCAAGCTCGAAGCAGTGCACGGTGGCGAAGTCTTCAACAGAATCAGAGTACATAGCGGCTTCAGAGGCTTCATCGGAAGCAGTATGGATGAAGAGGTTCATTGTAGAGCTCGGTGTGGTTCCTAGTGCATTGGACCCATTAGTCATCTACTGTGATAACATGGGTGCCATCGTCAATGCACAAGAACCAAGGTCACACAAGAGGCTGAAGTATATCAAGCTGTGTTACCACTCGATTCGCGAGTACATCGAAGATGGAGAAGTAAGATTTGCAAAGTACACACTGATCTGAATGTAGCAGATCCGTTGACTAAAGCTCTCCCTAGGGCAAAGCATGACCAACACCAGAATGCCATGGGTGTTAGGTACATTACAATGTAATCTAGATTATTGACTCTAGTGCAAGTGGGAGACTGTTGGAGATATGCCCAAGAGGCAATCATAAAAGTGGTTATTATATATCTTTATGTTTACGATAAATGTTTATATACCATGCTATAATTTTATTAACCGAAACATTGATACATGTGTGATATGTAAACAACAAAGAGTCCCTAGTATGCCTCTTAACTAGCTTGTTGATTAATGGATGATTAGTTTCATAATCATGAACATTGGATGTTATTAGTAACAAGGTTATATCATTATATGAGTGATGTAATGGACACACCCAATTAAGCGTAGCATAAGATCACGTCATTAAGTTATTTGCTATAAGCTTTCGATACATAGTTACCTAGTCCTTATGACCATGAGATCATGTAAATCACTTATACCGGAAAGGTACTTTGATTACATCAAACGCCACTACGTAAATGGGTGGTTATAAAGGTGGGATTAAGTATCCGGAAAGTATGAGTTGAGGCATATGGATCAACAGTGGGATTTGTCCATCCTGATGACGGATAGATATACTCTGGGCCCTCTCGGTGGAATGTCGTCTAAATGTCTTGCAAGCATATGAATAAGTTCATAAGAGACCACATACCACGGTACGAGTAAAGAGTACTTGTCAGGAGACGAGGTTGAACAAGGTATAGAGTGATATCGATGATCAAACCTCGGACAAGTAAAATATCGCGTGACAAAGGGAATTGGTATCGTATATGAATGGTTCATTCGATCACTAAAGTCATCGTTGAATATGTGGGAACCATTATGGATCTCCAGATCCCGCTATTGGTTATTGGTCGGAGAGAGTACTCAACCATGTCCACATAGTTCGCGAACCGTAGGGTGACACACTTAAGGTTTGATGTTGAAATGGTAGAACTTGAATATGGAATGGAGTTCGAAGTATTGTTCGAAGTCCCGGATGGGATCCCGGACATCACGAGGAGTTCCGGAATGGTCCGGAGAATAAGATTCATATATAGGAAGTCATTTTATAAGATTTAAAATGATCCGGAAGATTTTATGGAAATTTCTAGAAGGTTCTAGAAAAGTCCGGAAGAAATCAAATTGGAAGGCTGAGTCCCGAAGGGACTCCACCTCCCATGGCCGGCCAACCCTAGTGGGGGAGTCCAAGGTGGACTCCACCTAAGGGGGCCGGCCACCCCCCACATGGAAGGGGGGAATCCCACCTCAAGTGGGAGTCCCACCTTGGGTAGGTTTCCCTACTACATGGAAGGTTCTTGTGTTGGGTTCTTATTCGAAGACTTGTAGTTCAACACTTGGGGATCCACCTATATAATGAGGGGCATAGGGGAGGGGGCCGGCCACCCCAAGACCACAAGGTGGCCGCACCCTATAGTGGCCGGCGCCCCCCTCTCCCAAACCCTAGCCGCCCCCTCTCTCCTCCACCTCTCCCGCACGCTTAGCGAAGCTCCACCGGAGTTCTCCACCACATCCGCCACCACGCCGTCGTGCTGCCGGATTCAAGGAGGAGCTACTACTTCTGCTGCCCGCTGGAACGGGGAGAAGGACGTCGTCTTCATCAACACCGAACGTGTGACCGAGTACGGAGGTGCTGCCCGATCGTGGCACCGTGATCAAGATCTTCTACGTGCTTTTGCAAGCGGCAAGTGATCATCTACCACAGCAATAAGAGCCTACTCTTATAGGCTTTGGAAATCTTCAAGGGTGAGTCTCGATCATCCCCTCGTTGCTACCGTCTTCTAGATTGCATCTTGGCTTGGATTGCGTTCTCGCGGTAGGAAATTTTTCTTTTTCTATGCAACGAATCCCTACATACTCTCCTCTGTCTAGTTCACCTAGTTCTGGCTTCGGACCCTTCCTCTGCTGTTCCTTCTTCCTCTTCTTCTTATGAGTCGTCTTCCGCCGATGAGCTTCCCTCTTCACGGCCTGTTCGTCAGCTTCGTGCTCCAGACCGTTATTCTCCTTGTCAGTATGGTCTCTCTGTTGCCTCCGAGCCGACTTCTTATCGGGATGTGATGTCTACTCACGCTTCTTTTCCTGTAGACAGTGTTGGGCCTCCAAGAGCAGAGGTTTGTAGAACAGCAGCAAGTTTTCCCTTAAGTGGATCACCCAAGGTTTATCGAACTCAGGGAGGAAGAGGTCAAAGATATCCCTCTCAAGCAACCCTGCAATCACGATACAAGAAGTCTCTTGTGTCCCCCACACACCTAATACACTTGTCAGATGTATAGGTGCACTAGTTCGGCGAAGAGATAGTGAAATACAAGTGGTATGAATGTATATGAGCCGTAGTAACGGCGCCAGAAAATACTTGACTGTCTACGGCGACAGAAAATAGCTTGCTCGCGTGCAGTAGTAATATTGCAGGAAGTAGAGATGCAGTAAAACAGTAAACAAGCGGTGATTGCAGTATTTGGAAACAAGGCCCAGGGATCATACTTTCACTAGTGGACACTCTCAACATTGATCACATAATAAAACCACTCTACACTCTCTTGTTGGATGATGAACACCATTAATTGTGTAGGGCTACAAGAGCACCTCAATGCCGGAGTTAACAAGCTCCACAACATTCGATATTCATATTTAAATAACCTTAGAGTGCATGATAGATCAACACAACTATACCAAGTACTAACATAGCATGCACACCGTCACCGACAGACTATGAAAGGAGGAATAGATCACATCAATACCATCATAGTAATAGTTAACTTCATAATCTACAAGAGATCACAATCATAGCATATACCAAGTACTTCATGATGCACACACTGTCAACATTACATCATGGAGGAGGAATAGACTACTTTAATAACATCACTAGAGTAGCACATAGATGAATAGTGATACAAAACTCATATGAATCTCAATCATGTAAGGCAGCTCATGAGATCATTGTATTGAAGTACATAGGAGAGAGATTAACCACATAGCTACCGGTACAGCCCTTAGCCTCGAGGGAGAACTACTCCCTCCTCATGGGAGACAGCAGCGGTGATGAAGATGACGGTGGTGTTGATGGAGATGCCTTCCGGGGGCACTTCCCCGTCCCGGCGGCGTGCCGGAACAGAGACTCCTGTCCCCCAGATCTTGGCTTCGCGATGGCGGCGGCTCTGGAAAGTTTCTCGTACCGTGGCTTTTTCGTATCGAAGATTTAGGTCAGGGGGCTTCTTATAGGCGAAGAGGCGGAGTCGGAAGGGCTACGGAGCCGCCACACAATAGGGGGGCGCGGCCCCCCTCTTGGCCGCGCTAGCCACACGTGTGGGCCCCCTGTGGCCCTCCTCTAGTCCCTCTCGGGTGTTCTGGAAGCTTCGTGGAATTATAAGATGCTGGGCGTTGATTTCGTCCAATTCCGAGAATATTTCCTTACTAGGATTTCTGAAACCAAAAACAGCAGAAAACAGGAACTGGCACTTCGGCATCTTGTCAATAGGTTAGTTCCGGAAAACGCATAAAATCATCATAAAGTGTGAACAAAACTTGTAGGTATTGTCATAAAACAAGCATGGAACATCAGAAATTATAGATACGTTGGAGACGTATCAGCATCCCCAAGCTTAGTTCCTACTCGTCCTCGAGTAGGTAAACGATAAAAGATAATTTCTGAAGTGACATGCTATCAACATGATCTTAATCATACTATTGTAAAGCATATGAGATGAATGCAGCGATTCAAAGCAATGGTAAAGACAATTATTAAACAACTGAATCATACAGCAAAGACTTTTCATGAATAGTACTTTCAAGACAAGCATCAATAAGTCTTGCATAAGAGTTAACTCGTAAAGCAATAAATTCAAAGTAAAGGTATTGGAGCAACACAAAGGAAGATTAAGTTTCAGCGGTTGCTTTCAACTTTCAACATGCATATCTCATGGATAATTGTCAACATAAAGTAAAATAATAAGTGCAATAAGTAAGCATGTAGGAATCAATGCACGGTTAACACAAGTGTTTGCTTCTAAGACAGAAAGAAGTAGGTGAACTGACTCAACATAAAAGTAAAAGAATGGCCCTTCGAAGAGGGAACCAGGGATAAATCATGTGCTAGAGCTTTTCAAGTTTTGAAATCATAAAGAGAGCATAAAAGTAAAGTTTTGAGAGGTGTTTGTTGTTGTCAACGAATGGTAGTGGGCACTCTAACCCCCTTGCCAGACAGACCTTCAAAGAGCGGCTCCTGATACGTCTCCGACGTATCGATAATTTCTTATGTTCCATGCTTGTTTTATGACAATACCTACATGTTTTGTTCACACTTTATGATGATTTTATGCGTTTTCCGGAACTAACCTATTGACGAGATGCCGAAGTGACAGTTCCTGTTTTCTGCTGTTTTTGGTTTCAGAAATCCTAGTAAGGAAATATTCTCGGAATTGGACGAAATCAACGCCCAAGATCTTAAAATCCCACGAAGCTTCCAGAACACCCGAGAGCCACCAGAGGGGGGCCACAGGGCCACCAGATGACAGGGTGGCGCGGCCCAGGCCTTAGCCACGCCCCCCTATTGTGTCGCCGCCTCGTCGACCTTCCGACTTCTTCGCCTATTTAAGGGTACCTGACCTAAATCTTCGATACGAAAAAGCCACGGGACGAGAAACCTTCCAGAGCCGCCGCCATCGTGAAGCCAAGATCTGGAGGACATGAGTCTCTGTTCCGGCACGCCGCCGGGACGGGGAAGTGCCCCCGGAAGGCTCCTCCATCGACACCACCGCCATCTTCATCACCGCTGCTATCTCCCATGAGGAGGGAGTAGTTCTCCATCGAGGCTAAGGGGTTGTACCGGTAGCTATGTGGTTAATCTCTCTCCTATGTACTTCAATACAATAATCTCATGAGCTGCCTTACATGATTGAGATTCATATGATGATGCTTGTAATCTAGATGTCATTATGCTAGTCAAGTGGATTTTACTTATGTGATCTCCGGAGACTCCTTGTCCCACGTGTGTAAAGGTGACAGTGTGTGCACCGTGTGGGTCTCTTAGGCTATATTTCATAGAATACTTATTCACTGTTATGAATAGCATAGTGAAGTGCTTATTTATATCCCTTTATGATTGCAATGTGTTTTGTATCACAATTTATCTATGTGCTACTCTACACTACAAGAAAATTTCTGATAGACAACGTCTCAAAATCGTCCGCTAAGGGGTATTTTTCGTCGCCTATGGGCCTAACCCGACGATATGGGTTCTGTTGTCGAAACTGCGTCAGGCAAAGTCCTACGACGATTTTTTCGGTCCGTCGCGCTTGGGCGCCCTTCCGCCACGGAAAATCGGACCGTTGCAGAAGTGTTTCCGGGAGCCCGTTGACTGCTGACGTCATGCAAACTGACACGTGGCAGACGCCATTAACTGGCAGTTAACGGCGTTAACCGCTGAAACCCCGTGGTAGATGGTAGGCCCACACGAGTCCTGCCACGTCTTAAGCGGGCCGGCCCATTAAGTTTGCTGGCCGGGCCAGCTGACTTAGTTTGACCGGTCAACTATATAGCTGGGCTGGTCCATTAGTTGCGTGGGCCGGGCCTAACCTCTAAGGTTGACTGGTCAAAAGATTAATGGGCTGGCCCACTAAGCATGTGGGCCAGGCCGAATGCACTCATTTGACCGGTCAACAGGCAAAAGGGCCGGCCCACAAAACATGTGGGACCCACTTTCCTGTTATCGGGCCGGCCCATTTACCAAGTGGGGTCCACCTTAAAGCAAGTGGGCCGGCCCAAGAAGTTATTGGGCTGGCCCAATTAGCATGTGGGTCCCACTTTCCTGCTATCGGGCCGGCCCATTTAGTACGTGGGGTCCACATTAGATCAAATGGGCTGGGCCAAAAGCACAGGTGGGTCTCACTTTCCTGTTAAAGGGCCGGCCCATTTAGTATGTGGGGTCCACCATATAGCAAGTGGGCCGGCCCAACAAGATAGTGGGCCGGGCCAAAAGCACAGGTGGGTCCCACTTTCCTGTTAAAGGGCCGGCCATTTAGTATGTGGGGTCCACCATATAGCAAGTGGGCCGGCCCAACACGCAAGTGGGCCGGGCCAAAAACACAGGTGGGTCCCACTTTCCTCTTAAAGGGCCGGCCCATTTAGTATGTGGGGTCCACCATGTAGCAAGTGGGCCGGCCCAACAAGATAGTGGGCTGGGCCAAAAGCACAGGTGGGTCCCACTTTCCTGTTAAAGGGCCGGCCCATTTAGAACGTAGGGTCCACCATATAGCAAGTGGGCCGGCCCAACAAGATAGTGGGCCGGGCCAAAAGCACAGGTGGGTCCCACTTTCCTCTTAAAGGGCCGGCCCATTTAGTATGTGGGGTCCACCACAAAAGCAATTGGGCTGGCCCAACTAGTTAGTGGGCCGGCCCAGTAGTTTGTGGGGTCCACCTTATAGTAAGTGGGCCGGCCCAATTAGTGTGTGGGGTCCACCATAAATCAAGTGGGCTGGCCCAATAAGTAAGTGGGCCAGCCCGTTTAGTTGCTGTTTATATGCCAGCATAATAGGCGCTTTAGGATTTTGCGGGCCGGCACATATGTGATTTCGCTTAATTGGGCCGTTTAAGGGATGGGAATTCGTGATTTAGATACTTAGAATATTTACGCAACATTGATTTCTGTCGGATAGCCTCACTTACCACAAGCACCAAAGAAAAAATGCGCGAAAGAACTATAAAAACTAACTAAATATTACATCAGCTGCAAGGCTTTGAAAAAATATTACAGAACCCAGCGAAATTGAATGGTAATTAAACCTAGCAATACAATGAAGCGATCCGGCAATCTTTTAAGTTGTCCATGCAGCACCTATATCTGAAACAAAGACATTACAAGTTAAGACAGCAACAATGGAAAGGCAAATACACTACAATATTGTTTGCCAAAGAATTTGGAAGTCATCATTTCGTCGTTATAACAAGATCATTGTAATGCGCACAATAAGCAAACAAAGAGTGCATGCCGCATACCAACAGCTAATATAACAGAGCATGTTAGAATGAAATAGCAGACTTACTACTGTCGAGTCCCATGCAAACCAACATGTTTAGGGAGTACAAAATTGGCATGAACAACATAGTAGCAGGCTATAAATTTTGTAACAACGACTGAGCAAGATGAAGTTATGATGGCTACATCTACAGAGCAGGGAATGTAAACCAAACATAGTAGCAGGCTGTAAATTTTGTAACAACGACTGAGCAAGATGAAGTTACGATGGCAAAAGCTAAAGAGGAGGGAATGTGAACCAACATGTGCCAAGTGCAATTACTTCATTTTGGCCGTGAACTAAATAATACTCCTGAACTTATAGTGAAGGGGATGCAAATCAAGATGTTTCGGGATATAAACTTGTAATGAGCAACACATAGAGGATAGTTAATGCTGGAGCTTAGGATGGACCAGATACAGAATATAGTGGGATCACCTATGAACTTGTATAAGAGGGAATGCAAACCAATATGTTCAGCATTCCATATGTGAGCGTCATGCCAAGTCAGAGAAACAAGTCAATAATGCAGCTTTTGAAGAACAAGATGGCACGCAAAATTATTATCTAGTAATATGACAAGTTTATTTGTACTACAGGCTAGATAGCAGAGTGATAGCATGCCAAACTAAGTCCTTACTTTGTTAGCTTACAATGAAGTAGATACAAAACAATGGCATCACCTGTAGTACAGGGAATGCAAGCCAACATGTTCATGGAGTAAAAAATTGGCACAAACAACATAGTAGCAGGCCATAATTTTTGTAACAACGACTGAGCAAGATAAAGTTATGATGGCTAGATCTACAGAGCAGGCAATGTAAACCAAATATAGAAGTTACGATGCCAAAAGCTATAGAGCAGGGAATGAGAACCAACATATGCAATTACTTAAAATTGGCCATGAACTAAATAATAGCAGGATGTTACTATAATACCTATAATTTTTGTAACAACGACTGAGCTAGATAGAAGTTATGATGGCTACATCTACAGAGCAGGGAATGCAAACCAAAATGTTCAATCGCTTAAAGTTAGCAATGAACTAGAAAATAGCAAGGTGTTACGGTCATAGCTAGGAATGAACTAAAAGAGCTTCGGACAAACAAGCATCGAACCCAGAACATGGCGCTAAAACAAGGGACTTACATTAGGAGAAGCACTCTGTGGGAGTCACAGCAGATCTTCCTGGGGTTGATAGATCCGGTGATGAAGTACGCAACATGTGCTACTTGGGGTTGGAGAGACGGCCATTACACTTCATGGTTACTCATCTCATCTGCAAAAACGTAACGGCGCGTCGTTAGCACAAACAGGTTCCCCCAAGATTAAACAAGAACTTGCAGGCAAGCAATAGAAAAGCGACAGTAGAAGAGTTTAGATCATGCACGGCGCCGGTGAAGCAGATCCGGTTCATGCACAGCGGTGTCGGTGAGCAAGATCCGATGCGGTGGACGATGGATCCGGCGAAGCGGCTCCGGTGGGGTGGACGATACCGTAGCTGAAGCGACTGCTGTAGTCTTCTTGATTAGCATTTGTTTTCGAGGTTCGGCGGGGATGATCCGGTCCGGTTGATGACGGCGTCGATGAAGCGGCTCCGGCAGGCAGCCGGATGACGAGGATCGCAAGGCCTCAGGTAGGCCAGGGAAGTCCGGCGGGGATGTTCCGGTGCGGTGGTCGTGGAGGTGGGAGATAGGGACTTGGAAAGTTCCGGTGGGTGGTCTGAGGGAAATGAATTTTTTTTGGGAGGGTTTCCGGGCTAGGGAGGTGGTGATCCAAAAAATGATGGGCAGACCCCCCCACCAACCGACTTTGCTGTCATCTCCACAGGGGTAGAATGGGAATTTGGAAGCGTGTGAAATTTTTGTATTTTGTGGGCGGGAAGTTTTGCCTCTATGAGATTTTGAATTTGGCTAAGGTCCAACTATAATGATAAAAAATTGTGAGACCGTACTAGTACCTCTGTTCATGGCCGAGTGCAAAATCAAATCATCATCACATTAAATACCGGTTACTACCATGATCATCATCTATCTTCTGGACAGAGATCCAGTGCCCCCACGTTCACAGGGCGCAGCGTGACCTGAGGCTTCCCATCCACCATTCGTTTCAATCCAACGGCAAGGAAAGCAACAGCGTGACCCGATTAATTTCTGCTGAACTGAAGAGCTGCTGTGTTCTCTCGAACCTGAACAAATAGAGAAGGGAACAGAAGATGATTTCGGTTCCGAGCGCATCTGGCCGGGCCAAACATGCGTCTGGTACAAACTCCAGCGGGACGACGCATAGTGACTGGGCCGTTCGCAGCGACGCAAACATGCCCAAATATGCGTCTCGGATCCGTCGCGCGGACGATGCGTGGACGCGTAAAGTGTCCGCTCGCGTCTGGCGAACGTTTCGTCGGGCCCGCTTGGCAGTGACCCAGCGTCGATGCGTCTTCTTAGGGCGCCGCTTCGGCAGTCTGCGGCCGTGTAATGGCGATGCCTCGCGTGGCGCGCGCCGTCACCTACCTCTGCGAATGGCGACGCCACGCGTGCAGCGGCCGTCGCCTGCCTCCGACATATTTATACAGGGGTGCGCGCATATCGTCTCCTCCCACACTAAACCCTAGCCGATGTCGCTCAACCTCCTACTCACCGCTGTTTAGTGTGGGAGGAGATGATATGTGTGCGCTCCTGTTTATATAGGTCGGAGGCACGCGGCGGCCGCAGCACGCATGGCATCGCCATTCGCAGAGGTAGGTGACAGCTCGTGCCACGCGAGGCATCGCCATTTTACGCGACTGCGGACTGCCGAAGCGGCGCCGCTGAGAAGACGCATCGACGCTAGGTCACTTCAAGCGGGCCCAACGAAACGTCAGCCAGACGCGAGCGGACACTTTACGCGTCCACGCAGCGTCCGCGCGACGGATCTGAGGCGCATATTTAGGCATGTTTGCGTCGCTGTGAACGGCCCAGTCACTATGCGTCGCTCCGCTGGAGCGTGTACCAGACGCATTTTTGGCCCGGCCAGATGCGCTCGGACCGAAATCATCTTCTGTTCCCTTCTCTATTTCTTCAGGTTCGAGAGAACACTGCAGCTCTTCAGTTCAGCAGAAATTAATCGGGTCACGTTGTTGCTTTCCTTGCCGTTGGATTGAAACGAATGGTGGATGGGAAGCCTCAGGTCACGTTGTGCCCTGTGAACATGGGGGCACTGGATCTCTGTCCCTATCTTCTTAATCCAATTCAAAAATGCGTTTGAAATATTTCAGGATTGGTGGGAGATTTTGCCGCCCGACTGAGATTAAATTAAACCACACGTTCGACAATTCAAACTTGAGACCTTGGCTATGATACCATTTAAGTTCGAACTGATTGAAAAAGGCTATGCAATTAATTTATATAACATCCACAGGAACAACTACCAAGTTGATCCCAACCGCAGATAAATGCATCCACCAACAAAAGTAGGAAAGGTGCCATAATCTAAGGAAACATTTCACAAGACCAATGTACTCACTATGTAGTGTTCATCTCCAATTATCTATGGCATTTTCTTAGTCTTTGGGAGATTATAACGAACTTGATTGGTCTCGTGCAGTAGGGCATCACATGCTTCTAATCTCGATCTCAACATGTCAACTTTTGTTCTTAGCATAGCTGTTGCAACTCGTTCTACTTGGAGTTGTTCCTCCAAAACTTGAGCAGAGAAAGACTTGGACTTGGGCTTCAAAACCCAGCATTTCGCAGGAAAGAGTTTTTGGTGATATCTTTATCTTTCCCATGTTTTGCCATCTCGAATTTCATATTAGCATGACAAGTTTTGAGTTGTGTAAAAAGAAAAGTTATTACAGAGAAAAATGCAGATGGTAGATTTAATGTGTAGGAACGACTTTTAATCATACAAGTTGGCATGCACGACTATAATAAGGACCATCTATCTTGCTAGCAGGCATAATTATTAAGGTATTATTAATGGGCTACCATGTTCATAGTCTTCGAAGAAACAGCCTTTATTGCATTACGAGCAGAAAACAGTTCACACGTGCGCTCACATTCAAATTTTCAGCATGCAGCCGATTTATGGTTTAATTGAAGTACACAACAGGATATTATTTCACACAAAATACAGCAGCGACATGGAACATATCTAATTTTAGTACAACAACAAAATTTGCAATTATTACAGACCACGAAATTTTGAACGAAATTTTGAGCAGTAAGTAATTACTGACATTGGCATCAAAGATCCACTTGGTGAACAACGAGAATCAAAGTTTATTTAGACACCTTCAATTCCCAGACACATCACAACTGGCTTACCATGACAAGTGCATAGGAGATTCTTTAGAACATTTTCTGTCAAAGTTTGCCTATTTTTCAATTCATGTATCTCTTGGCGTGTGTTGGCAATTATTTCATCAGTATCTTTGTTTTCCCGCCCAAATATATCAACTGCCTCTTGGAGTGCATCCCCCAAATCTCTTTGTGCCGGATTAAGTTGAGCAATAGATACCATGGGCCTATGCGAGCAATATGCACTCTCACTGCTGCTTTGTGAAACATCAATACTTGAGGCATTGGCCCTTGCTTCTGGCTTTGTAGCTTTATTTGAAGCCTGAAATTTAGATAAAACAAGTTACAACATCATATGATGCAATAAAAGACCTCCAATTTCAAGAGCATCATTGAGCTGATATAACATAGCAAGCAATCCAAAATAGAGCCTCGTACATCTATTTCTTCTGGAACGGTTGGTGTACTGGACTCAGTGGACCAATGAGAGCACATGCCACTATCACTGTTGCTCTGTGAAATGACCGCAACACTTGATAAATGGGTTGTCCCTACTGACATTACAGCTTTGTTTGCAGGCTGAAACTAAGACAAAACAAGTTAAAATGCAATACAATACACGGCAAACAAACAAGACCTTGTTGACATAATTTTGAAAGAACCATGGGCAGATATAACAAAGAAACCAGTTAAGCCACATGCCTCTTAGAACAAACCAAACTAGATCATGGCGATGATGTATACAATGAACCAAGCAACTAGACATCATGTGCCCAATAACGAAGCCAGGTCACTGCACAGAAGAAATCTAGCAAATAGCCAAATACAGTCAAAACATGTGCATGTTGGATTGGATACAATAAGGAAAATAATGTATGATTGATTTAAGCATGACTCAGATAGTGCCTTCGACAACGTAGAAGGTCAATGCAACAATTAATTGTATGGCTTGAATGAAGTGCCATAACATTTAAATTAAGCATAACGAGGCATTGCTTAATCTGAGAACTGAGTGCTAGCCCAGTGGCAAGGCTTGCGAGTGCACAGCCAGCCCACCCGGGTTCGAGTAGCAACGGGACCGAATTAAACACGAATGAAGCGAGATGTCAGTACAAGTAGTGGCAATAGAAATGCAAAATCCATAACAGGGCCAATGACAACATTCACTTGCCAACAAAATCTAAGGCTTTAGCTTTCATATACCATCAAAATTTAAAATAGTGTAATCCCCCGAAAGAGTATCATGGTATCATTTAATCTCAGCCATCTCACCCCTAATACCAAACATGTATCATTTAATCTCAGCCGTTCTTTTGTTTTACTCAAGAAAACATTTTTGTTTTGGGAGTTTATAGAAGCACAAGCCATCGTCTACATTGGCACTGTGTTATGAAAAATATCATCTTCATCGTACATGGTTATGTGAAGATATTGATATATAATTTTGTGCTAGGAAAACAAATAGCAATTACTATGTTACAAGAACCATCTTCAAGCTCGAAGATACGAAGTTCATTGGTCCACCAACCAAGGCTGATAAAATATTATATATTAATTTAGTACTAATATTTCGTATTTACTCATATTAAGGTCTAACTTTTTTCCCATGACAAACCAATTTTGATATAAAATCTAACGGTGGCCATGTGTGGGTCACATAAAAAGTATTGAGGTAGTAAATTTATACATAGATATTGGATAATGTATTTTAAATTTCAAAAAATATGGTACGGAGTAGAAATATATAAATTAGATAGTCTTGCCGTGCAATATGCATGCCGCAAAAGGTAAGATAGATCCTTAAAAATTCTCGACTCTAATCACAAAAATATACATAATCCTAATGGGGTGTCCATGAAAAAGTTATGTCACTTTCGTATTAGGGTATACTTCTATTTCATACTGACTAAAAAACTTAATTGTAGTGAACTGACATATTACTCCTTCCATTACTTCTTTTAGGGTGTATTAGTTTTTCAAAAGCCAAACTTTAGGCTTTGTGAGTAATTTTAGTAAAAAATAATAATTATCAACATCAAATAAAATATGGAAATATATTTTAAAATTATATATGTCGTGACGTGCAAAGCACGTGCTACTTACTAGTAGATTACTAGAAAATGAATGAAGCAATTGAACATGGAGTGTATTATATAAACAGCCATATCATTTGAATATGGATATACCACATCATGTCAATGGGACTCAGAAAAACAAAGCTAGACATTTAAACAAGTAATATAACTATTTTTTTCACAATGTTTCAAGTAGAATAGGAAGCTAGGTTAGGAATAAAGCAATCATGTTTCAAGTAGAATAGGAAGCTAGGTTAGGAATAAAGCAATCATGTTTCAAGTAGAATAGGAAGCTAGGTTAGGAATAAAGCAATCATGTTTCAAGTAGAATAGGAAGTTAGGTTAGGAATAAAGCAATAAAAAAACACGAAGTGCATCATTTCAGCTAGGATCATTTCTATCAAACTTCATGCACTAGCCATGGAACAACAGGAAAACTCAATGAAGCAACAGGCAAAAAATTAACATAATAGAATTTCAGGACTTGTTTAACATAGCCAAATCATGTAACTTATACCCAGGCATGCCGGATGCCAGATGGGTCAAAGGCAGTGTGCAATGTTCCATATGGTAATTGTTTATATTTTATTAGATTCCATTAGGCAACTTAGGTAGTGCAACATACAGAAAAATGATGCAATTGAACTACGCACAGGAGGTAAATTAACATTCCAAAAAAAAACAGGGAACTTACGTGAGCTTTTTTTTGAGTCACACGGACCTCATCAGGTACTTGGATAGAAGAACCTGGTGCCTCACTGTTTCTCCTCTGCATGAAGGAGAGGCCAATTGTAAACAGAAACAGGATCCAAGATATAGAAGTTTGCATTAAGCAATATACAAAAAACAGCAGGTACTTACATGATTATAGGAGAGCTTTACTCTACGTTTCTGAGTGTAAGATGTGCCTGCTGCACGTGTAATAAAAACAAACAGTTACGAGTCAAGGATTTGCTATAATTAAATTGACACCAAACAGTAGTAGAAGCATTATGACGTGCATAAACATGTAATACAGGATCGCAGAAAGATATCAAACATGATGTAACTAGAGCAGTAGCCTACGGCCAAATAGTGAAAAATTGTAATTGTGTCAATGGTGGACTTGTATAGCCTACCCCAACTTGTTTGGGAATAAAGGCTTTGTTGTTGTCAATCGTGGACATGTAGAGCATTCAACGGTTCATGATTGGTGGCTCATATTTTGTAGAGTTTCAGCGAATGGGTGGGTTAAATCACTCAGACCACCACACTCTGTATTTATATCATCTGAGTTAGGGTTACAATACCACTTGACATGGGCCTCTATGGGCCTCACACTGGATACAATATTACTAAAGCGCTACTACTAAACTCACTCATGGTCCAACACACCCCCTCAAGATGATCATGGGTAAACAACCATGGCCATCTTGCAACAACAACATGACACATATGACAACGACGAGTAATGAACTTTCAGCATAACTCCTAGGATACATGACAGCATTGCACTTTCCATCATCTTGTCATCTCGATTCATCTCTTCATCAGCAGCGAAGACATCCAGCTTCAACCATCTGGGATAGGCACAACTCCTAACCATACACGTCCTCAACAACCCCGGCTACCTCACCACACAAGTTCCGCAGAACCATCCACACTCGCCTCAATGTCCTCAGCCTCTCTTCTCCACTGCCCGGCCACTGACCTCTTCCGTCTCTCCCACAAACCCCCAGCCAACTCCTGCCTCAACCATCCACTCCTCAAGCACCCATGCCTATCCCCCAGTCAGGCCTCAACCAGTCTCACCTAAGGCACACATGCCTTTCCCCTGGACATATCCACAACCATCACCATCACTACTAAACCGCAGCCTCATCAACTCCATCACGACTCAACCGCAGCCTCATCAACTCCATCACAACATATCCTCACAGCCTCACATCTCCATTTTCTCCTCACTTCCACTCGGATGGCGCCTCGTCTGCGCGCCCTGGCCAACCTGGCAGACCGCACCTGGCCACATCGACCGGCTCGCGCTGGTCAACGTCCAGCACCAACCTCCGGCTCCGCCCTGCGCTCAAAGGCTCGGCCCACTCCTCACGCCTCCAACATCTCCCCCTCGCACGGATCTAGATCTCTCTACCACGGATTAACTTCCTCTTCTCTCCTTTCTAAACCAAAACGATTTTCACCCTCTTCTTTGTCCCCGCGCGAGCAGCCGTCGATCTCACACAACTCACATCGCTGTGTGTGATAGCCGCAACCCACGCAGAGCACCTGATGCGGCCTCCCGCCGCCGGGATTTCTACATCTCAACGGTGGTTTTTGTGGTCAAAGGAAGAACTTGTATGGTACTGTTTGGGGCGGCTAGCACTAGCAGGAAGGAAACCTAGGCTCTGATACCATGTAGAGTTTCAGCAAATGGGTGGGTTAGGTCAGGGAAAAAATACTTATGCGTCGTGTTTAAATCTAAAGGATGAGGTGGTTACCAACGAAAGCACTTGTAAGTTAAAAATATAGCAAGAATTCAGAAATACGATCAGTGCAATACTCCTAACAGAACAAAACGCGCAGGGATGTCTGGTTACCTATTTCTGGGCGGCGTTTAGACGTGTTCCGCGTTCTTACGGGTGACGTGGAGGTCGGCGAGGGGACTGCTGTTGCGGTGGGTGCTGGGGAAGCAGATCTTGGGGGGTCGGAGAAGGACATGCTGGGCGGTCAATGAAGTGTTCAGCGCACCGGCCGAAGTAGAAGGTCGGTGAAGCAGATGATGTGCAGTGCACGGGGACGTCGGTGTCGGCGAAGCTGGTCAGGTGCGGTGGTCGATAGAGTCGGCGAAAGAGATACGGTGCAGTGGACGCTGGAGTAGGTGCGGATCAAGCGGATAGGGCAGCCTCGAGGTTTGAAGCCGTGGCAGCTTGAACGGCGAAGTGCGGCGGTGATTTTCCGGTGCGGCGGCCATGAAGGTGGGAGGTAGGTAAGAGGGGCGATTTCTCTGAGGGCTTGCGGGCGAAACTAGGGCGAAGCTGGGCGATAGAGGAGAAAAAGGGAATTTCGCAGTCCTTCTTTTGAGGGGAAAAATATTCGCAGATCTGAAACTTTGCGGCGCGAGATATTTGGGCGTTGGCGGGGAATTTTACCGCTCGATGAGATTAAATTTTGGCTGCAGTAGGTAATAATAATAAAAAATAGTAGGCCCTACAAGTAGTACTGTAAGTCTGTTCAGGAATCCAAGGGGGTCGAGGTAGAGGAATCCATTATGTGAATCCACATTTCAAAGTGTCAAAAAATTCTAAACTAAAATTTTCCTGTAAAAAAGACAAATTTTGATGCTGTAACACGACTACGTACAACACATGTTTTGCCTTTTTTGTACACACCACACAAAATGTTGTTTTCCCACAAAAACTTATGAACGAACATAGGATGTCATAATGTATACCAAAAAAATTATGTCAGATGTTTTTAACATTTATATAATTGTTTTTTATTATTTTCAATAATGGGTGCATATGCACGCGTGTGCCAAAACGCCACCTCCAGGGGCTAGGAGTTTCTAAACTTCTTATGGCACATCAAATAAAATGTTGTTCAATCAATAATAATAATGTGCTTATGATTGTTACTCCCTTCCACCATTAATAAAGTCCACATCGGTTTCGTGTCAAACTTTGACTCGAGATTTAGGTACCCACATGATAGTGCTAGTATCATAGCTAGTATCATACACATTGGTCCCACAAAACTGCTGATGTGGCAGCTAATTAAGTAGGAGAGAGGAGATTAGTGTAACATAGGTATATATTGTATCATAGCGCAAACAACGAGATACATGCTTAGGGTTAGGGGTAGATACATGATTTTTTTGGTTTGAATATGTCTAGATCTTATTTATCAACTTAATTGAATGCTTACTATATAACATAAGAAGACCTTGTTTTTTATTTTATTTTTTAATTTTTATACGGATTTGAATCTTGGTCAAATCCTAGGTTTCACCAAGATTTGAATAAGTTTAAAACATGAATATGAAAAAGTAAGCATGCATGTATGCTTCTTAATTAATCACTTCAAAATGAAGCTCTTGGGAGGGTTTTTAAAATTTCCATGTTTGAAACCAAAAACCACATATCATCATGCTTGACTTCATGAGACAGAGTTTAGGGTTAGGGGGTAGATACATGATTTCTCTGGTTTGAATATGTCTAGACCTTGTTTATCAACTTAATTGAATGCTTACTATATAACATAAGAAGACTATGTGCCTTGGTTTTTCATTTTTTGTTTTTTTTAAATTATGCCCATTTGAATCTTGGTCAAATCCTAGGTTTGACCATGATTTAAACAAGTTTAAAAACTGAATATGAAAAAGTAACCATGTATCCTTCGTAGTCACTCCAAAATGAAGCTCGATCTTGAGAGGGTTTTTGAAATTTCCATGTTTGAAACCAAAAAACCACGTACTTATCTTCATGCTTGACTTCATAAGACAGAGTTAGGGGTTAGGGGTAGCTTGATACATGATTTTTCTGGTTTGAATATGTCTAGACCTTGTTTATCAACTTAATTGAATGCTTACTATATGACATAAGAAGACCTTGGTTTTCATTTTTTATACCCATTTGAATCTTGGTCAAATCATAGGTTTAACCAAGATTTGAACAAGTTTAAAACATGAATATGAAAAAGTAAGCACGTAAGTATGCTTCTTAGTCACTCCAAAATGAAGCTCTTAGGAGGGTTTTTGAAATTTCCATGCTTGAAACCAAAAACCACTTCTCTTCATGCATGCTTGACTTCATAAGACATAGTTTAGGGTTAGGGGGTAGATACATGATTTTCCTGGTTTGAATATGTGTAGACCTTGTTTATCAACTTAATTGAATGCTTACTATATAAGATAAGAATACCTTGTTTTTTTGAATTTTTATACCCATTTGAATCTTGGTCAAATCCTTGGTTCCACCAAGATTTGAATAAGTTAAAAACATGAATATGAAAAAGTAAGCATGTATGCTTGTTAGTCACTTCAAAATGAAGCTCTTGGGAGGGTTTTTGAATTTCCATATTCGAAACCAAAAACCACATATCTTCATGCTTGACTTCATGAAACAGAGTTTAGGGTTAGGGGGTAGATACATGCATGATTTTCTTGTTTGAATATGTCTAGACCTTGTTTATCAACTTAATTGAATGCCTACTATATAACATAAGAAGACCTTTTTTGTTTTTTTTTTGAATTTTTATACCCATTTGAATCTTGGTCAAATCCTAGGTTTCACCAAGATTTGAATATGTTTAAAACATGAATATGAAAAAGTAAGCATGCATGTATGCTTCTTAATTAATCACTTCGAAATGAAGCTCTTGGGAGGGTTTTTGAAATTTCCATGCTTGAAACCAAAAACCACTTCTCTTCATGCATGCTTGACTTCATAAGACAGAGTTTAGGGTTAGGGGGTAGATACATGATTTTCCTGGTTTGAATATGTGTAGACCTTGTTTATCAACTTAATTGAATGCTTACTATATAAGATAAGAATACCTTGTTTTTTTGAATTTTTATACCCATTTGAATCTTGGTCAAATCCTTGGTTCCACCAAGATTTGAATAAGTTAAAAACATGAATATGAAAAAGTAAGCATGTATGCTTGTTAGTCACTTCAAAATGAAGCTCTTGGGAGGGTTTTTGAATTTCCATATTCGAAACCAAAAACCACATATCTTCATGCTTGACTTCATGAAACAGAGGTTAGGGTTAGGGGGTAGATACATGCATGATTTTCTTGTTTGAATATGTCTAGACCTTGTTTATCAACTTAATTGAATGCCTACTATATAACATAAGAAGACCTTTTTTGTTTTTTTTTGAATTTTTATACCCATTTGAATCTTGGTCAAATCCTAGGTTTCACCAAGATTTGAATATGTTTAAAACATGAATATGAAAAAGTAAGCATGCATGTATGCTTCTTAATTAATCACTTCGAAATGAAGCTCTTGGGAGGGTTTTTGAAATTTCAATGTTTGAAACCAAAAACGACATATCTTCATGCATGCGCTTGACTTCATGAGATAGAGTTTAGGGTTAGGGGGTAGATACATAATTTCTCTGGTTTGAATATGTCTAGACCTTGTTTATCAACTTAATTGAATGCTTACTATATGACATAAGAAGACTATGTGCCTTGATTTTTCATTTTTTTTAATTTTTCCCATTTGAATCTTGGCCAAATCCTAGGTTTGACCATGATTTAAACAAGTTTAAAACATGAACATGAAAAATTAAGAATGTATCCTTCGTAGTCACTCCAAAATGAAGCTCTTGAGAGGGTTTTTGAAATTTCCATGTTTGAAACCAAAAAACTACGTACTTCTCTCCATGCTTGACTTCATAAGACAGAGTTTGGGGATAGGGGTAGCTTGATACATGAATTTTCTGGTTTGAATATGTCTAGACCTTGTTTATCAACTTAATTGAATGCTTACTAGATGACATAAGATGACTATGTGCATTGGTTTTTCATTTTATTGTTTTTTTATTTTTATGCCCATTTGAATCTTGGTCAAATCCTAGGTTTGACCATGATTTAAACAAGTTTAAAAAATGAATATGAAAAATTAAGCATGTATCCTTCGTAGTCACTCCAAAATGAAGCTCGATCTTGAGAGGGTTTTTGAAATTTCCATGTTTGAAACCAAAAAACCACGTACTTCTCTTCACGCTAGACTTCATAAGACAGAGTTTGGGGTTAGGGGTAGCTTGATACATAAATTTTCTGGTTTGAATATGTCTATACATTGTTTATCAACTTAATTGAATGCTTACTAGATCGATGACATAAGATGACTATGTGCATTGGTTTTTCATTCTTTTTGAATTTATATGCCCATTTGAATCTTGGTCAAATCCTAGGCTTGACCATGATTTAATCAAGTTAAAAACATGAATATGAAAAATTAAGCATATATCCTTCTTAGTCACTCCAATATGTAGCTCTTGGGAGGGTTTTTGAAATTTCCATGCTTGAAAACCAAAAACCACTTCTCTTCATGCATGCTTGACTTCATAAGACATAGTTTAGGGTTAGGGGGTAGATACATGATTTTCTTGCTAGTTTGAGTATGTCTAGACCTTGTTTATCAATCTAATTGAATGCTTACTATATATGACATGAGCAGACCTTGGTTTTAATTTTTTTATACCCATTTGATTCTTCGTCAAATCCTAGGTTTGTTGACCTAGATTTGAACAAGTTTAAAACATGAATATGAAAAAAGTAAGCAGGTACGCTTCTTAATTAGTCACTCCAAAATGAAGCTCTTGGGAGGGTTTTTGAAATTTCCATGTTTGAAACCAAAAACCACTTCTTCTCTTCATGCTTGACTTCATAAGTCAGGGTTTACGGATATATAGGGGGTAGATACATGATTTTTCTGGTTTGATATGTCTAGACCTTGTTTATCAACTTAATTGAATGCTTACTATATGACATAAAAGACTATGTGTCTTGATTTTTCATTTTTTTAAATTATGCCCATTTGAATCTTGGTCAAATCCTAGGTTTGACCATGATTTAAACAAGTTTAAAACATGAATATGAAAATTAAGCATGTATCCTTCATAGTCACTCCAAAATGAAGCTCTTGAGAGGGTTTTTGAAATTTCCATGTTTGAAACCAAAAAACCACGTACTTGTCTTCATGCTTGACTTCATACGACAGATTTTGGGGTTAGGGGTAGCTTGATACATGATTTTTCTCGTTTGAATATGTCTAGACCTTGTTATCAACTTAATTGAATGCTTACTATATATATGACATAAGAAGACTATGTGCATTGGTTTTTCATTTTATTGTTTTTTTTAATTTCATGCCCATTTGAATCTTGGTCAAATCCTAAGTTTGACCATGATTTAAACAAGTTGAAAACATGAATATGAAAAATTAAGCATATATCCTTCTTAGTCACTCCAAAATGAAGCTATTGGGAGGGTTTTTGAAATTTCCATGTTTGAAACCGAAAACCACATCTCTTGATGCTTGACTTCGTAAGTCAGAGTTTAGGGATAGGGGGTAGATACATGATTTCTCTGGTTTGAATATGTCTAGACCTTGTTTATCAACTTAATTGAATACTTACTATATGACATAAGAAGACTATGTGCCTTGATTTTTTATTTTTTTTAAATTTTGCCATTTGAATCTTGGTCAAATCCTAGGTTTGACCATGATTTAAACAAGTTTAAAACATGAATATGAAAAATTAAACATGTATCCTTCGTAGTCACTCCAAAATGAAGCTCTTGAGAGGGTTTTTGAAATTTCCATGTTTGAAACCAAAAAACCGCGTACTTCTCTTCATGCTTGACTTCATAAGACAGAGTTTCGGGATAAGGGTAGCTTGATACATGAATTTTCTGGTTTGAATATGTCTAGACCTTGTTTATCAACTTAATTGAATGCTTACTAGATGACATAAGATGACTATGTGCATTGGTTTTTCATTTTATTGTTTTATTTTTATTTTTAAGCCCATTTGAAACTTGGTCAAATCCTAGGTTTGACCATGATTTAAACAAGTTGAAAACATGAATATGAAAATTAAGCATATATCCTTCTTAGTCACTCCAAAATGAAGCTCTTGGGAGGGTTTTTGAAATTTCCATGTTTGAAACCGGCCAAAAACCACATATCTTCATTCTTGACTTCATGAGACAGAGTTTAGGGTTAGGGGGTAGACACATGATTTCTCTGGTTTGAATATATCTAGACCTTGTCTATCAACTTAATTGAATGCTTACTATGTGACATAAGAATACTATGTGCCTTGATTTTCCATTTTTTGTTTTTTCTGAATTTTTATGCCCATTTGAATCTTAGTCAAATCCTAGGTTTGGCCATGATTTAAACAAGTTTAAAACATGAATATGAAAAAATAAGCATATATCCTTCTTAGTCACTCCAAAATGTAGATCTTGGTAGGGTTTTTGAAATTTCCATGTTTGAAACCAAAAACCACTTCTCTTCATGCATGCTTGACTTCATAAGACAGAGTTTAGGGTTAGGGGTAGCTAGATACTTGATTTTTCTGGTTTGAATATGTCTAGACATTGTTTATCAACTTAATTGAATGCTTACTATATGACATAAGAAGACTATGTGCCTTGGTTTTTCATTTATTTTGAATTTTTATGCCCATTTGAATCTTGGTCAAATCCTAGGTTTGACCATGATTTAAACAAGTTTAAAACATGAATATGAAAAATTAAGCATGTATCATTCTTAGTCACTCCAAAATGAAGCTCTTGAGAGGGTTTTTGAAATTTCCATGTTTGAAACCAAAAAAACCGCGTACTTCTCTTCATGCTTGACTTCATAAGACAGAGTTTGGGGATAGGGGTAGCATGATACATGAATTTTCTGGTTTGAATATGTCTAGACCTTGTTTATCAACTTAATTGAATGCTTACTAGATGACATAAGATGACTATGTGCATTGGTTTTTCATTTTATTGTTTTTTTAATTTTTATGCCCATTTGAATCTTGGTCAAATCCTAGGTTTGACCATGATTTAAACAAGTTTAAAACATTAATATGAAAAATTAAGCATGTATCCTTCGTAGTCACTCCAAAATGAAGCTCGATCTTGAGAGGGTTTTTGAAATTTCCATGTTTGAAACCAAAAAACCACGTACTTCTCTTCATTCTAGACTTCATAAGATAGAGTTTGGGGTTAGGGGTAGCTTGATACATAAATTTTCTGGTTTGAATATGTCTAGACATTGTTTATCAACTTAATTGAATACTTAATTACTAGATGACATAAGATGACTATGTGCATTGGTTTTTCATTTTTTTTGAATTTTTATGCCCATTTGAATCTTGGTCAAATCCTAGGTTTGACCATGATTTAATCAAGTTTAAAACATGAATATGAAATATTAAGCATCTATCCTTCTTAGTCACTCCAATATGTAGCTCTTGGGAGGGGTTTTGAAATTTCCATGCTCTTGAAAACCAAAAACCACTTCTCTTCATGCATGCTTGACTTCATAAGACATAGTTTAGGGTTAGGGGGTATATAGATACATGATTTTCCTGCTAGTTTTAATATGTCTAGACCTTGTTTATCAATTTAATTGAATGCTCACTATATGACATGAGCAGACCTTGGTTTTAATTTTTTATACCCATTTGATTCTTCGTCAACAAATCCTAGGTTTGTTGACCTAGATTTGAACAAGTTTAAAACATGAATATGAAAAGGTAAGCATGTATGCTTCTTAATTAGTCACTCCAAAATGAAGCTCTTGGGAGGGTTTTTGAAATTTCCATGATTGAAACCAAAAACCACTTCTCTTCATGCTTGACTTCATAAGTCAGGGTTTAGGGATATATAGGGGGTAGATACATGATTTTTCTGGTTTGAATATGTCTAGAGCTTGTTTATCAACTTAATTGAATGCTTACTATATGACATAAGAAGACTATGTGCCTTGATTTTCCATTTTTTTAAATTATGCCCATTTGAATCTTGGTCAAATCCTAGGTTTGACCAAGATTTAAACAAGATTAAAACATGAAAATGAAAAATTAAGTCTTGATCCTTCTTATTCACTCCAAAATGAAGCTTTTGGGAGGGTTTTTGAAATATCCAGGTTTGAAACCCAAAACCACTTCTCTTCGTGCATAGTTTAGGGTTAGGGGTAGATACATGAATTTTTGGTTTATAGTAAGCATTCAAGTTGATAAACAAGGTCTAGACATATTCAAACCAGGAAAATCATGTATCTACCCCCTAAGGCTAAACTCTGTCATATGAAGTCAAGCATATAAGAGGAATGGTTTTGGGTTTCAAACATGTAGATACATGATTTTTCTGGTTTGAATATGTCTAGACCTTGTTTATCAACTTGAACGCTTATTATATGACATCAAAAGACTATGTTTTTTTTTTTGAATTTGTTATGCCCATCTGAATCTTGGTCAAATCCTAGGTTTGACCAAGATTTAAACCAGTTTAAAACATGAAAATGAAAAGTAAGCCTGGATTCTTCTTAGTCACTCCAAAATGAAGCTTTTGGGAGGTTTTTTAAATTTCCATGTTTGAAACCCAAAACCACTTCTCTTAATGCTTGACTTCATAAGACAGAGTTTAGGGTTAGGGGCCAAGTATATACATGATTTTTCTTGTTTAAATATGTCTAGACTTTGTTTATCAACTTGAATGCTTACTATATGACATCAAAAGACTATGTGTTTTGGTTTTGATTTTTTTGAATTTGTTATGTCCATTTGAATCTTGGTCAAATCCTAGGTTTGACCAAGATTTAAACCAGTTTAAAACATGAAAATGAAAAGGTAAGCCTGGATTCTTCTTAGTCACTCCAAAATGAAGCTTTTGGGAGTTTTTTTAATTTCCAATGTTTGAAACCCAAAACCACTTTTCTTCATGCTTGACTTCATAAGACAGAGTTTAGGGTTAGGGGGTATATACATAATTTTTCTGGTTTGAATATGTCTAGACTTCGTTGATCAACTGTAATGCTTACTAGATGACATAAGAAGCTTATGTGATTTTTTTTCTTTTTTGAATTTTTATGCCCATTTGAATCCTGGTCAAATCCTTTGTTTGACCAAGATTTAAACAAGTTAAAACATGAAAATGAAAAAGTAAGCCTGGCTCCTTCTTAGTCATGAAAATGAGTTAACTTGGCTTTCCAACCCTTGAATCCATAGGAAACTTTGTACTAATGCAGTATAATAATCACCCGAGTTTTTACACCAACAGGTCTGTCACTTACGTGTGGTGCCCATGCATGAGGTCCCAAACTTCAGTGAGCACAAGTCACATGCGGTAGGCGAGCAAAATCCCGATCAATCCGGGCGGTGGCTGTTAAGGACCCGATCGCATTTCTTGCTTTCAGACTGGGGTCTACCATGTAAAAGTTTGTTCCTTTTGGATGCATCACTCGTATTTGCAAGTTTTTTGGGGGTCCCGCAAATTCAGGGTAGCATCATGCCCCCCTTCCCACGCCAACACAAACAGAGTTCAACACAACCTAATTAAGCAAGGTTCAACACAGACATATATAGTTCAACAACCCCTAATTAAGCTAATAGGTTCACCACAAACGCTGCTGAGCAGCAAACATAAACAGAGTTCAACAAAAGATGCTGCTTTTGAAGCAGTAGGAGAGACAAACATGCACATCAGTTACGGAGTATGTTTACCATCTTCTTCCTATCGCCTCCTCCCGGTCCCGCTTCTTCTGCTTCTTGCTGCCCATACCTTTAATCTTTGGTGGCTTGGGCTTGGGAGGAGGCACACGACCGGTCTCGATAGCTTGGTTCAATTTCTTCCTTAGGAATAGCCCATAGGCCATGTGGTTGGCTATGAAGCCGGATCGGTTAACAGTTTCCCCAACTTTGAGACAGCCGGACCCACCGGCTTCGGCATGATGCAGGACGCTTTGAAAGTCAACCTTTATGCTCTTTGTGCAGAAGGGGCAGCTGTTCCTGGCACCAGTCCAGGGTTCACTCCAATACTTGTCGAACTTCCCCGCCTTAAGCTTGTTGAGAGTGGCCCTGGCCTTCCTATGACGTGACTCGACATCGCTGTCAACCTCATCAGTAGCAACCTGATACATGCCAAATAAACAGGTGAAGCAAATATGTAGCAGTTGCAACTAATAATGAATATGAATCTAAAAAGATTCTGACGCTAATTCAAAACCCTATAGCGCAAAAAAGAGAGGGAGAGACCATAGAGCAAATCGATACAGGGCTATGTTGAATAAGGGAGAGAGGTGAATCGGATGTGAAGCAAATATGTAGCAGTTGCAACTACTGAATATGAATCTAAAAAGATTCTGACGCTAATTCAAAACGCTATAGCGCAAAAAAAAGAGGGAGAGACCATAGCGCAAATCGATACAGGGCTATGTTGAATAAGGGAGAGAGGTGAATCGGAACATACTTCCTCCCCCTCATCGACGATATTCTCGTCGAAGGTCGACGGCGGCGGTTCAAAGATGAGTTCAACCTCGTCCTCGTCATCTAGGGGATGCTTCCCAAGAGAGTGGACCCATCTACCAACAGCAGCAGATGCCGATGAGCGACCGATGGCCCGACCTTCGGCAATGGCCTCCGCTTCGTCTTTGGCATCCGCTGCGGCGATGATCGCCGCCGTTGCGGCCATGCGTGCTGCGGTCGCGGCTCTGGACGCCTCCTCTGCGGCTAAGGCCAGCCGCGCGGCTTTCGCTTTCGCTGCGTTGACGGCGTCGGTTGGGCTCTCCATCGGTGGAATGGGAAGGGGAAGCGAAGAGAGGGTTTTTTCCTAGTCCGTGGAGAGAGGGAGAAGTGTGGACGTGAAATGGATAACTGACGATATTTCAAGATTTGGGAGACATAGCACGAACGGGCAGATGACAGCGCGTGGGTGCATTACCTCATACTGCCTCTGTCCTAGAAAGAGCGTACGTGTGGGTTTTCAAGGCATATTAAGGATTTTATTATTACATTGGGAAACTGTCATCGACCATCACTTTCCTCTTCAACTTTTCCACCTCCAATGAGCTAAATGCATGTAGTAAATAAGAAAACCATATTATGCTAAATACTACTACCTCCATCCCAAAGCGTAAGGCTTATATTATTTTTAGAAGCTCAAACTATGTCAAGGTAAACTAAGATTTTACCAAAAATCATTATCATGCAAAATACAAAATTAATATCAATACATAGACAATGATTTTTTTTGGTATGGTATCTACAAAATATTATATTAGTTGATAGATTGTTCTAAATTTTCGTCAACCTTTACTTGCTTTGACTCTTAAAAAAAGACTTAGGGCTCCTTTGATTTAAAGGATAGGAAAAGCATAGGAATAGGAAAGGTTTAGGATTGGAATGGCATGTCTAATTTAATCCTATAGGAAGATGAAGTTTGTTTGATTGTAGCAAAGGAATTTTTCCATGAGGCATGAGCTAATGCTTTTTTCCTATAGGAATTACACTACAAGATTCCTATAGGATTTTTTCCTATAGGATATGTTCCTATGAATCAAACAACATGTATAGGAAATGTTCCCATAGGAACCAAATCCTACACAATTCCTATGCAAATCCTTTGAATCAAAGGAACCATTAAGCTTTGTGATGGAGGTAGTACGTACTAGTCGTGAAGAAACTATATCCCTCGTGATGAGAAAGAAATATTTTTTACTAGGAGTACCACTCTTTTGTGGACAAATTTTGAAGTGCATTGCAAAACGAGAAGTACACACTTTTATGGACAAATTTTAACTCTACACCCATTATTTCAGGATGGAGGGAGTATAGCCCAACTTGTTTTTTTTCTTCTGGGCACTACACTGCTTTTTCCCTGTACAATGCTTGGTTCTACCCTTTTTCTCATTGTAATGGTCACTTTAAGTCAATTTTTCCCACACATATTTATTTTGTACTTCTCTACAGTGTTGACCGTGCTACTACTATTTGTGTTAGTGCGCCAAAAACAAAATGTTATTTTCTAAGTGCCAAATTAATCTAGGGCGTTGGTTGTGAACCGGTGAACAAAAAAGATAGCCCAAAAGAGGAACACATCAAGGTACAAAAACTAGCATATATGCATGTTTCTATGTACATATATATGACCCTGGATTTGTAGATAAAAAAAACATTCATATATGCGCTTACTATTAATATACATAAGTTTATGCTGATTCTCTTGGTTTAGGTATATATATGGTTAGGCATCACTACTAATTCAGAAAAAACAAAAATGTAACCCTTCAAGTGAAGTCATTTTAAGTGACCTAACAACTAAAATTCATATATAGGATTTGTATAGGAATTATGTAGGATTTAGATCACATGTGAATTTTCCCCACACTAGTTGTTTGATTCATAGGAACATATCCTACAGGAATCTTGCAGTGCAAATCCTATAAGAATAAAACATTAGGTCATACCTCATGGAAAATTTCCTTTGGCACAATCAAACACAACTCATCTTCCTATATGATTCAACTAGCCATTAAATCTCAATCCTATGTTTTTCATATTTCTATGGTTTTCCCATCCTATGAATCAAAGGAGCCTTAGGGTTTATATCTTTTTTTAGAAAGGCAAACTATGTTAAGATTGGCCAAGTTTTACGAAAAACCTTTAACATGCAAAATACAAAGTTGAGTCATTTCGTTTGAATCGGAGGGAGTACATTTGACGTTATGGTACTATTTGACAGCTGCTTGGCACTGTATTTTTTTTCGAACCAAACTTCCCCCTTCATGAAGCTTTTATTTTGGGATAGAGCTTCAGTGACTTGATACATCCATATATATCTAGACAAAGTTGAGTCAATTCATTTGAATCAGAGGGAGTACATTTGACTATATGGGTACTGTTTGACAACTGCTTGGCATTGTCTTCTTTTTTGAACCAAACTGCCCCCTTCACGAAGCTTTTATTTTGGGATAGAGCTTCACTGACTTGATACTTCCAAGTCTCACAGTGACTTGGTGCCACCATCCACCATCCATCTCAGATCCAATGTATGCGATCGACTTAGAATTTAAACTAAATAATTATTATAATTGCTCAGAAATATTTCAAGAACTTCCAGTTAATCGTGCATATTTCGATTTATATTTTGGTGAAGTTTCATTCGATTTGAATCAAAGGTTTGTGAGCAAATATATACTCCCTCCGGTTCATATTAATTGACTCTAATATGGATGTACTAGACACATTTTAGTTCTAGATACATCCATATTGAAGTCAATTAATATGAATCAGAGGGAGTATTTAGTTTAAACTAGTGCTCGTATACGTAAAAAGCTCTTTAATCACAAGCTAGTCGTCCGAGTGGGATGAAATATTCACAGATTTTAGAACAAGGCATCTACATTTTACTGGATTTTTTTCATAATTTTCTGAATAATTTTTGTTTTTAGGTTCGAAATAAGAGATAGTTTGGAACGTTGGATCTCAAATGGTTGGTAGATGGTGGCACCAAGTCACAATGAGATTTGGAGACTTCAAGTCACTGCAGCTCTGTCCTTTTATTTTGACAAACTGCAGAGCCGCTGGTGCATCTATGGTTGCGTACGGCCGACGCCGATTCTTAGCAAGGAAGTTCTTCCTATAAGTAGTAGTATCCATACTCCACTCCAAGGCATGTATAAAAAAAAGAACCCATCCCGTTCTCGTTTTCCCGATCACTCTTCTCTGAAGATGGAGGAGGCCCTCTTCTTGTGCCCCCTCTGCCTGCTGCCCTTCAAACCCCCCATATCCAAGGTCGCTCCCTTCCGATTTCATTCTTAGGTTCACCTGTGAGAAATTTTAATGACAACTGATGCCACGTACGTTGTTCCGTGCAGTGCAAGGGCGGTCATATGGGCTGTCGGCGCTGCGTCGGCGAGCTTGCGCCGAACCCGTGCAAGAAGTGCGAGCAGCCGGTGTGGTTGCCGCCGTCGATTCGATCTGGGGCAATGGTCAAGTGCGTCGGTTGCCAGAGCTTGGTCGCCTCCACGGAGTCCTACAAGCACTATATCGCGTGCCCGCATGGTCCGTGCGGCTGCACAGAGGCCATCAATACCGGCTGCAGCTTCACCGGCCCGCCGCGGGAGCTCCTGGTACACCTCCAAGCATCCCACTCCATCCCAGTGTTTACGTTCCAGTATGGCATACCCGCCTGGTGCATAGTTCGTGTTCCGGTACAACCGCGGGGACACCTGTTCATCGGCAGTGGGGAAGAAGAGGGTAGCGTGTTCGCCATCACCGTTGGCACGCTCGGCCCGACCACCATTGTGTCCTGTGTGTGCATCAGGTCGACTGCGTGCTTGTTTCCGATGTACAAGGCGCAGCTGCTGGTGATTGGTCCGCCGTCGCCGGCGCCGGCTGGGACCAGTGACTTCTCGACGGACACCTTGATGGCGGTAATCGAGCCGACGAGCTCCCCGACGCCTAGCTCGATCATGTTGCAGCAGCTCACTTCTTTCCTGGCGGTGCCGCCCCGTTACGCGAAGCAGAATGGAGGGCAGCGTGTGTTGCCTATCTGCGTTTGCATCAACAAGAAGGTTATACAATAATCTTCGTTTAGTCATACTGCAATGTAGTTACTCGAAGATCGGAGGGAGTAGTTTAGTTCGAAGTAGGGTTCGTTCGGATGTATTTTGGACTTGTATAGTAGTACTACTACTCCAGAATTATTAGCTAGCTAGTTGGAGTGCTACAATGCAGCTCGAAGTATTATAGTATTTTGGCAGTACTACTAGTATATGTATGTGACTGCAAGTTCAAACTAAAATGGAGTATTTCTTGCTAATGTTGTTCTTTTGGAGTCATCATTTTTTCTGAACGTGTTAACTATGCTATTGTCTAAGGATTCGTTTAGATTTCTTTGGTTGAATTCATATTTCGTCTCTTCCTAATTTGCAAAACTGCACTGTCATGGACATTCTTACAAGGTCGCTGAAGTTTCGAAGTTTCTTAATGTATACTGCGTAGGGTGTACCCCCTTAACATGGATCTGTTGCATTTTTCGGTTGTATTTTTTTTTGGCAATTTTCAGGACCATAAAATAGCACGCCTTCAGTTGAAATTTGAATTACTTTTCGAAAAGTGGCCGATACTAGCATGGAGTAGTAAAGTTTTTTTGTACTCCCTCGGTCCCACCAAAAGTGTCTCACCTTTGTTAAAATTTAGATGGATAGATGTTTTTTTTTACAAAGTTGAGACAACTTTGGTGGGACGGAGCCACGGAGTCCTAGTTGATAGCGAGAAGGTTGATGCCTTGCTAGGTTGGTGTACGTTGCAAAAAGAACAAGGTTGGTGTATTTGTTTTATTTGTTCACCATAATACTGACATGGCCATCGATTTGATTAGACAACACAAGCCTGGGACGTTTCACTTATTTTTTGTGGGAAGCACGATTAATGGACTGTAATGATGGGGCTACTCCTATAGTCCGTCTGCTCCTACTCGGGTGTCGGGTCACAGTCACACTCTCCTCTTTTTTTGAACACATTCACACTCTCCTCTTTTTTTGAACACATTCACACTCTCCTCGAAACTGCAGTAGGCAGTATATGCATAAGAGGAGGAGCGTCTCGGTTCACCTCCGTCGTCTATCCCCACTCCGCCCAGCTTCCATAGCACGCGCCTGCATCTCCGCCATGGCGCTTTCGCGTCCTATCCAGCAGTGCCCAGTTTGAGAGCCTCTGTTCTCCAACTCAAACCCCCACCTGCCGCCATTGATCGCCATCTCTCTCCCAAAGTTCGAATCAGTAAATCTCCCAAGAAAATCCCAACCCCATTGTACCACCTGCCTCATTGCTATGTCGAAATCGAGCAGGGTCTGTGGATCTGGGCTGTTTCACAAGGTGTTTACGGAAGGCCCCCTTGAAGTGCTCATCAGCCAGTGCGACGCCATCACCGCCGCGTCCCTAGTCGGTTCCTCCAAAAGTATTCTTCAGTCAGCCAAATACAGTACCACTCTGCCTGCTTCTCAGCCGTTTGGCCTTCCGTGTGTTCTCTGTTGTGACCCGGCGGATAAACCATGGGAGTTCAAGGAGGATTTGCCGGTGCACAGCAAGTGCAAACTAGTGCCGCTGGACAGGTTCTCCTATGATTGCCTAATGCCACACGGTAAGGATGAGGAGCGGGCAGGCACCAATGGAGATTGGATCGCCATGGTTGGCCCCAAAGGCAAGTGGAACCTCCTCAACGTCTACACTCATCGCAAGATTAAGCTTCCATCTTTGAGGAAGAAGTTTGAAACCACACGCAATCCACTTATATTCGAGTATCAGGGTGATGCTATTCAACTGCAGAAGATAGCTATTTGCCAAGTTCCTACAACTGCTAGGGGGTATAAAGATTTCTCCCTTGTCGCAATCTTCGACTTTGCAATTGCCTACCTCCATGGCGAATATCCTCGTACATGGATATTTCTTGAAAACCAGTTTCAGTACGGCGCCATATACTACGATGCAATTATACATAACGGACTTGTGTTCGCCGTTACTGAGCTTGGAAATGTTTATGCATGGGATCCTAATCAATTTGGTAACATTTCCTCCCTATCTTTTTTATATACGTAACTTATATAGTATTTCACCTCTTATTTGTTGAACTGTCTTGGCATCTTTTGGCTTAAAGGAATTCCATAGGCGCACACCATAACCCTCTTGTGGTATGGACATATATAGAATTTAACATCTATAGGAATTTTAGTATGGTCTAATGTGCATGTTGTTCCGTAGGAAAAAGGCCCCTAGTAATTAAGTTTCTTTATTATTACTCCCTGGAAAATTTAAGGTAGAGTAGAAATAGAATCAATAAAGGTGCCATGCAATATTGATAAAGACTTTCATTTGTTTATATTCCCCCGGTTCTAGAGAATAAGGAGTACTATATTCAAACCATCTAAAATTTGGACCAATATTTTGGGGAACATGTTTTAAATCCATATGAAGTTTTGCCAAGATGTTCGAAATATATTTCAAACCATCTTATGTTCGACCATGATTTTATAAAGTACTAGTATTGGCATCTACAATATCAAATCAATATCACTAGTAGATAAATCATGAAATATATTTTCATGTGACGTGTTCTTTCCTTTTTCAAGGTCCTATAGTGCTTCCTGCTGCATTCCTTCCGTGGACGGCTGGATTTGATGGCGATGATGATTTTGACTCTAATAGTCGTACGTGGTGGCTGGCAAGATCTCAAGATCGTTCTAGACTTCTCCTGGTCTATGCACGTGGCGTAATGGATTTTGACGCTGACGGTGCTCCAACTTATTATGATAGTACCCCTTCTGTCCATTGCGGTCGCGCTGTTCACAGCTATTCGGGGTATACCTGCTTTGTATTCTCGAATGACACTAGTCGGTTACTTCCAGCCAACCCGTGGGAAAGGGTTACTAATCTTGGAGACTATTCTATGATCCTTGGGTTGAACTATCCGATTTTCATGCCAGTGGGTGGTGCAACATTTCCCCCAGGATATTTGACAAGAAGAAATTGCATCTACACCACGCCTCAGGCCATTGGCTCTCAGTTTGACACATCACATCAAGAAATTTTCCACTTCAGTCTAAATGGCGAAGACCACCAAAGCATCTCTTTCTCAAGCAGCGGTCCAGGGGCCAACTGGCATACGGGGTTTTGGTTCATCCCAAGCTACACCAATGCGCTGGACTGGAACAAAGACAATCAGAGTTAGGGATATTTATGTAATAGTAGGATCATACTACTATCTAGCTCAGTTGGTCTTGACTCCTATTTAACTATTTATAGCTAATGTACTTAGGTGATAAATTGATGCTATTTGCATGAACCCAGGTGCTTCTTGTAATTTGATCAAATACGGTCTATACACATGCATGGTTGTTTGGCTATTTCAGTGTCCCTAGAGGCATACATATATACTGTTATTTAGCAATCTTTATTACAGTACAAAGGACTTAACCTCATGGTTCACAGAAAGTATAAACGTAGATCAGCCATCTAAACATAGAAGATATTCTAGTGTATGATTCTTACATATACACATCAACATCCTATCAGAAAATCTTAATGTGAATTGTACTGGCTGTACAAACCCGTGCATCATTCTCTAGCCGGTTGCACCCAAAAACCAAATCATGGTACTTCATAGTTGACTGTATGTAGGACAACATACGGATCCAATGCGAAGCCATGGGTATCACCTGCATGACAGAACCATATTTCACATGGTTGGAGGTACTCCATATGGCATTTAAAATCATTCCTTGTCCTTCATATGGCCCTAAAAATAGTACAGTTGGATTTGTGGGTTTTAATTTTTTAGTAACACACTCAATTAATTGCCAAAACATTGATTAATAATATTATTAAGGGGTGTGATGTTGAAAGCCATAAGAACAATGTGCCAAACAATCTTTGCTAGCGGACGGTAAATGTATACCCATCAGAAATATTACTCCGTAGTACTACTAGTAGTACTATCAAAATAATCAGCAGACGTGCATGTTTCTTTGGTCATAATAACTGCTGCACCATCTTAAAAGTAAATGGCATGACCATTTATTTGATTTGACAGCGTGCAGCTAGATAGCGTACATTACTATCTCTACTTCCTTGGGTCGCCCAAATCTGGAGTACTAAAAGAAAATCCTGGTGATTCATTTGACAAGACAACACAGATGCGTCCAAATTTCTCCGCCCATATTATTATACAGTAGTAATATACGAAATCTGGAGTGCGTTGCCTCGTTGCCTTCCAAGAGAAGCTGCATTCCTTGCCAAAAAAGAGAGAGAGGCTGTATTTATAACTACCTCACCGGCCGCCACTAGTACAAACCATCACTCCCTCTCCACCTCCACCTCCACCTCTTCCCTAGTAGCTCCACCTCCATATCGGCGACGGACCACAATCGCGCGGCTTCGACTTCCTCTTCGACAGCGGCGGCGACAGAGGCGTGAGGCACCTTCTCCGCGGCGCATCACTCATCCTCGTCCCGCGGCAACAATGGCTGTATGTGAAATCACCATAACCTTGTGTATGGTAGAGATGATGATGTACGGATAAAATTTTATTGGCGGTTTCTCATCCTTGTTTGAATATTTGGTGTAGATTCACATCTAGGGCAGGGTGTCAAGCGGGGTGGGTAGCGGGCTAGCTAGTTTCAGTGCGAGTGCTTTAAATCTGCTCTAATCTCAACCACTATTTGCTCTAATTTTCTGATTGCGGGACGATTCGCGGACGCCGCTTGCAACCCTAATCTAGGGTATTGATCCTAGTTTAGTAGACTACTAGGATTTACATGCCAATTTGTTTTTAGACTAGATCCGGATATTTGTCAATACTACTATGTACTTCTTCCGTTCGTATTTAATTGACTCTAGTTGAAAGCATCGACAGTTCATTTTCTTCTCTCCCTCGCGTCGACTAATTAAAACCGAACAGAGGGAGTATTAGGAATCCATGTGCATCCATACTACCAGTAAGGTATTGCGTTGTTGCAGAGGCTCAGTGTAATCAATATCTTTCGATATTAATATACTCACTTTATCAGAAAATAAATTAGTAATCCATGTTCAAACTTGCTAGTTTGATCAACGTTTGATGATGATTTGTGAGGCCATGTATGGGCCTAGTTTGTTTTGCCTGGTGGTCAGTAGGCTGTTGATTTTTTTTGCTTGGTCGATCTGTGGTCGTTCCATGGCCACTGCTGATTAAGCATTACTAGAATCAACAATTTTTTGCTTGTCTGGTGATTGGAAGTGTATGCGCTCTTCTGAAGAGCACCATCGCACGATGATTAGTCTTAATGGAGATGCAGATGTCGATCAAGAGGGAGAAACATATCTTGATCATGCATTTCTCACGAGATTACTTGGTGATTGGAAGTAGAATCCACAATTTGTTGTGCAAACTTCTCAACATATGCATATATTCAATGAATTGGCTTTATGTGATCAATAGTACTTCTTATTGCAGATGGATGGAGGGGAAAGAGCGAAAAAACCGATACTTAGTGAGATGACTTCTCATTACGTGACTTACGATATCACGAGATGACAAGGTAAATATATAGAACGACGATTCGTAGGTGATAAAAGCGAGAATCCACAATTTGTCGTGCAAACTTCTCAACATATGCATATATTTGATTAATTAGTTTTATGTGATCAATAGTATTACTTATTCCAGATGGACGTAGGGGAAGGAACGAAAAAGCGGATGCTATGTGAAATGACTTCTAAATCGGTGTGTTCTGATATCCCAGATGACAAGGTAAACATATGGATCGACGCTTGTTTTGCCGCTGCCCCTGTTAGATGGCTAGATGCTCTGGTCTAATTTCTGTTCATGTGCTTATTATTGCAGAAACATAGAGTTGAAGAAAACTCTATATTGTCTGATGACAAAGGTGAAATGGCATGCCAGTCTTTTAAACCTCCGACGCCACCTTGTTTACTGTCTATGGAGACTGATGCAGCTGGACCTGGTACTGATGAGCCTATACCTGGCATCATCGTGCCACATGAAGAAGGTTGTGGATTGTGTTTACCCCCTGCTGTAGAAACTGGTGGTGCAGCTGGAGCTGCTAGTGTAGAGCCTCTAGTGAACGGTGTCGTGCCACGGGAATTCTCTGAACTGGAGCAAGACGGTTTACCTATTGTCAAGACCGATGTAACTGGTGCTGATGCTGGAGTTGCTACTGATGATCCTGCACCCGAAGTTGCCACGCCACCCGAAGGAGGTTTTGTATTGGTAGAACCCGTCATGACTATGCCCACAGTACTGACTGGTGGTGGACCTGGAGCTGGTAGGGTAGAGCCTCTAGCGAAAGGTGTCGTGCCACGAGAATCCTCTGAAGTGGATATTGGTGGTTTACCCTCTGTAGAGACTGGTGGTCTACCTGGAGCTGGTATTGTAGAGATTTCAGCAAACGATGCTGTCCCACCCAACTCCTATGAACTGGAGCATGTACCTGATGTGCCTTCTGTAGAACCTGATGCACCTGTAAGTAGTGGTGATGATTCCGCTGAATCTTATCAAGAAGGATCTGCATCTCGAGGACAAGATGTCAGCTGTCATTCACCTGAACCCGAGCTGGAGTCAGCAACGGTAGCTTATATGGCACGGACTGTCCTTCAAGCTCCAAAGATCCAGTTGGGTGGTTCACAGGACCAGCTACTCCAAGCCATTGTCACTACAAAAGACCAGCCAGCATGCTTCGTCATCTCCTGCATACTGTTTGACAAGCTGAAGCACTGCAACTGGCGCATTGTTCAATCCCATCAGCATGGAGAGAGGAGCTATGTTTATGTCAAGATGATTCATGCTGATTTGGTAAGGTTCCATGATAAGATGTATGGGTGGTGTGAGGCAAGAGCCACATTTTGCAGCATTCACACAGTCTTTGCTCTTGAGCCAGACCCCATGGATGCTTACCCAGTGGTGCAGCTGTCCTGACTTGATATATGTTTTATGATCAGTATGCTGCTGTCGTGGAACTGTGATGTGGAGCTACCTTTCTTATGGTTTCTAGGCTTTTGGTTTCAACATGTATTATGGAGCTTACCTTAGGACTTTCGCATGCGTTTGGCTGTTGACCTGTAATGTTTGTGGTTGGTTGTCTAATCTACTTGGCACAATCACATTGCAAAGGCAAATGTTCCTTTTCTCTTTAATTATTATTATGATTTATGTGTTATAACCAGGCAAGAATATGCAATCTTGGTTCTCTGACCGATATATATTTACATACAACTTTTGTTCACATAATAACACTTACACGGGAAAAGAGTAGCTTTCTTTGTTGGACAAACACCAAACCACAAAAGGGTAACAACACAATATCCAAACTAGGTACGGCACCTGTTGAGCATACATGACTTTTGGCGTAAAATCACGTTAACCAACACTAGCATCATCTTGTTCTTTGCAAGGTGCTATGCTTATCAGTCTAATCCCAATACACCACCTACTTTAGGTGGCACGATGATGTCAAGTGCAGGCTCACCAGTACCAACTCTCTTGCATCAGTCTCCATTGAAGGTACGCCACTGCTGCAGTAGACACCATTAGCAATGCAAGCTGAAGGTGTTCTTATCCTCATATCAGGATCACATAATATAGGTGTCAAGCTACATGCAGTAGCCAACACAATCAAAAGTCCGAACTAGGATCGCTAGGAAAAAAAACATGAAGATCTTTTTTTTCGAATCCCACGCTGAACATCTTTTTCACTAATTAGGTAAGCTCCTGCTGACAAACATATTACAGCAACTCCAGCAGTGGCTCTATATTTTGGCGTTGTGGGTTGATGCTGCGCATGGAGCCGGCAATAGCTTCACCGGAAGCTGCAAACTGTGGCGGCCAAATGCAGGGCTGAAACAGCGTATTTTCAGAGGCGCTATAAATGCAGCGCCAAAAACAGAATATAATGAAAAATAGAGTGCAGTAAAACAGAAGATCAAACAAAGACTAGAAATAGACATAAAGTAGGATAAAATTAGCTTGATAGATACTTCGTAGTTCATATTTTTACAAAGTAGTGCGATAAAACTAAACTAAAACTCGACATCTCACGAGTCCGGTGTCGTGCCCGACACCGGATCCGACGAGAAGAGGTCAATCCAACGGGGGTCGTCCTCGCCAATGGTGGATGGCCCGGCGAGCTGCGCTTCGATGAAGGCCCGGTTCGTCGCCTTCTCCGCCCTCCGTCGTGCGCGGTCCTCCTTCTTCGCAGCCCGCCTCGTCGCCTTCTCCGCCCTCCGTCTGCGGAAGTGCTCGTTCTCGGCGGCAACGTCCTCGGGGAAGCGGGCCGCCCACTCGCGCGCCGCGCGCTCGTCCCGCTCGGCGATGCGCAAACGGCGCTCCATCTCGCGGCGGCGGCGCTGTTCCTCCTGTCTAACGATGTACGGCGGCGGCGCGTGATCCTCGGCCTGCTGGCGCGTCCACACGTCATGGAAATTCATCGACGATCGCGCGCGCGGCCTCGTGCGCGGTCTCGTAGGTGCCGAGGCCGATGCGCTCGCCGCCGTCACATATCTCCGCGTAATACGTACCTTTGGGGCGCGCGCGGACGCCGCGGTACCCCGTGCCCGAGACGCGGCAGTACCGCGAGCTCGACGCGAGACGAGGCATGGCGGCGGCGGCGGAAGCGGAGCCGCGGCGGCGATATTAGCGTAGATGGGCAAATTTCAGCAACCCGTGTCCATCTTTTTTGGCAGGATTACGCCATGTACCACCTTCCAATTAGAAAATAGTCTTGTTCGGTCTTCCCCTGTTGGGCCCAATATTTCACTTTGGGTTGCCAACGGCCATCTACATGGTAATTGCTATCGGCCTACTTGCTCCGGCTGTCGAAGCCCAATAACTACAAATGGGCCTTTCTGCTCATGCAATTTCGGCCCTTTTCTAATGAAACACAGATCCTATGAATGGCAAAAAAAACGCAGAGATTATACATAAAAGTTGTTTTTATTTATTTTGAATTATTGGGTTCCAATTTTTGAAACTGCTCATGCCCAATATGAAAATCCTTGATCGCTCCATACCCACATGGATAACGGTATTTTTAATAATTCATAAAGTGGATTTGAAATTTAAAACATATCCTAATAATTCTATGATTTAATCTATCAACTTGCAAGATCTTGGAGAGAAAAAGCTTGTATTAGTCTGCAGAATCCTCAACGTTTCAAAGGAGGCAGTGGATCAAAAGAAAAAAGGAAGTAGCCAGAAATTAGGGGTCAAAAATAACTCCAAGAAATGAAACTTTTATTGTTCGTAGAGGATGACATGCGGGACCCATGAGCCAGCAGCTTACTCAATGTTTCAAAGGCGGCATGAGATCGAAAGAAAAAGGCAAGTGACTAAATATCAGGATCCAAAAATAATCCAAGAAATGAAACTTATTGTACATAGAGGATGACATGCGGGTCCCATTTTGCAGCAGCGGTTTCAGCGTTTCAAATGCGGTTTGAGATCAAAAGAAAAAGAAAGTAGCCAGAAATTAGGGGGTAAAAAAACTCCAAAAAAAGAAAGTTGATTGTACATAGAGGATGACATGCGGGTCCCATGAGTCAGCAGCTTACTCAACATTTCTAAGGCGGCAGGGGATCAAAAGAAAAAGGAAATAGCCAAAAATCAGAGGGTGAAAAAAACCAAGAAAAGAAATTTTATAGTACATAGAGGATGACATGCGGGTCCCATGAGCCAGCAGGTTCCTCAACGTTTTCAAAGGCCGCTGGGGATCAAAAGAAAAAGGCAAATAGCCAGAAATTAGGGGTAAACAATAAATCCAACAAAGGAAAGGTTTATTGTTCATAGATGCTGACATGTGGGACCCATGAGCCAGCAGCGTCAAGGCAAGTGACCAAAAATCAGGTGTAAAAAAAATCCAAGAAAAGAAACTTTATTGTACATAAAGGATGACATGTGGGTCCCATGAGCCAGCACCTTACTCAACGTTTCAGAGACGGCTTGAGATCGAAAGAAAAAGGAAAGTGACCAAATATCAGGAGCTAAAAATAATCCAAGAAATGAAACTTTTATTGTACATAGAGGTTGACATATGGGTCCCACTAATACAAGCTCTTTCGCTCGAAGATCTTGCAAGTTGATTGTACATAGAGGATGACATGCGGGCCCCATGTGTCAGCAGCTTACTCAATGTTTCCAAGGCGGCAGTGGATCAAAATAAAAGGAAATAGCCAAAATCAGAGGGTGACAAATAAATCCAACAAAGGAGAGGTTTATTGTCCATGGAGGCTGACATCTGGGACCCACGAGCCAGCAGCGTCCTCTACGTTTAGAAGGCGACTGGGGATTGAAAGAAAAAAAGGCAAATAGCCAGAAATTAGGGGTACAAAATAACTCCAAGAAAGGAAATGTTTATTGTTCATAGAGGCTGACATGTGGGACCCATGATCCAGCAAAGTCTTCAACGTTTCAAAGGCGGCAGGGGATCAAAAGAAAAAGGAAGTAGCCAGAAATTAGGGGTAAAAAATAACACCAAGAAAGGAAACTTTTATTGTTCATAGAGGATGACATGCGGGACCCATGCTCTAGCAGCTTCCTCAACGTTTCAAAGGCGGCATGAGATCGAAAGAAAAAAGGCAAGTGACCAAATATCAGGACCCGAAAATAATCGAAGAAAGAAATTTTACTGTACATAGAGGATGACATGCGGGACCCATTTAGCAGCAGCGGCCTCAATGTTTCCAAGGCGGCAAGAGATCAAAAGAAAAAGGAAGTAGCCAGAAATCAGGGGGTCAAAACAAAATCCAAGAAAAGATATTTTTCAATTGGGCTACATCTTGCCATCTGGGCCTTTGAACTATCGTGCTGGACGCCTTTTGACTCGTACAATTTCAGCCCACTACAAAACATGAAAGTCCTATGTTTCGCAAAAACAAAAAACAAGGAGATTCAACATATAAGTTTGTTTATGTAAAAATAAAGATTTAATTTATCCGTTTGTAAAGCTCAGAGCGAAATAATCAAGATATCACATGTTTCTTGTACGGGGAGGCTGACATCGAGGACCCATGAGCCAGCAGCATCGTCAACGTTTTAAAGGCGGCAGGGGATGGAAAAAAAATAAACCAAAAATCAGTTGGTCAAAAATCCAAGAAAATAAACATTTATCGTTCTGAGAGGATGACATGCGGGACCCATGAGGCAGCAGCATCCTCAACGATTCCAAGGCGGCAGGGGATCAAAAGAAAAAAAGGAAATATCCAGAAATTAATTAGGGGTTCAAAATAAATCCATCAAACGAAAGTTTTATTGTTCATAGAGGATGACATGTGGGACCGACCTGCCAACAGCGTTCTCATCGTTTCAAAGGGGGCAGGAGATCAAAAGAAAAAGGCAAGTAGCCAGAAATTAGGGGTAAAAAATAACTCCAAGAAAGGAAACTTTTATTGTTCGTAGAGGATGACATGCGGGACCCATGAGCCAGCATCTTACTTAAAGTTTCAAAGGCGGCATGAGATCGAAAGAAAAAGGCAAGTGACAAAATATCAGGAGCCAAAGATAATCCAAGAAACTTTATTTACATAGAGGATGACATGCGGGTCCCATTTTGCAGCAGCGGTCCCAACGTTTCAAATGCGGCTTGAGATCAAAACAAAAAGAAAGTAGCCAGAAATTAGGGGGTCAAAAAAATCCAAGAAAATAAAGTTGATGGACATAGAGGATGACATGCGGGTCCCATGAGTTAGCAGCTTACTCAACGTTTCCAAGGCGGCAGAGGATCAAAAGAAAAAGGAAATAGCCAAAAATCAGAGGGTGAAAAAAAAACAAATAAAATGAACTTTTATAGTACATAGAGGATGACATGCGGGTCCCATGAGCCAGTAGTTCCTCAACGTTTCAAACGTGGCATGAGATCGAAAGAAAAAGGCAAGTGACCAAATATGAGGAGCCAAAAATAATTCAAGAAAAGAAAGTTTTATAGTATATAGAGGATGACATGCGGGTCCCATGATCCTGCAGGTTCCTCAACGTTTCAAACGTAGCATGAGATCGAAAGAAAAAGGCAAGTGACCAAATATCAGGAGCCAAAAATAATTCAAGAAAAGAAACTTGATTGTACATAGAGGATGACATGCGGGTCCCATTTAGCAGCAGCGGTCTCACCGTTTGAGAGGCTGCGCGGAAACGAAAGAAAAAGGCAAGTGACCAAATATCAGGAGCCAAAAATAATCCAAGAAAAGAAATTTTATTGTACGTAGAGGATGACATGCGGGTCCCATTTTGCAGCAGCAGTCTCAACGTTTCCAAGGCGGCACAGAACCAAAAGAAAAATGCAGTAGCCAGAAATCAGGGGGTGAAAAAAATCCAAGAAGAAAGATTTCAATTGGGCTGCATCTGGACATCTGGGCCTTCGAACTATCCTGCTTGGCCTTTTGACTCGTACAATTTCAGCCCACTCCAAAACAGGAAAGTTCCGAATTTTCTAAAAAAAACAGGAAAGTCCTATGCTTCGCAAAGACAAAAAAACAAGGAGATTCAACATACAAGTTTTTTTATGTAAAAATAAAGATTTAATTATCCGTTTGATATAGCTCAGAGCGCAATACACTGTTTATTGTCTGCAAAATAATCAAGATATCATATGTTTCTTGTACGGGGAGGCTGACATCGGGGACCCATGAGCCAGCAGCGTCGTCAACGTTTTAAAGACGACAGGGGATGGAAAGAAAAAATAAACCAAAAATATGTTGGTACAAAATCCAAGAAAAGAAACATTTTCGTTCTAAGAGGATGACATGCGGGACCCATGAGGCAGCAGCATCCTCAGCGTTTATTGTTCATAGAGGCTGACATGTGGGACCCGTGAGCCAGCAGCGTCCTCAACGTTTTAAAGGCGGCAGGAGATCGAAAGAAAAAATTAGCCAAAAATCATTTGGTAAACAAAATCCAAGAAAAGAAACATTTACCGTTCTGAGAGGATGACATGCGGGACCCATGAGGCAGTAGCATCCTCAACGATTCCAAGGCGGCAGGGGATCAAAGGAAAAAAAAGGAAATATCCCAAAATTAATTAGGGGTTCAAAATAAATCAATCAAAGGAAACTTTTATTGTTCACAGAGGATGACATGTGGGACCGACCTGCCAACATCGTCCTCATCGTTTCAAAGGGGGCAGGAGATCAAAAGAAAAAGGCAAATAGCCAGAAATTAGGGGTCAAAAATAACTCCAAGAAAGGAAACTTTTATTGTTCATAGAGGATGACATGCGGGACCCATGAGCCAGCAGCTTACTCAACGTTTCAAAGGCGGCATGAGATCGAAGAAAAAGGCAAGTGGCAAAATATCAGGAGCCAAAGATAATCCAAGAAAAGAAACTTTATTATACATAGAGGATGACATGCGGGTCCCAATTAGCAGCAGCGGTCTCAACGTTTCAAATGCGGCTTGAGATCAAAAGAAAAAGAAAGTTGATTGTACATAGAGGATGACATGCGGGTCCCATGAGTCAGCAGCTTACTCAACGTTTCCAAGGCGGCAGGGGATCAAAAGAAAAAGGAAATAGCCAAAGATCAGAGGGTGAAAAAAAAACCCAAGAAAATAAACTTTTATAGCACATAGAGGATGACATGCGGGTCCCATGAGCCAGCAGGTTCCTCAACGTTTCAAACGTGGCATGAGATCGAAAGAAAAATGCAAGTGACCAAATATCAGGAGCCAAAAATAATTCAAGAAAAGAAACTTGAGTGTACATAGAGGATGACATGCGGGTCCCATTTAGCAGCAGCGGTATCACCGTTTGAGAGGCTGCACGGGATCGAAAGAAAAAGGAAAGTGACCAAATATCAGGAGCCAAAAAGAATCCAAGAAAAGAAATTTTATTGTACATAGAGGATGACATGCGGGTCCCATGAGCCTGCAGGGTCCTCAACGTGGCATGAGATCGAAAGAAAAATGCAAGTGACCAAATATCAGGAGCCAAAAATAATTCAAGAAAAGAAACTTGATTGTACATAGAGGATGACATGCAGGTCCCATTTAGCAGCAGCGGTATCACCGTTTGAGAGGCTGCACGGGATCGAAATAAAAAGGCAAGTGACCAAATATGAGGTTCCAAAAAAAATCCTAGAAAAGAAAGTTTTATTGTACATAGAGGATGACATGCGGGTCCCATTTAGCAGCAGCGGTCTCACCGTTTGAGAGGCGGCAGGGGATCGAAAGAAAAAGGTAAGTGACCAAATATGAGGTGCCAAAAAAAATCCAAGAAAAGAAAGTTTTATAGTACATAGAGGATGACATGCGGGTCCCATTTAGCAGCAGCGGTATCACCGTTTGAGAGGCGGCAGGGGATCGAAAGAAAAAGGCAAGTGACCAAATTTGAGGTGCCAAAAAAAACTCCAAGAAAAGAAAGTTGATTGCTCATAGAGGATGACATGCGGGTCCCAATTAGCAGCAGCGGTGTCAATGTTTCCAAGGCGGCAAGGGATCAAAAGAAAAAGGAAGTAGCCAGAAATCAGGGGTCAAAAAAAATCCAAGAATAGAAAGAATTTTGGTTCATAGAGGATGACATGCGGGACCCATGATCCTGCATCGTAAACGGCTCGATCGGAGAGCGTTGAACGAGATGGCGCGATCGAGAAAAAAAACAATGCCAGAGAGGCTACCATCTGGGCCCTACATCCCTCGGCGGTGCGGATTTGCGTTGACTCGGCCGGCGAACCCGAGAATTCGAGATGCACCACGTCCCGGGCAACCATACACAACGTTTTGGCCGTTTTCGTCGGGCTAGGTGGCCTCAAAAACGAGAAAAAAAATGTTTTGACATGCACAACGGACAGACCCAAAATCGTCGGCCATGGTACACCAGCAACCACGGCGCGACTTCAACTTCGTCGGCCATGGCAACTTTCTTGTAGTGCTAGTGATGTTATTAAAGTAGTCTATTCCTCCTGCACGGTGTAAAGGTGACAGTGTGTGCATCGTGTAGTACTTGGCGTAGGTTATGATTGTAATCTCTTGTAGATTATGAAGTTAACTATTGCTATGATAATATTGATGTGATCTATTCCTCCTTCATAGTGTGATGGTGACAGTGTGCATGCTATGTTAGTACTTGGTTTAGTTGTGTTGATCTATCGTGCACTCTAAGGTTATTTAAATATGAACATCGAATGTTGTGGAGCTTGTTAACTCCGGCATTGAGGGTTCGTGTAATCCTACACAATTAGTGGTGTTCATCATCCAACAAGAGAGTGTAGAGTATAGCATTTATCTATTTATTCTATTATGTGATCAAAGTTGAGAGTGTCCACTAGTGAAAGTATGATCCCTAGGCCTTGTTTCCAAATACTGCTATCACTGCTTGTTTACTGTTTTACTGCATCTGTACTGCCTGCAATATTACCACCATTGACTGCACGCCAGTTGTAGCATCAAGCTATTTTCTGGTGCCGCTACTACTGCTCATATTTATTCATACCACCTGTATTTCACTATCTCTTCGCCGAACTAGTGCACCTATTAGGTGTGTTGGGGACACAAGAGACTTCTTGCTTTGTGGTTGCAGGGTTGCATGAGAGGGATATCTTTGACCTCTTCCTCCCTGAGTTCGATAAACCTTGGGTGATCCACTTAAGGGAAACCTGCTGCTGTTCTACAAACCTCTGCTCTTGGAGGCCCAACACTGTCTACAAGAATAGAAGCACCCGTAGACATCAAGCACTTTTCTGGCGCCGTTGCCGGGGAACGTAGGAAAGCTATACCGTTTCCTCCCTCGTCAACTACGCGCCAGTCCTGGGCAGTCAAGCACTTTTCTGGCACCGTTGCCGGGGAGGAAAGGCAAAAGGTACTCACACTCCGGATCTCGGCTACTAAGCTATTTTCGCCGTTGTAAGTACTCGAAGCTATTTCCTTTAGATCCTGCAATTGCATCTTTTTGTTTCTTGTTTACACTAGTTAGGCATAATGGAAAACAACAAAAATATGAGAGATCTTTATGAACTTTATCTTGAATTAGGACATGATGTGTTTGAAGAGAGAATTAAAAAACCCATGGAACTTTATATGCATGCTAATGGGAATGTTATTAACATGAATGCTTTGAACACTATTGTTGCTAATGCTATGGAAAATTCTAAGCTTGGGGAGGTCGGTTTTGATGAAAATGATCTCTTTAGCCCTCCGGGTATTGAGGAGAAAGTTTATGTTGATTATGATATGCCTCCCATATATGATGATTATAATGATAGTGGTCTTTTGGTGCCTCCTGTTATGGAGGATGAATTTGATTATGATTACAATATGCCTCCTATATTTGATGATGAGAATAATAATGATAGCTACTTTATTGAATTTGCTCCCACTACAACTAATAAAATTGATTATGCTTATGTGGAGAGTAATAATTTTATGCATGAGACTCATGATAAGAATGCTTTATGTGATAGTTATATTGTTGAGTTTGCTCATGATGCTACTGAAAATCTTTATGAGGGAGGAAAATATGGTTGTAGAAATTTTGTTACTAAAACACCTCTCTATGTGCTGAAATTTTTGAAGCTACACTTGTTCTATCTTCCTATGCTTGTTACTTTGCTCTTCATGAACTTGTTTATTTACAAGATTCCTACGCATAGGAAGCATGTTAGGCTTAAATTTGTTTTCAATTTGCTTCTTGATGCTCTCTTTTGCTTCAACTACTATTTCTTGGGAGTGCATCATTAAAACTACTGAGCCCATCTTAATGGCTATAAAGAAAGAACTTCTTGGGAGATAACCCATGTGTTTCTTTTACTACAGCAATTTTGTTTTATATTTGTGTCTTGGAAGTTGTTACTACTGTAGCAACCTCTCCTTATCTTATTTTATTGCATTTTTGTGCCAAGTGAAGTCTTTGATGGAAAGGTTCATACAAGATTTGGATTACTGCGCAGAAACAGATTTCTTGCTGTCACGAATTTGGGCAGAATTCTCTGTAGGTAACTCAGAAAATTATGCCAATTTTTGTGAGTGATCCTCAGATATGTACGCAACTTTCATTCAATTTGAGCATTTTCATTTGAGCAAGTCTGGTGCCTCTTAGAAATTCGTCTTTACGAACTATTCTGTTTTGACAGATTCTGCCTTTTATTTCGCATTGCTTCTTTTGCTATGTGGGATGGATTTCTTTGTTCCATTAACTTCCAGTAGCTTTGTGCAATGTCCAGAAGTGTTAATAATGATTGTGTCACCTCTGAACATGTGAATTTTTGATTATGCACTAACCCTCTAATGAGTTGTTTTGAGTTTGGTGTGGAGGAAGTTTTCAAGGGTCAAGAGAGGAGGATGATACAATATGATCAAGGAGAGTGAAAGCTCTAAGCTTGGGGATGCCCCCGTGGTTCACCCCTGCATATTTCAAGAAGACTCAAGCATCTAAGCTTGGGGATGCCCAAGGCATCCCCTTCTTCATCAACAAATTATCAGGTTCATTCTCTTGAAACTATATTTTTATTCGGTCACATCTTATGTACTTTGCTTGGAGCGTCTGTATGTTTCTTGTTTTTGTTTTTGTTTGAATAAATGCTTGTGTGGGAGAGAGACACGCTCCGCTGGTTCATATGAACACATCTGTTCTTAGCTTTTAATATTCATGGCGAAGGTTGAAACTGCTTCGTTAATTGTTATATGGTTGGAAACGGGAAATGCTACATGTAGTAATTGGTATGATGTCTTGAATAACTTGATGCTTGGCAATTGTTGTGCTCATGATTAAGCTCTTGCATCATATACTTTGCACCTATTAGTGAAGAAATACATAGAGCTGGTTAAAATTTGCTTTGCATGATTGGTCTCTCTAGAGTCTAGATAATTTCTAGTAAGGGTTTGAACAACAAGGAAGACAATGTATAGTCTTATAATGCTTGCAATATGTCTTTTATGTAAGTTTTGCTGTACTAGTTCATACTTGTGTTTGCTTCAAATAACCTTGCTAGCCTAAGCCTTTGTACTGAGAGGGAATACTTCTCGTGCATCCAAATCCTTGAGCCAAACACTATGCCACTTGTGTCCACCATACCTACCTACTACATGGTATTTCCTGCCATTCCAAAGTAAATTGCTTGAGTGCTATCTTTAAACAATTCAAAAGTTATTACCTCTTATTTGTGTCAATGTTTTATAGCTCATGAGGAAGTATGTGGTGTTTATCTTTCAATCTTGTTGGGCAACTTTCACCAATGGACTAGTGGCTTCATCCGCTTATCCAATAATTTTGCAAAAAGAGCTGGCAATGGGATTCCCAGTCCCAAATTAATTAACCTTCATAATTTTACAAAAATAGACACTCCTCCATGGTATGTGATTGTTGGACGGCACCCGAGGATTCGGTTAGCCATGGCTTGAGAAAGCAAAGGTGGGGAGGAGTGTCATCTAAATAAAACTAAAATAAAAAGGCACTCCTTCATGGTATGAGATTGTTGGCAGGCACCCGAGGATTCGGTTAGCCATGGTTTGTGAAAGTAAAGGTCGGAAGGAGTGCCACCCAAAAATAAAAATGTTTCATGGGAGCCGCTCTTAGAAAGTCTGTCTGGCAAGGGGGTTAGAGTGCCCACTACCATTCGTTGAGAACAACAAACACCTCTCAAAACTTTACTTTTATGCTCTCTTATTGTTTTCAAAATCAAAGCTCTAGCACAAACATAGCAATCAATGCTTCCCTCTACGAAGGGCCTTTCTTCTACTTTTATGTTGAGTCAGTTCACCTATCTCTCTCCATCTCAAGAAGCAAACACTTGTGTGAACTGTGCATTGATTCCTACATACTTGCATATTGCACTTGTTATATTACTTTACATTGACAATATCCATGAGATATACATGTTACAAGTTGGAAGAAACCGCTGAAATTTGATCTTCCTTTGTGTTGCTTCAATGCCTTTACTTTGAATTATTGCTTTATGAGTTAACTCTTATGCAAGACTTATTGATGCTTGTCTTGAAAGTACTATTCATGAAAAGTCTTTGCTATATGATTCAGATGTTTACTCATTGCTTTACCATTTCTTTGAATCACTTCATCTCATATGCTTTACAATAGTATGATCAAGATTATGTTGGAAGCATGTCACTTCAGAAATTATCTTTGTTATCGTTTACCTACTCGGGGACGAGTAGGAACTAAGCTTGGGGATGCTGATACGTCTCTGATGTATCGATAATTTCTTATGTTCCATGCTTGTTTTATGACAATACCTACATGTTTTGTTCACACTTTATGATGATTTATGCGTTTTCCGGAACTAACCTATTGACGAGATGCCGAAGTGCCAGTTCCTGTTTTCTGCTGTTTTTGGTTTCAGAAATCCTAGTAAGTAAATATTCTCGGAATTGGACGAAATCAACGCCCAAGATCTTAAAATCCCACGAAGCTTCCAGAACACCCGAGAGCGACCAGAGGGGGGCCACAGGGCCACCAGATGACAGGGTGGTGCGGCCCAGGCCTTGGCCGCGCCCCCCTATTGTGTCGCCGCCTCGTCGACCTTCCGACTCCGCCTCTTCGCCTATTTAAGGGTCCCTGACCTAAATCTTCGATACGAAAAAGCCACGGGACGAGAAACCTTCCAGAGCCGCCGCCATCGTGAAGCCAAGATCTGGGGGACAGGAGTCTCTGTTCCGGCATGCCGCCGGGACGGGGAAGTGCCCCCGGAAGGCTCCTCCATCGACACCACCGCCATCTTCATCACCGTTGCTGTCTCCCATGAGGAGGGAGTAGTTCTCCATCGAGGCTAAGGGTTGTACCGGTAGCTATGTGGTTAATCTCTCTCCTATGTACTTCAATACAATGATCTCATGAGCTGCCTTACATGATTGAGATTCATATGAGTTTTGTATCACTATTCATCTATGTTACTCTAGTGATGTTATTAAAGTAGTCTATTCCTCCTGCACGGTGTAAAGGTGACAGTGTGTGCATCGTGTAGTACTTGGCGTAGGTTATGATTGTAATCTCTTGTAGATTATGAAGTTAACTATTGCTATGATAGTATTGATGTGATCTATTCCTCCTTCATAGTGTGATGGTGACAGTGTGCATGCTATGTTAGTACTTGGTTTAGTTGTGTTGATCTATCGTGAACTCTAAGGTTATTTAAATATGAACATCGAATGTTGTGGAGCTTGTTAACTCCGGCATTGAGGGTTCGTGTAATCCTACACAATTAGTGGTGTTCATCATCCAACAAGAGAGTGTAGAGTATAGCATTTATCTATTTATTCTGTTATGTGATCAAAGTTGAGAGTGTCCACTAGTGAAGGTATGATCCCTAGGCCTTGTTTCCAAATACTGCTATCACTGCTTGTTTAATGTTTTACTGCATCTGTACTGCCTGCAATATTACCACCATTGACTGCACGCCAGTTGTAGCATCAAGCTATTTTCTGGTGCCGCTACTACTGCTCATATTTATTCATACCACCTGTATTTCACTATCTCTTCGCTGAACTAGTGCACCTATTAGGTGTGTTGGGGACACAAGAGACTTCTTGCTTTGTGGTTGCAGGGTTGCATGAGAGGGATATCTTTGACCTCTTCCTCCCTGAGTTCGATAAACCTTGGGTGATCCACTTAAGGGAAACCTGCTGCTGTTCTACAAACCTCTGCTCTTGGAGGCCCACCACTGTCTACAAGAATAGAAGCACCCGTAGACATCAGCTCCCATGAAACATTTTTATTTTTGGGTGGCACTCCTTCCAACCTTTACTTTCACAAACCATGGCTAACCGAATCCTCGGGTGCCCGCCAACAATCTCATACCATGAAGGAGTGCCTTTTTTATTTTAGTTTAATTTAGATGACACTCCTCCCCACCTTTGCTTTCTCAAGCCATGGCTAACCGAATCCTCGGGTGCCGTCCAACAATCACATACCATGGAGGAGTGTCTATTTTTTTGTAAAATTATGAAGGTTAGTTAATTTGGGACTGGGAATCCCATTGCCAGCTCTTTTTGCAAAATTATTGGATAAGCGGATGAAGCCACTAGTCCATTGGTGAAAGTTGCCCAACAAGATTGAAAGATAAACACCACATACTTCCTCATGAGCTATAAAACATTGACACAAATAAGAGGTAATAACTTTTGAAGTGTTTAAAGATAGCACTCAAGCAATTTACTTTGGAATGGCAGAGAAATACCATGTAGTAGGTAGGTATGGTGGACACAAATGGCATAGTTTTTGGCTCAAGGATTTTGGATGCACGAGAAGTAATCCCACTCAATACAAGGCTTAGGCTAGCAAGGTTATTTGAAGCAAACACAAGTATGAACCGGTACAGCAAAACTTACATAAGAACATATTGCAAGCATTATAAGACTCTACACTGTCTTCCTTGTTGTTCAAACACCTTTACCAGAAAATATCTTGACCTTAGAGAGACCAATCATGCAAACCAAATTTTAGCAAGCTCTATGTAGTTCTTCATTAATAGGTGCAAACTACATGATGCAAGAGCTTAAACATGATCCATATGAGCACAACAATTGCCAAGTATCAACTTATTCAAGACATTATACCAATTACCACATGTAGCATTTTCTGTTTCCAACCATATAACAATTAACGAAGCAGTTTCAACCTTCGCCATGAACATTAAAAGCTAAGAACACATGTGTTTATATGAACCAGCGGAGCATGCCTTTCTCCCACATAAGCATGAATTTATTCAAACAAAAACAAAAACAGAAACACACAGACGCTCCAAGTAAAATACATAAGATGTGATGGAATAAAAATATAGTTTCAATAGAAGAAACCTGATAAATTGTTGATAAAGAAGGGGATGCCTTGGGCATCCCCAAGCTTAGACGCTTGAGTCTTCTTGAAATGTGCAGGGATGAACCACGGGGGCATCCCCAAGCTTAGACCTTTCACTCTTCTTAATCATATTGTATCATCCTCCTCTCTTGACCCTTGAAAACTTCCTCCACACCAAACTCGAAACAAACTCATTAGAGGGTTAGTGCATAATGTCGTCGTGGCGAATGAGCAGATGCCATGGGATGGCTTAAGTTGGGGCCGAATGGGCGCTAGAGGATTCGGGGGAGGGTTTGCGACTAGATGGGATGAACTTCCGGATGCTTTCCTCAAGAACACAACCAAAGGCCGGTATGCAAGAACAGAGACAAGAGGAAGAACTCTGCTCTAGATCGCTAGCTTCATTGATCTTAACATGGTTACCGGTTTCTGGATACAAGGTTCTTCGTCTAATCTCCTCTATCAGGTCGTGCCCGCAAGAGGCTATGCCCCCTCTCCTTATATAGGGGAGAGGGTGGCTTACAGAGCAAGAAACCCTAATGGCATCTTTGACTGGACAAACTACTTTACAAAGCTACTTTAATCATGGATGACGCCGGGGTCTTCTTTAATCAGGGACGCTGACGTCCTCCGGCTTCTTTCAGCGTCACCTCTCTCTTTGGCGCCAGGGCTCCGATTAAAGTCACTTTGCTTAGCTCATCCTTGTCTAGCTCTGAAGGGAATCTTTGACTGGTCTTGCCGACCTGCCCTCCTTCCGGTATCTTCTTCATCCGGTTCTGGTATACCCCTCTGGGGATACCGGCATGCCTTTACCTAGCCAAGCTCTTATCTTTATACTCCGGTAAGAGTATTAAACAGGTATCTTGATGGCTCAAACCATCCGGTTTGGCATGCCTTTGGCATACCGGGGGTCATCCCCCTGATGTCTACTTCCCCCTCCTTTTCCTGTAGACAGTGTTGGGCCTCCAAGAGCAGAGGTTTGTAGAACAGCAGCAAGTTTTCCCTTAAGTGGATCACCCAAGGTTTATCGAACTCAGGGAGGAAGAGGTCAAAGATATCCCTCTCATGCAACCCTGCAACCACAAAGCAAGAAGTCTCTTGTGTCCCCAACACACCTAATAGGTGCACTAGTTCGGCGAAGAGGTAGTGAAATACAGGTGGTATGAATAAGTATGAGCAGTAGCAACGGTGCCAGAAAATAGCTTGCTGGCGTGTAGTTGATGGTGGTAGTATTGCAGCAGTAGTAACACAGTAAAACAGTAAACAAGCAGCGATAGCAGTATTTAGGGACAAGGCCTAGGGATTACACTTTCACTAGTGGACACTCTCAACATTGATCACATAACAGAATAGATAAATGCATACTCTACACTCTTGTTGGATGATGAACACATTGCGTAGGATTACACAAACCTTCAATGCCGGAGTTAACAAGCTCCACAATTAATGTTCATATTTTAGTAACCTTATAGTGTAAGATAGATCAAAAGACTAAACCAAGTACTAACATAGCATGCACACTGTCACCTTCATGCTTATGTAGGAGGAATAGATCACATCAATACCATCATAGCAATAGTTAACTTCGCAATCTACAAGAGATCATGATCATAGCATAAACCAAGTACTAACACGGATGCACACACTGTCACCATTACATCGTGCAGGAGGAATAAAACTACTTTAATAACATTGCTAGAGTAGCACATAGATAAATTGTGATACAAATACATTGCAATCATAAAGAGATATAAATAAGCACATCACTATGCCATTCAACAGTGAATAAGTATTCTGTGAAATATAGCCTAAGAGACCCATACGGTGCACACACTGTCACCTTTACACACGTGGGACAAGGAGTCTCCGGAGATCACATAAGTAAAACTCACTTGACTAGCATAATGACATCTAGATTACAAGCATCATCATATGAATCTCAATCATGTAAGGCAGCTCATGAGATTATTGTATTGAAGTACATAGGAGAGAGATGAACCACATAGCTACCGGTACAGCCCCGAGCCTCGATGGAGAACTACTCCCTCCTCATGGGAGCAGCAGCGGTGATGAAGATGGCGGTGGAGATGGCAGCGGTGTCGATGGAGAAGCCTTCCGGGGGCACTTCCCCATTCCGGCGGCGTGCCGGAACAGAGACTCCTGTCCCCCAGATCTTGGCCTCGCGATGGCGGCGGCTCTGGAAGGTTTCTGTGGGTTTCGTCGAACGTGATAGGGTTTTCGCGACGGAGGCTTTATATAGGCGAAGAGGCGGCGCAGGAGGGCTTCTGGGGGGCCCACACTATAGGGGGGCGCCCCCCCCCCCTGGTCGCGCCGGGGTGTGGTGTGGGGCCCCCAGGGCTTCCCCCTGGTCCTTCCCGGGTGTTCTGGATGCTTCCGGTGAAAATAGGAACTTGGGCGTTGATTTCGTCCGATTCCGAGAATATTTCGTTACTAGGATTTCTGAAACCAAAAACAGCAGAAAACAGGAACTGGCACTTCGGCATCTTGTTAATAGGTTAGTTCCAGAAAATGCACGAATATGACATAAAGTGTGCATAAAACATGTAGATAACATCAATAATGTGGCATGGAACATAAGAAATTATCGATACGTCGGAGACGTATCAGCATCCCCAAGCTTAGTTCTGCTCGTCTCGAGCAGGTAAAACGATAACAAAGATAATTTCTGGAGTGACATGCCATCATAAACTTGATCATACTATTTGTAAAGCATATGTAGTGAATGCAGCGATCAAAACAATGTAAATGACATGAGTAAACAACTGAATCATATAGCAAAGATTTTTCATGAATAGCACTTCAAGACAAGCATCAATAAGTCTTGCATAAGAGTGAACTCATAAAGCAATAAATCAAAGTAAAGGTATTGAAGCAACACAAAGGAAGATTAAGTTTCAGCGGTTGCTTTCAACTTGTAACATGTATATCTCATGGATAGTCGTCAATGCAAAGCAATATAACAAGTGCAATATGCAAGTATATAAGAATCAATGCACAGTTCACACAAGTGTTTGCTTCTTGAGGTGGAGAGAAATAGGTGAACTGACTCAACAAAAAAAGTAAAAGAATGGTCCTTCAAAGAGGAAAGCATCGATTGCTATATTTGTGCTAGAGCTTTGATTTTGAAAACATAAAGAGAGCATAAAAATAAAGTTTTGAGGGGTGTATGTTGTTGTCAACGAATGGTAGCGGGTACTCTAACCCCCTTGCCAGACAAACCTTCAAAGAGCGGCTCCCATTTTATTTTATTTTGGGTGGCACTCCTTCCAACCTTTCTTTCACAAACCATGGCTAACCGAATCCTCGGTTGCCTGCCAACAATCTCATACCATGAAGGAGTGCCTTTTTATTTTAGTTTTATTATGATGACACTCCTCCCAACCTTTGCTTACACAAGCCATGGCTAACCGAATCCTTCGGGTGCCGTCCAACAATCACATACCATGGAGGAGTGTCTATTTTTGTTAATTAATTTGGGACTGGGAATCCCATTGCCAGCTCTTTTTGCAAAATTATTGGATAAGCGGATGAAGCCACTAGTCCATTGGTGAAAGTTGCCCAACAAGATTGAAAGATAAACACCACATACTTCCTCATGAGCTATAAAACATTGACACAAATCAGAGGTGATAAATTTTGAATTGTTTAAAGGTAGCACTCAAGCAATTTACTTTGGAATGGCAGGAAATACCATGTAGTAGGTAGGTATGGTGGACACAAATGGCATAGTGTTGTTTGGCTCAAGGATTTTGGATGCATGAGAAGTATTCCCTCTCGATACAAGGTTTAGGCTAGCAAAGTTATTTGAAACAAACACAAGGATGAACCGGTGCAGCAAAACTCACATAAAAGACATATTGAAAACATTATAAGACTCTACACCGTCTTCCTTGTTGTTCAAACTCAATACTAGAAATTATCTAGACCTTAGAGAGACCAATTATGCAAACCAAATTTTAGCAAGCTCTATGTATTTCTTCATTAATGGGTGCAAAGTATATGATGCAAGAGCTTAAACATGAGCACAACAATTGCCAAGTATCACATTACCCAAGACATTAATAGCAATTACTACATGTATCATTTTCCAATTCCAACCATATAACAATTTAACGAAGAAGAAAACTTCGCCATGAATATTATAAGCTAAGAACACATGTGTTCATATGCAACAGCGGAGCGTGTCTCTCTCCCACACAAGCATGATGTAATCCAATTTATTCAAACACAAACAAAAATAAAAGCATACAGACGCTCCAAGTAAAGTACATAAGATGTGACCGAATAAAAATATAGTTTCAAGAGAAGGAACCTGATAATTTGTCGATGAAGAAGGGGATGCCTTGGGCATCCCCAAGCTTAGACGCTTGAGTCTTCTTGATATATGCAGGGGTGAACCACCGGGGCATCCCCAAGCTTGGACTTTTCACTCTTCTTGATCGTAGTATATCATCCTCCTCTCTTGACCCTTGAAAACTTCCTTCACACCAAACTTCTCATAAACTTCATTAGAGGGGTTAGTACATAATCAAAAACTCACATGTTCAGAGGTGACACAATCATTCTTAACACTTCTGGACATTGCTCAAAGCTACTGGAAGGTAATGGAACAAAGAAATCCACCCAACACAGCGAAAGAAGCAATGCGAAATAAAAGGCAGAATCTGTCAAAACAGAACAGTCCGTAAAGACGAATTTCTAATAAATACTTCCGTTGCTCAGATCAGAAAACTCAAAACTAATGAAAGTTGCGTACATATCTGAGGAACACGCACGTAAATTGGCATATTTTTCTGATTTTTCTACAGAGAAAACAGCCCAGATTCGTGACAGATAGAAATCTGTTTCTGCGCAGAAATCCAAATCTAGTATCAACCTTCGATTAGAGGCTTCACTTGGCACAACCAAACACAAAACTAAGATAAGGAGAGGTTGCTATAGTAGTAAACAACTTCCAAGACACAAATATAAAACAAAGTACTGTAGCAAAATAACACATGGGTTATCTCCCAAGAAGTTCTTTCTTTTTAGCCATTAAGATGGGCTCAGTAGTTTTAATGATGCACTCACAAGAAATAGTATTTGAAGCAAAAGAGAGCATCAAGAGGCAAATTCAAAACACATTTAAGTCTAACATGCTTCCTATGCATAGGAATCTTGTAAATAAACAAGTTCAAGAAGCATAATGCAACAAGCATAGAAAGATAAAACAAGTATAGCTTCAAAAATTTCAGCACATAGAGAGGTGTTTTAGTAACATGAAAATTTCTACAACCATATTTCCCTCTCTCATAATAACTTTCAGTAGTGTCATGAGCAAACTCAACAATATAAGTATCACATAAAGCATTCTTATCATGGGTCTCATGCATAAAATTATTACTCTCCACATAAGCATAGTCAATTTTATTAGTAATAGTGGGAGCAAATTCAACAAAGTAGCTATCATTATTATTCTCATCAAGTGTAGGAGGCATAGTATAATCACAACAAAATTTACTCTCCATAGTAGGTGGTACCAAAAGACCACTATCATTATAATCATCATAAATAGGAGGCAAAGTATCATCAAAGAAAATTTTCTCCTCAATGCTTGGGGGACTAAAAAGATCATGAAAACCAGCTTCCCCAAGCTTAGAACTTTCTATATCATTATCAACAATGGTGTTCAAAGCGTTCATACTAATATTACTACCAGCATGCAAATAAGATTCCATAGGTTTTTTAATTTTCGCATCAAACAATCCATGTCTTAAATCAGGAAATAGAATAAGAAGATCATTCTTGTCCATTATGCCAAACTAGTGTAAACAAGAAACAAAAAGTTGCAATTGCAGGATCTAAAGGAAATAGCTTTGAGTACTTACAGCGCCGGGAAATAGCTTAGTAGCCGAGATCCGGAGTGTGAGTACCTTTTACCTTTCCTCCCTGGCAACGGCGCCAGAAAATAGCTTGATGTCTACTTCCCCCTCCTTTTCCTGTAGACAGTGTTGGGCCTCCAAGAGCAGAGGTTTGTAGAACAGCAGCAAGTTTTCCCTTAAGTGGATCACCCAAGGTTTATCGAACTCAGGGAGGAAGAGGTCAAAGATATCCCTCTCATGCAACCCTGCAACCACAAAGCAAGAAGTCTCTTGTGTCCCCAACACACCTAATAGGTGCACTAGTTCGGCGAAGAGGTAGTGAAATACAGGTGGTATGAATAAGTATGAGCAGTAGCAACGGTGCCAGAAAATAGCTTGCTGGCGTGTAGTTGATGGTGGTAGTATTGCAGCAGTAGTAACACAGTAAAACAGTAAACAAGCAGCGATAGCAGTATTTAGGGACAAGGCCTAGGGATTACACTTTCACTAGTGGACACTCTCAACATTGATCACATAACAGAATAGATAAATGCATACTCTACACTCTTGTTGGATGATGAACACATTGCGTAGGATTACACGAACCCTCAATGCCGGAGTTAACAAGCTCCACAATTAATGTTCATATTTTAGTAACCTTATAGTGTAAGATAGATCAAAAGACTAAACCAAGTACTAACATAGCATGCACACTGTCACCTTCATGCTTATGTAGCAGGAATAGATCACATCAATACCATCATAGCAATAGTTAACTTCGCAATCTACAAGAGATCATGATCATAGCATAAACCAAGTACTAACACGGATGCACACACTGTCACCATTACATCGTGCAGGAGGAATAAAACTACTTTAATAACATTGCTAGAGTAGCACATAGATAAATTGTGATACAAATACATTGCAATCATAAAGAGATATAAATAAGCACATCACTATGCCATTCAACAGTGAATAAGTATTCTGTGAAATATAGCCTAAGAGACCCACACGGTGCACACACTGTCACCTTTACACACGTGGGACAAGGAGTCTCCGGAGATCACATAAGTAAAACTCACTTGACTAGCATAATGACATCTAGATTACAAGCATCATCATATGAATCTCAATCATGTAAGGCAGCTCACGAGATTATTGTATTGAAGTACATAGGAGAGAGATGAACCACATAGCTACCGGTACAGCCCCGAGCCTCGATGGAGAACTACTCCCTCCTCATGGGAGCAGCAGCGGTGATGAAGATGGCGGTGGAGATGGCAGCGGTGTCGATGGAGAAGCCTTCCGGGGGCACTTCCCCGTTCCGGCGGCGTGCCAGAACAGAGACTCCTGTCCCCCAGATCTTGGCCTCGCGATGGCGGCGGCTCTGGAAGGTTTCTGTGGGTTTCGTCGAACGTGATAGGGTTTTCGCGACGGAGGCTTTATATAGGCGAAGAGGCGGCGCAGGAGGGCTTCTGGGGGGCCCACACTATAGGGGGGCGCGGCCCCCCCCTGGCCGCGCCGGGGTGTGGTGTGGGGCCCCCAGGGCTTCCCTCTGGTCCTTCCCGGGTGTTCTGGATGCTTCCGGTGGAAATAGGAACTTGGGCGTTGATTTCGTCCGATTCCGAGAATATTTCGTTACTAGGATTTCTGAAACCAAAAACAGCAGAAAACAGGAACTGGCACTTCGGCATCTTGTTAATAGGTTAGTTCTAGAAAATGCACGAATATGACATAAAGTGTGCATAAAACATGTAGATAACATCAATAATGTGGCATGGAACATAAGAAATTATCGATACGTCGGAGACGTATCACCCCCCAACATTAGTCCCCAAAGCTGGTATAGTCTGACGGATTCTATCCTTACAGACCATGCCAGGTTTTCATTTCACTGGATACCGGTTTAATCATTCCGGCGCTTAGCTTGGATCCGGCATCTTTGCCCGGACTTATCTTTCCTCTCTTTGCATGGTATCCTCCGGCATCTTTTTGTCCGGTGTCTTTAGCATTTACTCTTTCCTTGGTGAAGTCGAGAATTTCTCGGGCCCCGCTCCTGTCAGTGACATGCGCACTGTTAACTGGCGCGCCAGTGTCAGAGGTCACTTCGCTTCGACTCCCGCGCGCGCATTAAATGCTCCGCAGCGGATCCCACTCGCCACTCCAGATCCGTGTGCGCCTCCGTGTGTCTTTCCATTTTCTTACGTGTACCACAGCGCCACGTGGCGGCCCGTGGTGCGAACCGTCGCGGCCCACGGAGCGAACCGCTGCGGCCCGACGGTTTTCGGCCCATCTTCTCTCTTCCTTATAAGGAGAACCGCCCCCTCTTCTTCCTCTTCTCGCATTCTCCACCCTTCGCGCACAGTGCTCCTCGCTCTCTGCGCCTCCGCCGTTCTCCATCCGCCGCCGTTCGCTCGAGCCCTGCCGCCCGGCGAACTCACGCCGCTTCTCCGCCGGACCTCACCGTGCGGAGATTCATCGCAGTGCTCTCGCTGCGAGCGCTGCATTCAAGCTTCCTCGCGCCCTTCTCCGCTCCGTCGTCGGCGAAGTTCCCCGGCGACCGCAGGCCCACTTCTCCACCGGCGAACCTCTTCTTCAACGACCGCGCCGCCTCAGGTTAGGTCCAATCCCAGTTTGCTTCTCCTTTGCTTGTTTTCCAGATCTTGGGTCGATAGTGTTTTTATTTCCTCTTTTCCTTGATTTTCCTCTTACTCGTAGATCTTCGCGCGGGGGCAAACTGTGGGATTTCTGTTTTTCCGCGTCCAAACCGATGTCTAGCGAGGAATCTTCCTCTGCTTCCTCTTCTGCTTCCTCTTCCGGTAGCCGGCGTAGGCAATCTTTCGATAGATCCGCCGATTCCGCTTCGATGGATACCGATTCCGGTAGCCACGGAGAATCCGGTAGCTCTAGCCAAGCTTCCGGCGTAAACCCTTCCGCTGTCACTCGTGGTGCCTGGATGGGCTCCAACGTTACTGAATACGAGATCGACTGGTTATACTGGTCCCGCAGGATTCCGGAGGGAGTAACCTGCCGGCTTCCCGGTGACGAGATTGAACCGGTGCTTGAGCCCGGTGAACACGTTGTTTTCCTCACTCACTTTGAGCGCGGCTTCGGCCTTCCTGCTTCGCCGTTTTTCCGGAAGTTCTTAGATTTCTATGAACTTCAACCTCATCACCTCCCTGGCAACGCCATTTTTTATCTTTCCTGCTTTGCCACCTTCATGGAGGCTTACATTGGCATTCGTCCCACTCGTGAGACGTTTGCCCGCTTCTTTGCTCTGCGGATCAATTCCGTTCAGGGCAAGGAAATTCCTAAGCCCAAACCCCCCGTGCAGTGCGGGTCTTGCATCATCGGCTCCCGCCAAGGGAGCTCTTTCTTCAAATTCTCCGGCCTCGAGTCCTGCCGCTTATGGCAAGGGACGTTCTTCTACGTGAAGAACAACGGCCCCGCGAACCTCATCGATTTGCCGCCCTTCAACGCGGTGCCACCCAGCAGAGCCAATTGGAGCTACAACCCGAAGACGGACCACATCGAAACCAACCGGGTGGTACGCTTCATGGCGAACTTAGTGAAGGAGACTAACATCTGCTCGGATGATATTATCCGCACTTTTATCTCGCGCCGGGTGCTTCCTCTTAAGCGCCGGCAGCATAGGATGAGCGAGATGTATGGTCCTGGTGATCCCACCAAAATCACCGGCCTTCCCCTCTCCAAGAAGGACGTCGTCCGCAAGGCTAGGCAAATCTGCCAGACTGCCATGCCGGTTGACTGGGAATGGGGCCTCCTTCCTCTCAGCACTACTAACCCTCCGACCCAAGAAGTAAGAAATTACGCAACTCGGGTTGGCTTACCGGTAACTTTTGCTGTTATTAACCTTCTTTTTTTTCTCGTTTCAGGCCAAGGATCGCTTCCCCACCATTCACGCAGAGCGACGAGGCCCTTGCGTGAAGCGTGCGCTTGATTCTGTCGATCCAGATCCATACATCCGTTGGAAGGATCTGAAGATGGGCAAGACCGCAGCTTCGCGCCTCGGCAGGTCCGTGCCGGAACCAACCGGTTCCTCCGATGACCTGACCTTGCTTGAGGTACCTTTCTTTTCCGGTTTCTTTTACTTCTTTCATTGTTGCTCTTTTGCGGATCCTTTCTCAACTATCTTGAACTTGTAGATCCACGAGCACGCGCCGCCCTTGCGAGCCGAGGCCGGCTCTGAGTTCGTGGAGAAGCTGATGGCCCAGGGCCAAAAGAACAAGGTTCCGGCCTCCGAAGCCGGTTCCAGCTAGGCCCCTCCCCCGAAGCGCTTCCGGACGGAGCCTCTGGGGGAGAAGGAAGTGGGCATGCGGCACTACAAGCGCAAGCAGATGCCGACCGCCTCTGGGTAAGCTTCTCGTTTTCTTGCTTGTTCTTTTTACCAAGTTCTTTTGCCGGTTGCTTTTTCCAACTCTCTGCTTTTTCTCTTGTTTAGCCCTGCGCTGAAGCTTGGCTCAAGGCCAGCGGGCTCTGAGGGTTCCGCGAGGACCTCAACCCCTCCTCCTCACTCAAGCCCGGCACCTTCTGGTGCCGGCAACACTTCTGCCTCCCCTCTGGGGGGCACTACAAGTTCGGGGCGTGCGGCCCCTACACCGCCAGAACACCGCACGGAGGAGGATTTTTTCTTCCCTCCAGAAAACCAAGATACCGGTGCCAGCAACATCAGCGCCGAGGAAGAAGCTGCCGGGCGGGCGGAACCTTTGGTTCCTCCCGTCCTTGAAAAGAAGAAGACTCCCGCGCCGGAAAGTTCCAACCTGGGTGACGCGCCTAGCGCTCCCCCTTCTCCAAGAACTGCTCCAACGCCACCGCCGGATGCTCCTCGCACCAAGCCATCTGGGGCTGCTCCAACTGCGCCGCCGCCCAAAACCTCCAAGCTCATCAAGGGGAAGGCGACGGCCTCCAACGCCCCTTCCGGCGGTCAGCAGCCCTTGGTGCTGCACGTCTCCAAGGCCGCCAGTGCTGCTAGCGAGAAGGCCACCGGCCTGCTCGGCCGTATCACTGAGTTCCAGCGCGGGGGCCGGGAGCTGGGGCATCTGCTGCCCTACGCCCAGAAGTGGAATGCCGCAGATATGACTCCGGCGACCTGCGGTATGGGCAAGGACAGGCTGCCGGCACCTGACCCTGTTGGGGACCGGTCTTCCGAGGAGCACTTCATGCGGCTTCGCCGCGCCGTGAAGGAGCTCGACGGCACGTGGTATGATTCCACGAACAATCTGATGGTAAGTTTCCAGCAACTCTTTTCAACTTTTACCGGTTTTCCTACTTCCGGAATTTTTTCTATCTTTCCCTTAATTTCATGCCGGTTTCTCTTTTTTCTATTGAATCTTGTCTATCTTCCCAGTCCCCGAGTTTTGTGTTGAGAGCGTAGCTCTTAGCACGAAACTTAACTTAAAAACGCGCGAAACCGGCATTGCCAGTCCCCGAGTTTTGGGTTAAGAACTTTGTTCTTAGCGCAAAACTTATCTACAAACGCGCGAAACTAGCACTGCCAGTCCCCGAGTTTCGGGTTAAGAACTCTGTTCTTAGCGCAAAACTTAGTTAAAAACGCGCGAAACTAGCACTGCCAGTCCCCGAGTTTCGGGTTAAGAACTCTGTTCTTAGCACAAAACTTAGTTAAAAACGCGCGAAACTAGCACTGCCAGTCCCCGAGTTTCGGGTTAAGAACTCTGTTCTTAGCACAAAACTTATCTAGAAACGCGCGAAACTAGCACTGCCAGTCCCCGAGTTTCGGGTTAAGAACTCAGCTCTTAGCGCAAAACTTAGTTAAAAACGCGCGAAACTAGCACCGCCATTCCCCGAGTTTTGGGTTAAGAACTCTGTTCTTAGCACAAAACTTAGTTAAAAACGCGCGAAACTAGCATTGCCAGTCCCCGAGTTTCGGGTTAAGAACTCTGTTCTTAGCACAAAACTTAGTTAAAAACGCGCGCAGCTAGCACTGCCAGTCCCCGAGTTTTGGGTTAAGAACTTTGTTCTTAGCACACAACTTTAACTAATCTCTTTTTCTTGAACAGCTCACAGCTGACGCTCGAAAGGTCCTCTTTGAGGAGCTTCTATGGGAGCACCGGGATCTTTCTGAGGCACATGATAAGTGCCAAGGTAAGTTTTTGTACCACCGGCATGTTTTTACCGGAAATCTTTCTTTCTCCTAACACTTATGATTTTTGTTTAACAGTTATCCCGGAAGCTTCCATTGAGGCCCTCAAGGAGCAGCTTGCCACCGCCCAACGTACGATTTTCCTGTTTTCCGGTTGGCTTGCTTTTCTTTTCATCTTAACAGTGCAACTTTGTTAACATCCTCTTTTCCGGGTTTCAGGGGAGAAGGACCAGCTCATCCGGCAGCATCAGGAGGAGCTGAGCGCCGAGAAGACCAGCTACCAGGAGCTCAAGGCTCAGCTCATCCAGCTTGGCCTCGACCATGCCAAGGCGCTAAAGGCTGCTGAAGCCGACGCAGCGGCCAAGATGCATGAAGCTCTTGAGGATGCCGGCAACTCCAATATGGTGTTGCAGGCCGAGCTGGAGGAGGCCGCCAAGGCGCTGAAAGCTGTCGAGGATAAGGCCGCGCGGCTGGAGGCGGAGCGGAAGGAATATGACCGGCTAATCACGCAAACTGATGCGCATGCCTTCCGTAAGTTCCTTCCCTTTTCCCTTTTCCGATTTCTGCTTATAAGCTTTTTTCTTCCGGTTGTATTTTCTTTCGGTTGCCTTTTCTTAGCCTCTTTCTTTCTTTGGGTAGGTCTCTTCCCAGACTCCCAGGCTTTCGCCATAAAGAGGGTTGAGGAGCATCGCGTTGGCCAGGCCCAGGAGAATCTTGGCGTACCATGGACCCCCTATGACCATCTGGTTGCGCTGAACGCGCGGGTGTCTCATATGCGCGCCATTGATCGGAATCTCTCTGATATTCCTGATGTAGCTACCCAGCTCTTCAGGACTCTGTGGCCTAGCAAAGTGGTGCTAGATACCTTCTCCTTGATTAGCGACCGCCTCAAGGGTGCCGGCAGGAGGATCCGCGAATGGCAGTGCTCCGCTGCCCGCGCTGGGGCGGACTCTGCACTCCGCGTCGCCTGCTCTTGGTATCCGGAGCTGAACCTGGACGCCCTCACCAGAGTGCGCGAAGGCGCGGAAACCGATTTGGACCCGATCCTCACCGCTAAGCGGCAAGACCGCGCGTACCACATCGCGGAGTACGCCGACATGCGCACCTTCATCCCTCCCCCTCCTGACGTCAAGGACTATCTCGACGAGGAGGAGGATGAAGCCGATGAGGAGCCTCTGGACGATGTTGGTGCTGGCGATGCTCCTCCGGAAGCCCCCGCTGCCTGATGATCTTCTATTAAATGTTTGCATGTGATATGTCCGTTGGTCCTGTTTGTCTTAAAACAATGCCCGTTAAATTCTACCCCGGTATGCCGGGGTGTATGATGTAAAACTTTAAGTTTCCTTTTGGTTGTGGCACAACAGTTTATGCCGGTATGTTATACCGGTAGTTAATTATCTTATGTTTGCCTTAGCATATTTGCTCATGGTTTTGCTTTTATCCTGCACTGCAAAGATTTCCAAATTGTTTCGGCATCCAATTCGATGCACACTTGGTTCTTTTGCCTTGGCTCTGCCTGCCTTCTCTGGGCGTTCTTTGGCGTATGAGCACAAGGTTCTTTTACCAAACAAGCATTTCCTTGAACTTAGAAATAACTTCGAAATTTTGCAAAAAACCGGTCTAACCGGGGTTAGTTAAATTTTTCCGGATTGCTTGTTCCCATTCTCTCTTTTCGCAGTTCGCGTGCTTAGTTGTTACCGGTTTATCTTGCTTGCCATGAAGCCGGTTTGCGGACAGCAGCAGAGTCGAAGACTCTGGTAGGTTTAGCACGCTACTAAACCGGAAAGAAAAAAATGTTCACTAAGCAACCGGTGAACTGAAAAAATAAACATATTGCATGCAACTTTAGGGGTAGTCCCCGAGATTCATTCGAGGTTCCGACATCTTTTTATTCATAGCATATAAGGTACAAAAAGGAACTTCTTACTCCACAACTTCAAGAGTAGAAAGGACGCAACAGAGCTACGTTCCATGGACGCTTGCTCTCCTCTCCGGATTTGTCTTCCTTTCCTTTTTTCCACTCCTGTGCATCGATCAAGTAATAGGAGTCATTGTGAAGAGCTTTGCTCACAATGAAGGGACCTTCCCATGGTGGTGAAAGCTTGTGCCGGCCTTCAGTGCGCTGCACTAGGCGTAGCACTAGATCTCCTTCCCAGAATACTCTCGGGTTAACCTTCCGGCTATGATAGCGTCTGAGGTTTTGCTGGTAAATGGCTGTTCTTGCCAATGCCAACTCTCTTGCTTCTTCTAGCAAATCCACATCATTTTCTCTGGCCTCTTTGACCTCTTGCTCAGTATAGAGCTGTACCCTTGGTGAATCATGAATGATGTCGGTTGGTATGACCGCTTCTGCTCCGTATACCATGAAGAATGGAGTGTATCCGGTGGACCGGTTTGGAGTTGTTCTTATGCTCCACAATACTGATGGTAGCTCATCAAGCCAACACCCTGGTGACTTTTCTACCGCTTCGATGAGCCTTGGTTTGATACCGGAAAGTACCAAAGCATTCATTCTTTCCACTTGGCCATTGCCTTGTGGGTGTGCCACCGAGCACAAATCCAACCGGATGTTGTTGTCCTCACAAAACCTTTTGAACTCACCTTGAGCAAAGTTGGTTCCATTGTCAGTGATGATACTATGCGGGTATCCATACCGCAAAATGACATCCTTTAAGAACTTCACCGTTGTGTGCCCATCACACTTGGCGATAGGTTTCACTTCTAGCCACTTGGTGAATTTATCCACCATAACCAAGATGTGAGTCATGCTGCTCCTTGCAGTTTTAAATGGGCCGACCATATCAAGGCACCAAACAACAAATGGCCATGTTAGTGGTATTTACTTTAAACCGGACGCTGGGGTATGATTTTGCTTGGCGTACCTCTGGCACCCATTGCATTTTCTTACCAAATCCTCAGCGTTTTCCAAAGCAGTAGGCCAGTAGAACCCATGCCGGAATACTTTTGCTACCAGCGCCCTCGATGAAGCGTGGTGCCCACATTCTCCTTGGTGAATCTCCTCAACCATTTCTTTTCCTTCTTCCGGCTCCACACATCTTTGAATGACACCGGTAACGCTTCTCTTGTACACCTCGCCATTGATGAATGTGTATGCCTTGGACCTTCTTTGGATTATTCTTGATTCATTTTCGTCATCCGGCAAGGTGCCGTTGATCAGGAATTCCTTAATAGGTTTAACCCACAACGGTGTCTCTCGAACCAGAAACACCGGTGCATCTATCTCCATGCTATCCACCAGCATTGCTTCTTCCGGTGTGGCTGCAGCAGTCCCCGAGCTTGTCGGTGCAGTCCCCGAGTTTACCGGTGCAGTCCCCGGGTTCCCTTCATCGATGTCCATAGGTACCACAAGCGATTCCGGTACGAAAATTGATTCCGATTCTGGGCTTGGTTTGATTGATGGCTCTCTTAAGTGTGCCAAGGCTATTCCGGGAGGAATTTCCTGCCTAGATGAGCCCAGTTTGGACAAAGCATCCGCGACTTCATTTTCCGCCCGCGGTACATGGTGAAACTCACAGCCCTCAAAGAAGCCGGCAATATTTTGCACATGAAACCGGTACAAAGCCATGTTTGCATCCTTTGCATCCCAATCTCCGGAACATTGCTGCACCACAAGATCTGAATCTCCATAGCAAATGATTCGGTGCACTCCGATTTCTTTTGCGACCTTTAACCCATGGATCAAGGCCTCATATTCCACGACATTGTTTGATGCCCTGAAATGCACTTGCAGAACATACCGGAGATGGTCTCCCTTAGGCGAGGTAAGCACCACACCAGCACCTAGACCCTCTTTGAGTTTGGATCCATCAAAGTGCATTTTCCAGTACTCTATTCTTTGATCTGGCGGCTTGTATTGCATTTCCGCCCAATCAACAAGGAAATCAGCAAAAGCTTGCGATTTTATGGCATCTCTCCTTTCATACATTGGTACATAGGGTGATATCTGGATTGCCCACTTTGCAATCCTACCGCTAGCATCTTTGTTGCACATGATATCAGAAATGGGTGCTTCACTCACCACTTTCATGGGGTGCTCTTCAAAGTAGTGCTTAAGCTTTGTGGCGGCCATGTACACACCATAAGTCATCTTTTGGAAGTGAGGGTAGTTTTGTTTTGAGAGGGAGAGCACCTCGCTCAGGTAGTATACCGGCCTTTGGACGGTTTTTCCTTCCTCTTCTCTTTCAACCACAACTACTACGCTCACTACCCGGTTTGTTGCTGCTATGTATAATAGCATAGGCTCCCTTTCTAGAGGTGAAGCCAGTATAGGCGCTGTAGCCAACATTGTTTTTAGCTCTTTAAACGCTGCGTCTGCCTGAGGGGTCCAGACGAACGTGTCAGATTTTTTCATGAGAGCATAGAGTGGCAGAGCTTTTTCTCCCAACCTGCTTATGAACCGGCTTAGCGATGCCAAGCTTCCGGTAAACTTTTGCACGTCTTTTAGATCATGCGGTATAGTCATTCTTTCAATTGCCCGGATTTTTACCGGATTGACCTCAATGCCTCGGCTTGATACGAGAAAGCCAAGCAACTTGCCGGCAGGGACACCGAAGGTACATTTTGCCGGATTGAGCTTCATCCGGAATCTTCTCAAGTTATCAAACGTTTGCCGGAGGTCATCGATTAAGGTTTCTTTTACCTTAGTTTTTACCACAACATCGTCCACATAGACTTGCACGTTCTTTCCGATTTGATCAAACAAGCATTTTTGCATACAGCGCTGGTACGTTGCTCCAGAGTTGCGCAAACCAAAAGGCATAGTGACATAGCAATAAGCCCCGTGCGGGGTAATGAACGCAGTTTTTATTTGATCTTCCTTTTTCAAGGGGATTTGGTGGAAACCGGAATAAGCATCCAAGAAAGACAACAGCTCACATCCTGCAGTGGAATCAATCACTTGATCGATCCGAGGTAAAGGGAAAGGGTCTTTTGGGCAAGCTTTGTTCAAGTTGGTATAGTCGATGCACATGCGCCACACCTTTGGAGCTTTTGCTTCCATGTTCTCTTCTTTTTTCTTCTCGACCAGCACCGGATTGGCTAGCCACTCAGTGTGCAGTACCTCCACAATGAAACCGGCAACCAGCAACTTTGTCACCTCTTCTCCAATGATCTTTCTCCTGTCTTCAGCAAACCGGCGCAGCGGCTGCCTTACCGGCTTTGCATCTTTCCGGACATTTAATGAGTGCTCAGCTAGCTCCCTCGGAACACCTACCAAGTAATCTGTAGACCAGGCAAAGATATTCCGATTCTCACGGAGGAAGCTGACGAGCGCGCTTTCCTATGCCTCATTCATGCCGGCACCGATACGAACGATGCGCTCAGGGTAAGCCGGGTCCAACACAATGTCCTTTTTTTCTTTTGTCGGCTTGAAGACCGGTGCACCCAGGTTTGCACTCATTGCCACTAAACTCAGCTGAGAGGACTGAGCCAGCGCAACTGCAGTTTGCATCCTCCTCTTTTCTTCAGCGATCACCAGCGATTCTGCCAGGTTTGATCCGGCAGAAGCTGTTTCCAGTGAGACTTTGTAGTTTCCCACTACAGTCAAGGGTCCACGAGGTGCCGGCATCTTCATCTTGAGATATGTCGTGTGAGTCGAGGCCATAAAAGCAGCCAACGCTGGTCTCCCAGCAAAGCATGGTAAGGACTATCCAAGTCCACCACCTCAAACTCAGGGTTTTCAACCCGGCAATTGTCACGTCCTCCAAACGACACATCCACCCGGACTTTTCCAACCGGTGCGCAGGACAGTCCCGGAACGATTCCATGGAACGTTGTACGCGTTGGCTGAAGCATGTTTTCTGTTATGCCCAGCATGTTCATGGTGTGCCGGTACATGATGTTTATGCTGCTCCCATTGTCTATCAGCACCTTGCTGAATTTGACTCGAGCGTTTGGCCCTTGCATGATTGGGTCCAAGACGAGAGCATAGCCACCCGGGTTAGGCATGATCTTAGGGTGATCCTTGAACGACCACGAGATCTCTTGATCAGACCACAGCATGTATTTTGGTACCGCCGGCATCACCGCGTTCACTTCCATAGAACGGCGATATAGGCTCTGTCTGTCGGTTGGCTCAGTTATGAACACAACGCAGCACATATCTGGATCTTTGTAAATATTCCGGCCCAAAGGTGCCGGTGGAGGTGGTTGGCCATTGCCTTCTCCCACTTGGTTAACTTGCTGGTATTGTTGCCGGTTTGGCTGCACCGGTAAGGAGTTTGCCCCGGTAAGCGGTGGTGGTGGTGGTAGCTGTTGTTGCCGCGGCATGTCTTGCGGCGGTTGTGCATCTTTTACCGTTCCCTTTTGCATCAAGTACTTGGTCCAGGTACAATCCTTCATCAGATGGTTTGACGGGTGTGCCGGATTCGGTGTGTGCCACCGGCAAGGTTGGTCCATGGCAGCTTCCATGGTGTACTTTTCGGGTTCTTGCCAGTTCTTTTTCTGAACCCAAGGCTTCTTTTCTACCCACTGTTTTTTAGGACCCGCCCATGGCTGCGATCCGGTTCTTTGCCTCTGACTGCCGCTGGCCTCAGAGTTTTCTTGCACTGCAGCAACTTGCTGCGGACCGTACCTTCGATCCGGGAAATCTTCCCTTCTTTTGTTATTCCGGTTATCCCGGTGTTGCTCTTGGCGCTGCTGTTCCGGCTCAGGTTGTACCGCCGGCTGCGTTGGGTCTCCCAACGCATAGCTATCCGCCACACGTATCATCTCTGCCAACGTTGTCGGCATGTTCCGCTGCAGCTTTTGCCACAACGGTGAACCTCTCCTGCACCCACTGCTAAACCAAGCAATGGCTTGTGCCTCGATTACCCCTTCACAGGAGTTCCTTGTAGTGTTCCACCGGGCCAGATAATCCCGGTCTGTTTCATTTGGGCGCTGTATGCACAGAGCGAGCTGCTGCGGCCTGTTTGGCCTTTGATAGGTGCTGCTGAAGTTGCTCACGGAAGCTTCCTCAAAGTCCAACCAGCCATTTATGCTTCCTGCCGGCAAGTTGTTTAGCCAGATTCTTGCCGGTCCAACCAAAAATGATGGTATGATTCTTACAGCCCATCGCCGGTTTCCTCCTCCAGCTACGGTTCCTCCGCCGCCTGCGACGTATACCGCGGTCACATAGTCCGCGAGCCAGTCTTCCGGCTTCATGGTGCCGTCATATGTTTTTGTGTCACGAGGCAACATAAAGTTGCGAACTGGTGGTTTTTCTTTCATGATCCTTGGACCAAAACACTTTGGGCCCGGGGGACCTTCTTCCTCGATCATTTCTGACAAGTATACTCTATCCATACGGTGCCTCGCATCCCGTTCCGGTAGGTATCTTTCTCCCAAGCGTTCTCCCAACGGGTTCCGGTATGCTGCCGGTCTTGCGGAATCAGCCTCATCATAACATTCCGGTACCGCGGCCCTTGCCTGCCGGTACCTTGGGGGATCTATTTCCTCCTCATCGTACGCCGCCCTTGCAGCTCGATAGTTTTGCCCGGTTTCTTGTCTACCGGCATGATTGTTTCCGGCATAGCCTTCCCTGGCATAGCCTCTGTTTGCCCCTTGGCCTTTTCTGCCGGCATCATATTGCCCGGCTTGTTGTTTTCCGGCAAGAACCGGATCATACACAGTCATTTGCTGCGCATTCACCTATTTTTCTCTTCTTCTGTCCGGATGGGGGGACGAAGCCTGCCCATGGGACTTGCTGCCGGCATTCTTTGTCGAACGCGTGGATTTTGAAGCCACAGCCTTGTTTAGCTTAACCAGCTGTTCAGCGTTTTGCTGCTCGATAGCTTCAAGAAGTTCCCGGACACGCTCTTGTTGCTTTGCCAGAGCGTCCCCGGAAAGCGAGTCACACAGCGCTACAGCAGCTTTAGCAGCTTTTATAGTTTTATCCGGGCTACTGTACTTAGGTTTTTCTACTATGCTTACAGATGCAGATGTGCTCTTGCCGGCAGCAATTTCTTTGCGCAGATCCTGATCTAGATTGCGAGGCTTAAGCCGGTTTTCCGGCATCCTAGCAGTATGTGCGCTAACAGAAGCAAAGCCATGGGCAGCGTTATACTCACGTACGGTTAGGTTCAGCTCGCGTTGCACCCTGACGATGTCTTTGCCGCTCTCGAGTATCTTCTGGCGCTGCGCCTCCAGCTCCGCCTGAGCCGCTGCCGGATCGATGTTCTGCGCGATGGCGGTGGCGAGGACGTTCAACGCCGCTTGGAGTGGTGTTTCCGGCGGTGCGGATGATGCTCCCGCAGCGCCTGCGCCGCGTTCCAGCGGTGGCTTGGCCGCACGGGTCGAAACCGCACGCCGAGCGCCTTCTTCCGCAGCTTCTTTGCCGGCGTCGACCGCACCTGCCATCATCACCTCCACGCTGCCAGGAGCGCGGCCTGCATGTAGCCACCTTGGCGGATCCGGCGCCACCAGTACCGGCGAGAGGCACTGGCGCATAGGGACGGTGCCGAAGTAGATGCGGTGGCTGCCGAACTCGATGATGCGGCCGTTCTTGGGGAAGATGCCGTCGTTGGCGAAGCAGCCCGCGTTGTTGTTGATGAAGTCCATGGCGTAGATGCGCTGCACCAACACGGAGACCGTACGCTGGCCGGCGACGTCGAGGATGCCCGCCCGAATGTGAACTCCAGCAAGCGCCACTTCATGCCCCACGGTGGGCGCCAACTGTCGTCGTGGCGAACGAGCAGATGCCATGGGATGGCTTAAGTTGGGGCCGAATGGGCGCTAGAGGATTCGGGGGAGGGTTTGCGACTAGATGGGATGAACTTCCGGATGCTTTCCTCAAGAACACAACCAAAGGCCGGTATGCAAGAAGAGAGACAAGAGGAAGAACTCTGCTCTAGATCGCTAGCTTCATTGATCTTAACATGGTTACAGGTTTCTGGATACAAGGTTCTTCATCTAATCTCCTCTATCAGGTCGTGCCCGCAAGAGGCTATGCCCCCTCTCCTTATATAGGGGAGAGGGTGGCTTACAGAGCAAGAAACCCTAATGGCATCTTTGACTGGACAAACTACTTTACAAAGCTACTTTAATCATGGATGACACCGGGGTCTTCTTTAATCAGGGACGCTGACGTCCTCCGGCTTCTTTCAGCGTCACCTCTCTCTTTGGCGCCAGGGCTCCGATTAAAGTCACTTTGCTTAGCTCATCCTTGTCTTCTAGCTCTGAAGGGAATCTTTGACTGGTCTTGCCGACCTGCCCTCCTTCCGGTATCTTCTTCATCCGGTTCCGGTATACCCCTCTGGGGATACCGGCATGCCTTTACCTAGCCAAGCTCTTATCTTTATACTCCGGTAAGAATATTAAACCGGTATCTTGATGGCTCAAACCATCCGGTTTGGCATGCCTTTGGCATACCGGGGGTCATCCCCCCAACACATAATCAAAAATTCACATGTTCAGAGGTGACACACTCATTCTTAACACTTCTGGACATTGCTCAAAGCTACTGGAAGTCAATGGAACAAAGAAATCCGTCAAACATAGCAAAAGAAACAATGCGAAATAAAAGGCAGAATCTGTCAAAACAGAACAGTCCTTAAAGACAAAAATTTTAGAGGCACCAGACTTGCTCAGATGAAAATGCTCAAATTGAATGAAAGTTGCGTACATATCTGAGGATCACGCACGTAAATTGGCAGATTTTTCTGAGTTACCTACAGAGAACCCTGCCCAAATTCGTGATGCATGTAAATCTGTTTCTGCGCAGTAATCCAAATCTAGTATCAACCTTGCTATCAAAGACTTTACTTGGCACAACAATGCAATAAAATAAGATAAGGAGAGGTTGCTACAGTAGTAACAACTTCCAAGACACAAATATAAAACAAAATTACTGTAGTAAAATAAAAACATGGGTTATCTCCCAAGAAGTGCTTTCTTTATAGCCATTAAGATGGGCTCAGCAGTTTAAATGATGCACTCATAAAGATGAGAGTTGAAGCAAAAGAGCACATCAAGAAGCAAATTCAAAACAAATTTAAGCCTAACCCACTTCCTATGAAAAGGAATCTTGTAAATAAACAAGTCATTTAAGCATAATGCAACAAGCATAGGAAAACTAGAAAAGCTCAACTTCAAGATTTTTAGCATATAGAGAGCTATTTTAGTAACATGAAAATTTCTACAACCATATTTTCCTCTCTCATAAAGATTTTCAGTAGCATCATGAGCAAACTCAACAATATAACTATCAATGAAACATTCTTATCATGAGTCTCATGCATAAAATAATTACTCTCCACATAAGCATTGTCATTCTTATTAATTGTAGTGGGAGCAAATTCAACAAAGTAGCTATCATTATTATTCTCATCATCAAATATAGGAGTCATATTGTAATCATAATCAAATTTATCCTCCATAACAGGCGGCACCAAAAGACTACTATCATTATAATTATCATAAATAGGAGGCAAAGTATCATCAAAGAAAATTTTCTCCTCAATGCTTGGGGGACTAAAAATATCATGCTCATCAAAACCAGCTTCCCCAAGCTTAGAATTTTCCATATCATTAGCAACAAGGGTGTTCAAAGTGTTCATATTAATATGTTCCATGGGTTTTTTAATTTTCGCATCAAACCATCCATGTCTTAACTCAGGAAAAAGATTAAAAAGCTCATGTTGCTTTCCATTATGCCAAACTAGTGATAAACAAGAAACAAAAAGATGCAATTGCTGGATCTAAAGCAAATAGCTTCGAGCACTTACAACGGCGCCGAAAAATAGCTTAGTAGCCGAGATCCGGAGTGTGAGTACCTTTTACCTTTCCTCCCCGGCAACGGCACCAGAAAATAGCTTGATGTCTACTCACGCTTCTTTTCCTGTAGACAGTGTTGGGCCTCCAAGAGCAGAGGTTTGTAGAACAGCAGCAAGTTTTCCCTTAAGTGGATCACCCAAGGTTTATCGAACTCAGGGAGGAAGAGGTCAAAGATATCCCTCTCAAGCAACCCTGCAATCACGATACAAGAAGTCTCTTGTGTCCCCAACACACCTAATACACTTGTCAGATGTATAGGTGCACTAGTTCGGCGAAGAGATAGTGAAATACAAGTGGTATGAATGTATATGAGCAGTAGAAACGGCGCCAGAAAATACTTGACTGTCTACGGCGACAGAAAATAGCTTGCTGGCGTGCAGTAGTAATATTGCAGGAAGTAGAGATGCAGTAAAACAGTAAACAAGCGGTGATTGCAGTATTTGGAAACAAGGCCTAGGGATCATACTTTCACTAGTGGACACTCTCAACATTGATCACATAATAAAACCACTCTACACTCTCTTGTTGGATGATGAACACCATTAATTGTGTAGGGCTACAAGAGCACCTCAATGCCGGAGTTAACAAGCTCCACAACATTCGATATTCATATTTAAATAACCTTAGAGTGCATGATAGATCAACACAACTATACCAAGTACTAACATAGCATGCACACCGTCACCGACAGACTATGAAAGGAGGAATAGATCACATCAATACCATCATAGTAATAGTTAACTTCATAATCTACAAGAGATCACAATCATAGCATATACCAAGTACTTCATGATGCACACACTGTCAACATTGCATCATGGAGGAGGAATAGACTACTTTAATAACATCACTAGAGTAGCACATAGATGAATAGTGATACAAAACTCATATGAATCTCAATCATGTAAGGCAGCTCATGAGATCACTGTATTGAAGTACATAGGAGAGAGATTAACCATATAGCTACCGGTACAGCCCTTAGCCTCGAGGGAGAACTACTCCCTCCTCATGGGAGACAGCAGCGGTGATGAAGATGGCGGTGGTGTCGATGGAGATGCCTTCCGGGGGCACTTCCCCGTCCCGGCGGCGTGCCGGAATAGAGACTCCTGTCCCCCAGATCTTGGCTTCGCGATGGCGGTGGCTCTGGAAGGTTTCTCGTACCGTGGCTTTTCCGTATCGAAGATTTAGGTCAGGGGGCTTCTTATAGGCGAAGAGGCGGAGTCGGAAGGGCTACGGAGCCGCCACACAATAGGGGGGCGCGCCCCCCTCTTGGCCGCGCCGGCCACATGTGTGGGCCCCCTGTGGCCCTCCTCTGGTCCCTCTCGGGTGTTCTGGAAGCTTCGTGGAATTATAAGATGCTGGGCGTTGATTTCGTCCAATTCCGAGAATATTTCCTTACTAGGATTTCTGAAACCAAAAACAGCAGAAAACAGGAACTGGCACTTCGGCATCTTGTCAATAGGTTAGTTCCGGAAAACGCATAAAATCATCATAAAGTGTGAACAAAACATGTAGGTACTGTCATAAAACAAGCATGGAACATCAGAAATTATAGATACGTTGGAGACGTATCAGGATGCGGAGCACCATCCTGAATGGCAGCTTGCCATGGCTGAGGAGATTGCTGCGCTTGAGCGCACTGGCACCTGGGATATTGTTTCTCCCCCTCCTGGTGTTTGTCCTATCACGTGTCAGTGGGTCTATAAAATTAAGACCCGCTCTGATGGATCTCTTGAGCACTATAAAGCGCGTCTTGTGGCTCGTGGCTTTCAGCAGGAGCACGGTCGTGACTATGATGAGACTTTTGCCCCTGTGGCTCATATGACCACTGTGCGTACTCTTCTCGTTGTCGCTTCTGTTCGACGCTGGTCTGTGTCCCAGCTTGATGTTCAGAACGCTTTTCTTAATGGCGAGTTGAGTGAGGAGGTTTACATGCAGCGTCCTCCTGGGTATTCTGTTCCCGATGGGATGGTTTGTCGTCTTCGGCGTTCTCTTTATGGCCTGAAACAGGCCCCTTGGGCCTGGTTTGAGTGCTTTGCCTCTGTGGTGACTGCTGCTGGTTTCTCTCCTAGCTTTCATGATCCAGCGCTATTTGTTCACACTTCTCCTCGTGGATGCACTCTTCTCCTTCTCTATGTTGATGATATGATCATTATTGGTGAGTTTTTATGACTGATCTTGGTCCTCTTCGCTACTTTCTTGGGATTGAGGTCTCCTCCACTTCTGATGGCTTTTCTATCTCTCGGGAAAAGTATATTTATGATCTTCTTGCTCGTGGTGCTCTTGGGGATGAGCGCACTGTTGAGACTCCTATGGAGCTTAATGTTAAGTTTCGTCCTACTGATGCCTAATCCGACACGTTATCGCCATCTTGTTGGGAGTCTTTTTTATCTTGTTGTCACTCGTCCTGATATCTCTTATCTTGTTCATATTCTGAATCAGTTTGTCTCAGCTCCTACCACCGTTCACTACAGTCATATCCTCCGTGTTCTTCGTTATCTTCGTGGCACGATCACTCGTCGCCTTTTCTTTCCTTGTTCCAGCTCTCTCCATCTCCAGTGCTACTCGGATGCTATGTGGGCGAGTGATCCTACGGATCATCGTTCACTTTCTCCTTACTGTGTCTTTCTTGGTGGTTTGCTTGTTGCTTGGAAGACGAAGAAACAGGTAGCGGTTTCCCGTTCGAGTGTTGAGGCTGAGCTGCGGGCTATGGCTTTGTTTATTGCCGAGGTGACCTGGTTACGGTGGTTGCTTGCAGATTTTGGGGTCTCTGTTACGACACTCACTCCACTTTTGTCTGACAGTACATGTGATATCAGTATTGCACGTGATCCGGTCAAGCATGAGCTTACCAAGCATATTGGTGTTGATGCTTTTTATAAACGTGCTCAGGTGCAGGCTCAGGTTGCTGCGCTTCATTATGTGCCTTCAGATTTGTAGTTGGCGGATTTTCTTTACAAAGGCACAAACCCAAGCGCAGCATGACTTCTTACTCTCCAAACTCAGTGTTGTGGATCCACCATAAGTTTAGGGAGGGGGGGTGTGTTAGATGTATATATTTGTATAGTTTCCCCATTTGTTAGGGGGTTTCCTGCATATTTACACTTGTACGTGTACTATATATTGTGGCATTTGGCCCCCCTGATAATACAAGCTGTCTATTACCCTACCAAAAGCAACAGATGAGCAACAAGCTCCAGGGGATCCAGTACTTTTCCCAGTTGTAGTACACATGAAAGCTCAGGGGATGTGATCCCATGGCCAGCAGCATCTCTAGACTGGAGGACCATGCAGCATTGCAGCAACAGTAACGTGCACTTGGGGGTGTTGTAAACATCAGGCGAAAAAAGAAGATAACCACATGTCGCGACCCCGGAGGTCGGGGCTAGACAAACCCAGATATCACATCTGGCATAAGCCTAACCTAGATCTCTAGGGCCTACAGGGTGAGAATCGGTAACACAACAGTGACTCTACGACTGAAAGCAAATATATTACAACTCTTAGCAGAGTTAAGATCCAAATTTATTACACGCAGAGGTCACTGACCACAATTCAACAAGCAACGGAAAGCAAATTAGGTTATCTAGATAACAAGACTGCAAAAGGCCTAAGAGGCCATAACATAAGGCGACGTCCCAGCCCATAAGTCTCAGGCTACCGCCTGAGGAACTCCGAACTACTCGTCGACGTCGAGGTAGAAGCCACCATCAGTTGGAAGAACTTCGTCTGAAACAAAGCATGCAAGGCTGAGTACAGGGACTCAGCAAGACTTAGTACAACCTGTTAGCAAAGCGGGTATGCGAGGCTTTATGTGGAGCTTATTTTGCGAAAAGCCAGTTTTCCTTTGTAAACAGGAGGGAGCAGAAGCTCGTCTATTCAGACCATTTTCAAAAGGGATAAGAGAGCGATATCAACTCTAGCTCTAAGATCATCATGTTGAATCCACCGAATCTTCATCATCACCTGAACCTATCACCTAGGATCACCCCCTCGACACCCTGAGAAGGGATCCTTATCACACATTGACATCAAGTTTTACGATTAGGTTCAAGTTGTCTATGATCACAGAATCCATCACCAAGTCGTCCGTAACCGTGGACACGGCTTTTCGAAAAGATTTACCCTGCAGGGGTGTACAACTTTACCCACACGCGCCGACCGACTCTTAGTGCCACTAGATTAACACACTTCCTTGGTGTGCCGGCAGAGGGTGGTCGACCAAAACCTTTCCCTTACTTCGCCTATCCCATGAGTCAAACTAACTGGGGAGCTCCGTCATCGTAGGTAGCCATTCTTCGAGGCGGTCCCGGTCATTGTGTGCAGGGGATCCAGTTCAATGCCTCCAGCATCCTTCACCCCGGCCACGCCCTGTATGATGCACTTTGAAAACCTTTTCCACCTTTCCCCCATGCGTATGGCAAATGGAACTCGCAAACTAATTGACTCATGGGTAAGCTAGGTAAGTTCGGGCCAAGGGGTTCCCATGGGCCCCGTGTGGCTGTACGCTCAGTCTTGGTTCCGAAGGCGAGAACTCAGGTCCTAGTATCGGCGAGAACGAGTCAAATCACCACATCCCCATGTGGCGGCCCATCCAAGCCTTTAGCATGTTTATTAACATCATCACTGATCTTACCACGTCATCCTATCAAACTAGGTTCATTCGTAGCTCTGATTCATCAACCGGATGGATCAGACTTCAACAGCTAAGCATGGCTAAGCATAACACATATACGGCTCTAACGATGCGAATAAGCTCAGACCTAGTTTTGCTGGGAGCGGTGGATCAGTAACTCTGGGCTACAAGGATGGAATATGCACACATAGGATATCTAGAACTGCCGATAAAACATATTTGAAGCGGATGCAATATGTAAGAACCAGAAGTAAAGCATTTAGAAACCATATATGAACCAGGTTAGGGCTTGCCTTGTCCCTCGTTGTTCTGATGCTGCTCTTCGGTGGCGTTGATCTCGGGTTCGCGTTCGATCCCTATCGATGAAGAACCAAACACCGGAAAGGAAAAGCACAATCAAGACAAGGTACAATGCAATGCACATAGAATATGATGACATGTCATATTAAAGGGGTTTGGGTAACCCTAGGTGCATCGATGGAAATTAAAGGGGTTCGGCTTCGAACCCCGACATATGAGAGGGGTCAAATTAGGGTTTCTACTAAGGCTCATATTTAATTGGTTCAAAGATGTATGAAACATGGATAAACAACTAGGATTTGTTTTTCTGATCATTTTGATATATAATTTTATATTTTTCTGATTTAAAATGAATTACTTATGAATTTCCAAAATTTAATTCATTTTAAATCAATTTCAGAAAATTATATAAATAATAATAAAGTTGGACCCACATGTCATAATATTATTCTTTTCTAAAATATTTATGAAATTATTAAAATCCTGAGCAGGGGACCCCACATGTCAATTAATTTCTATTTACTGAAATTACAGAAATAGAAAAAGGAATTACAGAAATAGGAAAATTAAATATGGCGTCATGCTGACGTCATCATGACGTCAGCCGGCCATGAGCTCGCAATTGAGCTCCGGTGGAGCTCCAATCCGCGGCTCCCGTGGGCGAGAGGACGCGCGGTTGGGGGCAAAAGACGCGCGACGATGCGGGGAATCGAATGGTGGCGGCGCCGCCCGCCTTTGGTCGCCGGAGCGCGACCGGCGACGAGGAGCGGCGGAGGCCGGGTCGGGTGCTCGTGGGGGCGAAGCTAGAGGGGGAGAGGGAGCAGACCGAGGGGACAGGGAGGTGCAGTGTCTCACCGCGAGCGCCTTGGCGTGGTCGGCGACGGCCGGGGAGCCTCGCCGGCGCCGGAATCGACGGTGGCCGGCCGGTCCTGCGAGGTAGGGTTAGGTCTGGGCGAGGCGCGGGAGAGCACGGGGAAGGGGGAGAATGGGGCTAGGGTTCCAGGGCGCGGCGGCGAGCTACTTGTAGCCGTCGAGGGGCAGCGGAGCGCATCGTGGCCGTCGGCGCCATCGCTCGGCCGGCAGCTCTCCACCGAGCTGCTTCGGTCGGCGGGGAAGACGGCATTTTTGCGCTTAACCCCCTGGAAAAGCTGTTGGGCTAGTGAAGGGGTGCGGCTGGGCCACTTGGGCCGTTCTGGGCTGCGGCCAGAGAGAGGAGAGAGGGAAGAAGAGATGGGCTGCGGCCCAGGGGAGAGAGAAGAGGGTTTCTCCCCCTTTTTTCTGGTTTTCTTTTCTTTCTTTTTTCAAATTCAAATTTTCAACTCAGTTTTGAATTTTGTTTGAACTCAGAAATTGTCAAAGAATAATAAACACACATGGCTCATTGAATAACAACAATGCCATGTTGCCTAATTTATAAAATCTTGAGAGATTTTGAATGGAGAAGAAACAGAGAGAGAGATTTGCATAATTGAAAATTATTAAACTTTGATGTAGAATTTACTCAAATGCAAACTACATGCATGAGATGCACATGATCACTCGTTTATTTATAAACACAAGGTTGGGATGTTACAACTCTACCCCCCTTACAAGAATCTCGTCCTCGAGATTCCTAGATTTTTGAAAAGAAGGAAGGGTACTCAGATCGTAAACGATCTTCTCGTTCCCAGGTTGCTTCTTGCTCAGAATGATTAGACCACTGAACTTTCAGGAACTTGATGCTCTGACGTCGAGTTTTACGCTCGGCTTCATCAAGGATACGAACAGGATGTTCTCGATAAGTCAGATCCTCTTGGAGGTCAAGAGTCTCGTGATCAACACCACGAATAGGATCTTTGAAGTAACGCTTGAGTTGGGATACATGGAAGACATCATGAACTTCAGGAAAGTTGGAAGGTAACTCCAACTTGTAGGAAACATTACCACGCTTGGCAAGGACGCGGAAAGGACCAACATAGCGAGGAGCTAGTTTGCCTTTGATACCGAAACGACGAACACCCTTGAGAGGAGTGACTCGAAGATAAGCTTGATCACCAATTTCATACTTCACTTCTTGATGATGGCGATCATAGTAGCTCTTTTGACGTGACTGAGCAGTTTTCAGACGCTCGCGAATGATGCGAACTTGATCTTCTGCTTCGTTGATTATATCTGGTCCAAAGAACTTTCTTTCTCCAGTTTCGGACCAGTTCAAAGGAGTTCTACACCTTCTGCCATACAAAGCTTCAAAAGGTGCCATGCCCAGGCTAGATTGGAAGCTGTTGTTATAAGTGAACTCGGCAAATGGAAGGCACTTTTCCCAATCTTTACCGAAGGATATAACACAGGCCCTGAGCATGTCTTCGAGAATTTGATTCACTCTTTCGGTTTGACCACCGGTTTGAGGATGATAGGTTGTGCTGACGGAAAGACGAGTTCCCATAGCTTGTTGAAAGCTAGACCAGAACTTTGAGGTGAAAAGACTTCCACGATCAGAGACGATCTTCTTAGGAACACCATGAAGAGTGACTATCCGTGAGATATATAGATCTGCTAGTTGACTAGCTTTTATGTCTTCTCGGATAGGAAGGAAGTGAGCAACCTTGGATAGACGGTCAATGACTACCCATATAGCATCTCTTCCATTTTTGGTCTTGGGGAGACCGGTAATGAAATCCATGCCAATTTCATCCCATTTCCACTCTGGAATTGATAGAGGTTGGAGAGTGCCAGCAGGTCTTTGATGTTCAGCTTTTACGCGGCGACAAACATCGCATTCAGCAACAAACTTAGCGATCTCTTGCTTCATCCCGGACCACCAGAATCTTTGGCGGAGATCCCGATACATCTTGGTACTACCAGGATGGATAGAAAGGGGTGAATCATGAGCTTCTTTAAGGATTAGCTCTTATCCGGCACGACTAGACGCTTACCGAAATAAACGGTACCTTGATCATCAGTGGAGAAACATTTAGCAACTCCGCTAGCAATGTTCTTCTTGATCTCGGTAATGCCAGAATCTTGCTTCTGAGCCTTATTGATCTGGTCTTCAAGTGAGGGCTTCACCTCTAGATTAGCAAGGTATCCACTAGGAACAATCTCAAGGTTGAGTTTTGCAAGTTCCTCATAGAGAGAAGGTTGCGCTTGCTTAACCATCAGATTGTTGCAATAGGACTTCCGACTTAGCGCATCAGCAACGACATTGGCTTTGCCGGGTTTATAGTTGAGACCCAAGTCATAATCTTTGATGACTTCCAACCATCTTCTCTGTCTGAGATTCAGATCCGGCTGGGTGAAAATATACTTCAGACTTTGATGATCTGAGTACAACTCGCAACGATTACCATAAAGGTAAGGTCGCCATTGCTTAAGAGCATGGATCACAGCTGCAAGCTCGAGATCATGAGTAGGATAATTGAGCTCATGTGGTTTCAACTGTCGAGAGGCATAGGCCACCACATGGCCATCTTGCATCAACACACATCCGAGCCCTTGGAGAGAGGCATCGCAATAGACAACGAAGTCTTTGCTTGTGTCCGGAAGGACGAGCACAGGAGCAGTAGTCAGCTTGGTTTTCAAAACCTGGAAACTTTCTTCAGCCTTTTCTGACCATTCGAACTTCTTGTCTTTCTTGAGAAGATCGGTCATTGGCTTGGCAATCTTGGAGAAATTTTCAATGAATCGGCGGTAATAACCCGCTAGACCGAGAAAACTCCGAATCTCCTTAGCTGACTTAGGTGTCTTCCAGTCAAGAACGGCTTGAACTTTATCTGGAATGACTGCAACACCTTTTTCAGAGATAACATGACCAAGGAATATGAGCTCTTTTAACCAGAACTCACATTTGGAGAATTTGGCGTAGAGACGGTGCTCACGAAGTTTAGTTAGCACCAGACGGAGATGTTCCTCATGTTCATCTTCGGTTTTGGAGTAGATCAGAATATCGTCGATGTAAACCACGACGAACTTGTCAAGATACTCCATGAAAACAGAGTTCATGAGCCGCATAAACGTGGCTGGAGCATTTGTAAGGCCAAAGGACATGACAGTGTACTCGTAAAGACCATAACGAGTTGTGAACGCTGTCTTTGGAATGTCCTCCTTGCGGATTTTTATTTGATGGTACCCTGATCTCAAATCCATCTTTGAGAAGACTGTGGCACCGGACAACTGATCAAAAAGATCATTGATTATAGGAAGAGGGTATTTGTTCTTGATTGTCACTGCGTTGAGCGGACGGTAATCAACAACCAGCCGCGGAATGTTTGTATCTCTCTTCTTGACAAAGAGGGCAGGGCAACCCCAGGAAGAAGTACTGGGTTGTATGAACTTCTTCTCTTCCAACTCCTCTAACTGCTTCTTCAGTTCAACCAACTCTTCCGGAGGCATACGATATGTTCTTCGAGAAACAGGGGCAGTTCCAGGAACCAACTCAATGACAAAGTCCACACTTCGATCAGGTGGCATGCCAGGTAACTCCTCAGGGAAGACATCTGGAAAGTCACGGACCACCCAAACATCGGAGATTTTTGGTTTAGGCAGGGCTTCAACGGCATACAACTCAGCTTCAGGGGTAAACCTTGCCGATGGAGGTATTGCGGATGGAGCCCAGTATAGAATACTTTTGCCAGAAAGATCGGTCAGCACAATAGACCTGGCTGAACAATCAATGACAGCCTTATGCTTTACTAGCCAATCCATGCCCAAGATGACATCAATGTCAGTTGACTTGAGGGCAATGAGAGAGGTGGGGAACAACAGATGCCCTATACTGATTATGACCTCACGGGTAATCCAAATGGTTTGCCAACGAGACCCGGGAGTTGTGATCTCTAGAGGGGAGGGCATTGTCTTGAAGGTTATATCATGCTTTTGTGCAAACTCTTGAGATATGAATGTATGCGATGCTCCGGAATCAAACAGAACTGTAGCTAGGATTGAGTTTATATAGAGCGTACCCATTAGGATGCTTGGATCCTCTTCATCCTCATCAGCAGAGACATGGGTCAGACGGGCACGACCAGAGGAATATTTGTCATCCTTCTTGGGCTGAGAATATCCACGACCAGCTGGCTTATGGGGGCACTCCTTTGAGTAGTGGCCAGGCTGACCACAAGAGTAGCAGGCACCACTGGGCACAGTACCCATGGCAGGACGATAGCTTGAGCCACCAGAGGGTGGCTTAGAGTTATTGCCAGAAGACCTTGGTGCATAGGGAGCACGAGGTACAGCACTGTAAGGGATCCAGACTCGGCGCTTCTTGTTGTGAGAGGAAGACGCACGAGAATCACCTTCTTCACGCTTCTTGGATTTTTCCATATCCTTCCTTCCGTTCTCCATCAGAAGAGCACGGTTATGCAGGTCTTGGAATGACTGGAAGGTGAAAGGCAGCATCTCATAGCGAAGCTCAGGGTTAAGTCCCTTGCGGAACAGATCTTGCTTATCAGCATCATCAACCACATCACGGGGTGCATAGCGAGACAGCTGAGTGAACTCACGTCCATATGTCTCCACATCCAGCTTCCCCTGAGAAAAATCCAGGAATTCCCTCCTTTTGATGTCCATGACCGTCTTGGGGATATAGGCTGCACGGAAAGCTGTGACGAACTCCTCCCAGGTAACATCATGTCCTGGCGCTTGAAGAGCCAGAAAACCTTCCCACCAAGAACCAGCTGCACCTTCTAACTGGTAGGTGGCGAAGTTCACGCGTTCACCTGGTGGAACATGAAGAGCGTTGAACTTGCGTTCGATGGTGCGAAGCCAATCATCCGCATCAAGAGGCTCCTTGGGGTGGGTGAAGACAGGAGGCAGTGCACGGATGAAGTCCCCAAGTGTGACACAGTTGTCGGGACGACGCTCGGTGTTTTGAGCTACACGCTCCAGGAGTTGTTCATTCCTCAGGCGGTTTGTCTCAATGTTGTTAAGAACCTGCGCCATTGTGGGAGGTGGCGGCAGTTCCGGTTCAGCATTGTTTTGTCCACGTCGGTTACGACCACGACCACGACCAGCCATCCTGAAGAGAAAGACAAAGACCATGAGAAATAGATTCCTTGGAAGGATTCAACGGAATGATAACATTCACTGAATGGAAGGAACAAGATTCATATTAACTGAGGTAACTTTAGGAACACTGAGCTAAGCAACCAAGTACGGAGTACTTTTAGAGAAAACAACCCAAACTCGTAGATCCTATAAGTTTGGAAATATCAGGGTAGAGGTAAAACCTTTTTCAATCAAAACAAGGTAAGATGACTCAGCATTGGAATGACACCAGATAAGGAGTAAAAAGAATCCTATTCAGATGCTTTTGCAAATACTTTTAGCTTTCAAATAGTTTTCACAACTACTAGACTCAACATCGACCAATCGAAAGGGTTTCCTATAGGCAGTCCTGCTCTGATACCAAAACCTGTCGCGACCCCGGAGGTTGGGGCTAGACAAACCCAGATATCACATCTGGCATAAGCCTAACCTAGATCTCTAGGGCCTACAGGGTGAGAATCGGTAACACAACAGTGACTCTACGACTGAAAGCAAATATATTACAACTCTTAGCAGAGTTAAGATCCAAATTTATTACACGCAGAGGTCACTGACCACAATTCAACAAGCAACGGAAAGCAAATTATGTTATCTAGATAACAAGACTGCAAAAGGCCTAAGAGGCCATAACATAAGGCGACGTCCCACCCCATAAGTCTCAGGCTGCCGCCTAAGGAACTCCGAACTACTCATCGACGTCGAGGTAGAAGCCACCATCAGTTGGAAGAACTTCGTCTGAAACAAAGCATGCAAGGCTGAGTACAGGGACTCAGCAAGACTTAGTACAACCTGTTAGCAAAGCGGGTATGCGAGGCTTTATGTGGAGCTTATTTTGCGAAAAGCCAGTTTTCCTTTGTAAACAGGAGGGAGCAGAAGCTCGTCTCTTCAGACCATTTTCAAAAGGGATAAGAGAGCGATATCAAATCTAGCTCTAAGATCATCATGTTGAATCCACCGAATCTTCATCATCACCTGAACCTATCACCTAGGATCACCCCCTCGACACCCTGAGAAGGGATCCTTATCACACATTGACATCAAGTTTTACGATTAGGTTCAAGTTGTCTATGATCACAGAATCCATCACCAAGTCGTCCGTAACCGTGGACACGGCTTTTCGAAAAGATTTACCCTGCAGGGGTGTACAACTTTACCCACACGCGCCGACCGACTCTTAGTGCCACTAGATTAACACACCTCCTTGGTGTGCCGGCAGAGGGTGGTCGACCAAAACCTTTCCCTTACTTCGCCTATCCCATGAGTCAAACTAACTGGGGAGCTCCGTCATCGTAGGTAGCCATTCTTCGAGGCGGTCCCGGTCATTGTGTGCAGGGGATCCAGTTCAATGCCTCCAGCATCCTTCACCCCGGCCACGCCCTGTATGATGCACTTTGAAAACCTTTTCCACCTTTCCCCCATGCGTATGGCAAATGGAACTCGCAAACTAATTGACTCATGGGTAAGCTAGGTAAGTTCGGGCCAAGGGGTTCCCATGGGCCCCGTGTGGCTGTACGCTCAGTCTTGGTTCCGAAGGCGAGAACTCAGGTCCTAGTATCGGCGAGAACGAGTCAAATCACCACATCCCCATGTGGCGGCCCATCCAAGCCTTTAGCATGTTTATTAACATCATCACTGATCTTACCACGTCATCCTGTCAAACTAGGTTCATTCGTATACTAGTAGGAAAACCCTTATAGGCGGAGCTTAGTTCTGTGGCGCACCACGAAAAATGCGCCACAGAAACTTTTTTTGTGGCGCACCAGGCAAGGTGCGCCACAAAAATAGCTTAATTTTGTGGCGCACCAAAGAACCGTGCGCCACAAAAACTTGGTGGGCCCCACCAGCTGACACCCCCAATAATTGGTTTTACTATTTCTATGGCGCACGTACCACAGTGCGCCACAAAAATAAGATATTCTGTGGCGCACGGCCACAGTGCGCCACAAAAATAAGCTATTCTGTGGCGCAGCTTGGCTCGTGCGCCACAGAAATAAGGTATTCTGTGGCGCATTTGTTCAGGTGCGCCACAGAATTAGCGAACCAGATATACAAAAGTGAGCCAACCTCCCACCTACCACACTACACAAGTCATTCTTCTTCCTCCATCTAGCTCGTCCCCCCCTTCTCTCTCATACCATTTTGACTCTACTTTTCACTTGCTTGGGTATTTATTGCACTTACTTTGGTTGATACTTAATTGGAGTTGAGGAGAAGGCTCTCCATACTCTCTCCTCCTCTCGAACTCATCGATCGTGGTCTCGTCTCGGTATCGAATCTAGAAGGTGAGTAGTTGGAGGAGACATACATATGCTTGGAGGAGACATGCATATGCTTGTAGATCTTGTGTGGCCGTCGTGTGTATGGATGCTTGTTGCAGGTGAAGCGCTTGTGTGTGCCGGTGTGGTGCATGGATGTTTGCCAAAATGTTGATTCATTTCCGTTTCGGCAAGTTTTGCACTACCCATATGTCCTACTTTGAGGAGAGGTCATGCCGAATTTTTCCGCTCCATGTAATACCTTGAGGAGAGGTACGGCCCATGCATGTGTGTGCATTTGGTGCGGTTCTGATTTCCTGTTCTATGTATACCATTTGCAGGCAAGCATGGTCCTCTCGATGAGTTCCGCTCGAATCTCTAGATACAAGATAGACGCGAAGGAGGACATGATTCGGAACAATAGGCGCCAGATAAGATGTCCGTGTCGATCATGCAAACTCGAGCGCTGGATCAACCCTGATTCCGCATAACCGGAGGAGCACTGCTGAGGCGCGGTTTCATGCAAGACAACCAGGCGCGGCCGGCCCCATCAAATGGTGCGCATGAAGACCATGTCGAGCGAGATGACTATCATCATGAAGAAGACTATCATCATGCCGACGGGGACTATCATCATGAAGAAGAAGTCGGCGGAGAAGATCATCATGAAGAAGAAGATGCCGGCGGAGAACATCATCATGATGAAGAAGAAGATTCCGGCGCGACCCCGCTAATTTCGGCCTTGCGGGACTCTCATGTTCAAGATCTTCTCCTCCAGGAGACGAGCAACGATAGAGTTGCAGCTAGAGAGAGAGCCAAGCTGTCGCAAATGGAGAAAGACGGGATGACTCCGATCTTTCCTGGGTGTCGTCCGCAGGATACGCGCTTGCATGTAACGCTTGATTACCTGCAGATGAAGACGCGAGAACAAGTGGACCGATTCCAGCTTCAGCAAGAACTTAAAATTCTGGCACGATCGTCTCCCGGAGGGGAACACATTGCCAAGTAGTACCGAGGAGGCCAAGAAAGTCGTGTGTCCCCTTGACCTACCGCACGAAAAATACCACGCCTGCATTAATGATTGTGTGATTTATAGGTGCGAGTACAAGGATAGAACCACATGTCCGGTGTGTGGCCACGGACGGTACAAGGTTGGGAACAAGAAGGTACCTCGAAAGGTGGTATGGTACTTTCCTATCACTCCCCGTCTGCAGCGGTATTTCGTGGACCCTAAGGAAGCAAAGCTCATGCAATGGCACGCGGAAAGGCAGAAGCCCGAAGAAGATCCGGAGATGGGCTATATGTCCGACACACCCTTCGTACGCTGGACAGTGGCAAGCATTGGACATCGCCTTCCCTAGGTTCGGGGGCGACAGAAGGAACATCAGCCTGGGTATGAGCACCGATGGACTCAATCCGTTCGGCAACCAGAGTAGCACGCATAGCACCTGGCCTGTGTTTGTATGGCCTTACAACCTACCCCCGTGGCTGTGCACCAAGCAAAGGTACATACACCTGAGTATTCTCATTCAGGGGCCGAAACAACCAGGTGTCGACATGCATTTGTATCTCGGGCTGCTGAAAGAGGAGTTAGACACGTTGTGGAAGACGCCACCCCGTACGTGGGACACCTACACTAGAACTTATTTCGATATGAGAGCCGCGTTGATCACGACGGTCACGGACTATCCTGGTTACGCATATGTATCTGCCCAGGTGGGCCACGGATTCAACGGCTGTGTGAAGTGCATGGACGATACCCCGCATCTACAACTACCAAGGGATCCCGGGTCCTCGAAAACCGTCTACCCAGGTGCTCGAAGGTGGCTTCGCTTGGATCACCCGTGGAGAAAACGCGGTGATCTGTTCAATGGTAAAGATGAGCCCGATGGACCCCCACGCCCGAGGAGCGGCGCAGAAATCGATGATCTTCTGAAAAATTGGAAGGAGTGCCCAGCACCGGGAAAGAAGCGACCGAAGCCAGAGCCGCTGCTCGGTGTATGGAAAGCGAGGTCTGTTTTCCACGACTTGGAGTACTGGAAGGTCCTCCACACGCCCCACAGCCTCGATGTCATGCACATTACGAAGAACGTTACCGAGAGTCTGCTTGGCACTCTTTGCAACTCAGAAAAGTCCAAGGATGGACCGAAAGCAAGATACGATCTTAAACATTTTGGCATCAGGAAAGATCTTCAAGCCCCCGATACTGACGATGATGATGATGATGATGATCAGACGGAAGGGACTCAACGTCTCCGTAAAAGGGCTAAGAAGAACGCGGTGCAGCTTCCTGCTGCACCTTCACAACGAGTCCCGGAGGAGCTCGAGCAGTTTTTCAGGTGCCTCCTAGGAGTGAAAGTTCCTCACGGTTACTCGGGGAATATAAGCGAGATATACGGACGTAGCGAAGAAGAGGTTCACCGGGATGAAGTCTCACGATTGCCACGTGCTAATGACGCAGATACTTCCCGTTGCGATCCGAGGCATAATGGACGAGCACGTCCGTGATACGCTGTTTGGCCTATGCAACTTTTTTGACGTTATCACCAGGAAGTCGATCGGCGTGAGGCAGCTCAAGATGCTACAGGATGAGATCATGGTGATACTATGTGAGCTCGAGATTTACTTCCCGCCTGCATTCTGTGATATATGCGTCCATCTCCTTCTCCATGTCGTTGAAGACATCAAGCAGCTCGGCCCAACGTTCCTCCACAACATGATGCCTTTCGAAAGGCAGAACGGTGTCATGAAAGGATACGTTCGCAATAGGGCCCGTCCAGACGCAAGCATGGCCAAGGGGTTTCTAACCTACGAGTGCATCTCCTTACGCGAATTATCTAAGCACCGAGGACGACGAGGATCATGTTGGTCTACCCCCCAGGACACACCTCGGGAGGCTCGCTGGAGTCGGTCACCGCGAGGGCTACCGCTCAGTCCATGTCGGCATTGAAAATCGACGCGACGACTTTGACAGGGCTCACCGGGTCGCGCTACAACACTTAAAACTGATCGAACCTTTCGTGCAAGAGCACAAAAGCATGGTCGAGCAGAATTACATCGATATGGGCCGGCCGAGGAAGATGGGAGACGTAACCAAAAAGCACAACTCCAGCTTCACGCGTTGGTTCAAGCAAACTCAACTGCTTGAAGCACAGAGAAATACGCCTTCTACCGAAGATGAAAAACTCATATACACCTTATCACAGGGACCCGCGCATAACGTAAGGACCTATCAGGGGTACGACATCAACGGTTACAGATTCTACACCGAGGAAAAGGACAGAAATAGTGAAAATCAAAACTCAGGAGTAACTATGCTATCATACGCCGATGACGAGACTAATGTCAAGGAAAGATTTTTTGGAAGGATCGAGGAGATATGGGAGCTCAATTACTGTGGAGAGACGGTGCCAATGTTTCGTGTGAGATGGGCCAAGAAGGTCGAAAAAGAAGGCCGATATTTCACAACCATGGTTATACCCGATGCAAAATCGAAGAACGCATCCGCGAAAAATGAGCCATGGGTACTCGGTAGCCAAGTTGACCAATGCTTCTTCATCACCGATCCGTCGAGGCCTAGCCGTGTTGTCGTCAGGAGGGGCAAGAGGAGCATCATAGGAATGCAAGGAGACGCCAACGAGGAAGACTTGGACAAGAACGGTGACCCGAAGATTGAGGAGGAATTCGACAGGCACTTCGACATGCCTACTACTAGTAAAGTAAGAAGGAAGACCTCCCTACCCTCTAAAGGTTGTCCGTTCACGCGAAGAAATCTCAAGGTGGCCGGCATAAAGTATTCAACCGCCAACAACCGAAAGGGCAAGAAGATTGCGAAGAGACGCTAGCTAGAGCTCGAAGCCGGGACGAAGAAGATCTTTTTGGTCTATCACATGTGTGTGAGTGTGTGTTAGACAAGTACATCCATGTGTGTGTGAGAGAAACAAGAACGTACATGTTTGTATGAGACAATTAATTTATAATACTCTACTAATTACTAAATAATGTTGTGTTATTTATTGAAATGTAACTAAAATATGAAAAAAAGGAAGAAAAATTGTGTGGCAGCCAGGGTTCGAACCTGGCTACTAATGGGCTAACATTGACCTTAACCACTGGGCTAGTGCTAAGTAACTGTCAGTACACAGCAGTAAACCATTTTGTTTTGCTAAGTGCCTAAATTCTGTGGCGCACGCCCCTTTAGGTGCGCCACAGAATTAAGGGATTCTGTGGCGCATGTCAGAGCTGGTGCGCCACAGAATGCTTAATTCTGTGGCGCACATGGAGGGGTGCGCCACAGAATTTAGACACTTGGTGAAATAACTCGATCGACCCTTTCTTCCCCACTCACAACAGCAGTTTCTTCCCCGACAACCCTAGCGCCACTGCAACCACCACCACCGCCAAGCGCCGCCACCTAGCGCTGCTGCCGCCGAGGAGGAGGAGGAGGAGGAGGACGGCCACGCCACCGCCGAGCAGGACGCCCAAGCCCGAGCCGCCACCGCAGATCGAGGAGGAGGACGCGCGAGCCCGAGCCGCCGCCGCAGAGGAGGAGGAGGAGGACCGCCACGCCACCGCCGAGCAGGACGCTCAAGCCCGAGCCGCCCCGCAGATCGAGGAGGAGGACGCGCAGCCCGAGTCGCTGCCGCAGAGGAGGAGGACGTACAACGCCATCACCACCGCGCCCTGCCACCGCCGCCGTTCGGTGAGAGTCCCTCTCCCCCTCCCCACTCGTCCCCCTCCCCACTGTCTTGTGCCCGAATTTCGGAGAAGAAGGGCAACATTGGTCAGATTTTGTATTGTCTCATGTTCTTGTTGTTTGCATTGCCATGATCCAAGCCATCCAAGCCATCAAAGAATTGCCATGATCCTAACAGTAGCTAATTTCTTGGTTATGGCATTATATTCTTTCTATGTGATGAAATTCAGGGGCTCCATAGCTAGATGTAGAAACAAATGACCTATATCTACTTTGGTGGCATGCTGTAGTGACTACATCTCCATTGAACAAGCATTCATGAAATAGAATAATGACTCCAATGCTACTGCTAGGATTTATTAGCAATTCTTGGTGAAAGCTAATGATGCTACTGGTTTAAATGGAAATGATGAAATGATGCTATGATGCTATGATGAAATGATGAAATGTACAAGCTAGAAATTGATTTAGGTTCTCTTGTTCATGCAAATGATGCTACTGGTTTAAATGTAAATGCAAATGATGCAGTCAAATGCTATTTAATTTATTGCTTGCTATTTTTTTTAATTCATTGGTTGCTGTTTTTTTTAATTCATTGCTTGCACTAGAGCTAATAAAGTTCTTGCTATTTTTTTAATTCATTGGTTGCTATTTTTTTTAATTCATTGCTTGCACTAGAGCTAATAAAGTTCTTGCTATTTTTTTAATTCATTGCTTGCTGTTTTTTTAAATTCATTGCTTGCAGTAGAGCTAATGGTTCAATAAAATGAACAATGCAGTAGGTTTTTCAATACAATGCAGTAGGTTTTTTAATAAAATGAAATGCTACTGCCTAGTTGATTTTGAATTGATGCTAGGATTTGTTAGCAATTCTTGGTGAAAGCTAATGATGCTACTGGTTTAAATGGAAATGATGAAATGATGCTATGATGCTATGATGAAATGATGAAATGTACAAGCTAGAAATTGATTTAGGTTCTCTTGTTCATGCAAATGATGCTCTTTTGGTTTAAATGTAAATGCAAATGATGCAGTCAAATGCTATTTAATTTATTGCTTGCTATTTTTTTTAATTCATTGGTTGCTGTTTTTTTTAATTCATTGCTTGCACTAGAGCTAATAAAGTTCTTGCTATTTTTTTAATTCATTGGTTGCTGTTTTTTTTAATTCATTGCTTGCACTAGAGCTAATAAAGTTCTTGCTATTTTTTTAATTCATTGCTTGCTGTTTTTTTAAATTCATTGCTTGCAGTAGAGCTAATGGTTCAATAAAATGAACAATGCAGTAGGTTTTTCAATACAATGCAGTAGGTTTTTTAATAAAATGAAATGCTACTGCCTAGTTGATTTTGAATTGATGCTAGGATTTGTTGGCAGTAGAAAATTTAGGTTTAGAAAATGAAAATGCTTGGGTTAATAAAATGAAATGCTCTTTGCCTAGGATTTGTTGATTTTGAATTATCGCTTGGGGTTTCAAGATAATAATGCTACTAGTACATGAAATGCTACTGTAAGTCACTAGCATTTCCATATGATGCTCAAGCTTCTGCTATTTAATTATCTCTGGAATTTTATATGTTGATGTTCTTTATTGCTAGCTACTGCTAGCTAGGATTTGTTAGCAATTCTTGGTTCAAGCTAATGATGCTACTTTGGTTAGTGCTACTGTAAGTATAAGTGGTTAGTGCTACTGTAAGTATAAGTGTAATGCTCCAGGTTTTGATGCTCCAGGTTTTGATGTAGTTGTATGCTTCAGGTTTTGATGCTTCAGATTTTGATGTAGTTGTAGCTCCAGGGTTTGATGCTTCAGGTTTTTGATGCTCCAGGTTTTGTTGTAGATGCTCTAGGTTTTGATGCTTCAGGTTTTTGATGCTCCAGGTTTTGATGTTGTTGTAGCTCCAGGTTTTGATGTAGTAGTATTTGGATACAATTTTGTATAATGATGAACATGGTTAGAATCTGTGAATATGGTGATGAATGTGGGCTCCAGGTTTTGCAGGGATTTCATTGAGTTGCCCATTTCTCCCGAAGCGTTGATTAACTTCCGTTTCGGTTGAGAAATGGGCACTCCTACGTAGAAAAAATAGCAAAGGTCATGCCGAATTTTTTGGTTGACTTTTGTACTAACTTGTTGCCTCTTTTTAATGAAGTGCAAAAATAAACATGTCGCGCAACACTTCTAAGCCCAGGAGCCAGAACGAAGAAGCGAGAGAGGCCAACAAGGACTTCTGGGAGGGCTACGAGCAGCCCCGGAAGGCCGCCGCCGAGTCGCCCGACGATGAGGAAGAGGGCCGGGACACTGCCTCCGAGGGAGAGGGCCGGGGGGCCGCCGCCGACACCGGCGACGATGACGATACCTGGGACGACGCCGCCCAGACCGGTGAAGAGACGACCGGTGAAGAGAACGCGGCCAACCGCACGGAAGGTGATAGCGGCGGCAACCCTCAGGAGGGTAAGAAGAAGAGGACGGCGAGGAGGCCAAGGAGGGATCGGAGGCCGCAAGTGCTCGCCAACGTCACCGATGTTGTCACGGTAGTCTCCCAAAGTGGCCTACCGATGGAGCCTTCGTGGGTTGCCAAAGGGTACGGCATGCAACTAGGGTGCATCGTCCGTGAAACCGTGCCGATCCTAACTCATGACCTCAGAAGCAAGGAGAACGAGGCTATCGTCCAATCCCTCCTCCAGAAGCTTCACCAACGATACACGTTCCCGGAGCCGTTCAATAAGAAGGTGGACTCTTTAGCTCTCACGAAGATGAGCACCGCCTTGAGCAGCTGGAAGAACCGGCTGAAGAAAAAGATCGACGCCGGTGAAAGCTGGGAGAGGATAAGTAGCAAAGAACCATCGCTCTCCTTAGAAGACTTTAATGCATTCAAGTCTTACTTAGAGAGTGACGATGTTAAAAAATGGACCGCCTGGGGGAAGAAAATGCGGGATTTGAACTTAGGGACCCACCATTGCGGAAGCGGCGGTTACCGAGGAAAACAGCCCACTTGGGACAAGGAGGATGCCGAGATGGTACGTCTGGGAAAGAAAACCCCTGGCACAAAATCCAGGATGAACAGGCTAGGAACTTTGTCCGGTCCCGCTACTACTTAGACTGGAAGACGGGGGAATTTATTACGGATCATGAAGACGTGAAGGATTTCGAGAAGTACCTGGTAAGGATAGTTCTATATTATTTCGCTCATCTTATTAGGCAATGAAGCCAAATGGGCTAACCTTAAGTTCCTTTGTCTGAAGGATGAAGAGTTGACGAAGGCTGGCCTGTCGTCCCAGGGGTCGACGGAACCGTGGGACACGCCTTTCAACAGGGCGATGAACAAATACAAGGAGAGGGAGCTAGACAAGCCACCGACGTCGGGTGGCCGTGTGTCCGGCTTTGGCACAAGTATGAAGCTATCCGAGTACTACGGATCGGATGCCAAGACGAGAAAGCTGGAGAGGAGGTCATCGGCAAAGGATAAATCCGAGGTTCAGGAGCTGAAGAAGAAGGTGGAGTCACTAGAGAAGCTGGTGGCCGAAAAGCCTCTGGAGAACACGGAGATGATGAACAAGTTATTGGACGAGAAGATCCGGCAGATCATCCCCCTGGGTTGATGGAGGGGTTAGCTGCTTGGAATGCGGGAGGTCAAGTGGGGCCGATACATGTGCCCAGCATTAGCGGCGGCAACTCAAGCTTCCACGTGTCGCCGACGGTGCCGCTCCACCCGACGCCGGCGTCGGGGCTCCACCAGACGCCGCCGCAGCTCCAACCGCCGCCGCAGCTCCAACTGGTCGCATCGACGCCCCCAACCGCCGCCCTTGTATCGACAGTAGCCGAGATCGACGCCATCAAGGAGGTAAACTCATTAGTTACTCCTTCGCGTCATCTTCTTTAACTATATATGCCTTTCGTGACTGCCATCTCACGATGCCCAACATGGCGCCCCTGACTCAGGATGAACAATGCATACTTCTGCAAACGGTGGAGCCCGGCGGCAAGTTGGTGGAAGTTGCTAGCGGCTATGTCATGGCTTCCCGCGTTATGCACGGCACTACATTGGCGAAAGACGTGGCGAAGGTCAAGTTGGTAATGGTAGTGCCGGAGTACCGCTACGCCATCCCCCCTTTCAACCTCCGGGCACAGACGAAGGCGACGTTTTGCCCCTTGGGGATTGCACCTCATGGCTTATGACATGGCCGAAGAACCAGATTAAATGCGGGGGGGTCTTCCGAGTGGTAAGAAAAGCACCGGCGCCACCTCCCCTATCATCCGGCCCAAGATCGCCGGCGCCGACGACACCCTTAAGGAAACGGCGGTCGCCGCCCCACTACTGAAGGAACCGGCGGTCGCCGCTGCCACCCGGAAGGAACCGACGATCGCCGTCACCACCAGACGCCACAAACAGTTGTTGGGAGCGCTACCGCAACGACCGTCTACTAGACACACGGTACGCCAAGCGGCGGCATCGCAACCGCCACCACCTAAGGTCCAGGACATGGCGCCACTTGATGGCAACGATGTAGATGATGATGATGACATCGATGCCTACATCAACAACGGCGCTGCAGCCAAGATATGTACTTGCCTCCTATGGATGAACAAGCCTTCCGCACAGACGTCGAAGAACTTACTCGTCCCCCGAGCGTAACGTAGCAGCGCCTGGTCTTCATGGGTCTTTCTCAAGACACTCCTCCGGAGGCTGGCAATCCAGCTCAAGTCAAGCCTGCTACCGTTTTCAGCCCTAACACGCTGCGTAAGACGATCATCGGGGAGCCACCCAAATCAACCCCAGCAACCTCAGAAGCACCACCAGCACCCGAAGCACCACCATCAGCACCACAAGCACCCCCGGTAGGTCGGGTGAAGAAGGGAAGGAAGAGAGGAGCCAAGAAGGGCGCATCTTCGAGCCAGCCTGCTCCTAAGAGGATCCGGGCCGACGACATGGTACCACCTACCCCGGATGGCTTGCCCCGGTGTCATGAAGGCTGGTAAACCTATACCGCCTCCGGACATGGAACACCTCGCAAGTGGACAAATGCTCCCTTTGCGGCACTCTATTCATTATCAAGAGAGCGTCCTTCTTAAAGAAAAGGATCCAAATTACCCGGTGTTCTCGGTCAAGGTGCCGTCCGACCAGAACCGTCAATGAAGACCCCGCGAATATCTTCTTCATAGCGTTCGAGGACGTCTTCAATCTATTTCACTCGAAACGGCTCGACTATAACTTGGTCCGCCTATACGCGATCAATCTTCAGATGAAGATCAACGAGAGAGAGAGACCCCGCCACATCGCGGTAGCGGATCCCTACTACATGCGCGATAGCCAGCTCCAGAGACGGCTCAAGGACACGGACCAAGGCGGTGCGGTACCTCCAGAACTTCATGCTCGTGCACAAAGAGAGCAACACCATTCTTCTGCCTGTCTTTCCCGAGTAAGTACACATCCGCTCACGGCCGTCGTAACTTATGATTTCTTATATATTTCTTCCATTGCCGATCATTTCCAACATGCCATTTCAATTGCATGTGTTGAGCAGGGACAAATACGCACACTCATCATCCTAGATCCAAAGTGGTCACTAGCCCGGTATTTCGACTCGTCGAGTACGACGACGAAGAAAGACTACACGAGAATAAGGGGTGTTCTCGATGAGGCTATCCTTGGCTACTCCAAAAGTGGAGGCACCTTCGACAAGAATGGGCAATATATCAGGCCGGACACTAAAAAGATCGGGTTCAAGCACGTGATCAACTTCCCTTGTATCAAGCAGCCGGTGGCAGCATTAAGGAGGCCTTCTATGTCCTCCATCACCTTAAAGGGTTTGTCGAGGATGCAGAGATGATGTCTCTGCCACCTAGTAAGCGAGACCCCATTAAAATGTCGGGGGAAATCAGTGATGATGATCTTAGAAAAGACTTCCATCGCATCCAAGTAAAGCTCTCGGAAATTATCTTACAAGATGTATCCAACGGATCGGGGCTCTTACACGCAGCCAGAGCGTTGCCTAAGAGGGATATCGAAGAACGCCTACATAGGCAGGGTGATGGAAGGACGTGGACGACGAAGGACTTGTACAAGCCGTTCCGGAGCCGCTCAAGAAGACGTCTCGTTGACCGAGGCCGGTGTGCCTAGCATTACTTTGAATCGATAGACAATTTGTACCGTGTTGTAAACTAAACTTGCTTAATTTGCTCGAAACGGTGGTCGTCGTTGTTGGACTTCAATTTCTATTGTAGTCGTTATCGTTGAACCATATTACTTATGTGATACCGATGCTATATTTCTTTTAGGTTTATTATTATTTCCTTGCTTTAATTCTTGTGAATATGTATGCATGTGAACCCTCTAACTCTTTCCATTGCGTTATATACTAATATGCCTTGTGTCCATAGAGATGACGTACTACGTCGTGTTCGAGGGGCGGGTTCCGGGAGTGTACGAGGAGTGGGAGGAGTGCAAGAAACAGTGCACAAGTTCGGCGGCAAGCTGCTACAAAGGGTACCCGACTAGACACGAGGCGGTTGCCAAGTGGAGGGCGCACCAAGCGAACAAGAGCAAGATGAAGACCTTCCTTGTGCTCTCGCTCTTGCTCACCATCGTCGCGGCGGTACTCTATTTCATCCTAGTGTAGGCGGCGGCCAGTGTCACTTCGTTTGTATCTAGAGATGATGAGAACTTTCTTAATTTGCATGGATTATGAGTTGTATGGAGCTATATGTATAACTCGATCGGGCTCTAAGTAATGTGATGATGATGTGATGATTATATATGTCCATATTATATCTGTCTATATTATATCAGTATATAATCTGTATACTGTGTATAAAACCAGTATAAAACCTGTATAATACACCAGGGAGCACAAAATCGAGTATACCTGTAGATAGTTCTGTGGCGCACCAAAAAATAATTCTGTGGCGCACCTATTTCTGTGGCGCAGCTATATCACATGCGCCACAGAACTACTTATTTCTGTGGCGCACCGGCCCAAGTGCGCCACAAAAACCTTAATTCTGTGGCGCACGGCCAGATGCGCCACAGAAAGCTTATTTTTGTGGCGACGTTTCTGTGGCGCACCCTCCATGCGCCACAGAATCAAATTTTCGTGCGCCACTGATGAGGCTTTTCCTACTAGTGCTCTGATTCATCAACCGGATGGATCAGACTTCAACAGCTAAGCATGGCTAAGCATAACACATATACGGCTCTAACGATGCGAATAAGCTCAGACCTAGTTTTGCTGGGAGCGGTGGATCAGTAACTCTGGGCTACAAGGATGGAATATGCACACATAGGATATCTAGAACTGCCGATAAAACATATTTGAAGCGGATGCAATATGTAAGAACCAGAAGTAAAGCATTTCGAAACCATATATGAACCAGGTTAGGGCTTGCCTTGTCCCTCGTTGTTCTGATGCTGCTCTTCGGTGGCGTTGATCTCGGGTTCGCGTTCGATCCCTATCGATGAAGAACCAAACACCGGAAAGGAAAAGCACAATCAAGACAAGGTACAATGCAATGCACATAGAATATGATGACATGTCATATTAAAGGGGTTTGGGTAACCCTAGGTGCATCGATGGAAATTAAAGGGGTTCGGCTTCGAACCCCGACATATGAGAGGGGTCAAATTAGGGTTTCTACTAAGGCTCATATTTAATTGGTTCAAAGATGTATGAAACATGGATAAACAACTAGGATTTGTTTTTCTGATCATTTTGATATATAATTTTATATTTTTCTTATTTAAAATGAATTACTTATGAATTTCCAAAATTTAATTCATTTTAAATCAATTTCAGAAAATTATATAAATAATAATAAAGTTGGACCCACATGTCATAATATTATTCTTTTCTAAAATATTTATGAAATTATTAAAATCCTGAGCAGGGGACCCCACATGTCAATTAATTTCTATTTATTGAAATTACAGAAATAGAAAAAGGAATTACAGAAATAGGAAAATTAAATATGGCATCATGCTGATGTCATCATGACGTCAGCCGGCCATGAGCTCGCAATTGAGCTCCGGTGGAGCTCCAATCCGCGGCTCCCGTGGGCGAGAGGACGCGCGGTTGGGGGCAAAAGACGCGCGACGATGCGGGGAATCGAATGGTGGCGGCGCCGCCCGCCTTTGGTCGCCGGAGCGCGACCGGCGACGAGGAGCGGCGGAGGCCGGGTCGGGTGCTCGTGGGGGCGAAGCTAGAGGGGGAGAGGGAGCAGACCGAGAGGACAGGGAGGTGCAGTGTCTCACCGCGAGCGCCTTGGCGTGGTCGGCGACGGCCGGGGAGCCTCGCCGGCGCCGGAATCGACGGTGGCCGGCCGGTCCTGCGAGGTAGGGTTAGGTCTGGGCGAGGCGCGGGAGAGCACGGGGAAGGGGGAGAATGGGGCTAGGGTTCCAGGGCGCGGCGGCGAGCTACTTGTAGCCGTCGGGGGGCGGCGGAGCGCATCGTGGCCGCCGGCGCCATCGCTCGGCCGGCAGCTCTCCACCGAGCTGCTTCGGTCGGCGGGGAAGACGGCATTTTTGCGCTTAACCCCCTGGAAAAGCTGTTGGGCTAGTGAAGGGGTGCGGCTGGGCCACTTGGGCCGTTCTGGGCTGCGGCCAGAGAGAGGAGAGAGGGAAGAAGAGATGGGCTGCGGCCCAGGGGAGAGAGAAGAGGGTTTCTCCCCCTTTTTTTCTGGTTTTCTTTTCTTTCTTTTTTCAAATTCAAATTTTCAACTCAGTTTTGAATTTTGTTTGAACTCAGAAATTGTCAAAGAATAATAAACACACATGGCTCATTGAATAACAACAATGCCATGTTGCCTAATTTATAAAATCTTGAGAGATTTTGAATGGAGAAGAAACAGAGAGAGATTTGCATAATTGAAAATTATTAAACTTTGATGTAGAATTTACTCAAATGCAAACTACATGCATGAGATGCACATGATCACTCGTTTATTTATAAACACAAGGTTGGGATGTTACACCACATCTGTCGGAAGATAACAGCAGGCGAAAAGAAGCTCCACATCTGTTGGTTCATATGAACTTCAGATACTGCAGCCAAAGGTCCAAACAAGCCACACCCCAGCAATCGCTCCCGAGGACATGGCTTCAGAGCACGGCGATGTTAGTATGGATTTGCTTAGCACCCGACTATTTCAACAAAAACCAGAGCGATGAAATCGACACTTATCAACAAGAGATTAAGAGTAAACACTTTTTGGAATGTTTCTGGACAGAAACGAAAGCAATTAGTTTACCAACCGAAGGCCCCAATTACACCTGTTTTACTCCTTGAAGGGCCTACGGTAGGACAATCTTCAGGTGTCTCTATACACCCTGCAGCTGATGGTACTCTTGATGGGGAACATGATGCAGCGGCTAGTGACAACAATGTTGACTCGAACAAGAAGATGAGGAAAGGATCGGCGGATCAGGCGGGTGCTGTGGAGCAGCCCCGCTAGACGCAATGAGTCTTTTGGCGTGGAACTGTCGCGGGCTGGGGTCGGACGCGACAGTCGGGGAGCTTCGCTGGTTAGTGAAGACATTTTGACCCTCCCTCCTCTTTTTATCCGTGACAAAGATGAGGGAAGATAAAGTCCGGAGGTTTATGTGGTCGTTGGGCTACAATTGTTCATATGCTGTCAGCAGCGTTGGATTGAGTGGGGGCTTAGCCCTCTTCTGGTCGTCGTCTATTACGGTGGAAGTAAAGGCATGTAATGCGAGATGCATTGACGCTTATGTCAGTGTAGAAGAATCACCGAAGTGGCGGGTGACCTGTGTCTACGGTGAACCAAAAAGAGAACAGCGCTATGAGTTCTTTGATTTTCTACGTTTTCTTCGTTCACAGTGGACTGGACCGTGGGTGTGTTGTGGGGATTTTAATGAAGTTTTGTCACATGATGAATACTTTGGGCCTCGGGACAGAACAGACAGACAAATTTCTTTGTTTAGGAGTTGCTTGAGGATTGTAATCTCCAAGACATGGGTTTTTCTGGGCCTAAGATGACATGGAGTAACATGCAAGAGAATGGTAGCCTAGTTCGTGTGAGACTCGACCGAGCAGTTTGTAATGGAGAGTTCTCTACTATGTTTGATGATGCTGGGGTGGAAAATATTATCACTTCCACATCAGACCACTATGCTGTAGTACTACTTACGTGGGCACATGATGTCCTGGATAGGACATGTGCTCCAGTCCAACGTGGTTTCCGCTTTGAAGCCATGTGGTTGCGAGCACCTGATTATCGTGAGGCAGTGGAACATGCATGGCGGGACAGTAGGGATGGAAATACGTCCCTACGAGCTACATGGTCGACCCTGAAGTCTGTTGCTGTGTCACTGCAAAGTTGGAGCCGACAGGCTTTCGGTTCAGTTCGCAGGAAAATTCAGAAACTAGAGAAGAAGCTGAAACGGCTGCGTGAGGCTGCAGTGTCCCAGGCCAATGTTGCTGAGGAGCGACATGTCGAGAGACAACTATGTGAATTGTTCGAGCATGAGGAGGTGATGGCTCGGCAGCGGTCTCGTGTGGAGTGGTTGCGTGAGGGGGATCGGAACACCGCCTTCTTCCATGCTCGGGCGTCGGCTCGCCGACGTACGAACAAGATTCAATACCTCAAGCGACCAGATGGTTCACGATGTGACAAGCAAGATGATATTAAAGGTATGGTGCAAATATTTTATGAGGACCTTTTTTCATCTGAACCTTGTCCGAGCATTGATGCAGTTCTTGAATCCATTCCGACTAAAGTAACTCCAGATATGAATGAGGATCTTCTGAAACCCTGCACGGACAGTGAGATCAAGGCTGCTCTTTTTCAAATGGGCCCGACTAAATCGCCAGGGCCGGATGGTTTCCCGGCGCTTTTTTATCAGACTCATTGGGATTTCTTCCAAGCGGAAATTTGTAATGCTGTGAGATATTTCTTGGAAGGAGGGGAAATTCCAGAGGGGATGTGTGACTCAGTTATTGTACTCATCCCCAAGGTGGCACATCCGGATCTCTTGACAAATTTTCGCCCAATAAGTTTATGCAACGTGCTTTATAAAATTGCTTCTAAAGTGTTAGCCAACAGATTGAAGGTGATTCTGCCTCATTTCATTTCTGAATACCAAAGCGCCTTCGTTCCCGGCCGTCTTATTTCCGACAATGCTTTGGTGGCATTTGAGTGTTTGCACACCATTCGTAAACAACAGTCCAAGCAGCCACACTTCGCCTTGAAGATTGACATGATGAAGGCATACGATCGTGTGGAGTCGATCTATCTCCATGGTTGTTTAGAGAAGCTTGGTTTTGACCCGGCATGGATTAGCACGATCATGAGATGTGTCACGTCTGTTTGTTATGCAGTGCGTGTCAATGGAGACCTTACCATGCCGATCGTACCCTCGCGAGGCATTCGTCAAGGGGATCCGATCAGTTCGTACCTCTTTCTGTTATACACTGAAGGAATCTCCTGTTTGTTGAATGCCATGCAGAATAGTGGTGCTTTGAGTGGCATCAAGAATGGGAGGAATGGACCAGCTATCTCTCACTTATTGTTCGCAGATGATAGTATCTTTTTTGCAAAAAGTGACCCCTGTAGTGTGGAGGCCTTGAAGGAAACACTTAATACTTATTGTGCGGGCACATGGCAAAAGATCAATCTGCAAAAATCGTCAGTGTTTTTTGGCTCCCATTGCAAGGATGTCATTAAATCATATGTCAAGACCAAGCTTGAGGTGCAGAATGAGGCGCTGCAGGAGACCTACTTGGGTATGCCCACGCATGTGGGACGATCACCGACTAGCACCTTCAAGTTCTTGCCAGATCGTATGTGGAATAGATCAAATGGATATACAGAGAGGCCAATGTCGAGGGCGGGAAAAGAAACTTTTCTGAAATCCGTCATTCAGGCTATTCCTACTCATGTCATGAATTGTTTTGAGCTCCCGGTTGCCACATGTGATACTATGAGATGTACAATCTCAAATTCGTGGTGGGGAGTGGAGAACGGGAAGAAGAAAATGCACTGGCGCTCGTGGGAGTGGCTCTCAACACCAAAATCGCTTGGTGGTATGGGTTCCGTGATATGTCTCTTTTTAATCAAGCGATGCTCGGAAAATAGTGTTGGCGCATATTCGTTGTGTGCGAAGGTTCTGAAAGGAAGATACTACCCAAATGGAAGCTTCTGGTCTGCGTCATGTCCGAGAACTGCTTCATATACTTGGCGGAGTCTAATGTTTGGGAAGGATCTTCTATCCAGGGGTATTCGTTGGGGTGTGGGAAATGAATCGACAATTCAAATCACCAAGGATAAATGGATCCCTGACACCCCGGCCTATTTAGTGAACCCGATGGTTCCTTTATCTGATGGACAAACTGTTGATACCTTGATAAATAGTGAGTCCAAGAGTTGGAATGAAGTGCGGCTACGTGAAGTATTCCATGAACAGATCGTGCGCAAGATCCTAACTGTACCTATCAGCTCACACGGTGAGAACGACTTTGTATCATGGCCCTTCACAAAAACTGGATGCTACACTGTACGTTCAGCTTATAATTTAGCACGTACTGAGCAGTTTCATTGTGCAAGAAGTAATCCCTGCAAGGGTTCTAGCTCACGGCAATGTGAAGAAGAGAAGGGATGGAAAAGAATATGGGCAATCAATGCGCCACGGAAGATGAAAATTATTTTATGGAGATTTTCCCATGATTGTCTTCCGACTGGATTTCAACTTTGTCGGAGACATATACCAGCACCCGATACTTGCATTTTTTGCAACCGGGTGGAACGTAAAGAACATACCTTTCTTTTCTGCAGCTATGCTGAGGAGGTTTGGGAGGCCATTAAGGAGTGCTATGGCATTCATCTCCAACGTCGTTTCTTCCTATCACCTCGCCAATGACTGTTTGATGTGCTTGAGAGATGTTCAGGTATTCAGCAACAGCTATTACTTTGACCTTCTGGCATTTATGGGAGGCTAGGAATGATGCGAGGAATAATGAGGGGATTATACACCCTTGAAGAATTGTCGAGAAGATGAAGGCATATGTTGATATTGTGGTTCTGCATTGCTTCAAGAAGCCCCGGGCTTCCCGGTGTGAGTCATCGTCATCACCTTTGAAATGGACTCCGCCGCCGGCCGGCACTATCTTGATAAATGTAGACGCCGCTATTTTTGCATCATCTCGACGTATGGGTATTGGTGCTGTGATCCTAGACCATCGTGGAGAATGTTTGGCAGGCTTCAGTGATCATCTCCCAGAGGTCACGACACCAGAATTGGCGGAGGCGCTAGCCATCAGGCGAGCAACCTCTTTTTCGCACACTCAGGGTCATCGGTTTCTAATTGTGGCATCTGATTGTCTATCCCTAATCCATAGGCTTAATGATCCAGCGATGGGTCGATCTGGCCTGGGTGCAGTAGTGGCAGATATCAAATTGATGGCGACATCCTTTCAGTCTTGCAGTTTCAAGCATATTCCCCGTGGTTTGAATAGTGCGGCTCATCAGTTAGCTCGTTCCAGTGAACTATCTAGTTTTTTTAGTTTTCATGGTGCTGTTCCGGAGTTTATACGGCAATATTTATGTAATATTTATGTACTGATGTTAAAGTTTGAATAAAGAGCGCACTTTTCCCTAAAAAAAAACCAGACTAAACGGACGACCTAGATCATCTAAAGTGGAGATCCAACGGCTCTAAATGCACCAATCGGAGGTGTCCGCATGGGTCACCAACAGGATTAATTGTTGTAATAATTACTACTGCAAGATGGTTTACATCAAGCTTGAAACTTGGAATTTTTGCTTTGTTTATTTGAAAAAATGACTGGACTGAAAATTAATTTTCACAAAAGTGATTTTTTTGTTTGGGGGAGGTTGTGGATAGAATTTTTTTGAGGAAATATTTACTTGCAAAATGGGTTCACTCCCCATGAAATATCTAGGAGTACCCACTAATGTAAAAAGAATAAGAAATAATGATTAAAAGCTAGCTAAAAACAAAAATGGAAAGTAAATTAGGATGTTAGCAAGGAAAATGGCTCGCTGTGGGTGGGAAGGTTTGTTTGATTAGTTCATCACTCTCAAGCATACCGCTATATATACTATCTTTCTACAGAGTGGCCAAAGGCCCGTAAGTAAGAATGGATATGCAAAAATCACATTTTTAGTGGGAGGAGGTTAAAAACAAGAAAAGTATCATCTTGTGAATTGGGACATTGTTTGTCCTCCAAAAGACCAAGGTGGTCTAGGCATTCTAAATTTGGATTTAATGAATATATCTTTATTGGATAAATGGTTATGGAAACTTTTCAGCGAGGATGGAAAATGTCAACAAATTTTAAGGAACAAATTCCTTTCTTAAGTAACTCTTGGCCAATTGGAAGTTAAACCCGGTGATTCCCATTTTTGGCAAGGTTGGATGGAAGTTAAAAAATTATTCTGGCCTTGTTGTAGAATTGTGATTGGCAATGGAGAAATTACACGGATATGGGAAGATCATTGGCTCCATGATTGCCCTCTCTATGTGACTTTTCCTAGACTTTACTCATTTTCTCTAAACCAAGAGATCAATATTTGTAAAGTATTTTCTACCGGGATCATAAATCTCAGATTCAAAAAGGCTATGGTTGGGCAAAGAAAATAAAAATGGCTAAGAATGTGTGGTGTGTGTGGGGATGTGACTTTGTCAGAAGATTCAGTTAAGCTATATTCGAATTTGTCCGACATGGGGGCCTTTCAGTGTGAAATCTTTTTTATTACGCTCTATAGAATTATGGGGTGGTGCCGTACAGGTTTATGTGGAACATTAAGATTCCTATGCGAGTTAAATGTTTCTTTGGCTAGTGCTGAAAGGTAGCATCTTGATGAGGGATGTTCTATTGCAAAGGTGTGGGTCATGTTCGAAGAGTTTCTTATTATGTGGAAACAATGCATCGATTGACCATCTTTCTTTTCTCGCCCTTTAGCCAGATATGTGTGGAATGTGTCGAGTGTTGCTTTCAGTTTCCCGTCCCTTCACCAATGTCCAGAGTTGTGTGAACATCTGGCTTAAAGGGTTGTAGGATCTGAACCGAAAGCTTGTTGCGGTGGTGATAACGGATGTTTTCTGGGGGACTGGAAAACAAGAAACCTAGCATGTTTTTCAAAAGAAGTGGCCAGATGAACCGATTGCAGTCATATACAAAATTTGCTATTGGATTAATTTATGGAGTTCTTTGCAGGTGAAGGACATCACAAAGGATCGACTACAATGTCTCGCAAAGTTGGTGGAGCGAATTGCAACTAAGATGTTCAACCCCAGGAGGAGATCGGTGTCATGGACCCCAAGGCTGGCAATGTAGAAAAAGTAGACAAGAATACATTTTGGCAAAACAGAAAAAACAAAGAACTGAAGTCGTCGAAGCATGTAGCCTAGGAGAGAATGTTCCAAGTGTGAGGGTTTGTAGCTCCAGGATGTGTTGTCTCTGACCTATGCACCCCTTTCCTCTTCTGTATTCTCATCATCTGGCTTAGGCGGTTTAGTTTCTTCTTTCTTTATTTCTTTCAAACAAACTCTCTATTCCATGGCTGGTTGGTGGCGGTGCTGAGATTTGTAGCAAACAACATTTGGTTTCTCTTAAGTGAAATCAGGGAAAACCCTTTAATTCAAAAAAAAAATGTAGAAAGAATATTGTCCATCTCTTTGTTGGCAATTCCAAACATGGAATTGCTTAGACCTTCGTCATATTGATTGTGTTTGTGATCGACGGCGTCGAGATGATAGAATGAAAAAACAAAAAGTGCTATAAGGACATGTACAATGTGATAAGGGCCCGTGCTGTTCGAGTTCATCGTCGTCCTCAAGGGCGACCCACACGACATCCAGAGGCTGCCGGACACCTTTGCCGACTTCGCTGCATCTGCGGGAGGATGACTGTGGCTGCTACCAGTGGCTCGTCGACGTGATCTACGACGCGCGCGGCAAGATGTACCTCCACATCGGTTGGGAGAAGGTCGCGCGCTACCACCGCCTCGAAGCCGGCTTCGTGCTCGTGTTCTCCTACTTTGGCGACAGGGACATGAGCGTCAAGGTGTTCGACGAGACGCGTTGCCGCCGGAACTACCATGGCGACGGCACCGACGAGGACGACAACTGAAGAGTGTTGTTTCTTCGCAGCGAATATATGCACGAAGGTTTCTGGTTGTTCTTCCTCGGAAGAACCAACAGGGGCACCCTCACCAGCTGGATTTTCCAGTTTGGGTGATTGGGTGTGCTCTCGAGTGTTCTTTCTTGGCAGGGAACACACGAAACCTTCGATGCTCGGCCTAGTTAGGTTTAATTCTTTTGCAATATTTTATATTTGTGTCAACCATAGTTCAAACAATGTATTAGTTTATGGAAAACCATGTTCCAAATTATGTCTTCGTGTAAACCACGTTCCCAATTATGTATTAGTTTGTGGAATATTTCTTCTCTTTATTGAAATAAAAATGCAAAAAAATAATATTTTAATGTTTGGGGTGGCGTTTGGGGGACGCGGCTGGGGATCGACGTCCCCAAACGCGACACGAACGAAACACGTCCCCAAACGCTCAATTCGGCACCGTTTGGGAGACGGTTTGGGGACGCGACTGTAGATGCTCTTAATTTAGTGTGCTTACAAGAAGAAACTAGACTTCACTAACTAGACAAATGCCTAATAGGAGTCTTTCATGTGCAAACAATTAAGAACATATGCTTATAAATACTTGGTTCATTTTCGTAAATACCCCTCTAAGGAAAAATGTGGGTAAGATCAAAATTTCGTCGATTAAAATATCAAATGATTAAAACTCGGATTAGGTTATTAGGGTCGGTATAAACTTTTTTGTTCCTCAAAAAAGGAAGCCTATTAGGGTCGGTGATAGTGGGCGGCAGGAAAACCTATTAGAATTGGAATCCGTCCTCCGGCTCCCACCCGGATTGAGATCCGGTGACATGCCCATAGCATGTCACCAATGAACAGTAACTGTGACATGCACCTAGTTTTTGGCCGTTGGATCCAAACTCGATGGACAGATGAACATGAATATGACTATGCTACAGTGTACGTGCTACAGTGCATATGCTACAGTACGCACGCTACAGTGTACCTGCTACAGGAACGGGCACAGTGACGCGCTACAGTACTTAATCTGGTCCGCTCGTTTTTGATCCAACGACCCATAGTGCATGTCACCGCACATCGGTGACATGCCTTGTGCAATCACCGTTGTGCCGAGTTTCCTCGCACTGCCGCTCCCTTGCGACGCCGACCTCGCTTCCGGCATGTTAACGCCGCCACCGCCGCCAAACTACCAAGAACAAGAAGGTCTCTCTCTTTCCAGATCTCGATTAGTAATGCCGATTGCTACCGTAGCCATCGTTCCTCAGGGAGCAACTTCAGTAGTCACCAATCGCGATTTTTCCATGTTGGGCAGTTAGGGTGATTAGATTCGGCGGCGTGGCCTGCCTATGAAGAAGTTACTACTAGCAAATTGATTTTTTTTTTCGCAAAAAAAGTTACGGAGTAACTTTTTTGTACGGCTGGCCCTTACATCCCGTTCTGTACTGGAACAATGAACATTATACTCTCTTCCAGGTGATTCTCGCTATGACAAGAAGAGGAGATTACAGCAAGGCCGCGCCGGAGAGTCAAGTAGCAGACTACCACCGGATGAAGATCTGGAGAGCCTCTTCTCATCGTTAACGATCGACAGCATCCTCTCTGAAGGAAATTCAGGTTGCGCCACATCGACCCGATGCTAGGTGGTCAATACCAAAAGAATTTATATACTGCTTTTAGGAGTCACAAATTTGCTGTTGATGCGCCACCGCCAGCCATTGACTTGTTGTTCCATGGTTTTCTGGTCGAATTTGCATATTTAGGCTTGATAAATATCCTCTTTCCGCTCTGTACCGGAAATCGACATTCTACTGCTTTTAGGAGTCACAAAATTTGTAAAATTAGGATGTGCATTGCTTTGATGATTCGGGTGAGAAATCTACTTCTTACTGCTTTCAGGAGATTTTTGCAAGAATAGGAAGAGGAAATCTGGCCAAGAACCCGCTGGATATTTAAACAGATTACCGGATGATTATTTGGAAAAGATGTTGTCATCGCTTGCGATCCAAGATGCCGCAGTTACTACTTCTGTTTCCGAACAATCGGAGGAACAGGGCTCTCATCTCGTATTTAGTGAGCACACCGTATTTTCTGAGGAAAGTTCAGGTTGCACCACTTCCATTAAATGCAATGATCCAGAATCTATGAGTTTGAGATCAGACAAATTCATTGATAGAGTAAACAACCGGCTGCTGTGTCATGAGGGAACTGGTGTTAATGTGTTTGAGGTTCATTTTGATCTGAACTCCACCCATGCTGCCCACCTTGACAAATGGGTCCAGTTCGCGTCAATGTCAAATGCACACTCTGTGAGACTTCAGTTGTGTAAAAGCGGAATATCCTGTTCTGGTCATTCCAGGACTACAAGTCCTTATAACTTCCCTTTGCATTTTTTCGGTGATGGACAAGCATCCTCTTTGCGGAGGCTATGGCTGACGAATTGCATATTTGGACCATCAATGCGTCCCTGCAGATTTTCCTCTCTCATAAGCCTCTATCTAAAGTGTGTCACGATAACTGATTCTGACACCCAAAGTATTTTCTCTTGCTGCCCTGTGCTCCGCATTTTGATATTGGTGAGCTGCAATGATTTGGTTAACATAAGGATTTCTAGTGAAACACTGTTCCATTTGTATATATGTTATTGCAAGAATTTGGTTAGTATTGAGGTTCATTCAACCAGCCTAACCTTCTTTGAGTATGATGGACATAAGGTACTCATCAAATATGCGAGTTCTCCCAATATGAGGAGAATAGTAACAAAGTTCTCGAACAGAAATTGTTCTCTCTCGACGCATTTAAATAAAATGAAAATGATCAAGAAAGTCTCCTTGACATTCCTTTCACCATCTAAGGTACGCTAAGATGGTTCATACCCAATTGGAGTTAGCAGTTTCTAACTGTCATAGTAATCGATTGCAATAATTGCTTTATTTGATCTTCTGCAGGAGCCCAATTTCAATCTATATGCGAAGAAATTCACTGTATTGAAGTACATCAACTTGTATGTTTTGCCATCTTGGAATAATGTTCTTGCAGTAGCTTATCTCCTTCAAGCAACTCCTTATGTCACAAGACTCCGTCTAGAAGTACGTCCTAAATGCTCTCCATTTTTTCTTTGTTTGGAGTAAAATTAGAACGCCACATAGTTGGGCCATGGTTAATGTTCTCTTAGTCCTCTGTTTGTATATGCTATCCCTCTACTGGTCTTTAAGTAAGCTGTGTTTCGTTTCCATGTCCTGAGATGAGGTCATCTAAAATACAAATTATATGGTACCACTACCACTTGTGATATCAAATTATCATAAAACAATTTGGCTCGAACGGCATCAAGCATTTATGTAAGTTAAATCAAAGACATGTAATTGGTCAACTTTTGAGAGAGCTTGTTACCACAAGCCAAATTTTCAACACATAACCTATATTAATGACGAGACCAGTGTCTCAGTTTTTTATGAGTTACGGGTAGTGCTATATCTGACAGATTAAATCATTCACTTCTTTTTTGGACCTTGTAGCTTTTGTAGTTACTGCACGTATGATTACTTCGGTGGATCTATAAAGTTTTTTGTCAAGTCACAATCCGGCAATTGTGAAGAGCTCACAACAGTTGGGTCTTCCTTGCATGCAGATGCAGGCATACAGCGGAGAACAGCACCATCTGGAGAATGTCCAAGTTAGCTGGCCCGAGGGCATCTCTCTTCAGAAGCTCCGATTGATTCTTGTAGGAGGTTTCGCTGCGCAACCCCCGGTGATCGAGCTTTTGGTGTGCCTAGCTGGTGGGTGCGGCCCCTGGTTTGAAGTTCCTCACAATCAATCCACGCTACCATCAATTGAAACGAATGGGTATATGGGTGAGGGAGAAGGATGTTGCCAAGGCGGCGAGGGATCATGCGTGGAACGTCGCAAGGGAAGCCATCGGCCTTAAGCTCCCGCCGTCTGTGAGGTTTGCCCTCCGTTGATCCGAGCGGGGCAAGTCTGGTGTTGAAGCGTTTTCTTCTGGAGAAGAGGGCTTCAGAATAATGATTTTTTTAGTTTTTTTTTCGTTTTGGTGGGCTTTCTCGGAGTGTGGTGTGGTGTTGGCAGTGCACAGAGTTTATTTTGGGGGATTATTTGGGCTTACACCATATGGTTTATTGTTGCGTAATGTGGAGTGAGATAGCTGTCGTTACCGAAGTGCTCTAATTACTTCGGTTTCTTCAATGGAACCAGGGCCGTGACCCTTTTCCTCTAAAAAGAAACATGAGACACACATTTTCTTGTGGTTGCTTTCTATCTATAGATTGATTGCGGAACCTGAATTGAACTGTGAAATCAAGGCAGGCAACGGCGTGTATTGTGTGTAATTTGTTCGAGCTTTTGCAGATCAACATTCATGTGAGGACTGTTGTGTCTTATTTTTGTTAGAACATGATGAGAACCTGCGGTATCTGAACCTACTGCTGTCCAATTTCATCATTTCGATGCCTACTGCTCATCTTCTTCGGCTGTGGTGTGCCGGAAACGTTTTCGTTTTGTCTATCGTTTGGAGTCAACCGAACTGGGAATTACAGTCAAACTAGTCTGAATAGGGTCGCCTATTTCCACTGTGATCGCAGCTCCGGAGATTTGTTTGCCAGAAAGATAGTCCAGAAAAGCGCGTTTTCTTGGATTTCATTTGGTAGTCGGATATGAATTGTGTACGAAGAATAGAAGCTGTGCTCAATCTAGATATCTGAATGCTGATGCGGAATCAGCCAGATTTCCTGTCAAAGTAGAGGTTCTTTAAATCTATTCCTGGTTTAATACACAACTAGGTTTCGTGGTGTAGTTGGTTATCACGTCAGTCTAACACACTGAAGGTCTCCGGTTCGAACCCGGGCGAAGCCATTATTTTTTTTCAATTTTCTCTTTGCCGCTGCTGGCTAAAAACGTCATCAAATTCTAAAACGAATCAATAAAACACTGGAGCTCTAAAATGAAGCAGACATTTGGACATCGTCTCAAAGTCTTAAACTGCCGGCGAGCACAGCAGCACGCTGCCTGGCCAGCGTCAACGCCAAAGAAGATGGATGCCCCCGGCTGAAGGTAAGGTACATTCAAAATCAGTGTTGATGACGCTAGGGCGTCTCCATCCATACACAGGCAGTGCCCTGGCAGCGTTCTACATTTCTACCAGTCTACCACAACGAGCAAGTGAAGTACCAGCGTTATACATAATGCAGGAAAAAAAAAAGTAACGCACGGTGAAAGCAACGGATGAGCAACAAGTTCAAGGGCATCCAGTATTTTTCCCAGTTGCAGTACACATGAAAGCTCAGGGGATGTGATCCCATGGCCAGCAGCATCTCTAGACCGGAGGACCATGCAGCAACAGTAACGTGCACTTGGGGGGTGCTGTAAACATCAGGCGAAAGAAGAAGATAACCACAACTCTTGTTCTACACCTGCAGCTGAGCCTGAGAGAGACGCCGGTATTTGCATTGCAAACCCAGGGCTCCACACGGAATTCCCAGACTTTAATCCAGCTGCTGTGAGCCACAAGAGCAGCGATGCCAAAAACTTTGTCGATGAGCATACATCGGAGTGACTGTACGTGCACAGGCGGACACCGTGAGGCGGACAGCTCGATGTCCTGCCCGGCAAGTTCTTCTCCTGCAGACCAAATCTTTCCACAAAAAGAAAGTGGAGTTAAGAGTAATGCACAGGTGGTTAGACCAGTGCTACATGTTGTAGTGGCCAAAAAGGCAATCTTGAGTGATATGTACCTTGGATTTAGAGAAGAGTAAGGCTTGCTATCGAATCAGCTTCTGTAGGACATAATGCTTTGACTTGTTCTGTTCCTTCCCCTCGGGTCTGGTTGGTTGGATGTTGGCCATTTGACAACAAGCAAAACCCTTTCATTTTTTCCTCCTTTTCTCTCGAATAAACCAGACGTTTCAAAGACAGTAGTAATAAAAGAAAAGGAAGGGTAAAGGTAAAGGTAAAGGTTGCTATAGCACTATTTGAGTAGCTGCAATTCAATATTATTATGGTTAGTGCATACACATGGAATTGGAGCTAGACGCATACTGACCCATATTTCCGACATCAAAGAAAAATGCTATCTTAATTTAGAAATACTTCTGCAATTTATGCCAGACACGTATTGATCGAGACATACAACAGAAATGTGGATGCTATCTGCTTATCATGTTAGTATTTTCAGCTAATTCCAGAAAGACGGCTCCTGTGCAGGTCGACGCAGTCCCATACCCTGTAAATGTCAAGAAAGGGATGGTTAAACCAAGTGGTTCTGAATTCTGAAGTTATCGACATCTTCAATAATGACGAAATTGACGCACAACTGTAAAATTCATGGATAGTGATAAAATATGTCAAAATTAGAACGATTGTAATGAACAACCAGTTTATCAGATGACAGATCGGATGAGAACAACTGGCCAGCTTTCATGGAAACGGAGCTGAAAGACGACGTCTTCATTGTACTACTCATCCAGAGTCATTCTTGACAAAACTATGAAATGATATGCAGCTATGGTTTCTAAATACAAGATGAAAATCATAGGCACAAACTGGTAAGTTTCTTATGTAGCATGGTTACTCCAAGAGGTTAAGCTGTCAAAGAATGATCGCATAACTACTGAATCCTGATACTATAGTGGAGATATGCAGATCAAGTTATCTAGACATCGCCAGTGCCATTAAGAAAATAAAAACAGGTGTGGATTAGTATACGTTCTTACAAGATTACGGTCATTCTAACTTCCATCAGAGGTAGGTGGTTGTCCAGGCCCACAAGTTGGCACAACAGTACTATCTGGGACTTCCGGTATGCCGTTTTGTGGTGCTACATGTGGTGCATAAGCATATGGTCCTGCTACCTGCAAATAATTGATATCTAAGCTAGGTGAACAAATGAAACAGGGCTGAGAAGTCCCTTGTACCTGAGGCGCTGCTGCTTGTCCACCATCTGGGTGAAGGAAGTGATTACTTGCCTCCCTCAGGTGAATGTTTTGCATCTGGTTTGCAACATACATAGGGTTCATTGCTCCAGATGAGTTCATAGGGATGTGACTTGACATGGAATGGTTCATGTATGGCACTCTTGCCATCTGATTTAGACCCTGTGCCGCAGGCATGCATGCCGAATTCATTTCCACAGCCATCGGTGGCATGAACTGGTGAGCACCAGCAAACATCATTGGCGCCATCCCTGTAGTCATCCACATAATCTGAGGTAGATTTGACAGTCTTAGTTAGGTACCTGTAAATTGATCTCATAATATGGCGTATGGTAGTTCAGGTAGAGGAGGCAGTGATTTCTAACCTGAACTTGCATTTGGAGGGACTTCAAGTACTCGATTGCCTCGTCTAGTATTGATGCTTTGTCGGCCTGAAATTGTTTGCCCAAGTAAAGATTAAAGATTTGAAAGTAAAGACTTATATGTGCATGATAAACTAGATATGTCAGCACTCACCAAGGGAAATAAATTCCAGAGACTTGCAGCTGATCAGAAAAGATGCATAATATATACTCGATTCTTACCTTGTTGCAGTGGGGTATGAGTTCTTGTAATGAGCGCATCTTTTCATTGATCCGGTCTCTTCTTCTCTACATATAATCACAAACAGGGCTATAATTAAGAAGAATCCATCGGCGGCATGCTACACTGCTCGAAATAAGATTATACTAGTTAAGGTATGATGATCTCACTCTCTCTGACTGGTTGTGAACTTCAGCTGCCCTGCTCCTCCGCTTCGACCCGTGTCGCCTAGATGATTTCGTCTCTTCAGTCGCTTCATACTCAACATCCTGCAATTTCTTCATGAGCTCAATTCAGTATCGACTCAAGCATACACCTCAATGCTCAAGAACACAAGATGAATAAACTAGACCAAGCAGAAACACACCTCACTGCGGCAGGCAGACTCGTCTCTGCACCTCCCCTTCCTCTTGTGGGCATGGCCGCTCTCACTCGGCAAGCCGGAGCCCCCAAAGTTGCTCCCTGACCCACCGGACGACGACGTGCCGGTGCCGGTATAGGTGGCGGTGCAGTCGCGCGTGCTCGTCCCGCGCGTGCCCTCGGACGGCAGCGCGGCGCTCCCCTCCTCCCTGCCCTCCGCCGGCACCTCCGGGACCTGGCTGCTGCCGCAGAAGGTCGAACCGATGTCGCCGCCGCCCGTCCAGCTGGAGCCGATGCCGCTCCTCATTGGCGGTCTCGCCGCCTGGTGCGGCGGCGGCGGCGGAGGGCACGGGAGCGGGGCGGGTCCGTCCGCAATGCTGTGCCAGAGCTGCGCGTACATCTCGTTCTCCAGCCCGTCGACGTCGCCGAACCACGCGGCGGTCTCCTCGCCGGTGAGGCCGCTGGCGCTCTGGCCGCCGCAGGGGTTCGCCGCCGGCCTCGGGTGCGTCTGCGGCTGCGCCACAACCCCGCCGTTGTGCCATAGCAGCTCCACGAGATCGGTTTCCGCGCTGCGGTTTGCCGCCGGATCAATCGATGGTTCGCCGGAATAAAAAGGGGAAAGAATCCCGTTTGGTATGTGTGTCACAAAATGTTTTACCTGAGAGGCTTCTTCTGGTACGCCGCCGATCTCCCATTGCCGTCCATGCAACGATTCTTGGAGGAAAAAATCCACACTCTGGAAGAAAGATAGCACTCTTATCCATTAATCCGTGCATTTATCTCTATCAAGTGGAAGCATTTACTTGGAAGAAACAAGAACGCTGAATGAAGCCAAACAGAAAACAAGAAAGTTCGCCACGGAAAGAAAAGCTCCCCAAAAGGAAAGAAATGCTATCCATTCAGGAGAAACGAACAAGATGAGCCGCAAAGCAAACCTGGATTGAACAGAAAAAGGGGGGAAGCAGCAACAAGCCTAGCTGAGCTTAAGCTACCCTTGTCTTTCTTCTAGCTCCAGCCTCCAGCAGACCTGCTACAGCTACAGCTCGCCCACGGGGCGCATCAATTTATTCCACTCGATCAAGAGCTGACCTCTCAGCAGCAGTACTGTTTATTCGATTCGATCAAGCCCGGCGTGATGAAAAAGCGAGATAAGTGAAGTGACAAGTCTTGCTCTCCTCTGCCGCACTCCGCAGACCGAAGCAGCTTTGGCAGTGTATGTAGTGTGTACTTGGCTCTCTCTCTCTCTCTCCCGGAGAGAAGAGAAGAAGAGCAGGACCCGTGGGCGATTTGGCTTGGATTTTTCTCGTTGGGAACGGGACGGGAGAAATGGGGAACGGCGGGTACCGCGATTTTTCGCAAGTTTGGATGGTGGAGGAGCACAGCGGCACCGGCTAGCAGCTAGCTTGGCGTCCTTGTCGGATCTCCTTGGCGCGGGGAGATGTGTGTCGGCCCTCGGAATCGGCGGCTTTGGACGAGACCGACGGATTATGCATCGCTTGCTTTAGAATTTTTTCATTCTTCTTTTCCTCTCATCTACTCCCCCACTCCTAAGTATAAGGGTCTCTATGATTCATAGGATTTCTATAAGAATTGTGTAGGAATTGGATTTTATGGAAAAAAATCTACCGTTTGATTCATAGAACATTTCTCGATAAGGGGCACTTTATTATTTAAAAAGTTTTAAGTATTACACCTAGCATCTGCATAACCAAGATGCACACAGCCGTTCCGAAGTCTAAGAGCCTGCGATAAAAAAAAAAAGCTAACTACTATGACACTCTGTTGGCTTCAATTCTCCTACTATGTAGCCACCCATGTTGGAAAATAAACTCTGTGGCCGTGTTCTCCAATCGTGTAGATACCTCCATAAAGAGGTCGTGATCCTCCAAACACTGGAGTGGCGACCATGAACGGAGCAAAGGCGTACACCGGTGGTGGATGACTTGCATAAGAGAAAAAAAAATTGTCATTAAAAACCTTATCATTCCTACATAGCCAAAGCGACCATCCAACCGCAATCGCTCCCACTATGATAATCGTTTTGTACCTAGAATCCACCTCATTAAGCCCACCAAAAATCTTTGCAATGCTACAGGGAGGATACAAGGTAGAACCTATCTGAATGATTGACCATATAGCTGTTGGCGTCCGAAACCCACCGGCGAGTAGCGACGGGCAACACGTAGAGCCGGGAGGCTCCCAGATCTGCGGTTGGCCCTGGTCCCTCGTGCGACGGCCCGCAAAGCTCCGGCACGCACGTCCGATGCTGGTGCAAGGGCGTGCCACCTGACCTATACCTGGTCAGGAAGGTGATGGATTGCTTCGCTTAGTTTCATACATGGCATACACGTAAACATTAAATACGAGCCTCGATCGGCTCTCAGGTTGTCCTGTGAATCGGCTCAAGGAGCCGATCCACCCATGATTCGTATGAGATCTACGATAACATGGTGGTCCTGCTTGATCAATATGAAGCTAAAACGACCTACGACGATTTAGGGTTTTCACCACATAATCGGAACATCCTACACGTGATTGAGCCTGGCAGCCACGCAAGATGATAATAAACCAGCCCTAGATAAGGCCTAAAAACCAACATGAAGTTGATTCCCGGAACATCTTATCTAGGGCTAGCAAACTACACCCTACGTGCTACTGGATCCTTCAACCCGTTTGCAAGGCCTAACTATGTAGATATTAAACTAATCCTTGAATAACAAGGAGCAATCGTAACGGATCGGATCTACTAAATAATGACTAAGCAAGGTGCCACCCTTGCACCTCAGATCGGTACAAGGGTGGCTAGATGTCTAGGGATAGCATGGATAAAAGCATGTATAAAGGCAAAACAATGCTAACCCTAACACATCTACGATAACTACGTTGCTCGCCATCAACAAGGCTTCAGCACGAGCAACGCATGAACAACGAATAAACGTATACTGCCTAAATCGCGAGATGCGATCTAGGCAGCATGATGCTTACCCGGAAGAAACCCTCGAAACAAGGGGTGGCGATGCGCCTAGATTGGTTTGTTGTGAACGTGATTGTCTTCTTTCTCAATAACCCTAGATACATATTTATAGTCCGTAGACTTTCTAACGTGGGAATAATCCCAACCGTGTACGAGCCAAATTCTACCTAACCGACACGTATCCTACTATATTTACACATACACGGGCAATCTAGCCCAAACTCCTTGTACAAGGCCGATTCATGTATATTTTCCGTGTATATTCTCCAAGCCCATCTTAATCATGGCCCACCTCTGATCCGGTTAAATTCTGGTGATAACACATGCCCCCCTGGTTTTGGAAATGATAATTCCAAAACCACTCTGCCTTTTCTTCGTTGGGTCACGTCGTGGCAGGGCAAAACCGCCGCAGTATCCTTCATCATGATGCCTTGCCTTCTCAACTTCTCCGCGTGATTTGACAGTCGTTTTTTTTCTTTTGGCACCACTTCCTCGGAAACTGCTGTGGCATTAAATCCACTATATCCCCTTTTATTTAACGCGCCGAACAGTTCGCCTCTTCATCCCCTTGCTCTGTTCTAGCCATCGGCACCAGAAATCCCCCCTCTCCTGTAGCAATGTCGTCCTCTTCCTCCTCCTCCACCTCGTCGGATCTTTCCTCCCAATCCTCTTCATCTCGTGAGCCGACGCCGGAGTGGGGCTCGCTGGCGGCGCACGACATCCTCGCCCCACCGGAGTGGGACAAGGAGGGCCACGACCCCTTCGTCTGGTCCGAGGACGACAAGTCCTTGACCAGCGGCGACGATGACCTCCAGTTCCTTGCCGATGGGGAACTGGAGGCGACGAGTGAGGACGACTCGTTCTCCTGGGACGGCTACACTTCCTCCGACGAGGAGGAAGAAGAAGACGACGACGACTCCCTCGAGGACTATCCGCCGGCGAAGCGCTTCCGCGCCGGATCGGATGATGACGACGATGACGACGACGACGAGGAGGAGGAGGCTCCCATTGAGGGCTATGGGAGCAGCAACGAGGAGCCCGCCGGCAGCAGCGCCGATGAGAGCTCCGATGGCGATGACGAGGGCAGCGACGGCCTGTAGGGTAGCTTCTACTAGTATAGGTCTAGTAATAGTAGCATATTGGTCAATAGACCTTTCTTTTGTTCTTCCTCGCTTGAGCAATCGGCTCTTTCTTTGTAAGAAATCTCCTTTATCAATGAAGAAAATATTCCTATATTGATTTTGCTTTCTCGTCCAATTTGCCGATTGCCAAACGAAGTCAACGCGCAAAGAGCCGATGGCAGGGCATCGGCTTTTACTCAAAAACGCGATTTAAGGCCACAACAGGTCCAATCCGTGTCCACGCCATCCTCCAATCTCAAACGCGCAGATTCAACTCCTCAGCAAATCCAATGGGAGAATCATCTCAAATGCCATGGTCTCTGGCCTGAAACTGATCTGTTAACCTGCTCAACTTAGCTTATTCCTCTAGAGTTGATGACTATGCATCGGCTTTTTATTATCCTAAAGTCGATGTCCGAGCATCGGCTGTACTGGTATCCATGTTTCTAAAGTCGATGTCTGTGCATCGGCTGTGATTTGCATAAAAAAACTTTTTTTACTGGCCGATTTTATGCATCGGCCCCCATGTTTCACTGTACATCGTCCCACATGCTTGGGAAATATTTCTTGAGGTGTTGACCATTGACGGCTACTAGGAATTTAACACCGTCCAGCTGCTCGAGCATGTATGCATTGCCCTTCAATACCTGATCGACTTTGTACGGACCGTGCCAATTAGGAGACCATTTGCCATATGCTTTATCCTTAGTTCCTAATGGCAACACGGCTTCCCATACTAGATCACCAACTTGAAACTCCTTTGGTCTCACCTACTTATTGTATGCGCGAGCCACCCTGGCTTTGTTCTCTTTAATCTTCTCCAACGACCAAAGTCTAAGTTCCGTTGCATCCTTAATAGTATCACTCATCAGGGCTGCATATTCTTCAGCTGTCAGGTCATTCTGAAACGTAACACGTCTCGATCCAGCCGTAATTTCTCAAGGTAATACGGCTTCCTGCCCATAGACGAGCTGGTATGGCGAAGTTTTTATAGCTCCATGGCATGACATGCGATAGGCCCACAAAGCTTCTGACAATGTTTCATGCCAAACCCTAGGGTTCTCGTCAATTTTCCTCTTAATCAGCTTGATCAGGCTCTGATTGGACGCTTCAGCTTGCCCGTTGGCTTGAGCATAGTATGGAGATGATCGGATCAGCTTAATTCCCATGTCATCGCAGAACTTTCTGAATTCTTTAGAAATAAAGACCGAACCTCCATCGGTCGTGATGGTTTGGGGGATCCCGAATCTATGAATGACGTGTTCTTTCACAAATTTGATGACATCTTCCGATTTCACCTTCTTCATAGGGACGGCCTCCACCCACTTAGTGAAGTAATCGGTAATGGCCAAAATCCACTCGTGGCCTTTGCTCGATGCAGGATGGATTTTACCGATCATATCCATGCCCCAACCTCGAAATGGCCAAGGCTTGATGATGGGATTCATTGCTGACGCGGGTACCATCTGAATCTTCCCGAACATCTGACACGCTTGGCACCCTTTGTAGTAGTTGAAGCAGTCCTCAAGCATGGTGGGCCAGTAAAACCCTGATCGCCTGATCAGCCACTTCATCTTATGAGCCGATTGGTGAGTTCCACAGGCGCCTTCATGCACCTCGTGTAAGAGCCGATTAGACTCGGCTGGTCCCAGGCACTTGAGCAGTAACCCTTCCAACGTCCTGTAGAACATGTCATCTCCTATAAGGACATATTTCATGGCCTTGTACCTTATCCGTTTAGGTGCCCCCCGAGCCGGATCCTTCAAGTAATTAAAATATCGGCTCTCCAGTCATCCTGTTCCAGGAACTGCACCTGAACTTCTGACCCGTCTGGTATGTCCTTGTAGCCTGACGCCATTTGTGCGAGATCGTTGGCCTCGGTATTTTGAGATCTTGGGACCCAATTGAAGTTGATGTACCGAAATTGTGCCATCAGCTCGCGGCATTCCATCCAATATGGGAAGAGTGACTCACTCTCGCACTTGTATTCATCCGTGAGCTGGGAGATCACCAACTTCGAGTCTCCAAAAAGTTCCACCGCTTCTGCCCCGGCTTCCAAAAGCAACTCCATTCCCTTGCGTATTGCCTCATACTCAGCGATATTGTTGGTGCAAGGGGTAGATAGCCTGATGGAGAAGGAATATGTTGCCCCGCGAGGCGACACGAGCAGAATGCCGATGCCACAACCGTCGTCACAAGCCGATCCATCGAAGAACATAGCCCATGCACGTATAGATAGTGCTGCTATATTAGTATTGATCCGTTCAGCTATAAGATCGGCCAACGCTTGTCCCTTGACTGCTTTCGCAGGCTGATACCGGAGATCAAACTCCGATAACGCAAACATCCACTTACCAAGTCGGCCTTTCAAAACAGGGGCCGACAGCATGTACTTGACAACGTCTGACTTGCATATGATGATGATTTCTGCCGTCAAAAGGATATGATGAAGCTTGGTGCATGTGAAGAATAGGCAGAGGCATAATTTCTCGACCTCAGGATACCTTGTCTCTGCATCCAACATCCTTCTGCTGAGGTAGAAAACGACCTTTTCAACACCCTCGTAGCGTTGCACTACCACTGAAGCGATGGACGTGTCAGCTACTGATAAGTAGATATAGAACGGTCTGTCTTGCTGAGGTGGAACTAGCACAGGCGGCGTTGTTAGATACCGCTTAATCTCGTCAAACGCTCGTCATTGCTCGCTTGATGAAACTCGTCATCAGATTTGATCTTCACTAATGCCATAAACGGCTCAATTCGCCCTGACAGACTAGAGATGAACCGCCGGACGAAGTTGATCTTGCCGATAAGACATTGGAGTTCCTTCTTTGTGGTAGGTGGCTGCATGGTACGTACTGCCTCCTGACTTTTCAGGCCGATCTCAATTCCTCGTTCATGAACCAGAAAACCTAGGAACTGACCGGCCGTCACACCAAAGGCACACTTCTTTGGATTCATTCTCAGCCCGAATTTCCGAGTTCGGTCTAGGATGCGTCGCAAATCATCCAAGTGTCCTTCCATGGAGACAGACTTGACCACCACGTCATCAATGTAAATTTCTACCAACTTGCCGATCAGATCATGAAAAATGTAATTCATGGCTCTTTGGTATGTTGCACCGGCATTCTTCAACCCAAAAGTCATGACCACATATTCAAACAAGCCCACTGATCCTGGTACTCTGAATGCAGTCTTGTGTATATCTTCTGGAGCCATGAAAATTTGGTTGTAGCCGGCATTGCCATCCATGAAACTTAACACCATATGGCCAGCAGCTGCATTGATCAATGTTTCTGCCACAGGCATTGGATATTCATCCTTTGGAGTGGCTCTGTTGAGATCTCGGAAATCTATGGCCACACGCCATCGGCCGTCCTTTTTCTCTACAGGTACGATACTGGAAATCCATTCAGCATACCTGCATGGCCTGATGAACCCGGCGGCTAACATTTTCTCGATCTCTTTCTTGACCTCTTCGAGAATTTCGGCCTTCATCTGACGTGCACGTTGTTGGAATGGCCGAAATCCTTTCTTGAGCGGGAGCCGATGCTCAATAATGCTCCTGTGTAACCCAGGCATCTCTGTGTAATCCCATGCAAAGCAATCTGGGTATTCTTTCAACAGAGCTATCATCTGGCTCCTGAGATGTGGATCTAACTTTTTGCTGATAAAAGTTGGTCGTGGCTTATCCCCAGGACCAATATCAACCTCTTCTAGCTCATCAGCCGATGTAAACCCATACCCTAGCTTTCCGTCACCGGTTAGATCGACACTGAACACAGGCAAAACGTATGGCGAGGATAATATGGGCCGATTGCTGGAATCGGCCCCCATTTTGATTGCATTGCTCAATGAAGGTTTACATCTTGTTCGTGCTTTACGTGACATGCTTGAGACAAGATCATCACTTTTTATTTTTTGGGGCCGATCGCGGGGATCGGCCTTGTCACGTACGTCCATGGACTTTGCTCTTGTTACACGGTCAGGCCGGTGGATAAGACCAGCCTCACCCCGTTTTTTGTCACGTCGATGCGCTCACAGTCGTCCAAAGTGATGCCGGAGAGTGGCTCTTGGCCTGCCATCTCCCAAACGTTCATGCCAGCCGTTGAGATCTCGGCTGATTCATCTGCGTGGACGATCTCTACTTCATCCCCATCCCACTGTATTAAGCATTGATGCATCGTGGATGGAATGCAGCAGTTGGCGTGGATCCAATCTCTCCCTAGCAGGACAGCGTAGGTGCTCTTGCTATCGACGATGAAGAATGTCGTAGGGATGGTCTTCCTTCCTACGGTCAGATCCACGTTCAGAACACCTTGTGCTTCTGATGCTTGGCCGTTGAAATCGCTCAATGTGACATTGGTCTTGATCAGATCTGAGCTAGAGCGTCCCAGACGACGTAGCATGGAGTATGGCATGATGTTGACTGCCGCTCCGGTGTCAACCAGCATCTTGTTGACCGGCTGCCCATTGATATAACCTCGTAAGTACAGGGCCTTCAGGTGTCTATAACTTCTTTCTCGTGGCTTCTCAAAGATAACTGGCCGTGGGCCGCAGTCAAGTTGTGCCACAGGTGCCTCCTCTGTTCCAGGAGCACAAAACTCCGCCGGAAGGATGAACACCATGTTTGTGCCAGCCGATGTCTCATCATCGGCTTTCTTTTGTTTGGGGCGCCACTCTTTCTTCTGTGGTCGACCCTCTTCGTCCAGAGTTCGTTGAATTTTCGCGGCCAGATCAGGCCGCGCTTTCCTCAACGTATGCAGGTATAACCTTTCGGCTTCCTCCAAGCAACGTAGTCGTTGAACCCTACGTTTTTGGGAATGGCTGAGTCCATCAGGGCACCACCTTGGACGGTGGTATTTATCTTCTTCTTCTTCTTCGTCTTCTAACTCCTCGAGATCTTCCACCCGAGAGGACTCAGCTCGCTTGTTCCGAGATGGGAGAGGCCCTAGACGCTTGAACACTGACACGTCTCCTGCGTCCCTCTTCTTCTGTCTACACTCTAGGCAGTTGCCGATTGTAGGCAATCGGCTCATCCCTGAATCCCAGCAATGCTTGAAGAAAGGACAGTCCCAGTGCTTGTCCACGTCGTCCTGCTCTCTTGACTTTTCCTTAGCATGGCGCTCATAACTTTCGTCATCTCGATCATGCCGACGATATCTCCTGTTGTCTACGCTAGACCGACGATCTCTTTCGTCGTCGTCGTTGTATCGCCGGCGTTGGTCGTACTGGCGCTCATATTTGTTGAGGAGATGATCAGAGAGAGGTCGCTGATATCGTACATTCTTCACTTCTCCCTCTGTGATGTAGCGCTTGCCATCGTGTCGGGGCCGGTCGCGTGGAACGGCCTCCTCTTTGTCCTTGCCACGAGAGCGGCTGCCCTCGTCTCTATCCTTACCAGGGTGGTGCACAGGCCCGACCATGTTAATGTTGAACGAGAAACCTGGCTGGCACCTCCCGGGGTAGGCATACTCCACCATGTTAATGGCGGGGAAGGGGTGCGTGTCAACTTTCATGGCGTACTGGCTGAAAATTAGACGCCCTTGTTCTATCGCCATTTGGATCTGCTGACGCCACACCCTGCAGTCGTTGGTAGTATGGGTGAACGTGTTATGCCACTTGCAATATGGCTTTCCGTTCAGCTCTTGCGCCGTAGGGATTTTATGGCCTTCGGGTAACTTTAGCTGCTTCTCCTTGAGTAAGAGGTCAAAAATCTGCTCAGCTTTGCTTACGTCGAAGTCAAACCCTCTTGGAGGACCTTGTGGCTTAACCCACTTGCAGGACACGGGGCTTGCCCCCCGAGCCCATTCAGCCACTGCTACCTCTTGATCTCCAGCAGAGCCTTCACCTTCCTCTGTCTCAACCAGGACTACTGCGCGCTTGAACTTGTCCTGGTACAACTCTGGGTGGCGCTGTTCATATAATGACAGTTTCTGAACCATATGCGCCAGTGAAGCGTACTCTGCTTGGGAAGCCATATCCTTGATCGGCGATGCAAGACCCACCACCGCCAGCTCGACTGCTTCTTTTTCAGTCAAACGAGCCGAATAGCATCGGTTCCTGATGGTCCTGAAGCGCTGGATGTATTCTGACACTGTTTCTCCGCGCTTCTGTCGTACTTGGGCTAGATCGGCAATGCCAGCCTCGGAAGCCTCTGAGTGATACTGCATGTGGAACTGCTCTTCCAGCTGCTTCCAAGTCCGGATTGAATCTGGTGGCAGCGAGGTATACCACCCGAAAGCCGATCCTGTGAGGGACTGTGCGAAGAACCTCACACGTAATGGGTCCGATGCTGAGATCGTGCCCAACTGCGCCAAATATCGGCTCACATGCTCGATTGAACTGGAGCCATCTGACCCGCTAAACTTGGAGAATTCAGGGAGCCGATACTTGGGTGGTAGTGGGATCAAATCGTACTCGTTGGGGTACGGCTTGAAATAGCCGATTGCCCTCCTTTTCGGCACCATGCCGAACTGGTCTCTCAAGATTGCACTGATCTGATCTGCGGTGCTAGCTGCAGGAGTCGAGCTTTGAAGATTCGCTGGAGTGGCATACTTAGCTAGCCACGCTTGCTTCTCAAGATCTGAGCTAGCTGCAGGAGTTGAGCTTTGAAGGTTTGTTGGAGTGGCATACTTAGCTAGCCACGCCTGCTTCTCAAGATCTGATCCAGAAGCCCCTCCTGCTGTTCCAGAAATCTCTGCTGTTGCAGTCTGGTTCGTGAGTGCCCAGTTACTGCAGTCTGGCACATATGTGCACGTGCATCCGTGCGGGATCTCCTTAGGCGCCTCATACAAGAACTGGTAATCACTAGGATCGCCACCGATCTTGTAGACGATGAATGCCGGTGAACTCGGCATTTCTGGTGCTGCCAACGCGAACGGCAGCGGTGGTCGGGTCTGGAGTGGTATCTCTCCTTGGTGAGTCCCTAGAGCAGGTCCTGATGGAGAGTACTGATGCTTCATGATTTCCTGGACCACGCGAAGCGCGACACGCTCCAAGCCGTTCACCAGGCTCTCAGAATGGCGGTGTAGCGAATGAGCTACCATGTGATTAACCTCCTGACGCAGAGACCTGGTGCGTTCTTCTGAAGGGGTAGATAGATCCACTCCATCGAGCGCGCCTTCAGGTGAGAACCCTTTCCACCTGATGCCGTGTGAGCGGGTTCTCTGGAAAGAGCCGATGAGGTCGGCTTCGAAGATAGCTTTGACATCGTCATACTTCTTCTTGAGCTCCTCAGTCAGATCTTCGTACGTGACTGGATCTTCCGCCATCTCAGATGCAGATGGCGATGCAGTTGATGTCGAAGATTGTCCCACCGGGCGTGCCAGAATGTGTTGGCGTCCGAAACCCACCGGCGAGTAGCGACGAGCAACACGTAGAGCCGGGAGGCTCCCAGAACTGCGGTTGGCCCTGGTCCCTCGTGCGACGGCCCGCAAAGCTCCGGCACGCACGTCCGATGCTGGTGCAAGGGCGTGCCACCTGACCTATACCTGGTCAGGAAGGTGATGGATTGCTTCGCTTAGTTTCCTGCATGGCATACACGTAAACATTAAATACGAGCCTCGATCGGCTCTCAGGTTGTCCTGTGAATCGGCTCAAGGAGCCGATCCACCCATGATTCGTATGAGATCTACGATAACATGGTGGTCCTGCTTGATCAATATGAAGCTAAAACGACCTACGACGATTTAGGGTTTTCACCACATAATCGGAACATCCTACACGTGATTGAGCCTGGCAGCCACGCAAGATGATAATAAACCAGCCCTAGATAAGGCCTAAAAACCAACATGAAGTTGATTCCCGGAACATCTTATCTAGGGCTAGCAAACTACACCCTACGTGCTACTGGATCCTTCAACCCGTTTGCAAGGCCTAACTATGTAGATATTAAACTAATCCTTGAATAACAAGGAGCAATCGTAACGGATCGGATCTACTAAATAATGACTAAGCAAGGTGCCACCCTTGCATCTCAGATCGGTACAAGGGTGGCTAGATGTCTAGGGATAGCATGGATAAAAGCATGTATAAAGGCAAAACAATGCTAACCCTAACACATCTACGATAACTACGTTGCTCGCCATCAACAAGGCTTCAGCACGAGCAACGCATGAACAACGAATAAACGTATACTGCCTAGATCGCGAGATGCGATCTAGGCAGCATGATGCTTACCCGGAAGAAACCCTCGAAACAAGGGGTGGCGATGCGCCTAGATTGGTTTGTTGTGAACGTGATTGTCTTCTTTCTCAATAACCCTAGATACATATTTATAGTCCGTAGACTTTCTAACGTGGGAATAATCCCAACCGTGTACGAGCCAAATTCTACCTAACCGACACGTATCCTACTATATTTACACATACACGGGCAATCTAGCCCAAACTCCTTGTACAAGGCCGATTCATGTATATTTTCCGTGTATATTCTCCAAGCCCATCTTAATCACGGCCCACCTCTGATCCGGTTAAATTCTGGTGATAACAATAGCTCTAGCAACACGACAGTCGAAGAAAAGGTGTTTTATTGTCTCTTCCTCGTGACAAAACACACATTTCGTACAACCTTGTCAGTTGCGCTTAACAAAGTTATCTTTAGTAAGAATCACACCTCTACAAAGATACCATGCAAAGACCTTTGTTTTGAGAGGTATCTTCATCTTCCAGATGGATTTATTATTTAAACCGATTGTGTAGATAGGCATAGAGCTTTGTACATGGAGCTAACCGAAAATATGTCATTTTTGGTGAGACTCCAACGGAATTCATCCGTCCCCTGAACCAACTGGATAGAACCTAACCGCTGAAGCAGTTCATTCCAGGAATCTAGCCGAGGACGACAAGATCACGTCTAAACGTCATAGAGGGGGGAGAAGATTTCATCACCTTCTGCAAAGTATCCCCTTTATGACGAACAATAGTGTACAAGGCCAGATACTGTTCACGAAGAGTGGTTGTTCCCAACCATATATCCTCCCAGAAACATATCTCCGCCCTATTCTTAATGGAGAAGGACCCAAATGGGAAAAAGTACTTCTTTGTTGCCATTATGCCGGCCCAAAAGTGTGAATCTCCAGGTTTCCACAGAACCTGGGATATCTCCTTTGAGCCAACGTACTTTTTCCGCAAAAGTTGTTGCCATACTGTAAGGGTATTTTACCCTTATCCATTATTTTGGTAACAATGACACCGTGCTAGAGTATTTGACCTAATACGTTTATAAGGATTATCTCAGGTATTAGGATATGAGGCATAAATGGTGTATCAAAGGAACAAGAAGGCTAAAGGAGACCCCCCACTTCAACAACAATCGAAAAGGGGTCTACAGAAGAAATCCGGTCGGTCACCCGGTTGGACCGGGCCACAGACCAGCTGGTCCGACGCACGGTCCGGTCGACCGGGTGCCAACCGGGCGCCAACCGGGCTGCAAACCAACGCTGAAGAATCCGGTTTGCCGCCCGGTCAGCCGGCCTCCAGACCGGCGAGTCCGGCGTACGGTCCGGTCGACCGAGCGCCAACCGGGCGCCAACCGGGCGCCAACCGGAGGAGCCCCTGGACGAAGAAAAGGAGGATCCGGCCCAGCATCCGGTCACAACCGGCTGGTCCGGTCACTGGTCCGGTCGGACCGGACGACAGACCGGACAGTCCGGTCACTGGTCCGGTTGACCGGGTTTGACGAGAAGAAAGCTGAGGTGGCAAGTGACCAACGGCCATATTTCGAAGTACACTATAAATAGGCCTTCTCCTTCCTCAGAACATTTAGGCACTACATTACAAGCTGTTCTTGAGCTTTCTCTCTCTTACTCCATTTCTAAAAACACCAAAAGCCTCCGATCTCCCTCCTCCTCCACCCAAACTCAAATCCCTCCGGGGAATCACTAGAGGAGGACCCGATCTACTGTTCTACCAAGCTAAATCTCATTCCCCCTTGTATTCATCGAGAAGCTTGCTTCCTAGGGTTCCTTGGAAACCCTAGGTGGGCAAGAGGAGTCCGGAAGCATCGGGGCTGTGGATTTGCTCCGGGCAAGATTGTGAAGGTTTGGAGGCTACCTCAAAGTCTACCACAAGTGAGTGAGCTATTCCTTCGTGGGATAGGCTCCGGAGAATAGGGTGAGCCTTCGTGGCGTGGGGAATCCTTCGTGGGACCTCCACCCCTCCAAACGTGACGTACCTTCTTGCAAATGAAGGGAACACGGGAATACATCCTCGTCTCCGCGTGCTATCGGTTATCTCTAACCGAACTCCTTACTTATGATTTAAACTGCCTGAGAGAGCCTTCGTCCTCGAGTTAGTTGTATCCTCATATAGGTTGCTTCACCTAGTTTGCATTAGGCTCACCTTTATATTCCGCAAAGCCTAATATTGCAAAGAAAGAAATTAAAATTTGTAGAAACCTATTCACCCCCCCTCTAGGTTTACCATCTCTATACTTTCAATTGGTATCAGAGCCTGGACTCTTATTAAGGGCTTCACCGCCTTAAGAGTGAGATGGATAAACTATTCGAGGGTCTAGATGAAGACTCTAACCTTTCGGTTAAAGAGATGAAATCTAGATTCTTGGCATATGATGCCGAGAAGAAGAAAAAGGAGAATGAGCTACAAAGCCAAATGGCAGAGATGTCTGCCATGCTTAAGAACTTGACTAGTGGGCCTCCTAGTACGGCTTCGGCCTCCCTAGGGAGCTATCGCAAAGTCAACCATGACTATCCCAAAAACACTTCACCCATGCCTCATATAAACCATAGTGGGAATGTTCCCCATTTTGATGGAACTCACTTTCCTTTTTGGAAATCTTCTATGGAATCTCATATTCGCAGCTGCAACGTGGAGTTGTGGGAGATCATTGTTCATGGATACCGGGAGCCACAAGATCCCATTCGGTTGACCTCCACCGAATTCTACAACCGTCAACTCAACCCTCTGCACGTGACAAGATTAGGAGTGGCATCAACCGCAAGCTCCTTGATCAAGTCAATGACATAGACTCCGCTAAAGAGTTGTGGGATCGAATCATAATACTCCGTTAGAAAATTGTCCTACTGAAGAACAGTCGCTCCTGCGCGTCGCTCCCGCGGGCGACGCTAGGGGCAAACCCTAGCCCGCGCGAGCCTCGACCTCCCCCCTCCCTCCTCCTCCGCCGCCGCTGGCGAGGGCCGCCGGGCAAAGCCCGCGCGGTCCTGGCGGCGGCGGGACCTTCTTTACCCGCGCGTAGGGGCCCTGCGCGAGGCAGGCACGGTCGGCGGCGGTGCTCCTAGGGGCTTGCGAAGCTCGGTCCGGCGGCGATGGTGAGGCTTGGCGGCGGCTGTTCTCGGCGGAGGTGCGGGCTGGCGCAGGTTATGGCCGAGGGCGACAGCGGAGGGCGACGGTGGAGGAAGCTGCTGGCGGCGGCGGCCCGGGTTTGGGCCAGGCGGGCCCCGATCTGGGCCAGGCGGGTCGCGTCCTGGGCCAGGAGGGCCGTGGAGGTGGCCAACGCCGGCAGGGCTCCTCCCAGGTTGCACCGCCGCTGGTGCCAGAACTGGGCCAGGCGGGCCTAGATCCGGCGGTCCTCGGCAATATGGCTGCGCGGTCCATCTTCTGTCCGGGAGAGCCGAGGTGAGGTTCTTGCTCGAGCTCGGCGGCGAGTTCTTCGATGCCGACAAAGTGTCCGGCTTGACCGGCGGCATGGCGGCGTCGACAACGGCGCGGCTCTGTCCCCGGGCGTCGTGGCGAGGGTGCTTCCTGGCGGCGGTGCGCGGTCTCGGCCAAGGCCGTTTGCGAGGAGTGAGGTTGCGGCGACGCCGCTCATGGTGTCTGACTAGCACGTGGCGGTTCGATGGTGGCGAGGGTTGGTCCGGCCCGGTGCTGCAGGTGGATGGCGACGGTGACCTAGGCGTAGCAGTGTGGTGGCATGGCTAATGGGCGTGATCGAGGCCTGGCAGGCGGCCGGGCCTGATTTAGGCCACATTGACCGTGCTACTGCGTCCGGACGGCGGGCACCTCGGGTGTCGGAGGGTGGATCCCCTCCCTTGGGCTGCCGTGTGCTTTGATGGCTGCTGTCAATGGTGCCTTCCTACCCTGCCCAATTCGAGTTGCGGTGTGCTGGTTAATCCATGGGCTCAAGATCGTGGGGATGCCGGGGCGGCGGCCCTGGAAGGTGGACTGCGCGGTTGGCTCTTCGGCGGGCAACGCGGCGGTGGTGGTGGTCTATCTCTTCGGGCATGAGGATGGCGTGGAGCGGACGGTGGGGGATCCTGGTGTTGGCGGCGCTTCGGCCTCGGCAACCCCCAGATCGTGTTTGGGATGCCCAACTTAGGGACTGCGAGCGGCTGAGTTAGCGGGCGTGGTGTGTGGATGCTTCCGGGCGAAAGCTCAGCGCCTCGGCGCCAACGACGGTGGTGCCTGCGGGTATCGCAACCCTCTTGGGGGCGTCGTTGTGGGTATCCGCCCTGCAGTACGGCTCCGGGTGAAAACCCTTGACCTCGTGGTCTCGACGGCGGCGGCGCAACGCGTCGTTTTCCCTCTTGGGGGCGTCGTTGTGGAGCCCCGTTTTGACTCGGTCTCGTGCAACTTTGGGGTCTCTGTGCTCTTTTTTGTTTTTCTTTGATCTGCTTTGTAAGAGGTTCTCCTCTCCACCTTGTATCGGTTCGGCCGTTGCGGCTTTATTTATAAAGCGGGGCGAAAGCCTATTTCGAGGAGGAATCATAGTACTCCAAGAGGGAACCGATTTGATCCAATCCGCTCTTTATGAGACCGCAAAGCAAGAGGCCCATCAATTCATGATTCGAGAAGGAGAGTCCGTGGCCGATGCTTATGCAAGACTTGGTGCTCTTAGAGTAAGGGTCAAGGGACTTGGTGTTGAGAAGTACAATGAGGGCTTCGAGATGAATGAAGCATTCATAAAGTCCAAGGTCATTGCTATGATTGCCGCCAAACAAGAAGACACCAATCTTGCACTCAACTTGCAAATCATGACCAAGAGTGCCGACCTCAACTCCGATGATCTAGTCACCTATGTGGCCGCCAATGAAAACATGGCCAAAGCGGGAAAGAGGCTCATGGCAATGAACCGTGTTGATGAAGCCTCACACAACCATGAAGCGCCACACAACCTTGCTCTCAAAGCTAGGGCCGATCATGGAAGCAAAGAAGACTATGAAATAGAAGAACATGAAGAGATGACTTCAACTAGTGACATGGCTACCGACTTTTCTTTCTTTGCCAAGAAGTACAAGGAAAAGTTCCCTATGCTCCTCAATGACAAGAAGAAGAGAACTTGCTACAATTGTGATGAAGATAGCCACTTTGCAAATGAGTGCCCTTATGAGAAAAGGGTGGACAAGCCAAGATTCATCAAAGGGGTCAAGCCAAGATTGAAGCCAAACCCAATCAATGATCGATACAAGAAGAACAAGGGAAGAGCCTTTGTCGGAGCCGAGTACTTGTCCGATGATGAAGAGGAAGATGAGGAAGAGGCCGGGGTGGCCGGTTTGGCTTTCTCTAAGCCCGGGTCACTCTTCACCTATGACTACTCCAAGGACTACTCCACGGAGAATGATGTTGGATCTTCCTTCATGGCAAGGATAACTGAAGATTATGACTCCGATGACTCTACCTCATCTACAATCATTGGTTCTTGTCTTATGGCAAGGGAAACCAAGGTACTGGAACCTCCACCTTCCCTATCTAGTGTTCTTGATGATGAAAACGAAAATCAAGATGAATTAATTGTGCTTAAGGAACTCTATGATGTTAGATGCACCCTTCGTGGTGAAGCTCTTGTCAAGTTTGATTTCTTGATGGACTCACTCAAAGAAAAGGATGAGTCCATTGAGGAATTAGAATATCATTTGAATGAGAAGGAACGGAGATTCAATCTCCTAAGACAAGAGCTAAAAAACGAAAGGTGCATATCTCAAGGCATTAAGCAACAAATTGAAAATTATGAACTTGATAAAGTTAAGGACCTAGAAACTATTGATAGGGCTCAATCATTGACCCAAGAGCTCAATGCCTCAAAGGAGGAGCTTGAAGTTGCTCATGCTTCTCTCACTAGGGATCTTGACCACCTTGAAAAGGCTAACAAGCTTGTCAAGGATGAGCTCAAGAAACTTGGAGAGAACCATGATCTACTCCAAGAATCCTACAAAAGGGCTCTTGGATCAATGAAGGATCCCATTGATGTTGAAAAGCTTGCTTGTCCCTCCACTTCCTTTACTAGTGAGCATGCTAAACTTGTTGAGGAACATGTTCGTTTACAAGAGGAACTTTCTTTGCATGTTGAGACCAATGCATATCTTGAATCCTTGGTGACCAAATATGGTCTCGACTATCATCCTAATGAATCTTCTTGTGAGCAAGCATCTATTCTTGAGGAGAATGTTAGGTTAACAAAGGAACTTGCAAAGTTCACCACCGCCAAGAACAAGATGGGATTGGATGACCTCTTGAGTAAGCAAAGGTCAAACAATCAAAAGTTTGGACTTGGATATGTTCCCAAGTCCCACAAGAAGAACAACTACAAGAAGGAGAAACCCGCTCAAGATAAGAACAAGAAGGTCACTAATAATGGCAAAGCCTCTAAGGGCAAAGCCACTAGTGGTGACCGCACGGGGCCAAACGATCACTATGCATTATTTGTTGATTATTATGGTGATGTCTATGCTAACTATGTTGGCCCTCCTAATGGCTATGCTTATAGAGAGTACTCAATTTGGGTACCGAAAGATATTGTTTCCATTGCAAGGGAACCCATTAATCGATGGGTTCCTAAATCCTCTACTTGATTTTGTAGGGGTATTCCTCCGGTGGTCCAAAATGGGTGTTTGATAGTGGATGCACCAATCATATGACCGGAGGAAGAGGTGTGCTTGATCAATTCATTGAAGATATCAACAAGAAGTCAAGCATCACCTTTGGTGACAACTCAAAGGGAAAGGTACTTGGGTATGGCAAGGTAGCAATCTCTAAGGACTTGTGCCTTGAGACGGTTATGCTTGTTGAATCCCTAGGCTATAACTTACTTTCTATATATCATCTTGCCGATGCCGATTACAATTCGTATTTCACTAAGTATTGTGTGAAAGTCTTTAGGAGTGACAATCTCAAATTGGTCCTTGTTGGATATGTGGAGAACAACCTTTACGTGGTTGACCTCTCGAAAGAGAGCCCCTCTCTCTCCACATGTCTAATGGCGGCCAAGCATGACGAAGGTTGGTTGTGGCATCGCCGCCTTGGTCATGTTAACATGAGAAATCTTAAACAACTCCTAAAGGGTGAGCACATTGTGGGACTAACCGGCATTTCGTTTGAGAAAGATCGTGTTTGTAGTGCATGTGTAGCCGGAAAGCAACTCAAGAAGAAGCATCCTATCAAGAGCATTGTTACCACATCTAGGCCTTTGGAGCTCCTTCATTTGGATCTCTTTGGGCCATCACATTATGATACTCTTGGAGGAAGCAAGTATGGACTTGTCATTGTTGATGATTACTCAAGATACTCTTGGGTCTTTCTTCTTAAGTCTAAGGACGAGACCCATAGAGAGTTCATCATCTTTGCCAAGAAAGCTCAACGTATGTATGAATCCGAGATCAAGGCAATAAGGACCGAAATGGCACCGAGTTCAAGAACTACACTATGCAAGAGTTTGTTGATGATGAGGGCATCAAGCATGAGTTTTCTGCGCCATACACCCCTCAACAAAATGGTGTTGTTGAAAGGAAGAACCGGACTATCATTGAGATGGCATGAACCATGTTGAGTGAATTCAACTCACCCCACAACTTTTGGGGAGAAGCCATCTCTACGGCCGTCCACTACTCCAACCGGCTATTCCTCCATCCTCTCCACAACAAAACTCCATACGTGCTTCTTACCGGTAACAAGCCTAATGTCATGTATATTCATGTCTTTGGATGCAAATGCCTTGTTAAGAACAACAAAGGAAAGCTCGGTAAATTTGAAACTAGAACCATAGAGGGTATATTTGTTGGATATGCGGAGAACTCTCACGCCTATAGATACTACAACCGGTCCACCGGGACTATTGAAGTATCTTGTGACATGGTTTTCTTGGAGGATAATGGCTCCCAAGTGGAGCAATTTGATCCATGTGTTGCAGATAATGATGATGATCCATCTAGTGCCATCAAGCACATGGGCATTGGACACATCCGGCCCATGGAAGTTCATAATGATGATCAAGATGATGGAGTAGATGTATCAAGCACGGCTCAAGTGGAGCCTAGCTCAACTCAAGCCGAACCATCAAGTGCAACTCAAGAACCATCCTCTACTTAAGATGAGTCACGTTCCGAAGAACAAGAAGAAGACCCTCATTCCACGGAGCAAGACTATGATGATGATCAAGAAACATCCTCAACTCATGATCAAGCTCAAGTGATCCCTCATGATCAAGCACTAGCAAGAGATGAATTCATTGATCATGAAGGAACCGTTCGGAAGATCAAGGCCGCTACAAGGGCAAGTGACATGAAAGTGGATCAAGTCCTTGGTAGCATCTCAAGAGGAGTGGTAACTCGTAGACACCATGCATTACTTATCACTTATTGTCAACATCATGCTTTTGTGTCTAGTTTTGAACCACTTAAGGTACATGAAGCCTTGGTCGATCCGGATTGGGTAATTGCCATGCAAGAAGAATTGGAGTGTTTCACTCGTAACGAAGTATGGTCTCTAGTTGAGAGACCCAAGGATCATCGCATCAATGTCATTGGGACCAAATGGGTATTCAAGAACAAGCAAGATGAGAATGGCATTGTCATACGAAACAAAGCAAGGTTAGTGGCACAAGGGTTTGCCCAAATTGAAGGTATGGATTTTGAGGATACCTTTGCGCCGGTAGCCCGTCTTGAAGCTATCCGTCTTTTGCTTGCATTTTCATCTTTCCACAATTTCAAATTATATCAAATGGATGTGAAAAGTGCATTTTTGAATGGCCCCCTAAAAGAAACCGCATATGTGGCTCAACCCCCGGGTTTCGAAGACCCATGCCGACCCAACCACGTGTATTTACTCCATAAGGCACTCTACGGTCTCAAGCAAGCTCCACGTGTTTGGTATGAGTTCCTTAGGGATTTCTTACTACATGATGGGTTTTGCATGGGTACGGTCGATTCCACCCTTTTCACCAAGCGGGTTAAAGGGGGTGGCCTCTTTATATGTCAAATATATGTTGATGATATTATCTTTGGTGGAACTAACCCCAATCATAACAAAGCTTTTGAGCTATTGATGACTAGGAAATTTGAGAGTCCATGATGGGAGAGTTGAAGTTCTTCCTAGGCTTCCAAGTGAGGCAACTTGCAAAAGGCACCTTCATCTCTCAAGAAAAGTATGTGAGGGACATGCTCAAGAAATTCAACATGACCAATGTGAGCCCAATGAAGACACCCATGCCCGTAAAGGGGCAACTTGGCTCATGTGACGGTGAGAAGGATGTGGACATAAAGGTATACCGCTCCATGATAGGATCCTTGCTCTACCTTTGTGCCTCTAGGCCGGATATCATGCTAAGTGTAGGGATGTGTGCTCGTTTTCAATCCGCTCCCAAGGAGAGCCATTTAATGG